>NC_060126.1:195978985-198866485 GCF_021461395.2 Schistocerca americana | reverse complement strand
ATTTTATTTCTTGTTTAAACTGAATTATTGTAGGACCACTATTTCTGTTTTTTTCTTTGAAATAACTCAAAAAATAAACTGTTAGTTCAGCATATGTCTTGTGAAGTTGACAAAGCTATTTATAAGTAGATAAAATCCTTTTTGACCCGACAGGTTATCCGAGAGCACTAATGCGCTGCTTCCTGGACTCAGGTAGGCGCGCCAGCCCCAGATCGAATCCACCTGGCGGATTCACGTGTGTCTATGTGCTGCCCAGCCTGGATGTGGTTTTTAGGTGGTTTTCTACAGCCCACTAGGTGAATACTAGACTGGTTCCCACATCACGCCTCAGTTACACGACTCGCAGCATTTGACACACGTTCACACTATTTCATGTTTTACTCTAGACCCAGACAACTGGGGTACACTAATTTGGTCCCAGGGGGTATGGTGTGGCGGCAGGAAGGGCATCTGGCCACCCCTTCACATAAACCATACCAAATCCGATGTAACCATGCTGACCTTGCGAAAACTGCTGGACAAAGGCATAAGCAAAAGAAGAAGAAGAAGAAGAATCCTTTTTTATTACTACATTTCAGTACAATTCATTATTATTAAAAATTCTGTAACTTGGCGGTCCTTAGACTATTTGACTATACATTCACATATTATAACTATTTCTTCAGTGAAATTAGCTAATGGGTATGAAAGCAGATGTGTATGACTGGATCCTTCGATTGCATCGAGCCATAGCTTAAAAGAGAGTCATACAATGCCCTGTCGTGTCTATTGTTAAAGCTCGTCTCACGGATTTATTTACTAACGAGCATTAGTACCGGTAAATCACATGGTCTTCAGCCCAAATACAGGTTTCATCTGTCTCTGCACGCAAGACTGTTCTGTATATGGCTTTTCATCTCTAAGCGCAACCTGTATCTGTTTCAATCTGCTTGCTGTATTCAAACCTCGATGTCCCTCTACAATTTTTACTTTCCACACTTCCTTCCCTTACGAAATAGACGATTTCTTGATTTCTCAGGTTGTTTCCTATCATCGGATTCCTTCTTTTAGTTCAAAATGTTCAAATGTGTGTGAAATCTTATGGGACTTAACTGCTAAGGTCATCAGTCCCTAAGCTTGCACACTACTTAACCTAAATTATCCTAAGGACAAACACACACACCCCGTGCTCGAGGGAGGACTCGAACCTCCGCCGGCAGCAGCCACACAGTCCATGACTGCAGCGCTATAGACCGCTCGGCTAATCCCGCGCGGCCTTCTTTTAGTCAAATTGTGCCATAAATTTATTTTCTCTGTATCAGATATTCGATGTACGAGTGCCCTTCTAATCAGCATTCTTTTCGAGCATCACATTTCTCTTCTCGTTTGAAAAATTTATCGTGCACGCCTGTACTCCAAACAAGTGCTTTCAGAAAAGACTTTCTGACGCTGAAATTTATGTAGATGTAAACAGATTTCTCTGTTTCTGAAAAAAAGAGCCGTGTTACTTCACAAATCACAGTGGTGTGTAGGAGTAGTAGATATTATATTCCCGCTAATCTACGAAGAGCGAGCAGAGATTCAAAAATAGTTACTCGATGAGTTTTGTTTTTGGCACGTACATGGGGTGATAGCTGTGTACCAGCTTATTTGACACTGTTAGTCGACTTGTCACAGTTCACGGTCATTACGGATTAAAGTTATCGGTACATTTTCTTCGGAGCTGGCCTTTTTTCTGAGCGTGGTGAGTTATTTTACTCGTCAGAACTTTTTTCTGGCTTTTCTTCGTTAGTGTAACTAAGTTTAAATCGAATAACATGCAGAAAATTACTTTCTTCTCTTCTCACTTTTCACAGATAACTATAAATGTGCTTCACGTTAGATAAAATTAGTGCGTACTTGGATGAACAACGCTTCAAAATAAAAAAAAGTGGTTCAAATGGCTCTGAGCACTATGGGACTCAACTGCTGAGGTCATAAGTCCCCTAGAACTTAGAACTACTTAAACCTAACTAACCTAAGGACAACACACACACCCATGCCCGAGGCAGGATTCGAACCCGCGACCGTAGCGGTCGCGCGGTTCCAGACTGTAGCGCCTAGAAACGCTCGGCCACCAGCGGCCGGCTGAACAACGCTTCAAATAACGAACAATAGATAAGAGCATAGTTCTAGCAATGTATTGTAGAAGTGCTCTGAAGACAGCAAACGCAATTAACTTATACGTTGTCCTAATATTGTATGAGTGTGCGTTGAATTAACAGATGCACAAATGGGTGTAATAGGACATACATGCTTGTTATTGACCCTGCAGCACCACAAGATGGTTCCTCAGTGTCCGTAATGTCGATGTGTATAACAGTAGCGTACTCAGGTAGCTGCTATTCTACTTCCACCGCACAGTCAGACTTCTGTCAGCGCTAGATAAAATACACTCCTGGAAATTGAAATAAGAACACCGTGAATTCATTGTCCCAGGAAGGGGAAACTTTATTGACACATTCCTGGGGTCAGATACATCACATGATCACACTGACAGAACCACAGGCACATAGACACAGGCAACAGAGCATGTACAATGTCGGCACTAGTACAGTGTATATCCACCTTTCGCAGCAATGCAGGCTGCTATTCTCCCATGGAGACGATCGTAGAGATGCTGGATGTAGTCCTGTGGAACGGCTTGCCATGCCATTTCCACCTGGCGCCTCAGTTGGACCAGCGTTCGTGCTGGACGTGCAGACCGCGTGAGACGACGCTTCATCCAGTCCCAAACATGCTCAATGGGGGACAGATCCGGAGATCTTGCTGGCCAGGGTGGTTGACTTACACCTTCTAGAGCACGTTGGGTGGCACGGGATACATGCGGACGTGCATTGTCCTGTTGGAACAGCAAGTTCCCTTGCCGGTCTAGGAATGGTAGAACGATGGGTTCGATGACGGTTTGGATGTACCGTGCACTATTCAGTGTCCCCTCGACGATCACCAGTGGTGTACGGCCAGTGTAGGAGATCGCTCCCCACACCATGATGCCGGGTGTTGGCCCTGTGTGCCTCGGTCATATGCAGTCCTGATTGTGGCACTCACCTGCACGGCGCCAAACACGCATACGACCATCATTGGCACCAAGGCAGAAGCGACTCTCATCGCTGAAGACGACACGTCTCCATTCGTCCCTCCATTCACGCCTGTCGCGACACCACTGGAGGCGGGCTGCACGATGTTGGGGCGTGAGCGGAAGACGGCCTAACGGTGTGCGGGACCGTAGCCCAGCTTCATGGAGACGGTTGCGAATGGTCCTCGCCGATACCCCAGGAGCAACAGTGTCCCTAATTTGCTGGGAAGTGGCGGTGCGGTCCCCTACGGCACTGCGTAGGATCCTACGGTCTTGGCGTGCATCCGTGCGTCGCTGCGGTCCGGTCCCAGGTCTACGGGCACGTGCACCTTCCGCCGACCACTGGCGACAACATCGATGTACTGTGGAGACCTCACGCCCCACGTGTTGAGCAATTCGGCGGTACGTCCACCCGGCCTCCCGCATGCCCACTATACGCCCTCGCTCAAAGTCCGTCAACTGCACATACGGTTCACGTCCACGCTGTCGCGGCATGCTACCAGTGTTAAAGACTGCGATGGAGCTCCGTATGCCACGGCAAACTGGCTGACACTGACGGCGGCGGTGCACAAATGCTGCGCAGCTAGCGCCATTCGACGGCCAACACCGCGGTTCCTGGTGTGTCCGCTGTGCCGTGCGTGTGATCATTGCTTGTACAGCCCTCTCGCAGTGTCCGGAGCAAGTATGGTGGGTCTGACACACCGGTGTCAATGTGCTTCTATCTCATACTACTGACTCAAAGAAAGTACACACGCACCGAAAGCTGCCGAATACTGCTTGTTGTTAGACAAAATGGCCAGAATCGATTAACAGCAAACAAAACTGTTTATCCATACCTACATTGAGCTCTCATTGAAGGTGAATATTGTCTGTGGAGGGGAGTACCTTGCGATATTACAGGCATGTGTAATATAGACCTATATTTGCAGAAGAAAGCGGGTCTATGGACACTACGTAATATCAGTTTTCTGAAATGAAACTTGTTATGTTCTGTTATCGTTGTCTAATACGGAACCAAACACTGCCTACCCCATATCTGTGAAAGATGTTCTCCGCGCTTACAACTTCACTGGATTGGCTTCTTCTCAAATATAACGTTACACGTGGACATTCGCTACTGCTGTTCCTAACCCGCTAGATACTCCATTACTACTTGTACAACACTGTCTCGGGAGATCGCGTTCTGCTCATTTTAATGCAAGAACAACACAGCACCCAGCCTCGAGCGAAAAAATCACCGACCCGCCAGGAATCGAACCTGGATCCCTTCGCTTAGTAATGCGCCGCGCTGACCGCACAGCCGCCGAAGCGGACTTATTCTGCTACTGTCTGGGACACTGAAAGCAGAGTTGGCTTCAATTCTTCCGGGAACCCTGTAAATAAATGACGCAACGCCTTGCCGGAGAGATGTTTACTGGGGCTGCGGTCGGAGTTGGAACAAGCAATTTAAATTCTTCCGAACACGGTGCAATGGCTCTTGCATTCTGGGCAAGGCGTTGTCATACTCGTACTAGATTCTCACATGCCTCTCACGTCATGTGCCGTAAAATACTGTCGCATAAAACATCTTCCACTGCACAGACCAAGCAGAGCCTTGTATTCACATCGCTCGGCATCAGAGGCGAGTCTGTAGTCTGTAGGCGAACTGTTTTGTGACCGATCTCTTTAAATGAATGGAAGTTGACACCATATCGAACGACTGATGCGTCGTTACCGCGTGGTGGGGTTTGCGGTGCTTATCAGTCAATTCCTGATACGTTCAGAGAGTTGATGATGTTAGAATTCTACTTTTACTTTTCAATAACAGACTTAATCGTTGTCCAGCACATCTGTAATAACCGTAAATTACTTGTGTTCTGCTCGGAATCGCTCGTCATCAGAATTATAACTTGAATGTAGCATCCAGTCATAGGTACCGTTCAAACAATTTATTCACAATTAATCATAACTAATTTCGGAGTACTTAATATCTCTTGCAAGCTTTCATGCTGAACCTTTGATTTGTGATTATTAATTATATGGTGCCCCAGGGCAAAGAAAATTAAGGATAATGAACGGAAAAAATTTTCATTTCAGGAATCACGCGGAAAATGGTATCAAGTTGATTCATACATAATTTGGCGAAAACATACATGATTTTTGTTCCTGTGCAACGCTTTCGTCGAGATTTTTTGTTGTATCCAAAAATCTCAGTTCCATAATTATCGGATTAATAAGCACTATTCTAAACTATACGGTAACAACCCACGCACTATGATCGATATTCACAAAACGTGGCCGAACTTCACAGGGCTCCTTAGTGTTGTTGTCTTCAGTCCGACCACTGGTCTGATGCAGCTCTCCACTCTAGTCTACCCTGAGGAAGATGCTTCACCTGAACTGCTGCATTCTACATCTATTTGAACCGGCTCACTGTGTTCGTGCCTAGGTCTCCCTCTACAGTTCCTAATCACCCCTCTTCCCCACCCCCCCACCCCCATCACACACACACACACACACACACACGCACACACGCACACACACACACACACACACACTTCCTTCTATCACCAAATTGACTATTTCTTGATGCCTCAAACTATGTGCCATCAATGGTTCCTTTCTTTTAGTCAAGTTGTACCGTCCATTTTTCTACAACTTCATTTAGTACCTCTTCATTAGTTGTACGATCGGTACATCAAATCTTTATATTCTCCTGTAGCACCACATTTCAAAAACTTCTCTTCTTGTCCGAACTGCTTATTGTCCACGCTTCAACCCCACACGTGGCTACACCCCAAACAGATACCTTCAGAAACGACTTCATGAATCTTAGATTTGTATTAGATGTAATTGAATTCGTCTTTTTCAGAAATGCTGCTCTTGGTGTAGTCGGTCTACAATTTATATCCTCTCTAATTCGGCCACAAACAGTTATTTTACTGGAAAATTAGCAAAACTCATCGGCTACTTTAAATGTCTCACATCCAAATCTAATGAATTCAGCATCACCTGTTATAATTCGACTAAATTGCATTACCCTTGTTTTACTTTCGTTGTTTTTTTTCTTCTAACCTCAAATGGTTCAAATGGCTCTGGGCACTATGGGACTCAACATCTTAGGTCATAAGTCCCCTAGAACTTAGAACTACTTAAACCTAACTAACCTAAGGACAGCACACACACCCATGCCCGAGGCAGGATTCGAACCTGTGACCGTAGCAGTCCCGCGGTTCCGGACTGCAGCGCCAGAACCGCTAGACCACCGTGGCCGGCTCTTCTAACCTCATTTCAAGACCCAACCCATTCCGTTTAACTGCTGTTCCAAGTTCTTTGCTGTCTTTGACTGAGTTACAGTGTCATCTTAAAAACTCAGAGTTTTAATATCTTCACCCTGATCTTTAATTTCCTTTGCAAATTTCTATTTGGTTTTCTTTCTGCCTGCTCAATTTATAGACTGAATAAAATCGAGCATAGGCTGCAATCATGTCTAATACCTTTCTGAACCATTGCTTCCCTTTCATGCTCTTAGATTATACAATTGCAGTCTAATTTCGGTACATGTTGTGAATAACTATTCGCTCCCTGTATTTTGTCCTGCTACGTTCAGAATTTCAAAGAATGCATTCAAGCAAATATCGTCAAAAGTCTTCTCTAAAGATTTTCTCCAAGCTGTCTTCTAAGATAAGTCGTAGGGTCAGTATTGTCTTATATGTTCGTACATTTCTTCGGAACCCGCATTGAAGTTCCTCGAGATCCGCTTCTATCCATTTTTTCATCTTCTATAAATAAGTCGTGTCAGTATTTTACGAGTTCCTTGTTCTCGTAAAGATAAGGTGTTTAGATTGAAATAACAGTTTAGCGCAGGTTACTGACTGAATGCATGTAATAGTGTGTTTCTTGTGCTGAAAGTCTTTTTCTTTTCTTTACGTTTTACTCCAAACAACGCGAAAATAATGTAAAATCGGGCTGTACTCGTATGTTCATTTACGTTTGGTGCAGTTAACTCAGCTTTTTCTTTCTATTAGTTAAAGTAGAGCGTATCCCTTTCTTATTTAGTTCATATTTCCGGAACTTAGCGTATATTCTAAGTTATTTGAACCAAAAACTTTGCATAACTAGTTTGTTTACGTATATTTGCGTATGGGACACATTTTGTAAATGTGTTTCCTTATTTATCGGTGAGTTAATCGACTTGTCCTTACTGAAGTACTAATTCTATCGTGAGTGAAATGTGTCGTACTTGCTGTAGAATTGTTAGTTTCGGTGTGCAGTGTAAAGAACGCTGTAATTGTTTTCATTGGGATGACAGTAGTGGCGTCAGAATTGGAGAAGTACATGAGACTCTATAGTTGTTTTGTGAGATTTGTAGGAGATATAAAAAGATAGTGGAACAAGAGGAGAAATTTGCTGCCCTTGAGGCTGAATTAGACAAGGTTAAGAAAGACCTGGATGAGTTAAGGAGGGAGAAGGGTAAAAATGAATGGGAAATGGCAACAGGTAACAAAAGGAACAGGCTTAGAGCTTCATCTAACAGCTCTGTGGTCAACGTGGAAAATAAGTTTGACCTGTTGCTTCTATTAGAAACTCACGAACATCAGGCAGATTTAGGTGTAGACAGTGCGCAACAGACACTCAGCAATAATTTGAAAATAAAGAATATAGGGAACTCAATAAAGATAAATAAAGTTATGTTGTTAGGTAGTTCTCATGCTGGAGCACTATGGGACTTAACTTCTGAGGTCATCAGTCCCTTAGAACTTAGAACTACTTAAACCTAACTAACCTAAGGATATCACACACATCCATGCCCGAGGCACGATTCCAACATGCGACCGTAGCGGTCGCACTGTTCCAAACTGTAGCGCCTAGAACCGCTCGGCCACTGCAGCCGGCGCATAGGCCAACTTTGGCAGGATGAACTAAGTTAAGAATACCAGGTCACCAATTTTTTTTAAACCTAATGTTTGTGTGGATCAGGTGACACAGGATTTAGGATTACTTTGTGAAAACGACACCAAGGAAGACACCGTGGCAATAGCGATTGGGCGAGATAACAGTACTGACAGACATCATGGGTACAATATAGAGCATGACGTGATGAAGATTGCATCAGCATCGAGATACACTAGCGTTTAATTTGTATCTGTTCTGAGACTCCATGACCTAACTCATTTGAACGCCTGTGACAGGAAACTTAATTTGGAATTGGAATGGCTGCTTATGTCAGATTCTGGGTCACATATGGGTTACTATTTATTCTGTCTGTAGATGGGATTATATTAGACATGACCTTCAGCTCCGCAGAAAGAGGAAAGTTGGGCAAATAGTGGAGAACTTGAGGGAGGAGGCAATGTCAAGATTGATTAAATGCTAATGGTCACAGGTGCCAAAGCAACACCTTTTTTAGAATGCGAAGGACAAAAAGAAATAAAGTTTTAAGAGAGGTTAGTATTGAAACAAATCTTCAGTCTGAGAAAGAAACTGAACAACGAAATTCTAGCATACTGTATCAGCATAAACAGTAGTTGGTTAAACACCTTCAGCAATCATCAGAAATTTTATTTCCAGCGAATTTTACCTCAGTCAGTGTTAAATGGCAGCTATCTCTAACGGATTAAAATATTCGAGGACTGAAAAGTAAAATTAATGAACTACTTATCTGCATTGATGGATTGAAGTCATCAGTCTCAGTTGACACAATCTGCCTCTCTGAATATCATCTAGGTACTAGTACGGATGTGTGAAGTGTTACAAGATTTAGGATACACCTCACTGTTGTAGAGCAAAGATGGACAAAGGATGAATTGCCATATTGAGCAGGAATTGTCATGAGTTTAAGAAAATAGAAATTCGTAAATTTTACCTATAGTAGCATATGCAGCCTATGTAACAGAAGTAGAAATTCTTAATAAATCTTTCATAATAGTAAGTTTATGCTGAGCACCTCCAGGTAACTGTAATTTGTTGGTAAATCATCATGAAGCTCTATAACAGAAAAAAGAAGCGTTGTTGCTGGAGATTTTAAAATAGATTTTCCTAAAAAACCCTCGTAGTAATAATTTATTACTGTCAGTAACACTGTCATTTAACTTAATTCCTGCTGTAAACTTCCCAACTAGGGTAACCAATTGCTCAAAGACAGTAATTGGTAATATCTTTACAGAAATATATAATGAACAAAATTATATTACAAAACAGTAGTCAATGGCTTTTCAGACCATGACATGCAGTTCCTTTGTTAAATATTGATACTGAACAGGATATAAAAGCTACTAAATCTCAGTTCAAGAGGCCAGACAGTAATCCAAAAATTGATTATCTTAGGAAACTATTCATAGCATGAACTGAAGTGATGTATACAGTGTTCATGGCAGGAATAAAGAAATGCAACATGTTTATTAATAACTTCCTTACCTTATTTGCTTATTTGATAACTGTTTTCGCCCAAAACTAGCTCAGATTAGTTCAAAGTCTACACAGAAGCCATAGATTAGTCAAAGAATATAGGTATCTTGTAAGACAAAATGTAGGCTGTATCTCTTAAAAGTTGCTCTGACGTTGAATTTATAGCTCATTACAAGACATAGTGCAAAATATTAAACTAATAATGTTAGAAAAAGATAGCCGCATCAGGTAACAAGAGATGGAGCGGAGCAGATAGCACTGGTTGCAGATGTGTGCTGTGTTTTTTAGCAAAGGTTTCACAACTGTCACTGGAAGATGGGGTTGTTAGGTTCGATAGGTGCTACCATGGAATATCTCAGACCAGTCACTACAAATAACTTAAATAATATGAGTATGATCCTCACTAAACAGTAGAAACAATGTCCATTAGAAAATGTTTAAAATAAAAAAGCCTAGTAGTTACGATAAAATGTCAGCAGAGTTAGTTGAAGAATATGCTTCTGAGTCCAGTAACGTATCAAGTTATCTGTATAACCGGTCATTTGTCAGTGGAACATTGCCTGACTTGTTGAAGTATGTTGAAGGTAAGCCTTTGTTTAAGAAAGGAGATTAAGAAATACCATGAAATTTCCGTTCAGTTTGACTTTGCAAGCATTCTCGAAATTTTTGGAAAAGGTAATACACCATCGGCTTCTTAACAGCAGACAACAAATAACATATTGGCAAAATCATAGTTCGGATTTCTAAGTGACAGTTCGATAATATATATATATATATATATATATATATATATATATATATATATATATATATATTACCGAACGTTATACATGTATAAATGGCAGATCAGAAACACACAAGATAAAAGCGTCCATATTCGCATAACTTGAAAATTGTCAATGAAAGGTTATTTTAAATTCTCGAATCAGAAATTCATAACAAATATTTCTGATTTGACAACTTTGAAAAATATTATTCCATCAATCACTGAGAAATGAAGCATCTTCAGACAGACATATGTATGGAACTTTCTTTCCTGTTTTGGTGTGAGGAATGCGTCCCAAAAATTTGTAAACATATTTCTGATACACTCCATAAAGATAATCAAGACCATCTAGAAACGAAAATGCGTTAAATTTTCTCTTCCGTTATAATCAATATGCATCCAGCGACGCTGTATAAAGTGCAAGAAAGTATTTGTACCAGTTGAAATGATTTGAGTCTATTGTATTTGGCATTTATATTGATAGAGTGACGATAAATGCATGAAAGCCGCGAAGGTATATTGTTGAAAATTGCACATGTATTAGAGTTGCAGGTCCACAAAGTTTCTAAGTACAAGTTTGTTAGTAGCATTTTCTCACTGTACAACCGACAGAGCAGATATATGTTCGTCACAAAAAAATGGAAAAAAAGAAAACAGTTTGTACACATTTTCTCCGTTCTCTTATTACATGACGGAAACTTGTAGCCTACCGATTAATTTCATAGTACATACACATAGGTACTCCACAAGCCACCGTAAAGTGACTGGCGGACGTACCCTGTACCACTAGGTGTCATTTTCCCTCCTGTTCAACTCGCAAATAGGGCGAGGGAGAAACGACTGTCGACTGTCTGTACGCCTCCGTGTGAACCCTAAATTCTCGTATTTTAAGTTCGTGCTCAGTACGCGCAATGTACGCTGGCGGGAGCAGAACCTTCGGCAGTCAGCTTCAAATGCCGGTTCTCTAAATTTTCTCAGTAGTGTTTCCCGAAAAGAGCGCCGCCTTCCCTCTTGGATTCCCATTTCAGTTTCGGAAGCATTTCCGCAACACTTATGTGTTGTTCGAACCTACTGGTAACAAATGTAGCAGCCCTCCTCTGAATTCCATCGATGTCTTCCTTCAATCCCACATGGTACGGTTCCAAAACACTCCAGCAGTACTCTAGAATAGGTCGCACCAGCGTCCTATACGGGATCTCCTTTACAGGTAAACCACTCTTTCTAAAATTCTCCCAGTGAACCGAAGTCGACCATTTGCCTTCCCTACCACAATTTTCAAATGCTCGTTCCACGTCATATCGCTTTGCAGCGTTACGCCCAGATATTTAAACGATTTGTCTGTGTCAAGCTGTACACTGTATCAGAACATCGCATGTTTTTCCTTCCTACTCATCCGCATTGACTTACTTTTTTCCACATTTAGGGCTAGCTGTCATTCATCACACCAACTGAAAATTATGTTTAAATCGTCTTGCATCTTCCTACAGTCACTCAACTTCGACACCTTACCGTACACCACGGCATCATCAGCAAACAACCGCAAATTGCTACCCACTCTGTCCGCCAATCATTTATGTGTATAAAATAATGAATAGCAGCGGTTCTATCACACTTCCCTGGGGCACTCCTGACGATACCCTTGTCTCTGATGAAAACTCGCCGTCGAGGACAACATACTGGGTTCTATTTTAAGAAGTCTTGGAGCCACTCACGTATCTGTGAACTTATTCCATATGCTCGTCCTTTCGTAAACAGCCTGCAGTGGGGCACAGTGTCAAATGCTTTTCGCAAATCTAGAAATATGGAATCTTCCTGTTGCACTTCATCCATGCGTATGAGTATATGATGTGAGAAAAGGGCAAGCTGAGTTTCACTCGCGCGATGCTTCCTACACCCATGCTGATTCATGGACATAAGCTGCTTGGCCTCAAGAAAGTTTATTATATTTGAACGGAGAATGTGTTCAAGGATTCTGCAGCAAACACGTTAGGGATATTGGTCTGTAATTTTGCGGGTGAGTTCTTTTACCTTTGTTTTATACTGGAGTCACCTGCGCTTTTGTCCAATCACTTGGGACTTTCTGCTAGGCGAGAGATTCACGATAAATACAAGCTAGGTAAGGGGTCAGTGCCGTAAAGAACTCTTTGTAAAATCGAACTGGATGTCCATCCGGACCTGGTGATTTATTTGTTTTCACATCTTTAAGTTGCTTCTCTACGCCGAGTATGCTTATTTCTATGTTGTCCATACGGGAGTCTGTCCGATGGTCAAAAGACGGTAAGTTTGTATGGTTCTCCTATGTGAACTATTTCCTTAATCTGAAATTTAAAACTTCGGCTTTCGTTTTGCTGTCTTCAACTGCTACACCAGACTGGTCAACACGGGACTAAATGGAAGCCTTAGACCCGCTTAACTATTTTACATACGCCCATAATTTTCTCGGGTTCTCTGCCAGATATTTTGCTAAGGTGTGACAGTGGTAGTTGTATGCTTCGCGCATAGATCTTTTCACAGACGCACGAATCTCTACTAATCTTCGGTTTTCGTCGTTTGTACGTCCACTTTTGCTTCCTATAGCGCAAGAGCCTCTGCTTCCTCAGCATCTCAGGAATTTCGTTATTAAACCATTGTGGGTCTTCTCCATCCTTTATCGTCCTCGTAGGCACGTAAGTCTCCAGATCACGATTTACAGTCTGCTTAAACGTTGCCCATACCTCCTTTACATCCATTTTACTGCTACTAAGTGATGTCAGTTCACTGTCTAAATAAGATATTAATAACTGCTTCTCTGCGCTGTCTAGCAGAAACACTCTGTTAGCCTCCTTGGCTGATTTATTAACTTTCATTAATGGCTATGATCGCTAATCCCAGTTTCTATACTGACATTGTCGATAAGGTCCGACCTGTTTGGTCTATTTCCATTGCGTGTGGGCTGCCGAGCTAGCTGCTCAAGACAGTTTTCAGTAAATATGTTCAAAGGTATTTCGCGTGACTGTCTGTCTGTACACCCCCTACCCCCCACCCCCCACCCCCCCACCCCCCGGAATGAATCCATAGACATCCCAGTCTATACTTGTCAGTCTATACTTCAACGAGTTTTGCATGATCTGAGTATTTACGCGCTATTGAATATAGACTTTCTTTGGATGACTAGAACTGCCACATAGGAATAGGGTGGCCGGTAAAGACATTCAACAATTAACTTAGTTTCACCTACATATGTTATACGCGACAAGACGACTTCACTGTTACAATCAACTTCGACCTCAATGGAGATAACATTTTTGTTAACTGCAATGAAAACTCCCCCTCCTCTGCAATGAAAACTCCCCCTCCTCTGTCTCTCCGATATACGTTGCACGACTCGATAAATACCTCAGAGCTTTCCACTTCTGGTTTCAGCCTGCTCTCAGACCCAAGAATAATTTGAGCGCGAGAACTTCCCTGGAGGGGAGTGAATTCGGAAATTTTATTATAAATACTTCGACAGTTTACTGGTAAAATTATGACAATCGAAGAGTCTTTATTATGAACGCCGTTTGACTTCCCTTGCTGTGAATCAACTGGCGAGTGTTCATCAGAGCACCTCAAACTGCCGTCTAGTCTAAAAAATCATCATGTGGACTCCACAAGTACTATGCTATCCGAGTTGCTGCTTCCTTTGTGTAGTGCTCAGATTGTCTCCCAAATCGTTTATATAGATAAGGAAATGCAAAGGGCCTATAACACTACCATGGGGATCTCCTGAAATCACTTCTGTTTTACTCGATGACTTTCCATCAATTACTGCGAACTGTGACCTCTCTGAAAGGAGATCGTAAATCCAGTCACATAACTAAGACGATATTCCATAAGCACGGAATTTCACTACGAGCCGCTTATGTGGTACAGTGTCAAAAGCCTTCCGGAAATCCAGGAATACGGAATCGATCTGAAATCCCTTGTCAATAGCACTCAGCACTTCATGTGAATAAAGAGCTATTTGTGGTTCACAGGAACGATGTTTTCTAAACCCATGTTGACTGTGAGTCAATAGACCGTTTCCTTCGAGGTAATTCATATTGCTCGAACACAATATATGTTCTAAAATCCTGCTGTATATCAACGTTAACGATATGGGCCTGTAATTTAGTGGATTATTCCTACTACCTTTCTTGAATATTGGTGTGACCTGTGCAACTTTCCAGTCTTTGGGTACGGATCTTTCGTCGAGCGAACGGTTATATATGATTTTTAAGTATGGAGCTAATGCATCAGCATACTTCGGAAGGAACCTAATTGGTATACAGTCTGGACCAGAAGACTTGCTTTTATTAAGTGATTTGAGTTGCTTCACTACTCCGAGGATATTTACTTCTGCGTTACTCATGTTGACAGCTGTTCTCGATTCGAATTCTCGGAATGTTTACGTCGTCTTCTTTTGTGAAGCAATGCTGGTGACTCTTATAGATCCGTCTACATTAACTTATTGATAAATCTGAATGTGATGTACAGATGACAACATAACTGTCCGTGCCCAGTACTGGAAGGAATAGTGCATGAATAATAATACTATAGATGCCAGTAAAATTCACTGGACCTTCGAATGAGTTGTCGCAGCATGCTAGTGTTTGCAGCGCCTAAGCGTTAGTCCACACGTCTATCACTGTCGTGCTCTACTTCACCATCACGCTATTACTTAGCATTAATGATCTAACAGGGACTAAACATTGTTTTTTCTGTTTCCTGACTCTGTATCTACTATGAATATCCAGTTCATGGTTTCGACGAGACATTAACATCGATTTTATCATCTGAATCGCAACATTGTTGACATTCCCATTTTCAGGCCTATGACAGTGTAGTGGAGTCTAAGCGCTTTCTTATTCTTCTTGAATTCCATTTAGCGATATACGAATAGAAACTGTATGCACATAAAATACATTCGTTCAACTGGGTTAATACTCTGTAGACAAGAACGCACTGCCTTGTGTTATTGAACGTTCAAGCATGTGAGCGGACAATCGTAGCACCATCTCCATCTTTTATTTCTCTGTACGTCCACTTAAATTTTTCTCTGCACTGAGAGCATGTATATACATTATGTTTGGAATCAGTAGCGAATTCATGACGTCTTAATCAGCTTCGAACCTCAAATAAATCTTCTCATCTTGGTTAGGAACTCGATTACTTACTGTTTATCCATCTTAACTCACCGGCCAACAATGCCATACTATCATTTCATTTCATTTCATTTCAGTGCCCATAGACTGAAACAATGCACACATATCAGATGCCTCCCTCTACCCAGCTCCCCCAATAAACTGGCTACACCGTTTTCTTAAAGATATTTTTTACAGTATTGAAATTTTAACGATTTCTCCAACTAAATCACAACCCGTTTACTTCCTGCTGCAACCCTTGACTACCGAAGACAGAAAACTAAGGAGTAATTGTAGGATAAAGACCCCTCTTTTCCAGCTACATGATTTCTACATAAAGATTTACAATCGCTGTATCTGAAAATCGGATGATCGTGCCGCCTGGTGCAAGTCTCTATTTGACGCCACTTCGGCACTTTGCGCATTCTCGTGATGGAGATGAGATGAAATGATTAGGATCTCACGAACGCCCAATCCCCGAGCTAAGGCAGTGATGTTATCCGCTAGACAACGAGGTACGGGCATCACGGTATCTGACTAATCAAGTGTTAACGATTTTTTTTAAAGAATTACTCAGTGGTTCTCTGAAAATGAACTCGCGCGAAATTTTGAGGGAACACACCACATTCAGTTCTGTGCAACAAAGAGTCATATCAGCAACTGATGTAGCACGTGAAAAAGAGAGAGTCAGTAAACAGGATGAAACCCTCCACAGTTTTGGGTGAACATACTGGTGAAACTTTCAACTGGAAATAGAGTATTACGAAACCTGTCCAACAGTTAAATTCAGCAACTTGTGCTCGTCGTAAAATTACCAGTCTAGGAAAGAAATGAATCAGGCTCCTGATATATTTTGCGTATTTCCAATCAATAATGTCTTATGGAATTATTTTATTGGGTAGTTCATCGCTTAGAAAGAACGTATTGATTTCGCAAAAGCGAGAATTAAGAGAATTATTTGGCGCCCACGCGCAGTCGTCATGTAGGTACCTTTTCAAGGAGCTAGACAATTTACTTGCAGAGTCACAATACATATATTCTTTTATGAAACTCGTCATAAATAATCTGTCACAATTTGAGAAGAACAGTGACAACCATCATAAATCATCATGGACCATCCTCCCCCCCCTCCGCAGCACCATCCAACACAAAATCACAACTCACTGAAATTAAAAACAGTTATGTCCTCGAAATTGCGTTTCTCTTCTACTGCCTCTGCTCTTGCTTTCCCTTCCCAACATGAATCTCTTGCCGGTCCATTAACATCTCACCCGTCATCGTCCACATTTTACACATGCGTAGAACTATCTATGACCGCAACCCGGATTCCAGTATCCATGATTTTACTATGATTTCCATTCCTGGTGCACTGCTGTCCCTATACCAATATAATCCCCCCCACCGGCCCTACCCTCTGCCAGTTCAAGTTCAACACACTCTCACTTCACAGAGACCAAGCTGACATCTGTATTTCCAATCAGATTTACCCCAGTCTTTCGTTTTCCATGTCAAAGATGCTCATTATTGCCCACATTTTTACCTTTCCTTTTCCTTGCTTTCTTTTTTTTTCTCTCCACCGAGAAGGGTAGCGCGGTTGTAAGACACTACTCGTATTCGGGAGGACTAGTGACATTTCCCCTCACGAAAATTTCGTTAGGTAGGGGCACTTTGTGTCGGGATGCTTCCATTAATAACAATAACTCGCACAACACAGTTCTCAAGAGGTCCTAGAGGGCTCCACGAGTTTGTTTTATAACTGCCTTATTATTAGTAAAGTTTGGCACACTTGCCTCGTCTTTATTTCGGGAACAAGAGTATGTATTCCCATAATAGTGTGCTAATTAAATGCACAGTCCGACAGAGTGATGAAGCACTGACAAGCTTCCTTATAAATTGTATCAGGAAATTCAACAGTATGCCCAAAGCCAATGCCTAATTTCGTAGGTATTACGAAGAACTGAAAGCAGTGGTCTGGCTATCACATTCCAGTCTCATGTCCAAAATACCTGTATGACATTTGTCTGCGAGTCTTGTGAGCAGCTACTGAAACTAAGTGGTTCGATATTTCTCCATATTTCCATTTAGTCGTTACATGGAAGCGCCTCTACGCCGTAATATGGAGGGGGGGAGTGTATGCAACATAGCGCGATTCCGATGTGGATGTACAATATGTCATCAAAAGTATCCGGATACCCCCAAAAACATACGTTTTTCATATTAGAAGCATTGTGCTGCCAGGTACTCCATATCAGAGACCTCAGTAGTCATTAGACATCGTGAGAGAGTCGAATGGAACTCACGGACTTTCTAACGTGGTCAGGTGATTTGGCGTCACTTGTGTCATACATCTGTACGCGAGATTTTCTCACTCCTAAACATCCCTAGGTCCACTGTTTCCGATGTGATAGTAAATTGGAAACGTGAAGGGACACGTACAGCACAAAAACGTACAAGCCGACCTCGTCTGTTGACTGACAGAGACCGCTGACAGTTGAAGAGCGTCGTAATCTGTAATAGGCAGACATCTATCCAGACCATCACTCAGGAATTCCAAACTGCATCAGGATCCACTGCAAGTACTATGACGGTTAGGCAGGAGATGAGAAAACTTCGTTATCGAGCTGCTGCTCATAAGCCAACATCACGGCGGTAAATGCCAAACGACGCCTCGCTTGGTGTAAGGAGCGTAAGCACTGGACGATTGAACAGCGTAAAACGTTGTGTGGAGTGACGAATCAGGCGCGGTACACAATGTGGCGATCCGATGGCAGGATGTGGATCTTGTGAATGTCCGGTGAACGTCACCTGCCAGCGTGTGTAGTGCCAACAGTAAAATTCGGAGGCGGTGGTGTTATGGTGTGGTCGTGCTTTTCATGGAGTGGGCTTGCACCCATTGTTGTTTTGCGTGGCACTTGCGTCCCATTGCTGAAGAGCAATTCGGGGTTGGCGATAGCATCTTTCAACACGATCGAGCACCTGTTGATAATGCACGGCCTGTGACGGAGTGGTTACACGACAATAGCATTGCTGTAATGGACTCGCCTGGACAGAGTCCTGACTTGAATCCAATTGAACACCTCTGGGATGGTGTGGAACATCGACTCTGTGCCAGGCCTCACCGACCGACATCGATACCTCTCCTCAGTGCAGCACTCCGTGGAGAATGGGCTGCCATTCCCCAAAAAATCTTCCAGCACCTGATTGAACTCATGCCTGCGAGAGTGGAACATGCCATCAAGGCTAAGGGTGGGCCAACGCCATATTGAATTCCAGAATTACCGATGTAGGGCGCCAAGAACTTGTAAGTCATTTTCAGCCAGGTGTCCGGATACTTTCGATCAAATAGTGTATAAGCACCGACATCTGGGCAAGGGATTAGTATGGCTTCGGTGTATTTTCAACGTGCGTGCGGTAAATGCACAAATGTGAACTTCGGCTACTCCATTACCTAATTCAACCCTTGCTTCAAGACATATATAAACTAAACTTATATGCCGTACTTATGAACATTATCAAGAAATTTTTGTGGTTACTGAGGGACTTCGAGTAAGTGTTTTGGCATAAGGAACTCAAGGATTTCAGTGGTTCGTTACTGACTGAACTCGCACTTCCCATAAAATGTTGTTGTTGTGGTCTTCAGTCGTGAAGACTGGGTTGATGCAGCTCTCCACGCTACTCCATCTTGTGGGAGCCTCTTCATCACCGCATAACTAGTGCAACCTACATCCTTCTGAATCTGCTTCCTGTTTTCATCTCTTGGTCTCCCACTACAATTTTTACCACCCAACCTTCCCTCCAATACTAAATTGGTGATCTCTTGCTGTCTCAGAATGTATCCTATCAACCGATCCCTCCTTTTGCTCAGGTTGTACCGCAAATCTCTTGTCTCCCCAATTCTATTCAGTACCCCCTTATTAGTTACGTGATCGAGCCATCTAATCTTCGACATTCTTCTGTAGCATCACATTTCGAAGCTTCCATTCTCTTTTTATCTAAACTGTTTATCGTCTATGTTTCACTTCCACATATGACTACACTGCAGACAAATATCTTCCGAAAGGACTTCCTAATTCATAAACCTAT
This sequence comes from Schistocerca americana, assembly GCF_021461395.2. Lineage (NCBI taxonomy): Eukaryota > Metazoa > Arthropoda > Insecta > Orthoptera > Acrididae > Schistocerca > Schistocerca americana. The sequence goes on along the minus strand of NC_060126.1, from coordinate 198,847,014 downwards.
ATTCGATGATAATAAATTTCCCTTCTTCAGAAATGTTTTTAATGCCATTCTTAGTCTACATTTTATATCCTCTCTGCTTCGGCCATCATCGCTTATTTTGCTGCCCCAATAGTAAAACTCATTTACTACTTTAAGTGACTCTTTTTCTAATTTAATTCCTTTAGCACCATCTGATTTGTTTCGATAACATTCCATTATCCTTGTTTTGCTTTTGTTGATGCTCATCTTATGTTATCCTTTCAAGACACTGTCTATTCCGTTCAATTGCTCTACCAAGTCCTTTGCTGTCTCTGCGAAGTACAGTCTCAACGGTTGAACTGTTAGAGTTTTTATTTCTTGCTCCTGAACTTTTATTCCTAATCCAAATTTTTCTTTGGTGTCCTTTATTGCTTTTTCAATATACATACTGAGTAACATCGGGAATACGCTACAACCCTGTCTCACTCCCTTCTGAGCCACTGATTTCCTTTCATGCCCCTCGACTCTTATAAATGGCATCAGGTTTCTGTGCAAATTGTATTTTACCCCTGCTACCTTCAGAATTTCACATATACAGGTCAGCATCGACAAAAGCTTTCTCTAAGTCCACAAATGCCATAAATGCAGGTTTGCCTTTCTTTAACCTATCTTCTAAGATAAGTCGTCTGATCAGTATTGTCTCAGGTGATCCCATAGTTCTGAGGAATCCAAACTGATCTTCCTCGAGGTCTGTTTCTACCAGTCTTTCCACTCTTGTGTAAAGAATTCGTGCTAATATTTTGCAACTATGATTTATTAAATTGATTTTTTCGGTAATTTTGAAACCTGTCAGCAACTGCTTTCTTTGGAATTGGGATTACTACATTTCTCTTGATATGGGCCAGATGGAAGACAGGCGAAGGTGGCACTAGCGGGGAAACCAAACACCATACGCCCCATTGGACTACCAAGGCAGCGCTGGATGGACGACCTGGCGAAGGACCTAGCAGTCATGGGAATTGAAGACACCTGGAGGAACCGGGCCCAAAACAGGAAGGAATGGAGGCAGTTTGTGGAAGCAGAGCGTGGTCTGCAGGGCCTGTGATCGCTGAATATCTATCTATCTATCATGGGGTATTTCACCCGTCTCACACATCTTGCACACCAGATGGAGCAGTTTTGCCACTGGGTCGCCGAAGGCCGTCGGTAGTTCTAACGGAATGTCGTCCACTGTCGGGGCCTTGTTTCGACTTAAATCTTTCAGAGCTTTGTCAAATTCTTCACGGAGTATCACATCCCCCATATCATCTTCATCTACGTCCACTTCGCTTCCTATAACATTGCTTTCAATTTCATCTCCCTTGTATAGGTCCTCTGTATACTCCTGTGATCTTTCCCTTCTTTGCTTAGGACAGGTTTACCATCTGAGCTCTTGATATTCATAATGCTGCTTCTCTTTTCCCCAAATACCTCTTTAATTTTCCTGTAGGGGGGATCTATCTTTCCGCTATTGAAATTTGGTTGTAAATTCTTACATTTGTCCTCTAGCCACTCCTGCTTAGCCGTTTTGCACTTCCTGCCAGTCTCATTTTTTAAACCTTTGTATTTCCTTTCGCCAGCTTCATTTGCTGTATTTTTACATTTTTTTTCATCAGTTGAATTCAATATCTTCTATGTCATCCAAAGATTTCTACTAGGCCTTGCTGTTTTACGTATTTGATCCTCTGCTGCCTTTAATATTTTATCTCTTAAAGCTACCCATTCGTCTTTTACTGTATTCCTTTCCTCTGTTCTTGTCAATCGTTGAATAATGCTCCCTCTGAAGCTCTCACCACCCTCTGGTTCTTTCAACTTATCCAGTTCCCATCTCCTTAATTTCCTACCTTTTTCCAATTTCTTCTATTTTAATTTACAGTTTATAATCAAGAAATTGTGGCCAGACTCCACATCTACCCCTGGAAATGTCTTAAAATTTTAAATCTGGTTCCTAAATCTCTGTCTGACTAATATATAGACTATCTGAAACCTTCCCATGTCTCCAGGTACTTCCACGTATACAAGCCTCTTTTATGATTCGATAACCAAGTGTTAGCGATGATTAAATAATTATGCTCTGCGCAAAATTCTACCAGGCGGCTTCCTCTTTCATTCCCTTTCCCCCAGTCCATATTCACCCACTATATTCCCTTCTCTTCCTTTTCCTACTATCGAATTCTCGCCCCCCCCCCCCAAATCACAATTAAAGTTTCGTCTCCTTTCACTATTTCAAAAAAAAATTTTTTTTATCTCATCATAAATTTCTTCAATCTACTCATCATGTGCGAACTTAGTTGGGATGTAAATCTGTGCTACTGTGGTAGGCGTAGGCTTCGTGTCTATCTTGGCTACAATAATGCGTTCACTATGCTCTTCATAGTACCTTACTCGCATTTCTATTTTCTTATTCATTATTAAACCTACTCCTGCATTACCCGTATTTGATTTTGTATTCACCTGGCCAGAAGTCCTGTTCCTCCTACCATCGAACTTCACTAATTCCCACTATATATAATTTCATCCTATTCATTTCCCTTTTTAAATTTTCTACGTGTCCGATGAATGGGTCTAACATTCTATACTCCGATTCGAAGAATGCCAGTTTTGTTTCTCCTGATGGTGACATCCTCCTCAGTAATCCCCGCTCGGAGATCAGAATGAAGGACTATTTTACTTCCGGAGTATTTTACCTAAGAGGACATCATCATTTAATCATAGATTAGAGCTGCATGTCCTCGCGAAAAATTACGGATGTAGCTTCCCCTAGCTTTCGTCTTTCGTAGAACCAGCACAGCAAGGCCGTTTTGGTTGATGTTACAAGGGCAGATCAGTCGATGATCCACACTGTTGCCCCTGCAACTACCGAAAAGGCTGCTGCCCCTCTTCAAAAACTACACGTTTGTCTGGCCTCTCAACAGATACCCCTCCGTTGTGGTTGCATCTACAGTACGGCTGTCTGTATCGCTGAGGCACACAAGCCACCCCACCGACGGTAAGGTCCATGGTTCATGGGGGCGGGGGGTTTGGACATTTGTCGCTGTAATTAATAGGGTCATGTGGTTTGAACATGATGTGGTACGACTGCCACGGTACGTAATATGAGAGACTGCTGTCTGTGCACAGTTCGGAAAGGAATAGCTTGTTTGTTACAGTTCTTTTCCATGACCAGTTACGCTACAAGATATTTTGCCGATGGACTTCATCTTCTGGAGTCGTAACGAAGCCCTTAGTATCAAGGCTCACAGGACTGACCTACTGGAATTTGCCTCATCCGTTAAAGGCGTAAGCCAATTCTATGATGCTAGAAAATTTGTGAAAATATCAGTTGTAGTCCGCCAAGACCGTAGCTCACAGCGGTCGAAGTATTGAACATGTGCTTTGAAGAAACTGCCACACAATAGGAAGACAGATAACTGACAGTATTTTAATGTAATTTATCAAGAGAAAATCAAAGAGACATTAACCAGCGTAGACACTTAACTTTGATTGTTACGAAGACATTAGCAACAGTGCGTCTTTTTTTAAATATCACCCTATATTTTCTGTTTGCTAAATGAATTCCTTTCTGAAAGCCTATTCAAAAACGTTTAACAGTATACTATTTACGCAAACATGACATAGTGCAGATTTCCGGTGTAACATAACTCGTCCACTTTCTGGAATTGACAGCAAACAAACTGAAACTAAAGGAACATGCAGATCGGTTATTTGGTCAGCCGTCTTCAGTTGAAGGTTTTCGTGAGTACTGTGCGCACCAACGAAGAGAAGATAGAAATACTAGTTATGGATGGAGAATATGAAGGTAGCAAAACAGTAATTCCAGTAAAGTTTTCTTATGTACAATACGAGTGCATGTAGAACAGTATTGTAGCACTTGTAAACGATATATGGTAAAGGCTGTTCTTTATTACTCACATAAGCCTTCAACTGCTTTGTCAGCCCTGCTGTTTTATGGGACTGCTGTTTTATGGTAACTCATGATAGCACTTGAAATGACTACTTCTACAGCTAGGACTGAGGTCGTACGCACTGTTTCCTTTATCACACTGTGTATTAGCTTAGTTACGAGCGTTTGAACTTAGCACGTGTCTTACTTATTTTTAAAATATCTGAAGATGTTCTGCAACTAGACGCAGCCGGTCTTTACTGTGAAAGTATGTGCGACAACAGATTGCAATAAAATATTTTTTTAGTAATTCAGTTATGGCAGGTTTTCTTCAAGCCTTCATGAAATTACGTCTTTTGCAGGCATTGGTAAGTAGTTACTTTATACATTTTATTATATTCATTGGCACACGATGAGAGGTTTATTGATTCCTCGGTTTTTTTTTACCAAATCTTTGTGGACAGTCCCGATACATAATAAGTCTAACTCATCATCATTATCATATTAGTCACTAACGAGCCATTTGAAATTATGGTGTCCTTATAACAAACACTGCATAAAACATCTCCAAGTGATCTTTGAAAGTAGGGTATATGTCGACAGAGTTCACACCCTCTCTGTACGTTACAGTACCTTTTAGTTACTTGTCGTGAGCGACATGTATTCTGGTAATTTTTGTAGCGAGTAACAGGAATGATTTCGTGGAAATGTACGCGCTGATAGTTTGCTAGGTTCTGATAACAAAACGGAGGGATAGAAACTGCGGTATCAGAGCCGGGCAGATGGAAGCGACCTGACCCCGTCACGGCGGTTAAATGGCTAAGTGAAGAGGCCAGCCGCCAGCTCCCGCGTCCAGCACGCCAAATACTGCTTCTGACAAGTCCAAACCGGGTCCTGCGATTTTCCTTAGAGCAACGAAAGGCTTCCCGTAACTACTAAAAAGTGAAACACTTTTTTCTGTTACAAAAAAGTTTCCATCCCGTGAAGTCGCTCGAAAATGCGATTAGTGTGCTACAAAATCTATTTGTGAAAGCTCCATTGGCTGGACGATCTTGAGGAGATGACGATGCTGGTTTATTAAATACGAAATTCCATCTCTCACAGTATGTTATCATCCCATACTGTCCAATTGAGACCTTAACTGAACCCGAAATCACCGCTTGTGTGGTAGTTTTGGCTAGGATGACTCCTAGGGCCTTAGCCACAAGAATCGGAAAGCTGTTCCTTATTGCTGTTTATATTGTGACGTGTGAGTTTTATGTAACTGTTTCGTTTCGCTGTTTGGTGTAGATAATTGTACACTGAGTGTAGAGTGTATTGCTTATATTTTGTTAATGATGGTGATGATGAGAGAGACAAAAGGTTATTGCAACATGGGGGTCGCCTAGTCTAAGACCCTCTTTCCGAAAGACACACCCCATCCAAAAGTCTCCCATGACCTTCACGCAAAGACCATACGGTGAAGTTGCACAGATGCAAGTGCTGACGACTGGCAGCTGTGAACCTGCACCTCTAGTTCTCTTGCGAGTGACAGATTCACGATGCCGCACTTAGAGACCTTGAATATAAACTAAATAGCCAAAGAAACTGTTACATCTGACACCTCCCTAATATCGTCTAGCTCCCCCCCCCCCTCCCCCCCCCCCCCCCACCCCGAGCACACACAAGTGCGGAGGCAACACGACGTGGCATGGACTCGACTAATGTCTGAAGTAGTGCTGGATAGAATTGACACCATGAATCCTGCAGGGCTGCCCATAAATTTGTAAGAGTACGAGGCTGGAGATCTCTTCTGAACTGCACGTTGGAAGGCATCCCAGAGATGCCCAATGATGTTGGTGGCCAGCGGAAGTGTTTAAACTCAAAAGAGTGTTCCTGGAGCAATTCTGGACGTGTGGGATGTCGCATTGTCCTGCTGGAATCGCCCAAGTCCGTTGGTATGCACAGAGGAAATTACTGGATGCTGATGATTAGACATGATCATTAGTATGTATGGGTCACCTGTCAGAGTCGTATCTAGATGTATCTAGATGACTCCAACTGCACACGCTCCACACCATTACAGAGCCTCCACCAGCTTGAACAGTCCTCCACTGATATGCAGGGTCCATGGATTCATGAAGTTGTCTCTATACTCGTAATGTCCAAGCGCTGCATACAATTTCAAACGAGACTCGTCCGACCAGGAAACATGTTTCCAGTCACCGACAGTCCAGTGTCGGTGTTGCCTGGCCGAGGCGAGGCGTAAAGCTTTGTGTTGTGCAGCCATCAAGGGTACACGAGGGGACCATATAGATGATGTTTCATTGAATGGTTCGCACGATGACAGTTGTTGATGGCCAAAAATTTAAATTTGCAGCAGTTTGCGGAAGGATTGCACTTCTGTCACGTTGAACGATTCTTTTCAGTTGCCGATGGTCCCGTTCTTGCAGGATTTTTCCAACCACATCGATGTCGGAGATTTGATGTTTTACCGGATTCTTGATATTCAAAGTACACTTGTGAAATGGTCGTACCGGAAAATTCCCACTTCATCGCTACCGCGGACATGCTATGTCCATCGCTCGTGTGTCGACTTTAACATTTTATAACCTGCCTTTGGAACAGCAGTGACCGATCTAACAACTGCGCCAGACACTTGTCTTACATAGGCATTGCCGATCACAGCGCCGTATTCTGCATGTTTACATACTGAAACGGTACAGTCGTTTCCGCTCCATAAGCAGCAGGTTTCGCTGCTCGCTCGCAACGGGAAATACAAACAGAGGCGGCTCCGCCGCCCATTTTATTGCACGACGCGGCCGGCCGCGGATGCAACAGAACCCATGTGGACGGGTGGAAAGAAATGTGTCAGGCTTCATAATACGTATTTAGTTCTGTAGTATAGTAGTGCCAACCTTACTCCTGGGTAGGGGATCAGAGAGACAGGGCAAAGACGTTCCAGTGTCACAAGATTTGTGGTGGAGAGGTTGGTCACGGCCAAGTGGTTCGACCATCCCCTCCACCGGGGCCCAGGAAGACCTCTGGGTGCCCGCGATATTTGGTGAGTGTTACAGAAGACGGGTAAGTGAGCAGACATGCCCTCAGTGCGTCTGTCTCGATGTTCACGCGTGGAAGAGAGGTATTTGAATATTTGCACTAATTCTTTTATTTCCAGCTTCGGATTGTGAAAGGAAATGAATGTTCTCGTTTAATTACGGAAATTTGATCCCCTGTGTTAATGTATCTGGTCCCCAGTTTGCCCGTTATCCTCCTCTCATAGTGGATGTCCCATGTAAAATATTGGGAGACTTTGGTGGTATACATTTGGCCAACGCAATTCCGTCTTGCCCATAGAAATGTGCGTACAGATTAGTATATAATATACCCGAGCTACAAGTTGTAAAATTGTAATATCTAAACTGGAACAATTGCTGCAATCGCTGTAAGGTCGAGAGACAATGTTTAAAATAAATACGTAATCAGTTGTCATCAATCTTTAACATACCCTAAAAATCACATAGGAGTCAAGTCAAAGGAATTCATTTAAAATAAAGATATAGAATGCAGAGTATCGTACAGAGAGGGCACGCTCTCTTGGTAGCGCTCTCAAGCTCCACTCCCCAGTTATCCGTTGCACAGTTTTCATTCAGGGCTTGACGACATCAACTTTCATCTGACGTCTCTAGGCAAGGAGGTTTGACAGTAATCTTTCAATAGCTCTGTATTTGGATACACATGCCTATACAGGTTCTTTGGCGCTTCCGTGTAGTTCTGTGTGATGTTTTTGAACTGAGGATACGCATTCTAAGTGGAATGCAGAAGACCGCTAGATATGACTGTCGTTGAATACGAAAAAAGTTGAACAGATGTACTTTTTGTTCCATGAACCCACAGTGAGGGAGTCCTCAAGGATGTACAAGATGTCATAAAATAATAACACACATTTGCAAAAGAGAGAAGAGAGATTCTAATGTCCCAGTCATAGATCTCAAGCGAAATGGTCCTTGTGGACGTGGAAAAAGTCAAAACATTTTAAAATGTTTTTGATTAAGAGGTAATAATAAATGTGTCGTAAAATATTCAGATTACAGTAAATAAGGCTTATGAGTGTGCAGTAGCCTTGTATCATGAAACAGAAAATTAGTTTATAACACTTACATTGATCCCAAACTGTGCGTAAACACATTATTTGGTGATATACACATCAGTCGTTTCTACTAAGAAATTCGCCAGCGGGGTATGAGTACTCGGCCTCCAATAAGTCATTTAAGCTCCTCTTAAACTGAACTTTAGTAGAAGCTACTCTTTTTAGGACTGTTGGCAAGTTGTTGAAAATGTCTGATGTGGAATAATGGACACTTTCACTGGATGTTATTTCAGTGATTACAAAATCAAGTCCAATTTACAAAGAACTCTGCAGTATGAGCCAACTTATCGGTATGAGATAGGGAAAGGTATCATGTAGCCATTGTATCCTCTCTTGAGTCAAGCTGGCCCACAACTCTTGTAGATGTTCCTTGACTTCTTGGATACTGGCACAGAAGTTGACGTCTGAGCTGGTCTCACGGAGGGTTCTGTCTACTGGAGTACCTCAATGTCACACAGACAATTCAGACACATGTGCCATATGTAGGCGAGCATTGTCCCGTTGAAAAATGACGCCACAATACTGTCGCACAACACACACACGAGAGCGTACGATGTCCTTGACGTACCGTTGTGTCGTTAGAGCTCCATCAATCACTCGATGGCTCGCTGCCTTACTCACCTATGACAGTTACCTGAAATAGTGTAAACCGCGATTCATCGCTGAATTCAATGCAACGCCGTTCGTCAGCAGTCCATACCGGTTACGTCACCACTCCAAACGCAGCTCCATGTGTAGTGGTGTCAATGGCAGCCTACGCACAGGGGACCCAAGATGGACTCCAGGGGAGGCAGGAGCTGTGAAAAAGTGTTTCAATGATCTGAACTTGTTTTATATTACCACTTAATGAAACTGTTTCTGGTGCTTTTCGTTACCGATAACCAGATTCGGGACATTTACGACTATTGGAAAAATCGAAAAAAGTACATAATTTTTAGACTGAGGTACGAAACAGGCTTTGTTAGGTATGGGTACCTGTGCAACTTTTGGGTGGGATGGGGGGTGAGGGCGGGGGGCGGACCATTTGGCCTGCCCTCACGTTCCCATACAGTCCAACATCGGACCCCTGTCACATCCCTCACAAATGCAGATATTGCACGATTCGACCATCTGGCCAAATGGAGACCCACAATTAGGTCCCATTCAGATGTCGATAGTGCTGGCTCACACGAGTGTGTGGCATCTCTCTGACTTTCACAGTGATCACTGATTTATGACGCTGTCACCTCCCTTTTATACCCTCTCAGATCTGATAGCAACACTAAACACGAGCAACCCTGTACACTGTGGTGGCCATTCTCCCTGTAAGAGAGAACTGCAACTGTTATTCATTTACACTGCAGCCAAAGGAGTATACGTGTACGAAGTTACGTTGACATCCGACCATGCGTTCTTGGTGCTTCATTTGTTTGTCGAGCAGTGAATTATTTACGGCAAATACGCTAACGTACAATAGGTGTAGGCCAACACTAGGACAAAAAGTGCAAATCGTTGTTTATAGTAACAATGTGCCCAACGGAGTGTATCGAACTGACAAATTGAACCGCCGCGACGGAATGGGACTGTAATACGAATTTTTCTTTTTTGTGAAAAAATTAGTCTCTCTTAGGCAACCGTGCAGGCTTTATGACTTCATCCTAAGCTTCTATCTCCTAGTACTCTCTCCTAAATTTTGTGTGTCACCAAATGTAACGTACATAATTAATTTGTATCTGAACGTAAACTGCAAATAGGTACGCAATGTTCCGACGAAAATAACGAAGTTAGTGCGGAGTTTTACATACATGACTTACGAAGCCCTCACTGCAATAACACAGCAAAAATTTTTCCGCGGGCTACGATAGCAAACGTGGTAGACGAGAAGAGGAACTTAACAGCGTCGCTGAACATTGCTAGCAAGTTTTCAGCTGGCGCGTTTGCTGTGGATTTTCACTTTATTCAGAGAGTAATTTGTAACTCTTTTGACAGTTTGTCAAGGGTAGGATGTAGGCCACATACTCGTACCTTTGATATAACTGCAGAAGGCTATTCATTTTTTGATAGCAGCATACGGATTCGCAAGTGTAAGGAAGAACGACTGTAGCAAACATGGCTCACTTCCGTGAATCGCGGTCAGGGAAGCATGCAAGGTCCTGGAAATCCGCTTTAGGTACCCATGGTCTTGCATGGTTGTCGTGAAAGAAGAACGAACTGTCGTTCTTCGATTTGCGATGAAAGACTTCGACACCCGTACGAGCAGCGATAGCGTGAAACACTTCCCACTGACCAATGTTTTTGACAATCGAGCGCTACCTATTTCGGTGCACAGTTGAGTGTGAAGAAGAGCAACCATTCTCTTCTTGATAGGGAGGGACTTTCGATTCTCTGTAGTTGTATCGTCATCTTCAAACACCCACTTTTAGTTTCAAGATTAGCTGGCTGCTATTCTTGTATCGATGTAAAACAGGTTGAAATACAGTATATTCAGTGATCGAAGCGGCGCACTTGTTGTGGCTGTGTACTCGCTCCCGGGGAGAGAGGGCCTCAAATAGCTGTCCGTAAATCGCAGATCCTTTGTAAAGAATATGATCGATTTTCCTTCCCATTCTTGTCAGTCAAATCTTTTGGGTGTGTCGCCAGTTTCCTCATCCTATTTCACGCAGTGTTGCTTGTCTGTCAGCACTGACAACATTGGAAGGCCGACGGTTATTGCGTTATTCGTGGTGAGAAGTAATGCCTGAAAGTTGGTATTCTCGGCACACTCTTGGCACTGTGGATCTCGGAATACTGAATTCCCTAACGATTTCCGAAATGGAATGTTCCTTGTGTATATCTCCAACTACCATACCACGTCCAAAGTCTGTTTGATTCCCGTCGTGTGGCTATAATAACTTCGGAAATCTTTTCACATGAATCACCTGAGTACAAATGACAGTTCCGCCAGTGCACAGCCCCTTTATAACTTGTTTACGAGATACTGTAGCCATCTGTGTATGTGCATATCGCTATCCTATGATTTTTGTCGCCTCAGTGTATGCTATAGTTGCAGTGATGTGGTGGTGTCATATGACATTAATGCATTACACCACCATCAGAAAATATACGTAATTGTATACTGTAAGACGTACGCCATGAAGACAGTCCGGTGGAAATTTTTAGTTTCCTTTTTATTAATGCACTAATGCAATTTATATTTGCAACACAGGAAAAGTCTACACATGAAAATAAATTAAACTAAAAAGTAACAAGAAAACACTACGACTTTTCACGCTTCCGAACTAACAGTTCAGCACGTAATCCCTCTCACACTTGTTTGCAATCAATTATAACAAAATACGGGTGGTAGATCTAGAGTGGGAATGGATTGAAAACACAAAGTTTCGATTGCAGGAGACCATACACATTTTGACAGCATGAAAAAATACATTTGATACAGAGAAGACAAATAAGCAAAACTTGAGAAGAATATTTCCAGATGAAAAACAGCGGATTAGACATGTACTAAAGAATGCCATACAAGAGATGATCGAGGAGAAGGACACTTCTAGGAGCAGGTGAACAATAGCTGAACGGAAAAGAGTTCCATATTTCACTTTTTATATTTTAATCATTAACTAAAATAAAAGAAAGCAGCTCGTTGCACAGACTAATCCTAGTGCATTTTAAGTTTTCGTTACTGATATCGCGCAGCAACGGCAAAGTTTTTCAGATACCTCAGGCAGAAAGGTTGCGCCTCCAACTCGGCCGACAGACAAGCTGTTCTCGTAATTAGGTTCGATATTCTTTGTGCTACGAAGTTAAAAAAAAAACTGCGACACAAATATGACACGTATACAGCGACAATCCAATACTTTGGTTAGCACTGAAGGAAACTAATTTTCACAGAAAATTGTGTTCCCCCTCGATCTGCACGCATTAGTATCGGAACGGATGTCAGTATTATTTATCGGGAATGCTGTCTCGTACATTGGTGACATCAACCTCCTGCGTTTCCGTGCTGCTGAAACTCTGAAGGACGCGTAGCAGCAAAAATTAGTACAAGTCTTCTGACATGTTCCTGAAAATAATCATTAAGAAATATACCGGATTTTGACTGAACAAATCGCCATGTCATGTTTGGGAAACAAGTGTGTGACGGATTATGTTCTGAGCTATTAGTTCCGGAGCATGAAAAGTCGTAATGTTTTCTTGTTACTTTTTAGTTTAATTTCTTTTCGTATGTAGAAATTTTGTGTGTTGCAAACGTAAATTGCATTAGTACATTAATAAAAAGGAGACTAAAAATTTCCACCGGACTGTCTTCATGGCGTACGTCTTACAGTCTACAGTTAGTATATTTGAAACTTCCTGGCAGATTAAAACTGTGTGCCAGACCCAGTTCGAGTCTCGGTTCGGCACACAGTTTTAATCTACCAGGAAGTTTCATATCAGTGCACACTCCGCTGCAGAGTGAAAATCTCATTCTGGAAACATCCCCCAGGCTGTGGCTAAGCCATGTCTCCGCAATATCCTTTCTTTCAGGAGTAGCTCTGTAAGGTTTGCAGGAGAGGTTCTGTAAAGTTTGGAAGGTAGGAGACGAGGTACTGGCAGAAGTAAAGCTGTGAGGACAGGGCGTGAGTCGTGCTTACGTAGCTCAGATGGTAGAACCCTTGCCCGCGGAAGGCAAAGGTCCCGAGTTTGAGTCCCGGTCCGGTACACAGTTGCATTCTGCCAGGAAGTTTCATATCAGCGCACACTCCGCTGCAGAGTGAAAATCTCATTCTAGTTAGTATATTTGTTGATAATGGTGTAACGCATTAATGTCATGTGACAGTCGTATGGTGCCATATAAAATTGGGAGTACGGCTACGAACATAATTTTGTTTTGTGACTAAATTTTAAACAAATCTTAGTGTAAAATGGGAAGGGATGTTAATCAAGTTATATAGGGTAATACCGTCTTTCGTGAGTATAATATTAGTCTTATTGAGGGCTAATGTCCAACTTTCCTTCTACACCCAGTATACGAGAGAGGAACCAGAGACTAGAAAGGCTATGGATGTGTTTAAGGAATCATCGTGGGCATAACTGGCAGTTGCCTTCCAAATAAAAGTAAAGTGCTTCACCCAGTATGCCGCTTCACTCGCTCTGAATATATGATCGAACAGTGAACGCTAATTTTGTAATAACAGAATTTTGGGTGGTCCTAGCTTACTTATACAATCGTAAGCATAAGTTTATGCTGCAGTAAGGACGTGTATCGTCCGTATGTGCGGGCGCAATGCCGCGCGAAATTCTGGGACAGGGGCAGACTTTATTCTTATCGTTACTTTACCTCTCGTTCTCGATCCTAGCATATATTCTGCTTATGAGAGGGTCTCAGAGAGTTGTTACAGAAAAAGTTTTCTTTTTGAATGTTTTAATTTTCCAACACAAAATAAGTCATTCACATAAACAGTTCCTCTCCAGTTGCATAACTTTTGGTGGTCCGCGCATTGGCCTTGTATAAAATATCTAAGGGGTTCTTTTATAATTGTACGTTATCGCTGGAAGTAACAGAACGGTCGTTTGCTGAGTTAATGATAGCATTCAATCACGAAGTTATTCAAAGCGTGGAATATCTTATCAGTTCCGAAAGAATGACTAAGATCAAGACCTAAGGTCACTTGCCTAGTGTCCAACTTCTTGTCTGCCACTATCAGCATCCTTTAGCGCGTATCGCGTGCACTGTGTTTGAGAGTTACTGTACGCTCACTCCCGTACGTCTTCCTTGGCAGAATGTCAGTAGGCGTTTCCACATCCCATTTTATGCAAGCAATCAAATGAATGAAATTTTAAAGCGTTTCACTCTGTAGCTTCTTACGTTATTAACTGAACAGTCCGAAAATTTGTATTGGCAATCAGCAAATAGCGATATGTGGAACCTACTTTTCAAATATCATGCAGGCTAGGAACTTAAAAGACTCGTAACTTAATGACGCTTAACGAGTTTCGTGAAATAAAACGCTTAGTCCTTCGGTTATTTACAGTCGCCGCAAACACTGAAGTTAGAAAAGTAGACTAAAGACAGTCTAACTAGTCGGAGTTCTACCACTTACTTCAAACGGTATCAGTAAAACGATAGTTTCATGTTTCAGATCTTAATGCAAAAGACAAAAGTTTCACCAAACTGCGAACATTAATGATTCTAGGTGACTGTGTAGTTTGTAAAAATGAAGTTTCATTCTTATCGCTTTATTTCTTTACGACATGACCAACTGTCCCTGGACAGTACGGGCAATGTGTCGCGTGCAACATAAGATAGTGTGGTCGGTTGTCTATGGGAATCATCTTGAAAGGGACGAAAGTCGTGTGTTGGCCTCGTGAGAAATATATTGCGAACGGAGCGCACAAGGCACGACAGACCGAACATTTGATCGGACGCAGATAAGAACGGCGTAACGCACGAGAATCTGCAGCTGCGAATTATCGCAGCCATTACGCTCCTCAAAGTGTCAGTGGTTCAGGGTGACTATTTCGTCTAATGCCAGTTCCTATGATGCAGGACGTAAGCACACCGGGCAAAACCGTAACTGGACGGACCACACTAAAGCTCATCTAATCACCTACTGTCGAGTTTCATTGTTCTGTGGGCCAATAAAGAAGTGCAGATTTATGTATCGCGTGAGCCATAGCCTTTCACGAGGTCCCCGTCTCCAAATTTCCATTGCATGCTCTTCCCTTGGCGGTGTTCTCTCGGAAGTGGGCATGCATTCACTGGCGGCAGCAGTACCTGTCGGGTTTGTAAGCGATCTTCGCTGACAAATATTCATCTCCTGGCGGTCAGGATCTTTTTGCAACTGTGTCTGGAACTGCGCGACCGCTACGGCGCAGGTTCGAATCCTGCCTCGGGCATGGATATGTGTGATGTCCTTAGGTTAGTTAGGTTTAAGTAGTTCTAAGTTCTAGGGGGCTGATGACCTCAGCTGTTAAGTCCCATAGTGCTCAGAGCCATTAGCAACTGTTCTTAAGCCATCTTACGTGGTTGAGAGTGATATATCATTCCTTGAAAACACGGTGGGCACTTCGCGTTCACACAGCAACAGATCGGACAATTTGATTCATATTGTGGTCATCGTTAACGCCAAACACGTTAGCTACTTAGTGCCATTCCGTCACGTCTCCATGTCGACCCCTCTTACTGCGGTGATCCTACACAACCGGGTGGCACATACGCATCGTTCCACTGCAGTGACTTACCTCGCCATCTAAAGCAAAGCTCGAGGAAAGGGAACAAATGCCTTGTCGCTGAAACAACCGGTTTTCGGTTAACCATCAGATTTTTTTCCACGCCAATTTAGCCTGTCTGTTAAACCCCGCTGAAAATAACCGGTTTCTGAAGTAACCTTTTTTCGGTTTCTTATTCCTTTGATTTCCTGTAATAAACGTAAAAATCCAAAAAAGATTAAAAAATTTTGACTCTCTTAGTGTCAAGATACATATAATCGAAACATTAAATTACATTGGCAAATAAAGAAAAAACCTTAGTCCGAAAGAAAACCTTTTCTCGATAAGTAGTTGAATGCTAAAAAAGCTCCTCAGTGTTCTCCTATAGATTATAATTTCTTTAAACTGTGCTAATGTTGTAATCGAGGATCATACAACTATTCGGGCATTACGAATTGTCAGCTCTTAAGGGTGAAAACTGAGGTTGAACAGCTCTGTTTTTGGTGGTAATTTGTCCGTTTTCAAGGATACAAACAGATGAAGGCCTGTTATGCAGACACAGACAGCAGATCAGCTACTTCCTATTTTTATTGTATACTATGAATGAATTCTTAAATTTTTTATTTAATCATAAATTCTTTCCTCTTTTATTATTTCGTAGAAATGTTAGGCAAATCTTTAATCTTATAAAACAAATGAAGCCTTGTCCTTCATTGCTGTGTCACTTCGTAAAATGTTGCCAGACTAGGGTTGATGTCATTCTGCAGTACAACTGATATCCGACGACGACATCAAGAAACAATCATATGGACCGTGTGGGAGCAAGTCTTGGACACTGCACGTACATGTCTGCCTTAGGTCACTACACACGGTAACAGGAACATTACTGTCTCAGCAAGCTGTACCAGTTGTCAAGCTTTGTTTTTGTTGCTCGTTTCTGTAGGTATTGTTAGTCTATTAAAAATTACACTGATCGCTTTCCTCATTTTCTATAACAACACATTATTTCAAACAAATGCAAATTTTACCAATAAAAGTTACTCGTTTTTTAAAAGAGTTTTTTTTTAAATATGAAAAGCTTTATCACCGCTGCTGCAGCTAATTGATATTTCCGTTTTTGTACTCGCTCATTAGTAAAAAAATATAGAAACACACCGGGACCAAACAAATACCGGAAAATACTAGTTATTCGGAACTAAAATATCGATATTGGTTTTAACCGATCGGTTTTTCCCGTCCCTAAGCTACAGTACAACAACATGCCATCAGTTTACCAGTCTCCTCGTTTTGGTGAACATCCATCACCGTACTGCACAAGTAATCTGCTAACTATACATCACAAAAAATGGCTCTGAGCACTATGGGACTTAACATCTGAGGTCATCAGTCCCCTAGAACTTAGAACTACTTAAACGTAACTAACCTAAGGACATCACACACATCCATGCCCGAGGCAGGATTCGAACCTGCGACCGTAGTAGCAGCGCGGTTCCTGACTGAAGCGCCTAGAACCGCTCGGCCACACTGGTCGGCTATACATCACAGGGCGCTAGGATGAGCATGTGCACAGAATCATCAAGCCAAGCTCGAAGCATGGCAAACGGTTGTCGGAGCTGATGAGTCGCAGATCTGTGCTTGTATAATTGGGTAGGCTTCGGCGGCCAGTGTCAGTCGACATAAAAGTTTTCTGGGTATGGTACCGCCTTATAATGTGTAAAAGTACTGCTGCTGGGCGTTTCGGCCGCAGTTGCAGCGGCCTTCTTCTGGGTCTACTCTGCAACTGTAGCCGAAACATTGGTTTTTGTCCAGTAGCAGCAGTTTTATACATTATGGTGCGGTACCACACCCAGAAAACTTTTATGTCAACTGTGTTTGTGTTTGTTTGGTTTTTCGCGACTGGAGACCCGTCTTCAACAAGATACTGCACCTATCTATTGCTCCCAAAATGAATCGCAGCAGTTTGAGTAACAGTTCACACACAAAAAAATGCTTGCCTGTCTGCTGACGTGCGCGTACTGGACTACTGCGCTGGCCGCTCTTTGTGAGTCTTTGGCGAGTCTTGTGTTTTGGATCATCATATCTTCTAAGCGCTTTTGTCGTATTGTCTAACCAATGTCACGATTAGTAACCGTTGTTAACAGGTTGAAAGATGGTACCGCGCACTCCTGGAGAGTATCTTATCATAGTTATTGTTAGGTTTTAAATTCTGTTCTGTATGCGGAATATGCACCTTGTTGGTTACGAACTGTCTGCCATATCCAAACTGGAACTCTTCTCCCTATCTGTCAAGAACAGTGCGTCACCATTAGCGGTATGCGAGCGCGCTTCACGCGCCCACTCCAACTAGAAGACCGAATAGAAGTGAGCAATCTGTCTTATTTATACCGTTTCTGACAACGAACGGGAAATAAAGTATCCCACGATGCAAATAAAGGGTCAAGATGTCCAGAAATGGAGCATGCTGTTAGCCCTATGCAAAGAGCACCGTTATTAATCAGTTTTTGACAGAACTGTCCAGTTTAAATTGCCTCCATTTTTTATTTTCCTCATTTTTCCTCTGGGCCAGCAATACTTCAAACATATTACAACCAGAAAGCTGTGGGAATAGTCCACTCAGCTACATTTATACTCCGCAAGCCACCTTTCGATTTGCAGCGCAGGGTATTTCTGGTACTAGCTACGATTTAATCCCGTTGCTGTTCATGTCGTGAATGATACCGTCGGTTAGACAGTCATGGTAATGTTACGTTGTAGGACGTAAAGGAACCTGTGGCAGTACATGCTACTCTTTATTGGACCATATTTATCTGTACAAAAAAACTCAGGTAGCTTTAGCTTTAGCCAGAGCAGACTGCTAAGCCCTGTTGCCCCCTTGATAGCTATCGAAGTGACCTAAGCAAATCGTCGCTTTCATAAAGTGAGCCAGGGATTCTCATCTGCTTGGAACCAAAAGGAAAAAAAAATTGTTGCTCATAATTATGCTGTTTCTCCAAAGCTCACACATCGCCTTCCTCAGTTTCTTTAATTGTTGAAGGCGACGTGTGCGACACTAAGGCAGGTTTCTAAACTGTATAAATAAACATCTACAATGTTATAGTCACTATATCCAACATTCTGTTCTTCGTGCAGTGAGAGTTGCGAAGAATTTTCTTTCTTCATGATAGGAATCAGTTTTTCATTAGCAGCGGGGTCGTCGACGGCGATAACTTACAGAAAAATGGAGTTTGTGATTTCATTTAGCTATCCCAGCAGTTACTGTTTGTGAATCGGTAACATAACACGAAATGCACCGTAGTTCACCGGGTCATTGTAGCCACCAACGCACTATTTGGTGAACCCCCCTTGCCACGTAAAACAGCTTCCATTCTTTATGTCCCGGATTCAGATAGTCCCTGGTTCATGACTGGAGACTAATAAGTAAGTCTTTTTTTATACGTCCGAAAGAACAGAAGCCATTCGTGATTCTGTAGCCATATATATACGTGTCGCAAGAGAAATTCCAACATTAGCTGTAACTGGGTATTGAAATAAATCCAATGGCGACAAATGAAAGTTTATGCTGGCCCGGGTCTCGAACCTGGATTTCCCGCTTATCGCGAGCGGTTGCATTATACACTTCGGCTATCCAAGCAGGCTTCCCGTCCAACTGAATTCCCATTCGTCACAGACTACATACGTATTGTCCCCTGTCCATTATCCTCATTGCTCGCAATCTCACTTGATTCTCGCAAGAGGTCGAAAGAAGAATGCACCCGCACTGAAGGTATAATTCTTTGGGTCATGGCGAATATATTTGTATTGTGATGTCTGTTCCTTAGGACATATCCGAGAGAACAGACACCAGTCCTAATTCAAAAATGTTCAAATGTGTGTGAAATCTTATGGGACTTAACTGGTAATGTCATCAGTCCCTAAGCTTACACACTACTTAACCTAAATTATCCTAAGGACAAACACACACACCCATGCCCGAGGGAGGACTCGAACCTCCTCCGGCTCAAATGGCTCTGAGCACTATGGGACTCAACTGCTGAGGTCATTAGTCCCCTAGAACTTAGAACTAGTTAAACCTAACTAACCTAAGGACATCACAAACATCCATGCCCGAGGCAGGATTCGAACCTGCGACCGTAGCGGTTTTGCGGTTCCAGACTGCAGCGCCTTTAACCGCACGGCCACTTCGGCCGGCGAACCTCCTCCGGGACCAGTCGCACAGTCGACGGCTGCAGCGCCCCAGACCGCTCGGCTAATCCCACGCCAAGTCGTAATTCTGCAGCCGTATGTATAATTGACGAAGGAGAAATTCCGACGTCAGCTGCAGTTGGGTATCGAAAGAAATCAAATGGCTGCAAATGAAAATTTATGTAATTCTGCAGGCTTTCGTGGCCGTTGTCACTGAAGTTAAAATCTTCTGGGTTATTAGGCCGCGTCGTATTTCTACTAAAATGAACGACGTTTCGACCCCTCTGCTGGGATCTTCCTCAGGATCTTATGGTGTCCACTACTCGTACTGCTAGAAAATTTGTGCCCGACTAGGCCTCGAGACCGGATTTCCCGCTTTTTGAGAGCGGTTACCTTAACAGCTTCGGCTATCGGAGCACGCTTCCCGCCCAAACCAAATTCCTATTCGCACCTACGACTCACGCCGTGGTTGTGTCCACCAGCCAGACACCTTTACGTGATAATCCTGTTATAGCACACGGAACAAGATTCGCCTGACCAAGAAGTTCAGTTATAAGTAGCTTTGTCTGGTCACCATATTTTAGCGTCAAATACAATCTTAACAATAAATGCCCAAACATGAGTCGTTTGCAACAGATATATCGAGCAACAATATGCAGTGTGCAAAGTGCTCCAAACTAAGAGCTCATTCTCCGATTTTACGCTCGACTGTCTGCCGCCCATAGACAGTCATCCACAGTACAGCTCTTTAATTTCAATAAACCGTGACTGTTATCAGATATTTCAAATATGAACAAAAAAAGACTTTATTTCTCAAACCAAGCCATTTAAATACAATACGAACACGGTTTGTGTTGTATTTTTATCAACGTATCTTCCCTTAGATTTAATTACTGCCTTACGCACTCGAGGCATGCTGGCAATAAGTTTCTGCATGTATTGCGAGTCTATGTTGATTAATCAGATCCTTAATGGCATTCTGGAGATTTTTTTTGCTTTTGATGTGATCTTTCCGGATATATGTGTCCGCATCATTGGAGACCATTTCATTTCACTTGGATGACAATCAATGTTTTTGAACGGTCACACCATATCTTTCACTACCTTCTCTTCTCCCTCTGAAGCAATGTACTTCTCATAGAATGCCGACCAGCGTTTTGGGGTCAATATCCTTTTGCAATGTGAATCCTTTACACATTAAGCGCAATCCACACAGTACTCTGTGATAGTGAAGTATGCGTTGGTAATGCTTCTGGTACATTATACTCCTTTATTTTCATGATTTAACCAAACCATAACACAACCACCTCCGTGTTTAAGTGTAGATAGAATGCACTGCTGGGCCACTTCCTCCTTCAGGTCGACAAACAAATGTCCTCCTCCTGATGCGAATAATCTCGCATTTCGATTCATTTGTGAACAACGGTTTCTTCCACTCTTCAAGTGTCCACTTACCATGTTCCCTAGGCCATTCGCGTTTCTTCTTTTTGTTACGGGCTTCAGAAGATATTTCCTCACTGCAACACGTCCTTTCAAGCCGGCATCTATCAGGCTCATTTTAACAGTTCCAACAGTTATATTTTCCTTCTTCATTTCTATCAGTTCTGCGCGAATTTATGCTGCTATTTTAAATCTATATGTCTCACTAGGAGGCCTAATTCTGATCAATTTGTCATCACTTTTAATTGTTTCACGAAGTAGTCCCGGTCATGGTAGATCCTTATTGTTACCTATTGTCTTCTGATCATGGAGGCTGTATTGCACTCCGCCTGTAGATACGCCACAGTGTTTTGCAATTTGAGACGTAGATAAACCTGCTTGTCTGAGCGCTACAACTGCAGCACGTTTATCTGCGGTTATGTCCACTCTTGGAGCCAACTAAAGTACAGTAACCACATAGTACATATCGTACCACTACTTGAAGTACATTGCGGACATCACAACACTGCAGGGAACAGCAGGCCAGTAAGGAATGGGCTTTCATTCGTCTCACAGGTAAACAAACTTACCAGTTCAGGTAACTATTTTTTATGTACACTACATTGTAGTGGATAATACTGCATGTAGATGAAACCAAACACGTAAATCAGATATGTTTCCTAATTCTGTACTATTGCTTTGCTTACTCAACCTTAGCCACGGTGTTATATGGTATGTGGAAAGTGTTAGACATTAGTTAGTATTAGGTTTTTTGATAGTAATAGTGTGTAATATGTCGCCAAAACTCTTATAGCAGTCTTGAGGGTGGTAGAAAGTCTTCTAGCTTCTCTTTGTTACTGTACATCTGTTTAATTTGTGGGAAGACGTTGCACTAAGTTCGGAAACACAGAAAATAATATTTATTTGCTAAAAGCATGTGAGAAGGTGTGTTGTCCGTTTCCTGGCGACCTTAGAGTTGATTGTAAACACACTGACAGAAAAATTGCAACACCAGAAAATAAATAATGTAGGGTACTGGCAGTGAAATTTCGGGAATAAATTTGGCTCACGTATGTAAGTCATTAACGTTGCAAGGTCACAAGTTATGTAAGCGCGAGGTAAGCCACTGCAAGTGTGAAATTCTCGTAAATTAATCACCGCTTCAACCGCCAGAATGTTGAATGCAAGCTTGCAAACATGCATGCTTTGTGTTGTACAGGTGCGGGACAGTTTGTGGTATGGAGTTCGATGCCCGTTGCACTTGGTCGCTCAAAACGGGGACTGTAATACTGGTTGTGGATAACGCTGCAGTTGTCCCATAATGACCCATATGTTCTCGATCTGATACAGTTCTGGTGACCGAGCAGGCCAAGGCAACATGGTTATATTCTGCCGAGTTACAACAACTGTCTGTGGATGAGCGTTGTCCTGTTGGAAAACACCCCCTGGAAGGCTGTTCATGAATGGCAGCACAACAGATGGAATCACCAGATTGACGTGCGGTTTTGCAGTTAGTGTGCGGGGGATAACAACGAGAGTGTTCCTATTGTCGTACAAAAACAGCACACCGGACTATCTCCAGGCGCAGGTCCAGTGTGTCCAGCACGCAGACAGGTTGGTTGTAGGCTCTCAGGTGGCCTGCTTCTAACCAACACACGGCCATCACTGGCACCAGAAAACACAACAGACCTCAATCATGCCCTCCAATGAGCTGTCGCTTGACACCAACGAAGTCGCAAATGGGGGTGGTTTGGAGTCACTGGAATAAACGGGGGCGTCTGGTTCGGAGTTGTCCTTGAAGTAACCGATTTGTAACAGTTCATTGTGTCACTATAGTGCCAACTGCTGCTCAAATTGCTGCAGTACGATGCGCCAGAGCCATTCGCCGAACACGATGATCTTCCCCCTAGGCAGTGCCAGGTTGCTGTCCGGAGCTTCGTCTTCTTGCGACTGTACATTCTCGTGATGACGGCTGCCAGCAATCATATACGATGACTATATTCCTGCCAAGTCTTTTTGCAGTATCACAGAATGACCGTCCAGTTTCTCGTGGCCCTATTACACGACCTCGTTCAAACTCAGTGCCGTGTTGACAAATGCGTGTTTGTCGCCCTAAAGGCATTGTTGACTAACATCAACTCACCACGTCCAATCTCAAAGGTAACTAACGCTCACGACCGTTACAGCGTGTAGTTAAAGCAGAACTGATTTGTATCACCATAGTTGCGCTACTAGCGCCACTCTTATGCAATTGGAGCGAAATGTGAATAGACGTCATCTTTCAGACGTAGAAACATGCCTACAAACTTTCGTTTGTGTCGCACAATCCCTTATTGGTGTTGTAACTTTTTTCCGTCAGAGTACATTCCTTAGAATGTAATGGTTGTAGCTTATGGACAGGAACATTATAACCTTGATAACAATACATCTACTCTAAACTGTTGCCACTGTGTGGAAATTGTAATAATGCTCAAAAAGTTTTTAATAAAATTTGCAACAATTTTCCACCGTCTACCAAAATTGGTGGTGCGAGAACAAATAAGGAAAAACTGTAACCACCTCTCCAGATTGGCACCGTTGTCACATCACAGATAAAATTGTTCTCCGGAATGCTTGAGGTTCGAATAAGTCCATCTGAGTGCCACACGATGAATCTTCCTCTGCTTTATTGTTCAGGACAGCGTTGCATGAGCCTCTCTCATCATCTGTAGCTTCTAGAAATAGCAGAACTATGAGACCTAGTTCTCATCACTTCTATGCAGATTGTCTCTCTGCTTTAAAGGAAGGCTTATGCATAGCTGAAACGTATCTCTGAAGATTGTTCCTGTGCTTTTCAATGGGATCGTCCTCGATGGCTAATTTCTGCGGTAAACCAGAACAACAATTGAGTTTAATGTTTTCCAGTGTTATCACTTCATAAGTGGATCTTTCCAGATGTAACTACATTGAAATCTATTTGACGGAATGCACGAACTTGATGGCTTCTAGTCATGCAACAATGTAACCCACTCGTTTGTCTGTGTCATCTGATTCTGGTAGAGAATGCGTATATTATGCTGATCTGATATGTCTGCACTGATACGCTATCGGATATGTGCTCCGCTGTTACGCATTCAACGTTGAGCACAGTTTGTGGAGAGTTGTGATCACTTAGCAGAGAGAGAGGATAGAGTCATACGACTGTGGGTTCGGATAACTTTAGTTCACTTGCGTTTGCACTTTCAGTTCCGTAGTTTCGATGTATATGAAGGCGAGCATTAATTTCTGTTCTCATGATAATTTTTCTCAGCTGTCCCATGTGAAAGTCGCATAATACACTTCGTATCTCTATTCTCCGCACATGAACGAACTGATGAATTTTTCTACTGGAATTGGTTGTATGCTTATCAGTAAATGTCAGAGCCGTAGTAGTGCTCATTATTACAGCAGAGCAATGCTTTCGATGATATGTGCGAAAGAGAAAGTGATTCGAGACAGTCATGGACTGTGCGGCTGGTCCCGGCGGAGGTTCGAGTCCTCCCGCGGGGATGGGTGTGTGTGTTTGTCCTTAGGATAATTTAGGTTAAGCAGTGTGTAAGCTTAGGGACTGATGACCTTAGCAGTTAAGTACCATAAGATTTCACACACATTTGAACATTTTTTTTGGATTAGAGACAAAATGACCCTAAACGCAGGAAATGAAATACCTATTTATGATGTGTCTTACGGCTAAATTTGCTGTAGTCAATCACAGCTACATTGCAAGAATGAAGTTTTCTTAGTGACGAGGGAGGGATCTGGTTCACTGGGCTACGTCGCTCGTTCTTGTATGTCGGTGTTATGTATGTGACTGTAATTTTCATTATACCATGAATTCAGCGAACTTTACGTTCCATAGCTCGGCGGTTCCTTCTGTGTCTCTGTGTAAGGTGTCGTTAGTCCGTTTTTATCATTTCGAGTCCCACGAGAACATCGTCGTGGGTGCACCAGTATTTTCCTTAAACGTAGTTCTCGAAATTAAACACGTGTGTTTTATCGCAGATCGAGTGAATGGCAGTTCATGTTTGTCCCTTAACGGCATTCAACATAAACTATATTCTTTGAAAGGCTGCAGCTATGTCTACAATGATTTAAATTATAAAACGCGACTCCAGTTACTTTTTTCATTCATAGCACGGGAGTTTATTCTCAGTTCCAAGTTCTGTGGGAGTTTTACATTTATTGTTTGGGATGTTTGCGTGTGCGTTGTTCTGCAGGGCGTGAGAAGTAAAAAACACATAGCAGACATCACACGTAAAACTAACGTAAAACTCACAAAGCACTTGAAAATGGGGGTAAATTACTGAAACGTGCCATGACGTGCACGAAGAAACGTAACTGGTGCAGGGTTTCGTTATTTAAATCAGATTTTTCACTATATTTGTTACTCGCCGTCGAGAGAGAACAAAGCATATCCTGCCATCCTGCCATATCCATGCCGAATTCTTGGTCTGCTCACATCACTCCTTCTTAGCCCAATGTGACAGAGACCTTATACATTCAATTGATAATCGAAAATAAGTCGTACAAGTTATTCATAGGCAGTCTTTTCGTAGACAAGCTGCATCTTCCTAGCCTTCTACAAATGAACCGAAGAATGTTATTCGATTTACTGTATCAACGTTCTAGCTGACGTGAACGTGCCATTCCTTATTCAAATGTTTTGCTACTCCTGCAGGCAGCGCCTTTCATTGCCTAGCAGACTTCTGCCACGTACCTACGAAACAGGCAGCGCAGCGAGTACGCTGACAATGGCCCCTGCCACTCGACACACTCAAATGTCATCGAAAGCTTGTTTTAACTTAATTAAAGTAAAGCCTGATAATATAGCCCACAACAGTGCGGCTGCAACAGAGGAGCGGCGAAATACTACACAACCTCGAACAAGTTGTTTCCACTTTTTAAAAAGGGTAATTCAGAAGCAACCTGTTACAGAAACCGAGCAGAAATATAGTAAGGACTTTGTATTCAGGGAGAAGAAATAAAAACTTTGCGGTTCACGATGACACTGAAATTCTGACAGAGACGGTAAAGGACTTCGAAAAGCAATTGAACGTATTGGATATTGTCTTTAAATGAGATTATAAAATGAACACCAATAAAAGTAACATATAAATAATGAAATGTAGTCATCAGGCGATTTTGAAGGAAGTAGGTTAGAATATCAGACTCTTAGAGTAGTAGATGGGTTTTGCTATTTGAGCAACAAAAGGCAAACATGAAGAAATTACAACATACAGATTGGCAATAGCAAGAACTGCATTTCTGAAAATCCTTGTACGGAAGCGAAAAGTGAAGGATTAACAGTTCAGGCAGAAAGACAATTGAAGATGTAGTGCTGCAGAAAATGCTGAAAATTAGATGGGCAAATCGGGTAACTACTGAGGAAGCACTGAATCCAATTGGGTAAAACATAAATTTTTGCCATCACTTGATTAAAAGAGAGGATACGTTGAGAGGACACATCTTGAGGCATCAAGGAACAAACAGTGTGGGAATGGAATGGTGTGTGTTTGGGGGGGATGTAGTCGGGCACTAGGGCTTGAATTCAGTAAGCAGTTTCAAATAAATGGAGGGTATAGTAATTACGCCGACGTGAAGAGGCTGTCACAGGACACACTAGCGTGCATAAAGGATTGAAGACCACAACAGCAGCAACAATTCAGTGTCAACAACGCACTCGGTATCTACACGCCCTTTCTATGGTTGTGGTTATCTGTGAATTAGGAAAGTAATTGCTAGTAAATAATAAATAAATTGATATAAAAGAGGATACATTCAATGGGGACAATAATAACGTGATAAAGCAGCATATGGCGATGCAATTCAGTAACACATAACGCTTTGCTAAGTAACCGTTTTTGCAGAAATTTCTGTTATAAAAGGAATCCGTCGATTTCTTAAAATGGCCCGGAATCGCCAGAAAGTTTTTGTGTGAATAATCAAGAAGATAATGTGTTTTGCAAAAAAAAAAAAAAAAAAAAAAAAAAAAAAAAAAAAAAAAAAAAAAAAAAAAAAAAACCGGATCATATTCCTATCGTGTGTTAATGAATGGCGATAAACATAAAGAAGTACGATGGAAATTCCTTTGAGACAGTTCTATTTCCAAAAAAAATTGCGAATTACATCAAATTTCCCCAGAAGCCTAGTAGCAGTTGCATCGAGGATCCTTCAAGTCGCAACGTGTTAATGTACGTTACGAATCTACACAAGGCGGCTAAATATTTTAGAATACGGTTATGTTGCACACAGACCTTATACGCTGGGCGCTATCACCTATGAAACATAGAAGAAATTATACGGGAAACAGCCAGGTAATGAACAAAACTAGATGGGCAAAATTAGATGGGCAAATCGGGTAACTACTGAGGAAGCACTGAATCCAATTGGGTAAAACATAAATTTTTGCCATCACTTGATTAAAAGAGAGGATACGTTGAGAGGACACATCTTGAGGCATCAAGGAACAAACAGTGTGGGAATGGAATGGTGTGTGTTTGGGGGGGATGTAGTCGGGCACTAGGGCTGTACGTCGCATTACAGTGAGATTGGAAGTTCTTTCGCAGTATGTCTCAGCAAAGTATCTCGATTGTTCCACATGAAACAGCTTTTCTGTTCTGAACAGAAGAACCTTATTCCTTGTCGTCCCAATATTGGAGAGTAAGTTAACAGGAATTTCGAAAAAATTTCATCTTGTAGTTTCTTTCACATTGCCCACCCTGTTTCTGTATCAAAATGTGTAAATATAGACATCAGTAGCAATTTCTACTGGAAACGAAAGATTTGCTGAGTGTCATCGTTTTATTTGACGACGGTTGCCAGCAAGTTAATTTTAAGTGAAGAACGTTGACACTGAAATGAATAAGTGCACGGTGCTGTTTACATCTATCAACTGCGAGCAGTTGGGTGAAACTGTAATGTTGAAGAATGGAAGAGACATTCATCCATGAAACATGTTGCTGCCGAATTCGAATTTGAAACTGCTGCTAGGTAACACTAATGTTTTAGAGTGTGACTCAGTCATTGCGTGCGAAGATGACGCAAGTCTAACGCTTTATTCCCGTTTATTGACAGATTCAGCAAAATTTGTCATTTAAGAATGAGAAAAATTTTCGTCGAGAGTGCGGGCCGCAACAAAATTTCCAAAGTGGGTGATGCTGTCCATACAGTTGCCGGAAACTGTTACGATACCCTACATGCAAATCGTAGTAGTCGGCCGGCATTGTTAGTGCTGCCGGCATTGCGGCCATCGCGCTATACGGTTTGAACTGGCCAATGGCGTGCGGAGGAGGGCGGTGCCCACTTAGTGGTGCCACGCCGCTCAGACCAATCAGCAGCGGACACGCCCCTCGCAGTGCTCACCAGATCCGACTGCTGGGTGCCTTCCACGTGGCCGGTGCCCTTGCCTCAAGGACACGGCAGCCTTTAAGCGGTTTTATACAGCGACTGCAGTTGGCATCTCGTCCAGAGACATGATATTACTGCCGCTGTTATTTTGAACGAAAGACAATTTCGCCTTGCTTACTCACAAATGACACTGATTCCTTTCGTTGTTTGAGGTTTTCACTAATCCAGCGTTTCTGATTTTTAGAGCTGATTTGATCGGCATTCAAGTGCACCGTCACCCACCATACCTTCGTTTATGCTTGTCTTTCTAAGAGGAGAGCGTCATTCACAGACTAATACCCGGGTGGAGCAAAGTTCTTATCTTAAAATCGTAATTTACATTTTCTCCAAGTTCACTAAATGCACTTAATTAAAATGCTACTGTTCGGTTGAATTCTTTTCCTATCCTTTTATACTAGCTTTATACGAACTTCGTGCTTACAAGTAATAGTTTCGGTGACAAATAACGTAGTAAATCTCGTCCCCTTCCAACAACCGTACTTTTAATTAGGGCGTTAGTGTATTACCTTAACTTTACCTTTTTTAGGAACGTTCACTAGCGACACACGCATTTGATCTGTTTTATAATACTCGACTTTCTTACATGTATAATCAGGAGCGATGGCAAGGAGGGGGAGGGGGGGGGGTCTGACACAGCTTTTTCGAGAGCTTCAGATCTTCTGGACAAATAATGTACGAATGCAGAAGAGTCAATATGTAAAGTCGTTTCTTCCCAAAGAACCTCTGTATCGTCATTGTCCCTTTGTTAATAGACGCAAGTGGTCACTAGCTTAAAATACCCAATTTTATTGCGCCAGTTGACCAGCAGGTGGAGTACGAAGGGTTTGCTTGGCGCCGCCCTTACCATTGCGTCAATATATCTCTTCCGGTACACTTACCAACTCGGGGGTCAGTGGTGTAGGCATTGTAACTATTTCTCTGTATTTGGTCGCTAATGCTTCATGGCTGTATGGCCAACAACTTTCATCTTGCAAAAATCACAGGAGTAATCACGAGGACCACTCAGAATATCTTGTGGGAACCAGCCAATAGAGCGAGTGTCATACCGTACGCCGTTGGGTCATCAGTCACTGTCGTCTATATAAAATTAATTAAAATAAGTAACACACCAAAAAAATGTACACAACGTTACGAATAGCTCCCACCAATTACACAACAGCCTGTGCTTATTTGTTTCGTAAAACACTGCCCGAACCCTTAATAGCAAATACCTAGACGCTATATCAAGTTACGAAATTATATCTGCGCTATAGAACTGCTGAAATTATTTTCAAAATGTAGGCCTAAGCAAATAGACAGACGTCTTTTCATCGTCGATGAAGTTAAGCATTTTACCACCTAGCAATACACACAGTAACTCTTGAGCAGGTCTTACCATTTAGGTAACAGACAAACTCGAATATATGTACGATAATGATTGAAGCAGAAGAAATGAACTAAAAAAATAATTATAAGATAGAAATTAATGCTTGGGAAAAAAGCTAGGGAGTTATTCCTGGCCCTAGAAAGACATAAACAGTAGGCCGCCTCTGTATCTAGTGCGAATAATAGAAGATTCTTGTAAGAATCATACAGCCATGTTTGGCTCGCAGACTTTGGCTTGAAAGAAAAAGTCAGAAAAAGAAGATCATTGTGCTAAGGGCTGTGAATAATTTGGGCAACGATAGTGCGATATCGAGCTAGGCTGCTGAAAATAATGGGCAGATGCGAGAGATTTTTGCCTTCAATAATCGCAACAGCGATTCCTGGATAGCTGAAGCTAGCTTTATCTTCGTTACAAGTAGCAGAATGTGTGTGTATCAAGTCAAACTACACACGCTTTGCTCGACAATAAAGATTCGTTTAGAGCAGTCCATCTGCACAACCTACGGTCCTTGTTATTCATTTCGGGACACCCATTTCGCTATGAAAGTTAGCGTCTAACACTGTCGTTGTTACAAACTTATAGGAGTCAATAGTGTAAAATGTATTAAAATGAGAGATACCTTTTATCAGAAACTGTTGGGAATAAAAATTAGTAAGAGCTGTGGCTTGTAGTTTACATATTTTTAATCACTTTAACAGAAGGATTTCTGAAGATGTTGATTAGTTTTAAGATAATGATTATTTTTGTAAAAAATTGACATCGCAATAAGAAACTTGTCTTCATTTTTCTATGTACATGAGGTTTTAATTTCTTTCAGACTTACAAGCAGGTAAGCCCCCATTTAAAATAAGCACAGTATTCACATTAGTATATCCAGTAATTCTGAACGTATTATGGTATTCTGGCAAGTAGAAACGGAGAAAAAGAACACTTTTTTCTTAAAAAGCACAACTTACAGAAAATAGCCATTAAAGTTGTTAATACATTCCAGCTCCATAAGATGGGTTGTCGGAATCTTCTTCCATCTAATAGCAATGTCCTTTTTTCTCCTCGGCCGCCCTGTCTTGCCGTTGTTTCAAGGCCTCTCGTAGCTCTCTCTCTGGTCCCCTAACTTTCTTTCTCTAAATTTAACATTTTATTTCACTGTGGAACGACCGACAGTTTGTTGCAGTCTTTTCAGGACTTGATACCTTGCAAAATTTCCTTCATCGAACGTTGCCACTGCGTCACATACGCCGAAACGCAGTGTCCTAACTGACACAAAAATTGTCTCGGGAATTCTGGTCCATATTACGCTGGTTATGCACGCGTTAGGATTCTGCTTGCGGCCACGAAGAGATTTCTTCAATAGTCTTACATCTGACGGACCTCTGAAACTTTCTATCAAGGCCTTCTTTATGGCAATAGGTGTAGCTGGTTTGTGAATAAATTTCTGACCTATTTGCTGTGCTCTGTTGCATTTGCACCACGAATCACTTTCTGGATGGTATTGGCCGCGAATGGGTTTATCTTCTGTTAAAGAGAGACGAAACAAAACTGCCCGTACAGCTTTTTTCGTATCTTCTACGCTACTAAAATTTTGCCTGATGGCCACACCATAATAATTTTGGATTTTATTTATGGCAGATTCTGTAAGTCCGTCCTTACCATCTAATTCTCTGTCACCTTACAATTTCCTTGCCTTGTATGTAGCCTCGTACCCATTTGCTTTATGTACACGACCTATGCATTCCAGTTTAGTGATGGTTACATCTGCGTATGGCTTCTCTTCCTCAACGGCTTTGAAAGCTTTTGAGTCCCCGTCTCCTAAATAAATGACAAATCTTACCTTCTTCAGTTGATCAGATTCTTGGAAAAAGGTCAAGCCCACACACTGCTGTGTTTAAATAAATGAATAAACCAGCAATAAAGTAACAATATATATGTGTTATATATAATTGGAAAAGGGAAATTTCGTAGATTAAGATCAATGAAAGAAGGAAATTTGAAAATTTTGAGATTTCAGCTGTTAGGGAGCCCCTAGGTGTAATGCTGACTGAAGTGCTGCTCACGAACGGTGGCAGAGGAGAGAGTATACGTGGCAGGGAGTGGAGAGAGCGAAGTGACGCGAAACCCTGCGCCACGCAGAAGCCCGTGCGCTGCAGCGACCGAGTGCAGCGCAGTTGGCTCGCCAGCTGCACGCCACGGGACTCCCTGCCCGCGCCACGTGCGCTGCAACTGTGCGAAGAGTCGCGCCGAGGGGCGCTCTCCAGCAGGCCGCCACTCTCAGCTTCTAACGTCTGATTAGACTGCAAATGTCGACGTTAAGCATGCAAGCGAGAGAAAATTTCAGAAGTGGTTTGAAACCATGTTTAAAGGTGTTGCAAGTTGCTAAGTGCTCTCCTCACGAAACACTGGAGAAACGTTGTTTCGATAACCTGCGCTCCACTTTAAGCAGAAGCTTGTTTTTCGTGTACCTCAATGTTTATGACGCCGTATCTCCTGACCTAAGCGTAGTACAATGATATAATGTTGCAGGGACATTCAGCTGTATGAATACCGCCTGCAAAGTGTCTTGCGGATAGAGTTACTGGTGCTGAAGTTTTACTGCGTAACAGCGAGAACGTAATAAACGATAAACTGTTTTTCTTTCGCCGTTTTGTGGGGTGCACCAAGAAAAAATTTCACGAAGGTTTGAAATTATGTTTAAAGTTCGTTGGAAGTTCTCAAATACTTTGCCTCGAGAGAAACACACAGTTTCTAACTGTAATACTTATCTTTACTGTGTTAAGCATTTAACGTAAGATTATACTTTTTAGTGAGTAGATTATGACAACATCTTAAATTTTTAAATACGGTCGGTGGTAGTGGTTACGCGAAATATTAAAAATCAAAATTTTGTTGCTCCGGGAAGCCGTTAGATAGACACCCTGCAAGTGAAATCATGTATCAGGTTAGTCGTTGAGTAATAAAGATAAGGTAAAGGGAAGTGTATATTCATGATAGATTTGCATTAACTACATTCTCTAACATGAAAATATTTCATCCAACTCAATATTAACAGCGTCAACTACAAATAAGAATATAACAATTTCACTGTTTCAAATTGAATTTTAAGTGATGAAGAAATACCGCTGACACTGCTGGGTAATTTCGTAATATGGACAGGTAATTTCGTGTCAGTTGTAAGATGATCAGTAGAGCAAATGATATGTACATGCTATTTGCCCAGTGTAATTAGAGGGACTTCTAAATTCGTACATGCAGAGGCTGCCGAAGATGTGTAGTACACACAGGAAAAGTTAGTAAGGAGATGCTGTTCTCGTTTTCCGTCTATATTGTGTTTGAACTGGTGTGCAGTGCACGGGAGTCCATGATCAGGACAACTGGCCGTGTGAGTGGTATTGAATTGCTGAAAACACGAGAACCATTGCACGAATATCTCGTTGTTTATATACCTTTGGAGATAGTTTTACAGCAACGTTTGGTAAGCGGTCAGTATTTAACTGTTCATTCCATTGAACGCCCTTGAAAATTATCAGAAATGATATCCACGTCTCACTTTCACAAACACATCCAGGTACCTCGTTCTGCAAAAGTTCTTAATCAGGCATTTTCTCCTCCCATTGGCGTCGTTACTTTCCAGAGTTTAACAGCGTACCCGCAAGCCAGTTTCATTGTAGTTCCTGATTGTATCAGGATTGTCCTTGATGTTTAGCTTCATTAGAAGCTTCTCTAATTTGTTATAGAAGTCTTCAATAATCTTGTTCCCCATTGAAGCTCTTCAGATAGCGAGAACCTCTGGACTCTTCTCGTAAGTAGCCCAGTACCGTCTACCAGCAGTGTCGTCGTCAGGGTTTAGACATTGATGTTAACCAGCACTTCTTGCTACCTAATAGGCAACTGTCCTTATCAGGATAACTGTCTTTCCAATCCTATTTCTTGCAGCATTGTAATATAATTAAAGAGCTACATTTCCATATCTGATGTCAATGCAAACTGCTTTCTACATTAGGCAAATTTAATAATTCTTCCTCGCCTGAATGTCGACAAAGGGAGTCTTTTAGTAAATTCCATGCGACTTCCACACTCTTTGCATATGCAAAAACTGATGCTATCTCATTTTCTACTTCACTGCTACTATTAATTACTTCTCCGATATTTCCCATATCTTTTCTTTTGGCATATTCTGACCTGAAATACCATGGACGTATTTAAAGGTAGGTAGTTTCGTTATATACCAAAAGGAAAAATGTTGACATGTACGTGAAGCTAATTACATAGCCAATCAATATTGCTTAGAACACTTATGTTCATAAAGTACAAAGAATCCGAGCTATAGCGCAAAACAATGGACCGCGCGCATACGTCACCTTTACAACTGCTACGAATTTCCTTCTGAGACTTAAGTTGTACCTCTTGTCAAGTAAATAACAAGACAAGGTGAAATACATAACGAATTAGCAACTTTCTTGCTTAGGAAAATGATACGTAGTTTTTGCTCTTATCTTGATGGATTATCTCAAATTTTCAGCAATAGTGATCACATTGTTACAAGTAAACAATCACAAAAGTACTAGACTTTTCTCTCTCATCTGAGCGTTTGCACCTGGAATAACACTATTCTTCCACTGCCAACAACGATCTCCCAAGATCTACAAGCCGGAGAGGCGCGTTACCCCTCCACTTGTGCAATCGCACAGAGTTAACAAAAAACATATTGCAAAATTATCTGTATCCTCGAAAAAGCTCCCTTCACTCATTATTCATTAGAATAAATCAAAATAGTGAAACTTGTAGAGGATGAGTTAGTCCCCCGGTTTATGTGTTTCCTATAGAGGAAAGGCGGCTGATACGGACCAGTTAAGCCAAAATTGGTATAAAACCTTTGTTATTGTTTTAAGAAAGGTATAACTTCGTAAAACTATTGCATGGACATTGTTTTGGAGTAAATGGTGAAAAAATATTTCTGACCCTAACGACACACAGCAAGAAAAGATTTTCTAACACAATTCGAGCTGTTAAGAAAAGAGTTGGGTAATATGTGCCATATCACAAAATATACGTTTTTAAATAAAGAGGGCGTTTTTATGGTTCACAGACAAATTAATGGGTTTATACCCTTCAATACAAAAAAAATAGTTACTGACGCAAATGACTCTAAGCACATCTGAGGTCATCAGTCCCCTAGACTTAGAACTACGTAAACCTAACTAACCTAAGAACATCACACACATCCATGCCCCAGGCAGGATTCGAACCTGTGACCGTAGCAGCCGCGTGGTTCCGGACTGAAGCGCCTAGAACCGCTCGGCCACCGAGGCCGGCAATATCGACGCACCACGATGGATTATCCGCATGTCACGGAAATCGGAAGATGTGATGTACATGTTCAGACAAACAAATAATTACAGTTTCAAAAGAACTGGATGATTTATTGAAAAGAAACACCTTTACTTGACACTGAGTGATAGAGCCGTTGGGTGCCAAATTCTGTCCAATTGGCGATTTATATCGTCAAAATACTGAGCTGGTTCTAGTGTCTTGCCCATAATACTCCAAACGTTCTCAACTGAGGAGAGATCTGGTGACCTTGCTGGCCGAAGTAGCGTTTGGTAATCACGAAGACAAATAGTGTAAACTCTCGTTGCGTGCGGATGGGAATTATCTTGCTGAAACGTAACACCATTATGGCTTGCCATGAAGGGCAACAAAACGGTGCCCAGAAAGTCGTCGACGTACAGGTGTGCTACAAGCGCGCCGCAGATGACAACCAAAGGACCTTGCTACGAAAACGAGTAGCACCACACACTATCACTTCTGGTTGTCGCGCCCTGCAGCGCGCGACGGTCAGGTTGGTGTCCTACAGTTAGTTGTCCGGGGTGTCCCTAGACACGTCATCTCCGATCATCGGCGCCCAGTTCGAAGCGGGACTCATCACTGAATTCTAGTCCAGTCGATAAGATTCCGGGACGAAAAGCTTCTGGTGATGCCCTGGACAGTGTTGGGATTCCAACCTAATTGTCGCATGCCACACGACACAACAACCAAGAGTGATGGTCCTGGTTACCATTTCATTTCACAACAGGACCCTTTTGGTTATCATACACAGCACACCTACGGTACAGCGGTACGTCGACGATAATCTACTCCTCGTTTTGTTGCCCTTCACGGCAAGCCATCCTGGGCTTACGTAAGAGTTCTTACAGCTTGTCTTCGCCCTTGCCAAACACCACCTTGGTCAGTAACGTCTCCGGATCTCTCCCCAATTGAGAAATTTTGGAGCATTATGGGCAGGATCCCCCGATCAGCTCGGTATTTTGACGATCTAACGCGCCAATTGTTCAGACTTTGGCACAGTATCCCTCAGGAAGACAGTCAGTAAGTCTATCAATCAATGCCAATCCGAATCTACATCTACATCTACGTGGATACTCTGCAAATCACATTCAAGTGCCTGGCAGAGGGTTCATCGACACACCTTCACAATTCTCTATTATGCCAATCTCGTGCAGCGCGCGGAAAGAATGAACACCTGTATCTTTCCGTACGAGCTCTGATTTCCCTTATTTTATCGTGGTGATCGTTCCTCCCTATGTAGGTCGGTGTCAACAAAATATTTTCGCATTCGGAGGAGAAAGTTGGTGATTGGAATTTCGTGAGAAGATCCCGTCGCTACGAAAAACGCCTTTGTTTTAATGATTTCCAGCCCAAATCCTGTATCATTTCTGTGACACTCTCTACCATATTTCGCGATAATACAGAACGTGCTGCCTTTCTTTGAACTTTTTCGATGTACTCCGTCAGTCCTATCTGGTAAGGACCCCACAATGCGCAGCAGTATTCTAAAAGAGGACGGACAAGCGTAGCGTACGCAGTCTCCTTAGTAGGTCTGTTACAATTTTTAAGTGTCCTGCCAATAAAACACAGTCTTTGGTTAGCCTTCCCCACAAATTTTCTATATGCTCCTTCCAATTTAAGCTGTTCGTAATTGTAATACCTAGGTATTTAGTTGAATTTACGGCTTTTAGATTAGACTGATTTATAGTGTAACCGAAGTTTAACGAATTCCTTTTAGCACTCATGTGGATGACCTCACACTTTTCGTTATTTAGGGTCAATTGCCACTTTTCGCACCATTCAGATAGCTTTTCTAAATCGTTTTGAAGTTTGGTTTGATCCTCTGATGACTCTATTACTCGATAAAAGACAGCGTAATCTGCAAACAACCGAAGACGGCTGCTCAGATTGTCTCCAAAATCGTTTATATAGATAAGGAACAGCAAAGGGCCTATAACAATACATTGGGGAACGCTAGAAATCGCTTCTGTTTTACTCGATGACTTTCCGTCAATTACTACGAACTGTGACCTCTCTGACAGGAAATCACAAATCTAGTCAGATAACTGAGACGATATTCCATAAACACGCAATTTCACTACGGGCCGCTTGTGTGGTACAGTGTCAAAAGCCTTCCGGAAATCCAGAAATACGGAATCGATTTGAAATCTCTTGTCAGTAGCACTCAACACTTCATGTGAATAAAGAGCTAGTTGTGTTTCACAGGAACGATGTTTTCTACACCCATGTTGACTGCGTGTCAATAGACCGTAGAATATAACTGCTTGCATAACGGCCAAACGTGGACCAACGCGTTATTAACTTGCTCAATCTGTGAAGCTGTTTCTCTTAAATAAATCAACAAATTTTTCTGAATTGTAATGATTTGCTTGTCTGCACATGTACATCACATGTGCTGATTCCCATCCCATCCGGATAATTCCTACGCAATGCGTGGTACAAGATAATAGAAAAACAGTTGTTTAAAATTTTTTCAACTTGTGGTCCATTAAACCTGACACAAGCCATTAAACTTGGGGACTGAGTTTTCCTGTATTGTTTGACTACTGTTTTGACAGAAATCCTTACCTGCCAGTTTCCTTTCTCTGTTTTAAATTTTGTGCAAAATTGTGAGCCAACTTTTGAAACTCAGTTTTAGCTAGTGGCATTAATCTGGAATCTAAATCTCTCATGCGTTCTTCAAATGTTGGTTGGAGGAAACCCATCTGAGGTATCATAGATGTATGCTGATTACCTACAATTTTAATTTGCTCTGCAGCGTAGTTGTAGGAACATTAAAGCGATCGACAGCAGCCCTTTCGGTAACTTCGCCTCCCAAAACACTTGAAAGCACTTGCTTCTTTGCCGACTCGGAACACTCCCCTCGATCATCACCGGAGAGCTTATTCAGGCTCAGTACCGTTCCCTAAAGAAACAAACTATATTTAAATACTATGACAATGTTACATTTTGTCTTTAAAAGTATAAACCAATTCCGAAAATTACATCGTTGACGAGTGTCGACTCTCAAAAACGAATGAAATTTACTCGTGACACAAATTCAACAGCTTCATCACTCAAGTTCTGGCAAATGACGGAGTGGTGCCTCTGCATTATTCCAAATACTGCTAGCGTCCGCTGTTTTGCGGCGAACCCGAGAAACACTACATGGCCCCTACTACCCGCCGGCCCACACCACACTAACCGCCGTTCTCCTACATTTACGATAACAGTCACAATAACATTTCACAACGCAGTAACCGGTTTCGAGAAGCCAGTGGTATTCATCAGACTAAATCCGCACGCTGCACACAATGCCGTGACGTTCCCATACCGCTGTCAACATAAGGCCTATAATGTCCTGTCTCGAGCAAACTGGCATCTGCATGCTAAATGTTGAGTTATGCAACACTGAAACACAGTTTTTTTTTAATTGCTGACGGCCAATGAGAGAAATTACAGAAGCGAAATCCATCTACTCATCCGGAATAGTAGCCGAACAGACATCGATCATTATGTCATCCGATTGACCAGTCAGCATCGACGCTGTGTCACGCTCTCACTCCACGGGACACGAGGAACTGTGCGGTGTGCACCTCTAAAAATGGTAAGTGGTGAAAGTGTTTGACTTCCGCCCTACGTCGCGCCTCATCCTTCGTTTACACATTCGCGAATCTTTTCCAGTCTCTGTAAAACTACAGTCTTCTAAGTAATGTAACACAGCAACAGCCACAGAAGACAAATTGTCCACTGAGCTCTCCAGACACAAACTTTAGCCTAAATAAAATGCTACGTTAAGGCGTTGCTCCGACAACGTTGCAGCGCACATTTTATTGTGCACTGATGTGGGTGAAATCGAATAATTAAATATAGTAGGGAGCCCCCTTGGTATACAGACAATATTGAGAAACTTCTTGAGAAACAGTGCCTGTTACATAATAGGTAAAGAACAAAGCAAAAAATTCGCAAATAGAAACTATTAATTGTAATGTGTTTGGCCACCAGACGGCAATTTGTGAAACCTTCAATATCTACATTAGCAATACATTACCCCAAGAACAGTTTCAAAAGTCCAGTGCATGATACAGCTGTCTAAGAGGAAACTCTGTCCGGTAAAAATTGCAGAAGGCCCAATATCCACGTAGATCTTAATAGAACTTAAGCTTAGCTCGTAATGTAGAATAATGCAAATATGCGCGTTTTACGAGATGTAAAATTGTGGCGCCCCTCCGTTGAATCATTCAAATATTTGGGAACGACAATATGTATAAGTATGAAGCGGACAGCGCTGTCGGCTAAGTTGTTAGTAAAACAGAGAGCAGTCTACGGTTCATTGGCAGGACATTGAGAAATGGCATTTTATCTACAAACACTTTTACGACCCATACTTAAAAATTGCTTGCGTGTGTATGGAGTCATACCAGTTCGGCAGCAGGGGATATCGAACTTAATACGAAGAACAATGGTTAGGATGGTCACAGGCTTATTTCTGTTGTTGTTTTATAAATATTTCGCGTCCTACACATTTAAGTGCTGTGGTTTATTGTACATAGCTATTTGGAATAAACTGCTAATTCTTGAGCTACACAATTTGTGTTGAATACAATGCGAAATACTTTAGAACCATTTATATAACGTTAAGCAATACTTTGTCGATTGTGTACCATCTTGTACCTTGCAGCAGAAGAATGTCTTTCACCATGCAACATGCGGTACTTGCAAATTAAGAGAATTTTTTAATGTCTGAAAAATTGTAACTGTATTGGAAATAAAAATTGCATTTAGTTTCCAATAGCTTCTATGTCAAAATGCATTTACATTGTAACTGGTTTTTCGATAATACTTCTGCTTAATATGATTTCAGTTACTGGATGTGCAGTAGAGTAATAATGTAACTATAGACGATTCGTTTTGACAAGGTTTTCTCGACTGCAGCAGTTTTAAATGATAATAGAATATTTGTTCTTGTGTATGTGACCACATTGTGCCTTGGAACACGTTTTCATATTTCGAAAAAATCCTTAATTTTTCGGAATAATTTTTGTAATTTCAGAAAAAGCCTGCAGCACATAAAAAGTGACTGCCATAATTTAAAAAACTGAACAAGAAAATATATTAAACTTCTATTACAGGGCAGAAGTCTGAAAAGTGTAGCAAAACACAACACTGTCCTGCCGTAGTTCAGAAAAATCAAATCAGGGTGCCAGACAGTGATTGAGGCCTCACTAATCCCCAATACGAGTCGTCTCTTAAGGGGGGATGTTACGGAAAATGAAACCATTCATTAAAAAAATCATTACAGCCATATTTGTTAATGGACAAAGCAAAAGAGATGTGTTTTAACGGAAAAATACAATAAAATATGCAGGATTAATATTTTGCCAGAAATTTGAATTTTTTATTTTTTATTGTCCTTTTTATAAGAAGCCATAACTCAAATTCTAATCATGAAATATATCTGAAAATTTTACTGTAGTTTACTGAGGAGACCACTGAAATACAGTTATTATTTTATGGTACAAATTATATCATTAACAGAGTTTTTAATTTTGCACATCCAAAATTAACTTTTTTCTGCACACAATCATCGAAAAAATCAGAATGTAATTGCAGGATCTCGCATTTTTTAGTTCTAGGGATACATAAACACGTTGCGAACAGTTCCTGAAAATTTCAACCATTAGCGCATATACTTTTTGAGAAAAGATTTCTTATAACGTAAAAAATGTAAAACAGAGAAAATGAGGTTCAAAGATTTTCTTCTCATACTTCTACATGTTATAACCTTACTTCAATTTTAAAATCCTCCATACTGATGTTCCTCATCCTCCAGGTTTCTTTCCTCTCCTCTTCCAATCTTCTTGGCCTTATTTGCAGGTAAGACACCGATCTGTTAGCTTTCGTGACCCTGATCTCGTCGATGGTGTAAAATGCTTTTGGTGTAAACACACCAGGATCTATACCAACACTCTTCAGCAATTCAATTCTGCCATTATTTTCGTTATTGTAACATAAAACTGCATCACAGACACTTATTTTGAATACTTCAAGTCCACAGAATGTCCTTTTTGAGTATCTAATCCAAATTAAATTACTGAGACTTTCATTTGC
This sequence comes from Schistocerca americana, assembly GCF_021461395.2. Lineage (NCBI taxonomy): Eukaryota > Metazoa > Arthropoda > Insecta > Orthoptera > Acrididae > Schistocerca > Schistocerca americana. The sequence continues at coordinate 198,806,019 of NC_060126.1, read as the reverse complement.
GTTTTGTGTCTTTCCGTGAAGACACTTCCTCAATAAATCAGGGTTTGCAAGAAACCTGAATGTGGACTTAATTGCACTCATAACACGTTCTGGTAATGAGTGTTTATGTGAATACGTCTCATTTCTGTTTCTAAACTTACACCAGTCGTCTTTCGGACACAGATTGTGCATTCGTGTTTGGTCAGTGGATAGTTTGTGGAAAAAAATTGCCCACACAGCACGCCTCATTGCCTCTAAAGTATGTATATTTTTCTTGATAGCTCTCCCATATAATAACTGAAGAGAATCAATTTCTTTCGGAGTAAGCCTGCCTTTTCCTCATAGTGGTTTTCTATCCTCAAATACTTCACCTTTCTTCTCTTTCAGCAAGCGACGAAGCCTATCACCAAGCCTCTTTTGGCTGTGGCCAACACATTCCAACTTCTGTGTTGTACAGGTTTTTATCTGTTACAGCTTTGAACGAAGAGGAGTCTCCATCACCAAGGTATTTAGTATACCTAACACCACACTGGTCCTGAGATCTGGAGAACATCCTCACAACTGCAGCCCCACTTGAGCCACTATAATTTTTAGAGTAAGGTACTGCATGATTTTCTTGCCTCAGCTTCTCACTGTCTTCATTGTTGGACATTTTCCTTGTTGCACACTGGTGACAGTATTTAGACATAATTTCTACATCTAAAACTTTATCTGAGTCATTACCAATAACAGATGCAACTCCATACAGAGATGTGTGACCTTTTCATCCAGGTCCCATCTATAGCCACACACAGGTCAGTAACATTTGTAGGATATTCACTGTGATGAATATGTACCCCAAGATCTATTTCTTTTCGGTTTATTTCCACCAGTTCAATCACTGCCTTCTTCATTGCAGCTTTTGCAGTATCTCATACAGCATCAGACATTTCTTTATTTATTTTTTGAAGCCTTGCATAAGGTGGAGGCATGTTCAGAAAACCACACAATAAATTACCTCCTTCCCTGCCCTTTCCAACGCATCTTAGAACATATGCTAATCCAAAATTGCTTTCATAGGTACCAGTTTTTTTGGAGAAAGAAAATGAAAATTCGTAGCCACACGAATTACAAATTAATTTATAATTACAAGCTATTCCCACTCTTCTTTCTTCACCAACAATCATACATTCCGTATTTTTACAGCTAACACATGAACATGAAACCTTTATAGCCTGGCAGAGAAGCTCTACATGAATGTCTGAATCCAGTGGAATACATGTCAACATCATGACGCACCTGTACAATTCTCCTGTCCCAAGTTTCAATGCTGAAGCTGAGGGCTTATCTTCTTCATTTCGAGCTGCTTCCTCTTTTTTGTTGGTAAACCTATACCCATGAAACCTCCGTTTCCTAAACACAGTTTTTCTACCAACCATTATGCATCAATCGTGACTTCTACGTAAAGGTTTGCGAATTCAACCTTCCACCTACTAATATGTGTTAGTATTGTCAAAACGTAAATAAACCACATGCAAGAGAGTTTTCAGGCAAAGATACAGATGCCAGCCAGAGATATAGATGTCAGCCAAAGATATCGAAAGAAAATAGCCTTCAAACTGACAAATATTCCGCTGAAGCTAGCAGTTTCCCAAATGTCGGAAAAATTGGGAGTGGCCGCCAGTGCAAAGTTAATAAGTTTTACAATTTAAAGGCATTTCTGAAGCTGCTATCACGATAACATTCACACACAACATAGATATAATAATATTTTTAAAAAATCGATTTTTTGAACCAAACTTCATTACATCCCTCCTTAAACACTGCTCTTCCTCGCACAATCCTTCCGCTGGAGTGATATACAACAAATTTCTCTAGTCCCTTACATACTGCATTTATCTCAGCATGACTTATGGTTACTATCATTCGTTGTAGTTATATGCACCAATCTAAATCTACATCTACGTTTATACTCCACAAGCCACCCAACGGTGTTTGGCGGAGAGCACTTTACGTTCCACTGTCACCGTCTAAATTATACAAGTTCTGTAAAAACCCAATCAAAACCACATTTAGAGCATTTATAGTTTTACAAAAAGATTTTGACAATGTAGACTGTAGTACAATAAAATACAGGCACCTAAATATATCCTACAACAAGTGTAGAAGCCAGCTGACAAGTATAAGAGTCGAAGGCGATGAAAAAGAGTCACCAACTGAGAAGAGTGTGTGACATGGTTTCCATGTTATTCAATCTACATATAGAGCAAACAATAAAGGAAACTAAGGAGAAATTTGGAAACGGGGTGAGAGTTCAGGAGTGAGATATGAACACTTTAATGTTTGCCGGTCTCGCTGTAATTTTACGAAAGACGGTAAAAGACTTTGAGGTCAATAAAACGGAACTTCTTGGGACAAAGTTATAAGATAAACATCAACAAAAGAAAAACAAACATAAAGGAGTCTATTAGAAATAAGTTAGATTATTATGGGGGAACCGGACTAGAAAATGAGACTTTAAACGTAATAGTCGAGTTCTGTTACCTGGGCAGCAAAATATGTGACGACGGAGGGATATAAAATGCTAACTAGCAATTGTAAGAAAAGCATTTTTTAAAGAGACAGTTGTGTTGCATCGAACATAAATTTTAGTTAAGGCAGTCTTTTATGAGGGTATTTGTCTGGATTCTATCCCCTATTTGGAAGTGAAACAAGGACAACAAACAGCATAGAGAAGAGAGAGTAGAAGCATTTGAAACGTGACACTACACAAGAATGCTGTAGATTCGATGGGAGTAAAAATTGTAGAGGAGAACCAAGGTTTGAGTTCGCTGAGCAAGCTTAAATGACCTTGCGGTCGCCAACGGTTGTATAAGACAAGTCTCTAGTGCAGTTGTTAGATCGGTTACTGCAACTATAATGGCAGCTTTTGAAGATTTAAGTGAGTTTGAACGTGGTGTTGTATTCGGCACACGAGCGATAGGACACAGCATCTACCAGGTAGCGATGAAGTGGGAACTTTGCCATACGACCATTTCACGAGTGATCCCTGAATATCAGGAATCTGTAAAACATCAAATTTCCGACTTCGCTGTGGTCGGAAAAAGAACCTGCAAGAACAGCACCAACGACGACTAAAGAGAATCGTTCAGCGTTACAGAAGTTCAACCCTTACGCAAATTGCTGTAGATTTCAGCGATAGGCCACCAACAAGTGTCAGCGTGCGAACCATAAAACGACACATCATCGATATGGAGTTCCGGAACCGAAGGTCCACTCGTGTACCCTTGATGACTGCACGACACAAAGCGTTACGCTTCCCCTGGGCCCGTCAACACCGATTATGGACTGTTGATAACTGAAAACATGTTGCCTGATGGAACGAGTCTCGTTTCAGATTGTATCGAGCGGATGGACGTGTGCGGGTATGGAGACAACCTCGTGAATCCATGGACCTTGCATGTAAGCAGGGGAATGTTCATGCTGGTGAAGGCTCTGTAATGGTGTGGGGCGCGCACAGTTGCGGTGATATGGGACCTCTGACATGTCTAGACACGACTTTGACAAGTGATATGTACATGACTATCCTGTCTGTTCACGTGCATCCATTCATGTCCATTGCACATTCCGACGGACTCGAGCAATTCCAGCAGGCTAATGCAACACGTCCCAAATTGCTACAGAGTGTCTCCAGGAACACTCCTGAGTTTATACACTTCCGCCGGCCACCCAACTCCCAAGACATGAACATATTTGAGCTTATCTGCGATGCCTTGCAATGTATCAGAAGAGATCTCCATCCCCTCGTACTCTTACGGATTTACGGACAGCCCTGCGGGATCCGTGGTGTCAGTTCCCTCCAGCACTACTTCAGACATTAGTGAGTCCACGCCACTTCGTGTTGCGGCACTTCTGCGTGCTCGCGGGGGCCCTACACGATACTAGGCAGGTATACCAGTTGCTTTGGCTCTTCAAATTGTATACACGAGAATATACTGTTTTATTTTCTTCGTTGCAGTCAGTTGTAACAGGAAAGAGGAGTGCTGTATTTTTCCCGTTATATATTTCCTTAGTATATGTGGTACATTAATGAATGTGTAATACATAAAGGGGAAACGTTGTCAGAAAGAAGCTCAAGAAGTTCTTGACCGATTTACGTCAAATTTTTACACAATGCTTTACTAAACGTTTGGACAGATATATACAACAGTTTGGACAGTTATACACAACATATATTTAAAGACTATGTAGTCTATAAATATATGTTATATATAACTATATAAGTAATAAATAAAAATGAAACGCTGTTAGGAAAACTTTCGAAAAGCTCAACAGTTAATTTGAAATTTTTACGCGAGCCTCCAGTAGAAATGCGTATCGACATGGGATGTACGCTTTTGAAATACATATAAAGAAGAGACGTAGGTTAGCAAAAACCTCGAAAAATTCGCAACCGATTTAATTCAGATGTTTACATGATACTCTGATTTACGTTCAGATGGATATAGGCTACATATTTTTAATATATATGGTACACAAATATGTATGCAATACAGAAAGGGGTAACGTTATTTTCTGTTTTAACACCATACTGCAACAAACTTTCAGACGAAAATGGGCTAATATTTTTTAATATATGCGGTACATAAAGAAGAAACGCTGTTAGCAAAAATCTCGAGACGTTCATGACCACTTTTTTTTAAATTTTTATACAGTGCTTTGTAAACATAGAGACGCGCACTGTCTGCATATTTTTTAAATATGTGTAATGTAAAAATATATTTTTTAATATATAAAGTGGGAAAAGTTGTTAGGAACAGTCTCGTAAATTTCTTGAACGTTTTAATTCAAACTGTTGCACGATGCTCTACTAATATTTATAATGACATAGGCAATATATTTTTTAACTAACAATGCACAGATTTTCTGCTAAAACCTATTACGAGGAAGAAAAGGCTGTGCTGTGAAAATGTGTGGCTTCGTTTTCTTCCTCGGAGACATTTCTAATTCAGATATCAGGTTATTTAAACTATTAGACTAATTGCTTCTTCCACGTACATTCTTTTCCCATATGTATAGGTTTATATACACAAGAATGTGTTGTTTTATTTTCTTCGTTGCAATCAATTTTAATAGGAAAGAGGAGTGTTGTATTTTTCGCGTTATCAACTTATGATAAGAATACTACTGTACTGTGGAATCTGAATAATCTGAAACCTAGCAGTCCTACCCACTTTGCAATGCTACACATTCCTATCCATAGCCAGTCATTGAGCCTACTGTCCTCACAGATCCAGCAGCTGGAGGGTTCTGTCCTGTACCTCTTATATTAATGATCCCAACCGATTACCCATTCATTTTAAATGACTTCATCTCCCAATCTAGATTTTTTTTGTAATGAGAATAAAAAGGCTCAAGATCAAACAGTGGGGAAGAGGAGATGGAGAGGAGGGGGAGAAAATAGAGGGAGGGGGGGAAAGGAGGAGATGGACAAAGGGAGGGGTGAGAAGGAGAGGGACTGGGGGAGGAGGAGATTATTATGTAGACCTGTTTACAATTCCCGTACATATTTAGGAATTGTGGAGCACTGCTGGGTTCGCTAGTGTTTCATTTAGACTACTACACAATTCCTTACCTGGGAAAACTTTCATCTTTTGTGCACTTTGTTCTTATAATTTATACGATGCTGTTAACATGTTTTGGTGCTACTTTCCTACTTATGCGATCGTAATGCCGCAATGTCGCTTGCAGTACGACGCGGAGTTTATCTTGAAATTAATTATGCTATCTTCTCTGAACACCGTCTTTTCAAAGAATTTTGGATATTTTATCTTGTAGGTTTAGAAACAGATCGGAATGGATGTAAGAAACTAAGAGGAAGATATGCCCTATTTATAACGAAATAGATACGCATTGCTATTCTCAGATTTAATAAATGAGTCGCTTATTGCTCGAATAAATTGCTTCTTTAATTGAAAACGCTTCAGAAGAAACTTATTATACTCAGATGTTGTATGAGTAGTATTCTTCTCATCTAAAGAATTTTATCCCACAGTGACTTGAGATTACTAAAACGACAGAAAATAAATCTCTCAACTGGCGGCATCTTCTTTCTGAATTGTCATAACGTATCTATTAACCATTATGTTTCGCTAAGAAAAATACATTATGGAGAAATTGAAGTCGTTATTCAGAATGTTTATGAGTATTGCAACAGGAAGTAAGTGCAGTATCTGCAGTTTTTATTACATAGTAAAATACAACTGCAGTGGCTTGGCACCAGAGTTACTCATGCAGGTGGACATTACACAGTGGAAGAACAGCCAAGGACAAGTCTGGTAACGGACAAAGTTCGTTATACCAAAACCGCGAAACACTCCTTGTCGGCAAGATGCGTGAGGGGAGGGGCGGGTCCGCGCTGGCTGCGGCCGAAGAAGGCGCCCTCGCTTCTGTCTGTCGCCGAATGCGAATTCTGCGGCCTTTGTAACGACCTAGGCGGAAGCGCCGCTACGCCAGCGAAATTTAAATCAAGGTTCTCTCTGGCGCGTGTAGCCCGTTTCGTCTGGAATCTAACATGTTCAAATTTAAATATGCTGAAGATACGATTAATCGTGTATCATATCGATGTGGCGAGATATTATTGAGTCTGAGACTGTTTTGCGGTGTTTGCTATCATGTGTGATCGGTAACTCGCTTTCATATAATCATATTAGAATATGTCAAAAGATTCTCTAACGTACAGGCAAATAAATTTTGGTGGATCACAACACTGACAAGAACCTGATAACTCTAGGAACCTGCCATGTCAATGCGTATCTTGAGTGTCTGTTAGTCACTGTTCATGAAGAATTCGTAGCGTGCATCGGATGTTTCTCGATTTTTAGTGCACCGAAATTTGTCTACGTACTTATGGGTGTTTTACATGAAGTGAAATGGCATACAAATAAGCAAGTATGCACATGCAGTTCGTAATAATACAAAGGCTGAATCTAATTAGTAGTGTGAAATTAATATTTTGCACACATCAAAAAAAGTTTTGCATGACCTCTGTTCCGAGAGTTCCGGAACCTGTACAGAAAATTGGAATAGAGATCAACATAAACATGATTTCCGCCCTTTTTATTGCTCATGAAAACCACACATTGCATGTTGTACCACCACACAGTGAGACCTTCAGAGGTGATGGTCCAGATTTCTATAAACACTGGTACCTCTGATACGCAGTAGCACGTCCTCTTGCATTGATGCGTGCCTGTATTCGTCGTGGCATACTATCCATAAGTTCATCAAGGCAGGCCCAGATTGTTCCACTCCTCAACGGCGATTCGGCGTAGATCCCTCAGAGTGAATGGTGGGTCACGTCGTCCATAAACAGCCCTTTTCAATTTTTCCCAGGCATATTCGATCGGGTTCATGTCTGGAGAACACGCTGGCCACTCTATCCGAGCGATGTCGTTATCCTGAAGGAAGTCATTCACAGGATGAGCACAACGTGGGGCGAGTATTGTCGTCCATGAAGACAAATGCCTCGCCAACATGCCGCCGATATGGTTGCACTATCGGTTGAAGGATGGCATTCACGTATCGTACAGCCGTTACGGCGCCTTCCATGTCCATCACCGGCGTACGTCGGCCCCGCATAATGTCACCCCAAAACAGAATGGAACCTACATCTTGCTGGACTCGCTGGACAGTGTGTCTAAGGCGTTCAGCTTGACCGGGTTGCCTCCAAACACGTCTCCGACGATTGTCTGGTTGAAGGAATATGCGACACTCATCGGTGCAGAGAACGTGACGCCAATCCTGAGCGGTCCATTCGGCATGTTATTGCGCCTATCTATACCGCGCTGTATGGTGGTGTGGTAGCAAAGCTTGACCTCGCCATGGACGTCGGGAGTGAAGTTGCGCATTATGCAGCCTATTGCGCACAGTCTGAGTCGTAATACGACGTTCTGTGGCTGCACGAAAAGCATGATTCAACGTGGTGTTGCTATCAGGATTCCTCCGGACGCGGTCGAACAGCCGTATTGACCGTCTAGGCATGGTTGAACTACAGACAACTCGAGCCGTGTACCTCCTTGCTGGTGGAATGAGTGGAACTGATCGGCTGTCGGACCCCCTCCTTCTAATGGGTGCTGCTCATGCATGGTTGTTTACATCTTTGGGCGGGTTTAGTGACATCCCTGAACAGTCAAAGGGACTGTGTCTGTGATACAATACACACAGTTAACGTCTATCTTCAGGAGTTCTAGGAACCGGAGTGATGCAAAACTTTTTTGATGTGTGTATTTTAACGTGACTGCTTGAGTTGAAAATCATTTCTTTCACACGACTCATTGAAGTTATAAGGTCTTGCATGAAATAAACAATATTACTTTGTTGAAATGAAATACACCCGCCTTCAAAGTACTTTAGAAGAAACTCAAGGCTCTAAAGGAAATATACGGAACGCGATTTGATGTGCCAATCCAGTTGCTGACTTTACAATGCCGGGTCTTCCCGCAAAAAGTACCCACAGCATTGGAGTTGCTATTTTACAAACCTTAGTTTTGAGTTTCATTTTACAGTCGAACCAGTCAAATATAACAGTGTATATAAAATCTACTAAATGGGATACTTTACTAGAAACCCTAACAGAGAGCTCGCGTATAAATTTGCCTCAAGGAAAAGTATTGTGGATTCTAATACTCTTCACCTGGTCTGATGACATAATAATACACACTTGGCTAAATAGTACTCCAGAAAAATATATCACAGTAACACAAATGTCGTAATTATTGTAATTCTTAAAACAAAATATTTTATTCAAAACGACAATTAAACTATCACACTGCGCAACACAGTGACCACCCCGTAATTATCTCTTATTGTGACGCAGAAGTTTGAAATTTGGTACAAGCATGCTTATAACGTCCCTCTATAAAGATACAAAAGCGTGGCGCCCTGCGACGTCACCATCTGGCTCGGAGACAATTCAGACACATGCGAAAATAAACGGAAGAGATCTGAATTTCATGTGAGGTGGGGTGTAAGGTGACTTCATGATGTCACATTGGCACCTAATTTCATCAAAATTCTGCTCACCGCCACCGTGGACGTACCACACGATGGTAAGGTCTTCACAGCCCTTCTTAAGTACGTTTACCGCTTCTTTCGACGCCTCTGCAATGGAAGTCAGAACCACGACGTCCACTGTTGTAACGACAATTTTTCTTATGGCTGGTGGAGGAAAACATTTCAAAAACGTCGCCGACCAGTATCGACACGAAATACGTCAAGGGGGGGACCTCAAGGACGCCAATGAAACCACTTCTTCCCTTGCGGCATTGATTCCCACACATTCTGCGGTCGAAAACGACAGTTCGCAGTGTGATGAGCAACATAACAGTTCCTTGACAAAGTTCGGCACTGCTGACTCCATCCTGACGATTCAGTCCTCCTCTAAGGACATTGAGGGGCTGCAATCCCAATGGACATCATCTGATCTCTTTGGATTGTAGTGAGACTGCTATATTAGCTCTGGTGTACAGCGTGGAATCTCTAGGTACCGTTCGAAACCATTCGACGAAATTTGAACGTGGTCCGAAGCAGCAAAGGATGCGTATTCTATATTTCAGTCCTTGTGTTGCATGTCCACATGTAGCATGATCACGGAGGTTGCGACATTGACAAATTCGTGGTTAAAACGGCAGTGGGTCCTTCCAAGACCCCTCAGTTCGGAGATACCTTCAGTGCTACCCATGCATCGCTGTTGAGCACTTTAATTGGGCACTTTAACAATGTCCATGTAGAGAGACAGTCAGTCACAGATTACTGTGCTAGGCTCTGGCGAGACAGGCATATCTCCCCACAGTCATTTTTCGCATGCGCCAAGCAGCCGCTAGTTGAGCAACGTAGTATCACCCAGATGAGGGGCGTCGAAATGGTTGCCTGTACACTGACGCCTAGGAATCGGTGAATGGCTCTCTCTGCGCAGGGGCAGTTTTAAAGCGCTCGACAAAGGTGCGAGAGTTCTGCCGTAGGTGTTACCAAACCAAGGGATCTTAGAGGGACCCGTTGCCGTTTTATTCACGCATGTGTCGATGGCCACTACCCGCGACCACGCCACAGGGAGGGCATGAAATAGGAGGGCTGAAAAAGCATAAACTCTTTGCTGCTTCTGATGACGTTCATATTTCGTGGCTCCACCCTGTATAACAGAGCAAGAATTACGGTCGCGCTACGCTCCAAAGGGATGCAGTCACGTTAAATGTACTCGCAGGCCCACGATGAACTTAGAGAAGGGTTGAATCGTCTGGCAAGGGCAGGGGGAGGGAGGGCAGAAGGGCGTTACCAGTTTCAAAGGTGGTCAAGATCGTTGTTCTGTTGCTCATCATGCTGCGAGCTGTCGTTTTCTATCGCGAAATAAGTGAGAGTCAACGCCCCAAGGGAAGGGATGCTTTGGTCGGTGCCCTTTATGCCACCCCCTGAGGCCTTTCTGTGTCGATACTGGGCAGCAGCGATTCTGAAATGTTTTCCTCGGCCAGCCATAAGAAAACACCGTGATTTCAAAGCTGGACGTCGCGGATCTGACCTCCATTGCAGAGGGGTCGAAAGAAGGGGTCAAATGTGCTTAGGATGGTGTGTGACGACCTTCCTAACATGCCATACGTCCACGGTGACGTTGGGCGGTATTGTAGACAACAGAAACTAGGTACCAATGTGACAACAACCCACCTTACAGCACACATATCTTCCGAGCTCTGCCGTTGTTTTTCCGTGTGTCGATGCCTTGCTGTTTGAAGCGTCGCCTAGCCCGAAGATGACATCGCAGGGCGCCATTCTTTTGCACCGTTACAGAGGAAGGTTGCACGCAATTTTGAGGCACATTTTTGAACTTCTGCGTCGCAATGGAAGACAACCACGGGGTTTCGAAAATGTGACCCTTTAATTGTGTTGCGTAGCGTAAAAAGAACTTGCAGAACTTGTTCTTAGACATATGTAGATATTAAAACAAATTTTTAAAGTTTCGTTGCTAATATCTATACAATTTTCTCAAAGACCTAACCGCCATTTGACTGTTCATGTTTCATTTTACAATCTAGTTTTCGGCCCTAGTCTATCAATTTTATCACGAAGAAACACCAGTTGCTTGACTGAAACGGTCTTCTGATGTCTTTTTTGCATGTAGATGAAATGGTGTTATTGCATCGTTTCTCTTAAGGGCAACAGAGGAGTCCTTAGAACAGAAACTCAACATACTGCTATCGGAACAAAGGAAATGCAGTTGGTCCACGGTGCTTCGTTCTGGATTTATTTATTTATTTAGCTTATGACATATAACACATCATATAGAAAAGACATAAAAATCGTAAGACACAGAAATAAGGAGTAGTCAGTGTGTAACATATAGTTGTAGATATAAAAGTGTTTAAAAAAGTGTATATAACAAACAAAAGTTAACAAACAAACATCCAGATTTGTGACATAGTCTATTGCACTTTCAGTCGCGGTCAGAAACTCATTGGGGTCTCCTGCAAAACGTCTCAGAGGGCAATCTTCCACGATGTGACGAATCGTCTGCCGGTCCGCACCGCAGTCACATCTCGGGGTGGTGATTTTACCCCACCTATGGAGGCTGTCTGCACATCTGCCGTTATTTGTCCGAATTCGATTCAGGGTCGTCCAAGTTTTCCTTGGCAAATTGAATCCTGGTGGTTGGACATTGATGCATGGCATATTCTGCAGGTTTTGGGGCACAGATTCTCTCCACCGCATTTTCCAGAGGTTGCCATAATCCGGGTTGAGAGGATGCGTATTTTTTGCCTCTTTTTAAAGAGGGGTGTCTTGAGCGCAATATGTTCATCTCCAGGGCAGGAATATTCTTATGGATAGGCAGTTTCTCGATGTTCAGCACTTTTCCATATTCGCGTATGAGAGCGTTCTCTCTGCGCAGGTCCGGTGGGGGAATGTTGCTCAGTATAGGTAGCCAGTGTAAAGGCGTTGGCTTTATTGTTCATGATATCATCCTCATTGTGTAGTTTAGTTGAGCATCGATCAAGCCTGTGTGTTTACTGTTTAGCCATACCGGTGCGGCATATTCTGCTGTTGTGTAGACAAGTCCCAGAGCCGAAGATCTCAGTACAGCCGCGGAAGAGCCCCACGTGGTCCCACATAGCTTCTGTATGATATTATTTCGAGTTTTAAGTTTTGCGGCTGTATTACGTAGGTGTTCCTTGAATTTTAGGGTTCTGTCAAAGGTGATGCCTAGATATCTGGGGTAATTATTATGGTTTAGCTGCCTGTTTTCGAAATGAACGTTGAGCTTTCTTTTTTCTTGGGCATTGTCGAGGTGAAAGCATGTCACCTCCGTTTTTGTCGCGTTTGGCCGTAATCTCCACCTTCGGTAGTAATCTCCCAGCTTTGTTAGATCCGCAGTTAATGTGTTTTCCGTTGCCTCCATTGATCTGCCTCTTGCAGCTATTGCCCAGTCGTCGACATATCCGAATTTTTGAGAAGTGGTTTCAGGTAAGTCAGATATGTAGAGGTTAAACATCAATGGCGCCAGAACGGAGCCTTGTGGTAAACCATTGTTGAGCTTCATTTGGTCGCTTTTTAAGTCGCCCATTATGACTCTGAAACTTCGTTCTGGAGTGGTAGCGTGTGCCGTTCGTGTTTGTTTTTGTAGTGAAGAAAGCAGTCTGGCATGGGATAAACCTTGTGTTATGTGCTGATCCTTGCAACTGCCTGTTGTGAATGTAGCGAAGTTTGATGGCAACATCACACATCATCCGAACACATCATAAGGTAATAGTAATAAAGAATGAAAATTAGGCCGGCCGGAGTGACCGAGCGGTTCTAGGAGCTACAGTCTGGAACCGCGCGACCGCAGGTTCGAATCCTGCCTCGGGCATGGATGTATGTGATGTATTTAGGTTAGTTAGGTTTAAGTAGTTCTAAGTTCTAGGGGACTGATGACCTCAGAAGTTAAGTCCCATAGTGCTCAGAGCCATTGGAACCATTTGAATGAAAATCAGCTCTTCCTGATGAACGTTGCCTGTCACTGGGGAAGAATTCACAGCGTGAGCGTGTGCGACGAAAGCGTCTTTTTCAGGATCTTGAGCAGTCTTTATGTTACCGCGCTTCGATGCGAACTGCACTAACAGAAGATTGGCCACGACCTACGAAATTTTTCCGATCATAAAGTACACATAGCATAGCGTATACGTTGCTAAGATCTTTTAACACAGACGAATTTTGAAATGTCTTCCGATATTTCCATATGCAGCAGCAAAATAGCGCAGACTGTATGAGGACCCGTAGGCGCTCCTAACACGATGACCTCCCAGGCGAGAACCACGGCGTCGACGTGGTGATCACTTCCCGCCATGTTTGCTGCATTGTAGTGGGTGCCAGCGGCACACAGACAGCGAGAATCATTCTGCAGACGTCACTACGATTCGTCTGAGATGAGAACTTATCCTTCCGTTCGTGGATTCACTCACATTGGTGAAAACACATCACCCGCACCAGGCTGTGCTGGAGAAGAATACCTTCTGAGTCATCGAGTTTACATAAAAGCCTCTCGAAGGCGACGTTATACCATCTGGCGTGCGATATGTGACCCAGGCACTAGTGCGGATTTGGCATCCAGTACTAATAGAAAGTCTTCGCACATTTTGGGAGTGACGGCCATAGGGGTGCGGAGTTGTAGCATGTGTCTGTACTTCAGCGAATGTTACCTCAAACTCACTTAGGAGAACCGTACCCAAGTCCTCCGCCTATGGGAACATTACGCTGTCTCCTACGTTTGTGACACGCGCAGACAGTCTATTTCACACAACGCTTCCATTACACATTTTTTTTTCCCTGGATCACAAAGATATCTCCACTTACGAACACGAGTGCATATGTTTTCCTTCAAACAAGATGTATCAAAAACAGTGACAACTAGAAGTATATTGTGCGGAACAGCAAACTGATCATCTCTTAAGAATAACCGCTGTCCGAAACTGAATAGTTTCGACGCTGTGGAAGTCGAAGTTTGAAAACGATGGCGTTAAACATTCTTCAAATTAGTTACGCGGGCCATCAGCAGGATCTGGGTCCGGAACCCCGTCTAGCCATATAGATTTTGGTTTTTTATCGTTTTCTCTGATTCCATTAACACGAATGCCAGAATCGTTCTTATCCAATTCGACACTAGGTACGACTATAAATGATTGTTGCAAGTAACTGAAAAGGCTTGGACTTACCAAACGTGTATCTTATATTCTTGGGTCTCGTCTGATGCAACTAAATGACAGGCAATTTGTATTGTGCCATACACGTTTCGCTTCTTTTTATTTGTGAACATCTTCAGTTGCCTGCAGTACATATTTTGATTTTGTGTATAATAACTGCGTTACATAAAAATAACAGATTTGCCACGACATTACAATTTTTTGTTATTCTCTTGCCGTGAGGTTAGAAATAACATCTTGTTGCACATATTTCGTCAGATTAAATTATTATATTTTTCTATTTACCATTTGTAATATTAGTGCATGTGCACCATCCTGGAGTTTAACTTAGTTGGTCTGCGTGCCCAGGGTGCCCGATTTTTAACGTTTCTGGAATACGTTTGAATTTAACACCACACTTTCTGAATTTACTGTGTTTTGGTTTGGTATTTTCTTTTTTTGTTTTACATCTCTGTTCTTGTTTTAGTGGCTAATATGAACAGTGAGCTGGTACTTACATTAATTTGACCATTTATTACTTTCCTGTTCATTGCAAGGGCTCTTTCTCTGTATCTTATAGGACAGAGGAATTATCAAGTGCCCGTACCGTTGCTATACCTAGCTTCTTGAAATCTCTAGTTGTGCTACAGATGATCGGACACGCGTGACTGGAGAACCATTTACGAATGTAAGGTATGACCAAAATCTAGGACATCATAATGAATCTTGCGAGTCGAATGGGTATTTCGTAGACCCAGCGCCAGACTTTTGTACATACGTGATGTGTTTCTGTTCACAAGGATGCTTAAAAACCATTATCACCCTTCTTGCTGTAATAACCCACTTTATTTGATGAACATCCTCTTGACATTCAAACTGTGGTATAGGCTCATGTGGTGCAAGTCATTTTTGGGAGGTAATGGTGTGGTCGTCATGCAATAAAACTTTATTTGGCAGCTGCATTTTGCGAAGGTTCAGAATGGTTCTTGTCGAACTCGACGGGTAAACTGAAAACTAGGTGCCTGCAAAAGCTTGCTAGTTATGGCTTCGTGTATTAGTCGTACAGAGGGAGGTGGCTAGGTCTTGTGAAATTGTTGAGAAAGACGTTCGCACTGGAGAATAATCACGTATTACAACTCAGGAATAGCCACGGTAACTGAAGACTGTTTCGCTGACAAAAAACATACCAGGAAAACGAGGCTTTTATTGGAAAATGAAAGAACCAATGTTTTCTGTAGACATCAGTCATCTATTTATGGAGTTTTTTTTATAAAGCTGAGCATCTGATTTCGTTAGGTGCACGTAGTCGTGGCATGAATGTCGTCCTTTCCCTGTGATTTACTTTCTCGATGGTCGTAAGCGAGCATATGGATGACTGTTTCATATCCATACGTTTGTGAATTTAGACTTCGGGAGTGGAGAGGAATTACTTTCTTCCAACGCCACGATTTGCGGTGTTAAGTACAATTATTCGAAGATCGATAAAATAAAATGAAATGAACACCCATCAAAAATTGCAGAAGGTCAGATGCTTCTGGGAGGGATATATACCTACTGTATAAAACTTGTATAGTCGTACGCAGAATTGTATTTCATTTCTGGCAAATACATGTCCAAGTTGAACGAGGAATACTGCAGTAAGCTAACAAGGTTTCTAATTGTATCTCCAATATAGACCACAATACTCCGTAATATTGAAATGTGACGACTTTCCCTTTTACACATACAGACGAATGAAGAGAATTTACCATCTTGAGAGATGCAGTGCCCTGCTGAGAACAGTTCCTCCGTCTATAATCAAACATGAGTCCCTCAGATGGTTCTGTAGGGTATGCCACTTACCTGTCCGTTTACTAAGATCACAGAATCTACAGGAAATACGCTGTGACCAATTCTTCAAAAGATCTCCATCATGGTTGACAGAAGAAATTGTACGGTTCTTCCGATATCTATAGGTAAATATGTCTTGCTGTAGAGAGAATGGTCTCGTGAATTCACGTTGTTTCTATCGATCTACATCTACAGGTACATACTTACTCCGCAGGTCACCGTACGGTGGGTGGTGGA
This sequence comes from Schistocerca americana, assembly GCF_021461395.2. Classification (NCBI taxonomy): domain Eukaryota; kingdom Metazoa; phylum Arthropoda; class Insecta; order Orthoptera; family Acrididae; genus Schistocerca; species Schistocerca americana. Next base: position 198,789,793 of record NC_060126.1, on the reverse strand, counting down.
GTGTACGTTGTACCACTACTAGTTATATTCTTTCCTGTTCCAAACAGAGAGAGGGACAAACGACTATCTATATGCCGCCGTATTATCCTTGATTTCTCTCATCTTATCTTCGGGGTTCTTACACAAAATGTACGTTTGCGACATCTGGATCGTTCTGCAGTCAGCGACAAATGCCGGTTCTCTAAATTTTCGCAATAGAGTTCCTCGAAAAGAATGTAGCCCTGCCTCCGCGGACTCCGTAATACTCCTCTGTTGCTCTAACTACCAGTAACAAATCTAGCAACCCACTTCTGAGTAGCTTCTGTGTCTTTCTTTAATCCGACCTGGGTGCGCATCCAAAACACTCGAGAAGTACTAAATAATGGTTGACACTAGTGTTCTGTATGCGATCTCTTTTATAGATGAACCACACTTTCCTAAAAATCTCCCAATAAACCGGAGTCGACCATTCTCCTTCCCTACTACAATCCCTTTCATATCTCTTTTCAACGTTACGGCTCGATAGTAAAGCGATCTGATCGTGTCAAGCAGCACACTGCTAATGCTGTATTCGAACATTACGGGATTGCTTTTCCTACTCATTGCATTAACTTACAGTTTTCTACGTTCAGAGATGGCTGCCTTTCATCACACTATTTACAAATTTTGTCTAAGTCATTTTGTACCCTCATACAGTCACTCAACGAACACCCATGCCAATACACCACAGAAGACTATTTAAGATTGCTTTCAGCCTATTTAACAGATCATTTATGTATATACAGTATAACAGCGGTCCTGTCATACTTCCCTGGGGTGCTCCTGACGGTGCCCATACTTCTGATAAACACTCGCTGAAGAGAACAACGTACTGTGTTCTGTTACTTAGAATGTCGTCGAGTCCCTCACACATCTGGGAACCTATTCCGGATGCTCGTACCTTCGTTAAGAGTTAACAGTGGCGCACCGTGTCAAACGTTTTCCGAAAATTGTAGGAATTGCCTGTCTCCCTTCATCCATAGTTCGCAGTAATCATGTAAGAAAAGGTTTCATTTCACACGAACGATACTTTCTAAGACTGTGCTGATTTGTGCGCAGAAGCTTTTCCACCTCATGGAATTTTACTATGTTCGAAGTGAAAATATGTTCCAGACTTCCACAACAAACACACGTCTTCGGCTCCTAACACCACTGAACACATATACGTTCATTCTCCTCTTGGACGAGAGGTTGGTTAATTGCGACTCTACAGTGACTGCTTTGTTTTCACAATAGTGTCGCTTAGTTTTAATGTATTGTGTTTCCTACACACAGATTAAAGGCAACAGTCATTTTCGTGACTGCAGTATCAAGTTCTTCGGACGCCCTCATGACTCGTTTCCTTCCCCAACCCGTCTCTAATAACATCACTGACATGACGTTAAACCAAAATCATCCATACATTCTTTTAAATGACTCCATAGTCTTTTCACGGGAGTTAACCATTCATTCCAAGGTTCCCAATAATGTCGCAAACTCAATGGCAGCTGCATCTATTGGTTGGTGCTGGGTGGCCTAAATATCAAGTCATGGGGTCGGTGATAAGTGTAACTCAGTAGTTATTATTGATTCGTCGTGTTTATGCATCAGACAAAGTAATCTCTTCTCATGTATTTCCACGAATACGTTACCGAAGTTGCGTTACATGCACAATTGGTCTAAAGATGTTTTTGTTGAATCCTGCCTAGTCGTCGAATATGGGGTGTCTAGGAAACCTGCTTTCTTGGATCGCTAGATTAAGAATACAAACCATATTATTGCAAAAAATAAGTGACAATACTTAAATTTGTGTTAAATAGATGTGTTGCAAGCAAAGGACGACAGACAAAATAAGAAATCTCTTCAGTATAACAATTCCGAGTTTGAGCTACATGCAGTGTACAAGCAAAGTAACGTGTGTTGACGCTTCTGTCCTAGTTGCTAGTGTTGATGCTGCTGTAGAACTCTGCCGCGACCAGTCGGGCGCGGCGCTCATGTTCTCTGCGCATAGAGGTCGCTGCTGTCGCGTTGTCGTCCTGGAGAAGGATCGGTCGGTGTGCAATTGGCTGACGTCTTTACAGCCCGCCCTGCTCTCTCGTTCCCCACTGGCGTATCGGCACTTGACTTTAAGCCGTAACATTTTTAATGTCTGGGCTCCTTCGCTAGACAAACTTCGTTCTAACGGGAACTACAAACAAATCTGTCCGCTATTTTGTAACTATATCTTTTTCTCGTGTGTATAGATTTCTTTTCTGATGTTGGCCCTCGCGACTCTTCATATTTTAATGTAAATTATTGCCACAATAATGACTACATTGCAATGTTGTTCAGTGACTGTTTCACCTTCAACTATCTGTTAAACACACATTCCGCTCACTTCTGTATCTATTATACACTGAAGAGCCAAAGAAACAGGTACATCTGCCTAATATCGTGTAGGGCCCCCACAAGCACGCAGAAGTGCCGCAGCACGACGTGGCATGGACTCGACTGACGTCCGAAGTAGTGCTGGAGGGGTCTACATGAATCCTGCAGGGATGTCCGTAAATCCGTAAGAGTACGGGGGGATGGAGATCCCTTCTGAACAGCACGTTGCAAGGCATCCCACATATGCTGAATAACGTTCACATCTGGTGAGTTTGGTGGCCAGCGGAAGTGTTTAAACTTATAAGAGTGGTCCTGGCGCCACTCTGGACGTGTAGGGTGTCGTATTGTCCGGCTGGACGGCTGGAACTGCCCAAGTCCGTCGGAATCGAAATGCACAATGGACATGAATAGATACAGGTGATCAGACAGGATGCTTACGTATATGTCACGTGTCAGAGCCGGCTTTGTGACCGAGCGGTTCTAGGCGCTTCAGTCCGGAACCGCGCTGCTGCTACGGTCGCAGGTTCGATTCCTGCATCGGGGATGGATGTGTTTGATGTCCTTGGGTTAATTAGGTTAGTTAGGTTTAAGTAGTTCTGAGTCTAGGGGACGGATGGCCTCAGATGTTAAGTCCCATAGTGCTCAGAGCCATTTGAACCCTTTTTTTCTGTATTTGAATACGTATGCCTATACCTGATTCTTTGGCGCTTCAGTATAATTCCTCCTTTAATCATGTAAATATCACGTTGACAAGTGTAGGAAGCATTTTCCGTTAGATCTGTTGGGTAACTGACTTCTTTTCCTTACGGAATATTTTCTGTATGTTATAAAGAATAGTTTACAAGATAGAGAATTCCTAAAGAAGATTAGAGAAAATTACATATCACACATCAGGAGATTATATATTTGCTGTTTGTAGCCGGGACAACTTTGAACTCAAATGTCCATATACACATCTCTTCAATTTTGAATGTAGGTTCCAGTTATTTGAATGTTATGCATAAACGAAACACCACAAAAATATTGAAAAGCGCACAGTTAAGTCTTAGAATGAAAGTACTGACAATGAAACATAAATTATTAAGAATAGTGAGTTTTTTAAAAATGTCTACTACCCACGGGAGTAAGCACTCGCAGTATTAAGCAGAGATGGGCATTATTCGAATAAATGCCTAGACAATTATCCGAATACGTAGATGATTGAAAGAAATTAGTCTAAAAATAAATTATTCGCGGATAAAAGGATTATTGCTGCCTGAGATTACAATTAATCTATTTGTTTTTTATTATCCATAACTAACGTAATAAATAACGTAGAATGTTACCGTATTTGCTTTGTTCATTTCTTATACAGAATTCTACAACTAGTATTTGTGCCTGTGGCTAAGAGCAGTTTCTTTTTGTTAAGTTATTAACAGGTTGTACAAAAATGTGCCTCGATAGCTCAGTGTACCCAGAGCATCAGCGGCAGTATAGTGAAACCAGCATTGCTATATTACGCTGAGAAAGAAGAGAGAGAGAGAGAGAGAGAGAGAGAGAGAGAGAGAGAGAGGGGGGGGGGGAGGGGGGGGAGAGAGAGAGGGAGAGAGAGAAGCGAAAGTTCAATACTACAAAGCTAAAGGTCTGTGGTTCGATCCCACGTCCATCGTACGATTTCATCTGTTACATTGTTTCTTTCACCCTCCAGCAATGAGAAAAATGTCAAGCCATGTTGCATCGTACTTCGGTGCACACGTTGAACTGGAGGTCCCGCTCTAACTGGCTGTGTAGGTCGGTTCAGAGGTGGGAGAAGATGCAGGCCTGACCCAGCACTGCAGTGTTCAAAATATCCTTTGTGCTGATGACGGCTTTACTAGCTTTACAGCGCGACAGATGCAACATAGAAATACTTAGTAGGCAGACAGCCTTAGCAGTTACACGACGCGTTCCAATTTTACTACCTCTGCACATTCCAGTTCTTTTCCATTCACCCTGCTAACAGGCGGAGGTATTTTACGGAAATAACCAGAGAATGTAGCCAATAGACACACTTAAATCTGCCACACCTTCTTCCGTTGTACCAACGCTTCTAAGACTATCGGACATGGATGTCTCGTTGATGTAATTGTGGATTTGTTCGGGTAGGTACTGCTCCAAATGAGTGAACAACGTAAGAACTCTGTAGTTGCTAATGACTGAAATCGACAGATTATTATTTTTTGTTTTGTTTTGGTCTTAGGGCGCAAAACTGCTATGGTCATTAGCGCCCGGTCAGAGACTTAGGAAACAGTAAAAACCGAAAATGGAAACCAGCAGCAATGGGAACGAAACTCAAAAAATTGGAGAAACAAAGCAGAAGGAAGGCTTAAAAATCCATTACAGAAAGGGGTTGGTTGTCCCCCAAAAAAGAAGCTTCAAATGACTGACGTCATTTCACTGGCACTAATAAACTCGAGAACGCGAGTCATCTGCTAAAATGGACGATATATCAGGCGACAGCTGTAGACGGGTGCGTAACGGAGTAAAATAGGGGCACTCAATTAAAAAGTGTCTTACCGTCCACAGCTGAGAGCAGGGGGGCAGAGTGGGTGAGGATCGCCGCTTAAAAGATGTCGATGGCTAAAAAGACAATGCCCTATCCGGAGTCTAGTTAAAATTTCCTCCACCCGACGACGCGTTCGGGAGGAAGAGGTCCAAGCACAAGGAAGAGCTTTCACGTCCCGCAATTTATTATGGGGAAGTGTCGACCAATGTGCGTGCCATAAAAGAACGACACGACGACATAAAACACTCCGTAGATCGGCGAAGGGAATCGATTGAATAGCTGGCCGAAGAAGAGAGACTGCAGCCTTGGCTGCAATATCGGCCGCCTCATTTCCACAGATACCAACGTGTCCTGGGAGCCAGAGGAACGCCACCGAGACGCCCCCCAGGTGGAGCAAGCGCAGACAGTCCTGAATCCGGTGGACCAGAGAGTGCACAGCGTAAAGAGCTTGGAGACTGAGGAGAGAGCTGAAAGAATCTGAGCAGATAACATACTGTACCCGCTGATGGCGGCGGATGTAGCGGACAGCCTGGAGAACAGCGTAAAGCTCCGCAGTATAAACCGAACACTGGTCGGGAAGCCGAAATTGATTTGGGGTGTCGCCAACAATATAGGCACTCCCTACACCTAACGATGTTTTCGAGCCATCAGTGTAAATAAATGTGGCTTCCTTCATTTGTGCACATAGAGCAGCAAATGCCCTACGATAAACAAGTGAAGGGGTACCATCCTTGGGAAACTGACAAAGGTCACGGAGCAGGCAGATGCGGGGACGGAGGCAAGGCGGTACTGTACCCTAAGTTGTGAAGAAGGTTTTAGGAAAGCGGAAGGAAAGAGAATGGAGCAGTTGACGGAAGCAGACTCACGGTGGTAGTAGGGAGGAGGGGCGGCCTGCATACCCTACATCAAAGGAGGCGTCGAAAAAAATGTCATGGGCTGGATTAGCAGGCATGGAAGACAGATGGCTAGCATAACGACTCGGACTGCTCGCCGATTGGACAGCGGAGGTTCAGCAGTCTCAGCATAAAGGCTTTCCACAGGGCTGGTGTAAAAAGCTCCAGACACTAAACGTAATCCACGGTGGTGGATAGAGTCGAGACGACGAAGAATATACGGCCGAGCAGAGGAGTAAACTATGCTTCCATAGTCCAATTTCGAGCGCACTAAGGTGCGATAGAGGCGGAGAAGGACCACTCTGTCCGCTCCCCAGGAGGTACCATTCAGGACACGGAGGGTGTTGAGCGATCGCAGACAGCGAGCCGAAAGATAGGAAACGTGGGAGGACCAGCAAACATAAGACCTAAGAATTTAGCGACGTCCGAAAACGGAAGGTTGACAGGTCCTAGATGTAAGGAGGGTGGAAGAAACTCCTTACGTCGCTAAAAATTAACACAAACGGTCTTACTGGGAGAAAAACGGAAGCCGGTTTCGGTGCTCCAAGAGTAGAGGCGATCGAGACATCCTTGAAGACGTCGTTCAAGAAGTCTGGTCCGTTGAGAGCTGTAGTAGATCGCAAAATCGTCCACAAAGAGGGAGCCCGAGACATCAGGAAGGAGACAATCCATAATTGGATTGATGGCAATAGCAAACAGTACAACATTTAGCACGGAGCCCTGGGGTACCCCGTTTTCTTGGGAGAAAGTACGGGAGAGAGTAGTGTTCACCCGCACTCTAAATGTGCGCTCTGCCATAAATTCTCGAAGATAAAGGGGCAGCCGACCTCGAAAGCCCCAAGAGAACAGCGTCTGTCCAACAGGTATCATATGCTCTCTCCAGATCAAAAAATATTGCTACTGTTTGGCGTTTCCGGAGAAAATTGTTCATGATATAAGTGGAGAGAGAAACAAGATGGTCAACTGCAGAACAATGCTTTCGGAAACCGCATTGGGCAGGTGTTAAAAGACTGCGGAACTCCAGCCACCATGCTAAACGGCAATTGACCATACGCTCCAAAACCTTACATAGACTACTCGTGAGAGAAATGGGGCGATAGCTAGAGGGGAGATGTTTGTCCTTTCCAGGTTTTGGAACAGGAACGACGATAGCTTCCCGCCATCGCCTGGGAAAAGTACTGTCGGTCCAAATTCGATTATAAATGCGAAGGAGGTAACGCAGAGTATGGGTTGATAAATGCAGCAACATTTGGATGTGGATACCATCCGGTCCTGGGGCGGAGGAGCGAGAAGAAGAGAGTGCATGTTGGAGTTCCCGCATGGAGAAAACAGTATTACAGCTTTCGCGATTTTGAGAGAAGAAAGCAAGAGGTTGCACTTCCGCTGCACGTTTCTTCGGGAGAAACGCTGGCGGGTAATTTGAAGAGCTCGAAATCTCAGCAAAGTGTTTACCCAAGGAGTTAGAAATTGCGACGGGGTCAACTAACGTATCACGCGCGACAGTGAGTCCAGAGACCGGGGAGAAACTAGGTGCGCCTGATAACCGTCGAATCCGACTCCAAACTTCCGAGGAGGGGGTGAAGGTGTTATATGAGCTAATAAAGAATTTCCAGTTTGCCTTCTTGCTATCGCGGATGACGCGACGGCATCGCGCACGGAACTGCTTATAGCGGGTACAGTTGGCCAAAGTAGGATAGTGGCGGAAAACGCAAAGAGCACGTCGCCGCTCACGTATTGCGTCACGGCATGCCTCGTTCCACCAAGAAACTGGGGGGCGCCGGAGCAATTCGGAGGTGCGTGGTATTGAACATTCCGCAGCTGTAAGAATAACGTCGGTAATATGTGTGACCTCATCGTCGACGCTAGGAAAGTGACGATCATCGAATGTCGCTAGAGACGAAAAAAGTGTCCAATCGGCTTGGGCAAACTTCCAGCGTCCCGGGCGCATATAGGCTGCAGTCTAAGGACACATGGAAAGCGATCACTCGAGTGTTTATCATCAAGGGCGAACCATTCGAAGCACCGAGCTAGCGGAACAGTACCGACCGAAAGGTCCAAATGAGATAAATTTGTCGTGGAGGCAGACAAAAATGTAGGGACCCCAGTGTTGAGGCAAACTAGATCCGCTTGGTGCAAGACGTCTATCAATAGTGAGCCACGTGGACAAGGATGTGGAGATCCCCAAAGCGGGTGGTAGGCATTGAAGTCCCTGACCAGCAAATAGGGGGGTGGAAGCTGACCAAGAAGATGAAGGAGATCAGGTCGTGCCATTGGTGTGGACGATGGAATGTATACAGTACAAAGAGAGAACGTGTATCCGGAAAGGGAAAGACGGACAGCGACAGCTTGGAAGGAAGTGTTTACGTGGATTGGGTGATAATGGAGAGTATCATGGAGAAGAATCATGAGTCCTCCATGGGCTGGAGTGCCTTCAACAGAGGGGAGATCAAATCGGACGGACTGAAAATGGGGTAGAACAAAGCGGTCATGGTGACGCAGCTTTGTTTCCTGAAGACAGAAGATGACCGGCGAGTAGGATCGTAAGAGGATCGACAATTCATCCCGATTGGCTCGAATGCCGCGGATATTCCAGTGGATAATGGACATAGGGTGAACAGAAAATGGAGGAATGTGACCAAGGTTGCCGTCAATTCAACGACTGCTCAGAGCTTGCGACCGACAGCATGGAATGGCATTCAGCCAAAGGCAGAAGATCCCGATCCATAGGTTGTTCAGGAGCAGCTCCTGCCACCAGCGATGGGCCGGTTGATCGGCCGCCAGCAGTGCACCTCGGCGACACAGAAGACGGCCGAGGGCGATTTCCGCCAGGTGGTGCTGTAGATGGGACACGCCTTGGCGGAGAAGGAGATGAACTGGGTTTCTTAGTAGCCTTCTTGGAAATATTTTTAGATGGAGGAGGAATCGATGATTGCGAAGTTGGGGTACGTAAAAAATCTTCACGAGTGTGCTCTTTTGTGGAAGTCCGGGTGTCTGACTTTTGGGCTCGAGATTTAGCAGAACCCGATGAAGGGTGAGCCATAGAGTGGGCAGGCGAAAGTGGTGAGGTTGAACGGGCGATCTTTGCACTGGCCGATCTGACGACTGTGGCACTAAAGGTGAGGTCGCAAGTCTGCGTGGCCGCCTCCTTTGTTGGCCGAGGAGAAGTAAGGACAGTGCTGTATTTTCCTGTCTGAGGCACGGTGGGCCGTCGACTGGCGAATAATTTTCGAGCAGCAAAGGTCGACACCTTTTCCTTCACTCTGATTTCCTGGATGAGCTTTTCGTCTTTAAAGATAGGGCAATCTCAAGAGGAAGCAGCGTGGTCACCCATACAGTTGATGCAGCGAGGGGATGGAGGTGGACAAACACCCTCATGGGCATCCTTGCCACATGTAACACATTTGGCTGGATTGGAACAGGACTGGCTGGTGCGATTGAACCACTGACACCGATAGCAACGCGTAGGGTTTGGGACGTAAGGGCGAACGGAAACTATCTCATAGCCTGCTTTGATTTTCGATGGGAGTTGAACTTTGTCAAATGTCAAAAAGACAGTGTGGGTTGGAATGATGTTCATGTCAACCCTTTTCATAACTCTATGAACAGCCATTACGCCCTGGTCAGACAGGTAGTGCTGAATTTCGTCGTCAAACAATCCATCGAGGGAGCGTGTATAAACGACTCCACGCGAGGAATTTGAAGTACGGCGCAGTTCCACCCAGACAGGGATGGTGTGGAGAAGTGAAGTACGCAGCAATTTTTGTGCCTGGAAGGCACTGACTGTTTCTAACAACAAGGTGCCTTTCCATAATCAGGAACAAGACTTTACAGGACCTGCAATTGCGTCGACACCTTTCTGAATAATGAAAGGGTTGGTCGTGGAAAAGTCGTGACCATCAGACTGAGAAACAACAAGGAACTGTGGCAACGATGGAAGAACTGTCTGTGGCTGAGACTCAGTGAACTTACGCTTGTGAGCAGACATAGTGGAAGGTGAGGAAACCATTGCGGAAGAATCCCCCATGATTACCGGCGTCTCCGATGGCGTGCTCCTCCCTTGTGGGGGCCCTCTCTGAGGGCACTCCCGCCTTAGGTGATTGTTCACACCTCAGGTCACACCTCCTGACAAACAGACGGAGGGACCAATCGGCACTTTCGGAAGGTATCAGCTCGGGTAATCACCCCTCCCTGGGCCTGGCTGTTACCAGGGGGTACATACGTGTCCTACCTGTCTACCCGGGCCGGGGAATTACGCGTTACCCCCTCACCGGCTACGCACGAAAATGCGTGGGTCAGCCTTCAGAGATGCCCAGGGAGGAAGAAAGAGAAAGGGAAAAAACAAAGAAAGGGAAAGGAAGCCGCAGCGGAGAAAAGGGTAAAGAGAAGAGGTAAGGAAAAGAGAAGGACAAAGGAAGACATACAAGCAGAGAAGGCGAAGAATGCGTTACATTTACGAGCGTCCGTCTCCGGACATAGGCACAAACCATACTCCCAGTGGGGGAGAAAGGGAAGGAAAGAGCCAGAGGTGAGGGGAGGGGGGGGCGAAGACGGGGGATAGGGAAGGATGCGGAAAAGGAAGGTATGCAGCCCGGAAAGAAAGGAGGGCCACATTAGCTCGGGGTCCCGTGCTCGCTACGCACGTATCCACAAAAGAGTTGTGGACCCCCTGGGGGGAAATCAACAGATGTTAAAGTATCCTAAACGTTCTGATACTGGACGTCCAACATCATCCGAAAGGTTTTTAGGACGAACTCAGTCTTTTGTTCCAAAGATGGAACACTTTTCCGATCCTACTTGCGTCTATGCACTTTCACATAGCTTTGTGATTTCAGAATTTCGGAAGATATATTGTGTCTGAGTATATAAATGAGTTCAGAATATTCCAGCACACTGGCATTTTTTTTTTTTTGGAAGAAGTAATGCACAATGTTCTATACATGATTTAAAAAAAGAAAAAATGAGGCTTACAGACATAGCAGGTGTCCCTCGTAAGAGTCTTTAGGCGCACTTGCTCTGATGTTTCGGCAGATATTTGCAATTTCGTCCTTTGCAATGTATAGTTGAAGTCAGCCCAGACGACTGCTCTTCACGTAGTTCTTTCAAGATACAGTGTTGACGGAAAGTGACGGTTTCTTTCCCGTTACAAACAAAACTAATTTTGAAGCGGAATTTTATGTACATATTCGATAGAGGGGTCTGAAATTAGTCGATATTTGTTTTATCGACATTTATTGACGGGGCCAGTGAACCATGAAGAGTAGCTACGAGCAGTACACCAGCAGCTACTGACCAGCGCTGATGCGTAGCGATAGCAGTCATCACAAGTCAGGGCGGTGCTGTGTAACAGTGGAGAAAATGCATCTGACAGCTAATAGGAGGGACGCCTTGCATAATACCCAAATAAATGTAGACGAAATCTGGTCACGGGTTTCAAATGATAATATGACGTAAAAAAGTTTATTTTCAACGCGATTTGGATGGTAAAACTAATGTTGACTCGCACTGCGTTTATTTGCCAAAAACTAGAGCAGAATTGATGATTTTTCAATTTTTGCTGAAAAAGATTTCGATCTAAAACTCCTATATCGTTATCCATATGTAAAGACAATTTCAGGGGATATAACGCATTGCTACCCTATTTGCATATGGTGATTGTATTTTCTTTAGTGTGAAAATGAAAAATTTTCTTACGAGATTTAAAAAAAAGAGTTGTTCCGAAAACTAATTTGAAAGCAAAAAGTACATTTGTGTAATAAATGAGTAGTAATTTAAGCAATAGACGTCATTAGATTTCAGAGTTAGTGTCTATTATTCGTATTGTTTTTTATGCGCTGCTAAAGAATACATGTTTTATTCGTGTAAATAATAATGTTTCGAATAAATATCTTTGTTATTCGCGAAAAATGAATAATAATCTTCAGCTGTTTTCGTTATTTGTCTTTCAAATAAATATTGCCCAACACTGATATTAAGCGTAACCCTTCTTTGGAGGTCTTTGTATAAATTTATGTAACTAGCACCATTTACAGCACGAGCGTGTAATTCATCACGCGTGAAAGTTCCTTTGTAACTGATTAGAATGAATGGCCGACTACTGGCAACTACCTGTCGATAAAATTCCCTCCTTCAAGCTTCATTGTCTGCTCTGAAATATTGTACTCACTGACTGCGTACAGGATAGGAGCTATACGTCTAATTTTCGTCGTTCTTTCGTGCGTGGTACTACGACACGTGTCTAAGATCTTGGTATGTTTGTCGTGGTACTAGGTTCTAATGAATAAAGAATGCCGTCTACTTCATCCACATTTTGTTCAGTTGTACGTTCAAAATACGTGTGCGTAATGGGAACTGTTCTAGTCTGAAGACGTTTGTTGAAACACGAATGAACATTCTTCAGTGTGGTTCTTTGAAGGAGAGGAAGCGTATTGGCCGCAATCAACAAGAGCATTTCCATTGCAAATACCCACAAACAATTAGCATGTCTGCGTATTAAAAACGTCTAAATATGTGCGGCATTGTTTGAATTAACAATATTCTCAGAGATAGTCCGCTTCAAACTACGGTCTTCCTTTGCTTCAACTAAGAATTACAGGCGCGATCGTATGTTATGTTCTCCAGTGTTACACACGCTCATCGCAACCTATGTGTCAACTTCAAGCAGCTGTTAACATCTGTATCCAGGGTTTGAAACATTTGTAACAACTGCACAGCAAAAACTTGTGACAAGCTAAGACTGTGAGCAAGGCCGAAACACGAATCCCGAAACCTGTCTTTCGTGGGCTGTGAGCTGCCAGTTACGGCATTCGAGCACGTCTATCCACCGAGGGCCTGATTGTTCGAGTCCCGGTCCGTGAATCAGCTTTGTCACCGCTACTGATCTCAACGTTTGCTTCACTAAAATAGAGCTTAAGTGAAGTTTGTAGCAGATGGAGAGCAACTAGTGACTCGTTAAGACTGAGATGGTTCTCAGGCATTTTTGCATTGCGTAATTATTATTAATTACTATCCATCCCCCTTGCGTACCATAATCGTTCGAAAATTTTGCTTTTGCTTGTTCGCGTCTTAATGAGTACGGTGATTTCTCTCACAGCAATTAATAGTCCTACATACATTATAACTCAATGACGAATTTGAGTCGGAAGCCGTTCTCGATTAATTGGATACTGATCGCAAGAAAGTCACAAGAGAATACGTTTCTCACACAGATATTTGGTGGAAAATATTCCAAAAATGTCGCACCCATGGTATTGCCACATTTGAAGTAACGTACAGTTTTCCAGCGTGTCTTAAGAATCGTTCGGATCATATGCCGTAACAGTTTTGTGACGTGAGGTCTTCCCCATATCTCTTTGATACCTTTTGGAACTTCAAAGCGTAATTTCATTCCCCGATAGAATAACTGTTTAATTTTTACTTTATTCTTCCTAATTATGTGCAGATTCGACTGGTTTATAGCCTGTTCCATCATAATGTATAGGGTTTGTGAATACTTAATATTTTTGGTAATACATTAAAAATTCGATAATACACAGTTCAAGAATCACAGTACACATCACATTTGGCAAGCGCGTACTGCTCTAAAAAAGCAGTTTTTTTTTAATTTTTCCTCTGCCTGAAAATTTTCTACATTGTTTCTCTCTGGCAATACGCCGGAACCTACTCTATTGCTGTCACGTGTAAAGTTAACTGTTCGATGATGCCTTTTGCACTCTAATAACTTATTGATGTACATTAAAACTAGTATTACACCCAGTATGGATCCCAGAGATGCCCGTTCGCATATATAATTTAAATACAAACGTGTCTTAGCAATTTAGCTACATTCGAAGTCTGTTATGCTTTAAGGCTTTGTATAATCGCGTAATTGACTAAGAACTCGTGCAGTGTTTAGTTTACTTGAAAAGTTTTATGATTAACAGAGTCAGATTCTTCGGACAGAAAATACCGTCGTTAATCGTATAATCCAAAACTTCGTTGGCATCTTTTATGGAAAATCTCATCCTTCTGTAGTTATTGAGACCTATCTGTGCTCGGTAATGATTGCATACTTGTCTAGATCTTGATCAGTCCATTTTTTCTGCTTGTGCCTTTTATTACAGAGAATATTAACTGACTTGCCACGGTTTTCTTATTTTTCTTAACCGCATCTTCCTGACAGGGAGCTTATCTTTTCCCTGTTTCATATGTCACAGATTCCAGCCAGTCGTAATTTCTGACTTAGTATATTCACGAGAGGAGATTTTATACTGTCTACAAATTAGTTTACGTCACAAAGTGGTACTTTGGCTCGACGTAGCGAGTCTTTAATTATTTTTATTTCAGATATGTGGTAGCTGGCAGTAACAATGTCTTTACTGTACAATTTGTAGCAGGTGCTGCATAAAGTGTGCTGAAAAATTTGTTTTATGCTCATTGCGTTATGGTAAGATAATGATTTACAACGTGTGCTTACGTTCGTGGAATAGTTTTAATCTTCTTCTGGACTTCATTCGAGGCACCATTGTTGGTTTTTCTATTCCTGTTTACTGCTTCCCAGTGTTCCAAATACCTTTGCTTTTATTATCTGCGCCGGCCGAAGTAGCCGAGCGGTTCTAGGCGCTACAGTCTGAAACCGCGCGACCACTACGGTCGCAGGTTGGAATCCTACCTCGGGCATGGATGTGTGTGATGTCCTTAGATTAGTTAGGTTTAAGTAGTTCTAAGTTCTAGGAGACTGATGACCTCAGAAGTTCAGTCCCATAGTGCTCAGAGCCATTTGAACCATGTTATGTGCAGCAAAGATGATTTTATCGTTTATTACAGCAAGCAAAACAGTGGTCTATATGTATACTGTAAGGTTGGATGTCTTTGGCCTTTTATGAAAGATTTTTGTTTTGTTGACTGTACGTTTTGATAGGTGTTTCAAAATTGTAATGACAGTTCGAAGGAAGTTTTGAGATTGACCACAGCAAGGGCGTCGAGGATAAAACAGACAGAACAGGGTTAGAGATGATAATATGCTGTTACATATTCAGTGAAACCAACCAGGCATCAGTCTGGTGATTCGGAGATAGCTGGACGGCTGAGCGGGAAATTGGAACCCGCTCCTCCCGAAGACAAATCGTGTCCCTTTAAGCCAAGTTCACCTCACTCTGCCTATATTTGGAGCCTAATACAGAGATCGTAATACTCCTTGTCTGTTCTCTAGTGACTTCTGCCCTGTGTTACGGTATTTCTAGAAATCTTTGTTGTACAGTAGTTGTTTCGTGGTCTTTTCTAGATCTACTTTCAACTTTGCTGTATAACAGAAAGTGTCCAGTCGACTCCAATATTGTAAGACAATGTCAGAGGAGGACTGAGCTGGTTTCTAATCGGTTACAGTAAAATATTATTCTTGTATCAGGTAATTGTAACTCTGCCTGAGAAAGCAAATGACTTGGAAGAGCAATTGAAAAGAGATTATAACATGATCGTCAGCGAAAGTAGAACAGGGTTGACGGAATGTAGCTGAGTTAAATCAGACGATGCTGAGGGAATTAGAGTAGCCGACGAGGCATTAAAAATATATGAGTTTTGCTATGTGGCAGCGAAATAAGATGCGGCCGAAACAGAGAAGATATAAAACGCAGACTGGCGATGGCAAGAGGAATTTGTTAACATCTATGCATATTATAAATTAAAGCTTCCCGCCGCCTTTTTCTGTGTGTATGTGAAGAACTACTTAGTGGTTGTGACACGGTTTGCACTAATAGACAGACTGATTGTGTGTACTGTAGTACCGCTACCTGGTAAATGATCCCCAACCGTAGATATTTAGTGCTACCCATGCGAAGACAGGTCGGGTCACTAGTGTAATATAAATTCGAGTGTTAGGAAGTCTTTTCTGAAGGTATTTGTCTGGAGCGTAGCCTCGTCCGAAACTGAAACGTGAACGATAAACAATTCTGACGAGAAAAGAATAAAGGATCTTGAATTTTGGTGCTGTTCAAAAATGCTGAAGATTGGGGAAAAAGGAATTTGTGGAACACCTTTTAGAGAAGAATGGTTGGGTTAATAGGACACATCCTGAGGCAGCAATGAATCATCAGTCTGGTAATGGAAATAAGTGATGGGAGAAACAGTTGTAGAGGCAGGTCAAGGCTTGACTGTAGTAAGTACGTGGAAATTGATGTGGACTGCAGTAGATAAACAGAATTGAAGAGTCTCACTCAGGATAGACTGTCACGGAGAGCCGCATCAAGACAGTCTTCGAATTGAAGGTCACAACTTCAACTTCAGATACAGTTCGTAGTTTCTCGGCTTTCGGAATAACGGCTAATCGGAATAACGGCCACGATCGCCCGAGGGACTCATCGTGGATAAAATAAATTTATATTGTGTTGATTAAAAGGCGAGCTGTCATCTCCACTTCTTTAAATGTCAGTTTATATCTAAATCAATGTCATGGGTGTTTGGCAGATTGCTGAAACATTATTTTTGAGTGGAATATTATGCGACAACGACTATTCATTAAAACGCGTCATTATTTAAAACGTGCCAGAAATTCAAAATCAGTATTGCATATTTCCAATATTGCTTCAGAACTATTGCGACACAGTTATGAAGATGAGAGGTGAAATTCTTCAAAGGAGTAAGACGTACGTGAATTGCAATCCCGTCAGTATGTCTTTGTGTTTAAGTCTGTCTTCTCTTACACATCACCAATCGCTATTTGTATTAACCACTAGCAAACCTAAACAACATCCTACCCGACTGATGGTCATAGACGACACTTTGTGGAAACGCAGAACAGTTAACAAGGTGTACAAATTGTATGTCATTTAACAATGTATGCTGTGTGAAAAACCAGAGGGCTTGTGTGTGTGTGCCACCTGAGCGGTCGTGCTAGACGCATTCTCGCAGTACGTGTCAGCAGTAAACGTTGAATGAGAGATTAATAACCCTCGTAGACCATATAACCAAGTGACTTAGCTGAAAAGTGTGCGAATGATCGACCTACTCGAATGTGGTTTGTATTGTCATAAAGCTACAATTTCTGTTGAACATAATCATACTTTAATTATATATGGAAGACGTTGGCTGAAGATAACAGTAGCTGTGGATTAGAAAATGCAATGATGGCTCGGAAACTCAGATATCTTACATGTGGCAGCAGTGAATCTCAGACCATTTCGAGAGGCTGGGGTGACTGTCTGGGCAAACAGTTCTACCATGCGCAGGATAGGCCTGACGGCAAAACCAAAGAAGCCGCCGGAACCAACAGACACGGTGACATAGCAGATATTATTTCCGATAAGTTTCGCTTCAGTTTGGAACACAGTGATGACTTGAGTTCGCTTGAGACGTTGTGCAGATGAAAGTCAGATCCGAGAGTGCATTACCAGGTACCATAACCGGACGAACGCTAGATATTGTCCACAGGGACGCAGGTGGGTACCATAGACAATCGCGACTGCCACTAACTGTGTGATCGAACATTAGGAAGCTGTAGAGTCGTTATGGAAGTGCCCTTCTACAGCGCGCTCTGGAGCTGTATGAAGCAGGACTGTGCTCTTCTCACGGGCAAGGGACGCTGTACTCTGCACGACAGACGCCACTGCCTGGTCTAGCCGTCCTCCTGAAACATTTCCCGTTGAATATGTGTGTGTGTGTGTGTGTGTGTATGCGCGCGCGCGCCGGGGGGGGGGGGGGGGGGGGGAGGGAATCATTGGCCGGCAGGTCTCACGTCCTTCACGTATTCTAAGTGCAGGTCAACTCTGGGCGCGGATGGAAGCTATCTGGAATATCATTCCTTCGGTCTCATCGAGAGCCTTCTCCATCCATTGTCATGACGTGGCGGGACGGTACTAAACCGCATACTGATTTCGAACAATTCTTATCCACTACAACCAATTATTTGCGCCACTTCACACTATTCGTGGACTACTTTAATTGCTTTTCCATCACCCCTTCATGCTACAAGCAGCAGAGTAAGAAGTAGTTGTTGTTGTGGTCTTCAGTCCGAAGACTGATTTGATGCAGTTCTCCATGCTACTCTATCCTTTGTAAGTCTCTTCATCTCCGAGCAACTACTGCAATCTACATCCTTTTAATTCCGCGTAGTGTATTCGTCTCTTGGTCATCTACGATTTTTACCCTCCACGCTTCCCTCCAGTACTAAATTGGTGATCCCTTCATGTCACAGAACGTGTCCTATCGACCGATCATTTCCTCTAATCAAGCTGTGCCACAAATTCCTCTTCTCCCCAATTCTATTCAGTACCTCCTCATTAGTTAGGTGATCTACCGATCTAATCTTCAGCATTCTTCTGAAACACCACATTTCAAAAGCTTCTATTCTCTTTAGTCTAAACGATTTATCGTCCATGTTTCACTTCCATATGTGGCCACACTCCATACAAATACTTTCGGAAAAGACTTCCTAATACTCAAATCTATACTCGATGCTAACAAATTAACGAGAAATAGTTAGGATGTCATTTTGAGCGTGACAACTAGAGTGTTCCCATTCTCGCTGAGCGTAAGACACTTCACTGACACGTTTATTCATTTTCTGTGATGGGTACGCGCTACAATGGTAGATGAAAAGTCCCCATCAATTGATTTGGTATTTTCATCAGCGTTCATTCACTGGGAACTGTGGCCTAAACACTAAAGTGGAAGTAGCGGTTTTGGATCTTTCCATCTTGAACAAAACACAAGAAAATGAATTCTCAGGGTGTGAGAACTGACTTACAGTTAGTCAACAAAGGAAAATAAGGAAAAAATAACCATGTAGTCGCAAATTTTTGCACATTGCTAGAAGGAAATGTCTTGAACAATATACAAAATATCTTGACTGGTTGGGTGTGAGCATTGCAGGTGCGGGAAGGGGAAGTTTAAAGGTCTTTTTCTTCTATTTTTCTCGAATAACTGGAATACCGCGGTTCCCAGCGAAAATGTTTCCTATTATAAAATTAAACTACATTAAATTTCCGACAAAAAGTGTGTGTGTCATTTTTTCTCTAGCACAAATAGCGCCCGCGTTGTAGCGGGTGGAAAAATCACAGATTATTAAAAATACTGATGTAATCGGAAAGAACTGATGTTTATTCTTAAATGAAGTGGGTGAAGATATCTATTATATGTTCGTACTATATCAAAGTGCAGTAGAACCGTAATGAAGGTTACATTGTGTTGTGGGGGTGTAACAGTGAGGGAAGGTGGGGTTGAAGGTTGGAAGTGTGAGGGGAGGTAGGTTACCTGATTGTGATCATGTACTTCCCTCTTTCATAGGCCTGCAAAATGAAGAGCTAGCAGGCAATTGTCGCACTATGTCACAAAAAGCAACTACAGGGTATTTCACAAATTTAATCGAACCTTGCACAGCTCGCCTCATCAATCACTGGTGACGCATTTTGCAGACAAACGAGGGGGGAGGGGGATGTTTATTTCACACAGTGTGATAACACTACACTGAGTACAGATATGAGCTACTAATGACACAAGCAGATGGGTAGAATGTACACGGTGAAATAAAATCGTCAACTTCCGAATGGTTTGCGTTAGGAGTTCAAACTGCACAGTTGGCGGCGGGGCATGATGGGAATTATTATGCGAATATATGGTTTGGTTAAGCGACGAAGCCCACTTTCACCTTGTTAGGCTCGTCAATAAGCAAAATTGGCGCGTTAGGGAGACGGAAAATCCGCATTTCGCTATAGAGAAGTCTTCACCCTCGACAGGTAACTGTGTGGTGTTTAATGTCCAGTCACGGAATAAATGGTGCGATATTCCTTGATGACACGCTGACTACCGAATTGTACGTGAAGGTTTTGAAAGATGATTTCATCCCCGTTATCCAAAATGACCCCGATTTCGACAAATTGTGGTTCATGCAAGACGGAGTTAAACCCCATCGAAGCAGGAGAGTGTTTGATGTCCTGGAGGAGCACTTTTGGGGTCGGTACCCAGGACACTGACATGGGTCTCGATTGGCCGCCATATTCTCCCGATCTGAACACATGAGATTCCTTTTTGCAGGGCTATATTAAAGAAAGATGAACAGTAATAACCCCGAAACCATTGCTGAGCTGAAAACAGCCATTCCGGAGGTCATCTAGAGCATCGATCTTCGGATACTTCAGCGGATCATGCAAAATTTCGCTGTTTGTCTGCGCCACATCATCGCCAGTAATGGCAGACATATCGAACACTCCATAACCTAAATCCGAATATTTATAGTGACGTTTACATGTTGTGTGCACGTCGTAGTTTTGTAACTAATTTACGTTTTCCTTCATATGTTTCAATAATTGCCATCCTGTATGAAGATTTCCACTGCTACTGGGGAAGCTGATTCTTAGTCATCTTGTTTGGCAGTTGTTGCTTTGTTCCCGGAATTCCTGTTCAGGTCTTATGTAGGTAGACGAAATAACTTCACTGAGTTCGTGTTTACATAGTGGAGCTATTTTCATAAATGAAGACCGCTAGTTTACTTTTGTTACACAGTATTAATTTATTATGTTAACCGGTTTTCGACTTTCAAGCACATCTTCAGAGATTTATTGACTATTGTCGCCAAAGAAGTTACAACGTTTGTACACAACATTGCCAAATAAGTTACACATCTAGTCTGAAAATAGACGTAGAAAAGAGTGGAGGTTTTATTACTTCACAAACTTAAAGCCGATGGCCGCCATCTTAACTGGCGCAAAACATGATGTTCACCGCGGTGATACTTTCTCGTGAGTCACTGTGACGCGCCCGCGCCCAGTTTCCATAGTGTTTGATGCTTTGCTTGTGTGAAGACGTAGTTGTTCCATCGAAAATGCCAGCTTGCGTTGTTTACGGGTGTACTAATCGATCCGATTGTAATCTAAAATGAAAGGAATCACATTTCATCCGTAAGTGGAGCAATTCAAGCAATGTTTTCTTTTGCATACATTAATTATTGATGCACTGTTTACTTTTATTGTAACGGTTTTATGTTTGTCATTTTATTTACGTTTACCTTATTTTACTGCCCTCCAAGTCGCGAACGCTCCGACATTCGAGCTACACTGTATCAACGGTCTCGTCCCGGCATAACACACGACTAATAACCGCGCCGATTGTTGGGGGCAGCATCTTCTGCCATAAATTCCTCTCGCCGATAATTATTATTCATTATTCTCATTTCCTATCCCTTTACAAAAGATTTTGGATAGAACACGCTCAGACACTAGTCATGCGTGCGTACGTATTAATAAACAAAACCAATACAATAAAATAAAATTAGTACTTGACAAGGCTACTTCAGGAGGTATACGAATAGAGAGTGATATACAAACCAACTAAAAGAAAGAATTATCGTAACTACAGAACATATGAAGAATTTAAGCAATATCAATAAGATAAACATAAATGAATAAATGAAGGAAAATGGAGGAGTGCTATTTGCAGCTTATTATGTCAGTACCTATTCCCAGTTGTTTTGTGACGTCTTATGTAGAACACTGCTAGAAGTGTCTACTACACTGCAGAGCTTGTCCCAAGTGTAACATGCTGACACTATGTATTCGGTAATGCCTGTTTCATTGTCTCGACTGAGAGTGGCTGGAAAACTTTTTTACAGCATGAGCGGTATCACACTTAACTCACTTCACCCAACACCTCAGAGACTTAAATTGCCCCCCTCTGCAACAGAAGTAGATCACCTAGGTGTTACAGAACTTCAGATATTTCAATGTAGGTCAGGCACTGCATTACAACATATTACTGTTGTAAATTTAAAAATAATCAGTCCCATTCCATCAGACTTACTGACACCTTTCAACATATACTGTAGATGTAGTATGTGGCTTCATTCAGTGAAGCATATTCTACAAGTGCCAGCAATTTCTGAATGGAAGAGATTTGTGCGGTCTGTCGGTAACACAATTAATGGTGAGGAAAATGCAGTAACTTTCTGGTTATTAATTTAATCAGCACCAAGTGCCTACAATACCGTGACATGGCTTTACAGAACGTATTTTACATAGATGTTTACAAAACGACTGCACATAAGTACACACGTAATAAGCTGAAAATGATTTGTTATTTTGTCTTCTTACATAAGAGAAGTGGCCATTGTGTCGCCAGTGATTCATAAGACGAGCTGTGGAAGGTTTGATATAACTTTGTGAAATACCCGGTCGTTGCTTTTTGTGATGTAGTGCGGCAATTGCTTCCTCGCTCTTCATTTTGCATACAGGGAAGCTCATGACCACAATGCAGCGACCTACTTTCCGTCACACTCCCAACAACCCACCTTTTCTCGTTGTAACACCCCCAGAACACAATTTATCGCTTAATACAGTTCTATTGCGCTTTGATGTGGTGCGACCATATAATACTTATAATTCACCCACTTCATTTAAGAACAAACATCAATTATTTCCCAGTCCTTCACTATTTTTAATGATCTGCGGTTTTTACATCCCCTGCAATACTGAAACTATTAGTGCTAGAGAAAAATTAGTAGGAGGGAATTTAGTTTAATTTAGTGGAAATTGGAGATTTGTGATAAGGACTATGGGACCAAACTGCTGAGGTCATCGGTCCCTAGGCTTACGCACTGCTTAGCCTAACTTAAAGTAACTTACGCGAAGGATAACACACACACTCATGCTCGAGGGAGGACGAGGGGAGCCGAGCGAACCGCGACAAGGCGCCCTAGACCGCACGGCTACCCCGCGCGGCTTTAAATTTGTGCTGGGGAAACATTTTTTCTAGGATACGCAGTTTGAGTTATTCGAGTAAGACATAAAATAGTGAAATTTAATCGTCCCCCACAACCCCCCTTCACAACCAACAAAGGTCACACCCCACCGGTCAGAATTTTTAATGTGTCTTTCAGGTAACTCCGTCCCAACACCATGGAAAATTTTGGACTGCATGAATTTTTCCGCTAATCGTCGCAGTGTGCTCTTGGTCGACTGGGCTGTTGGGGGGGGGGGGGGGGGGTGGATGACGCTGCGCGGCAACAGCGCGGACGGCGACCTCTCAGTCACGTGACGCGGACTGTGCCCCTGGCCTGCTCTAGACTTAGCAGTCTACATAATGGCAGCGATATTTTCAAAACATACCGCTGCTTAGAGCCTTATACAAGAGCACGGAACAGTGCTCAGTGTGGTAGAATAGACATTAATTATCAGAAAAAGGATAATAAAAAGTAGAGCAGGAATTACATGAATGTTTACTGCCACAATATTTGTTCAACCTCTATACAACAAGTTTTTGTGTGTCCATCCTTGTGACTGGAGGTCTGTGGAACAACGGTTATTAACTATTTTAAGAAAATGAAACACCTACACCCGTCGTTATGATGTCCTTTATTGTGTAGCTGCCAGTTTCAGCACTTCAGTGCACAACCTTCAGGCCGTAGTTGATGCTGAAGGGGCTACTACCATTCCTATACACGATACATGAGCGGCTAACATAACTAATTTATGCAGACCACCCGTAACTGTTGTCTCTCCAAACATCAACTGTGAACTGGTTTGAGAGACATCACAGTTACAGGTAGTCTGCATAGACCAGTTATGTTGACCACTGAAGCATGGTATATATGGATGGTGGTAACCCAATCAGCATCAATTAAGGCCTGAAGATTGTGCACGGAAGCGCAGAAACTGGTAACTACACAATACATGACATCATAAGGACGGCTGTAGGTGTTTTCTATACGAAGACGTGAGAAACTAGCAATGAAAATGGCACGGGAAGTTCCATTCCGGAAATCGTTAGGGAATTCAATATTCTGAGATCCATATTGTCAAGAGCGCGACGCGAATACCATATTTCAGGCATTACCTCTCACCACAGGCAACGCACCGACCGACGACCTTCACTTAACGAGCGAGAACGGCGGCCTTTTGATACAGTTGTCAGTGCTAGCAGACAAGCAACGCTGCGTGAAATAGCCGCAGAAATAAATGTGGGACGTGCGACGAACGTATCTGTTAGGACAGTGCGGCGAAATTTGGTGCTAATGGGCTATGACCGAAGTGAATTCCTTTACTAACAGCACAACATCGCTTACAGCGCCTCTCCTGGGCTCGTGACCATATCTGTTGGATCCTAGACGACCGTGGGCTGAGTTTACATGGAATGGATTGGGTACTCTCGTCCAATTTAACCGATCATTTACTCGAAATGGTTATGTTCGGCTACTAAGGACCATTCGTTTATGGACTTCATGATCCCAAACAAAGATAGGATTTTTATGGATGACAATGCGCTACGTCATCGGGCCACAACTGTTTGCGATTGCTTTGAAGAACATTCTGAACAATTCGAACGAATGATTTTGCCGCCCAATAGCTCGACATGAATCCTGTCGAATATTTATGGGACATATTCGAGGGGTCAGTTCGTGCGTAAAATACTGCACCGGAGACACTGTCGCAATTATGGGCAGCTATAGAGGCAATATGGCTATTTCTGCAGGGGACTTCCAACGGCTTGTTGAGTTCCATACCACGTGTCCGCAGCTCGTGGTCTACTGGAAAGCATTGCTACCTCTGGATCACAGGGTCACGGATTCGATTCCCGGTCGGGTTGGAGATTTTCTCTGCCCGGAGATTGGGTGTGTTATCATTCGTGAAAGTAGCTAGACTGGGCTGTGTAAAGCTTGGGACTTTGTACGTGCGCTGATGTCCGCGCAGTTGAGCGCCCTACAAAATCAAACCATCATCGATGCCACGTCGAGCTGCTACACTATGACGGGCAAGAGGCGGTCCGACACGTCAGTGTATTCACACCATTATAATACGAGCCGTCGTCGAAAAAGACGCACAGATAAAAATACTTGAAGTAGGTTAAGTACAGGATGTTCAGTTGATTTGTTATATAGCCAACAAACGACAAAATCAATAGATTTTGTATGGGAATTAAAAGAAGAAACTCAACAGCTTGACACCGTTTTCTAGGGTGAAACATTTTTCGTACCAGATACAGTTGTGTTTCTTACGTAACACACTTTCCTGAACATCAGATAAGAGTTCTCCTTTTTAAGTGTTCATTCAATTAAGAAACGTAAAATGAGACTCATGTTGTTGAAGTAGAGTTGAAGGCAAACTTCTGAGTTGCAGAAGGAGTGAGAATTCTATCCCTCAGCGTGGTTTAGAGAGCACGTTGCATTGCAGGTCTCCCTTGCAATTGATCACATGAACTATCATGTACGAAGTAAGGATATGTGAAGCCAAGGAAATGGGCACTGTGATGTTCAAACTCACCATCTATTTGAGGCTTTCCGTATTATTTTGTCTGACACATGGACACAGCAAGTGAAGAGAGAAACAGGCAGGAACGGGAGAGAAGATAGAACGACGCCGTGAGCGGCGGCACAGCTCGGCGCTGTGTGTTTTGGCCGTCCTGCTGGGAGGCGTCGCGCATCTATTTGCGTCGCCTCTGCTAAGTAGGACACCCCACAAGCTGCATACTCAGAATAACGCAGCAATGTTGCCATTTCTAGCTCTCATCACAAAAGACGCTCCAAATTCGCAGTCTATACGTTATCGTCTTCATTTCATGTTACCACATCTGAAATTTTAAAATGAAGACGAAATACAGCTGGGACGGCTGCTCAACTATTAAAGTCGTCATTTCTAACCGACCCATCTTGACATGATGCGCTCACGTTTCCAGACAATCATTGTAACGCAATCCCCAATAAAACTATCGGATGCTCGAATGCTTCCAAGATTAGACACATCAAAGTCCTAGGAAAATAAAAAATCATCTCCTAATCCTTGCCTCATTTCAGTCCCTGTGTGCAGAATCATTCCGCCGAGAGGTACCTCCACAGGCAACAGCCTCTAATGCTAGAAAGTTAGCCTTTTAAAAAGTCGGAGTTGTTAGTACTGATATCCTGTCTTCATCAAAACTAAGGACACTTCAGTATTCGTACTTTACTAGTAATCCACTCCTGCAGAATATGTATTTCATAACAAAATTGTTCACGGGAATACAGGCATACAGAAACATAAGTCACTTAGGAATCAAATAAAGCTGAAGTGCAGAGAGATAAAGACGAAATGGCTACAAGAAAAACTGGGAGAAATCGAAAAATAAATTGTCGTTGGAGTGGTTCAGCATATAGAAAAGTAAAAGTAGCGTTAGATTAAATTAAAAACGAGGGCCTCAACATTAAGCGTGCAGTACGAATTCCTCTGTTAAGCGAGGATGAGAGAGCACATAGGTGGCCGGAGTACAATGAAGGCCTCTGTGAGGAGCAGGACTTTTCTGATGACGTGATAAAAGAAGAAACAGGAGTCGACAGGCAAGAAACAGGGGATCCAGTATTAGAGTCAGAATTTAAAAGCTCATATAGGGCATAATAAGGATGGACAACATTCCAAAGAAAGCAGGTGTTGAAAGGTGTGAAAATTACCGAACTATCAGTTTAATGAGTCACGGCTGCAAAATACTAACACGAATTCTTTACAGACGAACGAAAAAACTGGTGGAAACAGACCTCGGGGAAGATCAGTTTGGATTCCGTAAAAATATTGGAACACGTGAGGCAATACTGACCCCTACGACTTATCTTAGAAGATAGATTAGGGAAAGGCAAACCTACGTGTCTGTCATTTGTAGACTTAGAGAAAGCTTTTGACAGTATTGGCTGTAATACTCTCTTTCAAATTCTGAAGGCGGTGGGGGTCAAATATGTTGTGGTTGGCAGGAGAGCCAACACCGGGCTACGAGAGGAAGCCGAAAGGCACTCGGTTTAGCTCACGCAGGCTGGCGTGAGGTTTGGAACAGGACAAGGAAATTAGAATTTAGAAAAAACTGACGTAGCTGGTGGAATACTTAACTTTAATCCATTAATGGTGAACGTCGCTCTTGACGGTACATTATTCACAGTATCAATAGTAACTGGTAATGGCGCCTTACTAGGTCGTAGCAAATGACGTAGCTGAAGGGTATGCTAACTATCGTCCCGGCAAATGAGAGCGTATTTTGTCAGTGAACCATCGCTAGCAAAGTCGGTTGTACAACTGGGCGAGGGCTAGGAAGTCTCTCTAGACCTGCCGTGTGGCGGCACTCGGTCTGCAATCACTGATAGTGGCGACACGCGGGTCCGACGTATACTAACGGACTGCGGCCGATTTAAAGGCTACCACCTAACAAGTGTGGTGTCTGCCGGTGACACCACAAAATACAGGGAGCGAAACGCTATTTACAATCTGTACAGAAACCTGGAAAAACAGTTGAACGGAATGGACAGTGTCTTGAAAGGATGATATGAGATGAATATCAACAAAAGCAAAACTAGGATAATGGAATGCAGTCTAATTAAATCAGGTGATGCTGAGGGAATTAGATTAGGAAATGCGACACTTATACTAGTAAATGAGTTTTTCTATTTGGGGAGCAAAATAACTGATGATGGTCGAAGTAGAGAAGATATAAAAAGTAGACTGGCTATGGCAAGCAAAGCGTTTCTAAAGAAGAGAAATGATTAACATCGAGTATAGATGTAAGTGTCAGGAAGCCGGGAAAGACGAGAATCGAAGCGTTTTGAGATATGGTAGAATAGAAGAATGTTGAAAATTCAGTAGACTAATAAGATACGGAATGAGGAGTTCGCAGAATCGACGAACAATGCAGTATATGGAAAACGCCAGTGCCTCAGCGATACAGATGGCCTTACCGTAGGTGCAACCACGACGGAGGGGTATCTGTTGAGAGGCCAGACAAACGTGTGGTTCCTGAAGAGGGGCAGCAGCCTTTTCAGTAGCTCCAGGGGCAACAGTCTGGATGATCGACTGATCTGGCCTTGCAACACTAACCAAAACGGCCTTGCTGTGCTGGTACTGCGAACGGCTGAAAGCAAGGGGGAACTACAGCCGTAATGCAGCTTTACTGTATGGTAAAATGATGATGGCGTCCTCTTTGGTAAAATATTCCGGAGGTAAAATTGTCCCCCATTCGGATCTCCGGGCGGGGACTACTCAAGAGGACGTCGTTATTACGAAAAAGAAAACTGGCGATCTACGGATCGGAGCGTGGAATGTCAGATCCCTTAATCGGGCAGGTAGGTTAGAAAATTTAAAAAGGGAAATGGATAGGTTGAAGTTAGATATAATGGGAATTAGTGAAGTTCGGTGGCAGGAGGAACAAGACTTTTGGTCAGGTGAATACAGGGTTATAAATACAAAATGAAATAAGGGTAATGCAGAAGTAGGTTTAATAATGAATAAAAAATAGGAGTGCGGGTAAGCTTCTACCAACAGCATAGTGAACGCATTATTGTGGCCAAGATAGACACGAAGCCCATGCCTACTACAGTAGTACAAGTTTATGTGCCAACTAGCTCTGCAGATGATGAGGAAATTGATGAAATGTATGATGAGATAAAATAAATTATTCAGGTAGTGAAGGGAGACGAAAATTTAATAGTCATGGGTGACTGGAATTCGAGAGTAGGAAAAGGGAGAGAAGGAAACATAGTGGGTGAAAATGGATTGGGGGAGAGAAATGGAAGAGGAATCCGCCTGGTAGAATTTTGCACAGCGCATAACTTAATCATAGCTAACACTAGGTTCAAGAATCATAGAAGAAGGTTGTATACATGGAAGAATCCTGGAGATACTAGAAGGTATCAGATAGATTATATAATGCTAAGACAGAGATTTAGGAACCAGATTTTAAATTGTAAGACATTTCCAGGGGCAGATGTGGACTCTGACCACAATCTATTGGTTATGAACTGTAGATTAAAACTGAAGAAACTGCAAAAAGGTGGGAATTTAAGGAGATGGGACCTGGATAAACTGACTAAACCAGAGGTTGTACAGAGTTTTAGGGAGAGCATAAGGCAACAATTGACAGGATGGGGGAAAGAAATACAGTAGAAGAGGAATGGGTAGCTCTGAGGGATGAAGTAGTGAAGGCAGCAGAGGATCAAGTAGGTAAAAAGACGAGGGCTAGTAGAAATCCTTGGGTAACAAAATAAATATTGAATTTAATTGATGAAAGGAGCAAATATAAAAACGCAGTAAATGAAGCAGGCAAAAAGGAATACAGACGTCTCAAAAATGAGATCGACAGGAAGTGCAAAATGGCTAAGCAGGGATGGCTAGAGGACAAATGTAAGGATGTAGAGATTTATCTCACTAGGGGTAAGATAGATACTGCGTACAGGAAAATTAAAGAGACCTTTGGAGAAAAGAGAGCCACTTGTATGAATATCAAGAGCGTTGATGGAAACCCAGTTCTAAGCAAAGAAGGGAAAGCAGAAAGGTGGAAGGAGTATATAGAGGGTCTATACAAGGGCGATGTACTTGAGGACAATATTCTGGAAATGGAAGAGGATGTAGATGAAGATGAGATGGGAGATATGATACTGCGTGAAGAGTTTGACAGAGCGCTGAAAGACCTGAGTCGAAACAAGGCCCCGGGAGTAGACAATTCCATTGGAACTACTGACGGCCTTGGGAGACAAAACTCTACCATCTGGTGAGCAAGATGTATGAGACGGGCGAAATACCCTCAGACTTCAAGAAGAATATAATAATTCGAATCCCAAAGAAAGCAGGTGTTGACAGATGTGAAAATTACCGAACTATCAGTTTAATAAGTCACAGCTGCAAAATACTAACGCGAATTCCTTACAGACGAATGGAAAAACTGGTAGAAGCCGACCTCAGTGAAGATCAGTTTGGATTCCGCAGAAATATTGGAACACGTGAGGCAATACTGACCCTACGACTTATCGTAGAAAATAGATTAAGGAAAGGCAAACCTACATTTCTAGCATTTGTAGACTTAGAGAAAGCTTTTGACAATGTTGACTGGAATACTCTCTTTCAAATTCTAAAGGTGGCAGGGGTAAAATACAGGGAGCGAAAGGCTATTTACAATTTGTACAGAAACCAGATGGCAGTTATAAGAGTCGAGGGGCATGAAAGGGAAGCAGTGGTTGGGAAGGGAGTGAGACAGGGTTGTAGCCTCCCCCCGATGTTATTCAATCTGTACATTGAGCAAGCAGTAAAGGAAACAAAAGAAAAATTCGGCGTCGGTATTAAAGTCCATGGAGAAGAAATAAAAACGTTGAGGTTCGCTGATGACATTGTAATTCTGTCAGAGACAGCAAAGGACTTGGAAGAGCAGTTGAACGGAATGGACAATGTCTTGAAAGGAGGATATAAGATGAACATCAACAAAAGCAAAACGAGGATAATGGGATGTAGTCTAATTAAGTCGGGTGATGCTGAGGGAATTAGATTAGGAAATGAGACACTTAAAGTAATAAAGGAGTTTTGCTATTTGGGGACCAAAATAACTGATGACGATCGAAGCAGAGAGGATATAAAATGTAGACTGGCCAATGGCAAGGAAAGCGTTTCGGAAGAAGAGAAATTTGTTAACATCGAGTATAGATTTAAGTGTCAGGAAGTCGTTTCTGAAAGTATTTGTATGGAGTGTAGCCATGTATGGAAGTGAAACATGGACGATAAATAGTTTGGACAAGAAGAGAATAGAAGCTTTCGAAATGTGGTGCTACCGAAGAATGCTGAAGATTAGATGGGTAGATCACATTACTAATGAGGAGGTATTGAATAGAATTGGGGAGGAGTTTGTGGCACAACTTGACAAGAAGAAGGGACCGGTTGGCAGGACATGCTCTTGGGCACCAAGGGATCACAAATTTAGCATTGGAGGGCAGTGTGGAGGGTAAAAATCGGAGAGGGAGACCAAGAGATGAATACACTAAGCAGATTCAGAAGGATGTAGGTTGCAGTAAGTACTGGGAGATGAAGAAGTTTGCACAGGGTAGAGTAGCATGGAGAGCTGGATCAAACCAGTCTCAGGACTGAAGGCAACAACAACAATTTATTAACCAACGATTGCTGACGCGCTGCGATGTTGAAGGTTCTTAAATACGTTCCTTCCTTTGGTATCGACCAAAACTAGTGGTCTGTACCCAAGCCAGGAACAGCATTCCCTTTTGCAATATCCCACCGAATTCCATTGTTGCCACAACACGTTCGGTTCAGCACATTACACCAGGGAGGACCACACACGTTCACATAAGGAAATGAGTATCATCATAAAACCTTCACCGTCTCACTGTAGAGCTAGACTTAGGTCGCGAAGGCAATCGGGGTAATAAGTGCGACTGCCACATTACCCAACTGCCCTCTTTGTCAGTGCATTGCGCGTCGCTTACGAATCGAGCAGCACTAACAGTAGACCTCCGACACAGCTGTTTTACTGTTACTTGGCAAGATTTGCATCTTTCTGCTGATTATGGGATTTTAATTTCTTTTGCATATGTTGGTATAATCCACTCTGAAAAGTTACTGCAGAAGCATCCTTTCCGAACGAGGTGACGCAGTGCTTAAGGGACTGTAAACGCTTTCTGAGGAGCGGAAGTTCAGGTTCCCGTCTATCCATCCATATCTAGATTTTACCGGGTTGGTTCGTTTGGAAACATGGCCGACTTCCTTTCCCATTCTTGCCCATTCCAAACTGGTACTCCGTTTCCAATGACATAGTCGCTACGAAGCTTACACCACTGTCAGCAGCATGATAGGTGAGATTAAATGCTTGTGCGTAACAGCCTGACGAATCTTTCTGTCGTTTAACAGTGCCCCTGAGCTGTAACGGTGCAGTATTGTCTGGGGATTGACGAATGCAGTACGTTATACGAGTACACTTCCGTAAATTCAGTTAAGTCGTAAGTCTACCAATATGAAGATTGCCATTGATATTTTCCAGACGTTTTTAGTCCGCGATTAAATGCCTAACAGTAGACGTGGGTAAAAGTAGCTCTTGGCCTGTATATACATACTAAATTAGAACTCACGCACGCCTATCGACTCCTGATGGGAAAGACTGCGTGGAGGATTCTCAGCGTGACGAATGGGAACTGCTGTGTTGAAAACGACTGCACTACGGCCTTAAAACCATTTCCGGATAACAATCGTCTTATGTTTTTATCACATACAGATAATTATAAAACAATAAATGTCTAAATTGCAAAATTTTACTTTTTACCACACTCGAAGAACGAGGGCTCCTATAAATAGAACGTGAAGTTCACATAACTGAAATAAATGCTGTTGTCCCTATATCCCATGTCTTCCACTACAGAAGCGCGAAGTATCTTCTGGATAACAGAGGTAGCCTAGACGTCATGCAAGAAACAGCCCATCTGTCGACTTCTCAGTCCAAACCGTACAATCTTAGTATCGCAGAGAAGGTGTCTGTTTTATACCCACGAGTATAACGTTATCGGAAGATCCTTGGTGCCTAACAGTTGAGACATAAGCGTTGTTATTGTGTATACAATTAGTCTCTCATTGTCAGACTCTGAAACTGACTTAAAGAGACAATATTTTGGCTCATATCACTTGTCTGCCGCGACAGACAAGTAGCCAGTCACCAATAAGTGCAAGGCGGGCAAGATGGCTGATAACTCCATCTCACCCATCCCAGAAGGACCCCCGCCGTTATACACAGCGAGTGCGATAAGTATCCTTCCATTGTAAATATTTAGTATTTTCAGCAGAAAAAAAAAGAAATTTAATTTGCACTTAAAACTCCTGTGATTTATTTTAGGATGTCACAGTATGTGCAGCCTATAAATTTTCTGTATTTTGGAGGAGATTTACTTTCTGTGGTGAAGTGATTAATGTCATTGAACACCATGGGTTTCCAAGGCACCAATACCTTCCACTTCTTTGTGGTCAATCTTGAAGTTCTATCTTTTTGTTCGAATGGTAACAGAGTGCATGTGAAATTTCATCTTTTCATTGATGATGTGGTCCTGTGTTTTCCGGTGATAAATGTGTAGGTGTTACGCTGTAACTACAAGTAACAAGAAGTGTTACACGAGCTGTAGATTTTGCAATAAGCCTCGGTGTTTCCCATTTTAAGCATGCGTTCATATCAAGTTCTCTAGATTAAATTAGAAATTATCGCAGATTTAATTGTGGCTTCTGTAGCTGGAGTGTGATGACTTTCATTTAATGGAAACAATTTTTGTTACAGTATATTGCACCTCTCTGGAATTTGTATACCATTAGCCTTTGAATCAATTTCTATGGACAAAATGTAGCTACGGGGGCGCAGAGCTAGTTCATTGAACATGTAAATAGTCAATTTATTGATCCAGAAGTGTTTTGTTAGCTGAATAAGTATTCGGAGAACTTTTTGTTTTCCTAGCGTGACTAAATTCGTAGTCAGCGATTACGAAGTTGCATTATATTACCAAATTTGTATTTCAATCAACTGAAAATCTTTCCCAGTTCCGTGTTGAAATAGTAAGAAAATTATGTTGTCCCAGTTCTTCGTTCAAACAGTGGGAAAACTATTGAAAATGTAATTCTCTCTTATGGATGTACTGCCACGTCTAAATACAAAATATTTTAAATTCTGAAACCAGTTGCAGCGGCCATCCTCAAATGGTTCAAATGGCTCTGAGCACTATGGGACTCAACTGCTGAGGTCATTAGTCCCCTAGAACTTAGAACTAGTTAAACCTAACTAACCTAAGGACATCACAAACATCCATGCCCGAGGCAGCATTCGAACCTGCGACCGTAGCGGTCTTGCGGTTCCAGACTGCAGCGCCTTTAACCGCACGGCCACTTCGGCCGGCGCCATCCTCATGAAGTATGTTTGAGCTAACGGTGGATACATTAAATATCGCGTCTCTGTCGATGTCTTGGACCGCCGCCGTCATTATTCGCTGCTTTTATTATCTCTGCAAACATCACTGCTCTGCCGGAACAATAAGGAAAGCTGTTCGTCTATGTCGAATCTTAACTCATGTATATCCCTATTTGCATAGTTTGTGCATGGTCTGGAGGCGTGCTCAGATAACCTGATGGATAAGGCACCTAGTTGCGGAAAGCAGGGAATTCAGATAAGAGTCCCGGTCTGGAACAAATTTCTATTGTCACAACTAATTTATTATAAATTTTATTTCAGTCTCATATATCATGTTGCATTTTTAGATTGCCTCGGTTGCAGTGAGTAGAGAAAATCACGAAAATAAATCCAGCAGTCAGTGATATGTGAGTGAAAGAAAACAGCTTGGACGGGCAACTTGGATGACGGTGTCGAGGCATATTGCACTCGATAAACTGTGATGGACCGCCTTTGACAGTTGGAGGTAGGTAATGCTCACACGAAGGTGGCCTATTGATTAAATGTTTGCCATCCTTGTTAATACATCGTAGACATTAGATAAAATATTTACGCTCTAGTTCTACACAAAGAAGGTGCAACCAAATAGTATGCTTGACGGTGGCCGATATTTGGCGTTATGCATTCCAAAGAAAGATGCGCGATTCAAGGCCTGTGGTGCTGGAAGCGCGATATCATCGAGTTTTGTCGCGTGCTGTTCAAAGAACGTTTCTGGAAATGATGGCCAGCCATATGTGAGTGACTCGCCGTTTATCTGCAGAGAATACAGTACCATGTGCACCACACTGTCTAGGAACGGAAAGCCATTCTCTTCACTGATACGTCCTGACATAACTTGCAATGTTACAGCAGTCTTTTGGTTTTGCTGAAGTGTGCAGCTTGTCACTAATCATAGAGGCAGTGTCTGAGGGGCGGTATATCTTCAGATGGAACGATAAACCTTTAAGTCTTTCCAAGTGAAGAGCAGATTGCGCACGTCTCTCGGAATAACTTCCCTTATGCTTTAAGTGTACCTCATACTTGTTCAATATGTGTCTTTTTAATCCAAAAAAGCTGATTAAGCTCCACAACAGTGGGTTCGCCTCATTGCAAACTAATCAGTGCGTGGAGTGGTCAGCAGATGTGACAGATGTGCCGTATGCTTGCAGGCCTCCTTTCCAGACACTGAAAGCAGTTTTACGAGCTTTCAGACTTGTCTGTGTAAAGAGCTGATAGATGACTGAAAACATCTCACATGGCTGTACATAGCAGAAGCTACACTGGGTACTGAGTCACTTGCGCTGAACAAAAGTGATGCATCCAATTTGCTTACATTGATCGAGTTCTGACATTGGACAAACATTATTTTTCTTGAATTATGTTGTACTTTGGAGTACCATTTAATGTCTTCCATAATTTGCAGAAGTTTCACCACGCTCCACGCACATTTTTCAGTTATCGTTATTTTTTATTCAGAGCAACCCTATTATTATGCAAGTTGCAGATACCACTGGCAGTTACATCTTTTTGAAGATTCTTTCAGACTTACAAGGGAAGGCCACGACGTTTGGAACGCGGATTTACTGCAAACTTCGTACACTCGTAGTACTCCACGAGGACAACAAAATGTATAAGCAGTAGCGCGTTCTTCTCAAGCGTTATTGAGAAAATCACAAGATAATTTAGGTCGTCAAATATATACTTCTGCGTGGCAATTTTTACCATGAAGCGCCGGCAGCCGAGTGGTTAGCGTTCAATTACACGTATTTTTACCATTACATCAACTGTAATATAAATAGTAAAGAAAATGATTGTGTTAGAAATAATTTTAAAAAATCTGACGAGCGGGACTCGATCCAGCTACCCAGCGGTTACGGGGCTTGAACGATAACCATTTTTTAAAATCTCATTTTGTTCGCTTTCGTTCGTTGCATCTGCTCGGGGCGGACGTCGTAAGACATCCGCTGAAGTTCGTTGTTGATCGATTAACTCAGTTTTTTTTTTTTATTACAGAGGACTGCTAACCCTCTGACCGAACATGCTGAGCTACCGTGCCGGCACCACTCGGGTGACGGCGCTTCATGGTAAAAATGGCCACGCACAGGTGTATATATATATATATATATATATATATATATATATATATATATGACGACCAAAATTATCTTGCGATTTTCTCAATAACGCTTTAACACTTTTGAGAAGTACGCGCTACTGCTTACACATTTTGTTGTCCTAATGGAGTACTACGAAGTTTGCAGTAAATCCGCGTTCCAAACGTCGTGGCCTGCCCTTGTTAGTTGCTTCTTTCATCTTTTCTGAGACTCATTGGGCACTGGTCTGAATGAATCTATTGTTCAGTATACAGTCACTGGAGACTGAACGTTTACTGTGAACTGTTGTGAAGTATTGGTTTTATTTTAGCACACTACTCGAACTGTGTTCTTTCCATTTAGAGATCAACTTCCATTGCTTCAATGCCATAGTGGTTGTGATATGAAGTAACCACTTTTCAGTCTCGTCCAGTCTAACTACATTGCTGTGAAAATTCCAATCAAACCTGGAAGCTAATGCGGGATACTGATCAGCCATAAAATTATAAC
Source organism: Schistocerca americana (assembly GCF_021461395.2). Classification (NCBI taxonomy): domain Eukaryota; kingdom Metazoa; phylum Arthropoda; class Insecta; order Orthoptera; family Acrididae; genus Schistocerca; species Schistocerca americana. The sequence continues at coordinate 198,753,782 of NC_060126.1, read as the reverse complement.
ATACGTTTTATACCGCGTCAATCCCCTTGCCCAGGAAAATAGTTGCCACTCGTATTCGAGTAGATTCAACCAGGCCTTTTAAAACTGTAAGTACACGATGACAACTATTGGCGGATGGGCCACATATTTCCTGTTTAATACAATGACATAACATAATCTCTAGTGCTTCATCGCCATGCTTCCCACCTAATGAAGAACCCGTGTACTTACTGTATTTAGGCAGTTCAATGTTCGATAGATTTTTATCACAGTTTGTATCAAAATTATGTAGATAAAATAAATTTACGGGCCACATATACGAGGGCGTGCTGAAAAGTAATGTCTAAGATTTTTTATATGAAAACTCTTTAAGCTTTTTAAGTAAAACAGACGTTCGTCAACTTTATATTTTGAATGCCTGCTATCTGTTCTTTCGGGTATGTCCGAACTGATACACCTCGATGGGCTATGAATCCACAATCATTAATCCAGATGCACATTTACTTTTGACCCCCAGCGAACACGGAGGACCATTGATGGGGACTGCGGGTAAGTGGTAACGCTAGGTGGGAATATGAGTCGGCCGAGGAGCGTGCCGAGATATTCCGCACGTTTGCGATGAACAGTGTGTCCAGGTGGCGCAGTGTTCCACGCAACTGTCTAGGGGTCTAGTAAGCAGGAGCTCCCGTGTCCAAGTCCCAGTCCGACACACATTTTCACTCGTCGCCACCGATTCCGCATTAAGTCTCGCTGCAACTGGTATCATCAGATTTTTCCCTTTCTTTTCATTTCTCACCTCCGCCTTCAACTTACATAATAACCAAGACTGTACTAACGAATGTCATTTCGTTCGGCACAACAAGAAGTACAACTGGAATTTCTAACCTCTTAAAGAGGGACTTACAAGAAACTACGGCGGATGAACGCCACATATTGAAACCGTCCCGTCTCCTCTATATCTCTTTTGTTACGCAACCTTCCTTTCTACAATAACCTATGAAACCTTCCCTTAGGATTTCTACCTCTTGCTTAATAATATCAAATGAAATCTTCCCTTTGAAATTAATTCTCTTTCTCAATAATAATAAGTGCAATCTTCGCACACAAATTTAATTGCTGCTTATTAAAAGTGATTTGCTGATTATTTCGACGAAACATAGAATGTGTCGTCGTCGTGGCCCTCAGTCGTTACCTGCAATAACCCAAAACTGTTCCTTACCTTTTTTACTGTTACTGGATCGCCATCTGGCTGCTACATCGAACTGCGACATTAATATACTTACTCTGTTTTAATATACTCTATTAGCTGCTGGTGGGCTGTCATGATAAGTGGCTGTATTTATTACCAAAGCTGACGTTATTCTTTAATAGCAAAGCTGAGGTTATTTTTTAATTAATTTGGCTGAAGTTAAGTAACTCTTTGTTAAACTTTTCTTGACAACAATAAAATTTTGCAAAGTTTTACGTTGATGGTTTTTGGGATGCATTATAATCGGTAATGCAATTTTGCTGGTAAAAATTAATTATATTCTGAAAACGATTCTTCAAATATTTACTGTTGGTAATGAAATGATTTTACAAACGTTCAAACGGGACTTACTTTTTAAAATAATCTTACAACTAGCATTGCGCAAATATACCTTCAGTAGTCTTGAGTTTCTCAAAAAAAAAAAAAATCAATAATATTAGTTCCTCTTATGATAATAGCTAATGTCTCTGTACATCCGTTTTTGTAAATCATATCAGGTGGCTGGCAGGCACACCGCTCCTCTCAACGTCTCGCTTCAGGCCTGCTACCGAATCGCTTCACATCTCGCTTACTGCTGATTTCCTACGAACGCTCAAGTGCGGTGTCTCCCGCCAACAATGCTTTCTGCTGCAGACAATCCCTGCTACCATTCCAAAATGCATCAGTGCGCCGTCTTTCCCGCTCTTTTCTTAAAATGTATCTATACGCGGTCTCTCCTGCCCTTTTTAAAATTATATCACTGTGCGGTCTCTCCCGCCAACAATACTTTGGTGCAAACATTTCCTGCTACCACAATTATTTTCAAAATGACAAATATTAATTATTCTTACTTCATCCTATTAATAAAATATAAACATTTTTCATAAATTGTGGTTTGACAATAAACAATAGAAATATACACGTCTTACAATATCATTCTCATGTTTCGTTATTGTACAGTTATTGCTATCCCCTGAAGTTATGGGTAATCCCAGAAAATTGTCCAATGAGCCGCTAGTATGTGGAAATACACAAAATGTATTCATCATTATCTAGCAACTAAGTAAAGAATAAAAGTTACTGAACTTAGCTGTTTCAGAAACTCAGTAATATGTTTCCTCCATTCTTAGGCTTGTGGGAATGACAATCCTTTTTAAAAATGCCGTGTTCAGTGGGAAAGTCATGAGCCACTAATAAATGAAAGTAATTATGAATATCTGCTGCAGGCACAGCGTGTAAGCATTGCAGTCATTCACTTACTGAAGAACGCTTCCCCTGATATAGTGACAAGGAATCCCTTAAGTGCGAGGTCGCAAATTTAGCCTTCTTTTGAGTAAGGCTCATTAGAAAGTATGTGTTAACAATTATGACAGGAAAAATATTTGCTGCCAATGACTCACCATGTGCATCCGAAGGGCGACAGAAAATGAGTATCCGGAAGGTATGGGGTGTATGTATTTCACTTCACATAATAGGCATCGTCGACGTTCAACAAATGTTCAAAACAAACCATTTACTTGCACATGAACATAGAATGAAAAATGGCGCGCCACATTGATCATAAAGATTTGCACCATCAAGATGGAAGGCGAAGTCCTTGTGAGTTACAAACGTGCAGGGAGTTCAGTCAGTTATCCACTCTTTAAAAATGCGTATAAAATCATATTGGTGTAACGGGAGTGACGAGAACTCTTGGACTGTGATGACAAGCAAACGAACACGAAACAGTCTGTCGTAGAGCTTCTCGTGAAATTGGCCATCCTTTAAAGCTTAACTGCAGATAGTGCGATAAAATGTTTTATAGGCACACAAATATCCAGAGGCTGAAATTATCCAGTGGTTCCAAGTGCTGTGACCTGCAATGTCACGCGCTTTTCAGGAGGGATAGTTTGCTCTAATGGAATATGATGTTTGTACGCTGACCAGGAATCAACCGAAAGCAAGTTGATGGCCAGAAGCAGTGCTTATACCAAAGCTGTAGTTTTCTGTTGCACCCTTTTTCCCAACTCTTCCTTGTTGTGACGTAAATATTCCCTGCGGTCCTTGCAAGATCACGCACACGAGAAAGAATCATGGGGGACAAAGCATCTCCAGCTTTTCGTTGCAAAATTAATAACTTTCGAGCCATTTTTATCATCCAGGTTAACAGTCGGCATATTTGTATACCAATGCGTTAAGACACAGATGTTAGTTGATATTGATACAACTTTCTTGGTATCTCTAATGCCCAGTGTTGCTTTCATGTGCATTTCCTCTTCAAATCAGTAGGTCGGAGTTGAAAGCAAATTTCTTACTGATCGATGGGATAAGTTTGTTTATCCTACCTACAAATTTACGTGCCGATTCCACAGTTTGCTGTGCATCGTCATGTTGGCGCTTTCTTTGGTACTTCGTCATCTTATGTCTTCTAATTCTGTAACACTGTCTGAAGTTATACAACCGTCCACTGCTTCCCTTCAAATCACAGTAATCGATGTCGAACGCAATCTGATGTGCATAACGTAGTAGGTCTCTATCATGAACATTTTGCTCATTATATTCAGCATTCTTGAAACGCGCAAATACAAGGATTTTTAACAAGTGCACCATGCCCTCCCTGGATATCCATAGTCTGTCTTATGCACTACATGTTCATATTGTAAGGCCGCTCATAACCTCGCCGTTGAACGCCCATAAACCACAATACAAACACACACACACACACACACACACACACAAAATAGTTCTCTCTCTCTCTCTCTCTCTCTCTCTCTTTGAGAACTTCATTCTTGATTTATTCGTCTACGTTATTCGAAATTTGTTCATAATTTTTTTTTTTACTATGGTACGGATGATCTTCCATGTACGTAATTATGTTTATTATCCGTTATTTGGGCAACGACGGTCTTTTACTACGTGTCACTGGAAACGGTATTCGTGGCTCCCTGTCCGACAAAAATGACGAACTACATGGCTAGTCACCTGTTTCAATATCACTTTCCCTTGTTAAGCACGCATCGTCATCACTGTACGCCTCATGTACATTGTCCACACAGTTGTGCGTATACAACACCACACATTCCACTGACTCATCTTGCAGAACCGCTAATACTTTATCCGCCACTTATTTCTCACTCTGCAAAATTCCTTGGTTTCGTTTTTGACCAAATGTCAACTTCGGCAACCGTTGTTGCGTAGCTGGAAGAACGTATAGTATGGCCGACCTGTTGACTTCACCAGGCTCAGCTTATAGTTAGCCACTTCCAGCTATTCTTCTTCCAGCTGACACATGACTCTGTACCTCAGCACTGATGTGGTAGCAAAATTCCCGTTACTTTTTGGACATAACCCCTAAAGACTTTCCTATCCTGCATTTCAGGGACATCAGGTTTCATCGTCCACAGCCCTGAATGAATCTTTAACTTGAAACTGACGAGGAGATGGCTGCAGGCTCAAAAGAACTTCTGAAGGACCTGTGCCATTATGATAAAAGACGGCTATTAACATTGTACCCGACTCCTATTAGAACAGGCAGCACTCGTAAGATTTGGAAAGAAGCTAAAGTGGTAGCCATACTGAAACCAAGGAAAGTAGATGACAACCCAAAGAACTCCAGATGAAGCTCCTTACGTTCCACCCCATTCAAATTGTTTGAAAAGATCGTAACAACTAATCTCATATGTGAGAGCTGTATTTTTTTTTCAGGCTAAGCATGCTCAGAGGCGACAGCGATTGTGATTATGTGTTGGAAGTTACAAGCAAGGTCGAAAAAAGATGCAGACCTAATTACAGTGCGGATCTGTATATAACGACTTCACCTCAGTCTACGATTTAGTATGGCTTGAGGAAATTCATTGCTAACTAAGTTCGTCAGATGCTACTTGCGCGCTTATACATACGTTACCGACCGTGGTACCACACACTTTTATACATGGACAAGTACAATGCGGTGACTTCTGTGCTTTATGAGGCTACTTCACGCTGCCTATGCAAGGCACTGAATCAGTGCTCTCTTTTCACAAAACTTCCTCCACTCCGCTTCTCAGCCCACCAAAGATGATCCAGGTGCATGGATAAACTGACTGCGGTAATTCATATAGATATTTAATCCAAAAATAACAACCTGCTACAGCTGCGCTCACGTTCCACTCTGCCAATTGCAATTTATATTTCAGTAGTTCACCAGTCAAGTCGAGGTGCATAGTTCTTGAGGAATTTCTTGCCTGACATTTCACGTACCTTCGCATAGAATTCCATCACAAATATGTGACACATACACTACTGGCCATCAAAATTGCTACACCAAGAAGAAATGCAGATGATAAACGGGTATTCATTGAACAAATATATTATACTAGAACTGACATGTGATTACATTCTCATGCAATTTGGGTGCATAGATCCTGAGAAATCATTACCCAGAACAACCACCTCTGGCCGTAATAACGGCTTTGATACGTCTGGGCATTGAGTCAAACAGAGCTTGGATGGTGTGTACAGGAACAGCTGCCCATGCAGCTTCAACACAGTTCATCAAGAGTAGTGACTGGCGTATTGTGACGAGCCAGTTGCTCGGCCACCATTGAGCAGACGTTTGCAATTGGCGAGAGATCTGGAGAATGTGCTAGCCAGGGCAGCAGTCGAACATTTTCTGTATCCAGAAAGGCCCGTACAGCACCTGCAACATGCGGTCGTGCATTATCCTGCTGAAATGTAGGGTTTCGCAGGAATCGAATGAAGGTTAGAGCCACGGATCGTAACACATCTGAAATGTAACGTCCACTGTTCAAAGTGCCGTCAATGCGAACAAGAGGTGACCGAGACGTGTAACCAATGGCACCCTATACCATCACGCCGGGTGATATGCCAGTATGGCGATGACGAATACACGCTTCCAATGTGCGTTCACCGCGATGTTGCCAAACACGGATGCGACCATCATGATGATGTAAACAGAACCTGGATTCATCCGACAAAATGACGTTTTGCTATTCATGCACTCAGGTTCGTCGTTGAGTACACCATCGCAGGTGCTCCTGTCTGTGATGCAGCGTCAAGGGTAACCGCAGCCATGGTCTCCGAGCTGATAGCCCACGCTGTTGCAAACGTCGTCGAACTGTTCGTGCCGATGGTTGTTGTCTTGCAAACGTCCCCATCTGTTGACTCAGGGATCGAGACGTGGCTGCACGATCCGTTACAGCCATGTCATCTCGACTGCTAGTGATACGAGAGCTTTGGGATCCAGAACGGCGTTCCGTATTACCCTCCTGAACCCACCGATTCCATATTCTGCTAACAGTCATTGGATCTTGACCAACGCGAACAGCAATGTCGCGATACGATAAACCGCTATCGCGATAGGCTACAATCCGACATTTAGCGATGTCGGAGACGTGATGTTACGCACTTCTCCTCCTTACACGAGGCATCACAACAACGTTTCACCAGGCAACGCCGGTCAACTGCTGTTTGTGTATGAGAAATCGATTGGAAACTTTCCTCGTGTCAGCACGTTGTAGGTGTCGCCACCGGCGCCAACCTTGTGTGAATGCTCTGAAAAGCTAATCATTTGCATATCACAGCATCTTCTTCCTGTCGGTTAAATTTCGCGTCAGTTGCACGTCATCTTCGTGGTGTAGCAATTTTAATGGCCAGTAGTGTATTTTATTATGCACACAAACGCTTCTTGAAAAAAGCACTTGTTCTCGTTCACTTTGCTCAACTACATGTTAAGCAGCTTGTAACACATAAATACGGGCGGTTCTTGAATCAAGGTTGGGGCGTTGTTGAGTATGCAGAAGTAAGGATTGGATATGCGTGGGTAGTAAATTCATCGAGATGGGTGGCTCTGCAGCAGAAACGATCATATGGCGTCCATCACTTGAGGGGGTGCACAGGAAAAACCTCTGCGCGCGGGAGGCATCTGCAAACCCATGGTTGCACATGATATTCCAGAAATAGGGAGTACCTACCTCAGCTGAGCCAGCAACACGTAAGCAAGAAACTTTCATAGCAGCGTGTCGAATAGTATATTATTGAGCCACTAGCACAGCAGTCCTATCCCATGCTGTCATTTTAGAAAGCTGCAATACTGCACGTACTGCCGTCTTCTGATATGTGTCTGTCTCACTAAGACACGTTGCATCCAATTCTACAGGACCCACTACTGTTCAGGTAGCTGTTACTGTCTGTATTGTTACTGCGTTATTCAGCAGACGTGTTCGAATAATTCCCTTGGTCTCAACATCCTGTTATGGTCGCCACTTATTGAGTTGCCAGTTATATTCTTTCATCACAGAAGCTTTGCTAAATTGTATTTCTCTAATTACTGAGCCAGAGGAAGAAGAATTTAAATTGGTTAATCTCATTGATATGGTAAGATGGATTTTGTTGAACGCTATTGATTATGTATTCTTCTGAACCGGATAAGAAACATAAAAACATCTACTCTGACATATTGTGTGACACTATATTTACTATCAATTACAGTAATCAAAATTGAATAATAAGTTCGCAGAAATATCTACTGGACTGTCGGTCATGACTCACAAAGACATTCTGTAGTTGGTGTCTTTTTTCGATCATTGTTTCACGCATCCATTGTTAGTCAGACTCTATATCTAGGTTATTGATCCGGTTTACAAAGATTCATCTGTTATGCAAATAAGTACTGAAGATGATTAACCATTTTTAATATGTGATTTTATGAACTGACAAGATTCATACAATCTTTGTCTAAGCTGACTATCTCATATTTTGCGATATTTGTAAAACAGTGTACCTGGGAGAAAGTTTGTTGAATTTCAGGAGAAAGCTTTCTCGAGGCACCTTCCGAGGGGTTTCCTACTGGGAATTGTGGAGGATATCTGGGACGCTACCGCTCTGAGTAAACGAAGAAATTTCTTTCACTCGTCCGTAAATCTAACTTTATAAAGGCTCAACAATTACGATTGGTTGACGATATGCAACGCAATATCATCACCTTTTTTAATCTATTCATGAGCTTTTCTTTACATTTCCTTTGCCGCAGATGTCATCACGCGATAATCATCTACAGGACTTCTTTCGTGCCTGTTTACTCACACTGGTGTGAGTACCCTGTATATGGTTCAAATGGCTCTAAGCACTTTGGGACTTAACATCTGAGGTCATCAGTCCCCTAGAACTTAGAACTACTTAAACCTAACTAACCTAAGGACGTCACACACATTCATGCCCGAGGCAGGATTCGAACCTGCGACCGCAGCAGCAGAGCGGTTCCGGACTGAAGCGCCTAGAACCGCTCTGCCACAACGGCCAGCTACCCTGTATATAAACACGTTGATGGCGACCAGCGTACACACACACACACACACACACACACACACACACACACACACACAAACACGCGCACACACACACACACACACACACACACACACACACACACACACACAAACGCGCGCGCGCGCGTGTGCCGTTCACATGTACCTGAACGCCGTAGGTAGAGGAACCCAAGTCGCTGATGTGTTTCCTGACATCTGGGAGACAGTAGATCTTTTTCTTTAGGGATGCCTAATAAAGGAATTATTAGCTTGTGGAATGTCAGAGCAAGTATTTGATCAATATGAGGACACATTGGCGAACAGAATTCAGTAGTTACGCTTCGTCAAAAGCGGCCGTAACAAGAAGACCAGTCCAGCAGTCCAGGGAAGCGTCGTAGGACCATTAATATGGAAGCAATGGTGGCGCTGTCGAGGACACGGCAATGGCGTTCGTCTGACATGATTTGGAGAAGATTGTATGTGAGGCTCTTCCCTATATCGTCGAAACAGCGTTACTTATTAATTATGTTCATTTAAGTATAACGATAAAAATTTCGCTTTACCATATTGAAGTGTTTCCACGATAAAAAGCTGCCCAATCGGGCTGATTACTCCATTTCAGGAACAAAATGCCCTCAGTTTCATATCAGAATAATCAAGTCATTCCAGACTCTCAAAATAAACTATCTATCAATCACGGCCGGCCGGTGTGGCCGTACGGTTCGAGGCGCTTCAGTCTGGAACCGCGTGACCGCTACGGTCGCAGGTTCGAATCCTGCCTTGGGCATGGATGTGTGTGATGTCCTTAGGTTAGTTAGATTTAAGTAGTTGTAAGTTCTAGGGGACTGATGACCACAGATGTTAAGTCCCATAGTGCTCAGAGCCATTTGAACCATTTGTCAATCACATCGGCAGATCTTAGGATAGATATTATTTCCATAATATCGTTGGTCGACTCTATTGATATCTTACACCTAGATATAATAAATGAAATTAAAACATGGAACTGTAGATCATAAAACCAGTAGGATGACTTTTGTTAAATGTTTTTGAATAAGTTTTAATTGTTGTATCGAAAAGTGTTTAGATAGTTAAAATGTGTATACTGGTCGCTGGTCGAGTGTGACGTGAAATTTGATCTTCTCTCCGCGTTCGGAAGGATAAAATAATTTTCGGGCATGGAGTCGGATAATTTCCTAGACAACCGGCGATGTTTCGAGGCGTGAACACTCCACAATTTAGGCACAAATGTAACGAGTGGTCACTGCATGCCAACTTAAATCATCAGTGGAACAGGAACCAAACGACGGCCTATGCAGGGAGGCAGTGATGATGAGGTCCCATCTTCCGAGGAGCGTAGGGGGACAATGCGGGAGACCCACACCACCGATTAGGCAAGGTCCTAGCGGAGGTGGTTTCCCGTTGCCTTCCTCCAACCGTATTTGGGATGAATGATGATGATGAAGACGACACAACAACATCCAATCATCTCGAGGAAGGGAAAAATCCCTGACCCCGCCGGGAATCGAACCCGGGGCCACATGCGCGGGAAGCGAGAACGCTACCACAAGACCACGAACTGTGGGCAGAGAGACAATACCCACCGTAAACACCCAGCGCCGCCAAGCAGCCAGTATCAGACGTGGAGAATGTCACATCAAAGATCCTTCAGCTCTATAATATCCAAGCTGTTATTTTGTTGAGCTACCAGTTTCAAGCGGGAGACCTTAACAGCCCCGGCAGTCAGTGAACTCCTGACGACAATGGCGAAGATGGCCATCGAAAGCTGGAGCATTTTATTCGAACTGACGCGGCTGGAGAACCGAGAACGTTTTATTCAGTTTCAACGATATATTACGCCATCTTCAGCCCCTGTGTACAGACAACAATGGTAACAGTGGCAAATGTAATAACATAACAATGCCGAACTGTACTGGAAGTATTCACACGCCTGCTTACCAGCAGACTTATCACTTTCACGATAACGTTGGTTATGCCTTTTTTCATATACGCTGAAGCGCCAAAGAAACTGGTATAGGCATGCTTATTCAAATAGAGAGATATGTAAACAGGCAGAATACGGCGCTGCCGTCGGCAACGCCTATTAAAGACAACAAGTGTCTGGCGCAGTTGTTAGATCTGTTACTGCTGCTACAGTGACAAGTTATTAAGATTTAAGTGAGTTTGAACGTGGTGTTATAGTCGGCGCACGAGCGATGGGACACAGCATCTCCGAGGAAGCGATATACTGGGTGTTTTCCCTTACGACCATTTCAGGGTGTACCGTGAATATCAGGAATCCGGTAAAACCTCAATTCTCCGACATCTCTGTGAGCAGAAACAGATCCTGCAAGAACAGCACCAACAACGACTGAAGAGACTCGTTCAGTGTGGCAGAACTGCTACCCTCTTGCAAATTGCTGGAGATTTCAATGCTGGGCCATCAACAAATGTCAGCGTGCGAACCATTCAACGAAACGTCGTCGATATGGACTTTCAGAGCCGAAGGCCCACTCGTGTACCCTTGATAACCGCACGTCACAAAGCTTTACGCCTCGCTTGGGCCCGTCAACACCGACATTAGGCTGTTGATAACTGGAAACATGTTGCCTGGTCGGACGAGTCTCGTTTCAAATTGTATTGAGTGAATGTAGGTGTACGGGTATGGCGACAATTTCATGAATCCATGGACCCTGCATGTCAGCAGAAGGCTCTGTAATGTTGTGGTGATGTTTGCAGTTGGAGTGATATGGGACCTCTGATACGTCTAGATCCGAATCTGACAGGTGGCACGTACGTAAGCCTGGTGTCTGATCACCTGCATCCATTCACGTCCATTGTGCTTTCTGACGGACTTGGGCAATTCCAGCAGGACATGTGACACCCCACATGTCCAGAATTGCTATAGAGTGGCTGCAGGAACACTCTTCTGAGTTTAAACACTTCCCCTGACCACCACATTTCCCACACATGAACATTATTGAGCATATCTTGGTTGCCTTGCAATGTGCTGTTCAGAAGAGATCTCCACCCCCTAGTACTTTTACGGATTTGTGGGCAGCCCTGCAGGATTCATGGTGTTAATTCCCTCCAGCTCTACTTCATACAGTAGTCGAGTCCACATCACGTTGTGTTGCGGCACGTCTGCGTGCTCACTGGGGCCCTACACCATATTAGGCAGTCATATCAGTGTCTTTGGCTCTTTAGTGTATTTCAATACTTACTACTTAGTGGGAATTCGTTACGGTATATTAGATTAGATTCATGTTTTATTAAAAACGTTTTATCTTATTTGTCTGTGATCGATAAATTGCATTGATGTTTTATTACCTATTATTAGTACATGGAACGTGATGATACCAGACAGTTATAGGGTCGAACTCAGGTAAATGGTTTATGTTTTGCTAGTATATGGCAACAGCTACTCAAATATTTTATCGTAAGTCTCGAGTCATCAGTATATGACTATACTGTTTTACTCCAGTTGTTTCACGTGCATTGTATTAGCATTGCACCATGATTGTCTGTGCATAACATGCAATATTGACCTCCGTTTAGTAGGTTCTTTTTTACCATCATATGCCATATGTATTTTGCTCCCTAGTTTATGTTAATTCGGTGTGCAAATGTCCTCTTATTCTATTCCTTAATTTATCTGTAACGTTGACGTAACTTCCTGTACAGTTTGATATTGTCATGTTATTACGTATTATCACTTGCACCATTCCGTTTTGTTATCTATTTCATATTGTCACAATTGTTATCTGTACACAAGGGCTGAAGATGGCGTAATATATCGCCGAAACTGATAGCCCAATAATATAACAGTTTAGAAATTAGTCTGCCAAAAGATGTTTGATCTGACTTTCTGCACTGAATAGCCAAGTCCCACAACTATCTCTGAAAAGATGGGCAAACGGAGAAAGTTAGACGTTGTCAATAGTGAAGTAATAACTAACAACGAGTGAACCAGTAGCCCTATCTCTGTCTTCCTATCGTTTGACCAGGGAGGGAGTGGCTTTCCAGGCAGAATTTTTAGCAAAACCATCCGTCTCTATTTATAAGTTCACTTTTTAGATTACTTTAATAACAATTTCCCAGTCGGGCAGTGCACACTAAAATTGCTTGTCTACATGTTCAAACTCGATCAATAGCGCCCATGTTACCTCACACCCTTAAAATCTTCTCAGCTGATTAACTCATCTGGAAGTTACACTTCGGTTAAATGTGATTGGGTATGGTGAGAGACAGATCAGACCAGCGTTGTTCTATCTACCAAGCATGGGTTCGGTATGTGATGAGAGCAGTGAGGTGGCGCACAAGTCTGCCTGCAGTGCCTATTCTTTCGAACATGCAACATTGCATCGTACTTGTCCTTGGTCCCGAGTTCGAATCTTGTCACTGCTTAAATTTTGAATAAAAAACATCAGCAATGGCCTCGTCAAAGACGGCGGAGTAGCGGGCAGAAGATCAGGGCACTCTCTTGCCCTTCGGTTGGGAAACTGTCCCTAAAAGGTGGAGGAATCAATAATGATCAACGCCATGAGGATGCAGAACGCTGTCAAAACAACTGTATTAAGGACATATAATGTGTACCCACAGGACATGTGGCCTGTAACTGAAAAACTGTCATTATGGCCTCTCCGTTGGAAAAAGATTCCGGTTTAGTCTCCCATTCGGAAATTCGGGAGGGTACTGCCAAGCGGGAGGCAATAATGAGAAAATGATTGAATAACCTAGTAAAGGTTAATGTTCTACCAGTCGGAGCGTGAAATGTCCGAAGTTTGAATGTGGTAGGGAAGCTAGAAAATCGGAAAAGGGAAATGCTAAGGCTCGGGGTACATGTAGTTGGGGTCAGTGAAGTAAAATGGAAAGAAAACAAGGATTTCTGTTCAGAACAGTACAGGGTAACATAAACAGCATCAGAAAATGGTATACTGGGGGTTGAATTCGTTTTGAACAGGAAGGTTAAGTAGAGAGTGAGTTCCTGTGAACAGTTCAATGATAGGTATGTTCTCATCAGAATCGGCAGCAAACCAAAACCGGCAACAATAGCTCAGGTATATATGTCAACATCGCAAGCCGACGACAAAGAGACAGAGAGAGTATATGAAGATATTGAACGGGTTTCAATACATAAAGAGAGAGGAAAATTTAATAGTCAGGTGGATTGGAATGCGGTTTTAAGGGAAGGAGTAGAATAAAAGGTAACGGGAGAATATGGGCTTGGTAGTAGGACTGAGAGAGGAGAAAGACTAATTGAGTTCTGCGATAAATTTCGGCTAGTAATAGTTGTTCAAGAATCAAAAGAGGAGGACGTATACTTGGAGAAGGCTGGAAGATACGGGGAGAAATCAGTTAGATTATGTCGTGGTCAGGCAGAGGTTCCGAAATCAGATTTTGCACTGTAACGCGTGCCCTGGTGCAGATATAGACCCAGAACACAATTTAGCAATAATGAGAGCAGTCATAAGTTTAAGAGATTAATCAGGAAAAATCAAGGCGTAGGTGATTAACAAGGAATTAAGAGACACCCTTGAAATTCTCTGATGATGTAGATGCTGCGAGATTGAATACCTCAGTAAGTAGTTCAGGTGAAGGGGAATGGACATCTCTAAAAAGTGCAGTCACAAATGTTCGAAAGAAAAACATAAGTACAAGGAAGGTAATTGCCAAGAATCCATGGGTAACAGAAGAAACACTTCAATCGATCGACGAATGATGGAAGTACAAAAATGTTCAGGGAAGTTCAGAAATGAAATAAATAGAAACTGCAGGGAAGCTTAGAAGAAATGGTTGCACGAAAAATGTGAAAAAATCTAAAAAGTAATGGTTGTCAGAAGGATTGCCTAAGTGCATAGAAAAGTCAAAACAACCTTAGATGAAATTAAAAACAAGGGCTGTAACATTAAGAATGGAATGTGAATTTCACTGTTATATGCAGAGGAGAGAGCGGATTATGGAAAGCGTACATTGAAGATCTTTGAGACAGGGAGGACTTATCTGATGAAGTAATAGAAGAAACAGAAGTCGACAAGGAAAATGTTGGGGATCCATTATTAGAATCATTAGAGCTTTGGACGACTTAAGATGAAATAAGACAGAAGGGATGGATAACATTCGATTGAAATTTCTAAAATCTTTGGGGAAGTGGCAACAAAATGGCTATTCACGTTGGTGTACAGACTCTATGAAACTGATGATATATCATCAGACTTCAGAAAACACATCATCCACACAGTGTTGAAGATTGCAAGTGCCGACATGTGCGAGAATTATCGCATTATCAGCTAACAGATCATACATCTTAGTTGCTGATGAGAATAATATACAGAAAACCGGAGAAGCAAATCGAGGCTCTTTTAGATGACAATCAATTGATAATGGGAGCAAGACTCAAAGGAAAAATCAAGAAATTAAGGCACATTCATAGGATCTGTCAACTTGGAAAAAGCATTCGACATCGTAAAATGGTGCAAGATGTTCGGAATTCTGAGAAAAATAGGAGTAAGCTATAGGGAAAGACGGGTAACATACAGTATGTACAAGAACCAAGAGGGAACAATAAGACTAGAAGACAAATGACCAAGTGCTAGGATTATAAATGGTAAAAGACACCCCTAGTGTTCAGTGTGTATATCGAGAACCAATGATGGAAATAAATGAAAGGCTCAAGAGTGGGTTTAAGATAAGGGCGAAAGGATATGAATTATAAGCTCCTCTGATCACACTGCAATCCGCAGTGAAAATGAAGAAGAGTTATAGGATCTAGTAAATGGAATGGATAGTTTAATTAGTACAGAAAATGAAGTGGGAGTAAATCGAAGAAAGGAGAAAGTAATGAGGTGTAGGAGGAAAGAGAACAGTGAGGAACTTAACACAAGAAATGGGGATCTGAAAGTAGATGAAGTTAAGGAATCCTGGTATCTAGGCAGAAGAATAGCGCATGATGGACGGAAGAGAACCGAAGCAGTTGAGATGTGATGCTTCAGAAGAATCTTGAAAATCACGTGGAGTGATAAGGTAAGGAATGAGGAGGTTCTTCGCAGACTCTGCGAGGAAAGGAGTACTTGGAAAACATCGACAAGAAGTAGGGACATGACGATAGAACATCTGTTAAGACATCAACTGTAGAGGATAAAAACTGTAGAGGAAGACAGAGACTGGAATACATCCGGAAAATGAATGAGAACGTAGATTGAAATTGCTAGTCTGAGATGAAAAGGTTAACACAGGAGACGAGTTCGTGGCGGGCCGTATCAGACCAGTTAAGACTGATGACTAAGGAAAAAAAAAAAAGTATTTCTGGCATATGCTGCCGCGCCTCTGATACATTGTTCTCATAGCCCCCCCCCCCCCCTCCCCCCGAGGGTTTACTTTGCCATGCACGACGATCTCTCATGTGTGCCTTGAACATTACTGGATATTCATCCGTCGAAATATCTGTAGTTTTCGAGAATGTTACGCGGCCCCATTCCCACAACTTATTTGAACACGCCGAAGGGCGTGCTGTAGACGGAAGTCCTGGCAGAGTAGCTGGCCGGTGTAGGAGGCCAGTGGCCAGCTTCCAAGCTGGCCGCCCGCCCCCGCGAATAGCTGCGGCGTCCACTGCGGTAGCGCTGCGTGACTTCCCTGCTTGCCTGCCTGCGAGTTCACCAAACACGGACTGCACTTATCGAAGCATCCTCACCACTGCAACTCCTCGTTACAGTGTCATTTAGGGAGAATAAGGATTTTTGGTCCCCGCAGTATTGTAGTCACTTGGTTAAGTGCCAGGTTTTCGCCGTTGTTCATATGACATTTTCACGCGTGCGTTAGAGATAAATTGTTTCTCTAATTTTAGTTTTGCTGGTTATAATGATGGGACATGACAGGTCAACGTCCCACAGACGACGAGTTCTTTAATGAGTAGCGTAAGGTCTGAAGGGAAATGGTAAATCGACCGTCCTGCATTTTCATTTGCGTTAAGCTGTTTACGAAAACCAAAGAATAGATGATTATGGCTTGGCAGGACAGGGACTTATGGCGCAGTTATCTCCTCTGACTGACTTCGGATGTACGTACTTCATTAGGATAGAATTGTAGAAAATTTTGATGAAGACACTTAAGTTGTAGGTGAATGTGTGAATCGCGGGAAAAAAGGATAGTTTTATTGAAGACGTGCAGAATAAGTATTTTTCAAGTTGGTTTCTTTGTGTAGCTGCGTTAGATATTGCTGGGAAATTCAAAGTTTCCAAGTTAAAGGTAATGAATGTATTAATGGAAATAGGAGGTAATGGTGGTGATCCAAAGAGCGATCTGATGCTTTTAACCAAGCTTTTATGTACTGGGGTTTGCGCTACCGCAGAGGAATAAGCCATATAAATTTCTCAAACTTAGCCTGATCCGTTTAAGTAAGCCCTACAGTTTTTATCATTATTTTTTTCGCAACACTGGAGTGTTTTAGTGCTTGTACTTGAGGTAGGCCTAATTTGCATAGTGGTTAGCAATGCACTTTCAAGTAGGCCTACCATGACAAGAATAATGATAGTGCTACTATGAAGAAGCCGCGCTAGACGAGCTGCACTGTACATTTTCCTATCTGTTGTATAGAGCTGCAAAAGTGCTGCGTTAGATATTGCTGGGAAATTCAAAGTTTCCAAGTTAAAGGTAATGAATGTATTAATGGAAATAGGAGGTAATGGTGGTGATCCACAAAATAACAGAGAAATGTTTATAAGTAGTAAGTTACCTGTAAAGAGCGGCCGCCCGGCTAGCAGAGCGGTCTAACGCTCTGCTTTCCGAGCGGGCACGAATCCACCCGGCGGATTAGTGTCGAGGTCCGGTGTGCCGGCCAGCCTGTGGATGGTTTTTAAGGCGGTTTTCCATCTGGCTCGACGAATGGGGCTGGTTCCCCTTATTCCGTCTCAGTTACACTGTGTCGGCGATTGCTGCGCAAACACTGTCTCCAGGTACGGCTTCACCATAATTGCTCTACCACGCAAACACTGGGGTTACACTCGTCTAGAATGAGACGTTCCCCCGGGGGGGGAGGGGGGGGGGAGGGGCGGGAGGGGGGGCGGTTCCTCTGGAGGCCGAACAGCACAATGACCTTGGGTTCGGTGTTGTGCGGCGAAGGGGTGAGTGGACTGCTGTAGCTTGTTGTGAGGTTGTGAACCACTGAGGGCTACGGCGGGGACGAAGCCTCTCTGTCGTTTTATGGTGATGATGTTGGGGCACTCAACGAGCGATTACCGCAGTCGCCAATTTCTTATAATTTCTTATTCTGAAGGATTATTAAAATGTGTAATTGGGAATCCTGTTGACTACATGTTGAGCAGCCTTAATATGGTAACATGTTATCATGTTATGCGTTAAGTACCGAAGAAATTTGAGCGCCACGATATTTCGATCATTGTCTACTAGTAAGGCTCCAGAAAGGATGTTGGAAGAGTTATTCTAAAATATTTTGTTTGTAAAGGCGCCAGATATCTGTTAGGAATACTTGCAGACTAGAATCGATGAACTTATCACTGATAAAATCAGCAGGATGTAGAATCATCATCATTATCTTGTTATCGTTGCAACCATTTTCTCCTATCTTGTGCCGTGCTCCCCATTTCTTGATAATTTCAGCACTTCGTTACTTCCAATAGATCTCGGATTACTTTCTTTTTTGGCCTTCCATCGGTTTCCTTTCCTAAAATCTCTTCCTTCCACTATGTCTACCAACACTTACTCTGTGTCAATAAATGTCCCAAAAATCTTCTTTTTCAGACAGTTGCTGTGAAGTTTTCCCGCTCATTGATCTCTTTCAGAACATCTTCATTGCTGTTTCTTCCTGACCAGCTTGTCCTTGTTAGCCTTCTCCAAAGTTACATTTCTATCGCTTCTAAGTTAATCGCTTTCTGTCTGTCTTCAGTAGTGTCCAGTTTTCACAGTCACTTAATTGCACCTTCCAACTGAACAACTCGGAAAGCGGTTGTTTCTTTTCTACACTATACGACTGTTTAATCAGTTTTTTCAATAATTTTTGTTTTCTGCATGTTTTCTTCTGAAACCAAGGTGCCCTAAATAACTAAATTTATCACCTTTTCTTGCTTCATTTTCATATATTTCAATGTCCTTCTCACTATTTATTTGCTGATTACCGTAATATTGGTTTTTTGACTATTAATTTTAATTTTAACTGCTTCATAATTGCTTAAAATTTAGAAAGTACATTTTGCAGATATTTTTCACTGTCAGCTATTCAGACAGTATCGCTTCCAAACCTTATGTAATGATGGGTATTTCATTTACGTTACCCCTAGGTGTTCTTGCTTCGTACATCGCTGTAGTTTTTTTTTCCATTGAAAAGTCAAACAAATTATGCAGTCACAGCTGCAAAATACTAACACGAATTCTTTACAGACGAATGGAAAAACTAGTAGAAGCCAACCTCGGGGAAGATCAGTTTGGATTCCGTAGAAACACTGGAACACGTGAGGCAATACTGACCTTACGACTTATCTTAGAAGAAAGATTAAGGAAAGACAAACCTACGTTTCTAGCATTTGTAGACTTAAAGAAAGCTTTTGACAATGTTGACTGGAATACTCTCTTTCAAATTCTAAAGGTGGCAGGGGTAAAATACAGGGAGCGAAAGGCTATTTACAATTTGTACAGAAACCAGATGGCAGTTATAAGAGTCGAGGGACATGAAAGGGAAGCAGTGGTTGGGAAGGGAGTAAGACAGGGTTGTAGCCTCTCCCCGATGTTGTTCAATCTGTATATTGAGCAAGCAATAAAGGAAACAAAAGAAAAATTCGGAGTAGGTATTAAAATTCATGGAGAAGAAATAAAAACTTTGAGGTTCGCCGATGACATTGTAATTCTGTCAGAGACAGCAAAGGACTTGGAAGAGCAGTTGAATGGAATGGACAGTGTCTTGAAAGGAGGGTATAAGATGAACATCAACAAAAGCAAAACAAGGATAATGGAATGTAGTCTAATTAAGTCGGGTGATGCTGAGGGAATTAGATTAGGAAATGAGGCACTTAAAGTAGTAAAGGAGTTTTGCTATTTGGGGAGCAAAATAACTGATGATGGTCGAAGTAGAGAGGATATAAAATGTAGGCTGGCAATGGCAAGGAAAGCGTTTCTGAAGAAGAGAAATTTGTTAACATCCAGTATAGATTTAAGTGTCAGGAAGTCATTTCTGAAAGTATTCGTATGGAGTGTAGCCGTGTATGGAAGTGAAACATGGACGATAAATAGTTTGGACAAGAAGAGAATAGAAGCTTTCGAAATGTGGTGCTACAGAAGAATGCTGAAGATTAGATGGGTAGATCACATAACTAATGAGGAAGTATTGATTAGGATTGGGGAGAAGAGAAGTTTGTGGCACAACTTGACCAGAAGAAGGGATCGGTTGGTAGGACATGTTCTGAGGCATCAAGGGATCACCAATTTAGTATTGGAGGGCAGCGTGGAGGGTAAAAATCGTAGAGGGAGACCAAGAGATGAATACACTAAGCAGATTCAGAAGGATGTAGGTTGCAGTAAGTACTGGAAGATGAAAAAGCTTGCACAGGATAGAGTAGCATGGAGAGCTGCATCAAACCAGTCTCAGGACTGAAGACCACAACAACAACAACAACAACATCACCTCGTGTTTATGAGTCTCTCTGTAAAAAACATATACTGTATTACTCCTCTTTATCATAAGGTTAAGAAATAAATTTTCGTCTTATCTTAATGTTTTTAAATGGTACGGCCCTTTGAAAAATGTATATTTTGTAAATAACTCTTAAAACAATAGAGAATCAAAAAATATAACTAATAAACCAAAAGCGCAGAAAACCTGGCAGATGGTTTTTGTTAAAGTTTCCTCTTAGTGTGTTGAAATGTTGTCGACGCCTGCACACTTACGGGCTTTCTTTAACGTACAAGTTTAAGACGAAAATACGAAATTTAAGTTAATTTTTCAACTTTATTTTTTTTTCTAATTTGGAAAGTCACAGAACGCTGTCTTTTTCTGTCATATTACCAGATACTACTGATGTAATTATAAACAGTATCTTCTCCACTCCAGCTATCTCTATTATGTAAATATTTATTACTAAAAATGTAAAAAATTGCATTTTTATGAGTTTTTACTAATTATTTACTCGAAAACCCCTATCCGGAAACTTCTGAGGATTACCAAAATATTGTTTGGTTAATAAGTTAGCAGTCAATGTAAATACAGTGGCCAATATTTTTCTGAGTAAAGCATTAAAATTTTTTGCAATATTCTGCATACTTCGCATCACTGAATTTCTAACGTAAAATATGCATGTTGACAATACTGTTTCCAGCGCTCTTTTGTTTATAACAAACGAGTGAGAACTTGCACATAAACCATTCTCCATCGAGTTTTGTGTGAGGAAACACGCTAGTAAAAGAGTGAGGTGTGTGGACTATGAAACAGGCGAAAAGAAGGTGGTGTTAAAAAAAAAGTGAAGAACACTTCACAGTTGCTGGAAATCTGTCAAAGGTATTTCAGAAATATCTCACTAACGGTATTAGCATAACATCCATTGTGCAGGAATTGCTACACTCACTACAAGAAGAAATTTAGTGATAACCTACCTGAACGATCGCCATCACCCGAATGCCGAATGTGAAACTGAGGAACACAGATGTTTGTTTTCCTGGGTGTGGAGTTGTTGGTGCGTTGAATGTCAGCTTTTCTGCTGTACATACGGCATCCATCCATCCTCGAAGGATGATGGTGTAGCATAGTTGGTTCGTCCGCCCCCGGTAGCTGAGTGGTCAGCGCGACCGACTGTCAATCCAAAGGGCCCGGGTTCGATTCCCAGCTGGGTTGGAGATTTTCTCCGCTCAGGGACTGGGTGTTGTGTTGTCCTAATCATCATCATTTCATCCCCATCGACGCACAAGTCGCCGAAGTGGCGTCAAATCGAAAGACTTGCACCAGGCGAACGGTCTACCTGACGGGAGGCCCTCGTCACACGACATTTCATTTCATTTCATAGTTGGTTCAGAGTCTGCAACACCTGCTATGGCTGAAAAGTCCCACTCGAGAGTGGCAGACTCTACTGCAGTTTGGGCACTTGAAATGTGAAGGACTTCCGCCAGATGCCGCTCTCTCCTTCCGTCTTGCCCTCTTCCTGATGTCTTATTGCAAGTGTTCTTTCTCTGCAAGCTCAAACCCCATCGCGCCCAGCTTGTCGCCATTTGACACGGTCACCAGCTGTATTTTACCACTGACTTGGATCGATGCTGGCCTTGGTCAGATCTCTCTTGCAGACATCCTTGAAGCGAAGATGCGGTCTTCCTACTGGCCTCACACCCGAAGTTCTCCGTACAGCACTTTTTTTCGGTATTCGCTCAGGATCCATGCGCCTGACATGTCCCAGCCACCTTAGACGTCGGTGGCTCAGGAGTGCATGAGTGCTGGTTGTGTTTGCTAACCGTAATACTTCGGTGTTGTGTACTCTATCCTTCCAAGAGATCTGAAGGATCCTCCAGAGACAACGGAGATGGAAGCTGTTCAGTCGAGATCCGGGTTTAGCAAGAGTTGTCCATATATCACAGCTATACAAAAGGGTGCTGATAACACAAGCGTTATACAGGGTGGTCCATTGATCGTGACCGGGCCAAATATCTCACGAAATAAGCGTCAAACGAGAAAACAACAAAGAACGAAACTTGTCTAGCTTGAAGGGGGAAGCCAGATGGCGCTATGGTTGGCCCGCTAGATGGCGCTACTGTGGTCAAACGGAACCCCCATTTTTATTACATATTCGTGTAGTACGTAAAGAAATATGAATGTTTCAGCTGGACCACTTTTTTCGCTTTGTGATAGATGGCGCTGTAATTGTCACAGACGTATACGTACGTGGTATCACGTAACATTCCGCCAGTGCGGACGGTATTTGCTTCATGATACATTACCCGTGTTAAAATGGACCGTTTACCAATTACGGAAAAGGTCGGAATCCTGTTGATGTATGGCTGTGATCAAAATGCCCAACGGGCGTGTGCTATGTATGCTGCTCGGTATCCTGGAAGACATCATCCAAGTGTCGGGACCGTTCGCCGGATAGTTACGTTATTTAAGGAAACAGGAAGTGTTCAGCCACATGTGAAACGTCAACCACGACCTGCAACAAATGATGATGCCCAAGTAGGTGTTTTAATTGCTGTCGCTGCTAATCCGCACATCAGTAGTAGACAAGTTGCGCGAGGATCGGGAATCTCAAAAACGTCGGTGTTGAGAATGCTGCATAACATCGATTGCACCCGTACCATATTTCTATGCGCGCGGAAAGAATGAACACCTAGATATTTCCGTACGAGCTCTGATTTCCCTTATTTTATCGTGGTAATCGTTCCTCCCTATGTAGGTCGGTGTCAACAAAATATTTTCGCATTCGGAGGAGAAAGTTCGTGATCGGAATTTCATGAGATTATTCCGTCGCAACGAAAAATGCCTTTCTTTTATTGATTTTCAGCCCAAATCGTGTATCATTTCTATGACTCTCTCCCCCATATTTCGCGATAATACAAAGCATGCTACCTTTCTTTGAAATTTTTCTATGTACTCCGTCAGTCCTGTCTCCATCTACGTGATTACTCTGCTATTCACAATAAAGTGCCTGACAGAGGGTTCAATGAACCACCTTCAAGCTGTCTCTCTACCGTTCCACTTTCGAACGGCACGCGGAAAAAACGAGCACTTAAATTTTTCTGTGTGAGCCCTGATTTCTGTTATTTTAGCGTGATGATCATTTCTGCCTATGTAGGTGGGTGGCAACAGAATGTTTTCGCAATCGGCGGAGAAAACTGGTGATTGAAATTTCATGAGAAGATGCCGTCGCAACGAAGAACTCCTTTTTTTTTAATGATTACCACTCCATTTCACGTATCATATCTGTGACGCTATCCCCCCTATTTCGCGATAATACAAAACGAGCTGCCCTTCATTGCACTTTTCGATGTCATCCGTCAGTCCCACCTGATGCGGATCCCACACCGCACAGCAGTACTCCAGAATGGGGAGGCCAAACGTAGTGTAAGCAGTCTCTTTGGTAGACCTGTTGCACCTTCTAAGTGTTCTGCCAATGAATCAGTCTTTGGTTTGGTCTACCCACAATATTATCTATGTGATCGTTCCAATGTAGGTTATTTGTAATTGTAATCCATAAGTATTTAGCTTAATTTACAGCCTTCAGATTTGTGTGACTTATCGCGTAATCGAAATTTAGCTGATTTCTTTTAGTACTCTTGTGAATAACATCACACTTTTCTTTATTCAGGGTCAATTGCCACTTTTCGCACCATACAGATATCTTATCTAAATCATTTTGCAAGTCGTCTTGATCATCTGATGACTTTACAAGACGGTAAATGACAGTATCGTCTGCAAAGAATCCCCAAGGGTATAGTGAGCATCCTCGTCTTACTCCTTCTCTGATTTTAGTTTTACGTTGTTCTCCATTGTAGAAGTCTAATATTGTTGTTCTATCTTTGCAGTCTAACATTGTGTCTTTCAAGATTTATAAGAGTTTTTTTCAGCTGATGCTGCCAAATGCCTCTTCTACATCAGTACCTGATTTGTGTGTACTCTAAAACTCCTGAGAGCTATGTCGCCTTTATGGTTCCTAATTATGAACTGAAAGCAAAGTGATCCTCTTGAAGTACTAGTTCATTTTGCACTGCATTCTGTTGTCACGCTGTTATGCAGACACCAAGGCGATCGCCATGTTTCCTACATCCAGATTAGTGGTTATGGTTGTGCTCCCTCGGTTTCACTAGTAGATGTCACATTATATATCCATATTATTATGTTCCATTACTCAGTCCACCGTAAAATTTTCCTCCTTACACTTAATGCGATTTTGGTTTTAGACAATGCTTTGTGCTTGTGCAAACATTCCAATTTGCCCTGTGGTAAGCACCCACTATAAACTGGAGTTTGCCGTTTAACCGTCCTGGTGAGCCGTTCGAATGACAGCAGAGGGCAAGATCGTGCCACCTCCAAAAGAAGTTTACATAGTATGGTACTATGGTATTCAAACTAACTTTGAGGCCGCTGCCCACATTTTGATTACTATGAGCGCTCGGAGCAGTCGAGTGTTTTAAGTTTGAGATGTATGTTATCGGTGAAAGTAAGAGTTATTCTTCACAGTGGTTTGTGCTAAGCATGCTCCAGTATCACGTGAGTGTGATACAAGTATTTGGATTGAGACTTAAAACATTGCTACCTCTGAGAACATAGTTTTGCTTTGTCAAAGAAAGGCATCAGTTCATCTCCAGAAATATGAAGGAAACTGAAGGTGAAAAGTGTCTACCCGAAAGTTGTAGTCCTACTGACCTCCAGTAGTGGCCATCATAATTAAAAAAAAAAAGGAGTTTCGTCATAAAATGTTTTAGATACTTTGTCCAATACCACTAGAGAATTATTTGTTGATTCTGCCAATGTCTTCATTTTGGCCACTTTCCCATAAGTCTTGTTGACTTTCCCGCAAAGAGCGAACTTTTTTTTTTTTTTCTTTTTGAAATCTGGTACTTCGTTGCATGCGGAATTAGGGTTGTCGTTGTGTAATTGGATCAGTCTGTTGTGTTTCCTTTTTCATGAATGGATATTGTCTTACTTTCTAAAAAATGGTCTGCAGTCATGACAATAGTTACTCCTGAATGGCATATTTATGTTGTTAGATGACAGGTAGTAGAGGTTTCTCCTTTACCAGCGCGGCAGCTGTTGCCGCGTGCTAGGTGCGCTCCCGCCAGGTGCCCCGGCCTCGCCTCAGACGGAGAGGTATTGAGAGCGCAGCGCCGCGTTCACTGACCTACGCAAAGAGAGCGGCACGTCCTGTCTGCGCATGCGCTGCGCGCAGCCGCCTATGCCTGGGGCCTGGGGCAGGTCAGGGACGTCTCTGCATGACGTCACCGACACGGCGACGCGCACGCTCTGCGGCCTCAGGTTCGAACCTCTTCATCGCAACGAGGCGCCGTCTCTCCCTCTCTCTCTCTGTCTCTCTCTCTCTCTCTCTCTCTCTGTGTGTGTGTGTGTGTGTGTGTGTGTGTGTGTGTGTGTGTCGTGACAGTAAAAATAATTTCTGAGTCGTTGCTCTCGGCGAAATCACTTCTGTCGCTGATAAAATCTGCCACCGTTCATAATTATATTAACCCATTGTCAACGTACGACGCGCTTAGCTCGTCACGGTGCCGCAGGCCAGAACTCGAGTAGTTACAGAGCTCTGCAAAAGTGCACAGCGCGACAGTTTGGCCACCGATGGCTCATGTATGGCTCTTGTTGCACATTTTCAACCACCCGACTATTCGTCGCGCATTTTTTCCTCTCTGTGGATTGTCTCTGTGTTGGTAAACAGTAGTTTGAAAAATGTGTTCTCCAGTTGCGGAATGACTGGTAGACAATAGCGCTTTGGTGAGGAAGAATCAGTTACAAATCGTGTAAACTGTGTTTCACGTAGTACTTCCAGATTTAGTTAATTTTCATACAGTGGTAGCTACTTCTAAAGTTGACAGAAATACCACGGTAATAGAGAAAATAGTGTGGAAAGTGCGAAAAATGTTTTTAATTTCCATACTTACGCGTATTCCGCGACTATATTGCGGATCATATACTCACAGGTCATAAAAACGAAAAGTTTGCAATTTATGTAAACGTTTGAGAATAGAACAATTAATCCAAGCTTTTTTTCTGTGATTATTAATGACATTCGATGTTAAAAGTTAAATTTTCAGAACCAGTCTTTGATTTAGTTCACAAGTCTATACAGGACGTCCGGATGAGGTAGCAGCTCCTGTGAACAAAGATTAGTCAACGGTCGGGGGGACTCAGCAATGTGCAATGGCAGCCCGTCTAAAGAAGCTGGAAGCTTTTGTAGTGGAGACGTGAAAGTGTGTTGACCGTGTAGTATGTTATACTATAACGTATATACGGTGTCACACATAGAAATGAAGTGATTTAATATGCGAGTGATTCTATTAACGTGTAATCTGATTCTACTCGGTGGTATAGCCACTTTATATGGTTCAGTTCAACAACGGAGGGCCCACTACTAAGTGAAGAAGAGTAACTACCGTTAGCTGTTGGTCGTAATAGCCTGTCGGACTTCTCTAAGCTTTTAAACTCTCTGTTCTACTCGGAGACACAGGAAACGACAGCGGCCGGACAGAGCAGCCGCACCAAAGACACGATTCAGTGGGAACCTGGCCTCGCTAGAAGCAACTGTTCACCAGGCAAGAAGTACACTGACAGCCAAACTGGGAACTCTAACCGCAGCGCGTTTCAGTGAGAATCTGACAGTGACACCAACAACACAAAGAAAATCACACATTTGTAACGCCACTTTCCGTTGGCCCGAGAGTATACAAACTGACGCGCCAACGAGACTATGCCGTACCAAAGAAGAGTAAGGTTAGGAGAATACTTTGCGAGAGAGTCGAGTACAGGAGCGTGGATCCGTGGAGAAGCACCCTTGAGCTCTGCTGGATTCTCGGAGAGGTGAGATATTGTGCCAATGTCTTGCCGTGCCTTCACATCGCGATGATCTGAGGTGCGCGGATGCAACCACACACGGGCCGTCTTGGTTGCCGCGACTGACCCACCCAGTACACGGTCTGTTCGGCACGCCGCAATGCTCTTAACACGAAGTCGTACGCCCTTATAGCTTATTTCTGTAGTGGAATCCTGACAAAGCGTCCTAGGAGGCTCTTGCTCTATGAGCAGTCTGTCAATACTTGTTTCTCTGTTAGTCGCTCAATTTCAGAGATTTAGTAGCTTTATTTATGCATGTCTGCAAGATTTCAATATATTTACGTACCAACGTTAATTAATATTTTCTTATCAAATCCCTGTCAGCTCTCTTTCAGGATTATAAGCACTCTGTAGCATGTTTTATCTGGCTTTTAGCAGTCAGCGTAGCGCCCAGTTCAGTGAAATAGTAAGACATAATAAGTGCAAACTAACCCCGTACAAATTAATTATTCCAAAATTTGGAAGTCTCAGACTGCGTTTAAATACAGGAGAATTACAACATGCCATTTTCGTGCCCGCAGCGAGGACCCAACAATTACAGTAATGGAATCACATATCACTGCCTACAAACTAATTGATGCACTTCCACAAATAAGAAAGACGTGTTGTCTACGAAGTGCGGACATACATACATGACCACACAGCACTCTTCAGAGTTAAATTAGAAAACTGAGAAGACAAACATAATCGAGGCCATGTGCTTCCAATCGCCCGGCTCGAGAATACCATATTTTAAACAGCAAATAGGAAACAACTGCACTTATTATGTCTTACTATTTCACTGAACTGGGCGCTACGCTGGGGGAAAGGCAACGAGAGTACCAAATTTCAAATATCAAATAAGAAAAAAGCAGATTGCGGATTGCGGGAAAGGCAACACAAAATGTGCGGTAGAAGTAGATAGATGTTTCGACGTCTTAAGCACAGAAAAAGACTTAGTGAAAGTACCAAAAACCAGGACAGTTACAGAATCAGCAAACAGTTCTCCAGTGGTTAGTAGGACTACAACTTTTGGGTAGACACTTTTCACCTCAAGTTTCCTTCAGATGCTTTTCTTTGCCACAGCTAAACTATGTTCTGAGAAGTAGAAATGTTTTATATCTCAATCCAAATATTTGTATCACATTCACGTGATACTGGAGCACGCTTAGCACAAATCATCGTGAAGAATAACTTTTTCCTTCACCAATAACACACTTCTGAAACTTTGAATACTCGAACGCTGCGCTCACGCTAAGAAGTGAAAATGCGGGCAGCAGCCTCAAAGTTACTTTGAATTACATAATACTATACTGTATGCGCTTCTTTTGGAGGTGCCGTGATCTTGCCCTCTGCAGACATTCGAACGGCTCCCCAGGACGGTTAAACGGCAAACAGCAGTTTATAGTGGGGTACTTACCAAAGGGCAAATTGGAATGTTTGCACAAGCACGAAGCGTTGTCTAAAGCGAAATTCACATTAAGTGTGAGGAGAAAAATTTTACCGTGGTCTGGGGAATGAAACACAATAATACTGAGAACATATAATGTGACATTTACTGGTGAAACTGAGGGAGCACAACCATAATTACTAATCTGGATTTAGGGAACGTGACGATCGTCTTGCTGCTTGCATAATTGAAATAATGCATAGGAACAGAACGGGCCCTTCTAAGACAGCAGTACCAAGATTTGCGATCGAAAAGGAGAGCGCTATTGGCAAAGCTGAAGTTGTAAAGGAGAGTTTTCAGCAGTGCCTAGTGATACAAGCTGACAACTGAAACCAGTGGCTCTGTTTCGAATCTTGATCCATAAAAAAGCTTTAACATATAAGAGAGCTTCGCCACTTAGCATATTATGATAATTGTTGTAACTGTACACCTGAATTAATCTCCAGTTTAATTGTGTATTTCCTCTTATGATAACGTGTTTTTTAATATATTCTTCTGCGACTTGTACCATGGGCTTCTACACATAATTGTAGGCACTACATTTTCCTATTTCAGAAGTGCAAAATACCTCAGGTGCGACCAGGATACTATTACAAGTAAAAGAAGGGAGCTGGAAGTACGGAGCGTGGTGACGGAGTGGTAACACACTGGATGCGCATTCGAGAGGAAGCCGGTTCAAACATTCACTGATTTCTTTAAATCAATTAAGACAAATGCGAGTACATTTCCTTCGGAAAAGTCACGATAGATTTCTTCCCTAACCGTAATTTGTGCTTTGTCCCCAATGATCCCGTTGTCGACGAGGTGCAAAACCCTAATTTCCCTTCCCTCGTTCCATTGTTATCTGCACCATCCCCGACAACGTTTTCTGTGTTTAATTTATTTTGTCTTGACTTTGAGAACAGTACCGCATTCGAGACTTACGTCAGTCCTGTTTAAACGTAATCTGTGCGATACATTCTTCTGGCGATACCCATGTATTGGCTGCACTGCGTCCATCATGTGCTTTGCATTGACCCTACTTCCGCATAGTATGATAATATTCCTGCCATATTTCCTACAGCAATCGGTAATGATTTCTCTGTATTTTCTGACAGAAATTATAATGGTTAATTCTTGGAACAATTTTGAGGACAATCTGGACTTTAACACCGGCAGTTGCTTTTCTTATTTCTTATTATATTTATGACCCTTCTTCACAGCGATTGCCATGTACAAACACGAAACTATAATAGTACCTTAAACAGAGCTTCAGTACGTTAGAACTTGGAACCCTTATAGCTTTAGCTTCTAGTGTAAGAATAATATAGGGTGATGGAGGGTAGCTATGCACAGGCGAGTAAGTATATGCCTTTTTTTTCACCTATTCTCAGCACTCAATAGCAACTGACTGTCTAGAGTGGTGGTGTGCCGTGTGAAGAGAAGGTGAAACCGTATAACTGCTTCATTTATGTGATTATTGTCGTGATAAAAGTAATGAATCATTTTTCGCTATCTCGGCTGTTATTTTACGATGACATTAGACAGGCTCTCAGAGTCGTCAGAATAAATGAACGCGATTGATTTTAATACCAAGGGGAAAGAATTTTTGTTGATTAGTATGTTGCTGTTTTCAAGCCAGTAGTGGTACAACCAGTTCCATGTAAGTGAGCTCTAACGAAACACACGCTCGGACAAACGTGGGTGCCACATTAAAGCTGCGTACACTTAACCTCCAAGTACACATTGTATTTGGTAGGCCGATCTAGCGTTTCGCCTCATGTACTCATATGTGTCTGTTACTTATTCCGCTAGTGTCTAGCGTGAGTACTTATACGTAGTTCTCTATTTTCGGTTGAAATAAACTGGGAAAATACAAAAGAAAAATGGACAAATCATGTCTCACACAAAAGCAGTATGACGAAACGAGGAGAGTTGCTAATGTGGGAGTCAGTGAGAGGGCTGCTGCGAAGAAAGTTGGATGCAGTGAAGCAACACTTAGAGACTGAAATTAGTGAGCGTTAATTCAGCTGGTTGCGGCCGTTGAATTTGCATTTAAGAATCAATATAATCATTTTAATTGATATTAATTATTCTTTTATTTAAATCACCGTTGCTAATTCCGTGGAAACACCCAATGAAGTGCTCATCACAGCTAGCAAAACCCATTAATCTTCTCGGCGCTAGATTTTACGGAATGAAAAATGAGATACTCATGAAACTGGCGTGTGAATTTATTGAGCAGAACAATGAACTGGAGGTTTGCACGAAAATACAGGGTGTACCGTTTCCTTCAAGATTCTGGTCTCTCTTTACGTACGCTAGAGCAGTGCAGGTGAGGAACAGCTGTAGAGTTCAACAAGGTGCGAATAGATACATACTTTTGAAATGTGAAAGATTGTTTAAGTCCGTCCTCAAAGGCTGTACAACATGGACGAAACTGGAATGTCTACCGTTCCCGATAAGACTGCGAAAGATGTGTAAACAGAGGGGAAGAAATCTGCAAAGAAAATTAAATCAGCAGAGCGATGTCAAGTAATAACAGCCCTATGCTGTCTGAATCCCAATGGACATTTCATAGTGCCAGCATTGACTTTTTCTCGTAAGTGAAATAAACTGGAGCTGTTCAACAGTGTTCCAGTAGGATTTCTTGACCTGCTCGGCGAATCATGTTACATGGATTCTGAGCGTCTGTTGTCTAAAACCTGAGATATTTGAGAACAGAAACAGCAAAATTATCTACGTTGCTCGCACGTAAAGAGAGCGTGGGAAATGTTAACACCGTGATGGGTTAACACCAGCACACAGCAGCTTCTTTTTGTGGAGATTTCAATTCCTGTTAGAATTCCTTTCAGAATCTGTGAACGGCACATGCAGAATAAATAAGGAAAGAGTGTAACTTTAAGCAAATGAAGATGTTAGTGGAATCTGAATGGTTTTACTTCCCCAAGTACGTAGCACCAGTTTTGTTGTGTTCACCCGCTCTATCGCCAGGGAGAATCCAAGTTTCGAAGTTGTCTGTGTTCAAACTTTCAACGAGCTTTTCAAATTTGTATAAGAAGCTAGTATATTTGTACAGAATCTGAGCCTTGATGAACAGCACATTACAGGTGACGGTCTTATTAATAGGCGTCTAAGGAGCCAAATATTCTCCTCGATTCAAAAGACAGGCATTAGTAACGACATTTTGGCGTTAAGTATTCTGCTTGAATTTCGTTTAGTATATGTGAAAATAAGAAATAACACCGTCCGAACAGGCTTCAAAGGCCCAACGGTACCAACCGGCTGCCGTGTCATCCTAAGACGTCAGCGGATGCGCATACGGGAGGGGCATTTGGTCAACACACGGCTCTGCACGCCTTTGTCAGTTTTCGGGACCGGTGTCCTTACGTCTCAATTGGCCTCACAAGGGATGAGTGCACTCCAATTGCCAACAGCACTCGGCAGACGCGGACGGTGACCCATTCAAGTGCTAGCCGAGCACGACAGCGCTTAACTTCGGTGATGTAGCACACTCCGGCAAGGCCGTTGGCAGTGTAAGTGAAAATGGAAAAATAAAATAAAAGTTCAGTATGTTATAATAGACGACGAATGTTCAGCAACAGCGAAGGAGCATTGAGTGTGCCTCGGCAATCACAGATGTTCTTAAGCACGTGAATTATTTACGAGATAGGGTCAGCAGCATTCCCAATCCACTGAAGATCCTGCGGTATCCAAGAAAGTAAGTCTATCACTGGTGGACGACTGCGTGGAAAGATGGAACATTTTCGACGTACCTACCGTCGGCTTACAAAACACAAACTCCCTTAAACTTTTGATAGATGTAAGGTAAAGCTCATAAACATGTTAGAAAACTGAGAGTATCAGATTTCAGGTTTGGTTACAAGCTATGCAGTCTACCATAATGCTTAAATACAATACTACGATGTTACAGTAATTATAACTAGGACTGAAATCAGTAACAGGGAAGTCGAATTAAAAACCAGGACTTGACAGGAAGTTCTGAGAAAGTCCGGTGAAACTATTAAGGAAACATACAGAACGAAAACCAAACTATTGTGGAGCTTTTCTGTACGGTTTGATACCCTTATCGACCAAATGAGACGTCAAAGGACTTTAAAGATACAGTGGAAGATCGTAACAGATTTTAGTACTCTATAATAAGTGGGATAGAGATACTCCAAGAAGTTATATGGGAATCTTTGGAAGAAGGGGACGTTGTTCTAGCGAAACAATATTTGATTATGTTAGAGGTTCGGTATTCGAGGAGAATTGTGTATCTATTCTATTTCCTGTATTGTCTATCTGACGTAGAGGTCGCGGGAATAAGACAGAGATTAAGTGATATACGGAGGAATACCGGCAGTCTTTTCTCCTTCCCTCAATACTCGTACGTGACACGGCAGACATTAACAACATTAGCACAAAGTAGCCTTTGTTACGTACCACAGATACGGGGTGTGGGGGATGTATATGTAAATGTGGAGGAATCCGATAGTGTGTGGTAAGGAAAAGCACGGTAAGTGTTTGAGCTGCGGGAGGGAGGCAGCGATGTCCCCGACGCGGCCGGGTGGCACGATTCGGGAAACCCGCCGTGTCGTCGAACCGGCCGGCCCGGCGAGGCACGCGTTTGCCCACCTGGCGTGCGCCGGGGGCCCCCGACGGGGGCAGCCTCGGCCCCGGACGCCGCGCGCTGCTCCATATCCAGTGGCTGCAACCTGCCGGAGACACTGCACAAAAGCTACATTACCTGATGGCTGTCTCAATGTCGCCTCTCCCTAATGATTTTCCCCTGTCTCGATCGCTCCAATAGATCGCCATAACGAGGGCATGGCGAAACTGACACTCGCCAAAAGCGCCGGCACGGAGGGTGCGCAAATGTAACCGAAAAAAACAAAAAGACCGACTCGTTAAGAATTGACAGACTATTACAGCGTATTTTCTACCTTTCCTCCTTCCGGCGACTATATATACAAGCTGTTGTCACAAGGTCATTTTTACAGTCTCAAAATGGCTCTGAACACTAGGGGACTTAACATCTGAGGTCGTCCCCTAGAACTTAGAACTACTTAAACCTAACTAACCTAAGGACATCACACACATCCGTGCCGGAGGCAGGATTCTAACTTGCGACCGTTGCGGTCGAGCGGGTCCAGACTGAAGCGCCTAGAACCGCTCGGCCACATCGGCCGGCTTTTGCAGTCTCATTTTGTCCTAGTAGCGTCATAAGGAAACGACTTCTACAGGATTGGTGCCTGTCGCTAAACGTGGCTGATATGGGGACAGAGCCGGCCGCGGTGGTCTAGCGGTTCTAGGCGCTCAGTCCGGAACTGCGCGACTGCTACGGTCGCAGGTTCGAACCCTGCCTCGGGCATGGATGTGTGTGATGTCCTTAGGTTAGTTAGGTTTAAGTAGTTTTAAGTTCTAGGGGACTGATGACCACACATGTTAAGTCCTATAGTGCTCACAGCCATTTGAACCATTTTTGTGGGGACAGAGCGCTTCGGTCACGCAGCTGCCACCTACACAGTTCGCTTGTTGTCAGCAATGCAGCTACTGCTGCTGTCTCGCCACGGTACTGTACGATTTCAAATGTCGGCGAGCGGGTGCTGAAGCAAATGCAATTTGACTGAACGCTGAGACCTGAAGACAGACGGAATGGCGAACAAAGAAAGCGAAAGAGAGCTGTTGCGTAAATAACACAGAATTCCAGAATATGCCTTCTCTGTCTGATCAATAATGTGGCGTAGTTGTTAGTCCTTGCGCTTTTAGGCAGCCTTACTGTTTATCCAACTGTTCATCCAAGTTGAAGCCTCGTGTAAACATCCTATGCTCTCCAATTGCTCATCGGCTGCGTTGATCAGACATCTGATGTAAGATCACTGGAAGAGGAACTCACTTATGTATTAGAAATTCGGTTGTTAATGTAGCTGGGACGTAACTCTGACACATATTGAAAGTATCGAAAGTCCACTGTGCAGCAGGTGGCGTAGAAAATAAAGTATAATTATTTTGTTATTTTTAGCTATCGATTTCTGTAGGAAGTTTATACAATTCGTAATTTACTTAATGTTTTTGTTGTAGTCTTCAATCGGAACACAGATTCGATGCAGCTCTCCATACTACTCGATCCTGTTGCAAACCTCTCTATCTCCGAAAAACTACTGCAGCCTACATACTTCCGAATCCGTTTACTATATTCATCTCTTGCTTCACCCAATACAATTTTTGCCAGACGCTTCCCTCAAGTACTGAACTGATGATCCCGTGTTGCCTCCGATTGTGTACTACAATCGATCTCTTCCTTTACTCAAGTTGTGCTACAAATTTCTTGTCTCCGCAGTTCTGTTCAGTACCTCGTCATTAGTTACGCGATCAACCCATCTAATCTTCGGCATTCTTCTGTAGCACCACATTTCGAAAGCCTCTATTCTCTTCTTGTATAAACAGTGTATAGTCCATGTTTCACTTCCATACATGGCTACACTCCATACAAATACTTTCAGAAAGAACTTCCTGACACTTCAATCTAGAATCGATGTTAACAAATCTCTATTCTTCAGAAACTTTTTTCTTGCCGTTGCCTGTCTACATCTTATACGTTCTGTACTTCGGCCATCATCATTTCTTTTGCTTCCCAAGTAGCAAAACTCATCTACAACTTTCAGTGTCCCATTTTGCAATCTAATTCCCTCAGCATCACCTAATTCATTTCGACAACATTGCATTATCCTTGTTTTAGTTTTGCTGATGTTCATCTTATAATCTCCATTCAACACACTGTCCATTCCGTTCATTTGTTCTTCCAAGTCCTTTGCGTTCTGTCGCAGAACTACAATCTCATCGACAAACCTCAGAGTTTTTATTTTTTCTCCCCAAACTTTAATCCCTGCTCCAAATTTTTCCAAGTAATAATTTTCTAACTACAGTGATACATTTAATTTGTTGCAAGCAATATTTTTCATCATTTATCAGCTTTCCAGTAATAGTAAATTTTTATTAAGCCTACAAACTTATAAAATTAATAAAATCTACGTAGAGAAACATTGAAGAAAGGGAGGGAGAGAAGGGAGCGTGAAACACTCCTGTCAGTCGTCTTTTTTTTTTTTTTTTTTAATATCCCAACATCTGTGCAAATTCTATACAGCGACCACAAGGCAGTTGTTAGAGGATTACTCTAGAACACACTTCTTGCGTAGTGGACAACTCTCCAGCCACCAGACTGAGCCGGCCGGTGTGGCCGAGCGGTTCTAGGCGGGTCAGTCTGGAACCGCGCGACCGCTACGGTCGCAGGTTCGAATCCTGCCTCGGGCATGAATGTGTGTAATGTCCTTAGGTTAGTTAGGTTTAAGTAGTTCTAAGTTCTAGGGGACTGATGACCTCAGATGTTAAGTCCCATAGTGCTCAGAGCCATTTGAACCATTTTTGAACCAGACTGAATTACATCTACAGTGTGGTTCAAAATTAGGAACCTCTTTCCGAAAACGTCATCCAACTACGCTACAGAGCGTTGAAATTATATACACTGTCGCCTGCTTGTAGGCCTATCCTCCGGCAGCAGGCAGCAGGCAGACCGCGGGCAGAACGACTCGTAATGTATCTGACAGCGGGAGGACGTTAGGTGAATGTGCCACACCTGTTACACCAACACTGCAGAGATAGCGACAGAGGGGAACGACAAACATACGCAGCAGAACCACAGCGCTCAGTGAAGTTTCTCGCGCGCTGGTGTACTGCAACATGGAGACGTTCACCTGGGCCGAGTAGTGTGACACGTATTTCGTGTATGGTGAGGCGAGAGGCAATGGAAACGCACCGTCATGTACCTATGGGGCAACGACGTTCCGATTGGCGTCAGCCGCACCACTCCGCTTTTGCTGCCATCCATCGGCGTCTGGGTGAAACGGGCGCCTCCAGAGGGCATCAAGTCGATAGCGGTCGCGCGCGAGGAATTACGCACACCACGCTTTGTGGAGCACGTACACTATGTGATCAATAGTATCTGGACGCCTGGCTGAAAATGACTTCCAAGCTCGTGCCACCCTCCATCGGTAATGCTGGAATTCAGTATGGTGTTGGTCCACCTTTAGCCCTGATGACAGCTTCCATTCTTGCAGGCATACGTTCAATCAGATGCTGGAAGGTTTCTTGAGGAATGCAGCCCATTCTTCACGGAGTGCTGCACTAAGGAGACGTATCGATGTCAGTGAGTGAGGTCTGCACGAAGTCGGCGTTCCAAAACATCCCAAAGGTGTTCTATAGGATTCAGGTCAGGACTCTGTACAGGCCAGTCCATTACAGGGATGTTATTGTCGTGTAACCACTCCGCCACAGGCCGTGCCTTATCAACAGGTGCTCGATCGTGTTGAAAGATGCAGTCGCCATCCCCGAAATGCTCTTCAACAGTGGGAAGCAATAAGGTGCTTAAAACATCAATGTAGGCCTGTGCTGTGATAGTGTCACGCAAAACAACAAGTGGTGCAAGTCCCCTCCATGTAAAACAAGACCTCATCATAACACCACCGCCTCTGAATTGTATTGTTGGCACTACACACGCTGGCAGATGATGTTCATCGGGCATTCGCCATACCCGCAACCTGCCATCGGATCGCCACATTGTGTACCGTGATACGTCACTCCAGATAATGTTTTTTGATACGTCACTCCAGATAATGTTTTTCCACTGTTCAATCGTCCACTCCATACACCAAGTGAGGCGTCGTTTGGCATTTACCGGCGTGATGTGTGGTTTGTGAGCAGCTGCTCGATCATGAAATCCAAGTTTTTCTCACCTCCTGCCTAACTGTCATAGTACTTGCAGTGGATTCTGATGCAGTTTGGAATTCCCGTGTGATGGTCTGGATAGATGTCTGCCTATTACACATTACGACCCTCTTCAACTGTCGGCGGTCTCTGTCCATCAGCAGACGAGGTTGGTCTGTACGGTTTTGTGCTGTACGTGTCCCTTCACGTTTCCACTTCACTATCATATCGAAAACAGGGATGTGTAGGAGTGCTGAAATCTCGCGTACAGACGTATGACACAAGTGACACCAAATGACCTGAGCACGTTCGATGTCCGTGAGTTCCGCGGAGCTCCCCATTCTGCACTCTCACGATATCTAATGACTATTGAGGTCTCTGATATGGAGTATTTGGCAGTAGGTGGCAACACAATGCACCTAATATGAAAAACGTATGTTTTTGGGGGAGTCCGGATACTTTCGATCACATAGTGCATGAGAAAGGTTCGACAGAGGCTCTCTGACAAGCACCCACGTGCAATAGTGCAATGATGCCACTCAGCGATTTGGCGGGTGGTGGATGAGGGAGGCAGGCATCCATTCCATCTCCAGAAGACAGTGGTGCTGTTGGCCCACGAGTTAGCTTCGCGTGTGGTGTTCGGGAAGTGGTTCCTCCAGCATTGTGCCAGAGAGCCGTGTTGTGCTGTGTATGTATTGTTAACGGAGGAGACGTCATTCACCCATGAGGGTGTAATCAACGCCAACAGTTCTAATGTGTGGGCGGACGCGAAGCCACACACCACCACTACATGGAGTGTTTGAGGTTGTTCGCACCAGGCCCGGTGTCTTTGAGCAAATGCGGCAATCAGTGATATGCAGAAGTCAGACATGCTGCTACGCTGGAGGCAGGCATTTTGAACGCCTATTATAAATATATTTAATTCACAAGTTGTGGAAGCACTGTTGCGGGGATTATTAGCGATCAGATAAACTAATTTAAGCAAGTGAAGAAAACAGTCTCGATCTCATTCTGGAAGTCTCAATCTCAATAAAACATTTAGTTTTTAATGTATGTTTCACATTTTGTTTACTTTGTACAATATATTTAATTTGCTGACACAGCGGAATAAATGGTAATACACCTCATTTGGATCCCGTTGTCTAATGTTTGCCACAATGTCTATACGTATGGTTCCTCCCCGTTTCCTTGCGTTCTTGTTCCTGAACTTTAAATACAGCAAAAACGTCGACGTCTCAGAATTCCTGCCGTTATTCACGTAATGCAGCCTATTGGCGCACACATCAGCGGAGTTCAAGGCGATGGTTGCTGCATAGGCCGACGTTCACTCCGGTAATTTCGACGGTTCTGTAAAGTTTGGAACGTAGGAGACGAGGTACTGGCAGGAGTAAAGCTGTGAGGACGGGGCGTGAGTCGTGCTTGGGTAGCTCAGTTGGTAGAGCACTTGCCCACGAAAGGCGAAGGTCCCGAGTTCGAGTCTCTGTCCGACACACAGTTTTAATCTGTCAGGAAGTTTCAGTCCATTACTTGTTTGTGAATGGTACGTACAGATGTAAAGGGCATTCGATGTGCTTGGTGCACAATCTAGCGATCCGCCCTTGTGTTGGGCAGACGAGGTCGACCAAAACCTTGGCAAGGAGTGTGCCTACCCTGATGTTCCCACAGATGACTTATATCAGTGATTGAGTATGGCATGAAGGCCCCTAACACTACAACCATAACTCTGAGCGACGTGTAATGGAACTGAAGGGACCTGAGTTTCCTCCACTTGATTTTTACGAGAGACCACAATTAAGAAAGAGAGAAGTGACAAGTTGTGGACCAACTATACCGTTGACGAAAATCGGTGGGCGACGTGTCGCTGGAACTTATAAGCAAGAAGTATATTGACACATCCATCGCTCGTTGTTGACAAGCATTGACCTACTGCAATATGGGATGTGTAGTTGGCAGGAGGAGGGGCTCAAAACACCGAGGTGGGTCAGTTACTATACGAGTACGGAGTCGAACTCTCATGTATCTACTGGTAACTTGAATCCACGCTGTAGGATGTGCCACTCAACAGTGCAGGCTGCTAGACTGCATTTTCTGCTGCAGCATCCAGTGCATATTGAACCTTCTGTGTGGGATGGGATGCATCTGAACTCCCATATAATTTCACTTCTCAATACACCAGAAATGGCGCTCATGTGCCCGTTATCCTAAACAGCCTCCAAACATGACCTCCTACTGCATGCACCTATTTTCACACTCAATATGATTTGGATGAAGCATGCGGAAGTGAATACAGAGAGAGCGAAAGGTTATATACAGCTTGTACAGAAACCATAGAAGCAGTAGTTCAGAAGTCAGTGAGACAGAGTTGTAACCTATCTCCGATCTTATTCAGTCTCTACATTGAGCCAGTAGTAAAGGAAACCAGAGAAAGTTTTGGATAACCATTTAAGATCAGGGAGAAGAAATAAAAATTTTGAGGTTTTTCCACTGCAATTCTGATTTCGTCAGAGACAGCAAAGGACCGGAGTGTCAGTTGATTGGAATGGATATTGTCTTCATTATATAACATGAGCCTTAACAATATAAGATTAATGCAATGTAGGCGAATTAAACCAGGTGATGTTGAGGGAAATAGATTAGGAAATGAGACACTAAAAGTAATTCAGGAGTTTTGCTATGTGGGAGCCAAATTACTGCTGTTGGACAAATTAGAAATTATATTCAGTAAAGAAGGTAATTTCTGAAAAAGAGGAAGTTGGTGACATCAAATATAGGTTTATGTGTAGGTAAGTCGTTTCCGAATGAATTTGTTTGGAGTGTAACCGTTTTATGGAAGGGAACTGTGGATGATAAGCAGTTCAAACAAATAGAGAATAGAAGCTTTTGAAATTTTGTAGCATAGAGGAATGCTGAAGATTAG
Source organism: Schistocerca americana (assembly GCF_021461395.2). NCBI lineage: Eukaryota > Metazoa > Arthropoda > Insecta > Orthoptera > Acrididae > Schistocerca > Schistocerca americana. Next base: position 198,713,669 of record NC_060126.1, on the reverse strand, counting down.
ACGGGTAGATGTGATTATAAATCTGGGGAGGAAAATAATTTATGCCACTACTTAGCTAAGAGATGGGACTGCTTAACAGGACACAATTTAAGTAATCAGGGAATCAATTTGGTAATGGAGGCATGTGTTAGGGGTAAAATTGTACAGGGAGACCAGTGGGTGACTACAGAAAGCAGGCTGAAAGGGCTGTAGGTTTCTTTAGTAGGATAGAAATGAAGTGGTTTCCACAGGATAGACTAGAGTAGCTAGATGCATCAAGCCGGTCTTTGGATTGGAGACTAAACAATAATATAGTATCATTTACTCACCTCCCAACTGTGTACACATACAGTATTAGTATCTGCATTAATAGTGGGGGTAGAGTGGGTTTAAGCCCAGTGATTTATGACCCCCTCAGCCACCTATCACTTTCAAGTTCACCCCCTAGCCTCCAACCCCTACCCTTCCCTCTCCAAACCATGTAGGTCACTTGGGCTGTTATCTATTGTGTCTTTAGCCCTTATCACTATAATTTATTACTCCATTTATTACCCAGTCCTACAATTTAAAACCCAAGATGGATGCCAGATGTTTTTTCAGGATAGCCTTATCTTAATTAGTATAATTTATGATATTTATATCACCCTTATCTTTATTACTATAATTTATCACTGAATATGGCTGCCACATCAAAACATGGCTGCCCAAAATGGCGGAAGGTCAAAGGGTCATATAATTACCCTGAAATATCCCTTCACCGCCTCCCCCCCCCCCCCCACCCTTCTGAAGCAGTTTTTCCCATTTCCATGACACTACAATCGCCTGTCCATCCACCACTCTTATGCAGCATCCTGGCATAACAACCAGCATATGTTCTCGGCACTGGTGTTCTGTATGCTGCAATGAAGCATTCATCATTACGAAGTATCACCAGAGACCTGCCATCTCCAGACAATAAAAAATGACTCAGTGGAATTTAAGTACTGTTAACTCCTTGCTGTCTCTCGTTGCTCATTGTTATTATATCTATCATTTACTAGTGAACCCAGCAATGTTTTGCAATTGTTAATTATGTATTGGAATTGCATATACATCGTAATCTCCTCCTCCAGCCCTCTCTCTATCCCTCTCCTCCTCCACCTCTTTCTTTGTCCATCCCCTCCTCCCTCATCTCTCTCTATATATCCTCCTTCCCCTTCTTTATATATATTTCATCTCCTCTTCCCATACCCGTCTCCTCCTCCTTCTCTGTCTATCTCCATTCCCCCCTCTCTCTGACCGTATTTATTGTTGTCGCAGACAGAACTTTGATTGGTAATGGAAGTCAAAAGGAATGGGTAAATCGGTTGGAATGACAGAGTATGAGGTAGACCTTTACAACTGCTGGATCTGTGAGAATAGGAGCTTTGATAACAGTATTTACGATGGTTTTAATCTGTGAAAAGATAGATTATAAAGTTAGCCGTAAATACAACATTCCTGCTTCCTGTTAAAAATTGCTGCGAAAAGAGAAACACAACTGAATGTTTGCAACGTGCCAAATTACTGCGAAATAAGATCAATGTAATCTTTGCAGTACATCAACGATATGATCATCACAGATAACACAATGAAATATCGCTTGTAATTGCTTTCTTTTTCGCAAAAGATCAGTATATAATGCGGAATTCATTGTTGTTGTGAAAACATGCGGTAGCAGAACTGTCAAACTGAAAGTCACATTTTTTTATGAAATCAAATGACAGCAGCACTTTTAAACCGACCGTCACATTTCTTTCATTGAGATTGTCGTACAAAAATACCATCCAATTTCCGGTGGATTTTCCAAAAATTTTCTTTGATACAAACCTTGTCCTGAAAATTATAGGACAAATAGGTCGACCCCTTGTCAAGTGATGATCTTTCTTACACACGGCAATTGACTTTTATTTATATAGATTGTGTAGATGTATTTTTATTTATTATTTCCTCTTCAGTGCGATGGCCTACCGATTCATTAGAGCAGAAAATAACAAATAGACTTTCTGATGTATCTGAGCAGGATACAGCTGTACCCAGATAATGAATTTCCATTATCTGCACCACCGCATGTCGAGCCACAGCTAAGTTTATTCGGTATATTTTCGTTCAAAACTACTTATCAAATGACTACCCGTCGATATAAATGTGTAAATTTAGGCATATCAGTGGTTAGGGAGAGTTAAGTAGTGAGAGAGACTGACAATGTTCAACGTAGTGCTAAAATGTACTTTACAGAGATGGGAAGGGACCTTCTATGTAACATTACTACACGGTATTATCTATCTCATCCTCCTCCATACATCTACATCATTACGAAGACGACGTCCACCATCGACATGTAGGCCCCACAGCACTCTCTTCAAAATGTGAAGTTAGTGATCACGATTGCTAAAAGTAGGATGGTTGGAAAGGAATTATTCTCTCTCAGAAATGATTAAACTTATAACTTACATTCTCTGATTAAATATCCATTACACAGAGTTCGTAGCATCTTGTTCAGCAAATAACATCCCAAATAAATTTTCTCTTTACGTGTAAACCCATCGTGCATATGTTGTTTTCATTATCTGTTTCTTCACAGTTGTTAACGTGGTTATGCAACAATCGTAATCACAGGCTGCAACATCATTTACATATTGCACACCAAGATGACTTCTTTGTAAGAATTATCCATCAACTAGTTCGGATAATAGCTTCACTTACACAGGTGGTATTTCATCTTTGGAGACAAACCGGCTGCGAAATTTATTGACTTAGCTTCCAGACCAGTATAAGCTACCAGTTTCACGTATTTACTATGAATCTCTGTCCATACTTTTCTTGTTCCCACATGTGCTCTCTCCACGTATATTCCATGAAAAGCGCAGAAGACATGGTCGTATACCAAAGGAGTTTCGTACGTGTACATATCATTGGCGGCTATGTAAGCGATAAGAGTCATTGTTCTCTGTGACAGGTAGAACGACCACGAGAGTTCATTCGTGTTGCTTGTGTGTAGTGATGTAGTGTTGTTTTCAAGCTTGGTAGGGTATATGACGGGCGTGATCAGCGGCAGATCTTGTGGTCACTATGAAGGACGCGTAGATGCAGCATACTCGAATGAGACAACATTGCCACGACTTGGCAGAGTTTGAAAGGGACCTCATTGTGGATCTCTATTTGGTCGGCTGGTCGAATCGTGCACTATCCAGATTTGTGGGGCATTTGGATGTAACAGTGGCCCGTTGTTGGACTGCATGGGAATGTGAGGGCAGGCATACTTGTCGTCGAATTTCCGGTCGATCAAGTCTGACCACCAAAACAGAGGATCGCCGTATTTTATATCGAGCACATCGTAACTCCTGTACATCTGTGCTTGCCATCGGAAAACAATAAAGTAAACCCTGTAACAGTCTGTGTCATTCTGCACCACTTGTACGAGACTGGCAGCGGCCAGACTAAGGAATTAACTTCCCGGGGGTGTAGGCTGCCGTTAACACCACAACACACACAGCTCCGTTTGGAGTGGTGCCGTGACTGGGAAGTGTGGGTGCTGATAAATCGCGGCTATGCATTACCCCAGACGACCATTGTCGGTGAGTATGGTTGCAGATTTACAGAAGCCGCATTCTTCCATTGTTTTGAAGGGGAACAGTGGCATTACTCCTGGCGCACTGGTGCGGCGATCCAGCTGGTATGACTTTGGGTCACGGCTAGTAAAATGGCTGGTTCAAATGGCTCTGAGCACTATGCGACTTAACTTCTGAGGTCATCAGTCGCCTAGAACTAATTAAACCTAACTAACCTAAGGACATCACACACATCCATGCCCGAGGCAGGATTCGAACCTGCGACCGTAGTGGTCGCTCGGCTCCAGACTGTAGCGCCTAGAACCGCGCGGCCACTCCGGCCGGCTCACGGCTAATAATGACTGAGGAAACTGGCAGCATAACGACACATCACGAACATCCTGCGTCCTCATGTGGTGCAATTCTTCGACAGAACAATCCTCCACACTGTCTGCGTAATGTTGAGATACTCCTGTGGCTAGCAAGACCCTCATATTAGTCCTTGATGGAGGTATCTTGGGACCAACTCGAAAGTCATCTCCGTCCCGGCGACAGTACCCAGGATGTCAAGTTCCACTCACAACATATGTGTGCCAGCTTGCCTAGGAGAAGATGCAACGGCTTTTGACACCCTTCCCAAGCGAATCAGCGTATGCGTCGAGGACAGAGGATGTGTTACGTCATACTGAGGAGTGGGCTCATACAGCCATGCTGCATGTGACTGATATTGTAATCACTATAATAACGTAACATGTCCTCTGAACTCGTGAGGATGTTTATAGGTCATAGTTTTCCATTTACATCGTCTCACTCAGAATTGTACGTTTGAAGAGGGTCATTTTAATTCAAATGGTTCAAATGGCTCTGAGCACTATGGGACTTAACATCTATGGTCATCAGTCCCCTAGAGCTTAGAACTACTTAAACCTAACTAACCTAAGGACAGCACACAACACCCAGCCATCACGAGGCAGAGAAAATCCCTGACCCCGCCGGGAATCGAACCCGGGAACCCGGGCGTGGGAAGCGAGAACGCTACCGCACGACCAAGAGATGCGGGCGGTCATTTTAATTATCTCATTCATAATGTCCTGCCTAGGAAATACAGATGGGCGTTTTGAACATGTTGTTGTTGTGCTCTTCAGTCCAGAGACTAGTTTGATGCAACTCTCCATGCTACTCTATCCTGTGAAAGCTGCTTCATCTCCCAGTACCTACTGCAACCTACACCCTTCTGAATCTGCTTAGTGTTTCATCTCTTGGTCTCCATCTACGATTTTTACCCTCCACACTGCCCTCCAATACTAAATTGGTGATCCCTTGATGCCTCAGAATATGTCCTACTAACCGATCCCTTCTTCTGATCAAGATGTGCCACAAATTTCTCTTCTTCCCAAAATCTATTCAATACCTCCTCATTAGTTATGTGATCTACCCATCTAATCTTCAGCATTCTTCTGTAGCACCACATTTCGAAAGCTTCTATTCTCTTCTTGTCCAAACTATTCATTGTCCTCGTTTCACTTCCATACATGGCTACACTCCCTACAAATACTTTCAGAAATGACTTCCTGACACTTAAATCTATACTCGATGATAACAAATTTCTCTTCTTTAAAAATGCTTTCCTTGCCATAGCCTGTCTGCATTTTATATCCTCTCTACTTCGACCATCATCAGTTATTTTACCGAGCGAGGTGGCGCAGTGGTTAGCACACTAGACTCGCATTCGGGAGGACGACGGTTCAATCCCGTCTCCGGCCATCCTGATTTAGGTTTTCCGTGATTTCCCTAAATCGTTTCAGACAAATGCCGGGATGGTTCCTTTGAAAGGGCACGGCCGATTTCCTTCCCAGTCCTTCCCTAACCCGAGCTTGCGCTCCGTCTCTAATGACCTCGTTGTCGACGGGACGTTAAACACTAACCACCACCACCACCATCAGTTATTTTGCTCCCGAAATATCAAAACTCCTTTACTACTTTAAGTGTCTCATTTCCTAATCTAATTCCCTCAGCATCATTAGACTTAATTCGACTACATTCCATTATCGTCGTTTTACTTTTGTTGATGTTCATCTTATATCATCCTTTCAAGAAACTGTCCATTCCGTTCAACTGCTCTTCCAAGTCCTTTGCTGTCTCTGACAGAATTACAATGTCATCAGCAAACCTCGAAGTTTTTATTTCTTCTCCATGGATTTTAATTCCTACTCCGATTTTTTCTTTTGTTTCCTTTACTGTTTGCTCAATATAAAGATTAAATGACATTGGAGATACGTTACAACCCTGTCTCACTCTCTTCCCAACCACTGCTTCCCTTTCATGCCCCTCGGCTCTTATAACTGCCATGTGATTTCTGTACAAATTGTAAATAGCCGTTCGCTCCCTGTATTTTACCCTGCCACCTTCAGAATTTGAAAGAGAATATTCATTCAACATTGTCAAAAGCTTTCTCTAAGTCTACAAATGCTAGAAACGTAGGCTTGCCTTTCCTTAATGTAGCTTCTAAGATAAGTCGTAGGATGAGTATTGTCTCACTTGTTCCAACATTTCTACGGAATCCAAACTGATCTTCCCCGAGGTCGGCTTCTACCAGTTTTTTCCATTCGTCTGTGAAGAGTTCGCGTTAGTATTTTGGAATTATTATATTCTTCTTGAAGTCTGAGGGTATCTCGCCTGTCTCATACATCTTGCTCACCAGATGGTAGAGTTTTGTCAGGACTGGCTCTCCCAAGGCTGTCAGTAGTTCTAATGGAATGTTGTCTACTCCGGGGGCCTTGTTTCGACTCAGGTCTTTCAGTGCTCTGTCAAACTCTTCACGCAGTATCATATCTCCCACTTCATCTTCATATTATTCCATAATATTGTCCTCACGTACATCGCCCTTGTATAGACCCTCTATATACTCCTTCCACCTTTCTGCTTTCCCTTCTTTGCTTAGAACTGGGTTTGCATCAATGCTCTTGATATTCATACAAGTGGTTCTCTTTTCTTCAAAGGTCTCTTTAATTTTCCGGTTGGCAGTATCTATCTTACCCCTCGTGAGATATGCCTCTACATCCTTACGTTTGTCCTCTAGCCATCCCTGCTTAGCCATTTTGCACTTCCTGTCGATCTCCCTTTTGCCTGCATCATTCACTGCATTTTTATATTTTCTCCTTTCATCAATTAAATTCAATATGTCTTCTGTTACCCAAAGATTTCTACTAGCCTTCGTCTTTTTACCTAGTTGATCCTCTGCTGCCTTCACTATTTCATCCCTTAAAGGCACCCATTCTTCTTCTACTGTATTTATTTCCCCCTTCCTGTCAACCTTCCCTAATGCTCTCCTTGAAACTCGCTACAATCTCTGGTTCTTTAAGTTTATCCAGGTTCCATCTCCTTAAATTCCCATCTTTTTGCAGTTTCTTCAGTTTTAATATACAGTTCATAACCAATAGTTTGTGGTCATAGTCCACATCTGCACCTGGAAATGTCTTACAAATTAAAACTTGGTTCCTAAATCTCTGTCTTAGCATTACATAATCTATCTGAATCCTTCCAGTATCTCCAGGCCTCTTCCATGTATTCAAACCTTCTTTCATGATTCTTGAACCAAGTGTTAGCTATTATTAAGCTATGCTCTGTGCAAAATTCTACCAGGCGGCTTCCTCTTTCATTTCTCACCCCCATTCCATATTAATCTACAACTTTTCCTTCTCTTCCTTTCCCTACTACCGAATTCCAGTCACCCATGACTTTTAAACTTTCGTCTCCCTTCACTATCTGACTAATTTCTGTTACCTCATCATACATTTCATCAATATCTTCGTCATCTGCGGAGCTAGTTGGCATATAAACTTGTTCTAATGTGGCAGTGGTGGGCTTCGTGTCTATCTTGGCCGCAATAATGCGTTCACTATGCTGTTTGTAGTAGCTTACCCGCACTCCTATTTTTTTTTACTCATCATTAAACCTACTTTTGCGTTACCTCTATTTGATTTTGTATCTATAACCCTGTATTCACCTGACCAGAAGGCTTGTTCCTCCTGCCACCGAACTTCACTAATTCCCACCATATCTAACTTTAACCTATCCATTTCCCTTTTTAAATTTTTAACCTACCTGCCCGATTAAGGGCTCTGACATTCCAAGCCCCGATATGTAGAACGCCAGTTTTCTTTCTCCTGATAACGACGTCCTCCTGAATAGTCCCTGCCCAGAGGTCCGAATGGGGGACTATTTTACCTGCGGAGTATTTTACACAAGAGGACGCCATCCTCATTTAACCATACAGTAAACCTGCATGCCCCCGGGAAAAATTACGGCTGTAGTTTCCCCTTGCGTTCAGCCGTTCGCAGTACCAGCACAGCAAGACCGTTTTGGTTGATGTTACAAGGCCAGATCAGTCAACCATCCGGACTGTTGACCCTGCACTACTGAAAAGGCTGCTGCCCCTCTTCAGGAACCACACGTTTGTCTGGACTCTCAACAGATACCACTCCGTTGTGGTTGCAGCTACGGTACGGCTATCTGTATCGCTGAGGCACGCAAACCTCCCCACCATCGGCAAGGTGTATGGTTCATGTGGGGACGGTATTGAACGTATGTGCTAAAAATTTTTGCAGTCAATGTTCGGGTGTCAATGAAAGGAGAGGTCTAGGCGTTAGCTACCACCAGACCACAGGCCAATGTCGTAGGTTAAATCGCAAACTTTTCCTCGTTGTGTAATAAACTGACTGCATGGAACACTTACAGTGGTGATCTGTATGTCTGCAGCCCCTCTTGCACAGCTATTAGAGGAGTGGGCTATGCTGATGGCACCAGCGCTATACCCTCTCCATAAAAGCATGAACATAACATTACAGTGGAGTGTCGCTTATCACAGTCATCCACACGATGCAAACACATTGTAACAAGTTGGCGTAAGGCAACTGTAAATTTCTTCTACTATGACCTTACCTAAGACTACCGTCCTGTATTGCAGTTTTCTCCCCCTAAGCACATTCTGGTATGTCACTTACAGAATGTTACTCAAAATGCTGTCATACAGTTGTTTTCCATTCAATACAGCTGAAGGATGGTCGTCTTAAATTAAAGCATCTGACTTCGTGATAGAGCGTGCGCGGCAGCTCCTGTCTCTGACGCTGAGAGTCGGCGCCTCTCAAAACTCCGTTCCCGACCCTCCCCTGTCCCCTGACGACCCTCCGTCTGCCACCCCCCCCCCCCCCCACACACACACACAAAAATTCCTTCTTCCTGCCTACCTTCCAACCTCCCAAAAATGACTGGTGGAGGGGCTAACTCTAACTCTATACTACTACCTACGTGCCAGTTGATAAACGCCATAAAATTTTCAAAAAATCAGGGAAAAGCCAGAAAATTTCCTCCTCTCTAGATATACGAAGGTGGTGCTGAAATGGAACCAAATTATTTTCGATTGGTCGGTTCATTGTTGCCCTTCGCTAGGACAACCGAGAGAGACTGATTGCCTGAACCAAAGTTTTGGAAAGAAAAAGAGAGGCACCTCTCCTGTCCTCAAGATGTAGGCACAGAGAAGCCTGGTTACGATACGTGAGGGGTCGGACGCCAACTGCCGACTCCTTGACGCCGCTTGCCAACATACAAATGGCGGTAGTGTAGGGCGTACAGACTAGGCCCCCCTCTAGGAGGCGAGGTTGACATAGTGAGGTTCACTGATGCGCTTCTCTGTCGCTACAGTAGGACACGCCAGCCCGCTGTAAAGTTGAACAGACACGAAAGTGAAGTGGGAAAATAGACTGGCCCTGAAATCAATAAATATTGCATAGCGATTTCAGACAATACTGTCACAGTATAAAGTTCTCAACAATCGAGAGGATTTTTTTGAAGAACCACAGTGATTTACGACCATGCTACAGTAGTATTCTCTTGCCCTCCAGCAACATCATGAGAAATTTTCCTTGTATCACAGAGGGACCCGCAGTTTAACATGTAACCTGAACCGTGGGGCGGCCTGAAATTTTCACATTTACAAAGCATTATAGAAGATAAAAGAACATGAATCTTTCAATTTTGTGAACATTATGTGATCCGAAAAGTGAGAAAATCTAGTTGGGAACGGATGAATAGGCTCAAACAGCCGTGTCGGGAGGCCTTAAAAATTTAATACCATGTCCAAGTACACGCCTGCCGTGACTGGACGAATACACCGAAATATAACGGCAGCTGCGTTCATCATGATCAGTAGGCCTGTATAGTTTCTAATGTTGGGTTATAAATATAACTTGCCTCTTGATGCTCTTTTCTTTAATTTTTTAGTGTATACTTGTATAAACCGGCAGCTGTGGTCACATCCAGTAGCGTCATTATGATGAGAGAAACTGAGTAATAAGCTATTGTCCGTACGTTAGTTGCCCTCATGTTTGCCTGTTCGGGTGAATATAGCTCGTCATATTCACCGCCTCCCATCTCCTTCCCCCCTCCTCCCCCTCACCGAATTGTGCCAACTCACGCTCCGGAAATGTGAAATACAGGTGCATTAATAACCGTTGTATCCGCCAGAATGTTGAATGCAAGCGTGTAAACGTGCATGCACTGTGTTGTTCAGGTGCCTGACTTTATTTTGCGAGATGGAGTTCCATGCCTCTTGGTTAGTCAATACAGGGCGGTTAGCGCTGGATGAGACTGGAGTTGTCGTCGGATGATGTCCCAAATGTGGACGATTGGAGACAGATCTGGTGATGGTGCAGGCCAACGCAACATGTCGACACTCTGTAGAGCATATTCGGTTACAACAGCGGTATGTGGGCGATCGTTATCCTGTTGGAAAACACCTTCTGGTATGCTGCTCATGAATGGCACCACAACACGTCGAATCACCAGATTGACATACCAGTTTGAAGTAAGGGTGCGTAGGATAACCACGAGAGTGCCCCTGCTGTCATACGAAATCGCACCCCAGGCCGTAACTCCACGTGTAAGACCGTTGAGTCTCGGAATCAAACAGGTTGGTTGCAGTCACCCAGATGGTCCCCTTCTAATCATCACATGGCCCTCATTGACACCGAGGCAGAAACAAAATTCATAAGAAAAAACAACAGTCGTCCATCCTGCCCTCCAATGAGCTCTCGCTTGACACCAGTAAAGTCGCAAATGACGGTCGTTTGCGGTCAGTCGAAAGCACGCTACAGGGCGTCTGGCACAGAGTTGTCCCTGAAATAACCGAATTTTAACAGTTCGATGTGTCACTGTGATGCCACTACCGCTCAAATTGCTTCTGCAGATGCAGTACGATGCGCTAAAGCCACACGCCCTCTCGACAGTGCCACTTTTCCGACCGGGGCCCAGTTTTCTTGCGGCCATAGATTGCCATGACCACCGCTCCCTGCAATATGTACTGTGGCTACATTGCGGTCAAGTCTCCCTGCAATGTCGCAGAAGGAACATCCAGGTTCTCGTAGACCTATTTCACGATCTTGTCCAAACTCTGTCAGGTGCTGATAATGCGTTTTTGTCGCCTTGAAGCCATTCCATCAACTCTCGATTTCCAGTCGCAAGTAACTAACGTTCGCGACCGTTACAGCGATTATTCAGAGCAAACCTGATTTGCATCCTCATAGTGACGTTACTAGCGTCACTTTTATGTGACTGCCGTAAATTTTGAACAGACGTCATCTTTAAGATATTCATTCACTCCTGCCAACTTTCGTTCATGTTGCCCAACTCCTTCTTGGTGTTGCGACTTTTTTCCGTCAGTGCATTACGTAGGAAACACCAACCAATAAAAGCATTTTCACAGATATCATAAAGTTCAAAAGTCAAAGAGTATGTAGCGACACGTCATCGTCTTCCACCGTAGTCTGCTGTGTGTCGTCGTTGCGCAGTGCGACATATTTTTATTGTTAGTTTTTCTTTCATTCTGTATGTAACTGTACATAGTTACAACTTTAACTCTACTACCTGTTCTCCGTAAGCTTTCCCAGTGTGTTAATGACGATTTTACGCTGATGTAAGGCGTCTTCCCACTAATGGAACGGATTGGATACGATTGTTTTAGTCTTCGATAACTAAAGTAATTGTTTCGAATTATCGACAGTGGATCACTTTTATACCCTCTGACAGCTTGAAGAAGCATTATGTAGCCACCACCAGCTTGCACACTGCCTTATTGACAACTTGGGTCAATAACTCGTGGGGTCTGCGCTCCACTCGAAACCTACCATCAGCTCTTATCAACTGAAATCGGGATTCATCTAAACAGGCCTCGTTTTTCCAGTCGTCATGGTCACGAGCCCAGGAGAGGCGCTTAAGGCAATGTCTTGCAGTTAGCTAAGGCACTCGCGTCGTTCGTCTGCTGCCGTAGGCCATTATCACCAAATTTCGCCATACTGTCCTAATGGATATGTTTGTCGTACATCGCATATTGATTTCTGTGGCTGTCAGGCAGCGTTGCTTGTCTTTCGGCACTGACATCTTGATGCAAACGGCGCTGCTTTCGGTCGTTTAGTGATGGCCGTCGGCCATTGCGTTGTCCATAGTGAGAGGTTGTTGTTGTTGTGGTCTTCAGTCCTGGTTTGACGCAGCTGTCCACGCTACTCTATCCTGTGCAACCCTCTTCATCTCCCATTACCTACTACAACCTACATCCTTCTGAATCTGCTTAGTGTATTCATCTCTTGGTCTCCCTCTACGATTTTTACCCTCCACGCTGTCCTCCAGTACTAAATTGGTGATCTCTTGATGCCTCAGAATATGCCCTACTAACCGATCAAATAGTTCAAATGGCTCTGAGCACTATGGGACTTAACGTCTATGGTCATCAGTACCCTAGAACTTAGAACTACTTAAACCTAACTAACCTAAGGACTTCACACACATCCATGCCCGAGGCAGGATTCGAATCTGCGACCGTAGCGGTCACGCAGTTTCAGACTGAAGCGCCTAGAACCAACCGATCCCTTCTTCTAGTCAAGTGAGAGGTAATGCATGAAATTTGATATTCTCGCTACTCTCTTGACACTGTGGAGCTCGGAATATCGAATTCCCCAAGATATCCGAAATGGAATGTCCCATGTGCGCAGCTCCAACTACCAGTCCGCGTTCAAAGTCTGTTAATTCCCGTCGTGCAGCCATAATCACGTCGGATATCTTTTCACATGAATCAGCTGAGTAGAAATTACATTTCCACCAATGCACTGCCCTTGTACATCCATGTGTAAGCAATACTACCGCCATCTGTATATGTGCATATGCTATTCCACGACTTTTATCGCTTCAGTGTATATAACTATGCACAAAGAAGCGAGGTAAGCCCACGGTGTGTCAGTGAGCCTAATATTAGTATCGCCCTTTCGAGCGAATGAGAAGGGAAAAGCGAGACAGGGCCATTTGCCGGAGGCCGGGCGGTGAGCGCGCGGCGCGGCGCTGCCCCAGCCGGCGCCCCCGCACAGGCCAACAACCTGCGGCCTCGCCGCGGCGCGGCCGCGCCTCCGCGTTTCGTTATCTTCCCCGGGCGTAGGCCAGGTAAACACACAGCGGAAACGTGCCGCCGCGATGACGAAACGGGCGCACAAAGGGCACCGTCGCTTACCGGCTCCGCAGTTCCAATTTCCGCTATTATGATAACTGTTCAGCATTTGCGCTTACTCTGTATTACGAAACTAAAACCACTTGCTCGATGTGTTTAATGGTGGCTGAGCTTCGTGGCTGTCGTTTAAATTACTGAAGTATCTCAACCAAGTATAAAAGGCATTGTCAGGCTGACTGGCTCCTCACCGCCCTGCCCAAACCTCTAAGGATAGAAACTTGTAATTTGAACAGGGTGCTGATCTTATACTGTAGACACCCCTTAACAAGAGATTTTTCGGAACTATACCCCTAAGGGGGTGGAACAGGACATGAAATTTTTTTAAAAAAATGTGTTACTATTAAGGCAGTTTTGAAGTTATAACTGCGAAAATAGGTATTTATTTTCTCAGTCAGAAATAGAAAAGTACATGTTTCAACATTTTTGGGAATTCAATCACCAAGGGGTAAAATCGTGGGTGAATATCTTTTTAAAATAAATTATTAATGAAGTATATTAAAGCATTTTTAAATCTACGTGATTGAAAATTGGCATTTGGTTCCTCCGTTAGCTTTTGGAAATTCAGTCCCTAAAAGGGTAAAGTAGGGGATGAAAATGTTTAAGAAACTATTTCCTTGTATGAATAAAATTTGAAAGTTAAGCCTGTGAAAATTTGTATTTGACTTCTCTCATGTGTTAGGGGATAAAAGTTTCTATGGAAACATCTCCACAAGAACGCATAAGGCATGATTAACAACCTTGGACTTTAGTTACCAGGATCACTTTTTGGTCAGAAGTACTTCCGAAAAAGCCCATGCTTCTAAGGACTTAATTAGCGTGAAAAAGTTACGAGGTGTTACAATTTATCAACATTTTTATCCGTTTAAATAAAAACAAACAAACAAATAAAAGCCGTGAAGAATAAGCAATCCAGGCGAGCGATGCCACGTGCGCTAAACTACTTTAATATATGACACATGCGGCTGCAAATGTCAGGAAATACGCCAAAATTGGATAATAAATGTTGAACATGAAACATCAAATGCAAGATACGGAGGTTATTTTTGAGCGTGTGTATGTAGGGATCACTGACTGATGCAATTCTTACATTTAAGTTAAAGGTGCAACATTCGAACTACTTTTGTAAATGTGATGCTTTGTAAAAATAGAAGTTAAAAAATTATTTTCCATTCTGTAACCAAGCAAAAGCTTTTTCTGCTTACAAAAGTTATTTAGTAAAAAAATGTTGGTCATTTACTGGCAACGACGCAGTTCGTAAGCTTATACTCATTCACTTCTCACGCAGTATGCTATGCTCTTGTTATGCTGTACTTTGCAGTAAACTAGGGTAGACCGCGAGACTGGTATATCCCTTTCCTCTCTGGCCCACGCCTCAAATACAACACTTTTGTGCGTGATTCTGGACTGCAACGACTGTGCGGGCTCCTGGCTTGCGTTGGGTAGCTATTTTGTTCCATAATGTGACCACCAGAGAGCAGCAGATGACATCGAACTTCGATGAGAAGACAGAACCATGCCTCCGCGAGATAAATACATTGCATTTGCCTCCATTTCGTTAATTTAAGGCAGTGCTGCGTTATTTTAGACTGAGAATGTTTCACGTAATGTATATAAGGTCTCTAAACAAGTGCTTGAAATGCCAATTGGATTTTATAAATGTTTCTATTTAGAGTTGCACGATCGTGCGACTCAGGCGTTAATGACGGTAAGATTTGAGGAGGAGGAGGAGATTAGTGTTTAACGTCCCGTCGACAACGAGGTCATTAGAGACGGAGCGCAAGCTCGGGTTAGGGAAGGACGGGGAAGGAAATCGGCCGTGCCCTTTCAAAGGAACCATCCCGGCATTTGCCTGAAGCGATTTAGGGAAATCACGGAAAACCTAAATCAGGATGGCCGGAGACGGGATTGAACCGTCGTCCTCCCGAATGCGAGTCCAGTGTGCTAACCACTGCGCTAAGATTTGATGCTAACCTCACCTTCACATGCAGACAGTACAGCAAATATTCACACTAAGATCTATGAACAAATATTACTGCTTTCGTTTTTATATACAAATAAAATATCCTTTTGTCTTTTAGGGTTAATGGGTGAAGAAATAATACAACTTATTTTGGACGATTCCGATTTAAGTGATCTCTCCAGTGACGACAATGACGACGATTTTCAGCCAAGTACCTCATCTTACAATATTGTGGACGATAGTGACAATTCTGGTGCTCGTGGTGGTAAAGACGGTGACAAAACGAAGGAAGAAGAACAGGAGATACAACAGAAATTACGTGTTCCATTTCCAGGCAGGAGGCTTCTGTTTCTCATGCAGAAGTTTGCTTCCAAACCTCATCCTCCTGCAAAGATTGTCACCTCAATTTCGGCTAGTGCTGCTTATGATTCACTGACAAAACATGCCCAAAATAATTGAGTGCATGAATTCATTTAGAATAAAGCTTAATAAACTAATTTTGGCTGTTGGTTCAATACAAGGAAGTGGACTATAAAATTAATACTTCACTTCCTTGCCTTGAGCACTGTCAATAGTTGGTTGCAGTATATAGAAGATTGCAGAGAAAACAGAATTCCTAAAAGAAGTATCCTGGATTTGCTCAAGTTTAGGATGGCCATTGCACAGACACTGATATCAGCACCAGATGGAAAGAGAAATCATGTAGAAAATGACGGAGGTCATGAAAGTGAACAATTTGAGAAGAAAAAATGAAAATTTACACTCCATCAGCAAAACCAGCTGTTGACAAGCGTTACGATGGTTACGACTATTGGCTCATAGTGGATGATATATCTTCATCAAGATCTTGCGTATATGAACACTGCAAGAACAGGAGCAAGTCACGTTGCATCAAGTGTGACCAATATTTGTGCATGTCCATGGGAAAAAAAACTGCTTTCGTTTATTCCATATTAACAAATAATGCATGCGTGTGCGTGTGTGTGTCTGTGTGTGTGTGTGTGTGTGTGTGTGTGTGTGTGTGTGTGTGTGTGTGTGTTAATTTGTGTGTGAAAGGGAGAGAGTGGGTTATTTTGCAACATATATATATTTATATCAGTTCTGGGATACTACTGTATTCAAAATCCTTGGAAGAAAAATAAATAAAAGTGCTTCTCGAGCAGCACAATACATATTATTTGGAATGGGATAAAACCTAACTAGCACGCTCGTGCTAGTGACGTTTTGAAAAAAAAATTATCACCCTAAGAATTTTTTCAGTATTTTTACCTGATTCCAAAGGTCATAATGCATGAGAATTGGCATATTTCAGACAAAGATTTAAAAACTTTCTCTCAGGGTGGAAAGGGATATAAATTAATACCCCAGTATGTCCCAAGCAATACTGCCTGCCCGACGCAAGACTCAAACATGGGGCTGCGCACATAGGCCGGAGCCACACCTACATGAATACATGACTTGGATTGGAATGATCAGGTGCGACAGACCGATAGCCTCAACCGCTGCACGTGCAGTGAGGTACGGCGTCTGGTGACATCCCATGTTTAACATTGGACATCCACCTTTCGGGTATTTCTCGACAGCTGCGGTCCCATGTGTCTTAAATTAAACTACTCCCAGCGTTATTCACGTCGCTTCAGAAGTTTTTAAACTTTCATAAAGATCACCCTGCATAACCCGAAAAAAGTAGTTACAACTTACTCCATAAAATCAGTTACAAGGGTCAAAATGCAGTCGATAAAAAAGTAGTGCTGACGATGATATAAATATTTTACATCAAATCAACGTTGGTGAAAGAGTGAAACGCATCTTGGCAAAAATAAAACTGCAGAAAAATGCCTGGCTGGTGTACTTCTTCCAGTAATGAAACTATCTGTCGCATTAACACTGTTTTCCGACTTGGTTCTTAAACTGAGAACCTTACTTTCTGCAAACGTGCGGTTTGGGCAGCGGAGTAGTGCGTATTGAGCATGTCTCAATAGTGCCCCTCGTCACAGTACTATGAGCGTACTAGATGGTTTGCTTGATATAAGGAAAAATTAAAGTCTTCTTTGGGCTCCAAAACTGTCGGATTGTAATAAATGAGAATTTGCAGTCAGCAGTGGAAAAACAGTTCAGGGTTCGTTTCCCATACCAAGCGTATCCAATTAAGTAGAATAGTTTCGTTGAGAAGAAGGGTTCAAAATACCATTACCTTTCGTTAAAGGAAATTACATCGATTTCGATATCGTTGTGGCCGTTTTGGTTTCACAAGTGGAGTTACCGAACGGGTTTTCATATTAAAGGAAGAACGAAGATTGAAACTGAACGTCCCGTCGATAGCGAGGTCATTAAAGAGACGGCATGAACTCGGAAAGGGGAAGATGTCGAGTAAATCAGTCATGTCCTTTTTAAACAAACCATCCCTGCGTTTGGCTTGAGAAAACCGCGGAAAAACTAAATCCGGGTGGCCCGACAGGGATCTGAGCCGTTTTCATATCTGTATGCACAGTAACATAATCTCACTCTTGGGCATGATTGGGCGGTGAATCACGCCCGCTGAAACTTGCGAGCATCGTTTGCGTCCGTTGGTCTGGATCGCTCGTTAGCCTGGGTGTTGTTTCTAGGCGGATTCTCACTCGTTTTGGTTCTCCATCTCTGCTTCAGGTATTGAACATAAAAACGGTTAAACAATATAGTTCACAGGACAGAATTTACATTGCATAGCATCCAGAAAGAAGTCGTGGTCTGTACTTCGATTTCTTTATGCTGTTAGCGTGTAACAGAATATAAATACTGTTAACGTTTCCGTTTCTTTCTGTTTTCAGAGCCGACATAGTTCACGGAAGGAAACACGATCTGTAAGTACCATTTAATCATCATTCTGGTATGTGCTGCTTGGAAGTGGGGCATAGTCTTATTTTTCCAGCCATTAACAAATTTTTCACTCCAGGTCACGTGTTAATAAGGAACAGCCATCATATATTCACTTCATTTCATTTACTCGGAGCAGTGTAATGCTCTCATTCCATATTAAGACTGGAGTATGTTGCAGAAAATATTACATGCAGTGCAATACTGTAAAGGAAGATTATCGTTTAAAACTATAGTGGCAAATAAAAATTCCTGCAAGACAATGACTCCATATTTCCTGCTTCCTGAGTGTGCCTCCAGGCCTAACTCAAACTCTCAACTCATCCTTACCGATGCGTTTAGAGACGAAACAGCACAAAGTTATAGCAAGAAACCAACCGCGGTCTTGGCTACAACGATATAGAGAAACCACTGTGCTCTGACAGTAGTTTGAACTCAACTCCTTCACAGTGGAAGACCACTGTCTTAAGTACAGAGGCATAGTGCCACGGGAAAACACATGAAAAAAAAACAGGTATTCCACATGTAGAGACAGCAGAAAATTTTTAATGCTGTGAGTTCTTCAATATCGATACCTATTACTTCAAAATTAGAATGCTAACGGTAGTAGGATTGTATTGAGAGAGCGGGGCCAGATAACCATCTTATCACAGTCTCAGGTTACACATCCAATGACAGGTATCCCACTTGGGCTCCTAGGTGGCTTGATCCCCTCTCGCATGACGAACCCCTGGGAATTGTTGAACGTCACACAAGGCAAACACCCAAGAAATTGTGTGAGTTATATTCAGGGTCATGACATAAGCGTACAGCTGTCACATGATATAAAACTGCCGGGAAACCCTCTCAGTTAATGGGACCAGTGCGGATCAAGTAACTCCTCCTCCCTCTCCCCACCATCATTCTCCATAACTGTGACACTTGAGTCTGAGATATTCATTCTGCATCTGAGCGGCGTAGAGGGAGGTTGCAGGCTGTGTCTTATTTGTTAACGAAAAATCACGTCACTTGTATTCTCCTTGTGAGTGCCGGTTTAATATTACATCATTCGAGGCAGAGACAACACCGAGACAGATATGTAAGTGCTCCCACTCTTCTGCAATTTTACATTTATTTCCATATTTGTCCAGATACTACATTTTTTCATTCATTTTTATATTTTTTCCGGATTTTATGTATTTTATGTATTTTGCCCAATTACTCAATATCCAACGCACAGTTCCTGACGTTGTGTCGAGGTCATGACGCTCTCAAACAGTCACAATGCAGTACATGCCCGAATTAGTTATCAGTGCTATAGAAGCCATCTTTTGTAACTGGGAGACTCTGGAACTCAGCAGTATAGGGAGAAGTTGTAGGCAGTGGCTGTATGTTAGTAACAAATTACGTCACTTGAGCTCTATTTGCTAATAACTATATAATATCATCAATTAATCAAAATGACAGTCACAATTGATTAATTGATTATAAGTAAACCAATCGCTGCTATCTCCACGCAACTATGTTGTCTAAGAATTTATATAATAGCACGTCATTCACCGCACCAGTGAAGACCCCACCCAGACAAATATGTAAGTGTGCTAATTATTCCCAAATTTTATGTAACTGTTTCCCATTTTCCACAATTTTATGCATTTTAACCAAATACCTTAGCTATACGCAACATCACGTCAACGTCGCGTCACGTCAACCCCGCATCGCGTCGCGTCGATGCTGCTCTCAGCCAATCACAGCGCAGCATGGGTCCTGATTATTTATCGTTGCTAAGCCACCATCCCATTACTATTGAGTGTGTGACGTCAAGGAGTGTGAGACAGAAACGAACACATTGCTAGAAGTAATGATGTCACGTCATATAAATGATGTAATAGCAAATTCTATGAGCACTAGCTATTTCTAACCAAAGATATTGTACATATATGGACTACCACAGCACGATAGATAAACCCTGCCAAACCAACGCTACGTTAGTAGACTGTGTGAGGTCATAGCAAAATTCTAATGCTTCAAACCAAAAATACTGTACGTGTAACACAGTGCTACAAAATACGCAACTACAGATATAGTCGACCAGTAACTGCAACCATCCTCCGTGAAATGCACGTCACCTGCAGGACAGCACACCCTACTAACTCAAACATGTGGGGTATAGCCCCGAGTACCGTACTAGCAATGGCCGAGAGAAGAAGCGGAATTGTGGATGTAAGGATCTCCGGCGTGCTGGCTGGCACTGTTGCTGCAATATCAGTTCTGGACAAGGGATCCCTCCCGCCTTCCCACCCCTCCCCCCTCCCCTCCCACCCCCCATACATTCTCTGGATAATGCCAGTACGCTATGGAAATCATCGAGCGGTCGTTGCCATCAGATGATCTCAGGTCGCAAACGAGAGAGCTCCACATCCCTGCCCAGCACTACGCCAGAGAACGTAGACATGGTACAGAACGTTGCATAACTACAGGTGTCATCGTCTCCGACCTGGTGACTGGCACAAAAGACATTCAGTCACTCCGGCAGAGGGCATATCACCTGGGCAAACCAGTCGTAACTCGCAAATACCTACACACTCACCAGAGGAAATCTGTGGACATCTTTGCGGATAAACGTCGCTAACAGTTTAAGCGCCAAACACTTTCCTCCCCTTCACCTTTTCTCTCTGGACCAATCAGAAACATGTACCCCATCCTTCACCAACAATCATGCTTGTAACACTACCGTGGGGCACACCATTTTCAGCCATACTGTATTCCCAAGTGGAATGAGAGTACATAATTATAATCACATCTAATCCAAGTAAACACTGCAATGTTATTATTATACAGAACGAGTCACTAACTGTTGCTACCAAGAATAACTCCGAAAGTATGACAAGAGTTGAAAAGTTTGCGGGAAAAAAGTTGCATGGGACAACGAGGGTTATAACATGACGTTGGTTTTTTGTTGCTAGTTGGGGTCGCTTCAGAGATATGAAGGTCAACTTTGTTTTTTATAAATGGGATGCTATAGTTTGATACTTATTTTCGGACAGCGGCTATCGAGACGAATCCGATGATATGTAACAGTAACGTCTTTGAAGGTCAACGAAGGTCAAAAAGGTGGCATGCACGTCCATTTACAAACGATGTTCGAAGTGATGATTATTGGTATCAATGCAGTGCTCCAATCTTCTTATCATGGATTGAGTGGTATTCCTTATCACATCGGCACTTATCGGAGCACATGCTCTGACAATTCTCTCTCGCATATCTTTAGGTATAGTTGGAACGTCTTTATAAACGATGTCTTTTACGGATCCCCAAAAGAAAAACTCCATAGGCGTCAAGTCTGGCGAACGAGCCGGCCACGACACATCTCCTCCGCGTCCAGTCCAACGATTTGGGAATTGTCTCTGTAACTCATTTCTAGCTATCAGCGAAACATTTGACGGACACCCATCGTGTTGATACCACGTTCTGTTCCTTGTTCCTAAAGGAATTTCTTCCAATAACAGACCTAATATTTCTTGCAGGAATGTGGTGTACTTCTTACCATTAAGATTTCCTTCGATGAAATGGGGCCTATAATTCTGTCCTCCAGAATCCCACACCACTCATGCATCAACCACGATTTTTGGTGTGCAGCTTGCATATTATGCAAATTAACGTTCCCATGGTTTGTGAATGTAGCCTCGTCAGTAAATAAAGTCAAATTAATAAATGTGTCATCCCTCTGAATCTGAAGTTGACCCCATCGGCGACGAATACAATCCGTACCACTTAATTCTTGGTGGATACTGATATGGTAAGGATGATATTTAAGGCGATGCACAACACGAACAACACTACTCTGAAACTTCCTGGCAGATTAAAACTGTGTGCCCGACCGAGACTCGAACTCGGGACCTTTGCCTTTCGCGGGCAAGTGCTCTACCAACTGAGCTACCGAAGCACGACTCACGCCCGGTACTCACAGCTTTACTTCTGCCAGTACCTCGTCTCCTACCTTCCAAACGAGAAGAGGTACTGGCAGAAGTAAAGCTGTGAGTACCGGGCGTGAATCGTGCTTCGGTAGCTCAGTTGGTAGAGCACTTGCCCGCGAAAGGCAAAGGTCCCGAGTTCGAGTCTCGGTCGGGCACACAGTTTTAATCTGCCAGGAAGTTTCATATCAGCGCACACTCCGCTGCAGAGTGAAAATCTCATTCTGGAAACACTACTCTGTCTCATGCCAGATTCGCTTGTGATTTGACGCGAACTAACACAAGGATCTCGAACCCCAGTGGTAAGAGTTTCAATTTCCGTTTCCTCGTTGGTAACTTTCCTTTGCTGGATATGTTTCCGATGCGTTAGATCAAATTGTTCTCAATTTATCATACACATATTTAAATGAACGACGTGAAGGGCGAGTACGTTGAGGATATCTTTCAGCGTGTAAGTCTCTAGCTCTCACTCAATTTCGCTGGCATTCTCCGCAAATGGGAAGCGAATCGGCTTGTTCTTCGAAGAAATATATCATTCACATTCGCTTGATTCCATGATACTAGTCTTACCGTTCCTATTAGTGTTGTGTTGCGGAACCGTCGAATGGTGTTTACATGTCAATGGCACGTTAGGTGGATACGCCGTATTCGGCGAATATTTGATGTTTGCACGTTATATGAGAGAGATTTGTCATAGCATGTGCTTCGGCAAGTGCCGAAGTGATAAGGAATACCACTCAATCCATGGCAAGAAGATTGCAGCACTGGATTGATACCAATGGTCGTCACTTCGAACACCTTCTGTAAATGGACGTTCATGCCACCTTTTGGACCTTCATCGCCCTTCAAAGGCCTTACTGTTACACATCATTGGATTCGTCTCGATAGCCGTTATCATAAAATAAGTACCAAACTATAGCATTCCGTTTAAAAAAACGAAGTTGGCCTTCATATATCTGGACGCGACCCTACCTAGCAACAAAATACCAACGTCGTATTATGACTCCCCGTTGTCCCATGTCACATTTGTCCCACAAACTTTTCAGCTACTATCATATTTTCAGAGTTATTCTAGGTGGCAATAGTTAGTGAATCACCCTGTGTGCGACATTACTAGAAGTATGTTAACTACATGAAAATCCGAGCTAGCCATCGCTGATAAAGTAGTTTAGACTGATCCACAGGATTTCAAAGACACAGGTTGGACACCTAGCACACGCCAAAATGTTGTTGTGCGAGAACATTCATAAACAGATGTTAAAAATAATCCGAAGTATGTAAGTCCTCACCACAAACAAAGCACACACAGCAATGGCCACAATGCAGCAAAAATAAACTCTTTCGACGTGCAAAGCCATGGACTCACGGAGGCCACGATAGCCCTATAGGATAAAAGTGCGACCTTAGAGGTCGAGCATCGTCTGTGGATAAGGATTTTCTCTCAAGAGCAATTAACCTACCACCAACGCTATTCAAATTGCGAACAACACCCGCGCAACGGCTGCGGAGAAAAAGGACTGGACGTACCTGATAATCACCACCATATTAATGAGGAGATGAGTGTCTGTCGGCGCTGCGTCAGCAGCGCTCCACGGGAGACCTACATCGGCACTGGGAGCCCGCAGACAGTTCTCGGAATAGTGACCATACCTTGGTCGTGCAACACCTCCCTCGCTTCTCCCGGGAAAGAGCCATCTCATTGGCTCCACATAACCGCAGGGGAAACGTGTTACGCAAACTGATAAATGGGGGAATCACTCTCCTGTGCGTCACTTTAATGGTCCTTTCAGTGGATACCAATACTTGCAAACGCCTTCGCCTGATAACTCACGCCACCTCTTACCATTTACGATGGTCGCACTTCGGCTTCTTTTTATTTATTTATTTATTTATTTATTTTTAGTCATCTGTCTTGTAACTGTTTTACTGCTTTGATGCAATCCCCCACGAATTCTTCTCCTGTACCGACATTTAACCTCTTCGTCTCAGAGTGGCACTTGCAACCGACGTCCTCAGTTATTTGTTGGATGTATTCTAATCTCCGTCTTCCGCTGCAGCTTTTACCCTCTGCAGCTCCCTCTTGTACCGTGGAACTTATTCCGTGATATCTTAAATAATGTTCTACAGTTCCGTCCATTCATCTTTTCAGTGTTTTCCAGATATTCCCTACCTCTCCGATTCTGCAGATACCTCGTTATTCCTTACCTTACCAGTCCACCTAATTTTCAACATTCATCTGTAGCCCAACACCTCAAAAACTTCCCCACTTTTCGGGTTTTCCCACAGTCCATCTGTCCGTCATGAGTTATTTTCCTGCCTAGGTAGCAGAATAATTCCTTAACTTATTCTATTTCCTGATCGCCAATTTTGATAGTAAGTTTCCCGATGTTCTCATTTCTGCTGTTTCTCAGTACTTTCTTCAATTTATTCTCAGTCCATATCCTGTGCTCATTAGACTGTTCATTCCAGTCACCACATCCTGTAGTTTTTCTTTACTTTCACTGAGAATAGCATTGTCATCGCCAAATATTATCCTTTCATCTTGAATTTTAATACCACTCTTGAACCTTTCTGCTATTTCCGTCATTGCTTCATTGACGTTTAGATTGAACACTAGAGGCGAAAGACTACATACCTGTCTTACATCATTTTTAATCTGAGCACTTCGTTCTTGGTCTTCCACTCTTATTGGTCCCTCTCGTTTCTTGTGCATATTGTACATCACCCGTCTTTTCCTATAGCTTACCCCTAATTTTCTCAGAATTTCGAAAATCTTGCGCCATTTTACATTGTCGAACGCTTTTACCAGGTCGGCAAATCCTATGAACATTTCTTGATTTTTCTCCAATCTTGCTTTCATTATTAACTGCTAGATCAAAACTGCCTCTCTGGTGCCTTTACCTTTACTAAAGCCAAACCGATCATCGTCTAACATATTCTCAATTTTTTTCTTCATTCTTCTGTACATGTGGGAAGAGAAGTAAAGTATCGTCCAATGATTGGTCCTGACAGTATCCACGAAACAAGCACCGAGATCGGTATCAAACTAATAAACTTCGGCGAGACAAGGAGAATGACTATTAGAAGCACATGCTTTCCCCGCAAAGTAGTACATAAAGTTATCTGGATATCTCCAGATGGAAAAGTACGGTGAATCAGATCGACCATGTTCTTGTTGACCAAGAACACCATGGTAGTGTCGAACATGTGCGATCCTTCCGCGGGGCAGATATGAATTCCGATCATTTCTTGGTGGTAGTAAAACTACGTCTGAAAGCTGTTTACCAAGGGGAGAAGAAATCCTGAATAGATGGCCCGCTTTGACACTGATAAGTTGGAAGATGTAAAAGTGAGACTACGCTATCAAGATAAAATTACACAAAACCTCACTATATCGGAGAAATCTAACAACGTGGTAGACACACGGTTGGTGTTGAGGAATGCTGTGTTACAGAGTGCAAGAGGAGAACTTGCTTGCGATCCAAAACGCAGAAGTAAACCTTGGAGCGATGGAGAATGTCGAGGATCTTTTGGGATGTGATCAGCGAAGAGGATACAGTGCTTAGAAAGGGACCTTTGCCTTTCGCAAGCAAGTGCTCTACCAACTGAGCTACACAAGCACAACTCACGCCCCGTCCTCACAGCTTTACTTCCGCCAGTGCCTCGTGTCCTACTTCCCAGACTTCACAGAACCTCTCCTGCGAACCTTGCAGAACTAGCACTCCTGGAAGAAAGGATATTGCGGAGACATGGCTTAGCCACAGCCTGGGGGCTGTTTCCAGAATGAGATTTTCACTCTGCAGCGGAGTGTGCGCTGATATGAAACTTCCTGGCAGATTAAAACTGTGTGCCGGACCGAGACAGGTTCGCAGGAGAGCTTCTATGAAGTTTGGAAAGTAGGAGACGTGGTACTGGCGGAAATAAAGCTGTGAGGACGGGGCGTGAGTCGTGCTTGGGTAGCTCCGTTGGTAGAGCATTTGCCCGCGAAAGGCAAAGGTCCCGAGTTCGAGTGTCGGTCTGGCACACAGTTTTAATCTGCCAGGAAGTTTCATATCAGCGCACACTCCGCTGCAGAGTGAAAATCTCATTCTGGAACCATAAAATACTGTTGAAAGCAATAGAAGAAGCAAAGTCATCACGCTCGTTTTTCCAGGCCTCAAGATTTGCCAGAGATGTCTACCGACAACGTACATTAGTTTTAACGAATGAGACGGGTGAAATGGTACCGCCAGAATAGCAGGCAAACTTATTTAAAAAAAAAAAACATTTTGAGTACCTATTGAATCGGGACGTTCCGCCGACGGTGACAACTCAGATGGGAGCCCGTTTTGATAGAATGGAAGTCCCTGAACCATCAGAGGAAGAAATCAGTGTTACCCCAAACCTACTCAAGAATGACAAGGCCCCAGGAGAAAGTGGCATCAGAGCTGCTTCGTTTGGGAGGACAACCACTCCTGGGTGCATTCAAACGATTAATTTCCACCTTCTGGGCAGCAGAAATAATTCCTGAAGAATGGATAGTAGCAATTGTATGTCGCAGCTTCAAGAAGGGTGATGCTACCCAAGTATCCAATTACCGATGAATTTTACTTCTTGAAATTGGACACAAAGCCTTTACAACTCTTCTACTAAACACAATGAAACCACTGGCTGAAGGAATTGTAGGCACATATCAATGTGGGTCCGTACTCAGAGGGTCTACCATTGGCCACAAATTTACTTTGAGGCAGCTGACGGAATAATTCTTTGAGTTCAATCGGGAGCGACGCCTCATCTTCATCGATTGTCGGCTAGCCTATGACAGCATTGACTGCGTCACATTATGAAAACGTTAGACGAACTTGGCATCCCATCGAAATACATCCGTCTAATTACAGCTTGCTACTCCCAGTCAACTTCTAAAGTACGGTGTGACAATCAATTATCACCACCTTTCATTATCCAAAATGGATTGAGAGAAGGAGATCCATTGGCGCCAATATTATTCAACTTGGCCTTGGAAAAAGTAAGTCGTGGCACTTGCCGAACCAGAGAAATGGACATGGTGGGAGAAGATACAATTCTGGCATTTGGTGGCGATGTTGTGATCCTTGGCGACACTCTAGAGCATATGTGTGCTGATACTTCGGGATTCCTCCAAAATGCAAAAGAAATGAGCTGGAGGTGAACGAGGACAAAACTAAACATCTTGGAGTATCACGTCGTAGAGATCTCCCTCCTTCCATTGTTGTGAACTGGCATAGCTTCGAACGACTT
Organism: Schistocerca americana; assembly: GCF_021461395.2. Classification (NCBI taxonomy): domain Eukaryota; kingdom Metazoa; phylum Arthropoda; class Insecta; order Orthoptera; family Acrididae; genus Schistocerca; species Schistocerca americana. The sequence continues at coordinate 198,686,552 of NC_060126.1, read as the reverse complement.
GAAGAGTTCAAGTACCTGGACTCAATATTAACCAACAAAAGTGGAGTGACGAAAGAAGTACATCAACGCATAACAAATGCTAATCACTTGTTGTCTAGTCTGAACAAACATTTTTAATCTCTTCTGATATCTCAGACAAACCATCTGTACACGACACTGGTGAGGCCAGTGCTTTTATACTGTTGTGAAACTTGGGCGACATAAGAAACGACAGATGATTCAATATATGCGTTTGAAACAAAGGTACTTTGGAAGATCTATGGACCCGTCTACAATAACATGGAAGGTAAATGGGAAAGAAGAAAGAAAGAAGACCTGTACCGGAGGTTTGGAAACGCCGCACATTGGACGAAAATTGGGACAGAGTCGACTACAATGGTTTGGCCACATCTTACGAGCGAACGGATCCCTTCCTGAGAGAGTCCTCCACTCTCAACGCACGGGAAAACGCCCGATAGCACGCCTGAGACCGCGATGGAAGCATCGAGTGACGACGATCCTTCAAGAGGTGGAACTGGCGGCCGTGGAGGATGATGCTAGAGACCGAAAAAGATGGAGTGCCATCTGCACCAAATACCTCCTCTCTTGTAATTGACAGACATTCCTTTTATTTAGGTTTTTGTGTTTGTAATTTTTTTCCTATTGTTCTTCTGCTGTAGGCCTTGAATGCAATAAATGATGATGATGATTCTGTACATTATTTTTGTTAACAACAAAACTTGATGCTTCTTGCACAACCTTTGTAACTGTGTGGATGATGTTTCTCAAAAGTCTTGTGGTGTATCACCAGTCTCAACATTGTACATACAATCATAAATAGTCGTTTTGTTGCCATTTTAAAAATTTCTATGGAATTTTATCTGTCCCTTCTGCCATATTTGATCTTCATTCTTCCAAAGTCCTTTTAAATTGTGCTTCTAATACCGGATTCCTTACCTCTTCCCTAACGACCCCTGTTTTTTCTTCTATCACGTCATCAGACAAGTCGTCCTCCTCGTATAGACATTCAGCGTACTCCTTCCACCTATTCGCTCTCTTCTCTGCATTACCATTGCACTTTTAATGTTACCGCCCGTGGTTTTACTTCCATTGAGGTTGTTTTGACTTTTCTCTATGCTGAGTCAGTCCCTCCAGCAATCATTTCTTTTTCTATTTCTTCACATTTTCATGCAGCCATTTCGCCTTAGCTTCCCTACACTTCCAATTTATTTTCATTTCTAAGTATTTCTGTATTCCTAGATTTCCTTGAACCTATTTTGTGCTTGCTTCTTCGACGATCAACTGAAGTATTTCTTCTATTACCCATAGTTTTTTTCCGCAGTTACCTTCCTAGTACCCATGTTTTTCTTTCCGGCTTCTGCGATTGCCCTTATTACAGACGTCCATTGTTCTTCAACTGATCTAATGAGCTATTCGTTATCGCGATATCTGTAGCCTCAAAAAACTTCAAGCTTATCAAAAATATTCAAATGTGTGTGTATTTCTAAGGGACCAAACTGCTAACCTCATCGGTCCCTAGACTTACACACTACTTAAACTAACTTACGCTAAAGACAGCACACACACCCATGCCCGAGGGAGGACTCGAACCTCCAGCGGAAGAGGCTGCGCAATGACTGCCATGGCGTCCCTAACCGCGCGGCCACTCCGCGCCGCTCAAGCGTGTCCCTTCATCGCTTAGTGCTTCCGTATCCCATTTCGTCGCGCACTGTTTCTTTCCGACAAGTATCTCAGACTTCAGTCTACTCTTCATCATTACTATACTGTGATATGTGCTTCAGGGTGCGCCTTTATATCTGCCTCTGGGTGCACCTTATAATCCAGTATCTGGTTCCTGGCTGAAATCTTCCAGTACCTCTCGTTATTTCCTAAGTGTACTTCCTCCTTTTGTGATTCTTGCACGGAGTACTCCCTATTACTTTTTGTTGCGGAACTCAATTAATCTTTCTCCTCTCTTGTTCCTATTACCAAACCCACATTCTCCCCTAATCCTTGCCGGCCGCGGTTGTCTCGCGGTTCTAGGCGCTCAGTCCGGAACCGCGCGACTGCTGCGGTTGCAGGTTCGAATCCTGCCTCGGGCATGGATGTGTGTGATGTCCTTAGGTTAGTTAGGTTTACGTAGTTCTAAGTTCTAGGGGACTGATGACCACAGATGTTGAGTCCCATAGTGCTCAGAGCCATTTGAACCATTTGACCCCTAATCCTTTCTTCTACTCCTTCCCCTACAACCGCATTACATTCCCCATAAGTGTTAGATTTGCGTTTCTCTTTATATGCTGAATTACCCGTGCAATATCCTCATATACTTACTCTGTCTCATCATATTCTGTTTGCATCGTCGGCTTGTGTACCTGAACTTTCATTGTCCACGTTCAATAACTGTCGTTGCTGATCAGAACAATCTTGTCACTGAACTGTTCACAATAGCTGATTCCCTGCCCAGCCTTCATAACGAATCCTATTCCCGTTATATCGTTTTCTGCTGCTGTTGATATTACTCTATATTAGTCTGACCCGAATCACTTTTCTTCTCTCCATTTCACTTCGATAACCCCCTCTGTATCTAGACTGAGCCGTGGCATTTCCCCTTTCAGATTTTCTATCTTCCCTATCAGGTTCATTCATTACATTCCACGCCCCGACCCGTATTATATTATCCTTTCGTTGGTTATTCAGTCTTTTTCTCATGGTCACCTCCTGAAGATCCGAATGGGGGACTAAGACAGAATCTTATGCCAATGGGGAATCATAATACTTTTTCAGTTACAGACCACATGTCCCATGGGTACAAATTATGTGTCTTTAATGCAGTGGTTTCCATTGCCTTCTGCATCCTCTTGCCGTTGATTGTTGTTTTTTCTTTCGCCCCTTAGGAGCAGACTGCCCTGAAGCTCTGTCCGCTCCTCCGCCCTCTTTGACAAGGCCATTGACAGAGCGAGGGTGACTTATTATGCCGAATACGATATTGCAGTGCCTGTGTTATTGTGAATTACGATGCAAAATTGCTTTGGACAAGCAGGCATGTTCAAAAGAACAAGCACTGCGGGAACTACAGCCGTTATGAAGTACAGTAAACGTATTCGCAGTTGCGAATATGAGCAATCATCAGCTGGATAATGGCATGACGACAATGAAAGTTCCAGCTGGATCGGCCCCCGAACCCGTAATTTCTCGTTAATCGCGAAAGCTCTCCTTACCCGGCCAACGCTCACTGCCAGACCCAAACTTCCATACATCGTCAGCCGTCACTTTTCAACCTGTACTCGTGCATCCATTATACAGGGTGGTCCATTGATCGTGACCGGGCTAAATATCTCACGAAATAACTGTCAAACGAAAAAACTACAAAGAACGAAACTTGTCTACCTTGAAGGGGGAAACCAGATGGCGCTATGGTTGGCCCTCTAGATGACGCTGCCATAGGTCAAACGGATATCAACTGCGTTTTTTTAAATAGGAACCCCCATTTTTTATTACATATTCGTGTAGTACGTAAAGAAATATGAATGTTTTAGTTGGACCACGTTTTTCGCTTTGTGATAGATTCGCTGTATTAGTCACAAACATATGGCTCACAATTTTAGACGAACAATGGTAACAGGTAGGTTTTTTAAATTAAAATACAGAACGTAGGTACGTTTGAACATTTTATTTCGATTCTTCAATGTGATACATGTATCTTTGTGAACTTATCATTTCTGAGAACGCATGCTGTTACAGCGTGATTACCTGTAAATACCACATTAATGCAATAAATGCTCAAAACAATGTCCGTCAACCTCAATGCATTTGGCAATACGTGTAACGACATTCCTCTCAACAGCCAGTAGTTCTTCTTCCGTAAAGTTCGCACATGCATTGACACTGAGCTGACGCATGGTGTCAGGCGTTGTCGGTGGAGAACGATACCAAATATCCTTCTACTTTCCCCACAGAAAGCAATCCGTGGAATTCAGATCCGGTGAATGTGCGGGCCATGGAATGGTGCTTCGACGACCAATCCACCTGTCATGAAATATGCTATTCAGTACCGCTTCAACCGCACTCGAGCTATGTGCCGGACATCCATCATGTTGGAAGTACATCGCGAATCTGTCATGCAGTGAAACATCTTGTAGTAACATCGGTAGAACATTACGTAATAAATCAGCATACATTGCACCATTTAGATTGCCATCGATAAAATGGGGGCCAATTATCCTTCCTCCCATAATGCCGCACCGTACATTAGCGCTCTCACCCAGGAGGCCCAGGTTCGATTCCCGGTACCGGAACTCCACCATTTTTTGCCGGCCGCTGTGACCGTGCGGTTATAGGCGCTGCAGTCCCGACCCGCGGGACTGCTACGGTCGCAGGTTCGGATCCTGCCTCGGGCATGGATGTGTGTGATGTCCTTAGGTTAGTTAGGTTTAAGTAGTTCTAAGTTCTAGGAGACTGGTGACCTAAGATGTTAAGTCCCATAGTGCTCAGAGCCGTACATTAGCCCTCCAAGGTCGCTGATGTTCCACTTGTCGCAGCCACCGAGGATTTTCCATTGCCCAATAGTGCATATTATGCCGGTTTACGTTACTGCTGTTGGTGAATCGCTTCGTCGCTAAATAGAACGCGTGCAAAAAATCTGTCATTGTCCCGTAATTTCTCTTGTACAGTCGTGCTCAAAAGTATCCGAACGACCTGAATTGCATTTCGCCTGATTCCCATGCAACCTACATAACGCAGCTCTCTAGCAGGTCCTCTAATGACTCCTTGGTACAGTCGTTTGACTATTGAAAATGGTTCCAACAAGTCACCACTAGAAAACACTGCTCTGTATCGCAATAACTCAAGATGTAAAGTAATACCACGATACTACAAATATCAGGGAACACCTCATCACAGATAAGACAGTTCTTAAGGCTTGTAAGCTCACATTTATTGCTATAAATAACACACCTGGAATGTTAGCACTCTCATTATTACGTCAGATAGGTAATACACGTAGTAAGTTCGTCGTATTTGTGATTTCCTCTTCAAAGTAACATACCATACTTGTTATTTAACACAAAATGTCATTAAAAATGTACGTTATTCACGAGCAGCTAGTTGAGAATCTGTATGAACTTCAAATGGCACGACGAACCGCCTCGTTCTGCGTATGGATTCAAACCCAGGTCATGCAGGCTAAGATTTCGTGGCTGACGGAAATTAACAGTCATTCCTGACTAGGCATAAAGAGAGTGATATACCTCATTTTTGGACAGTATCAGTTACGAAATATCAACTTTAAATTACATAACGTAACATTTTTAACGGACGCGAATTCCTACCCAGCATCTATTGTCCCTGTTAACGAACTACGAGAGATGTTAAATATTGCTTCTTCACAAGTAACTTACTTGAAATGCTGTGAGGTAAAGCTTTGTGTTGGACTGGGATTCGAACCCAGAACCTAATCGGAGTGTTATCGAAGCACAATAAACTACGACATATCGGATTTTCTCGGCAGTAGCTAGATGTATTAACTGAAATGACGAGACGAAACATTAATTTTTCCTTCCCAGGACTCCAACCTGGTACGTATCGCTGTTATTTTCTATAGAAAAGGAACGTTAAGTATGGGTTTGTTACACCAGTAGCGACATGTGAGCATGTTTGAACTAGAAATAATATGACGAAGAGTTCAGTGCTGACTGAGAATCGAACCCCAAACATATCGTTGTTGACTGCACACAAAGAGACGACAGTTACCGAATTTTTCTCCACCAGGAGCTCGGAATAACGTCCTTGAACTTACAGTGATCTCGCAAATACTTCTGTGTCTCACTGGGAGTCATAAACGTCAGATATCGTTAGTGTTGACAACGAATGAAAATGGATTAAAAATAAAAATTATTATCCACCATCAGATAGCTGTTCTCATGCTAGAGCTTGATAATACATAGTGAAAACTTTAGTGCTGGGCCAGGATTCCAACCCATTCATGCGCAATATGTGGAGATGTTGAGGAATCTGCAGTTTTGAACAAACAACAAGTTGTTGTCGAGCTGTATTGTCACGAAGGGATCAAATTCCGCGTTAAGGGCGGATTGAGTTGCATTCCCAGTTCAGAACCAATTTTATCGACATACAGAAGCACAGATAAAAGATGGAATAAGTGACCTGTGACCATACACAGGGCTTGTTTCGTCACTAGAAATAAATAACTAGTATAAGAAAGGTTACTGGTGATAGAGTTTCTACATGTCACCACTCCTTACTTTATTGTGGTTCCACCTAACGTCTACTTGGTAGAGAAAGAATATCATGTTTAATGTGATATTCAGACCACAATGCCATTATACCTTCTTCACTTGGCGCAGCCAGAAGAGAATAGAATCTGCCTCTCCCTATCAAAAAACATCGGCAGAAGTTAGAATCGAACCCAGGCCATCATCATGGGAAACTATCATCAGTCCAACAGACCACCAAACCCTCTCCTCTACGACTCATTTCTCTATTATAACAACGTTGGGGCACACAAGATGAGGATTCTGACACACAGGCTCCCTGTAGTGGTTTGCAGGATGTTCAGTACATTCATTTACTTGTTTGACCAAATCGCCATAAACTAACTGCCTTGGCTACCCAGTGCATACATTCGACTCTATTTCGTAATCACCGAAATAAAATAATGTAACTACCATCCACACAGAACTGCCAACAGTGTAGGATGCAGAAATTCAAATAGAAAGTGTTCCTTTCCATTTGAGCTACTCTATTGCGCCATCTGTTTGTTGAAACCGTCGTGCAGTGCAAAAGAAATGCTGTAACTGTCTGCCTCCCAGAAGTCTAGATCCAGCCACATGCATTATCTCACAGCACTGTGGAATGCGGAAGTTCTGAAGGAACTGTTGTTCACTTCCAGAGCTGCTGCAACTACGTCACAGCTAGTAGTGTAGCGGTAAGCGTCGCGCACTGTTGATAAAACGTCGCGTGTTCTATTACATTCGCTGCTACATTTTTTTAAAACGCAGTTCTGCTGTCTGCTGAAGTTATCTATTTAATGGAACATTGAACATAATTCTCTTCACTTCTCAACCCAAAATAGTCTCATGTGGAAAAAAGGCTAACTTCTGCGAAATTTTGTTCTTTTCAGGTTTAATAGATGGCCAGGCATCAGATGCGTCTCGAAACTTTTGTATTACCTATGGGGAGAGTGCATCGTGCCAAAATAGTCAGAAAAGTATTTTCTACATTAGCTGTCGTCGGTAATGGCATTTTATTCTTCTTCAAACCTTGTTTGACAGCTTTAACTCAGAACAAGTTTTCTACATGCATGTAATCATTAACTGCACGTGCATTGTCAGACTGTTATAGATAACATCAGAGAATCCGCATATATCGTTGATGATTAATTTCTCTCTCATGTTTAGTATTGTTTTAACAACACTAAAAGAAACCTTACGAAAACTGTGCACTCTATTGTAAGAAACAAAATAAAGCTATCTACGATAACCTTTCGACGAAAGTCTGTTTTAACACAACTGAGTATCTGTACACAAGCGTGCCTCTATCCGCACGAATTAGTAAAATACTACTCACTTAGATTTCGATTGGGTCTGTGTTTAAATGGTATGCTGTGTCATACTCAATAGGTATGCAAATGTGGCATTTCATAAATAAAGTTACGTATTCCTAGAAACCCAAAATTTGCTTGTCAGCAGCGGAAGGAGGCGTTACCTGTTGTGCAGCATTGTAAGTATTTCACCATTACACTTTGAGCTGAAAGTATTTTCTTGCGATTTGCTAATCAATTTATTTCCTTCATACTTATCACCCTGGCATATGAGTCTTAAGTGAAGAACAATATTGAATTTCGTATCGTTGACGGTCGATTCGAATTTCTTCAGAGACGCTTGTATTGTATAGCAGCTTGGCAGTAGAATGCCGAGATCTATGGCCATTAACACAACTTACTGAGTCGAGCTGCCAAGAGGACTTGATGTGTAAAGGTTTTCTTCTGATTTTGTTACAGAATTTTTTCTGGGAATTCGCAGCTCCATGAAATAATAGACAAAGATGCTCGCACGCGCTGCCCCTACCACGGTTAGAACTGACGATTCTCTTAACCGCTGGAACACGAGACACGCGCGGTAATACGGACACACTGCTGCCAGCACGCCACTCTCGTCATGGCATTGGTCGCTCAGCCTCATAACGCATCGAGAAAGATATTATAAGTTGTCACTTATGTGAAGAATAGCATTTCTTTAGCCAAAACATTGAAATTTCTGTCTCAGTGTCTTAGTTTACGTGAGGATTATATACCACGAGTCATTCACATGGAAAGGCAATATCAAGTGAATTTAGCGAGTCAATTCAGTACCATTCTCGGAAGTGATTGCACTGTCACAGTGTTGCCAAATGTTTGTGACGATGTTACCAATTCTCAGCTGTGCTAGGAACAGCTCTGTAGCGTTATAGGAGGAGAATCCTGTGCTCGTGTCATATGAGGATACGGAGAGGAGGCGCGTGGTTTGGTTAATATGCAGCGTTTTCTCCTACCAGCTGTGTCAAACATTCAGGTGTGTGTGATCTTCCATCACGATTACAGTTTCCCACAAAATATATACGAATAAAACACTTACTTTGTTACTTTGTGACAAAAGATTATTGCAGTACAATAAAAAGCCTTTGGAAATCAACTTTGCCCGCCTGTCACGAAATGTAAGATAACAAACACCTTGCACCTCGAAATCGATTGCATCTATGTGCAGTCTTGTGATCATACAAGTAGAATTTCATGAATTGCATGAGAATATAGAAAAATGTTGGTGCGAATGGAAGCTGTAAGAAATACAGTTACCCAATTATTCTGTACCACGTAATAATCAATTCATTTGATAATTTAGAAGAGGAGAAACTAAAAATTATGCCCATTAAGACAGAAACTAAAGTGGAGATGCGGGCACTGTGCAGATCTGCCCTTTTTCATCTTCAGATCTATACAAATAATGCATACTATCCAGCGTATTCATTGGTTTCGTAATGTTTCCCTCTTGTTTAGTCTTCTTATGATGAACTGGATCCACACCCATGAGTCTGAATTTTTCTTTGTATCCTTCCATCTACTATCTTTGTGTGTTATTGTTCGGTGTTCAAAAAGCAAAATATTATGCCTGCTCCCACGAGGTATTAAAATGTGGTCGCAAAAAGGCTAACGAATTATAATCAAAATACAGTGAGACGCCAATTTGTCTGTCGTCATGGTGTTAAGTGGACAGAAATAGTTGGGTGTTATTGCCTTCATCACCGGCATCCCGTTGTCGTCTTCTTTTACTGAGATTTTCATAGTACCCTGACACAAGACGCCAAAATAAATGTGTATATTCTCCGTGACGAAACATCCCACATTCCATTCATCCTGATCCATTAGTTACGTGCATCGGCGGCAATGAGTGATAGGAAAGCTGTTGTGTGGTGACGAATAACAATAACAATAGTAGTAATTACAAATCAATAATCAAGGATGTTTACTGCATTACAGACGATTAACAAAATAACCAAGAATGGCTGAGTGTTTAATTGGCGCACTGAGTAGGTGTTCTTACCACTTTGTTACTGAATTCTGTTATAGTTGTTTGCAGAGAGAAAACAAAGAACCCCGTAGCCATATATATCGCTAGTACAACGAGATATTACCTATCAACTATCCTTGCTTTACATCACGAGACGAACATGGCGTCACTGAGCTGATATTTGAAATACATTTCTGTTTTCTCTCTCTGTCTCTCTCTCTCTTTTTATTTTTATTTTAATTTTTTGAGGAAAGCATCGAGAAGTGCGATAATAAGCAAGTAGCCATATAAACTGTTTACAGTTATTTTCATCGGGATACTTAATGCAAAAATACAACTTTTAAGTGTGTTATTGCGTAATTCCAGTTATTGACAGTATATTCGTGAGCTTGCTCGCATTCAGTGGGGTGAAACCTATCACAGAAGCAAGCAAAACAAAAATATTTCTTGCACCATGCGCTACACATAAACGAAATCTCGCTGCACTGACGTGTTGTCCGATATATTGCACGGAAAACATATCTGATTCATGTTGCTAAATACAGCTCTATCAGATATCAATTTGGAAGCGTACCAAGTGTATAAAAGCATATCTTGGAATACGCAGAAAGGCCCATAGAGGTATTCGACTGAAACATAGCCATGACCCAAATTGTAACTGGGGTCGACAGCATCATCCTCTACCACCTTGACAACCCGAACGGTTACAGTGCTCGGCCGGTTACTTACGTTTACTGGTATCAAAGCTACAGCATGAAAACACAAAAATGTTAATAACCCGAAGATCATTACTTTTGGAACCCATAGAAAGTAAAGCACTCATCAGTCGGAAGAGTGGTTTGAACACCACAATGCTTTAATAGGCACGGTCTTGTTTGAGGTGGTATGCTGTTGCTTTCATCCGATCTTTGAGTTGACTTACCTAGCCAGTTAATAGGGGATCCTATAGTTTTACGTGGCTTTAGGACCACAGTGCAACTCGGCATTTTTCACATCAACAAACACTGCCCGAGGGGAAATATGTGTTAAACGGCACATAAAAATCGTGGGACTGGTGAGGGATCGAGCCTGAGACCTTCGTATCCATACTCTTGCTCTTTATCACCTTGCCATCATACAGCCAACACTGTAGTTTCTGCTTACCAGTAAAATTGAGGATCTCTCGTTTGTGCCTACGTTGGCACTTGCGTGTGCCTTAGGAGACCTTACCTTTGGAATTACCCTCGTATACGTGTGTCTAAACGCCTTCCAATGCCCACTCAAGGAAGACAAGGATACATAGTCTAGCTTCAATATTACAAATAGGCCTCAGTTTGTGGATGAACGCAGACTTAGGTTGATAATCATTTTGAATATTTATCAGTACTGTACCCACTGGTGTGAAACTCGTTTTCAACCAATGATTCCCACAGCTACAGGAACACTACTTTAGTACCTCTTGGACAAAATACTTACGCAATGCTATCAGACGAAAAAGATCAACCTGACACAAACTGTGGGAAGTTTGTTTTACAACCTTCGCACCTGGATAAAGAGCTTTTCCTATTTGAGATATCTGTGGACGTTACTGCATAACACGATTTAAGAAGAAACTAAATTCCTTCAGCTACGCCAATGTTTACAGAAATCGTGTCAACGGCACTAAATCGTGGTTTGTAAATCGTTTACCAGCCGTACTCTGCCGCATTTCGCTGGTTCTAAGGCAAAAAGCTTACTGACAAATTTCACAGGAGGAAAAGAGGGACGAAATGTCTCCCACTCGAAGGTCATGTTGTTTTACTTAAATGATCACAAAATCGGATAAAACGAACGATGAGGTTGTCAGTATAAGCACATTACTGTTGTCAATATGATGTTGCACCGCCCAGGGCCTGTACTGATAAAGGGCCCGTTTAGGTCAGGCATATTGTACACCGAAGTGGAAGAGAGAGCACCACTAAATTCTACAAACCGTATGCATTGCATACACACAGAAATTACTGTTACAGTGTACTTATGGAGCCCAATTAGTGAATTGCATATTTTCCGGTGAGAAAGAGCACTGGCAAACAGTCTTCGCTACATTAGGTTACTTAAACTGGCGTCACTCTGAGCTAGAATTTATGGTCAGCGACTAAGTGTAAGGACAGTGAGTCGGATGCGGGTTTTGCAACTGTGAAATACTCTCCTTACATTATGGAGGCGAATATTAAATTTGAAGTAATATTGCAAAAATTTTGGACTTGGATAGCTTAGAATGAAAATCTTTCTGTTTATTGCAAAGGAAAACAATTGATTTTCTAAAACATTCTGTGCCATACAAAACTTGAAACAGGTCACCTCGACCAAATCATATGGAAGAACCGACAGCGACGTATATCGGAAGGCAGTAAGATCCCTTGGCGTTTGGTTTGGCAGTATTCGACAGCCATTTGTAGGCGCAAGTAAATGAAGAAAGGCAGCGCGTTTTCGTCATCAAGTAACGTCTTCATCAATTACTTTAGTTCTAATGTGATCTACGAGTAATTGCTGATGTTTGATGTTAACATGAAAAGGATTCCGTAGACAGGGAAAGAACTTGTTCTTGGGCAACTACTTCTATAATCACCAAAAGGCCTTAAATGATCTTCAAGCACTTGTGTTCCAGCAGCGGTATGAAGAAAATGATAGTAATAATGACAGTGATAATCGAATTATCCGGTAACTTTACACTTCACAGTGGATTTTCTCGAACTAAGAAATTTCCTGAATTAGTGAAAATTTGAAAATGGCTTCACATCGAGGCTAGAAGAGTCTTTACATCCTGCTGACATGAGAATAGCATAATCTCCACGTCAGAAGCTTGCTTCTACTTAACCATTCAATAGACTCGCGTTTTTTCCCACCGTGACTAGCTTTGTAAGCTAAGCACATCATCCATTACAGCACACTCCTGGGGCTTGGAAATGTGGCCACAATGGTCTGGTGGAACGAACTATCACAGGTGCAATGCGTGGGTTCAGGCATTTACTTTTAAGAGGCACAAACAGATTTACTTTACCTCTGGTAACCTCAAGAGAAAGCTGTTATAATCCAGAATACGTATTAAACGTCACGTTCCTTCACTCCAAACTGGGCAGAGCCGGTTTACGTTGGAAAATGACATAGGTGGAGGTCAGGGTAAACAGAAATACTGTCGCCAGTAAACTTACTTACATTAGAAAATTTTATTTTATTTGATGAACTGACAGCCGTTTAAAGGAACAGGCTCTTAGTTTACTTGTACTTGATTGAACTAGAGACGTTGAAAAATTTGGTGCTGGACTGTGATTCGAATTCGTATCTCCTCTTTCGAGGATCTGAATCTCACGGAACAGTATAGTTCAATCATTTCGTTCCTTTCCCAAGACTGCAGTCTTCTCTAGGTCTCCTCCAAAGGTAAATATGTGGGTCCGAATCCTGATCCAGTACAAAAATATTCATAATTTCATTTCAAGCCCTATCACGTGCACACCGGCCTGCTAGTGAAGATTAACGTGCATTTTTAATGTCTGTTCATGTTGCCAACAATTTCTGGACAAACACGCACACATCTTACTGTTGGTGAGTAAGCAATTGATACTTAAGCAATATTCGTGGACAATAAAGAAGAACGATAGGAGTGCGGTTCGATTGTCGCTCAGGCACAAAAATTTATGTCCTTATTTTAGATTCAAACACCTAGCAGCTGGCAAGAAAAACCGATACGTAACATTTGATTTTACTTAGTTAACAATCCGATTACGTCTTGGGTTCGTATCTCCGTCGCAGAACTTCACATCATGCGCTTCATCTTTAAATGCATACTCACTTTGTTACTTCTGAATGGAGGTATATCAGACATCTTTCTTGGTTAGTTAACAGGGATGAAAGGGTCTTGATAGCAGCCTCGGTTCATTACAAAAACTGTCGTCGTTTATTTCTTTCTCTCTCTCTCGCATTCTCTTTTTATTTTTATTTGTTTGTTATGCTCGACTATCGGCGAGGCACGAAAGCGTCCGTGGATGAGTTTCTTAGTTTTGAGTACAGTTACGAAAGAAATATAAAGACAGCTATGAGAATTTCTTCAAATGGTTCAAATGGCTCTGAGCACTGCTGAGGTCATCAGTCCCCTAGAACGTAGAACTACTTAAACTTAACCAACCTAAGGACATCACACACATCCATACCCGAGGCAGGATTCGAACCCGCGACTGTAGCGCCTAGAACCGCTCGGCCACTCCGGCCGGCTGAGAGTTACTTATTTATGATGCTTAGTAAGAGTCAGTTCTGAGTATTATTAGTAACTAAGCTCCAGTTCCTAAACCTAGTTACAGAAATGAGAATCAGACGCATTCTCGTATTCCAGGCCGTAGCAGCCGCGTCTTTGAGGCGCCAGCTATGGCCACTTCCCAGCCCTCTGTAGGATCACATCGGTTTGTCTTCTTCCTGCTGGTAACGTAACGGAGATTTGGCAACAATGCAAGGTATGTTTGGCAACTCTGTGATCGACGAGTTACTTCCTGGTGTGCACGGAAAAGCCTCGAAGTTCACTTGATTTCTCCTGTCATTTCCATTGAATAATTTGAGTTGTTAACGCTTGAGGTGTAACAGAAGATTGTAAATGTACGGTTTTCAGCCCAGCAAAGTCATTGAACGTAGCAATCGCAACTAATCTCGTCCTGTAAATAGCGGTTTACGAGTTCTAGCCACTATTGGCCTCGTAAGAGGAAGGCGCAAACCATATGTATCCGCAAGCTCTGTGTTGACGTGCTGACCTCTAGAAAAGCGACTATTATGGTTCGCGGTTCTAGACTCGCTGAATGCAACGTTTTTATCCCTTCTGTGTAAGAGCTGCAAGCAGTCAGATCAAACATCGATAAGCAAATCGTAAGAACATACTTTCAGCTCATAGTGCAATGGTGAAAAACTTACAATGCTGCACAACAGGTAACGCCTCTTATCGCTGCTGACAAGAAAATTTTGGGTTTCTAGGAATACGTAACTTTATTTACGGAATGCCACATTTGCATACCTGTTGCGTATGACACAGCATACCATTTAAACACAGACACAATCGAAATCTAAGTGAGTAGTATTTTACTAATTCGTGCAGATAGAGGCACGATTGTGTACAGATACTCAGTTTTGTTAAAACAGTCTTTCGTCGTAAGGTTATCGTGGGTAATTTTATTTTGTTTCTTATAGTACAGTGCACAGTTTTAGAAAGGTTTCTTTTAGTGTTGTTAAAACAATACTAAACACGAGAGAGAAATTAATCATCAACGATATATGCGAATTATCTGATTTTATCTATAACAGTCTGACAATGCATTACATGCATGTAGAAAACTTGTTCTGAGTTTAAGCTGTGAAACAAGGTTTGAAGAAGAATAAAACGCCACTACCAGACGACAGCTAATGTAGAAAATACTTTTCTGACTATTTTGGCACGATGTGCTCTCCCCATACATAATACAAAAGTTTCGAGACGCATCTGATGCCTGGCCGTCTATTAAACCTGAAAAGATCAAAATTTCGCAGAAGTTAGCCTTTTTTTCGCATGAGACTATTTTGGGTTGAGAAGTGAAGAGAATTATGTTCAATGTTCCATTAAATAGATAACTTCAGCAGACAGCAGAACTGCGTTTTAAAAAAATGTAGCAGCGAATGTAATAGAACACGCGACGTTTTATCAACAGTGCGTGACGCTTACCGCTACACTACTAGCTGTGACGTAGTTGCAGCAGCTCTGGAAGTGAACAACAGTTCCTTCAGAACTTCCGCATTCCACAGTGCTGTGAGATAATGCATGTGGCTGGATCTAGACTTCTGGGAGGCAGACAGTTACAGCATTTCTTTTGCACTGCACGACGGTTTCAACAAACAGATGGCGCAATAGAGTAGCTCAAATGGAAAGGAACACTTTCTATTTGAATTTCTGCATCCTACACTGTTGGCAGTTCTGTGTGGATGGTAGTTACATTATTTTATTTCGGTGATTACAAAATAGAGTCGAATGTATGCACTGGGTAGCCAAGGCAGTTAGTTTATGGCGATTTGGTCAAACAAGTAAATGAATGTACTGAACATCCTGCAAACCACTACAGGGAGCCTGTGTGTCAGAATCCTCATCTTGTGTGCCCGAACGTTGTTATAATAGAGAAATGAGTCGTAGAGGAGAGGGTTTGGTGGTCTGTTGGACTGATGATAGTTTCCTATGATGATGCCCTGGGTTCGATTCCAACTTCTGCCGATGTTTTTTGATAGGGAGAGGCAGATTCTATTCTCTTCTGGCTGCGCCAAGTGAAGAAGGTATAATGGCATTGTGGTCTGAATATCACATTAAACATGATATTCTTTCTCTACCAAGTAGACGTTAGGTGGAACCACAATAAAGTAAGGAGTGGCGACATGTAGAAACTCTATCACCAGTAACCTTTCTTATACTAGTTATTTATTTCTAGTGGCGAAGCAAACCCTGTGTATGGTCACAAGACGCTTATTCCATCTTTTATTTGAGCTTCTGTATGTCGATAAAATTGGTTCTGAACCGGGAATGCAACTCAATCCGCCCTTAACGCGGAATTTGATCCCTTCGTGACAATACAGCTCGACAACAACTTGTTGTTTGTTCAAAACTGCAGATTCCTCAACATCTTCACATATTGCGCATGAATGGGTTGGAATCCTGGCCCAGCACTAAAGTTTTCACTATGTATTATCAAGCTCTAGCATGAGAACAGCTATCTGCTGGTGGATAATAATTTTTATTTGTAATGCATTTTCATTCGTTGTCAACACTAACGATATCTGACGTTTATGACTCCCAGTGAGACACAGAAGTATTTGCGAGATCACTGTAAGTTCAAGGACGTTATTCCGAGCTCCTGGTGGAGAAAAATTCGGTAACTGTCCTCTCTCTGTGTGTAGTCAACAACGATATGTTTGGGGTTCGATTCTCAGTCAGCACTGAACTCTTCGTCATATTATTTCTAGTTCAAACATGCTCACATATCGCTGCTGGTGTAACAAACCCATACTTAACGTTCCTTTTCTATAGAAAATAACAGCGATACGTGCCAGGTTGGAGTCCTGGGAAGGAAAAATTAATGTTTCGTCTCGTCATTTCAGTTAATACATCTAGCTATTGCCGAGAAAATTCGATATGTGGTAGTTTATTGTGCTTCGATAACACTCCGATTAGGGTCTGGGTTCGAATCCCTGTCCAACACAAAGCTTTACCTCACAGCATTTCAAATAAGGTACTTGTGAAGAAGCAATATTTAACATCTCTCGTAGTTCGTTAACAGGGACAATAGATGCTGGGTAGGAATTCGCGTCCGTTAAAAATGTTACTTTATGTAATTTAAAGTTGATATTTCGTAACTGATACTGTCCAAAAATGAGGTATATCACTCTCTTTATGCCTAGTCAGGAATGACTGTTAATTTCTGTCAGCCACGAAATCTTAGCCTGCATGACCTGGGTTTGAATCCATACGCAGAACGAGGCAGTTCGTCGTGCCATTTGGAGTTCATACAGATTCTCAACTAGCTGCTCGTGAATAACGTAAATTTTTAATGACATTTTGTGTTAAATAACAAGTATGGTACGTTACTTTGAAGAGGAAATCACAAAAACGACGAACTTACTGCGTGCATCACCTATCTGACGTAATAATGAGAATACTAACATTTCAGGTATGTCATTTATTGCTATAAATGTGAGCTTACAAGCCTTAAGGACAGTCTTATCTGTGATGAGGTGTTCCTTGATATTTGTAGTACCGTGGTATTACTTTACATCTTGAGTTATTGCGATACAGAGCAGTGTTTTCTAGTGGTGACTTGTTGGAACCACTTTCAATAGTCAAACGACTGTACCAAGGAGCCATTAGAGGACCTGCTAGACAGCTGCATTATGTGGGTTGCATGGGAATCAGGCGAAACGCAATTCAGGTCGTTCGGATACATTTGAGCATGACTGTACCAATTGGCTGCCACGACTGATGGCCTGACCCAAACTTCCATATGTCGTCAGCCATGTATCAACAACTGTACTCTTACATCCATTATGTATATTCCCCATACAGGTGAGATATCTTATTTGAAAGTCGCTTTCCCAATGTTGATGTATAAATACGATATTGCAGTGCCTGTGCAATTTGAATTACGATGGAAAGTTCCTTATCGCATTTACCTGTCGACGCGGAAGCGGCGATTTTCATGTAAGATTTTCAAGTAAAATGTCTCCCTTATACGGTGATATATACAGGGTGGTCCATTGATAGTGAGCGGGCCAAATATCTCACGAAATAAGCATCAAACGAAAAAACTTCAAAGAACGAAACTCATCTAGCTTGAAGGGGGAAACCAGATGGCGCTACGGTTGGCCCGCTAGATGTCGCTGCCACAGGTGAAACGGATATCAACTGCGTTTTTTAAAATAGGAACCCCCATTTTTTATTACGTATTCGTGTAGTACGTGAAGAAATATGAATGTTTTAGTTGGACCACGTTTTTCGCTTTGTGATAGATGGCGCTGTAACAGTCACAAATATGTAAATACGTGGTATCACGTAACATTCCGCCATTGCGAACGGTATTTGTTTCGTGATACATTACCCGTATTAAAATGGACCGTGTCGCCTTTCCGAATCTGTTGTTTACCGCGCCAGCACGCTGGTGTTGAGTGTTACAGTTATATTCCTGACATACGATTGCTCTTTAGTATCGGAAAGCCACGATCGAGCTGCAGTTTGACGCTACGTACTGTAGATCGAAGGCCCACGAAACAGAGAGACCTTAACGCGACATGATACATGTTGATCCTAAAGAGCTACTGGTTATCCACTTGTCTATCATCTCCAGCATTGTCTATCTTAAGTTCACTGACGATGAGGTCTGTGACAAACTTCTCAGACGCTCGACGAAAGTTTCTAGATTCTGCCACTCTGACGGAAACGTGGGTGTTGTAACACTTGAGGGTACTGGACTGGGAATACAAACTGTGCGCGTGTTTGAGCTACCATTTGAAGTTGCAGCGGATTTGGTCACCCTTGTTCTTCGACCCCATGGCACAGCCCTCGGCAATACGGTCGAAAAATGGAGACCTTCGAAACTTACCGTGTCCGTGTCCGTATTGAATTACACCAGCATATACCTTCGTATCTCACGATCGCTGGTTGCTGGGCGATAATTATTTACGACGGTCAGCCGAGGACCTACTCCGGATATGGACAGGTAGAACATGTACGTACGGACTGCCTGCAACGCCGTCACGTGCAGACGCCCTCAGCCGATCAGGTTCGTTCGAGCGTCGATAGCGACCTCTATGCCGATTACGTATGTTGCGGCGGCGAGACGGGTACGCCAGCTGTCTAAGACGACCCTTCTATATTGGTGCAAGCCTTGGAGGCCCCAGCAACAATTGCTGAGGAGACCCCAGCGTCTTCCAGCGCCGATGCCTCTTTTGCCCTCTCGTCGAGCCCAGTCGCACCGCTACAACGACAGCCCGACGGTGCGGTGCGGTGGAAGTTGAAGAACAGGCTGCTGCGACCACCCCCTGCCCTGCACCGTACGCAGAGGCGAGACAGCGTAAACGGAAATCGCAGAAGCGCCATAAGAAACGGCGGATGATGACCTAGGCAGTAGAACGGCCCGAGGCAACAGCGATGGATAATGAGATGTGTCAGCCGATAACCAGATCCGACATGGCCGAGCCTAACGTACCATATGTTTCGAAGCTCTCCTCCGCTACCACGCACTATGGGAATGTGGGAGATCACCGAAGCCCCGCCCCCGGGATATACACTCCTGGAAATGGAAAAAAGAACACATTGACACCGGTGTGTCAGACCCACCATACTTGCTCCGGACACTGCGAGAGGGCTGTACAAGCAATGATCACACGCACGGCACAGCGGACACACCAGGAACCGCGGTGTTGGCCGTCGAATGGCGCTAGCTGCGCAGCATTTGTGCACCGCCGCCGTCAGTGTCAGCCAGTTTGCCGTGGCATACGGAGCTCCATCGCAGTCTTTAACACTGGTAGCATGCCGCGACAGCGTGGACGTGAACCGTATGTGCAGTTGACGGACTTTGAGCGAGGGCGTATAGTGGGCATGCGGGAGGCCGGGTGGACGTACCGCCGAATTGCTCAACACGTGGGGCGTGAGGTCTCCACAGTACATCGATGTTGTCGCCAGTGGTCGGCGGAAGGTGCACGTGCCCGTCGACCTGGGACCGGACCGCAGCGACGCACGGATGCACGCCAAGACCGTAGGATCCTACGCAGTGCCGTAGGGGACCGCACCGCCACTTCCCAGCAAATTAGGGACACTGTTGCTCCTGGGGTATCGGCGAGGACCATTCGCAACCGTCTCCATGAATCTGGGCTACGGTCCCGCACACCGTTAGGCCGTCTTCCGCTCACGCCCCAACATCGTGCAGCCCGCCTCCAGTGGTGTCGCGACAGGCGTGAATGGAGGGACGAATGGAGACGTGTCGTCTTCAGCGATGAGAGTCGCTTCTGCCTTGGTGCCAATGATGGTCGTATGCGTGTTTGGCGCCGTGCAGGTGAGCGCCACAATCAGGACTGCATACGACCGAGGCACACAGGGGCCAACACCCGGCATCATGGTGTGGGGAGCGATCTCCTACACTGGCCGTACACCACTGGTGGTCGTCGAGTGGACACTGAATAGTGCACGGTACATCCAAACCGTCATCGAACCCATCGTTCTACCATTCCTAGACCGGCAAGGGAACTTGCTGTTCCAACAGGCCAATGCACGTCCGCATGTATCCCGTGCCACCCAACGTGCTCTAGAAGGTGTAAGTCAACTACCCTGGCCAGCAAGATCTCCGGATCTGTCCCCCATTGAGCATGTTTGGGACTGGATGAAGCGTCGTCTCACGCGGTCTGCACGTCCAGCACGAACGCTGGTCCAACTGAGGCGCCAGGTGGAAATGGCATGGCAAGCCGTTCCACAGGACTACATCCAGCATCTCTACGATCGTCTCCATGGGAGAATAGCAGCCTGCATTGCTGCGAAAGGTGGATATACACTGTACTAATGCCGACATTGTGCATGCTCTGTTGCCTGTGTCTATGTGCCTGTGGTTCTGTCAGTGTGATCATGTGATGTATCTGACCCCAGGAATGTGTCAATAAAGTTTCCCCTTCCTGGGACAATGAATTCACGGTGTTCTTATTTCAATTTCCAGGAGTGTATCCACGACTAAGCTTGCCTCTCGAGATCCAGAGTTATCGACCTCCGTGGGAATCTGGACGCAGGAGGTGGAGATGCAGGATGCGTTTCAGGGCCCTGGCGATACAACGATGTCGTTGGTAGCGTTGGTAGCGTTTACGTTGACGGCAACAGACGTCTTGGCCGGCACGACTCACGCCCGCTGCTTCCTGTCTCTTCGCCCTGAAGACGCTCCACACAGCGACTACCTGTAATACCAAGGACAGCCCCCGCGACTTGATGGAACAGGCATGCCGCCTCGCCACGATCAGTGTCAACGGGCTTCACTTCTGCTCTCAAAACCCGTAGGCTGCGGATCTGGACGTTGTTTTCCTTCAAGATGTCCGATCAAGACTCTGTATCGATACCTACGGATATGACGCCTAGGCGATGCCTTCACATGTGGGCGGAAGTCGGCTGTTCTTCTGAGGGAAGGAATGATGTATCCTGTTTACCGTCGGCACGTGGGGTCGCACTCACGGTTAGTACAGTTCGTCTGGTGAACCTGTATGCTCCTTCCGGCATCGACAGAAGGAGAGAACGTCGCACCTTTTATGCCGAAGATATAGCACTGATCTACAGGGCAATGCCGACCACTTGGTAGTTGGCAGAGATTTCGGTTGTGCTCAGACCATCCGAGAAGATGCCGCACTATACCACCTGCCCAGCACTTCAGGCGCTTGTAAACGATTTGGCTTTGTTGGACACTTGAGTCATACAATACGGCGACCGAAAGGCATAGACGTACTTTACTAGTCATTCCGGGAGCCGTTTGGTCGAGTCCACATCACACGGGGCCTGCGATCGGCAGTTGTCGACGCTGAGATGTGGCCGGCAGCGTTCACTGACCACCTAGAGTATGTGTGTACTCTCACCCTCCCCCGCCAACGCGCCCGACTAAGTAGAGGTCCATGGCGTCTCAATGTGGCCCTTTCTAGATGAAGTAAATTGCAGATGCGAAGTTGGGTCCACGTGGAGCAGATGTCAATGGAGATTACCCGCCTACGGTTCCATGCTTCAGTGGTTGTTACTGTGTGTCAAACTCGCCTTCTGCTGAATATTAGCCAGTTATGGGCGAGATAGAGCGCGCTGGTATACCGCGACCACTGATTTCTACTACACTGCGCTCCGTGAACTGGCTGTGCAACCGCCGTCGCCGCCGCTGATATAATCGGCAGAACACCAAGTCAAGGCACAAATGCTATGTATCACCGCCGTACGCCTCGCAGGTGTGCGGGTGCGGGCGAGGACAACTGATGATGTTAGTGGAGAATGACCTTTCCTCCACCATATCATTCAAGACAGGAGAAGACGCAAAGTCAGCTCATTACGAAGATCGAGACGGAGGATGGACGACGAGCTGAAACGCAAATGGACATCGTCCGAGCGTTCAGACGATCATATACACTTCTCTACGAGCGAGAGTACACAATGGATGTAGAAGTCAGGGAAGTCCTATCCGATCTACCCGTCTCTCGGAACCCACAAGATGATGCTACGCTCTTGTCAGAGGTGACTTTGGAAGAACTACGAGCGGCTATATTGTGCGGTGCTCCCAACAAAATGCCAGGCCCTGACGAACTCCCTCTTGAATTTTACAAAAGGTATGGCCGGCCGGGGTGGCCGAGCGGTTCTAGGTGCTACAGCCTGGAATCGCGCGACCGCTACGGTCGCAGGTTCGAATCCTGCCTCAGGTATGGATGTGTGTGATGTCCTTAGGTTAGTTAGGTTTAAGTAGTTCTAGGGGACTGATGACCTCAGAAGTTAAGTCCCATAGTGCTCAGAACCATTTTAAAATTTTAAACAAAAGGTTTTTTGATCTTATGGGCCCAATGTGGGTCAGGATGTACATAGAACTCCGGAACCCCGATTTTCGGGTTGAAACTTCTTTATTGAGTTTTTACTTAAACTGCTGAGTGAAATTCAATGCAAGTGTCACTTTGCTATTTTTTTATCATTTCGTATCTGACCTACAGAATTTTGCCTGACAAATACAACTCAAACTTTTCCTATTCATTAATTACCCACAATATTCAACGGTGACGCGATCTGACTGCTTTAAAATTAACTCAAAAGACTGGCCCTGAATTAGAAGAAATCCTAACAATAACCCATACATATTATAAGTCACTTACCTCACGGAAAATCTTCATGACACGAGCTACAGCGATACAAGCGCCAATACTGCCAGCTAAATAAGAGATTCTAACTACTGAAGGCTCTAACTACTAAGAGGCATGTGATTAGCAAAGGAAAGATTTTGTTGCAGAGTAAACAATGCATTTAGCAGATTTTACCTTAATCAAGTGACAACCACTTCAAATAAATTATATAATCATCAGTAATAAATCTCCATGACGGATACACATTCAGACCATCCGCTCGCGCTAATACTGCAAACCTCCAACACTGCCAATTATTAAACTTTACTGACTACTCACTCCCAACTTCCATCACTGCTGGCTGTTCACCTCCAAGTACTAATCCAACAAGCCACAGAGAGTCTCTTAGAGTGCGCACAGCGCTGTCAGAGTTATTAATGCAGAGCGCTACATAGCGCTACCAACATACAAACATATAAACAGCCTACTTACAAGTACCATCTGAATTCACTGAGGGCCTCTTGATTCCGGTGCTCAAATCCGGAGGAGGCTGTCGCCCACTTGATTTTCGACCACTGACAATCTTAAACACCGACTACAAACTGGTGACACGCATCCTCCGTGACGGGCTCAAATGTACTGTAACGGCGTTCATTCACACTGATCAAACCTGCCTCGGAGGCAACGCTAATGTGTTTACGACTTTGAGCACCTACAGACATGGTGGCGCTAATGCAAACATGCCGACTCCACGGCGCTCTTGTTACGCTGAATTTTGACCATGCTTTCGATGGCGTCGAACATGGTTTCCTGCGTGCAGTTATGGAACACATCGGTATCCCGTGCGTAACGACATCTGTTGTGCTTTGTTTGACCCATGGGGCGGTCATGGGGATTATGGTAAACGGCTATCGGTCCGTCGCCGTCCGTATCAACAGGTCCGTCAGACAGGGTTGTCCTCTTTCTGCCATGTTATTCGCTACTGCCCTCGAGCCAGCTCTTCACGGACTGCGGCGACGCTTGGAAGGCCTTAGCCTCCGCTTCGTGACCTTTCATGTGGGGCATACGCCGATGATGTGACGTTCTTAGCACTGGGGACGAATACGAGCGGCGCTTTCTTGGCTTCAACAGCAGGAGTCAATGGCAGGCAGTTTGATCAACCTCCGGAAATCACGCTACACGGAGGTGGGACGAGGCATTCCTGCAGAACTGGACGTACCCGTGACAAAGGTCCCAAAGCTCAAATGTTTAGGGATATCGCTCCATCGTCAAATACAACGTACGGCGGCCTTTACTTATCGTAAGGTCTTATGACAACACCGCACAGAGGCTCGTCTCAACAAATTTAGATCGCTGGACATTTGCAGCGAGCTCAGTGCGTCAACGTGTACATGACTTCTGAACTTAACCATTACGCCCACGTATTACCGATGACAGACACTATGACTTCCAGGATACAGGCAGTGTTTTGACACGTGGTGAACGCTGGTGCCGTTTTTAAGATCCGTTTTGTTGCTCTTACTTTACCTTTCCACAAAGGAGGTGTTCTCAGTCACGTCAAGCACAACACCTTCGCTCGATGCGGCGACTCTGGCATCCTGATAGCAGAGGTGGCCCCACACACGCTGTGCCCACCGGTGCCTGTTGGACATTTATCGTCCTCGCTAATATATATTTAGACGTTTCTCGTGGAGCACAGCTATATGTTGGGGGCTATACCGGAGACACGGAAACCGGCAGCAAGGATTTATTACAGGGATCTCCAACGCTGGAATACGGCTAACGACATTGTAAGACACCACCCCACGGTCGACTAGGCGCCGGTTTGGCGAGCCATCGACGCGCCCTTCCTGTCAACTTGAGTGCGATCGACGAGGTATATGGTCACTAGAGAGAAATTTCCGACCCGACGAAGGCTACATGCCATTCATCTAATTGATCCTATGTGCACCCGTTGCGCGACGGTAGATAGAGTGAACTGGGGCCCGCACGCTGGTGCTGGAAACAGATCCGCCAGATACTGGCTTTCCTCCTACGCCACCCGTTTGTTTCGATTGTGCCCCTAGACTTCTTTCATCCCGACGCCGTCTATTTGCCGATGAAACGGATGAATGCGGTCATTTGGGTACAAGGAATAGCGATACAATATACAGGGTGTTTCAAAAATGACCGGTATATTTGAAACGGCAATAAAAACTAAACGAGCAGCGATAGAAATACACCGTTTGTTGCAATATGCTTGGGACAACAGTACATTTTCAGGCGGACAAACTTTCGAAATTACAGTAGTTACAATTTTCAACAACAGATGGCGCTGCAAGTGATGTGAAAGATATAGAAGACAACGCAGTCTGTGGGTGCGCCATTCTGTACGTCGTCTTTCTGCTGTAAGCGTGTGCTGTTCACAACGTGCAAGTGTGCTGTAGACAAAATGGTTTATTCCTTAGGACAGAGGATTTTTCTGGTGTTGGAATTCCACCGCCTAGAACACAGTGTTGTTGCAACAAGACGAAGTTTTCAACGGAGGTTTAATGTAACCAAAGGACCGAAAAGCGATACAATAAAGGATCTGTTTGAAAAATTTCAACGGACTGGGAACGTGACGGATGAACGTGCTGGAAAGGTAGGGCGACCGCGTACGGCAACTACAGAGGGCAACGCGCAGCTAGTGCAGCAGGTGATCCAACAGCGGCCTCGGGTTTCCGTTCGCCGTGTTGCAGCTGTGGTCCAAATGACGCCAACGTCCACGTATCGTCTCATGCGCCAGAGTTTACACCTCTATCCATACAAAATTCAAACGCGGAAACCCCTCAGCGCCGCTACCATTGCTGCACGAGAGACATTCGCTAACGATATAGTGCACAGGATTGATGACGGCGATATGCATGTGGGCAGCATTTGGTTTACTGACGAAGCTTATTTTTACCTGGACGGCTTCGTCAATAAACAGAACTGGCGCATATGGGGAACCGAAAAGCCCCATGTTGCAGTCCCATCGTCCCTGCATCCTCAAAAAGTACTGGTCTGGGCCGCCATTTCTTCCAAAGGAATCATTGGCCCATTTTTCAGATCCGAAACGATTACTGCATCACGCTATCTGGACATTCTTCGTGAATTTGTGGTGGTACAAACTGCCTTAGACGACACTGCGAACACCTCGTGGTTTATGCAAGATGGTGCCCGGCCACATCGCACGGCCGACGTCTTTAATTTCCTGAATCAATATTTCGATGATCGTGTGATTGCTTTGGGCTATCCGAAACATACAGGAGGCGGCGTGGATTGGCCTCCCTATTCGCCAGACATGAACCCCTGTGACTTCTTTCTGTGGGGACACTTGAAAGACCAGGTGTACCGCCAAAATCCAGAAACAATTGAACAGCTGAAGCAGTACATCTCATCTGCATGTGAAGCCATTCCGCCAGACACGTTGTCAAAGGTTTCGGGTAATTTCATTCAGAGACTACGCCATATTATTGCTACGCATGGTGGATATGTGGAAAATATCGTACTATAGAGTTTCCCAGACCGCAGCGCCATCTGTTGTTGAAAATTGTAACTACTGTAATTTCGAAAGTTTGTCTGCCTGAAAATGTACTGTTGTCCCAAGCATATTGCAACAAACGGTGTATTTCTATCGCTGCTCGTTTAGTTTTTATTGCCGTTTCAAATATACCGGTCATTTTTGAAACACCCTGTATGTACCGCGACGGCGAAAAGGAAGTCCTCGATTTGTGGCAAGGCAAAGTCGACGAGTTGCTGGTGTTAACGAACATAATGCAACACCAGAACCATTTTGCTAACTATTTGGGGTCGTCATCCATCCACTCACCGCCCTGCTGGGATGTGCCGGGTGTGAGAAGAAGTTGACTTGCAGATGTGACGCTTCCACGATTCCCCTACGGTAATAGATACAGTCTCTGACTGTGTGCAGCGGCAAGGGACACACTGGCGGTTGACTACTGGTGATGTCCACTGCAGCGACGACCGCCTCTTTCTGGCCACCCGCTTCGATAAGGTGATCCCAGTGAGCACGATGGCCCTTTTTAGTTCACATTATCGTCATAATTTTTGGCGTCTGGCTCCCTTGTTTTTGTTTATTATTTTAAAAAAAAAACAGAAAAAATGAATGTCATGGTGGGCTCCGGTGGTAGGAGGAGGGAGACATCGTGGCCAGGCCTTGGAAATACTGCACCTTCAAAAAAAATTAATTTTTCCGTATGCAAAAGGTGGAGGAAGTGCAGTAATTATTTTTACCACCAAGCAAACAGAACCTCTTTCCCTTAGTAATAAAAAAAATTGGTAACATGGTTGCTTTGTGTAGGGAACGCTGCATGAGCCGTAGGTTCTAACCACGCTAGAAGCCTAGTCATTTTGTCTGCTTTTTACATCTTCTCTTACTGAGTTATAGGCTTCCAGATCGAAAACCACTAAGGAAGTCCTAACGTCACAATCATGAGTCTCATCACGATTTCAGTTTAGTAGGCTGTACATTTATAGGTGAAAAATTGAAGAAATTGTGATTCTGTACTCTTGTTAAAAATTATATTTTCCTGCTTATACCGACACACATCTCAATGTTTTAGAATGCAAAATTCAATTGATTAAGTATGGCATTGAATAAATGCTTGTTGGGTTGGATACAGGACTTCAATTAGACACAGACCATATGGGGCTCAAAAGTGCATAATATCTTCCCAACGCATGTAGTTTTGTGCAGGCTCGTGTTGCAGATACTATTTGTTTTATTAAATTAGACTTTGATCGTAAGCTGTAATTAATTTTTAGAAATGGTAAGGCGACCGCTCGTGATAAGCGAGAAATCCCAGTTCGGCACAAAATTTCATTGTCGTCATTCCATTCTACTGTTGACGGTCGTCCACGTTCGTGATTGCCATTGCGTTTAATGTATTATGCCGGAAGTCTTCGGCCGGCATTGATGATGATTTTTATTCAAAATTTAAACAGTGCCGGGGTTCGAACCGGGGACCGAGGACGTTTCGATTAGCAATCAAAGACGCTACCCGCAGACTAGGGCTGTTACGAAATGTTATCTGAACAGTGCCCACAACAGTGACAGATACTTCATAAGGCCACCATGATCTCACCTGTCGAAATGCTTCGTAGCCAGTGGAAATTGGGTGAATAAAAACGTTACAATATTACACATTTTGAGGTGCTGGATTTACCCATACAGTCTTGTCATTAACAAAACTGCATTATTTAGTAGCAAAAACACATCCTACTTGTACTAGGTGCAATAATATTATCACGTGTATAGTGTTGGACGTTAAGATATTACCCCGAATCCACCTATTGTCCGATTACCATATATCTTTAGAACTCCGACAATATCCTATCTACGACATTGTCATCGATGACGAATCGCAAATCGGGTAATATCAGAGGCATGTTCAGTATCTGGTGCTTCTGAGAGAGGAGAAGGTTGTAGAAAGAATATTGCTAAATCTTTTCATTGTTTTCTTCTAAGAGAGTGAATACGACGTTTAGTTTGAAAACAAAAATGCTGAAATCCTTGCATGTAAAATGTTACTCTTACAGAACTTTTCCGGATAATGCGTTATGGGATCATATGTTAAAGATAGTGTGCATGATAATTATATTCCACACCTGTTCAGCCAATATGGTTTGGATCTCAGACTGAAGAGGAAATCCCGGAACATGGTTTTATAAGTTTTCTGATCACACTTCGTAGCAATGAATCTTTTATCACCGTAACAAGCAAGTTACTATTTACAGATCTTTTACCAAAAAAGAAATGATGTGAAGCTGGACTTGACGCCAGTAGCTTCAATAAATACGCGAATATTACGTGATCTCAAACTGGACTACACTCTTTCCGCGAAAAATACTATTACTAAGTGACCTTTGTAGCCAGCGTACCTTTCGCATAAGATAAGAGAAATTGGGAATCGATAGACGTGTTCCTCTATAGTATCGTTTATTTTGAGCGGCACAAGCGCGTGCACGCAGTTTTGTGTGTGTGTGTGTGTGTGTGTGTGTGTGTGTGTGTGTGTGTGTGTGTGTCTTGGGAAGGGAGACGTAATGTTTACACGATACTCTTATAAGCAATACTCGATCTAGAGTTCGGATAAGCATTCAAAAATCATAATGAATATGTGTCTAATATTTGTTCGGGAATATACGTATGCAAGCAGTGGACTGTCAGTGAAACAGGCTCATATATAAGTAGCTTTTGCTATAATTATAGCCCACATCCATTGAATAAACTAGGAAGTATCTCAGACTGTTGATCAAATCTCGTATCTTGTCGAAAAATACCACGAAAATCCTAAACATGATACGTATGTGCTAAATACACTCCTGGAAATTGAAATAAGAACACCGTGAATTCATTGTCCCAGGAAGGGGAAACTTTATTGACACATTCCTAGGGTCAGATACATCACACGATCACACTGACAGAACCACAGGCACATAGACACAGGCAACAGAGCATGCACAATGTCGGCACTAGTACAGTGTATATCCACCTTTCGCAGCAATGCAGGCTGCTATTCTCCCATGGAGACGATCGTAGAGATGCTGGATGTAGTCCTGTGGAACGGCTTGCCATGCCATTTCCACCTGGCGCCTCAGTTGGACCAGCGTTCGTGCTGGACGTGCAGACCGCATGAGACGACGCTTCATCCAGTCCCAAACATGCTCAATGGGGGACAGATCCGGAGATCTTGCTGGCCAGGGTAGTTGACTTACACCTTCTAGAGCACGTTGGGTGGCACGGGATACATGCGGACGTGCATTGTCCTGTTGGAACAGCAAGTTCCCTTGCCGGTCTAGGAATGGTAGAACGATGGCATCGATGACGGTTTGGATGTACCGTGCACTATTCAGTGTCCCCTCGACGATCACCAGTGGTGTACGGCCAGTGTAGGAGATCGCTCCCCACACCATGATGCCGGGTGTTGGCCCTGTGTGCCTCGGTCGTATGCAGTCCTGATTGTGGCGCTCACCTGCACGGCGCCAAACACGCATACGACCATCATTGGCACCAAGGCAGAAGCGACTCTCATCGCTGAAGACGACACGTCTCCATTCGTCCCTCCATTCACGCCTGTCGCGACACCACTGGAGGCGGGCTGCACGATGTTGGAGCGTGAGCGGAAGACGGCCTAACGGTGTGCGGGACCGTAGCCCAGCTTCATGGAGACGGTTGCGAATGGTCCTCGCCGATACCCCAGGAGCAACAGTGTCCCTAATTTGCTGGGAAGTGGCGGTGCGGTCCCCTACGGCACTGCGTAGGATCCTACGGTCTTGGCGTGCATCCGTGCGTCGCTGCGGTCCGGTCCCAGGTCGACGGGCACGTGCACCTTCCGCCGACCACTGGCGACAACATCGATGTACTGTGGAGACCTCACGCCCCACGTGTTGAGCAATTCGGCGGTACGTCCACCCGGCCTCCCGCATGCCCACTATACGCCCTCGCTCAAAGTCCGTCAACTGCACATACGGTTCACGTCCACGCTGTCGCGGCGTGCTACCAGTGTTAAAGACTGCGATGGAGCTCCGTATGCCACGGCAAACTGGCTGACACTGACGGCGGCGGTGCACAAATGCTGCGCAGCTAGCGCCATTCGACGGCTAACACTGCGGTTCCTGGTGTGTCTGCTGTGCCGTGCGTGTGATCATTGCTTGTACAGCCCTCTCGCAGTGTCCGGAGCAAGTATGGTGGGTCTGACACACCGGTGTCAATGTGTTCTTTTTTCCATTTCCAGGAGTGTATTTATAGATTCGAACCTCAATCGTAGGTACATAGTTGCAACGCCACACAGACATTAGCGATCCGTAGTGGAACAGCTGGAAACACAGTGCTTTGGCCAGCTATAGCTGCGAGTGCCTAATAATAAAGCTAGTTTCCTAGACTTGGTTCTGTAGGGAATAACGTGAGCAGACAAGATGATTTCAATCACCCAGCGGAGTAACTATGAATTCCACCACTAGTTCAGCTACCAGCATAGATGTTTTGTGTAAGCGATTAAAGCTGTAGTCATACAGTACACAGTTTTATAAACCATTGCAGGTCCCAATTGTCTTTTATTAAGCATAATATCGAGGTATCAAATCTAAAGTAGTATAACTCACCCTTTATGTCAGCAGCAGAACGACATTAGGGCTACATCTAGTTGATATGTTCTTAGCAACTCTCAAGGCTGCGGGGAGTGAAAGGACCAAGTCCATAGAGGATTCTCAACAACAAAGTGTATTTACCACAATGTAAGAGCATAATAGTGTGCCACATTGGTATCAGCAAAGATATACAGACTACTGTGACCGTTTCTTAGCCTGTAAACTTTATTTAAATAAAAAGTAACAATAAAATGAACTGAATTTATAGATTGGAGTCACCGACGATTAGCCCGTAACATTAAGACACACAGTAATGAAAAACGTGAAGTCGTAAGAAAAAATAGAATGCCTGTCTATGCATGCATCTACGTCAAACAAAGTCAGTGCTAGGCACGGCTAGAGAAATCATATTTCAACTGAATTTAAACAGCCGGCCGGCGTGAGGTGGCCGAGTGGTTCTATGCGCTACAGTCTGGAACCGCGCGACCTCTACGCTCGCAGGTTCGAATCCTGCCTCGGGCGTGGATGTGTGTGATGTCTTTAGGTTAGTTAGGTTAAAGTAGTTCTAAGTTCTAGAGGACTGATGACCTCAGATATTGAGTCCCATAGTGCTCAGAGCCATTTGAACCATTTTTTGAATTTAAACTTCAGATTCAGATATCGGAATTCCATAAAAAATTAATCTACGTAAGGATACAACCAGTCACTTGTCGAGGGGACTTTAAGCAAGACAATTTTACAACATTTAATTAAGCTTATTTTAGAGAACAATAGAAAAACACAAAATCCTTCAAACAACAATTTTGATTTGTCTATTCTGCAGCGTGATGGGCCCAGTAGAATCAGTACTGTCTACTTCCTCTTATTTAAAATAGCATGATTTACAACCAAGAACATTTAGTGTTTTGAAGAAATCACTTTCTGATCAACATTGTGTTGTTGTACTGCAGCACCCTTCAGAGAACGTAGACCCCACTGACGGCAGCAGCGCCTAAGGCAGCTCCGGACGACGCAAACAAATTGCACTCCGCTAGAAAGACGCCGTCAATCACAGCAGCACTAGGGTTGAAGATACTGCGTGATGCCACAGGACAGGACACAGCCACACCAAGGCCTCAATCGCCCACGGACAGCGACGGGTTTCACGGCTGACGCTGCTAACCCGAGTTCCGCTACAACGCGGCGTCGCCGCGCCGCGCCGACCAACTCAGCGCTGTCGCTCCTTCGCGTCACGCCAAACCAACGGCGGTCCCGCTCTGCCCCAGGGCTGATTGCCCACTGCGACCGACGTAGCCGTACCACTGTCGGAACACGAGAGTACTATCGTCTCCCGGACGAGCTCGCAACTCCCTCCAACCTCGCTGATGGCCGACCTCCTTTGAATCGTTCCGCGCGTGCCTAAATAAGCAATCGCGACCAATTGTACCGCGGCAAAGCGCGGGCACGAGAAAGAGCCAACACACCAATCGTTTCAGAGATATGTTACGGTTCAATACCAAAACTTTAATAGATAATAGTCTAAGTCTGCTCGATAAACGATTCCTCCTTTACGTATCAGGAAGATATAATTTGTTCTGTATTGTTATGAGCAAGACTCACCTTTGCATTATCAGTATTACAGTCACTAGATTGTTTCCATGTTCTTAACACCTGGGGGAGGTTTTGCAGTCAATAGCCATAGTAATTGCAAATAACAAACATTTTCCGACACCACTAAATTGGCTGATGAAATAAGTAAGTGACTAGATAGTCACATCCTTAAGCCATTAGCAAATCATTTAGGGACTGACAGTCTTTTTTAAGTAGAGTAGCGAGGTATAGCATCCCACAATTACCGAATAATGCATTAAAACTATAATCTTCCATAGGATGTACACATCCAGTTAAGAAAAACACTTAATCATTCGCATTTTAGGAACCATAACCAGAAAAGAGGTCATTATCAACTCGATCTGAGCTAATATTACTTTCGCAGCAGCTAAACTGCGGACCCATCTTAGGGTTCCATATACGATAATTTTAGTAGCTAACACTCTAAGTCTGGCCAACGCACATTACCTGCTTCACGCATTAGGAAGGCATAGTTTGTTCTATATCTCAGTTAGCAACACGGTCATACCCTCTAAAGATGTACAGTTGTACTGCGCATTGTCATATTTGTGGTAACTAGAATTTTGCATATTCTTAACACTACCAAAAAAACCTGTGGGAAGGTATTGTATCCCTTACTGGCTTGCTTACGACGAATAGACAGCCATCTGACCGACATATAGTCCAAGTAGAACTGTCAACATCGCTGTTTCTTAGCTGAGGTAATCGATTTCCTGGTGAAATAATTAAAATTATAGACATACAGGGCATAATATTATAACCAAATCGACTGATTGTATGTAATGAATTCACCGCCACACAAGTCAGTTTACATCTGTGGTAGGTTCCGGTTTAGGCCTCACGTCAATCAGCATCAGTATTCTTAAAAAAAAAGTCTAGGACAAACGCTGGAATGTGTCTTAGCATAGCAATAGGACCACCGACAACAAATGCATTTTTAGTAATGATGATTCTTGACTGTAGTACCAAAAAACTACCGGATAAAAACAATGATGGCAACGCTTTCAATAACACGATCTTCTAAATGTGATTGGACTTGCACTATACTGTGTGTGGATACCCAGATTCATCGGGGGTGGGGGGGGGGGGGGGGGGGAGCGTCCACCAACGGCAGAGTAGCATGCATAGTGCTACTCATCACACGCATGCTTAGCGGTGTATATTTATTAAACTATAGGCCAGGTTGTCTACAAAAATGTGAGATGGAGCCCCCCAAGCCTGAGAACTATAAGGAATAATGTGATAATGCAACACTAGCGTGGTGGGTTGGCAAAATACACAGGTGACTTTGATATCGTTTTAAATAGAAGTAAAACGTGTTTTTTATATAATAGTAGACATAATCTACACGTAGGCCCTCAGTCCAGAGCTTATGCACCCTCTGTAGTAGTAGTAAACGCCTCAGAATACACCTTTTTTATATGAGCACACAGCAGCTGCGCGGATTTGCGTAAGCGATTTCCATAGTGAATTTAAAACTCTAGATAGATGGCTAATATTTTGCTGTACACCCCCGCATGGCAAACATAGTCTAGTTGATGAATCGTATAAAACATCAGGGTAAAAGTTCATGATGGGTGCACTTTCGGTTATATCCTCTAAGTGCGGATGGAATTACGTTCTTTTATACCGTATGTGCTGCAACGTGAATACCGCAATAGCAATCCGTAGAATGACATGATTTCTTTCTGTTAGCATGACGGCCTAATAATGTAGGAAATTGACGTTAAAGGCACCCAGACCAGTTTATGACAAAATAGTAATTACTAATATTTTTAAATTATAATAACGTATGGCGGTCAAATGTTAAACAGAGGATGCACTCAGAAGATCGGAGGCGGGTAGGTTTAGCTATTTGGGCGAGCCTGACGATTCTGCTGATTCTAATCTACCGCACAGCGTCGTAGCGAGGAGATACAACGCAGTATCAGCACTAACAACGCCTTAGACCATCCATTGCCAACGAACGTTCACTCTTCACCAAAGCACTCCATTGTGTATGTGTCGGAAGTAGTAAAATTCCCACAACTGATATCGTTGGAGAGAACAATCGAAAAAAATGTTAAATTTACGATAAATGTGATTAAAAATTACACAGAACCCGTGCAATAGTATTAATAGCTAATCTAAGTCATGTTGATAAAAATTATGCTGTCTATGTTGTCGTCAATGCCCCTTCTTATCATCAGTCAGGAAACGTCTTATGTATAGTAACATTAATATGCAATAAATGTTTCGCTTCTGAAATCGTACCACTTTACACTGCATCCAAATACTTCTTTTACGTTTCCAAGTAAATAAAACTTTCAACTACGGTAAATATGACTTTCAACTAGCATTTATTGGACGGAGAATGCCACAGAATTCAGAATAAAATAAC
The DNA here is from genome assembly GCF_021461395.2 of Schistocerca americana. Classification (NCBI taxonomy): domain Eukaryota; kingdom Metazoa; phylum Arthropoda; class Insecta; order Orthoptera; family Acrididae; genus Schistocerca; species Schistocerca americana. The sequence goes on along the minus strand of NC_060126.1, from coordinate 198,651,584 downwards.
TTACCGTTTTCTCACACACACAGAACTAGTGGGAGTACGACAGTTTTTTTTTATCTCTCAAGAATGCATCACCATTCCACTAGTAAAGTATAAGCCCCTCTCTTACATCTACGCATTACAGTCGCTCTCCACCGATTACCCAATCTGTATAATGGTGACCGAGCGGTTCCAGGCGCTACAGTCTGGAACCCCGCGACCGCTACGGTCGCAGGTTCGAATCCTGCCTCGGGCATGGATGTGTGTGACGTCCTTAGGTTGGTTAGGTTTAAGTAGTTCTAAGTTCTAGGGGACTGATGACTACAGAAGTTAAGCCCCATAGTGCAAAAAAAAAATCTGTATAATGACTTTGTTTTTGTCTTTGACGCCATGTTTATCTCTCCTTCTGTGTCCAGAGGATCTCCGACGAGCTGTCTCTCTCTCTCTCTCAGCCTATAGCCCAGCTCTCCGTCAATTTGAAGTCAGATGGTACTGTGATTTTAATAGATCACTCAACCTCATAGCTTTACAGGGAAATCAAATTTCGACTGCACTCTTAAGTATAAATACAGATATCCTCTGTGACCATATCGTATCTGGATTTTTCTACGGAATTCTTGACATTTTTCACGTTCTTCGATGACTATCCGTTTTTTTTTCATGTTTCATAAATAAATGTACAAGTGCATATATGCTCTTATTGCTTATTTAATCAGGTATGGCTTGCTATCTTCTTATACCATCCAACTTTGATGCAGAGTCACAACCCAGCCTGGATATCTACTCACTCCTCCCAATGTAAACACTAAGTGCCAAAGCCAATGCTAAACAGGCACAGAATGGAATGCTGTGTGGTTAGAGTGGTTACATTATTCTGTTGCAAACACATTCACATAGCACAGTTACACTGTTTCATGTGTAATCTTCCAGCCTAGGCCCACATGCCCCCTCCGCCATCGCCAGAGGCATCGTCAGATGCGGTGGCAGGTGCTGCGGCTGCAGCGGAACTGGCAGCAGCAGTGGCTGCAGTGTCCCGGTAATGATTGGGAGTTCCATCTGAAAGGTGGGCCCACCTGTGTTAGGTGTTGGAGATTAATAATGGTGGATACACACAACATAATACATCACGGAATATTGTTAGGTGTGGATCCAGCATGCTCCATGTCTGGAGATAACTGTTTGGGGCAGATCCACCTGAGCAGAGACCGAGTTGGTTTGGTGGATCCATCTACACAAAATAATTCCTGGCTGATGTTTTTCATGGGTCCACCCACAGATGATCTGAGGCAACATCTGAAAAGTGGATTTGCCAGTGCCACATCCAGGAATAATATTCAGGCTGGGTCCAGACTGCAGTACATCCACCAATACTGTTCGGGCTGGATACATCATGCACTATATCCTGGGATATTGTTTGGGGTGGATCCACCTACAAAAGATGGATCCTCCTATGTTAGGCCCACGTCCACGCCACAGTCTCCGATGACGCCTCCGACGTCAATGGAGAGAGGGAGTGTGAAGAAATTAACACACGAAATGGCGTAACTGTGTGTGTGTGCGTGTGTGTATGTGTGTGTGTGCACTCTACGCCCAAGGCAATCCGTGTACGTGTGTTTGTCTGTTTTAGCGTCGGCTTTGGTATTTAGTACTACATTTGAAGAAATAAGTGCATAACTGGCTGTTTTGTGACTCTGCATCAGAGTTGCATGGTATAAAAAATAGCAAGCCACACCTGGTTATGTTAACATTAAGAGCACATGTACTTGTACATTTACATATGGAACATGAAAAATATGGACAGTTATCGAAAAACGTGGAAAATTTGGTAAAAAATACGTATACAATTTGCGACGGGGCTGTGCAGTAGGTTAGTCTCAGTTGAATCATTAGTGTCACACTGATACCTAGCACGTGTAGAAGTATGAAACCGGAATTCCCTATAGATGGTGCTAGCCGTAAGTGTAGGGCCCATGAGACAGCGTCTGCAGCGCCATCTGCTTCCTGTAACGCCTGACGACGAATGTCAGCACGCAGAAAACAAGTTCCGTACATCGGTATCTGTTTCAAACCCGTAAACGTGTCGAATTTTGTGCCTACGAACTACGTTTTTTGCAGACAGCATTGGTTTTTTGTTATCATTTGAAGAACCCTGCTCCAGAATCGCATCGAATGCTTGGCTATGCTTTCGGCGAACATGCTCTTGGGAAAACACAGTGTTTCGAGTGGTTCAAAAAATTCAAAAATGATGATTTTGACATGAGAAACGACGATCGCGGGAACCACAGAAAAAGTTCGAAGACAACGAGTTGCAGGCTTTATTGGATGAAGATGATACTCAAACTCAACAGGAACTCGCGGAACAATTGAATGTGACGCATAAAGCCGTTTCTCTTCGGTTGAAAGCTATGGGGAAGGTGCAGAAAGTGAGAAAATGATTGAACTGAATGAAAGACAGCAAGTAAATCGAAACACCACTTGTGAAATGCTGCTTGCCACATACAAAAGAAAGTCGTTTCTCCATCGAGTAGTGACATATGATGAAAAATTGATATTTTTGAGAATCCTAAGCACGTAAATCAGGGGTGAGTCCAGGCAAACCATCGATATCCACGGCAAGACCAAATCGCTTTGGAAAGAAGACAATCTCTGCGTTCAGTGGGATCAGAAGAATGTCATCTATTTATTATGAGCTGCTAAAACCCTGCGAAACTGTTAATGCTGATAGCTACCAACAGAAAATGATCGATTTAGATCTAGCATTACGTGAAAAACGACCGGAATATGGAAAAAGGCAACACAAAGTCGTATTTCTCCATGATAACGCCCCATCGCACACAGCATAACGGGTCAGCGAAACGATCGAGGCGTTCAACTGGAAAATCGTAGGGCATGCGGCTTATTCTCCAGACTTGGCTCCGTCCGATTATCATCTATTTGCATCACTGGGACACGCTATCGCTGAACAACGCTTCAATCGGTATGCAAATGTACGAAAATGACGTGTTCGCTTCAAAAAGGAACTGTTTTGTTTGGCTTGGCATTAATAGCTTACCGGTAAGGTGGTAGAAATGTATAAATAGCAATGGAGATTATTTTGAATAAAATATTGTTTATCAGTTTCAAACAACAAAACTGTAATTATTGCAATCAAATTTCGATTTCATACTTCTACACCTGGTATATCTACCTGCCTGCAATCAAATGGCTCTGAGCACTATGGGACTTAACATCTATGGTCATCAGTCCCCTAGAACATTGAACTACTTAAACATAACTAACCTAAGGACAGCACACAACACCCAGTCATCACGAGGCTGCCTGCAATCTCCTGTACCCATTGTTTGCTTATCATTTTACCATCATACGTCATTATAATTTAAAAATATAAGCAATTACTCTTTTGTTACATGTGGTCTTGGTGTCTTTAAAATGCATTTCGTCCATTAGTATGTCATCATACAAACAGGAAGAAATCACATCATCCTACTCCTTGCACGTGCCGTATTTACGCTATAGCACACACTGTAGAAATGAACGTAATACCATCCGCACCTAGAGGATATAATCGAAAGTGCGCCCGTCATTTTATAGGATTCATCAACTAAACTGTTTTCGACCTGTGGGTATCTACTGCAAAATACTGTCTATCGGTCTGTAATTTGTAATTACCATGGAAAACGATTACACAAATCCGTGCTGTTGCTATGTGCTTGTTCAAAAATGTAATGTACTCTGGCCTACTACTACTACTACTACTACTCTACTACGCTGTGGCCGAGCGGTTCTAGGCGCTTCAGTCCGGAACCGCGCTGCTGCTACGGTCGCAGGTTCGAATCCTGCCTCGGACATGGATGTGTGTGATGTTCTTAGGTTAGGTTTAAATAGTTCTCAGTCTAGGGGACTGATGACCTCAGATGTTAAGTCCCATAGTGCTTAGAGCCATCTGAACCATACTATTACTACCACTACAGATGGTGCACAAGCGCTAGACTGAGGACTTAAGCCTAGAATATGTTTATTATTTTATCAAAATACAGGTCATAGATCTACTTAAAACGAAATCGAAATAACCTTTATAATATGCCAACCCTCCATACTAGGGTTGCATTATCGCGTTATTCCATATATTTCTCAGGCTTCGGAATTGAATCTCACATTTTTATAGACGTCGGAGCTGATATTTTATAAGTATATGCCACTAAGTACACAATTTTTGTCTGAAAAGTAGTACTATGCATGCTGCTTGTCTTTGGTGGACGCCACACCTCCACACTGTGACCCTAGGTATTTATTTCACAGCACACACAATACAGTGCAAGTTAATCACATTTACAAGATCATGTTACTGGAAGTGTTGCCATCATGGTCTTTACTCAAGGTTTTTTGATGTTACAGTAAATATCAGTTATAAAAAAACCATTTGTTCTTGGTGTACTTATGGCTATGCTATCACGCATTCCAGAGTTTGTCCTACACTTTGCCGCGTGGAGTGGCCGCGCGGTCTGGGCCGCCATGTCACGGATTGTGCAGTCCCTCCCGCCGGAGGTTCGAGTTGTCTCTCAGGCATGGATGTGTGTGTGTTGTTCTTAGCATAAGTTACTTTAAGTAGTGTGTAAGTCTAGGGACCGATGGTCTCAGCAGTTTGGTCCCTTAGGAATTCACACACATTTGACCATTTTTTTCCCTACACTTGAAACACGTATGTATTCATTACCAGCGATGACGAGGCATGACAGAATCTCTGACCAGAGAGTTGTTTATCGTTGCTAGTCTGCGCTTGACCGCGCGAGACGACAGTACCATGTAGCGAGTCGGCAGGAGCGGTTGTACTCTGTCTGTAGTAGAAGTCAGTTGTTGTGTGTAGCGAGTCGGCAGAGGTAGTAGTCAGTCGTCAGTAGTAGCGAGTGGACAGTTGTACCGAGCAGAAGTCGGCATGCGTCGGCGGCGTGCCCTTCTCGCGACTCTGGTCACGATTCTGGACGATGAGTATGGTTATAGAAGGTAAAGAAGCAGCATTGCGCAGATTTAATAATGTATGTTAATTGTAATTTAATTTGTTGAGAAAAAATGCCCCAATAATAATTTTTTTTATAAAGTAAATATTTTAAAGAAAAACATTCATTTCAATTTAAAGAATATTTCCTATGCATTTCCTCCAAGAATCAAAATTTAATATGCGCCAGCATTGCACGAAGCTGTGTCGATAAATAAGAGCAGATATAGATGCAGTTTTTTTTAAGGTAAGAATTTTTGCTTTTTTATTCAGAATACAGGGCCGAAGGTCAGCGCTGCTGCCCTTATAAAATTTATCAGGTCTAATTATTTCACAGGGCCCAAGGTCAGCACTGCTGCCCTTATAAAATTTACCAGATATTATTATTTCTGTTGAGATGTTACATTCAGTTCATGGTTCATTATCTAATTAATATTATTGTGGGTTTACGATCAATTATCATTCCTTAATTGTTGTGGGGAGTCAACATTTGGCACATTTTTATTATCATTGACATTTATTTATTTTTGCGGGGAGGTTACACTTGGCGACATCCGGCCAGGATCGTACTTCTTTGAGAATCTTCTGAGAAGTAGTCATATATCTGCTCTTATTTACTTAAATATAATTAGCATATGGCGCAACGCATTTACTAATTTTGTCACTTTCTTTCACAGATCATCGGCAATTCGTTGCTCTTTGTTGTAATAGTGTTTGTTGAATTTTGCGTTGTCTTTGTTTCATTTGTGAATAATTGTGATTTGTGTAAAAATGCCGCGAAAAACTGTTAATAGTACATCGCGATGTATAATGAGTGAAATAACCGACTTAAATAACTTGATCGATAGTACTTGCGACATGCAGTGTAATGATGACAATCCTCCATTTACAGACAATCAGTGTGTACCGACCACTAATGTTGATTTTGATCCTAGTGCTGAACAGACGAATTCAATTGTGTCCTCTGTTAATTTAACGACAATTGATGACGCGGGGGTTCTGTTGCAATGAGCGCTGCCCAGCTTGACACGCCCGGTTCGCAGGATTTACGTGAGAAACAGATAAATTTTTCTAATGAAAATGAACAGTGTAATCAGAATACGACAGATTTATTTAATTCCGAGGTAGTGACTAACAGTGCTCATCCGATTGGCAAACATTTTCAAGAATCACAGAATAACCAAATGGTTACACAAAATGTGACAATTACAGGTACGCCATCAAACAGCACAGAGAATAGAGCCGATAACTTTGGCTTGAATCAAATTATGGCAGTATTACTACTAATGAATGAAAAAGAGGAAAACCATCTCAAACAACTTGATCTAATTAATGAAAAATATAAACAGTCGAATGAAGGACAAGACAACATTAATAAAAATATCAAAAAACTTAGTGAACGGAAAAAACAGCTTAGTGAACAGATTCTTGCTATTGCCGCGCAATGTCATGATACTAAGGGACAATTACGAGACGAAATTAAGGGTTGTGCTAGTAATCGTAGTGAAAAAACTAGATCTGTTGCACAAGAATTAGATAATAAACATGCAGCCACAACAGAATTGCATAGAGACGAAATTAGTGCAGTCGCTGAACAATGTCCTAAAAACGCAACACAGATACGCGACGAGTTTAATTTAAAGTCACCAGAACTTTTACGCACTCTGAATACGGAAGTCGATAAGAAATTTGAACAACAGATCAGCCACAGTGACGAACGTATTAAAGTAACAGAAATGAAAAATGTTTTTGCGTTAGTGACAACAGAATCAGTTAGAGATGAAAATAATGCAGTCACTGGACAATGTTCAGAAAACGCTACACAGATACGCGATGAATTTAATTTAAAGTCACCAGAACTTTCACACACTATGGATGCAAAAATAGACGCGAAATGTGAACAGCAGAACAACCAAATTGACGAACGTATTAAAATGACAGAAATGAAAAATGTTTCAGTCACTAACACGTCACAGCATACGGCACATTTCGATCATTTGTCACACTCACACAGGCAGTGTAACGTAGGTAATTTACAGAGACTACGCGACTTAAAATCCGAAAAGCTACGCGACTTAAAATCCGAAAAGATACAGACAAACAGATTCTTATGTAATCGTGAACCTGTTCACACATTCAGTGATGAGAACGTCGATTATAAGCAATTTGTATCTGTAAAAAAATCTAAGGTATTTGAAAATGACAGAGCACAGGTACACGCTTTGAACTGGATAGGTCGATTTATTTTTGTACTTTCAATAGCATTGCCTGTAATGCAGAAACTTGAATTAGCATGGATACAGCAATTTGCTTTCGAATTTCCAGTGGCATTGCCTGTAACACGAAAGCTAAAATTTATCTGCAGCGCGTAATTAACCTCAGGGGATTCATTACGCTTTAATGAGTATGTGCCGTAGTGTGCACAGGGCCCCGAGCCGTAGTAGTGCTGTTTCATCTTTAGTTTTCTGCACTGCTGCCTTCTCTTCTACTATCCTTTATATCTATCAAAATAGCTCTTTAACTATCGCCCTATCTAGGATTAAGAATGAGTCAAAAAAACCTGATACGACAAGTTTTATAAACATCAGTATGTGTAAAAAACAAAATAAATTCAGCAGTCACAAACATATTTTTGGTAACAATAGAGATTTTTCACCGCAGCAGCAACAAAACCAACCGGTTAGCATACATAACCAACAATGCAGTCTACAAGGTCAACCAAGCTTTAATGTTTCGCCACGTACACGTATAGTCTCAGCTCCAACAAATAGTAACGCAAAGCAACAAGGAAACCAGTACGTACAGAAAACACACTATTTCAATTCCTATCGCAATGCGCCGTATAGAAATGACTATCACGACAGACGTAAAAGTAATGAGCACAATTTTCAGCGTACATTTAATAACAATCTATCTTATCAGCAGCAAGAACATCCGCAACAACAAATAATCATGAATGAACCAGACAATAGGTATCATCCAGAACGTAATACGTCAGGAAGAAATAATAGGACAGTACAAATAGTTGAAATGCCACAGCATCCTCCTGAAAATAATAACACTCCAGATAGAATTTGATTAAATACAGTACAGGTTGTATATTCCAGTAACGCAAGCAATACTTTTGACACGCAGAATCTTGTTCACGAAAACGTTATTTGAAACATGCTGATGTAATTAATTCCATACCAAATGAATCCACTATGCTATCTCCGTCTGTTATACTGAAAAATGTTGAACCACCTAACAAAATCAAAGAATTAGTAAACTTTCCTACATCTCGTCGACTACGACACCATGAAATAATTGACATTGCGCTGAACAACATCAAACGTGCCGCAGAGCGCCGGAGAAGACAGCAAAAACAGGTTTGTACACGCCGTGACTTTCACATTGGACAGAAGATATTAGTACGTACACACTATTTATCCAATAGAGTAAAAGGTAGGCGCAGTAAATTTGAACTTCTATACGCAGGTCCATATCGGATTCGCAGCATACCTCACCCCAATGTTGTACACGTCGAAACTTTGAGAACCAGAAAAACCAAAGGAAACCACCACATACCGAATATCAAACCTTTTATTGAATCAAGATACTTTATGATTTAACATGCTGTAATGCCATTTGCTAATTTTTATGATCACTTATGCAATTATATTCACATGAATACTTACTGATGATTATCGTAATTTTTTTTGGCAAGTGCCCGGCAAGGTAAGGTTAGCAGGTCGCTCTTCTTGTCGTTACACATCAGACCGTGCACATTTTTCCAGATAAACTTACGTATCTTATGAATAATTATGCAATTTTATCTAGTGACATATTAATTTTATTAAATTCTCTCTCCATTAAAGTCTTTAATTCTCACCTCTATTAACTACACAACATACAAGCTGAACACAAAGAAAGTCACACTTCTTGTCATCATTTTTTATGTATGTACGATTGTTTTCCTGTTTTGTTTGTATGCACTATGAAATAGTTAAGATATAGCAAACACCAGTTGACGTTGACATTTTTGCCTTATGATATCTCAACATCGTGACTACTTTACTTTTTTTTTTTCCTGTACATTGTGATACACTGGGTACATTTTTGCCTCTGAACACTATCTATGTTTTTGATATATTACGTTTTCTGTCATGCTATGCTGTATGCTCAATTATGTTACTATAAACCAGTTTTTATGTAATGGGTATATGAATTAAATGCAAGACATTAATCTTTGTTCATCATTTTCAGAAAGGAATAACGTGTAAACGAAATAAATTAAACAGAAATGGGAATTTCACCTTCGGAATGAACGAAAGAGGATGCAATACCTCGTGATGAAGAGTAAATGGATCAAGATTAACAAGCATTAACAAGAATATACTATACACATCGTAGAATAGCAGTCTTAACTAATTTTTTTTCTGTCAGAATACAAGCCGATTGATCCAGGCTGTCAGACAGAACTACACATCTTAGTTTTAGTGATGAAATATGATAGAAATAAGGAATAATTGTATAATGAATAATGAAGTGATTTTTTTGCAGATGATAATGAATGGTGATGAATAATGATGAAGAATATGCTACTATGGATAATGAAGTTTTTCTTTACAGGTGATGATAATAATGGAGTTATGATAATATAGATAATGAAGTGATGGATAATGAAGTTTCTTTTTTCTTTACAGATGAGAATAATGTTGAAGTTATTTATTTATGCTATGTAGTTATTTAAGTATTTGCTGCAGTTCGTTTTGACAGTATGTGTTATATTGCATAGTATGATGACTGAAGGTTTTGGAAAGGACAGCTAGGGAACACATTTTTTTAATACACATTTCACTACCTGTTAATTCGAAGTTCACTACTTTTCAGCATCAAATGCGTTTCTTCTTTCAGTTTAATAATCCATTTTTGTATTTTGCAGGAGAAATTATTTATGAAGTTAATGTGCTATAAGCAGTTGTTCATTAAACCTATGTCATTTATGAATGTGATTACATATACTCTACTTGTTTCATAATCTTGCTACAGCTGACTCATGACGAATGACGTTACACATCTTCATTTGCAGCAACAACTCAAAAGCAAATATTTTCATTCTTCAGTAATTACCCAACGCAATGCATTGCTTTAATATATATATATATATATATATATATATATATATATATATATATATATAATGCTTTGTAATTAGCCACTGAGTGCCAATGTTCTCTGTAAAACGATTTATGTACATTATTCTGTAATACTATGTCATTTATTAGCTCCTGTTTTCAATGATGACTTCTGATGGTTTATAATTAGGCAATGAGTGCCAATGTTCTCTGTCAAACGACTGATGAACATTATTCTGTAATACTATGTCATTTATTACCTCCTGTTTTCAATGATGACTTCTGATGATTTGTAATTAGGCAATGAGTGCCAATGTTCTCTGTAAAACGATTTATGTACATTATTCTGTAATACTATGTCATTTATTAGCTCCTATTTTCAATGATGACTTCTGATGGTTTATAATTAGGCAATGAGTGCCAACGTTGTCTGTAAAACGATTTATGTGCATTATTCTGTAATACTATGTCATTTATTAGCTCCTGTTTTCAATGATGACTTATGATGGTTTGTAATTAGGCAATGAGTGCCAATGTTCTCTGTAAAACGACTCATGAACATTATTCTGTAATACTATGCCACTTATTAGCTCCTGTTGTTAATGATGACCTCTGATGGTTTATATTTAGGCAATGAGTGCAAATGTTCTCTGTAAAACAACTCATGAACATTATTCTGTAATACTACATACATGGTACAGATATGTTCAATAACTGGGCAATGAGTGCCACCAACTATTAGTGTAATTCTCAATGAAGACTAGTATGTGCCTTAATGTCCTTCATCTTCTGACCTAATTACCTGGAATTACTGCAAAATCCGTTTGTCCTGTATATCCTCATGATCATGGAGCACTATATTTGGTTTTTGCAATAATTCTACGTTGGTGTACCTTACAAGAACGTGGTGTTCACACGACATGCTGTCCACCACCGTGAGCGATGGAGATGCTATTATGGTCCCACTGTTTGGTGTACCTAATGTACTACCAAAAAGATAACATGGAATATTACTACGACATTTCATTGTCTTGACTACGCTGATTAATACTTCTGCGAAAAGAACTTCAGATTGTTTCACTTGGTGTTGTGCTTCTGTAGAAAGGTATGGACTTTCAGTGCAGCTGCGTGCAACATAAAGTGCTACAACCATGATGCAATCCTTCCCTTTCCTATCCTAATTCTTGTAACAGAGTGAAAATCATTTTTGCTAACATTATTTTTGTTCATGATCCATACATTTTTTGATTTGCTGATATGTTCTGAACTACAGTGCATGTGCACTTATGTCATTTGTTATTTTGTTTTGTACTCATTGTATATATATTTTGCCATTATCTGATATGTTCTGTACTCGGTGCATGTGCAATATATTTACTTCATGTTCTACACCTATATATCTGTATATTCTGTGATTGTAAAGTTAGTTAGTTAACAAAAATTTGTTGCTCATGGCAAGTCCAAATGACTCACCATCGCTGCCAAATTTTTGCCCCCCGCAGTGGAGGGTTATGAAACACGTATGTTTTCATTACCAGCGATGGCGAGGCATGACAGAATCTCTGACCAGAGGGTTATTTATCGTTGCTAGTCTGCGCTTGACCGCGCGAGACGACAGTACCATGTAGCGAGTTGGCAGGAGCGGTTGTACTCTGTCTGTAGTAGAAGTCAGTTGTTGTGTGTAGCGAGTCGGCAGAGGTAGTAGTCAGTCGTCAGTAGTAGCGAGTGGACAGTTGTACCGAGCAGAAGTCGGCATGCGTCGGCGGCGTGCCCTTCTCGCGACTCTGGTCACGATTCTGGACGATGAGTATGGTTATAGAAGGTAAAGAAGCAGCATTGCGCAGATTTAATAATGTATGTTAATTGTAATTTAATTTGTTGAGAAAAAAATGCCCCAATAATAATTTTTTTTATAAAGTAAATATTTTAAAGAAAAACATTCATTTCAATTTAAAGAATATTTCCTATGCATTTCCTCCAAGAATCAAAATTTAATATGCGCCAGCATTGCACGAAGCTGTGTCGATAAATAAGAGCAGATATAGATGCAGTTTTTTTTAAGGTAAGAATTTTTGCTTTTTTATTCAGAATACAGGGCCGAAGGTCAGCGCTGCTGCCCTTATAAAATTTATCAGGTTTAATTATTTCACAGGGCCCAAGGTCAGCACTGCTGCCCTTATAAAATTTACCAGATATTATTATTTCTGTTGAGATGTTACATTCAGTTCATGGTTCATTATCTAATTAATATTATTGTGGGTTTACGATCAATTATCATTCCTTAATTGTTGTGGGGAGTCAACATTTGGCACATTTTTATTATCATTACATTTATTTATTTTTGCGGGGAGGTTACACACTCTTATTTTACAAATACTAATGCAGACTGGCTGGTACCGGCGGAGGTTCGAATCCTCCCTAGGGCATGTGTGTATGTGTTTGTCCTTAGGATAATTTAGTTTAAGTAGTGTGTAAGCTTATGGACTGATGATGACCTTAGCAGTTAAGTCCCATAAGATTTCACACACATTTTGAACTAATGCAGACTGACTTGAGGTCTACACCTGTATCTTCCAGAGAAATATACTGAATTGTTTGGCTGTGCATACATTCCATACAGAGTCCATAATCGTTTATAGTGCTATGTCTGTATGTATGCACTTTTAATTATTTCGTGTGGAAATCGATTACGATAACTACGGAACATCGATGCTGGCAGTTCTGCTGTGAACTACAGCATTTGCATATGTGCATATAGGTACCCCATGACTTCTGTCACCTTAGTGTATGCCAATAACATTACAGGGTTTATTTGGTTTAGATACTGTGACTGTAAATACCTGTCTTCATTCCACCTGGGAATATACTCTGGCTGAAAATGGAGTCAACCACGCTAGCTTTAAAAGCATGATGGCTGGGGGAGGAGGGGAAGCATGTTTCTGGTTGATCCAGAGAGAAAAGGTGAAGGTAAGTGCTTGGCATTTAAACTGTTTGCGACATTATTCCGCAAAGACGTCCACAGATTTCCTTTGGTGAGCATGTAGGTGTTTGCGAGTTACGACTGGTTTGCCCAGATGGTATCCCTCTGCTGGAATGATTGAATGTCTGTTGCGCCAGACACCAGGCCGGGGCCGATGACGTCTATTATTATGCAACGTTCTCTCCCATGCCTGGGGAGATGGTCTGGCGTAGTGTTGGGCAGAGATGTTGAGCTCTCTCGTTTGTGATCTGAGATCGTCTGATGGCCGCGACCGCTATGTAGTCAAAGTGACATCTTTTCCACGAGTGAGCGAATGCATTCTGAAGAAATGTGTGCTCTCTTAGTTTCAATAGTTTCTTACCAGTAGGTGGAATATTTCGAATACGAATTTATGTCGTAAACACAAACTTTATGATGGTGTCATTTGAAGAGAGAGGCGGTATATGGGAAGAAAGAGGGGGGTTTGTGGGGAAGCGGGATGGCAAATGCAGTTTCTATGTCTCTATTCGAAAGTATTCGTCAGTGTTGGCAATGCCTTTGATCCATAAACTATCTAGCTGATGCCTCTCATTCATTTAACGTTTGTGAAATGAAAAAAAAAAAAGACACGAGAACACTGTGTCATTAGAGTAATAGATGTAGAGAGGGTAGATAACGATGCTACTATTTCGGTATTTATCTCGACGTCTTTCTACAAGTGTGTGCGAGTTACGACTTTTTAAAATTTTGTTTCATCCGCTCCCCAGTTGAACAAGGGCGTAATTATTCTCACCTTCCTTTATTGCATGCCTGCGATGTCCGACTCTGTATGGGTCTTTATGCGTGATGAGTATGCTGCGTCTTTTGTAGAGAGACTGCAGTTTCTCAGTATGTCATCAATGAATCGGAACCTGTCCTCGTCCACGCCTTGAAGGGCTAAGGGAAGCCGACCGGCCGCCGTGTCATCGTCTGCCTTGCGGCGTCATGTGGATGCGGTGTGGAGGGGCATGAGCTCAGCACGCCATTCTCCCGGCCGCTTTGCCGACTTCCCAGACCGCAGCTACTCAGTAGGCAGTACGAAGGTGACTTCATCCAGTCGTGTCACCAAGGAAAAATCCTTGGCAGTAGCGGGAATCAAACCTGGGTTCCTCGCGTACTCAGCTACAGGACAGATTTTTACGCACAGCTTAGCGTGTATGGCTGATGCACACGCCGCTACACACTGCTACTCCCATACATTTGTATGACATGACGGTCGCTAACTGTGATTCGTTTTTCCGTAGTCATAAGATACCACGCCTTTTCGTGAAGTGCATGTATTTGTGTTTCTGTACTAGTTGACAGTCTCTGCAGCAGCTTGATACTTTGCCGAGATCCAATTACATATTACTGCTACTTTTACTGGACAGAACTTCCTCGAAGATAACTGCGAAAAGTCTAGGATTGCAACAAGTATTTATATTGCTGAACGACTACCGAGGAATCTGGGGCGCGGTATCAGTGACCCTCATCTATCGGCTTCCAGGGCAACAAAAATTACGGTACCTTTTCAATATTTTGCGTAGTTATTGATCAAATTTAAAAATTTAGAATGATTTCATAATTTGCTCATTGAGATGTAGAATCTTACGTTAAGACAAGTACTACAGTTGGAAACTGTGTGGTTGTCTTTAGGCTGCGTAGCCGATGGCGCGCTAATACCAGTACTTGGGAGTGAGAGCACTCAGGGACTTTCAATAAATTTTACACATAATTTCAAATCCTTACTAAACTATTTCTCGCTGGCAGCCGCCACAAAATGATGAAAGGAAAATGTCCTTGACGTTTTAATTTATTATTCATTTATTACTTCCTTACTGATAATTCTATTTGTCACTCACTTTGCACACCGTACCTACATATATCACTGGATGTATCTGCAATATTATATCAACGTAAGATACGTAGCTGAAGAGATATAACGTCAAAAATATTAATATGCGTGAAAAATAAGCTTTTGCAAAAATATCAACGCTATATTGAAGCAGTACTTCATAATGAGAGCGCTTAGTGTCTTCCAACGAAGTTTAAACATAATTTCAAACCTTTCTAAACATTTTCTCGCTTACATGCTTGAAGTCAAATATTTCCCACGCTAACTCATTTGTAAAGTAATCAGATGTTTGAACATGTTTTATACACGAGTAGTGTTCTTTACTGGTTACCCGCTAACTCATTTGTGTGCAGCATGAACTGTGACGGTCCGATTACACTGTGCTTGGGCACACCAAATATTACTTCAGTATCAGTAAGGGACTCTGCACCCAGGATAGCTTATTGCGTTTTGTCTACCAATAAATTTGCGACCCAGTGCCAACAAGAACATATTTCCTCAAGAAATCACTGACTCAAAAGTCGTTAGAAAATCCAGAAACACTGACAACATAGTTTACTCTATCCATCGCATGGAGGACACGATGTATGATGAGCATGGACTCAGTTTCTATTGATATCTGTTTTCGGAACTAATTTTGAGTTTCATGGAGAAGTTTATTTTGTTCTCGATATGTGGAATACATGAAATGATTACCTTTGCAGATCAATAACACAAACGGTTCGGAAGCACCAGGCACCAACCCATGCTGCAACACCCATAGTAGTACATGGTGTAGCCTCCACAGGCGGCAATGCGGGTGCTGATTCTGGCATACAGTCGATCGTACATATGGGGAATAATATCCTGGGATAAGGTGTGCCACGCCTGCTCGACTTGTTCACGTAATTCTGCAAGAGTTGTCGGTTGACGAGCTGGAGGAGCTACTTCTCATCTAGTCATAACCCACATGTTTACATGGCCATTGATATCAGCATCGTTGCATAACTGATGCAGCACATCCAACTTGTGTGTCATGTCCCGGAAGAATCATTCCGCCACCCGGAAGGCCACAATCTGACACCTTTTAAACTCGTTCAGTTAGGTGTAGCAGGATCGAGTGATCTTTTTTGCATTGTTGCCTTCAGCTTCATATATTTGCAACACACTGTGCCTTCTGGCTGTGAGAATACCGATTGAAGATTAGGCTTAGATGGCGCTTTGGTAGCTATGGCACTGCGCTATATGTTGGCAGACGACGTTGAAACAATTGTCAGTACATCTACTATCCCATGGATATGATGACATCAGATCAAAATTGACGTCGTCTTTCCAGGTGTAATTATTTTTTCGGGCGGTGTATTTATTTAGGTGTACTAATTTTTTTCGGGCAGTGTATTTATTTGTAACGGTTACCATACCGCACTCGACAGATGGCAAGCAGAACGTTTATGGGTTTCCCCTCCTCAGTGGGCGGCCCCGGCGTGCCACGCCGCCTGCACTCACTGCTGGGCGGGCGGCGGACAGTTTGTGTGGTCGCCACTTTCCAGGGTGTGCCTGCCACCTTAGTTAAGACAATTACGCCTCTTATGTCACGATATCGGCATTACCTTGTGAGAACATATCCCAACACTGTCGGCAGCGCCAGGTGCGTCTCATTTACCAGTAAAACTTACTGTAGATTTTAGCCTAATCTTTATTTTATTCAACTACAAGTCACCTGGTGATGTTCGTTGAGCGACACTGGTCGTGACGTAAGAAAAGTACCTTATTACAGCTGTGGTGCTACTTACTACCATTAACATGGTGAGTCCTAATGCGAGAGTCTTGTGTGAATACTAAGAGTTTGAATATGTTTGTTTCCAACAAGTCTACTATGTTTCCATTATGGATACGCGTGTTCTAGGCAGTTTGCAAGGAAAGCTTTCACACATGTTTATCAGGACGTACGCCACCTTCGAAGGTGAAATTGTGGAATGATCTCCCCTATTTCAACTATTGTAATACGACTTGGAAAATAAGTACTAGGGAACAAAAGTTTTGTCTGATGTTATATTACTATCTAAGTACCAGTGGCCTAGGAGTAGCGTCTTTGATTCGTAATCAAAACGTCTTCGGTCCCGGGTTCGATCCCCGCCACTGCCTAAATTTTGATAAACAATCAGCACTGGCGGCCGAAGACTTCCGGCATAAGAAGTCAGCCTCATTCTGCCAACGGCCTTGTCAAAGAGAGCGGAGGAGCGGATAGAGGTTCAGGGCACTCTCTTGTACTAGGGGTGGGAAATTGCCCCTAAAGGCGGAAGAATCAGCAATGATCAACGACCTGAGGATGCAGAAGGCAATGGAAACCACTGCATTAAAGACACGTAACGTGTATCCACAGGACACGTGGCCTGTAATTGAAGAAGTGTCATGATGATCTCTCCATTGGCAAAAGATTCCGGAATAGTCCTCCATTCGGATCTCCGTGAGGGGACTGTCAAGGGGGAGGTTACCATGAGAAAAAGATTGAATAATCTACGAAAGGATAGCGTTCTACGAGTCGGGGCGTGGAATGTCAGAAGCTTGAACGTGGTAGGGAAACTAGAAAATCTGAAAAGGGAAATGCAAAGGCTCAATCTAGATATAGTAGGGGTCAGTGAAGTGAAGTGGAAGGAAGACAAGGATTTCTGGTCAGATGAGTATCGGGTAATATCAACAGCAGCAGAAAATGGTATAACAGGTGTAGGATTCGTTATGAATAGGAAGGTAGGGCAGAGGGTGTGTTACTGTGAACAGTTCAGTGACCGGGTTGTTCTAATCAGAATCGACAGCAGACCAACACCGACAACGATGGTTCAGGTATACATGCCGACGTCGCAAGCTGAAGATGAACAGATAGAGAAAGTGTATGAGGATATTGAAAGGGTAATGCAGTATGTAAAGGGGGACGAAAATCTAATAGTCATGGGCGACTGGAATGCAGTTGTAGGGGAAGGAGTAGAAGAAAAGGTTACAGGAGAATATGGGCCTGGGACAAAGAATGAAAGAGGAGAAAGACTAATTGAGTTCTGTAACAAGTTTCAGCTAGTAATAGCGAATACCCTGTTCAAGAATCACAAGAGGAGGAGGTATACTTGGAAAAGGCCGGAAGATACTGGAAGATTTCAATTAGATTACATCATGGTCAGACAGAGATTTCGAAATCAGATACTGGATTGTAAGGCGTACCCAGGAGCAGATATAGACTCAGATCACAATATAGTAGTGATGAAGAGTAGGCTGAAGTTCAAGACATTAGTCAGGAAGAATCAATACGCAAAGAAGTGGGATACGGAAGTACTAAGGAATGACGAGATACGTTTGAAGTTCTCTAACGCTATAGATACAGCAATAAGGAATAGCGCAGTAGGCAGTACAGTTGAAGAGGAATGGACTTCTCTAAAAAGGGCCATCACAGAAGTTGGGAAGGAAAACATAGGTACAAAGAAGGTAGCTGCGGAGAAACCATGGGTAACAGAAGAAATACTTCAGTTTATTGATGAAAGGAGGAAGTACAAACATGTTCCGGGAAAATCAGGAATACAGAGATACAAGTCGCTGAGGAATGAAACAAATAGGAAGTGCAGGGAAGCTAAGACGAAATGGCTGCAGGAAAAATGTGAAGGCATCGAAAAAGATATGATTTTCGGAAGGACAGACTCAGCATACAGGAAAGTCAAAACAACCTTTGGTGACATTAGAAGCAACGGTGGTAACATTAAGAGTGCAACGGGAATTCCACTGTTAAATGCAAAGGAGAGAGCAGATAGGTGGAAAGAATACATTGAAAGCCTCTATGAGGGTGAAGATTTGTCTGATGTGATAGAAGAAGAAACAGGAGTCGATTTAGAAGAGATAGGGGATCCAGTATTAGAATCGGAATTTAAAAGAGCTTTGGAGGACTTACGGTCAAATAAAGCAGAAGGGATAGATAACATTCCATCAGAATTTCTAAAATCATTGGGGGAAGTGGCAACAAAACGACTATTCACGTTGGTGTGTAGAATATATGAGTCTGGCGATATACCATCTGACTTTCGGAAAAGCGTCATCCACACAATTCCGAAGACGGCAAGAGCTGACAAGTGCGAGAATTATCGCACAATCAGCTTAACAGCTC
The DNA here is from genome assembly GCF_021461395.2 of Schistocerca americana. NCBI lineage: Eukaryota > Metazoa > Arthropoda > Insecta > Orthoptera > Acrididae > Schistocerca > Schistocerca americana. Next base: position 198,632,546 of record NC_060126.1, on the reverse strand, counting down.
ATGCATCGAAGCTACTTACAAGAATAATATACAGAAGAATGGAAAAGAAAATCGAGAATTCGCTAGGTGACGATCAGTTTGGCTTTAGGAAAAGTAAAGGGACGAGAGAGGCAATTCTGACGTTACGGCTAATAATGGAAGCAAGGCTAAAGAAAAATCAAGACACTTTCATAGGATTTGTCGACCTGAAAAAAGCGTTCGACAATATAAAATGGTGCAAGCTGTTTGAGATTCTGAAAAAAGTAGGGGTAAGCTATAGGGAGAGACGGGTCATATACAATATGTACAACAACCAAGAGGGAATAATAAGAGTGGACGATCAAGAACGAAGTGCTCGTATTAAGAAGGGTGTAAGACAAGGCTGTAGCCTTTCGCCCCTACTCTTCAATCTGTACATCGAGGAAGCAATGATGGAAATAAAAGAAAGGTTCAGGAGTGGAATTAAAATACAAGGTGAAAGGATATCAATGATACGATTCGCTGATGACATTGCTATCCTGAGTGAAAGTGAAGAAGAATTAAATGATCTGCTGAACGGAATGAACATTCTAATGAGTACACAGTACGGTTTGAGAGTAAATCGGAGAAAGACGAAGGTAATGAGAAGTAGTAGAAATGAAAACAGCGAGAAACTTAACATCAGGATTGATGGTCATGAAGTCAATGAAGTTAAGGAATTCTGCTACCTAGGCAGTAAAATAACCAATGACGGACGGATCAAGGAGGGCATCAAAAGCAGACTCGCTATGGCAAAAAAGGCATTTCTGGCCAAGAGAAGTATACTAATATCAAATACCGGCCTTAATTTGAGGAAGAAATTTCTGAGGATGTACGTCTGGAGTACAGCATTGTATGGTAGTGAAACATGGACTGTGCGAAAGCCGGAACAGAAGAGAATCGAAGCATTTGAGATGTGGTGCTATAGACGAATGTTGAAAATTGGGTGGACTGATAAGGTAAGGAATGAGGAGGTTCTAAGCAGAATCGGAGAGGAAAGGAATATGTGGAAAACACTGATAAGGAGAAGGGACAGGATGATAGGTCATCTGCTATGACGTGGGGGAATGACTTCCATGGTACTAGAGGGAGCTGTAGAGGGAAAAAACTGTAGAGGAAGACAGAGATTGGAATACGTCAAGCAAATAATTGAGGACGTAGGTTGCAAGTGCTACTCTGAGATGAAGAGGTTAGCACAGGAAAGGAATTCGTGGCGGGCCGCATCAAACCAGTCAGTAGACTGATGACCAAAAAAAAAAAATTCTTTTGAGGCTCAATCTGTAGGCCGATAGAACGATCGTACTGTAACCTCTATACTGTTCGTGATACTTATTTGCGACCAAAGCGTTTCCTATGATGACCCAGTTTCTGCATCAGTTGATTAAAGATATTTGTCTACTGTTACCAACAAAGCAGTATCCCATATCGTAAAGCCTGGTTACCCGGTAAACAGGTTTGGCCCGATGATTTCGCTGCTGTGGGTTTTTGGTTTTATGCAACTTGAGGCACCACACTTATTCAAACTGTTCCAAATTCAGGCACTTTCGTGGATATATCTCTGAAATATATCTTTGATATTTTGATGTGCTGGTCTACGTGGATGATTTCAGAAGTTGTGATGTGAGCAAGCAACAAGATGTGTCATAAAACAACAACAACGATAAACATATGTGTGATTCCATTAGTCTTTTACACTCAAAGCTGTTTGCCATATATTGTAGTCTCTGTTTCGTGTTCTTGTAATATCAGACATTTGCGTGAATGATTGTCATTCCGTTATTTTAAACTTTTACCAAGATTTATTCAAAAAATTAACATAAAAGTAACATTTTTTCTGAGTCACTTCACTGAGGTTCCAAGGCGATATAGTAGGCTTCAAAAAGGTTCACTTGTCTTATCGTGTCCAAACTCATATAATATGTAAGGGAAAGGAACAAAATACATTTTTAAAAGTATTAGTTTAAAACAGATTACTTCCGTTTTGCAGGGGAAATTATCTTCGAACATGGTGTTACATTTCCACTATAAATATCAAATAATTACTTCATCATAGTGACGGAAAATACAAAAAAATAAAATAAATAAGCACTGTTTGGGGAACAACGTAATAGTTTATTGATGACTGCAAAAGTATTTAATGACTTGTTGATGGCCGGCCTGCGTGACCGAGCTGTTCTAGGCGCTCCAGTCCGCGGGCCGCAGTTTCACGACCAATGGTCTAGCCTGTATACTGTATATGGCAAAACGCGTTGATGAAAATTTGCAGATTACTGAGTAGTGTTACTTTAATTAGAACAGCATCATTATAATGTACAACGCATATCTGCTGTGAATGATTCTGGGCGCGGAGTGGCTACGCTGCCATTCGTGCTTTTACTCCTGTCGGGCAACAACAGAGTGTTAAACATGAGTATACAAGGCGACCCAAAAAAAGTACCCGCCCACACTAGTCCCTCTCCTGCAGAATGTCATCTGCTTGGCTGTCAGTGACGTGTTAGTGGCAAGTCTGGATGCTCCGTACGAGTGGCAGGCGACTGACCGTGGTTTTGCACGCAGGAGGATTATCAGTAAGAATCAAGTTCTGTCTGACCAATACGACACACTTCCTTCGTACTTTATTGGCCATCAAATTTGGTTTTGGAGGTTATGATCCCCGTATACACAATGTTATATTGTTTGAGGAATTTGACTGGCTTCGTTGGCGTCCTTTCGCTTGTACTTTGAAGCGTATTGTTGAAGGACGTCCTGTGACTGTTAATGTCAAAAACAAGCCTGGTATGGTTATTAAACATAGGGAACTTGTAATATTTGTGTCCAATGAGTTTAATATTGGTGACGAAGCTCTTATTTCGCGACTAAATGTTGTTCACGCCGACTGTCATATAATTCACTGTTTAAATGTTAAGGAGGAAATGGCGTCGGACACGTCGGACGTGGAGGCCGAAGCGGAGACTATCTGCATATCGTCGGATGAAGACGAAGGGCCGGTATCGCCGTGCACGTCCGAGGCGTTGGATACGCCGTCGTGTTCTTCAGACTAGGCCTTATTTTGGACGAATGTGCAAGTGGCGGACCGAATATACGCAAACGGATGGTGTCAGATTTGAATATGGAAAGATGGGGGCCACGGACAAATATGACGAAAATGCTCATAATTTTAGTACACTTAAGCACTATGATATTACGGATGAGTTTAAATTCTTTGCTAACAAATACGATGCAGTAATAATTGATAAAATTGTAACGTATGTGTATAGAATTAATGTAAGGGTTGAGCGATTAACACTAGATGATAGAGCAAACAAAAAAATATTCGAAGATCAGGGTGCTTTAGAAAAGGTTAGATTAGCATGTACTAATAAATTGGGTCCGTTTAGCCTTAAACCTGATAAATCGTCTGGCGTACCTTGGAGAAAATATAGTAGGCGTAATGCATTTAAGTTCGTAACATATTGTAAACCTGAAAGCAGTGCCGAAATTGGTAAAGTAAAATCATGGGTAGATTTAGAAAATCAATGTAAATGTAAGAATAAACTATTCCAAGGAGTAAACCCATTTTATATCGGTGTACAGATTGCAGGCGACGAACCTGCTAAAAATGATGTAGTGCAAAGTGAAGTTAAATATGTTACATTCATTGTAAGAAATAGAGTGTATATGACCTTTTGTAGAAGGAAGGGAACTGTCACGTTCTAAATAAAGATTATTGTTACAGCACATGTCTGCGTTGGAATTTTTTTTATGCCAATTGGGAGCATATAAGAAATTATCCTGATGACCTACGCCTCGCCTTCCTCGTACCTACTACGCAGCAACGTATCGACGATCTAGCACTAACATTTTATGGGAATAAGATAAACTATGCCGCTGCTGTTATTGTTCTAGAAGAATTGTGGTTTTATAAGCCTAATTTGCAGCAATTAATACTTCAATTTAGGGACGCCTACAGGGAATTTGTATTTATGCCAAACGGTATACGATGTGCGCAGCGATATTTTGATTTCAGACAGGGTAGATACAGACCCCTGTGGTACAACTATTAGAGCCACAGTATTTACTCATAGTCCTTCTCAGACACACAGCCGTAGGCCATCCTAGGAAATGGCCTCACGTCCAGTGAGGTCTCCTTGTCAGGGTAAAAAGAAGTATAGGCTTGTACACAAGTTGAAAAGTGGGAAACCCAGGTGGCACTGTACATGTATGTACGAACTATGTTTACACTATCGGTCGCAGGTTCGAATCCTGCCTCGGGCATGGATGTGTGTGGGAATGTTTTATAGTTGGTTAGGTTTAAGTAGTTCTAAGTTCTAGGGACTGATGACCTCAGATGTTAAGTTCCAAAGTGCTCAGAGCAATTTGATTTTTGACTTGTTGATGGCCAATAAAGTACGAAGGAAGTGTGTCGTATTGGTCAGACAGAACTTGATTCTTACTGATAATCCGCCTGCGTGCAAAACCACGGTCAGTCGCCTGCCACTCGTACGGAGCATCCAGACTTGCCACTAACACGTCACTGACAGCCAAGCAGATGACATTCTGCAGGAGAGGGACTAGTGTGGGCGGGTACTTTTTTTGGGTCGCCTTGTATACTCATGTTTAACACTCTGTTGTTGCCCGACAGGAGCAAAAGCACGAATGGCAGCGTAGCCACTCCGCGCCCAGAATCATTCACAGCAGATATGCGTTGTACATTATAATGATGCTGTTCTAATTAAAGTAACGCTACTCAGTAATCTGCAAATTTTCATCAACGCGTTTTGCCATATACAGTATACAGGCTAGACCATTGGTCGTGAAACTGCGGCCCGCGGATTGCGAACGCCACGGATCAAGTATTCGTGCGGCCCGCAGTTTTCAGCGTATTTTGTAATAATGTGAGCTGTATTTTATAAAATCTGCATCTAGCGACCAAGGATCTAATCCAAAAACGTCACGTAACGTCAATAGCTTTTCCTTCTCGGTAATTAACAAAAATACTTACAGGGATAGAAGTACCTTGAGATGTGTGTTATTTTAATTGGCGTTGGTGATTCCGGCAGCGAGCTAAGTGAAGTTAGCTACTTACGATAGGGGCGGAGGAGTCAGAGGCGCGGCCTCTGAAGGGTTAGATGACGCGGCAGGGGGAATGTTTTATTGTTTGTCTTTGAGTGTCGACAACCCGTGGGTATATGTGCCTCGTACATATCAGCTGTTACGGTACAAATTTCAAATGAAAGTACCGTGGATCCGTGAATTTGCATCTTCGAATGGGTTATGTATTTTAGCAAAGGATATGAAATTGAATTAAGGCTGGTGTAATAAGCTGCAAAGAGAAGTTTGAAAATGACACTTAAAATATTTAGTAATTATTTGTGATAGTGTCTCGTAATACGTTTAAATCTGAATACGGTTACTGTTAGTAATCAGTTAACCATCCTGCCACATAGACAACACAATTACACTTCGTCAGGAAATTACAGTGTCACAACGTTGGGGTCGCTGGAGGTAGCACCAACCTGATACAGAAAAGAGCCGACAGGAAGCGTTCGAAATGCCGCCTGCTTTCAACGATCAGTACACGAAATTCGGCAGCCAAATGCCCTTGTTATTGCTAGGCAACTGGGGGCTCGTAACTTACTAATTTATGTGCATTACCAATCAATAATAAGATGGGTACAAATGCAGCCAGAGGTGCTGCCCCACAATCTCAGTACTGGATCCTGATGACCACTAGTCTAGACCTTTCATCATACCGTTATCTCATTTGGCGGCAGATAATGAAAACCGTGCAACGGACTGGAGTTTTTGAATCGTGAGCCGCTGAATGGTGCTGTGCACCACAAACGTGTGAAGCAGGACGAGCGGACTTATGGCTCAAATGACTCTGAGCACTATGGGACTTCTGCTGAGGTCATCAGTCCCATAGAACTAAGAACTACTTAAACCTAACTAACATAAGGACATCACACACATCCATGCCCGAGGCACGATTCGAACCTGCGACCGTAGCGGTCGCGCGGTTCCAGACTGTAGCGCCTAGAACCGCTCGACCACTCCGGCTGGCCGAGCGGACTTAGATGGCCTAGTCTTGCCCGGGAAAAATTCGTATAACTAACGGTGATTACATTGTGTGAATGTAGCTAGTTTCTCCACTAAAAGCATATAAACAGAAGGCAACGTCTACACCTATATCCACGTTCCGTAAGCCATCTGACGGTGTGCGGCGGACGGTACTTTCGGTACCACTATCAGTACACCCCCCCGTTCCCCGTTCGCGAACGGTGCGTGGAAAAAAGATTGCCACTGATCCTCCTTATCAGCTCCGATTTATTGGATGTTTAGTACATAACCGCGAAAATTGTTGATCATTGTGGTATATGTGACTAGTAAAAAAGTAAAATTTATATCTAGTCTAGAATCGTTTCTTCTGGAGAATTATATCAATTTCGTAGCAAAATCTACATTTAAGGACTATTATATTTTTATTAAACAGTGGAAAATCCAGGATGGAATGTAACAATATTGTGAAAAGGAAAGTTGTTAGTCACCATATAGCGGAGATGCAGAGTCGCAGATAGGCACAACAAAAAGACTGCACAAATACAGCTTTCGGCCGCTAAGGGCTTCGTCAAAATTAGACGACAAACATACACATACACACTCACGCAAACGCAACTGACACACACATATGACTGTAGTCCCAGTCAGCTGAGGCCACACTGCCACCGGCAGTTTGAGGTTGTGTGTAAGGAATGGATATTGCAGTTGTCTGTCGGATTTCGACGGGGGCAGTACAGATGTCGTAGAGTTTTTCTTACACTTTTGTTGCTGACAGTCGTTTGAAGGCAGAATCTGTCTGCAGCAGCTGATAGTTCTCAAATTTCGCCATCACACTTCAGCTCGATTTGTTGACGACTGCAGGAGCTCCGGTCGTTATGAGACGCTGGCGCGTGGTGGAGCGATGGCTGGCGGCTGGGCGCGCGCCGGCCTTGAGGCGGACGGACGTTGCGCCGGCGGCGGCGGCGGCGGCGGCCACCCACGCCCGCCCGCCCCGGCCGCAGTACCACCTGCGGGTCAGCAGCGACGGCCGTCTCAAGGAGCCGAGTCACGGCTGAGGCCGCTCATAACTACCCCGTGCACAGCCAGTCACCCAGCACACGCGCATCCTTTTATACAGTGAGGCGTTCAAGCTTTTGAAACGAGGTTTTCAGTATGGCCGCACACGGAGGAGCATGTAATTTTCTTCCATGTTTCTAAAACTTAGTTAGTGTATCAACCGAGATATCGAACGAATTATGGTATTCTAATGGAATGACATACAGGGTGATCCATTGATCGTGACCGGACCAAATATCTCACGAAATAAGCGTCAAACGAAAAAACTACAAAGAACGAAACTTGTCTAGCTTGAAGGGGGAAACCAGATGGCGCTATGGTTGGCCCTCTAGATGACGCTGCCATAGGTCAAACGGATATCAACTGCGTTTTTTAAGTAGGAACCCCCATTTTTTATTACATATTCGTGTAGTAGGTAAACAAATATGAATGTTTTAGCTAGACCACTTTTTACGCTTTTTGATAGATGGCGCTGTAATAGTCACAAACATATGGCTCACAATTTTAGACGAACAGTTGGTAACAGGTAGATCTTTTAAATTAAAATACAGAACGTAGGTACGTTTGAAAATTTTATTTCGGTTATTCGAATGTCATACATGTACGTTTGTGAACTTATCATTTCTGAGAACGCATGCTGTTACAGCGTGATTACCTGTAAATACCACATTAATGCAATAAATGCTCAAAATAATGTCCGTCAACCTCAATGCATTTGGCAATACGTGTAACGCCATTCCTCTCAACAGCCAGTAGTTCTCCTTCCATAAAGTTCGCACATGCATTGACAATGCGCTGACGCATGTTGTCAGGCGTTGTCGGTGGAGAACGATAGCAAATATCCTTCAACTTTCCCCACAGAAAGCAACCCGTGGAATTCAGATCCGGTGAATGTGCGGGCCATGGAATGGTGCTTCGACGACCAATCCACCTCTCATGAAATATGCTATTCAGTACCGCTTCAACAGCACGCGAGCTATGTGCCGGACATCCATCATGTTGGAAGTACATCGCGAATCTGTCATGCAGTGAAACATCTTGTAGTAACATCGGTAGAACATTACGTAATAAATCAGCATACATTGCACCATTTAGATTGCCATCGATAAAATGGGGGCCAATTATCCTTCCTCTCATTATGCCGCACCATACATTAACCCGCCAAGGTCGCTGATGTTCCACTTGTCGCAGCCATCGTGGATTTTACGTTGCTCAATAGTGCATATTATGCCGGTTTACGTTACCGCTGTTGGTGAATGACGCTTCGTCGCTAAATAGAACGCGTGCAAAAAATCTGCCATCGTCCCGTAATTTCTCTTGTGCCCAGTGGCAGAACTGTACACGACGTTCAGAGTCGTCACCATGCATTTCCTGGTGCATAGAAATATGGTACGGGTGTAATAGATGTTGATGTAGCATTCTCAACACCGACGTTTTTGAGATTCCCGATTTTCACGCAATTTGTCTGCTACTGATGAGCGGATTAGCCGAGACAGCAGCTAAAACACCTACTTGGGCATCATCATTTGTTGCAGGTCGTGGTTGACGTTTCACATGTGGCTGAACACTTCCTGTTTCCTTGAATAACGTAACTATCCGGCGAACGGTCCGGACACTTCGATGATGTCGTCCAGGATACCGAGCACCATACATAGCACACGCTTGTTGGGCATTTTGATCACAATAGCCGTACATCAACACGGTATCGACCTTTTCCGCAATAACTAAACGGCCCATTTTAACACGGGTAATGTATCACGAAGCAAATATCGTCCGCACTGGCGGAATGTTACACGATACCACGTACTTATACGTTTATGACTATTACAGCGCCATCTATCACAAAGCGCCATCTAGCGGGCCAACCATAGCGCCATCTGGTTTCCCCCTTCAAGCTAGACGAGTTTCGTTCTTTGTAGTTTTTTCGTTTGATGCTTATTTCGTGAGATAATTGGTCCGGTCACTATCAATGGACTACCCTGTACATTTTTAACGAAATTCGAAATCTTGACTTGGGTTAGGATGATCAGGTGCTACAGACCTATCGGGTCAATTTCTGCATGTGTGGCGATATACATACGGTGGCCCAACATGTTCGACATTTGTCAGTCACTTTCGGCGTGTTTCCTGATGTTTTGGCCTCTTGTATTAAATTACGTGTCTTCGTCACCTCAGAGGTTTTTACACGTTATTAAGTATCACCCTCCATAACTTACATTGTGCGCAACTTGTTTAAAAAAGGTTAATTAAAAACATTCGTACTACACTAATATTCTACATGATGTAGTATGATTAAAATGATTGAATGGCATATACTGTGTAGATGTAACATTATCTTCTCTGCTGTTGTCTTTCAATTTTAGCTCATTTCACGGATATTTTTGGGATAACTTTTGTCAGCAGTAAAACCGTTATACCCTATGCTCGCCTTCTCAACGGCTTTCGAATACTGCTAAAATAAATACATCGTTCCACCAAAAAGATCATACTTGCTTCAGTAGCGCGGTTCACTCAACAGGTTAAGCCATTAAACATTCAACAAGAATCTATACCCCACTGCCCATTATCATATGCTGAAAATTTCATTACAGTATACTCAAAATTTCACGAAAATTCTATGCCCCTCTGCCTACCATAGTATGCTGGAAACTTCACTTCTACACACTGAGGGTTTCAGGGAATAAAATAGATCCAAGTATTTGATCGTTTTTCATGTATAGATATGTATTGATAAATAACGTATAAATTAATGGTAGACGACACTGAAAACCACATCACCCGGCGCTGTTACAGAAGATCCGTTCACTCAGTCTGTAAGATATGACTCTGGGAGTCTATTGTAGCTTTCTTTGTCCCTTGTTACTGAGAACAAGTGAATAATCCTAGAGGACGACGATTCCTAGCTTACATCTCAGTGACTGATGAGTGCTAGAGGGGAATAGTAGTAATAGTAGTAGTTGTAGTAGCAGTAGTGCTAGTAGTAGTCTGTATTGCTATTACTACCATAGTTATATGATCTCACGATATTTTATTGTGAATTTCGAGGAAACTTTAGAAAAGGCAGAGAAGATGACGTAGACCAACGTATCATATCTCATTCCATCATTTTTAGTCATGATCCTTCATATAGTATACTAACATAGTCCTTATTTTTGAACCTATTTAGTAAACTAGTAGCACGGAACGAACACATTTTGTTGTTGTTACATCATAAAGTGTTGGTTACATTCTTATAGTCTCGTTCCCTGCTGGAAGACGACGGTTCCGACAGCACGCGTTCAAACGGTTCTCTCTTAATGAAATGTATGGTCTGTTCGACAATTATAATTCCCCCTTATTACTAACCAGGACCTGATAGTACAAAACAAATACTCTAATAATAATTTCAAAATCTGACAGTAAATATAATAATAATAATAATAATAATAATAATACAAACAGAGACCAAAAGAGGACGTGGAACAAGAAAAGAAGTAGAAGACTAATAACATAATAAAGATGATTTGTTATCAGCAACGAAATACACTGACCTGACAAAACTCATGGGGATAGCGATATTCACGTGTACAAAGGTCTGTAAGTATTGCGTGCACGAGGTATAGAAGGGCAGCGCGGAGCTGCAATTTGTACTCAGGTGATTCATATATAAAGGTTTCCGACATGTTATGGCCGCACGACGGAAATTAATATAGTTTGATCGCGAAATGGTAGTTGGAGCTAGACTCATGCGACGTTCCATTTTGGAAATCGTTAAGGAGTCGAATATTGCAGTGTCAAGAGTGTGCCGAGAACATCAAATTTCAGGCATTACTTCCCAACACGGAAAACGCAGTGGCCGATGGCCTTTACTTAACGACCGAGAACAGCTGCACTTGCGTGAAATAACCGCAGAAATCAATGTGGGACGTACAACGAAATTAACCCTTAGGACTGTTCGGCAAAATGTGGCGTTAGTTGGCTATGGCAGCAGACAGCCAACGCGAATGCCTTTGCTATGAGCACGACATCGCATGCAGAGTCTCTACTAGGCTAGTGATCATAGCGGTTGGATCCTAGGCGACTGGAAAACCATAGCCTGGTCAGATGAGTTCCGATTTCAGTAGGTAAGAGCTGATGGTAGGATTCGAGTGGGGCACAGACTCCACGAAGTTGTGAACTCAAGTTGTCAACAAAGCACTGCGCAAGCTGTTGATGGCTCCATAATGGTGTGGGCCGTGTTAACATTGCATGGACTGGGTGCTCTGGTCCAAATGAACCGATAATTAACAGGAAACCGTTATCTTCGGCTGCTTGGAGTCCATTTGCAACAAACAAATCATGGACTTTATATTCCCATGACAGTGCGCCATATCACCGGACCACGGTCGTTCGCAATTGTTCTGAAGAACATTCTGAACAATTCGAAAGTATGATTTGGCTACCCAAATTACTCCCACCTGAATCCCATCGAATATTTATGGGACATATTCGAGAGGTCACTTCATGCACGAAATCCTGCACCGGCAACACTTTCGCAATTATAGACGGCTATAGAGGCAGCGAAGCTCGAAAGTTCTGCAGAGTACTTCCAACGACTTGCCTGGTCGAGATCCGACATGATATTAGGAGGTATTTCATGACTCTTGTCACCTCAGTGTACATGTTGGCTGCCACAATCTCTGTCTTTAACTACGATACTTCAGTATTTAACTGATTTGAATGAGCCTCGGTGACCAGTGTACCTGATATGTGCCGTTTCCGTTTGCGCTAGCTTCTAGAACCTGAAGGATCTAAAAGGAAGCAGACGGTGTATCGAAGTACACTGCCAGAAAAAATCGCAACGAAAATGAAGTTGGCAGGCGTGTTTCTACATCTGAAAGATGATGTCACCTCAAATTTCACGCCAGTCGTATAACAGTGGCCCTAGTAGCGCCATTATGAGCATGCAAATAAGTTTTGCTTTACATAATCGTGGTAACGGTCGTGGATATTAATTACCTTTGAGATTGGACATCGTGAGTTCTGTTAGTCAACAATGTCTTTAAGGTAACAAAGGTGCCATTAGCAGCACCTCACACAGTTTGAACGAGGTCGTATAATAGGGCTAAGGGAAGATGGATATTCTGGGACACTGGAGAAAGACTTGGCACAAATGCAGCCACTGTGGCAGTGGTGGTCATGAGAATGTTCAGTCGCAAGAAGACCGGACTCTGGACGACCACGTGGCACTACCGAGAGGGAACATCATCGTATTCGGCGTATGGCCCTGCGCGTCTTACTGCATCTTCAGCAGCAGTTTGAGAAGCAGTTGGCACCACAGTGACACGACGAACTGCTACAAATCGGTTACTTCATGGACAGCTCCGAGGCAGTCGTCCTGTAGCGTGCATTCCACTGACCCCAAAAGACAGTCATTTGCGATTTCAGTGGAGTCAAACGAGAGTGGACTGGAGGGCAGGGTGGAGGTCTGTTGGGTTTCTGTCGAACGCTATTCTGCCTCGACGCCAATGACGACCGTATGTTGATTCGACGGAGGCTGGTTGAGGGCCTGCAACCAATCTGTCTGCGTGCTAAGCACACTGGACCTATACCTGGAGTTATGGCCTGGGGTGCGATTTCGTATTACAGCAGGAGCACTCTCGTGGTTGTACGTCAGTCTGGTGATTCAGCCCGTTATGCTGCCATTCATGAACAGCATCCCAGGGGGTGTTTTCCAACAGATTACGCTCGGCCACATACCGCTGTTGTAACCCAACACGCTCTACGGAGTGTCGACATGTTGCCTCGGCCTGCACTATCACCAAATCTGTGTCCAATTGAGCACGTATGGGCCATTATCGGGCAACAACTCCAGCGTAATCCACAAACAGCATTAATTGCCCTTCTATTGAACGACCAAGTGCAACAGGCACGTTCCACAAACTGACATCAGGCACTTCTATGACACAATACATGCATGTTTTTCATGCTTGGATTCAACATTCTGACGGTTGAAAATGCTTATCTGGGACACTCGCTTATCTCGCGTTTAGATTAACCTGGGACCTTGCAGTGTTAATCACGTAATTATGTTATCTAGAAAAATGTATTCCTGAAATTTAATTAGGTTACATTAATTATTTTTTGGTGTTGCGTTTTTTCCGTCAGCGTCTTTCCCGTTCCAACATCTGTGTTACAGATTATTGTCCCTTTCCATCTTACCATCACATCAGCAAACGAGTTGACGTGTCACTGAACCTGTGTACTTTCATTTCATTACTCATTTCTTATACTGGTATCGAGCCTTTTCCTTCCTCATAGGCACGTTCGTTTCCTCCCGCCTTGGGCACGCAGTAGCTGACCTGTACGCCCTCATTTAGCTCTCTCGGAAACAAAGTGCAGCTCGGCAATTACTTTCAGGAAACCAAATTTTACGTCGTCACTCACTGCCTCTCAGGCAGTAGTAGTCTAGCGTGCGGCTTCTCTATGTATTCTGCCATTAACATTTTATAAACGTGGGCCTTCCAGTAGGATGCAATCAGCGGCAACTGTTGCTCCACAGTCGCATCAGGGTAATGCTGTCTTGGTTCTGTACATTCTGCATCATGTCCTGTCAATGAACGAAACTAGCGATTGATTTGTCGTAAACCATTTGGAGTGCCACCTTAACATTTGCAAAGAAGCAATAAGGGTAACCTCCAGTGGCACAGGAGTCAGTCTCTCCTACCATAAATCCATAACAAACTCCAAGACAGAAATGCTATTGTCTGCTCGAGTCAGAAATAGTATGTTTACTGTATATGCAGGAGCGTACCCGGATCTAGGCTAAGTGTACGATGGGAAAGGGAACGGGAGTGGCGGAAAGGAGGCATATTTTTAGACAATAAATCTACTGGGAAACTTTATCTATTATTTACCACACAAACTAATGTTACCACTTTAAAACAGATTCCTACTACCAGCAATATTTGCGACTGTAAGTATATTTTTTTAAGGGAATCATATGTACGCGTATATTATTTTGCTATCAAGTATGTAAGACTCAGTTAACATACGAGTACTTACTAAATATACACATTTCAGTAATTTTTGAGGTTGATTCGAACCGCGAGTAATGATATTAGTATCCGTTACATGTTTCAATTTCTATAAAACTAACTGTGAAGTGCTTTGTCCGACTGTATGCCGTGACACGATGCGAGTTCATAATTTTTTTTTCTCAACGTTGGGAAATGAGAGTTGTAGTTGCTTTTTCCTTCCACCTCGCTAGATACACCCTTATTCGTACGGCATGTCCTTTTTTTTTTTTTGTCTATTAGGTACCTGCTCTTCCTCTGACATTTAGATCAAGGGACATGATCCTGAGTACAACTTATGTTGCATCAAATGCAGCCTAGTAGCACCATACGCCGCACACACACCATAGATGGCTCCTGTTATGCGAGCATTAGTCTGTGCAGCCGTACGCTTATAATCCAAAGACTTTTCGGAGACGTCTAGAGCACGAAATCAAAGCAGGAGGCCAATCCAGTGCCCTCACAGAGACAGTTAAATAAAATTGTAACCGTGTTTCCAATCACATATTCCGACTGCCTATGTAATTACCATTTAATCTGCTTGTTTACCCATTAATAGTAATTTTCCCCAGCCAACAGAAACCACCGATAGCTTGCCTAAGTTGAGAATTGTAGAAAGGGGGGGGAGCGGAAGAATATTCGTGATCGCCAATCATTTTAATCATAAAATTCTCAAAATGGTGTAAATCTGCAGGAGTTCCAGGAGCTGTTAGTTTCAAATTCAAGCCAAGGCAACGGCGGCGCATACGGATAGTGTCCACACCCGCGGTCAGAGAACGGGCGCCACCCTAGGACAGCCAGGCTGAACTGCCCCTCTGCACAAGGCAGTAACAAGATCTGCATTGCTACACCCAGTCAAGATGGTTACCGGAACGTTTTCCTATCGAAGGAAGCACACTCCTGTTCGGCGACCTGGGGAACAGAACTACTGACACGTGAGAGACGCTCTCCCGTTCTCGGTTCGTTGCAGTTTCTCGTAAGCATTACTTCGTGACTAGCAGCAGTGCGTTTGTTGCTCCATTTCTCGCAATACAAGTGTGCGCCTCCATCAGCCTGGAAGCAACCACTCACCGTTACGTTCAGATTTTGACATGGCATTTGCGATAGAACGCTTGTAGCAAATTCGTCCGTGATTAAGATGCGAACGCGCGATTTGCACAGCGAGAAATCAGTATTACCCTTCCATCAGTGTTAGAGCGGTTAGCTTTATCGCACCGCCCCTGTCAGTGTGCTTGCATTTCGTGATTACTCGTGGCTTATTACGAGAGCGTGCTGAAAAATAATTTCTACAATTTATCCATTTCTTTATATGAAAACTCTTAAAGCTTTTTAAATAGAACAAACGTTGTTATATTCTACATCTTTACTCTTCATATCTGTATTTTTATTTCTCAATATAATCACGTTGGCGACTAACCATTTCTCCGAATCAGAGACTAGTTTGTTGATACCGTCATTGTAGAATGTTTGACTTTGCTGACGGAGCAACAACCTCACTTCTGCTTGCACCTTTCATCACTCCCAAAGTGAAGTCCTCAAAGGTACTCCTTAAGTTTTGGGAACAGATGAAAATCAGGAATCAGGTAAAAATCGGGCCTGTACGGAGGATGGTCGATGACAGTGAACCTAAGGTGTCAGATTGTTGTAGATGTCGCAGTACTCGTCTATGGCATGGCATTTTGTGGAGGAGAGCGTGCTGCGCGTTTCGATCACCGACGTAGTTGCATTACATGCTACTGTTTGCACGCTTCAATTCAGAGCCCTAGCGGCATTGGGCTGAAATTATGTGGACATGAAGAATAAAGGTGTAGAATGTTAATAACGTTTGTTTCATTTAAAAAGCTAAAAGACTTTTCACATAAAAAATTCGAAAGCATCACTTTTCAGCACGGCGTCGTACTTTTGTTCGTGATTCTAAATTCCGGAGATTTATCTGTGGTTTTCTAATCGGTTCTCACTCTACGGACTGGACAAATCATCATTATTTCTCGTGTGTTTCTGTGTTTTTTCACGTACATTTGACTAGACCCAAAGCAAGCATGCTGATCGCCACATAGTCCAAAGTTGTGGGCTGTAAATTTCCACTTGTGAGGGAACTACCTCTCATTTCTGTGTTTTACCACTGGTCTGTAGTCTCCCTCTGTTCCCTTCATTAATCAAGTTATTTAGCTCGACAATGGAATTCCCTGTTGTAAAAGACGTTGTTCGAAGTCTCTAAGGCCCAGGGAGCAGAAGTTTCACATGTGAGATCATTGCAGTGTGCGGTAGGGGCAACGGTGACAGGCAGAATTCCTCGCGTCTTTCAGTCCGCCAACACAGCGCATCTACACGTTGGTACCATAACCCACTATGTCCGCTAATACATACATATATCTGTATGTCTGTAACTGTTCATTTCTCTGGTACCGCGCGCCGCGGAATTTGAATCCGCGCCAGACGTCATGGACGTCGAAGACCAATAGAGGTCTCTGCACCATCGCGCCTTAAGCTGTGGCGGCGCGCGCCTCCTGGCCCGCTTTTAGTGTGGGGGCGCCACAGTGGAACATGTGGTCCCAGCGGCCAATAGCGGCGCCCCCGATAGCGTACTTAAACGCCGGCCACGCGCTCAGCCAGTCCTTAATCCGTCCCATCCTCTGTTATGCCAGTTCCGCCTGGATATCTGCCCCCCCCCCCCAAATTCTATAAGTCCCGCCAGATCCTTGAGCGTCATGCACTCCGCCTCGCCTTCCGTATACGCCTCCCGTACCCCACGCGGATCCTCTATGACCTCATTCCTTTCCCCCATCTGCTCCTATTCCTCAAACATATCCGCATCCTCTACACCTCCCGCCGCCTTGATCCCCCTCACCCCCTGGTTGCTCCTCTGCTCTCCCATCCCGGCCCCCTGCCATGTCATCACTATTTTGTCCCCCCTACCCTCTCCTTTCCCAAGGTGGCTTCCATCAACTCCCCCTCCCAGATGATGCCCTCTCTCCCTCCATTTATCCCTCCTATCAACTCTGATCCTCACTCCCCCTCCTTTCCTCTGTCCTTTTCCCGGGCTCCCTCTCCCCCCCTTCCATCCTCTTTTTCCCCCACCTCCCCTCTCTCTGCCCCCTTCTCTGCCCTGAGTCCTTTTGCATCTCCCTCCTCTGCCTCTTCTCATTCCCTCTCGCGTCTGCCCTGCCCCTCTCCCCCCCTTATGAGTCCTCTCCCTCCTTGGTTCCCCCCCCCCTTTTTTCGTTTTTTCCTCTCCTCGCTCCTTGTTTTTCCCCCTCCTCCAGTTCCCCCCCCCCCCCTCCCCCCATCTGCCTTTGGCTTGGGAGTGTCATCCTTGTGCCGCCGTTTTCGTGTAGTGATTTACAGTGAGTGTTTTTACAATGAATGTTCCGTGTTGTCTCTTTTGGGAAGTGTTGCGAATGGCCATCATACTGTCGCTGGGTGTGATTTTTTTATCTCTTGCGAACAGGAACCAGACTGTCGCCATGTTTTTTTTTTAATTGTGTGTCTACTATGTTACTTCTCTGATTCCTGTGTATTTTATTAACATTGCGAACCCCTTTTGCTTTCTGTTTTCACTTTCCGCATTTTTCCGCCATTTTACACTTTAAGTCACCGTTTTATCGCCTGTTTTTCTTGTTTCTTTTCTTCTTCCGTTTTTAAAAAAGTCTGTAGGCTGTAAAGCAGCGTACTAAGCTGCTGCCAGCCCGCCCCCTTCGGGGGAATTGAAAATCAATAAAGAAAAAAAAAAGCTCAGCCAGTCAGTCTAATCTCGCTTACGTCGGTTTACACCTCGCTTTGCGCTAGACTGCTTACTTCCTGGTTCGTGTACGAGTTTGTTTCCTTGTGACTCTGTTGTTCGGTCTTGTCATATTCGTTCCGTCCTACGTTGGTCGTGTCCGTCCTCTTCCGTTGTGTTGTTGTTTGCGGGCCTCTCCGCGGATCCCGCCGCGCCTTCCGTCATCGCTACCCCGCGACAGTCCTGGTCGCAGTTAACATTAATTTCCACCGGCCGGTGTGGCCGAGCGGTTCTAGGCGCTACAGTCTGGAACCGCGCTGCTACTGTGGTCGAAGGTTCGAATCCTGCTTCTGGCATGGATGTGTGTGATGTCCTTAGGTTAGTTAGGTTTAAGTCGTTCTAAGTCTAGCAGACTGATGACCTCAGATGTTAAGTCCCATAGTGCTTAGAGTCATTTGAACCATTTGGAGGGACGTATTTTTTCTCATGGTGCAGAAGAGGACATTCGCCTTATTTCCGTCGCTTATACTGACGGTCCAAAATGGACCTGCCAGTCTTGATATCATAACGAAATATAACGAACGGATTGCCCTTCATATACCCACGACCTGTATCTGAAAGTTATCCTGTGCAACACTGACTTGCTGTGCTACAGGATGCTCCTACCTCCGACTAAACTTCTGAACAGCCTCGGAGAGAATTCCTATCATATCACGTAAATATAGATGGCACATTCTCCAGAAATGATATGTTCTCTTTCTGTCTTTCTATCTGTAGTACGAAAAGTTCAATACACCGTTTTTTCTCTGCAGTCCCCAGCTCTATAACATCCATAGGCTATTACATCACTTTCAGGAGCATTGCGGGACATAATAGCAGAAACAACAGGTGATCCATTGATTGAAACTCTCCACTCTACAGTTTAGACGCATTTAGTTCTGTGATAGGAGATGTTGTTCCACTGTATTATTATACCATTGTGTAGGAGTACAAAAAACGAGTAAATGGCCTCTAAGTAGCATTTCGTAGTGGGCACCAGTTTTAGGACAACCTATGTTATGCCCACTCTGCATTGTTTCCAGATGTACCCAAGATAACGGAGATGACGTCATCCAAGAAGGCGGTGTGTACACTTGGCAACAGCGCACGTCGTCATGCAAGTTGGTGGCTCTGACGTCATTCAAAATGGCAGCTTTTGGCGGGAAGTATGAATTTTGGCAGTAAGATAGGTCACTTGGTCTACCTACACTAACCTAAGCCCCCTCCCCTCCCCCAGAAAAATGGCGGGAAGTTCAAATTCCAATGCATCGCATCACAGTTATCTCTACTAACCTAAGAAAAATCGGGGGAAGATAGGTAACGTGGACTACCTCCACTAACCTAAGCCATCCGACCGCCACCTCTTACTAGGAACTGGCGCCAAGTTTGAATTTTGACTGTAAAGGAAGGTCACTTGGGGTTTCTCTATCAGCCTCAGAAAACTGCGCGAAACAAAGCTCACGTCCACTAACCTAAGTCACCTGACCGACACCTCTTCCCAGGGATTGGTGGGAAAAGGACTCAGCCAGCGCTGTGCTGATGGAGAGAGGAAGGAGTGTACTCTATTTATTTTGGAGCAGTGTATTTAGGGATGAGTGTATTTATCATAGTGATACAGAACACACTCTCTGACAAGCCACACAGCTTACAGACCTGCAAACTACTCCTAAATATGTATAATGCTCTACACATGCACTTGTTAATTGTAAACTGTCAAAATTTCGCATTGCACAGCCTAGAGACCAGCAAACCACTCGTAAATAATGCAATGCATTTATGTCCAGAGAGCCAAAACAACTCACAAATGGTCAAAATAATAATCCATCTAAAAGACTCTGCAAACATGCTTGCTAATTGTCAACTGTCAAAATCATGCACCAGACTTTATTTAAACAATTTGAGCCACTACTGTCATCCAGTGTGCTCACCAAGAGGTCCAGAGCCCAACTGACCTAGTACACAGTATCACCACTAGAGGGCACTGTCATCCATTCTGTGACATAATACAAGATGGCAGCCATGACGTCAGCTGATGACGCAAGTACAGTTATCCAAGATGGCGGCAAACATTGTGTTCACCACAAGGACTGGACCTAGTACACAGTACTGCAGCCAGGGTGTGCTCTCATCTGTGATGTAATACAAGATGGTGGGGGAAAATGGTCGGAAACAGTGTCTTCACAGAGAGATTTAGAGTCCAACTGACTTAGTACACAGTACTGCCACCAAAGGGGCTGTCATCCCTGCTGTGACATAATCCAAGATGGTGGTCTGGAGGGGGAAAATGGCGCGAAAATGACTCAGCCTACGCTGGGGTGCTGGGGAGGGTAAGGAAGGCGTGTACTCTATTTATTTTGGAACATTTTATTTAGGGATGGAGTATACTTATCACACTGATGCAAAACATACACTCTGACATGCTTGCGGTCACGCCACACAGATCTGTAAACTACTCATAAATAATGCTCTGCAGACACGCAAATAACTCCTAAATTACCGAAATAATTTCAGTACAGACTTGCAAACTCCTCCTAAATAATGCAGACACAGATGTGCAAACACGAACTCGTAAACTGTCCAAATAACACACAACACAGCCTACAGATTCGCTCACAAAATAATGCAACAGACACACAATGAATTGATGCAAGCACCCTCCGCCACCCCCTGTACACTAGACTGCACAGGAGGCTACAGGCAGCCCAGTGAAGTGACATGGCCGTCAGCTGTTAAACCACACACAGCTGACCCCCAAGCATGCAGTGACGACATCCCTTCATACTTGGTACCTGAGAAATTCCTCTCAACATATGTGATTACCTAGGAACTGTTGATGATGTGGCCGGCCGAAGTGGCCGTGTGGTTAAAGGCGCTGCAGTCTGGAACTGCAAGACCGCTACGGTCGCGGGTTCGAATCCTGCTTCGGGCATGGATGTTTGTGATGTCCTTAGGTTAGTTAGGTTTAACTAGTTCTAAGTTCTAGGGGACTAATGACCTCAGCAGTTGAGTCCCATAGTGCTCAGAGCCATTTGAACCATTTTGTTGATGATGTGAGCGGACGGGAGCAAAGACATATTTCCAAAGTGCAGACCCTCCAAGGTGGGCCGTATGTGCGTGTGTTCACCGCTTCTGGCATGAACCCTCCCTCTACTTGCGGTCTGGTGATGAGCTGATTGCCGAACAACACTGCAAAAATCCATTCCAGAATAGCACAGGCTGCTTTCCCCATAGCGACTCTAACAGGCCGTGCGTAACATGTGGCTGATGCATCACCATTCATAGGTACATACCAGCACAAGTGCATCTAGCAACAGTGTCAATGCCATATTGATATCACATTGCTATGTAAAATAAGAGCCAAGTCAATCCCTTGGAAATTGTATAGTGTCTCAGAAATAGTTAACGGTCGCTTTTGTAAGAACTTTCCCAATGTCTCGGCTTGTATGCACAGAAATACTTATCCTAACAGAACATGTTTATGAAAATAGCGCATAATAACCCAGACCATCATGTGTTACCCTTCCTGCTCTCAACACACACAAACGTTCTCACCGCTACGTATAGACTCCTATATCCCAGTACAAAGAATGTCTTGTGAATGAATCGAGCATTGTGATTTGCTCTTATCAAATTTACCCACCATATTACTGATACCACTGGTATCAAAGCACCCACCACCTTTTCTTTCTTTCTGCAGACGAGACTTTCAATGGTAAAATTATTTTGCTCAGATTGCTAAATTGCATTGACAGTTAAACCCACAAAGGTGTCTACAGATCATCAAATACATACGAGACTCACAAGAATATTGGAAACCAGGAAGATATCTACCAGTGTAACTACAATTAAATATTACGAATGCTGCTACAGTCTGACACCGATTAATGTACAGGTAATGTCTCCTCTTGATGACTGTGCTTCTGGAACAAATCTCAGTATTTATAGTGGATATAATTTTCCACGTAAAAAATCTGTCATACTCTCGCGGTTATCGACGTGCTGAATCTATATGTCCCTCTTGATAGTACACACAGTCATCCTCTCTAGTTGTGCCACAACATAAACCACAGTAACTTTACAATGCAATATATACACATTTTACACAATGTAAGCCACAGTAACTCTACAATACAATATATATACATTTTACACAAACACAGCAGTTATCTTTTATATCTGTATGGCACCTGAAAATATTATGGTATGCCTACACTCACATCGGCTATATGTGACGGTGCTCCTCGTCAGCCTTTCTTTCTTTCTACAGACATGACATTCAGCAGCAATAAACTATTTTACACTGATCACCATATTGCACCAATAACTAAACCTCACAAAATGCCATACATATCGTCAAATACAGAAAGACTCTTACTTAATTACACTGCTCTCCCACTGAGGACAGGAGCTTGAATATTGGAGCGTGAAACTGATCTCCAACCCAGCAATATACCACCACGTATCATGTCAATGTAGTAAATATACAATCATATCCTCTGCCATACAAAATCATCCCTTTTACATCAGAAAGCTATCAATGGATCGAACTCACTCTCAGAATTGTTGTGCAAAGCCTGGCTCGTTTTGCCCCCCCCCCCCCCCCTCTCCGCAGTACAAACGCATTACTGCTTCTGGTCCAGGCCTGACTGCTTGCTCGAGTTTCTACACCCATCTCCAGACTCTGGGATTACAAGAACATATCTAATTTCGCATGGCTCGCACACAGCAGTATCCTACTAATCGCTCAAGCAAAATAATTCTGAAGATATAGACTGGGAATTATTTCTATACAGACCTGAAAGTTTAGCTAGGTGGAACGTGCTCTAGACCACTGAGTAACTAGAAACAAACAGACGAAAAAAGATATTTCCACCCGCGAATACAAATCTCGGTGATGTAACAGATTCGAAATCATCCCTATAATTTACAAGGTCAAGTAAGGTGTTTCTCATGTCTAGAGAACCAGAAAATGTGTCTTCCACATGCTAGATGCACACCCCACAATCGATCTTCTCTCAACTAAATAAAGGCGCGAAATGTGCAGAAGCAGACAACTGAACAATTTACATGGTAGAGAATAATGGTCCTCCATATTCATTCTCAAATTTCCACGTGATCACGAAAGCTATCCAACTCATACAAAGTATTAGTTCGCTATTCGGTAGTTTAGAGGACAACACCTTAATTCATCTACATTCCTGCACTCCAACCGGCCTCTCCATTCTGACAGCTCCTACTGTTAAAGGAAAAACACGAATCACCCCCGCACAGGTCACCAACGCTGCAGGCTGAGCATCCATAGGTAGAATCAGTCATCCTAAGAAATCGGTCACATATACGAGGCCTGTTCAGAAAGTAAGCTCCGATTGATTGCCAAATTGAAACCACAGTGAACATCAGAAATGTTTTACTTGTAACAATTAGCTACACCTTTCAGCTATTTCTCTACGAAGTCGCCGTTCTGACTTAGACTTTTGTCATAGCGTTGTACCAACTTTTCAATAGCCTCATCATAGAAGGCAGCCGCCAGTGCTTTCCGCCAATTCTCCACGCTGGCCTACACCTCGTTGTCTGTGTCAAAATGTTGTCTTCAAAGACAGCGGTTCATGTGACCAGAGATGAAACTCAGGGGGAGACAATTGCGGACTGTATTGTGGGTAATCTAACATTTCCATTTGAAAACGATGCAGGAGCATCTTCATTGCCCCTGCAGAATGCGGCTGAGAATTGTCGTGAAGACGAAACAGCACGACAGTTATGTAATGTTAGCTGCATAGCTTCAGGCGAAATTTCTCACCAGGCCCTCGTACTTGGCGGCAGACACTATTTTCTAGACATCTTTACGCACTCACTGCGAGCTCAGAAATGAGAAGAGCGACGTGATGCTAACTGGGGTTATACTAGAGACACTACCCAACACATCTGTGCAAAGCTTTATCGGATTTTCATAGTCGTTTCCATTTCGCGACCGATCGGAGCTTACTTTCTGAACGCCCCTCGTATATTTCATCCCTGTATTTGCGACTTAACATTACGATTGTGGTCTCAGTTGAACTACATTTGACAGTGAGAGAAGTATCGGAAATGCACCCTGTTGATGGCTATGGTTCCGGTTCAAATGGTTCAAATGGCTCTGAGCACTATGGGACTCAACTGCTGAGGTCATTAGTCCCCTAGAACTTAGAACTAGTTAAACCTAACTAGCCTAAGGACATCACAAACATCCATGCCCGAGGCAGGATTCGAACCTGCGACCGTAGTGGTCTTGCGGTTCCAGACTGCAGCGCCTTTAACCGCACGACTACTTTGACCGGCATGGTTCCGGAAATATAAATATCAGTACCATTCTTATGACTTGACATACTCTTCCCTTTGCTATCACAAGCGATCTTGGCTCTACTGATGCATACAAGTATAAATGTTAAAAGCTATACTCACTTTACAAATTGAGGTACGACATTACCTCTGAATGAGGTGGTATTATGCCCAAACAAATACCGTGACTGCAATCGCAGGAGTATATAGCGTCAGACCAACACGTGGTTGATTAAGAACAATCACAAACAGTAGTAGATGGTGTGCTGGTTGAGGTCATAAGAAAATGTACACTAGCTACTCAGATCTCTAGTGTTACACTATTTGCTGCAAATGACATCTATGATTTCGAATCAGGTCTTTCCATTCAAGCACATACCTGCATTCAATCCTATTGACAATACCTTTAATGATTACAACCACTACTGAATCATATTCCTGGCACTCCCATATCTCAAAATGAGTCACCTTTCCTGAACCTAGCTGCTACAGTATAATTCCAACATGGTTTTAGTCACCCCCTATGCATCTTGCAACTGCTCCCATTTCTACAGCTTTCTGCATGTGATCGTTCCAGTTTTGGCCAGAAGTGAGCATAAGTCAGAGAAAGACATATCCACCACCTTTTGCAACCTGCTGAGTTAGTGCAACAGGACCGTGTTTTGACTATTCGGTGGAAATGAGCACAATGTGGTACATATCCAAACTAGATACAGCTACTACAGTCTGAAGCAGATCGACGTCCATTCAAATCAATCAGCTCAACATGCTAACATCATTATTCGCTACCACCCAACACAGAAAAATTATGAAGGATAAAAGCTCCACTAACTTCATCCGATACAGAAGTCACCTAGACACTGATGCTGTCAAATGACGCATATCTGTGGTGCGCTCCAGTGTGGAGAAGAGATTTCGAAATGCTCCCCAGAATAGCACTCCTAACGAGTTACTCCATCCATCATCGAATTCGCCTGTCAAACTGCTGCTGCTGACTATGCGGGACAATCCTATTAAATATACAGCTTTTGATCCATTGCAGAGGACAGTTTATGGTTTCATCACCCGCACTGCAGGATGATAACCATATCCCACAGATTATACTGTAAGTCACAAGAGAGGCTCCCTGTGACCCTGTGTCGTTGTTCGAAACATTGCTTTCTAACACGCTTTTGTACACTGCCAAACATTTTCTTTTTCTGCCACGACTTCGAGACCTGTGTCAGGTTCTAAACTAACATTAAGATGTTCTGATCCACGGCCTCTCGCAGAAAACTAGGCATCGCATGGTGTAAATCATGTTGTTATTATGGCTACCACAACACACCACACACTGGACGATTTTAAATAAAAGACAGTTACAACATAAGGAAACTAGAAGAATTTTGCTGCATTGGGGAGAGTTTCCAATCTGATGTCCGAAAGTGATTGATGACCTCTACATTTAAACACATCTGTCACAGTGACAGAATAGATAATGGTTGTGTGTTCCCTTTTGACAGATTCCTCATACTGCACTCATGTGCATGATCACTGTTTCGGTGTTAGCCGCTCCCACAAGGTGTCACCCATCCACAAAACTCAGTCCCAACTCAAACAAGCGCTATCAGTAAATCTTTATGTGATAACTAACAGCGTGCCAATGCACAGATGCGACGGAAAAGACACCGCCGATGTACTGTAATAATAAGCATTGCAGTTGATAGCACGAACAATTTTAGCAATTTTACAGTAATTTCAACACCAACCAGTGATATGACAGCATGTTTCCCCAGTTTCAGTATCATAGCAAAATCGCCCCTTCTATACTTTGTGAGCATCATTGCGAATGCAGATAGATGACTGCACAGTACATCCATTCTGTATCAATTCTTGAACACATAAATCATCAAAGTATACCGGATAGCACTCTACATATTTCTAACACCTTGAGCACAGTGCTTAATTTACAATCTGTCTCTCTGGGTATGAGAGTCACAGAGCATCCTCGCTGTCTTAGGGTAAAATTAGAGTGTGAAAGACCCTCATCGCACTGCCATTGACCAACCCACGCTGCAGTACCGTTACCGAATTAATCTGCAACCGATCAGAAGTATACCCCTACACTCCACGTCTCGTGAATGAATAGAGGTTTCTGAGTCATGACCCATCCAAGTGCATGAGATGTCTGAAGATGCACCCATGTCGAGGAGCTTAGCACTCCTTATTGATGTATAGTAACAGATTTCAAACTGTTGTGATGTAATAGCAGACGGTTAAGAAGAACAAGAAACGAATGATTTTTATGCACGAGGGATCTCCAGACAGATGGAGTTAGACGCATTTTTACATAAACCAACCAAGCTACCAACTCTAAAGTATTGTTGTAGAGTATAGGATCGGTACCTGGAAGGTATTGGTAAGAGGGAACATAAAACATGCACTCCTAAGGCTACAATGTTCTGCACTTAAAACGGGCTATAATGTTAGAGTGCTCGCACTTCAAACCTATCAGTCATATGGAATATAGCGCTGTTAATATTTCAATGTAAGAAATATATTTCAAGTGCAGGACATACATTTCTTCTTCTGGGTTTCTCTATGTTAAACTATGTAATCGAACCGTAAAACGAAAGAAACTACTTCCTTAAAACATTGGCTCTTTGTGATACGAGTACAATACAGCATTCCGATCATGGTTCAGAAATTATACTATACCTGCATCAGTCCTATATAAAATGATCGTTAGTAATGGCGAATACCTCTTACAAGCAAACAGATAAACGTATAGCAGCAGTATCCGATATGGGAAAATTATAAGTCATTCCATCACTAACTCTGTAAACAGCACACAGGCAAATGTGTAATGGGGATTGCACTGGCTCACAAGCATCTATCGCTAACTTAGTTATGACGCTGAAGACTCGATTTTACATCCAAGATGCGACAGTGGGGGATAGAGTACATCACATAAATCAAAGTTTGTTTAGAGGAATGTGCCACGTTTCATCACATATGAGATGGAAGTCCTTTGATGACCGACAGGTTTACCGTTAACGATCAGAAGTAGACAGTGCTTTAACCACATACAGGATACATGACTGTATATGAGTAGAATGCAGGCTATGTCATGCGACTGATATACCCTGACGGAATAGTTGAAAAATTGACCTCCACAACTTCTTCTCTAGAATGCATCATCAGTTAACCATTAAATCGTACCTCGTTACAGCACTATCTCAATCGATTACCCCCTCCACTCTCTGTTATCCTTTAATGCAGATGCAAGTAAGTTTAGAGGCGGATGGTGCTCTGTCTTCCTGAAAAGCATCAAATACAGTAGTCAACTCGCGTGTATCACTGGTACCTCGATAGACATACAGTATAATGCTGCCTTGACGGAGAAAAATTGACTAACTCCATGAGTCACCTCATTTCAATGTCAAAGTTTCCTCGGATTCCTCTTGCTGCCGCATACTTGTTCCCATGTACAAATTGTTCGGCGCGAACGAGAAGATGTGCAAGTACTTCCTCAATATTCAAGCTCCTGTCCTCAGTGGGAGAGCAGTGTAATTGAGTAAGAGTCTTTCCATATTTGACGATATGTATGGCACCTTGGTATGTAGCTACCCATGGCGATGCATCAGCTACACGTCACGCACGGCCCATTAGAATCGGCTAGGGCGAAAGCAGCCGCTTCTGTTCTGCCACGGATTTCTGCAGTGTCACACGGCAATTAGCTCTTTGCTGGACCACAAGTAGAGGAGGGATTCACACCAGCAACGGCGAACACACGCGAACACGGCCCACCTTGGAGCATCTGCACTTTGGAAATAGGTCTTTGCTCCCATCCACTCGCGTCTTCAACGGTGCCTAGGTGATCACATTTTCTAGAGGAATTTCACAGGTTCCAAGTATGAAAGGGGTGTCGCTGCCTCATGTTTGGGGGGCAACTGTACATGGTTTGACAGCTGACGGCTGTGTCAGTTCACTAGGGCTGCCTGTAGCCTCCTGTGCAGTCTAGTGGACAGGGGGTGGCGGAGGATGCTTGCAGGCGTTGAATACATGTCTGTTGCACTATTTTTCGAGCAGATCTGTAGGCTGTGCTACGTGTTATTTCGACAATTTACGATTTCTTGTATGCACATCTGTGTACTGCATTATTTAGGAGGAGTTTGCATGTCTGTACTGAAATTATTTAGGTAATTTAGGAGTTATTTTTCATGTCTGCAGAGTGTTATTTAGGAGTAGTTTACAGATCTGTGTGGCGTGACCCCAAGCATGTCAAAGTGTGTGTTTTGTATAAGTGTTATAAATATACTCAGTCCCTAAATAAAATGTTCCAAAATAAATAGAGTACACTCCTTCCTTACTCTCCCCAGCAGCTCAGCGCAGGCTGAGTCACTGTCGCGCCATTTTCCCCCTCCATACCACCATCCTGGATTACATCACAGGAGGGATGACAGCACACTCTACTGGCAGTACTGTGTACTAGGTCGGTTGGACTCTAGAGCTCGTGGTGGAGACATTGACTGCAAATTAAACACTTATATCCAGATTCGTTATTCCACCATTTTTCCCCACCATAGACCGCCATCTTAGTTACATCACAGAACTGATGACAGCGCCCTCTGGTGGTAGTAATGTGTACTAGGTCAGTTGGACTCTACATCTCTTGTTTGCCACTATTTTCCCCCACCATCTTGGATTACATCACAGATGAGAGTACCCTCTGGCTACAGTACTGTGTACTAGGTCTAGACCCCGTTGTGAACACACGTTTGCCTCCATCTTGGATAATGATACTTGTGTCATCAGCTGATGTCATGGCTGCCATCTTGGATTACGTCACGAAGTGGATGACGGCGCCCTCTCGTGGTGGTACTGTGTACTAGGTCAGTTGGGCTCTGCATCTCGTGGCGAGCTCACTGGATGGCGGTTGTGGCTCAAATTGTTTAAATGAAGACTGGTGCATGGTTTTGGAAGTTGACAATTAGCAAGCATGTTTGCAGAGTCTCTTAGGTGGATTATTATTTTGGCCATTTACGAGTTGTTTGGCTCCCTGGACGTAAATGTATTGCATTATTTACGAGTGGTTTGCTGGTCTGTAGTCTGTGCTATACGGTATTTTGACAGTTTACAATGATCAAGTGCGTGTGTAGAGCATTATACATGAGTTATTTATGAGTAGTTTGCGGATCTGTATTCTGTGCGCATGTCAGAGAGTGTGTTCTGTATCACTGTGATAAATATAGTCCATCCCTAAATAAATTGCTCCAAAATAAATAAAGTACACTCCTTCCTCTCTGCACCAGCCCAGTGCAGACAGAGTCCTTTTCCCACCAATGCCTAGGAAGCGGTGTCGGTCGAGTGACTTAGGTTAGTGGAGGTGAGCTTTGTTTCCTGCAAAGAGAAACCCCAAGTGACCTTTCTTTACCGCCACAATTCAAACTTGGCCCCAGTTCATAGGAGGAGGTGGTGGTCAGGTGACTTAGGTTAGTGAAGTAGACCTAGTGACCTATCTTTCCGCAATTGTTCTTGTTTTAGTAGAGATAACTGTGGTATGATGCATTATCATGTTGGAATTTGAACTTACCGCCATTTTTCTGGGGGAGGGGGGTAGGTTAGTAGATGTAGCCCAATTGACCAATTTCCCGCCAAAATTCAAACTTGCCGCCAAATATCACCATCTTGAATGACGTCAGAGCTGCCATCTTGGATGATGTCATACACTTTTGCCAAGTCTACACACCGCCATGTTGGATACATCTGGCAACAATGCAGAGTGGGCCAATACTGGCACCAGCAACAGGTTTGTGTAGAAGGGTTTGAGGTCCCCTTCACTCGCACTTGCAAAGCAGCTTGCTGGTTCTGTGCTATCCACGATTCAAGTTATTCGCTCGACTGGGTTCCATGTTTCCATTATTCCATGGTGCAGTTAGAGTCTTCTTAAATTGCTCCCTAACACAAGGGTTGTGGCAAATAACATCACCCAGCTATAAACACCCTATTCAGCACTTCATTGTGCACATGTGGCCAGTTGTGGTACTATGTTTATTTGCCACAGTGTTTCACACTACAGATATCCTACCAGGACATGCTGACTGTGCATCGATGACAACAGACGAAAAGTTTCTATTTAGAACTGCTGAATCTAGTATTTAAACGACGACTAAATTTAGTAGGAAAAGAATGTGTGAACGTAAATGCCAAAGAAAAACTACATTTACTGGGAGAGACAGGACACCCATTGCCACGAATAGAACTCCTTTACATAGTATGTGTACCATATATATTGATCCCCAGCTGTATTTCAGTCATTACGGCTTTCAAAAGTGAACCTAAGCGATATTAAGTAATCTTCATATAATACTGATCATGCTCTGCACACAGATAGCAACAAATACATATTTGCAAGACAATATCTTACCGGATTTGTATTTTATGGGGTATAAGATGCTCTTTTTCTTCGAAAAATTGCCTCCAAATTTCAGTTACGTCTTATACTCGAAATTAATATGAAAGTGTCCTGCGTTGGATTTAAAATTCCCGCCAGTCCTAGAAACGGCCATATATTCGAAGCCGCGGGAAATCTATCTCTATATGGCAACACTGGATTCAACTGCCAGCAGCAGTGCACCTATGCGAAGAGCGTAAGTTGCAGGAATTCACAAGTTTGCTAACACTGCCTCCATCCTGGCCCGCAAACACAAACCCAGAACATTGTCTAACCTATTATGCGTCATTGCAATCTACGGGCCCAGTGAACTTGAAATTAAAATGATTTGTGCTATCGGTAACAGTACATTTTTTTTTTAGTAGCTGGTTTCGTGAAAGGAAGTAATGTATTCATATGTACTGACTATGAATTGAGAGTAATATCATACGCAAGAACAACTTGGAAACGAAGCAGCTGAGCGACATTTCGGCCCCCCACCAATAGAAAAAAAGCGTGTAAAGAAGAACTGAAAAAACTGAGGAAGACTAAATGTACAAATAGAGGACTGGATATAAAATGGTCAAAACTGGAAGATGACGTTTTGAAATAGATTCAAGCACACAGTCAAAATGACATTGTAATTAATACAAAAATGATTCAAATACAGCCCCGTAAGCTAGCGCTACAGTGGAACTTAACAGACTTTAAGGAGAGAGTGGATGGTGCTATAGGTTTATGAAGCGTCATGGACTTAGGATGTGAATCAAAATACCTCAGAAAATGCCCCAAAAGTATGAAGAGAAAATATCATCTAGCCATCACTTTATTTTTTCAACATCGAAAGAAAACCGGTGTGGAACTAAGTCAAATACCGAATGTGGACGAACTCCTCTGGACATTTGATGTGCCAAGTAACGCAACTGCTGCCATCAAACGTGTTACAATTGTAACTATAAAACCTTTTGTCATTTCATGTTGTGGTGACGGTACTAAACGTAATCCAGTGATCATTTTCAAGTGCAAACAATGCCAAAACTTTCTGAAACATGGCCAAGTGCCGTTGTTCACTTACATCACAAGGGCTGGACGGACGAGGGCGGTATACAATTGTGGATTAACAGAGAGAAGCAAATTTGCTTTGCTGAAGAGGAGTTCTCTTCTTGTGCTAGATCAGTTTAGTAGTCATCCTAAAAATTATGTGAAAGATAAAGTGAGGCGGAGAAATACGGAGCTTGTTATTATTCCGGGAGAACTTACTTCACAATTGTGATCTCTTGATGTCTCGAAAAATAAAACATTTAAAGTGTATATGAGAGGAATGGACCGAATGTATGATGGA
This sequence comes from Schistocerca americana, assembly GCF_021461395.2. Taxonomy (NCBI): domain Eukaryota; kingdom Metazoa; phylum Arthropoda; class Insecta; order Orthoptera; family Acrididae; genus Schistocerca; species Schistocerca americana. Next base: position 198,600,591 of record NC_060126.1, on the reverse strand, counting down.
TGAAACCCAACATGAACTCACGCCGAAGAGAGCTTTAAAATTACCTACAACCAAGCAAGTGTCGCAGTTGACGAGAAGTCGCTGCCCAGAGTGAGAGAAGACATTGTTGTTAAATTTTCAAGAAGTGCGGCGTAAGTGGCTCTCTCTATGGCAGTGAAGACCATCTGATGTATGAAGTGGTCAATGATGACGATGAAGAGGAAGAAGAAAAAGAAGAACAAGAAGAAGTACGGATGACGATTGTCAGATATTTTAAAGGTCAGCTCGCTTTTATGAACTAAGAATTTTTAGTCTGCCTTCGCAACCCAATAATATAAAAAGGTGAAAATACTATTTAAAAAATGCTTAAAAATTAAGGTGCGTCTTATGGTCCGTAGTGTCTTATAGTCCGTAAAATACGATAGCCTATTCAGGATGATACATACAATAAACTGCGCTTGACTTACTCAGTGACTAAAAGAAGTAATGGAATACATACCTAATAAACCTATAAAACGAACGAAAATTCGACGAAATTTAGGACGCTGGCGGTTTAACGGCAGGTAGGAGAACAACTTTGTAGCAAGATGAGCTAGTGACAGTTTTGAGGAATAGCATGATGCCAAGTACGTGAACATGTTCCCACGACGTTCTGTAAACAAACAGTCTGTTGGATGTACAGTGACAGAAAAAAATCGTTAACACCAAAAAAAATTCATGAAATTTTGGGAATACATTTGTCTAGGTGACGTATTTAAATGATTAACATTGCAACATCATAGGTTAATGTAAGTGCGAGATAAACCATTGAAAATGTGAAATACTGTTACATTAATAACCGAGGTAACCGTCAAAATGTTGAATGCAAGAATGCAGACGTGAATGCATTGTATTGTACGGCCCCTGGATGTCAGTTTGTGGGATGGAGTTGGATGCCTGTTGCACATGGCCAGTCAGGTATTTTTTTTTTTTTTTTTGGTCATCAGTCATCAGTCTACTGACTGGTTTGATGCGGCCCGCCACGAATTCCTTTCCTGTGCTAACCTCTTCATCTCAGAGTAGCACTTGCAATCTACGTCCGCAATTATTTGCTTGACGTATTCCAATCTCTGTCTTCCTCTACAGTTTTTGCCCTCTACAGCTTCCTCTAGTACCATGGAAGTCATTCCCTCATGTCTTAGCAGATGACCTATCATCCTGTCCCTTCTCCTTATCAGTGTTTTCCACATATTCCTTTCCTCTCCGATTCTGCGTAGAACCTCCTCATTCCTTACCTTATCAGTCCACCTAATTTTCAACATTCGTCTATAGCACCACATCTCAAATGCTTCGATTCTCTTCTGTTCCGGTTTTCCCACAGTCCATGTTTCACTACCATACAATGCTGTACTCCAGACGTACATCCTCAGAAATTTCTTCCTCAAATTAAGGCCGGTATTTGATATTAGTAGACTTCTCTTGGCCAGAAATGCCTTTTTTGCCATAGCGAGTCTGCTTTTGATGTCCTCCTTGCTCCGTCCGTCATTGGTTATTGTACTGCCTAGGTAGCAGAATTCCTTAACTTCATTGACTTCGTGACTATCAAAAAAATGGCTCTGAGCACTATGGGACTTAACATCTATGGTCATCAGTCCCCTAGAACTTAGAACTACTTAAACCGAACTAACCTAAGGACAGCACACAACATCGTGACCATCAATCCTGATGTTAAGTTCTCGCTGTTCTTATTTCTACTACTTCTCATTACCTTCGTCTTTCTCCGATTTACTCTCAAACCATACTGTGTACTCATTAGACTGTTCATTCCGTTCAGCAGATCATTTAATTGTTCTTCACTTTCACTCAGAATAGCAATGTCATCAGCGAATCGTATCATTGATATCCTTTCACCTTGTATTTTAATTCCACTCCTGAACCTTTCTTTTATTTCCATCATTGCTTCCTCGATGTACAGATTGAAGAGTAGGGGCGAAAGGCTACAGCCTTGTCTTACACCCTTCTTCATACGGGCACTTCGTTCTTGATCGTTCACTCTTATTATTCCCTCTTGGTTGTTGTACATATTGTATATGACCCGTCTCTCCCTATAGCTTACCCCTACTTTTTTCAGAATCTCAAACAGCTTGCACCATTTTATATTGTCGAACGCTTTTTCCAGGTCGACAAATCCTATGAAAGTGTCTTGATTTTTCTTTAGCCTTGCTTCCATTATTAGCCGTAACGTCAGAATTGCCTCTCTCGTCCCTTTACTTTTCCTAAAGCCAAACTGATCGTCACCTAGCGCATTCTCAATTTTCTTTTCCAGTCAGTACAGGGAGGTAAATGCTGGTCGTGGACGACACAGAAGGAACATCCAGCTTCTCGTAGCCCTATAACACTCAGTGACGTGTTGATAATGGAATCTTTGCCGCCGTAAAGACATTCTTGACTAACATCAACTCACCGGGTCCAACCTCAAACGTAACTACCGCTGACGACCGTTACAGTGTGTATTTAAAGCAAACCTGATTTGTGTGATGTCCTTAGGTTAGTTAGGTTTAAGTAGTTCTAAGTTCTAGGGGACTGATGACCATAGATGTTAAGTCCCATAGTGCACAGAGCCATTTTTTTATGGTCACGAAGTCAATGAAGTTAAGGAATTCTGCTACCTAGGCAGTACAATAACCCTATTACGTGACCTGTATGCAAACATCTAGTGCCATATACCTCGACAAACATACCAACGAACTACCGGATCCCTCATACAGACAATTAAAAATGTATTTCGTTTCAAAGATGGACAAACAAGCTATTAAGAAGTTTGTCATAATGTTTTGGCTCATCAGTGTATTTGTATCTCTCTTTTAAATTTCAGAGTTTTTTATCTATATTTTCCCGTGTTTGTCCAGTTCCTGTTCGTATATATGTTACATCTGAGTCGATTCGGCAGAGCGTTTGTTAAATTTTGGCCTTCTTATTCGAGAACTGACAACACAGCTTTCAAGCTTTTCTTGTCTATATTTTTCCAAGTTTCACCAACCACTTTTACTAGTTCCTCTTTATTAACTCTTTCTGCACATTTTATCTTGTGTAATCTCCTTTTATTTTCCTTCCCACTCGCCTATATCTCTGTCCCCATACAAAACCAGTCTTGCTTTCAGTTGTAAGTTCAGTTTCCCAAGCAATAACTTTGTCTTCGTGTTAAATACTTGACTGGCCAATGCTATTCTAATTCCTGTGTATTGACTGTCATGTCGCCGGTTGCTAAGCATTATTTTACTTGCCAAATTTATTTCCAATATGTAATATGCAGACTGTTTCACAATTTCTGTAGTGTTGTAGGTGTTATAGAACGAACCGATGTCAAGAAATGTTCGGTTTGGATGTAAGAAGTGCTTGAAGATTGGATCGCTTTCAAACCTCCGACTTCACTGGACGCACACAGCGCATTCAATGAGCTCTGACTTGTGAGCTCTGAAGGAGCCCATGAGATGGGCGAGTAATCATCGCCAGGTTCTCTTCTGCGTGACGGAGAATGCCTTCTTCAGCGTCCAGAGTGCGGCGTGTCTTTGGTCAACCTACTGTGTAGTTACGAACGTGTCAGTTTCTCGTAGCCGTTGTTGTAGTCGAACGAAAATGGTTTGTTATGGACTGAGGCGAGCCGGAAAACGTTGTCCATGCATGCTTTGTGCAATTCTAGCATTACGTACCGTAACGTGAAACGGGAGATTTGAAAGTATTTTATATCCGAAGGTACGTTTGCGGACGTAGGTTCCCTATGAAAAAGTAGCAGCTTTTCATTCTTAGTACATTTGCTATTAAAATTATATCATCATCAGTATTCTTAGCGCTTTCGAATCTTTCCCTCACCGGCACACACTCCTCTGTTTCCATCCAAACATTTAATATTTAGCTCAGCAGATCAGTGTGTAAGTATCAGACTACAGATTCATAGGTGCGTGCTTCAGTCCCCAGGCGGTCCTCTATTCCTTTTTGTGTCAATTGACGCTTATTTCGCTCTGGAAACGTTTTATGATGCGAAAAATGCCGAGTTGCACCTTGGTTCGAAGTCCAAGTTAATCAGTAGGCCTTCTGCCTGTTAACTGGTCAGAGGAAGCCAAGGGCAAGCATACCAATCTTCTGGATGAAGATAGCGGCACCTTCAGACCCTAAATAGCGTAACAGCCAAGTAACACCCTCGTCTGACTGCCTGTGCAAACATGTTTTCGGTCGTTATCACATCACCTGTTTGTACCATAACTTTTTGCTTCATGGGCGGCCGGAGTGGCCGAGCGGTTCTAGACGCTTCAGTCTGGAACCGCGCGGCCACTACGGTTGCAGGTTCGAATCCTGCCTCGGGCATGGATGTGTGTGATGTCCTTAGGTTAGTTAGGTTTAAGTAGTTCGATGTTCTAGGAGACTGATGACCTCAGATGTTGTCCCATAGTGCTCAGAGCCATTTGAGCCATTTTTTCTGCTTCATGGAGATGTTTTCGATTAAACTTCTTGCCTTACGATCCATTCCATTTTCTCCCAAAATCAATGAAGTCTCTTCCCATTGTACGTTATTAAATGCTTTTCAGCATCAACACATTCAATATATTCTTCCCTGTTCTTTTCGATACCTCTCTCTAATATAGTTTCGCAGTAACCCAGTTAATCACTTGCTCACCCTCCTCCTCAAATGCCCTATTGTTCTTTATCAATACAGTTACCTATTATTGCATATATTCTCCTGAATAAGATTCTCATTAACACTTTTGCTGTGTGGAGTGTTTTCTCAGTATGATTCATGACCATTGTCAGCAAGTCTTCTGGCAACTCCCCAAAAAAATGGCTCTTAGCACATCTGAGGTCATCAGTCCCCTAGAACGTAGAACTACTTAAACCTACCTAACCTAAGGGCATCACACACATCCATGCCCGCGGCAGGATTCGGATCTGCAACCGTAACGGTCGCGCTGTTCCAGACTGAAGCGCCTAGAACCGCTCGGCGAGGAAGATCTCCACTTTCGTATATTACATTACATAATCACAAAATCTGCATTACCCGCTTTGCTTTCAAGAACCATAAATAGCTCCGCTGACAGATAATCCAGCTCATTCGCTTTTTCAGTCTTTATTATCTCAATTCAAAAACGTACTCTTTCCCATTTCGTTCTACAACTTCTTCTTTGTTGGCGACTTGTGGTTGCACGCTTAGGTTGCGCATCGCAAATTATCACTGATGGCAGAGACGTCAGCTAGATATATCCGACTGGAGCTGTGCCACACGCAATGCCGAGCCGACACTTGCCAGTTACTAGAGCACCTGAGCTCAAATCTGTCTCTCAGTTTTCTATGTCACAGAGCCATAAGGATTTAACGCTCATCTAAAGCAATCCCGAGGGCATAAAACAGTAGGCAGTAATTTTATTACATTGTACTGTGTTGTATCAAAATGGGGACCTAGAAACGACGGAGAGGCTTCGTCCCGTCGCAGCCCTCAGTGGTTGACAACCCCACAACAGACCACAGCAGTCCACCCGCCCCAACGCCTCTCCACACAGAACCCACGGTTATTGTGCGGTTCGACCACCACTGGACCCCCCCACCCCCCCTCCCCCAGGAACGTTTCATGCCAGACGTGTGTATCTCCAAATGTTTGTGTGGTAGAGAAGTTATGGTGTACGCGTACGTGGAAACGGTGTTTGCGCAGCAATCGTCGACACAGTGTAACTGATGCAGAATAAGGGGAACAAGCAAAAAAAAATTCAAGTTCTTAAGCATTGTCAAAATATTATTTTCATCCGAGAAATAGTAATAAAATTTAGCCATCACCTCAGGTCAGTGATTTATGGGAAAGAAAAATAATTATAATTTGTTTATACCCCATTTACACCATTCCTGCAGTTGCTAGAATTCTTCTTTTTTCTATACGCCTATATAATAGCAACTACCATACCCAAGTGAACTTATTAAATTACATATCAATCCAGTACTGTTTAAAATTCCGTTTGTCTTAATAACAACATACTCTGGTCTTTGTTGTACACATACAGTACATCGCGGAGTGTACTTAACGATGGCAGTTTAATGGATGTCTTTTTTTTGTCATTTAAGTTACTACAAATAACGTGCACAGGTCTGTATTATTGCACTTTTTTGTGGTAGTCTTCGCTGAGACGTGAAAGAAAAAGCTAGATGGAGGTAGAGTAAATCTGCATATGATGAAAGCGGTAGTAGATGTTGGGTAAACATTCTCACGGAGTGCATAGCAGAGCAGTGCCGGCGCACACTGGTCGCGGCGCTTTTTGCGCGCCACGTGGTGCGGCCGCGTGGTGGGGGGCCCGCGATGGCGGCTGCAGGCAGGGGGCGTGGCCCGGCGGCGCTGCCATTGGCCGCGCCGTTGCCCTGGCAACGCCGCACGCGACGCCTCGCGCGATCCTCGAGGCCCGGGACCTGCTCGCCTCCTCCTCCGCCCTTGCTCCTTTTTCCTACAGGAGACGGCCATTTTGAAGCGTGCCAGTTCTTTCCCTTAGGAGAAAATGTTCTAGGCGCAATTTTACAAAATACTCCCTTTTCGTCGCAGTTTACTTCCTCGTTACTTTGGAGACGTCAACGGATGCTGATGGATTTAGATTATTCACTTATAGCCATCAGCGTCAGTGAATGTCCGATTAAAAGTCAGTAAATTAGTAAGAAATCACATTATTTTATTGAGTTCAGTGACGAGAGACAACGCTTCCGCCAACCCTGAAAATTTTTCTCATTTCTCTAAGAAGCGACACGTCAACCAATGGAACCAGCCGAATACCTTTACAAATAAAACACAGATCACTGCTGTCAAGAAGCAAACGTGACAGTGTAACGTTCCGTAGATGTCGAACATCATTATAAGTTACACAGGAGAGAGCAGGATGAAGAGGGAGTAGAAATCTGCCTCGACTTCGTCCATCCCGGGATTTGCCTCCAGTGAAGGTCCCAGACTTTTTATAGACGGTGGTACTACATGTGATGGAAAGTTACCCTTGAAAAACTGAAGTAATATGTCGTCAGAACTTGATTCAAGAAAACCACCAAATATCCCCTTCTCGATTGCTGTACAGGGACTTAAACCTCAAAACTCGAGATATAAGTACTGTCTTTTTTATGGAAATCAGTGCGAAATCTAGAAACAGCAGTCGTGTAATACTCAACCCGTTCTCTTCATCCATGATATCGTAATAGCCTTCGATACACGAGTATGTAACAAGTTGGATTCGCTGTTTTATAGTGCGGCAAAACTTTCGACTCGGAACGGTAATGACGCCTGTTAGAAATACCGGCACATATGCGCCTTTTTTGAGAACTTGTTGACACGTAACACAAGATATAAATAAATCTTGATGGAGAATCATCCACAAACACTCAAGTAGTTTTTGACGTACATTACGTCAAGAGTACGTGATAAAGCTGTAGTCTTTTATATGTTAATAATGGCAGCAGGCCTAGTAGCTGCAGCCTCACATTTTCTTCAGATGGCATTATCGGCGATGGACCCTTATCCAGCAAAAATCATGGTAAAATCTCCACAAATAACACAGGCCAACAATGGAAAAACTTTTTTGCTAAAAATACCTTATTCTTGTGTTTTTTATGGTGGGAAATCTAAATGATACTTAAAAAACTGTATCACCCACCATTTCTTCACATTTTACAGTTACATTTATCAAATTAAGCGATTTTTTAAGAATTTAACAGCTTTTATATAGTTAAAATAATTTAAAAAGGAAGTGTAATGAACGTAGATGACGTTGGTAGCACTGCTGAAAAACATTTCCTGTACATGTGCTCAATACAATGACTATTCGTGGCTGTAAAAACTCTGCAGGCAGCTTTGTTATGTTTGTGGTGAATTTGTGATTAAAAAACACCAAAGAGACATTACAGACTTTGTGAAAAAGGTTTATCTGTCATACTTTGGATCTAAACTTGGTGATCAAGATAAATCTTTGGCGCCGCATAAGGTATGTTATGTGTGTGTTGAAGATCTGAAAACCTTGTCCAAGAAAGAGAAAGAAGCCTTTAGATTTGCTGTTCCTATGATATGGAGGGAGCCAAGAAATCATTCCGATGCTTGCTACTTTTGCAGTGTTAATATTACTGGTCACAATTCGAAAAACAAGAAGGTAATAATCTACCCTAACCTTCCGTCCGCTATCCGACCGGTAGGGCATGGTGTAGATTTTCCGATTCCTGAACCAAGAGATGATTTAAATTCTATTCCAACAGAAATATTTTCCGATGTACAGTATGATTTAGATGAACCATATGATGATGAATTCCATTGAAATACAGAAAGATTAGAGTCCAAATTGTTTACTCAGACCGAGCTTAACGATTTGGTTAGGGATCTGGGCTTAATGAAAGAAAACGCTGAGTTGCTTGGCTCTAGATTAAAAGAAAAGAACTTACTGGCAGTTGGAACCAGCATATACGTGTATTTTCCAAGTTTTTTCAACAAGAAGGTGATTCAGTGTACTGCTCAGACATTTCCGGTCTGATGAATGAGTTTGGTATTGAATACGAAAAGGGAGATTGGAGGCTGGTTATTGATTCATCAAAAACTAGTTCAAAGGCTGTTTTATTACACAGCATCTCTACCTGTTGGACATGAAAACCTAGAAATAGTGGTAAATATAACAGGCTATTCTCCTCATGGTTGGACGATATGTTGCGATCTAAAAGTAACATGCATGCTCCTTTGTCAGTAAGGTGGCTTTAAAAATTTCCATGTTTTTTGTGTGAATAGGACAGTAGGGCTAGGGATCAACACTGGTGCAGAAAGAACTGGCCTTTGAGGGAGTCTTTAAAACCTGGTGAGAAAAACATTCTACGCAAAAACCTTGAAGATCCAAAAAACGTACTTCTACCACATCTACATATAAAGTTAGGCCTAATGAAACAGTCTGTAAAGGCTTTGCCTAAAGATAGACCATGTTTTAAGTATCTCTGCCAAAAATTTCCCCACCTTTCAGAAGCTAAACTAAAAGGAAGCGTCTTTGCCGGACCTGACATTAGAAAATTGATGTTTGGTGTTAAGTTTGAATCCACAATGACCTTAAATGAGAAATAAGCATGGATATCATTCAAGCAAGTCGTTACGAAGTTCTTAGGACATGAAAAAGGCCCAGAATATCTTTGTATTATAGCTACAACGTTAAAGAAGTTTAAAACTTCAGGATGTTTAATGAGCCTGAATGTTCACTTTTTGAACAGTCACCTTAATTACTTCCCGGACAATATGGGAGATGTTAGTAAGGAGCAAGGAGAGCGTTTTCACCAGGACATTAAAGTGATGGAAAAACGCCACCAAGCCCGCTGGAACACCAACATGATGGAGGACTACTGTTGATCACTTCACCGAGAAGTTCAGCAAGCGACTCATCGTAGAAAATGCTACACGAGAAGCTTCAATGAAAAAAGAGAAAGAAAATACAAACCAATTCCAGCTGACAAGTGAAACCTCTATTAACACATATCATTGTTTAAAGTAGCTTACTGTTAATACAAACCATGCTTATGTTGTAGCAAAGCGTTTCATTAATTTCCCCATTTACCGTATAGCATAGGATTCTTATACTATATAATAAAAAGCATATTGCTCGAAAACTATGGATGATACAAAAAAACTAAGGCTGTATTTGGATTCAGCTCATAAAAATCTATAAAGATCAGCTCTCAAAGTAAAAGAAATTTTTCAAAAAAATTTTTTCGTTGATATGTGCAGTTATCAACCTCATGCAAAGATACAGAAATGCGAAGCATAAAACAAGGCAGCGCGGATGATCAGAAGGGTTTACCTCGAAAGAGAGTTCAATACAATACAGCAAACTCCGACATGCGAAAAAAGATGCATGATATATCGCGTAGAAATTTCCTCACCGTCTGCTGATTTTCAACCACCTACAAATCACTTTTCTTGTTAATAACATTAGACTATCTCGCACACTCTTATCCAGGCTACTAAAGAATGGAATGAGAAGAAACCTAAATACAGCGAAACATTATTTATGGTGATTTGGGAAAACATTCTCTACAGTGATTTGCAGAGTTTACAAATAGATTTAGAATAGATATCAAAAGTCTTACCTAGTAGCCCAGTTCTGTCACTACCTGCTGTACCTAACCAACGAAATGATTCAACATCGGTACCGAAACCTCGAACATATTTATCGCATACTTGTATGGTTATCCTTTACTAAGCGGAAAGAAACTACACGGTTTTGACGTCAGGTCTCCCGCCGCCGGATAAACCAGGAAGACTCTGTTTTTTCACACGTGTGCATTCAGGACTGAGACTCTTGTCACATCTTTGCTGAACTAGCGTGCTAATGCCAGACGTAAGTACCATTTGTTTCTACGTCTATATCTACCGGTCTTTATCGACAAACTTTGAGGCACAATAGATCCCACAGGCTATAGAGTACCATTTTCTATCACTCACAATGTTTTTTTTTCAGGTCACAGTAATAGTAGCTACGCTTCTGAGCCTCCAGCGTGCCCTGCCAGCTGTTTTTAACGCACGAGGCTCTGGATGCGGCTTTGAGTGCGAATTGTTTGTTTACACTGGCGTGATTGTCTGTGAACTGGAGGAATAAGGGAAAAGACGTTCATCATGTCTACTAGTATCGGTTCCCTAACTGGAGACGTCCACCTTACGATACCTTCGCTACCCTTGATCGACGTCTCTTCGAGAGGTGGAGAGTCTTCGTCCCGATCAAAGAAAGGTTGACTAGATTTCGGACCTTTGACACGTGGTCAAGGCGTAGCCTGATTGGATACTTCTCTTATTATTTTTTTTTGGGCGGATGTCGAGAGTGTGGAGTACATTACTGCAATTCTCATCAGTGCAAAACTGATCTTCCTAATCACTGACGTTTTTCAAACATCAAAGACAATCCGGCCACACTCGATAGAGTTGGAAAGTCATTGCTCCGAAGGTGTCAAGCATGTGTCGACGGTCGGAACAGTCTAACACCAGCTTTAAATTTATTAGAATAGTTTTTTAGTGAAATGTAATTTGTGTGCTTTCCTGAGGTCTGATGCACATAACTCTTAAACAACTGGTTAAGCGACAAGATGGTTGTCCGTTCGTGACTTCGTCACACTCTGCCGGTGATATCCTAAGTCACTCTGCATACACCGAAACATCCAAAAGCGTACCCAGGGTCTGTGCTAGGGGGAAGGGAGTGGAGGCGCAACTCATGCTAGTGACGCTGTGAATAGAGCAATACTTTTCAGATTTCATCTCTGGGAACACTTGCTATTAGTCAGCGTCCATTACATGTTCTGACTTTCTTGAAACTGAAAATGAATTGATACGTTTGTCTGTGTGCTGCAGCAGAATACTAACTAGGCTTCTGGAGTTCACTTTTTTTCTTGAAAATAGGTGAGGAAGCAGCTGTCCCCCCCCCCTCCCCCTCCTCCCAACCCATCCATGCACCTCCTTGGACCTCATGTAAACCAATTCTACCCCTTAACAGCCTTGCTGCCGTGCGTCGTTGCCAACGCCTTATCATCACTAATTCTTACAACCCGAAAAGACACAATGAGAGGCTAAGGGAGATTGTATGAGCATTGTTTCTCCTAGGTGTACATTCAAAAGGAACCAGGAAGAATGTGGTTAGTAAAAAGTAGCAAATTCTTGGAAAGTGATCAACTGTAAGTTAATGACAAACACACAGGATGTGACAAGACAATCCGGCAATCCCTACTGACCCAGTTCAGCAGATAGTTTATTATTTCGATGCGATCACACACACAGATACACACACACACACACACACACACACACACACACACACACACACACACCGTCGTTACCGTCATGGATGCTCGACAGTGGAGCTTGCCTCAAGACAGTTTAATGCTACGAACCGTATAACTAGGAATTTTAACCATAATTTTCTTTTATCGAAAAAACATGTAACATTTATCGCTAGTTTTTCACACTCCTAAACATAACACATTGTCCTCTTGCTTTTGCCTTCTGTATTTCTTTTACGCGTTAGTGGGTTCGATCAACTCGAATTTGTTGTTTTGTAATATAGAAACCAGGTTGATATGGTCTGGTGCGTTAGGTACGTACTGTTATGTCTCCATTATGGCGTAAGGATTGCAAAGAAAAAGTAATCACCTGTTCATGACTCTTTGGAGCGTCTCTTATATGGTGATGAGCTAGGGGCCGAACATACCTCGGAAATAGTGCGACAGAATTCTTAAGATCAAACTGTCGACCGATGAAGCTGTTTTTCTAATGACTCGTCGAAAACATTATTTTGTTACACCAAGAACCAGGGCCGGAACCATCTTCGAAAATGTATTTTAAACTTCGGTTATGTAAATTGTAATTATCTTTTTTGAGAAATTTTGTATGTCCAGAATAGATCGTCTCATTCCTCCTGTGCCACATCTGTAACAACTATTGACGAAAACTTAATCATTATGATAGTGCTTGGGAAAAAAACATTATGGTACTGACTAAGACTCTTTGCATAGTATGGACAGTAGTGATATTCGAATGGTATCGATTGTATTAACTCGTTAGGATGCGGATGGCGTCGACAGTCCGTGACAGTCTAGCTAGCAACTGCTGCTGCAGACAGTAGCTGAAAGTGTAGCCAACACGGCAGCAAATACATCTTCAAGCTACTACGTGTGTAATGAAGGGGGTGGTGAGATCTCTCCCTGTATTTGAAAACAGACGGAAATATCATATGGTTTGACTACGTGGTCAGTAATTTGTTACTAGACGCAGTCACACCTTTAAAGTATTTGGGTGTACCCGTAAGGTGCAATTTGAGGTGGAACGAGCACACAAGCTGTATCTAGTCGTAGGGAATGGATATGCCATATGAAACAGTAGTGAGGATGAGTAGGATAATTTACGTACAAAGGAAGTTGTATACAAAAGTATCATTTTACCAGTTCTTAAGTACTGTTCGTCGGCTTGCGATCATGACGAACTTGGATTGACGCAACAGAGACTTTTCAAAGAAGACTGCACGATACGTCATGGCTTCGTTTACTCACCGTAATAGTGTGACGGCAATGTTCAACATTCTGCAGTTGTAGACATCACGTGAAGAGTTTCGTGCAGAGCGGAGGGACTTATTCACAAAACCTCAACTTTCAAACTGGGTCTACGGGGACATTTTTTCCTCCAGTATAAATTGCGCTTAACGAATACGGTGCTAAAATTAGAGAACTTCAGGCTCACACAGCGGTATATCGACAACCTTCCTTCCCTTGGAGTAATTCATTACTGTTAATGCTCGTGTAGCTGTTTTCTTCAAGAATTACTTGCCTTCTGTCTAGCGTATGTTACGTTTCGTGTGATACAGCATAACGATGAATAGGACACAAACAAATATTAGATCAGCTCTCAGGCTATATCCAGGAAGTCATTTGATGGCGTAAACAGCTTCAGCAAAGTTAGAGTTCATCTACCGATGTGACACTAATCTATCGCTTCAAAAAGCAAAGACGATTTTAATGAGATACGAACATCGGTGAACAAACGCACAGCTTCTCAACTGAAGTCGATATTAAATTACATTAAAATGCATTCGTGCCACGCCTTCATTGCTGTCTAGAATCACATTTTTGATCAAATACTTCCTTCCTCGTGTACCTAAAGGCTGTACAAATTGCGTCTGAAAATTCACTGAGTTCATGAGTTCCGTAGGTTATGCATGATACTTGTACAGGAGCTTACTGAACAGACTTTATTCAGTTCATTTGCTGTAAACTAATGTCTGTGTTCCAACAAAATAACTTGGAATTGTAACGGTTCAATACACCATTTCGTGATACGATGCACTCTTCATAATGCTGCGATGTAAAAAACCATACAATGTTCTGGAATACGCAGAGCAAACAGCAACTCCATTGAGGTTGCCGTCACTGAGGAGTGACAACCACTGCCAGGCCACTGGGCACCAGTGAATACGGTGAACCATCTTAAAGACTCAAACTGAAACTGACTGCTGGTAGGAGCTGCGAGTTAACGCTGTCATTAGAGGTGACTACCATTTAAACACTCAGAAAATGTTTAGATATCTTGTATGGTAAGGCAAAAATGATTCGCGTCTCAAACACAGAAAGCCAAGAGCAAACTGCACGTGAGAGATGGCCACAATTCTGCTTATGCTCCCCTGCTTCAGAAGGTCTTGTCGCAAGCCGTCTGCGAAACTTGAGCAATTTATCATATTCTCGAATTATGTAGCAGGACTACATCTGCTCTTTCTACGCTGTTTGCCTCAATCTTGAGCTAAGATTTATTTTCTCTGTACGCACATGACAACACCTACGAAAACTTCGATGATGTACATTACCCAGATTCATATGTGACAACTATTCTCTGTTTGAGATTCTTTTTCTAATAGCCAGTAGTAAATTCCTGCAAACAGCTTTGGGACTTGAGAGTTTATATACCTACGTATGAACATTTTCTCTAGCGTAGTTGAACATTTTTGAAAATTATAGAAGAAGTGGAAATAATACTGACACATGTAAACGAACGTGTATATCAAGAAAACTGATCGAGAACTGAATAAGAGAAGACTTGGCGTTTTTTTTCATATTATACCGGTATACCATCGGAAATACTGCTATCGCTTAAATGTTTCCCTGATATTTGAAGGATTCTCTATCGAAACCTTTTTGAGACAGGAAAGCACTTGCAACTTTTTTTACACGTTCGGCCATCGGTGATAGAAACATGTCAAGCCCACGCAACAGCACACTGCTCTGCACGGTCCACTTAAGCCAACAGACAAATATCCTCCAGATAAATATCTCTACTTCTCCTAAAAAAGCTAGGATTATAAATTAAACAAATTAGAGAGTCGTGTTATCGTTACAACCAAACGTTTTACCAACACATTTCAACATTCATACAAAAATCTGGCAAATCGTTTTTAGCAAAAGAACTACTATGTTCGTCGATATTGCTGTCGTCAGATGCTTATTGCGGCATAACCATCGTTCTAGAGACATAATGGCACACGCGGTAATATTTTTTCGCAACGCGAAGGGCATACTGTCACGACTTTCGTCCGCAAAAACTTGGAGTTTCTCAAAGGCGGAGAAACATAATCGTTAGTAAAAAGCAGAATGTAATCTGGAGCTTCAGCAACAACACGCTGAGATTGTATCGCGGGCCAGCCTAGGCAGCAGGGGCGCCAGGCGCGGCTGCCCGTCCTGCACCAGGCCAGAGACCGCAACTGACATAGACAGATCTGTCGTAAGCTATGCTTTCTCTTTACCTCCTGTGCCAGCTACCACTTTTCCTGTGAACATTGCGGGGGCAAGTAACTTTCGTCATACTTCCTATGGAACTCCTGTTCTTTTACTAAGTCTATCGGCCATTGTAGTCTTACATGTTCGAGTTAAACAATGTGGTAGCCTTCAGTACATCTTCCGTTTGCGTATCAACTGTTCTCGTAGTGTTTCATTCCTTCATACATTTTATGGTCATTCCATTACAATTAGACCACTCAAGACCTGCTTTACATTGATTCTATTCATCTTTAACATTCGCTACCATATCCTACTCTCCACTGCTCTTGCGTGTTAGACTATCTTTTCCCTCATTTCAGTATGTTTCTCGTTGATTTCTTCACCCACGTGCCTTCATTATCATCATTTCTGTCACATGAATTAGCTGAAGCAGGTTCTAAGATCCGCACGTCACATATTCTCATTCATATAGTACACAGTTTTTCCTCTCCCGTATTCAAATTCCAGAAATGTCTGTTGTAATTGTAAATGGTTATCTGACATTAGAAGACTTTCTTCCCAGAGAAAGCAGTAAGCACGTACCTTCTCACATTTCAGTGTTTCCCTGCATAGGATTTCTTTTATTGTTGTATCTTTGATATACTTCATTCTCTTCACTACTTTTTTGAGTGCCTCTGTTTAGCACTTTTACGCGATTCGTTGTTTACTGTTGCTTGTTTTTAAGTGTTCATCATCTTTTTTATACGAGTTTTTTGTTATCTGTTATTGACGGCTTGTTTTGAGAAGTTCTGCTTCAGTGATTATAGCTAATGTACAAACATTCCTTTTGTGACTTTGCAAGTTCAGTTACCAGTCAACTGTTCTGATTCATTCCTTACGTACGTCAAGGCTTCGTAGCTTATAATCAAATGAGAGAAAATTGAAGATGTTAATACACTAAACGTAGTATGGTCTTTTCAGTCTGTGTCTACTTTGATCTGATATCCATATCTGCATTTAGTTCTCTGTATCTGTCACTTACTTCGTACTTTACACTGAATATATAGTTAATGTTTTAATTTCAACGAATTTTCCTGCGGGACTTACCACTAAACGATAAGTTCCGCTAACGCGTATGCCACAAAAAGATAATTTTTGATATACGAACATTTGATATTATATGGTCCAGGAAACGCGTATTAAAATTTGTATTCCTTTCAAGGCGTAGGAACGCAATTCTGTTTGAGATGAAACGTGTAATTATTGATAAGCAACAAATGAAAAAAAATGGGTCAAATGGCTCTGAGCACTATGGGACTTAACATCTGAGGTCATCACTCCCCTAGAACTTAGAACTACTTAAACCTAACTAACCTAAGGACATCACACACATCCATGCCCGAGGCAGGATTCGAACCTGCGACCGTAGCGGTCGCGCGATTCCAGACTGAAGAGCCTAGAACCGCTCGACCACAACGGCCGGAACAACAAATGACATCGTAGTTTCTTCCTGTACTTTTCGTCTTCAACAAAAACCACATTTAGTCATACTCTCTGATTCTATGCTAAACAACTTTAAATTGGTCACACAGCATTAGATTTGACACTAGATGAGGGATAAAGATTGCTAGAAGCGCATTACCTGAATTACAGAGTGTTCAACAACAAAATTTACTTAGATATGTCTCCTCGAAATACATGGTAACCTCAATTATTAAATCGACAGGTATCTCCCTTTTGTCTTTATACACTTGCTCTTCTTATTAGAAAGAGAAAAAGGTTGTCCTTGGCACACTGTATGAAGTACTTTAATTCTCCAGTACGCCGACAATTCCGTCACGTCTAGTCAAAATATGTGCTTCATTCAACAAGACATTAGAATCATACTGCATTGAAGACCTTTACAATGGTTTCAGTGAATGTTCTCATGAAATGTTAGTTTCGGAGCTGCTGTGCACACAGTTTAGCAGTTTAGCTTTTAAGAAACAGTTGCCCTCGATCCAGTAATTTGGTGCTGAGCGAGACAACATGCTGTTGTAAAGAAGCAGATAGCGCTCCTAGAAGGGAGATGCGGGTTAAGAAGTTGTTACTCCGTCACATGACACTGTTGTCCTCAAAGCTGAGCACTATTAACAAACCATATTCTGTTCATACAGGCGAGGCCTACATGGTCACACTGTTCACGTTGGCTTACATCCTAGTGTTTAGCTTCTACTAGAACGGCCTCACGTTCTTTTGTGATCTCTCAGTCTAGATCTTTAGTAATGAACATTTTTTGTAAATACATTGCATCTCAGAGACCTATTACAAATTAACTCGTAAACGTGATAATAACAGTGACAACTGGAAGTTGTAATTAGGGTAGTTTTTTAATAGCTTTAGAGTTGTCGCTGCATTTCGCTATCTGAAAATGTTTGAGTCTCATCAGGCTATTGAGAGTGGCTGATCTGATGAGCGGATGTGACTTTCTATACTTAGTACCAGGGCTGTAATATAGAAACTAACTTTCCTCTTTTGTCCTTTGTTACAGATGTTAATCAGCGGCGTTGCGCCTCTTTTCATCAACGAGAGCGTAAGTAGAAAAAATATATATAAATGATTGTTAACATCTATCGCGCCCTTCTTGTAATATACTGCTTAAACACAGATTAGGCGTTGTAGTATGATGTGGAGAAACGTTTCTTTTATTTTTACGTTTCTAGGCGACATTGTATGCCACACGTACGGGTTTGCAGATGAAATCTGGCATTGTTGGTAGCTTCATTAAGTAATTAAGGGCTGAAATTCGTGCAGCCATAACAGACCTTGTAAGTTGCATTTCAACTGGGACGGCTTTGCATCTTTTGATTAATGAATACTCTTATCTTTCCCATCTTTTGCAAGGCTTTTTTCCTACACTACAGCGTGTATTCACATACGCCCACTCAGTAACAACAATAAATAATTTCAAGAGCTGGTGACGACCGTTTCGAGTAGAACTTTCGTAGAAGCACAGGTCCAAATTACAACAGGTATTTTATAAAGTCCTATGTGATCGAATTTGAACCCTATATTACTTTTGTGACGGAGGAACAGTAAATCATCAGCTAACTGCTGATAAGTTATTTAGTAGATTCAGCTGCTTTAATAGCTTATACACATTCAACAACATGACTAAGTCACATACTCTGCTAGAGGCAGATATATGGCTATTGCGCATACGTGTCGTCAACAGTGACACCTTGCAGTGTTGATTTGCGGGAGTAGACTTCATGCTAATTTTACCAAGTCTATGATTAAAGGAGGGCATTTTTCAACAGACGCTGTACCACAAGAACTGCTTACCAACATGTTGCCGTCCTTAGCGATCACACGTCCTATTATGAACCGTGTCTCGCCTTTTTTAGTGACCTGGGGACCAACATGAGCCGCGGTGACTTCAATGTAATTGTTGTCTTTGAATAAAAGAGTCATTTCTGTTCTTGTCATTTTATAATTCTTTCAGTTACCATCTGTACTACACTGTAGAAGTTGTTTCTACGTATGGTTCTCGTTTCATCAAACTGTGTTACTTGGCAGTAACACATCATATGAAAGTTACTTTCGTCCATAGCTTTGCACACCAGTGCATCTGATGATGCAGAAAGGGCGTGCTTAGGATTTTCCAGGACGAATGGTCAATAGTCAGAGACTTGACAGGAACGACCATTCGATGCAAAAGAACTAGTATACATGGACTGTAAAATTCGTCACTCAAGAGCTGTGAGCACTTCTTCTTCTCGGATACGGTGAAACAAATTTCTGCTGCTGCAAACTCTTTACTTTCCATGTTTAGGTGTGAGGTAGTATGAACCAAACAAGGGTTCAAATGGCTCTGAGCACTATACGACTTAACTTCTGAGGTCATCAGTCGCCTAGGACTTAGAACTAATTAAACCTAACTAACCTAAGGACATCACACACATCCATGCCCGAGGCAGGATTCGAACCTGCGACCAAACAAGGGAAAACAGTAAACATGGGCTCTAAAGCGCATGACTTAAGAGCTATGAGCACTTGCTGAGCAAAAGAGATGTGTTTCACAGTAATGAAGATGAACAAGTAGTCATAGCTCCTAAGGTATGCCTTTCAGAACCAATGGTTACTGTACTTTTTGACTGTTTTTGTCCACACTACCACCTCTCAAAATATGGAAAGCAAAGCTCTTGCAGTAGCAGAGATTTGTTTCACAGTATCGAAGATAAAGAAGTTCTCGTGGGCATAGATATACATTTTAGAACCCATGTTTACTACACCATGTTGCTTCGAATTATCGTTATGTCATATCCTTCAATATTGACCATTCTTCCTGTGGAGTCCTGTGTAGACACTGCACAACATTTTAGATTTTAGCGACATGCTGAATAAAACATAATAGCAGATTTAGTCCTCTTAAACGACGGCCTTGAACTTTGCAGGTCTCTTCCTAGCAGGTCAAAAATTATCGTTGTAATATGGACTTTTGTGCTGCACTCCCTCTGTTAGTTAGGAAAATATGCGTCACAGATTCCAGAATTCAAAGGTATCAGAATTACAGATAGTAAAAATGTGATATTCTGTTACGAAAAAACGGAAGAATGTTAAGGTTTAATTTGGATTTGGGAAGGTTGGACGAGGAAATAAGCTTTGTCCTCTTTAAAAAAAAATCATCCCGTCATTTGCGTCCTGTAATTTAGGAAAATTACGAATATCCTAAATTAGAATGATCTGACGGGATTTAAACCGCCGCCCTCCTGTATACGAGTCCAGTGCCTTAGTTACTGTACTACCTCGCTCGATAATCTGTTACGAAGGGCACGATACGCTGAAGGAAGTCTGTGCATTCAGCGTAGCTATAACTTCGATATTTTCGACGAATTTGGTCATTTAGTGGAGTATTTTTAAGGAGCGAATTAAGAAAAATAGGTGGATATTAGGAATCATCGAAACACAAACCGCCAACGCGAAGTTAACAGACCTTGATAAATTTTAAAATAATTCCGTGATCAAGACACCTTCGTAAGATTCTCACACAGAAATGGCGCTTTCGATCAGTTTGTTTGCTGTGCTTACTGAAAGGGACTGTTGCCGTCAGCGATAACTTTACATTAAACATTTTAATTACTGGCGATATTTGAGTGTAGGACATGTTGTATTCGTATCCTGTACAATAATCTTTGCTCTCACTGGAAAAAAATTATGTGTAAAGCGACTGAACCTTTACAAAGGTAGCCGGCAAGTGATAGGAATTGAAAGCTAAATAAATCATTCTTAGGGTTGATGAGCAAAACGACGCGAAGCTTTGTGGCGCATCCAGGTCTTTTGCTGGCAGGTGTATAACGGTGGACATGCAGACGAGTGCCCGGCGGAGACGGGCGGACGGCGTATCCCTGCAGCGGCGTGTTATCGCTCACAAACATTTGCAGACGTCGTGTGAGGGCAGCGTATCTGTCGAATTAGCTGCGACATTGTGACAGTGTCGGCACGGTCACTTCGGGAGAGACGGTGATAAGGAGCGGCGCCGGTGACTAAGTCGCGGAAGTGCGTGGACTATCTTATCTCGCGGAAGCTGCAGCCGCGGCTCGGCTGGGCGCTGGGCATCCCACGCGCGCCCGCCGCCCGCCGCCCGCCGCCCGCCGCCCACTGGCTGCTACCTGCTGGTCGCCTGTGTGCTGTCTGTGTACACTCACAGCTCTCGAGTTGTTACACACATAGAACAACAAGAACAGTGGCAACACTGTCATTTGCTTTAAACCAAATAAGTAGCAAATCATCTGGGCTTAAACGGAACGAGTACGAGTACGCAAAACGCAACTGACGCATTTGCCGTGCCAGAAAAATTGCAAGCAGCTTCTCAAAGCATTTGTGTCTTGGAAGCAATGTTATCACGAGAAGTAATTCGTTTTAAATTAATAAGTACGAGGGATGTGCAATTCTAATAATCTCTTCGAAAATATCTAGCTGTGTCCATCAAACTTAATGATGATGTCAGTCCATCTGCACACGTTCAGTCTTCAAAAATGGTTCAAATGGCTCTGAGCACTATGGGACTTAACATCTATGGTCATCAGTCCCCTAGAACTTAGAACTACTTAAACCTAACTAACCTAAGGGCATCATACAACACCCAGTCATCACGAGGCAGAGAAAATCCCTGACCCCGCCGGGAATCGAACCCGGGAACCCGGGCGTGGGAGGCGAGAACGCTACCGCGTTCAGTCTTCAATGCGACACATTTTCGCAACGACGGATGACTTGGCGGAGACCTTGGTGGTAGAAGTTTGCGTTTTGCTGCCCTAGAACCGTTTCGGCGCGAAAGTCGCCTCTTATTCATTCTGGAAATGCCTGCCATGCAGTTGTTCCTATAGCAGAGGAAAGATGCAGATGCTCGTGAATGACATGTCAGGAGGATAAAGAGCGTACCGCAAAATTTGATACCCCAAAGAAACAGCATGTGTCACCGCGTCCTGTGCAGGATGAACTGTGACGTTGTCGTCGAACAGAAGCACCCCCATAGACAACTTCGTCTTGACACCGTCCGGTTGTCAAGATATTTCGCTAGTATGCTTCTATGACGGTTTACTCCGCTACGAGCATAATTTGTTCGCATCTCACAGTGGCAGTATCCTCCTCCCCCGTTCCCTCCTCAAAAATAACCTCAGCACCATCTTATCCGGTGATAGGTCGTGGTCTTTTTCGGTGGTAATTAATTCACATATTTCCACGGATTGCTTTGCTCCTTTTTCTCGGGGTCATAGTGATGCACCGAGCACTTGTTCGTTATGATAGGCAGTTCAAGAAATCTTGCAGACGGTGATGCAGCAGTAGCAGAACCCAGCGGGCAGCGACCATTGTCATGTTCCAAATATCGTGCAAGATGTTGAAAACTGATTTTCACTTTTTCCACTATCGTCTGTTTCAGCTGTTCGCAATCTGGGGCTAATTACGCCCTGAAGAATAAAAAGAAATTTTCTGAGGGGTAAAAACAAATGGGTTCATATACGAGGGCAGTTCAATAAGTAATGCAACACTTTTTTTTTCTCGGCCAATTTTGGTTGAAAAAACCGGAAATTTCTTGTGGAATACTTTCAAACATTCCCGCTTCGTCTCGTATAGTTTCATTGACTTCCGACCGGTGGCAGCGCTGTACGGGGCTGTTAAAGTGGCGTCTGTAACGGATGTGCGTTGCAAACAACGGGCAGTGATCGAGTTTCTTTTGGCGGAAAACCAGGGCATCTCAGATATTCATAGGCGCTTGCAGAATGTCTACGGTGATCTGGCAGTGGACAAAAGCACGGTGAGTCGTTGGGCAAAGCGTGTGTCATCATCGCCGCAAGGTCAAGCAAGACTGTCTGATCTCCCGCGTGCGGGCCGGCCGTGCACAGCTGTGACTCCTGCAATGGCGGAGCGTGCGAACACACTCGTTCGAGATGATCGACGGATCACCATCAAACAACTCAGTGCTCAACTTGACATCTCTGTTGGTAGTGCTGT
Source organism: Schistocerca americana (assembly GCF_021461395.2). Classification (NCBI taxonomy): domain Eukaryota; kingdom Metazoa; phylum Arthropoda; class Insecta; order Orthoptera; family Acrididae; genus Schistocerca; species Schistocerca americana. The sequence goes on along the minus strand of NC_060126.1, from coordinate 198,577,896 downwards.
CACAATTGTTCACCAGTTGGGATATTCAAAGGTTTGTTCCCGCTGGGTCCCTCGTTGTCTAACCAAACACCATAAAGAGCAAAGGAGAACCATCTGTGCGGAATTGCTTGCTCGTCATGTGGCTGAGGGTGACAATTTCTTGTCAAAGATTGTTACAGGCGATGAAACATGGGTTCATCACTTCGAACCTGAAACAAAACGGCAATCAATGGAGTGGCGCCACACCCACTCCCCTACCAAGAAAAAGTTTAAAGCCATACCCTCAGGCGGTAAAGTCGTGGTTACAGTCTTCTGGGACGCTGAAGGGGTTATTCTGTTCGATGTCCTTCCCCATGGTCAAACGATCAACTCTGAAGTGTATTGTGCTACTCTTCAGAAATTGAAGAAACGACTTCAGCGTGTTCGTAGGCACAGAAATCTGAACGAACTTCTCCTTCTTCATGACAACGCAAGAGCTCACAGAACTTCAGTGGACTGTTCTTCCTCATGCACCCTACAGCCCCGATCTCGCACCGTCGGATTTCCATATGTTTGGCCCAATGAAGTACGCAATCCGTGGGAGGCACTACGCGGATGATGAAGAAGTTATTGATGCAGTACGACGTTGGCTCCGACATCGACCAGTGGAATGGTACCGTGCAGGCATACAGGCCCTCATTTCAAGGTGGCGTAAGGCCGTAGCATTGAATGGAGATTACGTTGAAAAATAGTGTTGTGTAGCTAAAAGTTTGGGGAATAACCTGGTGTATTTCAATGCTGAATAAAACAACCCCTGTTTCAGAAAAAAAATGTGTTGCATTACTTATTGAACTGCCCTCGTATGTTTCTGTCACGAAACCGTATTATTTTTAAAAGATTATTACTGCTGTCATTCTTTCATAAGAATGTAATACTGACAACGTAGGCTACCAATGAGTACATTGTTTTTCAAATACTAGCATTAATGAGTGGTGAACGTTACATGTCGTGATGCGTATGTATGAATATCTACTTAACGCAGTCCTCTCGTTACATTCATATTTTGTACCATACATCTACGACAGTAAAACTGAGAGATATATATCAGATATGCTTAAACATAACTTTAGAAAGCCTTCTCCAAATTGTAAGTAGACTGGAAACTGCTCCATTATTTACTTCACAACAACAAACGAACAGATTTACAGGACAACACAATTGTATCTCTGTAATGGCTGCTACACTTTGTAGAGCCTCTACATTTTTATTATTATTGTTTTTAGTGGCAACTGTCATATGCAAAGCACTGGAAGCCTTAACATGCAGTTTCTGCAATTTTAGACAGAAATAGAATTGTTCCACGATGTGTGGCTCATCTTCGTCAATATCATCAGCAGCAAGTAGACCTGTATGCCGTCCACTTCTGAATAAAAGCTCCCTCCAGCTTCCATTAGGTTGTCGTCTCAGTCGCCTTTTATCTCACGTAATCCAGCAAAGTACTTCCTTGCCCATCATGATCATGTCTTCCACTCCAACGTGGTTCTCAGTCCCTTTGTTTGCATTCTTGTGCCTCCTAGTCATTCCAACTACCATCACTCGTTTGTTACTCCTCAGTTTTGCAACGATTTCCAATTTAAAATCCCATGTCTCATTGCCACAAGTAAAACTGTTAATACTCACTGATTGTAAATGTTATTTTCGACAAGAAGGATCCATAGTTTCTCTACTGAAAGCGCTCCAGTTCATTATTAATATTTGGTTGTCTCTTTCGCCGTTCATCCAAATGATGTTTGTAAATGCTGTAAGTTCAGAAACCACTCAACTGATTCTATGACTTCATTGTTAGTTTTTAGCATTAGCTTTTCAGTGCGCTCACTACACATCTTTTTAGTTTGATTAGAATGAGTTTCCAGCTTTACTTTCCTCAATTCGTCGTCGCAACTTATCACGCTGCAAGCAAATAGTAAAATATCATCAGCCATGCAAAGCTGATTAACATATGTTGTGTCAACATGTATTCCTTCTTCGGTTTTCCACTTATGTAGAAGCTGGGAATAGTTTTTAAGACATGAAAGTTGTAGCATTGACTTATATACTCTTCATTATATTCTTCTTCTTCTTAGCGTGTCCTTCCGCTTCGGACATTGGCGATCATCATGGTTATTCTGTCTTCATCAGTTGCTATGCGAAATAGTTCTTCAAAGCTAATATTAAACCAAGATCTCAGAATGTCGAGCCAGGAAATTCTTCTTCGTCCCGGAGGTCTCTTTCCCTCGATTTTTCCTTGCAGGATACGTTGTAGCATCTCATTTTTTTTTATTTATTTTTTTTTTTTATTCCTCATTAAGTGGCCAAGGTATTGTAGTTTGCCACACTTGATGATGGTGATCAACTCTGAGCTCTTGATAACTCGACGTAGAACCTCGAAGTTTGTTGTATTTTGAGTCCATAATAATCTCAACATTCTTCTGTATAACCAGAGTTCAAAGCTTGGAGTCTGGCAGTGGTTGCCTTTGTAAGGGTCCATGTTTCCACAACATACAAGAGAACTGAGAACACATAGCACCGGAGGAGCCGCATTTTTGTGTTCGTGGTGAGATCGTGACTCTTGAAGGCTCAGCTCATCGAGTTGAAACCACTCCTCGCCTTTCCGGTGTGACACTTTATCTCCTGCGAGTTGTCTCGCGCTTCGTTAATGATGGTGCCCAGATACGGCTACTGTGAAACTCGCTCTATGCTCGTGACATTGAAGTACAGATTCACACCTGGAATGTTCTTCCTGCTGATGATCTTAATTTTTGTTTTGTTTGTGTTGATGTCCAAGCCGTATTAGTTGCTTATCTCAGGAAATTTGTTTATCAGCATCTGCAGCCCTTTCATTGTATCCGCAAATATCACGGAGTTATCTGCATAACGAAAGTTGTTGAGTGTGACCCCATTCACTGAGATTCCTTCTTCCACGTCAAGTAAGGCTTCTTTGAATATATGTTCTGAATACAGGTTAAAGAGTACTGGTGATATTATACGGCCCTGCCTGACGCCACGTCGTATTCTCACTTGCTCTGATTGGTCTTGATCTATTCTCATGACTGCAGATTGGTTCCAGTATAAATTGGGTATTATTCTTAAATCTTTTCCATCAATTCCTGTTTCCTTTAGTACTTCATTATATTAGCATAGGTAAAATCAGCGCTAATCTAACATATTTTCTTGAAATTGAATGAAACGTTTTCTCAAAATGTATGAATCTCAGACAAAATGGTAATTTACATTCATTTCTCCGTTATATAATCTCACTCACGTCTTCCAAATGGCCCACTTCTTCATATCCATTCTGAAAGACAGCCTGTTCCTTACCTTGATTAAAATAATTTTTTCTCTGTGTGGCTACTCAAAATTTTAGTGATTACTTTGTACCTTTCGAATAAGAGGTTTGCAAAGTGGAACAATTACAACATTGATGAACTGTCATGTTCCTCTGTACTTCTATTACTTTCAGTTGTTCGTGTCTCATATATCTTTAGAATTCTTATATCTACTGCCAAAAATAATTGTCTTCAATGCTTACATGTTTTTTGACAACGCATTAGCATTCAAATAAAATCCAGTGTGGTGGTATAGAAAACACTCGAGGGAGACAGATGAAACGATCTAAATGTAACCTTACAGCTTCCAGAGGAGGCTACTAATAAATCTTCACTTGTACAAACATTCAAGACAAAAGAAATGAGTTCCAATAAGAGCTGCTTACCACCTTCTGTGTGGCTCATGCAGCACAGGATGTCCTTATCACAAACAAAGAATAAATCCAGTGTAAAACATCGTTAACACACCATAGGTACAGAGTAAATATGAATAAACGTGGCAACGTTGTCAGCTGATGGTCAAAGTACCAAATATCAAGCTAATCAAGAAAACAAGAAAACTACCCAAGGTCCTACTATTATTTATTCAATTTTTATACATTAAAAATTCTCTCCGTTATTGCTTGATTAGTAGTCTAACAAAATTCATTTATCCCGTCCTTCCCAGCCAGCGCGTCCTTGATTCAGCGTCATACATACTTCCTCTTGCGTCGTTCGCCCTGCCTTCAGATTGTTATAAACATTCTCTACTGGTGCACATTTGAAATACTTTAAAACGTCTTATTAATGTTATTATGAATGCGAATCTATATGTTCACATCATAGGCCCTACTAACTTTATTTTTAGACAGACAATTCTTAACTTAAATAGATCTCTCACGCTTAAAGACGTGTCCGTCATCTTAATTATTTTGTTTATATACCCGCTTTAGTTTATCCGTTTGATGTTAAATATTGCTTACATTACTGTAAATTGAAATTAAGGCGAACTTTTGCTCTCCAGGTCAGCTAAGGCACATTTTATGGCTCCAGTACTGTAGATCTTTAATTCTCCGCAATATTCAGCCCTTCAAACTAGTTCCCAACGACGTAGTTCTCTTAGTAGTTACTATTCGTTGTTTGCCATCATGGCAATGCCATCTGTAAAAGAAACTGTTTGGAAGCTATTTATCATTATCTCGTTTCTGTCGTTTTTGGGAATTCCTTCTTGCATGCTACTGCGTACTACTATTTTTGCAAGTTTAATAATAGTATACAGAATTCACAGTTGTATCTACGTCTCTTATAAAATTTTATTCTAAATCATCTCACGGAGAAGCGAGCATTTTGCTTTTTATTAATATGAACAATAAATTTTCTGTTTCTCCTACTTCAGAAGCTATTTACTGAGTACTTATTTCTCAATGCGTGCAATCAAAACTTTTCAGTATTTCTGGATAGTAATAAAGTTCCTCTGTTGAATCATTGCTCCGTCTCACGTCTCTTAATTTTCTCTTCCACATGTGAGATCCGTCAATTATGAAATTTACGCTGTGACTCGTGCAGTGCACAACGAACCTCGACGCCTTTCTTCAACGGTGTATTCTATGGAGCACACAGTTTTCATAAAAATATTTTTCACGACATTTCCCAGGGTACTGTGATGAGTTGTTATGCAGTTGTGATGAAAATATCTCGCATTGTTGGTTGCTTGATTTTTACACCATCTAAACGCAAACGAGGTGGCGCAGCGATTGTAGTTATGGCACTTCTGCACTGCCATCCGAGAATAGTGGGGTTCAGATGCCTGTGCGGCCATCCAAGTGTGCTGAGGTGTTCCGGCAAAAGAAGGCAGCCAAGTTCCCGCCCCATTCGGACTCCAACTGCATTTGTAACTGCCTCGTTTTAGACGAACCGAAGCCTTACTTTTTCTTTGTAAACAATATGTCCTCGCATCGCTTTTCTTTCGCTTTAGAGTATATATTCACCATTATTTCATAATTTCTTCTTATTTGTCATATGCTTATCTCACTTTATCTTTTGTTTCTTTTAAACTCTTTGCACTCGTCTTGATATATCGTAATGCCTCCCTACAGCCTCGTTTGGAAATATTTCTGAACACATGTTTTAATATATGTATTTATATTTAACATGTTGTAATCTCCTTTTTCTGATCTTAAACTTTTGTTTATGTATTTTCCGTCTACAATTTGCTGTCTTGTCTCGTAACATATTTTGACCCATCTTCGCAAAAAAAAAGTTCTATTTTGTTTCTCAGGCCTTGTATGATAAGCTTTCTCGACATTCCCAAAGTGAATTTGCCGCACTTTTTTTTACTTCATGTTTGCAAATCAACTCTTTGCTTTTCTTGTCGACCTCCTTGGGATGTTGCTATTATGTCAGCATTAGATTTATATGCCCCATCTCCTCATTAGCAACAGCTTAAGCTTCAAATATTTTTACCTTAATTCCAAAGTTATTCCTTATCAACTGGTAATCTGCTCAGCGGTGTACATATCGACTGAAATATATCATTCAGCTGCCGAACGATGCTGGCTATGTCAATTAGTTTAAGTGTTTTAAATTCCAACGCGTCTCGTTTCTCGCTCGTACTCGTTTCCAAGTTGTAAAGACAGTTATCTTTATTTTATTTGTATACACTGCACATGCTCTACCTGCATCAGGTAAAATACCGGAAGCAAAAATTTTCCCAGCACAGGTCGCAAAAAAAGCATCACACAGGACGATGATTTTTGCCGGAACACATTTCTTCGAACTACGATGGCAATGAAGCGGCTGTATGTCGTTTCAGACGATGGTTCTAGAGGTTAAGCGCAGGCACTGTGTGTAAGTTCTGAAACTTACCGGCAGATTAAAGATGTCTGCCGGACCGAACTCGAATGATATGCTTGAATTCCGCGGGCGAGCGTGCTCTCGCAACTTCCGCCAGTACACATCTCCTACTCTTCAAACTGTACGGAAGTTCTCTGCTACATCCCTCTGTATACCTACACAGCTCTACTGATCTACTGGCAGCAAAGACGTTGTCGTGTCAAGGAACTCCGGGCTATTGTCGGCACTGCTGTATTGTCTCGCAATGCAGCCAGCCGTATATCTGCCGTGTCGGTATTCGAACTTCTCGTCGACTTCAGCACTGTGGAGACTATACGGAAGTAGCTGCTTCCCGTCGCCTGCGGCGGGATAACGTTTCGATATTCCAACTTCTCGTCGACTTCAGCACTTCGGAGAGCATTCAGAAATAGCTGCTTCCCGTCCACTGCGAAGAGATAACATTTCTGATGACATCGCTAGCGCCTACCGAGTTCCTGAGAAAAATGCGTGGGACGTGCGTGGCGGCCGCCAGCTCGCTCATGCGCGCTTCTGCTGACGGAGCCGCCGCGTCTACGTTCGCACACAGCTCGGCATCTCGGCCTGTCACAGGCCCCTGAGGGAGCCCGTTCCGGAGTTCCGTTTGTCAGCCGTTCTCTGTAGCACGTGTCTCGTGACCACGGAGCGTGTTTATGCGCGTGCCAGATTACCAATTTTAGGTATGTTTCGTTTTGGGCTGAATGAGAGTTGAAAATTGTTTGTGAGCAGCATACAGTTTTGATATCCGAGACTGTGTGCATTCGTCTTCACGAAAATTCAAAACCACTTTGTTGTAGTAGACACGGTCCTGTTAGAGGTGGCTTAAAGTAACCTCCGAACCCCAGACATGTGCTTTCTCAGTCTGAAATTAACTAGTTTGGTAAACTAGGTTGCCCTTCCACCCTTACAGCTCATCCTAGCGCTCGCCAAATTATTTCCCTCACCGGCCCGGGCTCTGTGGCATAGGGACATGATTGCAGAAGTGTTTTATAATCTGCCTGTCTGTTCAAGCTCTCGACTCTGAACGGTCTAGATGAGACTACCCACAATAGGGCCCCAATGCTAAAATCCTAGTACTCGCGCAGAGATTTATTATACTGAAGTATCAATACTTCGCTACACGAAATCTTAAGTTCAGGTTCTCTCTGACTTTTTGTAAATTTCATAGAGTAAATACTCTCCTCGTAATTATTCTTTTCCATATTAAAGTACAGGATGTTTGAAAAACACCTTCTCAACCTCTGAGGACAGCTTCCTTACATGAAAACAAGAAAAAAAATCAATAGTAATCATGTGCATTATAATTCATACCGTAATAGCTGTGAGCACTTGTTCACCTTCGATACTGTTTAATACATTTCTTCTAATGCAAGCTCTTTAGTTTCCATATTTTGAGAGAAGTATGGAGCAAAACAGGGAGAAAATTTCCAGTAAACATGGGCTCTAAAACACATGCCTTAAGAGTTATGAGCACTTATTCATCTTCGCAACTATAAAGCATATCTCCTGTATTTAACAAATGATCATAGCTCTTAATGTAAGAATTTTAGATCCATGATTACTGTATATTTTTTCCTTGTTTTGTCCATTCTACCTTTTTCCAAAATATGGAAGGCAAGGAGTTTGCAGCAGAAGAGATGTTTTTCACAATATTGAAGACAAAAAAGTGTTCAATAAGGTGCCCACGTTGATGCGAATTTAAACTGGAAAAAGCGTATTTTGGAACTCCTAAAACAACTTAGTTCAGCCACATCATTGCAAATCTTAGGGATAGAAAAATCAGTAAGTTGACATATTTTGCATATTTTCGTTTAATAATGTAGTATGATATAATGTTCTGGGATAACTCATCTTTAAGAAAAAAAATCTTCGTAGCTCGAAAGCGTGCGGTAAGAATAATATGTAGTGCTCACCCACGATCATGTTGTAGACATCTGTTTAACGAGTTGGGTATTCTGACTGCTGCCGCACAGTATATTTATTCCTTCATGAAGTCTGTTGTAAATAATCCACAGTAGTTCAAAAGTATTTTTAGTACAAGAAGGGGTGCACAATTCTGCAAATTAAATTTTTGATCACTTACCCAGTGCTATAAAATTTGAAAACAAACAGGAAAAGTTTCTCCTTGACAACTACTCGTATTGCGTAGAGCAGCTTCTATTACTGAATGTGTAAAAGTTACTGGGTAACAGTAATTAACTTCATCTGTATATTAACTTACAAATGTTCAGCACGTATCCATATTTACGAATCAATGCAATGCGAATGTAAAAAACTCCTTCAACATTATTACGATTTATCGTGCAGATGGTCCGTGGAACATGAAACTAACTAACACCTAAAATATGATTTTAGAGTCCATATTTACTAGACTTTTTTTTCTTATCTGGTGAAAGGAACCTGTCTTCAAAATTTGTAAAAGTATGTTTGAAACACCCTGTATAGTTATTCACCAAATTAAATTTCAATTCAGTAAGCACACTGCAATACTTTGCATAAAACATCTTCTAGTTGCCAATGAGAAAGAAGAAAACTGCTGTACCGGAGTCCACGTATATTTTTCAAGCCGGCTGGGGTGGCCGAGCGGTTCTAGGCTCTACAGTATGGAACCGCGCGACCGCTACGGTCGCAGGTTCGAATCCTGCCTCGGGCATGGATGTGTGTGATGTCCTTAGGTTGGTTAGGTTAAAGTAGTTCTAAGTTCTAGGGGACTGATGACCTTAGAAGTTAAGTACCATAGTGCTCAGAGCCAATTGAACTATTTTTTCAAATATATTTTACATGCATTGTGCCTTCCGTTTTCCCTATTGGTTCTTTTAAATACTGAAACAGTAATTCAAGATTCAGTGTAATGAAAACCCTGGCACGGCGGAAGGGAATTGTATTACGTCAGTGAACTATGATAGCGCATTTTCATCCGGAAAGGAAATTCCTTGAAGAGCAGAAAATGAGAAAATCTGAGGGTGCAAGATAAGGTGAATAAGATGCGTGAGGAATGATTTCCCAATCCAATTCTTCTATAGTGTTTTTTGTCAGCCTAGCAGAATGCGGGTGGGCGTTATCCTGTAGTAGCATCACTTCAATCAGCCTTCGTGGACGTTGTTCTCGGATTGCGTCTGCAAGATGTCTCAGTTGTTAACAGTAAATGTCTGCAGTGATGGTTACACACCGAGGAAGCAATTCTTAATACACTGCACCGTCACTGTTCCACCAGATGCATAAAATTATCTTTTGTGGATGCGCTCAGATCATTGTACGGGTAGTTGCTGCTTTGTCTGGGCTCAATCAGTCCTGTCTTTTCCTTATGTTATCATAAAGACGTCATTTCTCATCACCAGTAGCTATACAGGGTAGGAATGATCGATGTTGTTCACGAGCCACTTGATGACGAGCAAGCAGATTTGCACACGTGCCCACCCGCTGATTTTTGATTTTGGCTTAATGTATGCGATACTCATATACCCGATTTTTTAACGTTCCCCATTGCATGCAGATGTCGCACGATGGTGGAATGATCGCAGTTCATCACATTAGCCAGTTCTCGAGCACACTGACGCAGATCATTGTGGGTTAATGCGTGTAAACGATGTTCATCAAACCCTAAAGGTCTTCCTGAAGGTGGAGAGTCACTAATGCTAAAACGATCCTCCTTAAAACGAGGAAACCATTTTCTTTCCGTGCTGTCTCTAATGGCAGTATCCCTACAGCCGCACGGCTCAAATGTTTCTGGCTGTCTCCGCTGTTACATCCCTCTGCTGAACTCAAACGGAAGAATATGTCAGAAACTCTCTGATTTCTTCACTTGGCACTCCACCCGCAGCTCTACTCGCTATCTGCAAATGACAGAATGACAATGTGTAAACTAAAATAGCTACGGTGAACTACAAATAATGAAAATCGATTAATAAACCCATAGTAACCGCAATACTAACATGCACAACAAAACCGCTACGAACTTATCAACAATTTAATACTTCTGCTGCTTTTACTCACGTTTGATAGCAATGTCTAGTTCGGTACTACCCGTTTTGGCAACAAGCTGCTTTCACGAGGTGCCCACGAATTTGTAAATTATATTGTAGGGCTGCATTTCCCATAGGTGCTATGTTGTCGTTGGTACTGTTGATGCATGTGCCAGTGAAGCGATTTTGTCTCTTTTCAAATGCTGCTATGAGCCGGGTACACTAGCTGCCCACGAGGTGTTTAACCCACAGTGTATGTGGAGTTTGTACGTAGGGACTTCCAAAAGTATGTTACACTTATCGCCCCACGCTAAGATCATTGTGCAACAAGAGTGGTGCATTTCTTACAGACACACTTCTGCAGCGGTACGGTTAACAGGTACCTCACAGCGTTCGATTGAAATGGCGCGGCAACTGGGAACATACTCCGCAGTTCAAGTAATTAGCGTGACAACACTGTTCTTGTGGGCAAACTATCTCAATTACACACAGATTCGCTGTGAAATTCTCGCCGATCTCGCACTTTGCGATTCCCATCTCTTCGGAAAGTGAAAGAACATCTGGGGAGGGGGGGGGGGAGATTTTCCTACGATGAGGAGTTCTCTTATATTTTGGGAGTGTTTTTCGTGCTATGACTTGGGCCCACTCATTCTGTCTACCGTGAAGATGAACCGGGATGTTTATTTCAACATTCCTGTTAACCAACTGCTATTTTTCTACATCTTCATAATGAATATACTGGGGACACTCCCGTCTTGAGAGATGACGACTGCACACGTTTGGCGAATGCTCGGGTACTGTGTTGCACTTCAACTGGCTCTCGAAATCAACCGCTCTCGGTCTCATAGAAACGTTGGGGACTATTTGAGACAGCGAGTGAAAACTAGCAATCAACATCGGCCGCAATGTGATAAGTTGTATCGGATCCAATTATTAATGAATACGCACAGGTGTATAGGGCATACCTGAAGAAAGTTGTGCATTCTCTTTTCGTAGAATTGAGACCGTTACCGGGAAGAGAGACGGAATTACACGGTATTAGCGAGATATCTCCTGGGTATGATTAATTTTTTGTCTAGTATACATGTCTGTGTTCTTGTTCAATATCTTACCATTATTATCGTCTTTGTCTCAAATATAAACATAACTCAGAAGTGCAGGTGATACTATTGTTTTTGTTTAGTTTTCTACGAGCCAGAGACTGGAATGTATGCTCTCATCATGTGCAAGTAATAGGTTGTTCCATTGAATATACACCACATAAAAGCACAATTTATTTGTATATAGTAATTCATTGTAAATTTATCGACAGAACCAACAAAATTTCGTCTCCTAACCTCACTGCAGTACACATTAATGACAACAACGCGCAACTTGTTACAAACGTAGTCATGCAAAATAACATGTAATGAATTTATGCTAACGAAGGCAGCATGCTGCCGAAATGTGTCGTGCCACACGTGACTGAAGCAGCAATGTGTCGTTTGTAAAATGAGCATCAGACATTAATGGAGTTCTGAGCGGCAACAGTGTGGTGTTTTTGTCCCACAGTTATGACAGCTTACATGTTACACTCTACAGTGGTAACCATAGTCTTAACAGCTTGCTTCTTGAGTGCCGTGACGGGCAAATACTAACTTCGACGATTTGCTGGTAAAGTGGATACTTATTCTCGTTGCGATGTATAATGCTCTCACGTAAGGTGCGAATCTGACCTTCATTTGGAGGGCTTATTTCAATAGTGGTACAAGTCCATTGCTTCCACCTTTCTGCCTATAATGCTTCTGAAGTTAATGATCCAAAGAAACAGAAAGAAAGGTTCATCGCTAGCAAGAAGCCACATGCTTGAATATTTCTGGTATCTCAACTGCAGATTTTTCAGTGCTCATTTAACTTTAGGACTCTGCATCTCAATATGAACAAAAATGGACTTGTACCACTATTGAAATAAGCCCTTCATTTATTCTGCCACCTTACAGTATGATCCACATAATATACTTTCTCGTATTGTATGTACTGAGGATAACCTGAATAGGGTCTCTGAGCCAGAAACTTCAGAGAGACAGAAGTAATGGCCCATCCGGCAGCCAATTCCTCCGGCCATATTTCAGCAGGTCATCGCCTTGAGAAAGATGGGGGTTCTTCGGAGACTTGTTTATTCGTCAAATCCCTAATCAATCGTTTCTACAAAGTGATTATTCGACAAATTGATCGTCATTGTCACTGGTCTGACAGCAGCACGTAGGGGCTTCATAACATATTAAATTGGTGAAGTCAGAGTACTAGTACTGTTCTTTAGCGTGCTGATTATCAGTTGTGTATTGTCACGTACCATCTCAGCAGTCGTGTCCCGCTTTATGTTGCAGTTTCACGAACACTACGATATTTCATTTCCTATATCGGTTTCAGAAATACGAAAACGTCGTTACTATAAATGAAATAAGTTTCAAAAGATAATGTGGCACAATATCCAGAACAATGAGCGACAATACAAGATAGTTCATAAAAGTAATGTGTTATAAACTAGTAGCTGACCCTATTCTGATACATGAAATCAATTCTTGGACTTTCAGTAAGAAAGACAAAAGAATACAGCCGACTGAAATGAAATTTTTGAGGGAAATTAAAGGATGTATCCTTAGAGATCAAATACCATACAATGTTATAAGAGAAGACAATTATACTATATAAATGAAAAAGAGCAAGGATGCACAAAATGGAAACAACATATCAACAAAAGGGGAAAGCCAGATTAGTTAAAGACGCAATCAGTTATAAACCAGTATGAAAAAGATATGGACGAACGAGGAAGAAGTGCCTTCAATGAAGACGGAACAGGCTGTAAGCCTACTCCGCGAAGTGAAGAAGGAGAAGAAGAAGAAGAAGAAGAACGCAATTTTAGGGCGATTGCCTCTAAGGGGACATAGCACTATCTCAGATGAACACTTGTTGGATCAGAAATCAGCTGCAGCCTTTTTATACAGTAATGCTGACCTTAGAAAAACTTTTACAAACAAATAAAGACGGAGAATACGACAGAAAAGAGTAATATGTAGTGTTCTACGAGGACTGTACGGTTTTTCGGCCGCCTCATACATGACACTTAAAGATGGGCCGTAAATGTATATTATATTGGCAACAGCTTGTGCGAACGGATGCCATCAGTCGTGCAACCCATGGAGCCTTCCTCCATGAAATGGAGACATAATTTATGAAATAATAGTAATTAATTTCTTCCACGCACCTTATAGACTTACAAAATGTAAATGTAGGCTTTGTATGTACAGAATTCCTACAGCATGACGGGGCAGACGGTTTCATTTTTTCACATCATCACATGCAGCTTTCAGGAGGCGGCTCATATCGCCCGTCGTGATCAGAGGCAGCAGAGTGTGTTGGGAATTTAAGCTGATGTCACATACCTCCGATCCAGTCGTGCCTGTATTTGCAGATGCATGTACATTCACTCGGTGAAAGATTTCTCAACTAAGAGGATTATCATAAAACAGTTTTCTTCACTACTCGGTAGTTTCTTCGTTACCGAAATATTCGCTGACAATAAAAAGCTATACATGTAGTACAGACAGATCAATAACAGTATCGGGGTTGCTGATAGAACCACTATTTACGTATTGGTTGCGATCCTTTCTACAGAACTGACAACGGAGGCTTTCATCTTCCTGCAGGATGGGAGACGGAAACTGCAAGGAAGTGATAAGATACTTGTGTCGTGTGATCATCCACACTGTAAATGTGTAAGCGTGCTATCTGCCTATTGCATACAATTCAAAGAGGTTTTACGGAAAAGATGACGTTCAGTACATTGTTCTGAACGCTTTGTTAACAATTAGATCGTAATGGATTTTTTAACTTCAAAAAGGTGCACAAAAACTCACCAGAACGACACACGGAAAGACACTCGGTCAAACTTATGAATCTCATCTAAGTGATACAAGGATGCTCAGGATTCGAACGTCAGCGAGACAAATTTTATATGGCACTAATCAAAGGTGAAATACCACTACGCACGACAAATACGCTCAGCGTTACCTGTCTTCCTAGCTAGATTTTTGGAGTAAGTAGCTGTAAACTGGTCGCCTGAAGACTACCTATCGATATTGTTGATGTTTCCATCAAGTCTTTACTAAGTTGCTGCAGTTACATATCCAGATGAATATCCTCAACTACTACTGTGCAAACAAATGGTTTAAAGTCATTCAGGAACCCATGTCATGGCAGATGACCTTAATTTGTTTTTACTACGAATTTAAGAAGAGTGAATGTATGAATTACTTTAAAGTATCGGTGTCAATTACCCCAGCCAGGGCAGCAGAATTAAAGATACTTTGCCGTGGCTAAATTGCATAAAGCAAAGGCTAAACCACGAAGTAGTCGTAAAAACGTACGACAAAATGGTTCCAGATAATAAGTCCACAAGTAAGATTCCACAGCGCTACACAATACGGTCAATCGCCTCACGTTAACTTGCTAACACCCATGCGTTCAACGGCGCATTGAGAGTTCTGACAAATGTCGGAAGTGACTGCTTGTTGTATAAAATTGGTGAAGATTCCTGCTTTGTATTAATTCAGAAGAAGAAATGCATTGTACCTGTGTAAATATCGCAAACTCTTTTTGTTATATCTGGGGAGAGTTCACTGTGAATTCGCAAAAATGGAACTTACTCTTCGTGTTCATCTTCAGGTGCTACGAACTTAATTCGGTTGGTGATGAGGACAAAAACTGCACCTCCTCTCCCCGCCCCCCCCCCCCCCCACCCTCACACACAAACACGCGGACACACGCACATATACTGTTCGTCGTATATTGAGACGAGTTTTCAGCTTCGCAATTACAAACATGGAACTTCTTGACGATACGAGAATGTTTATCGCGACCTCCGGCATGGTGTGGTTTCTGCGTTTTTCTCAAAGGATTGTGACATGGTTTGTAATGATATCGAGCCCATTACGGATACTGTTGGCCACGATTTCAGTGTAACTGAGAGTCCAGACATCTAGCAAAGCTAGTGTCAAAGAAGTACTTGTTCACAGTGGAAACAAATTTCATTAATTTCATTCTGTTCCGATAAATCATCCAGTTAATCTGAAGGAGACGTATGAGGACTCTAATCTACTACTCACACTTTTCTAATACGAGAAATACAAACGACGTATATTTGTAAATCACAAGACAATTTATAACGATACAGCCTTTCCCAAAATTCATATGAAATGTCTGATACCACCTTTTTTATATGCATCCGGATAGTTACCGGACAAATCAGTGCTTCCTAAGGCCTTGTATGTGTGTCTTTATATATATCATTCTGTCCTATTTGATAAAAACTTGATATGCATTGCGAAGGCGTGTGGAATGTGCTGGAAGGCCGTGCGTTGTCATAATTATCGGTGGACTGTTGTTGTTGATAAAATTATGTACATATACTAAATTAAGTAACTAATCAAAAAATTGAAGCAATAAATAACAAGAGACTACAGAGATGTTAGCATGAAAAACCAATGCTTCTAATTAACAAAATGGTAATCTAAAAATCCAGTAACAGAAGACCTCACTATCTTGAGAAACAGCTTAAAAGTTATTCCCATGCGATGTATTTTCATTTGTTATTTATTTTTATGTCTTTCTCTGTAATTAATGTGCTTTGTAATTACATTTATAATTAATTCTACGCCGGCCGAGGTGGCCGAGCGGTTCTAGGCGCTTCAGTCCGGAACCGCGCGACTACTACGGTCGCAGGTTCGAATCCTGCCTCGGGGATGGATGTGTGTGATGTCCTTAGGTTAGTTAGGTTTAAGTAGTTCTAAGTTCTAGGGGACTGATGACCTCCGGTGTTAAGTCCCATAGTGCTCAGAGCCATTTGAACCAATTAACTCTCCAATTGTTTACATCTCACAGTTTTCCAATTTCCAGAATTTGAGGCCTTATTCGTGCATTTTATGTATGTAATCGGATAAAGCACGAGCTCTGTACTACCACTGAATATTAGTAACCAAATCCAAACTGTAATTAATTACGTAACTAAAATAATACGAGAGACATTATTATAATTAAAGTTCAGAATGGTTTTCTTATGGAAAACTAAAGATATTACTGTAAAAGATTGTCATTGAATATTGTATTTTGTGCCTTATTCGTCTGTAACATCAGTTTCTTTACGTTTTGTAAATTTTACTTGTAACAACAAAATTCTACAAAACTAATAATGCTTTATTTTGGAAGTTATTGCTAAAATTCTATATCAAGCGTTGCAGCGATGCTGCGAGGAGTCAGTTTTGAAGTTACTTTTGGAAGTCCAAGAGATCAGTGAAGTCTGTTCGTGCTTTGTTTACATGACAAGTGTGCAGTTCGGATGTCAATTAATGTGAATAAATGTTGTGAAACCTGAAAATTTCGCATTCACCTATCAATGGACCAGGCAGAAGAAACTTAAGTAACATCCACATTAATCGTTACAAACTGCGTTGGCATGGGTCTCGTGTACTCAAAGCTCTGCTACTTTCTATACGAGTAGGATGGCAGAGATAGAGAAATCACTGTTAAGGGAAAAGAACTACTGTCTGGACGGAAGAATGTGATGAACAGTGCTTTTGTTGCCTTTACCCCCGCTGAACATTAATCTGCATCTTGACAAAAAACTTTGTGAAGAGCCTAGATTTTATTCCTAGAACTCTATCAACGGAGTAACGCTCAGATGCACACAGCTAGGATGCCTCTCGTATAGTTTCGAGACATCAACGTGCTACATTTTCAAAAGAGATTCTCCTTTTCAAATGAGATCCTTAGAACAATCGTCCTTGGGACTAAATGAATACATAACTAAACACTTCTCTAATACGAGATATATGCAGTCCCAATCGCAACCCTACATCTCAGTCATTCATGGGACTTTGTTACAGGATTAGAGGCAGTATTAACTGGTAGTAAATCTACATGTATTGCAAACTGCACTTCGAACAATTAAATGTGAACAGTACAGTTGCCGAGATTGTTTACGCCTTGACTTCTAACGTACTGGTGCGTTCTTTTATTTTCCCGTTGTACTACCCAATCTCTGACAGTGATACCGCCGATGTTTGTGATTTTATGTTAATGCTTCGTCACGTCAGACTTTAGAAACTTACAACGAGGGCGAATTACCAATGCTCCTTTAGGTGTTGCATTCGTAACAACACCAGTTGAAAATCTACTACAGGTATATCTAGTCACATGATATCCAGTGACATGATAACATAGAAAGTTATTCTACATCTGCTTCTACATCCACATTCTGCAAGCCGCTTTACAATGTGTGGCTGAGGATATTTTGTGTGACAGTGTCACCTCCCCCTCTTCTTGTTCTAGTCGCGAATGGTTCGTGGGAAGCTCG
The DNA here is from genome assembly GCF_021461395.2 of Schistocerca americana. Taxonomy (NCBI): domain Eukaryota; kingdom Metazoa; phylum Arthropoda; class Insecta; order Orthoptera; family Acrididae; genus Schistocerca; species Schistocerca americana. Next base: position 198,560,374 of record NC_060126.1, on the reverse strand, counting down.
AATGTTTCTAAGTCTCCGCATGGGCTCGAATCTCTCTGGTTTTATCTTTATGTTCTTTTCGTGAGATATACGTTGGAGGAAGCAACGTATTTGTTGACTCTTCTAGGAAAGTACTTTCTCGGAACTTCAACAATGAACAGGACGCCTGTCGTGCGGTGTCTGCCACTGGCGTTGGCTGAGCATCTGTGTAACGCTTTCGTGCCTACTAAATGAGCCTGTAATGAAACGCGCTGCTCTTCTTTGGATTTCTCTATTTCCTCTATCAATCTTATCTGGTTAGCGTCCCAGACTGACAAGCACTATTCAAGTATTGGTCGAAAGAGGGTTTTGTAAGCTACCTTCTCTGTGGGTGGACATTTCCTGAGGATTCTTCCAATGAACTCTGTCTGGCATCTGCCTTACCTACGATTAGTTTTGTGTGGTCTTTCCTTTTTCTGTCGCTCCGTACGAATGCTCCTAGATCTTGTATGGATGTGAGTGCTCCCGTTGATATTTCTGCAGTTCAGAAACCATACAATAATGGGTCTTTCTACGTATTCGCATTGCATTAAATGTTTATGTTGAGGGTCTGTAGCAAGTCCATGCACCATGTGTCGATCCTCTGTAGGTCTTCCAACATTTTTCTACAATTTTCTAGCGTTGCGTCATCGCTGTATGCAACACCATCATTCGAGAAAAGCCTCATGGAACTTCCTACGGTATCCACTATGTCATTACTATACATACATCGTGAAAAGTAATGATCCTATAACGCTCCTTTGGAGCACGCCCGAAGTTTCTTTTACATCTGAAAGTCTGAAGGCATTGGCGCAGTAACCAGATACGTCCATTTTTGGCCGAAAATGAGACTTTACACTCATTCCATAGTTTGAAAATTGTTCTATTGTGTGGTGGAAGAACGAGGCCTGTGCATGGGACCAATTGAGAATAATGTAGGAAATCGGCTTGAAGAAGTCGGGTGTTTTGCGAAAGAACCAGACATGTCCATGGCTTGCTTTGTCATTGCACCAAACAGTAGTCACGTTTTGGCACGTGAAATACATCCAACAAGTTCGTCGTGGTTGATGTTACACAAGATCTATTTTTAGATTTCTTGTTCCGCCAAAAAAGCTGTTTCGTCTAACAGTAAGAGTTCTGAGAAGTTAACTGTTTCTCTGAGTACTCCACAGCACACAAGCATGTTGTTCACTGAAGTGAGTCATTATTACAACTTATCTATCATGATATCGTCATTCAGAAAGCGTGATCTACATTGATTTCATCTGAGGTGAAAAAAGTTTATGAAGGGCTCCACCAATGAAACCTGAGAAATATAAAGATGTCATTAAACTTACTACGAATTGTGTGCCAGTCTGAGACATGGAATGTTATAGTAAGATGTTCTGTTACAGTTACAGACTGCTACAGATGCTCCATACAGTTCATCAGTGGGAGAAAAACAATGAACTTCTTATTAACCTTCCACATCTATGATTTTTATTAGAGTATTACTTTTTTTACTTCTCAGACTCCTAATCATATTCAGTAACCTGTAAACGGCTAATAGTTGTGGAGTCTTTAGTTATTTGTTTATTTTTACGTCATTTTAAACAAATAAAGTTGTTTGATGTAAGGGCGAGACAAGTCCAATGTTTTAAAATTTCGTAAAGATCAAAATAAATCTTACAATAGTTTATTTATGTAATAAGCTGTTACGGTGTTTTGATGACCTAAATGAAAGTTAGGAAAAGACGAAACCGATTATTAGAGTTTTCAAATATCTGGACAGTCGTTTTACTCGAAAGCAAGTAAAAGTGAGTTATCTTGTTCTTGCAGCAATGCCTTCATTTCTCTCCGTTAATAATGGCATGCTGTTTTCAATTTGCTAGAAACTCTTCAATCCAGTCACAAAGCTTGTCTGATATTCCGTACGCTCGTATTTTGTTCATTAGTTGGCAGTGCAGAACTGTACCCAACGCCTTGCGGAAGTAAAGGAATACAGCGTCAACCTGGGTCCCGGTATCTACTGCTTCCTGGGTTTCGTGGACGAACAGAGCGAACTGGCTTTCACACGATTGTTGTTTTCGCAACCCCTATTGATTCCCAAGACTTTCGGTATCCATAAATGTTGTAGCAGGCGAGCATAAAATATGTTCAATAATTCTACCACAGGCCGACGTCAGAAATATATAAACCTATAGCTTTGTGCGTCTGTTCGATTACTTTTCTTGAAAACAGGAATTACCTGTGCTCTTATCCAATCCTTAGGAACACTTTGCTCCTCAACAGATCTACGGTACATTGTGGATCTAAGTGGTAGCTCGTCGGGTCCAGTGACCTTTCCTCTGTTGAGCGATTTCCGTTGCTTTTCTATCCCTTGATCACCTATTTCCGTATCTGTCATTTTGTCGTTCGCGCGACGATTTAAGAGGAACTTCAGTGCGATCTTCCTCTGTGAAACAGTTTTGGGAAGACGTTTTAGTATTTCGGCTTTCTCCGTCTCATCCTCAGTTTCGATGGATTTATAATGATAGAGTCTCTGGTAAGATGATTTCGATCCTTTTAATGTTTCAGCATAGGACCAAAACTCCTTAGATTTATCTGTCAAGTCGGTAGATAAAATTTTACTTTCGAACTCGTGGAACGCTTAACACAGGACTCCCAGCGTTTTGGCTCTGTTCAGTATGTGTATGTTTGTGAGGCTTTGGCATCGTTTAAATTTTCAGCGAAGCTCTCTTTGCAACTTTCTGATACACGGTGGATCTTTCCCATCCTTCATAAATCTGCTCTGCACGTACCTGTCTAAAGCGTGTTGAACAATGCTCTTAAATTTTGTCCATTGATGCTCCTTGTCAGTATTGTCAGTAACAGAGACGAAATGTTCGAGTTGGGTGCTCAAGTAATTTGAAGTATGTTTCTTGTCGCTCTTGCTAAGCAGTAATATCTTTCTATCTACGTATTTACAACCTCATTCAGTAACGCTGAAACGGTCTTATTGATTCCCTGTTCTATGCTAATTAAAGAGAAAAATTCGTGTCTGTTGGTGAACAGATCTTATATATTGCGTTGACGAGTCGGTACTCTGATTAAGTGCTACAAGGTAATTTTCGGATAGGTCATTTAGATTAAATTCACAATATTCACAATCCCTACTATGTATCTTAATTACTTGAGACTACCAGTCCGTAGCTGCTAAGTTGAAATGTCTACCTAATACTATGACCAGAAATTTATGTGACATCTTCCCCAAGTTTCTCCTCAAATGTTCCACCACCACTGTTCCTGTGACAGAGAGTCTATGAAACCATACAATGATGATGTTTGAGTCATCTTTAACTCTCATCTTCACTCAGATTGTTTCGCATTCGGAATCTGTACTAACCTGACTAAATGTTATCGTATTTTTTACTGCTGTAAACACGCCTGTCTTGTGATAGACATACCAATTTAATTTCTTTCCTGTTTTCATCTGGTTTCAGTCAGGTATCTCCCCCTAGTACTATGTGGGCTTTGTTACCGTTTGTAAGGACGACTAGTTCTGGGATCTTTCCATAGACGCTCCTGCGGTTAACTAATACTATGTTAAAATTTTCTTTCTCCGATCTGGGGTGATGACTGCTACTGTCTTTAATTAATGGGGATATTATTATTCCCTATCTGAAATCAGAACACATCTTATCGGGTCTGTCGAATGATTTCTCTATCCTAAGAAAAAAACACGCACAAATGTGCACGCCCCACGTTCTCCGCTTCCTTCTCTTGGTGCACGCCTGACCTATTATTGGGAGGAGAAGGTCCTACTATTCTTTAACCGATACCAAAATCGACAAACATCGTCACAGAATCATCTGAGTCACAGGTTTAAGCATTCCACTCGACTCCAAACCAGAAGACCGCGATCCGTTCAGGGAACGATGCTGCAAAACCGTAGCTCTGCTTCCACTCGGCGAGCGAGACTAGAAGGCTTCATCAAAGCAGCCAGCTGACTGTAGCAGCCGAGGATGGCTTCTGAATCCAGGCGGCATTCGTGCTGACATTAGCCACGATTTGCAGCCAGTGCGTTCTGTCGCTACCAGCCGCCTCCATATCTCGCTACGATGTCATTCCCCCCCCCCTCCCCCCTCCCCGGAAGCAGAGTGGACACTGGCCTACTTCCCGACGTGCCGGATCTCCATCACCCGCCTAACGTCGAGCTCCCAGTGACAAGTAATCCCACTTTCTTTGGTCGTTTGGACCTTTCAAGAAGATCGGTTCCAGTCCCGTGCTGACTCTGATGTACTTTTCAGCAGAGGACAGTACATGAGACATGTTTGTAAGGAGTAAGGGGACAGTGTTGCCGTTAGTACCCACTTTCGCTTTCCGCCTCTTTATGAAACTTTGATTTCTGAACAAAATAGGGGAAGAAAAACTGACCCTACTCATAGATATACGAGAACATTAAGAGTGACTATTGCATCTAATAATAATGCCACTATCATGAGAGTGAAATATTGTGCTAGAGAATAGATTCATCGAAAGCAACACGATGGGAACTGTACGGACGAAATATTCGTGGTAGAGCATTTAGTAAGCCAGGTGGGTGCAAAGAGGAGGCTCATTGACACAAACAGGATAATAGATCGACTACTGCCCAATAGATACAGGTTTTGTGATCTACCGACTCTACCTTTATGCAGTTCCTTACCGTAAGATTTGTTTATATTTTGAGAACAACAGAGGAAGCATAAAATCCAATCTTTGTTTGACCAGCTGTGAAGAATGGTAGAGATCCTGTAATTATCTTCCTGCTCATGAGGTGGATTACATTGGGTTCTATCATCATAATAAGAAAACAGAAAACTGGATAGGTGTATAAAAGGATTTTAGATTACTATGAGCCACTAGTGGCGCAATTATTATTTTCAGTAGGGAATACATCTCCTAAGAAGATAACGTTATCACTCTCATTGCTTTAAATGTAGAAGGTTGCTTTGGTGAGCATGAATGTGAAATAATATGTTACTCGTGACCTTCAAAGGCCCCCGGATTTGAATATTTCCCAACCATCGTGAAGGGTATTGGGAAATGTACACGTGTCCGTTAGTTTAGGAATCTTGGAGATTCGAGAAAAACATGACACACTACAATAATTAAATTGGTGATACGTGGCATAGTGGAACAGATACTACGTTTGCCGCAAAACCAACAAAGGACAGTGGATTGCGCGGAATCCTGTATGCTGTTCCTCCGTGTGTGGCGTGCGGAAAGTCAGTGCGGCGTGTGACACCCTCTCATGTGTTAATAGGATGCGTAAGGACTTTCCGTACCATAATTCAGGCTGCCCAGCAGTGCTTGCGGCAACGTCTCCTATTGCTGAACAAATACCTTCTAGAAGTCGGTGAATAAATCCTCTCTAGAAGTCGGCAATGGAGCATGATGACGATCTTAGGGTGCATGCCTGGATCCACGCATGGTAGGCAAGGCATCACATTCACAGAGCCATACCTTTATGTGAAAGTAATCCGTTGGGTAGGCTTCTAGAGGCCGATGATAGTACGATATCTCTAGCAGGAATTGGGTTCTAGCACATGCTCGACCCTTCCCTTATTACTTTTGAACGTTTGCTCCCTCCTAGAATTCCCGACACATTCGCGTAATGTCGCTCCTCTGACAGTCAACTCCCGGCCCACTTAGCGCTACGGCCGGGATCTATCTATGACCCTGCCACGCGAAACGTCTCCTCTGTAAGAATAAACAAGGTTCCGAAAACAACGATCATGTGATACCTAGCTCGCTCTGTTCGAACCTGAGACCACGAAGGCGGTATATACCGCAGCTCGGATAGACGCCTTGTTCGTCGACTTCGCTGGGGCATCCGTTACAGTTCCGCAGCGCTGCGTTGCCTTCCCATATTATCAAGAGGTAGTAGGTAATATGGGAAGTTCCGTGAGGCTTCTCGCCAATCATGCTGTTGTATACAGCGACGTCCGAACGGTAGAAAACTATAGCAAAATGTTGGAAGACTTAAAGAGGGTCGACAGTTGGTGCAGAGAGTGGTAATTCACCCTCAACATAAACGAATATAACGTATTGCACGTGCATAGACAGAAGGACCCATTATCGCATGACTACAAGACTGCAGAACAATCTCTGGAAGCCATTACCTCCACAAAATGTTATCTAGGAGTACGCGTACGGGGCGATTTAAAGTATAGCGACCACATTAAACTAATCACAGAAAAGGCAGATGTCAGACTGAGATTCTTTGGAAGAATGTAGTCCATCAATACAGAAGGTAACTTACAAAAACCTCCGTCGGTTAATAACTGAATATTGCTCGTAAGTATGGTATCCGTGCCAGACGGGATTGATAGAATAATAGAGAAGATTCGAGAAAGAGCAGTACGTTCCGTACAGGTTCGCTTAGTATGCGCTAAAGCGCCACGGAGAGGCGTTCCGCATCAATGTGTGGTTTACTGGTGAAGTTCCGATAGCATACGCCCCTAGAAGAGTCAACAAATATATTACTTCCTACTACGTATATCTCTCGAGAACAGAATGAAGATAAAATGAGAAATCTTCGAGGTCACACGGAGGCTTATCAGCAATCGTTCTTCCCTCGAACTATATGCGACTGAAATTGGAAAACGGGAAAGTAAGACTGGTGCACAAAGTCTTCTCCACCATACACCACAAGTTGACTTGCAGAGTATACATGTGTAGACCTACTAAAGGTGCAAGACACGCAGTTGCATCCTTTAGAGCCAAAACACCTACACACGTGGACAGCCATAGGCACACTTAACGTTGTCGTTCAGGCGTGCTATCGGGGCCAGCGATGTACAATGACCCGGCAACGAACTTGTGACGTCACACTAGTCGGCTTTGCAAACGCCCGGCCCCGTGTACTATCGAGAACTTGCATGCATTTAATAACGCAGTCAGGAGTTATTAAATTTGTTTGAAATAGTTACTCGCTCCCCGCCGGAGACGACTGCTGGCACTCGTTAAGATCTGTAGCACGACGTGCTGTGACGTTCGCGCAGTGGTCTGACTTTCTAGTGGGTCTCTGGACCAAGCGTGCTATGCACGTGACGTATTTTCGTCTTGACCCGTCTCACTGTAGTCCGTATACTGTCGGTACGACGCAATGTTTCTCAGTAGCTGTGGAAGAGCTTTTAATTTCCTGACTCGAGTGTAACTAATAACTTGCTACCCTTGTTAAGCACTTTAAGAAATTAAAAACTTTCTTTTTCGAAGAATAGTGATAATTCTCATTGACCACCACTTGTTTTGAATGCAACGGTCCCCAACGGGATTCACGATTTTGTGACAAATATGGTTCGCCTCGAAAAGTTGTACGCTACAGTTTTTGGTCTTACATTCAAGGGAACGAGGAATGAATGAGTAGTCCTTACGAAACTAAAGGTAGCTATAATGTTAATAACGTGATTAGAAAGTCGATATGTGCGAAATCAGTAGCTGCTGATGCTGGGAAACGTTGAATACCGTGATACAGAACACCGTGTATTTAACAACCTTGGAGCCTCATACTTGACATCTGTGAAATAAAAATCTGCTTCTGATGGAAAACGTTGAATGTTGCATTACTCCACCCCTTATTTTTAACAATCTTGGCTGCTCATTACAGGCTGATCTCAAGGTGGTGGAAATTTTGCTCCTCAAGCGTGTCCCATTCCCGCTTGAGGTCTTCCAGTGTGTGAGAAGGCATCCAGCGACGAATTAGTGCAAGTTTTAACTGGCCTCAGACATGCTCAGCGAGGTTCTTGTTAGCAGACACCGCAAGCCAGGTTCTTGTTAGCAGACACCGCAAGCCATTCCATTCGATTGATTGCTTCCCTCTTGAAGAAGGTGAACACGAGGTGGGTGTCATGTGCTCGTACATTATGATCTTGAAAGATGACTCCATCGCCGAAATCCTGATTGTAGGGCTGGACAATAGGACGGACGATCGTGTCCCTATACAGGCTCAAATGGCTCTAAGCACTATGGGACTTAGCACCTGAGGTCATCAGTCCCCTAGAACTTAGAACTACTTAAACATAACTAACCTAAGGACATCACACACATCCATGCCCGATGCAGGATTCGAACCTGCGACCGTAGCGGCCGCGCGGTTCCGGACTGAAGCGCCTAGAACCGCTCGGCCACTCCGGCTGGCTCCCGATACAGCACTCTCTTCAAAATACCCTCGACAGCGATGAGAGGGTGTATCACACCTGTACACGATACCGAATTACGTCTTTGCGGTGTACACCAATCGGGTGGGCGACTTCCAATGCCGACAACCCTTCTTAACGCGAAGTGACGGTGCGCGCGCGATCTAAGCTGTATTAAGAGTCGCCGGGCGGGCCTTGACTGGTGCAGTGGCCTCGACGCGGCTGCTTCGAGCGCCTACCTCACCACCAGTCACGTAACGTGATTTTGTCTACGTCTCTATAAGATCTATGCAATCTCTGCTAGACATTGAGGATGCAGGTTTATTTGTTCTTCAGTGAGTATGCGTGACAGTTTCGTGTGGTCAAAGGAGTATTGAGGGAAAAGTTTCCGATGTAATAAACACACACATACGAATTGTGCGATGCATGAGAGCGGCGCAGTAGTCCTCCGGAGCACCTGTTTAGGTGCTGTGTGCTGCCGGCGTTTATCAGGGGCAGGCTGCAGCGCGGGCGTTCCCAGCTGCGCGGCCGCCGCCTCAGCGCATTCCGCGGGCCGCTCGCCCGCTGACGCCGCGTCTGCGTGTCCACGTCTCGCCTGTCCCACGGCGCTCGCCGCACACCGACCCCGTTTAAAGCGCGCCCTCCTTTTCGTCGGCGAGGCACCACGCTCCTCGCTAAAACATTGCTTCCGCAATCACTAGATCGTCACTAGGCTGGCGCTCCATCTCCAGGACTTCATTCTACATCTACACCTACATCTACATGGATACTCTGCAAAATCACATTTAAGTGCCTGACAGAGGGTTCATCGAACCACCTTCACAATTCTCTATTATTCCAATCTCGTATAGCGCGCGGAAAGAATGAACACCTATATCTTTCCGTACGAGCTCTGATTTCCCTTATTTTATCGTGGTGATCGTTCCTCCCTATGTAAGTCGGTGTCGACAAAATATTTTAGCATTCGGAGGAGAAAGTTGCTGATTGGAATCTCGTGAGAAGATTCCGTCGCTACGAAAAACGCCTTTCTTTTAACGATTTCCAGCCCAAATCCTGTATCATTTCTGTGACATTCTCTGCCAAATTTCGCGATAATACAAAATGTGTTGCCTTTCTTTGAACTTTTCGATGTTCTCCGTCAGTCCTATCTGGTAAAGAACCCACACCGCGCAGCAGTATGCTAAAAGAGCACGGACAAGCGTAGCGTAGGCAGTCTCTTAGTAGATCGGTTACATTTTCTAAGTGGCCTACCAATAAAACGCAGTCTTTGGTTAGCCTTTCCCACAATATTTTCTGTGTTCCTTCCAATTTAAGTTGTACGTAATTGTAATACCTAGGTATTTAGTTGAATTTACGGCCTTTAGATTAGACTGATTTATTGTGTAACCGAAGTTTAATGATTTCCTTTTAGCACTCATGTGGATGACCTCACACTTTTCATTATTTAGGGTCAACTGCCACTTTTCACGCCATTCAGATATCTTTTCTAAATCGTTATGCAGTTTGTTTTGATCTTCTGATGACTTTATTAGTCGATAAACGACAGCGTCATCTGCAAACAACCGAACACGGCTGCTCAAATTGTCTTCCAAATCGTTTATATAGATAAGGAACAGCAATGGGCCTATAACACTACCTTGGGGAACGCCAGAAATCACTTCTGTTTTACTCGATGACTTTCCGTCAATTACTCCGAACTGTGTGCCCTCTCTGACAGGAAATCACAAATCCAGTCACATAACTGAGACGATATTCCATAAGGACGCAATTTCACTACGAGCCGCTTGTGGTAAAGTGTCAAAAGCTTTCCGGAAATCCAGGAACGCAGTACGTTGTCCTCGATGGTGAGTGTTCATCGGAGGTGAGGGTATCATCTGGAGTGCCCCAGGGAAGTGTGGTGGGTCCGCTGTTGTTTTCTATCTACATAAATGATCTTTTGGGTAGGGTGGATAGCACTGCGCGGCTGTTTGCTGATGATGCTGTGGTGTACGGGAAGGTGTCGTCGTTGAGTGACTGTAGGAGGATACAAGATGACTTGGATAGGATTTGTGTTTGGTGTAAAGAATGGCAGGTAACTCTAAATATAGATAAATGTGAATTAATGCAGATGAATAGGAAAAAGAATCCTGTAATGTTTGAATACTCCATTAGTAGTGTAGCGCTTGACACAGTCACGTCGATTAAATATTTGGGCGTAACATTGCAGAGCGATATGAAGTGGGACAACCATGTAATGGCAGTTGTGGGGAAGGATAATCGTCTTCGGTTCATTGATAGAATTTTGGGAAGATGTGGTTCATCTGTAAAGGAGACCGCTTATAAAACACTAATACGACCTATTCTTGAGTACTGCTCGAGCGTTTGGGATCTCTATCAGGTAGGATTGAGGGAGGACATAGAAGCAATTCAGAGGCGGGCTGCTAGATTTGTTACTGGTAAGTTCGATCATCACGCGAGTGTTACGAAATGCTTCAGGAACTCGGGTGGGAGTCTCTAGAGGAAAGGAGGCTTTCTTTTCGTGAATCGCTGGTGAGGAAATTTAGAGAACCAGCATTTGAGGCTGACTGCAGTACAATTTTACTGCCGCCAACTTACATTTCGCGGAAAGACCACAAAGATAAGATAAGAGAGATTAGGGCTCGTACAGAGGCATATAGGCAGTCATTTTTCCCTCGTTCTGTTTGCGAGTGGAACAGGGAGAGAAGATGCTAGTTGTGATACGAGGTACCCTGCGCCATGCACCGTATGGTGGACTGCGGAGTATGTATGTAGACGTAGATGTAGATGAATCGATCTGAAATCCCTTGTCAACAGCTCTCTGCTCTTCATAAGAATAAAGCGCTAGTTGTGTTTCACAGGAACGATGTTTTCTAAACCCATGTTGACTGTGTGTCAATAGACCGTTTCCTTCGAGGTAATTCATAATGTTCGAACACAATATATGTTCTAAAATCCTGCTGCATATCGACGTCAACGATATGGGCCTGTAATTTAGTGGATTACTCCTACTACCTTTCTTGAATATTGGTGTGACCTGTGCAACTTTCCAGTCTTTGGGTACGAATCTCTCGTCGAACGAACGGTTGTATATGATTGTTTAGTACGGAGCTAATGCATCAGCATACTCGGAAAGGAACCTAATTGGTATACAGTCTGGACCAGAAGACTTGCTATTATTAAGTGATTCGAGTTCCTTCACTATTCCGTGAATATTTACTTCTACGTTACTCATGTTGGCAGCTGTTCTCGATTCGAATTCTGGAATATTTATTAGAGCGTAAGCGCAACATCAGGAAAATGTCGTAAGTAAACTGCCCGTAATGTACTCGTGATTCCCTGAATCAATGGTTTCCAAAATGAGGCAGCAGTGGAATGAAAACTTTCACAACCAGCAGAATGCGGCTATGATGACTGCGAAATGTACACTTTACTCAAGTGTAAAAAAAATGCAATTCCCTAACGTTATGTAAGATTATTGCATTACAGTGCCAATCTTGATGAAAGATCTTAAAACATTAATGTCAAGAGCTTCTGTCAAAACCGAACAGATGGAGTTGCAGAAGAGAAAATTCCTTAATTTAGTCTTAAACTCCACCACATTACCTGCAATACATTTGTTACGCTCTGCCAGGTTGCTGGATATCTATGTCTACATTTACATATCTATTCTGAGAGCCATCATACGGTGCATGGCAGAGAGTACCTTGTACCACTACTATTTATTCCCTTTCTTATTCCACTCGCAAATGAAGCAACGGAAAAACAGCTTTCTATGGCCTTCCACACGAGCCCTAATTTCTTTCATATTGTCTTCATAGCCCTTATACAGAATGTTCTTTGCCGTCACTAGAATCGTTCTGCAGTCAGCTGCAGACGCAGGTACTCTAAATTTTCTCAATAGTGTTTCGCAGAATGAATGCAGCCTTCCCTCTAGGAATTTCCATTTCAGTTCATGTAGCTTCTCCATTAAACTGCGTATTGATCGAACCTACTGGTAACAAACCTAGCGGCATTCCTCTGTCTTCCGTCAATCCGACCTGCTGAGAATCCTAAACACTCGAGCAGTACTCTAAAATGAGTTACACCAGTGTTCTATACGTTATCTCCTTTATGGATGACCTATATTTTCCTAAAATTCTCGCAATAATGCGAAGTAGACCATTCGCCTTTCGTTCCATTTCACGTCGCTTTGCAACGTTACGTTTAAACATTTAATCGACGTGAATGTCTGCAGCCGTTTACCTGACTCTTTTCTGTCATTATGTTAACCTCCTGAAGTCTTTTTCGGTCGTCGCGTTGCATTCAAGTACACATTACTAGTTATACTCTGCCTTTCACGGACCAGACAAATTTAAGTTAGACGATCAGAAGCGGAAAACAAACCAAGAACATGTTTGGGGATATTGTCTCTGGCAGACTGCTTGAATTTGCGCGCGGAAGGAACTGATTGGCTGACTTCAATGGTAAATAATTCGGAAAGGACGCAACGCATCGAATTATTTTCTTATCAGCTATGTGTCAGCACAACATCCCGTACAACGCTTTTACAAGCTCCTCAGATTATTTCTCACCACCCTGTATATGAACTAAGGCGCGTTATTTATTGTAGGCAGTGGGTTTTCGAATTAACGTGTTCTGTTACACGTAGTCCTAAAATATTAACAATTCATACTTGTATTTCTTTGTTTGAGTAGGCTATTTCCATAGCTTGTGCAGTTCTATGAAAATTACTGAATTGTGTAAATTGTATATGCTAAGTCTTACCAAGATTTAATGATAATAATTTTGCTTTGAGCCAACTGTAGATGCTTTCGAATATTTCGTTAGCAGCCGATTCAGTAAGGGAGACAGGTATTTCTTCTTGTTCCTATAACTCTACCGTAAAAAAGGAGAAAATTTGAGTCTTCTGACAATGCAGACGAAAGGAAGTGAATCAACTGTATAATAAAAAAGGAGAAAATTTGAGTCTTCTGACAATGCAGACGAAAGAAAGTTTACAGCTCCCGAGCAATCTCATTGGCAGATAGTTGCTATCTTTGGAAGAGTGAGGGATGAGTTTCTCCGAAATCCTTCCTGCATCCAAAGCGTGGCGTGGATTCAAATTGTAGAACAGACATCTGCAAGCTCCGTCATCAGTCTGCTGTGAGATATTGTGCTGAAGGGGGCAGAAGGCGAGGATAGCGAATAATAGTTGAACTTTGGTCACCATATTCCTGGGAATCAATCAGTAAGAAACTTGCTTAAATGATACTTGGAGACTAAGGAAAACTCTATAATAGAGGCGGGCGTACGGAACCTTGGATTCTGAGTGGACCAATCGGTACTGTTCGAATATATCCGACTTAAGTTTCAATTACAGATGAACAGAATTGGACATTTAAAGTCAGACCCATGTCTTTGTGGGTATTTCAGTAGATTTTTGGATTAAGTTTAATCGTCAGACATGTTTTGCCACACTTCCCGTATCGATAGAGAATGAAATTCGAGCAGCAACTGCAGGGGAAAAGAATTAGCTTTAGTGGAGGCTGACGAGCCATCGATCAAGAGTAAGACATAAATATATTAAGATATTGTTATGCTGTGTGCCTTGAGCATTACTTCTCACAAAACTTACTTTGGTATTTGAGCAATCAAAGAGCGCTCGCTAATTCGGAAGTACGAATTAGCTTAGCGACCGCTGAGTAACATAAATCGTTACGGTTTCTCAGTTTATGTTTATCAGACTGGATTAATTCTCGTCTGATCTCACTGTCACCGTTTCTCAGTACATACCGTGCGACGTGGCTCAGTTGTTACCACACGGGAGGACTGCGTTTCTGCCACTCTTCGGCTCTCCATATATGCATTGAACCTACGTCGCTTACGGTGGATGCTGGGCGGTTTCTTTGAGAAGGCTCTTTTGCTGTGTCTCTAATGGCCTCGTCGACCAGACGTCGAAACCTAACCTTACTTTCTTGCATTATGTCCATATCAACGGGACATCGGACTTAACCTATCTTCTTGAGTACTTTAAACAACGCAAATCCGCGGAATCATTTGAGATTCAGGGGAGGATTATTATGGAGGTGAAAATGCCCGTTAAACTAACTGGTTTTAAAGTAAACAGTTTTGTCATGCTTCGTAGAAAATGCAGGAAAACAAGTGGATTATATCTGCTGCTTCTTTCTTCTGTTAGCCACAGAAATGTTTATCTTTGATGCCTATCTGATGAAAGTGGAAAGGCCTTGAGCCATGGATGGTACGTATTCTTGACAAGCAGTAATCACCTTTCTAGTCGCCTGACATTTTCGAAACAAGGAGCATCTAATACTTACTTGAATTGCAGCGTAATATTAACCTTTATAGCAGATTGAAATACACCAATCCACTGCCCACTCTCCGTAGACCAGCTTCCGCATCCGTAACTTGAAACCGGAGGATGGTAGACTGACATTTATTACGAGGCCAGAAGCGTGGCTGCCCTTGCCGACTGGTCGACCTTGCCATTGTAACCTACTCCCACATAAACTAGGGCCCTCTGCAACGAGATTCTCATACTGGTTCGTTTATTCAGCGATGATTTTCCTGTAATTTCGAATATTTGAATATTCATTGTACGGTTCCATTTTGGGATTTCAGTAGATTGCGATTTTTGAATCCAAAACTATCAGCAGGATTTGGATCCCTGCACGTCGATCAAATCTGAGAGCATCTCGAATCTCTCTCACTTATGCAGTAAATAGTAAACAGTGGATCGACAGTAGAAACTGCCTTGAACATTTCAGCTTGGGGATAAGAAATGCACATTCTGCTGCTGAAGTCTCTTGATATCGAGAGCCATGAGTATACGTAAGAACAAATTACGGCCAATAAAGATTAATGTGAGCACAGAAACATCAACTGATTATACCAAAGCAAATTTATAAAAATAGAGTAGTGAGTATCGTGCTCGTCCTCCAATGACTTTGTCGTCGACGGGACGTCAATCCCCAAAATTCCTTCTTTCCTACGACGCGGAGGATGAACTAAAAATCGACCAGCCTTTGTACATCAACAGCGCTATGAAACTTAGATTTATGGAATAAGTATGGTCTTACGTACTTTGAGCAGGCAAGGGTGTACGTAGCAAAAAATGTTAAGGTGATAGGAACTGATTATCGGATAATTTTGCTAAGATTTGAAGCCTTACGTTTTAATGAACACGAGATCGTTATACGAGGTGTGTGAGAAAAGTAATGAGCCTGACAACAGTGCGAGCGTTCTGGCAACGATGTGTTGTTCTGCCTCTATAGGCCGGTGTGTTTATTCCTTGCAGACGGTCAGCCCGAGTTTCAACTTCGCACAGCCATGTCGCGATTTGTCAAAACGCCGTCAGAAAAGTGTGTTTGTTACGTGTTACGAAAATGAACAGCGGAATTTAGAGCAACGTTATACAATAAAGCTTTGTGTTAAACTTGGGAAATACGCGAATGTGGTCTTTCAAAAGTTGAAACAAGCCTATGTGGAATATACCTTATAATAAGCAGTAGTTTTTCGCTGGCACAGATCATTTTTCGAAGGCCGAGAACACGTTGAAGGTGAACCTCGTCCAGGAAGACCGACGAAAACATCGAACTTGAACGTCCTGTCGTGAAATTTTTCCTCCAAGACAAGCTGTCAACGATGTGTTTGAGAAATATGTCCTTGAAAGGCTCAGGAAAAGGGTGAATCGAGTGGGACCGGACATTGCAGACAAGTGAATGCTGCATCATGACAACGCCCCATGTCACACGGCCACTTCTGTAACGGAATTCCTGACCTCAAAAGGCATTCCTTTTGTTCCACAGTCCCCCTTTTCACCTGCTCTGAATCCTTGCGACTTTTTTCTTTTCCGTAAATTGAAAAATGTGTTGAAAGGACATCACTTTGGGACTCTGGGCAACACTCAAAAGATGATCACGTTAAACGCCCTGCCAGTTGAAGACCTTTAGCGCTGCTACCAAGACCGGGAACTACGACTCTTTCGGTGTATAGCTGCCGAATGGAATTGCTTTAGAAAACATCGTTCCTGTGAAACACAACTAGCTCTTTATTCACATGAAGTGTTGAGTGCAATTGACAAGGGATATCAGATCGATTCCGTAGTTCTGGATTTCCGGAAGGCTTTTGACACTGTACCACACAAGCGGCTCGTATTAAAATTGTGTTCTTATGGAATATCGTTTCAGTTATGTGACTCGATTTGGTCCGAGACGTCACAGTTCGTAGTAATTAACGGAAAGTCATCGTGTAAAACAGAAATGATTTCTGGCGTTCCCCAAGGTAGTGTTATAAGTCCTTTGCTGTTCCTTATCTCTATAAACGATTTGGGAACCAATCTGAGCAGCCGTCTTCGGTTGTTTGCAGATGACGGTGTCGTTTATCGACTAATAAAGTCATCAGAAGATCAAAACAAACTGCATAATGATTTAGAAAAAATATCTGAATGGTACGAAAAGTGGCAGTTGACCCTGAATAACGAAAAGTGTGAGGTTATCCACATGAGTGCTAAAAGGAACTCATTAAATTTCGGTTACACGATAAATCAGTCTAATCTAAAGGCCGTAAATTCAACTAAATACCTAGGTATTACAATTACGTACAACTTAAATTGGAAGGAACACAGAAAATATTGCGGGGAAGGCTAACCAAAGACTGCGTTTTATTGGTAGGCCACTTAGAAAATGTAACCTATCCACTAAGCAGACTGCCTACGCTACGCTTGTCCGTGCTCTTTTAGAATACTGCTGCGCGGTGTGGGATCTTTACCAGATAGGACTGACGGAGTACATCGAAAAGTTCAAAGAAAGGCAGCACGTTCTGTACTGTTGCGAAATATGGCAGAGAGTGTCACAGAAATGATACAGGATTTGGGCTGGAAATCGTTAAAAGAAAGGCGTTTTTCGTTGCGACGGAATCTTCTCACGAAATTCCAATCACCAACTTTCTCCTCCGAATGCGAATATATTTTGTTGCGACCGACCTACATAGGGAGGAACGATCACCACGATAAAATAAGGGAAATAAGAGCTCGTACGGAAAGATATAGGTGTTCATTCTTTCCGCGCGCTATATGAGATTGGAATAATAGAGAATTGTGAAGGTGGTTCGATGACCCTCTGCCAGGCACTCAAATGTGATTTGCAGAGTATCCATGTAGATGCTTTGCAAGGGATAATATTATTGTTTAACAAATTGTAAACTTTTGTTTACAAAAAAACAGTCACATTACTTTTCTCAAACACCTTGTATATCACCACGCGCTGACTGCTGCAGTTGGAGCGCATGTACTGTGTTAAAATTTGTTACCTGATTTGTCTGTCTAAGATTAATTATAACTGTACGAAAATACGAAGTGTGTACAATGTAGACCCTACATTTCACCAACACTATGTGGAAATACTTTGCAGGTTCACTCACAAGGATCTATTTCGCGTCCAGAATCTACGAATGAGTGTGGGCTTTAGGCGATATGACCTGTGTAGAGATTAATTTTACTGCTGGAAGAGTGGCAAGGAAACGATGCCGGAGATGTACTAGCGGCACAGAACATTTCCTGATATAAGTGTAAGTAGACAAGAAAGGACAACCTGAGAGATCTACAAATACGCGAGAAGACTAGCAGCTGCAGTGAGTCGTTTTTACCAGTGTCCAACACGTGCCTTCGCAGAGAGCGGCATAGCTGCTGTCAAATGTGCCGTAAGTGAACACTCCAGCGGGTGACCCATCCACTGCAATCAGCTCGCGCGGGGCGAATAAATCACGTGTGGCGGTAATCTGGCGGGCTGTCAGAAGACGTATCGCCGTCTGGCCTTAGCGAGAGAGATAGAGAGAGAGAATGAGAGAGAGTGAGGGGTGGGGTGTGGGGGGGAGGACCTTGGTGGGCGAGCGATAGCCGGCAGGCGGCAGCGTCAACGGCCGCGTCCGCCTCGCCTTCAAATTCAAACACCGCGGCTGCCGCGGCCGTACCGGTCTGTGGCGCGGCGCGGCCGTTGCCACGCTGTGCCGGGGCCTGGGTTCGGAGCCCGGGCGTGCCGAGGCCAGCCGCGGCCATCGCCTCCGCTCCGTCTCGCACTCGCGCCCTCTTACGCTGCTGCTTTTATCTCCCCGCCATCGAGTAGCGGCGACGGGCCTACCCGAAACTCACACACAGTCTCTCTCCACGTCAGCTGCCGACGTCTCCACAGCCACGACACTAACACAAGCCGAATAAGGTTGCGAACGAGTCTGCACTGCAGCACAGGCAGTCAGAAACATTCACATATCTTATGTACAAACTACGCAAGTTTACATGTGTTAGAGGGAAAGTCACAGAAACAGCGATAACTTCGGAAAACGTGTGTCAAAGGAAATGGAAGTTGAGTATCTTGTTAGGTTAGTGCTAACACTCCTACATCCAGAAACGCGACAAAGTTCAAGACCATTGCTCACATTTTGATATATTTAGCCAATATACATACCAGACTTCAAGAATGACGTAATAAATCCAGTGCTAAAGAAAGCAAGTGGTGACATGTGTGAATATTAAAAAAACATACAAAACTTCAAAATACTCGCACAAATATCTTCAGAGGAGTAGAAAAGCTGACAGAAGCCTGCCTCGGCCTAGATCAGATTGGGTTTCAGAGAAATGTTGGAAAACGCAAGTCAGTACTGACCCTACCACTTATCTTAGAAGGTACGTTAAGGAAAGGCAAACATACATAACAGCATTTGCAGATTTGGAGAAAGCTTTTGACAATGTTGATTTCAATTCACTCTCTAATTTCTGAAGGGAGCAGAGGTAAAATACAGGGACGAAAACGTTATTTACAACTTACATAGAAACCAGACGTCAGTTAAAAGAATCGAAGAACGTGAAACCGTTGAGAAGGGACTGAGACAGTGTTGTAGCCTGTCCCTGATATTATTTAGTCTGCTCACTGATCAAGCTATGAAGAGCAGTCAGGTGAAATTTGGAAAGGGAACTTAAGTTCAGGGAAAACAAACAAAAACTTCGCAGTTTGTCAATGATACTATAATTCTGTCAGAGACAGGAATGATTTTAAAGAGCAGTCGCACGGAATGGACCGCTTCTTGAAAGGAAGAACATCGCCAAAAGCAAAACTTAGGGTAATGCAATGAGTTGCAGTCAAGTTTTGAAGGAAGCACTTAAGAATTCACGATATCCAGAAACAGATGGCCCCAGTATTCCATAATCGATCATTTTTTAGATATGTATATGGATCCTGAAGATGGCATATTGAATTGCCGAAAGTGGTAGCGAAAATAAAAAAATAACTTCTCAATTTCCACGGTTGTCTGGCCAATGTCTTTGTTAAATATTTGACCAGCTGCTATACCACGTCCACAGTGGATCAACAGAGACATAATGGAATGTAGTCGAATTAAATCAGGAGATGCTGAGGGAGTTAGTTTTGTTATTTGAGCAATAAATAAACTGGCGATGGCCGAAGTAGAGAGGATATAAATTTAGGCTAGTAACACCAAAAGAAAAATTCGGAGTAGGTATTAAATTGCATCGAGAAGAAATAAAAACTTTGAGGTTCGCCGATGACTTTGTAATTCTGTCAGAGACAGCAAAGGACTTGGAAGAGTAGTTGAACGGAATGGACAGTGTCTTGAAAGGAGGATATAAGGTGAACATCAACAAAAGCTAAACGAGGACAATGGAATTAGTTAGTCGAATTAACTCGGGTGATGCTGAGGGAATTAGATTAGGAAATGAGATCCTTAAAGTAGTAAAAGAGTTTGCTATTTGGGGAGCAAAATAACTGACAATGGTCGAAGTAGAGAGGATATAAAATTTAGACTGGCAATGGGGTGCAAGGAAAGCATTTCTGGAGAAGAGAAATTTGTTAACATCGAGTATAGATTTGTCAGGAAGTCGTTTCTAAAAGTATATATATGGAGTGTAGCCATTTATGGAAGTGAAACATGGACGATAAATAGTTTGGACAAGAAGAGAATAGAAGCTTTCGAAATGAGGTGCTACAGAAGAATGCTGAAGATTATATGGGTATATCACATAACTAATGAGGAGGTATTGAATAGAATTGGGGAGAAGAAGAGTTTGTGGCACAACTTGACAAGAAGAAGGGACCGCTTGGTAGGACATGTTCTGAGGCATCAAGGGATCACCAATTTAGCATTGGAGGGCAGCGTGGAGGGTAAAAATCGTAAAGGGAGACCAAGAGATGAATACACTAAGCAGATTCAGAAGGATGTAGGTTACAGTAGGTACTGGGAGATGAAGAAGCTTGCACAGGATAGAGTAGCATGGAGAGCTGCATCAAACCAGTCTCAGGACTGAAGACAACAACAACAACAGTAAGAAAAAGTTTCTGAAGAACAGAAATTTGTTAACATCGAATATGGGCTAATTTACGTATTAGCAAGCCTCTTTTGGAGGTATTTATCTGGATCGGAAGAGAGTTCAGACAAGAAGAGAATAGAAGCTTCTGAAATGTAGTGTTCCAGAAGAGTTTTGACGACTAGTTGGAGATACTATGTAACCAATGAGAAGGTACTGAACAGAACTGGGGAGAAAAGAAAGTAGGGATCGGTTGATAGGACACGTTGTGAGACACCAAGAAATCGTCAGTTTAGTATAGGATGGAATTGTGGGAGATAACAATTGCAGAGTGAGGACAAGAGACGACTACAATAAGCAGGTTCAAAAAGATG
Organism: Schistocerca americana; assembly: GCF_021461395.2. Lineage (NCBI taxonomy): Eukaryota > Metazoa > Arthropoda > Insecta > Orthoptera > Acrididae > Schistocerca > Schistocerca americana. The sequence continues at coordinate 198,539,552 of NC_060126.1, read as the reverse complement.
TACGTCGCAGTAGTTATTTGGAGATGAGCAGACTTGCACAGAAGAGAGTAGCGTGGAGAGCTGCACCGGAACAGTCTTCGGACTAACAATCACCACCACCATAACAACAACCATACGTAAAGTTCAGAGTCGCTGTATATTCTGAGTTACATTCCAATTTCTGCAGAGGACACACTTGTAGTACTGGCAATTTCGAAACCCACATCAGTGCCTGCGAGGGGATACGAACCGGATCTCTCCGCTTAACGAGGCAGTGATGCTCATCATCGCGAAGGACTCCTGTCTGAAAATCAGACAGCAGTCAGTTGTGTGACAGTGGGAAAAGAAGCCTGTGAAATAAAAATTCGTTAGAACGATGTCGACCACGACTTACCGGATGAAATGGTGTGAATGACTTTTGAAAGACTGTATGTAGGCAGGTCAGATCTGATGCTGCATCGCTACTGCTGTTTCACTATTTCAATACTTTATCGGCATGGATCATGACAGTGGGCCCTCCGACCCACACCCACAGCCTGCACTCGCTGCAACCCCGGTACAGTCATACCATAGATCGTTACGTGCAGAAGCCTTTGTAGGGGTGGTACGTATGTGAGGAAACTAGCTGCTCCGCTCCTTACTTGAGAGGAAGTTTTCGGCGTTTACGCTGGACTGCACATTAATGGTGGGTCCCTCTCGTCACGATTCACTCTCATTTCAGCTTCCAGATAAGATGACCTCTTTCTTTACCTCCCATATAAATGGCTTGACATAAAAGGTCGCAGCTTTCTGAAGCTGTCCGCGGACGACGCCTTTATACGAAGATCTATAGACTACCGAGGCTTCCTGCAAAGACTCCAGCTAATCCTAAAAATAACCAAATATACTTAAATGGGCGAAAGGATCCTATATTCTTTGACAATGCAACCGATCATTAATCATTGGTATCAGTCACTGCTGTCAAATATCTGGAGGGAAATGGCGGTAATGCAGTTGACTCAGGAAGGAAAATGCAAGGCTGAGATCTAAAAGTGTGTAATTATAATATCCTCGTTGATTGATTCGTGAGTATATTTTTAGTCTTGTTTGTTTACCAAGTTTAATCAGCGAAAGATAGATAGAAAGTTTCAGCAAGATGTACAATAGTTCGTGTCAGCTCAGAATTGTTTCAGAAATCAGCCATATTCTCCAGTGGCAGACATAGCAGAAAAGATGCTGTGCCACGTAAATGCTTACTCGTAAAATTCTGAGCATATATTCTAAGAGAAGAAGTATATTGCTTTCGACCATCCACGTCTTACCTAGAATCTATGACCGATAATCTAGGACATTTCTGGGCCACATGGAAGCGTGGTGACAGCAGTTTTTCCTACGTACGGAACAGCTAATAAAATTGGCTTAATGTGCACACGCCGTAGTTTGCGAAACGCATATAAAAATACAGAAATACGTATATGGAACGGATGCCTTTGGAACACTCAAGTACCCTTAGGTGTGTTTATAAGTGGCCAACAATTTCTTGATAACTGTAAACATGATATCCTTGGTGCTTGCGTACGTTCTTATGCCTATGCGCTAGCTAACGACAACAGTCCTCAACAGAAACAACACAGCCAGTGGAGTGGCTATCTCAGCCTCTCAACAAATCCCTGGAGCACGTTCGGGATAATCTCGGTACATTTGTTGTTGCAAAATCTCCTCTAGAGACATTTAGCGGTTTGATTTGCGAGAGAGTATTTCCGACCAGGATAACAACACTTCGTATTGCCGAAACTTGTGCTGTACCAATGACACATCCCTTTTCTATATTTCAAATTTGTTACGAGTTCGAACGTAAACTGTACATTTGATACTGCGTGTCCTTCTTATATCTGTGCACTGTCAGACGTTAGGAACATGCGACTAGATAACGATTCCATGATAGTTTCCTTCATTGCAGTAACATAGCATCCAGCCCATGTTTTAGCCAGATGCAGGGGAAATATCACAACCTCCCAGGTGCCCATCGACGGCGTATTCTTTGAGTGAGATTAGTTGGAAACATTGAGAGAAACTGATTCTATGGTGATGGAAGCATACTTAAATAAGGAACAAACGTAATAGCTGACAAATAAAATGCTCGATCAGGATCGCCAATAATCACTGCCGTAGAGAGCTACTGAGAAAATACTGCACGAGGGATAGTCAAAACTCATTCTCCCGAACTTATTTTTCTGTGACTACAGTGCGGAGCGATCTTCAAGAAGTAAACGTCACTGTCTGAGTGGAGACTCGGCTGTCTGGTTGTAGCCAACAAGGCACTATAATAACGCAATTTTTACCATGACCAAGTCCATGAAATTACACTTCGGGAAACACAGAGCCATATTGTCCAATGAGTTAGCCCGCGCCTTAATTTCGAGAGAGAACGATGGATACTGAAGAAATTTAACCACTCGATCCTTGTTTCCTACAGATACATGCTCTTTTTCATATTCTCACGGCATTTCGTTGGTGCTTTTGTCACTCAAAACAACACGTGGCTACGAATTCTGTCGTCCTATGGGACCTATTTTCTGCCTGAGGAGGTCACCATCTCACAAGCTCACAAAATGAAAACGCTCAGTTCACACTAATAGGCCCGTTCGAGCCACTGAAACAACCAACAACGTCCCTTTTGGTCCAGACAATAACGCAAATTGAATTTGCCGACCAACAGAACAGAGAATTCACTGGAAGGTCTCTTTAACGCCATCGATAAGGTATTTAATAGTTGGATAGCGTGATGAATGATACACAACTCCTGTGCAATATTTAACTACATGTCTGTATCTGCTCCACGTGAATCGCAGTTGTTAGACGGTATAGATCGTTTAATGCCATAGTATCTGTTATTCGTTGATGTATTAGCACATATTTATCGCTATCTGTGTATCAGGAACATACCGTGATAAAACGACACAAATGACGCAGTAGACCAAAGGAGTGTTCTTCGTTAAGAGAAAAGCATTCTGAAAGACGCATATCGGAGAATCTAAAAAGTAGCTCTTTAACGCTCGGATTCTTCGTAACAAGCATGCTGAATGCGCTAGGTACTCCTCAACATTATACTGAAACAGGAAGAAACGCAGCACTAGAGATTGTCGGGCACAAATCTCTAATCAATAGATCTAATATGTGGTGCAAATATAGCATCCCGCACTGCTTGTGAAGGAAAGTGTCAGAGGTCGCTGTCGCGTTTGGGAGAAAGTATGACCTCCTTTGCTGTCAGTGCCTGCAAAGAGAAACGCCACACTTAAGTAGTCGCGGTAGCCAGTCTACATGTACTGTAACGACCGAGGTGGCGCCAAGAGTAAACTTTGGTCTCGTATTCTGAAGGACCGGGATTCCAATCACAGTCTGGCCCATCCAGTTTAAGTTTCATCTAGTTTTCCTAAACCGATTAAGAAGAATTCCAGGATGATACCTCTGAAAGGTCTGAATTCCATACACCTCTGAAAGGTCTGATCTTATACTCCGTCTTTAGGATGTTAGACCCTAATCTTCTTTGATCGTTTCGTTTTTTGTAATTCTCTCAAATGCACTCGATAACGTTTAGATACATGTCTGCAATATTGCACATGGCAATATTGTCAGCGGTGGTTCACACGTGAACGATATTTCTCTAACATCCATCCACTGTTGTCCACTTTTTCTGCTATCTTACGAAATGATACATTTTTTCCCTACTTTAGACGAGTGAAGATAATGTCCTAAACGTGCTACGTAAACGCTTCATAAGCTTGATAATGCCGAGGATGACTATGAAAGGTTTATTAGTAATTTAATTACAGTAGTTACAAAATCCGTCACTCGAATTCAATGGCTCGTTCTCAAAAGATTAACGCGTTGTACGTTATACACGCGAACAACCTATCTCAGAAGACTTTCTCGGGAAAAACTATACAGAGACCAAGATTACCTCCTTCCTTTGACTCACTGCAGACACTGCTTCAGCCGTAGTGTCGCATCATATAAAGTTGCCTTCGAAAATTATTTAAGATCGAAATAAAGGTTATTGAAGATATGATCTCTTCCATCTAGTAAATATTTCGGTGGAAGCATTATCTCCTTTGAAGTTGCTACTACGCCAGCATTTACCTGAAGTGTTACAGAGAAGCCACGGAAAATTAAATCTGAGTGCGCAGATGAAATTTTCTAACGCGCTACCCCCAAATATGAGTCTAAGGATTTCGACATCGCGCCATTTGGCTCAACAGTGCTGTGTTTCATGCCTTACTACAAGCTTAAAAACTGCCTGGTGCTCCTTAGAAGTTACTTGGAGCTCGATTTGGGGGAAGAGACCAAACAGCGAGGTCATCGGTCTCATCATAGGATTTCGGAATGACGGGAAGGGAGTCGGCCGCGCCCTGTCAAAGGAACCATCCCGGCATTTGCCTGAAGCGGCAATCATAAATCAGGATGGCCGGACGCGGGATTGAACCCTCGTCCTCCCGAATGCGAGTTTAGAAGCTACTAGGTGAAAAATTACTCCAACACTGCGTGTACATAGTGAAGTGTTCCACACGTAAGTCAGGAAAGCTAGAATTGCAAGTGTTTCATCACACTCGATGCATCAGTTTTTTAAGCTCGCACCTCTTCTGTTTACCACCTATACAGCAAAATAAAAATATACCCATTCATACAAAAACACAACACACTGCCAGGATAAATACGGTGTAGGAAAACCGTTGGCTTTCAAAACGACAGAAATTTGGCTCGGAATGGATAAAACTCTTATATGATCCTTCTTGCAAAATAGTGGCAAGTCCAGGTAACTACGATGGAGATGAATGGCGATTACGCACCCTTCTCTCCAACGTATACCACAAAGACACAGTAATATTGTGGTCTGGTAATTGTGGTGTCCAGGAGAGATGCGACATTTCATCTTCGTGCTGGATCATGCGAGTTGTGTGAACAGGGACCCTCTAGCCTTGGGAAAAAGCCTCACCACTGAGGCACAAACATTGTACAATACGATGGGTCTGATCAGCCAAAGTGGTCACCTTGCAGAGTAACCATCTCGAAACACCAAACGCTTCGGCTACCTTCGTTACGGAAATACCCTCTACTCGAACACCAACAGTTTGCCCACGTTGGAATGCACTGAACTCCAGACATAACGCACTCACATCTACACATAACATTGTTCTGACCGTGGCTGACACTTGGAACCTATTGAGGACATTGCAAAGATTCCGTTTCAGATCAAGTACAACAGCGTCAGCTGCAGGCTTGACTAGCATTCATGTTGAAGCACGCATTTATCGCGGTGCTTCCATATCTTTGTCCGACTCTTGTACATTTAACGTTACCCGAGGGAGCCTTAGACAAAGCTTCGTTGAGCCACTAGTAGTCATCGAAATTCAGAGCGCCGCAAAGGCTACTGAAAGGAAGGCTGTAGAATTTCGCTTGTATTTTTGATACGAATAACAGGACTGGCGGTATATGCCCCTCCACAAAACCAGATTATTTGTTTGCTTACGAGCGGGGAAACATTGTTGGCGTAGAAAGACATTGTTGAGAAATAACAGTTCGCTAATTAAACAAATGAGACATAGACAAAATGCTATGTTTCATTTCATAAATTATGCTGAAGTGATACGCAGGAAAGCTGCGAAATCAGGGATAACCTTAAAGAAATTTTAGAAGTTTTCCCAAAGTAATGGGTATTCTACGAGGTTTCAGACTTACAGCAGGATGAAGTCGAGTTTCGGTTTAAACTCACCTGAAAATGACTGAATGGTTGTCAACAGAAATATCGTGGTAATTGTCTTCGTCATCTATCTGCAAGCCAGAAACCTCATCCAATATTGTTAAAGCACTTTTAGATCGATATTTGAGCGGTTGGGTGTTGTGTAAACAGAGCATTTTTGGTGCATTACGTGATATTCAGTTCTACAAACGCGGCGAGGTTTATTTCCTTCCACGATCTTACAATTCGTCTCGCAAGGAAAGCTCTTTCTTGATTTTTGACATACATCGCCGAACTCCAGATCTGCGTCAGTTTAGGGATTCCTACGGAGTCTTCAGGACTTTCAGATTAGCCATGTTCAAATGGGTCAAATGGCTCTGAGCACTATAGGACTTCTGAGGTTATCAGTCCCCTAGAACTTAGAACTACTTAAACCTAACTAACCTAAGGACATCACAGACATAGCGACCGTAGCGGTCGCGCGGTTCCAGACTGTAGGCCTAGAACCGCTCGGCCACCTCGGCCGGCGATGAGCCATGTACCCAAGCATTTGAGAGCATCTCGTCTTCCAATACGCTAATCCCTGCATTGGCGGAGGAACATGTCGGCTCTGTCGTTTGGGCTTCAGTCCTGAGGTAAGGAATGTTCGTCTCACATCTCCTCTATCTGGATGCACGTCTCACCTTATGTTTGAGGGAACAATATCTCGTAAACAATGAACTTATCACAATATGTTGATTTCGAGTAACCAAAAATTAGCCTACAAATTACTTTTTTGATAATGTGTACTTATTTATTACGGCATGATTTGGATATCCGTATTCTGCTACAGAGTGGTTCAGTTCTAAGGGAAAAGGTCTGAATGTCTGAGCTTGCGTTCCTGAATTAGGACCAGCTAACTTTTGAAGAATACAATTCCTTGTACATATTTTGTCTTGGTCGTTTGCAAAATGTTTTTCATATGTCAGATCTCTCTCTGATTTTACACCTTGGATTTCCAAAATTGATTGTCGATCCCAAAAAATGCCATTCCACATGTCTTTTGCAGTTTCCGCGTTGCCTGCTTCTTATGCGAAAGGCGCAGGCTTGTGTTTTAGTATGAACAGGGTTTCGTCGATACCTTAGTTTAATGTACCAGAGTGATAGACTTGCAGCCTCTGCAAGCACTCATGCTGAACAGAGATTTTTGCATCTGCATACGACGTCCCATACAGCGACTACCAGTGCTCACCGTCAAAGGCTTCCTGCTAAGACTTCGGCAGAGGTGCTCAGTCGCAACCGAAAATCCATCGTACAAGTCTAACACATATGTGTGTCTGTCTTCTGTCGATTATGACTGACCAGCTTCTGTTTTCAGCACAACCGGTTAAATTACTTATTAAAATTAGCATTTGCATTATTTGTTTATTTGGCCTTTGGCGTGTGCACCGCATTTAGACATCAACGATTACACTGGTTAGCCTTCAACAATTATACTGTTTTGCCATCAACAATAAAACATGTTTTTTAAACGTATAAATATATGTATTACTTAAAAATAACTAAATAATATTCTTAAAGACTTGAAAAAAGGAAAAGCTTCTTTTTTGTAAGTATAGAAGTAATAATAGAACTTCACAAAAATGTTTACAATCAGGTTTGTCTAGTCACTACTCTTTGAAATAGAAATAATTATGTGGGATAACCGCTAAAATGATGATTACACATTCTCTGCACCTCTGTGGTCAGATTTCAAACTTGCTATCTAAAATAATCTCAACAAACATCTAAGAATTGCTGTATTATTCCATAGTAGGAGACGGGTAATCCTTGTAGAGATCGCTAAAGTGAGCTTTCTGAATTCGGCGAGCAATTGTTCTCTGTGTTAGTGGAACTCATGACAAGCGAAGATTAAATGATTAATATCTCCAACGTCTGAATTGCGGCAGTCAAAAGTGTCTTAATTTCTTACTTGTAGGCGATACAAATGCGACGAGAAGCTGCCGTAACAGAATTTCATCCGAAGAGATATGCGATGTTTAACCAAACGATACTTTCCCTGTTTACGATTGATGTTTCCCATTCTCCTTCCCACCGGAATCTGACTTCCATTCGATGTAAGACGTCGGTGAAAGGTACGAGGGTGTTTGAGAAGTCTGGTAAAAAATCAAGAACAAGTGTTTGTTTCGCAAACAACTAACCTTACTTCTCAGTGACACAGACCCCTTTGAGGGATACACTTTGACCAGCAATCCTCGAGCTTTTCCCCTGTCAAACTCTGCAAAATACTCGTTGATGAAAATTTCTTCCCAGTAAGTCAAAGTTTTTATTTAGTGACAGGAAGAAGTCACTTACAGCTAAGTCTGATGAATATGGTTCATTAAGAACCAATTCAAAGCCATAATAATATACTTTCGCCATTTTTATCGCTGATATGTGGGATGGTGAAAGAGCACCTCTTTGTGCGCCATGCTTGGTCTTTTTCAACGAACGGAAGTTTCAAACGATCCAGCAACGAAGCTTAATAGGGTCCAGTTGTGGTTGTGCCTTTTCCCAAGTAATGTATGAGCAGTATTCCTTGGGAATCCCAAAAAATAGTCTCTTCACCTTACCAGCTGAAAAAATGGTATTTGCCTTCTTCACCAGCTTTTGTCCCTTGTTTGACAGACATTATGATAATGATGGAGCCAGATTTCATCAGCAGTCACGTCTTGCGGTTTGCGGTTAAATATCTCCAGAAATTGAGTTGAAATGTTGTGCCGGATGAGTTTTGGTCAACTGTGAGCAACGGCGGCACCCACCTTGCACACAGCTTCTTCATATCGATTCTCCGTACAGGATATTATGCACTCGCTCAGTTGAGATGCCTACAGTCTCTGCAATTTCACGAATTTTTACTAGGCGGTCTTGTATTACCATACCATGGATATTGACAATGTTTTCCTTTTGTCGTGACCTCAAGTGCACCGCAGCGCGCTTCGTCTTCGGTGCTTGTCCGATCACGTTTAAATTCATAAATGCGAAAGTAGGCGGTCTTCAGTGATGGTGCAGAGACCGCGTGAACTTCATCCAATTCTGTTTTGATTTGTATGGCAATCCAACCCTGCAAATGCAAACGTTTAATAACAGCACGAAACTCAGTTTTATCCGATTTAAATCTCAGTCGACACACTGACCAATCCGGACGGCTGTCAACAATGAACTGTATGCAGTACGTTGTTGAAATTCTGTCAATCCAGACGGCTGTCAACAATGAACTGTATGCAGTACGTTGTTGAAATTCTGTATAAGATCCTTGGAATAATAAAGGCGCAATAAAAATATTCCATTTTTCATGGACATTTACCAGGTGTAACAAACCACTCTCGTAAATGAATATCAAGGTCAAATTCGGATGTAGCAGCTTCCTTGTCAAGATGGTTTACTGTTTCGTTAGCTTTTACGCAAAGCGTATAATTATATTTAGTTCTTCGGCAGCATTATGGTACCTATTGGACTACGTCGTAAAATAAGTTTACTGCTGTATTTTCTCTAGTTCCAGTTTTCTAATGCACTTAGAACGCTTTTCGAATCAGAATTAATCGAAATCTTTTGTCGCTCTGAGTTAAGGAGTACTTGGCATTCAAGAATGCTACTGCTTCTGCTGTATGAGAGCAGGCTGACAATGCAAGTTTATACTGTTCGTAGTGGCCTGTTCTTGGACACAGGAAAGCACTTCCAGCCTTACCTTTAGATGTGATTCTTGAGCCATCAGAGTATACCGTGTGTCTCTGGAAGAATGGTCAATATTCATTGATGTGACAGGAACGAACATTCGTAGTAAAAAAAAGTGTGATAAACATGGATTCTAAAATGCATACCGTAAGACCTGACATTGTAATTCTGTCAGAGACAGCAAAGGACTTGGAAGAGCAGTTGAACGGAATGGACAGTGTCTTGAAAGGAGGATATAAGCTGAACATCAACAAAAGCAAAACGAGGATAATGGAATGTAGTCAAACTAATTCAGGTGATGCTGAGGGAATTAGATTAGGAAATGAGACACTTAAAGTAGTAAAGGAGTTTTACTATTTAGGGAGCAAAATAACTGATGATGGTCGAAGTAGAGAGGATATAAAATGTAGACTGGCAATGGCAAGGAAAGCGTTTCTGAAGAAGAGAAATTTGTTAACATCGAGTATAGATTTAAGCGTCAGGAAGTCGTTTCTGAAAGTATTTGTATGGAGTGTAGCCATATATGAAAGTGAAACATGGACGATAACTAGTTTGGACAAGAAGATAATAGAAGCTTTCGAAATGTGGTGCTACAGAAGAATGCTGAAGATAAGGAGGGTAGATCACGTAACTAATGAGGAGGTATTGAATAGAATTGGGGAGAAGAGAAGTTTGTGGCACAACTTGACTAGAAGAAGGGATCGGTTGGTAGGACATGTTTTGAGGCATCAAGGGATCACAAATTTAGCATTGGAGGGCACCGTGGAGGGTAAAAATCGTAGAGGGAGACCAAGAGATGAGTACACTAAGTAGATTCAGAAGGATGTAGGTTGCAGTAGGTACTGGGAGATGAAGGAGCTTGCACAGGATAGAGTAGCATGGAGAGCTGCATCAAACCAGTCTCAGGACTGAAGACCACAACAACAACAAGACCTACGAACACTTGTTCATCTTCTTGCTGTGAAATACACCTTTTCTACTGAACAGAGGCTCTTAGCTCTCAAAGTTTTCCTTTTTAGAGCCCATGTTTACTGGACTGTTTTGCTTCCAACTATCGTTAAACGTCATACCCTTGGATGTGACACCCCGTATATGAAGACTTTTACTCCATTTTTCACTGAGATACATGCAGGCTTGAGACTGCAGCCTATCTGTACACTAAATTTCAGAATCGGAAAGGTCATTCATAAATAGAAAGTATCTTGTTGTTATGATACTTTTGGGTAAATTTTTTTCAGTGTCCGTAAACTTCTGAAAATATCTAGAAATTGATATAATATTCTCTTATCCAGAAGACAGTTAGCAGGTCAGATTTCTTAGTGATTGGATGAGTATTTGGTGTTATCCTTTCCAGCACACTATCTGATAAATCTGTCGAGACACCTATTACTGGACATTTATATGAGGTGTGTCTACCCTTGGCCTTTGTGAGAACTGTGGGCCATTTTCAGTGAGTTATCTGAATGTCTGTGCAACAACGGCAGCCAATTCATGCCCAAGAGCCGAAACCAGAAAAAGTCTGGGGTCTAGAGTGAAGTCGACGTTTCGACTCACCCCGAGGGTGTCCCACTGGATTCAGTTCGAGGTACTCGACGGGTGAGACCATTTCAGTAATTTTGTTGTTCAGAAACCATTGCCTCACAGATGCTACTTTATGACATGGGACTTCGCCATGTTGATACAGACAGTCATCGTCTTTGAACTGTCCCGTACTGTGCGCCGTACATAATGCTGTGTATTTGTTCGTGTCCTTCCGTATTTAGCGTTTTCTTAAACGTAGTAAGGGGTTACACACCTGGAACACCCCCATATCCTAACACCACCTCCTCCCTACTACTATTGCTGCTACTGAAATTGGCATTACACATGATGGAATTCTAGGAATTCACCAAATCCAAATCCTTTCGTCGGATTGCCACAGGGTATAGTGTGATTCATCACTTCATACCACTCCACTGTCTAGCCGCGTCTCTTTTCATGCCACCTCCAGCGTCGCTCAGTACTGGCTGCAGAAATGTAAGGCTTATGAGTAACTGCTGGACCATTGTACCCCACTTTCTAACTCCCTACGTATAGTCGTTGTCCTAGCTGGAGTGGTGGTAGCAGTTTGAAACTCACGAGTGAATCCTTCCGCTGATTTTACGCCATTTTTTACAACCACCCTTCGCTATACTTGACCCAATCTGACTGCGTATGGTATAAATTCTGTGTGCAAGTGAGAGGAAGTGTTTTAAATGTTTGCGTAGCGTTTATCTGAGGCTGAACATGAAAAACAGCCCTATATTCACCTAGCTGGATGAGCAAAACTGCCTAAAAACCGTATCCAGGCTGGCCAGCACAGCGAGCCCTCATCGCTAAACAGCTGGGTGGATTCGATCCGACCCGGCGTACTTCCCCGTCCCGGAAGTGGTCGTGTGAATACGTACAGCTAGCTGGGTCGGTCTGTCAGCAGGAAAATGACCACTCTTGTAACTACGCTTTGTTTTCTGACCGTATGTGTTGAAATATAAACTTCTGATTTTAGCTGTTCAAGCACAGACGCAGGCCAAAATTTGTTTGCTATGACAGGGCTTTCCACTTCCATGTTGATATCGTTCTCAACTACATCTATCTTTACCACGTTACCTCTCAATTCCGGGATACATACATGAACTATTTTCCCGAGACTCGTGAGATGTAGTTCTTCGTTCTGGTCATGAACGGACCAATCGGGATCGACCGGCCACCGTGTCATCCTCTTCAAGTGGCGTCATCGGATGTGGTATGGAGTACATAGTCAAACAGGCCGCTCTCTCGATCGTTGTCGGTTTTCTCGACCTTCGAACCGTTACTAATCGGTCAAGCAGCCCCTCAGTTGCCCTCACGAGGCTGAGTGCACTCCCGTTCAGTCCTCCCACCAAGGAAAAATCGCTGGCATTACCGGGAATCGAGCCCGTGTCCACCCTCCCCCCTTCCCCCCTCCGCCCTCCTCCTATGGCAGTCAGTCGCGCTGACTACGCAGCTACGTCGACGGTCAATGGGGTGTAGTTTGCCAATATTCTCGTCCTTACCTTCAACATACACATAGTAAGGAACTGGATCAGCTAGATTATACATATTGTTACACTGACGTGTTGGCAACGGCTTACTTTGTCTTGGTGTTATTGAAGAGTCACCACATACCGGCGCTTCGATTATTTTATCATTTTCCCACAGTACATGGGTCACTTTCATACAATGCTGTGCTCCAAAAATATGTCCTCAGAAATTTCTTCGTTGATTTAAGGCTGGTTTCTGACACCGGCGGACTGTTATTGACCAGGGAAGCTGAACATAAAAGACAATGAAAACTAAGGCAATTTGAGAAGAATCATCACGATGAAGCACAAAGTCTCGAATTACATCCCTTCTTCAACTGTCTCCCAAATTTATGAAATTTATGACTGCTTAAATGCTCTGTCTTCACACCGGCCTTTTCATCTTTTTTATACTAAAGAACTAACATTTCAAACAACGTTAATTTTTATCACACAAACGTAAACAGAAAGACATATTCAGATAATCTCGAATACAGCATTTATCCGTGGAAAGTGACAAGACTATCAACTGTCAGATAAACAAGAGTAAGCTCTTATCTGCATCATAGTCCTGGTGAGGTGACCGTAGCTGTTTCGATACATTAGGAACGGGACATATTCTCTCAAAACCATACGTAAACAAGTCAGGTAACGCTTCTACCTGTCCGGATATTAATGCTACGTTTTTATTAACAAATTCCCGCTTCTGTCTTGTCACATTACGTAGCTCACGTAATAAAAATGTTCAAATGTGTGTGAAATCTTATGGGACTTAACTGCTAAGGTCATCAGTCCCTAAGCTTACACATATCCTAAGGACAAACACACACATCCATGCCCGAGGGAGGACTCGAACCTGCGGCGGGACCAGCCGCACAGTCCATGACTGCAGCGCCCTAGACCGCTCGGCTAATCCCGCGCGGCAGTTCACGTAATACCAAGGATTGTTAGTCCTCTTGTAGACGTCAGTCTTTTTAACTATAACTAACACATCTGAAGGCTGGACCATTATCTTAACCGATCTAGAAGAATCTTCTATCTTCTAGATTCAATATTCAGATAACAAGTCGCTATGTTCCTCTGTATGACTAAGCAACCAACAGCTCGATCGGGTTCTATCCGTGTAGCTGCAATTACAATCAAAAAATATCGCAGTGGAGACAAGTTGGTTAGTAAGCACTTTCGTGGTAATATTTTTCTCAATCAGCGCTCATGGATCAATGTTGACAGGAAATTTCTTTACTACTTGCAAAAAGCTTTCCACGTTGCACCAACATATTCAGAGGTTTCACACGGTTCCAGAGGACTGTAGTGGAATACCTGCGAGCCCGATGATGTTCCTCGTTGCGTTAGATTTTACTTACGGATTACTAAAAGGAATTGTCTTCCAGTGGAGAAGCTGGATGAGCAAGACGCGGATGTGTTGTATGACTAGAATTGTCCTCATCACAAAACTAACGATTTTGTAAGGGTGTAACGTTCTTTAAACAATGTGGAATAATTAAACTTTACGATTATGTTGCATGAAGTCTGAACTGTGGAACAGATACAGAACTCGAATTGTCGTGTAGCGTGTTTGAACTGCAAGTGGTGTGTTGACTCTGTGTTACTTACTGTTAGCAAAACTTTATACGAATCGATTGGGCAATGCAACTCCCAATACCCATAAAGAAATACAGTCACTGCAAAATACATTCAGCTCCTTAAGCACTGAATCCTAAGGCCCTGTTTGCATAACAAATAAATTAGATTATCTTACCTGTAAAGCAGCAACAGAGTAACGCGATATATTCCGATCTCTCATAAAAAATATGAATATGATAACTACAGGCTCAGCAGTGTGCAATGCTGGCCATAATACTTGAAATGCACATGAAACTCATTTGGCTGATGAACGAGAACATTTAAGAAAATCCATCTTCTTTGAAAAATATAAGACCTGGACTGGGAGGCGGTACTAATGATGATGAATTACTAACTCACAGTTTTTTTAGCAAAATTATATTGCAAGTTAAGATTGGCTTTTCAAAAACATCTGACAACTGAAGTTACATTATTCACAGTATATTCACAAACAGTGCGATTTAAACAGCAAGTATTATGTAACTTCATGTCTGCCCCCAGTAGCTGAGTGGTTGCCGACACGGTAGCTCAGCGTGTTCGGTCAGAGAGCCTGTTGGCCTCTGTAATAAAAAAAAAACTGAGTGGAAGGATCAACCACCGAACTTGAACAGGATGTCTTGCGACGTCCGCAACGACCAAACACAACGATCAATAATGAAAAAAAAAAGTGGTCAGCGCAACAGAATGTCAATCCTGTGGGCCCGGGTTCGATTCCCGGCTGGGTCGGAGATTTTCTTCGCTCAGGGAGTGGGTGTTGTGTTGTCCTGATCGTCATCATTTCATCCCCGTCGACACGCAAGTCGCCAAAGTGGCATCAAATCAAAAGACTTGCACCCGGTGAACGGTCTACCCGACTGGAGGCCTTAAGTCACACGACATTTTTGTTCATCTAACTTCATTAATCCAACATAAATGTAAATCATCAAATTATATACAGCTCTGTTAACAAATCTTAAAAGCACTACAAAAATAAAATATTTAAGTAGCCTCTTTATCAAAATCGTTTACATACATTCTGGAGTCACTCAATAATTACAAATTATCAGCCAACTCATATTTACTAACAAGCTGGCAAAAACAAAAATCATAATTATTTAAATCTTTACCTTATTTGCATGAAGACTTCTGCTTCCATGTTCAACAATCTTGACATACCTACATTAATCTTATTCTTGGTGGCTTCACATAGCACACCACAAAAAATTGCCTATTCCATAGTCTTTCCGTCACAGATAGCTACCTACTACTGTGCGCCCAGCGCTCTCTTACTCCAACAAAGCAGTACAGTATCTTTGGCTCTGCGGTCGCTCACAGTCAGCGATCCGGGTTATCGAGCCTACCAGACACATTCATCATTTATAGTATACTAGCTTCATTTTGTTTTATTAATCTCTCTTCCCAAGCTTTAATCGCGACGTGCAGGATCTGCTGTTATGGTTAAATGGACGTGACATGTTAATTATTAAGGGGTGGCTGGATGCCCTTCCTGTCGCCACCCCATACCCCCCCTCCCCTCCCCTCCCCTCCCCCGGGACAGAAGCAGTGTAGTCCCAGCTGTCTGCATCTAATGTAAGCCATGAAATAGTGTGAACATGTGTCAAATGCCTGCGAGTCGTGTATCTGAGGCGGAATGTGGGGACCAGCCCGGTATTTACCTTGTGGGATGTGGAAAACCGCCTAAAGGGCACTTCCAGGCTGGCCGGCACACTGTCCCTCGTCGTTAGTCTGCCGGGAGGATTCGATCTGGGGCCAACGCGCCTACCTGAGTCCAGGAAGCTGCGCGTTTGTTCTATATTGTTCGTGGAATTTCTTCGGAGCGGACGTTCGATGACACCCGTTTAGGTTCTTTGTTGATCCGTTCACTCAGTTATTACCGAGAGTAGCTAACCCTCTGACCGAACACGCTGAGCTACCGTGCCGGCGCTCTTGGCTACCGTTGCGGGTCTTCATTTTATTTTATTAATATTCTTATCTTGTTCTGGTACAAGTGTGCCTCAGTAGACTCATTTCGAGGGTAACTTTCTGCCTTCTCTTATTCTGCATCCATATACTATGGCTAAATCATGTCATAAAGTCATCGTACTCTCCAGACGTTTGAAACATGTATTGATACACCGAAATAAATATTAATAAACAACTCGACAAAGTATCTGTACACTTATTAGCGGCTGTTCCACAGTGTATTAATACAATATGTTATGAGTTTCGTTAGTGATCGTCGATTTATGTTGCATGGCGCATCTTGAGGTGCTAACGAAATTTGGTCAAAGCTGTGGCCGGCCTAATTTACGTAGCTTTATTAATTTTAAGTGAGTCTCTGTATGTACTGCTATGGTACAGTGAACTGCACCTCAAAGTTCTCAGTCCCTAACGATAGTCATCTCAAATTTGGACAACATCAACTTCCGTAAGACCTTTGAGACCGCATAACGCGTTTGACATCTACAGTGACCCTGTTTTTTTACTGTACACTGTAACAAAATGACACCACAGGCACATACACCCATAAAGAGCCGGCCGAAGTGGCCGTGCGGTTAAAGGCGCTGCAGTCTGGAACCGCAAGACCGCTACGGTCGCAGGTTCGAATCCTGCCTGGGGCATGGATGTTTGTGATGTCCTTAGGTTAGTTAGGTTTAACTAGTTCTAAGTTCTAGGGGACTAATGACCTCAGCAGTTGAGTCCCATAGTGCTCAGAGCCATTTGAACCATTTGAACCCATAAAGAAACTCGAACATCCCTCGTTCATGGTAACAATTTTTATCTTTGATTTTACCTTAATGAATGTTCATGTCATTAGCCAGTCTACCGCACGGCTCTCTTCAGTACGCTCATTTCAGTTGTTAAAACATATCATTGCATGATGATACTAGTAACAAAGATTGGGAAATATTTTTTGACATGAACATACTAGTAACAAAGATTGGGAAATACTTTTTGACATGAACACTCCCGGCGGAAGACACATTAACAGTCTTCAGAAATTAAAGCACCCTGTTGTCGTTGTTGTTGTTGTTGTTGTCTTCAGTCCAGAGACTAGTTTGTTGCAGCTCTCCATGCTACTTTATCCTAAACAAGCTACTTCCATCGTCCAGTACCTACAGCAACCTACATCCTTCTGAATCTGCTTAGTGTATTCATCTCTTGGTGTCCCTCTACGATTTTACCCTCCACGCTGCCCTACAATACCAAATTGGTGAACCCTTGATGCCCCAGAACATGTTCTACCAACCTATCCCTTCTTCTAGTCACGTTGTGACACAAATTTCTCTTCTCCCCAATTCTATTCAATTCCTCCTCATTAGTTGTGTGATCTGCCCATCTAATCTTCAGCATTCTTCTGTAGCATTACATTTCGAAAGGTTCTATTCTCTTCTTGTCCAAACTACTTATCGTCCACGTATCCCTTCCATACATGCCTGCACCCCATACAAATACTTTCAGAAACGATTTCCTGACACTTAAAACTATACTTGATGTTAACAAATGTCCCTTCTCCAGAAAAGCTTTCCTTGCCATTGCCAGTCTACATTTTATATCCTCTCTACTTCGACCATCATCAGTTATTTTGCTCCCCAAATAGTAAAACTCATTTACTACTTTCAGTGTATCATTACCTAATCTAATTCCCTCAGTATCACACAAGTTAATTCGAACAAAATTCCGTTATCCCGGTTTTGCTTTTGTTGACGTTCATCTTATATCCTCTTTTCAAAACACTGTCCATTCCGTTCAACTGCTCTTCCAGGTACTTTGCTGTCTCTGACAGTATTACAATGTCATCGACGAACCTCAAAGTTTTTATTTCTTCTCCATGGATTTTAATACCTACTCCGAATTTTTCTTTTGTTTCTTTTACTGCTTGCTCAGTATACAGATTGAATAACATCGGGGAGAGGCTACAACCCTGTCTCACTCCCTTCCCAACGACTGTTTCTCTTTCGTGCCTCTCGAATCTTATAACTGCCATCTGGTTTCTGTACAAATTGTAAATAGCCTTTCGCTCCCTGTATTTTACCACTGCCACCTTCAGAATTTGCAAGAGAGTATTCTGTAAGCTTTCTGTAAGTCTACAAATGCTAGAAGCGTAGGTTTGCCTTTCCTTAATCTGTCTTCTAAGATAAGTCGTAGGGTCAGTATTTCTTCACGTATTCCAACATTTCTAAGGAATCCAAACTGATCTTCCCGGAGGTCGTCTGTAAAGAATTTGTTGTGGGTTGGCAGGAGAGCCAACACCGGGCTACGAGAGGAAGCCGAAAGGCACGCGTTTCAGCTCGCGCAGGCTGGCTGGCGTGAGGTCTGGAACAGGTCAAGAAAATTAGAATTTAGAAAAACGGACGTAGCTGGTGGAATACTTAACTTTAATCCATAACTGGTGAACGTCGCTGTTGACTGTACATTATTCATAATATCAATAGTAACTGAACATGGCGCCTTGCTAGGTCGTAGCAAATGACGTAGCTGAAGGCTATGCAATCGTCTCGGCAAATGAGAGCGTATTTTGTCAGTGAACCATCGCTAGCAAAGTCGGTTGTACGACTGGGGCGACTGCTAGGAAGTCTCTCTAGACCTGCCGTGTGGCGGCGCTCGGTCTGCAATCACTGATAGTGGCGACACGCGGGTCCGACGTATACTAACGGACCGCGGCCGATTTAAAGGCTACCACCTAACAAGTGTGGTGTCTGGCGGTGACACCACAGAATTCACGTTAGTATTTTGTAGCCGTGACTTATTAAACTCATAGTTCGGTAATTTTCACATCTGTCAACACCTACTTTCTTTGGGATTGGAATTATTATATTCTCCTTGAAGTCTGAGGGTATTTCGGCTGTCTCATACATCTTGCCGACCAGATGGTAGAGTTTTATCAGGGCTGGCTCTCCCAAGGCTGCCAGTAGTTCTACTGGAATGTTGCGTACTTCCGGGGCCTTGTTTCGACTTAGGTCTTTCTGTGCTCTGTCAAACTCTTCACGCAGTATCGTGACTCCCATTTCATCTTCATCTACATACTCTTCTGTGGTGTCACCGCCAGACACCACACTTGCTAGGTGGTAGCATTTTTAATCGGCCGCGATCCGCTAGAATACGACGGACCCGCGTGTCGCCACTGTCAGTGATCGCAGACCGAGCGCCACCACACGGCAGGTCTCGAGAGACTTACTAGCACTCGCCCCAGTTGTACGGACGACTTAGCTAGCGATGCAACACTGACGAAGCCTCGCTTATTTGCAGAGAAGATAGTTAGAATAGCCTTCAGCTAAGTCAATGGCTACGACCTAGCAAGGCGCCATAGCAATTGATAGTTATCGTATGAAGCATGTCTCATCAAGAACGATGTATACAAATGATGGATTAAAGTTAAGTATTCCAGAAGCTACGTACTTTTCTTTATAGCATTCATTACGTATCCTGTTTCAGACCTCACGCCATCCTGCGTGAGCTTATAGCGTGCATTTCGGCCTTATCTAGCAATATAACATATTCCATTTCCATAATATTGTCCTCAAGTACATCGCCCTTGTATAGACCCTGTATATACTCCTTCCACCTTTCTGCTTTCCCTTCTTTGCTTAGAACTGGGTTTCCATCTGAGTTCTTGATATTTATACGAGTGGTTCTCTTTTCTCCCCTAGTGAGATATGCCGCTACATCGTTACGTTTGTCCTCTAGCCATCGCTGCTTAGCCATTTTGCACTTCCTGTCGATCTCATTTTTGAGACGTTTGTATTCCTTTTTGCCTGCTTCATTGTCTGTATTTTTATATTCTCTCCTTTCATCAGTTAAATTCAATATCTCTTGTGTTACCCATGGATTTCTACTAGCCCCTCGTCCTTTTACCTACTTGATCCTCTGTTACCTTCACTGTTTCATCCCTCAAAGCTACCCATTCTTTTTCTACTGTATTTCTTTCCCCCATTACTGTCAATTGTTCCCTAATGCTCTCCCTGGAACTCTCTACAACCTCTGGTTCTTTAAGTTTATAGAGGTCCCATCTCCTTAAATTCCCACCTTTTTGCAGTTTTTTCAGTTTTAATCTACAGTTCGTAACCAATAGACTGTGGTCAGAGTCCGCATCTGCCCCTGGAAATGTCTTACAATTTGAAACCTGGTTCCTAAATCTCTGCCTTAGCATTATATAATCTATCTGAAACCTTCCAGTATCTCCAGGCCTCTTCCATGTATACAACTGTCTTTCATGATTCTTGAACCAGGTGTTAGCTATGATTAAGTTATGCTCTGTGCCAAATTCTACTCTTTCATTTCTTATCCCCATTCCATATTCACATACTACATTTCCTTAACTTCCTTTTCCTACTATAGAATTCTAGTCACCCATGACTATTAAATTTTCGTCTCCCTTTACTAACTGAATAATTTCTTTTATCTCATCATACATTTCGTCAATCTCTTCGTCATCTGCGGAGCTAGTTGGCATATAAACTTGTACTACTGTGGTACGCGTGGGCTTCGTGTCTATCTTGGCCACAATAATGCGTTCACTGTGCTGTTTGTAGTAGTTTAGCCGCAATCTTATTTTTTTATTCATTATTAAACCTACTCCTGCATTACCCCTATTTGATTTTGTATTTATAACCTTGTATTCACCTGACCAGAAGTCTTGTTCCTCCTGCCACCGCAATTCACTGATTCCCACAATATCTAACTTTAACATACCCACTTCCCTTTTTAAATTTTCTAACCTACCTGCCCTATTAAGGGATCTGACATTCCACGCTCCGATCCGTAGAACGCCAGTCTTCTATCTCCTGATAAAACAGTCACATGCCGGAATTACTGCGCTGTAGACAAAAGTTTTCAACAAGCTTCTTTCACTTCCCCAACCGTACCGCAACATAACAACACTGAAACTAATCTCCCTCCGTCAGTTCTTCTATAAACTAAAATTTCACAGCTGTAATCGAGTCCTGAACATCAGTTACTATTGGTTATACGGAACTGTAGAATTTAACATTACAAAATAACAATTCGCATAGCGAGAAGAAGTAAACATTTTTGTCATAACGTTAATACATATATGACTCTGCTAATGTAGGGGCCACATTAACTCCGTCTCTTTCGCTTCAGACAAAAATGACAGCTGCTGTAAAAACAGTATCTTTAAATGCATAAAAAGTGTACTATTTAGCATTAAACTTGTTTCTCCCTGGGGCTCTCTGTTCTGCTACATATCGTCATGCAAAAAGTCATGTTCTTGGTGTATCTTTAATCGCTACACACCTCACAGGATTCTCCTATTGCTGCTGCAATATGTATAATCCGGTGTGTGTGTGTGTGTGTATGTATGGTTTACTATGTTAGTGCGTAGGCAAAACCGCCTCGCTACGATTTTCAGACTTCGTCACAAAGCTGAACAGAAAAACCAAAGTTCTGACATGTTAGTTAATTGTATATTTTCAGTATATGACTTGTTGAGAATGGCTCGCTTAACTGTAAACACCAAAGCGAGCTGCAGCTAATCGTAAATTTGCTGATGCTACTCCCGCAGAGGGTGTATGTATATATTTAAACTTGCATATCCTCGCATGTGTGCTACCTTCTGTTTCCTTTCTTTGCCGGCTATATATATTGCTGACTCCTTCCCCAGATGTCCACTACAGTGAGCTGGGTGAATAACACTGCGCCTAGATTTCCGAAAGGCTTTCGATACTGTACCACGTCGTCGGCTATTAATCACGATAGGATCACACGGAGTGTATTCGCAGGTTTGTGATTAACTCAATGAATATTTGACTATCTGAACCTAGTTCGGCGAATGATATATAGAAACGAATTTAACCACATCCTCTAAAATTCTGGAATGAAATATCGTGTGGGTGGGGCCTGAAGTGGGATAAACGCGTTGCCTGGTGCAAGTATTTTTAGTTGACACCACTTCGTCGACTTGCGTGTCGATGGGGATGATATGATGATATGAGGACAACCAGTCCCCGAGCGGAGGAAATCACCGACCCAGCCGGGAATCAAATCCGGGCCCCTCGCCTGGCAATTTGCTGTAGTGACCACTAAGCTATGGAGGCGGACTCATGCATAAACGATGTATCAGATAGGACAACAGCACTGTAAGACTGTTGAGCGATGATGATGTCGTCTGTTGGTGAGCGCCGTCGTTGGACTATTGTAAGGATTTGCAGAACGGAAGAGTCAAAACTTCCAAAACAGAACGGAAGAGTCATAACATATGGCACTTGTGTAGAACAAATAGGAGGCACGAACATCTGGGTATCCCTTTCTTACTCATCGCTGTTGCATACGGTTGTTAAACCACGACACAAACACAAATCTGAGCCGGCCTCTGTGGCCTAGAGGTTCTAGGCGCTTCAGTTCGGATCCGCTCTGCTGCTACGGTCGCAGGTTCGAATCCTGCCTCGGGCATGGATGTGTGTGATATCCTTAGGTTAGTGAGATTTAAGTAGTTCTAAGTCTAGCGGACTGATGACCTCAGATGTTAAGTCCCATTGTGCTTAGAGCCATTTGACCCATTTGAACACAAATCTGAATACAGAGAACAGACACATCAGTCACCGGACGGACAGTTCTTAATTTTCTGAGGGAAAAGAGAAGGGGGCACGAGGGAGATTCGAACACCGATCTCTCCCTTCGCTGTCCAACACCATGACCACATAACCACTATGCCATTTATTAATAAATTCGCTCAACGTTGCACTTCTTGAGTTTGGATCGTTCACTGTTTCGATTTTGCTTCTTTTTCCATAGTACAGCACGCCTTCTGCCTCTTTTTATTCTTGATCTGTGTTCCGTTTTCGACGGGCTATCCACTGGGCCATGTTACAACTAAATGTGAGGGGGGAGGGGGCGATGGGGAGTTTCGCTCGTCACTCGTGTTGTATTGAAACGTCCTTAAAAGGTAGGATAGTTAAAAGAAGAGTGGCGGATGGAAGCAGATGGCCAAGGTAAATGCCACACTTTTGAAAAATGGAGAGTTAGATAGCTAAAATATATCAACTGCATCGAGCACTGGGTGAAACTAGTAAATTTCTGTTGTATCTTTCTCACTCGGAGGCCACGAAATGGACGATATTACTGTATAAACGTGGTAAAATCGTATAAAGTATAATGAAATACAGAAACCCGTAATGTAAGTAAGACGGGTGGAAAGATAAAACGAGTGCCAAGGAAAACCAATGGAACAGAACAAAATTCCTGCGCTTACCGTATGCATCCGAAGTATCACTAAGAGAACAGACACGGGCCGATACCGGCGTAGTACTTAGCGCACGGACAAGTGTCGGGTTGACAGGAAAGTGCGAAGCACACACGGAAACGGGCGGCGCGGCAAGGTGAAAGACATATAGGACATAATAAAACCTGAATAAGAGTGTTGGGACCGCCCTTACGTTCATAGTGTTATATTAAAAAATTAATAAAATGGTAATAAATGAAATACGGTGGGTAGAAAAAAGCTGAGGTAGTTCTCACGAAGCCGGCCGCAGTGGCCGTGCGGTTTTAGGCGCTACATTCTAAAGCCGAGCGACCGCTACGGTCGCAGGTTCGAATCCTGCCTCGGGCGTGGATGTGTGTGATGTCCTTAGGTTAGTTAGGTTTAATTAGTTCTAATTTCTAGGGGACTGATGACCTCAGAAGTTAAGCCGCATAGTGCTCAGAGCCAGCCAGTTCTGACGAAATTCTACTGGGTGCATTTATCACCTCTATTGAAAGGAGACTGCGAGCATTATACTACAGGGATCACGAGAAAAAGACAAAACAGATTAGGGCCCTTGCGGCGGCTTTCAGCCATTTATTTTCCCTTCGCTCGATACGCAAAGAGCATAGCACGAAAAATCGGTTAAATTGGCACGATGGACATTCCGTCACCTCTTGCTTGCGCAGTATATCATAAACAGGATGTCGCACGAGGAATAGCCAGAGTATAGGGATATGCTAGGAATGATCATTCGAAGCAAAAACAGTCTAGTAGATAAGGGTTCTAAAATGTGTACATTAAGAGCTATGAGCACTTCTTCACATTCTATACCTCGAAACAGATCTCCTCTTCCGCAAGCTTTTTGCTTTCCACATTTTGAGATGGGGTATTAGCCACCAAAACAAGAAAAAAATGTCCAGTAAACAAAAGTTGTGAGCACTTGTTCATCTTCGCTACTGTGAAACACATCTCTTCTACTGAACAAGTAGTCACAGCTCTCAAGGTATGCGTTTTAGAACCCTTATTTGCGAGACAATTTTTTGTTGTTTTAGTCCATACTACCTTCTCACTAAACATGGAAATCAAAGAGCTTGCCGCAGAAGATATTTGTTTTACAATACTGAAGATGAAGAAGTTCTCATTGCTCTTAAATTACACATTTCATTTTAGAGATCATATTTAATGGACCTTTTCTGCTTCAAATGAGCGTCCCTTCCATATCCCTGAATACCGACCACTGCTCCTGATACACAGTGTATATTATGTGGATGTGCATGCAGAGTCTTCAGCGACTTCTACTGTGGTCATCTACATCTCCATCTACATCTACGTGATTACTCTGCTATTCACAATAAAGTGCCTCGCAGAGAGTTCAGTCAACCACCTTCAAGCAGCCCCTCTACCGTTCCACTCTCGAACGGCACGCGGGAAAAAGGAGCACTTAATTTTTTCTGTGCGAGCCCTGATTTCTCTTATTTTATCGTGATGATCATTTCTCCCTATGTAGGTGAGTGCCAAAAGAATGTTTTCGCAATCGAAGAAGAAAAAAGCCGATTGAAATTTAATGAGAAGATCCCATTGCAACGAAAAACGCTTTTGTTTTAATGATTGCCAGTCCAATTCACGTGTTATGTCTGTGAAACTATCCCCCCAATCTCGCGATAATACAAAACGAGCTGCCCTTCTTTGTACTTTTTCGATGTCATCCGTCAGTCCCACCTGATGCGGAGCCCACACCGCACAGCAATACGCCGAGATAGGGCGGACAAGCGTGATGTAAGCAGTCTCTTTAATAGACCTGTTGCACCTTCTAAGTGTTCTGCCAATGAATCGCAGTCTTTGGTTTGCTCTACCCGCAATATTATCAATGTTATCGTTCCAATTTAGGTTATTTGTAATTGTAATTCCTAAGTATTTAGTTGAATTTACGGCCCTCAGATCTGTGTGGCTTATCGCGTAATCCAAATTTAGCTGATTTCTTTTAGTACTCATGTGAATAACTTCACACTTCTCTTTATTCAGGGTCAATTGCCACTTTTCGCACCATACAGATATCTTATCTAAATCATTTTGCAAGTCGTTTTCGTCATCTGATGACTTTACAAGACGGTAAATGACAGCATCATCTGCAAACAATCTAAGACGGCTACTCAGATTGTCTCCTATGTTGTTAATATAGATCAGGAACAATAGAGGGACCATAACACTTCCTTGGGGAACGCCGGGTATTACTTCTGTTATTCTCGATGACTTTCCGTCTATTACTACGAACTGTCATCGTCAGTGGTTGCTTTCGTAGTGCCATTTTATAACAAACAGTCAGTTTACTAGGCAAGATATATCGTCGAAATGTCAAGCAGACACTTTGGAACAAACTTGGCTATTTTAGCAGGGTTTATGTCGATACAGTGGACTTCTCTGCAACTCCTTACTGTCGATAGCCATCTCGTAATCACTGTTCAGGGTGTGCGACACACTCAGATGATACTGGCAGTAGTTCAGAGTTTGAGTCTTTACTGGAATTCAGACAGGAAAACAAAGAAGAAATATTAGGCTTAAAGTTCCTTTAACAACGAGTTCATCACCAGTGGAGCACTAGCTCGCGCTATACAAAGATCGAGCAACGTCCTTTACAAAATGATAAAGTCAACTCACGGAAATCTCGATAGCTTGAAAGGGATTAAGCCCAACTATTTCCAAATGAGAGCTCAATGTTTTGCCATATCCCCCCTTTTTTGTCTACTCAGTTTCAGTCAAATATAACGTCGAAAGGAAATCGACTAAATTTTGTACGATGCTGTCGCATAGGAAGACTTCATCCCCAGTATCACTGATGTTGTTTTTGTTAACCTATAACTAGATGTGACTAATTTTAAGATCAACACATTACTGTCTTCTGGAGTTTTGAATAAGTTAAACCATAATTCTACTAACAAAGAGATCTGACACTCGTTTAACAGAAATGACAGGCATATAAGTGTTTTGTGGGGCGAATACGGATCTACGCTTCCTCTTTTTTTATAATTATTCTTCCAGTGTCGCAATTTCTATATACTGATAAGATCTGTTATCTCTCTGTTTTCAGATGGTGTGCTCCTTGGTGGTGCACAAGGTTAGTTTTTCTTGATGTAATCACTTAGTCATAAAAAATGATTTGCTTCTCACACTCGAAATGTACGTCATAATTAAATATGTGCATTATCCAAAGAAATTACTGCGTAGCGCTGTTTGTAGTTAGCTTCTTGCTTTTACGACTGCTAATAAGCAGTCCTTCCCTGGAACTTACATATAAAAGTTTTTCCTTAGCCAAGTCGCGCTTTAACGTGCATCGACAGTGTCCATTAGAAAGACAGCGCTTGCACATTCCTACGAAGATATGAGAAAAATTTGCGTTTATGATCGTAGTGTAACATCCTGGCAACATCAGAACACCTGAGGACAGAAAATTCGCTTCTTTCATTCGTCGCGCGCAATTTCGAGAAAATACGTAGAACGTAAATCGTGAACATTCAGACGGGATGCGAACTTCTGCCACTTTCTTCTTCCCGAAACACTGGCCTGTGTGTAGTTTTTGCGCCGCGTCGATTACTCTCTTCTCCTTTTTAAAGTATATACTTCTCGTTTATAGTGACCGGTCGTACATAAATGTGTCAGTGAACGAGTAAAAAATTGTGTTTTTACTCTTTTTCTTACCTGTGTGATAGTGTGGACTTTAGGGCATAATTATTACAGCAGTATTCGCTTAACACCGAGCAACGTAATTCAGTAGTGATACCAGCTATGTGTACTTATTTCACGTGCATGGACCGAATATGAAGTTTACGGTGCGTTCGTCAAATTACTTAGGAGTGTGATTGGTGTACAGATCCAAAGAAATATTTCTGCATCTCTACCAAAACGCGAATGATTTCTCATGCTAAAGTGAGATTCGCGCAGATTTCAAAAAGTGATACTAACCTGTCCTAACGTAACCAGAGATGTCACCCTTCACTGACCCGAACATACACTCCTGGAAATTTAAATAAGAGCACCGTGAATTCATTGTCCCAGGAAGGGGAAACTTAATTGACACATTCCTGGGGTCAGATACATCACATGATCACACTGACAGAACCACAGGCACATAGACACAGGCAACAGAGCATGCACAATGTCGGCACTAGTACAGTGTATATCCACCTTTCGCAGCAATGCAGGCTGCTATTCTCCCATGGAGACGGTCGTAGAGATGCTGGATGTAGTCCTGTGGAACGGCTTGCCATGCCATTTCCACCTGGCGCCTCAGTTGGACCAGCGTTCGTGCTGGACGTGCAGACCGCGTGAGACGACGCTTCATCCAGTCCCAAACATGCTCAATGGGGGACAGATCCGGAGATCTTGCTGGCCAGGGTAGTTGACTTACACCTTCTAGAGCACGTTGGGTGGCACGGGATACATGCGGACGTGCATTGTCCTGTTGGAACAGCAAGTTCCCTTGCCGGTCTAGGAATGGTAGAACGATGGGTTCGATGACGGTTTGGATGTACCGTGCACTATTCAGTGTCCCCTCGACGATCACCAGTGGTGTACGGCCAGTGTAGGAGATCGCTCCCCACACCATGATGCCGGGTGTTGGCCCTGTGTGCCTCGGTCGTATGCAGTCCTGATTGTGGCGCTCACCTGCACGGCGCCAAACACGCATACGACCATCATTGGCACCAAGGCAGAAGCGACTCTCATCGCTGAAGACGACACGTCTCCATTCGTCCCTCCATTCACGCCTGTCGCGACACTACTGGAGGCGGGCTGCACGATGTTGGGGCGTGAGCGGAAGACGGCCTAACGGTGTGCGCGACCGTAGCCCAGCTTCATGGAGACGGTTGCGAATGGTCCTCGCCGATACCCCAGGAGCAACAGTGTCCCTAATTTGCTGGGAAGTGGCGGTGCGGTCCCCTACGGCACTGCGTAGGATCGTACGGTCTTGGCGTGCATCCGTGCGTCGCTGCGGTCCGGTCCTAGGTCGACGGGCACGTGCACCTTCCGCCGACCACTGGCGACAACATCGATGTACTGTGGAGACCTCACGCCCCACGTGTTGAGCAATTCGGCGGTACGTCCACCCGGCCTCCCGCATGCCCACTATACGCCCTCGCTCAAAGTCCGTCAACTGCACATACGGTTCACGTCCACGCTGTCGCGGCATGCTACCAGTGTTAAAGACTGCGATGGAGCTCCGTATGCCACGGCAAACTGGCTGACACTGACGGCGGCGGTGCACAAATGCTGCGCAGCTAGCGCCATTCGACGGCCAACACCGCGGTTCCTGGTGTGTCCGCTGTGCCGTGCGTGTGATCATTGCTTGTACAGCCCTCTCGCAGTGTCCGGAGCAAGTATGGTGGGTCTGACACACCGGTGTCAATGTGTTCTTTTTTCCATTTCCAGGAGTGTAGAATATGCAATGAGAGTCCTCTCAGAACCTACTTAGAACTTATTCACAAGTAGTGCAGTGAAAGAATTGACTTTTAGATTACTTGGCAGTATATAGCTTGAAAATAAGAAGAAGAATGAATATCTCACTCTAAATCGCATTGCGCATTTGGTGACACTTGTTTACATAATGTACCTCAAACAGAATGACTTTCATCATGCCAACCAGGAAGGATTCCGAAAACATCGGTCATGCGACACCGAACTCATGCTTTCCTCACATGGCATTCTGAAAGCCATGGACCAAGACACCCAGATGGACGCAGTGTCTCTTGGTTTCTGAAAAGAATTTGATTCTGTGCAATGCTAAAGTGTATAAAAGTAATATCGTACGAGATATCAAACGAAATACGTGAGTACATTGAGAACTTCTTGGTAGGGAGCATGCAGCATATTATGATGGTTGGAGAGTATCCTGCAGATGTAGAAATGACTTCAGGCGTGAGGGAAGCTAGCGATAATGGAGGAAATGGAGGAACATTTAGTAAATATGAAGTGTGGCGGACGAGAAACAGGTCGAGAACTAAATGAAATGAGATTGTATAATTATGTAAATAATTATTTAAAACAGAAACAAGAGGAAGATCAAGATGAAAGTACTTATATTTATAGATGAAATCGACAGAACAAAAGCCCTGCTGTCCCTCTAATTACCATGTTGAGGTGGTGAGGCGAATTCGAGGAAGGAAAAAAAAATTGCGTTAAATCCAACCGAAACAAGGCGACTAATAGTGTCTTTGAGTGGTTGCTTTAGGTTGCAAGACCACAATGAATCCAACAAGTTAGCTAGATTGTCTACCTTGATCTATATGGAAATTAAGAATCAGATAAAGTTCAGCATTATTTCTGACGAACAGGTGATTATTTGGGCACGTCTAACTGCGAAATATGTTCTAGCGTTCCATTCATTGATTGTACTAGATTTTGTCATAAATACACAGACAAAAACTGAATGTGTTACTTGATGAGCACCTTGTCAGAACGCTGCCAAGCCGGTCCCGGTCCTCCATGCACGCCTGTGCTACGCATGAAGGAAGACTGCTGTGAGCACGTGATGGCTGTTGGATGTATCTAACATCATTGTAACATTTCAAGTGGAGATCGCAACACTGCAAGCCGAGATAGCTTTCGATGCAGCTTGCCGACGTCTTAAGGCTTTGAGAATTCATTGACTTTCACTGGTCTGAGCGACATGGGAGCGAGCATAAACAGTCGGCTGTAGTCCAATGGCTGCAAATAAACAACAGAGGTGGAGCCCCTCCACGCCCACACCGGCACGATGGCCAACTCAAAAGGTCTACTGCCACCTCTGCATAAGGGTTAGTTTTCACTAAAGTGAGGTGTCGCAGGATGTGGGTACTGCGATGTTTGCATACGTCTGGTTAAGGTTAACCATTAATACGCGCTCATCTGGATATCGATTGGGTCGAAGTCGAACGAAGGGTAGCGGTTTGAAGGGCAGAGGAAAAAAAGTACCAAGGCAAGAGCCAAGGGAAAAAAACCTCTGCGATAGTTAGGTGGGGTGGTAAGAGCAGTAGCGGATGTCATGCTGCCTGCGATAGGTCGTGCAAGGATAGGCTTTGTTAGTAGTGGGTATCATGCATGTCGATACCTTTGGCTTCGGGCGGTGCTATTGCTTGGCGGCTGCCGCTGAGTGCCGCTGTTGAACTCTCGATCGGCGTCAGCAACCTGCAACAGTTAAGTTTATCATCGTTTTTGTGTCCGATAGGTCATATATCGGATGCACAGTGTAGGTTGATCTTGGCAAATTGTTTGTGCGTCAGTGGGCGAGCTCGTCGGTTTCCCTGCTGTGGCCTGTTGGGCGGCTCTAATAGCAGCTGGTAATTTCCAGTCAGTGTGGCCGGCGGCAGTGGCCGTGCGGTTCTAGGCGCTACAGTCTGGAACCGCGTGACCGCTACGGTCGCAGGTTCGAATCCTGCCTCGGGCATGGATGTGTGTGATGTCCTTAGGTTAGTTCGGTTTAAGTAATTCTAAGTTCTAGGGGACTGATGACCACAGCAGTTAAGTCCCAGAGTGCTCAGAGCCATTTGAACCATTTTTCCAGTCAGTGTTGTTGTTACGCAGGGGCTTGACGACGTTTGTCGCTTGTCGGTGTATGTTAGTTTACCATAGGTCCAATGGCTGCAGAGCAAGTGTTGACGAAATGGACTCAGGACGACAGCGTGGCAAGAACAGTGGGCACAAGGCTTTCCAGAAGGACTACACTACAAGAAGATCGTAGGATCATTCGACGTGAGCTGACGAATTCATAGGTGATAACACCTGAAGCTCGGCAGAGGTTACAGGCAGAGGATCACTAAGACCCGCCGGAAATAGATTACTGGAAACTCGCTTAAGATCTGAGTTACCATGTGTTGTTTACCGCTGACACCAAACCACGAACTGCAGAGACTTGCATAGAGTACAGCTATAGTCAACTGCAACATTGAGTGGCATTCTGTAGCGTTCAGTGACGCATTTCGCTTCTGTTCGTGGCTATTTAGTCGACGCCAAGGTATGCCTAGACGACCTGATGAAACGTAACGGGAAGCAGAGATATCTCTCCAACTCTTGAAGCTATTCGATATGACAACAGTACTGATTTGGTAACAATTGCAGGGAGGCTGAATGCGCGCTATTTTTGGCAAGGATGATAGCTCCCGTTGTCAAATCCTTCAAGACCATGGCATCAGAGCACATATTCTACCAGGATAATGCAAGGGCCCATACTGCAGTTCACACCACAAACATCTTGATAAACGTACGGAATATTGACTGGCTTATCCAGTTCTCTGACTTGTCAGCCATAGAGCATATCTGGGACAGCTATGAGAAGACGTGTACTTCCACACCATCTTCAAGTCAGCCATCTTCATGAACTGACGCAGCAAGTATTTCCGGCATTGAAAGGAAATCCTCGAGACGACATTCGGAGATTATTTTCTCCCATGCGACAGAGAATACTAGAGTGTACACGTGCCGTGCGTGTGGATCACACATCGTGCTGATGTTGAT
Source organism: Schistocerca americana (assembly GCF_021461395.2). NCBI lineage: Eukaryota > Metazoa > Arthropoda > Insecta > Orthoptera > Acrididae > Schistocerca > Schistocerca americana. The sequence continues at coordinate 198,507,823 of NC_060126.1, read as the reverse complement.
AACGGACGTAAGTTCGGAGAGGAATGAAAGTTTAATCATTGAGTACCCGTTATGTGATGAACGTCTCCACAAAGTTTGATTAATTTCGAAGTCGTCCTTCTTGATGTAACATTTTTCATTTCCGGCAATTATTATACACTTTACTTACAATATCATATTGCCATTTCATGCGTTCGAGACGATTAGAAATGTCAGCCGCAAACATAAGAAGTTTTGAAAAGAACAAGCCATTTAACACAGTGATCTTAATTATCAGTGTGTCTGATGGAGCTTAAATACACAGATTTCAAAACAACTTCGAAAAACATCCAGATCAGTATTTCCCAACATTTTCGTGCGGGACATTGGCAACACTAGACCGACATCCACAAGTAAGGTAATACGAGGGGCGTTCAGTAGGTAACGCAATCAGTTTTTTCTCCTCCAATTTCGGTTGAAAAAAATGCGGAATTTGTTGTGCGACGCCGCGGAATATTCCCACTTCAGCCCTTAAAATATGATAGTTCGCGGCGCCAGGCGTGGCCTTCAAAATGACGTCTGTAACGGAATGCGTCCAAGTAGGGAGCTGTCATTGAATTTCTTTTGGAGTAAAATTAGAGCATCGCAGATATTCATACGCGCTTGCAGAATGTCTACCGAGAGCTGGCAATGAACAAAATCACGGTGAGTCATTGGGAGAGGCGTCTGTCATCGTCGCAAGAAGGCCCCGCAAGCCTGTCAGATCTCCCGCTGTGCCGGCGGGCCGCACACAGCTGTCACTTCTGCATTGTTGGAACGTGCGGGTATTCTCATGCGAGATGATCAACGGATCACAAGCAAACACCTCGCTGCTTAACGAGACGTCTCTCTTGATAGTGCTGACACTCTTGTCCACCAGTGGGGGTAATCAAAGGTGTACGCGCATTGGGATCCTCGCCGCGTAACAGAGGACCATAAAGAGCGACGGAGGATCATCTGCGCGGACTACTTGAGCGTTACGAGGCTGAACGTTACAGTTTTTGTCGAGCATCGTCACAGGCGATCACAGGCGATGAAACATCACTTCGAACCGGAAACAAGACGGCAATCCGAAGAAAAAGTTCAAAGCCACATCCTTAACCGGTACTTTGAAGGGGTTATTCTATTTTATGTCCTCCTTCACGGTCCAGCGAATAACTCTGAAGTGTACTGTGCTGCCCTCATGAAATTGAAGAAACGACTTCAGGATGTTGGCTGCCACAAAAATGCGTAAGAACTTCTTCTCTGTGAGAACGCAAGGCCTCACACAAGTCCGCACACCAGAGAAGAGCTCACAAAACTTCACTGGACTGTTCTTCCTCGTCCATCTTCCAGCCCGGATCTCGCACTTTTCGACTTCCATCTGTTTGGCCCAATGAAGGATGCACTCCGCGGGAAGCCGTACGTGGGTGATGGGGAGGTTATCGATGCAGCAGGACGTTGGCTGCGACGTCGTCCAGTAGACTGGTACCATGCGGGCATAAAGGCCCTCCCAGTCTGTTGCAGTAAGGCCGTCGCGCTGAACCGAGACTATGCTGAAAAACAGGATTTTGTAGTCAAAACAGAGGGGAATAATGTTGTGTCTTGGAATGCTGAGAAAAAAAAACAGTCTGATTTCAGAAAAAAACTCATCGAACGCCCCTCGTGGATATGAAGAATTTGTCAGTTTTCTTCAAAGCAGGCCGAAAGATTCATAAGTACACATATTAAATAAAATGAAATGTAAATTACCTACTGTCATCGATAAGAAACGGACCACAAATTTTAAGAAAATAAGCAGTATTACTCGCATTGATGCTAACTGGCATGCACGCCTGAAGACGCATGACATAATTCTAGGATCTCCAGATGCAGCATATACCCTGAAACCAATGTTATTTCCGTACATTTTTCCAGAGAAACAGCTCCAGGGTGTTTTAATCGCCTCTCGGTAGGCTTTGGTCCCCATATTTTCATCGCTCTGCAGTATCTTTCTGTGAGGTTCTGGACGTGGTTTCCCGTACCCATTTTTCTTCTCTCGACAATCTCTCCAAAAGTTGGAAGACATTCTGTACTTTGAAACCCTGCATACAAAACGTGTTAGGTCTCACTTTTAAGATTCTTGAACCACGATGAGCGTCCACCACCGCCACATTTCTATAGCAAATACCTAATCTGTAAATCTTATCGTGATGGTCAGTATTAATGTGTCCGCATTCTGGTACATGCCTTTCAAATTCACGACATTTAGCGGCCGACGCGTCTGTTTCGTTACTTATTTCTTTAAAAAGTTCCTCAGTTGAGAAACATGAGTGAACGTCAGTACAAACCTGTCAGTGTGTATTGGCTAAACCTGTTTCGACACTTACCCGTAAGTCGAGGCTGCTGTAAATTGCTGTAGCATCTAAACCGTTTTAGCCAGTAAACAACATGCGTGAGTACTGACTTATAACCTCTCTAGTGAGTACTTAACATTCTTAATGGAGCAGGGAACGAAAAGAGCACTAACATAAGACTCTCGAAAATCTTGGTAGAGTGGCGTCTTTACGTAGCTAGCCGTCGTATAGCATGCACCAGTTCGCTGTTCGCTGAATGTGTTGCAGTGTGGTCTGCACCACTCCAGCGGTTTGTGAATATTCGCTTAAGACGACTGCAGAAACTAGATGGTCTCTATCTGGAAAATACATTTCATCTGCATGAAGAACGACATAGTTAGAAGTATATATAAACGCATTACTGCGAAAGGCATAGATCCCGAGTTCGAGTCTCGGTCAGGCACACAGTTTTAATCTGCCAGGAAGTTTCATTACTGCGTTATTCTCTGTGACTGAGGAATGTTAGACATTGCCAGTACACCTCTATGTGACTGTTTTCCCAAGAATTAAATCACATAATTCTATGTGTCGAACAGGCAGTCACTTCATTGTATAGTACAAGTACCTTTGATTGATTGTGTCCAAGTTCTTTAAAGAACACAACAGTTTCTTTTACCTCACACGTTTCATCGGTGAACCTTTCTTTATTTCGCTCTTCGTCGCTTTTTCTTTTTACGACGACCGAGTATCCAGTTCAACTACAGGTCTGCACTAAGCGCATCATGCTCTTGTCGTTACGGCTTGAGTTTTCTGGATTTCTCGCTGTTTCCTTATGTTATTGCGGTTTTTGTATTTTTGTGAAGTTTTCGTCGTTCTATTGCAGCTGCAATGACCAGATAACCTGATTTCAGCGTCACTTCACTGCACTTTGCGCTACTGCCGGTGATGCATCAGCCCGCCCTACATACGATGATATTCTCTGTCTCGAGCACGCTTCGTATGGAACATCATCCTCCACGTTCACCGATTTGCCCAATATTTAACAAAGAAAAGAAAACACAGGAATATAAAGTTATAGACCACCTGTCGCATACTAAGGCTTCAAAAATATGAAGACGAATTATTCGAAAGTCACAGCGTAACTCCCAATACTTCAATTTTTTCCTAACTAGTTCTCCCACTGCCCTCCTCTCATGTGGTTCCTTGGCACCATCTTCAACAGCAGTTTCCTCCTCTGGCGTCTACTGGCGACAGGGCTCCCTCTCAAGATCTCTCTCCCTGGAACCCGACAGATCTACTACATTTATACTCCGCAAGCCATCCAATGGTGTGTGGCGGAGGGCACTTTACGTGCCACTGTCATTACCTCCCTCCCTTTCCTGTTCCAGTCGCGTATGGTTCGCGGGAATAACGACTGCCGGAAAGCCTCCGTGCGCGCTCGAATCTCTCTAATTTTACATTCGTGATCTCCTCGGGAGGTATAAGTAGGGGGAAGCAATATATTCGATACATCATCCAGAAACGCACCCTCTGGGAACCTGGACAGCAAGCTACACCGCGATGCAGAGCGCCTCTCTTGCAGAGTCTGCCACTTGAGTTTGCTAAACATCTCCGTAACGCTTACCAAATAATCCTGTGACGAAACGCGCCGCTCTTCAACGTCAGCAAGTGGCTGAAAGAAACGGTACCTGGGGATCCGAGGGCTGCCAACTCTTCATCCGTCACCACATTCACCGCAGATAGGCACTCGAAGAATCACAGCCACTAACGGCTGTGATCGAGTAAAATAATAAGAAGAAGAAGAAAGAGAAGAAGAAGGTGAAGAAGAACAATCGGAACAGGACGACTCCAGTGACTCTGGAGGCTCCAGATCCCCCACCCTATCAGATTCTGAACCAAAGCTAATTAATGTGGTTCCATCCCCATAGATAACTGGCAGTGATCCTGATGCGTCACTGAACCTCCTGTCGCCTTCATGCATTGCCTGAAAACCCATAAAGTGCAACTGCAATGGATATTAGTGTCACCTGCCAGAATTATTTCCTCCACTTCTGCAGTTTGCGTTGCTCTGCTTGGGAAGCATCTCACTGGTGACCACTCCCCAATGCCCAGTGGTTATCGTGCATTCTGTCAGAACTTCGGTGGCCCCAAGATGGAATATGGAGGGATCTGTTTATTAACTCGCCAGGCGTCGTCAGTGAGTAGATTCCTCTTTGTGTCACGTTGGAACAATAGCGGTGCAGGTGCAAACGACTTCAGCAATTACCATTTGCAACATTTACTTATCTCCAGGCAGGCCACTTACTTGCGCTGAATTGACCACCTTAATCCAAAAACAACCCCCTCTACCTGTGGGGGAGTACCTCTTCCTCCGGTAGGAGCCTTCAAACTGATCAGCTTCTTACTGACCACGACCTGTATTTTCTCAGTGATACTACTCCTTCCAATTCTGAGCCATCCATAGCACCTTTTCAGCTATCACTCTAACGAGCTCTTCCGCCCACTCTCATGGTTTCACTAGATTGGTCACTACATAACCATTTTTGGAACAGCGACCACTTTACAGTGACCCTGTCACTTCCTTGCCACCTCAGACGGACTGACTATCATGTTGGGTGCTTTGAAAAGCGAACTGGCAGTTGTATTCCTCTGCTATTACCTTTGCTCCCTCTCTGTCAGACAGCATCGAGAGGCTGTGTAAGGTGACTTTGATGTGATCACTCATGCCGCCAGGACTGCTGTTCCTCTTTCTGGAGGCCCATCCAACGCTGGCCAGTGTTGTGGTGGAGCAAAGACATTGCAATAGCTGTTCTGGGTCGCCGAAGAGCTCTGTAGTGTTTTAAGCAACGTCCTTCACCAAGAAACCTTAATAATTTTAAGCGATTAATGCTAAGGTTTGCTATGTAATCAAACACAGAAGGAATGCTGGGAGTGCTATGTCTGCTCCCTGGAAACGTATCCTTATTCACCCCATGTGTGGACCAAGCTCCATTGTCTTCCGGGCTGCTAAAGATCCAAACTGTACTGGGTCCATTCCTTCGAAATGGACTCTGCAGTAATCAGTCACCTCTTGCTAAACACCTTGCTACTCACCTTGCAACTCTGTCAGTATCTTCTTATTATGTGGCTCCCCCTCCAGATATGCAATTGACAAACTTCTTTTTCACCCCTCGCCATTCTGAGTTATATAATGAACCTTCCACTAACTGGAAATCGCTTCAGGCTCGTGTCTGATTCCATTCACAATCAGATGATGCAACATCTGACTTACTGGAACACTCCATCTTCTCAGGGTCTTCAATCCTATTTGGCTGGAGGGTGTCTCCATTTCGCAATGACGAGACAGTATTATCATCGTTCCAGTCCTTAAGCCGGACAAAAACCTAACATCCATCGATAGTTACGATTAGTCTCACACACAAGCTCTGCAAACTGGTTAGGGTGCAAACGGCAATCCGACAGGCTTCTTCCAAACGCACGCGCCTCATTGCAGCCTTTTTTTTATTCACGGAAGGTGTGCCATACCATCTGGCACCATTACATTTTACTTACCCTCTATGAATAGAGCTTTCAAGGCTCCCTACCTGTTTTTATCCATCCGGGTTTTCTGGTTCTATTGATACTTCACTCAGCTCACCATGGGCCCAAAGGAATGGCTTTCCACACGCCTCGCGCTATGACACTTCCTCATCGCCATTAATGGGTAAGTGTCCTCTGTGAGGCCACTGGTCATGCCTGCGCTGTATGTCGACGTCTTCTGGATTTTGTATAGCTTCCACTTAGTAACCTTGGCTGAATCAGATGGGCCTCTGCTTGGACGCTGTGCCATGGTTTCCAATTCACTCCAGCAAAAATATGGGTCATGCATTTTTGTCATGATACCACAGTCTAATCTGAACCAGAATTCTACTTGGGTACACTGTACAGTCCCGATTTTTTGCGATTTCTCTTTGACAAGAACCTGACTTGGCTGCCCCATAGTCGATAACTAAAGACTAGCTGGACGAAGGAGCTTAACACTCTCAACTTCCTTGCCCACACCTCTCAGGACGCGTATCGCGCTACTCTCCTTCGTATCTACTGAGCTCTTGTCCAATCTCGACTGTGGTTGCCAAGTCTACGGCTCAGCGTTGCCTTCGGCTTTGAAATTGTTAGACCCTTTCCATCATCGTGGAGCTAGAGTGGCCACTGGTGCATTCCAGACTAGTCCCATAGACAGTCTCCTCGCAAAGCTGGGATCCTCCGTCTTCAGTTCTGATAGTACCAAATCTTTCTCACATATGCAATCGTCATTACACAATTTCCTGAACATCCAACACATCCTATTCGTTTTGCATACGCGTGACATCAAATCCATGACCCGCCCTCTGGTGGGATTACAAGTCCGTATGCGCCTCTCAGCCCTCTCTCAGGATCTTCACGTATCCTCTAGAATGTACTTTCTGTGTTTTCTCCTTCCCCGCACCCCTGCCCCCTCCCCTTGGTTTTTACCCGGGCCAAGAATCGGAAAAGATATGTTTCCGCGGTCTAGTCTCAATCGCTTGCATGACCTTTTGGTTTTGTTCCCTTCAGTTCTTAAGGAGTAGCAGGGTGCCACCGTCTTTTACAATGACAACTCTAAAATCGTGGATAGGACGTGTTATTCTTCTACATTTCCCGCCGGTCAGGAACATCAATCTTTGCTGGGAACATGAGTGCGTCTACGGCGGGGCGATGTTATTCCCTTACCCAAATCAACCAACAAATCATCGAGCACGTGACTTTCTGATAACCGAAATTTTACGTCGCTAATATGGGATGTAGTCTTTTGAGGAAACCGAATGCACGACCAGAAATCATTACTTTTATTTATATAATACGACGTGTGGCATTGTTTATCTACATCTATACTCCGCGAGCCACCTTACGGTGTGTGGTGCGACTGATCACTACATTTTCTTAGTTCATTGACGGATCTATGCAGACGTCGAGAGAATTGTTTCCAAACAATGAGCTAAATCTTCGTTACACAGCAAGCTGAGATTTTGTTGCCCGTTGCACTGTTGCACTGAACCTCTGTTGCATTCGAATCATTCTGAAGAAGAATCCGTCACAGCTAGGAAACGGTGGAGGCCTGCTGATTGGCAAGATGCGCATGAGACAGAGATTGTGGAACGGCTTCTGACAGCAAAATGCTGAAACCAGAGCCCCTACTGACAGAGCTTGTGCTGGCGTCGCCGCAGGCAGCGGCACGTCCGCCGGTGAGTCAGCGCGCTCGCGTCACCGGCCGTCCGGCGCTCAGTGCACTGAACGCGGAAAGCGTTACTGCCGATGCACCAGTGACGTGTGTGTCATATACTGGGAAACGTCCCATATTCTTACAGGAGACAGTTTGGTCAAAAATAGAAAAAAAACTGACTTCTCGTAGCTGGAGTTCACATTCACAATTTTGCAGTGTTCGACTTGAAACGTAATGGCCATACAACAAAAATTTCATTAGTGGATCCGATAAATGAATAATTTCATAGTTAAAGGCTATCGTGACGTCCTTTAAGAGATTTCTTATAAATACACGTATCTACAAACAAATACTTACTGAGACATGGGTCACTCTGTCATACGGCAGTCGCCCCTCCGTTCAGATGCAAGGAGATTCTCTAAGTGGTTAAAACTCTTTTTTTTTCATATCATTCGGCTCTCCTTTCAATACACCTGCTTACCTACTCTCGGATTTGTTCACTTCCAACGGACGCACTCTCCTTTTATGTGTGTTCGTTGCTTAACTACAGGTGACGGGGAGGCGATAATGCCGGACACCCTTGGCCAATACATCGCTCAAAAGTTGAATCAGTTGCTGTCAGAGGCGTAGGAAATGGGGTGGTGCCCCGCCGTGCATGAACCATTTTTGTACCTTTGCGCCATTTCTAGCGTCTGCTTACATACCTGCTGGAACGTTGTTGCCACAAATCTTAAAAAATTCATGACAGATTTACTTAATATTTTAGCTAGTACTCTAACGAGCATTCGGACAGACATAGATTATACATTTTAATTTATACACAGTGTAAAGATGTATGCAATATTTAAAGGGAAATCCTTGTCACCAAAAATCTCGAAAAGTTCCTTACCTATTGACTTGAAATTTTCACACGTTACTCTAATAAACATTCAGATGGACAGAAAGAGCAAAATAAACTGGTGCACCAGCCTAATATCGAATAGGTGCCCGCGACTCGACGTGGCAAGGGTCGACCAATGTCTGAAATAGTGATGGAGGGAATTGATACCATAAATCCTGCAGGGCTGTCCATAAATCCGTAAGAATACGAGAGGTAGAGATCTCTTCTGAACAGCACGTTGCAAGACGTCTCATATGTGCTCAGTAATGTTCATGTCTGGGGAATTTGGTGGCCACCGGAAGTCTTTATACTCAGAAGAGTGTTCCTGGAGCCACTCTGTGGCAATTCCGGACGTGTGGGGTGTCGCATTGTCCTGCTGGAATTGCCCAAGTCCGTCGGCATGCAGAAACGGCATGTTTGGATGCAGGTGATCAGACACTATGCTTACCTACCTGTCACCTGTCAGAGTCGTATCAGCCGACCGGAGTGGCCGTGCGGTTCTAGGCGCTACAGTCTGGAGCCGAGCGACCGCTACGGTCGCAGGTTCGAATACTGCCTCGGGCATGGATGTGTGTGATGTTCTTAGGTTAGTTAGGTTTAATTAGTTCTAGGTTCTAGGCCACTGATGACCTCAGAAGTTAAGTCGCATAGTGCTTAGAGCCATTTGAACCAAGAGTCGTATCTAGACGTATCAGGGGTCCCATATCATTCAAGCTGCATACGTCCCACAGCATTACAGAGTCTCCACCAGCATGAACAATCCCCTGCTGACATGCAGGGTCCATGGATTCATGAGATTGTCTCCATACCCGTACACATCCATACACTCGATACGATTTGAAATGAGACTAGTTCCATCAGGCAACATGTTTTCAGTCATCGACAGTCCAATGTCGGTGTTGACGGGCACAAGCGAGACGTAAAGCGTTGTGTCGTGCCGTCATCAAGGGTACACGAGTGGCTCCGAAAGCCCATATTGATGATGTTTTGCTGAATGGCTCGCACGCTGACACTTGCTGATGGTCCAACACTGAAATCTGCAGCAATATGCTGAAGGGTTGCACTTACGTTGAACGACTCTCTTCCGTCGTCGTTGGTCACGTTCTTGCAGGATCTTTCTCTGGCCGCAGTGATGTCGCACATTTGATGTTTTACCGGATTCCTGATATTCACGGTACACTCGTGAAATGGTCGTACGAGAAAATTTCCACTTCATCGCTACCTCGGAGATGCTGTGTCCAATCGCTTGTGCGACACCACGTTCAATCTTGATAACTTGCCATTGTAGCAGCAGTAATCGCTCTAACAACTGCGACAGACACCTGTTGTCTTATATAGGCGCTGCCGACCGCAGCGCTGTATTCTACCTGTTTGCATATCTCTGTATTTGAATACACATGCCTATACCACTTTCTTTGGCCCTTCAGTATATTTTTAATATATATGATATAGAAATGGATACTGAATGAACATTAATAAAACCGACAAACTGCGGGGATTCATTCCTGACTGGAAATGGAGGTAGTAAAGTCCTATGAATACGTATCCGGAAATATACGGTGTGCGTGCAACGGCAACAAATCGTTCTGGAAAACAGTTTATAGCTGTATCACATCCACGTCACAACAGATGTTCAGAGTGACTTCCACAGGATTGCAGGTGACCGGGATATTAGCGGTTGTCATGTGGGATACACGTAATCGTACTTTGGCTTACACTACGTTGGCGGGCCCCTTGCCTGGACCTTGTACTAGGCTTCGTCGGTCCTCCAAATCTGGTTTACGTACTGCCCGCCTTCTCCCTGCAAGTTCATCTGTCTGAAAGGACCCATGATCACACAAAAAAGCCTTGAAATGTTGTGTGATGTGGCTGGTGTCTGTGATGGTACTTGTTTTGGGTATAGCCGTGCTGCCTCTCGATCGTTTCCGTCTGCTTGGCCATACCCGAACACCATCTTGGCTTGTTCCCGACATAAATACCGCACCATTCTGCTGCTTACCGTACGCTGCGTCAATCACAAATCCTACAAAACACACGTGGTCAGAGGGACTGTCATTCGTCAGCGCCATCTAGCGTGGCAACGATGCGCTTTCGGACACATATTCATTGCACTTTTTCCTCCATTTCCCGTCAGCAACGCGTCCTGCGGTTTGTCGCTTATATTGATGTTCGCTCTGTCTGTATCATAGTATGGAAAAACTTTTGGTAGCAAATTATTTTTAAAAACGACTATGTACAGGTCAGTTTTTTAAACTGGCTGCTAGAAAGGAAATGCTGTGCTTTGACCTGCTTTGAATACGTATGGCTTTGTTTTTTTTTTCTCGCAATCATTTTTTTAGTGGTTTAATGCCCTACTAAGGTAGTTAAAAAGTGATCTACATGATAGTGCACTGTTTTGTTTCCTTCGCAGCAATCTGTTTTGAAAGAAAACAGAAAAGTTGTATTTGTTGCTTGTCAGATTATGAATAGAATATTACTGTGGAAACTGAAGGAATCTGAATCTAGATCAGAGAGGGAAGAGGGACGAAATGAACATAGAGAGGGGGAAGGAAAAGGAGGAGATGGTCAAAGAGAGACTGAGGGGGATATGAACAGAGAGAGGGGGGAGAAGGAGATTGGGTGTCATATCCAATGCCCATACATATTTAGCCATTGCAAAGTATTGTTGGTTCTGGTAGTGATTAATAAAATAAACAAGTCGTCCTTCAGCAGGCGTGTTAGTCATTAACTCTGTGTTACTTAGCACAAAAAATGATATAAGCAACCGTATCTTTACCTTTCCTTAAAGAATATTTATGTTCCATGTAAGATAAGCAGTCGTAACTTCGGTAGCAACAATTCGAGCTGCATCTTTCTTTTTATGTTGATACTGCGTGAGCCGGCCGGAGTGGCCGTGCGGTTCTAAGCGCGTCAGTTTGGAACCGCGTGACCGCTACGGTCGCAGGTTCGTATCCTGCCTCGGGCATGGATGTGTGTGATGTCCTTAGGTTAGTTAGGTTTAAGTAGTTCTAAGTTCTAGGGGACTGATGACCTCAGTAGTTAAGTCCCATAGTGCTCAGAGCCATTTGATACTGCGTGAAGAGTTTGACAGAGCACTGAAAAACCTAAGTCGAAACAAGGCTCCGGGAGTAGATAACATTCCATCAGAACTATTGATAGCCTAGGGAGAGCCAGCCCTGACAAAACTCTACCATCTGGTGAGCAAGATGTATGAGACAGGCGAAATACCCTCAGACTCCAAGAAGAATATAATAATTCCAATCGGTGTGGAAATGACCGAACTGTCAAATACAAACACGAATTCTTTACAGACAAATGGAAAAACTGGTAGAAGCCGACCTCGGGGGAGATCAGTTTGGATTCCGTAGAAATATTGGAACACGTGAGGCAATACTGACCCTACGACTTATCTTAGAAAATAGATTAAGGAAAGGCAAACCTACGTTTCTATCATTTGTAGACTTAGAGAAACTTTTTGCCGATGTTGACTGGAATACTCTCTGTCAAATTCTGAAGGTGGCAGGGGTCAAGTACAGGGAGCGAAAGGCTATTTACAACTTGTACAGAAACCAGATGGTAGTTATAAGAGTCGAGGGGCATAAAAGGGAAGCAATAGTTGGGAAGGGAGTGAGTGAGACAGGGTTGTAGCCTATCCCCGATGTTATTCAATCTGTATATTGAGCAAGCAGTTAAGGAAACAAAAGAAAAATTCGGAATAGGATTTAAAATCCATGGAGAAGAAATAAAAACTTTGAGGTTCGCCGAAGACATTGTACGTCTGTCAGAGACAGCAAAGGACCTGGAAGGGCAGTTGAACGGAATGGACAGTGTCTTGAAAGGAGGATATAAGATGAACGTCAACAAAAGCAAAACGAGGATAATGGAATGTAGTCGAATTAACTCGGGTGATGCTGAGGGACAGCGTATATCAGCAGTTACTACAGTGACAGGAAATATGAAATGTTTCGTAAGAATGTCCACTAGTCATGCAAGACCAATGATGAAAAATATTTGCTTCAAATTAACAAACAAGAAAGCGAACCCACTTCACGACAGTTACTTACAGCGTATAATGAATTAACATACTGCTCGAAATTGTCGCGAGATGTGATATAATTTCTTGGTCACCCTGTCGCACGAAGCTATGCCGTAAATGACCAACGGGTGAGAGTACATTACCGAAAAGTCCGTTTGACGGGTAACGGTTACAAAATACTCTATGTGTTTTTTACAAAAGAATATAAAGGCTGGTGGAAGCCGACTTAGGCGAAGATTGATTTGGTTTCCGTAGATATTTATGTCCATGCGACGAAGTACTGTCCCTATGAGCCATCATAGAACACAGGCTAAAAAATGATAATCGTATGTTTAAGACGTTTGTGGATTTAGGAAAAGCATCTGACAGTATTGACTGGTAGACACTCTTTGGATTTCTGAAGTTATGAGATACGACGCCAGGATATTTATATACAACTTGTACAGGTACCAGACTGCAGAGATCTGAGTGAAATGACTTGGAAAAGAGGCTTTAGTTGAGATGACAATGAATCAGGTTTGTAGGCTACCTCCGATGTTATTCTATCTGAACACAGAACAGGCAGTAAAGCAACCCTGTAGTTTAATTGCAGAAACGCTCCCAAACAGATTAGCGAAGCGGACTTATTTAGTGATGAATGCGATGAAATACCAGCAGTTGTAAGCCCGTTGTCGAGAAATTAACAGCGAAGCAAAGTGTAGCGGATTTTCGAATTGCGTCGGCAGTAAACCTATGCAGAGCTGTTCACACTGGGCTGCGACCATATGTTTCGTGATAACTGCGAGCGAGACGACTTTTGGCAACGGTGGACGGCTAGCGGGAGATAAATGACAGTCTCAAGAAGCATGAATATTCTCGTTTCCAATGGGGTGATCCAACCAGTTCCATTTTCTCGTAATTCCTGCTCTTATCCACCGACAGACTCGTGTATTAAAACCATTTGATTGTCGCTACCCCCAGCTTGATTATTTCTGTACGTAATGTGCAGTGCCGGCAGTGTCGCTTTCAATGTTGTTTATTAGTTAATGGACAGGATGGGAGTTGTTGAGGAGTTTGGAGGGGGGCGGCGTGAGGGAAACGGAAGCAGTGAAGTAAGAGGTTGATATTCTTCAACTTATGAGGAGCGATGAGCTGGCAGGCAGCGACTTGCTTGCAGATCTTTGAACCGTAACCATAACCGTAGCCGCTGTCGTCGAAGGAATTACCGTGGGCAGCCGAGACTCTTCACGAAGCAGATATACATTGTGTGCTCAAAAGTATCCGGACACCCCCAAAAAAATACGTTTTTCATATTAAGTGCATGGTGCTGCCACCTACTGCCATGTACTCCATATCAGCGACCTCAGTAGTCGTTAGACATCGTGAGAGAGCAGAATGGGGCGTTCCACGGATCTCACGGACTTCGAACGTGATCAGGTGATTGCGTATCGCTTCTATCATACGTCAGTACACGAGGTTTCTATACTCCTAAACATCCCTAGGTCCACCGTTTCCGATATGATAGTGAATGGAAACGTGAAGGGACAGTACAGCACAGAAGCGTACAGGACGACCTCGTCTGTTGACTGACAGGACCGCCGACAGTTGAAGAGGGTCGTAATGTGTTATAGGCAGACATGTATCCAGACCATCACACACGAATTCCAAACTGCATCAGGATCCACTATGCAAGTTAGGCGCCAAGAACTTGTAAGGCATTTTCTGCCAGGTGTCCGGATACTTTTGATCATATAGTGTACAAGTACACGTACAGGGATTTTTGCCGAATTCCATATAACAGCGCAGAAAATATAGTTTTTTGTTGCTACATAGCAATAATGCTGGAAAGTTTTTTATCTTTACGCTTTCCTGACACTTTTTCGTCACTCATCAAGGAAAAATGTCGTACAAGCGCGCATAACACTGGCGCAAAATTTGTCAAAGTAATGTTGACTTCTAACGACGGATGGCGCAGCGTTACAAGACTTAGAGAACTTAAGCATAACAATAAAGTACTGCAGAATTTGATATTATTGTTTTCCTAGTACTATTAACGAAAAAAGCATGCCAAATTTGAAAGAACGCAAACTCCCCAAGATTGGCAAAGTTTTACAGAAGTTCGAAATATGGCGCGTACTTCTATGCGAGATGCTTTTAATAATTTCCACAATGAAATTCTGTCTCGAAATCTGGCAGAAAACCCAAAGAGATTCTGGTCATACATAAAGCACACCAGTGGCAAGACGCAATCAATACCTTCACTGCGCGATAACAACGGTGAAGTCACTGATGAGACAGTGCCATTAAAGCAGAGTTATTAAACACGGTTTTCCGAAACTCCTTCACCGAAGAAGACGAAGTAAATATTCCTGAATTCCAATCAAGAACAACTGCCGAAATGAGAAACGTAGAAGTAGATATCCTCGGAGTAACAAAGCAGCTTCAATCACTTAATAAAGGCAAGGCCTCCGGACCAGATTGTATACCAGTCAGGTTCCTCTCAGAGTATGCTGATAAAATAGCTCCATATTTAGCAATTATATACAACCAGTCGCTCGCAGAAAGATCCATACCTAAAGACTGGAAAATTGCTCAAGTCACACCAATACCCAAAAAGAGAAGTAGGAATAGTCCGCTGAATTACAGAACTATATCACTAACGTCGATTTGCAGTAGGGTTTTGGAACATATACTGTATTCGAACATTATGAAGTACCTCGAAGAAAACGATTATTGACACATAGCACGGATTCGGAAAATAACGTTCTTGTGAAACACAAGTAGCTCTTTATACTCATGAAGTAACAAGTGCTATCGACAAGGGATGTCAAATTGATTCCATATTTTTGGATTTCCGGAAGGCTTCCGACACCGTTCCTCACAAGCGTCTTCTAACCAAACGGCGTACCTACGGAGTATCGCCTCAGTTGTGCGACTGGATTCGTGATTTCCTGTCAGAAAGGTCACAGTTCGTAGTAGCAGACGGAAAGTCATCGAGTAAAACAGAAGTAATATCCGGCGTTCCCAAAGGAAGTGTTATAGGCCCTCTATTGTTCCTGAACGATATTAACGACATAGGAGACAATCTGGGTAGCAGTTTTAGATTGTTTGCAGATGATTCTGTCATTTATCGTCTTGTAAAGTCATCACATGATCAAAACGACTTGCAAAATGATTTAGATAAGATATCTGTATGGTGCGAAAAGTGGCAGTTGACCCTGAATAAGGAAAAGTGTGAAATTATTCACATGAGTACTAAAAGAAATCAGCTAAATTTCGATTGTGCAATAAGTCACGCAAATCTGAAAGCTGTAAATTCAACTAAATATTTAGGGATTACAATTACAAATAACCTAAATTGGAACGATCACATAGATAATATTGTGGGTAGAGCAAACCAAAGACTGCGATTCATTGGCAGAACACTTAGGAGGTGCAACAGGTCTATTAAAGAGACTGCTTACACCACGCTTGTCCGCCCTATTTCGGAGTATTGCTGTGCCGTGTGGGATCCGCATCAGGTGGGACTGATGGATGACATCGAAAAAGTACAAAGAAGGGCAGCTCGTTTTGTATTATCGCGAAATTGGATGGATAGTGTCATAGACATGACACGTGAATGGGAGCGATAATCATTAAAACAAAGGCGTTTTTGTTGCGACGGGATCTTATGAAATTTCAATCTCAGTTTTCTCCTCCGATTGCGAAAACAATCTTTTGGCACCCACCTACATAGGGAGAAATGATCATCACGATAAAATAAAAGAAATCAGGGCTCGCACAGAAAAATTCAAGTGCTCGTTTTTCCTACGTGCCGTTCGAGAGTGGAACGGTAGAGAGGCAGCTTGAAGTTGGTTCATTGAACCCTCTGCCAGGCACTTTATTGTGAATAGCAGAGTAATCACGTAGATGTAGATTAGGTCGCATTTTATTTGTAAAGCTGAGGACTCATTTTGTAATAATACACTGATCAACCAGAACATTATGACCATCGATACAAACCTCTCCAGGCTATAGCGGCGTCACCTGGCGAGGAGTGACACACGCACGGTGCAAGTACTACGACTGATCGTGTTGACCGTGTGTAAATTGGGGACGGCGCGCAGCCTGAGTCTGACCGAGGGCAGATTCTGCTGACCCGGAGGCTCGGCACGAGCATTTCAGAAACTGCAAAACTTGTCAGCTGTTCGAGGAGTGCTGTGGTGTCTTCAACACGTTACGAAACCAAGGTGAAACCACGTCCAGACGTCGTGGGGTTGGGCGGCCATCCCTCATTATCGATGTCGGACGTCGTAGGCTGGGCAGGGGGGTAAAACAGGAGAGGCGGAAAACTTTGGCGGAACTAACATCAGGCTCTAATGCTGAGCGGGCTACAAGGGTGTGAACACATAGTGCACCGAACACTCCTAACGAAGAGCCGTCGGCCCGTGCATTGTGCCAGTGTTAACGTCACGCCATCGGCAACTACGACAGAAATGAGCTCGTGACCATCGGCACTGGACGTTATCGCATTAATCCCGATACGTTCTTCACCATGCCGATGGGAGGGCACGAATATGTCGTCTTCCTAGGGAACAGCTTGTTGACACCTGTACTGCAGGATGGACTAAGCCTGCCGGCGGCTCCATCATACTCTGAGGAATATTCACGTGGGCATCCATGGGCCCAGGGGAACTTGTGCAAGGTACCATGACGGCCAAGGAGTATCGTACACTGGTTGCCTAACACACGTACACCCCTGCATGGTTCAAATGTCTCTGAGCACTATGGGACTTAACTTCTGAGGTCATCAGTGGCCTAGAACTTAGAACTACTTAAACCTAACTAACATAAGGACATCACACACATCCATGCCCGAGGCAGGATTCGAACCTGCGACCGTAGCGGTCGCGCGGTTCCAGACTGTAGCGCCTAGAACCGCTCGGCCACTCCGGCCGGCACATCCCTGCATGACGATCTTGTTCCGCAACTGAGGTGGCATTTTTCAGCAGGATAATGCGCCATGTCACAAGGCCAGTAGTGAGATAGAGAGGTTCGAGGAATGAAGTGGCGAGTTACAATTGATGTGCTGGCTGCCCAACTCGCCAGACCTGAACCCGCCGAACACATGTGGGAACGTGGCGTCAGAGCTCATCGCCTCCCTCTCCACAATTTACGGGAATTAGATGACATTTTTGTGCAGATGTCGTGCCAACTCCCTCCAGCGATCTACCAACGTTTCATTGCTTCTAAGTCATGACGCGTCGCCGCTGTTATCCGTGCCAAACGTGGACATACTGGCTGTTGGGAACAGTAGGTGGTCATAATGAATGTTCTGGCTGATCAATGCATAATTAAGAATGCAGTATTTCTTAACTCTGCCAAAAAGTTTTTCTCATTCGCGATAAGACTTACAAAAAATAATTAAATGAATAAATAAAATTAACATGGTGTCTGACAGCTTACAGTTATGCTGCAAAACGCCGCACTAGAAAGAGAGAAGCTGCCAATTGTCCGTGGCCAATTTAGACCTAAGACTGACAACGAAACGACATTGCCAGTCTAAATGAATTATAAAGACGCTGAGTGCTCGTAAAACAGCTAATGGAAATTACTGCTGTTTGAGAACAGCATAATCAATTAAAAGGGTGAAAACAAATGTCCCAACAGTTGCGTTCTCGTGTATACGTTCATATGTGAGTTGTTGTTGTTGTAGTCTTCAGTCCTGAGACTGGTTCGATGCAACTCTCCATGCTACCCTATCCTGTGCAAGCTGCTTCATCCCCCAGTACCTACTGAAACCTACATCCTTCTGAATCTGCTTAGTGTATTCATCTCTTGGTCTCCCTCTACGATTTTTGCCCTCCACGCTGCCCTCCAATGTTAAATTTGTGATCCCTTGTTGCCTCAGAAAATGTCCTACCAACCGGTCCCTTCTTCTTGTCAAGTTGTGCCACAAACTCCTCTTCTCCCCAATTCTATTCAGTACCTCCACATTAGTTATGTGATCTACCCATCGAATTTTCAGCATTCTTCTGTAGCACCACATTTCGAAAGCTTCTATTCTCTTCTTGTCCAAACTGGTTATCGTCCATGTTTCACTTCCATACATGGCTACACTCCATACAAATACTTTCAGAAACGACTTCCTGAAACTTAAATCTATACTCGATGTTAACAAATTTCTCTTCTTCAGAAACGCTTTCCTTGCCATTGCCAGTCTACATTTTATATCCTCTCCACTTCGACCACCATCAGTTATTTTGTTCCCCAAATAGCAAAATTCCTTTACTACTTTAAGTGTCTCATTTCCTAATCTAATTCCCGCAGCATCACCCGACTTAATTCGACCACGTTCCATAACCCCCGTTTTGCTTTTGTTGATGTTCATCTTATATCCTCCTTTCAAGGCACTGTCCATTCCGTTCAACTGCTCTCCCAAGTCCTTTGCTGTCTCTGACAGAATTTCGATGTCATCGGCGAACATCGAAGTTTCGGATTTTAATACCTACTCCGAATTTTTCTTTTGTTTCCTTTACTGCTTGCTCAATATACAGATTGAATAACATCTGGGAGAGGCTACAACCCTGTCTCACTCCCTTCCCAACCACTGTTTCCCTTTCATACCGCTCGACTCTTCTAACTGCCATCTGATTTCTGTACAAATTGTAAATAGCCTTTCGCTCCCTGTATTTTACCCCTGCCACTTTTAGAATTTGAGAGTATTCCAGTCAACATTGTCAAAGGCTTTCTGTAAGTCTACAAATGCTAGAAACATAGGTTTGCCTTTTCTTAATCTTTCTTCTAAGATAAGTCGTCAAGTGAGTATTGCCTCACGTGTTCCGACATTTCTACGGGATCCAAACGGATCTTCCATGAGGTCGGCTTCTACCAATTTTTCCATTCGTCTGTAAAGAATTCGCGTTAGTATTTTCCAGCCGTGACTTATTAAACTGATAGTTCGGTAATTTTCACATCTGTCAACATCTGCTTTCTTTGGGATTGGAATTATTATATTCTTCTTGAAGTCTAAGGATATTTCGCCTTACATTTTGCTCACCAGATGGTAGAGTTTAGTCAGTACTGGCTCTGCCAAGGCTGCCAGTAGTTCTAATGAAATGTTGCCTACTCCTGGGGTCTTGTTTCGACTTAGGTCTTTCAGTGCGCTGTCAAACTATTCACGCAGTATCATATCTCCCATTTCATCTTCATCTACATCCTCTTCCATTTCCATAATATTGTCCTCAAGTACACCACCCTTCTACAGACCCTCTATATACTCCTTCCACCTTTCTGCTTTCCCTTCTTTGCTTAGAACTGGGTTCCCATCTGAGCTCTTGATACTCATACACGTGGTTCTCTTTTCTCCAAAGATCTCTTTAATTTTCCTGTAGGCAGTATCTATCTTACCCCTAGTGAGATAAGCCTCTACATCCTTACATTTGTCCTCTAGCCATCCCTGCTTAGCCATTTTGCGCTTCCTGTCGATCTCATTTTTGTGACGTTTGTATTCCTTTTTGCCTGCTTCATTTAATGCATTTTTATATTTTCTCCTTTCACCAATTAAACTCAATATTTCTTCTGTTACCCAAAGTTTTCTACTAGCCCTCGTCTTTTTACCTACTTGATCCTCTACTGCCTTCACTACTTTATCCCTCAGAGCTACCCATTCTTCTTCTATTGTATTTCTTTCCCCCATTCCTGTCAATTGTTCCCTTATGCTCTCCCTGAAACTCTCTACAACCTCTGGTTTAGTCAGTTTATCCAGGTCCCATCTCCTTAAATTCCCACCTTTTTGCAGTTTCTTCAGTTTTAATCTACAGTTCATAACCAATAGATTGTGGTCAGAGTCCACATCTGCTCCTGGAAATGCCTTACAATTTAAAACCTGGTTCCTAAATCTCTGGTTTACCATTATATAATCTATCTGATACCTTCTAGTATCTCCAGGATTCTTCCATGTATACAACCTTCTTTTATGATTCTTGAACCAAGTGTTAGCTATGATTAAGTTATGCTCTGTGCAAAATTCTACCAGACGGCTTCCTCTTTCATTTCTTACCCCCAATCCATATTCACCTACAATGTTTCCTTCTCTCCCTTTTCCTACTCTCGAATTCCAGTCACCAATGACTATTAAATTTTCGTCTCCCTTCACTACCTGAATAATTTCGTTTATCTCATCATACATTTCTTCAATTTCTTCATCATCTGCAGAGCTAGTTGGCATATAAACTTGTACTACTGTAGTAGGGGTGGGCTTCGTGTCTATCTTGGCCACATTAATGCGTTCACTATGCTGTTTGTAGTAGCTTACCCGCAATCATATTTTTTTATTCATTATTAAACCTACTCCTGCATTACCCCTATTTGATGTTGTGTTTATAACCCTGTATTCACTTGACCAAAAGTCTTGTTCCTCCTGCCACCGAACTTCGCTAATTCCCGCTATATCTAACTTCAACCTATCCATTTCCCTTTTTAAATTTTCTAACCTACCTGCCTGATTAAGGGATCTGGCATTCCAGGCTCCGATCCGTAGAATGCCAGTTTTCTTTCTCCTGATAACGACGTCCTCCTGAGAAGTCCCCGCCCGGAGATCCGAATGGGGGATTATTTTACCTCCGGAATATTTTACCCGAGAGGACGCCCTCGGGAAAAATTACGGTCGTAGTTTCCCCTTGCTTTCAGCCGTTCGCAGTACCAGCAGAGCAAGGCCGTTTTGGTTAGTGTTACAAGGCCAGATCAGTCAATCATCCAGACTGTTGCCCCTGCAACTATTGAAAAGGCTGCTGCCCCTCTTCAGGAACCACACGTTTGTCTGGCCTCTCAACAGATACCCCTCCGTTGTGTTTGCACCTACGATACGGCCATCTGTGTCTCTGAGGCACGTAAGCCTCCCCACCAACGTCAAGGTCCATGGTTCATGGGGGGAAATGTGAGTTATAAGAAAAATTTCCTCCACATTAGCTACAGAAAAGACAAACATGTAATCTAAATATGACTCTTATGTTGCGCACCTCTCACTGTTGGGATACACCTGTGCCACTGCACTGTTTCGTCTATTTCCCACACCAACAAACTTGCTGTACCTTCATTTTAAAAATATTCCACTGTAAATTGTGGCAAGCGCTATTCTTCATTCAAAGTACTCTCGAGTATCGTCTAAAACGTATATAAATTTATTATTTAGAAAAAAAAACAACGTTGGTTCAGTGATACAGGAGATAAGAAAGTTCATGTATCGAACGTTTCGGCATACTCAGTGGTTTGAAAATGGTACCAGCTGAGGTTATGCAATGAGCCTTATACAACTTGCTGTTTGCCCCGCAATATATCCTCATTTACATGTTGTAAGTAGGCTGTTTAGGTTTTTATATTGGTAACGCCACGTAGCGCTCTGTATGAAAATCACTGACTGTGCTGTGTGCCGTCTGTGGCTAGTTTGCATTGTTGTCTACCATTGTAGTGTTGGGCAGCTGGATGTGAACAGCGGGTAGCGTTGCACAGTGGAGGTGAGCCGCCAGCAGTGGTGGATGTGGGGAGAGAAATGGCGGAGTTTTGAAATTTGTAAGACTGGATGTCATGAACTGCTATATATATATTATGACTTTTGATGACTATTAAGGTAAATACATTGTTTGTTCTCTATTAAAATCTTTCATTTGCTAACTATGCCTATCAGTAGTTAGTGCCTTCTGTAGTTTGAATCTTTTATTTAGGTGGCAGTAGTGGCGCTTGCTGTATTGCAGGAGTTCGAATAACCAAGATTTTTGTGAGGTAAGTGATTTGTGAAACGTATAGGTTAATGTTAGTCAGGGCCATTCTTTTGTAGGGATTTTTGAAAGTCAGATTGCGTTGCGCTAAAAATATTTGTGTGTCAGTTTAAGTACAGTCATGTATAATTTTTCTAAGGGGACGTTTCATATGGCGACCCTGCCAGGATACCTCACTGGAATCTTCTGATTTTGTTCTTGTAGTTTGTGTAATTAGTGTAGCTATTGTTTATTGCCAGCGTGTAATCATAGAGAGAATTTCCTTTGTAGTTGTAGTTTTCATTCTTGTACAGTAAAACAGTTGTGGCATGCATGTAGATTTGCACCAAGTATTTCGCAGCTGTGCTTGCAATTAACGAGATATTATTTTCAATGCTATGCTAATGTGTTTTCTTATTTTTCCCATCAAATTGTGCTTTTCTTTGTTGTTGTGTGAAATATTGTGACAATAATGGCGTTTGAAAAACGTAATATTAGGCTCCAAAGTAAACTGAGAAATGACAGTGAAGACGAAAGCAGTGTTTTAGCGCCACCGTGTAATGAATTAACTAATGTTCAATCTAGTAATTTGGTAACTGTGCATAGGGAAATGGAGCGGGCTACAAATAATGGTGTAGGCAGTGAAACAATTAGTGAACAGGGAAGCATTATCGACCGATCGGTCGGCAACAGCTTGCCTCAGGAATCCGAAATGACAGGACACAATCTTGCAAATACTGTAGATTCAGCTTTTGCGTCCTCGCCATTTTCTCAAATAAGTCAGGACACATTTTCTGCTTTTCAAAATGCGAATATTGTCGGTTCAAATGCATTGCCGAATAGCACTGAGGAACATGTTTCAAACACCAGTGCATTGTTATTACAATTAATGCAACAAATGGGACAAAAGCTTCAAAAGTTAGACACAATGGAACAAAATCTTCAAAAGTTAGACACAATGGAACAAAATCTTCCAAAGTTAGACACAATGGAACAGCACCAGAGGCAAACGCAGCAACATTTAGACACAATGGAACAAAATCTTTGGAAGTTAGACACCATGCTTGAACAAACACGTGAAGATTTAACTACTGAGTTACATAACATTGAATCGAAATGTCAAAAAGTCTAATGTCATAAAAACACAAATTTGTGAGCATTTTCAACCTATTTTTTCGCGGCATGAAAATGCATTACAGAATCACGAAGCAGCCATAAAAGAACTGCAAACTATTGTTCATGAAAATCATGAGACCTTGCAAGCTAAAATTGATTCAGTTGCATCTACCGATTCGGTTATGCTGCTTGCAAAAACTCAGGAAAATTTAAAGAACACAGTAGATACGATTTCAACACAAATGGACACTCTGAAACTTGGTTCAGAAAAACACACTGAGGAAATAAGTACACTATCGGAGAAAGTAGCCGAACTTTCAGATCAGTTCACTAACTTATCTACAAAGGTAGATGATGATCTGAATGACACAAGACCTGTAGCCTTCACGGACACTGAAGAGTATGAACAAATTAGAAAATTGAGACAAAATCAAAATCAAATCAATACACAGTACAAAAGAGAAATCCGGGACGTACAAGATCAGTTGGCACAAGTAATACAAGAATTACATATTTCAGAGGACACTCGCGCTCCAGTATGGGAAGAGGGACATAGAAATACGGAACAACCACAAAATAATAACACAGGACATTTCGGAAATTATGAAATAAATTGGCAAGGTGCACCGAATTTTGAAATGGAACCGCCGAAACGACGTAACAATGAGCGATATGCGACTAGCCGACATGATGATTTTAAGTATAAGCTGCTCATTACTACACGTAAATCTAAAACATTTAAGAATTCTGGCAACGACATTCATCCACAAGCGTGGCTCCATCAATTCTCTCATTGTTTTCCTCCCAACTGGTCATTAGAGCACAGATTAGAATTTATGTGTGGCTATTTAGACAATGAACCAGCTGTAAGAATGCGATCGGTCATTCACGATTGTCACAGTGAAGGAGAATTTTATCATGCCTTCCTCTCAGCATATTGGTCTCAAACTACACAAGACCGAGTAAAACATAGCATCATAATCATGAAACATTTCGAACAATTTGAATTTTCCAGTCTTGTGAAATATTTTGAAGACATGTTGCATAAGAATCAATATCTTTCAAACCCATACAGCCCTTCAGAACTTATCCGCATTTGCTTAATCAAATTGCCTGAACATTTAAGAAATATTATTTTGGCAGGGCGTTGCAAAGACGACATTGAAGCTTTTCAGGGACTCTTACAAGAATTAGAAATTGACACAGACATTTGCGGGATGCGAAAACAGGAAAACAATCACTACAGGTCACATCCGTCACAATTCCTTGACGACAGAACCAATAACTGGACACGACAAGTCTATTCTTACAACGCACATCGTGACCAAAACAGACACCACCCGTATGACAACCATTGGCAGAGTAGTAATAATTACAGGGAAGGATCACCTCTCTGCGGTAGTGACTATCACAGAGACAACCATAGAAACAGACAATATGGGAACAAAAACAATTATTATCAAGGGAGACAGAATAACTTCAGATGCAACGGTCCACCGTGCATTGATAATTCAGGGAGAAATTCTCCACCACTTAACTGATAAGAAAGAAATTACAGGAACTACCGACATGACGACAGACGATATGATCGTAACGACAGACCTGAATTGCATCAGAGCTGGTGAGATTCAAACAGAGCAGGGCACTCTCAACAAGGTGAATTTGTAGAAGTTAGGTCTCCTAATCCCAATAACGACGCGCGCCAACAAAGGTACAGACAATGACTCGCACTGCAGGCAGCCTCGTGCGCCGGCTGGCTCAGCGAAAAATAATATAGACGCTAACCTTGAAAAAAATTTTAGCATTCTTTATCGACGATAACATGATAACTACTTTCAAGTTGAACCTCTGTGCACTAGGAAGAGTAAAGGATTGCACCACATTTCACTTGTAAAACCGTTTAGTGAGAGATAATCTGTTTTTTAATTTAGTCTTTGCTATAATATTTTTCATTTCACGCTACTAGTATGTGTTGTCACACTTAGAAACTGTTATCATGCAACAATGTTTTGAAGTTAACTATCCAGTCTAGAACCTGGGGAACGTATTTAGACAGTATTTACGAGAGCATTGTTACAGTGAACAGACGACACAGTGTTATTGTGTGTGTACATTCTTGCTTGTTAGTTGCATGATTACGTAACGACTATAAGGCTTACATACTTAGAATATACACTGGTACTGCTAATGAGATTTTAATGCAACATTTTGGTTTACTTGAAAATACATTCTGGATTTAAAGTACTTTCTGAGAGATACCAGATGACACAGTGGTTAGTTTATTTGACAGCTACATGATTATATCACGACGCTACTAATGAGTGACACAATTTATATTATTGCTTTTGCGCTGCATCTGTTTTATATCTGCACAGTTTTTCTGAATTCTTCTGGAAAGTAAAACATGTTTTAGTAGCAACTTTTGTGGTATAGCTACAATGAGACAGCCTTTTCCGTAGCACAACAATACTTTCTTCATCACGTCAATAACTTAATAACTAAGATATCTATACGCAAAACATTTCACTTTTGTTTATGAGGAGGTGAGTACATTGACTTCAGAAGAACTTTGCTTACAGAGGACGATAACTACGACAGTTCCACAGAATTTCGACAGTTCCACAGAATTATCTTACAGCAAAACGCACATTTAGCGCTACAGGACACGCATTTGAGTGATTAATTTTGTACTTGAAACATTTATTTCTAAAGATTTTTGAATTACAATGATACAAAGGTTTTCCCTGATACATTTCATTCCATTGCTGTAATCTGTAACATCTGAGGTTATAATTACATTAATCCTCAGGGGGGTACACACCTACTTTGTGTACCATGTGTTTGACAAGCACAAGGAGCCCTAGGTAATACGGTATTTGCTTATACAACTTTACACATCGGTACCATATTCCTCTAACACAGAATTACACAGCTATCTGATTATTTAACAGAGAAACGAACTTTTTTTTTCTACATCAGTGACAGATGTTTACGCAATTACACAGTTGGATAACTTCACACTTACGAAATTGCATTTTGTCTGTACTTTGTGAACTGCTCCTATTTTTTCGAAACCATTGTGATACTATGAGAGCTTTGAATGATGTATTTGGTAAGGGAGCATGATTTTAAGGTACGTTTGAGGTAGATGACACTATTGAAATGAGCAGAGAATTTTTTTTAGGTTTTGACATTATTGCAGAGAGCTACGACGTTTTTGAGATTTGACTGAGGTGTTATGATGTTATTTTTACGACGACTATGTGTATTATGCTGTTGAGGTATGTTTATATCAATAAGCTGATGTTATATGAGGAATTTGATTATGCTACGTATTTATTAAGATGAAATATTGAAGAAGTGCCGACGAATATGTATATGTGTAATAAGGTAAGGAATAATGAGTAGTGGTTAGGGACTCTGACTTGTGAAAAAGGGTGTTGGAAACCAAGAATCGTACATTAAGAGTTATGAAATGTGTGCAAATGCGCAAATGTGTCACAATGCCAATGAAAACTTTTTGAACACTGTTATATTCATAGGATTTTGTTTCTACACATTTCCAACGCAAATTCTCGACCTGTGAAATTTTTTATATGAGACTGTCACTGTAATGCAAACTGGTGTCGTAAATATTTCAGTAAGAAAGTTAAGTGACCACCTTCACGTAATGAGTCGTGGGCACTCAGCTGCGCAACAGTCGCCTGGAAAAAAGCCATTAGTGTGTGCCTTTCAGAGGCACAGGTGGAGTAAAAAAAAAAAAGGGAGGCCATTATCCTCGCTATTGACATTCCTTTGTAGAAAGCATCGCAAATACGACACGCTCGAACTTGAAAACATATGATAACACTGTGGAGCTCTTAATTTATGATATTTACTGAAATGCCTAATGAAATGACGAGAAATATTTTCATGTCTATATACCTGATTATGACTATTATCTTTCTAGTTGAGAGATTTTTTTTACTACCTTAAGAAATACTATATGGCTAATGAATGATGTTTCATGCCTTCCTTTGTACATATTTGCTCATTTTCTTTAATATCTAGTTTCTAGCTGCACTGCAGCATTGGTATTTATAAAATTTAATAGATGTACTAATATCACTATTTTCTGTCTACAGACCCAGTAAAGAATACGTTTATGATGTACTTTCTTAGAAAAGAGAGCACAAATAGACATTTCCCTTCACAGAAATTGCATAAATAATTTTTTAATGACTTGGTAACTTTCTTGCAGAGTAAGTTTTTGTGATGCATCACTCTAGTGTTAAAATGTGACATAGGTATTAAAAATGGCCATTTTTACTGTAATATTCTTTCTGCTTGAGCTTTGTCATGTTTAGATATAAGTTATTGCATGTGCTGCTGTTTACCAGGCATAGTGCTACTGAATTTCACTTTGTATTACTCTGTTAAGCCAGTTTTACTACTGATTTATTTTTCTTGTTCCTGCACATTGGCTCATATTAATTGTAATGTTGCATTTGCTTGGTAATTTAGATAGCTTGCTTTGACAATTTCCATTTTTTTATTGCTGTTTGTATTAATTGTTTTGTGCTGCTGCATTGCCTCGTCCCTTAGTTTAGCATCTGAGCTCAGTAGATTTAAGTTAGCTTAAGAGGGGGTAGACTATATAAGAGAATGAGTTATGATGAATTGGAAGAAATGCATTGAGAATCTATAAGAAAATGGTTTGGCCAAAAAAGTAGTGTACAGTGGAGAAAAACTGTTTTTGAAAGAGGATATGAACAAAAAAGTAGAGTTTAGTGACAACAGGTTTAGGTAGGATTTTCTTGGAAATAGATGATGAGGTAAGATAATGGAAAATAAATAATGAGGTAAGAAATATGTGAACATATAAATACAGAAAGCATGCTTGGATAGGATTTTTTTGGTGGAAACAAATGTTGAAATAAGACGAAAGATCTATGGAATGAAGTTTTGGGTTGGACTGCAGTATCAAATTTTAAACTGAAAACAAACCCTGTCCTTTCCTCCTGTGTTATTCTGCTATGTGTTTGTGTACTCTTGTGTATTTGTGCTTTTCCTGTCTTTATGAGTTTAGCTAATACAATTTATGTTGTAGAATTTTTCTGGTACTAAGCTATGTTCACTATGACGAGGAATACTGTTATCCTCAAATATAATTTGCATTTATAATATCTCATTTTCTCTGTAAAGATGTTTACACATTATTAATTCTGTTCTGTTTCAATTCTCATGTGGTCCAAGAATGACTAAATGAGAAAAATTGCAGATTTGCCTTTGGTATGCGCACGATGGAAAATCAGTCAAATATTTTTCTAGTTATTTAATGAATCTGCTCAAATTTCACAGGGGGTTGCATTCGAAAAAAATGAGTAAAAATCACCCAGCTTCTATGGGGAGATCGCACAATATTCTGCTGTACCCATTTAA
Organism: Schistocerca americana; assembly: GCF_021461395.2. NCBI lineage: Eukaryota > Metazoa > Arthropoda > Insecta > Orthoptera > Acrididae > Schistocerca > Schistocerca americana. Next base: position 198,479,148 of record NC_060126.1, on the reverse strand, counting down.
ACAGCACCGGTGTTCCTCCAACAGTAAACAGCCAGGAAATTAAGTGGCGTCATATCAAGTGAATTAGCTGGCCACGAAACAGGAGCTCATTTTCGAGCACACTGCACTCTGGCGCAGTTTAGTAAGTCTGTTAACCTATCTCTGACCATGCCCACCTGTAAGTTCACTGCAGTCTGTGCCATAGGGATTCTCAATGGCCCACACATCACTGTTGCAACTATTGAGCAGCAGGAGTTAAAGCTTCCAATTTCTGCGAATTAGCGATGTGTACTCGTTGTTCCCACATTAGTTTTCATGCAGTGCTGTATGCAGCAACGGTGTGACTTGGAAGTAGTCGGATGCTGACTGAGTGCGCCTCTTTCGCGTGAGCACCCAATGCTTCTTCCAAGTCACAAGTGAGTTTTCTGTTTTCTTTGTAAAATATAAAGTGATGTAGAGAGCGTTTGCATCATGTCTCTCATTATATTTGTATATTATTCACAGGTTTTTGTTGATTATTTTCCACTATCGTATTTACACGACATAAATACAGCATATTAACGCGATGCATACGCTTTGAAATGAAGTTGCTCAAATTAACGTCCTTACAGATGGTTGCTGTCAAACATGATTTTAGTAATATTTTCCCGTAGGAGAATAGGGGAAAATGTTTTTATTGATATTCCCTTGTCTTGGCCGGTCGGTGTGGCCGAGCGGTTGTAGGCGCTTCAGTCTGGAACCGCGCGACCGCTACGGTCGCAAGTTCGATTCCTGCCTCGGGCATGGATTTGTGTGAGGCCCTTAGGTTAGTTAGGTTTAAGTAGTTCTAAGTTCTACGGGACTGATGACCTCAGATGTTAAGTCCCATACTGCTCAGAGCCATTTGAACCATTCCCTTGTCTTATGAAGGGTATCATCAACCGCGGGATGTACGGAAGATATTCCAGATGCTCATGTCTACATAAGGGAAACTTCAAAATGATGATAAATATTTGGTTTAGCTATTCTCTCAGAAAGACATCCCAGTGCGCGTCATTGAATGCGGCTCCTAGGCAATAGAGGCAGTTTAACGTAGGGTCTATGATATGTAGAGACGTGTAGTTGTCTGGATTTTTAAAACGTTGACCTCGTTGACTTTAGCCCATCTGCAATCTTAGTATAATAGCTGTCGTATAAAGCCAGTGGCAAATTTCTGGTGATAGTTGGTACAAGAGAATGTAATCTTGCAAGATAAAGGAAACAGTGTTATTCTTAAAATATAAAACAAGCCGTTTTTTAGATTTTAACTGTATGCACCAAGAACAGAGGGAAATCTTCCGTGCAGACGGAGCTGTAGGTTCTTTGAACACGGGACACGAAATTAAAGTGGGAAATATCAACGTCCACTCACACGAGATAGAAAGGCTGACAGGGAAGAGAAGTAGCTGGCAGGGATTGAGCTCCAAGGAAAGATACAAGTGGGAGACCTGAACGCGCTGAGATCTTTTGGGGATCTCTTGCCCTGCTTCTTGTTCGTCTTCTCAGTGCAGATTAAACCTTGTCCATCACGTTTACTTTTTTTCGCTGCTTGCTAAGAAATGTCTTGTCTCATTGAGAGACACCATCAAGATTTTCCTTCCAGCTCCTGGCTGATCTAAAGTAGGCCCACATGGAAAAATCGAATTATTCAGTTTAATCCGTTTTTACGCTAAATTATTAGTTTCCCTTCTATAGTTCTCTTTCTCAAATACGGAAAACAGTTTAGACACTTACAGAGCAATTTTAAGTTTGGCAATTTCTTGTATTTTACTAATTATCCTCAAGTAAGAAAATTAAATTATAAACAATACATCCAACATATTTCTCATTTGTAAAATAATTATTTATGTGTAATAGTGGACACTAAGATACACAAATATAAGAAAGTAAGCAATTAGAGGTGACTGACTTATAAGTAAAAAGTACAGTCGATGAAATGTGATAAACACATCACTATGGATTAAGACATCATAATTTTTAACTGTTCGCACAACGTAAACGTAGTGAAAATAAATGCAGAAATGTAACCAAAATTAACAACAATTATTGTCGTAGAAGCTCTAAATGATATGCAGCAGCTAGGGAAATTCTATAAAAAAACTCCAATTATTTATTAGGTTGTTTCCTACAAATAGATTCTTGCTCTCTTTAAACTATGTGTCACTGATAGCACACCAAAGATAAATGTAGTAATTGCTTGGGAATAAATAGTAGGATAGTTTCTTGAGAACTATTTTTGTACGTGTTAACGGTCATTGACATTGCAGGAGACAAATCTTGAAGCTTTTTAAGTAAGTAACTATTGTATTCTGTACCACTGCACATTTCGAAATAAATTGAGCAGAATATTAACTTATTTTTTTCTAGTTACTTTCGTCATTATGTTACGGAAAATTATTCTATGGTAAATCGTTAAATAGAACGAAAATTTTCATAGTACATTCAGTTCTTTGACCAAAATAACCGTATAGACACTTCTGTAAGTTATTAGAATTTTGATTGCTAGTTCATAATACGTTATCACGTTAATTTTGTAAGTATAGGACACAGCCTTCTTGAGATCCCGTTATACCCATACAAGATCAATACTCAGAAAAATCTATTAGTCCAAACTATTAATATACCTGTTTCTTATATTGTGGTAAATTGTAATGTAATGTAACGTAATGGTACGAATATCTTTCCAATCAAAGTAATTACCAAAGTGCTCGTGTTTTGCTACACCGAAGCTGGAGGTATCCAGTTGAATCCTTTACACTGTACTGCGCTGAAGCTGTTCATGGATATCTCAGGCACCACGCTGTAATCGCACAACAGCAAGACCACACACGTTCACTGTGCACCGCTCCAGTGTCAGCATTTTGTTACCTTCCACAGAATGGTTTCTAGAAATGGGTTAGTCACTGTTTAAACACTACGCAAGTAAAAATATATGAAACCCACAAAACATCGAACGATTTTTTCCAAGTGTTATATCACACGAAGTAAATTTCATATCATTTAACGATAGAAAAGTCGATTAGAGGCCGCAGCATTCACTGATGTTCGATCAAATGGAATGAGAACATTAAAATTTTTGTGGCAGGCCAGTAGCGTTATTTCAATGTGAAATAAAAGGCTTAAAATTTTTTAACGCTTATTATATTATTTAGTTTTTTTTATGTTGAAAACTCCGTTCTGAAAGTTAAACTAGAAGCTACTGCTTGCCTTAGAAGACGGAGTAAATGCAATAGCCACAAACGTTTCTCAGAAACCCCTGAAGTTTTGGTCAATGAAAACTGAGACATCATCAAGATTTGTAGACCCCGTTCTTTATAAATAAATAATGAAACAAAAATTCCACTTCTCTAAGTAGAGGGTGGCTATAGTTAAACTTTCGCTACTTCAGCCAGTGTAGGCGGAAAACTATTTACCATACGGGCGCTCAACTTTATAGAAATGATGTTCAGAATGTGCGCTGCAAGATCTAGGTTGCTTGTAGTTTTAGGCGCCGGTAATGGTATTCGAACCCCAAGGACTAAGGACATGCAACGTGGACGTGCGACGTGATCCCCGCTGCTTTGGACTCAACTGTTTCGATGCACGAAAGAGCTCCACCTCACGCTGCTCGTGAGGTCACTCCGTACAAAACCGAATAATTGGCCGATCGTTCCAAACTGCGTGGCCACCAGCATCACCAGATTTGAACCCGTGTGATGTTTGGCTGTGGGGTTACCTGAAGGACAGGGTTTAAGTTATGGCTGTGGCGTTACCTGAAGGACAGGGTTTATCGACGGGACACTGACACACGTTACAGGTTGAGGATGAGCGTAGCGAGGGAGGTAGCCGGCATCCCATCTGAGATGCTTCGGGCAGCAGTAGAGCAGTCTCTGGTGCGGCTCCAGGCAGTCGTGGATGCAGATGGCGTCACACTGTGCAACGATTGTACCGTGGTACGCAGTTGACAAATATTACACTCTCATGTGGAAATTAAGATCTGTTTACTTCAGTGGTTTATTATTTCTTTCCTGCATGATCTTAAAAATGTTTCCACGAAGTTTCAGTGTTTCGCGGTCACTCGTTTTTAACGGGGGCGCTCTCAAACAGCGAAAATTGTTACCACCCTACACGTAATCTGAAGTGGCACATTCAGCCCTCTGAAAGTAAAATCAGAAATTACGTTTGAACGATCGTGAAACATCTTGACGTGTAATAGCAGAAAAAGTGTTTATATAAAACGTTCGTGAGCAGTAAGTGGTTAAACAGACACTATAACAAGACAGTTATCAGATTTTTAAGGTTGCTGCAAAGTTTGCCTGCTGGGCAACAGTGAGCATGCCTATCTAAAATTAAAGTTACTGGTAAACAATTCATACCGCCAAAGAGACCGACTAAAGTTTTCTCGGCGGGGGAAGGATTTATGTATATAGTTCTCCAAATCGACATATGATCGAGAAAATTACAGCAGCACTGCATGAGACAATGATAACGCTATGCTCACGCTAACCTGGAAAATGTAGCATCTCCAAACGACACAGCAAATATCTGTTTTGGACTACAACATTACAATTAAATGGAGGTAGAATGGATGAACGTGCGAAGAAAAAGTTATTCATTTCCTACTGAGATAAAGGCTTGCTTCTCCGGAGTAAAATATTTTTTCACCAAACGTCTTCCATGTTATTTTCTAATCATATTATCTTTAATGAAACTATTAACAGACTGTGCAATAACAACAGATATAAGACGAATTCATCTGTTTTAGATTTACATTACTTCCCCTATTACACGTTTCATATACCTAGGAAGAACTCTAGTTAATTTTCTTCTCAATACATCTCCGATGCGTTTGTTTTTCTTTCTCCTGACAAGTAATACTGAAAATAATGAATTCTTTGCAAAAATAATTCTGCAAGAAACGCGCAGATATTAAGAAAATAAAACAACGAAACACGCGTGGTCACGTAACATTTAACAGTGGAGTACCAAGCTAAAACAGTTTTATATATAAAAAAATTAATCAGTTCCTATGGCCACTCACCGCATTTCTTTTCCCCGTGGTACTCCAGAAACATTACATTAATGACTGAGGTGCGAAGAAGATGAAAAAATGTCTCCAGTGTACTAACGACAGATCTCAGTCTTAGTTTGCTGAAAGTTGCATAGCTTATTTCGACAAATTAGTTTAATCGGAAATAGTACCCATATATTAAGCATGATCTAACAACTGTATTTACAGACCCTGCGCTGGAAAACGAATTATGTAGTGCCCCTCCTCTCTTGTAAGTTTGTTTACATTTCTAATGTGTGTAGAAGTACTGATATTTTACCAGCTGTTGCGGGTAAGAAAGTATGCGACAAAGTGTTGTTTCCGATAACATGCAAATTCCCGTTGTCTGTAATGAAAAAGTCAAGAGTTAACGGCAAGAGGTACTTAATTCTCTATTAATCCAAATAGTACATGTATACCTGATTGCTGTTAACATTAACAAACACATTATTATTTTAGTTTTTTTATCATTATTATTATTATTATTATTATTGTTATTTACTGGTTACCAGTTCGTAACTTGGAATTCGTCACTGAAATAAAAAGAAAAGTCCAGAAGAAAAGATTGTAGGTTAGATCTAAAGTTTTCTCTGCTATCTGTCCGACGCTTTATGGTATTGGGCAGATGATGAAAAATTTTTTTGTTGCACATTGAACTCCTGTTTCAGCCGCTGATAGCCTTTACAATGGGCAGTAATGGTCATTTTTCCCTCTAGTGTTGTAGATAGGGACATCACTGTTTTTCTCGAATTGTAATGGATTATTTATGACGAATTGCATTAGCGAATATGTGTAGTGTGACGGCGCACTAAAAAGGTCTAGCTTCTTGAAGAGGTACCTACGTGACGTCCATGGGTGAACAACACGTATTATTCTTGCTGCTCGCTTTGGTGCAACCAGTACTTTCTTCCTAAGTGACGAGTTGCCCCAGAAAATTAGTCCATAAGACATTATTGAGTGGTAATCTGCAAACAGATGTTTGTAGGGTGATTCGCTTGTTTCCAAAATTCGCAATGTACGAAAAGCAAACGTAGCAGAATTTAATTATTGGATAAGCTCAGTTATATGTTTCCTCCGTTTAAGTTTTCCTCAGTCTGTACACTCAAAAATTTGGAGCATTCTACCCTGTTTACTGACTCCTTTACAATATTGTTGGTATGATTATTAGTTGTACAGCACTGAAAACAGACTTTTTTAAAAAAAAAAAAGGTTTAGAAAGAGTCCTTCTATGAGAACCACTTCATAATCCTTTGGAAAACGTCTTTTTCAATTTCTTCTATTGCTTTCTCTCTAATGGGATTTATTATAACATTAGTATCGTCTGCAGAAAGTTGCTTGTTGAATGTTAACTGGAAGCTCATCCAAATATATAAGGAGTAGGAGTGGACCCAAAACTGAACCAAGTGAAACTCCCTTGTGATCTTTTTCACCAGTCACTAAAATTTTCTTCCCTCTGACATTGTTTGAACTATTCATGTAAAAACTTTTGCATTCTGTTTGTGAAATAAACTGTGCATAAAGCCTTCAGTTCCATGAAACCTGAGTTTTTCTAAAAGAGTAACATGGTCTACACAGTCAGACGCCTTGGAAAGACCTCAAAAAACACCAACTGGCAATATTTTATTATTTAAGGCTTGTATTATTTGATGAGTGAATGAGTAAATAGCATACTCAGTCGAGCAACCCTTCTGATATTCAAATTGTGATATGCTAAGTACATCGTTTTCCTTAAGTGTAAGACTACCCTTAAGAACATTACATTTTTGTATATTTTAGAAAAAGATGTCAGTAAGGTAACTGGACGATACATGTTTAAGTCTGTCTTGTCACCTGTCTTATGAAGAGGTTTAGCAATTGCATATTTTAACATGTATGGAAAAATTCCCTGTGTCAGTGACGCATTGCATTCGTGAATAAGGACATTACTTATTAAGCTGTAAATACTTTACAGAATTTTGTTTGAAATTCCATCAACAACACATGAGCTTTCGTTTTTATAATCGTTATAATTCTGTTAATTTCAGTAAAGGATGTGTTGCTACTTCTAGTTGCTTAAAGTTTTATGGAATGAAATTTTTAATTCATTCTCGTGCTTCTTTAACTGAACCATTTAATCCTATTTTTGCTGTTACATTTAGAAAGTGATTGTGAAAAATACGTGCTGCTTGTGAATTATCAGACCCGACATTGTCATTTAGTTTAGTTATGTTATCGCGTGCACTGACAGTATCCCATGCAGTTTAAATCTTATTTTCTGCATTGTTCATTTTGGCCAGGAAAAAACCAAAATTCTTCGTCTTCCACCACCGGAAATAATCTCTTTTATTTGATTAGATGTCGCTCTACCTTTTACAATAACGATCTGAGATATACAAAGCACAAAAATGGGAAGGTAACGTTCTATAAAGAACAGAAGATCCATCCCAAAAACTATGGCTTTGAACGCCAGCTTAGATTCTGTCGTTAAAAAGAACAGCAACGAATTTCTTGTGTTTTTACATGTAGTAACAATCGTCACGTGTGTGACGTGTATTTTTCCCTTGTGTGTGTTAAGATGTGAATAACAGTCACATTTTTCCATTTGTTGTTAAACCTGAAATAAGCGCGATAGGCTGTCGCAATTAATAAGGGTCTACTAATTTCTACTGTGCAGTCTCCAGGCTCGAGTGCATCAAATACTTGTGTTCAGAAGGCTAGAAACTAGCAGTACATTTTTCAGAGCTTATTTTTGTGTGGGGAGTGCGTGTGTGTGTGTGTGTGTGTGTGTGTGTGTGTGTGTGTGTGTGTGTGTGTGGTCTAGTATAATAACCAATAAATCGTTTTTTTATTTTAAAGAATACAATAGATAGACAAATAGATACACATTCCAGAGATACATAGCGAGGAGATCCTCACAAAACATTAACTATTTTTAAAAAGCATTTCAACAGTCACTGATGCCTCTAGCAAGACTGAAAAAATGTGCTTTGATGACGTGCGCCTACACTAGCCTAAGAATTATTAATAATAACTTTATCTTGAAACTCTTCCAATGATCCATGTTTGTGTACAAAAGAAACAATATGGGACTGTGGGACCACCTTGACGCAAAGCACTTTTATTATTTATTATTTCTTCCAACAAACCAGTTTCAGTGACAAATATCGCCATCATCAGTGGGTTCTTTGATTCTAAAACTTTCAGAAATAGCATACTTATAAACCATTATAAAACAGGGTGTAGAAAAATTTCCTCTACCAGTCACAATAAAAGATTATTTATTCGTCACACGACCGATTTCTGGCTTGTGCCCATCCTCAGATGTTTATACATTCACTTACGTATTTATATTGCTGGAGATCGCTTTTGACACCTGTTTAGCAAATAATTTTAATTATTTGCTGGTGACTGAACAGATACATGTTTAGCAAATAATTTTTTTATATTTATTCAATGATCTCCAGCAATATAAACATGTACATGAATGTATAAACACCTGAGGATAGGCACAAGCCCGAAACCGATCGTGTGACGAATAAATAATCTTTTATTGTGACTGGTAGAGGAAATTTTTCTACACTGTAAATGAACAGTCGCGGAGTTCAAGAGCATCCGCTATGGATAAAATTCACATTATAAAACATTATTATACGTGTACTGTTTTTTTCTTTATATTGTTGTTTCTGTTAATAATTTCGTAACACCTTATTTACTATGTGTCACATATAGTACATAGGCTATTATGAAGATATTCACGGAAACAACAATATTTGGAACAAAACAATACAAATATAATAAGATTTTACAGTGTTTTATTAGTATGCTATTTCTGCATGTTTTAGACTCAAAACACCCACTGATTATGGTGACATTTGTCGCTTAAACTAGTTTGTGAGAATAAATAAATGGATAACAAAAGTGTTTCGCATCGATGCGGATCCACAATCCCATATTGTTGTTTTTGTATGCAAACATGGATCAATGGAAGAGTTTTAAGATAAAATTATTATTAATACTTCTTAGGCTAGTGTAGGCAAATGTCATCAAAGAACATTTTTCGGTCTTGCTAGAGGCATCGGGGATTGTTGAAGTGCTTTTTAATAGTAGGTTTACTTTCCTCACAATTGCACGTAATTTCAGCGAGAAATTACCGGTTTCGTCCGCCACCACCATCTTGAGCTCATGAGAAGTAAGTAGTTCATTCCGTAATACTTTTCAGTGACTGTCAAATAATCAAAGTGGTTTCCTCATAAAGTGTTTGGAGTGAACTGCAGCTTTATTCTTGTGATCTAAAAATGGGGATGACGGCCAAACCAGTGAGAGCTCCACTAAAAATTCGTTAATGGCTATTAAATTTTTACTTTATTACTATCAAAACTCATCACAGGTAGCTAAACTCTTATATGGATGGCAAATTGTAGCAAATATGTGTTCCTGTATAACGGGCTCCTTTCTGAACCAAAATTGGTGATTTTAAAGCTTTGTGAAGAGTATCAGTTCACACAACCAAACGCACGATCCTCAACATCCTTCTGAGACACGACATGTAATTATTTCCCAACTGAACGACTAGTAATGGCTAAACACAGGACTCTTTGTTATAGCCAGTTTTCGTTTTCTGTTGCAGAGATGCGATTTGGACTATTTCGTGCGACGTCGTAATGTTAGAATCGATCTTTCGACTGGTTTCATGTCATCCACCATTGGTTCCTGTATTATGCTAAGCTGCACCTGTATGCGTAGTTACTAAACGATACATAATCTTGTTGATATCGTTTCGTGTATTCTAATTTTTCTTCGCACCTATATTTCTCCCTGTACATAACTGCCACTTCTGATAAGAAAGGAAGGTCATAGCTTAACGTACCATTGACGGAGAGGTCATTTGAGAAGCAGTACAAGCTTTGATTGGATAACGACACGGAAAGAAATCGGCCTTATCTTCAAAGGGCAACCGGTATTGGCCTTCGGCGATTTAGAGAAATAATCTTGAAGAGCGGATGCAGATTTCAACTCCTGTCTTTATGAATGCAAGATCATTGTGCTAGCCACTGCGACCTCCATGGTAAATCCTTCCCACTGACTTGTCCTTTCATTTGGTAAACGTTTTCCTATCCGTCGCTCCTTTATTCTCTCTCCGACTTCGGCAACGTTTAGATGTCCGTGCCTATTAACAGGCGCAACGCTATGTTTCATGTCTCATCATTAGCAACCATTCTCAAGATTGAAGGGCAAATCTACAAGTTTCCCTTTTTTTATTTTCACTATTAATTTTGAAAATTGCTTGCTTTCTGTTATATTATGGCAATCGAGATTGAATAAGCAAAATCTTGTCAAGGTATCGAGAAAGATAGTATTTCTTAGTTAGAGTAGCAGAAACTTAGCTGTTATTCTGTATCGATACTCGATTATAAATGTACAATTGTATTCCGTATCATACGCAATAAACGAACGGAAATGGCCATCCATTTTATTTTACGCAAATAATCAATTAGGTTGATAGTATGGAGCAGCACATGAACTCACTAATTTAAAGCTTTCTAACATACTCGAGAATCATTCTGCTACAGAGAAAGAAACCAGTTACTCTCTCTTTCATGGTATGTATCCCGTCGTAATGGGTCCGCTCTTTTCATGGCTTGGCACATGTATTTTATTTGTGGACGGACGCCCTTCCTTTTGCTACAATCTGGAAACCTGAGGAAGAGAAGACGCGTGCGCTATCTATTTATAAATCAAATAATTTTTTTGTATGTGTGATCTTATTTTAAGAGTTTGTGTCTCACTTTTTCTGGTGGAGATAGGGCACCAGCCCGACATTTACCGAAATGAGCGTGGCAAGCCGCCTGAAAACTACACTCAGCCTGGTCGGTTTCCGAGACCAATACTCCGCCAATGAATTCGATGCGGATCTGGCTCCCGTCCCTGCTTCGCAAACCTAGCACGCTGCGCTTTATGCTACATACACTGCCCCTAATAATTTCAAAAGTATACTTACCCATATAAGAATATCGTTGTAGCGGCTGGGCGCACAGTCGTGTTACTGCTGATGTTTAATTTTTACTCTGTTTCTATTTTTAAGTAGGTAACTGGAATGTTCATTTGCCAAATTCATAAACTGAGCGTAAATCGTTCACCAAAATGAGTAACAAAAACCCGTATTCTGCTGGCATTCTTGCGTGCGTTTGATGTCAGTAGGGGGCAAAAGGCGAACACCTCAAAGGATAACAAACGACTGAGACGGGAATGTAGAATTGAACTGTAGGTAACGCCAAAAGCTAATGAGAGAAGTACCTTATCTATTTAACATTTTGCAAGAGGAAATGCTGTAAACAGGAAAACAACCGCAAAAGAAAAACGAAAAGTTGTATAAGGTGTCTAATGTTGCATTCAAAAATATTCCCTCTGAAAAAGCGCTACTGCGGACGATTGCTCCTACGGCGGAACTATCGGAGCGTGAGCGACGAACGAGATTAGCGTGAGGGGCGCGCCGGCAGGCCCTCGCTCGGCCGTTGGCGGTTAAGCCCACCGTCGCGTCGGTTGGGGCGGTTCCTAGCGGGAAACCCAACACACTCCTCTCTCTTTCTGCCCATTGCCGCCTTCCCTTTTTTCGTCCCCGGCCCCAGTCCGTACCTTCTTTTTAGCTCTCGACCGTCTCAGAGCGACACTTCAAGGTTCCTCGTGCCCATTGCCACCCTCCTTCATATTTTTTTCCTCCTATTTTTCCTGATTTATTCCGCCCCGTCTGTCCCTTCCCCTGCGCGAGCGATCGTGTGACCGGAGAGGCCCTCCTTCTGATCCCCACCCTTCTCGTTCCTTTTCCTTTTGTCGTGTTTCTGGTTTTTCAGCGGGATAGAAATATGTGCTCGGTCGGTCCGGAGGTGAGCCGTCGCTGCCGCGTGGCCGAGGAGTCGGCTGGGCACGCCGTGGCCCCGCCCAGTGGCGCCGCTGGAGGCGGGGCCCGGCGGCTGGGGCGCCCCCTCCCTGCGGCCCGCCGCCATTCCGGGGGGTGGGGCCTGGAGCCTCGGCGCCACGGCCGCTAGGGCGGCGCTGGCGGCGCGACCGCGAGTGCGCCGGCGCGACCGCCGCCGCCGCCACTGCGGGTTCAAAGTGTGGCTGGCCGCGCGAGCGAGAGGAGTCGGACCGAGGAACGGCTCGAGTGCGCGCCCGTGCCCGTGTCGTCGCGCCCGTACTGCACGCCGAAATCGCATCTCGGCAAATATTTTCACTTACTCGCGTGTCCACTGGCGTTCGCACTCCACAGACCCCGATTCTAGTGCTGCGACGGACATTTCTTAACATCGCCGCGTGTCCTTCTCATTCGTCTTTTTTTTCCTCCGTCGGAAGCTGAGTGAGTGTGTTATAGTGTGCGTCGGTTACAGTGTGTAAAGTTGTCTGGGGTGTTACGGAAGTGTTGGATCCGCCGGCTACGGAGGCGTAAGCGGCGGCGGTGGCGGCGGCGGCGACGGGCGACGCCGGCGGTGGTGGCGCTGGCGAGGTGAGTATTGATCGGCGCCCGCAGCACGGCGCTGCCAACTGCGACCTCAACCTTGTCCCAGATGCCACGGGCTCGCACAGCGCGCTAATTATAGCGCCGGTCACACACTCGCAAGGTTTCCGCCACACTGCAGACTGCCCCGCGAGCGACAAAAAAAGCGGAAATTCTCAGCTTTTCCGCCAGCTACCTCGAGTGCGGCGGTCGCCGTTCCGCCATTTTTGCTCCCCAGATTACGTATTTCTGCCAGGCTTCGCGGCATATCACCCCACTCCGTGAATGGTGGCGAACTTCTCGGCCAAAGGTGTATCGCGGCCATCATCTGGATGGTATCTTTTCGCTGTTCGCACAAGATATGTGGGGAAAACTAATTTCTGCACGTCTCGCTGTGTTACATATCAGTATATTTTAGTACCGTGTGTAGTGACGTGTACTTCTTAGCATTGTTGTGCCTAGTACGCTCAAGTCCGTCACAAACGTAAAACTTCTGCGTACTGTCCGTGTCTTCAATCACACAGTGGTACTAGCCGGAGGAATGGGTTCCTCAAATGTCTCATGTGCTAACTTTCGCGATATAGTTGGGATTTGTCTGCCTGCCGTTGTACTCTTTGCATCATAACGCCAATGGTAATGTGCTGTAAGACGAACACAGGTGATACGTTCTCTCTAATTGCGTGTATTACGCTACATATACTTATAATTACATACCAGCTGTAACGGACATTCGTTTTCACTGTGGCTCCTCCAGTTCTGCAGCATTTCTTAGGTGTGATATCTTTCAGCAAGCGACCTTAAAAACGTTCTGGAGTTGCGAGCGAAATAATTTATCTACTTAGTGATTAGTCGAGGTCCGGAACGAGTTCCTTGGGGTACGCTTCACGCTACATGCGTTTCACTTATTTGTCGTCAAAGTGATAATGCGCTCTTAAATGTGTCTGGCACCGATGGGAATGAACTGTTTGCGTTCCAGTATTACTGCAATAGGTTCACGAATGTAAGTGTGTCGACAACCGTCTGCGTTTATGGTGTGGTGAAGCTTGACATGCGGTGACTAGAGAGTGCTGCGCGCCGGACGCGTGGGTTTCGCGTTTCTGGGGGGCACGGAGGTGGCGCGCCAGCGGCCGCCAATTAGCGGGTTTCGTCGCAGGCCGGCGCGGCGCGGCGCGCTGGTGTTCCCCGTCTCCGCTGCTGGGCCGCTACTTCAGTGCGCCACCTGCGATTCCGTCTTGCATTACCAATTAGTGTTATTTCTCTGCCGAGTGACAGAACCACGAGCTCGTCGCAAGTGAGACTCGTGATGCGATAGGCGAAGTACTTCTTGGAGGGGTAGTTCTCGACACAAACATATTCATAGAACAGCTCTTTCCGCCCGATAGCAAAATACCAAAATATTCCGACATCTACTGCAATATGTCACTTATTCTATTTACAAATCTGCACGTCCCGTCCTCATCATTACCCAGCGTTCTCCTCCCACCACCTTCACATACTTAGAACCCTAACCGAGTTTATATCCCAACTAAAATTTGAATTTCGTAAGCGTGCAACCTACACATTCTGCGGTTTCGAGTTATGCAAATCATATGAACTGAACTGAAATCGTTGCAATGCAGGAGACATATAACGCGATAGGCGCTTGTGTGCTATAGGCAAAACTCATCTGACGAATGACACTTTCACTGTGGGTGAAGGACCAGGGGGGTAGAGGGGGACCAGATAGGCGGTTTTCCATTCAGTTGGTAGTGCTTTACAACTATACCGCCGAAGATAACGCGCAGAGAGATAAAGCACGAAAGCTGTTAACGATTGTGGAACGCGTCTCTCTTATGACTGTTAGCGCAGATCGTACTAGTGCAGCAACACAGCTTTTTGTGTTGCTACTGCGGCACGTCGGTAACAGCAGTCGCTCTAGTGAATGAGACAGCCGTAGCAACAACAGAGAACAAAGTGAATCGCGTTACATCTGACGCCACTGCGAATAGATAGTTCGTTCAGATTTTCATAACGTGTTTGTGTCTTCTATTAAACGATTTCCAGCATGCATCACAATTTCAAGATCAATACTGAATCCTTCCTTTTTCTGGTGATAGCCTTTTTTTCTACGTACGTATAGTACGTTTGTTCTTGGTGGATCATTATTTCAGATGTAACACACAACACATTTACCTAGACTTCTCGGAATCCTGAAGAACAAAAAAGTCGTTATCGATGGACATCTACACTGTCTGCAGTAACACAGAGCAACAATCTTTCTTTTAGGCTCCAGAACAAGTAGTTCCCATTTATAAGCATCCTACACAGGTCTGCAGCTGCAGAATGGGACGGATGAGGATAGGCTTCATATCTTCCAGCCAGCCAACTTACTTACGCCAATTTAGAGGCACTATTTCATTGGCAGGATGCCACGGTTATTCACACAACCGTAGTACAAATTAATCTCTACCCCATAAGAGTACTTCAACTTGACACGACTCCACCGCCAAATCACTGCATAGTATGGACGAACAAAGGGCGATGTAAATTATGGGGTAGAGGAAGTCTTTGAAACAAACTTCTCTCAAACACATATCTTTCCAAAAAGTTTTACCCTAACTGGCGTACAAGAAAGTAACTACCATGTGTCTCTATGCACTTAGCACACAAGGATTTCCTGTTTGACAGTCTCCACATCTGTGTGTTCCATCAGACAATAAAGTTCTAATTTTCCGCGCTATTATGTCTAACATGCACTACCATTACAGTAAATTCGTTTAGGTGTGCAGAATCCGTTTTCCCTGTTGCAAGCTTTTGTTAATTGCACTTTTTCCGGAAGTTAAACAGTTCTGCGACCAAAATCTTTCGTTATCGCTCTGGAAGTTATAGGTGGCTGCTTTTCTACCGCCTGAAGCAATATCCATTCAAGTAAAGTTAAGATTACATGACTTTGGCACTCCGCATATCGTCGTGGGTGTTTTCGGAGCAAATGGTTGGAAAAACATCGAATTCCGTCATTCTCATAAAAGAAAACCGCCAGGAACACGGATGAAGAAACATAGTAAATACAAGAAAAATGTTTGTTTTCTCTGGTAGGCTGTATAATGCCATGCCGCAGGTCGCAAAACCAGATTGTGTATTGGTAGAGCGTAAGTTTAGAATGTTTGCATTAGATCATATATGGGCAAAACTTCAGTGAGTGTAAATAAAAGGAACAAAAGAAGGAACAAAGGAATTGTTGCATGGGCGGCGTCTCTCCCTGGAAACCGGTATCGATGCCGAGTTTTCTCGGGAGATCAAAATCAAATTTTAGCTTATTTCTTCAACTTCAATATAACTGAGCGTTATAACACACAACTAGACTACTGTAGTCATACAACTGAGTAGTAACATGAACTGAATCATAATTTGCAACATTAATTTACGTTTTTTTTTTTTTTTTTTTTAATTTCGAGTTACAGCGTACAAGATACAAACTTACACCGATTGTTCAAAATAATGGCTCTGAGCACTATGGGACTTTAACATCTGTGGTCATCAGTCCCCTAGAACTTAGAACTACTTAAACCTAACTAACCTATGGACACCACACATATCCATGCCCGAGGCAGGATTCGAACCTGCGACCGTAGCAGTCGCGCGGCTCCGGACTGAGCGCCTAGAACCGCGAGACCACCGCGGCCGCCCATAGATTGTTTCTTAGTGCTTTGTTCTCTAGCATCTTTCCTGACACAGTCTACACACATGTCCAGTTATGTAGCGCATGTTTCGTGGAGCCACTGGTTGCAACTCATACGATCCATTCATCTTTTTTTTTGTGGTTAGGAAATAGTTTTCGCAACATTCACAGCAGCGGTTGGTTTCTGAATTTATTAGGTTCTTTCCAGTTTCTGCGATCGTCCTCTAAGGTGGTCGTGTCCTGCCTCGTGGAGTGACGTATGATATGGTTTTCACCTTTTCCTTTTGTTGTGTTTCTTTAATTTCGTTTTACCTTTGTTTTTCACGCTTCGCTTCAGTGTTTGTAGCATCCGTCATTAAGTGCCTTGGGTTGAGCTTTCGCCTTACTGACGCTGATGTGGGCAGTTGTGGCCTCGAGCTTTTTTTTTGATAACCTTCGTTTGTTGTCATTTCATCAGGTGACGTAGGAAGTTTCTGGAGAGTTCTGGGAAGAATCAACAGGAGTAGCTGAGTGACCCATGGAACTGGAAGTTTGATGCGCTGTTGATGATGGTGGTGATTCATTTGTGCATGACATTGAGAAGTATTCATGCATTCGGTTTGAGTTAAAGGGAGTAATGCCCGTGGCTTTAAGGCCATTTAGCGCTATTCCTACAGACCTGGCTTTACTCCAAGCTGCGCCGACCGGCCTACTCATCTGATATCGAGAATTTTTTTGTTTTGTGCAACCCATGCTGAAGCTTCTTTACGGAAATATGCTTTTAGGTGCCAGGAAAATGGCACGTCCAGAGAATGCAAGGCATGAGTGCAGTGGCCAGATTGGCAGATCATTACGACATCGTTGTCAACAGCTGTATGAAGTAATTGCAGAGAACTGCTTTGAGAAACGTGTCCCTCTAAAATAAAGAAGGTCTTTCCCGATGGCTTGCGTTTCAGGAAATGATCGTGAACCAGGTGTAGAACAAGTCTGTACTAACGAGCGATGACTTGGGGCACATGTAAACGTCGGAACCTGGAGACAAGCCATCAGCAAACTCCGCTTTCTTGTTTACTCTCTTAAATATCAGAACAGGAGGCATTTTTGGCCTGCAGCATTACAACAAGCCAGAACAGTTGCATTTTCGCCTTTCCCTTCTGACGTTAGTACATGAACAGATTTGGTACAATTTTCCGTTATCACAGAACCAGGTTGGTTGTTGCCTGCGTTCCGCTCTTATCGATGTTAAAAATTATTTCTGGCTTATCAAATAAATCATTTTTCTTCAGTACGTCTCCCAATACACCAAAATAATTATCAACAATTTTCTTACTCATTCCCGTCGCTCTTGCTAAGGAAAGACCCTCTGACTAGCGTACACTCAATTCTGGATTTCTACATACGAAAGAATTTAACCAGTCGTAACCCACAGCTGCAGATTATTTGCTGAATCTGTTTGGTAGACCCATTTCATATGTCATTCTGTATGCAACTTTTCTCACCTTCAATCTGTCAGGCGCAACCCATGTGCTGCAAGAGCCTTAATATAAGCAACCAATATCTTCTCATATCGTGTTCCAAATAAACCTAAGTTTGTGAAAAAAAGGAAATAAATAAATTACTCGAATTAAATTAGCAGATAACATATATTTAAATGACATTAATATCTATTTTGATTATAATTTGAGGTCCGCAGCTCGTGATAGTGCGGTAGCGTTCTCGCTTCCCGCGCCCGGGTTCCCAGGTTCGATTCCCGGCAGGGTCAAGGATTTTCTCTGCCTCGTTATGACTGGGTGTTGTGTGATGTCCTTAGGTTAGTCAGGTTTAAGTAGTTCTAAGTTCTAGGGGACTGATGACCATAGATGGCCGGCCGGAGTGGCCGTGCGGTTCTAGGCGCTACAGTCTGGAACCGAGCGACCGCTACGGTCGCAGGTTCGAATCCTGCCTCGGGCATGGATGTGTGTGATGTCCTTAGGTTAGTTAGGTTTAATTAGTTCTAAGTTCTAGGCGACTGATGACCTCAGAAGTTAAGTCGCATAGTGCTCAGAGCCATTTGACCATAGATGTTAAGTCCCATAGTGCCCAGAGCCATTTGAACCATTTTGAACCATTATAATTTGACTTGGGCGATTATTCAGATAGGTTTTCCTGCTGGATCCAGTTGCCTTTTTCCAGGTTGCTGGACTCCATTCTTCGTTTTCAGGTTCGTGCCGGAATACCATAGTGCCTTTCTGCCTCCCTGAGTAATATTTCCTTTGCATTAAGCCTTTATACAGCTTCTCTTAAAGTTTCCTGTGTCCACTGAGGTCTCTTGGCAGTGTTCTTCCTGTAGTACTGAATAGGCATGTTATAAATATTTGTGTGTTTCTGTAAATAACTGAATTTTATACAGTCACAGTGACGTTAAAATGTAAGAAATAAGATAACTTATATATTTCCAGAGTCATAAAGTGACACCGGTACGCTTTGAATAGTATGTAATGTTTTCAGATCTCTCATAAAATCCGACAGCAGTAAGTATCCCTACCGGATCTCTGTGTGCTCAATTCCGCCAAGTGTCAGGGTCAGACGCCACACCCCACTTTCGTCGTACCTCACGGCTAATATGGCCGAAGTTAGGCTTGCTCTCTACTACAGTCACGCTTATGACTTTGTCTGTACTTATTTAGGCAGCTGAAACGAACTCTATGTACAATATATGAACACAAGGAAAAACTTTGTCTGAAGGAAACATGTACTCACCTCCGTATATGGACTACAATTTCCGTAATATCGGAGCAAAAAATGGTTCAAATGGCTCTGAGCACTACGGGACTCAACTGCTGAGGTCATTAGTCCCCTAGAACTTAGAACTAGTTAAACCCAACTAACGTAAGGACATCACAAACATCCATTCCCGAGGCAGGATTCGAACCTGCTACCGTAGCGGTCTTGCGGTTCCAGACTGCAGCGCCTTTAACCGCACGGCCACAAAGGGCCGGCAATATCGGAGCAACTTGCGCCGCACCCGCACAGAGTGGTTATGACAAAGGAACTAATACAGCATGCACACTGCCATCTAGAGGTCACTATGGAGGCCTCTGCACAGTGTCCGCGGCCTCTCTATCGGAGCAGCATCTGTATCGTATTTATCCTACGTTACGCATGAACATGCGACCGCAGATGACTACCAGTACAGTTACACCTGGAAGAAATTGTTTCCGCACAACATCATACACTTCTTGTGCAGACATAAAAGAGATCATTATTTTACCCGCATTAAAAGCTCGTCGTGTGGGGCCGTAACTTAGATACATTCCACGTCTAGTATAACCTAGTCTGAAGTTGTGTAATAGTGTCGGCAGATTTAAGCAGCGACAACTCGTGTTTCTCACTGTGGACTAGTAGTCCACTCCCAGTTTCGGTACTCGGTAACAAGAGTGCCTTTCCCGCCGCGGTCAGTCTCGATCGCTCGCCTTCCTTCAACTCCGGCTGTTACGTGTTGTATTTCACAACACTCGCTCTTTGCAGGTGCTTCTTGTCGTTTAGCTCATTTGTTCTTACGAGGGTGAGTCAAATGAAAACCTCAAATATTTTTTAAATATTATTTATTGTGCAGAAGTGGTACAAAGCTGTATCACTTTTCAACTTAATCTCCCCCATGCTCAATGCAAGTGTTCCATCGCTTACAAAGTGCATAAATTCCTTTAGAAAACAAATTCTTTTGGTAGTCCGCGCAACCACTCATGCACCGCGTGGCGTACCTCTTCATCAGAACGGAGCTTCTTTCCTCCCATTGCGTCTCTGAGTGGTCCAAACATATGGAAATCACTTGGGGCAAGGTCTGGTGAGTATGGTGGATGAGGAAGACACTCGTTTCCGGTTGGTGGAAGTGAACCCAGGTTTCGTCCCCAGTAACGATTCTTGCAAGGAAGCCATCACCTTCTCGTTCAAAGCGCCGAAGAGGTTCTTCACGAGCATCAGCACGTCGTTCTCTCATTTCAGGAGTCAGCTTCCATGGCTCCCATCTTGCAGACACTTCGTGAAACTGGAGCACATCATGCTCAATGTGGTGTGCTGACCCATGACTAATGTGTAAACATGTTGCAATATCATTCAGTGTCACTCGGCAGTTTTCCTTCACTATGGCTTCAACCGCTGCTATGTTCTGTGGAGTCACAACTCGTTGTGCCTGACCTGGACGAGGAGCATCTTCCACTGAAGTCAAACCATTTGCAAACTCCCTACTCCATTCGTGGACTTGCCGCTGTGATAAACATGCATCACCGTACTGAACCTTCATTCGTCGATGAATTTCACACTTTTACTACGCAAAAACCGAATAACAGAACGCTATTCTTCCCTGGTGCAAGTCGCAAGTGGGGCGGCCGTCTTTATACTGATACTGCGACGGTATGTGTGCATCTGCACTATGCTGCCAACTACAGGCCATTCTACACGCTGTTTGTAGCACGCTTACCAACTTACAGGATAACGACGCGAAATTTCGATTTGTTGTTACAAATTTAAGGTTTTCATTTGACTCACCCTCGTAATACGATAATTTTGTAGAATTTCGACGGCGTCGCACACAATAAGCACAAAGCACTCTCCTTTCATTTTCAACCGCTCCACCAGCCAGCTGCAACTGTATGTGAACATCGCCTCTTTTCACTGTGCCCTCATACGTATCCGAGCTGTTCTTCTGAAGAATAAATTGTACCGAAGCTTGTGAGCAACGACCGACTATCGCTCTCGCGCCCGAGTTTGGAGTTGCACTCTGGAGTCGGCAGACGCCGCTGGCTGTGCGGTTCGCTGCGTGTGTTGACGTCTTAACCCCCGGAGCAGGATAAGCCGCTTTTGGTCGGCGGCAGGTCGCGCGCCACGCGACATTTTTTGCCGCCGTTCGCATTGTGGCGCCGGCCGGCGATCCTTTCATCCGGGCTCAGGTTGCGCACCCTGCAAAAAGTCTCCGCTATTCATATAACACTTAATTGCCTTTTTACTTTTGCTCTTTCATTGGTTCGGTGACGCTGTATAACAAATTAAAGTATACGTAATAGTCACCATAGAAGGCCAGTCTGTCTAAACTCCGCAAGTGCATGACAGCAGTCTCTTACTGTTGTACCACATATTAAGCTTTTCTGTTTGTGCAGTCAAGCATAGAACATGAGATATGTCACTGTGAGGTCTGTGACCACCTCGATTGTATATTCTCGGCCCCAACGGGGACAGTATACAAATGTTTCAAGAGCATTCGTAGGTTAATTCCAAGAAATCATTTCACGCAATTATCCGAGCAGTTTTTCGCAAAGTATTAGCTGTCTTCCTTTAATTATCCGCCAGTTCTGCTATTACGGCGTGTCAGCTACACTTTCGACAAGTCCCATAGTGCTCAGAGCCAGGCTGCACTTGCACACCGGCCAGATAAGTCTTTAACACTTTAAACAGTCTTTTTAATTTTATTTTTGTAAACAATATAACTGTTATAGACCTCACACGCTTGAGCAGAAATCCCGCATTTTCCTGCAGTGGTTTGGGCTATAAGCTATCTCTTCTGTCGACGACCAAATGCCATGTGCTCTCTTTACTACTGAGATTTTGCGATCGTTCCAGAGCGTATCTGCACGCATGCCATCTCCATTTATCCTACTTGCGGCTCAAATCTGTGGCTAATTAACTCTGTAGTCAAAGTAATCATCTAGTGTACAACTTTCTAATTGACAGCATCAGCTAAAAAATAAAGATAGAAGCTAAACGGTAATGCCTATGTCATTGTTTTGTAAAACACAATCGAAAATACTTGGGGCATTGTTAACACACTGTTGTCGTCCTGAAGAGTGAGGTTAAAACTGAAATAATGTAACGGTGCAAGTATTTTTCAGTTTCTCGCATAACATGCAATAGCTCATCGGATCGCATTAAATACGATATAAATTTACAGCCGGAAGGGCATCGATGCTTCCCAACACACGTTGCCGACGACGCCCGCATCTACGCCATTTTCGCGTCGTATCCTCTTACAAATTCACTGTTGATTAGTTAATTATATGATACTGACTATGCGAACGGCGGCCTGCTACGAACCACTTAATGACTTTCCACACTGTAGTTCTGATACTGCGCTAACGATCAGTTATATATTTCTCCTAAGTCTTACCCCAAGTCCTACAAAAACATAACGAATAAATCACTGTTGTAATTTTGCACATCGAAGTTCATTGCAGAATTAGTGGGATGAATGTTCATTTCTACTTAATCCGCTTAAGCAGTATCTGTCCCTGCAACCTACAAAATACTGTGATAACAAAAAGAGAGCGAACCTAATTGTACCTAGAATTAGTTGATGGAGACATTTTGCTTTGCCATACGGGTTGTCCAGGAGTTTTTTCCTCTCGTGTTTCATAGTTCCATGTGAGCTAAAATAGCTCCGTCACGAAACGAATGGCATAGTATTTTTTAAATACGAAACCAATAATCTATACTTTGCGGCACTGTGTTCACTCAAGTGACAAAGTCGAGGAAATGACTATAAACTGCTGAGGATGATTTCCGCACTAACAAATAGAGACATGTGGCAACGGAGCCTATTAACTTACCCATGAATGTGAGTAGTGTATCAGTCACACTTTTCATTTGTGTTGAAATTCTATTGAACTGGACCTGCTAAACAGCCCACGCTTTTCTGCATAATCGGTAAGACAGTGTTGTCGGAAGGAAAATATTTTTTTCCTATTATTCACTTAGCAAATTCCATATACTAGAATGGCGAAGTCAGAAATGAGAGACGTTTAACCGGATACCTACAAGAAATTTATGAACTGACGCTACGTATTCTCCTATAAGGCCTTCTTTGGGCTAAAATATCGTTATAGAAGCACAGAGGAAGCCAGCAGCACAATACAATAAGACACTGCGAAGTGAACGTAATCACAGCGGTGGTAAGAGCAGCGAGTTGTTACTGTGGGGATGAGAACGGCATACAACCCTGAATTTGACACACCCAAGAAAGCCTTACATCTACCTATAGTCCTGATCAAACTGTGGTAATAAAATGTCAGTTATACAAGAGTTTTGTATTCACTGATGCTGTTAAGTGATCATTTTATTTCTTATTTCCGTACACCCAGTGCTGATGTTATGCTCTGTTCTATTAGCTAAATCATTTACATTTCGTTCCATGTATTTCACAGTGACGCTAGTGCCATCCACAAATAGGGAAGAACGAATCGTCTTACGTCTGTACTGCTGGGCCGGAACAACCGGTAGCACCTGTTGTTTGTGTTAAGTATTGTGGTCTTATTGTTTTGACTATAATACATTACTTTAAAAACCTGAATTTCAGAAAATGATTTCTCATTGTAAGTTTTATCACAAGTTTCCAAAAATCTAAAGAATGGTTCGAATGGCTGTGAGCACTATGGGACTTAACTGCTGATGTCATCAGTCCTCTAGAACTTAGAACTACTTAAACCTAACTAACCTAAGGACATCACACACATCCATGCCCGAGGCAGGATTCGAACCTGCGACCGTAGCGGTCGTACGATTCCAGAATGTAGCGCCTAGAACCGCTCGGCCGCTCCGGCCAGCTCCAAAAAAATCTAAATCTGTGCTTTTAAGACTACAGAAGGGGGCGGTTGTATGGTTGAAGAGGTGCGCGGAGAAATTTAGCACTGCTACAGCGTCAAATCATTTTATATGTGAAGAATATCAGTGGAGCAATAACGTGACCCTTCGCCAACGCCACTTCTCTGTGCATAACGTAGCAACCTACAGACAATCTCAGAAACCTGTTACAATTTGTCACTTTTTTGTGTTTACCGTCGTTCCTTAGTTGCTTCTATACCCTGAGGGATGTGGCCCGTCCACGCAACTAAATGATAGACTGTTTGTTTTGTTGCATATGCTTCCGCTTCCTTTTGTATATGTAGGCCACTGAAGATGTTTCACAAATAAAAAGAAGCGAAATGCATCTGGCACAGAACAAACAGCCTTTCATTTAGTTGCGTAGACGGACACATCCACAAGACTATTATAATTATATATATGCGGATGCACGAATACGTCCGATCTCCTGTGGGAATCTCTGAGCAGCGAACACGTAGTCAATGGACAGCGACTGTGGATAGGTGGCGCTCGGCGGGAATTTAGATGTGCCGTGAGGTGTGCAGAGATAGTCTGCGCAGTTGCGATAACGCTTTATCCCGGATGGCGCAGTAGTTACCGAACTGCCTAGCAAGCAGGTGATCCCCGGGTTCGAATCCCTGTCCGTCCCATATTTTCACTCATCGCCGAAGATTCCGCGTAATGTCCTGCTGCAGCTGACAACAGTGACCTCCTACAATTTACACTATAAGAATTATCTCTCTCTTTATCTACATCGTCAGTAGCATAAGTCCTTCTTGCTAACAAGATCACCCTACAACAGCGATATTCACGCCTTCTACTCACTGAGAATTGCTGTAAGTTTAGCGAAATTAGAAGCATTAGATTGCATGGAATTCAGAGATGTGCATTTTCTTTAAATTCAATACAATTAACTGTGTTATTGTATTACAGTGCTAGTGCTGATTATAACATAATCTAAACATTAATTTTAAGAGTTTATGCGGAAATACTGTTCAATGGAGCGGAAAGAGCTGCCCAACAGAAAGTACTAGTGCTAGTTCTTTTCGTTATTATTTATTTTTAGTTTTTTCTTTGTTTCTAAGCAGAATTTATGTCTGTGGTACATCTGATTCTACCATTCATTTTTCACATTTTTATATGGACGTTACTGCTTAACAGGGTGATTGCTTTGGGCTGAACTGCAATTTTACGATAAGAATTTGTAGTGAACGGTACTATGCAAGTATGCCCTGTCACTTATGAGTTGGTATGAAGCTTATGGGCAAGCACGTTGACATAACGATGGCAGTTATTCCTGCACACGTATTCTCTGTGGTGTTTGCGCCAGAGCGTATCGCGTTACTCCACGTGTAAAGCCGGCACAGTTTCGCGAGCTTTTCTTTTTGCAACAACAGGGCTGGGCGTTCATGTAGAACCATTAGTAATAATCTGTTTTCCGAGCCGGATGATGCGACAAAAGTGACGCGCTGAGTGAATCTCTTTTCACTCAATGGAATCTGGAAGCGTTCGTCATGCCTGGAAGCAGCGTCGCAAAGTTAGTTTGGCCTTATTCGATCCGCCTGTCGTTATCGTGTCCCGAGGTCTGGCGATACTTCGCTAGCTTGCAAGGCAGGCTTGATAGTTCCGCCGTGTCCCACTAGAGCGAGCTAGCAGCGCGCTCGCACTCGTGTGCTGTTCCGCAGTTGCCACGACGAAAGCAATGTTCAAGGGCCACGACGACTCACGCCATAACGTTAGTGTGTGATGTGAACCGCTTTATCTACGGCACACTGTTTATTAGCGCGGCTTTCCTTGTAACATTAATTATGAAAAACTGTCACTTTTACTCCTTTATATACTATGTTGTTATTTATATGCCACTGCTGTAATCACATTTTTATACAATTATATTGATATTATTGCTAGTAAACTGTTACCTATGTACGGTACGTGTTATTCTTATGTACATCTACAGATACAGAACCCAGAAAATTGCGAGAGAGGGAGACAAATCACAAACTATATCATTGTCTTAAAGTTTTTTATTTCTGAGTATTCGCAAATTATAGCATTGTTCTTTTGAAACTTGCTGAAGACCAGAATACAATACTCTACTATGATTTTAGGATAGAATAAAACGTATTTCTAGAAATTATTTTTTATAATTGCGTTGTTATTGCACGTCTCAAAGTTCAAGCGAAACTGACTTTTTCTTTCAGCAGTGTGTGCCATTGAAGACAATATGTACTATTATTTGATAGTAACATAAATGTTTACAGCTCATTTTTAGAACAGATACGTTACTAATAATTTCTGACCGACCTCAGAAAATTAAACCCACAGTCACCTGCCAAGGACATCGTTAAAACTCTGTACTGCTGTGGCACACTTATCAAGAAGACAAGAGATATATCTACATCTACAAAGACACTCCGCAGGCCATCGTATAATGTGTAGCGGATGGTACTCTGTAGCACTACTTGCAATTTCCCACCGCAAATAGAGCGAGGGAGAAACGACTGTCTGTACGCCTCCGTATGAGCCCTAATTTCTCGTATCTTATCTTCGTTGTCCTTACGCGCGATTTATGTTGGCGGCAGTAGAATCGTTCGGCAGTCAGCTTCAAATGCCGGTTCTCTAAATTTTCTCAATACTTTTTCTCGATAAGAACGTTGCATTCCCTCCAGGGATTCCCATTTGAGTTCCCGAAGCATCTGCGTTACGCTTACGTGTTACCTACCGGTAAGAAATCTATCAGCCCACCTCTGAAGTGCTTCGATGTCTTCCTTCAATACAACCTGGTACGGATCTCAAACACTCGAGTAGTACTCAAGAACAGATCGCACCAGCGTCCAATACACGGTGTCCTTTACAGGTGAACCACTCTTTCCTAAAATTCTCCCAATACACCGAAGTCGACCATTTGTCTTCCCTATCACAGTTTTCTCATGCTCGTCCTACCTCATATCGCTTTTCAACGTTACGCCCAGATATTTAAACATCTTGACTGTGCCAAACAAGACACTCGTAATACTGTAGCCGAACATTACGGGTCTCCTCTTCCTCCTGACATTTTTCCACATTTAAGGCTAACTGCCATTCATCACACCAACTGGAAATTTTGTATGTCTTCTTGTATCTTCTTATAGTCACTCAACTTCGATACTTTACTGTATATAACGGCAGCATCAGCAAACAACCGCAGATTGCTGCCCACCCTATCCGCCAAATCATTTATGTATATAGAGAACAACAAGGGTCCTATCACACCTTCCTGGGGCATTCCTGATGATAGCCCTGTCTCTGATGGACCCTCGCCGACGAGGACAATATACTGCGTTCCATTACTTAAGAAATCTTCCAGCCACTCACATATCTGTGAACTTATTCCATGCGCTCGTACCTTCGTTAACAGTCTGCAATGGGGCACCGTGTCAAATGCTTCCCGGAAGTCTAGAAATATGGAATTTGCCTTTTGCCCCTCATCCATAGTTCTCCGTATATCATGTGAGAAAAGGGCAAGCTGAGTTTGGCACGAGCGGCGCTTTATAAAAGCGTGGTGCAAATAAAATTTCATTGAGTGATTTGATTATTTTATGAATGTGTCAGTGGTAAGTTAAATTCAACACTGCCTATATTCGTAGCCTACAAAACATTTTTCGTTTTATTACTTGACAGATTTGAACTTTTACAGCATTAAGAGTGTTTGTTAGAAAGATCGGTAAGCGTGTCCATCTGTTATCATATCTCTGACCAGTGTAATGGGCAAGTAGTCAATTGTCCAGCAGTCCACCGTAGCTGGACTTTTCTTCCACACAAGTGATTCAATATCCCCATCACTGTGTCCAGCGGTCACGGCAGACTTTTGGTACGCTCTCACTAGTGTCTTCGGGTGCCCAGTGCTATCCCGTCGCCGCCGCTTAAATTAGCAGCGAAATTAGCCTCGATGGCAAGCGAGTGCAGGCAGACGATTACGTGATGCGAATGAGCAAAAGTAGCCGCTCGGCTAGAATGCTCCTATTCTGTCCATAAATTCTGGTCTCAGTCGCAATGTCCATACACTCACAAATTGTATTCAACTTCTCGCAGTACATTTCCGAGGCTCATCCCCTAATCTTCACCTGGACCTCATTTTTACCCTGTTTCGTTGCTGGCCTAATATGAATCTAGCGGCCTGCAAAACGTTGTTACGGAATGGCATTCCAAATATATCAGATATATCACACCTGGCCTAATATGAATCTAGCGGCCTGCAAAACGTTGTTACGGTATGGCATTCCAAATACATCAGATATATCACAGCAAGCGCTTAACACACCACAGATGACTCCACAACGAATTTACCAGATTTAGGTTTTTTTCTATCTGTCTGCTTTCAAGATTCATCGCCATTAGTGGTTCTTCTTTTCTTTCGTGTGTGGCTAGCACTGTTGGACAGGGGAGCATTTGGTCGGCCTCTAAAAGTAAAACGAGCCATATATCAAAATCAAGTTACACTACTTAATTTTATCCCTTATGATTGGAGTAAAAGCCGGGACGTTTCGCAACATACAGACAGAAAATAATTCGCCCTCTGCCAACATTTTCATTCTATTAACGATGCGCGGTGCACTCCGAGCTCTGTAAGATCATCTTCTCTTGTTTAGCATCAGAATTTCGTTATTTTTATACATGTAAGTCCTGTTTCAAGTGCACAAGTTTGAAGTTTATGTAGTTAATTACGTTTTTTTAATCTAGTTCTAGAACCAGTGCACATGTAATTCACATTCCGCACCAGAGTTTTTATATATCGGAGTGGAGTGCTCACGTTCAATATCTATGGACGTTAGAGAAATGTGAATGTGAAAAAAGGATCTGTATAGACGGATATTACATACTCTTTTGTACTAACGTGATAACTTTCTGCATATTTCAGTACGTCCTGTAACTGGTTGTAATAATTAAATTTCGTTTTTGGAAACTAATAACATTTTAATGTTACTGAAAAAACGAAGCTGTTAAAATTCTCTGAAAATACGAACAGCCAAAGTCTTTTTAATAGCTTCAGATAGTTATTTCTTACTCACTCTCCCACAAAAAACGAACACCAATTGTAACCAACAACAGCATACTTGCTATTGAAGGGAAATCTTCCAGGACGCTAAGCCGCCTCATTTTCAATTTCATGTGTGTGAGCAACGTTCCGGTTCCTCTGCTGGGGTCTCCTCTAGAATCTTCTGGTCTTCACTGTTAGCTAACTTTATGAAGATTCTGATGAAGATACCAGCATAGGAGTCGAAACGTTAATAGTGTAGAAGAAACTGAAACTGAACATGAAACAGCCTAACAACCCAAAAGATTGTACCTTCAGCGACAACGGACCCAAAGTGTGTAGACTTACATAGGCAAATAACGAGAACGATCGCACAGGCTACATTAAACAAAACGATAGAAACGAATTGATCCCAATTTGTCCATTATTTAAGCAACAAGAATTTTTTTTAGTAGAGCTCAACGTGCATGTGTCAAAGGTGTGCGTTTAATTTATTTCAGTAGCAATATTTAGCTAGCTAGTATAGTACAGCGTTCAATAATTTTATGAACGTGTTTGATGATCTGTAATTTAAGAAAAGGGTTGAAGGAGTACATGATCTTTGTAGACAGTAGCCTTTATTTTCGATACACTTAGTTCAGTGTTACAGATAGATTGGTATTCCCTCAAGGACGACGATTTCCATTTGATCCTACAGCCATTTTCGCAACATGAGTCCCAATTTCGTTGCCATACCAGTCAACCATTGCGTACACCCCTTAGCAGATATGACAGTTGGAACGCGTAGGATTAGGGGTACGGGTCAGGTCGCTCACTACATGTATGTCATATTTAATGATTTCGACAGTTTGGCTGGCCATATGTGGACGAGATTTCTCATATATCCGCTCCGCGTCAACGGCTGCTTCCAGATTACAGACCAGCAAGTCGGTGGAATTAACACGGTTACCTTACCGGCCCAGTTTATAAAGTCATTCTGTTTCGTTGATTTTGAGTGACAACAGAGAGGTGGCATTTCCTTTTTCTCAAAATACCTTCTTCGTTGGCAATCTAGTGTGATTTTATTCTACATTGTGACGTATAGATTCTCACTCATAGTGATGTACCCCCGTTTCAACCCTTCAGTGTCGTGGCAGTCGAGGAATCTGTTACAGTTTTCCACATGCCTACAGCAAACAATCTTGACAATCATTTCGCACGACTTTCAGGAACTCGACTAATTTGATTGGCAGCACAATATGATTTGGGGAAAGTAGTCTGTCATAGACTGTAAGTCGCTGACTTGCTAATAGCATCCTTCGAACAGGATGAATTTTTTCGTCAGTGATGATGTTGACTCGCATCTTACCCACTTTCTTCAATCTCGCTTTTCCTGACACTTTCAATCTTCTCAATAGAATCACACAGTTTTCACAATAGCGAACAGTTCCGGTATTCCCTAGGAAGACTTTGTTCAAAACGGTTCAAACGGCTCTGAGCACTATGCGACTTAACTGCTGTGGTCATCAGTCGCCTAGAACTTAGAACTAATTAAACCTAACTAACCTAAGGACATCACACACATCCATGCCCGAGGCAGGATTCGAACCTGCGACCGTAGCGGTCGCTCGGCTCCAGACTGTAGCGCCTAGAACCGCACGGCCACTCCGCCCGGCGAAGACTTTGTTGATGTGCCAGCCCTAGTACACTTTTTGAGTCGTGTAAGTCGATCACCGATCTTTGTTCCTTCTTTGTACACAGCGCCAGTAGAGCGACCACGATTACTCTCTCACAGCACCAAGTAAAGGCGCTTTTCAGGTCGAACTTTGTCTCCTAACAGCTGTTGTTGTTCTGGTCTTCAGTCCTGAGACTGGTTTGATGTAACTCTCCATGTTACTCTATCCTGTGCAAGTTGCTCCATCTCCCAGTACCTACTGCATCCTGCCTCCTCCTGAATGTGCTTAGTGTATTCATATCTTGGTCTCCCTCTACGATTTTTACCCTACACGCTGCCCTCCAGCACTAAACTGGTGATCCCTTGATGCCTCAGAACATGTCCTTCCAACCGATCCCTTCTAGTCGAGTTGTGCCACAAACTCCTCTTCTCGCCAATTCTATTCAATACCTCCTCATTAGTTATGTGGTCTACCCATCTAATCTTCAGCATTCTTCTGTAGCACCACATGTTGAAAGCTTCTATTCTCTTCTTGTCCAAACTATTTATCGTCCATGTTTCACTTCCATACATGACTACACTCCATACAAATACTTTCAGAAACGACTTCCTGACGCTTAAATCTATACTCGTAGTTAACAAATTTCTCTTCTTCAGAAACACTTTCCTTGCCATTGCCAGTCTACATTTGATATCCTCTCTACTTCGACCATCATCAGTTATTTTGCTCCCCAAACAGCAAAACTCCTAACTATTTTAAGTGTGTCATTTCCTAATCTAATTCCCTCAGCACCACCCGACTTAATTCGACTACATTCAGTTATCCTCGTTTGGCTTTTGTTGATGTTCATCTTATATCCTCCTTTCAAGATACTGTCCATTCCGTTCAACTGCTCTTCCAAGTCCTTTGCTGTCTCTGACAGAATTACAATGTCATCGGCTTCCCTTTCATGTCCCTCGACTGTTATAACTGCCATCTGGTTTCTGTACAAATTGTAAATAGCCTTTCGCTCCCTGTGTTTTACCCCTGCCACCTTCAGAATTTGAAAGAGAGTATTCCAGTCAACACTGTCAAAAGTTTTCTCTAAGTCTACAACTGCTATAAAGGTAGGTTTGCCTTTCATAATCTAGCTTCTAAGATAAGTCGTAGGGTCAGTATTGCCTCACGTGTTCCAACATTTCTATCGAATCCAAACTGATCTTCCCCAAGGTCGGCTTCAACCAGTTTTTCAATTCGTCTGTAAAGAATTCGTGTTAGTATTTTGCAGCCGTGACTTATTAAACTGATAGTTCGGTAATTTTCACTTCTGTCAACACCTGCTTTCTTTGGGATTGGAATTATTATATTCTTCTTGAAGTCTAAGGATATTTCGCCTTACATTTTGCTCACCAGATGGTAGAGTTTTGTCAGTACTGGCTCTGCCAAGGCTGCCAGTATTTCTAATGAAATGTTGTCTACTCCTGGGGTCTTGTTTTGACTTAGGTCTTTCAGTGCTCTGTCAAACTATTCACGCAGTATCATATCTCCCATTTCATCTTCATCTACATCCTCTTCCATTTCCATAATATTGTCCTCAAGTACATCACCCTTGTACAGACCCTCTATATACTTCCACCTTTCTGCTTTCCCTTCTTTGCTTAGAACTGGGTTCCCATCTGAGCTCTTGATACTCATACACGTGTTTCTCTTTTCTCCAAAGGTCTCTCTAATTTTCCTGTAGGCAGTATCTATCTTACCCCTAGTGAGATAAGCCTCTACATCCTTACATTTGTCCTCTAGCCCTCCCTGCTTAGCCATTTTGCACTTCCTGTCGATCTCATTTTTGAGACGTTTGTATTCCTTTTTGCCTGCTTTATGTACTGCATTTTTATGTTTTTTCCTTTCATCAATTAATCAGCTGCTGCATCGCAAAAGGAAGTTTGCTTTTGGTAGCTACAATCCCAATGTCTTTTTCTATCAGGTCATAATCTTCAGTAACGAGCAATCCACACTATATTCCTCCCGGTCTCACGCCAATTATATATATTATGTAAGTCTTGGGTTAGGACGTTTCTGCAAACCGAATGCCGCAGTACATTCCAGTCTGCGTGTGACTCTTCCAGCAGCATCTAATCCCGCTAGTCAGCTAATTCCCAAGGGAACTAATAAAGTAACCAGCGTAAAAAATGCTAGGATGTCCTATTTGTTTAAAAGACTCAGAAGTGGGATACCAGCTACGTCATTCTACCTTCTTCAGCACCTTTAAAAATGTTTCCAAAAATGTTTGCATGCGAACATACTCGCGTTCTTTTTAACGTGCAGTGCACGTCAAACTCCTGCAAGTTCCGCAACTGTAACTCACTGACACCGACTAGTCCACCGCGTAAATCGTTCACGCCCATCCACTCACAGCTCCCCTTTCTCGCTCACTCATATAGCCCAACTCACTATCATAATGTCTTTGTATCACTCTGTTGTCTCCTGTGTCACAACCATAGTCCCCTTCGTTCTGCCCTATCACTACAATCTCCTTTGACTGTCATTGTGTCGCTCTTGCTTTCTCTTTCTGCTAATATCTCATTTCTTCCTCCCTACTGCTGCTGTCTCTTCTCACTGTCACTATCTCTCTCTTCCTCTTTGTCACTTTCATATATTCTCTCTCTCATTATCACTGTCTCTCACCCACTTCCACTTTCTTCTTCTCTTTATTCCTCATCCCCCCCCCCCCCCCCCCCACTCCGGGCACTTTCACTCTTTTCCTAGCACTATTCTCTCACTGTCAACTATGCTCCACTGCCACTGTGTCCATCTTTCTCAAATGCCGCCATTGTCTCCTTCTCCTTCCCTATAACACAACCACGATCTACTATCTTCCAGTATTTATTGTTTTTCCGTCTCAGCGCGAATATGTTCGTATGCCAAAAATTTTGGGAAAATTTTTAAAGATGCTGAGGAATGTAGAATGTGGCAAGGTCTTTTAAATAAGCAGGAACATATTCGCTTTTTGTGCTCCAATAGGTGCATTTTTCTGCTCACTGCCTTTCTTTCCCTGCTGCAGCAGGGCATGTAGCTCATATGAAAAGGAATGGACTGGTCAGTAAAATTTAGATAGTTAACTTATGTGAAAGTCAAATAAAGAGAAACTAATTTTACACCTCAAACAGGATTTTGCGTGCAAAAACTTTGAACCTCTGTATCTCGGAAATGGATAAAGATTTTCGATATCAGGATCTTTGGAATACATTGTAAAAATTACAGCCATTTTGTGTGCATATCCGTCTCGGAATCCAGGGCTGGTAGCTAAAAAACGAGTTTTTTATGGGATTTCTCGATAACGAATAAAGATTTTTGAAGAAGGGTAGAAGGCTCTTCTAGATGAATGCCTAGGAATATACTGTTAAAATTTCAGCAATTTGCTGTGGTTATTTATTATTTAGAATACGCCTCATACCGGTTTTTGCGTGTAGAAATAAAATAGCTTTCAACCTCTGTACCGTGAAAACGCATAAAGATGTCAAGAAAATTTTCAAGTTTATTCGAGATCGGGATCTTAAGAACATAACGTAAAAATTTCAGCCATTTTCTGTGCATAACCGTTTTGGAATCGTCGACTGGGTTTTGGTCCGATGGTGACAGCGAAAATATAGTAAAACACCTTTTTGTGGTGTTTTCCGAGGTACCGCCCATGAATTAATGCTGCCTCCGTAAGTTCCATCAAGCCCAGGCAGACCACACCAAATGAAGAAAGAATCAACCGATTTGCTCCAGTTGCCTAAGCTTGAGGATGTGGGTAATATTCATACTCCAACCCTGTACTGTAGGATAGTGACACTAAGACGAACCTTCTGTTTGGTATACAAATGGTCCCTAGCTCAAGGGCTTTCCAAAGTACTTGACCCTATCTTTTTATCACCAGTAGTACCCGAGTTATGAGCACCGGAAAATCCCGGGCTGTCTGTTGCGAGGTTCCTTCTGGTCAGGTGCAAAGAGAGAGGGATGCATTAGCATTACACTGTGCCGTGTTGAGTTATTATCCTACCACTGTGACACAGTTTTTGGAAGAGAAGACGTGACCCAAAAACAATAACTATGGCACATTTCTTTAAACAAACGTCAGATGTGTTTTAACTCGAGGAGCATTTTCCAATATCTCACGCAGTAAAAGATGCTCTCTCTCAGTCAGCGTCATTCAAAGAATGAACGATGAGCTATCTGATATAATTCACCATAGCTGACACTAGAAATACAGAAAAATAAAAACAGCGGGCAACGGGCGGCAGAGAAGATAATGGCCTTGGGGACCGCGAAAATCAGACTGTCGCGTTGATCAGCTTCTTAACCAAAACTGAAATATTGATGTCTTTGCTAAAGCTTAACGACTCATCGACATGCTGGTAACTGAATATCGGTCGGTAGTAAGGAAGTGGTGGTGGTCATGGTGGGGACTCCTGCTGGCCATGTCCTTGACTCACTGCATACAATCCAAGAAACCTAACTTTTGGAACCAGCTACTTCCGAATACAGGCCAAGCATATTTGCAGTTGCATAGTCTCGTCCTACACAGCACGAGAGCAATGTCTGAAATAACTGACTCAGAATACAAATCTAGAGCAATTTAATCTATTTCGCCTCTATTCGGAAGTGTGATAATGACAGATTCTAGCGGTTTATATCTCGACTATCTGGCACACGAAGGCCCGTCAGGCAATTTTTTTAACATCCCCGCCAATACGAAAAGAAGGTCCAATAGAATCACATAATAAATATATTATATTTCAATTTTAAACGACATCTGTAATTCAAAAATATTTGCTTAGTGAACCTCTAGCTGATGGCATTGCGTTTCACAGCAAATGTGACAAATGTGATTTATGCTGGGTGACTTTGACATTGATGTGTTGTCTTTCACAGCTGGACAAAAGAAATGTTGAGGTTCGCATTTTTCTCTGGAAGAGACAGCACTTTGCAGCCAAAGAGAGCTCGCTCTAGACAACTCGCATGTCTCAACGAGAAAAGAAAAATTTTAAAAAGTGCGGAACTCCTGACTAGAATATTTCTGTTATAAATTTAAAGAACTATAGCATTTCAATGCACATCATTTTGGTATGCTGACTTCGAAATAGCCGAAATGTGTTGACCAATTGTTTGCTATATGGATCGACAAAGAAAATTTTTAAAAGATGTAGAGAAGGTTTTTTTGAAGTATATACATCACTTATGGCGAGATGCGAACGCCTTTTCATGAAATTATTTGTACTGCATGTTCAGAAGATAATATGATTTTTCGTTATGCGGTATGCATCCTGGTTCCGATTTACGAGTATTTTATGATATTACCGAGCGTGGTTAAATAGTACCCCTTTATTTTAGAGAAGATTCATTCAAGTATCTGTTTGTCCATTCTAGCAAGAGCAATCTGTCGCTTTCGTATCTCATAAATGTCACTTCTGGAATGTCCATTACACAAAGACTCGGTCTCTTTGTTCCCCAATGGTTATTTAGTTTTTGCTAGTGCTCCGTTTCTAATGTTCCAGACTAATTATTTTGCTCCATTACTGTCGTATTGCGAGGGAGAGCCTAGTCATTACGAACACAACTTAGTGTAATTCTTTAACCATATTAAAGCATGTGTAATATATTTTCGTGCTGTTTTCTACCCCTTCTTTTTGTTAGAGATGACGTACACTGCATCATATGAGTTCAAGCTGTCGTACTGCTCACAAGGGAAAATCCCCATCGCCCCCCCCCCCTCCCCCCATCAGATTTAGTGCTAAAATGTCCCAGCCAGCGGATTGCCCGTCAAAAACTGAGCAAAGATCAAGCGTGAAAACAGGAAGAAGGTATGCTGAACTGTGAAAAAGAAGCAAAATAGAAACAGTGAATGGTCCAAGCTCAAGATGTGCAACATAGAGCGCATGGTAATCACAACGTCGTGATTGTGTGGTCACGGTGCTGGACTGCCAAGTCAGAGATCCTTGTTCAAATCTCCTTCGTGCCACACTCTTTTTTTTTTTTTTTTTTTTACATGATTATGAACTTCTCATCTGATTACTGACGTGTCCGTTCTCCTTCTGTAGTCTGGACTGCTATCATACTGTACATTGGTTACAGAATATGAGTCATGTGGAAAGAAAACATTACCGTCGCAAGTTAATGTGACGAATAGTGAGAGCAGGCGAGATGTCGCATACACCTCTCACGGAAATGAAAACAACATAAATCGGATATGAACTATGTTACAACAGAGGAGCTCAGA
Organism: Schistocerca americana; assembly: GCF_021461395.2. Taxonomy (NCBI): domain Eukaryota; kingdom Metazoa; phylum Arthropoda; class Insecta; order Orthoptera; family Acrididae; genus Schistocerca; species Schistocerca americana. The sequence goes on along the minus strand of NC_060126.1, from coordinate 198,442,508 downwards.
AGTGAAAACTTTCAAAACAGAACGCAAGAGTCATAACATGTGGTACTTGTGTAGAACAAACAGGAGGCACATACATGTGGGGGTCCCTTCCTTACGCCTCGCTGTTGCAAACGTACTTCTCCATGACACAGACACAAATTGAATACACCGAGCAGACACGTCAATGGCCGGACGGAGAGTTCTTAACTCTGTGAAAAATATATATACATACTGGCACGAAGAAGATTTGAACACGCTTCGCAGTCCCAACAGCGTGACCATATAACCACGGCGCCTCGACTGCTCGCTGTCGCTCGATGTTGCACATCTTGAGTTTGTACCGTTTACTGTTTCGAGTTTTCTTCTTTTTTCACAGTTCTTCCTGTTTTCATGCACCATCTGTGTACAGTTATTTACGGGCCATCTTACCACCAAATCTGAAGGCGATGCGATGAGGCGTTTCCCCTGTCAGATCTCTTCGAAAGTTCTCTCTGATTGACAATTCGAAGCCAGTATAAATGAACTCTGTCCGCTGCGAACATACATCATCTAGTACTCAGATCACTGGTAAAAAAAATCACTTATATTCAGAAAAAGAGTATCACCTGAAGACAATTGACAAAAAGAATAAAAAGTAAATATTCTGATTATGTGTGCAACGTTCTTTTACTGGAATTCATACTATGTAAGAAACAAAATATTCTGATAAAACATTTGACGTATATGTTGCACCCACTTGTCTGTAGAACGTGTATCCGGCAAATGAATTTGTAGGACTGGTAGGCGATGCGCAAGGTCGCTGTTTGCAGTGTACCTGTCGTTGCTGTTATCTGCGGGGCCGCGGGTTCAGTAGCCCGCCGCGGCGAGGTGTTGATCCCACGTCTGACGCACGTTCCCTTTTCTTTGGCTCCCACTCGCGGCTTTGTGGCTTTTCACACCGCTATGACTTGACTCATCAGCTTGGCAACTGCTCACAGCCACCCACAACCAGAAGGGCCGGATACCCTCCCATCGTCTCGGCGGCCCCTTTTTATAGCAAAAATCTGTGAAAAAACTCTAGACGTAGGTCACCGACCTAGTCTAGAGAATAACGTAGTGAGAATAACCGGCAGTAGAAAATTTACAAGTCAGCTTCTGCGAGGGACGAAGTATTACCAATAAAATGACCAGTCCGCTAATGGAACTACTATTTGATTTTTTTTCTATTCCTGTCTCTAGCAGACACTAACCTATCTACAACACGATAAAATTAAGAAAAAACACGGATTACATTATCTCCATACAGTCATTGGTCTCGTTTAAAGTTGTCTGTTTCTTCCAATTCCTTCATCATTCCTGTCCCATACATTATCAATAACCTGCCTACGTGCGAGTAATTGTCATCATATATAATGTGTGCTGCACAAATACCTTCCGCAGAAAAACAATTTCTTTCTCCTGATTCATCTTTGGAGAGGTTTTAGTTCCGCGTACTTTTATGTTGTAAATACACTTTTTTAATAATGTTTTCACGAGTTATCTTTAATGTTTACTTTCAAAAAATCATTTCGTTAATGGAAAAAAAAATCTGCCCCGTCCCCGACCCCTTTTCCTTTTTGTTCTTGTTGCATATTATATATGCCCCCTGACGTTCTGAACCCCAGAGTTTTCATTCCTTCGACTGTGTTTTCCTCGGTGCTCGTGTTCTGAATTTTGTTCTTATAGTTTCTGTCATTCTTTGTTACTGTCGATTTCGTTCCGTTGACGGTTGACATGATAACTGTTCTCTGATTTTCATTGTAAAAAACATGGGAAATCGGGATTCAATGTTCCGTCGACGATGCTATCATTAGAGAAGGAGCGCAAACTCGGACGGTCCGCGGGTAGAGATGGAAATCAGCTGTGCCCTTTGGAACGATGTACCCCAGCGTTAACATTAATCTGTTTAGGAAACCACGGAGAACCTAGCTATATCTGGATGGTCGGCCGCGGATTTAAACTCCTCCTGAATGCGAGTCCACCGCCATGGCCACTTTACCACCTCATTTTGTTCATTTATATTCACCTCATAGCCTCGATGTTTTCTGTTACTGTTTGGGTTTTCATTCCCGCAGGCAAATTTTCTTTCAACAACTACAACCTTGATTTCTTTCTTTAACACAATCGCCGGCCTCGAATCCTGTCTCGGGCATGGATGTGTGCGATGTTCTTAGGTTAGTTAGGTTTAAGTAGTTCTAAGTTCTAGGGGACTGATGACCTCAGTAGTTAAGTCCCATAGTGCTCAGAGCCATTTGAACCATTTTTAACACAAACTTGCCATTTGTTAAACGACACACTATTGTGAGGAAATCTTACTATCGCAGCACGATAAATTACTTGTCTGTTTCTGTGCTTTTATGTATTTCGTTTAAAATACTGAATAGTTTACTTCAATTCCACATTGTCGAAATTTCCTTTCTAGCTACTCAAAAGACAGTTAGTTCAAAAGTGCTTCTTACGTCCTTTTGCCTTTGAAAAGCTGGACTGTTTATCATTCAGTACATCTACAGCTTTTCCTTATTTATCCATATTCCTCAGCCCGAGTGCGTTGAGTGTGCCCTTCTTATAAAATATTTTTCTAATATTACAAACTTCCGAGAACTACACATATGAAGGCCGGCCGAAGTGGCCGTGCGGTTAAAGGCGCTGCAGTCTGGAACCGCAAGACCGCTACGGTCGCAGGTTCGAATCCTGCCTCGGGCATGGATGTTTGTGATGTCCTTAGGTTAGTTAGGTTTAATTATTTCTAAGTTCTAGGGGACTAATGACCTCAGAAGTTGAGTCCCATAGTGCTCAGAGCCATTTGAACCATTTTTAACAAATATGAAAACAGAAAGTTCAAGGAAAATCTAGATAGAAATAAAGTTAGACTTCTCTCACCAAGAGATGCTCTTGGAACACATCTTCACTCCTTGCTCTCGTCGGTTTATGTCATTATTGCAAACGTGGAATGTTGTCACACGAGAAACAGTAGCAATCGCTCTAAAAGGAGCTGAATGTTATACTTCGGGAGTCTATTTCAGATGGCAGGTGGTATTGTTTATGCCTAAGAGCTGTTAGGCATAACAGAATTCAACCAATACCTAACTGAAAGTGCGCGCATCATACACTGTTACAATAAGTGCTTTTACAACATAAATAAAACAGACATTAAAAATGCAATTGTTAAACGACACACTATTGTGAGGAAATCTTACTATCGCAGCACGATAAATTACTTGTCTGTTTCTGTGCTTTTATGTATTTCGTTTAAAATACTGAAGGCCGGCCGAAGTGGCCGTGCGGTTAAAGGCGCTGCAGTCTGGAACCGCAAGACCGCTACGGTCGCAGGTTGATGAACATGTATCTGAATGTAGCGTCGCCATTATTAGAATTATTTTACATCCAGTTTTATTATGAACAGATTCGTAGATATCTCGCCAAAACTATTTTGTTCTAATATAATTCGAAATGTGTAGTATTAGTGACCTCACGGAAATTTGCCATGATAGCATAAACTTCCAATGATACATTGTCAGCTCTGAGGTGGCACTGAGACAAGTACGAGGATTGTAATGGGTAGAAGCCAGTCTCGAAAACCGGTCGAACCTTTGTCAGTGTTACAAGGGCTTGCTGGAAAGCAATGTTCCGATTTTTTTCTGTTATTAATAACGGTTGGGACATTACTTGCCATCCATATTACTCGGACGACTCTTCAGCTTCGCTAATGAAACTTGAAATCTTTTGCAGTTAGAGGGCTCCGATACGCACCTATGTCGGCGCTCGAGGGACCCACAGAAAAATGAAAGCATGAAATCAAGAGTTCTTCTACACATGGAGCACCCTCTGCTTCAGCATGACAATGCCAGACCACGAACGAGAGCTGCAACATTTGCAGCAATCTCTGTCATCGATCAGTGATCAGCTCGGACTTGGCCCTATCCGATTTTCATCTGTTTCCATAGCTTGAAGAACACCTAGGAGAACTTCTCTTTGATAGTCATGAAAGATGAAGTTGTGGCTCCTTCAACAAAATCAAACATTCTACAGCAACGGTAACAACAACCGTCTCTCGTTGGGAGAAATGCATTCGTCGCCAGGGTGGCTATGCTGAGAAATAAATATGTTGACTTGAAGGATAAAGATGAATGTTACTACAGTTTGCTTTATTTAAAAGCTTAAAGCGTTTTCACATAAAAAAATTCGATGGCATTACTTTTCACTATGTCCTCGTAGTTTTATGCTGGAATGATTGCTTCGATGGTTAACTGTCTAATCCCTTCCATTAATTTTCCTACAAAAGGAGAAGTAGTGTTCCTCTTCTGACTTTGACGTCAATAGGATGTCAGACGTTTTAGGATGTCAGACGTTTTAGTTAACAAATCTGAAAGTTTCTCGACACGAGACATCACAACTAATTCTCACTGTTATTGTTGTAAGTACACTACATAAGCTAAGACTGTTTGCAGATAAGCCACTTACAAAGCCTTACATAAGAAAGATGTCGGATAGACAGCCGGGTCATGTTAATGTTGAATTTTGCCTGAAAAACTGTCAGATCACCTTAAACCGAGCAAAATGAGGACTGTCGAATTTTTACTTATGGAAAAGCCTAATTAAGCCTTCCACTACGAAACCGGGAAACCAGGACGAAACTAGTGCCGTCTTACAAGTGCGTGAATACAGAAACGTACAGGAACGTGTTAACGAAGCTGCACATAGTGTCACCCATAACGACGTAAGTACAAGAGTAGGGTAAAGGAAAAATGCGTTGTAGTGCACAGATACTCTTTAGATACCGCATAAAAAAGTTGTATTCTCCGATGCATATATGCTAGATTACTGATCCAGCGCGCCGTATTTGGCAGGATATATTGTATGTCTACAGTGAAGGACAGCTGGGATAATCACAATTTGCTCAGTTTATTTGGATGTTAATGGAATCGTCGTTCATATCATTTGATATAATATCGATTAAAAACTACTATACTCCAGTTGGAAACTGTAAAATTTATAGACCCAGTCAAATGAGGAAAGTGAAAGTAATCTACGAACACACGCACTACTACGCAGTGGTCGCATAAGAAATACGTTCATTACGAGACCTCTCAACGCACAGAGTGTACGCGATACCTCTCATAGCGACTGTAAAGTGTAACTTTGTAAAACGCTGGTTGCGTTCACAGAATCGTCACTGTGTTTCTTCCTCCTCCGAAAACACCTATTAAACAAAACGTAATTCCAAACTTTTAATATGAAATGAGTAAGTGATAAGTAGAAAAAATTGTTACCTTCAACAGAGTCAATCCCGCGTGACACAAGAATCAAACGAATAACATTGCACAGGTTTTCTGTGAAAGCTGTGGAAACATCTGTTAATTAACGTCATCCTGCGTGTGCTCAATTTTTCACAGCCAAATTCAGCCGTTTTGACGAGGAATCGTAAATTTTGCTCCTCCTTTACTTCTGAATAGGCATAAATCATATTTAGATTCTACACACAAACAGATTCTTTCTCCATTTCTATACATCCTCCCCACCCCAGGTCTCTCTCGCAACTGTGTTTCACTACCTGAAGATCAATGGTGCACATTTCTTAGGTAACTGGAGTAGAGGCGCGTATTTGTAATTTTTCATTTTTTGTTTAATTTGCCTTTATGTTCAGGGTAACGCGGCCTAACTGAATGATGCAGGGCTTGTAGTTGGATAGACGTGTGTCATGTTCTTTTAGAATCGTACTAATTTAATTTCTCTGATTCACTCGAGCCAAACGCCATTCAAGAATGTCGCTGCTTATTCCTTGTCGTATTTGAGCGCGAACCTTATATATTTTGAGCTCATTTAAAGGTAGTTTCTCCACTGTATCAAAATTGTAGAACCTATATTGGTCTATGTGTCTTACGATATTAAATTTCTTGCGATTAGATGCGTGAAGGGAAAAGTTAGAATCAGGTCGTTAGGCCAAGAAGCAGCATTCATTGTAAACGGCGGTCGCGAGCTCATATTAGAGTGTGTGATAAGTAATTTGATAATTCTTTTACTGGCCACCCACTGATTGAAATTTGATGCTGTAGCGGTTCTGCTTGCTGTGCATTACCTCTAGCTCTCGTCTGTTCAGTCATACACCTTTCCATCTAGACTTTGCCTTCCTATATAGTCGCTTCATATTATTAAGGGGACTCGTATGGCGGCGGATGGAGGAGAACTCATCGACACAGAAAATTATCATTTCAGTGTCTCTGGTTTCGTGAATACATGAATTCAAAGAATTTATCCTTTTTTCGGTTATAAAATTCCATGATAGTCTACATCGTACAGCAAGAACTTGTTTCTGCAATTTAAAAGTTGATCAAGTCTTCACTTTGCACTTTGGATGCCTGTATTGCTCAGACGATCAGTACGAAATTGGCTCACAGATTGTCGAAATGTTTTGATACAATTTGTAAAGAAGTGACTCAATTCCACGCGAAATCTATTTCTATACAAAAATAATAATTTCTACTGTTATTTCCATTTTTTGGATTCGTGTTGCCCTTACGAGAGAGCATTTGTACAAATAGAGGATTCTTATGCTTGCGCGAGTCCCAGCCAGCGGACCAGCAGGAAGGCCCAATGCCCAATCGCGCTTGCAGAGCGAATGTTTCGGCAGCCTGATTTCCCCAGGGCGAAGGCGGCCAACAGTGTGACTCTGCCTGTCGTGTAAATGAGCCGAGAGATGAGGATTTCTCTCGCACGCGCTACTGGGTTATTCTTTCGGTCCATACGTGGGGTCTGCTACTTTCATTAAGTGTCGGACATTGGGATAGGCGTAATGTCGAACTTCGCAATCCACTCTTCTCTTATTTTGCGCTAGTCTCGGAATATTTGGGAAAGTGAATTTATAGGTGAACCTTAGGTAATCACAAATTATTCGCGTGTAGGGAAAGAACTGATTTTCTTTTTCAATATGTCCATCTATGATTTTAGTTTTGAACACACGTACCATCTTTCGGACAGTTTTACAACAGTTCTGCGAGTGCTAGCTTCCACCTATGTCTGTGTTCTGCACCGTTAACATTTCTTATTTTTTTCTCTCTCTTAGCTTCTTGGCTGTATTCACCGTTTTGGATCCATACACGATGGGCATTCCTGCCGTCGTTTGTGGGCAGTTACTGTATGTCTTTTGCCGGATGCCTTTCGTGTCGCCACATCGTTATATACTCTAAGAAGGAGGGAAATTCGAGTGTCCCATCTGTTTGCAAAAAAATGGTTCAAACGGCTCTGAGCACTATGGGACTTAACTTCTGAGGTCATCAGTCCCCTAGAACTTAGAACTACTTATACCTGACTAACCTAAGGAGATCACACACATCCATGCCCGAGCAGGATTCGAACCTGCGACCGTAGCGGTCGTGCGGTTCCACACTGTAGCGCCTAGAACCGCTCGGCCACTCCGTCCGGCATCTGTTTGCAAATTGAGTAAACTTTGATGTGTATTATACTTCTATCGGAGACCACTCAGAAGCTGGAATCGTTAACAGAGTAACGGCGGTTATTCCGGTGACGTGTACTGCGCGTCTCTTGCTTTCTTCCCTATCTCTTACGACTAGGCCGGCCGAAGTGGCCGTGCGGTTAAAGGCGCTGCAGTCTGGAACCGCAAGACCGCTACGGTCGCAGGTTCGAATCCTGCCTCGGGCATGGATGTTTGTGATGTCCTTAGGTTAGTTAGGTTTAACTAGTTATAAGTTCTAGGGGACTAATGACCTCAGCAGTTGAGTCCCATAGTGCTCAGAGCCATTTGAACCATTTTTTCTTACGACTAGGTCACCAGGCGTCTCATTTACAGACTTTATTTTCTTTTGGTTTAGTATAAACGAGCCGGCCACTGTGGCCGAGCGGTTCTAGGCGCTTCAGTCTGGAACCTCGCTGCTGCTGCCGTCGCAGGTTCGAGTCCTGCCTCAGGCATGGCTGTGTGTGATGTCCTTAGGTTAGTTAGGCTTAAGTAGCTGTAAGTCTAGGGACTGATGGCCTCAAGTGTTAAGTCACATAGTGCTTAGAGCCATTTGAACCATTAGTATAAACGATATTTTGAATCATATGTTTTCAAAAAATGTCGCCTTTTCAAGTGAGCTAGCAGTATTATGGCGAGAACGAGAGCATGCATCATTAACTGCCTATTCAGCGTGTGGGATTAAGTCATCGATCTTCCCGTGTTTCTGTGTGATATTTTCACTTTCCTCCATGGAACCTCTTTACTTGTTTCTGTCTTATATTGAAGAAGAAAAATTTATATGTATGTCTCACGTGATACTGCCGTGCCATTCACAAGAGGTGCTGAAACAATAATGACCAATGCACTTCAGCAGCAATGCGAATTTCTGTAACAGGGCGGCCAGGCAACACATACACATTCTCTGACTCCGTTGTGAAAACAGTTCTCGAAATTTTACAAATTAACCTTATCGTGAAGCACAATGATTTTTTATAGTGTCTGCCGTCTGCTGTGGCACTGTCATAATGATTAAGGAAATCGTGAAGAATGCAAATCTTCCATTTGAATCTCCTTTATCACGTCAGTTCCATGTGACAAAGATCGCAACAAATGAATAGTACAGAAGTATGGATCAGCCTGAAGCTCTATAATCGCCCGGCCTCACAAACTAATTACTATCTAGCCTATGAATAGCTCCAGAATGAGATTGTCACTCTGCAGCGGAGTGTGCGCTGATATGAAACTTCCTGGCAGATTAAAACTGTGTGCCCGACCGAGACTCGAACTCGGGACCTTTGCCTTTCGTGGGCAAGTGTTCTACCAGAAGTAAAGCTGTGAGTACCGGGTATGAATAGCGGCGCACACTTTGATTTGCATGTTCTTAGGCACACGTGACCAAATATTCCGGCATTGGCTACTGCTTTGTGATGCACTGCCATGCTCTGTTACAGCAGTATGACTTTCGTATGCCTACTTGTGCCCTTTGTAATAGTCCTACTTTTTGAAGAGATGTAGCTACCAGTATTTCTCTAAATCATTGCCTTTCTGTAACTCTTCCGTGATTTACAGCTGTCTTAGATGTACTGAACAGCGTAAGCTGTGAGTAGAGAGAGCGACTCCGGCATCAGACAGTAGCGACTTCTTGAAGTAGTCCAAAAGCGCATACGGACGACGATTTCAGCAGTGCGGCTTAATGTACTGATGCCGTCTGAAGTCTGACGACACTGCTACAATTTTACATTAAGGCCGATACGTCGGCAATGAGTATAAATTTCAGTACTTGTACCACGGATACATCATTCCAATATTTTATGAACTGCTAAGGCCTGATCACACGTCTTTGCGACACACTCTGTCTCTAATGACCTCATTCCATTGAGAATAACATACATAATGAGCTGCGTCTGCAACAAAATCCCACGTGTAGTCACATGTTTAGTCGTACTTTCCATAAGCTCGTATTTTCTCAGTTAAGCGACTAACTGAAACTGAGTTTCCTCAAAAGCGTCAGAGAGTTGTTTACAACCGGTATGCCTAGTACCCGTCTCAGATGCTACATATGTCAGGGCTTCCCTGGTAACAATCAACTGCAGAGACGGAGGACATAAATATCAGAGAGAACGTAACTTAACAATCAAAAGTTCGACCCACACGTCAACGGAAATTACAGCACAGCTCAAGTTTCGAATACTGTCATGTGACATACGAACTGTAGGGGCTGGAACGCGACCTCTATCTAGAACTGAGCCAGCAAAGCATGTTGCCACACGGTTTAGAGTATGATATGAACAGTGTATAACGTAGGTGCATTTACTGTTGTACGCTGTTCCAGGAAGTATATGATTTTAATGTTCGACAGACTGTCTATAGAACGGAGAAGAAATCATGTCAAGATCGTATGACGGTAGAAACGAGAGAGTACACCTATTTGGAACCTCTCCAACCAGTCAGCTTCTATAGCCATGGGAGGTTTTTTCCTAATAAAAGTCAAAGAGAGGAAGTGAAAGTAAGACACGGAAGCGTAGAAGAAACGATTAAGATGGGAGGTGCAGATGTGTGAGAGACAGACAATGAAGAAGGGAAAATCGCACTCAACTGTAACCCAAATAAGAAGAAATTAAGACTAATCCATAAAGCAAACTAAAATCAAATCTACGACGAAAGCTTCTGGAGGAGCCACATTGAACACAGGTTTTAAAAGAAAAAAGACTAGACTAAGCACTTATCGACGTCATTGACGAACAAAGCAATTAGGCAATAAAGACAAGACTAAGTGGCCGATGCGCTATGAAGCAGCTGCATCGTAATAAGAATGGAGTGCTTTGGGAAATCAGTGAAAGCTTAGATATGTAAGAGTAATTATTCTGTGAAGAAGATCTATTCGCCTTCATAGCAGTTTATTAGACGTGTTCCTAGAAAAGGTGACGTGTCCATACCTTGTCCCGATGTAAGAACCAATGAGTCAAGCTATTAGGAGTCAACTGAGAAATTAATAAGTTTTTTTCTTCTCTCTCTCTCTCTCTCTCTCTCTCTTTCCCTCTCTTTTCTTTATCCCTCTCTCTTGTAAGAAAACACAGATAAATTGCGTCTTGGAAAATAAAATACGAAAGACGCATGCAGTTAAAGTAAGTCTGTTCTGCTGCACAAGCCGAAGACCAGAACAAAGATTGGGCCATTTTAGGGGAAAGTTAGGGAAGGGAAGGGAAGGGAAGGGAAGGGAAGGGAAGAGGCTCTTCTTATTTGTGTAACTCGCGGCAATCTGTCCACTCCAGCGCCGGCCGGTGTGGCCGAGCGGTTCTAGACACTTCAGTCTGGAACCGCCCGACCACTACGGTCGCAGGTTCGAATCCTGCCTCGGGCATGGATGTGTGTGATGTCCTTCGGTTAGTTAGGTTTAAGTAGTTCTAAGTTCTAGGGGACTGATGACCTCAGATGTTAAGTTCCATAGTGCTCAGAGGCATTTGAACCATTTTTGTCCACTCCAGCATTACAAGACGAGCAAATTCTCGCGCATAACATTTACGATAAACTGATATCCAACGATGATTGTCCTCGAATAACTAACTTATCTGGGAGAGAACACATTTATTACAAATGTGTGCTTCTTAAAATGTAATTGTGTCTAGTATGATATTCAGGCTCTCTCGTAACCACTCGTATCTATCATCAGGAATATTGCGATAATCGATATTGTCTAGAGCTGCCTGTGTAACGTAAATAGTTCTCGCGGATGCAGAAACAGCTACATGGGCGCCCTTGTCATTTACCTCTGAGCCTTCATATCTAATTCGCAATAGTGCAACATTTGATTATGGTGCAAAATCAACAACACCCGCAAGATCCCCAACAATTTCACCTCACTCAAAACTCTGAGGGAAGATTCAGTGAGAAGCTACGCTTAATCTTACACGATCTGGCAATAATAAGATACGTGGATCTGATGAAAGGAAACCGATATTATTCCCACTGCTCCAATTGCCGCTCTGCTGATTTACCATACTCACTGAAATCATTTCAGCATAATGCTACAATAGTCCTCAACGAACCTAACTTTTTTCGCATTTTCGTTTGTTTCGTTTTCAGATTATTCATCGGAGTTTTTAACGCCCTTAAGCAGTATGGGGCGATGCTTTGCAGGATTCGCCAACAGTTGCTTGTAAACGGTGCGAAGAGTCAGGCTGTGTTTCCTTCCCGCCACATTGACGAAGAGTGGACAGCAACCTCAAACGTGTTCTCTCCCGTCGTAATTGGTCCTTTCAGGCAGCGGTAGAGATTTTTAAACTGGTACTGATAAAAACGTAAATAAATAAAACCATTTCCGTCTTGATTTTAAAATGTTCCAAATGTAGTAAGTGAAGTGACATTGATAAGTGTTTGTCTGATAAGTACGTATGGAGTTCAGAAAGTAAGTTCCACACGTCGGCTCACGCTAAGATCGTTGCGCAACTAGTGCGTCCCGTTCACAGAAAAGAGGATGGCTCAAATGGCTCTGAGCACTATGGGACTCAACTGCTGAGGTCATTAGTCCCCTAGAACTTAGAACTAGTTAAACCTAACTAACCTAAGGACATCACAAACATCCATGTCCGAGGCAGGATTCGAACCTGCGACCGTAGCGGTCTTGCGGTTCCAGACTGCAGCGCCTTTAACCGCACGGCCACTTCGGCCGGCTAAAAGAGGATGTTTTCCAGGTTTTCTGCGTAGGCAGTTCTGCTGCGGCACGGACAACAGGCCCATCGCAGTGTTACAGGAAAACGACGTGACAGCCGGAAACGTGCTCCAAAGTAAGATTCGTGTCAGTAAAACGTCTAAGCTGCGGAAAGATTCACCGTAAAATTCTGGTGCTATATGGACCAAATTCAGTGTCACGTTCAGAAGTAGTGAAATGGCGCCAACAATTTGACCAAGGGCGCACAGACGTGAGTGACGCTGATTGGGAAGTACGGGTCTTGCACCATCTTTTCGGCAAGCTTTGAGAACATCTGGGGGGGGGGGGGGGGGAGGGGGAGTATAGATTTTCAAGCGATAAGGACGTCCACAGCCGTTGAGGAACTGGGTGCCTGGTAGACCGTTCCCACCGTTGTTTACAGAGATCGATGACTACGTTGAAAAATAGTGTCAGGTGTCTGTGTTCTTTGAAGTGTAGTGCAGCACTCCATAAAAGTTACTTGGCCTGCCATAATAATGTGTAACATACATTTTGAAGTCCCCTCGTGCTTTCCGTAACTGGAGTCAGCAGTTTGGTGAGAGTCCCAGAAATTCTCATCGTTCCACATAAATGGTATCGGAATTAAATAAACGAGTGGCCGAACTATTCGTCCAATAACATATTCCTAATGCAGGCGGGCCTGCTGTTTCAGTGGTAGTGGACATGTATAGCGTCATCACTGGTCGCTTCAGTTTTGTATAGTTCACAGTAAAATTCGAGAATAAAAATTGCAGCACCCAATCACTAAAATTTATATTTATTACTCAGAACGCGTTTCGGATACTTTAATTCACATGACAATAAGCTTATCAACGTAGATCTCAGAAATGTGCTTTCCATTATAATTGACAAAGTAACTTAAATTACCGTTAAACAATACAGATTACCACTAATTTATCGCGGAAATATTCTTCTCTTTCAGAAATACATTGCGTTCCTGAAAGGTATGCTAACGATTTGAAACAGGATGTGACTGACGAATATAGATTTTATTGACTCTTTTCGGATTGTGTGTGCGTTTAATAGATTGACAAGGTCACAAACCTCTGCCGGCCGCTGTAGCCGAGTGGCTCTAGGCGCTTCGGTCTGGAACCTCGCGACCACTACGGTCGCAGGTTCGAATCCTGCCTCGGGCATGGATGTGTGTGATGTCCTTAGGTTAGTTAGGTTTAAGTAATTCTAAGTTCTAGGGGAATGATGACCTCAGATGTTAAGTCCCGTAGTGCTCAGAGCCATTTGAACCATTTGAACAAACCTTTACCAAACATGATTATGTGCAAAGTATGCATTGGCAATACGCGAAGAAAGTTGTGTTACTGGATTCCATGAGCACAAGAATCCAAAAATACCCAACAGGCTCTTACAACCCAACTTTCTCCGATACTGAGAATACCAACTAGATCATAAAAAAGATCCGAATATAAGGTTTTAAGAAGTGTAGTCTCAGCTGCATCCGTCAGTACTGCTGAGCGAACACTTACTGTATCCAACAATGAAAACTATCCTTTTCCACGCAGTTCCTAAAGATACAAGGTACTTTTTATAATTGGTTTACATTTTCTTCGAAAAACGCGAGAGCCGCTTATGATGTGCATTACTCTCTGCCAGTTCTCTATTCATGCTAAAGTTTCTTTATCGTTTCTAACCAGTTAAATTATTTTTCAATTTTTGTTCTTCAGTAAAATTCGTTCTCTAGCTGTTGGTGAGTGGGAGAGCTGTCAAAATGTTCGTTTCATCTATACACGACCAGTGCGTCGTTTAATTTTTCGGCGGTGAAAGCATTTAGAAGACCTTCAGGCGTACGTTGCGTGCAACTCGTGACCACAGTAATGTTGTATCGTCGCGGATGTACTGCTCGGAAGCAGTGGCTCAGGCGAAGACCAGTTAACTGCCGAGATGCTGAACCGAAGAGAACGCCGTGTCAGCGAAACCGGCGAGCCGGTAGGCGGCAGCACCGTCGCGGTGACGTAACGACGCCGACAGTTGAGCGCCGCGTAGCCAGGGGCGCGCGCGCTACAGCTTCGTCAGCTCGCGGAGCGCCAAGCTCGTGCTGCTCTCGCTCCTTGTTTAATTAATTCGTGACCTCTACCACTACGAAGCGGAATTGATACGATTAATCGTCCAAGTACGTGCTCCGTCTGCGGATACATCTAAATATAGGTTTTCCGTTGTCCCTCCAAATTGTTTAAGGCAAATGACTCGATGGCTACTCTCAAAAGGACGCGACCGATTTCCTTCCCTATTTCTCCACCGTCCGGTTGCGAGTTCCGTACCGAATGACCTTGCTGTCAGTGGGGCGTGAAAAATCCAAATATTCCGCCCTTCTCGCCTTCAACTGTCTCAGATTAATCATTTTCTCTGTTCATCATTTTATTTCGAGTGATACAAGAAGCGGGTAAACAGACAACCGCCTTTCTAGATCTACTAAAGGAGACACTGTACGACATTATAGATGTTTTCATACGGAATGTCTTCAAAAATTTGTGACTGTCTCAAAAAATGTGAAACTAATATAACGGGAGATGTAGCGTTAGGTATTCCCCAGAGAAGAGTTTTTTTTTTGTTTTTTTCTTTTTAAGGTGGGAGCCCCTCCACGCTCGCACAAGCATGGTGATCAACTCAAAAGGTCTACTGTCACCTCTGCATTGTTAGTAATTATAATCGAGGAGATCGCAGGAGCGAGGAACTGCGATGTTATCCGTACATCTGGGTAAGGTTAATACGGGCGCATCTGGGTGATAGAAGTGGACGAAAAAGCTTGACAGAATCAAGCTTGAAAGAAGAGAAGAGTAATAGAGCGGATAATGTTCTCAGCATACATAAATAATTTGTCAAACAGGGGAAGCACCACATTGAGATTATTCGCTAATAATTATATTGTTCACTTGAAAGTATTTTGGCCGGATGACAGTAAGGAAAGCGAGAACAACTTAGTATTTGCACATGGTAACAGAATGGTGACATCTTTAAATTCTGACGTACACAAAAGAAAGAACACCACATCCTGTTCCAAGGTAAAGATATGTCACCATTTGAATACTTGAGAGTAATACACCGATATGACGCGGAATACAGCCAACTCCTCAAATCAGTTTTTTTTTTTTTTTAGTATTGCATTCGTTTATATTTCTGCATATATCAATTTCGAAGTTATACAGATGTTATACAGATTACTTTCGGAGAATAAAATAGAATGAGTCTCATGTTCAACACAGGTTACTTTTCTAAATTGCAGGTTTTTGGACGTATGCTAAAGCGGTGGGCTGTTCTCTGATAGAAACAAATATTTATTTTGTATAATTTATAAAAACTAAACAATTTATTATTATATTAAAACACTTTGCATATTTCATTAATATTGAAATCGTTATATATGTGACACGTTAAAAGTTGGGGTGACGGCAAGTTGTGTTAGGGGAAGGAAATATTACAGCATGTTCAGGGAAATTAAACGGGAGTTCTTCGAAGGAAAGCGACGTTATCTTCGTGAAAAGCTGTTGGTAAATTTAGAGCGGAATACAATGTAACGAATGTACTGATTATCTTGTATCTCGCGTAGATATCGTGACAAGTTGAGAGAGATCAGGCCGTATCGAGAGATACACGGAGTATCGTTTTTTCCTTCTTCGATCTGAAATAGAATAGCTCCGGGAGTGACTAATACTCGCATTTGGTCAGCACTGTGGCTTGTGGAGTGTACAAAATGGCCTCAATGAAGCCACACCCCCAGGTTTAAAAGTAATCGGCGAAGAGTGCTAGACTCACCACTCACAGAATACCATGTTTTGTACGTTGTCTGCGAACTGTTTATCGTAAAATCTGTCTTCTTTTGACAATCCCGGACGAATAATTTGCGGACAGCGCAAATAGCAAGCGATTGGCAGACAACTGGAATATTAAAAGAGAGATTTCAGATGCTCCTCGCTGTGATTTGGAGCTTGGCCAAAGGACTGTACTGTGTATCGTCATCAGTCCGCATCATAATTCCTCGAGTATGAACAGCTCCTATCATAAAATAATAAAATCTAAATTTTTATTTGCGAAGAGAGACTAATTTCAAGGCAGAAAGCAACAAGAAATTTTCTCTTTCTGTCCTTTGGAATTCCCTGCCTGAAGACTAATGTGATTAATAATATGGTTCCTTTTTGCTTCAAATCTCGCTAATCCTCTGAATGTGGTATCGTGGACCCCTTCCCTTTCCAACCGAAAGGTGCTCGGACAGAATGACTGTTGACTCGTCCACATGTAAGAAGAACGAAGATCAGGGTTTGACCTTCCGTCGACGACGAGGTCACTGCAGACTGGGGAAGAATGCGGAAGTAAATCGGCCCTTTTAAAGATACCATCTCCGCATACGCCTTAACCGATTTAGGGAAGTACGGAAAAACGTAAAACGTAAAGCTGGATGGCTGGACGAGGATTTTAATGTCAGTTCTCTGCGTGTCCTGTCTCAGTGCCTCCGTTTAAGCGTCTAATTTTACCGCCACGGTCTTTATGTGAGATTCTTCTTTTATATGGCCGTAGTGTCGGCTTATATTTTACAGTCGCGAACGGTGTTTCAATTCCGTCTTTGTAATTAACACTAAATACATGTCATAAGAGGGATTAGGTCATTCGAATCATTTTAGATATGCGCCGTAGAAATATTAACAAAGTTCTAAAGGTAACGCTGTAAGTAGGACATGTTACAACGAGGAGAAAGCTGACTTTTAAAATTCTAATGTTTTTAGTGTTTCATTGGCGTAACACTGTCTTGTCTAGGCATGGAAGTCTTGGGCATTCTCTGTCTGTGTCATGACATATCTTACAGATCTTCAATGAATCTAGGTTCTGTCTGTCATTAATCCCGCTCAATATCAGATTAACGTACACTATGCACGAATAACCTAGGTAGGGATTTTGTGAACTACGCTCTTACTGGATGAATTGCACGATTTTAGATTTATGTAAATAAAACTCAGGCCGAAATTTGTTTTCCCACAGTTACATTTATTTGTTCGGTACATTAAAAAATTTGTATCACTCCGGACGGATGCATCAACGGATTTGTAGGCTATGACAAATTCCAAGGATTTATCTTAACATACTACTTGAACCAATGCAACATCATCTTAGGATCCATCTTCTTTACGAGAAGAATGATAACAGCAGCTCTCCCGATAAGATTTTGTTACGTAATTAAAGTCGCTTTGTTTTCTGTTGATACCGTTTCCTCTAGACGCTTATTAATTCAGTATTCATTGTAATACGCTCCTTTCTCTGGCATTAAGATTATTTTTTTCTTCCACCCCTGTAGCTAGCAGGCCATGTTGTTAAATGACTGGGTATCCTATCATGACTGTAGATACAGTATCTCAAAATACCACAGTTAATTTTGTGGCTGTTGTTACGGATACACCAACTATGCGAACTTGGACGATCTGCCGTGTCTAAATACTGACGAGGTGTCGTAGTACAGCAGTGATTTTACGTGACGACTCGACTCCGTTAGCAAATAATACTCTCAGCAGCGAGATAGGTTCTTAATTGTCCCTCGATCGTGTTCTGCGATCGTCACCCGAGGGTAATACTAGGCGGTGGCAGGGAGGGAGGCGCGTTAAGTTTTGGAGGGTGGCTCCCCCCACCCTGTGGCTAACCCCCGCCCGCCCCCCCCCCCCCCCCCCCCCCCCCCGGAGCTTTGTGTCGCCGCCGCCAGAGAGGGTGCGAGCGGCGAGGGCGCGCATGCGCAGAGCTCAGTGCGCCCGCTGCCGCCCCGCCGGAGGGGTGTGGGGTGCCGCTGCCGCTGCCGCTGCGGCAGCCTGGCCAGTGCGCTGCGCGACCCCGCGGCTGGCGCGCCCGTGCCGTGCGGCGCCCTGGCTACGAGTCACTGGCGGTGGTCGTGCCATTAGCCGACAACAGGTACTGCCGCATACAGACGTGGCCTTTGCTTAAGGGCACCCGGGACATTATTTCAGTGGTGACTTCTGAAACGTGTACTGGCCTTCATTTGTAACTGATCGCCGTTTGATTATCTATGTCTGCGAACAATGAGAGTTGCACGTTATGTGTATCTGACAAAATGTGAAAGAAGAGGTGTGCAACAAAAGAAAACTACGGAGTGGGAGCGGTGGGACCATTTCGCACTTTGGTGTTACCTAGATTCCGGTTTAGTGTCTTGCAGGTAAAGTTAAAGCTTAGTACAGTTCTCAGTCCACGTGACTTTCGTGCCACGATTTCGGTGAAACCTTTGTCTCTTGCTATTTACGGAGAACGTCGTTTCCCGTGTTGGAAGCAGTTATTTTGGGTGCTGTCGTTTTTTTTTTTTTTTTTTTTTTTTTTTGGCGGGCTGGCATAAGTAAGTACTCTAACACCATGATTAATTATTGTAGTGTACCAACAACTATATGTAGCTTCATAACTTTGCTTGCACTTGAATACTACTGAAGGACGTATCTAATTTAGAATTACTTTTGAAACATCGGAGACGCTTCAGTTATTCTGTGGAAGATATATTCCGTAGACTTTCTCGAATACTCGCAGAATATGCGGCTGATTTTTTGTAACAGAACATGTTGCTCATCATACGTCGGTGTCTGGATTGTTGCGTCTCTTTATCTCCATCCGGTAGCAAGAGCTTTCAGGCAGTGCCGCTAGCCGTGCCTTATACTCTGCCTCCGGTAGGTATGTCTGTCGCAGCGAGACCTGTGAGTAGATAGCGCCGCTGAAACGCCTCTCATCGGTGTAGCGGCCTGACTCGACACATTCCTGGAGCCGCTCCTCACCTTGCTAGCGTCTTTGTACTCCCCATCGTGTGATAAATACTCCAGACACTACGACGTATGCCGCCTTTTGTTTTTTCTCGTGAAGAATGAATAGTTTATACTTCGGCCCTAGTCTCAACAATTGTTGAACGTCTTTCTCAATTCGTTATTGGAAAACAGATCTACAGGTTATGTAGTCATGATGTTTTACTATGCGAATTAATTTTCGAAAACCCATAGAGCATGAGTATCATGGTGAGTAGCATTTTTTTACCAAACTGTTTCAGCCCGCTTCGCTACTGTGTTTGTTCGCAGTAGTTATATGTAACTGCTCGGTAAAAATTGAAGTTAGCTTATCGCAACTGTTACCGCACCTGAGAGGTCAAACATTTGCTCTAAAAATGAAGATAGATTACTACATTTCTTTATGTTCACTCTGCAGTCACCCCTTTGCGTGCGCCGGACGGGGTCGGCGAGTGGTTCTAGGCGCTACAGTCTGGAACCGCGCGACTGCTACGGTCGCAGGTTCGAATCCTGCCTCGTGCATGGATGTGTGTGATGTCCTTAGGTTACTTAGGTTTAAGTAGTTCTAAGTTCTAGCGGACTGATGACCTCAGAAGTTAAGTCCCATAGTGCTCAGAGCCATTTGAACCTTTGCCTGTGTATTTCCCAGTTAATTTTCTATGATTGTAAATGCTTACTGGATCGAGCCTTTAAGGAGCCTACGTGCACTTTATGCAGATCCCTTCATTTTCCTCGTGAAAAGTGGTGACTCACATAACACACTGAGAAAATATGTACAAATCTACTCCGGTTAAGTTTCGTTTTTAGCACATGTTACATATTTAGCTGAACCTGATCCGCTTCCCGGCGATATCGAATTCCGAACTCGCACGAGTTTGTTGTCTGAATTCTAAACTCACATAATCGTCTTCTCTGGCCGAGCGCGCAGAATTTCTTATACATCACACTTGGAAAGCCCCAGAGATGGCAGCTGGTGTGAAATCTTGCAGTTTCAGTTTTGTCAAGCAATTTTTTTCACTTTTTCTGATGCAGCGTGAAATAAGCTGCGGAGCCGGTGGGCAGCCATGTTGCTGTCTTCCGTACATGTTCAGCTGCGGTCCCGGGAAGTCTTAGCGGGATGAGCTGTATGCTGAGTACCTTGGCTAGTGTCCAGTGGGCAGACAGTCTCCATATAAAGGGTAGGCTTTTCGTTATCTGCCGATGGCTAGCCTTGTGCACAACAAATCCTTGTAATCAACATATCGCTTCTTTCTATATGTAAATCGTTGTACTATCCGATAGTCTTTGGTTGATACTCATCAGTCCACCACTCGTACTTCTGAGCTGGTGTTTGGAACTTCCCATGTTTGACGCTCCACATTGGCCAGACTTCGATCTGGACTGCTGTTAAGGGCAAAACAGGGGTTTCAGTGTATCTTCAATTTCGAAATATTTTGTACAATAGCACATCAGCTACGTTCGAATTAACTATCAGTATGTATTTCCCGAGGGGTAGTTCGCATGACTCCATCATAACAGGAGTAGCATCAGCACGTACGGGGTTATCTCAGATGTCTGAAGAGAATTGTTATAGCTGCTGCTGCTCCTGCTATTGGTGGATAATATTATTTACGATATGATGTCTTCCAGGTTTCTCAGGAGTTGTTATGAAGTGCTGCAGTAGGAATTGCTCTCCAGTTTCCAGTCTCTCTAAATGCGGTAAATGTGCACTTGTGTGTTTCACTGTGTGTAAAAGTGCAGCAATCATACCAACATATGTTTGTGTCAGAGATACAGTAAATTTCGGGGTGAAAATATTTCAGAATCACTAATTTGCTGTTAACATTCTTCAGAGTGCAAGGGTGCTCGAAACAATCGCATTGCAAAAAGAAACGTACGGAACTTCATGAGTAGCTAATTTAATGTATTTAACTTGAACGTTGAACTATTCAACTTGAGGTTTGAACAGTTTCGAACTGTTGAAGTTGTGAAGGAGCAATCTGAAAGTTAGTTTCGACTCGTGTGGCATGCCTTGAAAGCAAATTTGGTAAAAATAATGTTCGCGAAAGGCAAATGTCTGGTTCGTCGAGAAATTCGTATCCCTCAGTAACATTGGTATCAGGGAGTAGAATGCTCACAAAATTTCACTTCTCGTCAAGGTAAAGTCGTACATGGTGAGACATCAAGCAGAAAAGAAATTCGTAGCTTGTTATTAAATCTGTTTGAGTGCACAGAATTGTACGACGTTCTGCGGAACTTGCAAAGGATCTTCCGACGATAGAACGGGCGGCTTCAGTTACCGAGAATGCGCCGGAAGTAGAAGCAGCTCGCAGACTCTGGTAAAGCGCGCCATTTACGTATGTTCAAAAACTCGCTTACCGACTTTCAGAGACCGATTTTCTGTCACAAATCCTCGGGAATGTGAAGATACACTCCGGTTAATTTGAGCACCAGCCTAGATGCGAGAAAGCAGCACGAGAGCAGATGTGTGCCGTGGAGTGGTACGTCGGCGCCAGGGCGGTCGATACGGCGGGCGGCTGCGGCATCGGCTGTGGCCTGCTCTGCTCTCCTCGGCAGACCTGCTCTCCGTGCAGACTGCGGGCCGCCACAGTGCCAGCCGCAGCAATTACACGCACGCGTCGCCAACATGGCTGCGGCCGCGAGTCACCACCACCTGGCCGCCGCCGCCGCCGCCGCCCGTGTCGTGCGACCTTCGCGTGAGCCCTTGCCGCACGCTCGGTCCATCCTCCACGGCGCCACTCCTCTAATTGCTGGGTCGCCGTCTGCACTGCCCGTCTCGCTGTTCCTCAGTACCGCGCCGAGGGCACGGGTTCTATTCCCGCGACTAGCAGGGAGGACGGGAACGCGATACACCCGACACCTTGAGGCACCGAGGAACTGCGTAAGTGAAAATACCGACACACTGGCGACGGGCGCGGAGTTCGGTGTCAATCCTTGCGCACCGTATTCAAATGACGCCATTGCCAGAGAACGACACGGTGGCCCGTTAGCTTAGCACTGTCTTCACAGACTGATCGCGCAGTTACTTGCAACGCCTTATAAGGACTTACACAAGGTGATTCCGAGACGTTGCAAACTTTAAAGGAAATTGGAGAATGGTGAATGTATCTGTTTTGAGGTAAAGGTACCTGGTCCGGAAACGAACGAGTCGTAAATTAAAAACGAAAATCGTTCCGATACCTGACAGTCGAATACATGTACCGGTACTGTTCTTGTACGATTGTAGGGCAGGCAACTTCCAGAGATGGTATTATGGACTAAAACGAAAAATAAATGTCTAGTAAACATGGACTCTAAAATGCACACATTAAGAGCTATGAGCACTTGTTCAACAGACAGATGTTTCACGGTAGTGGAGATAAACAAGTGCTCGTAGCTCTTAATGTGTGCATTTTAGAGTCCATGTTTACTAGACTTCATGTTCCGATACGTAATACCACTTCTCAAAGTTATATTCCACTCTCACACGCATCAGAATTATTTTCAATAATATCTTTAGACTCCGTCGTTTGTGGAACAAGGTCCTCTACCTAAAAGTCATACAGTTACGCTTCTCCATCACCCCTGAAAGTTTGGAACACCACCACGGAATAACCCTGTCTGTCTTCAGTTTAACTGTACAGTTTCCCGTCTAATCTGTATACTTACCTCAGCCAGATGTGTGTAGGGTAATTTTAGTTATCGCCGGGGTTCAGTTCTCAGTTGTAGCTTTTCGTGCAATGTTCATGGCGATAAACTGACTATGGGTGTCAGAAAAAGGAAAGCCGAAATTGTGGCCCGTCCTCCGGAAGCACGCATTCGTTTATGAAACTCTTATTTGCGTGTGGTTGCTTCTCTGTTGCTTCTTTATTTCTTCCCGAAAAGCGGATTAAATATTCTGTATTTTCTTCACCAAACTGTTACTAGTCCCGCCAGGCTCCAGGGATTCTATTTTTGTATTGAAACATCGTACATATGTATATATTACATACCCTGCGGTCGGCGTAGTTTTTCTTTTTAACGCGATTGGAATCGCATTGAAAGCACATTCTACAGGATATCACGCAGGGCCTACTACAGGCTTCTGGGGATTGTGGAGGCAACTTTGTAGATAAAGTTTCGATAGTAAATACGTGTCCGCAGCTCGTGGTCTCGCGGTAGCGTTCTCGTTTCCCTAGCACGGGGTCCCGGGTTCGATTTCCGGCGGGGTCAGGGATTTTCACCTGCCCCGAGGTGACTGGGTGTTGTTGTGTCGTCTTCATCATCATCATTCATCCCCATTACGGTCGGGGGAAGGCAATGACAAACCACCTCCTCTAGGACCTTGCCTAGTACAGCGGTGCAGGTCTCCCTGCATCGTCCCCTACGTTCTGTCAAGGAGTACGGGACTTCATCATCATCAGTAAATACGTGTACGCAGATGTTAAATTTGTATGTAGGAAAAACCTGAGGATCGGCTCACTTTTAGATCTCACGGCTCCCGATACGCACACAGTGAGCTCTGCTGGAGGAGCTGCACGTGGCCACCCTGCCTTTCGTTGGACAACGCGACGCATGCTTTCCTGCACGCGGTGCCCAGCACAGTCAACCCTAATAACTGCGAACGTAAGTGTCTGGCAGTCGTCGGATGAAGATGGTATGTCACATGCGTTGTGCAGCTCTGTCATTGCTCAGGGTACCGTGAAGCGGGGCATTTAAAAGTGATGTAATCTTTGAACTTACCTTACATCCAGACGACACATTTCCAAACTTGGGTTTCTTTAGCCTGTAATAGGAACAATGAAACATCATGTATATTCCAAGTTTAGGAACCCTTCAATAAAAGACAAAAGCCCATCTGTACTGAAGGAAAGTGAGCAGTATACTGCCTCAACAGATGAACCTCCGCAGTCGTCTGCGCTATTCGTTCAGTTCATCGCCCAAACGTGACGTCATATGTTAAACTGAAGGTGTGTAGAACTGTCCACTCGTCTCCGCTTTTTGCATTATCCCCTTTCACTGTAGAGTAAGTAATGAGCGCTGAGTCACTGGAGCATTGTGCCTGCAGCCGTTATCAACGGCAGAGAACTAGCCTTGCGTTCAGCCAAACGGCAGTGAGGAGACGTTTGTTCAGCACTCGGAATGGGACACTCCAGCAAGGGA
Organism: Schistocerca americana; assembly: GCF_021461395.2. Taxonomy (NCBI): domain Eukaryota; kingdom Metazoa; phylum Arthropoda; class Insecta; order Orthoptera; family Acrididae; genus Schistocerca; species Schistocerca americana. The sequence goes on along the minus strand of NC_060126.1, from coordinate 198,418,468 downwards.
GCAGTCGTTAGCTCTGCGCGTGCTCTCCACCCCGCCCCGTCGTGGCTCACCTTGCTGGTGTGCCGCGCTCTGCCAGCGGACTTGTCCAAACGTCTCGTCTTATTTGTCCACGTCTTTCTCTACGGCCAGTTACAGTTGCCAACACCCAACACCCGCCGCTACCAGTCTTGACGTTTTTTTCTCTTGTTCCAAGCGAACTGCTTTCTCCCAGCACCACCCGCAGCAGAAGTTATTGCACAAGTAAATGATTTCTTCCACCCGAATAGTCTTACTGTCATTTCGCACTTAACACGCGTGCACCGTTTCTTAAAAGGCTAGGCGCAAATTGAGAAGCGTATAGCACGTGTGACGTGACACGACACTACAGCGCGACACGCACGTGCCGCACGGGTCGCGCGGGTCCAGCGCATATTGCGACGCGTACACCATACTTCGCACGAGCCGACTAGCGCCGCTCTGCGCTGACTGAACCGAAGCGCGCGCAACCTCTTATCTTTCTCAAACGATTTTACAGAAACTATTCTCTGAAAATATATGATTTTTGCCTTACTTGTAGTGTTATATATCAGCTTCGTGACGAAGTGTCCATCACCTCGCTAATGACCATTCTTATTGTGATGTACACATTTTAGTAAGGCACCACGCAAAACTCAAAAAGTTTGCAACGAAAATTAGGGGTCGCTATGATTTTGCGTTTGGTGCGTATTACACCATATGTTGCTGCGTATGAAATTTAGTTAACATGCTGAATTTTTGTTTAGACTTGGGAGGAGATCTCTATCTGCCTCCGATCTCGAGAAAATGGGTCCCATGTAGCGCACTCACTTCCGATCTCACGCCCGCGAGAATGAAATACTCGCAACATCCCTCATATCTCCTAAACCGCTCGAGACATCGAAACGAAAGTTTGGCGAATGATAGCACACAAGGAGGAGAGTGTTTTGCCAATTATTAAACACACGGAACTTTCTTATCTATGGCGATATATCACTACTTATACTTCTTTTTTTATTTATTTCACTCTAGTACTGTAATTTTTTAAGAGTTATCGACAGCTAGCGAAACAAGAGCTTCCTAGTATGAAAATAAACATGAAATTTCTTCTTTTATGTTACTGCAGACCGATACTATGAGGTTTTTCGTAAGCTACTGAACTCTGTGATTGCCAATTACTTGTTTAATGAGGCCCTCCGTTTCGGAATTCTGTCTCAATAGCTGCTGTGAGATGAGTTTGGCAAATTACATTGTGACAAAGGAAGTACAATTAAACCAGTTGATGTGTTGGCAGAAGAGCCAACACCGTGTTGCTAGAGGAGGCCGAAATGCACGCGTTTAAGCTCATGCAGACTGGCGTGAGGTCTGGAACAATTAAAGGAGTTGAGTCTAATAAATAAAGTACGAAGCTCTTGGAATACTTAACTTTAATCCGTAATTGGAGAACATCGCTCTTGATGATACATAATTACAATCTCAATATAAACTGGTAATGGCTCCTTGCTAGGTCGTAGCAAATGACGTAGCTGAAGGCTATGCTAACTATCGTCTCGGCAAATGAGAGCGTAGTTTGTCAGTATAGCATCGCTAGCAAAGTCGGCTGTACAACTGGGGCGAGTGCTAGGACGTCTCTCTAGACCTGCCGTGTGGCGGCGCTCGGTCTACAATCACTGACAGTAGCGACACGCGGGTCCGACGTATACTAACGGACCGCGGCCGATTTAAAGGCTACCACCTAGCAATTGTGGTGTCTGGCGGTGACACCACACCAGTCACCAAGAGAAATGTGGCCTTTACTCATAAATGGTGATGCTTCTTCGAATGAGAAAAGGTTAACAACTCACACAAAAACAGATTGGCAATTCTGTTGGAATTTTGGTGGAATCCCCGTAACCTATCGTATTTTTAACGCTGAGAGACTGGAATGGAAACTTACCAAAGGATTTTATTCCTTCTCTTGATCTGAGCAGTATTAAAATAATGACGAGCGTTCCTTCAGGCGGAATGATAGGCACATGCCAGATACTGTTTACTGACCTAGGGCTTGCCAAACTGACAATGCGTGATCGCGAATAAAATAGTTGTTATTGAGAAAAATAATTGATCTGTCGCACAACACAATGGTCAGTGTATTGTCAGCAGCGAAGGATATGCGCGCGAGAGGAATGCACAAGCTAGCGATGTGTGCCTTGTGAGATGGAGTTCGAAAAACATTGTCATGAAAGTAGATCTGCCTTTGTCAGGAGCACATTTCAACAAATGAAATATATCTAATCATAACACTCTTTTAGGATATTCCTACTTTCGTAATAATACCGACCACTTTCTTCATTTGTGTAGCCTGTTGTTGTATAATTAGTTTATTAATGCTGATAATGTCCATGCAACAACTGAAATGCTTTTTCTCATAACGGCGAGCCAATTAAAACATTGTTATTTGTAACTGCTCTCCGACTGTTTCTAGCTTGCAGTGGAAATATGTATTACATTATTAGATTATTACATACATATCAGAGTAATCACAGTGAAACTTCTATACTTCAGATCTTGGATGCTTTTTACCACAAGCACAAAGGGATCACACCTGTGGAGATTATCCCTTTCTAAATTTTTGTAACAGATCGTACAGATACGCTAGCTTACTAGGCAGCGAGAATATAACCCTGCTTTACTTTCCTGCCTTGATTCTTAATCACATGATTTTATAATATTCCTTGCTTCCTTATTCACTACCCTCTGTCCCTTCTTGCGATCTGAAAACATCGCGGAGGCATATGGTGCAAGTCCAGCGGCCAATGGCTCATCAGTTACTGAAGTATACATTTTTCTTGACAGAAGAAAAACAAAACAAAACTATGCAGATATAAATAACAGAAAAGTATAATCTGCTAACGAAGAAAGCTGGAGCGTTTAAATGGCGAAAAACGAAATACCAGCCAAAGGCGATAAAATTCAGTACACAGTAAGGCAAAATTTATCGTATTGGCAATACTACCACTGTTGATACGCGTCGTTCAGATGTGAGCATGTGGCCGGGCTACTTTTCCGCTCCCCGCCTCAAATTTCCCACGGTGCTAGCGAGGGGAAGCGCTACGCGCGGCGCGAGAAACTGTGCCTCAACCACAACGCCGCGCGACCTGGCGCAGGCGCGTGTCGCGTCCCAGTCGCGTCACGTCGCAGTTTGCGCGGTCCCATTTGAACCTGTGATGTTACAAAAACGCGCGCTGCGCTGCGTCGCGCCACACGCGCTATACGCGTCTCAATTTGCGGCTAGCCTTTTTAGACAGGCTGCAGAATACTCAGCATTTCTGATTTCAAGTAAACGATACTCGGCTTGTCCGTGTACAGAGTATTCAGTGCTAATCGTTGCCGTATAACAACAAACGTTATAGCTATTCGCTTAAAATGTTTTCGAGCACTCTGTTACCTCTGTCCTTCTAGATATGGAATAAATTGTTTTCTGTGACATGTAAAGTTCTATGGTCTCTTCCGCACAATCCGAATAAATTAACGCTGTTTCCTATCATTCGGTCTGGGTATTGAGGCGTAAATTAGTTATAATCGGCTACTTTTGTATTTTTTATTGATTGTCTGTGCCAATACTCCCATTGTGGTACCCGTGAAAAGATGAATCAATAAAGGCTGTCGGCTTCTCTTAATATTTGTCTCTGTGTTATTAACATTATGAATTACTTTAGACATGAGATAGCGATCCAGATTTCTAATGAGTTGCAATTGCTCTTTTCTGCTATTGTTGGCTACACTGTTACTGTGCTGGAAGTTGGTCACGTGAGGTTACAACATGGCTCTCAGAATGCTGGTCTGTCCTGTGGAAGCACGCATTCGTTTATGGAACTCTCGTTCGTGAGGGATCGGAATTTCACATTCGACTGCGTGTATTTCCCGGATATTTGCCTTTTGAGTACAGTGTTCTTACGAATTGGGCTGTGAAGACTTACCATGTGAGTCGACACTAACTTTTAAACTACTGCTTCACTACTTCAACAGTTAGAAATTACGTAGAATTTGGAAAAATAATACGTTAGGTTTATTCTTTCAGCCTACGTAATTTTCTTTCAGCATTGTTTATAGAGCGGTTGGCCTGAACAGTTTCGCGCTCTGAAGAATGATAACAGTGAAGCAGTTCAACTCTTATAGGCACTTGTAGGCTCAACGATGAGTTTATTAGCCAAAGCTGTCATTTCGTTGTTCTGCTTGCCGCAATTTTATAAGCACTTTACCATTTTACGAAAAATATGTTATTAATATATTGCTCAGAATCCTTAGTCCTTGTTCACAGGCAGCAACTAGCCTATTTCTGGAATTCACTCGTTAGTTTTATATGGATAACCTAATCATCACAGCTACATACTGAGGCATGAGAACCGTCTATCCGGAAAAAAATTGTGCATGTACAAAAATATTAATTACATGACTAACACAAGATCAGAAACACAACGATATGAAACCTTCTTATCTAGACCCTTTGCATAATCTTTCTCGGAAAACGCCTCGTAGTACCTATGTTAACATAAGTATAACTAGCGGACATAATTGCACGTGGACATGAAAGGGGATTGTAATTTGGCGTCACTTGGTCTACTAGCGACACACCAATGCCATGACCATCCCCTCAGCGTGCAAAGTATCCACGGAAAGAGTACCATGACTGATAGTATGAGATGTTTTCCATCCACTAAAGTGCACTAAGTCAATGAAGTTAAGGAATTCTCTACCTAGGCAGTAAAGTAACCAATGACGGACGGAGCAAGCAGGACATCAAAAGCAGACTCGCTATGGCAAAAAAGGCGTTTCTGGCCAAGAGAAGTATACTAATATCAAACAGCGGCCTTAATTTGAGGAAGAAATTTCTGAGGATGTACGTCTGGAGTACAGCATTGTATGGTAGTGAAACATGGACTGTGGGAAAGCCGGAACAGAAGAGAATCGAAGCATTTGAGATGTGGTGCTATAGACGAATGTTGAAAATTAGGTGGACTGATAAGGTAAGGAATGAGGAGGTTCTACGCAGAATCGGAGAGGAAAGGAATATGTGGAAAACACTGATAAGGAGAAGGGACAGGATGATAGCACATCTGCTAAGACATGAGGGAATGACTTCCATGGTACTAGAGGGAGCTGTAGAGAGAAAAAACTGTAGAGGATGACAGAGATTGGAATACGTCAAGCAAATAATTGAGGACGTAGGTTGCAAGTGCTACTCTGAGATGAAGAGGTTAGCACAGGAAAGGAATTCGTGGCGGGCCGCATCAAACCAGTCAGTAGACTGATGACCAAAAAAAAAAGTGCATCCTTTGCAGTTAAATGTTGTCAGACAGCGTGTAAGGTAGCAGCATAAGACGTCTTATCTCGTCCTCTTGTCAAGATTCTAATGGACTTCGTTTACCAAAACGGTGCTGACAGCTGTGTATGTCATTTGTTACATATGTGTCAGTGAAGTGTTGGAAACTGAAGAATTGATTCTGATCGTTGCAGAATGATATAACGAACGAAATGCGACACAAGCACATTACCTGTTTCTAAAATAACTTCTTAGTCTCTTTTACCGTCTTCATACTGCGCCCAAGCCTGTAATAAAACGTTCATTTTGTCTCGTAATTTGGTGATCAGTATTCTGCTTCCTCATCTATCTCCCCCTTGTCCGCCAAATTCAAATGCTCAAAATTTTGTCCTCTACAGTGAGGGGAAAATTCGAATCTAGTGTTGTCATCATATTGCGAGTTCGCTTACGGAGGCGAACTGGCTGCTGGTCTTGACGGACGGGTGTCGAAACACTCGAATCTTTACAGACATGATAAGCTTAGTATCTCTTCGATATCGAGGTCATAAAGAAGCACTAGTACGTATTGTCCTACGATGGGAGAAGCGTGACTAACAAGTGGCCCACGAGGCTCTCTCCGTACGGTAGCCAATATGTAAGCGATGGAAATAAGGAAGCTCGCATTTAAAGGCTGGTGGCGAGCTTTATAATATTGACGATCACCGTGACGGCGGGCAAGAAAGGGCGTGGCGTGAGGCAGCCGTGATGTGGCACGCGGGTTGGTGGGGAGAAACCTGTCCTCGGCTGCTCCTGCACTTCGCAAATTGCGGGCCACCGCCTCGCCTCGCCTCGATTCGCCGGCAGCGCTCGCGTGGCGCGCGGCCACCTCCGCGTCCGGCGTCTCTCTCTTTGTCGAGCTCTCTCTCTCTCTCTCTCTCTCTCTCTCTCTCTCTCTCTCTCTGTCTCTCTCTCTCTCTCTCTCTCTTGTTTTCGTTTGCTTCTCACTTGTGGTGCGTATTCTGAGCAGCCACTACGTCTGTAGTCGTTGCGTGCGGTGTGGATCTACCCACCAACTTCCAACGAATTGTCGATGCCTGCTTACTTGGTGCACCCTTCAAAGGAGTCCCAAATCCGTTGTCGGCATATAGGGTTATTGTGTATAGCGGTGTGATAGCGTAAAGAAATTACTGGAAAAACTCGTTAATAAACGGAAAGTGTGAGAAAGATAGTAAACTTACTTACAAGAGTAGCTGATGAGATTTTCATCACCAACATTACTGCTGTTACGGAAGTGTCTGCATCCATAAAACACAGTAGCTGCAGTGGAAAGCGCATAAAACATTCATGGAATGTTACAGTTACAAACCTGCTGTAAAACGTGTGAATGAAAAACACTCGCACAACATTCTAGAATATTGCTCAAACTTGTGGGAACTTACCAGATAGGACCAACAGACAATTTTCAACTTATACAGAGGAGGACAGCACGATGGTCACAAGTTTGTTTGATTTGATGTCAAGGAGATGCTGAAAAAAAAAAACTGTACTGGCAGACGCTTGAGTACAAGTTGCAACAACTATCCCACTAAAGCCAACTTACAAAGTTTCGGGAACCCGTATGAAGTAAAGTGTTTGGGAATATTTGACAGTTCCTGGGCTGACAATCCCGTAGGTACTGGGTTAGTTATAGCGTGCACACAGGCATTTCGTCAGTCATTCTTCTCGCGCTCAGTACGCGAATAGAACGGGAAGAAATTCTGATATATCGTAATATGGGAAATACCCTCTGCCATGCACTTTACAGTGGTTTTCAGATTCTAGTTGTATTTGTAGAGGATACTTCAGTGGTGTATTAGAAAACTTACGCTACGCTTCCACTGGAAGACAGTTTCCGTATGGAGACAGCACCATGCTAAAGCTTCTCGAGAGACTGGCGTCGTTTCCTTGCGAGCAGTGGTGCTGTAAAAGCGCCTCGATGTACTGAATTTCGGACGATCTGCACATGGATTTCGGGGTTCCAGTCGTATAATCGATGTCGCAGCAATATCTCACCTAGTCTCAGGCTTCGAGCAGCATTAGCATTAAGTTAAAAGATGTGTCTTGTGAACAAACTCAGTGAACGCGGATAAGGGACGGTATTGATACAGCCAACCAGTGAAAGAGAATAATAGCCACTACAGTCACATATTCAACACTTTGGTATGAATTTTCTTGATTGCGAGATGAATGCCAAAAGGAATTTTAAATGTCACTGCTAATTATAAACTGCTTGATCGCTTTCCCATCCGTCTGATACTCATGTGACAACACAACAGTGCTCCATACTTCTGCAAACAAAATGTAAACGTCATAAAATAGAGGCAACACGCTGCTCCGTGAAGCCGTTGTTTCGTGACGTAGCGTGGGCCAACAGCCGAGCGGAAGCGCCTGTGAAGCTGCAACCCACATTACGCTGGGCCCTCCACCCTGTCTACACTCGCCTCGTAGGGGCCGCGAGAGAAAGAGGACAACCACTCGTTTCGGCGCTTCTCGTCGTTTGAAAGTCGCGAACGTACGCTGCGATGTCAGCACAGTACGCGCTCCAGGTAGTCCGAGGATCGTCAACTTCGTCGCTTGTCGGTGCATCTTCATTTTACATGTAAGTGTCCGATGCTTAGTATAGAGAGCGTAGTATACGACTGCATTTCCGGGTTTCCAGATATACTTTTGGGTTTTGTTGAGACGTACACTGTTGAACAAGTATGAGAATAGTAAGCAACATTATTCATATAATGAGTATAATGGACGATCATCTGCTCAATAGCCAAGAGCTGTCTTCTACAAGAGGGGGAATGCTCTCTGAATGAAGACAACCCCTGTTCTTGTCCTCACAGTGTCGTAAAAAATTAAAAACAATTTATCTCAGCTGTAATGGCTTATCATCTCTGTGATGGCCGTTGTGGTCACCTTTGTTAACCCTTCATGTTTTTTTAGTTAATATGGGCATGAACCCATAATGTGCCAGTATAAATAATTTCCTTATAGTGCTGAGTTATGTACTTTGGGCAACTCTTCGTACATGTTTTCCCAAGTCTATAGACGCGTTGGGCCATTTCTTCGTTGACGCAGGATCAAGCACATCTTCGTCTCCACTTCCCTGTCAGTGATGTATCGCTGCACTAAGTGTTTCAAGGATCACCATATCAGGAACCTGCTGCTAAGTGTGGCGATCTTATTCCAACTGTAGTGAGAAGGCCGCGCTACCGTGTTATTTCAACTCCATACTCCGTCGGTACGCGAAATAATGGTCGTGCCTGCGTCAGGCAAAAAGACCCATATTACGTCACACTCTCGTTCTATATTGTTAGGAATTTTTGTCTGTTGAATTGTTAAGTGTCAGTGCTTAAATCCCAGTTAGTTTTAGGATTTTCTTCAGGAGTAGCGAAACTTTCACCTGTGGCAAACACCGTCCTGCACTGTTATTGTTAATTTAAGCTAAGCGTGACCCATATCCCAACAACTGGCTGGATGGCGGCAGAAAAGCAACGACATACCGCCTCCGGGAAGTCCACTCCTAGTGTAGCACACGCTTTTGGGCTCACGACTGTTTTCTAAGTCCTCTCGCAACAGTGCCGGTCGTCCCATCGCCGTTACCCGCTCCTCACAGATTCCATAAGTATCTTTAGGGAGCAGCACTGTATGTATGAAACTGAATCTTTGTCGTCTTTTTTGGTGTTCTTCTTTCTGATATTCGCCTGACACACATATGATATTGACAGCTGCGTGTAGTTTTATTTTGTGAACAATGTGGGTGATCAACCTTGTGAACTCTGAAGTCACGCTTAGCTTGGGAGTATCCAGGAATGAGCGTTAGTAAGAAAGATGGCAAAGATAGGGAACTGAAGCCATGGGTCACCTGTTCTTCTCTGAAGATATACGATGAGATGTAGGAAACTATTTAAGATGACATTATTCGCATCCATTTATCTGCGCCGCTTATTTTGTGCACAAAAAAGCTGCAATAACTTTCATTTACAACGTTTACATAAGACCACTTTCACTTTTTATCATCGAGATGTGGAGCTGGAGGCTACAGGGAATGTGGTATAATGACCAGCACTCTACGAAGGAATGCGACCGTAACGTGATCGCGTGACCGCAGCGCAATAGAGGAACGTTCATTCACAAGAAGTGACGCGCTGTGCAGCCATGTGCTCATGCCTTCTCTGGCGAGCGGTTTCCTGCCCGGCTGTCACGAAACAGGTGCATTGTAACGGTCTTCCTCACTCACAACACCTCGCCGGATACTTGTCTTAACGGATTCGTAACCCACTCATCCTTCTCAGCAGCTGATGTTTTGCGGAGTTTGTGTAACATGGGCAACGAAAATAGGGTTAGCTGTCCTGAAATGCTACGAAACATAAATAGGTGGGAACCTAAGATTTTCTACGCGGTGGTTATAATGAGTGGAGGTGCAGTTTGGGCTATAATTATCGTATGGCAGCGAAATTCGTTAGATACTCTAATGCATTAACGCGGAATCTACCTGTACTTAAAGAAAAAAAAAAACATCAATTTTGGCCACCAGGTTCAACTCTGGCGCTATACCGCATCTCCTCGGCTTCTCCGGTGCTTATATTGAACAAACTGAGTAAGCAGCGGTTAAGAACAAAATCAACATTACGCCTTTCTCAGTTGTTTGGCCTTTTCTGCCCACATTCCATTTCTTATCCATTACAAGTGGAAATATATCTATACGTTTTTCTTCCATTCACAGCGCCAGATTTGCAATCAGTGACCAAAGCTGGAATTAATGTTTCCAGAGTAAATCTGTTCCGCGGTAACACATAAGATTATATACCAGGTTCCCCATCATAGCATAACTATAATCCATGCTGGACCTCTGTGAGTAGCTGCACTTTAATTATAACCATCCGATACATAGTCGTCTGTCTCGACGACAGGCACCCAGTGTGCAAGTTACTGAAACGTATATTTGGAAGTACGGCATGCAAGAGGAATTCGTTTAAACTTTTCGTGAGCAAAGGGATGATGAGTGTTTCTTAATGCATAAACTTTATCAGCAGGCTCTAAATCGAATATTACCTACTTAATAAACTACTGCAGGAAATATGGCCTGTGTCTGTTTCATCTTCTAGACGAACACGGCTGGCTGGGATTTTGCGTATGATGCAGAAGCACACACAGGAATGAGAGCAGCAGGGGCCAACGGTCGCACTTTCTGACCCCAGTACCACCTAGTAGTGGACCGCGGTACGAAACGCGGCGATGCCATCTGGCGGCAATTTTCACAACCTCGTGCTCGCTCGCGTTCTTTGCCCGGTCGGGCGGCAGAGCTCTTGTGCCTGTGTGTGTGTGTGTGTGTGTGTGTGTGTGTGTTTCAGCTCCAAAGCAAGAATAACGCTTCCTGTTGCTGAGCACTCAGCGATACGCAGCTACTCAGCGATACTCCTTAGCGTGTGTCGTCATTATCACGTAATCTCATTGTACATTTCCTGTTCATTAATCCACTAAAACATCACTTAATGGAAGTACTAAATGAGAAAGCTTCTTTGCTTCCGTAGTCACAAGTGCTTGTAACGAAGAATACTTCCTACCTTTTCTTCTTCTTCCAAAGCATACCAGGGTTAAGCCTCCTTTTTTCTGATTTTTTATTTTTGGTGTTTTCCGGGAAAAAGCTGCTTTTTTGCTGCATTGATGGCTCATCTCCTGAGCCATTACCACCTAGGCTCATCCGTCATTTTTGTAAACCTCTACTTATCAGTTTGACGACTGTATTCACACGATATCCTCCCAGCTTTACGATTCAAATATCAATACAAATAAATTTATAAGCAAATTAGTGTAAAAATACTTACCTCATGGGCAGCACACTGACATTGTCACTCCACAGCAACACACTGCTTATTCTGTTGATCCTTGGAGGATACGGTGATGTTAAGTGTATAAGCCTATGTGTGACACTTTCTTCTCCGTGAAAATCGCTGTTTAGGCTGTGTCTCACGATTATTCCATACCGCTTAGGTGTGTGTGCGACAACAATCGGATTATTCTACAAGCAATAGTAAAATCCTGTCACGTCTCGTCTCAGAACAGTTTTGAAGTCTGTATGGTTCTTTAGGTACCTCGTCGACTAGAGAAGGAAGCTATGAAGCGATTACGTCTGGTTTCGTAACCTGACCTGGAACCATTTTAGAGAAGCCAACTGTCTGTCACATAGCGAAGGACGTCCTCCATCGAATGTTTAGGTGGAAAGTTGCATACCATAAATATTTATTTTGTGCTTGTTGCTAAATTAGTGTTCGTATCCATGAAAGTGCACGAAGAGGTGAGTATATGGTAATCCCATCAAAAATATTCTGAATTGAAAATAGACCTCGCGTGAATCATTTCCTGCTCTCTGGGATTCTCTGAAGAGAACCAAAATTCTACAACTGCTCTTCCCAGGTGGGTTAGGAATGAAACAAACAAAATTAGAAAACAAGAAAAAAGCGCTTCTCTTCAGCTGGCAGCGAAATGCTTCTACTGTGCGTTTATGCCATTGATGCCTGGGCTGCAATATAAATGCAGTCGATGGATTACAAGCCATCCCTTGTTCATCAAAAATGTACACATTCACAAGCAACTCGAATTTGAAACATTCTGACAAGCGGTTACAGAAGTATCAAGAAAATTACATTATACCTAATCACATACGAGAAACAGTGATGTCGGAAACAGCAATAAGGCATAACGCGGATGTAGCGTAGATAGAACCCAACGAGTGGTTCGAAAGGAAGATGGGACTCTGAAGCGATAATCAGAGATAAAGTATATGGGAAAAGTTGAAGAAACAGCGCCTAAATGGCTCTGAGCATTATGGGACTTAACATCTGAGGTCATCAGTCCCCTAGAACTTAGAACAACTTAAACGTAACTAACCTAAGGACATCACACACATCCATGCCCGAGGCAGGATTCAAACCTGCGACCGTAGCGGTCGCGCGGTTCCAGACTGAAGCGCCCAGAACCGCTCGGCCACAGCGGACGGCGAATAGCGCCTAAAAGACAATAAATGAAATTTCCTCCATGGAATCCACCCACACGTATGTCAATGACGACGATGACGATGATAGCATAGTGTAAGCTTACTGTAGTTAAAACCAACTTAAATTACAATACGGTTAAAACTAAACAGTAACAATAAAACCAAACGCAGGGAAGTTTATTTAAATATAACACAGACCTAAATGTTCATATAAACAATACGAAACACAAGTAAGAGCAACGTAGAATGACTGTAGATAAAATCCGTTATAAAATACGGGCAGAAACATTTTAAAAGGGATCACATTACTGTGGGTGGGTGAGCACCTAATTCCGGGGAGACCAGCTGATAGTGAGAAAATAAAACAGACTCATTTAAAATGTGGTGATTCGTCTTACGTCTTTTTGAAGTTTCGCACTCTTCAGGCATTTGGCCCCCTCTCGAATTATACAAAAATGAAGTGAGTGTTTCTTGGTAAGTCTTCGTTTGGGCAGTTAAGCTATGGGTATAACGAGCTTTCTTATCCATTTCTGTGCCATATTTGCCAGGTTTTCGCTAATAGCTCGCCCGAAACGTACACGAGGGCATCACTGGGATCACACTGGAAGTAAGCGGCGGTATACGAGGTTTAATGATGTGATGTGATATGTTGTTGTTGTAGTCTTCAGTCTTGAGACTGGTTTGATGCAGCTCTCCATGCTACTCTATCCTGTGCAACCTTCTTCATCTCCCAGTACTTACTGCAACCTACATCCTTCTGAATCTGCTTAGTGTATTCATCTCTTGGTCTCCCTCTACGATTTTTACCCTCCACGCTGCCCTCCAATGCTAAATTTGTGATCCCTTGATGCCTCAGAACATGTCCTACCAACCGGTCCCTTCTTCTAGTCAAGTTGTGCTACAAATTTCTCTTCTCCCCAATTCTATTCAGTACCTCCTCATTAGTTATGTGATCTATCCAAGCATTCTTCTATAGCACCACACCTTTCGAAAGCTTCTATTCTCTTCTTGTCCAAACTATTTTCGTCCATGTTTCACTTCCATACATGGCTACACTCCATACAAATACTTTCAGAAACGACTTCCTGACACTTAAATCTATACCCGATGTTAACATATTTCTCTTCTTCAGAAACGCTGTCCTTGCCATTGCCAGTCTACATTTTATATCCTCTCTACTTCATCGTCAGTTATTTTGCTCCCCAAATAGCAAAACTCCTTTACTTCTTTAAGTGTCTCATTTCCTAATCTAATTCTCTCAGCATCACCCGACTTAATTCGACTACATTCTATTATCCTCGTTTTGCGTTTGTTGATGTCCATCTAATATCCTCCTTTCAAGACACTGTCCATTCCGTTCAACTGCTCCTCCAAGTCCTTTGCTGTCTTTGACAGAATTACAATGTCATCGGCGAACCTTGAAGTTTTTATTTCTTCTCCATGGATTTTAATACCTACTCCGAATTTTTCCTTTGTTTCCTTTACTGCTTGCTCAATATACAGATTGAATAACATCGGGGAGAGGCTACAACCCTGTCTCACTCCCTTCCCAACCATTGCTTCCCTTTCATATCTCTCGACTCTTATAACTGCCGTCTGGTTTCTGTACAAATTGTAAATAGCCTTTCGCTCCCTGTATTTTACCCCTGCCACCATCAGAATTTGAAAGAGAGTATTCCAGTCAACATTGTAAAAAGCTTTCTCTAAGTCTACAAATGCTAGAAACGTAGGCTTGTCTCTCCTTAATCTATTTTCTAAGATAAGTCGTAGATTCAGTATTGCCTAACGTGTTCCAACATTTCTACGGAATCCAAACTGATCTTCCTCGAGGTCGGCTTCTACCAGTTTTTCCATTCGTGTGTAAAGAATTCGTTTTAGTATTTTGCAGCAGTGGCTTATTAAACTGATAGCTCGGTAATTTTCACATCTGTCAACACCTGCTTTCTTTGGGATTGGAATTATTATATTCTTCTTGAAGTCTGAGGGTATTTCGCCTGTCTCATACATCTTGCTCACCAGATGGTAGAGTTTTGTCAGGACTGGCTCTCCCAAGGCTGTCAGTAGTTCTAATGGAATATGATGTGATGTGACGTGCCGTGTGAGCGCCGCCCCCGTGTCGGCTGTGGAAGGCAGCGCGCTGGCAACATCGGCGGACGAAATGGCTCGCTTGACGCTAACTGCCGGCGCGAGATAACGCGGAAACACCGCTTACTGCATGGCTCTGCTCTCCGTACGGCTGCCGCAGATAGCACCGCGATACTGTCTAACGCGAGACATCGAACGTACACAAAGAAGGGAACGCGACTAGCCACCCACCAATGGCACTCGGTTTCGCTGAATACGGGTCCACCTCATTCGGTTTCCGAGCGAACACAGACAGACTCAAGTGCCTCGCAAAAGGTCGCCATTCACGGCGGCACATAAATCTGCGCGTGTTCAGCGTGCAAAACTACACAGGGCGGCAGCTGAAAGGAGGCGTGTAATGTTGACTGACGGGTCGCGATTTTGCAGTGTATTCTTTCTTTTTCTCAGTTTATTGTTTTTCGGGCCGTGCTCATTCAGCCATATCAATAGTAATGTAAGTTATGACGATACGAAAGTATGTACAACACAACACCCAGTCCCCTCCCTCTCGGCTGGGAATCGAACCCGGGCCGCTTCGCTTAGCAATCCGCCGCACTGACCGCGCAGCTACCAAGGTTATTCCATCGTGTTTTAGGGGTGTTTTTCGTTAACATGTCTTGGGCCCACGCAATCACTTCACCGTGAACATGAGCCATGATTTTTATGTCAACTTTCTCTTTTTATCCTTTCATCTTCAAGATCAGTTTGTTGATGACTCTCTGTCTACAAGATAAGAGCTGTGCTTACAGGGATGCCTGCTTACATCTCTGGTCTGACGAACATGCAGGCACCGTATCGCACGTCGACTGGCCCACTAAATTATCCGGTACTGAACGCACAGAAAATGTACTGGCATGTTTGGAACAGAGGTTGAAACGAAGCAGTCACTATCCCCGCAATTTTGTTGGCCTTCGACATCCGGCAGCAGCTGAAGACACTACTATACTATGTTGCTTTCTGAAGTGAGGCCATTCTCAAAGCAACAAGAGGGTATTAGCGAGCCGCATCGTGAGGACAACGATTTTTTTGTCCGCCTTCCTCCATCCTCCACTCACAGGCGCTGTTGTATGCGCGATTCGGAAAGCTGTGTACTAAACTGTAGTTCAGTGTCAACTGCCACATTGCTAATACTAGATTACTCGTGGACAGAGATGTCGCATAATTTGCCTTTTATGTTAAACAGTGAACTCAGACAACGAAAGACGAAACTGAATGCAATTACCTGAAAATCCTCGTAAGCCCCAAACCGGTCGTGTTTTAAATAAACTGCCTTCTGATCGCAAGTTTTCTTCAACACTAGCCTTTAAAAGGAACAGTCACTGAGTTCAACAGCGTCCTTTATGAATAAAATTAACTTAGTAATTTTCTTATTCGTAGAAACAATCTAAGGAAACTTAAAAATTATTTACTCCATGATAAGATGAACATTATTATCGTCCGTTGTAGAGCAACATAAATTTTTTTCATCTTATGCGATATGTCTGCGATGGTATGTCACATACAAAATAAATAAATGCAAAATGTCCTGCTTTACACCATATACTAGCTATACCAGGTTGGCAGGAATAGCGAATTGATACCAACTG
Organism: Schistocerca americana; assembly: GCF_021461395.2. Lineage (NCBI taxonomy): Eukaryota > Metazoa > Arthropoda > Insecta > Orthoptera > Acrididae > Schistocerca > Schistocerca americana. Next base: position 198,402,456 of record NC_060126.1, on the reverse strand, counting down.
CAATCGTAAATTTTAAGAGGATGTAGTAATCTAGGTTTAATTTTAAAAAATTGTGATGTTCATCTTGAAGTTAAAGCTCGCTAGTTTGTGTCTGTCTTTGATTTCAAAAAATATATGTCTTATAAAAGGATTCTGCTTTTAGCAAACACAATCATGTTTTCTTCTGCGTTTCTTTTTTATGGTCTTGAAATTTCGTGGAAAAGCGTGTGGGTGAGAAAAGAAGAAATCTGTCTTTGCTCAAGGCATAATCCTTTTCTAAAATATGTTTAAATTTTGAATGATTATTGAATTCTGTTTATGCACCGCCGGCCGAAGTGGCCGTGCGGTTAAAGGTGCTGCAGTCTGGAACCGCAAGACCGCTACGGTCGCAGGTTCGAATCCTGCCTCGGGCATGGATGTTTGTGATGTCCTTAGGTTAGTTAGGTTTAACTAGTTCTAAGTTCTAGGGGACTAATGACCTCCGCAGTTGAGTCCCATAGTGCTCAGAGCCATTTGAACCATTTTTTTGTTTATGCACCGCACTGTTCTAGCAACAGATGTGAAATTGATCCTGCTGCTTAGAACTAGGTGTTAGTAGAAACGATAAAGTAGAAATGCACCAGAGGTGATCTATTCGCCGAGCATACAAACATCATCCGCAAACCTGTGCGAGAGCTGTGTTGTGTTTTGGGTGACGACGATGTATACAGACTTTTCACGCACTATGGTAGTGTATGGATGACCACAGTTCTCGTATTCTCTTTCTCAGTCAGGTGGCAGCACAGATACAAGAAAAGAGAGAGAATTTTGTCTACGAATATCTAGTTTCTTTCTTTCTCAGTGTTGATACCCTAGGAAATGAACTGTTGTTGCTGTGGTCTTCAGTCCAAAGACTGGTTTCATGCAGCTCTCCATGCTACTCTACCCTGTGCAAGCTTCTACACCTCTGAGTAACTATTGCAACCAACATCCTTCTGAATCTACTTAATGTATTCATCTCTTGGTCTCCCTCTACATTGTTTACCCCGCACACTTCCCTCCAGCACTAAATTGGTGATCCCTTGATACCTCAGCATGTGTCCAAGCAACTGATCAGGTTGTGTCACAAATTTCTTCGCAGTTCTACTGAGTGCCTCTTCATTAGTTACGTGATCTAATCTAATCTTCGGCATTCTTCTGTAGCACCACATTTCAAAAGCTTCTATTCTCTTCTTGTCTACACTGTTTATCTTCCATGTTTCACTTCCATACATGGCCACACTCCGTACAAATACTTTCAGAAAAGACTTCCAGCTGACATTTAAGTCTATACGCGATGTTAACAAATTTCTTTTCTTCAGAAACGCTTTTCTTGTCATTGCCAGTCTACATTTTATATCATCCCTACTTCGACCATCATCAGTTATTTTGCTCCCCAAATAGCAAAACTCATCTACTACTTTAGATGTCTCATTTCCTAAACTGGTCCGCTCAACATCACCTGATTTACTTCCACTACATTCCATTATCCTCGTTTTGCTGTTGTTGATGTTCATCTTATATCCACCTTTCAACACAATGTCCATTCCGTTCAACTGCTCTTTCAAGTCCTTACAATGTCGCCCTGGACTTTAATTCCTACACCAAGTTTTTCTTTTGTTTCCTTTACTGCTTGCTCAATATACAGATTAAATAACATTGGGTATAGGCCACAACTGTGTCTCACTCCCTTCCCAACCACTGCTTTCCTTTCATGCCCCTAGACTCTTATAACTGCATCTGGTTTCTGTACAAATTTTAAATAGCCCTTCGCTGTCTGTATTTGACCTCCGCCACCTCTAAAATTTGAAAGAGAGTATTCCAGGCAACATCGTCAAAAGGTTTCTCTAAGACTACAAATGCTGTAAACGTTGGTTTGGCTTTCCTTAACCTATCTTGTATTAGAAGTTGTAGTGACAGTATTGCCTCGCGTGCTCCAACATTTCTACAAACTGATCCTCCCCGAGGTCGGCTTCTACCTGTTTTTCCATTCTTCTGTAAAAAATTCGTGTTAGTATTTAGCAAGCCTAACTAATTAAACTGATAATTGGGTAATTTCCACACCTGATAGCACCTGATTTCTTTGGAATTGGTATTATTATATCCTTCTTGAAGTCTGTCTCATACATCTGGCTCACCAGATGGAGCAGTTCTGTCACGGCTGGCTCCCCCAAGGGTATCAGTAGCTCTAACAAGTGTTGTCTATTTCCGGGACCTTGTTTCGACTTACGTCATTCAGTGCTTTGTCAAATTCTTCGCGTAGTATCCTATCTTCCGTCTCACCTTCATCTACATCGTCTTCCATTTCCGTGATATTGCCCTCAAGTACATCTCCCTTGTATAGATCCTCTATATAATCCTTCGCCCTCTCTGCTTTCCTGTCTTTGCTTAGGACAGGTTTTCCATCTGAGCTCTTGATATTTGTACAGGTGGTTCTCTTTTTTCCAAAGGTCTCTTTAATTTTCCTGTAGGCAGAATCTATCTTACCCCTAGTGAGATAAGCCTCCACATCCTTACATTTGTCCTCAAGCCATCCCTGCTTAGCCACTTTGCACTTCCTGTCGATCTCATTTTTGAGACGTTTGTATTCCTTTTCGCCTGCTTCATTTACTGCATTTTTGTATTTTCTCCTTTCATCAATTAAATTCAGTATCTCTTCTGTTCCCCAAGGATTTCTACTAGCCCCGGTCTTTTTACCTACTTGATCGGCTGCTGCATTCACTATTTCATCTCTCAAAACTACTCACTATTCTTCTACTGTATTCCTTTCCCCTGTTGTTGTCAATGTTCCCTAAAGCTCCCTCTGAAACTCTCTACAACCTTTGGTTCTTTCAGTTTATCCAAGTCCCATCTCTTTCGATTCCTGCCTTTTTGCGGTTTCTTCAGTTTTAACCTACAGTTCATAACCAATAAATTGTGGTCAGAGTTCACATCGGCCCCTGGAAATGTGTTGCAATTGACATCTGTTTCGGAAATCTCTATCTTACCATTATATAATCAATCTGAAACCGTCTGGTGTCTCGAGGTCTCTTCCACGTATACAGTCTTTTTTCATGATTTTTAAACCAACTCTTAGCTATGATTAAATTGTGCTCTGTGCACCATTCTACCAGGCGGCTACCTCTTTCATTCCTTTCCCCCAGGCAATATTCACCTATTACTTTTTCTTCCTTTTCCTACTATCGAATTCCAGTCTCCCATGACTATTAAATTTTAGTCTCCCTTAAGAATCTGAATAATTTCTTTTATCTCATGATGCATTTCCTCAACCTCCTCCTCATCTGCGGAGCTAGTTGGCGTATAAATTTGTACTACTGTGGCGTGTGTGAGCTTCGTGTGTACCTTGGCTACAATAATTCGTTCGCTATGCTGTCTTTTTTACTCAGTATTACACCTACTTTGTATTACTCCTGTTTGATTTTGTATTTATAACCTTGTATTCACCTGACCAGAAGTCCTGTTTCTCGTGCCACCGAACTTCACTAATTCCGACTACATCTAACTTTAACTGTTCTTTCCACTTTTAAACTTTTAACCTACATGCCCGATTAAGTTATCTGACATTCCACTCTCCGATCCGTAGAACGCCAGTTTTGTTTCTCCTCATAACAACTCCCACCTGAGTAGTCCCCGCCCGAAGATTCGCGTGGGGGACTGTTTTACCTCCAGAATATTTTACCCAAGAGTATGCCATCATCATTTAACCATACAGTAGAGCTGCATGACCTCGGGAAAAATTACGACTGTTGTTTCCCCTTGCTTTCAGCCGTTCGCAATACCAGCACAGCAAAGCCATCTTGGTTGACGTTACAAGGCAAGATCAGTCAATCATTCAAACTGTTACCCCTGAAACTACTTAAAAGGGTGCTGCCCTCTTCAGGGACCACACGTTTGTCTGGCCTCTCAACAGATACCCCTCCGTTGTGGTTGCACTTACGGTAGGGCTATCTGTTTCGGTGAGGCACGCAAGCCTCCCCACCAACGACAAGCCATCAAATGTCGTTGTTTATGAAGTTACTAGCAAATGTCCATAAACTGTTTACCCATGTATAACCAGCCTGTAAAATAACTGCCTTAATGTTAACATACTTTGGATGTTAATACTTGGTTCTCTAATATCGCTGTAGCTGACGTCAGAGTAGCTTTGAATCCCGTTGTTTGGTTTGTACTTATCGTCGGTAGTTTTTATTTTGATCACTTTACATCTCCCTTCGATGCAATTTGCAGGGAAACAGTTAATATGCTACGTCGTAGATTATCGGCCGCGCCCGCTGTCAGGAAAAGATCCTGGCAGGCTGTTGACTCTGCCCCGGGCCTACGCGACAGACGCGGTTGCGATTTTTGGCAACTGGGCCACGTCCTGACTTCTCTCATTCCCGCGGTCACCGCCCTCGGTCGCGGCGCTGGCTTTGGCCGTAGCCAGCGCGCTATCTGTCGGCCAGTGCCAGAACTTGGACCATTCCGCTGCAGACCGTCGACCGCTGTAGACGCACGGCAGGCAGGGAGGAGTTAGCAGCTCTTCAGAGACCAGCTGAATGCACGGACATGCGTTACGATTTAAAACTATGTTGAACCCTCTATTAAGATAAAGAAATAGACGACGGGTCAGTTTACAACAAACTAAGATTGTAGCAAAATATTGTTGTTTGGACACAAAAAGTTAGTCAAAACCTAGATGTCTATTTCACAAACTGGGCAGCTGTTTGTAACAGAACTACAGACGATGTTAATGGATTTTACATCAATATGTTCATTAGCACGTAACAAATCATGTTACAGTGTGTGACAGAGTATTCAGACCATTGACTTTTATCGGTGAAGAAACAAGCCTCCCCCCCCCCCTCCCGGTCTATCTCTCTCTGTCTCTTTCTTTTATGTGTGTGTGTTTTTGCACTGAATCTCACAATGTTTCAGCATCTGGAAAACTTGCAATCTGTACTTGCTCCTGTTTATTTCAAGATTGTCAGGTTCCTGTACCTCAGTGCCGGCATGGTAGCTCAGCGTGTTCGGTCAGAGGGTTAGCTGCCCTCTGTAATAAAACAACTGAGTTAATCGATCAACAACGAACATAAACGGATGTCTTACGACGTCCGTCCCGAGCAGATGCAACGATCTAAAGCGAACAAAATAAGATTAAAAATAAAAAAAATAAAAAATGTCTGTAGCGTCCCTGAAGCACTACATTTATGGCTGTCTTGATGACACAATACGTACATGATAGTGAACGCCGCATGTTCGTCAGAGATCAGAGCAATACGTGTGTTTGCACCTACGAATGCGTAAAAAACTTTCTGAACAGAGACGTACGATATCTCGCTAATTATGCTGTTGTCTACGAAATGTACCATTGCTAATGAACTGTTGCGAATCCGGAACGAGGTCAGAAAGAAAGAAAAAGGAAACGGATTGATGTAATAAGTAATACGACAAGTTAAATATGCAGAAATACAAGGTGATACATTGAAATAAAAAATGGAAAATGGAAGGGTTTTGGTTTAACCGTTAGTAATATCCCAGATCATAGATCTGTGATACGTCTCTTGATGCAACAAGCTGTATCTGGATTATTTAGAATAAACGGAAGGCTAGAATTTTCGTCAAACGTATCCACGTAACTATTAAGATACGCAGAAATATAATACCACACCAAATGAAGTTCAGTTTTTCAACATGTTGGCTATTTCGTGTAGGGGAGCCGGGAACCTGTGTGTAGGGTCAAGTTTCCCCTTTCACGACTCGGTAGAGAAACAGAAAAGGGGACAACTACACTAGTATGAAGCTCCATTAACTATTTATCAGACAGCGAAGGACAGAGAGAGATGTGTAAATTTTTCTCGCCGAAACTCGAGGAGCGTATACCGCCAAACCAAGGAGGCAGGCCACTGAATAATCTGCTGACGACTGGCACGTTGTAAGGACACTCAGCTTACTAGGACGTCATGGCTTCAGTTCATCACCTGGAGCGATTCCTATCAAAAGCCCAAGAAGAATGTTCCTATCCATAACATGCTAAGATTCTCTTCTGACTCACTAAAGTTACCAAAGCAGCATGTAATCAACCTCTTTAGCCTGTCATCGTGCGGACGTAACTTCGAAAGAATGTATGAAGTGCATTTTGTCACCTGTATACTTGTCAACAGAAATTAAAGCGATTAATAACTTTTAACGATACACTCAACAGTAAATCGCATATTTAATTATGCGAAAGAACTGATTTCGGTTCGCGTTATGCTAGATGGATAACGGTTTTGTCACTGGTTAAAATCTTTTTACTTCTTCACAGTTGACCAACGACAGCTAGAAAAATATCGAAGCATGTAGATTCCTAAAGCTCGTCGAGTATAGGTATGAAGTACCCGAGATGTCAGCATTTCGCGACAAAGTGTTAGGTATCTTTTGTGTTGAATGAACTATGGGAAAGGTGTTCGTAAGATAAGACCCGAAATTTTTCGTTGCTGTCTCGAAACAAATGCAAAAAGAGCTTCTCGACAGTTCTGGACCGTTTGCGACAGAAATATTACGAATGAGACTGCAGTCCACCAATCCGTGCCGGAAACGGAACACCGCTTGAAAGGACGGGCGGAAACCGGAGGCCCAGGAGAGAAAAAGATGAAGTGGATTTCAACTGACGGGAAGGCTATGACTAGTACTTTGTGTGATTCTGGCAGATAACAAACAAATAGTATTACCGCACATGTGTTCTGGGACAACTGTTTTAAAACATAGGTACAGAAGGACTTGGATAGCAAAAGGAAAAAAGATATGTATCAGCACGACATTGCACTTGCTAACAAAAGTACTCCGAGAATGGAACAACTTAGGGATATGAAATATATTCTGAATAACTCAGAAAGGCGGATGACAGTTTTGCGATAAATTTTCACGCTGTCCTGTTGAACTGGCTGGAGCTGCTACCGGCGACGTGTTCAGCGCACGCCGGCAGAGCAGCTGGCGAGCCGTGGCCCGCGCGGTGCCACCAGATTCCCGCGTGCCGAGAGAGAGGTTATCACACGCCGCGCGCCGCCCCCACCCCCACACCCGCGGGCGCCGGCGCGCCAGGGGCAGGGAAGCTCCACGTGCGCCGGGCGGGCAGTACGGTGATTAAGTGACTTCCGGTTGTCCGTTTTCTGTCATTACCGTAGGTGCCCCCTCCCTCATTGTTCGCGCACCCCTCCGCGGACCCCTCCCCTTCCCTTCGCTTCCCTTCCAGTCCCTTTCCCTTCTCTGCCCTTGCCCTGGCTCCACGTGTCGGTCGCCATCTGCCCGGCACACCGTCTCTCCCTTCCCTTTGCCTCTCGCGCCAACTGCTGACGTTTTTTGGTTAACCGATCCAACACACGTGTCAGCGCGTTGCATTTATCGGCGACACAGCTGTAGAGAGCGGTTCTTACAAAGAACAGAATAGCGGGCAGAAAGTTTATTCTTGCTTACGTATTGCCTTTTCACGTGTGTATCGGAGATACTCGGATTTCGCACACGGTCGTCCAATTTCGTACGTATCGTTCAGTTGAGAGAGGTGGGGATAAAATGAGTTAGCTATACGTGGTGACTTCTAATTACGCGGATATACAATACATAATTCATTCTGGAAACATCCCCCAGGCTGTGGCTAAGCCATGTCTCAGTTGGTGACTTTAATGGGCACGATTCTGGAAGGTCCCCTACGCTCTTCTCTCTCGCTGATTTGAAAATCATCTCATCCTGTCATAGTACCAACTGCCGATTTAGCGCGTCTTTATAGAATCGACAGACGACAGAACTGGAAGAAGTGACACTATGATGACGACTGAACAGCGAACATCTGGATTTATAGTTTATCTATTGGAATAACCGACATAGCCTGAGCTAATAATATTCTATAAATAATATACTACAACTCTATAAGTTGTGAGACCTTGAAGGTTATCAACAGGGAAACCCCAGGAACACCCGCTCGTGCACAGGTATAAATTTCATATTGCCTGTCGTGAGTGCTACAGAAGTGGTACGAGTACACGCAGTGCACCGATGCCTCTGCTCTCTGGACATTGCTTATATCGCTGCTTCTTGAAGATGTGCTACATGTATCATATCGGAACACGCGGTTGATGTATTATGAGTCGTCCGTCCTTTTTCCGTGGGCCATTACGTATTTCTATAGCGTTTGGGCGGCGTCACATTAAACGAGAGAGGTACAAGAGTCCCAATACAAGATAGGTAAGATTTCTTACTTGGATTGTTCTGTGAACGAGACGTGTAACATTCAAAAGTCTCTGAGCACTATGGGACTTAACATCTATGGTTATCAGTCCCCTAGACTTAGAACTACTTAAACCTAACTAACCTAAGGACAGCACACAACACCCAGTCGTCACGAGGCAGAGAAAGTGTAACATTCGGTAGAGGCTCTAGCAAGCGAGCTATCTTGTAACTACACTCTACATGTCTGTTATAGAAGATCGTAAATGTCATGTGATGCTATCCCTCTTCATGAACACCGTCATAGTTTCTTTGATCTCCAAACTGTCCAGAACCACACTCGTTTTCCTTGACCGTGTGAGTTTAAACGAAGCCATTAGTGGTTGCCATTCCACACGCGTCCTGTTTCTGGAGAATGTTGATGAATATATGTTCCAACTCGAATTTTGCCTCTGCTTGCATCAGTTGTCTGAGCATGTCAGGGATCTGCTTGAGAATTCTATCCAAGCAGTGGTAACGGAATTGTAAATTGTCACCGTTAATTTTATAGTACAGCTACTGAAAGTCTATACTGGGGCGAAGGGTTCATTTTGAAGATACTCGAAAGGTGTCTTTGCAACTCAGCAGTAATACGTACTTTACACGATGTATACAGTTCCTACTACAGGTTTCTAGGCTCTAGAGGGAACTTATTACATAAAGTTTGGGTTGGATAAGGAATATACCGTTCGGATGTAAAAAAAAAAAAGTTTGAAGATGGGCTCAGTTTCAAATGTTGTATTTCACGGTGCGCATACAGCACAGACGACAAGCTGTGACCCGGGTGTTATGCAGAACACGCTTCACGTGGCGACACGTGCGTCCACGCACACGGTGCTCGTCCGTAGAGCATCACAGTCAACCTTCATAAATGCGAACGTACAAGGACTCGCAGCTGTTGTTGCAGTCGGACGAAACTGGTAGGTCGCATGGGTTGTCCAAGTCTACCATTACGCAGCGCACCGTGAAATGCGAGATTTGAAAGTGGTACAGTCTTCAAACTTTCCGGACTTGAGTTCCCTATCAAAACTTTATCTACTAGGTTTGCCAGTACAGCGTCTAGAAGGCTGTATTACAGTTGTGAAACATCCTTTATAAGGACATCAATAGAATTCCGTTAGTTATTTGCTCTGAGTAAATTAATTACTTCTGTTTCCCCACTCAAAGACAACAGGGCATAATGCAATGTTATCTTCCGACTTTTTTTCGGTTCATTCCAGTGTACGTGCGTAACTCGTTTCGTTTTATTTGCTGTTATTTCGGCAGGCAGATAGTCCTGTGATGAAGTGTAGGCGCGAGCAGAGGTCCGATGCAATTGTTTTTGCGGAATCTTTCCAAGCATCCAGCCCATTTGGTGCGCTAAAACAAACCAAGGATGAGCAGGTGGTGCTGCTAGCTGTAATTGGCTATCGGCTACCTGTCCAGCGCCACCAGTCCCAGGCTCGCATCTTAGCGCACGTGTGCGCAGTGCGTCTGGCGCTTGAGAACTGGTCGTCTGGGGCAGTGATTGAGAGACGGGGAGGGGGAGGGGAGGTTGCATGCTCCAGCACGATACAGAACCGTAACAAAAAAATGGCTCTGAGCAGAATGGGACTTAACTTCTAAGGTCATCAGTCCCCTAGAATTTAGAACTACTTAAACTTAACTAACCTAAGGACATCACACACATCCATGCCCGAGGGAGGATTCGAACCTGCGACCGTAGCAGTCGCGCGGTTCAGGACTGAAGTGCCTAGAACCGCTTGACCACCGCGGCCGGCGAACCGTAACAGCTATTGCTGTAAGGTCAAGGACCCCAGTACACACTCAGCAAGCTCAAGTAGGCTTTCCTTGTTCTGTCGTACCTACTAACAAAACACGAGATTGTAAAATAGCAGCAGACTTGCTAGATGCCTACTAAGTGTGACACAGGCTTCGTCCTTTACCGCTTAGCCCGATCAGAAAATTAACACTGAACGAGACTCAAAAATGTAGGACTGAACATCGGAAAAATGGGATTGTTTGTGACCTTTGCTCACGCCACAACTTACGTTTTACAAGTGTACAAAGCACTGCCACCTATCGGTGATGGAAACCTAACTTGCGTAATCTATACCCGTTAGAGCACGTAACATGATAAAAAAAAATCTGTATTCAAGTGGGATGTGGTAGTCAAACTGCCACTACCGTTTTTCATGTTTGTAGTCGTGTTTTCTTAGTACTGTTGATGACGACATTGTGATGATGTTGCGCCAGGCAGGAATGATGAGAGCAGATAGCAAATAAGAAGTGATTAAATTAGTTTAGGCGCAGAGATGACGACATATGGACATGTTGATGAGAGAATGTCTTCTGGTGGAACATTTTTTAACAGTTCAAGGTAGAGAACGAGCCCGAAAAATAGCTAAGTTGGTGCTGAAAGTGGTACTCAGTGTGCCGTTGCGTCCGCTTTTACTGGCTGCACGACACAGTCACAGTCGATAAGGTTACGAAGCTGTGAGCCGTCGGAGAGGCGCTTGCACGTGTTCCGTGGGACGGGATGGCGGGTTGGATCCGCAGGCAGCTCTCGGTGACGGTGTGCGTGGGTACGGGGCCGGCAGGAGAAGAAGGGTTGAGGCGGGGGGCGCAGGTGTGTGGCGGCTATCTGCATGAGGCGGGCTGGAAGGGAAGGATGGGCGCCGCGCCGCGCCGCGGCCGCGGGTACACTCGCGGCCCGCCGCCGGCCGCCAGCTGCCCCTGCCCGCCTGCCTGCCTGCCCCCATCAAGGACGCCGCTCACGATAGGCAGGCCTGCTTGCACGTGGCAGCCCACACCTGCCCCTCCGCCTCTTCCTACTTGCCTACTCTCAACTCTATGACTACACTGTGTACACGCGACACGTGTTGCAGCAGCATCGCAAACACTAGCTCTCCTTTCATGTTTACGTGCGTAGTACTGGTGTAAACTCTACTTTTCATTATACTGAAACTGTGCGCCTTTTGAACAGTACCGATTGGGAAGTCATATTCTCTTATTTATATTTCTCTTATTTGCTCCAAAAGCCGCAAATTAACACCATCTTTGTAATACACACTGACGGAAAACAATCGCAAAACCAAGGAGGAGTTGCGCGACATAAACGAAATTTGGTAGGCGTGTTCCCACATCTAAAAAAAAAAAGAAAAAAAATGGTTCAAATGGCTCTGAGCACTACGGGACTTAATGTCTGAGGTCATCAGTCCCCTAGAACTTAGAACTACTTAAACCTAACTAACATAAGGACATCACACACAGCCATGCCCGAGGCAGGATTCGAACCTGCGACCGTAGCAGTCGCACGGTTCCGGACTGAAGCACCTAGAACCGCTCGGCCACCGCGGCTGGACCCACATCTGAAGATGACGTCTATTCGAATTTCAAGCCGGCCCGGGTGGCCGAGTGGTTCTAGGCGCTACAGTCTGGAACCGCTCGACCGCTACGGTCGCTGGTTCGAATCCTGCCTCGGGGATGGATGTGTGTGATATCCTTAGTTTAGTTGGGAAATCCACGTTCGAGCCCCGGTCCAGCACAGATTTTCATATTTCGGTTTAGGTAGTACATCTATACTTATCATACTTAACTTGAAATTCACATATAAATTTTACAAGGAAAACAGCACGTTGGTCCTGTTTGCACACATTAGCTAATAAGTGCGCCATAAGTTACGTTGTCGCATTTATCGCATGCACGTCGTATTGAATCATTGTATCGTTTCAGTTTGTACAGCAGCTCAAGACCTTTATTTTGCTGAGTTCTGCTGAAAAGAGTAGAAGCGGTTTTAAGGCCAATTAAGACAGCTTTATCTTAATCATACATTTATTATATACTCGCATAAATTTAGAAAAGTCAGTATTTGACGGGTCAAAGATTAGTCCGTTTTCTAGCCGTAACGCGCTAGTGCAATACTAATTTCGAGACTACTATGACGGTTTCAATCTTTTTTGGCAGAGGAATCGCCATTTTTCGCGATGTTTTCCCACCATATATTTTTGTGCGCCCAGTGTAACTGATTCAGATCTCCGTCATATTTTAGAGTTCGTTGGCTGTGGATGAATTTGTCATTCCGATCTTACAGAGACGCGCAGATAAACGAGCGTGCATCTCCCCTATTCGAATTATTCGTGTAGCATGTCTCCTCCCAACATTCTTTCTGCTGTAGCACGTTTCTTTTGGTACTGATAGACTGGACTGAAGCATAAGTAAACGCCTGTTCGTACCGCGATAATTTCCACTGTTGGCCCGATCGGTGGTGTCCCTCTTTTCTTGAAACGCAGATAATAGTCGGAATGCGGAAACATCTTTTAGATCGTCATCTAGACTTCGTTGTGCCGAACATTTAAGTGCCCCTTTTACTACATGAAAATGGTTTTACTTTCTTTCTCGGCTTTTATTATTAATTCTACGGTGTAGAAATAACTGTTAAGTGAGATTTCCATTTTCATTGGTGTAACTGCTAAAAACGTTTCTACAGTCGATAGGAATCAATGTTTCGCTCCATTTCTATGTACCAAAAATATATATATTTTTTAACTCGCACTTCTATCTACATTATAAACGCTAGTTTCTTATGCTAATGAATATTTTTAAGAACTTTGATAATGTCGTCTTACGCCCTTAGAAACATTATGCTTCCTCGTTAGACTGTCTTCTCACTGAAATTTCTCAACGTTTCTGTTAACCTCTACGGAAGTCTAACATGATTGTGATATAACAGCTGTCCTCCGTATAAGCTCGGTGGCGTTTGCTAGTGTAATTCAAGCTGATATGACTGTCAGGCAGTTAGCTGAGTAATGTTCTCGCGTAGACAGTACAAGTTTTAAGTGGCCACGAGACGAACAAAGGCAGATAACGTAAATTGCAACTAATGAAAAGCGCGACATAGGAATTTGAAGCCGATCTGTCTCGTGTCCTACAGACAGAGTTGATCTGTGAGTCTGGGACGTGATGTAGACGCATCGTCTCGCAAGCCTCGAGCGCTCACCTCTTCCACTCGCGGCCTACAAAAAAGCGAGCGCGAATGCGGGGCACGGAGGAGGGGGGAGAGGAGGGGGCAGCAGTGGGGTGACGGGCCTCCCCGGCTCGTCCGCTTTCAATAAAAGTTGGGCCGCCGCCGCCGTCGATGCCAGCCGAGAGACAGCCGCTGCCGCGGCCGTGCGATGTCCAGCGCGAACGTCGCTACTTTGCATACAGCGTAGCAGACCGACCTCAGTTAATTCCTATTGTTCCGTGCTGGCTCTACTCCTCCCACACACAGCGCATTTCGACAACATTCGTTTGCTCTACTTTTTGCTGGATGCTGGGTTGCACACTGCTAATCAAACCTCCTTAATACACAAGGACAGAAGATAAGTGTGCTCTTTGTTCGTGTACGGTTCAACTTCCGTTGTGTAACTACTAGACGACTAAGCTTGGGGATTTCTTATAAAAGATTCGAGACTGTCAATTTTTCACTTTGAGTAGTACACGCTGCTTAAAGCCAGTTTTATTATATTGCCGTATTTGGATGATAATCTGCAGACTGCTGACTCGATGTCCGTAAATGGCGGACTCAGCGAATTGGCTGCATAAACACACATATTAGGTACAAAATCGCCTAGGCCATGCTAGAATTTTTCCGTCTTATACACAAATCAAGTGGTGTAACTCACGTTAGTTTCACTGTGAATGACGAAATAGTGCTGATATTTTCTGGCGAATGGCTCTGAGTATAGTTGTTTTAATTTTGTTTAAACTGATATCTGTCCTGTGTATGATGATTTTTTCTACGGGGAGGGGCGAGAGAAAGCAGCTGCCCTCCAGTACCCCTTGCAGGGTATGCTCCTGGTATCGCATTAAAATACAGGTTGTCGAAGGAAGGAAAGAAGGAAGAAAGAAAGGCAAGCATTTAATGCCCCGTCGTCGTCCTTGTCATCAAAGGGGAAACAATGTGTTAAGTATGACTAAGAAGGAAACATCCTCGTTCTCGTAGATTACCTTACGACTGCCGTCCGTCGGCATTCATGCGTAACAGAAAGCCAGCAAAGCTTTAGAGTCAAAACTGTACACTCTCGTACGACAGAGGGACAAAAACTGAGTGTTTTGAGATGATGAAACTGTCAACGGGGAACAACAGGCGGTGCGACATCTTCAATGGCCAATGTGTATGATGCACGTTTTCGGAATTTCTTATATTTAGTAACACAGGGTTGCCTGCCGCAGCCACGTTCACGAGAAGAAAATAACGGTGGAGGTGACCACCGTTTACAATTCATGATTGGTTGTCGAATATCTATACGTTCAACTGTAGGAATTTAATGGTACCATTTCCTGTGAATTATGCACTTTACGTGGTGTTTGTCCAAAGTATGCTGTCATATTTGTTGGAGACTAATCCTTGTGGCCACAAAAGTTAAGTTGTTTATGTTAATAGAAATCTAAATATTCATGTCCGACCGTTAGTTTCATATACCAAAGCACTCTGTTTAGAATTTTCCATTGCATGTTTGATTTCGACCATGGAGGTTTGTGACGTCCTTTAGTTCGTCATAATGGCTCGAGCATAAAAGTATTGGATGTTAGTTATGGCTATTAACTGTTGGCCTGTCCGCCCCCGGTAGCTGAGTGGTCAGCGCGACAGAATGTCAATCCAAAGGGTTTGGGTTCGATTCCCGGCTGGGTCGGAGATTTTCTCCGCTCAGGGACTGGGTGTTGTGTTGTCCTAATCATCTGTCTACAAGTCACCGAAGTGGCGTCAAATCGAAAGACTTGCCCCCGGCGAACGGTCTACACGACGGGAGGCCCTAGTCACACGGCATTTACATTTAACTGTTGGCCTAAAAGGACGCACTCTTTGCTGTTGCATATAATTCATGACTTTGACGTCCATGGAGTTTTTGTTGTTTTCGCTTTTCATCATGCGTGCTGGAAATATCTGACTTTTTAGGGCGTGTTGTATCGATCAAACTGATATGATGTCCCTAATGCATCGCCTATAAGGGCAAATCAGCACCTGCGCATATACACTCTAATGACGTTTAGCATTACGGCTCGATCCGACAAGACTACCCATCGTGACCATTACACGCCGTCCATGATTGACATACTTTTACTTTAGCTGTAGTACCCTGAATCAGCATTACTCCCCCACAACTCGATGTCTAATACACACGTGTTTAGTCATCATTTTCCTTTGCCGTTCTTGCTGGCGAAACAGTTTCGCGTGTCATTCTTGTACACGATTGTGTGCAGACCTATTAATATGCTCGCACTCCGTTATTTACATTCAGAATAGAAAGGTCTCGCGGCAAAAATAGCGGCATCCCACCCTTCCCCCAGCCGCTTACTAAAATCTAGCCGCGGAAAATCTCTGAATAAACATGACAATATGCTTACAAAGCGATTTAGAAAATTGGCGAGTACTTCGAAGTATTTAAGGTCAGCATACGATGCATCTGGATTATAGATATACGATGTCAGGGCCGCAGCAAAAACTATGCTACTATTTTAGAGTTATTTGTATCTCTAAAACTGACACACGGTCGTCGACATATTCGCCTGACATCGGCGAGAACCTCACAGAATGCGTCAGGGCAGCGGTTATTCTGCGCGACTCGGATGACTCCGTACCCCCCAACAGGGCCCACGACCTACGACCGGTTCTCGTCCCTTCTTGCTTCTGTTTCTGCTTCTACCCATCGGTCTCCGGGCCACTGCCTTTTACTACCCTCTGCCTCTACACACGCCGCGCCTGGCCGTTTTCTTCTCTCATACTACCACTAAAATTCTGCTGTCGAATTTTCCTGGTTTCATCGGATGCAACGAACTACGGTATCAATCCGTGACAGTTTTTTTTTTTTCAGTACATCTCGTTTTACCTGATGTCGTTTCATTTACAAATTCTCTCAGCGCGATTGTCTTACTTTGTAAAGAGAACTGAAAAAATGACAATAATATCAGTTAAGCAGTAGTGGAAGATCAGAAAATAGTTGTATAGGTTAGGCAGCAAAGGATATTTGTGCTGAATGAAAGGACAAGATTACTGTTACCAGTCACTGTTTATTTCCAAAACGCGTTTCAAAAGGCTTAAACCGCCATTGTCAGATGGATTTATTTGTATTAATATGACGTGTGTGTGTTGTGTTACGACTTTCGGAAGCGTCATGACTAAAATGCGAGTATAACAGGTGGATGTATCCAGTACGTGATTAAAAAGTTCTTAGACGAAACTAAAATAAATTCCGCTACCTTCCATCTTGTGAAACGCTGTCCTGAGGACCGACTCCTGTGAATCCGATTCCTGAAGCGTCATCGTGTGGTAGTATTGATAGCGCTCCCAGACGTTAATGTTGCCTTTAGAAATGTTACCTTGGCTGCTTAGTAGCCATCAACGAGACCGAATGAACAATATTTCAGACTCGTATTAAATTCTCGGTCTCCCAACTTGGGTTCCACATGCGTTCAACCGCGAAAATATTTCGAAAGATTTGCAATATCCAAAAGTTGACTAGACAGTGTTAACAGCATTAAAAACCCGACTTTTGAACTCAGGGAGAGGAAGACTAGAATTTCAAGCTCCGCGTCGGCGAGTCCGTTAGAAACAAAGCACTAGCTCGTATTTGGCAATGGTGTAGAAAGAAATTGGTCGTGTTCTTTTAAAAGGAACCATCCTGCCATATATATTAAGTGATTTCTGGAAACTAAAAGAAAACAAAATTTGGATTCCCTGGTGGGATTTGAGCCTTCGTCCTTCGAAATGCGAGTTCAGTATCATAAGGCGGCGCCACCTTTCTCAGTTATTTCTGTGACGAGTGTGTCTCTCAGTCGACAAAGATAGTATTAGAAAAAATACACTGAAGGAAAATAATTTGGCTGGCAGCAGTGGTTACAAGAATGTACAGTGGCAGGAAGAGGGGGCTCCAGAGGGCCGCATGGCATTTCCGAGAGGGAAGACCATCGCGTTCGGAGTTGGCTGTGGCGCATGTACTGCAATCTGAATAGCTGTTGGCCCTACTCTGGCACAACTAACTGTATAAATCGGTTACTTTAAGGGCAGCTCCAAGCCGGACGCCCTGTAGCGTGTATTCCAATGCACTGGCATCAAACCGTCGCCATCTGTGGCTTCAGTGGTGTGAAGGAAGAACTTACAGAAGAGCAAGGTGATGGTCTGTTGTGTTTAGTGATGAAAGCTGGTTCTGCCTCGGTGCCAGTTACGAGCCCGTGTTGGTTGCAAGGAAACTAGTTGAGACCTTACAACGCACCTGTCTGCATGCTAGATACTCTGGACCTGCAGCTGGAGCTAAGGTTTGGGGTGGCATTTCGTATGACGGCAGGAGCATTCTCGTCGTAATCCCACGCACCCTGGCTGTAAATTTTTACGTCAATCTGTTCTGCTGCCATTCATATACAGCATTCCAGGGATTGTTTTGCAACAGGATAACTCTCGCTCGGCGTTGTAACCCAACTTGATTTACAGAATGTTGACATGTTACCTTGACTTGCTAGATCACCAGATGTGACATCAGTGGACGATAACTCTAGCGTCATCCACAAACAGCATTAACAGTTCCTGTACCACCGACCAAGTGCGACAGGTACGAAACTTCATTGTACAAACTGACATCCGGCACCCGTACCACACAATGCATACTCGTTTGCATGCTTCCATTCGTCACTCTGTCGGTTACACCGGTTATTAATGTACTAGTATTTCACACTTGCAGTGGCTTATCTCGCGCTTACGGTTGCACTGTTAACCACTTAAATTTGTCAGCTAGACAAATGTATTCCAGAAATTTCATTATTCTACATTTATTATTATTATTATTATTTTTTTTTTTTTTGTGTTGTGACTTCTTCCGTCAGTATGTCTTTCTGTCAATCTGTAAGAGATGATCTCCAGGCAAACTGTTGTTTCAGAGTAAAGCGGACCATGTACACGTCGAAATGGTGGATTGCTAGTTCATATTATACCGTCTGTGGTGCTAAGATTACACAGCATATTAGTCACGAAAGAGACTGTTCATAGTTATTGTTTGGATGATTGTGAAGTTTTTTGAATTATTTGGGGAAGGGAGCAGCGTGATTGATTCACATCGATACCTGCTGTATCTGCAGTTCCCTGAGAAAGTGAGGAAGACTAGCGATAAGTGTGACCTCTGTAGAAAATTTACCCTACAGTTGAAGACATACGTTTTATTGCAGTTATCCGTTTGCTGGCTGAGGTAACAGGGTTGGGGGTCCCGAGCACTAGGGTAGCAGTGTGGTTGTCAGGCCTAGACGTGTGCTATCTCGGCTCCGGAAAGAACTGAAAGGGACACGCTTTATAGCATGAGGTGTCCGCTTTGTGGAGACCGTGGCCCTATACTGCGCAGCACGGACGACCAGGTTTTGTGCGCGGTCCCCTTCGGCTCGCAGCCACGTACTGGTGCCTGCGGCGACGGCAGCCCGGCCCGCGGGATCAGCTGAGGCTCTTGGCGCGCCGAGCCCCTCGTATTGATCGCGGTCCTGCGCGCCTCCCTCGCCTTCGTGCCACCTGTTCGTCTTCCTCGCAGGCCCGCGCTTCTCTCGCTGTCCCACCTGCGCCTAATACTGGCCGTCCTCCGGTAATACGACTGGCCAGCACAGGACAGCTTCAGCGCATCACTCGGGGACACTCGAAAGCAGCTCGTGTGAAGGGTTTGGGTCTAGATGCTCCCGTTATCGAAAAAAAGAATCAGTGTTGTGCGTCACGACACGGAATGCGTTTCATATTGCGTGGAGTCGTTAGAACACTAGAAAATACAGTACGTGTCAAGCCAGCAACATAATACATTTACAGAATTAGCAGCATCAGCTATTTCTCTACGTTGCAGGTATACTAAAGGAAGAAAGCGCTGGCGAAGTGGGGAAGTGTTCAAAAATTGTATAAGACCTTTGGTTAGAGAGCTGTCAAATTCTGTGTGCATAGATTCGAACAGCACTGCTTGCTTACTCCTCAACTAAATTGCAACAGATCGAAATTCTTAATTTTTCGATCTCTGCATACGGATCCTGGTATCCATACCCGTAGATATTAAAAAATTTGTTAATGAAAGTTTGGACGAACGTATGTATATATCTATGTATGTTCCACATCTCCTCTTAAACCACTGGACCGATTTCAATAAAATTCGGTACACATATCACTTATTATCTGGAAATAATCGCTTTGGGCGTAAGAACAACCGTCCTAGGAATGGGTGGGGATGGGGGTGTTAAAGAAGTGTAGCCCACGATGCACGAATACACAGAATTTATTGATACAATATCTGAAAATGAGAGCCCTTAGTGACTTGCAACAAACTTAACACATAGTTTCAAACCTGTTGAAGCTTTTTCTCGCTGAAAACCCCCACGAAATGATCAAAGGGAAGAAGTTTGTCTTAGTAAATTTTTGCTGTTGATGCAGTAAAGCTGCCGCCTACACGGATGACGTTTTAATTTATTACTTTTTTACTACTGTCTGTTTTGCGACACATTTTACAAACAGTGTTAACATATACCACTGAACGTGCCTGCAAAATTATATCATTGTACGACATATAGGGAAGGAGATATGATGTCACAAACATTGAGCTTACTGAAACAGAACTGCTGGGTGAAGTTCACTAGACAGTGAAAGATGGGTACAAAACGAGTCATATATGTTAAATGTATATGACATGTGCGTATGCGAGCAAAGCAGTGGGCAAAAAACTACTCCTAAACTCTTGGATCGATTTCAGCCAAACTTGATTACTTACTATCTAGAAAGAATTACTGTGGGGGTAAGAACGAACAACCTTCTACTGGAGTAGTGGTGATAATGGAGACAAAGAAGGGGCTAGTAGAAGACAGACAAACAAAGAGGGGGAAGGAGGAGATGGATGCACATAGGGGGGAGGGGGAGTAGAATAGAAAAGTGGAGGAGTAAATGGACAGAGAGAGGGGAGAGGACAAGAACGACAGAGAAAGGAGAGGGAGGAGACAGACGGAGACATGGGGAGGACATGGACAAAGAGAGTGGGAAGGAGGACATGGATAGAAGGAGAAGAGGGACAGAAGGGGTGGGGGTACTAAATGGACAGAAAGAAGGGAGAGGAGAAGATGGACAGAGTGAGGGAGGAGGAGAAGGGTTTAGAGGGGAGAGGAGGAGATGAACAGATGAGAAAGGACCAAATGGACAGAGGAAGGAGCAGAAGGTGGTCAGACAAAGGAAAGAGTAGGAAAGGGGGCAGGAGGAGATGGGCAGAGAGAGGGTGAGGAGGGAATGTACAGAGAAAGGGAAGGGGGGATGCACAGAGAGAGGGGAGAGAAGGAAATGAACATAGAAATGAAAGAGGAGGTGGACAGAGAGAGGAGGACAGGGAGATGGACACAGGGAAGGGGAAGAGGGAATGGATGGACAAAGAGAGGCCAGCGGAGGAGATAGAAAAGGAGAGTGGGAAGGAGGAGACTGAAATAAATACACACCCAGGCAACGCTGGATACTCAGCTAGCGTGTGTATAAAATTTCCTCATTTTCTAATGATCAAACGATTTAGTAATGGATCCTGCACTCTGACTTTTGACCTCGACTTTTTCCCCCAACTGGAAGTGCTGAAAGCGACCATTATGCTACTCACATAATTAAATACTATGTTGCATGTTACTGAACACATGCTGCAACATTTTTCTGAGGAACTGAATCGTTCAGTTTCTATATGCAATTCATGCATAGTCTGAGGTAGTTTTGTAAGCAGCATACTGAAGGTATTCCCACAAGAATATCAAGTGGGGAATATCAGGAAATTTCTGAGGATGTACGTCTGGAGTACAGCATTGTATGGTAGTGAAACATGGACTGTGGGAAAACCGGAACAGCCGGCCGCGGTGGTCTAGCGGTTCTAGGCGCGCAGTCCGGAACTGCGCGACTGCTACGGTCGCAGGTTCGAATCCTGCCTCGGGCATGGATGTGTGTGATGTCCTTAGGTTAGTTAGGTTTAAGTAGTTCTAAGTTCTAGGGGACTGATGACCACAGATGTTAAGTCCCATAGTGCTCAGAGCCATTTGAACCATTTTGAAAACCGGAACAGAAGAGAATCGAAGCATTTGAGATGTGGTGCTATAGACGAATGTTGAAGATTAGGTGGACTGATAAGGTAAGGAATGAGAAGGTTTACGCAGAGTCGGAGAGGAAAGGAATATGTGGAAAACACTGATAAGGAGAAGGGACAGGATGATAGGACATCTGCTAAGACATGAGGGAATGACTTCCATGGTACTAGAGGGAGCTGTAGAGGGCAAAAACTGTAGAGGAAGATAGAGATTGGAATACGTCAAGCAAATAATTGAGGACGTAGGTTGCAAGTGCTACTCTGAGACGAAGAGGTTAGCACAGGAAAGAAATTCGTGGTGGGCCGCATCAAACCAGTCAGTAGACTGATGACAAAAAAAAAAAAAAAAAAAAAAAAAAGAAAAATCAGGAGACTGAGGAGTATACGATCTCTTAGATATTATTTGCCCATGAAAACACTGATCCGAGAAAGTCAGTCTTGTTGGCTATATGAGCCATAGCATTAACCTGCTGAACGCCTGTCTGTTATAGCTAGTCTTTGGGTGTTTAAGGATTTTCACACCATCTTTATACAGTGCTTACAGTTCGTACTGCCATGAAAGAATCCGACGATAAATCGGCTACACGATATTGCGCATCAAACATCCCACTTTTTCTATGTTATTAGGTCACTTTCTTGTTTGTCCAGTACAATTTTGCCGTTGATTTGCAACCAACTTCCTTGTGAACTGGAGACCCGAAATTTTAAACACAGCTGAGAACTGGGCAACAATGCGGTATTAACTGCCCTTCTTTCGCGTAGCTGCCATAGAGCTGGGGGAGCGGATGAAAAGGATGTGCAACACCTGACATTTCAGCTGCCCTGCAGGAATGGCGTGTTGTGTGGGTAGTATCAGAATGCATTCCAGGCGGTTTGCGAGCTGATGGCCACATCTGAGCCGTGAGAGAAGAATGAAAGCGGAGACAGATATCGCTTTTTTGTCTGTTTGTTTGCTGGGTGGTTGTTTGTTTGTTTGGTACAAGTTTTGCAATTGATTTAAACCTAACTTTCTGGTGAGCTTTAGACTGGAAATTTTAAACGTAGCTCAGAATTGGATTATACAGTATTAACTCGCTTTCTTGTCTGGTGTGTGGTGGAGGGTATTTTGTGTACAACTGTTATTTCCTCCTTTTCCTGTTGCACTTGCGAATGGCTTCTGGGAAGAACGATTTGCTGGTAAGCCTCTGTATGAGTTTGAATCACTAATTTTTTACCTTCACGGACTTTTCGCAAAGTATAAGGAGGATTGGCTGAGCCAGGTGAAGAGAAACTGAAATAGATATGAAACTTACCATACGTCTCTGTTGTAATCTCATCAAAATGTTTGAAATTAATTTGAAAGATTTCACACACGCAAGCAGCAAAAAATAATTATTTAAGTAAAAATTAATTTATAATATACCACTTTTTAAAAATTGGGCTAAGCTATAAAATAATTTCTTCTGGTGCCATACAAATTCCTAACCCCATACAGATGCTTCTGAAAGTTTGCGACTGTGAGTTTTTAATAGCTATGAAAATATTTGGAAGATTTAAAACGAAAAAACGTGGGGCACACGCAGCAGATAATAGTAAGGAAGTGAACTATTTATGGAGTAGTTAGTAAGCAGCGTAATAATGAGAAGGTGACCTATTCGTGCGTCAGTTATGTATTGCATGCGCTCCACATTTTTCGTTGTAGTAAATCTTACAAGCATTTCCATAGTTATTAAAAATTACTGTTACAAACTTTGACAACTATCTGTATGGGGATGGGAATCTGTATGGTGTTAGGAATCTGTATGGTGCAAGGACAAATTATACTTTTTAGCCCAATTTAAAAACGTGGTATTAAAAATTCATTTTTCTTTAAATAACTATTTGTGCATGTCGAGGGGAACCTGCCTCGTCAGATCAAAATTAACCATCGAGTTCTGCCTCATTTATCGTTACTACTGATATGAGTCGACGACAGAAAGCTACAAGTTTTTCGTTGTTTTGAGGTAGCTACTCATTAGCAACACGAATACGATTCAGGTGCATCTTTAAAAACTTGTGCAATGGATAGGTGGAAGAGTTTAGACAGGCGTCGCACAGACAGCTTGCAGCTCCTTGCTATTAGCACTTGCGGTCAACGACTTTTGACTGCATCCCTCTCAGTTCCTGTCTTCTGGAAACAGTCGTACAGCACATAGTGGGCGTATTTGGTGCGCCCGTGCCACAATTTTCTGTGCATTTCGTTCGGTCTATTATTTCGTATTGAAGGAACTTTCAAAAGACGCCTTTGACGGCTGTGTCCTAACTTTTCAGATTAGGAAAGATTCCGTTTCATTACGAGAATTGAAGGAAGAGCACGGCTTAGAAATCAGCTTATGAACGAGTGTGCGATATAGGGTTGAGTACTCTCCAAATATACAGGAGCCCTGCCACGTTCGACTCCATGAAATCGATGTTGTCTTCGTGTAACAGAGGCAAGTGCGTCGCACAGTCGACAGATAGGAGAGGTTGTGGGTGCACGAGAGGCACGAAGTATTTCAGTAAAAAAACCTCCTCAGGCGATGTAAAGAAAGCAATTGCGTTGATTTTACTCTTATATTGGAAGAACAGCGATCTCATTCCAGTGCAAAATATTAAAGTTACAGATTAAGAGAATGTCTTGCATAAAAATGTTTATTACAATGGTGACCGATTTCAGTCTATTTGCAAATTGTTTTCTGACCACTCTCCTGTGGCGGCAAGCGGAGATGGTGAACGATAATTTGTAAGTTTAGTATCAGCGTTATCATTATGACCACCGACCTACTATCGATATAAACCCGTCCAGGCAGTAGCAGTGTCACCTCGCGAAGAATGACTGCTAGTCAGACACGTGCGCGTTTCAAATACTGTCAGTGAGCGTGCTGTCCATGTGTATAATCGGGAGTGGGTTCCATCTATCTGCGTTTGGCCGAGGGCACATTACAATGGCCCGATGGCTAGACGACTTGTCACATGTTCGAGGAAACCTGTGGTGTGTCTTCCACACGCGACGAAACCCAGGTGGAATGATGTCCAGACGTCGTGAGGTTGACCACCCCTCACTACAGATTTCGCACGTCGTAGGGTAGGCATTTGCCATCTGACTGTGGAACCTCATGACGAATTGTCCATAAATATACAGTGACCAAAGCCGCGATAAATCGACCTGGTGGTGTCACCCGGCCGATTTGTTCCCCAGTCAGCGTTTTGCGAATGTGCTCGGTGTCACAGCATTGTGTTTACTTCGCGTGAACACTTATCAAAAAATGACTCTGAGCACTATGCGACTTATCTTCTGAGATCATCAGTCGCCTAGAACTTAGAACTAATTAAACGTAACCAACCTAAAGACATCACATACATTCATGCCCGAGGCAGGATTCGAACCTGCGACCGTAGCGGTCGCTCGGCTCCAGACTGCAGCGCCTAGAACCGCACGGCCACTCCGGCCGGCAAGACTTATCAGGCATGTCCTCGATTCGCAAGCGTACGTGGCTGAAGTATTGCACCGGACACACTAACGTCGGGCACGGATGGACGTGCGAGGAAACTGGTGAGGGGGCCGGGACGGGCGAGGTGAAACCGCGGCGCGGCCCCGGAGGTCGAGGTAACGGCGCGGCGCGGCGCCGGGCCGCCTCTTAACTGTGCCTTACGTAACCGCAGGGCCTACGGCAACCGGCGGCCGCGTCTCCAGCCGCCGCGCGACGGCCGCCCGGCTGCTCGCCTGCGTTCCTCGCGCTCTGGCTGACGACCGGGTGGCTTCCCAAAACAACTCCAGCTCGCTCTGTTCGTACACGAGACCCAGTATCAAAAGTTGAAGCTGTGTTCCTCCCACTTTTCCACTGTCTGCAGTATGGCTTCTACTACACTACTGACCATTAAAATTGCTACACCAAGAAGAAATGCAGATGATAAACGGGTATTCATTGGACAAATATATTATACTAGAACCGACATGTGATTACATTTTCGCGCAATTTGGGTGCATAGATCCTGAGAAATCACTACCCAGAACAACCACCTCTGGCCGTAATAACGGCCTTGATAGGCCTGGGCATTGAGTCAAACAAATCTTGGATGGTGTGTAGAGGTACAGTTGCCCATGCAGCTTCAACACGATACCACAGTTCATCAAGAGTAGTGACTGGCGTATTGTGACGAGCCAGACGCTCGGCCACCATTGACCAGACGTTTTCAGTTGGTGAGAGATATGAAGAATGTGCTGGCCAGGGCAGCAGCCGAACATTTTCTGAATCCAGAAAGGCCCGTACA
Organism: Schistocerca americana; assembly: GCF_021461395.2. Taxonomy (NCBI): domain Eukaryota; kingdom Metazoa; phylum Arthropoda; class Insecta; order Orthoptera; family Acrididae; genus Schistocerca; species Schistocerca americana. The sequence goes on along the minus strand of NC_060126.1, from coordinate 198,376,906 downwards.
GGACCTCCAACATGCGGTCGTGCATTATTCTGCTGAAATGTAGGGTTTCGCAGGGATCGAATGAAGGGTAGAGCCACGGGTCGTAACACATCTGAAATGTAACGTCCATTCTTCAGAGTGCCGTCAATGCGAACAAGAGGTGACCGAGACGTGCAACCAGTGGCACCCGATACCATCACGCCGGGTGATACGCCAGTACGGCGATGATGAATACACGCTTCCAACGTGCGTTCACCGCGATGTCGCCAAACACGGATGCGACCATCAGGATGCTGTAAACAGAACCTGGATTCATCCGAAAAAATGACGTTTCGCCATTCGTGCACCCAGGTTCGTCGTTGAGTACATCATCGCAGGCGCTCCTGTCTGTGGTACAGCGTCAAGGGTAAGCGCAGCTATGGTCTCCGAGCTGGTTGTCCATGCTGCTGCGAACGTCGTCGAACTGTTCGTGCAGATAGTTGTTGTCTTGCAAACGTCCCCATCTGTTGACTCAGGGATCGAGACGTGGCTGCACGATCCGTTACAGCCATGCGGATAAGATGCCTGTCATCTCGACTGCTAGTGATACGAGGCCGTTGGGATCCAGCACGGCGTTCCGTATTACCCTCCTGAACCCACCGATTCCACATTCTGCTAGCAGTCATTGGAATTCGACCAACGCGAGCAGCAATGTCGCGATACGATAAACCGCAATCGTGATAGGCTGCAATCCGACCTTTATCAAAGTCGGAAACGTGATGGTACGCATTTCTTCTCCTTACACGAGGCATCCCAACAACGTTTCACCAGGCAACGTCGGTCAACTGCTGTTTGTGTATGAGAAATCGGTTGGAAACTTTCCTCATTTCAGCACGTTGTAGGTGTCGCCAGTCGCGCCAACCTTGTGTGAATGCTCTGAAAAGCTGATCATTTGCATATCACAGCATCTTCTTCCTGTCGGTTAAATTTCGCGTCTGTAGCACGTCATCTTCGTGGTGTAGCAATTTTAATGCCCTTTAGTGTTGAAAACACAGGGTCGCCTTGATGAACGATTCCCATCCGTTTTCATCTACGCATCCTACTCAATGGTCACATTGAAAGCGAGCCCAGTGCTCGTTTGTACGGAGCACACTGACGTGACAAGAGTCATGGGTGAGTGGTATGAACATAATTATGCAGATGGCGGTAGTATCGCGTACACAAGGTATATAAGAGAGCAATGCATCGGCTGAGCTGTCATTTCTACTCAGATGAATCATGTGAAAAGGTTTCCCACGTCATTACGGCCGCATTACGGGAATTAATAGATTCCGAGATCCAGTGTCAAGAAATTCTTCATTTCTGTGGTCATTTTGTAGCTAGTTGCTTTACAATTCCTGAGGATATTTTCTTTCCGTCTTTACAAATACAAAAAAAAAAGTTGTGTGACCGAGCGAGGTGGCGCAGTGGTTAGCACACTGGACTCGCATTCGGGAGAACGACGGTTCAAAAAAATAGTTCAAATGGCTCTGAGCACTATGGGCTTAACATCTGAGGTCATCAGTCGCCTAGAACTTAGAACTACTTAAACCTAACTAACCTAAAGACATCACAAACATCCATGCCCGAGGCAGGATTCGAACCTGCGACTTTAGCAGTCGCGCGGTTGCGGACTGAAGCGCCTAGAACCGCTCGGCCGCCGCGGCCGGCTCGCTGTTTGGTCTCTTCCCCAGAACAATCCAATCCAATTTAAAATGTGTGTTTTTCTCACCCGATGCTATAAGCTTTATTGAGGTAAATCATCATCAATGGTCTGTAATTAAAGATATTTACAATTTGATTTGTTTTTGAGATCGAAAAACAGTTCGTTAACCATTGTTTTAGTTTTTACCTACGGTGATTTCTGTTTCGTTTCTCGCCTACATCAGGAAGTGCTACTTATTCGCACGTCTTTGGTGTCCTTCTTCATTAGACACTGATACTTACATAGTTCTTCAGAGGAACTACAAGTATCAGTGTCTAATGAAAAAAAGACACGGCTAGCAGACGGCATTTCCTGATGTAGGAGAGAAACCAAGCAGAAATCACCGTAAGTAAAAACTAACAAAACAAACTGTTAAAAACTGTTTTTCGATCTTAAAAAGTAATCAGATTGTAAATATCCCTAATTACGGACCACTAATGATGCTTTATTTAAGTAAAGCGAAGCGCGTCTGGTGAGAAAACCGCGCATTTTCTTGTAGTTGTAACAACAGAAAGAAAACACCCTCAGAACGATGTCAAGAATGTGGCGAGAATACCAAACTTCAATCATTACATCTCACATCTAGTTTCACTTAATAACCGAGAGCTGTGCCGTTTGCGTAGAGTTGTCAGTCCGAACACACAAGCAATTCTGCGTGAAATAACCGCAGTAATGAATGTGGGACATACGACGAACGTATCCGTAGGAAAGTACGGCGAAATTTGGCGTTAATGGGCCGTGGTAGCAAACGACCGACGCGAGTGCATTTGCTCACAGCGTGTCATCGCGTGCAGCGTTTCTCTAGGGCTCTCGACCTTATTAGTTTGACCCTAGACGAATAGGAAACCGTGACCTGGTCAGATGAGTCCCGATTTCAGTTGGTAAGAGCTCATGGTAGATTTCAAATGCGGTGCAGACAGACACTTCGAAGCTATGGATCCATGTTGTTAACAAGGCACTTTGCAAGCTTCTGGTGGCTCCATAATGGTGTAGGCTGTGTTTGCGTGGAATGGAATTGTCCCTCTGGGCCACCTGACCCGATCATTGACTGGAAATAGTTATATTCGGCTACATGCAGACAACTGGCATCCATTCACAGACTTCATGTTCCCAAACGACTAAGTCACATCACCGGGCCACAATGTCCACGATTGGTTTGTAGAACATTCTGGATAATTCGAGCAAACGATCTGGCACCCAGATCACCCGAAGGACATAATCGATCGATCAGTTCGTGCACAAAATCCTACACCAGCAACACTTCCGCAATTACGGAAAGCTATAGACACAACAAGACTAAATCTTTCCGCAGAGACAAATCTCCAAAGACTTTTTGAGACCATGCGACGTCGAGTTGCTGCAGTACGCTGGGCAAAATGAGGTCCAACACGATATTAGGAGGTATCCCATGACTTTTGCCACATCAGTCTTAAGTCTTAATCAGAGATTATGCTGAATCACTAGAGAGTTATTTCCCCCATCTGATTAAATTCAAATTGAAAACTCTCAGATCAACACATAAAATATTAAATATAAAAAAGTGAAATCGTCATTGGTGATCAGAAGCCAGTGTTAAACATTGTTTTGGCTGGACTGAATAATATTTGTATCACAACTGAGAAACTAGTGAACATTTAATTGCGGATTTAAATTACAAAGACAGCTTGAACCAAAATTATAATGGCAAAAGAAGACTTGATATTCATTACCGTATGTACTTCATAAACCGTAAATCAGTATGAGGGAACAGTATAGGATAAGTAAGAAAGGAAGGAAGGAAGGATTCCTCAAACTACACCCACACGTGAATTCGTACCAATAAGAAGAAACCGTAAGGATAATACCGTACACTGCTCGTGGACGATCGGCCAGGGACAGTTTGTTTTACCAGTCATCCACGTGGTCAGTAACTCGCGTAGTAGTTCTCCGCATCGGAAGTACTAATAATACGCAAACATTTACAAATAAACCAAATTGGCACACGATTTGAAATATAGGTTGACAATAAACCTGAACAAATAATAGAGTTGATCTGAGGGCTCTCCACATGGCGTGAAAGCACAGACAGCAAAACGAAAGATATTCAACTTAAATGCACAAAAAGTTGTTAAAAATGTTACAGTAAGAGAAGAATGAATCACCGTAACAGAAGGCTCAATATACCACATGAGAAGCAGGTGTTTACAATCACCATTTCACACGCTACAATCAACAGAAATCCGAGAAATGAAATCAAATCGAATTATAGAAAAATAATTCTAATACAGATTATAGAATATAAATGACACATTCACACATAACAAATCCACACTAACTGAAATAAGACATACTTTGATCACGATCCACTCCCATCGCTAAGCTGCGGAAAGACAAAAAACTGATTTAAAGAAATGAAATATTAATAAGCTCGATAGCATTCCCGCACTGAAAATAATTTGACGAAATGATTCAACAGGGCTAGACTTGAACTAACGTAAAGGCCAAGGAAAATAATATAGGCATGCGTATTCAAATACAGAGATATATAAACAGGCACAATACACCGCTGCGGTCGGCAACGCCTGTATAAGACAACAAGTGTATGGCGCAGTTATTGGATCGGTTACAGCTGCTACAATGGCAGGTTATCGAGATTTAAGTGAATTTAAATGTTGTGTTATAGTCCGCACACGGGCGATGGGACACAGCATCTCCGAGGTAGCGATGAAGTGGGGATTTTCGCTTACGACCATTTCACGGGTGTACCGTGAATATCAGAAATCCGGAAAAACCTCAAATCTCCAACATCGCTGCGGCAGGAAGAAGATCCTGCAAGAACGGGACCAACGACGACTGAAGGGAATCGTTCAACGTGACAGAAGTGCAACCCTTCTGCAAATTGCTGCAGATTTCAATGCTGGGCCATCAACAAGTGTCAGCGTGCTAACCATTCAACGAAACATAGATTTGGGCTTTCGGAGCCGAAGGCCCACTCGTGTACCCCTGATGACAGCACAACACTAAGCTTTACGCTTCGCCTGGGCCCGTGAACACCGATACTGGTCTGTTGATGACTGGAAACATGTTGCCTCGTCGGACCTCGTTTCAAATTGTACCGAGCGGATGGACGTGTACGGGTATGGAGACAACCTCGTGCATCCATGAACTCTACATGTCAGAAGGGGACTGTTCACGCTCGTGGAGGTGTGTGCAGTTGGAGTGATGTGCGATCCCCGATACGTGTTGATATGATTCTTGCAGGTGACCCGTACGTAAGCATCCTGTGTGATCACCTGCATCCATTCTTGTGGACAATTCCAGCAGAACAACGCGACACCCCACACGCCCAGAATTGCTACAGAGTGGCTCCAGGAATACTCTTCTGAGTTTAAACACTTCCGCTGGCCACCAGATAGTAACATTATCGAGCATATCTGGGGTGCCTTGCAACGTATTGTTCAGATGAGATCTCCACTCCCTCGTACTCTTACGGATTTATGGACAGCCCTGCAGGATTCATGGTGTCAATTCCCTGCAGCACTACGTCAGACATTAGTCGAGTGCATTTCACGTCGTGTTGCGGCACGTCTGCGTGCTCGCGGGGGCCCTACACGATGTTAGACAGGTATGCCCGTTACTTTTGGATCTTCAGTGTAAATTACCTAGTGGTTAACATCGTAAGTTCCATGAGGCAGTCCGCCAGTTGTGCTGTTGTACATAGAGAAGTCGCAACGCTTGAAAGTGGTTGAGAAATGCAGGAAGGCCTACAGAGGATTGATGCTAGCTTGGTTCAGAGACTTGTGGTTGACCTGCTACATAAAATAGGGGAACGTACTGCGCGTAAATAGGCAGAAAGACCCAATATTGTATGGTTACACGATTGCACAGCAAATGCTGGAAGCAGTCACATCCATAAAGTGGATCGACAACATAAAACCAATCACAGATAAGGCAGATGGCTGACTGAGATTCATTGGAAGAATCCACATGAAGTGTAGTCCACGCACAAAGGGAGTAGCTAACAAAAAACTCGTTCGCCTAATATTTGAATATTGCTCGCCAGTTTGGGATCCGTACCAAATAAGGTTGATCCAACAGAGTTGATGGATAGAGGAGCATCGCGTTTCAATGCCGGAAAACGTTACGGAAATGCTCAGCCAACTCCAGTGGCGGATGATGCAAGAGAAGCGTTCTCCATCACGTTGTGGCTTACCGTTAAACTTCCGAGAGCGTACTTTCTTAGGAACAGTCAAAAAATATAGTGCTTCTTTCCAATCATATCTCGAGAAAACACCATAGTGATATTGGAGCTCACACGAAGGCTGAGCAACACACGTTCTTCCTCTTAACCATTTGCGGCTGGAGCAGGAAAGGGCAGAAATGACAATAGCACACAAAGTACCCTCCGTCACAGGTCGTAACGTGTCTTGCGGAGTATAGATACAGATGTAGGTGCCATCAGTCATTCAGTGTGTCATCTACACGAATCTTACAGCACAGCTGATTTTTAATGATTGAATTTACACCGCCTGCCGGAGTGGCCGAGCGGTTCTAGGCGCTACAGCCTGGAACCGCGCGACCGCTGCGGTCGCAGGTTCCAATCCTGCCTCGGGCATGGATGTGTGTGATGTCCTTAGGTTAGTTAGGTTTAAGTAGTTCGAAGTTCTAGGGGACTGATGACCTCAGAAGTTAACTCCCATAGTGCTCAGAGCCATTTGAACCATTTTTTTGAATTTACACCATTCCTCGCTAAGACACAGTCCCAATTCCTCCCTAATTGTTCGAGGAGGGCCACTAATTGTTGTTCTATAATGTGTGAAAATAATTTTCAAATCCGGCGATTCTGATGGCCAGGGAGGGCATATTATTTCTTACCGATGCATAGCAACTAAGTTTTTGATATTTTCGTCAATACCAGTGAAAGACGTACTTTGCAGGACAGCATGCTTGCATCATTGTATGATTGTTACCACCAAAAATTCGACGATCTGAAAAGCTTCATGACCGCAGCTACCACACCGAATGTCCCCTACATTCTAGCCTGGCTTACAAAAGGTCTAACGGTGGCAGCCGCACTGTGAATATTACTTTTATATTGTTCCCATTGCATCCCGTTGTCAGTTGACGTAAGAATTCTAATAATATTGACTGTCGGTACGAGCAAATTTATTTTTCTACTGTTAAGCTAAGCAGACAAAGTTTTGCCGTAATCTGTATATGCTGTCATAACACTACGGACTGTAACTGTGGGTACTCGCACTAATATCGTAGATCTTGCTGACACAATAGTCAAGCCTGGACAAACAATTTGTCCTTGCTTGAGTTACTTAAGGTCCAGACTGGCAATGTACTGGCAGCTGAAGTCGCTTTCAGAAATGTTATTGTGCAATGTTATCACAGAGGGCGCTGAGTATGGTCGACACAGAAAAAAACCTCAAACAAATGGGGTAGTCTGATATGATAATCATACATCCTATTCTGGCTGTAGCTGTTTAAATCTTATGCCATTTTTGTGCATATTGTTCGCGCATATTGAATTTCTTTATCACAACTGTGTTTCTATTTTCATTCTACCTTACACACGCGGGTACGAAGACAGCGCATATGTTATTAGTTATAGTGTGTGTGCGTGGGGAGGGGGGAGCGGGGGGGTGTTGTAATGGCACATTTAAAACCCATGCCCCTGGGAGGCAGGACTCGAAATAACGACCTTCGTTTTTCGAGATCACGACTCTATCCCGTAAACACGGAGACCTGCGTTCAAGGAATTCTGTGTAACTACTATGTGATACCGTACAGAGTAGTTGGCATACTTTGTGTTTTGCGCTGGGAGCGGACCTCTGTTCCTCTGTTTCCGGAGGCCGGTAGGCGCTGCGTCTGCGAACTCGCACTGCGCAGGCGCGCCCACCCGCGATCGTTGTCTCGCTCGGGGCTCAACCGCCAGGGAACGAAAACGTGAGAAACAGGCTGCTAGCCGCTCAAAAAAATCCCCTCCTGCTAAAAAAATATGCGCGCTTTCTTTGTGGCGCGCATCACATGTAAATGCGAATGCGCGGTCCAGGTGGAGGCTGGCCGCGGTTGCAGATACTCCGGGAATTAGCGGAGCAGGCGAGCGGTTCCCACGGCCGCGGGCGACATACGGGCGTCGAGAAATCCGCCAATTTAGCGTGTTGCTCCCCAAAAAAGGGAGCCCCTCATTCCGGCACTCGTGTCCGTTTTTTCCCCGTCCTTTCACTTGCGCTGTCTCCCCGTGTAACGTCGTTTCCCCTAACGCTTCTTCCGCAAAGAAAGCTCGCGGAGCGGTTTTTTAAGCTGCAGGACCCAGCTGTCTGCGCGACCCCGTTTTTTCCCCCCTCGGCGCTTTTCTTCTGGTTTTCTGGCGAAGTAAAAAACGGGCGCGCGCGCGCCTCGCCCGGGCATTGTGTGGCCGGCGGAGCTGGGTGCCGGCGGCGCGGTTCCCACGTCTGCTACTTAGGGGGGCCGCGCTTTTTTGTCATTAAAGCAAAAAAGCGAGCCCGTGCCCGGGAAGCTCCGCTCGCACCTTGCGCCGCGCCGCATTTGCGTCCACCTGACGCTTCTTTCACGTCGGGCTCCCTCGACCTCCGCACCTCATCTCTGTTTTTCAACGAAAAATATCTTCGATAGTTGTATTATACTCAAGTGTGACGGGAAAGCGGGACTCCCTGTTCCCATAGCGGACGTTTGCTGGCTCCGTGCACCGTTACGTCCGCCCGGAAACGCAACATCCGATGCTCTTTCATTCCTCATCATCTCTTTTTTCCCCTCTGATACGGTAAAATGAACCTGAACTTTCTTGCGTGAGCTGTCATGCCTCTCGTAGCCTTAGGGTATGTAGAAAACCACTCGAGAGCGGAATCGTGGATCGCTACAGCAGGTCAGAGGCGTGATCACGCACATCGTACCACCGTGATCCAACAACTTTATTATAGCTATCTCCAATAAAAAGTTCCAACAAGAAGAATATAGGTGACGATAGACGAAGTAGAGAATACATAAATTTCAGACTGGCTATAGCACGAAAAACATTTTTCAACAAGAGGAATTTTTTAACATCTAAGAACTTAATTGTTAACAGGCTTTTTTCTAAGATATTTGTCTGGAGGGTAGCTTTGAACAGAAGAGAAACGTAGACGGTAAGCAGTTCTGACGAGAAGATAATGCAAGCTTTTGTGGAGTGGTGCTACAAAACAGTGCTACAGATTAGATGGCTAGTTCAAAACAAATTGGGGTAAACGTTTATGGCACCACTTGACCAAAAGACAGAATCCGTAGATAGGACACATTCAGTTTGGCAATGGAAGGAAGAGTGATGGGTAAAAATTGTAGAGGGACACCAAGAGATGAATACAGTGAGCACGTTGCAGTAGCTACTCAGATGAAGATGCTAATACAGGATAGACGATCGTGAAGAGCTGCATCAAGCAGTTCTCCGGACTGAAGACCGAAACAAGACCAACGACAGGCTTATTTCTGTTATTAATTATTGTGATCCGGACACCACGCTACAAAATTATACGTAATAATTTTACGTAAGGCTATTTAATAACGAAATTTTGTTTCTAAATTCCTGTCGAAAGCATCAGATTACAACTAGTACCACAAGGGGAGTGAGTTCCTTCAAATAATATACATCAAAAGAAGTTTTGCATCACCTCGGTTCCGAGAGTTCCGGAAACTGTACGGAAAATTTGAATAGAGATCAACATAAACATCATTTCCCCCCTTTTTATTGCTGATGAAAACCACACATTGCATGTTTTACCGCCATACAGCGAGACCTTCAGAGATGGTGGTCCAGATTGCTGTACACATCGGTACCTCTAATACCCAGTAGCACGCCCTCTTGCATTGATGCATGCCTGTATTCGTCGTGGCATACAATCCACAAGTTCATCAAGGCACTGTTGGTCCAGATTGTCCCACTCCTCAACGACGATTCACCGTAGATTCCTCAGAGCATTTGTTGGGCAACGTCGTCCATAAACAGCCCTTTTCAATCTATGCCAGGCATGTCCGATAGGGTTCATGTCTGGAGAACATACTCGTCACTCTAGTCGAGCGACGTCGTTATCCTGAAGGATGTCATTCACTCGGTGTGCACAATGGGGGCGCGAATTATCGTCCATGAAGACGAATGCCTCGCCAGTAAGCTGCCGATATGGTTGCACGGTCGGTCGGGAGGATAGCATTCACGTATCGTGCAGCCGTTACGACGCCTTCCATGACTACCAGCGTCGTACGGCGGCCCCACATAATGCCACCCCTAAACAGCAGGTAAACTCCACCTTGCTGCACTCGCTGGACAGTATGTCATAGGCGTTCAGCCTGACTGGGTTGCCTCCAAACATGTCTCCGACGATTATCTGGATGAAGACATATGCGACACTCATCGATGAAGAGAGCGTGATGCCAATCCTGAGCGGTCCATTCTGCATGTTGTTCGGCCCATCTGTACTGCGCTGCGTGGTGTCGCGGTTGCAAAGGTGGACCTCGCCACAGACATGGGAAGTGAAATTGCGCATCATGTAGCCTATTGTACACAGTTTGAGTCGTAACACGACGTCCTGTGGCTGCACGAAAAACATTATTCAATATGGTGGCGTTGCTGTCAGTGTTCCTCCGAGTCATAATCTGTAGGTAGCCGTCATCCACTGCAGTAGTAGCCCGTAAGTGCCCTGAGCGAGGCATGTCATCGACAGTTCCTGTGTCTCTGTACCTCCTCCATGTCCGAACAACATCACTTTCGTTCACTTCGAGACGCCTGGACACTTTTCTTATTGAGAGCCCTCACTGGCACAAAGTAACAACGCGGACATGATCGAACCGCGGTATTGACCGTCTAGGCACGGTTGAACTACAGACAACACAAACCGTGTACCTCCCTCCTGGTGGAATGACTGGGACTGATCGGCGGTCGGACCCCTTTCGTCTAATAGGTGCTGCTCATGCATGGTTGTTTACATGCTTGGGCGGGGTTAGTGACATTTCTGGACAGTCAAAGAGACTGTGTCTGTGATACAATATCAACAGCCCACGTCTATCTTCAGGAGTTCTGGGAACCCCGAGGTGATGAAAACTTTTATTGATGTGTGTATATAGAACCTAACATGTATCCAGCCAGGTCTCATTACATTTCCATTTTTATTGTTTATAGTCTTTTTGTACTCGGCGTTCAGTTACCTCAATATCTGTCGCTTCTGCGTTCACGCAATGAATGAAAGGGGGGACCATGTTAAATCTTACGCGATGAAACAATTACGAAGGATTGTATTCGGTATTTCGGACTTCTCTCCGCTGTCTTCTCTTTCGGTACTAATATGATCACTCAGCGACTGTGAAGAAGATTTTGGTCCGTTTACTGACCTCCTTCAAATTTTTCACCTTGAGATTGAAGCACTTGTGGACCCGCCAGGTTAGCCGAGAGCGCTAATGCGCTACTTCCAAACTCGGGTAGGCGCGCCGGGCCCGGATCGAATCCGCCCGGCGAATTACTGACGTGGGCTGGTGTGCTGTCCAGCCTGGATGTGGTTTTTAGGTGGTTTTCCACATCCCACTGGGTAAATACCGGACTGCTCCCCATATCCCGCCTCAGTTACACGACTCACAGACATCTGAAACACGTTCGCACTCTGTCATGGTTTACAATAGATGCAGACAGCTGGGGTACACTGATTCCGTCCTGGGGGTGTATGGAGTGGCGGCAGGAAAGGCATCCGGCCACCCCTTTCAATAAACGATGCCAAATCCTATTGTAACAATGCCTACCCTGCGAAAACTGCGGGACTAAGGCACAAGCGAAAGAAAGATTGAAGCAATTGTGTCTGTGTTTCCTTGGAAATAAATTTGTTGTTGGCAGGGTTCCACCGAGATCAAAGAAAAGATAAAACTGTGTTTTGCTCAAAGCGAAATCCCTCCAAAAACAAATTTAACATTTTTCGTCCAATCGTACATGTAAATTTTACTTTTGAATTCATAGAACCCGTTTTGCATTACTCTCCTTATGCTCAGTTTGACTTCGTTCGCTTTTTGTTGGTCAACGAGACTGAGCATCCTTTAACTGTGCGTCAAAGGTATTTTTCTTCGATAGCATCTTACTAACACGGCTATTGTACTACGGCGGGTATTTCCAGTTCTGCACCACCTAATGTGGTACATATTTGTCTAAACGTTATTCCACAATGCTGTTGAATTTTATTCATACCCTCCCAGGGATAAATGTTTGATATTGAATGTTGCACTTGCTAAGCAGAAATATTTTTCTATTTTCGTATCCTGTCCCTTGATACATGTAGTTATTGATGCTGTAAAGTTTTATGGTAACTGATTCCCTCCTGTACAGTAACTGAATCGAACGGTTGGGGTCTATCTGACAGCAGAAAATCGTTTCAGAAAAGATATTTACAGTAACCTCGAACGCATGCCTGTCTCCGACACCAGTCTGAACCATACAGGTTACTCAGTCTATGGCTGAACTGTTGAAATTATCCTCTATTACAATAACACTGGTAAAAAATTTATGTGTGATATTCTCTTAAGATTTCTCTGAAACATTATTGTACAGCAGCTGCTCAGCAGGTCCGTAAAAGCATCCAGTTACCATCTTGATGGCCCACCTTCGCCAAGAATGTTTCTCAGTAATATGTAATAAATTTATTCGGGACTAGAGACGTTTTCACGGCAATAATACGCTACTGCGTTTCACACCCACCCTATTCTTGAGACACGTAGTCCAATCTGAATTATACGAGGGTTATTCCAAAAGTAAGGTCCGATTCGCCGTAACTATTGAAATTTGGCGCCAATGACAAAACACGCATGCGCGCCGACTCCCGGCAAGCCTTGCGCGTCAAACGCCGCCATTCGCTTTGTTACTGTTGCTGAGTGTAGTTCACAGTGTCACTTTACAATGTTTAAGACAATTGATCAGCCCGCCGATTGTGAAGTAAGGGCAGTGATACGGTTTTTGTCTGCAAGAAACAATTCAGCGGCGGAAATCCATCGGCAGATTACTGAAGTGTACGGTCCTAACATAATGAGCGACAGTAAAGTGCGCAAGTGGGTGCGAGCTTTTAATGAAGGACGGGATAATGTGCACGATGAACCACGGTGTGGCCGACCATCAGTGATTTCAGACGATTTGGTCAATGCGGTTGACAAAAAAATTCGTGAAGATCGCCGATTCACTATTACAGACGTAGACATGCATTTTCCGAATGTGAGTAGAACAACTTTGTACAGAATTGTGTCTGAACATTTGAAGTTTCACAAATTGTGTGCCCGTTGGGTTCCCAGGCTGCTTACTGACCCCCAACGAATGAAAAGAATGGCTTTTGCTCTTGATTTTTTGGAGCGATATCATAAGGAAGGTGACAGTCTTTTAGACAATGTTGTCACAGGGGATGAGACATGGGTTTCTCACATCACTCCAGAGTCTAAACGTCAGTCAATGCAATGGCGTCACACGTCATCGCCAGTCAAGGTCAACGCAAAGCAGACAATCTCAACACGTAAGGTTATGGCGACTGTGTTCTGGGATAGACGTGGAGTATTGTTAGTCGACTTTATGGAGAGAGGAACAACGATTAATAAAGCCGCCTACTGCGCTACCCTGACTAAACTTCGACGTGCAATCCAGAATAAGCGACGTGGTCTTTTGTCGTCTGGAATCTTGTTGTTGCATGACAATGCCAGACCCCACACTGCAAATGAAACGCAAGCTCTGATCAAGAAATTTGGATGGGAACAGATGGACCATCCTCCTTACAGTCCGGACCTGGTGCCAAGTGATTTCCACCTGTTCCGTTACTTAAAGGAGTTTCTCGGCGGCAAGCGCTTCGACACAGATGATGAAGTGAAAGAAGCAGTTAAGGACTGGTTATCGTCACAGGCGGCCGATTTCTATAACATGGGCATTCAAAAGCTTGTTGAACGATGTGACAAATGTTTAAATAAGTATGGAAGTTATGTAGAAAAATAGATAAAGATGTAAGGAATGTAAATAAAACAATTGTTTTGAAAAAACATTTTAGTTTTGATTTTTTTTTTATAACCGGACCTTACTTTTGGAATAACCCTCGTACATTAAGCTGCTATTCATTTCTTCCATCTGCCTAGTTTTTCTCTTTGGTACTAACTTGCAATTATGACCACTTATACGTGAAACTAAGTTTGGGACCGAACCATATATGCTGTTAAGCTGTTGCCGCATTCAACTTTGCCTTTTCGACATGCAAGGACGAATGATCTAATGTGTCATCAACACGGCTGATGTACACCTTTCTGTGCGTATGGCTCAAAATTACTCTCACACAAAAAACCACCATATGCACGAAAACTGAGCACGGTCGGTCATCAGCAGCAAACCATCGGGCCAAGTGAAATCAGCGTCACGAAAGCGTCCGTGAAGCGAATTTTCGCCTTTCGGAAGAACATTAAGCCGGCCGAGCGGTTCTAGGCGCTTCAGTTCGGAATCGTGCTGCTGCTACGGTCGCAGGTTCGAATTCTGCCTCGGGCAATTAGGTTTAAGTAGTTCTAAGTTCTAAGGGCCTGATGACCTCAGATGTTAAGTCCCACAATGCTTAGAGCCATTTTAACCATTTCTGAAGAACAGTAAGCTGTACGCGAAAGGCAGCGGTGTTTAACGTGGATGGTACTGGTGTCTGCAGGCCCATGCAAGAGAACATAGACCACTGGCGACTGAATGTGTCCGTACTGTCAGGGTTACTGACTTATGCCAACTTCACTCTACGAAGGAAACGCGATGAGAGTTGTAGTGTTTAGATTTCTCAGAATAAGGTACTAGGAAAAAAATTTGAATTACAGTATTGTAGGAAAACGTTCAGACAAGAGTAATCGCATGTTTCGGATGGAGAACTTCTGTACAAATTCTCTAATTACAGACACATTTTGTAGACCTTTTTCGTTGTACTTTAAGTGGGTCTGACAACGGTGAGATGCCGGTAATACTATGTGAAAAAATCGTAAATCCCAAACCATACACGCAAGGAGAAGTGTGAAGGAGCGAGCCGTAGAGCAGGCAGGGTGGGCGAGGCAGGGGCAGGGGCAGGGGCAGCGGCAGCGGCAGCGGCGGTGGCGACGGCAGTGCGGTCACGCCGCGCGGCGGCCGCACGACTTGGCACTCGCGGCTGGCCCTGGCCGCGCCCGCGTCGCCGCCCCAGCTCGCACACGCCATGAATTACACATGGCCGGAGTTTCACAAAATCCCAGCTCGTGTTCTATATTTACCCTCCTCACCTTCCCACAGGCGCTGCAACTCAGTCTGCGAGGAGGCGCAGTGGGCAGCCGCCGCTCTGGCATTCGCTGGGACAGCCTTTAATTCCGCTCAGCCAGATTTCGGATTTCCGTGCTTTCCGTAAATCGCTTAAGGCAAAGACCTCGGTTGGTTCCTTTGAAAAGGGCACGGCCGATTTCCTTCCCCGTCCTTACTCCATTCGAATTTGTGCTCCAATGACCCAGTCGTCACCAGGACGGTAAGCCTTTTCTGTCTGTCTGCGTCCTCTCTCTCCATTCCCCTATTCTCTCCACGCTCCCTCCCCCCACCCCCATTCTCTCTCTCTCTCTCTCTCTCTCTCTCTGCAGTTAACATTAATACGGAATCCAACAATTGCAAATAGTTGTGACGTAGTATGGAACAATACCAGTTATAGAGAAAACATAGGAAAAAAGACGATTTTAATTCGTTTTGAGCAGTAGAATAACAAAAATACAGGGAGGTACATTGTACTATGGGCATTGGGAACAGTAGACGTGCGAGAAAGGAGCAAAGTAGAAGCGTAATCGAAATGGGTATATTAAAGAGAAAGGGAAAAGAAAATGACTGACGAGGAAGAAAAAGAGAAACGCTTATCTGGGAGACGATAAGAGCATTTACTTCACTGTTTGACACAGAGAAATGGCCATATATTTTACGTTCTTAGGTAACAATATGATATTGACGAAAGAAACTATTTCAGCGTTCTCTTAAATGCAACACAGCATTAACTTGTGTGCAGAGTACAGCGTGGCTTGTTCCACAGCAGGGATGCAGACCAGTTTGCGAATGTTTCGGAGGGTACAGCTGGGCAGTTGAGTTGATGTGCTGCGACCAGACCCACCGTAAAATATAAGTGTATGCAGTTCCTCGGACTACTGTGGTTTCGCTTCTTTTATAAGAGAATATGGTGTTGTTGCCCTTTGAAGGCGTAATCACCACCTATGTTGCAGAGGGGACTGAAAACGTTGGATTCTGTCACAGAAAGTGTTTGTAATTCGGTCAAGCTGTTACACGTATTGCTATTGTTGGTACATATAAAACTAGGATACTAGTTTAGTGAGGTCTTCTGTTGCACTTATGATGAGATGATAGGTCCTTGATGGGTTGTGCCAGGCACTAGGTTTCATTTATAGTTGTAGTGTGTTATGCCTTCGGCAGTGAGCGTGTGCTGCACAGGGACTCCAACCCTGATGTTTTTCTTGCCGGGTCAATCGTTTAGGTGACGATGATGTTTGGTTTGTGGGGCACTCAACTGCGCGGTTATCAGCGCCCATACAAATTCCCAACCTTTGCTCAGTCCAGTCTCGCCACTTTTCAGTGATGATGATGATGAAATGATGAGGACAACACAAGCACCCAGTCATCTCGACGCAGGTGAAAAAATCGTTTAGGGTAGTATTTTGTTGCTGTGTGCTAATCTCCAATAACATCTTGTGAAGAGTATGCGTTTGGAAAGTTGTCGATGTATGCTTATCGGTGATACGACATTGCTGTGTGTACGCTATTCCGAATTCCGATGTGAAGTGCCTTCCGAAATGCATGCAAGCGACTTTCACTTAAAATGTCTCCCCTGCACGGGAATATCTACAATGGATGTACGAGTACAGGTTGTTGATACGTGGTTGACGATATATGGCAGTGAGTCTTGCTGAGGTAGCCTAATTGTAAGGCGTCCGCTCCCAATACGCGGTTCGAGTCGCAGTCCGTTATAAATTTTCGTTGTCGTTATTCTATTATACAGTTGATGCTTGTCTCTATTCGTCGCTGCAAATACATTTCAGGTATTGCTATTGAGTCCTTGTCAATTAAAACATTATCTTTCATTTGATATTAACCTTCTGCATTCAAATACTTGACCTATTACTTAGACTGGGATAGCTTAGTTGTTTCGAAAGGTGGTTTTCAACATGTCGAGGAACAAATGGCTCAGTGCTTTTATATCAGACTTGGTGGACTTAGGTAATGGATGTTATCCTGTACGAACCCTATTATCTGACTGCGAATAAGAGGTGGTCAAAATAAGGCAAATCTATTAGCAACGTTAAACTTAATATCCAAGAGGGTAGTCAGAAGTGAATGCTTTAATCGCACGATGACGACAGAGGAAAATACGAAAAATTATTTGTATGCAAAAAGACGGATAATTGCAAGCAACGTGTCTCTTACTTTAGGTGTGAACCAATTTTAACATCACGAAAATTTATACGAGGGTCACTCCAAAAGAAATGCACACTATTTTTTTTAATCCATCTTTTATTCTGCATGTTTGAAAGTTTTACATTGTGTAGATACATCCTTTAGGAACAATATTTTCATTTCCCCACATTATTTCCATCCCTCTCAACTGCCATACGCCGTCTTGGAACCAGCGCCTGTATACCCGCACGGTAAAATTCTGGACCAACCTGTTGGAGCCACTGTTTGGCAGCGTGCACAAGGCAGTCATCATCTTCAAACCTTGTTCCACGAAGAGAGTCTTTCAGTTTCCCAAAGAGATGATAGTCACACGGAGTCAGGTCAGGACTGTAAGGCGGGTGTTTCAATGTTGTCCATCCGAGTTTTGTGATCGCTTTCATGGTTTTCTGACTGACATGTGGCCGTGCATTGTCATGCAACAGCAAAACATCCTGATTTTGCCGATGTGGTCGAACACGACTAAGTCGAGCTCTAAGTTTCTTCAGTGTCGTCATAAATGCATCGGAATTTATGTTGGATCCACTTGGCACGATGTCCACAAGCAACTGTCCTTCGAAAAACACCAGCAGAAGGTGTGGCTTTTATTTATTTATTTTTTTTTTCCTTGGGTGAATTTGCATGATGCCACTCCATTGATTGCCTCTTCGTCTCTCGTGTTTCATCACCTGTCACAATTCTTCCAAGAAATTCATCTCCTTCATTCTCGTACTGTTGCAAAAGTTCGCTGCATACCGTTTTTCTTGTTTCTTTGTGAGCCACTGTCAACATCCTGGGAACCCACCAGGGACAAACCTTTTCTAACGCCAACACTTTCAGTATTCTGCAAACACTTCCTTCCCCTATCCCAACGTAGCGTGACAATTCGTTCAGTGCGATGCGTCTGTCAACAGTCACCAATTCGTCAGCTCTCTACACATTGTCTGGAGTGTGTGCAGTACGAGGCGTGCCGCTGCGAGGACAATCCTCAATATTGCCGTGGCCGCTTTCATCACGTAACCTGCTTCACCACCGACTAACTGTACTGCGATCGACAGCAGCATCTCCATACACATTTTTCAACCTCTTGTGGATGTTTCCCATTGTCTGGTTTTCACAGCACAGGAATTCTATGACAGCACGTTGCTTCTGACGAACGTCAAGTGTAGCAGCCATCTTGAAGACCTGCTGTGACGTCGCCACTCTCGGGAACAGTTTGAACTAAGTTTGAAAACAAGCGGGAAGGATGTATTTACACACTGTAAAACTTTCACACATGCAAAATGAAAACTGTATTTTTACAAAAATAGTGTGCATTTCTTTAGGAGTGACCCTCGTATTGTAACCCATAAAAAGGGCACAGTCGGAAGTAATCGCACAGACGTCGATAAACTGCTTAAAATCGATGACTGACTTTCAAAGAGAGCGGTGAATTCAGTAGAATTATATCTTAACGTGGGGTAAAACCTCCGTTTCAAAACTACCGCAGTGCAGTTGCAGTGGAAAGTTTGGAGGTTCCGAACGCCCCTAGTCGCGGCCGGTCGTCGGACGGCAAGTGTCAGCCGCCGCTGTGGGTGTTGTGGGCTGGCGGATGCGCTCCGCGGCCAGTGGGCGGCGGCGGCGGCGGCCTGCGAATTGGCTAATTGGGGAGGGGGAGGCGCCGCTTGGGCTGGCAGCGCCGCGTCTGCTTGCCACAGGAGCGCGAGTAAACCAAAACACGAGGGCCGCCAGGGCGAGGCACGTACCGTGCTAGGCGGATCGTCACACATATGGTGGCACTTGGCTCTGCCGAAGGGCGTGATTGGAGTCCGAAAACTTGCTGTTCCGTCCCCAGCGGCGCCCCATCTCGTATATTATGAAATATCGACCTTTACTCATAGTGCGCGATCGCATCTGCTCGACATCTGACCCGAGCTCAGTAAGCAGACGGCTGATTCCTATTGATGCTTTTCAAATCCGGCCATAAAACTGCAGCGCTCGTTCACCGGATACTGCATTTAAACAACAAGTTTACGGTCGACTGCTCTTGCCTTCCTCCAACTCGCGAACGAATCAGTACACTGCAGGGGAGGAGGGAGTCGCAGCAGTTAAACGTGGAAGCCGAACGACGGTGCCGCTATGCGTTGCATGCGTAGGCAATTCAGTATAGCCACGCTTCGAAAATTAAGGCGGACGACGAGCTGGGACTGTTTTGTTCAGAATGGACAAAGAAATCTGCCGCGGACTTTCAAAGGCATTTGCCGGGAGCTGTTAGGAAAACCTAAATATGGATGGCCCGGGGGTGTATGTGAACCGAATGCGAGTCCTGTGTGCTAAACCACTGCGCGATGTCGCTCACTGGCAACCTTCGAAATCACATGAAGTAACATCGAAATTACTTCGGCTGACCGAGAATCATAGCCCAGATTTGTGAATCTGCAATCCCACGCTTTCCCAACGACTCACAAGTACTAGACAATGCAAACAACTGCCGGCCAGTGTGGCCGAGCAGTTCTAGGCGCTTCAGTCTGGAACCGCGCGACCGCTACGGTCGCAGGTTCGAATCCTGCTTCGGGCATGGATGTGTGTGATGTTATTAAGTTAGTTAGGTTTAAGTAGTTCTAGGGGACTGATGACCTCAGATGTTAAGTCCCATAGTGCTCAGAGGCATTTGAACCATTTTGCAAACAACTTTGTACATAAGTTATTCTCATTCTAGCCGCTTTCGGTTTCTTAAGTCTGCCTTAACTGGTGTTCTGACTGCAGTTATCATCTTTAGGCTAAGTACTGGTTCTAGACAGTTGCACTGCAAGTTCAAATGGTTCAAATGGCTCTGAGCACTATGGGACTTAACAGCTGCGGTCATCAGTCCCCTAGAACTTAGAACTACTCAAACCTAACTAACCTAAGGACATCACACACATCCATGCCCGAGGCAGGATTCGAACCTGCGACGGTAGCAGTCGTGCACTGCAAGTCACTCGAACGTCAACCTCTTTTGCCTTTCAAGCTGTTTACACAAAACGCCCACTGGATGAAATGAGTGAAACAAACGCCCTATACAATACCCTTAATAGAATCCACGTCCAGCCATCAAGCAAGCGCTGTCATCCTGAGCTAGTTCTTCTAATAAAGGAAAAGAAGAACTAGGTTCCTTATTTTTTAAATGTTTGTGACTGTCTGCTAATTACCTAATATAAAGGATTCCAAACAGAGGAATTTCACAGTGTAGTGACTGTTGAATCATTTGGCAGTCTTTGTATACTCGTAAGTCTTGTATGTGCGTAACATAACTGTATTCTGCAGAATTATATATGCCTCCCGATCGAGTAGTCTATGTGTATTGGAATGAGAATTGATGACTGATTTCGCGTCTCTATGCTGCTTTACTGGAGCCCAAATGACGACCAGTATCTCTTGTCTGACTGTCCCACCAATAACATCCAAGTTGTCTGTCCAGACTCTTAGCCTCCAATATTCGCAAATTAATACACTTATCCTCATTAATGTTTGACAGACGCCTCTCCTGTATTTGTGACCATGACTGGAGCACAGCCTATCCGTTAGGTACACTCGGGTGGCTCAAGTTGGAGCCATTTTTCACCAAAGTGTCGCGCTGACAATGTTGGTTGTAACTCGCTTGCTTACGTAGAATGTGAATTTGACTGCGCGTATTGACAAGAGTATTTCTCTTTCTGTTGCAGGTTTCCTGGGCTGCACAGAGGTCACATTTGGTAAGTCGACATTCCTGCTGCTGAATCAGACGTGCAGATGCTGAAGCGACTCGCTTACCGTCCAGTCTGTCTGCACTGCAGATTGCTTTCTCTCGGCTCATAGACTGCCATGTGGCGTCCATCTGGGGCAGTCAAGCAGGACAGAACTGACCCCATGCGACCAAAGGTTGTGCTAGTGATCCTATGAAGTCTCGAGGTTCCTACAAATATTACTTGCAAATTTTTGACGTAGTGATATTTAAAGTCTCAAAATAATTTCTGCTAATCTCGATGCAGCCGTCCATTTTTTCTTTGAAACCACTCGTCGAACTGTCGTCCGCTCTCTTCCGCCATTCAAGTGTCCCTTAGTAAATGGCAACGTTGTCCAACATCGGCAGGAGGTTCCAATCGTAGAAAATCTCCATTCTTTCAGTCAGTCTTCACTTGTGGACTGTGAAGACGTTGTTCCGCATATCAGCATCCACCGACTCTATCTAGTCAGCATACATATTTTTGCAGATCACTATCTTTTTTTTTTTTTTTTTTTTTTTTTTTCATCAGTCTATTGACTGGTTTGATGCGGCCCGCCACGAATTCCTTTCCTGTGCTAACCTCTTCATCTCAGAGTAGCACTTGCAACCTACGTCCTCAATTATTTGCTTGACGTATTCCAATCTCTGTCTTCCTCTACAGTTTTTGCCCTCTACAGCTCCCTCTAGTACCATGGAAGTCATTCCCCCATGTCTTAGCAGATGTCCTATCATCCTGTCCCTTCTCTTTATCAGTGTTTTCCACATATTCCTTTCCTCTCCGATTCTGCGTAGAACCTCCTCATTCCTTACCTTATCAGTCCACCTAATTTTCAACGTTCGTCTATAGCACCACATCTCAAATGCTTCGATTCTCTTCTGTTCCGGTTTTCCCACAGTCCATGTTTCACTACCATACAATGCTGTACTCCAGACGTACATCCTCAGAAATTTCTTCCTCAAATTAAGGCCGGTATTTGATATTAGTAGACTTCTCTTGGCCAGAAATGCCTTTTTTGCCATAGCGAGTCTGCTTTTGATGCCCTCCTTGCTCTGTCCGTCATTGATTATTTTACTGCCTACGTAGCAGAATTCCTTAACTACAGTGACTTCGTGACCATCAATCCTGATGTTAAGTTTCTAGATCACGATCTAATGGCTGCGAAAGGTACACTGACGAATTCATACAGTCGCCACTTCATTATAACTTTATTGGAATAGTTGAAAGCTTGGCTTTTTTAGCGGGAGAATAACGAGATGAGTCCTGTTCGATTTTTTTTTTTTTTTTTTTTTTTTTTTGCGTGTCGTAGTACGACGTTGCAGAATGTGCTCCCTGCTTCCCTGTCAAGGAATTTGGTATCCTCAAAGGATCAGGTTAACTCACTTTAACGCAGTCTTCAAGGACATGTGAAGGCATTAGATGCATGAGTCTTCCGACATTACTTTCCGTACTGCAGCAACAAATTCTGTAGCGACTAATGGAAGGCAGCCTATCAACGAAGCATCCTTGAGGTTGAAATTACCCGTCGGAATATCTGTTAATCACTGGAGTACGGCAGAACAATGAGGATGCCTCGTCCTGTCATTCGAGGCATTTCATGAAGGCATTCAACTGCTTTCAACCACGTGGCGAATTATGTTACAAAATCGCTGCCATCTTTCTTCCAATCACTCCGACCTGTCTTGCTACTAACAAATCAACAGCTGCTGCAAAATTGATCGGAGGAGCTCGATCTCTTGGCTACACAGCGTGTCTTAGTAGACTACAGGTAAGTGATACGATCCGCTGAGTAACACTGTGTCGTTATGGCAACACGTATAGCCCCCTCTGCGAGAAACAAGACCACGTTGTGACTCCACGATCTCCGTGATAGTTTGTAGGCACTTGCACGTCATACCTACTACAAGCATAACATATTCTTCATCTCCGCAGCTCGTGGTCGTGCGGTAGCGTTCTCGCTTCCCGCGCCCGGGTTCCCGGGTTCGATTCCCGGCGGGGTCAGGGATTTTCTCTGCCTCGTGATGACTGGGTGTTGTGTGATGTCCTTAGGTTAGTTAGGTTTAAGTAGTTCTAAGTTCTAGGGGACTGATGACCATAGATGTTAAGTCCCATAGTGCTCAGAGCCATTTGAACCATTTTGATTTTCTTCATCACTCCAACAAATTTTTCTATTCTTCTAGCAACCAGTGACGATCTTTCATAAATGTGACGTGTGAAATGAAGCGCAGCTGTCCTACTATTGACATCAACTTCTTTAAGGTAAAAATAATGCTGAACTGCAGTTTCTTATGTGAAGAAGGCCATGGATGAGACGACTTCTGATTTTGTTTATGGCATAAATAATAACGTGCACCTACTTGAAGGTAGAAATAAAACATGTTTTACAACGTAGTTTCACGCTCTACAGGCCGTCGTTAATAGTCTCCGCTCGCACATTCAGGCTGAACCGATGGTGATGGTTGCAATCACTACCCCATGAGGATTCTCCGTAGCCCCCAGGTGCGGAGTATTACAGCGGTTGATGATGTCGCCCATCGTCAAGGTAAATTCATATGTGAATAGGATGAATGACAGAAATCCGAGCACACCGGTGGTCTCTGCAACATACCAGCGATAAAACCATCGCTGCGGAGGTAAGTCCGTGGGTAAAAAGTCTGCACGCGTGGTAAGTGATTCGGATAGTGGCAGCTGCCGTGGAGAAATTTCCACACGGTCGCCTGAGATACCTCGTGCTAGTGAGTCACCTGACGTGCTGGTGCCGGCGTCATATTATACAGCGTTCAGCGTTTCTTGTCTCTATCTCCACTCTGTGCATCATCCTTGGCATCCAGTTTTGACCGTATGTCAATATGATCTTTTTTGTTCCTTATCCTTTGAGGAATCGTTTCCTGCAGCTTCTCCCAACTTAGTGCATGTATACTATTTGACAATCTTAAGCGGCCTTTTGTTCAGAAACAAAATAAAAAATGTATCAAGCAAATTTTGTTTAGCTATCACGGGGGACCTTACCCAGTATGATTAACTTTCTTGCAACTTCGTTCGTTACAAAGATATCAACAGCAATATGTCTTTTCTAAATAGTGCCCGATAATTTTATTCGGTAATGCAGTTTTTCTTCTGAAGACTCGTTGGAAAACATATCACAGTACACCATTCAGTTAATTATGATGTTACTAT
The DNA here is from genome assembly GCF_021461395.2 of Schistocerca americana. Classification (NCBI taxonomy): domain Eukaryota; kingdom Metazoa; phylum Arthropoda; class Insecta; order Orthoptera; family Acrididae; genus Schistocerca; species Schistocerca americana. The sequence goes on along the minus strand of NC_060126.1, from coordinate 198,352,860 downwards.
AAACGTAACGGAAAAACGACTTCGACTCTCCGATAGTAGGACACATTGCAGGTACACGGGATAACTAAACTCGTTCACTTGCTGCAGCTGACAGTAAACAGACGGAAACGATAGGAAAATGCACAACGGTCATTCAGTCAACCAACCTGTTCATTAACGTTTAATGTGTTCACGTTAACACAACATCCCACTTAATAAGGAGCAGAAACGGGTAATTTTTTAAAACTGTTTTGTAGTAGTATAATTCACTGTGAGCACAAAAAGGGGTCGAACTTAAAAGGAGCTCGAAGTGGTGAATGTGGGCAGTGATACGCTGGCCCACGCGTTGAATGAAAGAGTTAATTGGTGCTTCCAGTGTTGCCTGCTGAAGGGAATTAGAAGCAAACATGAAACATTCCTCTGTGTTCTTCGGAGTTTTGCAATATCGTGATAGACAATGTCTTTTTTTACAAATCTTTAACATAATTTAGCGCTTCAACAACCGTGAGTTGTTCAGACAATCAGAAATTCATCCTTCAGTTGCAAGGTAAATTTTTTTTAGTTTACCTTGGTTTCGATGCCAATAATGGTATCTTCTTCAGAATAAAAATTAAATTATTTTGAGGGCCAACGTTTCCTGTTTCCTTAAATAACGCAACTATCCGGTGAACGGTCCGCACACTTGGATGATGTCGTCCAGGATACCGAGCAGCATACAGAGCACACGGCCGTTGGGCATTTTGATCACAATAGCAATACATCAACACGATATCGACTTTTTCCGCAATTGGTAAACGGTGCATTTTAACACGGGTAATGTATCACGGAGCAAATAGGGTCCGCACTAGCGGAATGTTACGTGATACCACGTACTTATCCGTTTGCGACTATCACAGCGCCATCCATCACAAAGCAAAATAAAAGTGGTCCAACTAAAACATTCATATTTCTTTACGTACTACACGAATATGTGATAAAAATGGAGATTCCTACTTAAAAAAACGCAGTTGATATCCGTTTGACCTATGGCAGCGCCATCTAGCATGCCAAGCATAGCGCCATCTGGTTTCCCCCTTCAAGCTATAGGAGTTTCGTTCTTTGTAGTTTTTCTTCGTTTGATGCTTATTTCGTGAGATATTTGACCCGATCACTATCAATGGACCACCATGTATATTCCCCTGCTCTTTTTTGGACGCTTTAATTATTTTAGTATTATTAGTGTTTTTGAATAATCATAATTCTTTAGTAGTTTATCTACAATGACTGCATGACTATTCGTACGTCACGGATAACACTGCAAACACAATAACAATACTGTCAGGAATATCGGAAACTTACATGATTATAACAACAATACTTAGCTGGTCACATATTTTACCTGCTTTGACGCAATAAGTTCATGTGGGTCACTTTTAGTTTCAGTTCCCTTCCAAGATGCTACTCCAGGCGGGTGTAAAAATGAATGTGCGTAACAGAAAATACTGATCGCAAAAATGAAGATTTGGTCCTGTCCTCCTTCTTGCTCTTAAACATATAAATTACAACATAAACATAAATGAATAGTTACGGAAACTAGTAACTACAAAATGATAAATGTAGTTTCTGCGTATACATTTATTGTAGATTAAAAACCCTTTTATATATTACAAATATTTGTATAGCAATGTCCAATGGACATAAAGAGATACAAATGAATTTCCTAACTAATTGATCAAATGGCCCAAATCTGCCCCCTTTTTTTGGCTACGCGATCTAACATAAATAACGCGAGATGACTGACATCTACATACCAGACACTAGAAGACAAAACTTTCAAAGATAATCTACAGTGGTGTGCAACCCCAGTTGAAATACAACTTAGGTGATCACAACTGTTTAGCTTTATAGCTCTAATATACCAAAGCAATTAGCAATATCACCGTATGTACTGCGTCCGGTGCGTCGGAGTGATGGTTCTCGTACATGTCTGTGACGATGGAAAACTCCAGGCACAAAATAAAACTCTTTCAAACACTAGGACGGCAGAAGGCGGTCCTCTAACTAGTATAATCTAATACTGTGTTCTGCTCTCTCTGTGCTACAGACAAGATGCGTGAACCCCCAGCCACAAGGGCGGAATTCAGATAACGTCTCTACGTGAGTATAGACAGAGGAAATGCTCTCAATCACTGAACACTATGCTCTCAATCACTGAACACTGCGTACTCAACGACGACTCCCTACCCGGAGGCGAAGTCCAGAATCATGTAAGTTCGCAACAGTACAGTGCCTATCCGTCGAACTATAAAATCTCCTGAGAGCAAAGAAAGCAAGTCCATCTGTACTAACAAACTTCATACTGAGGGATGGTCAAACACGGGCGTTCAGAACGGAAGGCCTCTTTGACCTCTTTCTCTCCACCGCTGGCTTCCCAGCAAAGCTCCGCTCCTCTCCCCGTAACTGCAGAAGGCGAATAATATTCTCGAAACCACGGAATATTCTCTCTCTCTACAGATTCCTCCGAACGCAGACCAATCATATTTTAGACTTTTGTCGTCCAGTGCAGGAAGTTTGCAAGGAAATACCTATTCTCATACAATGGTACGCTTCTCAGAGTAAAAATCCTCGGAAATAACCCAGCCTGCGTGATTTCCGCGGTAGCGCGTCCTCGTTCATCTCTGCTGCGTCAAGATTTTCAGAGTTTCCGAAGAATTATCCGGTTTTCCTTCCGTTCCCATTACAGCACCGGCCGACCACCGCTGTACTGTGCTTCAGCGCTCAGGTGCCCTGACCATCCGTCTTGGGATACTTCCTGTTTTAATCAGAGCAACACACCTGTGCGGGCTTTTCCACCCAGGGCCTGAGTTACGCCTGCTGTTTCATTTTCACTGGTGTTCCGACCTCTGCTAGCCCACATAATCATTCATTACGCCGTTTGGATAATAAAGATAATCCATCACCTTCATGCAATAAGCATCAACAATTATTTACAAGTTGTACGAGACAATTTCAGTCTTCTTTAAATATTCAAATATACGATGTACAACCTATCAAATGATACCTAATTCCGGTTGTAAATCACGGCAAAGTATGTAGATGAGTGCTTGTAAGGCGCAAAATTATAGCCACCTTGCACCCTTTGCGCACGCAAAAAAAAATTGTTTCAGCTGCTACGGACAGCATTCACTTGTGTACTTACTACTTTTCATTTGCATTTCAGATCAGAGACAAAAAAAAATTCGTCTCATTTAAAGTTAGACGTGTTGATATGCACTTCGAAAATAGTGTTAGCAAGTGTGTACAGTAAGAAGTAGTTTGCTTTCCTGACTGAAATTCTACTCTGCAGCGGAGTATGAGCTGATACGATTGGCAGATTAAAAGAGTATGCCGGACCGGTATTCGTACCCGGGACTTCTGCCTTTCGTGCGCAAGTGCCGTACCGACTGAGCTACTCAAGCACGACTTACGATCCGCATTCACACACTTTAGGTTCCCGATTCGACTCACGGTCCGGCTCACAATTTTAACTTAGTTGGCAACTCTATGTTTTATTTGTAAAATGGGTAGTGACAAGGACTGAAATATTTTAATTTAATAAATTTAAACCAATACACTGTTTAGTTTTCCGTAAATGGCCACCATGTAACAATACGCACAGACTAATCATATATACATACCAGAATGTCCATGTGAACATGTGTCATTACATATGTAAATGCTGTTCACGGTGGCTATAACGAAGTTAATATATGTACAGTTAAGTTAGTTTCTCATTCTGGAAACATCCCCCAGGCTGTGGCTAAGCCATGTCTCCGCAATATCCTTTCTTTCAGGAGTGCTAGTTCTGCAAAGTTCGCAGGAGAGCTTCTGTAAATTTGGAAGGTAGGAGACGAGGTACTGGCAGAAGTAAAGCTGTGAGTACCGGGCGTGAGTCGTGCTTCGGTAGCTCAGTTGGTAGAGCACCTGCCCGCGAAAGGCAAAGGTCCCGAGTTCGAGTCTCGGTCGGGCACACAGTTTTAATCTGCCAGGAAGTTTCATATATACATACCCTGTAGACTAACTCGTTTCACATCATTTTGATACAGATCGTGCAAATTATCTACGGCACGCGTAACTAACTTAACTGTACATATATTAACTTCGTTATAGCCACCGTGAACAGCATTTACATATGTAATGACACATGTTCACATGGACATTCCAGAAGAGAGACAAAAGGAAATTAATGCAAATACAATTTACTGATAGATATGATGATATGCATATCCAGTATACCCTCGAAACATACCACAAGACATGTCACTGTTCTTTATTGAGTGCCTGTCAATTAGCGATGCTCTAAAGCAGCATCCGCCGTCAGGAGATACGCCTGGCAGCCGAGAACAGCCCGCTGTCACGCGAGGCGCGTCTCGCAAGTACTGCGGGCTGTGCAGAGAGAGGCCCTGTGGCAACAGGCGAGGACGTGCGCGCCGTCGTGTTTGCGTCTGGGCGTACTTGATGGGTGGCAGAGAGTCGAACTGCTCCTGCCAGATTTACCACAGCTCTTAATCAGTTGGCCTTGAAGCTGTTGCTCCGAAGAACGTGGCAAGTAATTTGGAGGTACAATCTCTGTCGAGGGATTGCAATGGATAAATGCTTCCAGACAATCCCTCTGATGCTAGGAGAGCCCTGTGTGTAAAGAATTCATCTCGAGTGGAATGTTGATGTGTGTGACGTTTGTGTCTCAGATATTTGGAAACTGTACATACAGTGAGGGCTGTCTCACACCGCAAAGGCGCTTAATGCAAATCGTCTGACACGGCGAGCCTTAAATTGGTTCTGACATCGCGGCTCGCTCCAACAGTTTATCTCACAAATTTGCACTGACTGAATATGTGCATTAGTCATCAGTCTGCTACGTACAGTTCCGTTTAACGCTGGTCTTGCCCTAAGTGACTTTTCTTTGTTTCTTTCTTCCATGGGGTGGTGCTGACATACAGCTGCAAGAAGGCATTTGGAGGAACAAAAAAATGAGTCTGACAAGGGCTCCGGTGAATGAAGAAATTCAGTGAGTGTAGTGGTAATAATTTTGAGGATACGAAAATAAATGGTAATTTGTTGTAAAACATTTAGTCGTACATAACATGGTCGAAATGACTGACAGTTTTTCTATCTGCAGAACACCAAATTGCTTTGCTCATGAGGGAAGGTAACCGAACAGACAACAAAGTTTTCGAATCAGGAAACTAATCGTTGTGAGAGAACCGTTGCTTGTGACGGAGTGCATGTTGAACTTACGTACTAGTCAGTGATGAAAATGGTTCTTTACTTATATTTGATTTGTAATTTGCAGTTGTAGTACTGTTATTTTTCCTCCAACAGCTTGTGACATACATCCGTATTTCCTCTAGTGGAACAATATTTAAGTCTTTAATGATGAAGACAGTTGTGATGCTGCTGTTGGCTCGTTGAACATGCGTACATTCATGATGTAGTATAATCGCAAGAAGCGGTCTTGTGAATACCTTTACCACAGCTTAAGTGTGTTTCCAGTACGCAATAAGGGCCGATTTTATCTTCAGAGCCCGAGGAGCAGGAATGCTCTTGTCGGGGTTAGTATACCTCAGCCGAGTTGTCTAGTTTTCAGACGTGCACGAGTCAGCTCTCATTTGCTCCCAGTGGGCAGGTTCCACTCAGAGTGTGTGGCGATGGCTGGCGCTGCTTTCGCTACCGACAACGTGGGAGCGAGATGTGCTGGCACAGCTGAGGTATTGCATTTTCTTCTGTGTCACGTCATGCACACCACCGACCGTCCGCGGTGGCCGGTGGCCCCCGCGGCGCGCCTCCCGCCTGTTCGCAGCCGTGACCGCGCCGCCTCCCCGAGCCTGCCTCCCACAACGCCGGCTCACTTTCCGCGCCCTCACCTCCTGTCACGGCTCAGGAGCTGAGTTTTGCGTCTGATGCTGAAAGGAAAGACCGATAGCTGCAGCGCCAGCAACAGTGTTTGTGTGCGGTGCTTGCGCTGACATCGTGGGGTACGGAAAGGGTTTACGGCACTTTGATAAGCATGCTATCGCCGACCCCCTGCAATAATTTTGCCTTATACAGAACAAGTGGTTCGAGGTGCAACGAAAGTGCCTCAGAGCGTTACAACGCGTTCCGGTCAACACCACACGCCACGCAGGCATATGCCACGCCCATTTGAATGCCACGTCGCGCACAGCGACACTACACTCCGTGGAACCTCCAACGCCTACGTAGTCCTACTCCACAAGCCATTTCACAGGGCACGGTGGGTGATACTTCCTACCATTATCACCGATTATTGACCTCTTCCACTGTGCCGGCCGCGGTGGTCTCGCGGTTCTAGGCGCGCAGTCCGGAACCGTGCGACTGCTACGGTCGCAGGTTCGAATCCTGCCTCGGGCATGGATGTGTGTGATGTCCTTAGGTTAGTTAGGTTTAAGTATTTCTAAGTTCCAGGGGACTTATGACCACAGCAGTTGAGTCCCATAGTGCTCAGAGCCATTTGAACCATTTTTTTCTTCCACTGTATGCTTCTGCACGCCACCTCAACGACCTTATTTTCAGGACCTCCAAGCCATATGTGCAATGGTCGTAGCAGAAGGGTGGCACGCTCAACATCTACATCTACACACTTTACAGTCCACCGTGCGATGTGTGGCGGAGGGCACCTTGTACCGCTATCAGTCATTTACTTTCCTCTTCCACTCGAAAATAGAGTAAGGGAAAAACGACTGTCTTAAAGCCTCCGTCCGAACCTTAATTTATCGCATCTTATCTTCGCGACCCTTACGCGAAATGTATGGAAGTAAAATCGTAGAATCGTTCTGCAGACAATCTCAAATGCCGGTTTTCTAAATTTCCGCAACTCTGCCTCGCGAAAAGAACGCGTCATCTACCCTAAACGAAGCCGCACGTCTCTGAATTGCTTAGATGTCCTCCTTCAGTTCGATCTGGTGGGGATCTCAAACAATCGAACAATACTGAAGAATGAGTCGCACCAGCGTTCTGTACACCGTCTCCTGTATGGATGAGCTAAACTTTACCAAAATTCGGCCAGTAAAACGAAGTCGAGCATTCGCCTTCCCTAGTACCAACCTGACAAGCACATTCAATTTCGTACCAGCTTGCAACGTTACACTCAAATATGTAATCGCTGTCACAGTGTGGACCTCCACCGTGCTAATGACGTATTCGAACGTTACACGTTTGTTTTTCCTATTCATCCCCCTTTCATTTTTCTACATTTAAAGCAAGCTGCCTTTCATCACACCAATTAGAAATTTAATGTAAGTCATCGTGCATTCTCCTACATTTACTCAACGATGACACCTTATCGGACTCTATAGCTTTTTCAGGAAACAGCTGCAGACTGGTGTTTACCCTGTCGATCAATTCATTTATATATCGAGAGAATAATAGCGGTCGTATCACACTTCCCTTGGGCACTCCTGGCAATACCCTTGCCTCTGATGGACACTCGCTATAGAGAACAACGTACTGGGTTCCGCTGTTTATGCTGTCCTCGAATACTCCCTCTTTCCTAGGGTTTATTCCGTCGTGTGGGAACTGCTGTTTTTCACGAAGTATCAAATTTATTTTATTTTGAGATTAACGACGGATGCCCTTTCTGTCGCCAAAGACGTCAGTTAACCTATCTGTGAATCGTGAATCGTGTAAACTTTGTTCTGTACGCCAGCGTACTTTAACTGTTTGCGTGTCGCATTCTCTGTGGCAGAGTTTGGGGGAGGGCAAGGGCAGCCACGAATTTGCCGAAACGAGCGTGGAAAACCGCCTGAAAACCACACTCAGGCTGGCCAGTGTACCAAAGTAACGGTTGTTAATACACCGGCGCTGACGGTCTAGCTGCCGGCCGGGGTGGCCGAGTGGTTCTAGGTGCTTCAGTCTGGGACCGCGCGATCGCTACGGTCGCAGGTTCGAATCCTGCATCGGACATGGATGTGTGTGATGTCCTTAGGTTAGTTAGGTTTAAGTAGTTCTAAGTTCTAGGGGACTGATGACCTCAGAAGTTAAGTCCCATAGTGCTCAGAGCCATTTGAACCATATGATGATCTAGCTCACTTCCGTGTCTCGCGTTGAGCTGGACGAACAGTATACAGTATTCCTCGAATAAAAGTTCGCCAAATTTTCGCAATAGCATCTCGATATAATCTCGTAGAGTTTCTTCCATTGTTTACCACTTAAGTTCCCCGTGCATATCTACTACATATTTTTGATGAGCGGCACAGACCCGTTACCATGCCAGTAGCACTTCTCTACGTTAATTCGGCGTCTGTTATGTTGGCCGCTTCACATTGACTCCAGTGTCTAAGCAGTCATTTGTATTTGTCGTTCTCAACTTGATCACAAATCCTCAGTAACTCTTTTGTAATGTTGATAGCACATTCTGTCGTTTTTGCAATATGTGAACCGTCTGACAGAATGAAGATGGAGGCCATTAATAGATTAATAGAGATTAATGGCCTTCATCAGGTTATCTTGTAACGTATCAGCATTACGAGCTGATGCATTGGCAGTGCCGCTGATAACCCGTTGTTTCACAGATTTTGAGAACTTGAACGGCGCGTCAGGTGTTCTCTACGTTTGGGTTCATGGAAATGCACTGCGTTGAATGTCTCAGCTGTTGCGGAGGGTTCTCCGATGGGTCATATTTTGTTGAAGGTCGACAACGGGTTAAGGCACCAAAAGCCATTACTTAACTGAGTAAACCTCGCTGTCTATATGTCCTGCATGTACCTGACAAAAAACGCCTATGTTTCGAGCGTGCTGCAAGTTTCACATTTAAAACTTTCACTTTCAACAATTTTTTTTGGTTTTGTATGGGAGGTTTTGTGCGGAAAAGCAAATTAACTTCTTCCGTCATTCATATTGTTTTAATGGGCCGTGAAGTAAGGAGCAATGAGTAATCTAAATAATCGCACAGAAAAACTGTATAGACGTAGTTAAAAACATAATTAGACGGGAACTTCAGTATCACATTCTCATTATTACCTAGTACAGCAAGTTCGAGTTCTATTAAAATTATAGAACTAAAATAAGCTCATTGCCATATCTCAGCAAAGAAGTGAGATAACCGTATCACTGTCATTAACTGTATCACTCTCATTCTTTAGAAAACAGAATACAGTTTTGCAAACAATGCAAAACTCGTTGCCAATATTGTGATTGCTGATTATTTCAGTACTGCACTCTCGTCCGCCTTAGTACGAGTTTCACAGTACTCCCTGTGCGATGATCTTACTACATATGTAATCTTATCAAATTCTGAAGGCGGCAGGGGTAAAATACAGGGAGCGAAAGGCTACTTACAATTTGTACAGAAACCAGATGGCAGTTATAAGAGTCGAGGGACATGAAAGGGAAACAGTGGTTGGGAAGGGTGTGAGACAGGGTTGTAGCCTATCCCCGATGTTATTCAATCTGTATATTGAGTAAGCAATAAAGTAAACAAAATAAAAATTCGGTTTAGGTATTAAAATCCATGGTGAAGAAATAAAAAATTTGAGGTTCGCCGATGACATTGTAATTCTGTCAGAGACAGCAAAGTACTTGAAAGAGCAATTGAACGGAATGGACAGTGTCTTGAAAGGAGGATATAAGATGAACATCAACAAAAGCAAAACGAGGATAATAGAATGTAGTCGAATTAAGTCGGGTGATGCAGAGGGAATTATATTAGGAAATGAGACACTGAAAGTAGTAAATGAGTTTTGCTATTTGGGGAGCAAAATAACTGATGATGGTCGAAGTAGAGAGGATATAAAATGTAGACGGGCAATGGCAAGGAAAGCGTTTCTGAAGAAGAGAAATTTGTTAACATCGAATATTGATTTAAGTGTCAGGAAGTCGTTTCTGAAAGTATTTGTATGGAGTGTAGCCATGTATGGAAGTGAAACATGGATGATAAATAGTTTAGACAAGAAGAGAATAGAACCTTTTGAAATGTGGTGCTACAGAAGAATGCTGAAGATTCGATGGGTATATCACATAACTAATGAGGAGGTATCGAACAGAACTGGGGAGAAGTTTGTGGTACAACTTGACTAGAAGAAGGGATCGGTTGGTAGGACATGTTCTGAGGCATTAAGGGATCACCAATTTATTATTGGAGGGCAGCGTGGAGGATAAAAATCGTAGAGGGAGACCAAGAGATGAATACACTAAGCAGATTCAGAAGGATGTAGGCTGCAGTAGGTACTGGGAAATGAAGCAGCTTGCACAGGTTAGAGCAGCATGGGGAGCTGCATCAAACCAGTCTCAGGACTGAAGACCACAACAACAACAACAACAACAACAAGTAATCTTAAACATTAAGAAAAAAATAAGCTGCTTTTTTCCACTGGCAGAGCGTTACTCTCTGGTGCAGTAGAATAAAAAGATGCTATGTTCAGAGAAGTGAATACCTCCATTACAAAGCATCAATAATTTGTTAGACTCGTTTTCGCGTTGGTCCTATCAGAAGATGTACTAAAGCACATACGTTTACCCTAGAGAAACTGTAGGCCTAAGCTTGTTACGAATCTCTTCTATACGTAAGATAGCAGCCCTCTCCGTCCACTGTCTGCGCTAAGCTTATTGGTACCTTCCACTTCCGATCCCTCTGCTTCCCTGAAATTTCGTGCATCCTTTACGATAACCCCAGTGGCTGCAGCTTACGCACTGCAATGAAGATTCTTTCTTCCTTCGTTGTATCCGCGAATGTAATGGGAAGGGGGAAAATTACTGTGGCACAATATGCACCCTCCGCCGCATACCGCATGATGGCTTTCGGAGTAGTGATGTGCGATTCACGGCACGCGTCTGACACGTGTTCTTGACCGTTACATAAAGTAACATTAACGTACGTCACTAGTCTGCAGATCAAGTAAATTATCGCTCTGATGGTTGCTCATGCGGTGTATGTAAGGTGGACTTGGGGCACTGCATTCGTGTTTGCTAAACCAGGTGCGGAATGTCCCATGGAGTCAACTTGGTATGAGAGACCACCAGTCGTGCCGAAAGCGAGAGCAATGCACGTCACGCCACCCAGGGCGGTCTGGAGCAAACGAGTGCGTGACCGGCTGGGGTCAGTCGCCAGCGAGCAGTGTCTTAGCCGAGAGGCGCAGCAACAGGTAGCAGCTAATGGTATGAAGCACGCGGCGTGACTCACTAATCCCGGCCGCGGACGGCCTGCCTGCACTGCAAAGCGTCGTCCCCGCGACGTCACGCAGCGCGTCCAGGACATTTGTGCGCACCAGTTTCTGTCAGTGATACTGCGTTGTGCCGTGACTGTGCCAGTAGTGCACTACACCCGTACATTTTCCGAACCGTAGCACGCCACACAAAACAGTTATTGACCTGAAAACTTCCTGACAGATTAAAACTGTGTGCCGGACCAAGACTCGAACTTGGGACCTTTGCCTTTCGCGGGCAAGTGCTCTACCAACTGAGCTACCCAAGCACGACTCACGCATCGTCCTCACAGCCTTAGCTGGTAGAGCACTTGCCCGCCAAAGGCAAAGGTCCCGAGTTCGAGTCTCGGTCCGGTACATAGTTTTAATCTGTCAGGAAGTTTCACATCAGCGCACACTCCACAGCAGAGTGAAAATCTCATTCCAGTTATTGACCTGTTCTACTTAAATCAGTAGACTGGGATTCCCGTAGGAAAATTATTTCACTTTCAAACTCGATTTCACAAAGTATGATGTCTAATGAGGTGTTATCACAAGACGTCTGTCCAGAAACTTCCGAATAATACTACCTAAAATATACAATGAAGCTTGATGTTCCCTTCTTCCGTTTCGTTCATCCTGGTTTATTCCTTGCAGGGAAATAGCTATGCCTGTGTTATTGAAAAGTATGATGCAATGTTCCTTCGTATTTATTCGTCAATACCAGGCCCTCGACTCTCAATAAATATGCCTTCCTGGCCTGGAATATACGTAACGTACGAGTGCAGTCTGTGACACATGTATGACGACGTACGAAAATTTGGGTCCGGTCGTGATTCGTGCTCAAAGTGTTCAAGCGGTTAAGGCGACTGCTCGCGTAAAAACTCTAAGTTTGTGTCTCGATCAGGCACAAATTTTCACTGTCGTAATTCCAGTATACAGCCGAATGTGGTTCGTATTCGCGGCTGCGAATACATTTCCTATATTTCTTGGAGCTGCGGTTGGCGATAAAGTGTGTCTCTACGACGTCACGTCGGCTGCCGCGAACCAGCGCAGCCCGCAGACCAACGAATACCTCAAACAGAAGGTGCACAAAACCAGTCAAAGACAAATGTCTACAAGTGAAACATGACTTTGCAGAATAACATCATATAACGTGAATCAATACAAGAATAACGCTGTAACCCTACACGTTCATTCATTCACATTCACAGAGAGCAGAAATATTACCGTGATACATTCTCGCGTATTACAAGTTTTTAAGTTTCAAAGATTCTGCCCCTTTCCAACATATGCAGACCTTTAACTGATACGCAATACAAGCACCAAAAGCGAAAAACATCTGAAAAGACCAGAAATGAAAAGACATGTCAGATATACGTGACCGATCGCTTGCGAATACATTTCATTCCAGCGATTCTTTTGCACTTTAAAATCAATATGCAATTAATCACACTCAAAGCAAGATTTCCAACTTTCAACGTTTGTGTTAATATAATGCAATATTTCTGTTAATGTAGATCACTGTGCAGAAAGTAAGAGATATATGACATGGGATACAAGTTTAGTACAGACTGTGTGTAGATTAATCACCCCAAAATGTTTTAAAACTGATTTAACTTACGCTTTAATCAAACTTCAATAATAAACGAATCAGAATATACACACACCAAACTCGCCATTCCACCCCTGCTCGTGCGTGGGGGCAACTTTGAAATCTTCAATGGGAACCTCCGTTTCTTATTGCAGATTACGATTATACGGTAGAATCTACACACGTTTCGCCACAGATGGCGCTGTAATCGGAGGAACCGAAACGGGTTCACAATGACAATTCACAACGCGCTACTCGAGGTCCTTCAATACACAGCAGCACGTGAGACCCTACCTCCACGCTGCGAGGGTAGAGCAGGCCAGTATTTCATAACTTCTAATTGGAAACCCCATTCGGAACGTTGTATTCCTCCGTCATATCGAACAGGGGACTACTCGACGCGGACTGTGGCCGTGGTTTGGAGCGAACGCTACCGTATTTTTCCAATTAGAGTAAGTGTTCGAAGGTAGTACCGTCAACTTCAGTACACTTAGTGACCCGCTTTTCAAATGTATGTACACAGGACAAGAGCATATCTTCGGGAATGTCAGCGTGGGCGTTTCTGATACGATCGACCGCCTTCACGGCCTATTGGCACTTGCTGGTACGCGTTATATTTTAAATATTCCCACAGAAAGGTGTCAGGCGACGTCAAATCCGGCAACGTAGAGGGCCAATTAGTAGATTCACCTCCGCCGATCCACCGACCAGTGTTAACACGATCTAATATATGCCGTGCTTCATTTTCTGGGCAACTGTTATGCTGAAGCCACATACGTTGTCGAAAGTCCAGGGCAACATCCCACAGTAGTACCTGTAGTTCCTGTTCCAAAAACGTTCGATATTTGAGTCCATTCAACGTGCTGTCGATAAAATACGGATTTTAACTGATCAAGGACGTTGATGGACAATTTGCCGTAACCAGTGGATGTTGTCTACACTCCAGTAATGCATGTTATGCCGCTTAACGCTAACATGGTTTGTGATTGTAGACTCATTAGAAAGCCAAATAACGTGGGGTCGTTTAAATTTACTTGGAAGGAGAGACAGCATTGGTCGTATTTTTTTGTTTTATTAACCGCAAAATCGATTTTCGGCCTCCTTCCAAGTATATTCATTATCTGGTCGTGGAGCACAGGACACTCCATGGAGTCGCCAATCAATAATCGTTTACATTTGTTAACGTGCCAATCCACAAAACACTACCCGGTTCTGGAAATCAACGCCATTAACTTATTGATGCAGAGGCACGCGGTATGGGTGATAGTTGTTACGATGCAGTATTGTGACAATACTACCTACGGAAATACTGGAATTGCGGTGTAATTGCCAGGAGCTGATCCGTGGGTTGTGGTGCACTGCCGCTAGTACAGCTATTCCATTAGCTTCTCCTGTAACACGTCTGCTCGTTTGCTTTTGCAGGGCTGTACTCTGACAGACATAAATGCGTTCACAAGCTTATTACAAAACGAACGAGAGCAAGCTTTATGTAGTAAACGTTCCGGCATACACGGCAACAGCAGCCTCAGCATTTTTTCAATATTCTCCGCAAATCAAGATAGTTTCAGTTTCATCGTTCACTTGTACGCGTGTTCTTCAAATGACAGGTAGCTGTGCAGGCAATAAATACTGAGCACGCTCTCTGTTCTGCGTCTGCACGATAAGTGAGCTTCGGTCGAGTGTACTGCCTGTTATGGTTCGTCGTAGTTCGCCACACGGCCACGGTGGCGCGTCGACTAGCCCCTGTTTGATTTCGGAGGAATACAACGCTGCGAATGGGGTTTCCAATTAGAAGTTATCCTATCCTAACGTCGCTGCATGGCGGTCGGCTCCCACGTCCCACTGCATATTCAAGGGCCATTGAGTAGCATGTCGTAAATTACGGCTGTGCACACATTTTTCTTTCTCTGATTACACCACCATCTGTGGTGAAACGAAGAAAATGTTTCAGACAAAACGTATGTAGATTTTGCCGTAGGATCGTAATCTGCAACAACAAAAAAACGGAGGTTCCCATTGAAGATTTAAAAGTTGCCCTCGCCACCAACGCACGGGGTGGGTTGCGGGTCGAATGACCTCTTACATGTTCGACTGTGATACCTGAGTCATCGCCTTGATGTCTGAGTCGTCTAAAGGGGACCCGAAGTAGTCAATCTTAAGGGGCGGTTTCATGACTGGAGTAAGTAGTAGCCGGCCTGGGTGGCCGAGCGGTTCTAGGCGCTATAGTCTGGAACGGCGCGACCGCTATGGTCGCAGGTTCGAATCCTGCCTCGGACATGGATGTGTGTGATGTCGTTAGGTTAATTAGGTTTAAGTAGTTCTAAGTTCTAGGGGACTGATGACCTCAGAAGTTAAGTCCCATTGTTCAAATGGCTCTGAACATCTTGGGACTTGACTTCTGAGGTCATCAGTCCCCTAGAACAGACCTACTTAAAGCTAACTAACCTAAGGACATCACACACATCCATGCCCTAGGCAGGATTCGAACCTGCGACCGTAGCGGTCGCGCAGTTCCAGACTGTAGAGCCTAGAACCGCTCGGCCACCACGACCGACTAACTCCCATAGTTCTTAGAGCCATTTGAACCATTCTTTTGCTATTAAACGTACCGTTGCCACTGTAGATGGCACTGACTCAAGACAGATCCCTTGATCACGTGCCGTGTGTTCATTGTGTGCTGCAGGCTGTGTGTTTGATGCAGCGTACTGTAAGCAGCAGAACGGTACGGTACTCATGTCGGGAACTAGCCGGGTTGGTGTTTGAGTACGCCCAAGCAGATGGAAACAGTCGACAGGCAACACGTCCATATCGAAACAAGTATCTCACACACGCCAACCACATCCACAACATTTTGAGCCCTTCTAGGGCTTTCGTGTGATCATGGGTCCTTTCGGACAGAGGAACGTGCAAGAAGTGTGCGTATACCACATTTGGAGGACCAGGTTCTATAAGATGCTGAGACGAACCCTAGTACAAGCTCCAGGCAAGTGAGCCGCCAAAGTACGATTATGTACTGTGTTTATCTTGCATGAAAACCGCTACCATCCCCATCATCTGCAACGAGTGCAGGGATTATCAGCGGCGTATTTCACTCTACAGGAAGGATTTTGACCGTTTTCATCTGCCTGACCGTACACAAACACCTTCTCGGCTTGTTCCTGACACGGATACCGGACCATTCTGCTTTTTGGAGTACGCTGCGTCAATCACACAGCCTGCAACACACAAGGAACACAAGGCACATGGCCAGAGGAACTGCGATTCGTCAGCACTATCTACCGTGGCAACAACGCATTTCCGGACACATGTTCATAGGACCTTTTTTCCTCCATTTCCAGTTAGGAATCAACCCCTGCAGTTTGTCACTTTTATTAATGTTCACCCAGTATGTGCACTGGAATCTGGTAGACAAATTGAGAAGAATGCCTTCTCGCCAGATAGTGCTTCACTCTGCTGGCTAAATTTTCTCCGCAGTGATTTGGAAAGTTGGTAACGCAACTGATTGAAAGCAAGGGGTACACTCTGCCACTCCCAAGACAAATTCGTCACATGTGCATAAGCTTAGTCATTTGTTGTGGTATTCAGTTCAGAGAGTGCTTTGATGCAGCTCTCCATGCTACTCTATGCTGTACAACCTTCTTCATCTCCGAGTAACTACTGCAAGCTACAGCATTCTGAATCTGCTTAGTGTATTCATCTCTTGGTCTCCCTCTACGATTTTTACCCTCCACGCTGCCCTCCAATATGAAATTGATGATCCGTTGATGCCTCAGAAAATGTCCTACCAACCGATACCTACTCCTAGTCCAATTGTGCCACAAATTCCTCTTCTCCCCAATTGCATTCAGTACCTCCTCATTAGTTCGATCTCGGATAGGCGCGGAAGTCTTTCCTCGAGAACTAACCCAGGTCCACTCAGTTTGGTGGTCAGATGAGTACCGGGGACCGTTTCCAGGGGTAAAAGTTGGCCCTCCTAGTGCCGCGGCTCCCTGCCTTAGGCCGAAAGCCCGCCCACGGGCTTCCGCCACCTTTTGTACGGACAATCTAGTGTTAATATTATCTGGTTCTCTG
Source organism: Schistocerca americana (assembly GCF_021461395.2). Lineage (NCBI taxonomy): Eukaryota > Metazoa > Arthropoda > Insecta > Orthoptera > Acrididae > Schistocerca > Schistocerca americana. Next base: position 198,336,063 of record NC_060126.1, on the reverse strand, counting down.
CATTGCCCAGGCTGTTGCAAGAGTCACTACGGACAGTGTATCTTGTTTCAGTTACACCTTCTGGGATCGTGATGACTGGGTGTTGTGTGATGTCCTTAGGTTAGTTAGGTTTAAGTAGTTCTAAGTTCTAGGGGACTGATGACCATAGCTGTTAAGTCCCATAGTGCTCAGAGCCATTTGAACCATTTGAGCCATTTCATATATCGTAACTATACGGGACGAGTTGGTTTACATGGTATTTACCATAATTGTATTTAAATTCCGGTAGGCACAGACGAGTACACACGAAAACAAATGGTTTCGAGAGAAAAGAAATAATACAATTTTTGCTTGAGATGAAATGCAAATTCATACTTAGAAAAATGGTTCAAATGGCTCTGAGCACTATGCGATTTAACTTCTGAGGTCATCAGTCCCCTAGAACTTAGAACTACTTAAACCTAACTAACCTGACATCACTCACACCCATGCCCGAAGCAGGCTTCGAACCTACGACCGTAGCGGTCGCGCGGTTCCTGACTGTAGCGCCTAGAACCGCTCGCCCACCCCGGCTGGCCATACTTAGAAATTTCCCTGTGAGATAGGAGCTACGCAGAAAACCCTGCGTTAACATTTTATTTAGTATTAGATTGCTGTCAGACCTTCTTTGTCACTGGTGAGACGAACAAAGACTTCGGTCTCGCCATTTTCAGTTCTTTCTGAGGTCGGTTTTGATTAAGAATAATAAAGGAAGCCTGTTTATGATTCTACAATTAGACAAGGACTAAGTTATTAGAGATGGAGGAAAAGGCCTAAGAGAAGACGAATGAGAAAAGAACTCGGCTATGTCCATTTCTAAGTAAAATTGTCGCCAGTCATGCTAAGCTAATTAGGGAAATCACGGGAAATCGAAAGCCGGGTGCCCGAACGAGGAGCCTGTGTGATCATTACACATCCCCAAGTAATTGCACGAGTTGACTGGTTCTGTTTGTCCCTCGCGGATATCGTCATAATATTAGGGTTGTCAGATCTGAAAGTAGAAGAGCTGAACTCGTCAGCGTGTTTAGCTGGACATTTTCTTCTAAATGCCGGAATACCTATTTCAAGTAGAAATAGCCATTTGGTTAGTTTCTGTTGTTTATTAATAACTAGTAACAGTCACGTTTTCGAGAGATCAATCTTATGTCGGTTTGAACTGAAAAATCAGCAAGCAGTCTCATAAGATGACAATTATTATAGCAACAAGTGCTCAGTCTCCTTAATTCCTGAGTCGATCTCGTAAGATAATCTTACGTCAAAATAAACTAAACGGTCTTCATTAAACAAAATAAACACGGAACGAAAACTTGGAGATGTGCAGTAACTTTGGTCGTTTCATTTAGGCTTATAAAAAACTAAGGATACTCTATTTCTCATTTGAATCCACTTTATCCATTGGCAGTTTATGAAAGAAAACATCGTTTCAACGTTGGCATTATGGCCTTTACGGACACAGTAAGGTTATGTCATTTTCGATAATTCAGGATAAAATGGCTCATTACGCTATGAGATGAAATAAGCTGCCTGCTTTTCAAGTGGAAAGAGAGTTCTACAGGTAGAGTCGGGTTTTTCTTGCGCTAGTTTGATAAAATTTTGCCACTGATCAAAAAATTTACTCTCGCCCATGTGGCTAGGGCTGGGGAGGGGACACTGGTCTGGTGTCGTTCGGTCGGCACATTCTACATTGCATCTGTCGCTCAGCGCGGGTGTGACATTGTGTTAGCATCGTTCGAGCTATGAAGAAAAACATTGATACAGACATAATAATAGCATCCTCCTTGAACTTATTTTTCGCACTTAACAGCATTAGGCTGGGAGTGGCGTTTTAGTTGTGTGTGCTCTGCTTCATCGCTAGAAAACTCCTCTGGACTTTTACCTGTAGGGAACACTAAAAGACGTCGTTTATCGACAAAAGCCACGCACATTGGCTGAACTTCGAGAATCCATCGTAATTCATGTGCAAATATCCAACTGAACACGTTGCAGTCAGTAATTCGTGCTGCAGTTCGGCGGCATCGTTTGCATGTGGATGTTAATGGTGACCATTTCGAACACCTACAGTGATATCTTTAAATTGAATTTTAAGCTATACTTTCACCGAAAATGAGACAACTCCGTCAATTTGTTTGCAAAGTTATGGACTTTTAAACAGTTGATACATTTTTTTGGACCCCTCTGTATTTGGCCGGACACAGCCGCGAAAAGCCGAACGTGTCGAGATTATGCGGGACATTTAGTAACCCAAGACGGGATACCAGTTTTGTGTCTTTTGTGAAATACAATATGTAACAACAAAGGCTGTCAATCTCCACACTACTTTGAAATCTTATTACGATCTCATTGCAGGTTTTTCTTCAGGAAGTACTTAATTAGGGCACTCGAACACTTCCAAGCTCCTGAGGCTGTCTTTAATATTGTCCGTCGAGTTATTAATGAAATAGTGCTAACAGCAAGAGTTGGGGCACGCACTAAGCTGCTGTACTTCTGGTTCTCTACAAGGCTCTCTATCCAAGATAATGTGCTGCGTCCTCAGTACCAAAAAATCATCAGCTCAGTCAAGAATTTTGGTCGGTTCCGGTATTCGATATATTCGTACTGGAGTTAGGAAATGTAGATGCGGTGCCGAATCGAACGCTTTTCAGGAGTCCGCAGTGTCAAGTTTACGTTCGTCGAACGACACGGCAGACGTCATCGGTGTGACGCGAAGCATTCGGCGGCGGCGGTGTGCTGACTGCTGACGTGGTCGGCGGCCGGCGGCAGACTCCGCGGCGTCGCGTCTGCCGAGTCGCGTGCCGCGCGCGCCCACGTGGCAACAGCGCGTGCCGCCGCCGCCGCCGCCGCCGCCGCCGCCGTCGCGTGGCCTTGAGACGCCCGCCGCCCCCCGCCAAGCCGCCGACTGTTCCGTCTCGTCTCGTCTAGTCCCGTCTCGTGTCGTCTCGGCGTTCGCTCCCGGCTGCCCCCGTCATGTGCTTTCCCCGATCCTCGCCCGGTCTACGGACTGCATCGCACCTACCTAGTCACTGTCCGGCTTTCTCCACGGTCGTGTTGCAGCTGCCCGTCTCCGTAGTCGCTCCGTTCCGGAGAGTCCCGCTCTCGTCGGCTGCACCCGCAAAAACAAACTTACGTGTTTACAAATAAACCGCATATCTCAGTCTGATAATCATAACTGACTCTGTCAATGTATTGCTGTCGATAGAAAATCCGAAGTGCGCCACTAAAATGAATTCTTATGTAGCAGACGTCGTGCGCAAGCCAACAGAAAATAATTTCAGAGGAATAGCTTCGCAATTTTTCTACAAGAGCTTTCTGAAAAGTTGTTGTTGTGGCCTTCAGCCCTGAGACTGGTTTGATGCAGCTCTCCATGCTACTCTATCCTGTGCAAGCTGCTTCATCTCCCAGTACTTACTGCAACCTACATCCTTCTGAACCTGCTTAGTGTATTCATGTCTTGGTCTCCCTCTACGATTTTTACCCTCCACGCTGCCCTCCAATACTAAATTGGTGATCCCTTGATGCCTCAGAACATGTCCTACCAACCGATCCCTTCTTCTATGCAAGTTGTGCCACAAACTCCTCTTCTTCCCAATTCTGTTCAATACCTTCTCATTAGTTATGTGATCTACCCATCTAATTTTCAGCATTCTTCTGTAGCACCACATTTCGAAAGGTTCTATTCTCTTCTTGTCCAAACTATTTATCGTCCATGTTTCACTTCCATACATGGCTACACTTCATACTAATACTTTCAGAAACGACTTCCTGACACTTAAATCTATACTCGATGTTAATCATTTCTCTTCTTCAGAAACACTTTCCTTGTCATTGCCAGTCTACATTTTATATCCTCTCTACTTCGACCATCATCAGTTATTTTGCTCCCCAAATAGCAAAACTCATTTACTACTTTCAGTGTCTCATTACCTGATCTAATTCCCTCTGCATCACCCGACTTAATTCGACTACATTCCACTATCCTCGTTTTGCTTTTGTTGATGTTCATCTTACATCCTCCTTTCAAGACACTGTCCATTCCGTTCAACTGTTCTTCCAGGTCCTTTGCTCTCTCTGACAGAATTACAATATCATCGGCGAACCTCAAAGTTTCTATTTCTCCTCCATGGATTTTAATTCCTACTCCGAATTTTTCTTTTGTTTCCTTCACTGCTTGCTCAATATACGGATTGAATAACATCAGGGATAGGCTACAACCCTGTCTCACTCCCTTCCCAACCACTGCTTCCCTTCCATGTCCTTCGACTCTTATAACTGCCATCTGGTTTCTGTACAAATTGTAAATAGCCTTTCGCTCCCTGTATTTTACCCCTGCCACCTTCAGAATTTGAAAGAGAGTATTCCAATCAACATTGTCAAAAGCTTTCTCTAAATCTACAAATGCTAGAAAGGTTTCCTTTCCTTCATCTATCTTCTAAGATACGTCGTAGGGTCAGTATTGCCTTACGTGTTCCAATATTTCTGCGGAATCCAAACTGGTCATCCCCGAGGTCCGCTTCTACCAGTTTTTCCATTTGTGTGTAAGGAATTCGCGTTAGTATTTTGCAGCCGTGACTTATTAAACCGATAGTTCGGTAATTTTCACATCTGTCAACACCTGTTTTCTTTGGGATTGGAATTATTATATTCTTCTTGAAGTCTGAATGTTTTATTCTGTCCTCACTACCGGTTGAGCTTATTACATGTCACCGATTTTACTCGGTCGATTTTCCCGCTTCTCCGACGGAAGTGGCAAACCTCTGTCGCTAGAGGGTAACTTTCCGGTATGTAACGTAACTATGTCGGTGCTTCAAAGAAAAACTGAAAGCACGAATTCAGTAAGTTCGCTCACAGGTGGACTGCCCTCTCATTCAACAGCACAATGCCAGGACACGTACGAGCGCAGCAACATTTGCAACAATCCGACGCCTTGGGTTCATTGTCATCGATTGTCCATCATACAGTCACACAGTCTCGACTTAGCCCCACCCGATGTTCATCTGTTTCCAAAACAAAGCCCACCTTCGAGTAATAGCGTTGTGCGGGAGGGGTCGGGGGTCAAGATGTGTATCATGCTCCCAGCGCCACTTGCAGAGGGGCGCCAAATGGTCTTCAAGACAAAGAACATTTTCCGGAAAATATTATTAGAGTAAATTCTATGTATTGTATTACTGTACGTGTTACTGGAGGGGAGAGTGCCGCCAATAAAGTGTAGCGTCATATGCCGGTAGCCAAGGAGGGAGAGGAGGCGCCAATAAAGAGTCGTGCCCCGGGCTCCAGCTAAGTTTGCTACACCACTGCCTCCGAAGACGTCTCTTCGATAGCGATGAAGGGTTGTAAGCAGAGGTGACGTTGTGTCTCCGTCAACAAAGTCAGACATTCTGCAGTGACGGTACCAAAAAACTGGCCTCTCCTTGGGAGAAATGTGCTCGTCGCCAAGAAGACTACGTGGAGAAATAAATGAGTAAATATAAAAAATAAAGATGCTGAATGTTAGCTACCTTTGTTTTATTTAAACGTGTTTAAAAGTTTCCACATAAAAAATTCGGGTTTATTGCTTTTCAGTATCTCCTCGTAGATTCCAGGTCATACCGGATAGTCTTTATGAACATGTTGACTGTTTGATTCAAATGGCTCTAAGCACTGTGGGACTTAACATCTGAGGTCATTAGTCTCCTAGACTTAGAACTACTTAAACCTAACTAACCTAAGGGCATCACACACATCCATGCCCGAGGCAGGATTCGAACCTGCGACCGTAGCAGCAGCGCGGTTCCGGACTGAAGCGCCTAGAACTACTCGGCCACAGCGGCCGGCGTTGACTGTTTGTAAAAGACGAATCAGCTACAGCATTCTCCAAAACACAAACATTTCACTCTCAGACTGAAAAATGAGCCACCAGAACGTCGAAAGTAGAGCTGGAATTACTGTAGTGCTATAAGAAGTGATATGCCACTATCCAACTGGAAATCTCTCAAACGACCGTCATCACCGCCCAATACATTAGCAAACGTCTTCCCGCAAGAATACCTGGAATTAGACATAATCAGGGCAATCTCTCAGCTCATCTGTTCAGAATAGGTGTTTTGGACAACACAGCGATTATCATTCCTTGCGAACCACAACAATGTATTCTTCGCGCTTTACAAATGCGAAGATCGTGGGTGGGAAATAGCGTAGACAAAAATCGTGAATCTAATTTCCTTCTGGTATATTCAGATTATTATTCGCAAATTATCTTCACAATACAAACAGTTGTATAAACTGATCACGGCGTGTCAATTTCACTTGTAGGATTACACATGTTGACGCTCTCAACATACTACTCTGTTTACTATAAACGTAATCAGGTTTTAAAAATTTATCTGTGGACAGAAATTTGTGATATTTCTATGGTACATTATATACTTAATATGTACAGGTGACAGTTATTGAACTACATGAAAAAAACGCAAATTAGTTACAAACTAAGGTGTGCACACACTATTTCAACATGTAAACATCACTACAGAGTTAGGTTATAACATGTTCGATATGCCTGCCATCATTGACAATCATGTGGCGCAGACAAATAACGAAATTCTGCGTGACCCGCTGAAGTGTCGGGACATCGATGTTGTCGATGGCCTCCTGAAGGGCTGTTTTCAGCTCAGCAGTGATTTACGGGTTATTGCTGTGCATTTTAATATAGCCCCACAAAAAGGACTCTCATGTGTTCAGATCCGGAGAATATGGCGGCCAATCGAGGCCCATGGCAGAGGCCTCTGGGAATCCCAGAGTCAGAATGCGGTCCCCAGAATGCTCCTCCAGCATATCGAAGACTCTACCGCTTCTATGGAGTCGAGCTCCGCCTTGCATGAACCACGTCTTGTCGAAATCAGGTCGCTTGGGATAATGGGGATGAAACCATCTTCTAAAACCTCCACTTACCGTTCGGTAGCGACCGTGCCATCAAGGAATATCGCGCCGATTATTCCGTGACTGGACATTGCACACCACAGAGGCACTCGTTGAGGAAGAAGAGACTTCTCGGTCGCGAAATGCGGATTCTCAATTCCCCAAATGTGCCAGTTTGCTTATTGATGAATCTATCCAAATGAAAGTGCGCTTCGTCGCTGAACCATATGCATACTAACTTCCCATCATGCTCCGCAGCCAACCGTGCAGTTTCAACGTCCTAACGCAAACCGTTCAGAAGTTAAAACGATTTTATTTTATATAGTTCAATAATTATCACACTGTTTGTCCTATATCATGAAGTATACTATTATTTTTATTATAATGTGCCTTGTAGTAAATATGAACATGTAGCGTACCAAAAACGAGATTCCTAATGACCGAAGGAAAAAAATCGCAAAAACTTAAGCGTGTAACGCCGCATTGGGTCCTTTGAAGAGGCAGCGATTTATCACTAGCACTAGCGGTGCTGGTAAGGAACAAAGATCAGACTGGTTTCTGTCTTTGTCGACTAACTTGTCTCGGTCGATTAAATTTTATTACTTGCACTGTAGACAATTTCTTGCAAAATAAAACTGTTGTGTCTTGAATGAGCTGTTCGTAGCAAATCCTGCGATAAGTGCACGAAGTGGAAAATACACAATGTAGTGTTGGTATATACAATTACTCGTGACTTCTCTCCAACGTCGGTCGTATATTTTACGATGGGTAAGCCAGTCGTCGACAGTAGTGTATAGTCGCTAACTGCAGCTACATGTCTTTGTTCTGGTCTAACTGTTCTGTTACTTGAGTCCTTTCTGCCAATACTAAGGTTTCTTTGGCAGAAACCGCACAAAATCATGTAAATAACCTTTCACAGTTTATGTTTTTGTGGTTGCCGTCGTCGTTGTCTTCAATCTAAAGGCTGTTTTGATGCAGTTCTCCTTGCTACTCTTCATCTCCGAACAACTACTACAACTAACATCCTTTTGAACCTGCTTACTGAATTCATCTCCACACTTCCCTCCAGAACTATATTGATGATCCCTTGATATTTCAGAATGTGTCCTATCAACCACCCCCTTCTTTTAGTCAAGCTTAGCCACCAATTTCTTTTCTCCCCAGTTCTGTCCAGTACTCCCTCATTAGTTACGCGATCGACCCGTCTAACCGTCAGCATTCTTCTATAGCACCACAGTCCAAGAACTGCTATTCTGTTTTTTTTCTTTTTATTTTTTCCTTAACTGTTTTGTCGTCTACGTTTCAGTCCCATACAAGTATACAGTCTAGGTTAATATCTTTAGAAGAGACTTCCTAATACGTAAGTCTATATTCGATGTTAACAAATTTCTCTTCTTCAGAAACGCTTTCCTTGCCGCTACCAGTCTACATTTTATATCCTCTCTATTTCTGCCATCATCAGTTATTTTGCTGCCCAAATGGCTAAGCCTATCTGTTGATTTTATTGCCTGATTTCTTACTCTAATTCCCTCAGAATCACCTGGTTTAATTCGACTACATTGCATTGCCCTTGTTTTGCTTTTATTGATGTTCAAGTTATATCAGGGGTCAGAACATTGTTACAGAAACAATGAAAAAAGCACGCCAAATTTAAACGAACGCAAAACCTCCGAGATTTGGCGATCTTCTACAGAAGCTCGAAATTTAGCGCGGACTTCAACGCCAGCTGCTTATAATAGTTTTCACAAAGGAACTTTGTCTCGAAACCTGGCAGGGAATCCAAAGAGATTCTGGTCATACGTAAAGTATGCTAGTGGCAAGACACAATCAATTCTTTCTCTGCAGGTAGTAGCGCAAATAGTATCGAAGACAGTACTGCCAAAGCAGAGTCACTAAACACAGCCTTTCGACATTTATTCACTAAGACGCAGCAAATTTTCCACAATTCGAATAAAAAACAGCTGCCAACATGAGTAACTTAGAAGTAGATATCCTCGGATTGGATTTGGGGGGGAGGGGGGATTTCGAAGGGGGTGGGTGGGGGGATATCATTAAAACAAAGGCGTTTTTTGTTGCGGCGGTATCTTCTTACGAAGTTTCAATCAGGAATTTTTCCTCCGAATGGGACAATATTTTGTTGACGCCGACCTACATAGGAAAAATCGATCATCATAATAAAATAAGGGAAATCAGAGCTCGCAGATTTTAGTTTTTTCCGCACGTTTTTCGAGACTGAAATAATAGAGAATTATTGAGAAGGTGGTTCGATGAACCCTCTGCCAGGCACTTAAGTCCGATTTGCAGAGTAGCCATGTAGGTGTAGATATCCCAATTTGAAGAGTGCGTCCATTCTGTTCAACTGTTTATCCACGTGATTTGCTGTCTCTGACAGAATCAGAAAGTTTTTGTTTCTTGTACTTGAACTTGAATACTTTCTCCAAATTTTCTTTGGTTTCCTTTCCCGTTTGCTCAGTGTATAGATTTCACAATTTATGTGAGCTATTAGCCACGAAAACTAAGCTGAATAAATTTACTGTGGCCTTCCAACACATGAGGTAGGTGTCCACATTACAGTGCTGGCCATTGTAAATACAACTCTAGGAAGGATGATACATAACGAAATATTAGCCAGTGCTCGTGTACAGCGTAGTAGGAAAAACACAGGATTGAGTTTGTAGGTGATTTATGGGTAGGTAACGTGCGAAATTTAGCTACCTCTAGCAGTAACAGTCGCTCTATCGGAGCTAGGCATCAAGTCGAACTAAACTTGGACGACAGATACAAGTGCGTAATATGAGGCTGCTTCAACTGCATACCGTACTTTATCAGTCGTAATGGCGCCAAGCGAGACTCGGCTGAAAAGATGACGTGTTACCTACCAGTCTTGTGTTCGGTATTCTCGTTGGACGGAATCACTGTCGATGCCCATCGATGGAAGCCTCAAGAATGGTCGCCGTGCCGGCAGTCGGTGGCGCTACAAACGCCGTCTCGCTGTCAGCGTGGACGCTTCTCCTGCTGCAAACATGTCGGCACGTGACGTAGATGCTGTAAGGCGGAGCCAATGCTGTGTCTGACCTCTCGGGCCCTAGACGCGTGGGGCCGTTGAGATCTGATGTATATGACCAGCGATTTTATATTCACCTGACCATTGTAGGATCTCGACCAGCGGGTGCACCAATTAGTGGATCGAAAAGAGCTGTCTCGACAGGCCGCGACCCTTATGTTGGTAGTGTTTCCAACACGTGCTGGTAGGCCCTTCTCGTTTCACGCGAGGTATAACACCATGTTCTCACAAGTAACCATCAATAAAATGTGATTTCTGGATGAGAGACTCGCTGTATAGATTTTTCTCTTACACAGAATACAGATGGCGTTACTCCTTGGTTTGTGCGGTTGCCCCAAAGCGCTAATCAGCTGCATCTCCCAGCACGTAGTACACTTCCCAGCAGTTTTTCCGTAGTTGTATGCTGGGTACATTGTGTTCCTACACTACTGGCCATTAAAATTGCTACACCACGAAGATAACGTGCTACAGACGCGAAATTTAACCGACAGGAAGAAGATGCTGTGATATGCAAATGATTAGCTTTTCAGAGCATTCACACAAGGTTGGCGCCGGTAGCGACACCTACAACGTGCTGAAATGAGGAACGTTTCCAACCGATTTCTCATACACAAACAGCAGTTGACCGGCGTTGCCTGGTGAAACAATGTTGTGATGCCTCGTGCAAGGAGGGGAAATGCGTACCATCACGTTTCCGACTTTGATAAAGGTCGAATTGTAGCCTATCGCGATTGCGGTTTATCGTATCGCGACATTGCTGCTCGCGTTGGTCGAGATCCAATGACTGTTAGCAGAATATGGAATTGGTAAGTTCAGGAGGGTAATACGGAACGCCGTACCGGATCCCAACGGCCTCGTATCACTAGCAGTCGAGATGACAGGCATCTTATCCGCATGGCTGTAACGGATCGTGCAGCCACGTCTCGATCCCTGAGTCGACAGATGGGGACGTTTGCAAGACAACAACCATCTGCACGAACAGTTCGACGACGTTTGCAGCAGCACGGACTATCAGCTCGGAGACCATGGCTGCGGTTACCCTTGACACTGCATCACAGACAGGAGCGCCTGCGATGGTGTTCTCAACGACGAACCTGGGTGCACGAATGGCAAGACGTCATTTTTTCGGATGAATCCAGGTTCTTTTTACAGCATCATGATGGTCGCATCCGTGTTTGGCGACATCGCGGTGAACGCACATTGGAAGCGTGTATTCGTCATCGCCATACTGGCGTATCATCCGGCGAGATGGTACAAGGTGCCATTTGTTACACGTCTACATCTACATCTACATTTATACTCCGCAAGCCACCCAACGGTGTGTAGCGGAGGGCACTTTACGTGCCACGGTCATTACCTCCCTTTTCTGTTCCAGTCGCGTATGGTTCGCGGGAAGAACGACTGTCTGAAAGCCTCCGTACGCGCTCGAATCTCTCTAATTTTACATTCGTGATCTCCTCAGGAGGTATAAGTAGGGGGAAGCAATATATTCGATACCTCATCCAGAAACGCACCCTCTCGAAACCTGGACAGCAAGCTACACTGCGATGCAGAGCGCCTCTCTTGCAGAGTCTGCTACTTGAGTTTGCTAAACATCTCCGTAACGCTATCACGGTTACCAAGTAACCCTGTGACGAAACGCGCCACTCTTCTTTGGATCTTCTCTATCTCCTCCGTCAACCCGATCTGGTACGGATCCCACACTGATGAGCAATACTCAAGTGTTTTGTAAGCCACCTCCTTTGTTGGTGGACTACATTTTCTAAGGACTCTCCCAATGAATCTCAACCTGGCACCCGCCTTACCAACAATTAATTTTATATGATCATTCCACTTCAAATCGTTCCGCACGCATACTCCCAGATATTTTACAGAAGTAACTGCTACCAGTGTTTGTTCCGCTATCATATAATCACACAATAAAGGATCCTTCTTTCTATGTATTCGCAATACATTACATTTGTCTATGTTAAGGGTCAGTTGCCACTCCCTGCACAAAGTGCCTATACGCTGCAGATGTTCCTGCATTTCGCTACAATTTTCTAATGCTGCAACTTCTCTGTATACTACAGCATCATCCGCGAAAAGCCGCATGGAACTTCCGACACTATCTACTAGGTATATATATATTGTGAAAAGCAATGGTCCCATAACACTCCCCTGTGGCACGCCAGAGGTCACTTTAACGTCTGTAGACGTCTCCCCATTGATAACAACCTGCTGTGTTCTGTTTGCTAAAAACTCTTCAATCCAGCCACACAGCTGGTCTGATATTCCGTAGGCTCTTATTTTGTTTATCAGGCGACAGTGCGGAACTGTATCGAACGCCTTCCGGAAGTCAAGGAAAACAGCATCTACCTGGGAGCCTGTATCTAATATTTTCTGGGTCTCATGAACAAATAAAGCGAGTTGGGTATCACACGATCGCTGTTTCCGGAATCCATGTTGATTCCTACAGAGTAGATTCTGGGTTTCCAAAAACGACATGATACGCGAGCAAAAAATATGTTCTAAAATTCTACAACAGATCGACGTCAGAGATATAGGTCTATAGTTTTGCGCATGTGCTCGACGACCCTTCTTGAAGACTGGGACTACCTGTCCTCTTTTCCAATCATTTGGAACCTTCCGTTCCTCTAGAGACTTGCGATACACGGCTGTTAGAAGGGGGGCAAGTTCTTTCGCGTACTCTGTGTAGAATCGAATTGATATCCCGTCAGGTCCAGTGGACTTTTCTCTGTTGAGTGATTCCAGTTGCTTTTCTATTCCTTGGACACTTATTTCGATGTCAGCCATTTTTTCGTTCATGCGAGGATTTAGAGAAGGAACTGCAGTGCGGTCTTCCTCTGTGAAACAGCTTTGGAAAAAGGTGTTTAGTATTTCAGCTTTACGCGTGTCATCCTCTGTTTCAATGCCATCATCATCCCGGAGTGTCTGGATATGCTGTTTCGAGCCACTTACTGATTTAACGTAAGACCAAAACTTTCTAGGATTTTCTGTCAAGTCGGTACATAGAATTTTACTTTCGAATTCACTGAACGCTTCACGCATAGCCCTCCTTACGCTAACTTTGACATCGTTTAGCTTCTGTTTGTCTGAGAGGTTTTGGCTGCGTTTACACTTGGAGTGAAGCTCTCTTTGCTTTCGCGGTAGTTTCCTAACTTTGTTGTTGAACCACGGTGGGTTTTTCCCGTCCCTCACGGTTTTACTCGGCACGTACCTGTCTACAACGCATTTTACGATTGCCTTGAACTTTTTCCATAAACACTCAACATTGTCAGTGTCGGAACAGAAATTTTCGTTTTGATCTGTTAGATAGTCTGAAATCTGCCTTCTATTACCCTTGCTAAACAGATAAACCTTCCTCCCTTTTTTTATATTCCTATTAACTTCCATATTCAGGGATGCTGCAACGGCCTTGGGATCACTGATTCCCTGTTCTGCACTTACAGAGTCGAAAAGTTCGGGTCTGTTTGTTATCAGTAGGTCCAAGATGTTATCTTCACGAGTCGGCTCTCTGTTTAATTGCTCGAGGTAATTTTCGGATATTGCACTCAGTATAATGTCACCCGATGCTCTGTCCCTACCACCCGTCCTAAACATTTGAGTGTCCCAGTCTATATCTGGTAAATTGAAATCTCCACCTAAGACTATAACATGCTGAGAAAATTTATGTGAAATGTATTCCAAATTTTCTCTCAGTTGTTCTGCCACTAATGCTGCTGAGTCGGGAGGTCGGTAAAAGGAGCCAACTACTAACCTAGCTCGGTTGTTGAGTGTAACCTCCACCCATAATAATTCACAGGGACTATCCACTTCTACTTCACTACAGGATAAACTACTACTAACAGCGACAAACACGCCACCATCAGTTGCATGCAATCTATCCTTTCTAAACACCGTCTGTGCCTTTGTAAAAATTTCGGCAGAATTTATCTCTGGCTTCAGCCAGCTTTCTGTACCGACGTTTCGGTCACCTCTTGTTCGCAATGACGGCACTTTGAACAGTGGGCGTTACATTTCAGATGTGTTACGACCCGTGGCTCTACCCTTCATTCGATCCCTGCGAAACCCTACATTTCAGCAGGATAATGCACGACCGCGTGTTGCAGGTCCTGTACGGGCCTTTCTGGATACAGAAAATGTTCTCGACTGCTGACCTGGCCAGCACATTCTCCAGATCTCTCACCAATTGAAAACGTCTGGTCAATGGTGGCCGAGCAACTGGCTTGTCACAATACGCCAGTCACTACTCTTGATGGACTGTGGTATCGTTTTGACGCTGCATGGGCAGCTGTACCTCTACACGCCATCCAAGGTCTGTTTGACTCAATGCCCAGGCGTATCAAGGCCGTTATTACGGCCAGAGGTGATTGTTCCGGGTACTGATTTCTCAGGATCTATGCATCCAAAGTGCGTGAAAAAAAACGGCTCTGAGCACTATGGGACTTAACTTCTGAGGTCATCAGTCCCCTAGAACTTAGAACTACTTAAACCTAACTAACCTAAGGACATCACACACATCCATGCCCGAAGCAGGATTCGAACCTGCGACCGCAGCGGTCGCGCGGTTCCAGACTGTAGCGACTAGAACCGCTCGACCACTCCGGCCGGCCAAATTTCGTGAAAATGTAATCACATGTCAGTTCTAGTATAATATATTTGTCCAATGAATACCCATTTATCATCTGCATTTCTTCTTTGTGTAGCAATTTTAATGGCCAGTAGTGTAATTTAGTGGCCAGAAGTGTCTTTTGTCCCGTTCGTGTCGGCATTGTTGTTGGATTTTAATTCTGCTGAAACATGTCGTATGTGGGTCACCTCGAATCGTGTAGAAAGCTCGCCCACTGTGTGACAGTTAGACAGAAGTAGTGCGCTAGGGGCGCAGGGTGTGGAGGAGCGGCGGTCACCGGCCGGCTGGCAGGTAGCGGCCAGTGACGCAGCAGCGGCGGCAGCGGCGGCCGGCTTTTTTCCGAAGCCGCTCAGCCCTTCCTTTGTGTCGTTGACTCCGGCGACGTGGCCCGGCGCGGGGAAAAACTTGGATGTGGCGCGCCTCTGCCTCTGCTGCGGCATTGTGTGCTGCGTGGGCGGAGGCTGCGCGCAGCCCACGGTCTCCGGCGGCCAGCGAGCTCTGCGGCAGCGCGGCCTGCTCCCAGCTGCTCGTCGATCTGCGCGACCTATCTCGTTTCTGGCGTCTCTCTTCACCACCTACATGCTGCCCGGGTGTTCCACTTCGCTCGTGCTGCGCAGCGCAGGTAGAGGAGACCAATTCTCCTGGCCAGCGCTCGTCAAAAACGTTTCCCCTTCCACCTGCTCACCCCTCTCCCAGACAGGTGGCGCATTGGTTATGGACGCCCCTTCGGCAGGTAGCCCGTTCAAACTCAAAGATTTAGGCTCTATATGGTTTGCCTAAATCGACCGAGCTAAATACTTCCTATCAAAAACACGCGTCCTGTTTTATTTGTCAATGCTACCGTGAGCACCATCTCTAATGAACTCGGCGTCGACAACTTTAAAACATACTATTACTTCTTCTTTCAAATTGCCTGTGCCTATCCAACCACTGAGGCTACACTCTAAAAAGAAATCTTCTTTTTGCCAATTTAAAATTACCGTTAGGCTACGTAAAAAGTGTACCAGTCAAATTTACAAAGAACTTGGTAGTATGAGCCCACTTACCAGCATAATGTTGCGCTCCCCTAATCCTGAATGCACGCATTGATTCGGGTGGGAAGGGTGTATCCTGTCCCCAGGCAATCTGGCGTTCAACTGTTGTACTGGTCGCCGATATCGTGAGTACTGGCACTGGGACGTAGCTGACGACCGAGCTGCCCTCATTCGTATTCTGTGATCAGATCTGCAGATCTTGCTCACCGCAGGAGTACCTCAACATCACGCAGGGAGTTCATAGAGACACGTGCCGTGTGCAGACGAACATTGTCCTGTTGAAAAATGGTACAACAACACTGTCGCGAGAGAGGTAACAGGATGTCCGTGCCGTGGAAGTTACCTCAGTCACTACCAGCCGTCACCTACAGTCATACCCTACTGCCCCACACCGTGACGCCAGGAACTTAGGTTGCTGCCTGGTGGCCATGTGGAATGTAGCAACCCTCAGGGTCATCAGCTAAACACTGCTGTACACTGTAAATCATGAGAAAAATGGGAGCTTTCCGCAGATGTCTGTCACACATGCCTATGACAGCCATCTGGGGAAGTGCAGAACCGCGATTCATCGCTGAACACAGTGGGACGCCATTCATCAGAATTACATCCTTCCCGGTCACGGCACCATTCCAAATGAAGTCATTTCTGTTGTGGTGTAAGCGTCGGCCTACGCATGGGACGATAATTCCGTAATCCGGCTGCTGCTAATCTCCGACCAATGCTGCGGGACGACACAGAATGTTGTGGGGAGTCCATTACTTGTTCTCGGATGGCAGGTGCAGATATGAAGAGACTATGACGTGCTCGGTGCACAACTCGGCGGTTCTCCCTTGTCAGACAGACACGGCTGACCGGAACCTTGATGACGAGTATCCCCACGTTCGCAGGTAGTCCAACACCGGGACATTGTCACAGCCAAATAGCTCACGGATCTGGATGTTCCACCCTCCATTGAGCTGACCAAATGGAGACCCACAGTAAGACCACTTTCAAATACTGTCGGGTGCTGGTTCTGTCACTCATAGTGGTCATCCAACATCTCATGCTGCTCACGCGCCTTGTTCATCCTACCAGTCCTGGAAACAGCACTAATGCACTGTCATGGCTCCGACACCCGTCACAAAGAAGTGCAACTGTAACCACCTACACGTATACCTATGGCGTGCACGTGTACGAAGTGGCACTGACATACACCTTGTGTTCTGGGCGCTTCACTTCTTTTCTCAGGCGTGTAGTTGCAGTGTGCAGGAATGTAAAATGAGTTGATCTCAGATCTTCAGCCGTGCATGAATCAATGGTAAATTCCAAGAATGATTGCCTGTCGAACGCGCGGGCTCCTAACGATATATATCGAACGAGCGACTCGATGTTGACGACACGACTCTGGTGGCGCGAGTTATGGATATTGACTAGAGCAACGACAAAAGACGAATGTTTATTAAGTTATAGTTAATAACAAATGAAAGTTCGAGTAGTAACTTTACTGATTTTACTCGTCAGCCACGTCTTAATCGTGCACTATTGCTCGTGTTGTGTAAGCTGCCAGCAGGAATTCTTTTTCCCATAACCTGGGTACACTCTTGCTATGTCAGGCAGAGACAGCAGGAGGGTATCAGTAGGATCAGTTTTTCCAGGCAATCTCAAGTTGTAGAAATATAGATATCAAAAGAGATATAACTTTCCACGCTTTATAAACGAGGATTTAGATTTCGTCATGTGAGGCTCACGGCACTCGAATCTGCAACGCTTTCGCTTATTGCTATTCATACCTGAAACGATAAAATATGTCCCCCTGGCAACGCACTACACGTTTACCATAATTCGCGCCACCACAATCGTGTGGTCGACATCGAGTCGTTCATTCGATACATATCGTTAGGAGCCCGCGCGTTCGCTACCTAATCATTCTTGGAAATTACCGAATCAATGAGATAAGTCGATTCGTTGGTTGAATACACGATTATTGTGTATTGTGTACTCAACCACGGACCTAGAAACGTCAGAGTGGCTTCGTCCCCCCGTAGCTCTCATTGGCTCACAACCCCAAAACAGGCCACAGCAGTCCACCCACCCCACCGCCGCCCCACACCGAACACAGGCTTATTGAGCGATTTGGATCCCCCTCGCCCTCCCCCTCCGGTAACGTCTCATTCCAGACGAGTGTACCCCAAATGTTCGCGTAGTACAGTAATTATGGTGTATGCGTACGTGGAGACAGTGTTTACGCACCCATCGCCGACGTAGTGTAACTGAGGCGGAATAAGGGGAACCAGGCCGCATTCGCAGAGGCAGATGGAAAACCGCCTTAAAAACCATCCACAGGCTGGCCGGCACACCTGACCTCGACACTAATCCGCTGGGTGAATTCGTGTTGGGGACCGCGCGGCTAGCCGGGCGGACTTGAATACACGATAGTGTAGCACAGCTGCGGAAAATATTGTTTATAAGGCAGCGGTGTACTGTTAATGTGTGACCTGTGTCAAGCTGTACTGACACAGTCTATGGAATGCATACCTGGATAAACAAGCCCAAATGATTACAGGTTCGCTTCACTGGCAATACATATCACAATAAATGTAGAAAGATCTGAAGTGAAAGACAGCGGAAGACACTAAAACGTGTTTAGAGTTCCTATGAACATATTTTCCGTGTGGCCTCTCCAGCTCTCTATGTACCACTTCCGTAGACAACGTGACCATAAAGTATAGATCGCACAGGGTTCTGTTTCCGCAGCGGACCCGTTGACGGACGTGGCAGTAGCGCGTGTTGCGGGGCGCTGCCGCCGGCGCGCCGTTATCTCGGCGCCGGCTAGTCTCGTCTGCTTCCTGCCTCCCACTTTCACTGGTTCCTCTTCCTCCGTCGGCCGGCGCCGGCCTGTCCCACGCCACCTGGTGCACTCGCTCTCTCAACACCTACAAAGAACCTCTGCTGGACGTCTGCAGTGTTACGAGGCTCCGATTTCAGTAAATAAGCTTCTCGCGAGCACTGGAGTACTGTGGTGGCTGTTTTGTGTCCTGATCCGAGGAAGTCATCCGAGTTCAGCTACCTCTGCTTCAACCGTTTGAGCACGACACAGATGTCACGATCTTCAACAACGAACCAACTGTAGTTATATAAAACGAGAGTTCGTGATCCATCCGACTTAAAAGCCTGGATGTGCGTTAGCAGCCTTAGTAACGAGAACTGCGAATACTAATGATTGTCAAAAAATGGTTCAAATGGCTCTGAGCACTATGGGACTCAACTGCTGAGGTCATTAGTCCCCTAGAACTTAGAACTAGTTAAACCTAACTAACCTAAGGACATCATAAACATCCATGCCCGAGGCAGGATTCGAACCTGCGACCGTAGCGGTCTTGCGGTTCCAGACTGCAGCGCCTTTAACCGCACGGCCACTTCGGCCGGCTAATGGTTGTCACTGCCACCGAGCAGTGGGAGGTGGTGACGGCGAGTGTGTAGCCTACTCTACGGTATCCAGGCGCCAGCAAGAACGCAGTACTGGCAACCTGAAGTTACGGTTATACTGCACAGTGTTTGTGGTGCAACTTAAATTTGTCGCACTCCCTCACTTAACTCACACTTTACTGTTGTTGTTGTTGCGGTCTTCAGTCCTGAGACTGTTTTGATGCAGCTCTCCATGCTACTGTCTCCTGTGCAAGCTTCTTCTTCTCCCAGTACCTACTGCAACCTACATCCTTCTGGTCGTTGGTTGTGTTCCAAAAATGAACTGCTTAGAGACAAAAGTTTCTGCAGAACCTGACCATTATTTTGCAGGACAATGCTCAAGCACGTACAGTTGTTTGACTGATGGAGCTGTTGAGTGCTGTGCCACCTACTGCACTCCCTTGACTTAAGCCCTCGCGAGTTCAACTCGATTTCTAAACTGAAGGAAACACTTCACGGCATTCGCTTCAGAACTGCTACAAATTCGTCGGGCAATAGACAGCGCCGCCGGCCGCTGTGGCCGAGCGGTTCTAGGCGCTTCACTCCGGAACCGCGCGACTGCTACGGTCACAGGTTCGAATCCTGCCTCGGGCATGGTGGTGTGTGATGTCCTTAGGTTAGTTAGGTTTAAGTAGCTCTAAGTTCTAGGGGACTGATGACCTCAGATGTTAAGTCCCATAGTGCTCAGAGCCATTTGAATAGACCACGCCGCTCGAACTGTCAACACAACTGGCACTGCTAAAAGAATCCTACGATTTCCACATCGCTGGCAACGGGTTATACACAATGCTGATGACTACTTTGAAGGTCAGTAAAATTTCGAAACACGTATCTATTTTGAACGAGCTGTAAATAAATGGTTGCCACTATTAAAGGCCCAACCCTCGTATAATACACGAAAGGATTCGAAAATAAGCTGAGAAACTGTGGACAGTTCTGCAGGAAATGCGATTACATTCACAGCTGATAAAAACAGTTTGGATTCAGAGTGTTGATCAAGATTTTATGAATAACATATATTTAGATGTAAGACGCGGGCGCATTATACTGTACCTTTCAGTCTGAATACGGATGATTCTTACTACAGTGCAAGTGAAACTCAATATACATCCTGTATAATGATAAACGTATATTTGGCTCAAATGGCTCTGAGCACTATGGGACTTAAGATCTGAGGTCATCAGTCCCCTAGAACTTAGAACTACTTAAACCTAGCTAATCTAAGGATATCACACACATCCATGCCCGAGGCAGGATTCGAATCTGCGACAAACGTATAATTTAACATGCCGATAATCTAGTAATAATAGCTGACAGCGATGTGTTAAAGAGCTGCTCGTGGATACCTGAGAGGACGAAAAATACTACTGTCACAACCTGTTAGGTGAATGTAAGTGGCAATCTTGGCCTAGATCTTAGTGAGGATGGTTTAGAGTTACTTTTTACAACCGATTATGAAATGAGTACCCGTACTGCAACGAGTCTGATGAGTACTTACTGGATACAGCATTGCGTGTTTTAACGGATGGCTTTGGAATGAAAGGAGCGAGAGGGTGGAACCCGGTGGGAGCGCCCAAACTACTCCTCCCCGAGCAATGCCAATAAGGCCGCCGAGTGTCCATCACCATCACCTCCCATCTCCAAAGCTGAGTGGCCAGCGAGGCAAAATGTCATGCAAGGGATCTGGGCAAGATCTCGGCCGCGTCGGAGATTTTCTTCGTCCAGGGACTAGGAGTTGCGTTATCCCCATCATCATTTCAACCCCATTGTCACTCGAGCCGCCCTAGTGGCCTTTTTAAAAAGGACGACATCGCTGCAATCTATAATATACAAAAAAAAAAAAAATCTCGCATCAGGCGACCGTTCTGCCTGACGGGAGGCCCTAGCTGTTGTGGTTGGCAGGAGAGCCAACACCGTGTTACTAGAGGAAGCCGAAAGGCACGCGTTTCAGCTCACGGAGGCTGGCGTGAGGTCTGGAACAGGACAAGGAAATTAGAATTTAGAAAAAACGGACGTAGCTGGTGGAATACTTAACTTCAATCCATTAATGGTGAACGTCGCTCTTGACGGTACATTATTCACAGTATCAATAGTAACTGGTAATGGCGCCTTGCTAGGTCGTAGCAAATGACGTAGCTGAAGGCTATGCTAACTATCGTCTCGGCAAATGAGAGCGTATTTTGTCAGTGAACCATCGCTGGCAAAGTCGGTTGTACAACTGGGGCGAGTGCTAGGAAGTCTCTCTAGACCTGCCGTGTGGCGGCGCTTGGTCTCCAATCACTGATAGTGGCGACACGCGGGTCCGGCGTATACTACCGGACCGCGGCCGATTTAAAGGCTACCACCTAGCAAGTGTGGTGTCTGGCGGTGACACCACACTAGGTACACGTACATTTTATTTATCACCGTCACTAGACGGATGACCGTCAACGGTGTCACATTTCCTCACGCCTTTGGACGCTACAGAAACATTTGGATCCTGGACTGGAACAGGCCTGAAGTCTACTGATCAGATTTAAGCCGCCACCTCTTCCAAATACTGAAGACTTAACTGCTGTTCTACCGGCACTACTCGAAGCGGCTAACAGAGCGAGGTGGTGCAGTAAACGACTCTTGATTCGCATTAGGGCCGTGCGGAGTTCAAATCTTCATCTACATTCCAAAATTGGGCCTTCCACGATTTCGTTAATCGATTAAACCGATTCCTGGAATGGTCCCCTCGAGAAGTATAGGAGCCACACATTTTGTCGACCGTGGCTCATAGGACGTGCGTGTGCTCCGGTTCCTATCGAGCTCTCTGTCGCGAGGCGACCGCCGTCCCTCGAGACTACTGCGCTCGTAAGACACTGTGCAGTGTTGTGGCGCGGCGCTGGACAGCCCTGGCGACCCGCGCGGCGCGCTCGATACTGCGCGTGCGCAGCTCGCGGCCCGCGGCCCGCGCTATCGACCCCTGGCGAGCGCGGCGCGGCGCGGCGCGGCGGCCGGGCAGGCGGCGCGAGCACACGCTGTCTGGCGCTCTTTGTCCGCGTCTCGCGGCCGGCCGGCGCGCGCGGCACTGTGCGACGCGACGCGACGCCGGGCGACGCGGCGGCCGCGGGTCGACGACACCGACGCCAAGCACTGACCCTCGGCCGCCGGCCGCGGCGCTCTGCCCTAACGCGCCGCCCAGTGCCTCGGCGCGCCTCCCGCCGTCCGCACCTCGGCTGCGGCCGCTTTCCCTCTCAGAGCGTGCTTCCCAGCACTGGACCACCGTTACGGCTCCGAGACTGGTCTCGTGCAACTTCTCCACACTATTCTATCCCGTACGAGCGTCTTCACCTCCGTATAACTACTGCAACCTACATCCATTTCAACCAGCTGACGAATTCAACCCTTGCTCTCCCTAGAAGTTTCTGTCACTGATACTTTCCTCCATTACCAAATTAATGATTACTTCCTGTCTCGTGTCCTATCAGCTGATCCCTTTACTTTAATCAAGTCGTATCCTAAAATTTCTTTTCTCCACAATTCGATTCAGTACATATTCATTAGCTACCCCACCCAGCGATGTTCCGTCGCGGTTAGCACATTGGATTCGCTATCGGGAGGATGACGGTTCAAATCCACGTCCGGCCATACAAATTTTGCCCGATTTCCCTAAATCGCTCCTGCCGGCCGGTGTGGCCGAGCGGTTCTAGGCGCTTCAGTCTGGACCCGCGAGACCGCTACGGTCGCAGGTTCGAATCCTACCTCCGGCATCGGTGTATGTGATGTCCTTAGGTTAGTTAGGTTTACGTAGTTCTAAGTTCTACGGGTCTGATGACCTCAGAGGTTAAGTTCGATATTGCTCAGGGCCATTTGAATCATTTGAACCCTAAGTCACTCCAGGTAAAAGCCGGGATGGTTCCTTCGGAACGTCACGATCGATATCCTTCCCCACTCTTGGATCATTCCTGTCTCTAACGACGTCGATGTCGACAACATTATAAAGTCTAGTCTTCCTTCGTTCGTTCCTTCCTTCCTTAGTCACCCCATTTGCTTATCTAATCTTCAGCATCCTTCTGTAGCCCCAGATTTCAAATGCTTCTACGATGTTCTTGTCTGATCTACTCGAACGGAAAAAGATCGCAACTCCAAGAAGTAGAGCGACATAAAGGAAAGTCAGTAGGGCGTTTGTACATTTGAAAGATGGTGTCTATTAATATTTCGCGCTAGTCGCATAAGAGTGGTGCTAGTAGCGCCACTGTGAAGAGCCAAATCAGGTTTGCCTTAAGTACAGGTTGTAATGGCTGTGAGCGTTAGTTACTTTTGAGACGGGACGTGGTGAGCTGACGTTAGTCAAGAAAATCTTCATGCCCACAAAGACTCCACTCTTCTTCTTCTTGCGCTACGGCCTCTGTAGGACCATGGGTAGCCCCTTCGTGGACTGCATTTTCCTCTTCTTCTCCCAGACTCTCTTCATTCTTTCTCTTCTTCTCTCCCACTCTTCAGTGTCCATTTCTCCTGTCGGCTCCACTGGTGACACTCTAATCTTTTCCTGTATTATTCTCTGTCATTGATCTCCGGCACATTGGTCGGTGTATATTTGTTCCTCCAATTTTCCTTTCCTTCGACCTTCATCCCCAGTTCCAACCAGTCCCTCCGAAGTTCAACTACCCACTTGTTTCCTGTCTTTCTCCTTGTCCTCCCTGTTGTTTCCCACACTCTCTTCGTCATTCTGTCCATACTCGTCCTGACTACATGTCCAGCAAACATTGCGCTTTTGAGTCTGATTAGTAGTTGTAAGTTCTAGGGGACTGATGACTTCAGAAGTTAAGTCCCATAGTGCTCAGAGCCATTTGAACCATTTTGAACATAGTATTTTTCTCAGTATTTTTCTCTCTTCTTTCTCTAGTTGTTCTGTCGCATTTCTTCCTAGTGCCATCGTCTCAGCAGCATATAATACTGCATTCCTCACCGTTGCCTTGTAGTGGCTTATCTTTACTTGTATGGATACATTCTTTTTATCGTACATCTCTCTCGTCGAACAGAAGGCTGACCTCATCTTCTTTATCCTCTGTGTTATTCCCTCCTTGCTCCTGTTCCTTCCTGTTCTCCCAGGTATTTAAATTTGTCCACCATTTGCACAGTGCTTTTCGGTGTTTCCCAGACTGCAGCGGTGTTTAATGTCTTTGTCTTGTTATAGGTGATCCTCAGTCCCACCTTTCTTGCTACCTTACTTAAGTTGTCGAGCTGTGTCTTTGCGTCTTCTTCCGTCTCGCTTACTATTGCTGTGTCGTCTGCAAACGCTAGGCAGTCCACTTTAGCCCTGTTTCCCATTATCAACTCCCTACTACATTTCAACGAGATCGTGTAGTGGGGCTACCAGAAGCTAAATGTTCCTTCTGCGATACTGCAGGACGCCTTGGCAGGAATGTAGCCACTGTACATGATTACTGACAGCGGTGGTCACGAGAATGTACGGTCACAAGAAGATCGGTCCCCGGACGACCACGTGGCACGAGCGAGAGGAAAGGCCATCGTGTTCGGCATGTGGCTCTGCCGCATCGTACTGCGTTCTGCAGAAGCAGTTCAGTAACATCCGGCCCCGCAGAGACACAGCGAACTGATACAAATCGGTTACTTCAAGAAGACCTCCGACCCAGACGCCCTGTCATCTGCAATGAACTGACTCCAAACCACCGCCATTTGCGACTACAGTGGTTTTGGCGACAGCTCATTCGAAGGCAGGATGGAGGTCTGTTGCGTTTTGTGACGACGCCAGTGAAGGCCAGGCTAGTTGAGGGCCTGTATGTGCGAGACACGCTAGACCTACACCTATAGTTATGGTTTCGGGAACGATTTCGTATGACAACAAGAACACTCTCGTGATTATCCCATGCAATCTGGCTGCAAATTTGTACATCAGTCTGATCACTCAACCTATTTTCTGCCATCCTTGAGCAGCATTCAGGGAGTGTTTTCCGACAGGATAACGCTCGCCCAGACACCGCTGTTGTAGCTCAACATGATCTGCAGGGTGTTTTGTTGCCTTGGCCTGCACAATCACCAGACATGTCACCAATGGAGTACATATGGGACATCAGCGGACAACAGCTCCAGCGTCCTTCACACACAGCATGAACAGTCCTTTTAGTGATCGATCTAGTGCAATAGCCATGAAACTCCACTGCACAAACTGACATTCGGCACCCGCACAACACAGTGGATACACGTCTGCATGCTTGCATTCATTATTCTGTCTGTTACACCGGGTATTAATGTACCAGTATTTCACAGTTTCAGTGGCTAATCTGGCTCTCATTTAACCTGTGATCTTGCAATGTTAATCAGTTAAATGTGTTACACAGACAAATGTATTCCCGAAATTTCATTACTCTACATTAATTATTTTTTAGTCTTGCGGTTTTTTGCGTCCGTGTATTTATCAGCCACGTTTTAGTTCCGTACAAGGCTACACTACAAACAAATATCCCCAGAAGTTTCTTTTAGCACTTTTGTTAACAAATTTTCCCTTTTTATAAATGCTTTTTATGCCTTTTGAGTCTACATATTGTATCCGCCCTGTTTCTGTCATAGTCAATCTTTCGCCGCACAAACAGAAGTCTAATTCCTTCTTCGTCGTCTTCTTTTTCTTACGTTTCTCTTCGTCGTATAGCCTCTTTTCAACACATCCATTCCACTGACTGCTCTTCTAAATCATTTTACGTTTCTGATAGGGTTAAAATATTATCAATAAATCTCAAACTTTTTATTTTCTCTACCTTAACTTTAACTTGCTTTTCAAATTTCTTCTTGGTCCCCCCCCCCCTATTGCTAACCCAATTTTTACTGTTCGAATAATGTCGCTGGTACCTTATAGCTCCGTATTATTCACTTTGCAGCCACTGCTTTCCTTTCATGTCCTTCGAAGCAGTCTGGTTTCTCTGCAAATTCTAGAAAACCTTTAGCTCCTTACATTTCATCCCTACAATCTTCAGAACTTCAAAGAGAGCATTCTGGACAACACTATCAAAAGCTTTATGAAACCGCAGTGTTGTGAAAGAGAACGTGTCAGAAATTATCAGTGAAGTAGATCCACCCTTAAAAGTCAGTGCTGGATCAGATATGCACAACAGATGAACCTAACACTAAAGAAGTTTGCCTCCCTAGCAGTGAAACTTAAGTGTGGTATTCTTTTTTCCCAAAATGTAGATCACGGCGAAGTCATGATTCATAAATTGCTAAAAATTTTAATCAAAAGCATGACTTTTGTGACAGTGGATTTATTACGAAACTTTAAATGCACAAAAAATGAAAACTGCTTAACATGAAATTACATGATGCACGTATAATCATTGATTAAGATGAAACTGGGGTAATTCAAATAACGCTTGGTAAAGCTGATTGGTGGAGAATGGGAATTTACTAAATACCATCTCCTCTTTCTAATTAATTTACTGTGCCTTGCCTCTGCATTAATAACAGTGACCGTCTGACTTTAAATAGAAACTGAAGGTATCTCTGCAACTGCCACAGTACTGTCGAACGTGGGAAGCCTGAACCGAAGGTAATGTTGAATCCCCAAGTTCCGCAGACCGCTGACGGCATGGTTGGCTACCGTCAAGTGCGTACCTAGAAGTTAGACGCTGTATGCCTCCGCTGCAGAGCAGAGCTGCCTTCCAAGTCTGCCTTCCCTGTCGAGAGCGACGGCAGCCGTTCCGCACCGCCTCACAAAGTTCATTCTCGTTCCGCGTTCGAAGCCCGAGTCTCTATTTTTTAGAACTTATAAAGAAGGCTGTCTGCGTTCGCGGCTAGAAAATTTCATCCGCCAATCCTTAAAAAAGTTACATTTTCTGCACCAATGGCTTAACTGCTGTTTTGTTAAAAATCTCCCATCAGAAATCGGCAAATCCAATAAACTTGCTTTCTGTCGCTTCGTTTTCGAATAAATCAACTCAAACGAGACATCATACTACTGGCTGTTGAGAGGGATGTCGTTACACGTATTGCCAAATGCATTGAGGTTGACGGACATCATTTTGAGCATTTATTGCATTAATGTGGTATTTACAGGTAATCACGCTGTAACAGCATGCGTTCTCAGAAATGATAAGTTCACAGAGGTACATGTATCACATTGGAGCAACCGAAATAAAATGTTCAAACGTACCTACGTTCTGTATTTTAATTTTAAATTGTGAGTTATATGTTTGTGACTATTGCAGCGCCATCTATCACAAAGCGAAAAAAGTGGTCCAACTAAAACATTCATATTTCTTCACGTACTACACGAATATGTAATAAAAATGGGGGTTCCTATTTTAAAAAACGTAGTTGATATCCGTTTGACCTATGGCAGCGCCATCTAGCGGGCCAACCATAGCGCCATCTGGTTTCCCCCTTCAAGCTAGACAAGTTTCGTTCTTTGTAGTTTTTCGTTTGATGCTTATTTCGTGAGATATTTGGTCCGGTTACTGTCAATGGGCATATGATTAGTAAAATTTCCTAACAACTTTCAGTAACAGACTCGGGTTGTAGATACTGAGAATATTCCACAGATGTCTTTCAGCTTATAGCTAGATTTCCGACAGGTTTTAAAGTCAATATTTTAGTACAGTCTTTCACGTGTTATTCAGTTGCTCATTCCGAATTTATCAGACGCTCCTGACTCTGTAAAGTTATCGCAATAAGGACTAAGAATCGTGTGATTTGAAATTAAACCAATGAAATCATCCCAAATACTACGAATTGTAAAATGTACGAAAAAAGCTATACAGGAAAATGTAAAATCCTTACACACTACTATTAAGAATGCAGAAAACTTAATGTGAAGTAAGTGTTACTTCACCATCCTACACTGCAGCCGTGTTACAAGACACTACCATAACGTAACTTTGAAACAGAATTTTGATCAGAAATCAAGACTGGAATACGTCTAACGCCAAATCAAAT
This sequence comes from Schistocerca americana, assembly GCF_021461395.2. Taxonomy (NCBI): domain Eukaryota; kingdom Metazoa; phylum Arthropoda; class Insecta; order Orthoptera; family Acrididae; genus Schistocerca; species Schistocerca americana. Next base: position 198,308,069 of record NC_060126.1, on the reverse strand, counting down.
GGATTTGACCAGATGATTTGTGAGAAGATTGCTCTTCAAAACGTCCCGTTTAATTTCGTGAAGGCTCTTGGAATTCAACTCTTAATGCAATATGAAATGCCAAACTATCAGATAAGGTGACGCCATTCCTTTTTTATTTTCAGTGCGCGTACGAAGCTGTCTGGAAGGCACTCTTTGAAACTGTAAAGACAGCAGTGATGAAATGCAGAGCGCTCTACAACGTTTACAGAAATCAGACTTCTGTTATTAGAATCAAAGGACATGAAAGATAAGCAGTGGTTGAGAAGGGAGTGAGACAATGTTGTAGCATCTCTCCAATGTTATTTGATCTGTACTCTCAGGAAGCACTAAAGGTAATCAGGGAGAAATTTGAAAATGGAAGTATAGTTCAGAGAGAAGAAATAAAATCATTGCAGTCTGGCGATGACATTGCAATTCTGTCAGAGACGGCAAAGGACTTCGAGGATCAGTTGAATGGAATGGATGATTTCTTGGAAAGATGTTGCAATATGAACATGAACAAAAGAAAGACAAGGATAATGGAGTGTAGTCGAATCGAATGAGTCGATGATTATACAATTAGATCAAGAAATGAGACACTCATAGCATTAGATGTAGTTTACTATTTCAGCAGCAAAGTAACGTTTGGCCGAAATCAAGAAGATATACAGTGCAGACGGCAACAGAAAGAAAAAAATCCTGAAAAAATTAAATTTGCTAACATCGAATACAAAATTTGAATGTTATGACTTTTCGAAGGTTTTTGTCGTGGAGTGTAACTTTGTACGGAAGTAAAATGTAGATGACATTCTGGTAACGCAAGAACAGAAGCGTTTGAAATGTGTTGGCATGGAAAAATACTGACGATTAGATGGGTAGAATCGAATAACTAATGAAGAGATACTGAATCGAATTGGAAACGAAATAAATTCATGACGCAACCTGACTAAAAGAAGGGTTGGGTTGCTTGGAGGAGGAGACCAGACAGCGAGGTCATCGACCTCATCGGAGAAGGGAAGGACGGGGTAGGAAGTCGACCGTGCCCTTTCAAAGGAACCATCCCGTCATTTGCCGGGAGCGATTTAGGGAAATCACGGGAAACCTGAATCAGGATGGCCGCATCGTCCTCCCTAATGCGAGTCCAGTGTGCTAACCACTGCGCCACCTCGCTCGGTGATTAGAAGAAGGAATCAGTTGATATGTCACAACCTGAGGCATGTCTTCGGATTGGAGACAGCAACCACAATACAATAACAACAACAACAACGCGTACTTTCATTGTACCTTATAGTTGCAAGTTGAGTAAGAAATTTATCATGAAGTTGTTACGTTATCCTAAAATTTAGAAAAAATAAATAAAATCAAAACGAAGAATCAGAAAATAGGAAATGTGAGACACATCGGAATTCGTTACTAAGGCCCATAGTATGTTGGAGGTCAAGAGCTGTATTCAGCTACGAAGAGAATGGTTGAAAAACGAAAAGAGCATGAAAACAATTGTCGCAATTACGAAATGCATAAATCAGCTATATCGGGTACACTTCACAGCTAAGAAACCGCAAGATCGTCTTTGTTAAGATCCAGGTTTTGGCAGCCGCGAGCAGATACCAGAGTAGATTCTATAGAGGTTATTGCACACTCCAATAATTTTAATAGGAAAGAGGAAGGTGTAAAGATTTAGAGATACCTGGTACTTTTTTATGGACAGAAGATGCACCTGCGACCAGTATGCCAGTGGTGGGTGATTCCGACAGTATGGACAACACGTGACAGTGGTCAAACTGCTATCGAGGTCGAGAAACAAGTGACATCTCGTCTACGTGTCGCGTTGCATTACAGCGTTGTTAGCTTCACCCACTGTGTGAATCTGACTTACATTCGAGCCACACCCCCTCCTGTTCACGTCGTCGTCTTACGGGATCGATTCACTGGTTTTCTGAAGAAAATGCCTAGAATCGTCGCCTAGAGAATTTTGAAAATTTAAAAGTTGTCATAATATATACATTGTAAGTGATTTTCGTAAATTTTTGCCGCTCTCCCTTTACAGTAATGGTGTTACAGATGACAGGCTATTTATTAAAAAACAGTTAATGTGCTACATGGCATATAAACTACTGATTAAAGTAAAAACTATCACAATAGTAACTAAAATGTTTAAGCTAACTTTTCCATAGATATTGTAAGTGATCAAAAGTTAAAAATAATTCAAAAGTGTAAGAACGTACTGATGACTGTACAGATGCATTCGAATGAAAAAATAGTGGAAAGAACTGGAGTATCAAAAGTGATTTGAACCCATTCCCATAATTGTTTACAAAAGTAGTTGAGCAAACTGCATATGGGCTCATGCTGCATTGTTGTCACATCTACCCTCTGTCAGAATAATCACCTTCCCTCTCACTCCCCTCCTTTCTAGGCCAATTGGATGAGATATAAATGACAGAAGAGTCGTTATCCTATTGGCTGGCGGAGCTAGTTCTCCCTCTGTGGTTGCCAGATTTCTGGGACACTTAGTGGTATAATGTATTGCCGAATTAGCATAATTTGATTTTTATCTCTGAACTAAATATCCAATTACCAAAATTTATTATACAAGATGGTATGATCAGTTCCCAAACTTTCTCCCTATCCCCAAGAGGAAATAGGTCCTGCACGTGATGTTTTATTTGATACGATAGTGAGAACACACTTGTGGAATGATTTACAGTACCACGTAAAGAAATTTTAAACAAAATTATACTCTTAACCAATTGCGCAATTACTCTTTAGATGTGGTTCTATGTTGAATGGACTTTTTTTTGTGGTCACGAAGGAAGGAAGAAAGGCAACAATTATGAGTCTTTATTATGCAAAAAATTCCCCAACAGATGTGATGTATCGGCCAGCTAACACAGACTGCTATTTGCGCATCCTCTGCCAAGAAGTGCAGCTAGCTCAAAGTGCTCCAACACAACAGGACACTGCACTCACATCACCACTCTCAAAGCCGGACCGGTTTGTGCAGTGGGCAGCATCTCACCTCTATCTCACTTCCCTTGCTGCATTAATTCAGCCCTGTCGTGCTGGCAGGGTCTCGTGCCATGGTGTTGCCGCCAAAAACCAGTTCACCATCTCACCTCACTGCAGTCAGGGATGCACTACGGTTGAAGTGACACCTTCTTGTCCCCAGCAGCTAGATTCTTCACATGTGTATGTGCTGTGAGACTGTTGGGCCATCAGCTCAATTCACAGTCACATAATCAGAGGATTTTTCTGTGACTGACAGCGGACTTAATATAAGACTCAACGAACTGAATTTTTAGGCGGGCTTTCTTTAGTTAATTCTCCAGGACCACACCCCACTGCCTACACTTGACAGTAGAATTATACACATGCCAGCATTCATTATGATGGTGAGGGAATTTTGGGACTTAGGGGATGACATATCACAGGCAAATAAAATGTATGCACCTCCACCTGGACAACCATCCTTGCCACAAGGTCAAAGGGGGCGTCAAAATGGCGATGCAAAAGACATCAAGGCTCGGCTATCCAAAACCCTCTCTCCCAAGGTCAAAGGGGACAGCAATATGGCGATCTAATAAGGTTTTTAAGCTTAGGCTCTCCACAAATCCTCCTCCCCCAAGATCAGATGGTTAGCACTACTGTAATCGATGGACATTCTGTGCAGATATGTAGCCCCACACTACCCCTGCATCCCACGTTCCTCCATAGTAAGAAGCAGGAAGGACACATTTGCTACGCTGTCATATTGTCTGCTATAAACAATTACGCCGTCTTTATTACAAAACATTGATCATGTGAGAGTAGGACCCACGCATTGAGGGTTCCATATAAACTTTATTGCTCATACGACAGGTTGCAGAATTTATCCAGCATCAGATACTCAGGAATAGTTACTGCACATACTAGATGTTGTAGTGTAGATGTGGCGTCTCAAGTTGTATGTGAAACAAACGTTTGCAGACAAGGTTGCTTATCGTTTTACACGAGTCTGTTAACACATCTCTGATTATGAATAAAATCAGAATACGTGGTTGGTTGATTATGACTGACCAGCGAAGGAGCAGAAATAATATAAATGATCCAGTGGATAATGTCGGAAGCTCTCTATGAAGTTGCGAGGATCATATCGGGTCGATATACCCCATTCAGAAAAAATCTAACAAGAAAGCTGGTGGAACTCAAATGGGAATCCTTGGAAAAAAGACGACGTATTTCTCACGATTCACTATTGGGTAAATTCAAAGAAACTGCATTCAGCGAAGATTGTGTGACCATTACGCTACCATCAATGTATATCGTGCACAGTGTTTATAAAAAAAAAAATAAGAGAGATTGGGGCACATACAGAGACATATACTCCAGGGGTTCGCAAACTTATCCTCTGACGAAACACTAGGAGAATCCTGGTACTTTGATAGAACGCCTTGATTATTTCAAAGGCGAATAGAAAGTGGATATTACAAGAGAGGCATTCTGCATCACTGATAGATTTTACTGTTGAAAATAAGTGAGAGGTAATGTTCTGGTTGACATATCACTTCCTCTCACATAGTCTCGGGCGATGAACCCAAGAAGAAACTAGGTCTAATACAGGGATATACTGGCTATTATTCTTTCCAATTGCAAGAAGCAGGGATGTGGGTGAACATAGTCTCCACCACACTCTCTAAGCAGCCTTTGCTGTAACATGTTTAAACTGTAATGACCCTATAACAATCCTTTCACTCGAAAATTACAACTACATATGCCAATTCCGTTAGCATTTTGGAGCTTCAAAGCTCATGTTTCTGGTCGATAAATGACCCAGTGCCCATATGGATGTCTACGTGGGTACAGATTGTCAGCCGAGTCCTGTACCATAGTCGTGACACTCCTGCACTATTTTACGATAGTACAAAAAGAGCTGCCCTTCTTTGAATTGTTATTCGAAGGTCTTTCCTCATTCACATATGGTAAGGGCCCCATTCCGTGCAGCAATACCCTCCAAGAAGATGTGCGAATATAACCAAGGTGTATGCAGTCTCTTTTAACGGATTTGATGCACCATCTAAGTATTGCCCCAGGAAAACTGTGACGTAACTGGTTAGTTACATGTCGCAAGCGACCATGGATATAAATGTTGCTGTTGTATTACCGGAAATTTTCTGGATGGAGGAAGAGGGCTTGTGGAATCTGGAATATTAAGATCGTTAATTTCCATTGCTGCAATGTGGTGAGAAAGACCAACTGCAAGTTTAGGACGTTCGATGACCTAGGAGTAGATTTTCAGGACATTTCCCCTTGGGAGTGGAGCAGCGTGAGAAGGCTGGCGGAGGTAACGGTGCTCCCATCCTGGGGTACCGAAAGGCGCCTTCTCAGAGCCGTGCGAAATAAAAGTCGTCCCTGAGGTTGTAACCAGAAACGCCTTCGGTCTTTCTTAGAAGCATACCCAGAGAAAGAGCCACCGCCATACTACCGTGTATATCTTGGGAACTAGCAGCATTTTGCACTCAACCGAATTTTCAGCCAATTGTGGTGAAAGCTCGTCCAGTGCATACTTCTAGTCAGCTCACAGAAATACAAGTAGTAGTTTTGGAGAAAATTCTGCGAGCTTTTCCTGCAGTTTTGAACTTGAGGAGAAATTCTCCGCAGTCACGGTGGCAAAACTCGGGATTTGTCCCCTACACAGTAGCACATTGGAGCGGTGAGGAAAGACAGTCGGGTTCGAGGACGTGGTGTTAAAATTTCGTCGGACGTCTCGCCGTGGAGATACCGTGATGCGTCCGGCCCAACCATGTGCTTCTTTCGCTGTCTTTTTTGACTTAGTGTCGCCGTTACCATTTGCGCTGTTTTGCGTCTGAGAAACTTGCAATTTGCGTTTTTATTTCACGACATGAGTTTATGTGTATAGAGGATTTCTTCTACTGGGACTGTGAGTCGATCTTATACAGTATTATTGCATTTGCGAATTGCTCAGACTTTGAAAGGTTTTTGGCTTGTAGAGTTGGAGTCTTCTACAGAACATTCAAGCGCCTTCAGGATTTATTCAATGCAGTCAATATAGACAGGCATTTTGTCTCACGACTTTCTGGTTGTAATTCCATCATAGCAATTTCAATATTGATAACATGAACTGTCACTACACAGCGTATACGTTACAGTATGGAGGTGAGTGCCACAGAAAATAAGTAATAACGCGTCCTGGTTGCACGTATGTGGTGGAGACCCTCTGAAACTGGTCTACGTGACAGTGTGAGCTGGCGCGGATTTGAAACGTGAGAACTCCCTCGATTGGCAGTGCTAAGGTGCAGAGGCACGTGGCAATTTCTCGGCTGTTTGGCCGCAATTTTTACAATAAAGATGCCATATTTGTTGGTATCGAACAGTGCAACATGGCCGTATATGTATGCTTCCTACTTCCTACTCCTGGGGAAGTATGGGTTTGGCAGCGGGGGATTTGTGTTCAGAACATACAGCTACACACAGTGTCCATCATTTACAGTGATAGCAACTGTCTGACTTTGGGAGAGCGTGAGATGTGGAGGACCTAGCCTTGATGCTGTCTTCTGTTGCCATCTTGCTGCCCCTTTTAATCTTGTGACAGAGGTGGTTGGGGGGGGGGGGGGGGGGAGTGTAGTGGGGGGGGGGGGGGAGGAGGAGGCTGTGATGTGTCGTCTACATGTCCTAAAATTCCCTCATCATCATTATCAATTAATTGTGGCATATCTGTAAATTCTTCCGTCAGGTCCATTCTGTGTGTGTGAGTGTGTGTGTATGCGTGTGTGTGTGTGTGTGTGTGTGTGTGTGTGTGTGTGTGTGTGTGTGTGTGTGTGTATAGTCATGCAAAAGTAACTATCAGCCTTAAAATTCAGCGTGGTTGTAGTTTAAATCCGCTGTTAGCTAGAGAAAAATTCTCTCATTACATGTCTGTAAATTCAGCTGTTGGTCCGACATTTCCACAGTACGAGGAAGTCACCTACGTTCCGAATGCCTCCAGCGTCGGATCATATAACTTCCACCGCATGACATGATACATCCACCAATGTCGACGTTCCTCCCAGAGACTAATGTGGCGGCGCTCGCGATGTCTCCACCTGTCCAGACCCAACAGACCTATGCTGCTGTACCGGAAAAACCCTCTGCTGGCCGATCAGTCATCCTGGCCAATGGCAGAACTCCGCGCAGTGCCATCGATACCACCGAACACAGCAGGCACCACGAACAGCAGGATAGCAATCGATTCATTTCTTGTACCAACTGAAGCTTTTGTGCCGGTGAGACGTGAGTCAATGCCGTAATCCAACGCAGAAGACCACGGACAAAATCAGTGTTCAATGAAATGCCGAAAGCAGCGCTGCAAGACCGTGTCAGAACACAGCAGCACCCTGCCGCCGGGGCAAGAAGAAGTGATCCCGCAGGACACCATTGCCACTGATTCAACCCTGCAGGGTGGGCAGTGGGACAGATGGCGTCCGGCTGCCAGTCCTGTGCGGTGAACAGTGATCAGCAGGCTGCGAGCCCAATCAGCCCCTTTTTATCAATCACTACGGCCTTATGCAAGTAGGCTGAAGACGTGGAGACTGAGCAAGACACCAATCCAGAGCCTGCTGAAGTGATGCCAAACCATCCTGTCTGGACAACACCTGGATGGCTGTGGTCCGTGGGCTGTGACGTCTCTCGTGATGTCCGCTTCTCTCCACCACCACCATGGATAACCCAGTCCAAGCACCGCAGAGCCAGGTTTACCGCTTGGCCACTATGAATATTAACATGTTTGGCTCCCCTGCCAAAATCCAGCTCCTGAGACGAACAATACAAGCCACAGTCGACTTCACATTGCTGCAAGAAGTGTGAACAAATTTACTCATGGACATTTATGGTTGTGAAACATACGCGATGCCTGATGGGCCTGCAGACAACAGTGTGGCGATTTTGATGTGTGATGGTGTCGGAGGCCGACATCGCTTATCTCCCCTCCTCTCGAGGATCAGCGGTCACTGCACTCCACATCTGATTCTTAGTGTTTAGGCACAGTGAGGCGCCACCAAACATCGTGACCGGGCCAGGTTTACTGGCGTACCCCCCCCCCCCCCCCCCCACTTTTTCGTATGACAGTATGAACCCATCATCTTCGTCGGCGATTTTAATTCCGTCCTTCAGTCCAAGGACCAAATTCAGCGCTACACGCCATGTGTGAAACTTCCCAAGATCTTCATTAGTGCGACACTTGGGAAAACGTTCACAGCGCATCTTACCATTCATTCGGTAAGCTGACCGGATCGCATCTATGTGTAACAAGTTCTTACATGAGGTGTGGTGGCTGCCGAACAATGACCTCTGGCCTTCTCTGATCACAGCACCTATATCTGCTCGGTGCATCTCCACTTTCCCCAAGTGTGGCATAGTAACAGCTTTCGGGTGATGGATGTAACTCACGTACAGGACCTGGAGTGCTGTCGACATGTCATCGTAATGTGAGCCATCTGTGAACGACGTCATTCTCGACATCCTCGACTTTGGCGCGGAGGCTCCTTTGTGCCGAACTGGCAATCTGAAACAAACTTTCGCAATTTGTCTAGAACACAGCTACATGGCACAGACGCTGAACTTTTACTGTTTCGTGCTCAGGGACCTCGACGCTCTGTTCCCACCGCTACACAGACAACGGAGAAGGAGGTTATAGTTTAACATCCCGTCGATAACGAGGTCATTAGGGATGTAACACAAGCTCGAATTAGGGGAGGATGGGGAACGAAACCGGCCGTGTCCTTTCAAAGGAATCATCCCAGCATGACAGACAACGAGAACGACACCGTGGCGCACATACTATCTTTGACGAAGAACCGATTAGAAGGCGCAGTACTCCGCTGGTGACAACACAACCAAACAGCCGCTGAGGTACCCGCCAAGAATCAAATTGTATCGGACAAGCGCCGACGCCGTCGACGGTTAGTCACATGCCTTCCAATGCGAGACGTTCACTCTTGTACGACCCAAGCAACCATAGTGAAGGTCATGGAGGATCTTTTTCGTCATCTCTACCAGGAAAGAGCCGTAGATGAAGGAGTGACTATGGCAGAATTACAGTATGCGCCATATACTATCGACACGGCAACAGGGACAGCATTAACGGAGGAAATCTTGCCGGAAGAGGAGATGCGATCAGTAAGTCTCCAGGCCTCGATAGATTACCAGTCGACTTTTATCGGACCTTCCGTGACTTCATGATGCCCCACTGGGTTACGGTGTTCCGCGAACTCGTGTCCCGAGACTGCACTTTACCGCCTACTTTAGTCGAAAGACATTTATACTAGTACACAAGCCAGCGGGAGGGAAATCGGAATGACTGTCGGCCAGGACAAAATATTTTGGCAGGTCACAATAAGACGACATTGCCAATGATCCTCGACCCAGAACAGACGTCGCAGAATGGAAATGCAAATGTACAAGTTTTGAGACTGAATCGTGTAGCTTTTATCCCTCGGAAAATTTCATTTGCCCCTTAGGCGTAATTACCCACAGGTTTGGAACTACTGATCTAAATTAAGACAATCTGAGAGTGTGGGCGTATGTCCTGTTAGTAATGGGGCTGTCATAAAAAGCTTCCTCGAGGGGATTGGTGCACTCTACTAGGTGAAGTTTTCGACATATGTGAAGAATAGGGCACCATGCATGAAGTATATATAACATTAAAATCGCAAAAAAATACATTTTTAAAATATTTAGTGTTAATTGTGAGATACAGTGGATGGTACGACTTTCTTTGATATCATATTAAGGATCAGCACTCCAAAACCGACAAGCCACTTCGATTAAAAATGTTTTTAATTATTAAGATGTGTAATCAGTACCAAATTAGTCACATTAGAGCCATCGGCGAGTGGTGTGCGGGTTAGTGTTGCTCTGCGTGCAGAGTCGCCGAGTTGAGCCGCCCGCTGGCGGCGTCCCTCCACTGTGATTTCCGGCCTTCCGGTGTTTCGCCTCAGTCGAGCAGCTGCAGCGACACAAGTCTTCGTATTGCGGCTCTGCCACCGCAGATGTAGTGAGGTGTTAACAGGGCCTCGGCACCGGCTCTGCACACTTGCTCAGCTTTCTGCCATCAGCATCGACGCGCTCCGGTCGTTCTCGTATCTCGTTTCTCCGCAATCCTCGTTCTTCCCCTTGCTAATTGCCTATTGTCTCTCTAATTAAAACGCGTCATTAATATCCGTCAGCGCCGGCCCGCTGGCTGCGCCTCTGCTGCCCGCTGCCTGCCGCCGGACTACACATCACACTCTTCCCCTCGCTCAGGCGGACAGTTTTTTGTCATTCGTCAGATATCGGTGACGACAGGAAATCTAAGAACAAGTCTGTACCCTTCGGAATAATGTTTAGGTTACAGCAATTCCTAGCTCTTTACGAAATACCGCATATTTTTCTGACAAAGAATGTGTGTAAACCACATACATTAATCATTTTCTCTAACTAGCAAAAAAACTCAAGTAGCTTATAAGGAAACACAAAATGGCAAGTTGTGTGTTTCTCAACAAAGCCACGCTAACGCGCACCGTAGCTAGAAATTTAGAGCAAGACACGCTCAGAAAAAGCACAGTTTCACTCTCACCACCCGTTGGTCACTATTGCATTTGCAGTGATTCGTTTCCTTTGTCCATATTTTGTATGTGGAATGCTTCCTTCCAATTTTTGCTTTGCCGTGGATAGTACTATTTATTTGTCATTCTAAAAGGATAACATTGATTTTGAGTATTATGGTTTCAAATTTCTTTTAAGCCTTGTGCTGTATGAGAGATGTGGCAGTTTACTGTTTTCCATCGTTTCATTATAATAATCTCCGACAGACGGCACCTCAGTAAGTCAAAGCGCTGCCGCCAAATTGTCAATCCGTATAAAATTTGTTTATCGTTTGCAGTCTACCCTAAAATATGTACGAAAACTCTGATATAGAATAATATAGAGGACAGCAGGAAAAGCGACGCTTAAGGAAGATATTTGCATGTAAACTGCGTAGTTTTTAAAAACAGAAATAGTTACACATTCGGCAGCCATGTTCTGATGGTCCCTTGAACGTATTACACTACTACAAACCAAACTTAATCATGAATCTTCATCACAAATAAAAAAGGATCGAGGATAGCTCAGTCAGTAACAGCACTTGTGCACGAAATGCGTTGTTGTCGCTCGGAGTTCCGGTCCACCACACACTTTTAATCTTGCAGGAAGTTTCAAAACAGCGTACATTCTGCTTACCAAACCTGTCCTTTTCGCCCACAATAGTTCTCACCGAACTGGAGCGTACAGAAGGAGGTTGGAATAATTGGTTGCACAATCAATATAAACTAAGGGAGGGAAGTCGTATCTGACATCCACCTGTGAATCATGTAAAATTTGTTCTGTGTGTTACCATATTTTGACTGTTTGTTTGTTTGCATTCTGTGGGACGAAATTTACAGGACCAGCTCAGCATTTGCCTCGGCGAGCGTGGGAAACCCCCTAAAAACCACTCTCAGGCTGGCCGGAGTACCAGCCCACGGTCGAAGTTTCGATCTGGGCCTGGTTCACCTTCCTGATTTCGGGAGCTAGCGCGCTGCGAGATATGGTATACGAACAGGTCAGGTTTTAAAGATACAGTCGACTTAAATCCTCCTGCCAGGCTGTATTTACGACGGGTGCTACTTACAGACGGAGGCAGACAAGTACTTAGAGTACTGGAGTCTGAGGAGGACAAGCGACTTAACTCACCTCTAACCACTAACATGCTGCGTGTGCTTCACTGTCAGTTTTTTATGTTTGTCTATTCGTATGGTGAGTTCTTTCAGACACTCACTCACATAGTCCTTCCTCACTGGACAACAATGTACGGGCCACTCGAGTGTCAGACGGATCGCCGTACCAGCAGTGTGAGCGCGCTATGAGAACTGAGATAAGATAGGGCTCTCGAACGAAACGGCTTCAAACGTGAGACATTCATAAGCATTAAAATTTAGGACATCGGTTTCAAACCAATAGAATAAGTTTGCCCAAAACACACCTGCAACGTGTGTTAGAACGAGCTGCCTGTATCCGTCAGCGGAGTAATTGCAAGCGTGCATGATCGAGTAATAACAGAGAACTACCTTCTGGTTCTGTGTACTCGTAGTCCATCCGCACATCCTCTGCTTGTTAAACATACCTGCCCTTACCTGGGCTGCACTCGTTCTTAATGTGCGCTACAGCTTGTTTAGCATACATGCTACTTGCATTGATCGAAACAGCCAACGGCACTGCCGCATAGCACCGGTTCCCTTCAGATCACCGAAGTTAAGCGCTGTCGGCTGAGCTAGCACTTGGATGGGTGACCATCCGGTCTGGCGAGCGCTGTTGGGAAGCGGGGTGCTTTCAGCCCTCGGGAGGCAAACTGAGGAGCTACTTGATTGAGAAGTAGCGACTCCGGTCTCGTAAACTGATCTACGGCCGGGAGAGTGGTGTGCTGACTACATGCCCCTCCATATCCGCATCCAGTGACGCCTGTGAGCTGAGAATGACACGGCGGCCGGTCGGACGGAGTTTTGTTTTATTGATTAAAACAACTCAGGATGTGGGTCGTACAACGCTTGGTTCAAATGGCTCTGAGCACTATGGGACTCAACTGCTGAGGTCATTAGTCCCGTAGAACTTAGAACTAGTTAAACCTAACTAACCTAAGGACATCACACACATCCATGCCCGAGGCAGGATTCGAACCTGCGACCGTAGCGGTCTCGCGGTTCCAGACTGCAGCGCCAGAACCGCGCGGCCACTTCGGCCGGCCTACAACGCTTGTTAAATGAAAATCTACTCTGGTAAAAACATTTATAAACTTAACTCACTAACTACTCCACTCTGATATTACAATAACGCTACTGCTATGTGGGACTTTGAAAACGAAACATCAGGAAAGTTTTGATTCTGCCAGTAACTATCCCCGGTATTCTTCAAGGCGATAAAAACTGACACCCTCCGTTGCAAAAAAACTATTCAACACAACACCGAGAAACTTCACAACCAAATGATAAGCATCGTCCTACTTGCCAATCTGCAAGGCGAGGAATGACGCAGAAATCCATCATAATCTTTATTTATTTAGGCTGCCAACATCCAAACCTGAAGTTGTTCTTACAGTAAAAAGCATAGCTTCACACTTCGTGTTCTTCCTCAAATAATGCCCTGCGACACCTATTTATAATTTTTGTGCCGACTATAACGTCACACATGTCACTTTTCCTAACAGATACAATTTTGATAGGATTATGCTACCCACAAATTCTTCCATTAGTAGCTCTCTAGTAACACCGTTGTAATAATTTTACGTTCGCACTGCCTCCTCAAAAACGTAATTTGCTACTTTTTATTCCCCCATCCGTCAGGCGTAGGGACGAGTGCTACTACCAGTCGCCAAGGTGTGTCTGCCTCAGGGTTGGTAACGGGTGTCTGTCCCAGTGAAGTGTGTCTAACTTTTAGCTTTCTCCAGTAGTAACCACGCGTCAAAACTTCAGAACTCCCCTAAAGCTTTACCCTGACCCGGTGTTTTTCCCGGGCACTCGGCAGCTCTCTCAGTGATCGGAGGTGGGTGTCAGGAGCTCCAACGAAATCTGTCGTATGCGCTCAACTAAATTTGAATTAGGCCTGTCTAACGATCCAAAAGATGGATTAATATGTGGTCTGCATCTGTCAGTATTGAATTAAACTGAGCATGTATTTAGAATATCTCCCACTATCATTCCTTCTCTAACTGTACTGATTCCATTACCGAACTTTAGTTTTCACGAAATGCGTCGTCGGTGAAATGAGATATCATTTGCCACATCACAGGCTGATAAATTAGCTATGAGAAACGAATTTCTGTTGTTCTGGAACAACTAATTTCATAGTAGAATTACAGAATAAACGAGTTATCACAGCTTGAAGGAAATTGGGGCAAAGGCGGGTGATGTGATGGTGATTAGAGTTTGCAGTAGATGTTTTCAGGAGCTCTTACTGCAGAACTTACAGCTACTTCCATGATGGGAAGCACACCGCTAACCGCCCATCTGACCAGTCAGCGTCCCAGAGACTGGAGCCGTTTCTCCTCTCTGAAGTAACTCCCCAAATGGCATCAGGATTTTGAGTGCACGCCATTGGACTCTTCGTGCCGTCTGGCCAATTACTTGGCAGCGTCCTGAAGGAGTGTAAGTGGGCAAGTAGAGGTCCGCCGGTGGAACTCACACTGACGACAGACCTGATCACGGACTGGGGCCTTTAGGCTGATCGGCGGCTGTCATACTGACTCCTAGACTGCATGTGTAGTGGCAGAGCAACAGGTACCAGCCGTGTACCCATTGCTATCTGTGAGCTATGCATTTTGGGACAGGGCGTCACTCAACCAGAACTTGGTTGCCGTTCCCAGATCCCGCGGCTTCAACACAGACGGCCAACTCTCGACTCTCTGTATCTAACTACACCAGCGTCACACAAATTTCCGATGTTTGTTATTCTAGCGAAGGTATTCTTCCAGGCATGGTTTTGCGTTGCCCGCGTTATTTTCTTCAGATTCTTTCTGTATTATATAGAATCTCTTCACACGTGGGGTAAGGCTCCATCTGCGAAATGCGATTGTGGAACAGCCGGGTAAACCGTGTGTCATACTTTTAACGATTTGCGATGGCAACGAACGAAGCAATTAATTACGTTGAAAATGTAGATGTATGTCTGTATATTACATGTGTTATTGTTTGTCCTTAAAACCCTTAGGATACTTGAATTCCGGTATAGTTTCATACTTTAACTGGTATTTAAAAGGGCTTCTCTTTTTAAGATTATTGCACGAACAAATGGTTACTGGATAAAAAGAAAATATGTTCCTGTGGGCAACAGCTACACAAAGTAGCGGATCTGAATAATGAATTACTTTCGTAACTGCTACTACAGAGAGACTTTGGTAAACCGAATATTGTAAGTAAACAACTTGGTCTCCTTAAGAACTTTTTGCGAAACCTTGTTTTCACCTTTGAAACGGCACATAAATTGAGAACATTGCAATACAAACTAGTCTGCAGCAAACAGAATTTCGTAGCTGTCATTGGTACCATTAGTCACTCATAAAAAGATTCGTAACTTCATTACGAATTGTTCCGTCATCAGCGCTGTGTAATACAGCTAGTAACTTCGTTTTTCGGCAGTATACACAACTCCGTATGCGTGGATAAACTGTACCAGGAACAGTTTTGAAATGAATACCCATTCACAAGCACTTCTTTAATATTCGTAGAGTAACATTTTGTACAAGAAAGTGTCTACACGTAAATTTGACAATGAGGTTGCCGCTGACACAGAACACGGCAGTCCATTGATGGACTGGCACGTCTCTTTACGTGTAAGTCAGCTCATCTTAATCTCATTCATTCTCCTGCCGATTAATAAATTCTTAACGCTGATTACGAGTAGTACCAGTGATTGCGAGAATTAAGCCGACAACTCCCATCTTAAAATTTTCCCTATTCTCGCGGTTGCTTGCACGTTACATGTTTCTGTAGTTGCACTTTTTGCTGGGGCATCGTGAGCCGAGGAAAGAGCAGAAGCGTAGAGCAGTGCCTGGGAGCCTCGTCGACCTCGCTGTGGAGGGCAGCCCAGTCTTCAGAGGAGAAATCGTGAGTTGACCCTGTGCAGAATATTGCTGTTTTACAAGCCGAGCCATGTGGTCAAGGCACAGGTCTAAGTAATGTATTTTTCTCCGACTGGACCGCGTGACCGCTACGGTCGCAGGTTCGAATCCTGCCTGGGGCATGGATGTGTGTGGTGTCCTTAGTTAGGTTTAAGTAGCTCTGTTCTAGGGGACTAATGACCATAGATGTTAAGTCCCATAGTGCTCAGAGCCATTTGAACCATTTTTTTCACCGACTGGCAGCTTCCTTGAAGGCAGTGGAGTGGGACGCCAGTCGGAAATCCAGATTCTATTGTCTCGTGGGAAGGGACACACTTGTGCTTCATTTAGAAATTCTTCCCTCTCTTCGCAAGGGCGACGTCGCGACATCTCGGCACCGCTCCCTGCGAGGTGAACAGACTTTCGTCTAGAAAATAGCGAGAACAAATTTAATTGGGTAATCTTAAAAATGTAACAGAGAGCGGGAGTCAGGACGCCAACTTCAGAAAATTTCAGGCACGGATGATCAGCGTTTTGGCTGTAGTAAAGACTTGACAGAAGAGAAAGTGATTGTCTGAGAACAGTTCACGTGGAAAGGCAGACAACTGGCTACCTTTGTAAAACTTTTCCGAGGTGTGAGATTAGTTTGCTAAAAATGTTATCATTGGCCGGCATTTGGTGGAGCTTTTCCATTGGCGAAGAAGTACGCGGACTTTGCAGAGAGCAGCGGGTCGAGACAGATTTTTGAGACAGTCGAGTTCTGAGTCTTCATTACATTCTAGATTCAGCATATGTATAAATGTCTCCACATACATATCTATACTCAATATACCAATGTGTAGTGCATGGCAGATGTACTTCCCACTCTCCCCTTACTATGGCTTCTTCCAATTCGATTCACATATGGAATTCGTGAGCAGTGATTATTAAAAAAGGGTCCGTGACAGCTGTAATGTGCCTCATCTTGTTTTCGCGATTCCTTCGGAAGCGACACTGTGGGAATTTGGTGTTTTCCTAGATATATGACTTAAAGCTTGCTGTTAAAACTTTTAAGTGGGCTTTTTACGGAATAGGTGGCGTCTGTCTTCAGGCATCTGGCATTGGAGTTCTTCAGCATCTCCGTGATGCTGTCCCATGAGTCAAACAAAACTGTGACCACCGTGCTGACCTTCCTTGTACACGCTCCATATATCATATTACTCCAATGGTGCATGGATCTCAGACAGTTGAGGAATATTCTAGAATGGGCCGCAAAAGTAGACAGTGCATCTTACCTAGTATAATACCACTGAATGAAGTCTGCCAGCTGCTTTACCAACAGCTGAGCCTTAACGATCGTCCTATCTTATACCCCTGCAAACTGTTACACCCTGGTACTTGTGTGAGTTGACAGATTGCGGTTGTGGCTGATTCATACTGTAATCTTGGACATTACGTTTATTAGTTTTGTGAGCTACACAGTTTCACATGTCTGAACATTTAAAGCTAGTTAGCAATCTTAGAATCCCTTTGAAATATTATCAAGATTTGATTTGTACAGCTTTTTTTCATATGGTAGTTCATTGTGGATAACTAAACCATCTGCGAAACTTCTGAGGTTGCTTTTAACATTGTGTGCCAGGTCATTGAAGTAAAAGACGAACAGGCAGGGACCCAACACGCTTCCCTGAGGCACGTCTGAAGTTATTTCTACATCCGCCGATGATTCTGCGTTGAAGATGACATGCGGAGTCTTCGCTGTCAAAAACTCCTCAATCTCGCCATAAATTTGGGTCGGTATCGGATACGATCGTACTTTTGGGAATAAATGAGTGTGTGGCACTGAGTCAAATGCTATTCGAAAGTTGAGAAGTTCCGCATGTACCTGGACGCCTCAATCCATGCTGTTCAGGATGTTGTGTTAAAAAAGCGTGAGTTGGTTTTCGCATGACGGGCGTTTTCGAAATACATGCCGGTTGGAATGGGGCAGGTCATTCTGTCTTCTTGGCTGAACCGTTTGCAATATTGTTTCGCAGCAGTGCGTTTCGAACGCTTTCATCCCCATTGAACACGTACATTTGATTTCAGTGAATTAGCTAAGGGCCGGTTTTCACTTAGGGCACCGTGTTCCGGCTGTGCTTCGACTGTGTTCCAGATGGTCGCGTCCCGTGCATTCCCGTATAACATACCATTGGAGCAAGTAGACGAGGATGTTGTAGTGGCTCTCGGGTCTTTTTTTAGTTTTATTAAGGAGAAAAGAAGAACGAAAAAGAAAAACGCCGTTACTGGGTTGACACTCTATTCTGAGCTAGAGAAGTAAATGGAGAATTCCACACAATATTTAATAGGCTCGCTGATGTTCCAGTGATATTGGTAAAATATTTTAGAATGAGTTTTACTAGCTTCAAGCATTTATTGCAAATCCTTCTTCTTGAGCTTCAGAAAAAACGTTCGCAGTGGGGAAAGTATATTTCAGATGGGGAACCACTGGCTGCGACGCTAAAATAAGAACTTCCAGTTGAACGTACTATTAATTTCGTACATAATTACGTATTATTTTTGACAGGTTTATCATTGATTGCTTGTTGTTTTGTTCATTCTATTCATTCGCTTCAATGTCGGTTTCGTAGATTTTTGCTAATGAGAATTCTCAATTTTGTATGAGCTTCAGTTGTAGACTACCTCCTTCATTTGCTCCTGTAAGCTCATCTGAAAGCTTCTGTGTTAGATCGGGAAACGATATCATTTGCTTTATCTTCGAAAAAGTCATTAATTTTCGTTCCTTTTCTGGCACTTTGGGCGGTTACCGTGGCTCACTCTTGGCTCTTACACCATCAGTCAGTGCACTACGCAGACCGTTATGAGCGCTTCCATGCGACCCTTGGCTTCAAGTTATCTGGCCAGCACGCCTTAATGTTGTAAAACTTGCATCAAAGGAAGTACTGCGACCCACCGAGGATGGAACGACCTCAAATCCTCGTTTATTCCCCATTTGCATCATCTAGAGAACATTGAACTTTGATGAAAACCTCGCGGTACTGAAAAAGCGGAATTAAAACTGCATTTCGTCTTCCAGTCTCCATTTCTGTGTTCTTTGCACCGTGACCAGATGTATTTTTGCGTCGAACTCGAATAAAATAG
This sequence comes from Schistocerca americana, assembly GCF_021461395.2. Classification (NCBI taxonomy): domain Eukaryota; kingdom Metazoa; phylum Arthropoda; class Insecta; order Orthoptera; family Acrididae; genus Schistocerca; species Schistocerca americana. The sequence continues at coordinate 198,289,330 of NC_060126.1, read as the reverse complement.
GAACTCAGTAGCGCTCATTTGCGTCTCCATTCATCACCTGTAAGTAAGTAAAATTGTAGCTGAATGTGTAATAATTTATCACTGTTACCTCCACGAAGTACAACAAAAAGTAACTCGAACAGGAAAACTAAAGCTATTCTTAATGGATTTGTTAAGCTTCTCATCGATGTCCCTTCATGATTGTCTCTGACAAGAGAATTGTAATCTTTATGCGGCGAGTTATGGATGCTGTTGAACAAGTATTACAAGCTCCTCGTCCATGTTTACAAAAAACTCTCAGAAGCTAGTCTGAGGTCAGACAAGAGACATACGTTCGAGAGAGATTCGTAGCAATTCGTGCATATGCGGAAAGAGCCAAACACCGAAAGACCACCAACAGGCTCCGTACCTGCGCCTCGAGGTAGTTTTCAACATAACGTACTATGTTCCCGCTGCGCACCTGTTATCTGTCATGGAAACGCTCTCCCGACCGGTAAGATAGCCCTACAGCACGACAGGCGCACGGCGTGGACACATTGACGACACACCAGGTTATATGTAAAATAGGTACTTGACGCCTATACAAAGCGAATAGGAAAAGTTAGTCGCGATTCCATGCTTCGTGACACACAGCACAATAGAGGCAAAGTATGAACACGGAACCCTATATGGAAACCGACTCTGTTTGCCTCACATATCAGAATGCTCGCAAAGACGTTGTGGTACAGCGAAAGGGAAAGCCAACGCGTATCAGATGCGGGCGTAATAAAGCCGGGAGTTGGCACGACTTGTACCAAACAGAGCGTGCGCAGGCGCCTCCTGGACAAGTGGGCAGGCAGCGGCTGGCCACGGCACCACACCAGACTAGACCCGCCTCGACACGACACGGCAGGACACGCGGGGCTGCGTGCCGGCGCGGCGCTGCGGGCCGCGGTATTGACGCAGCGGCCTAGGGCGGCGCAGCCGGCGGCGGCCTTGGGCCGGGCCCTGACGACGGCGCCGTCGACGGCGCGCGGGCGGGCGGCGGCCGCCGCTTCCGGCCGGGCTGCTGCGGGCCGCGTGCTATCGACCCCGGGGTCACCGCCGCGCTCCCCTTCCGCGCCTCCTGCTCGCCCACCGTCTCCACACTCACCTGCACCACTTACTCGCTTGTCCAGTAACACGTCGCCCGATACGCACCCTTTGTCTTTCGCGGGCAAGTGCTCTACCACCTGGAAGGTAGGAGGCGAGATACTGGCAGAAGTAAGGCTGTGAGGACGGGGCGTGAGTTGTGCTTGGGTAGCTCAGATGGTAGAGCACTTGTCTACGAAAGCCAAAGGTCCCGAGTTCGAGTCTCGGTCCGGCACACAGTTTTAATCTGCCAGGAAGTTTCGGTCTCCTAGTAGCAGAACATAACTATTTCCAGTGAGTGATCGGTTCAGTTGGACCAGGGGACCCAGTGTATTCCGTGCAGTCACAGCATTATGGATCCACCACGAGCTTGCACAATGTCTTGTTGACAACTTGCGTACACGGCTTCGTAGAGTCTGAGCCACATTCGGTCCCTACGATCAGCTCATCTGGCCACGCAGTGGTTTTCCAGTCGTCTAGGGTCGAACCGATGCGGTCACGAGCCCTGGAGAGGCGCTGCAGACGACGTCGTGCTGTTAGCAAAGGCACTCGCGTCTATCGTCTGCTGCTATAGCCCACTGTCCCAACAGATATGTTCGTCGTAGGTCCCACATTGATTTCTGCAGTTATTTCACGTAGTGTTTCTTGGCTGTTAGTACTGATAACTCTACGCAAACGTCGATGGTGTCGAGCATTAAGTGAAGGCCGTCAGCCACTGCGTTGTCCGTGGTGAATGGTAATACCTGAAATTTTGTATTCTTGACCCTGTGGATCTCGGAGTATTGAATTCCCTAAAGATTCTCATGCGCCTACTCCAACTACCATTCCGCGTTCGAAGTCTGTTAATTTCCGCGGTGCAACCGTAACCACGTCGGAAACCTTTCCACATAAATCACGTGAGTAGAAATGAGAGTTCCGAAAATGCACTTCTCTTTTATACCTTGTGCACGCGATACTATCGCCATCAGCTTATGTGTATATCTTAATCCCATGACTTTGGTCCTCCCAACGTATGTGTATCGGTATTTGTCCTTCGGCAGCCAAGAGAATAATAACAGCAGCTTCGTCTTGTTTGGACGCATTGGATAATGACTTCGCCATAGTTCACGTTTTCGCATTTACCGCACGCACGTCGGGAAGACACGAATACCACTGTAATCCCTCGCCTACATGTCAGTGCTTATATACCCACATCGGAGTGACGCTACGTTACACATACGCTGCAGCAACGCCCTCAAACGGAAACATATAACGAGCAATCAGAAAGTTACCGTTTGTGGCCTTCGAACAAGTGTTCCTACAGCTCAAATGAGTGCAGATCTTCGGACCTCGTCGGCATTGCAGTCTAAAGTATGCTGTAGTTGGAATGGATAAGTGACTCTTTGCACAGTAAGTAAATACGAGGCGTCTCTTTTCTAACAATGTCCATATATTGTTCTATACCATTCAGTAACTTCTTTTAATCAAAACTTTAGAATATAGTGAACTTAGTGTAAGACTGTATACGTGAGTTTGTGACAGGTTGTTACATCAGTGAGTGAATAGTTAATATCCATATTCTTCCTCTGTTTTCCTCGGATTTCTCCCAGTACTGTATTATTACACTACGAACATTGCCGCGTTATCCCATCCTGCGACGACAATGGGTGGAGCGTACACCTAAGTTCATGACCTCGTGGATATACTGCCATCACTGCCCCACCTTGAAAGCGCTTAGCGGCATAACAGAGTTACTTCCTATGTCGTTATAGTGCTTTAAAGATCACAACCATCATTCGTCGACTAGGTAGACATAGCGTTACACATCACTCTACTCTTGTGATATGTAACACCAGAAGGTCAATCACAATTCTGGATTCCACATATGCGGAGTACCTCACCGGTGGCGCATCCCCTCCAACTCACTGCATTCTCAAACTGTTCGTGGTCTTTCACGCCATGCGGAAGATGCCATCACTGCCTGCAAGCTCGTCTTTGATATCTGTATATCGCATTTCATCAGGGGTACCGAGCGGATGATGGAACAGGGTCCGTTTTTTGTATGAAAGCCTTTCTTTGTCCGATTCTAATGATTTGGGGTACGGCTGACGAACAACAGATGTCGGATGTGATTGTCCTGCTTTTTCTTCTCGACACCTGCCTCCGTCCTTCCCCTGATGTGGGGGTGCAATGTCCATAAAGTTCTAGGTACACCGTGCTGACTGGAGTTTCTCGCTCCTAGCAGAGTCTGTCGGACACCTGAGGAGTCGTACACCCGTTTGATATACGAACTGCATCAGTTATTTTTTTCTGTTAAAACACAACAACAATAAAATAAACGAATTAAACATTTCTAAGGGCCTGGAAAGTTACGTTTTTCGCGGTTTCCTCAAAAAAAATCTAGGGAATTACCGGAATGATTCTCTAAACAAGGGCACCGCTAATACCCATCTTCACTCGTATTCCACAGAGATAGTTTTCCATTTCAGTGATCTCGATGTAGACAGAGCCTAATTTTTCTTTCGTCTTCAATGAACATCGAGCCTCAAACGTCGCCATACAACAAATGAAATCTAATTCGTTCACTTTGTTCTTTCCTGATACATAACAAGGACGGGACGAGAGGAATTAGCCAAATGTGAATAAGCAGTTTACTGTACCTCTGACGGAAAACGTAATAAGCTGTTGGTGCAGTTTGAAAGATACTTAGTTGAGATATTACCTGTAATTAGCGAAGGGAATGAGGAAAGGTAGAAAATAATATATCAACACTGCATCTCCGCGGTTAGTATTTGGTGAAACTGATAGCAAAGAGCGCTGTAGCTCTGCAGCTGAGAAGTCGCGAGCATTGCTTGCGACACGGCGCCTAGCTGATCCAGAAATGCGTTACCGCGTCAGGTGTAGCTGCGTCATGTCGCAGTTGCCTTCGCGATCCTCCAGAAGGCAGAAGTCACTACTAGGGATGCTCCGTACGAGATTCAATACCGTATTTTCTGTCGATATCAAAACTCGAAACTGCCGATATCTGAATAAATCTGTTTAACAGTATCGATACCACAAATGTCTCAACTTTTGATTACTTGCTTATTTTTAAAACTTTTCTCGAACATAAAAAAATTATTTAAAAATTTAATTTGTGTTGTTATTTCATGGAACAGCTTAATTATAATTTAAAATAAAAACTTAAGGAGAAAAGGACTAATATTTTAACCACAAAAAATATTTATTTTACGAAGACACTAACGAAATTAAAGGTAGCTACTAGTTGACATTGATTTAAATCAACAGGGAAAGTTGAAAATTTGTGCCTGACAAGGATTCGAACTCGGATCGCGCTGACCACTACTCCATCCGGACACAGTGGTCACTGCAACCGCAGGGATAAAAAATACTGTCTCTTCTGTCGGACAATGATCCCTCCAGTGCAGATGCGCAACAAGCTCCAAGTCTCAAGGAAGTCGACGAAAAGTCACGAGGATATGTTGAGAATTTGGTCTGACGGGAGGTGTGATATGGTAGTGTGTGTAGTTGCGATGACCACTGTGTCAGTATGGCGCAGTGGTCAGTGCATCTACCTAATAGGCAGGAGACCGGGTTCGAATCACAGTCTGGTATAAATTTTCGATTTATTTTATGCCAACGAAACGTGATATTAACAGAGCAGAAGCGTTTTCATAAGATAATGGTAATCATTTTGACTACAGGGCAAAGTATGGTGATATGTTGCGTGAACCATCTGGAGAATAAAGTCAATAGCTGAATCTCTTTTACAATGCAGTCAGTACATTTTTAATATTATTGGCGCGGCGACGAGTAAAAAGTAAACGAGAGGAAGGAAAGGAAAGCGGGCGCGCCAGGGAAAGAAGGGGCAGAGCTCAGCGCAGGTCAGGCGGCCGCCTCGCAGCCTCGCCCCGTCTGGGCCGGGCCGTCGCCTTCCTTTTTCGATACCTCCCCCGCGGCCGCCATCTGCGCCAGTGGTGTCCAAAAGGCGCGCCGCCCGCCGCCGCCGTGTCCCTTTGACCCCTGGCAGCCTCAGCTGAGTGAGCGGCCAGGCGGCGCCGCCTCCCACCGCTGGTGGCCAACGACCTGACACCCACACTCAGTACAGGTAGACGCTGCGTTAAAACGTCTGCCCCACGGAAACTTGACTGTCCAGGATCGCCCCACTACCGACACTGTCGGCTTCTACCGTCAACCTCTTCTTATACAGCCGAAGCAGTGGTAATCATGAAGGCCGCCAAGTACTCTTTAACTCTGAACAGCGAAAAGATTTTATTTCTGATTCCAAGCGCATTCTCACTGCCTTAGACAAGGAATTGGGAAAAACACAGCAGTAAAGCTGTTATCTACATAGCCAACTAACTGATGGAATGAAACTTCCTGGAAGATTAAAACTGTGTGCCAGACCGAGACTCGAACTCGGGACCTTTGCCTTTCGCGGGCACACAGTTTTAATTTGCCAGAAAGTTTCATATCAGCGCACACTCTGCTGCAGAGTGAAAATCTCATTCTGGAAACATCCCCTAGACTGTGGCTAAGACATGTCTCCCCAATATCCTTTCTTCAGGAGTGCTAGTTCTGCAAGGTCCGCAGGAGAGATTCTGTAAAGTTTGGAAGGTAGGAGACGAGATACTGGCGGAAGTAAAGCTGTGAGTACGGGGCGTGTCTCGTGCTTGGGTAGCTCAGATGGTAGAGCACTTGCGCGCGAAAGGCAAAGGGCTCGAGTTCGAGTCTCGGTCCGACACACTGTTTTAATCTTCCAGGAAGTTTCATATCAGCGCACACTCTGCTGCAGAGTGAAAAATCTCATTCTGGAACTAATGGAATGGTTTGTGAGAAATAAATATATTTACACAGACGTGACAGAAGTCATAGGATACCTCACAGCATCGTGTCGGACCACCTTTTGCCCGTCATAGTGCAGCACCTCGACGAGGCATGGACTCCACAAGTCGTTGGGAATCCCCTGCAGAAATATTGAGCCATGCTGCCTCTATAGCAATCCATAATTGCGAAAGTGCCACCTGTACAGGATTTTGTGCGGGAACTGGCCTCTCGTATATACCCCTTAAATCTTCGGTGGGATTCATGTCGGACAAACGGGTGCCCAAATCATTCGTTGGAAATTTTTAGTATGTTCTTCAGACCAGTCGTGAACACTTGTGACCTAGTGACATGGCTCATTGTCATCCTTGAATTTCCATCGTTGTTTGAGAACACGAAGTCCATGAATGGCTGCAAATGGTCTCCAAGTAGCCGAACATAAGAAATTCCAGTCAGTGATGCGTTCAGTTGGACCAGAGGATCCATTCCAAGTAATACAGGTGAAACCATTACGGAGCCACCACCAACTTACACAGTGCCTGTTGAGTCCATGACTTCGTGATGTCTGCGCCACACCTGAACCCTACCGTCAGCTCTTACCATGGGACTCATCTGAGAAGGCCACCGTTTTCCACTTGTCTAGGGTCCAACCGATTTGATCTCGAACTCAGAAGCGTCGCTGCAGACGTCGTCGTGCTGTTAGCAAATGTACTCGCGTCGGTCGTCTGCTGCCGTAGCCCATTAACGCCAAATTCCACCGCACTATCCTGACGGATACGTTCGCCGTACGTCCCACATTCACTTCAGCGGTTATTTCACGCAGTATTGCTTGTCTGTTAGCCCTGACAACTCTACGCACACGTCTCTTTTCTCGGTCGCTAAGCGAAGGTTGTCGGCCACTACGTTGTCTTTGGTGATGGGTAATGGCTGGAATTTTGTTTCCTCGGCACATCTGGGCACTGTGAATCTCAGAATATTGAATTCCCTAACGATTTCCGGAATGGAATGTCCCATGCGTCTAGCACCAACTACCATTCTGCGTTGAGACTCTGTTAATTCCCGTCGCGCGGCCATAATCACGTCGGAAACCTTTCCACATGAATCACCTGAGAACAAATGACAGCTCCGCCGATGCACTGCCCTTTTGTACCTTGCGTACGCGATACTACCGCCATCTATGTGTGTGGATATCGCTATCCCATGAATTTTGTCATTCCAGTATATACGTTTTAGATAAAAGCTTATGCAGGTGTTCTGTATAACGACACGGTAAGAGGATGGGAAACGTACCTTGATAGCTAGGTAACTGACACCGACGTCTTACATCGAGCAAAACTGAAAGTTAGATTTTAATGAAAAGAGATGGGAAACATCAGATGTAAATAGGGAAAAATGTCATAGTGGGTTCAATCCCACGTAGCTCGTCTGCCTTGGTTTCGTAACACGACAGTGCACCACAGAGCTGTCTCTGAGAGTCAAAAACGGCAGCGCTTGAATTCACGACTGTGTCGCCTACAAGTGGTGGTGGTGGTGGTTAGTGTTTAACGTCCCGTCGACAACGAGGTCATTAGAGACGGAGCGCAAGCTCGGGTTAGGGAAGGATTGGGAAGGAAATCGGCCGTGCTCTTTCAAAGGAACCATTCCGGCATTCGCCTGAAACGATTTAGGGAAATCACGGAAAACCTAAATCAGGATGGCCGGTGACGGGATTGAACCGTCGTCCTTCCGAATGCGAGTCCAGTGTGCTAACCACTGCGCCACCTCGCTCGGTTCGCCTACAAGTATGAAATAAGATAATTGCGAATTCAGTAATTCGGACGTTGGAGACTTTAATCATTTAATTTTCCCTTGTTAGAAGTTGTAATAACATGCCTCGCAGAACGGAGAGCTCGGGGTATCATTTGTTACAGAATTACTAGTCTTTTACGACAGAATAATACAGCAGTTCTTAGATGTTTAATAACATTTGTTTTAGTTAACAGTTTTAAAATTGGACCAAAATCCTATAGAGAAGTTGCAATCACCATTTTAGAGGTAAATTAACGTAATTGTTTGTATCTGAAGGAGTAGTGACTGTACAAACCTGTTTGTAAAATTTTTTGCATTGGAAAATTTAATTATTACTTCTATATTTAGTGCACTTAGCGAGTACGCGTAACAACGCACTCAAACACGGAATACGACGGCTTGGTCACTGTTCGGAATATTCTGCATAAAATGGTAGCAACAACTCGGAAGCATACCAGTTATCAGTCTCGCAGATAAAAACTGAAAGATCTCGAAACAGATGTTCCCAAATACCCTTATATCACTCTTGTAAATGCGCAATCTTCTCTTGCAGCGCAGAGTACAGGGTGCTCGTGTGTAAGTTGAGAAGAGCTCGGGGCGTAGATGCAGTCTGTGCGCGAGATTATTAAACGTTTGCCGGGCATAGCGGCCATCTGGGTGTCGCGTGTTTAGGCTGTGTCTTACACCTGCCCGGATAGCTTCGTACCCCATCTTGAAAACGCAATATCATCACCATGATGATGAAATGCAACTTAAGGACTGATGAAACACGACGACCGAGAGAGGTAGCGTATTGGTGTGAGACAGCGGACAAGTGTTTGTCAGGACCAGGGTTACGATCTCTGTCCGGCCACCCTGACTTGGCTTTTCGTGGTTTCCGTAAATCGCTAAAATGCTGAGATACTTTCTTAAAGAGGGCGCGGCTCATTTTATTCCGCTTTCTTGTCCAATCCGAGCTTTTGCCTCGTCTCAAATGACGTCATCTTTGCCAGGACGTTCAACCCTAACCGCCCATCCTTTCTTTTTCCGTCAGTTCTCGAAACCACACAATAGAGTTCACGCAATCGCCAGATAGTTGGCGTACACGACACTCTTCCTTCTGGGAGGTCAGTTGCTGACGATACAACACAGGACGCAAAGAGGAAGCAAAAATGTAATGCCTGTGCATGCAGCGACCTTTATATAACGCGATAATGAACAAGATAAAGATAGTGCTGCTATCTGCAGAAACTCCTTTAAAACCTAGCAACCATATACGGATGTGTAGAAGTAAAAAGTTAGAATCAGCTGGAAGAAAACTGGTCAACAGGAAATGTAAATTACAAATAGTTTTACACAACCATACGAGTTGGCACATCTTCGTGTCCCTGGCTTCCAAAGTCGGCAAAACGATGGCGCGTTGTCACGCGGATGGTCAGAAGTGGTTTGCCGTGGCAGGTTTGGTAAGACAGTTGTGCCTTGTGACCTTCAGTAGCATTGACACATGTGAAATATCGGTAACAACTTCGTGACAAGATCGGTATACAAAGTTTGAGGTACATAGATCTTCCTGCAGAATTTTCAGTGCCACGAAGTTAGATGTATTTAGATATATTACAAGATGTTCTGAAAGTGTTTTAAAAGTTTGATGAACAATGAGCGCTGATGATTTTTATGAAGGGTATTTTCTGATTCGTATTTTCTTGTATTGTATTTGTAATGTTATCGCAAAAAAATGCTCTGAGCACTATGGGACTTAACATCTGAGGTCATCAGTCCCCTAGATTTAGAACTACTTAAACCTAACAAATCTAAGGTCATCACACACATCCATACCCGAGGCAGGATTCGAACTTGTGACCGTAGCGGTCGCACAGTTCCAGACTGTGGCGCCTAGAACCGCTCGGCCACACCAGCCGGCAATGTTATCGCAGTCCCCGCGCTAAACGAATTAAATTTTGTGTTGTTGCTGTTTAACAATTTCCTAAATACAATAAATGGCTGTGTGCTATGATAGATCAAATAACAAGCAAAAGCGTAACACAGGATCGGAAATAGGATAGACATTCCCCATTAACAAGTATCAGGAACCTTTTCTCAATAAAGACGTTATGAGACTGCCGAGGCTTAATCATATATCTGCTGATTGTTGATTTATTGATTGTTGAATGTAGTTTTGGGGCCCTGTAGGGAATCAATATTTTCGACATCAAGCACTTTGGTTGAAGCCGATAAAGGGTATGACGGAACCCATAACGAATCACTCCAACACGCATGTGAATAGGAAATCTAACTAAATTGCATGATGAATCACTACATGCAGCTGAATCATCGTATAATGAAAATTTACCGTCTACCTCGCCAGTTAGTCATCGCTGGGAGACGGGACGTACCTAGAGGTGAGGTGTTTCTGGGTTATGGAGCATACGGAAAACGAATTTTCATTAACGACGGCGTGAGGTAGAAGACAGTCCAAATCCAACTAATTATCCTCGCTACTTGTGTCTCTCCAGCAATAATACCTCGATGTTCACCTGCTCTTAACACGCACGGACACAGTCTCCGTCGTGAAGAGGTCAGAAGGACGACGGCGACAGTAATGCGTTTTGTGGGTATTCAGGAATGCTGGCTGGCGCTCTAGAGGGCGGCGGCCACTTGTCCCGTCCGCCGCGCCGCCGGGAGATCAGAGCCGCGGTATTGTTGTCCTCCGCCGTTGAACGAAGACGCTTTGAAGCCTGCCCGCGCAAAGCCGGAGCTCGCGCCGCCGCCGATCGATCGTCTGCGAAGCCGGCCGTGCGAGAACCAGAGGGAGGGGTGGAGGGTGCGACCCTGCCCGTGCAATTCCTGCGTCCTCTGGCCGCGAACGACACCTGCCTCTGCTCCCTCTCGCGTGTCTGCCCTACAAATGAAAGGCGGAAAAGAAAGTGCAGTACCGTACGTAGACTGGTACAAGTCGTCATTCTGGATGAAACGGGGACCGATGCTCGAAAACTGACATCGCATCGTCGGTGTCAGTACCTGCAGAACAAGGCAATGAACGCACCGAAAACTGTGGCAGTGTAGCCGATTATAGCTGTGGCCATGTCACCTAACGTAAAACGCTACCTTAACATTGAAGAGAGAGAGAGAGAGAGAGAGAGGGAGAGAGAGAGAGAGAGAGAGTGAAAACAATTATTTTAATTCGTGAATCGGAAGCGTAAGCTATCTCATACGGTCGTACCACGTCTCATAGCTGGCTGACACTTGCAGGAAAACTTAACGTCTTTAAACAGTCCTTCTGCTCTCACAAACTTCAGATCACTCGCAAATGAGGAGACTGGTATTCATCTCTCTGTACGGCAATGCTTAGCTACGTGTTCTTTGTATTAAGACCAGCTGAACCTCAAGATTGTTCAAAAAATGGTTCAAATGGCTCTGAGCACTATGGGACTTAACTTCTGAGGTCATCAGTCCCCTAGAACGTAGAACTACTTAAACCTAACTAACCTAAGGACATCACACACATCCATGCCCGAGGCAGGATTCGAACCTGCGACCGTAACGGTCGCGCAGTTCCAGACTGTAGCGCCTAGAACCGCTCGGCCACCTCGGCCGGCCTCAGGATTGTTCCTTCACAAATGCCACAGCTGTTACGCCTTCCTCCAAATGCACCACTGCCCACTTGCTAACGGCAGAATACCTCCGGTGTCTAGTCGTTCGTGGTTAGTGACGCTGAAACCCCTCCGATTCCTGCCGACCAATATTTTTCTGTGGTACAAATGCATAAAACACCTTTCAGGCAGCCAACCGATAAATATTTCACTCATTAATCTGCACCTTCGATAGTGAAACCGCAAAGTGTTGTCAAATAACATAGCTTCCACCAGTCTATGAACTACTCGGAGTTTACCTATGATCTCGCTGTGGACAGAATGCCGAAATTTAAAAGCCAGGGATCGCAAATCGTGATTCTCAGTGGCTTCTATAGTCACGATGGAAAAGCTCTGCCATACCCAGGAAATGACGCAAGAGAACACTCGCAGAAATCCTACATCGCCACTCTTCGTGAGATCCTAGAGGAGGTGGTTTGTCGTTACGACTTATTATGAAGCGTCAAGTGTGTATGTTGTGTGGATGAGTGCTTGTACAGTGTCGTGTTTGGCTTATTTAGTTGCGGATCAAAGTAAGGCAGAGGATGAAACCCGGTGCCGGCACATAGCCTACTCCTTCCGAATAGCACCGAGCTTAACGCCCTCATCCGACGGACGAATCACCATGAACAGTGCACTCGCTTCACGAGACATAGCGGAGGGGCTTGGAATCAAATCCAGGACAGTGGTGCAAAGACTGGTAACCAGAAACCTTACGCCACCATCTCCCCTTGCCGGCGAAATACTGGCAGAGAAAATTTTATCCGCCACCAGGATTCGAACCGGCTTTCCTCCGAGGCGGGAGCCACCAGACAAGCGTGCGTTAATGAGTTCGGCTACGAAGTCGGGTCAGAGGTGATGATACGGCCATGGAATTCCTTGAAAATATTCTACTTTGGTTTAATAAACTTATGGAGGAAGCAAAACGTATTCCGTGGGCTCTACAATATCTTGGTGGGTATAATACAAGACTACGGTAACTGATGTCTATTGTAGAGCCAATTAAGGGACGATTGCTTTACACTAGCATCTCTGAAGCAAACTGAATAGTTTCTTTATGAACAATGGTACAAAATCTTACCGCAATGGCCGGCCGCGGTGGCCGAGCAGTTCTAGGCGCTACGGTCTGGAACCGCGCGACCGCTACGGTCGCAGGTTCGAATCCTGCCTCGGGCACGAATGTGTGTGATGTCCTTAGGTTAGTTAGGTTTAAGTAGTTCTAAGTTCTAGGGGACAGAAGTGAAGTCCTATAGTGCTGAGAGCCATTTGAACCATTTGAATGTTACTGCAATATTTTATACAGTTGTATATCATCAGTGGTAGTTACCCTATTTTGGTTACTATAGATGGTCTGACCTCATATTAAGGTAGGTGATTCCACTGTTTTTTCAATCATCGGCGTGTCGGAATTTGGAAGTAGCTTTCAGTCTGCTAACCCGTCTGTAAATCGATAGCTTACATGTGAAGCATTGGCTACAAATGTGATTCTGCGTATTGACACGAGTTTGTCTTCTTGTTGCAGGTTTCCTCGGGTGACGAGAGTCCATTACATTGCCGGTAAGTTACCCGTCACTCCTAATGCTGTGATTAGTGACAACGGCAAATTTTCGCATGTATATTACTTGTTTGCCCAGGAACTATCTTTTCTCCAACATCTACATACTTAACCACGCAAGACACAGTACATCGCGAGGCGTAAGGTATCTCGTAACGCTGTTTGTCATACTTTCCTGTACCACCCGCGAATGATTGGCTGGTAAAATTGCTACATCATTAGCAACATACGTTGTAAGTTCTTCAGTCTCGGCGGCCTGGGTGTGATCTTTGTTGAGAAAACAGAATGGTTACGAGATATTTGCGTGTCTTAGGGACAATCATATCGTACTGCAATCTACCTCAGGGAGTCTTTCAGCGGGATTATTTCGTGCATCTCTAGAAAAGATACGTTATACATTCTTAGGAAGAGAAAGAGGAGGAGGTGAGCAAACTGAAAAAAAGCCATTAATTATCTCACAGGTATTTTGATCGATGTTTGACACTTAGAAAGCACAGTAATTTACTTACCAGAAGAGAAAAAACCAGTTGTGCTGTATATTACAGACAAGAGATCCATAGAGACCAATATATCAAATGAAAAGGACATACGCAGATACTTTTATACAATGGCATTTATGCTTCCCGAACGTGGAGAAGCGGGAGAGAACTTCAAAAAATCATTATTGAGCTTTGATACCATTTACAGGATATGTCAGAAATACTTTTACAGCCTTTCGGAGCGTAGCTCCTCACATCAAAACAATAAAACCCAAATAAATTTACGTTTAAAATATTTCGTTTTTGAGTTATTATGATGGAAAACTCTTCCAAATTTTCATGTCAGAAAGTGATAGGTATATCCAAAACATGCTCTACCGGGTTCTGCACAGCATTAACTCGTCAGACTGGCGCAAACTTTCAAACAACCCAGAGGGATATTTTGCAGGTTTCCAGTTTAATAGAATCAGAATAATTTCTAAAATCGCATAATAATTCTAAAAAGAATAAAAGGTTTGCGTTCTGGATTCTAGGACATCGAGTCTCCCCCACGCACACAGATACATAGAATACGATGCCTATCTGTGCGCTTTGGTGCACAAAGAGTTCGTCTTAACTAGAAATGCAGATTTACTTTACCTTCGCCTTACACGGTGCGTCTGTGCTATGGACTAAGTAGGAGTACTGCGTGGCCAGTGTGTGATGGGTTGAGCGGGGTGTGCGCCGGTGTGCAGCGAGTTCGTTTGGCAGCAGGTAGCAGGTAGGGCACCGGAAGTGGAGCAGCCGCGCTTCCGGCGGCAGCGGAGGTCACCGGGGCCGGCCGGTTGGCTGCCCGCGCCCGCCTGCTCTCTCACACTACGCCCTCGTACCTCTCATACGCACACGCGCACAACTTTTAGCCGCTTTCATTTTCTTTCGGTATACATTGCGAAGCAAGCCATTCTCTTTACATCCGATTCGCCCTGCGGGGAAGACATCCGTGGACGAGAGAGCGGGGCGCACTTGTAGATATTTCCGCCACCGCTCGGTTCAACTTGGGTTTGCATATCGTGTCGCAGAGCAGCGAAATTGTTGCTTATTCTGTGCATGCATAATGACATTTCGCCGCCACTGAATGTGAACAACAAGGAGAAGCAAGTTCAAAACCAAGCGCGACTGTCTGACTGACTGACTGAGTGACTGAAGTTGTAAAACTACCGTAGCGCCCGTAGACCAACAGAAGTAGACGCAGTCTACGGTAGTTTTCCTAGTAGCTATGGTCAGTTAAAGTCATACCCGTAACACCTGTATGTTAGGTGTGCTGCATACGTATCGGACGTTAGCTCATAACGATCGCTTTCATTGCGTATGCGATCAGCATCCTACTATATTCCCCCAAAAACTGTAAGAGGTGAAGTCTAGAAAGTGAGTGAGAATATATGAAGGTCCAGGTAACCTACGGTACATTTTTGTTCTGTACAGTTATCCTCCAGTCTGTTACTTAAGAATAAATAGTATTTGCAGCAAAACTAAAACTGTCAATGTTTAATTCAGGTTTTATTCGACAATTGTTGATTTGTTACGTGAAACTGGGGGATGTTGTAGTAAAAATAACGAAAACAATATAGATTTTTCGTATACCGCTGTATAACGCAATTTCCTAAAAACAAACGTAAAATAAAAAATAAAAAAACGCAGAAAATATAGAACATCGCATCAATACTTCGTCGAACTTATATAAAACATGTTTCTGTTGTTAATGAACAACTTTTGCATGTATCAATAACAACAGGAAACTCTTGCCTTTGATCGCGATAAAAAACGTTCTATTGATAGGAATGGAAACTGTACTTGCATCAGAAGTAATTGCTTTGGTTACATAAAAGCGCAGAAGTTATGCTATCATCTAATTTTTTATTACTTATAAAATGCAATTTATATTCCGTAAGGTTATAAAATACGCAATGGAACAACACTGAATGACATGCGTTTCTAATTATGTTCAAGAAAACAACCAACCAAACAAAAAAAAAAAAAAGAAATAGAGAGAATTCGTCCGCTCCCACTTTATCTCCTACACATTTATTTCTGTTTCCTTCCTTATCATTTCTACCAATGTTAGCGGTAATCCTACCGTTTATGAAGTGTACCAAAACTACCTAACCATAGTTTTCCTAGAGCGCAACTCTAGTTATGACCCAAGAGTGTGGAGAGTAGCTCGCTACCTTGAAGGAGTGTTGGCAGAAGTACTGTAGAAACGTCACACGGAAGTTAAGGGACCCTCGCACCTACTGTTAACATGTGGAAATCATAACCGTCTGACGCTGAGTATCTTCGTACTGTAAATACTAGAAACATTCACGAACAGAGTATTTTCAAAATTAACAATACTTATTGAGCGTGTGGGGGCGAGTATTATCGGTCTGACGCTTTGCCGTTCTGTTATTCGCATTTTTCCAATTTGGTTTCTGTATAATATCTGCTAAGTTCAAGTGATTCAGACTTTCAATTTTTTTTAAATGGGCGTAGAAATGATGGCTTAATTTATTTACTAGCAGTGTTACAGAAACAGCCCATGTCTAGGACGAGTGTTAAAAAAGGGCTAGTATTAAAAAAGTGCTCGGTAATAGTGTTTGAAATTCAGTGTATTGTTATCAACAAACACACAAATGCGCCATGTGGTCCAAAATAGCGAAGTTACTCCTCCTACTTGTCGACTGGAAGTGCCTGTCTCATTGCCATATTCTGTATTTCTATTGTTTCTTGTATTATCATTAGTAAATAATTCCTGTTTGTTGTGGACGTGTTACAACAATGCAACTGTCGAAATTAAAGATAATTTATAATGAAGTACAGTTAACCAGTTGCGTTTATTTTCTCTGTGAAGACATTTCAAGTTGCCTGGCCTCTCATCTTCAGATGTTGTCAGTTATTTACGTGCCATTGACATTCAGTTCTTGAAATTTTATCTGGAGACTCTCTCTGTTTGGTTTCCATCTAAGAGCCAGCCACTTCAGTTTAGTCGCACTGCTCCGCAGGTCAAACAAACCTGTGACCATTCGTACCGTCCTCTTTATATACAATCAATAACCCCTGCTAGTCCTATTTGGTAATGGTCCCACACACATGAGCAATATTCTAGGATGGATCGCACGAGTGATTTGCAAGCATTCTCGTTTATAGACTGATGCATATCTCCGATAGTCTCCCAATAAACCGATGTCTGCTACCTGCTTTACCCGCAACTAAGCCTATGTGATCGTTCCAATTTGTCTGAGTTGACAGATTCATGTTTTTTCGTTGTTTGAAGTGTATGATTTCAGATTTCTGAACATTTGAAGGAAGTTGCCAGTCTTTGCAACACTTTGAAATCTTATCGAGGTCTCACTGAATATTTATACAGTTTCGCTCAGACTGTCCTTCGCTCTAGATAACTGCATCATTGCGAAAAGCCTGAGATTACTACTAATGTTGCCCGCAAGATCATTAATATACAACATGAACAGCAAGGGGCCGAACACACTTCCCTGGGATACTCTCGAAGTTACTTCTACATCTGTCGATGACTCTCCATCCAAAATAACGTTGTAATGTTGTTGCTTAATGTGAGGTGTAAGCGGTGCTGATATTCAAGATATTAAAAGCGGGTTAAAAGCTGTGAGCTGTCTGGGGAAGTTAACCTTGCATTACTGAGCAACTGTTTCACCTGGTATCCAGTCTAGCTTACCAAATTCCCAACCAGACTAACATTAATTATAATCTTTTAATAGTCATATGACAACCGATGATATATATATATATATATATATATATATATATATATATAAAAGAGAATTTAAATAAAAAGAAATAAATCAGTTTGTATTTATATATATATATATATATATATATATATATATATATATATATATATATAAAAGAGAATTTAAATAAAAAGAAATAAATCAGTTTGTATTTAGAAATTTATTTTAACATTGATCATTGAAATTTCAGCATATTAAACTTGATTCATAACTAAACTGGTGCCTTATTTAGGATTGTGAAAATGTGAGTTTGTAATCTTACAGAACACATCAAATATGCAGCCAAGATTGGGAGACTCATACAACACTGCATTCATAAAATAACACACAAAGAACGTTGAAACATACGCAAGAGGAAATTAACCACAACCAACCGATTCAATTTTCACCCAAAGAAGTTACGTTCGTAGCACAATCCTGTTCGTCATGTAATTACCACACACTGGTATACTAAATTCATATTAACTCTTTGTGAAATCTTCCCAAAAAGAATAGCTGAGGGCTACTTTGATGATTACACCACATGCTTCACGTGGTCAACTTGGTTTACACAAAGAGTGTAACTCCACAATAATTTTGATAATTAAAGTAAATTAGATCGAAAAGCAATATACAAAAGAAAAACCTCGAACTGGTTACTATCGTCTTACTACTAACCTGATGGGTCAAACAATTGTATAAGCACGTGGTACTGGTTTCACAAAGTACACCCCACGTTAGTTGAACGTAAAGAAAAGTTGCTATATTGAAAAATATTGTCAAGACGAGACGTTATAATCTCATGCACATTCGCATTTAAGATTGATGAACTTAGTTAGAGTTACTGATCAACACGTGGTTCCACTTTACTCACAAAGTAGTGACAAAGCAACTACCGGAATATATTCTGAACTTCACACTCGAATTACACTGCGTTGCAATTTAAGATCACATTAGATATTTTAGAGCTAAACCTGAAATAAAGGTGATTAAATTTTCAGTTAGGCTGATCTTAAGAAATCCATTGTCCTACAGACTTAGCAGAACACGCGCTTAGCCGGAGATCTTACCACTTCAGACGCTCGCCGCGGACAGACTGCCGTGGTCCCTTCCTGAGGGTGGCTCACAAATACAAACGGAAGTGGCCAGAGGGGCAGCTTCCTATACCAACATGACAAGGGACGGACAGGACCATACTAAGAATGGAAACCTCTCTGCTTTTAGAAAGCGTAGCTACCTGTTCCGACGTTGGTCCTACTGTTCTCTAGCAGACAGGCTTGTCTTCTACCCTCAAGCATGCAACTAGAAATACATTTGCTCATTCATCCTCTCACACAGAAGGGAAGGGGGATGACAGTATCTTATCATATACAGTATATAAAAGAAAGCGGATGTAAGTTCCGTATGAGACAGTGTGACATGAATTACATATAAACTGTATTTTAAAGTGTAGTAGTGTGACAGCTCGTTCTTGTTTATGTGTAAAAGTAACACGTTCCACTACTCAGTCTCCTCCCAGATAGTCAGAAACACCACAGTAAATTTAGAAGATGAATTTATGCCGTAAATGACAACATATTTAAGAAATTAACATGAAAGGAATCCAACAGAGACCTTTCAACGTTCTGCGTCCTCCGTACCGAGAAATCCTCCAATCCGGTCACAAATTTCGTCTGATACACCATATGATCGTGCTTTCCATAATAAGCTTAGGTGTGGTACTGTAAAATGTTTCCCGGTAATCGCAGATACTGCATCTTCCTGACTGCCTTGATCCATGGTTTTCACGATGTCGTGTGGGAAAAGTACGTGTTATGTTCCACACGATGTATATTTTCAAAATCCTTGTTAGTTGGCATGGAGGAGTCGTTCTGTTCGAGGTACCTCGTTATGTTTGAGCTCAGAATATGTTGGCATAATTTGTTGGCGTGGCGTGTCAGAAGAGATTAGTCCATAAACATTACGTCACGGACGCTATAGTTTTGACTTAATGCTCTAGGAGCGGTTTGTCTCGTCAACTGACGAGTGGACCCGCAAGCTTAAACATGTGTGTCCAGTCAGGCCCGCGGCTCACCAAAGGTCGGCCGTGCCTGTTTCAGATTTTCACACTCGTTACCGGCTTCATCTGCACGAATCCACTTTGCTCCTCCATGTTTTCCCGTGTCGCCTATCACTCTTCCATTATGTTTTCGTGTGGGACTTTCTTTATCTCTTGGAAGCCAGCAAATTAATTTCCTTTGCCAAAATACAATCCATTGGCCTGACTACAGAGTCCACCTCCTTACATTTCATGTTCATTACAGTCACAATTATGTCTTCCTATTTCAGTCTTTTACCTGATCCAATTTTTTTTTAATTTTCTGTCTGTCGATCGTTCATTAAACAACTTTAGTTTCTTAATGTTCACACTCTGGATGAAAAATAATAGCACTGCGACTGCTGGAAAAATAAAGAAGGAAGACTCGAGTTCAGCGTTCCTAGAGACGGTGGACAAGGATGTTGCAAGAAATTGGTACCGTCCTTCCTGAAGGAACCATTCCAGAATCGCAGATTGCGAGAGATGGCGTACGTGAAATTTGTTGACGCATCAAAACTTCTTACGGACGGTGTCTTGAACTAGAGATTCTGTTCTCGAGGACTGGGATTTTCCGTACGGACTGAGATCTGTAAATATGGAAACCCGGATGTCAGGAACTTTATTGTAACTGTGTATTTAATTTTCGAGTGTTACCTTTATTTTTCGCGGGTTCGATTCCCGGCGGGGTCAGGGATTTTCTCTGCCTCGTGATGGCTGGGTGTTGTGTGCTGTCCTTAGGTTAGTCCATTTTTTGAACCTTTATTTTGAGCGATGTTTCTGGGCAGAGATGTAATGAGTGTGGAGAACTTTTTTTACGTGAAACTTAAGGCTTGTGGAACGTGAACGAAACAATTCACACTGTGTCCATGTACGTATTTGAACAGCTTGCATTTGTTGAGATTGGAATGTAGCGTGTTGTTGGTTCAAGCAACAGCGCCGCAGCGTCCGAGCCCTCCAGCAAAAGCTGGACGCAAGTCACGGCGCTGCTGCTGCATTCCAGGAAAACACCGCACTTAACTCTCGGGCGACTTCCTTTTCTGACCCATTAACGTACTTGTCGCTAATGGGAGTGAAAACTCGGCTTTAGCTGCTGCACACCTCTCATTTGACATGCCGTTACGTCCGTACTTCAGCGCCAGTAATTGCACCAGAATCGTCATCGCTTTTTACCACTTGAGAACATGTATACCTGTGCTTTAGCTGGTGTGTAATGGCCACAAGAATTATCTAGTACTTAACCGTAGTCTCTTAGGCCATTGGCCACATTATGGCATCTTATATTGTCCCTATGACGTGATCTATACATGTTTCTCCACTTACTTCCGTCATTATTTAAAACTATTTCAGGTTGTTAAAACATCAATGATTTACCTCCATAGCTTTAGCTTGGTGCGGTGACGGCCGGCCGGTGTGGCCGTGCGGTTCTAAGCGCGTCAGTTTGGAACCGCGTGACCGCTACGGCCGCAGGTTCGAATCCTGCCTCGGGCATGGATGTGTGTGATGTCCTTAGGTTAGTTAGGTTTAAGTAGTTCTAAGTTCTAGGGGACTGATGACCTCAGTAGTTAAGTCCCGTAGTGCTCAGAGCCATTTAAACCATTTTTTTGGTGCGGTGACACTATCCTTTCCATAGTTACTTTAATATTCAAGATAATATTTTGATCGCAACCAAACGGATTGTTTGAAAAGGCGTAGTACTTGCTCGGAAAAGGAAACGACTTGGCATTCATCTGGAATGACTAAGATAAATTATGACGTTCAAGTGGATATTTCAATCGCGTTCTCTTCAAGTAGCTTCGATTTCTTGAATGCTGTGCCATCTTATTCGGAATAGTTTTGGGTGGCGGAGAAACCCTAATACAGTGGCGGTGTGAGAACAGATTTCATCTGATTTAATCAGGGAGACAAAACAACAGTGGTCTTAGATTCCTGTTGTCCGCAACGGAACTAACTTCATTGTGCGGTTTCTCTTGCTGTCATTCAAGTAAAGACAACCAGCGTTGTAGAAAACACTTCACGTTGTTTTAATTTTAATATTAATTTTAATTTTAATAATTAACAGCCTCAGTTACACTGTTTGCCTAGAATTTACCTAGGTTTCAGTCGGGATAACACGACGTTCTTCAGAATAACAGTAATTACCGTCTTTCCATAGTGGAAAGTTGAAGATATTTACCTTCACGTTTCTTTGTCAAAAACTATCTCCATAGGAACTGCTGATTCAAATTATTCTGTGTCTTTTGGCCTCCAGTGCTTCTCACTGGAAGATTAAATGTGGTGTGGTTTCATCCCCCAAATCACATGGTCTATACTCAGGGGCTCCTTTCCCTACACCTATCGTGTGGAGGTGTTTAGAAAGTTCCCGTGGCCAGCCAGTAGTTAGATATACCACAGGTATAATCCGCTTCCTGTTCAGGCCCAAGACTACAGAACTACAATTGAACACGGCTTTGGCCTCATTAGCTCGCCGTGTTTCTGTTTCTGTAATATAGATCAACATTCTACGTGCTGCCTGCTGATCCAGCTACGTAGTTTAGAGTTTAGCATCGGTTTAGCAGTGGTAAGGGCATGTTCCGCTCCATCGAATGGAGTCATCACCCCAGTCTGGGCAGCCTACCTGGTTGCCCGTTCCCACAAATTCCCGAGTGACAAGGCAGCCACATAAGTTCTACCCTAGTCTAAGCCTCACCAGGGATTCATCGCACGGAAACAGATAGTAGACTACATTCTCCAGGGTTTTTTAGCGGCTGTACCTCCATGTAGCATCTTTGGGAAGTTGTGCGTGATCTGAAACTTTGCATTAACAGAACACTTGCTATGTACGTCTCAACAAAAAAAATTGTTCACAAAGCAAGTTGCGGAAGTCGCTAAATGATATAGGTCGCGCCCCGACGGGAAACAAAAGGACGCGGCAGTCTGAGTGGAGTGGGCTGCCAGAGAGAAACAGTGACGCGATTGACAGTTGGGCGGCAGCGCGGACAGACGGCCACCAGCTGCCGGAGATCCACTCGCCTCGAGTACAGAGCGCGGCCCCACGGCCACTCGGCGCTGTGCAGTGCGATAGGTTGCGGCGCGATAGGCCGCTATCAGCGGTCGGCCGCCGCATCTGCCGGCTCCCGCCTCCAAACAGACTGCCCAGAACTGCTCCACACTCAACAGATATCGCAGACAGTGTAACTACGTCGGTGTTGACCAACTGGGATCACACCTGTAACTTCAGCTGCTCTCCTTGTCTTGTTGCCTTTCTTTTTTCCAGTACTCTTCCATTTTCTTCCTTCTACCCAATGTGTTCCCGTTTCTATTATCACTAGCGAACACGGTAATGCTTATCAATTATTAAATATGTGTGGGCATTCGATGAATGTCTCCTTCTCCGCCCTATCTCTATCCATCTCCTTCTTCTCTCCTCCTCTCCCTCACCCCCCCCCCCTCTCTCTCTCTCTCTCTCTCTCTCTCTCTCTCTCTCTCTCTCTCTCTCTCTCTCCTTCTCTCTCTCCATATTCTCTTCATCCCCCATCTCTTCCATCCCTTTCCTCTCTCTGACCTTGGGTCTTCTTTACTGTTATTGCAAACGAAATGGTACTTAAATTCGCTTAAAATTAATGGCTAAATAGTTTGGGATCGCTAGTATAAGTTACACAGTATGAGAGCGATCTCTCCAGCTGCTACAGCTGGTAGCTTCAATGAAAGTATTTAGCGTATAGGCGGTGTGTCTTCTTTCGCACAGACAGTTTCTATCCCACAGCCATTATAAATCAGTCGAAACGCAGAAGAATTAATAACATTAGCTGCCAGTGAGCATCGATTTAAATCAATGGAGGAAGTTGAAAATTTGTGCCGGACGGGAATTCAAAGCAAGGGCTCATCCATACTAGGTAGATGCGCTGATCACAACGCCACCCAGACACAGTAGGCTTCTCAACTGCACGGAATACCCTAGCACACCTCCTGCAGAGCCAAATACTCAACTTACCCACACACTAGTAATGTAGCGCACCTTGCCCACTATCCTCATTACTCGCGATATTTCGCCGATTCCCATGCGGCTTGGAGTGTGGTGTGCATCCGCACTCAAGTGATCAATTCGTTGTCCTCTCCTCAGCCTAAAATTTTTCAACTTTCTCCCCTGATTTAAATCAGCACCCACTGGCAGGTAATGTATTAATGCCTTCGTGTACTGATTGATTCATAATGGCT
Organism: Schistocerca americana; assembly: GCF_021461395.2. NCBI lineage: Eukaryota > Metazoa > Arthropoda > Insecta > Orthoptera > Acrididae > Schistocerca > Schistocerca americana. The sequence continues at coordinate 198,265,976 of NC_060126.1, read as the reverse complement.
GCGGGATCGAAAGTGTCTGTCTTTTTTCGGACGCTTCCGAATTTTGTATATGTATATAATTATGTATAATTAAGATGAGGACGAAAAGTTATCAGTGTTGTCTATGCTCGAACTTTCACGGAAATCGGCGAAATTCCGTGAGTAATGAGGACAATGTGCAAGCGGCACTACATTAGAAGAAGGGAAGTTGGTTCAAATGGCTCTAAGCACTATGGGACTTAACAAAAAAATTGTTCAAATGGCTCTGACGACTATGGTACTTAACATCTATGGTCATCAGTCCCCTAGAACTTAGAACTACTTAAGCCTAACTAACCTAAGGACATCACACAATACCCAGTCATCACGAGGCAGAGAAAATCCCTGACCCCGCCGGGAATCGAACCCGGGAGGGACTTAACATCTTAGGTCATCAGACCCTAGACTTAGAACTACTGAAACCCAACTGACCTAAGGACATCACACACATCCATGCCCGAGGCAGGATTCGAACCTGAGACCGTAGCAGCATCGCGATTCAGGACTGAAGCGCCTAGAACCGCTCGGCCACAGCGGCCGGCAGGGAAGTTGGGTCTGATGAGAAGTATGCTATGGTACTGCGTGCAGTTGCTATGGCCACTGTGTCCGGATGGCGCAGTGGTCAGTGCATGAGACCTGAGTTGGAGTCCCAGTCCAGCACAGATTATCAACTTCCCCATTGATTTAAATCGATGCACACTGCAGCTAATCTCATTAATTCCTACGTGTTAAGTATTAACGTAGTTGTAAACTGCGAACAGGATTACAGAGTTGGCCATAAAGAAATTGTTTCTGTTTTTTGTTACAACTCACTGCGACGAAGAAAACAAAACAGCACAGTGTTGTGTATACAATTTTTGTGTAAAATTGTACGTGAGGAGAAAACATACAGTATATATGAGAAGCGATTTGTCTAATAGCTTAAATGCCCTTCTGTAGTAGTTAAAGCCAACTAGGAGAAAGAAAATCGAAACCGCACATTTTCCCAGCACAGCAATGTATTTGATTTCTCGCAGTCGGTTTTAACATAAAATCGTATATTACATTTTAAAGTAAAGGATCTGTATGTATGTAATGTGCACACTAACGCCTTGTATGTATATAATGTGTCCCAAAAATGTTGCTTCGTATCTCGAAGGGTTGTAGAGAGTAGAAAGTCGAGAACAGCAACCCGTGACCGGAAACGTCATCCAACGACGCAACAGAGCTTCAAAGCTAAAGACTCCCGGCGCGTGCCACCGCGTTATCCCTTCAGCAGCAAACTAAACGTAATCTTGTACGCTGAGAGACAGTAGCCGGAACGTCCCGCAACGCTTTTCTTATTCAGTGATCGCGACTGATTGCTACGATCGCCAATGGAGAAAATGGAGCTACCTGTCACGTAGGAAGGCATTGCCTTGTATGAAGCCGGCCGCTGTGACCGAGCGGCTCTAGGCGCTTCAGTCCGGAACCGTGCGACTGCTACGGTCGCAGGTTCGAATCCTGCATCGCGCATGGATGTGATGTCCCTAGGTTAGTTAGGCTTAAGCAGTTCTATGTTTAGAGGACTGATGACCTCAGATGTTAAGTCCCATAGTGCTCAGAGCCATTTTGAATCTTGTATGAATAGATGGTCTAATGTCACAATGGATGACGATTTCGGTCACGGATTTCTATCCGCCATTTATTTTTCTCCTGAAAACGTCTAAAATCTCCATGTCTTTCTGTCTGCAAAGAAGGATCATTTTCGAGGTTTAAAAACAAACGATTATTGGGTTTGTTTACTTCACTACCTTCACTGGATACTGGTTTTTGGCACGACTGTAAGCAGTGTCACCCGCAGACAGACAAATGTAAAAACTGCAGTATTTCTTCTCCGGATGTAGATGGCAGTTGTTATTTGTCATTAAAGCAAGGTGAGTCACGATGAACAGAAGACACACTGAATTGGTACGTGCGACGTACAGAGAAAAGATGGGAGAAGATATAACGTACCGTACAGCTACCAACCAGAAAAAGGAAAATCTGGCTAGACGTAGATGCAAGCGGCTGTAAAGTGCTTGGCAGAGGATGCTTCCCTTTCGGGTATGGACTAAATAAATCCCTCTAAATTAGTCCAGTTTTGTGTTCGCGCTCGTGATACTGTTCTTGAAACTGTGAACGCTCGTGATACTGTTCTTGAAACTATGAACGCAGCCTTTCACCTTCTATGTGACGTCTCTCTGGAAGTACCTGTCAGTTCGGGATTTCCAGCATTTCCGCGAGGCTCTCCCGTGAGTCAAATACACGTATGACCATTTGTGCTGTCCTTTCTGTATACGCTCACTATACCCTGTTGATCCTAGTTGGTACGCATCTCACCCACCCACCCCCACCCACACACACACACACACACACACACACACACACACACACACACACTGTAGTAGTCAGTTTCACCACTGTCGAATAATATTTTAATGATGGAACAAGTATGTTGCTCTTATCGAGAGCCTCGCTATGCAGCCGTCGTTTCGTGTCCGTTAATGGTCTCCTTGATCTCTGGCGCAAAACAAAGACGACAAAATCATTGTCAGACAAAAGAAATTTCAAGAGAGACAGAAATCATAATGTGTCATGTACGCCGGGGCGAGAAAGCAATAGCAACGCTGTGGCTGGAATTGGCGGAATATGAAAATGACACCTCATTTGAAGAGAGTAAGCATACGCGGAGAACGGTAGCCGTGCCGTGCCGCGCAGCCCAGCCCCACCAACCCCTGACCGCTTCTCTGCCGCTCTCATTCTGTCACCCAAATACTGGGTCGATCTATACGAGCGCACCTCAGTCGGCCCGGGCCGGGCGCCCGCAGCCACGCGCACGTTGGCAACCCTGGGCCAGACGGACAGAGGAATGCCGCGCCTCTGACGTCAGCACGACCTTGTGGCTGTGCCGTCTGCCCGCCAGAGGTCTCCTGCGCGGCGCGGCGCGGCGCGGCGCGGCGGGCTACGTTGCGGCTGGCCGCACGGTAAGCCACGTCGACTTCCGCGAGGCCGGCGCTCGGTGCGCGCGCACCCGGCGCTTCGCGTAGGCCTACCGAGCGAGGCGAGCCGGTCCGTCTTCACAGTTTCCTCGCTTCCCGTTCAAGAAATAGTGCCAGAAGTGCTCGATTACTTGCCGTCTTCATAGAACTAAATTTTATGCCTGCAGCGTAATAACGATGTTACAGTATCCCAAGAAACAAAAATACCTCTAGTCCATGCGCCGTCACCGTACGATCTGAATTGCTCTATCGACAAACGGAAGTACGTATGTTCCAAGTTAACCTACGGGGAAGAGCGACGTCTGTGCATGTTATTCTCGATCTTTTTGCGTAAGTGAAGGGAGCAAAGGCTTAAGAAATTTCTTCTACGTGTGATCTTGCTGTTTGCTACCTCTGCTTCTGCGATACAGATGAACGTTCTTGTTCTTTCAAAATAAACACCAAGCAGTGTTCGTGTAGTCCACGCTTATGACCACCTCGGATAGTGTTAACCGCTGCCTTTGACGTCACGTCAAGTTTACTGTCACGTGAACTAAGAATCATACCGATGTTCTTCGCACTAAGAGGATTTGAGAAATTACATCTTATGGGAATGTGAAGGGCAACAGCGATTAGTCGACCGAAATCCCTGTCTGGACGCTTATCTAATTTCTTTCGGAATTCTAGGTTGATATGTACCGTAAAGTTCTCTTTTAAACAGTTGTAAAATCTTCCATATTGGTTTCAATTCCTGGAACACCTGCTTCATCAACATGACATAAAAACCAACGTGCAGTTGTCAGTTTAATATGAGTGTCCGTAACTCACAAACTTGTGCAGTTGGTCCAGCAGATCTTTACGCGAAATATCGGAGTGGTCCCTACGTCACAATTATTGGTTATGTTCGTGTTGATGTTCGCCCTATTAAAAATACCTGGTTTCGCTACACCCTTATCAGTAAAGGGCAGCTCACAGACACGAATCTGGATAGTGACAGTGGGGTAGCCGCACGCTGAAACTCGATGAAATTGTTGTTAGGCTACCTGTGTTTCTGTTGAATAGGGGCACTGTAGTGCCGCTACGGCGTCTTGCGTTACGTGTTACGGCAGTTCACTCGATACACACCGAGGTACTGACGACCCTTCAACGCGCGCAGCTGTCGCCGAACGTACGAGTCATGTTGGATAGCTGTCGGTCCGGTCATTAGCAAGAGCATCTTTTTGTTGGCGAATTTAGCAGTTTATTTAGAGAAGAAAACCGTAAAGTATACGAAAAAAGAGCTGTAGAGGGAGCAGCAACAGCAGAAGTGGCGGTGGGCAGAAATCGGCGAGTGTTTGTCTAAGGGCAGACGCCGCCCCCTGGAGCTGGAGTAAACACAGCGACGCAAATAGCGAGGCGGCCCGGGGGGCAGGGCGGGAAACCTGCCCTCTCTCTGTCTGCTCATTTCTCCTCTATCAGTCGCCAAGGGACGCACCACAATCTTCGTTACCCCTGATTCAATATTCTTCCGTTCACGCTGCAGGTTAATTCGTCAGTGCTACAGTACTTTCGCACTCCATTCTCTAATGCGTACCGTAGAGGCTCAGTGGGACTAAACACTTGTAGCGAGTGCTCTACGTCAGCGAAGAACCGCCGAATATAGCTTATGTCGTTATTTTCGACTTCCTTGATCTCCGCAACTCCTCTTACCTACTGAACATCCTAACTTCTCAGCTTCTACCTGCACAACGTTCGAATTCCGCAACTTTGACCTACGCGACATCCGAACTCCATGACTTGCCCAAACTGAAACTCCACAACTAGCAGGACACTTGTGAAAATGTAAATGTCGTATGGAATTTTTGGTTCGGATATCCCACGGAATGGGTTCAGCGGACTGTCATTTTCTTCTCTTGGTAACTCTCCTAAGCACGTCAGTATTCCATGTTGCAGCAGTGTAACCACGTTAACCCAAAGAGGCCTAAAAACATGAAGGCGACCTCTTAGCTGAAGCGCAAGTTGCAGAAATCGGGTAGGGGAAATGGAGTGCTCTTCCTCGACCTTTTCTGTATTGCGGAGTTCGTGTCGGTCCGCTATGTTGTACGAGTAGTAGTTGCCCCGAAGTACTTTTCATCATACTCTTCTCGCACTGGAAACGCTTCGTCTTTTCTCTGTAAACGCGAATTCCTTCATACCCATGCAGACATACATCCCCAATCGTGACCTCACAACCTCCATTCTTCATTATGTTTTGCACATATTGTTCATCATACGCTGGGCTGTCACCAACGATATTGACATTCATCAGTAAACAAAACTGTGTTCCAGAAACTAATGTAACTCTCTGTTTATTCCTTTGCAAATCCTTCCGACAGTTCGTAACTTTCAAATATTCTTGTATATCGGCCGTGACTGAAAATATTACGTTTTCTGCTGTTTCTTAATGTAAGCTGGAGTACCGGCACTCTCTGGCTGATAGTTCCGGAGACCGACTGTTTGTTCTACCGTTTTAGAGGATGAACGCAGATCGCAGTCCCGTCACACAGCGACTTCTTCGTAATAAACGTACTACATCATTCCACGAGGTCATATTACATTCCGTCTTTCGCCGACGGTCACTTCTTCAGTTTTCGTGAATATACTCGCAACACGAAGCGACAGTCACGCTTTCCACACACTGCTCTACATTGAGGTTTATCTCTGAGTGACTATTCTTCGCAGAAAATTTCACTTGCGTGTATATTTTTTCAGAACATAATGCATATCTCTACTTGAAATAGTTTAATTTGAGACTGCTATTCCTTGTTTTCCAAAGTGCCTTAGCGTCATTACGCTGAATTGAGGCCTATTCTGCATGATTCCTATTTGTATCTACTCATTCTGTGTTGATATCCTGTAATTATTTTACTTGCGTCTATGTTGAACACCTGTGTTGTCACTGTGTATTCAACAAGCGTATCACCCGGCCGACACAGTTTGTTCAGTTTCCTTGTCACTTCTCTCGTTTTTGTGACAACTTGACACAACCCAAATATTAACACGTATGATTCGCTTACTCCTTGCAGGAACTTACAGAAAACACTATATTACGATTGCTAATATACTATGAGCTCAAATACATTGAGGAGTAGCCATCACGTTGCCGCAGCGTATGAGGCGTTGGGCTCATATACCTGGAGATCGGGTTCAAACGACGTCCAGTCACTCCATATTTGTGTTTTTAGTGGTTCGTTCGTTTGAAGCGAATGCGGAGAAGCATGGCGACGGAAATAAGGCGACCTTCTCCACCTCAATTGATCAATAGTGTGTGTGTGTGTGTGTGTGTGTGTGTGTGTGGAGAGATTAGAGAGAGAGAAAGAGAGATCTCGCAGTATGCGTTAGATTCTAAAAATCTACATTTTAGCTATTTTGAAAGTACGATACGGATGAACTTGCGCTGTAAACTAAAAAAGGGCTACCATAGAGTGTATTGTTTTCATTCGGTGCGATTAGTTATGCCTTGTCACAGAAAAAAAGTATTATGCTCCATTGGTCGCAGGAAATTGGAACAGCCTGCTCGAGCGACGGCCTGCGCTGCCGTGACACGGCCATTAAGCTATCTGTTGTCTGCCTGTCTAGACACAGCGTCGTTTCCGAGGCCACGAAGCGCATTCACTATGTTTACGTCTTGTCTACATGACATCACTCTCTCTTAACTCTGCTCTGTAAGTGTAAAAATAGATTCGGACATGTGGTACTCTTTTCCACGAAGTATGCCTGAAAAGTATCTCAAGAAAGAGAATTATATTTTCTCGTTTTGCTTTTTCGTTTAATATATATCCATCGTGTGCGTCAGCGGGCACGTACTTTGGCCAGAACGAGCGAGGTCTGAAGTCCTTCCAGAACTCTCTTCATCCTACATTCTCGTTCTGCATGTTCGCCTTCAGGAGCGATAAACATTTTGCTTTTTCATTTATGTCACAATACGAATGTCAGCGACTGAAGTTATGCTTACATATCACGAGTTTGAAGGTGTTCCAGCACGTGATATATAGTGAAGTTAATCAAGTGGAGCGCATAACTGCAGGACGAAAGGTATAAACAACTTTCCCATGTTGCCCGTTATCCTTGGAAGCAATGTAACGCGCCTAAAGACGGAAACGACTGAGATTAATGTTACACGTTCTCTGGCACACATTGAACTCGGAAGCCTGTTTCCCCATCGAGCTCATTAGTACGTTTTCGGTTTGATCTTTCAACACATTTTCGTCCAAGTTGCTTCGGTGGGCGTCCTGATATTCTGATTTTATTCATTCGTAAGACCTGGTACTGCCAAATTCGTTTACGTCGTTCAGTTAACAATAGGAAAAACTCCTCCGTTTTTATTATAAAACCTTTCTCTGATAATCCAGTCGAGAACACGCTTTGCAATATCCTAGATGTTATCACTTTTTCGAAGTCCACAGCTATACGCATGCTTTTAATATTGCCTTGTGGATCACAGCTCAAATTCAGACTTCCGACTTGGCGCTACGTCGGCGGCGCGTGTCCCTATGAGTCTGCTAAAGCAGTGACAGAACTTCTCAATTGGCCTTAGGAAGCTAATCGGGCCCGCTTCCAGATATTTCCATTAATTAAAAAAGTGGAGTGGTTATCGGAAACTGAGCCCGAGACTTCTTAGTCACAAACAATTCACCGTGGAATTGAGGAACATTTATAAATAATTTTCACCAAGTCCTCTCATTGGTTCAACTAATCTCTTGCAATTGTAGGAGCAGTGTTTCAGTATCATTTAACATCGCACGTGATTCACTGGTTCTTAAGTTTAAAAAGGCAGATAGCTGTACTGCTACGAAATGAGTATTTATTTCATATCTGATGTGATCTTTTCCAAAAAACATGAATGACAAAGTGCTGTCAGGAGTTACCTTCCATTTTGTAACCGCTCAGTAGTGTGTAGTTTCAATTTTCTATCTCGTTCCGCAGCTCTCCAGTGTCTGACATAGGCGAATTACACAAGAGACCGCGCTGCTATGTATTTCGACTCTCTGCAATTTTAACGAGGGCCAAGACAGAAATCAAATAACCTTAATGGTCTTGACGGAAGCCCACTTCCAAATCAGTGCAAATAAAAGTAACGCCCTCGCTAAGCAAGAACCTGCAAACGGAACTCCAAAATGGGAGAAAGTCACAGCACAAATGATTTGATGCCCATATTCAGGAAGCAGCTAACAGAAACCTGGCAAAACGAATGATAAAAACACCTAAAATCAAAGGTAATCGTTATGCTTTAATTCATCCAATAATTCCACCATACCATAGTTTCTTAAGGCAAACACTTCATGAAGCTTCTCAGGAGCTATTGCAGGACTGACGTTTAATCACTGGAACTACAACAAACACGTTAGTTGGTTCAACATTGGTGCAAGAGCCCTGTTGTTTAATGCGAGGAAGATGATTCAACCCGAATGTTTCTACAATGTTATAAAAATCTGGAACACACAAAAATACTTGAAAGTAATCTGGGGCAAGTTGGCCATAATTTTCCAACTAGTCAGAAAACTTTTGGCTTCTAATGATGTAGTAACATGTAGACTACTGTACGAATTTCTAAGCAATGCAAACAACTCGCAATAGGAAACTGAGCTATTAAACTAAAAAAAAATTAATGTTCCGTGCCTTCAACTTTTATAACACCTTTACAAGGAGAACCAAAATACACGTTCCTGTCATTTTAGGCATGTTTAAACTTTGTATTTGAAGAAGACGGATGGAAAGAATCTGTGCTATAGAAAGAGAGAATTTCAGCAATTTATACCGCACTTCCACTTGGACTACTCTGTGCACCCCATACCATATCCACTCATAACGTTAAACATACTATGCTAAAATTTATACTTTTATGAAGCTTGTAACTTTGTACCTGGACGTCCATTGTAATATTGTATAGTTTCGATTACCGTTAAAAACTACAGATTAACAAAATCAGTTGTCACATGGCTTTAGGGATGCCAAATAAATAAAATTATTACTGGTACATTGTTCGTGTGGACTTTCTGTATGGCTGTGTTAGTTGTCAGAAAGTTATCTAAAACGTACCCCATGTATGACACATTTTGAAGTACCTTCCATGTCTGCTAGACTCTCACAGACATGCTGAGTAGCTAAGAACACTATCAGAGGAGCCGAAGTCACAGGTCTGCAGCTATCGAGTTTTCGAAATAATGGTGTTATTACCATGGCGTAGATATTATTTACTCCATCCCTTGTAAGCTTTATGCAAACTTTACTTGGCGCTGTTCTCGATAGAGACGCCTTTAGCAGGTGGTGGTCGGTGCCGTAAATTGGCCCCCAGACTGGTGCGTGCCAAGCTGACGGCGCATTCGTCTCCACGGAGACCCGCAGTGCGAAACAAAACACGGCCTGCTAACGTCACAATGGCCCGACCTGAGCTACAGCAGGCGAAAAGGAAAGACACCTAACCAAGCTGACGTCAGCCGTAGGTTCAATAAGAGAAAGACTGTTAGCATAGTGCGTTTTCTGAATGCCCGAATGGCGGTGAGACTCAAACCCAGTAGAGTGTTTCGTTAATATTAAAATGCACACAGCATAATGTAATGTTTTCTTTGTGACTGGTATCGGCGTTGTGAACTTTTCTGCTTATAAACAACAATGAATAACGGTAATCTCTTGTTGCAGCATTTTAAAAGAACGGCGATAACGAATGAGTTTAGGAACGGTGAGCAAAGTCGTTTCCCCGTTGCAGGACTGAATTAGACTGATGTATATGTTCGAGCCAGAACTAAATTGCTGCAAGCGAATGCTAGATTATTGAATGGATGTTTCATTCTGCAGTGACGTGTATGCTGCAGCGAAACGTCGTAAAAAATTAAAACTGTGTGTCGAGTGAGCCTGAAAGTTTGATCATACCTCTGAGGCGGGATTGATGGGGTGGGTGGTTCATTCACCCCGCTAGTGCCCCATCTGTAATAATATCGTCGTCGATGAGAAGTTAAAGTTGACTTTCATTCCTTTGACACATTTCTTTAACAGATGGGCTAATTGATAATTTATTTTAATGAAGCGTCTCAAAATGCCTGTTTTCGGTGTTTCGCAGTACATACGTTGTCCCAAGTGTAAGCAAGTGGCGGAGTTATTCTTCTTATTATTATTATTACTTTAATTGGCTTTTAGCCTTAAGGCCATTCAGCCATTTCTGTGCTGAAAGATGGTTAGCGTGCGTTAAACCTTAACCTGAGTTTCTAGCAGTTATGATTCTAGTGCTACAGCCCTGAAAATATTCCCTATCGTGTACAAAATTTTGACTCGGGAATGAACAACAACGCAATCCGAATAAAGTTAATCAAAATTTAAGTAGTAATAACACTTTCATAGAGCAAGGGAATATATGAAGGGATCTTTAACGCGTGTTAAAGTAACGGAAAATTATAACTAAGATGCTCAACCAATCTAACTCAGCCTATAAGTGTAGCTGCTTATCCTCTTGATAGGAAGCGAATGCAATGCAGATGCCAACTGCACATGCCTAACACCAAACAGCAAGTAGCATGAGCCGTAACAGAGCCAACTCTATTTATTCAGTACTGCAGCACCCGTTCCGAAATCCTCTGCACCTCAGACCTATCCTATACTGGCTGAAAGCTGTTCACGAAGAAGAAAATATTATAACTACTCGCAGCAGTTTATGATAAAATTAATTCTGCTGAAGACACCTTATTTTCAATAAACAGCGCTCCTATCGGCTTCTGGCGCTATTAAAGGATAAACGAGCATATGTAGATAGAAAATAAAAAAAATCAGGAAGGAAATGGTTACGGAGAAACTAGAGATTAATTCTAATAATAATGCAATGAATAAGCACTATAATTCACGAAAAATAGATACGTATGTCTACCAAGGGAACACGTGGAAATACAATATCACATGTTCTCAAAACCGAGAATTTGCTCCATATGCCTTCTATTCCCCGTGAATGAGGATGTAAAAGCGACTAACATCTGCAGATGACTTGGACAAAAATAGAAACTAATTCTCACCATATCAAAGACGCTTACCTGACAAAGGCCTAATCTTGCTTACAAAGACTTCTACGAAGGTTAAAAAAATCATGTAATACAGAATTTCGCAAATGCTACGCTAGCAGGCAATGCTCTCACCATTTATCTTTAGCTTAGAAATGCCCATCTCAACAATACAGAAACAATAATGTCTGAACTGAGAACGTAGAGAGTATGGAGAGGAATTTCTTAGCATGGTAAATAAGAAGAGCTACAACATCCAAACGATGGTTTAGCGGAACGATGTGAGCTGCTGCAGCCGGCAACGACGGGCAGAAGCAGAGCAAGAAAGAATAGGAGAGAGCCATGTGGTCCTCTACCAACTGAGTTCACCCCGACTGGTCGGCAGAGTAGCACTCTCAAAGAATCTTCAAAGTGCACATATACTGTAGCACGCAACCAGAGATGTGGCTTCCCTAACAGGCGAGAGCACTGAATAGATATTTTTTGAGCCACACGAGTGGTTCGCAACGTGCGTATCGATACATAATACGAAAGACATTTCTGAATGGCGGCTTTCAGTCTTTTACGAATTTTCTAGGATTTTAGAGGGTAAGGTTATATTTACTGCAGAAAATTGTAATTTGCTTTAGAATTAATGTTATTTTCATGAAGAGGAGGCGCTTTATTGGTTGGTAACTGTTCACGAGATCTAATTAACTGGTACAGGGAACCAGTTTGCTGCTTTGCATGCTGTTTCCGTTGAAAAACACTGCTATCTCCTTCTGTTATTCCATCATATTCCCGATAAGGACAACTTCGAACATAGCTGGAGAGTGATCTATGATTAAATTTCATGCGAATTGCAGAATTTATAAAGTTTTTATCTGCGTTAATTGTGGGAAGCAGGGCTTCGAAGGAATATCTGGGTGTATTTATCCACAATATTTCCCTTAACTGCATATCGATGGTTGATATCTGTTCTCCTATTGGCATCTTATTCCTCTACATACAGGGTGAACATTAATAAAAACGAAAAACTGCAGGGACGGATTCCTGACTGAAAATATAGGGAAAAGGTACATGTCTTCGGAAATGAGTCGTTGCCACGGTAGATGGCGCTAACAGATGAAAATTCCTCTGACTACGCCCCGTGTGTTCCTTGGGTGTTGCAGGCTGTATACAGCAGAATGTTCCGGTATTCATGTCGGAACAAGCCTATATGGTGTTTGCTTACGGCCAAGCAGGTGAAACCGTCGTCGGGCAGCACCGGGACGATTTGTTGTCGCTGCACACACACCGTCCATTTCGGGACACATCTTCATACGACCTTTCTTCCTCAATTTCCAGTCAGGAAGCCGTCCCAACAGTTTGTCAGTTTTATTAATGTTCACCCTGTAATGTGTTCTTCGGGTCTGATGGCGGTAATAAGATGTTTTTAAATTTACCTTTTTGATTGGGGGCTCACAAACCATACCTTCTTCCCGAAATTTTGATTTTTCTTGTGGTGGTTTTTATTGTATCAATTATCAGTCGATTAGTTTTCCTGACGAGGGCTGCTGTCTGCAACCCTTGGAGCGAGCGTCTAGAATCCTTAAAAATTAAAATGATTTTTACTGTGAGGTTCTGTAAATAAGTAAATCCACAAGTAGAGCTGTGGCTTTTGCAGAAAAACTAGAAGTTTCCCTGTGAAGCGAAATCAGTTTCTCCTCAGTCGTGCTGGGACAAAGGACCGCGCAACCGATTCTGTCATTGCTCGTTGTTTTGGAGCCATCAGTATACTGTATATGCCGAATTACTGTGAGAAATTGGCACCACTGGCGTAGTTGGGTGACTTGTGCTACTGTACGGAGATTCCTCGGTAACGAATCGGCCGTAAAACGAATGGTCTCTAGTGATTCAGTTACCTTTCGCATCCGGGCACAAAGTGTTCGTAGTTAGCTGCTGTATTTTTCATTCGTGTGAAGATCCACTCAACATAAATTACATTGAAAAATAAGTTACGTAACAAAAGTGAAGAGAATGCATTCGTTATCGTCGTAAACGGGTGGTAGCGAAGTGCTGGCAGAGTGCTACAAACTAGATATTGTGGAATCAATCAACTTGGTAATGAATAAAGTTCCATTTGGCGCTGTCGTTCACAGCGCACACCATCAGGAGTTCCTCTCGACTGGCACGGCGCTTTCAAATTGCATAATTTAACTCTGGAACTGCATCTATTTTACACACATACACACATATAAAGCAGTAATACTAGTGTTTGCAGTACATGTTAAGTGTGTACCTCCCACAATGTTCCAATATATTTGCTTCTACTGCTGCTACACTGCTCCTACAAGTTCGCCACATACGGAATTGTTCGTGATATTTTGTCAATCAGAAAGCACCTGTATCATCACAGTAGAACGTGTGATGTTCTTATTTGCTGCATCTACCCTGCCCATAACCCCCTCAGTCGTTAATGTTGGTCGCTCTTCATAGTCTGCTCTGCATGGAGAACTAAACAATGTCCCCCCCCCCTCCCCCCCCCCCCCTCCCATCTACGCGTCGTGCATTCCATCGTGCGGCTGGTCTCGGCGGAGGTTCGAGTCCTCCCTCGGGCATGGGTTTGTGTGTTGTTGTTCTTAGCATAATTTAGGTTAAGTAGTGTGTAAGCTTAGGGACTGATGACCTTAGCGGTTAAGTCCCATAAGATTTCACACACATTTGAAAATTTTTTGCATTCCATCGATGTCTGTTCCCAGAATTCGCCGTCTGCGTACTTCAAAAACCAGTCACTACTGTGATGTCTCATGTGGTGGGCGTTCAGTCTTTGTTAGGTTTTTCGTCTCTTACAGTTACTAGCACTCTCTCCAAAACAAATTACAAATTTCGTCAGCGGCTCCCTGATGCAATTTGCAGACGATAGAGCTGTCTACATGGCAGTCACGTCGTTAGACGAGTATTGAGGGGTGCGGTGAACCCTTCAGATGATAAACGTTTGGCGTATTGACTGACATCTGGTTCTTAGCGTAGCTAAATGTACCGTAACTTCTACAGCCAGATGAAACGAAGCAATACTGTAGCTATAGTAACAATATAAGGAACAAGATCACATACAACCAGTGTGGGAAAATTGTATGTCGAGCTGCAAGTCAGTGGAAGAGTCCTAGGCAACTCACATTCAGCCGCGAAGCAGATACCATGCGTCACAACACCCTTTTCAGATCAGTTCTTGTGTTGTGGATTAATAGAGCCATACAAGAGCTTCAGTGAACAGCCCCGCCATTCACCACGAGATTGCTTAGGAGCGAGGTTCCAATAAAAAAAAATAATAATAAAAAAAAAAAAACAAGCAAACGCTTACGCTAATACCGTCAACAGACGTACGTAGAGAAATTTTCTGCCAACACCGGCATGCAATGACCATGTCTCAATATTACTCAGTTTCGTAATTACATGGAAACAAAAAGGAAAGAAAGAAGTTTAGAGTTTTAATGTGTTCTCTACTTCATTAGAGAAAAAACTGTACGACTTGTACAGGAACTAGATTGCAGTTAGAACAGCTGAGGAACGGGAAAGGGAGACAGTGGATGAGAAAGAAGAGACGCGGGACTGTAGAATGTCCCCGTCTTTATGGAGTCTGTACATAGAGGAGAAATTTGGAAGAGACATTATGGTCCAGTGAAAAGAAATAGAAACGGTAAGGTTTAGCGGTGGCATAAGGAGACGGAGGCGGCAAAGGACTCTCGGAAGATCAGTTGAACGAAATGAATAGTGATCCATAAAATTTCGGGCGTGCAGCCGCATAAATTCGGCTTCTTCTAATATTTCGGTTGAATACTGTCCAGCCTTCTCCATAGTAAGCCGAGGCTCACGCTGAAGATGGCTGGACGGTATTCAGCCGAAATATAAGAAGAAGAAGTCGAATTTATGCGGCTGCACGCCCGAAATTTTATGGATCATTCTTTGCGCCGCGGTAATATGAAGATGCACATGGAAATGAATAGTGTCTTGAAAAGAGGCCGCAAGCTGAACCTCATCCAAAGTAAAAAAGGGATAATTAGTGATGTATAGCCAAGTGATACCAATAGTTGTAGATTAGGAAACGAGACACCGGAAGTTGTAAAGTAGCTTTGATATTTGGACAGCAAAATAACGGACAGTGACCGAAGTAATGAGGACATAAAATGCCAACTGCAATTACAAGAAAAGAGTAACGATGAATATAAATTCAAATGTTGGGAAATCTTTTCCGAAGGTGTTTGTGTGGAGTGCAGACTTAAATAAAAGTGAAATGCGGACGATAAACAGCTCGGAAAAGGGCAGAACTGAAGCTTTAGAAATGTAGTACTACAGACGTATGCTCTAGATTAGATGGTCATATCGAGTAATTGATATGGAGGTACTGAATCGAATCACGGAGAAATTTAAGGCCTAACTTGACTAGAAGGGATAGGTTAATAGGGCACACCGTAAGCAATCGAGGAGTAGTTAACCGGTCAGCATTCGCGTAGTGTGTAACGCAACTGCTCTCTCTCGCCCACCACGCTCTATTGAAACAGGAAAGGCTAAAGCGATATTCTCCCCTGAGGGACGGCGGCCGGTAGCCGAAGGAGACGGTCCGAGAGGGAAAGTGGTGAGGAGCAGGTGGGGTTGCTGGGCAGTCAGCACCTGTGGGCGCGTGGCGGCGCGTGCCGCGCCGTGGGCGGCAACGGCCGCGGACAGCGGTCAGCCCGGCGACGAAACGGATCCTTTAAAACCCCATAAATCTCCCACCGTCTGGCGAGGCGGCAGAAAAAATAAAGGCCGCCGCCGGCGAGGGGGTCAGTTTCACCGCGGGGGTTGCGCTTTTGTTGACGGCGCGGCCGGCTGACAGCTTCAGTGGCCGGGCAGGGGCGAGGGCCTGCAGGTAGCGGCCGGGCCAGGGAAACAACTGCTGGACGCGCAGTGCCAACCTGTCCCCCGCCACGCCACCTGTCCTCTCGCAACACACCTGTGCCCCACGGGGGCGAGAAAGCGGCCGAACAGAGGGACGTCAAATCTTGAGCAACAGGGGCCGCTTCTTCCGCCTTTCGATGCGCGTCGAAGCAAACCGTGCGACGCTCAGGGAATCAGATAATCAAACGAGACACTAAAAGTGGTAGACGAGATTTGTTACTTGGACGGTAGAATAAGTGGCGATGACCGAAGTAGAAAGCGTATAAAATGAAGGCTTACAATACCAGGAAACACATTTGTGTAAAAGAACAATGTGTTAACGTCGAATATACATTTAGAAGTTGGCAGGTATTTTCTGAAGGTACTTGTCTGGAGGCAGTGTAGCCTTGTATGAAAGTGAAATGTGGACTAGAAACAGTACAGACAACGAGAGAAGACGTTTTTGAAATGTGGTACTACGCAATAATGTTGACGATTAGCTTGTTGGGTCAAATAACCAATGAGGAGAGGAAAAAAAAAATTTATGGCACTGTTCCTCTAAAATAAAGAGTTCGAGTGATGAGGTATTAAGGAATAATTCGACTCGAATACAAAAGGGAGGTTCAAAAGGATGTAGTTGCCGTAATTATGCGTTTGTATTAACTTACTTAAAACGGCAGATGGCGTCTTGTAAGATTTCTCGATAACCAGTGTCGGTTCTATTTTATCTTCAGATGTTATTTCTTCTCTTCATAACAATTTAGATATGGAGTATAAAAGTAACTATCAGCATAATATTTGCCGCGAATGCGCTTGGAATCGAAGTGTACGTTCTTAGGTAACGATTTGTCACAAGATACATTTGTATCATAAGAGAGAAAATAAAAGTGAAGATACCTACGTAGCCGAAACAGGCTATCAATAAATATTAAAACAAGCGCTCTAGATGTTTTATAAAATAATACAACTATGAATTTCAAACTGCCCTTCGTGCAGCTCAATTTCTTGTCTCTTCGACGAATATAGTGGGCACTGGGCAGTGCAAACAAGCGCCAAAGTTCGTCCGTACCTCCGTAATGCAGCCTCTCAAGATAGCCGCTATTATGATGTGGATCGCGACTCCGTTACTTGGAAGGTAGCATCCTCCTTCAGCAACGACTTTTGTACCACAGAATGTAATTGGTCACATAAAATACCCGCGCAGCTATGGATCTCGAAGAATCATAAGCAAATCTATTGTAGAAAAGGGAAAAGACGAAAGATTGCTCGTGGGACGCGTTGACAGACGTCGTTGGCTCAGCTCACTTTGCTTGGTTTAGGCTCCATTTGCTTCGTGATGACGCGTTCCTAATTGATGTCTGACTCTGTCATAACAAGTGTCGAATATTTTCAGGTCTGATTTTTTAAATTATTGTTTCAAATACTTGTAGGACATCAGTGGTACGGAGGTTTGGCTTTTGTGCATCATTACTCTTCGGTGTTTTGTTATTACGATTCGTGTATGTTGTGATCACGTCGATCGGTGATGCTCTCGATACATCTGCAAAGTAGCGGTCTGTGCGTCAGAAATAGCACCGTGTTTGCTTCACCATTGTCTGGTTGGTTTCACTTATGAACCCCAATTCACCGGCATTCATACTAATCACTTCCTCCACTACAGTAACAAACGTCAATCTGAGCGCAAGCATATCCAGAGTTTTCAGGTCACGAAGATGAGGTATTCCTGAATGTAAATGATTCATTCGTTCGACCACAACTAGGTTAAGGGTGTCATTAATATTCTTCCTCCTTCCAACACATTTTCGTTGGACATGTCTATATTGTCAACGTTTGCATTCCACTATTTGGTAACTCTAAAGGACTGAAATGGGCCACGATACAGCTTGTCTCATGTTCCAGTGTCGTTCTTCTTACATATAGTGGCTGCTCGTATGGGAACTGATCACCTTGCTGGAGCAGCAGACGCATTCTATTTAGAATATAAATACCTACAAAAATTTTACTGCTTTCGTCCCATGTGAGAGGTTAAGAAGATTGTTTTTGTAGCAACGTCATTTGTGTATCCCTGTTTATATTGTAAACTAGCAAACCCGGTGATGCTTCCCAATTTCTAAATATATATGGGAACTGGATATACAGTACGTCCTAATCTCCTTCTGCCCTCTCCCTCTCTTCCTCCTCGCCGTCCCTTTTTCAGTCTTCTCCTCCTCCCCCTATCACTGTCCATTACCTTACCCCCAGATCCCTGCACACCGTTTATCTTACACTCTCTCTATACATTCGTCCCAAATGATATCAATTAGAAGGAATTGTTATATTATTGTATATTCTGCAAGGAATCGAGGTTCTTGGCCAGAAAGCAATGATGCCAGTGGTTCTGGCGACGGTGTCACTTGTCGTAATTTGACTTTTCCACTCGTACAAGATAATCCTGGCTGTTCGTGTCGAAACCTCAAAGCATTGCAGTGTTGACAAACATTGTTCATTGTTCCGAAGTCGACCAACACATCCGCAGCGTAATCGACTGTTGGATCGTATCTGAATGCCAAACGTTCAGGTCCAATTGTCACGTTTGACAACGTGTTCTGTCGACACGTTCCAAATCATTTTCTTCGTAAGCTCCAACTGAACGAGACGAATTCGACTGTATCCGTCTTAATGGATCGCGCTTTGATAAATTTTTATTCGTTTCGCCTCCGAACGCTGTCTACGATCTTCGCCAGTCTCATTGACTCGTCGGTCACTGTAATTAGCTTGCGTCGCGCGTACGCCGACCGATATTTTGACGCCTCACTAGTGGTATTTTTCCAAAGAGATAAGCCACGAACTGAAATCAATTGAATGTTTCGAACGCACCAAATTATCACAAAGTGACGTCAAGTCAATCTAAGCAACACACCAGAGACATATAATCAGCACCTATATCGCTTTCAGTTGTATTCCTTTTCGCAAAATATCAGTATTCAGTGGAGAATTTGTTGTTGTTATGAAAATATACCACCACCACATTTCTTTCATTAAGATTTTCATTCAAAAATGCTATCCAAGTTTCCGACTTTTCCAGTGCATTCTCCAAAAAAAATTGTGTCATACAAACCTTTTTCTGATAATTACGAACACAACAACAACAACAACAACAACAACAACAAAAATTAGCCAAATCCGTAGTGCCGTTTTCAAGTAATGATCTTTCATACATGCGGCAACTGATTTTTATTTACTTGCATAAGAGGTCCATTTTATTTGTAAAGCGCACTGTGTATTGCAATGAGCATACACATGGCGCAAATTATCCACTTAGTCACTCTTGGGATATGATTTCGGAAATAAACCTTTGATTTTTAACTTTAAATCCGCACGTCTGTGCGCAGCACAATTTAGACAGGATCGACGATTTAAAGTCGCGATTAGAGGCTACATCACATGTTAGCCTCGTTTCCCAACCTTTTTTGTATGAATTTCGCGGTACGTTAAATCCTTCTGATCCTTTGATTACATAACTAGTTTATTCATCCAGCTGGTGCAAAATTATCCTAAAACGTCGTGATATTAACGAGGAAAAAAAAAATGCTCTCAAATTTAGACGGCTGCAGACGTACCAAGCGTGACGTTCACGCTGCGTGGATTTTCCCTATTTCAGAGAGAGGTGAGTGCACTGTCTATTACCATTCACAGCAGCGCCTTGGTTGCCGCCACGAGAAGAGGACGAGCCAAGAGCCGCCGAGCAGCTGCTGTTGACGGCGCCACTGGCTGCGCGGCTTGAACCCGTAGATCCGAACTTGTGTCTGAGCGGATCGCAAGCTCGATTCTATGGGTCTAAGTCGCCAGCGGCAGTCCTCGCCGGGCGCGACGCCAGCGCAGCACGACGCCGCGGCCGACGTGCTAGAGGGCGCCGGGCTGAGGTAGTAGGTTGTATAGTTATGAACTACATCTTTATTGGGAGAACTGTACAACTTGCTAACTTTCCCCGTCGCTTTCCGAAATCGCCACATCGTGTGTAGCGCCTGCAACGAGTGTGCACTGTACGAAAGGAGAAATAAAAGGAAATTGGACAAAACACAAGTGACTTTTCTTTCACTCCTGTCAAGCAACACACCTTCACTTCGTATGAACTTTACCTTTAATTTTATCTCGATAGTGACGAATTAGTGTGTTTCGCCCCTTACATTCGGATGCCACTGGAAGGGAATGTTTGACGCCCGTGAACCGTCAATTAGGGCGATTCACAAACAACAACTTAAGTACACATGTTATTCCAAAAACGTTATCGTGCAAGTAGTGGCCAGGATGTGCTGGTGGAAAAGCACAAATTGATAAGGTTATCTTTTATTTTAAAACACTTTCTCAGTAATAAATTTTTAAGTCTGGCATTTCTTTAAAAAAATAATTTCAAAACAATTTCAAATAGCTTGACAATTTTCATTATGAAAAGGAGATTATCAGGTATGACATTAACAACTTGCCAATAATGAGATTTTAAATAAGACAACAGTAGAAAAAACTCTTTTAAAAATAGCTCTATGTAAAGGATATTGCAAGGTTTGACGTTAACAATAAGGAGATTTTAAACTTGTTATATCAATAAGGGAATGATTCCAAAATAAACTTTAAGTAGTTAGCTTGTACTAAGCAAAAATAGTTGTCTCTCGCCAGTTACATAACTTATGTTTGTTACAAGACAAATGTGAATAAGCCATCACACAAACCTTTACATTAAAGGCAGTTCTCCCATAAAATTTTTCGTAGCTCGGTGAGGGAGTGACACATGTAAAGGGGCCCAGATCACAGTAGGCGGAATAGTTACTGATGGTCTACAGAGCCATAGCAGATCAGCCCCAAAACTTCCATTACAAGTCGCCACCTCCCTTAGTTACTCAAAACCAGAAGATGTAGCAAGGGCGAAGCCTGCGCAGACTCCGAACCACAGAGACCCGCGACACCGACCCTAAATCACCCAATCGAGGTGTGAATGAAAACGGCCCGACCAAGAAGCAATTACCACATTCCCGCGGACAGGCAAACAAAAACTGTGGTGGACGACCCCAACAAAACCACTAGTGAAAACTCATGCACTTCACTAGAACTTGAAAACCTTCTCTTATACACAACTCTGTTACATGAAAACAGTACTCAACTTCTCACACTCCACCCCAGCGCCGGGAACACGCCGCACTTCATATGCTCGTCAGAGCCAACCGCTGCCAGTGGTTTCAACCGCCGATAAGAAAACATATGGTCCCACGCCCTGATTCCTGCACCACGGCTTCTAAGCTTCATAAGCCACGTACACGCGGGTAAGGCAGACTTAGCCTCTGGCGAACGTCACAAAAGCCACTTTCGCTCCTTATTGCCACTAAGTTCCGCACTGCATTTTTTGCTGGTAGTTTCAGCAAAGCACTTCCAGTCTCTAACTCTTCCACAAACAGTGCGGCACACGTTTGCCACGGGCTGTGCTTAACACTAGACAACGAACAGGCGCTGTTTTATCACGAGCACCATTTTGCGGTGCATTCACCTGGCCACAGAACACGTCTCTTTCTCTCACTTACTGAAACGTAATGAAACAGCGTAGTACTCAGAACATGTGAGAGATGCGCAGGCGCAGTCATATGACACTAAGACAAGCAGCAGAAACTCTCACCGTCTGCGGGCGGGCGTTATTTCGCAGACATGATGAAAAGTAAGCCAGGATGGCTTTCCATGAAAGTCAACAAAACGGGGCGTAGGATATCGTGGACTTACAGGTGTACGGCAAGGGTGCCGCTGTTGATAGCCAAAGGGATGTTGCTAGGAAAAGAAATGACACCCCAGTTCCATCACTCCTAGTTGTCGGGCCGCATGGCGGGTGACAGTCAGGCTGGTGTGCCACTACTATCTGGGGCGTCTCCAGACTTATCTCTCCTGGTCGTTGGGGCTAGTTCGAAGCGGGATTCATCGCTGAACACAATTCTGCTTAAGTCAATGAGACTCCAGACCGAAGACGTGGCTGGAGACGTCTCAGACATCGATGGGATACCAACATGACTGACGCCCACCATTTGACCCTGCTACCAGGAGTGATGGTCCGGTGTGCCATTTCATAGCAGGACCCCAAGCTATCATGGGTTACATTTGAGCAAGTTAACGATCCCCCTCCAACGAGAATTTTTACAGCTTCTTTTCGTGATTGCCAAATCCTACCTTGGCTATCAAAGTCGCCGATTCTGTCCCCATTTGAGAACGATTGGGGCATTATAGCCTCGGTCCTCCAACCATCTTGAGATTTTGACGATCTAACACGCCAGTTGGACAGAATTTGACACGATATCTCTCAGGAGGACATCCAACAACCCACATCAGTCAATGCCAAGCCGAAAAGTGTCTGCATAAGGGCCAGGGGTGGATTAATGCGTTACTGATTTGCTCAATTTGTGAAGCCTATTCTCTTGAATAAATCATCCAGCTGTTCTGAAACTGTAATAATTTGTTTGTCTGTACATGTACATCACATCTGCTGATTTCCGTCCCATTCGGATAATTCCTTCGTGGTGCGTCTTTTGTATTTCCTCTAGCACCTGTAGATCTGCAACGGAAGCCTGGGACATCATCCGAATTAAAGTTTGACCAATCACAGAGGTGTAGCTCCAGTGCTTATTTCTAAATTGTATTAATTTATTTTGCGTTGGAGAGGATTGTTATAATTAAACTTTCGCTACTTGAGAGGGCCCTCTTTAGAAAAAAGGGATCACAGGACAATGAAACTTTGTAGAACATTTGTAAGGACATGAAGAGAAATAACGAATTCACAATTGAAAGAAACACATTCTAATTTGCACATGTGAGGGTTGAAATCTGGTGAACCTGGTTGCTACGCAATTTGGAACCATCGGTCAGTGATTCCGTTTGTTTTTGGGATAGGCCGGCCAGTTGCTCGACAAACTGTTGAAAATACTGTTGCCATGATTGAGAATGTTGGACGCAATGTGCGATCTTCAAGCAGTGCATCAGCTGTGCCACGACAGTCGAACATTCCATCGTCTATTGTTAACAAAGTTCTGCAAGCAATTGTGAAACGTTATCCGCACAAACTTCATATTACTAACCAACTTTTCCCACATGACGCAGACATTCGAGTAGACTTTGATCTCACGTTTCTTGCAAGGGCTGAAGTTTACATGTGGCCCTGTAACGTTTTGTGTAGTGATGAAACATACTTTTACCCTAAATAGGGCAGTAAACACTCGCAGCGGTGGCATTTGGGGATCGTCGCCACCATCAAACGTTCATTAAGTTCTCCCGCGTAATGAACACGTCACTGTGTGGTGTGGCTTCACAGCACGCTTCATGATTGTTCCATTTTGCTTTGAGGAACTCACACCCCAAGGAAAAAGGACATTCAACGTGAATGGCACTCGTTACTCTGATTTGCTTCGTCAACGTGTTACCCTGCTCTACGAAGAGACGTGCTTTAGAGTCTACTGTTTTGATACACGATGGAGGTCCACCTCACAATGCTCGGAGGTCACTCGGTTACTCCGTAACACATTTGGAGAAAACCGAGTCATTGGCCGATCGTTCTGAACTCCATAGCGGCCAAGACCATCAGATTTGAACCCTCTCATGTGGAAATTAAAATGTGTTTCTTTCAGTTGTTTATTCTTTATTTGTTTTCCTTGTGTCTTTACAAATGTTTCCACAAAGTTTCATTGCCCTCGATGACTCGTTTTTGATGGGGGCAAACTTTAGTATCAAAAGTTTAATTATAACGATTCTGTAGTTCAACATAGCAAATGAATAAATAGTTCTGGCGCATCGCAATATAAACAAAATATGTGTAGACAGTTAATAAAATAAACAAGAAGATGAAGCTCTATGTTCAGCTTTGTAGCTACTCAATTGCTTTATAGCCGTCCCATGCAGTTCTTCCAGGAATACGTCGCAAGCACGTGAGGGACAGTCCTGTACGATACGTGGCATTGTCTGCATCACTTTGCTGTTGTACTCACAATTTGGAGAGCCTCGTCATAGCGAGCTGTGGAGGATGGAAGTGTATCTTCCTGTCCATTGGATGCGACTGAGTCTGAGCCAGATGGTGTGAGGGAGGCTGTAGCCCGGGAGCTGAACAGTCAAGTTTTCGACTCGCTAGAGTGAAGATGAACACTTCCATCTTCTGGATTGAAAGCGTTGGCCAGCATGCTAGTATCGGTTCTCCAGGGTGGTCGGCGAGATTTCAGACGGAATATAAAAGATCGTTGCTTTATATGGTGTGCAGGAGAGAGAGAGAGAGAGAGAGAGAGAGAGAGAGAGAGAGAGAGAGAGAGAGAGAGAGGCTGGGTCTTCTGCAATCGTGTGCACAAGCGAGCGAGTACTTGCTGTCTTGTTATGTAAATGCTTAGCACAGGGAACCTCTCAATTGGCGCAGGTAGAAGTGTATCGGGTGCAAGCCGCACGGCCTGTCAACGCTGAACATCCAGAAGGTAGGTGTCAGAACTCTTATGACTAATCAGTACGTAGATGATAAACGAAGAGGATGCCGTCGTTCTCAGAATTTGTGCGTCTTGCAATAATTTTTTGGGATTGTTTTTCGAAAGAATAGTCGCGGTATGTTCGTAATCCGCCTAAGCCAATCACCAGATACTTCTGAGTGCTGAGACACTGTAATATCTTATATCTCAGTATTGTCTTTGGGTAGTACTTTTCGTATTTGCTGCTTACATGGAATGCTGCAACTTCTATCTTCAGTTAATTTGATTTGTGCTTTTCATAGACAGCTGCCAGAAACGATTTTTTTTTAAATTTTTTTCCATATTTATTTAATAAAGTAACGTGTTTCGAAGACCGGACCTCTTCCTCATACTACAACGGTAATAGAAATTTTTTTTTACAAAGTACAGAAGGGTATCAGAGATGTTCTTCACAGACTCAGAATGTGCTGTGACCATCCTGCGCAGAAAGTGAAGGATGACCTAACATGAGGGAATAATCACTTTGTTTTTTTGGTTTGCTGTTCACTTATTTTTTAGAGCTCCGTACCTCAGCTGGTAACAATGTAACTCCTATAGGATCGTTTTGTTGTCCGTCTATCTGCTTGTCTGTCCGTCTGACAACAGAACGGTATACGTATCAAGATGAAATTTGTCACATACTAAGCTCTATTGTCCCTTGGTGATGTAAAACATTTAAGCAACTAAGTCAGTGCAATGAAAACATACAACCATGTACGTCACACATTTACATATTGCCAAAATCACTCATCAAAATGTACAGAGTGCGTGTGTATTAAACCTGGGACCTAGAAACGACGGAGAGGCTTCGTTCCGCCTTAGCCCTCAGTGGTTCACAACCCCCACATCAGTCCACCCACCCCACCGCCGGCCCACACCGAACCCAGGGTTATTGTGCGATGGAGAACGGCTCATTCCAGACGAGTGTACCCCAAATGTTTGCGTGGCAGAGTAATTGTGGTGTACGCGTACGTGGAGACAATGTTTGCGCCGCAATCGCCGACATAGTGTAACCGAGGCGCTATATGGGGAAGCAGCCCGCATTCGCCGAAGCAGGTGGAAAACCACCTTAAAAACCATCGACAGGCTGGCCAGCACACCGGACCTCGACACTAATCCGTCGGGCGGATTCGTGCTGTGGAAGCAGCGCGTTAGACCGCGCGGCTAGCTGGGCGGGCTATCTATAGGGTATTGCCCCTTGACCTAGAATCACAAAATTTAGCAATAAGCATTGTTTTACAGTACAGCTAAGGGAAAAATTGGAAAATTGTTAAGTCATAAGTACAGTCATCAACCGTCAAACGCATAATCGAAAACTATATCTGCATGTAAACAGAGAATGTAATTTGTAGTCATGTATACATACATTCATGTTGTGGTGTGTTCCGTTACCTTTCTGCTACGGCTCCTTGGATGTTGTTAACCACTGTCTAGGTGTAAACTTGCAGAGGACACTAAAAACACGCCATCGAAATCAACTATACTGTGCAGTAGAAACAAGATGGCAGTCGAAACAAAGCCTGTTTCGATTTGCTTATCAACGTTTGGATCCTCGTATTACCTGTCGTTAGCAACATTTTCTGCACACCTTGGTGTTGACTATGTTGTTCTACCAAGAAGCGACGGAATAATCAGTTAACATGACGTAATTAATAGTCCAGTTATACTGAGTCATGGGATACCTCCTAATATCGTGTCGGACCGTGTTGTGCCCGGCGTAGTGCAACAACTCGACGTGGAAGTCCTCTGCAGAAATACTGAGCCATGCTGCATCTAAAGCCGTCCACAACTGCAAAAGTGTTGCCGGTGCAGGATTTTGTGCACAAACTGACCTGTCGAATATGTTCCATAAATGTTCTGTGGGATTCATGTCGGGCGATCTGGGTGGCCAAAGCAATGGCTCAAACTGTTCAGCATGTTCTTCAAACCAATCGCGAGCCACTGTGGCCCGGGGCATTGCCATCCACACAAATTCCATCGTTTTTTGGGAACAGTAGCCGAACATCCCGAGAACCCAGTCCATTCCGTGTAAATATAGCCCGCACCATTGTGGAGGCACCACCAGCTTGCATAATACGTTGTTGACAACTTGAGTCCATGGCTTCGAGGTGTCTGCGCAACACTCGAACCACACAAACTGACACTGGGACTCATCTGATAGGCAACGGATTTCCACTCTTCTAGGGTGCAACCGATACGGTGACGAGCCCAGGAGACCCGCTGCAGGCGATGTCGTGCTGTTAGCAAAGGTGTCGGTCATGTGCTGCCGTAGCCCATTAACGTCAGATTTCGCGCCGCACTGTCGTAACGGATACTTCCGTCGTACTTTTTTTTCACCGCTTGGCTTGTCTGTTAGCACTGACTACTCTACGAAACGCCGCTGCTCTAGGTCGTTAAATGAAGGCTGTCGGCCACTCTTGTCCGTGGTAAGAGCTACAGTCTGAAGTTTGGTATTCCAGGTACAGTTTCGACATTGTCGATCTGTGTATACAGCATTCCCTAAAGATTTCCGAAATGGAATGTCCCACGCGTTTAGCTCCACCTACCGTTCCGTGTTCAAATTCTGTTAATTCCCGTCGTGCGGGCATAATTATGCCAGAAAGCTTTTCATATGAATCACCTGGGTGGAAATGGCACCTCCGTCAATGCACTGTCCTTTTATACCTTGTGAACGCGTTACTACTGCATCTATATGTGTGCATATCGCTATCCCGTGACTTCTGTCACCTCAGGGTATTTTTTTGACACATGTTCCAGATCCAAATGTGGCATGCCGTTGTACTAATGTCAATTTGTTCTTAGGCGTCCTTTCTCTGAGAAAGAGATGTTTGTCGTAATTTGTGTGCATTTCTTGTAAAAAAAATCAAGAATTCTACGGAGTAGTATTGAAGAATCTTCAATCAGTAATCACTCTCTGCTGTCATGAAGTTTACAAACTATTAACAGGGAAGCCACTGTACTTGTAAGAAAATCTCTCTGGTAGTCAGTTGGAAAAAATTGCGATTCAACGCAGAGGAGAACAAATTTGCCCCTGCGCGGCCCTGACGGACGCGCCCGGCCGGCGGCTCCACACACGACACGGCACGGCACGGCACGCCACGCCACGGCAGCAGCAGCAGCAGCAGCAGCTATAGTACAGCGTGCTCGCCCGCCTGTCGCCGCAGGGCATGGCGCTGGGCCGGTCGATGGCCAGATCGCTATCTGCCCGCCTGCGCTCAGCTGGTACGGCAGTCGCCACCGGCCACTGGAACACTCGCACCACCTCCCTCACAACCGGCAGGCGCTAGCTGCAGGTTTACGTCATCAGCTCGCTGGCTCTGCCACCTTCCACAAACCAGATCTGGGTATTTGTAGCTTTGAATCCGAATTTATTACGTAAGGTGCACTTGTAAATAATGGAAGATACGCTGTTCTAATGCATACCATGTAGACTGATTGAACGAAAGTCTCAACACAAAAAAATCATTAATGAAATTACTTAATAACTAGTGCAACTGCCAGATTGTTGATGCAACATGTAAACGTGCACTGTGTTGTACAGGTGTCGGATGTCAGTTCCTGGGATGAAGTACCATGAATGTTGCACTTGATCTGTCAGTACAGGGACGGTTAATGCCGTTTGTGGATGAGGCTGTAGTTGTCTCTCAGCGACATCCCATATGTGCTCGATTGGAGACAGATCTGGTGATCCTGTGGCCCAAATACATGTCGACATACTGTAGAGCACGTTGGGTTACAACAGCGGTATGTGGGCGAGCATTATCCTTTTGGAAAATACCCCCTGGAATGCTAATCATGAGTGCCAGCACAACAAGCCGAGTCACCGGACTGACGTACAAGTTTGCAGTCACATTGTGTGGGATAACCACGAGAGCGTCCCTGCTGTCATGCGAAATCGCACCCCAGGCCATAGCTCCAGGAGTACGTCTAGTGCGTCTAGGATACAGACAGGTTGGTTGCAGGCCCTCAACTGGCCTCCTTGCAACCAACACGCGTTTGATACTGGGACTGAGGCAGAGACAGCTTTCATCAGAAAACACAACAGATCTCCCTCCACCCTGTCCTCCAATGAGCTCTTATTTGACACCAATGAAGTTGCAAATGGGGTGGTTTGGTGTCAGTGGAATGCAAGGTTTCTGGATTGGAAGTGTCCTTGAAGTAACAGATTTGTAACAGTTCGTTGTGTATCTATGGTGCCAACTGCTGTTCAAACCGCTGCTGCAGAATTGCAGTACGATGTGCCAGAGCCATACGCCGAAAACGGTGGTCTTCCTTCTCAGTAGTGCCACGTGGCCGTCCTGAGCGACCGTAGATCCTCATGACCACCCGTGCCAGCAGTCGTGTACAGTGGCTACATTCCTGCCAAGTCTTTCTGCAGTATCGCAGAACGAACATTCAGCTTCTCATAGCCCCATTTCACGATCTCGTTAAAACGCCGTGAAGCGTTGATAATGGCGAGTTTGTCGCCTTAAGATATTCTTGACTAACATAAAATCACATCAGTCTCAAAGGCAACTAACGCTCACTGCCGTTTCTGCGTATACTTAAAGCAAACCTTTTTTGCATCCTCATTGTGGCGCTACTAACCCCACTCCTATGCGACTGGCACGAAATTCTAATGGACGCCATGTTTTAGATATTGAAAGAAGTCTGTCGACTTTCGTTTATGGCGTACAACTCCTTCTTGGCATGAATGCTTACCAAATAATTGACAATGTGATTTATATGGCACTGACGTGGTTACAAGCGTGGGAGAGTGACCGGGCAGAAGTTCGGTCATATGTTCGTGCATTTAACAATCAACGACTTGGAGGACATATTCAATTTTCTCAGTCGTTTTTGATACCGAGATGAGATGCAGTGAAAACATACAAGGCCAAGTCAACCTGAAGCAATCTATAAAATAAGCTGTTCTGTACATTAAATTGGCACTAATGTCACACCCTCCTCTGTAGAAGTCCTTCGTTTGTGTCAAGAATACGGAAGTGGAGTCATTACTATTAATTGATAATCAGAGATGTCAACATACTAAAATCAACAAGAATTTTAATCTAACGCAGTAACTACCAGAAGCGCATCTCACTCCAGAAAAGCGATGTAACATATTGCCACAGAATCGTTATCTGCGCATGTATCAAACAACTGAGACAATTGAGTATGTCCTCCAAGTTGTTGCTTTTACAACATAAATGAATGGGACGCGATAGCTTTTTTTTTTTGTCATCAGTCTACTGACTGGTTTGAAGCGGCCCGCCACGAATTCCTTTCGTGTGCTAACCCCTTCATCTCAGAATAGCACTTGCAACCTACGTCCTCAATTATTTGCTTGACGTGTTCCAATCTCTGTCTTCCTCTACAGTTTTTGCCCTCTACAGCTCCCTCTAGTACCATGGAAGTCATTCCCTCATGTCTTAGCAGATGTCCTATCATCCTGTACCTTCTCCTTATCAGTGTTTTCCACATATTCCTTTCCTCTCCGATTCTGCGTAGAACCTTCTCATTCCTTACCTTATCAGTCCACCTAATTTTCAACATTCGTCTATAGCACCACATCTCAAATGCTTCGATTCTCTTCTGTTCCGGTTTTCCCACAGTCCATGTTTCACTACCATACAATGCTGTACTCCAGACGTACATCCTCAGAAATTTCTTCCTCAAATTAAGGCCGGTATTTGATATTAGTAGACTTCTCATGGCCAGAAATGCCTTTTTTGCCATAGCGAGTCTGCTTTTGATGTCCTCCTTGCTCCGTCCGTCATTTGTTATTTTACTGCCTAGGTAGCAGAATTCCTTAACTTCATTGACTTCGTGACCATCAATCCTGATGTTAAGTTTCTCGCTGTTCTCATTTCTACTACTTCTCATTACCTTCGTCTTTCTCCGATTTACTCTCAAACCGTACTGTGTACTCATTAGACTGTTCATTCCGTTCAGCAGATCATTTAATTCTTCTTCACTTTCACTCAGGATAGCAATGTCATCAGCGAATCGTATCATTGATATCCTTTCACCTTGTATTTTAATTCCACTCCTGAACCTTTCTTTTATTTCCATCATTGCTTCCTCGATGTACAGATTGAAGAGTAGGGGCGAAAGGCTACAGCCTTGTCTTACACCCTTCTTAATACGAGCACTTCGTTCTTGATCGTCCACTCTTATTATGCCCTCTTGGTTGTTGTACATATTGTATATGACCCGTCTTCTCTATAGCTTACCCCTACTTTTTTCAGAATCTCGAACAGCTTGCACCATTTTGTATTGTCGAAAGCTTTTTCCAGGTCGAGAAATCCTATGAAAGTGTCTTGATTTTTCTTTAGCCTTGCTTCCATTATTAGCCGTAACGTCAAAATTGCCTCTCTCGTCCCTTTACTTTTCCTAAAGCCAAACTGATCGTCACCTAGCGCATTCTCAATTTTCTTTTCCATTCTTCTGTATATTATTCTTGCAAGCAGCTTCGATGCATGAGCTGTTAAGCTGATGTGCGATAATTCTCGCACTTGTCAGCTCTTGCCGTCTTCGGAATTGTGTGGATGATGCTTTTCCGAAAGTCAGATGGTATATCGCCAGACTCACATATTCTACACACCAACGTGAATAGTCGTTTTCTTGCCACTTCCCCCAATGATTTTAGAAATTCTGATGGAATGTTATCTATCCCTTATGCCTTATTTGACCGTAAGTCCTCCAAAGCTCTTTTAAGTTCCGATTCTAATACTGAATCCCCTATCTCTTCTAAATCGACTCCTGTTTCTTCTTCTATCACATCAGACAAATCTTCACCCTCATAGAGGCTTTCAATGTATTCTTTCCACCCATCTGCTCTCTCCTCTGCATTTAACAGTGGAATTCCCGTTGCACTCTTAATGTTACCACCGTTGCTTTTAATGTCACCAAAGGTTGTTTTGACTTTCCTGTATGCTGAGTCTGTCCTTCCGAAAATCATATCTTTTTCGATGTCTTCACATTTTTCCTGCAGCCATTTCGTCTTAGCTTCCCCGCACTTCCTATTTATTTCATTCCTCAGCGACTTGTATTTCTGCATTCCTGATTTTCCCGGAACATGTTTGTACTTCCTCCTTTCATCAATCAACTGAAGTATTTCTTCTGTTACCCATGGTTTCTTCGCAGCTACCTTCTTTGTACCTATGTTATCCTTCCCAACTTCTGTGATGGCCCTTTTTAGAGATGTCCATTCCTCTTCAACTGTACTGCCTACTGCGCTATTCCTTATTGCTGTATCTATAGCGTTAGAGAACTTCAAACGTATCTCGTCATTTCTTAGTACTTACGTATCCCACTTCTTTGGGTATTGATTCTTCCTGACTAATGTCTTGAACTTCAGCCTACTCTTCATCACTACTATATTGTGATCTGAGTCTATATCTGCTCCTGGGTACGCCTTACAATCCAGTATCTGATTTCGGAATATCTGTCTGACCATGATGTAATCTAATTGAAATCTTCCCGTATATCCCGGTCTTCTCCAAGTATACCTCCTCCTCTAATGATTCTTGAACAGGGTATTCGCTATTACTGGCTGAAACTTGTTACAGAACTCAATTAGTCTTTCTCCTCTTTCATTCCTTGTCCCAAGCCCATATCTCCTGTAACCTTTTCTATTACTCCTTTCCCTACAACTGCATTCCAGTCGCCCATGACTATTAGATTTTCGTCCCCCTTTACATACTGCATTACCCTTTCAATATCCTCATACACTTTCTCTACCTGTTCATCTTCAACTTGCGACGTCGGCATGTATACCTGAACTATTGTTGTCGGTGTTGGTCTGCTGTCGATTCTGATTAGAACAACCAGGTCGCTGAACTGTTCACAGTAACACACCCTCTGCCCTACCTTCCTATTCATAACGAATCCTACACCTGTTATACCATTTTCTGCTGCCGTTGATATTACCCGATACTCATCTGACCAGAAATCTTTGTCTTCCTTCCACTTCACTTCACTGACCCCTACTATATCTAGATTGAGCCTTTGCTTATTAGATGAATATCAGTATTCACAGTAACCAGCTGACTGTTGCAGTACTGCCGTGCCTATTATCAAATTATCTGTTCGTGACATTCTCTTACGGGAATCGGCAACGCGCCGCGAGTAATGAGTATAATGGGCGGGGGCACTACGAATGTAGCGCGGGACAATATTTTGAGAATGTGGGTTTCGCGGGGGGCGTGCCAGAGATAAATCCCTGCAGTCGTGCTATCCTCTGTGTCCTCGGTGGCTCAGATGGATAGAGCTTCTGCCATGTAAGCAGGAGATCCCGGGTTCGAGTCCCGGTCGGGGCACACATTTTCATCTGTCCCCGTTGACGTATGTCAACGCCTGTAAGCAGCTAAGGGTGTTCATTTCATAGTAATTCTCTAGTCATGTGAAGAACTGCCTGCTGCACACTCTCGTCCGACAGGAATCGCCGACCCTTCAAGACGTTTTTTATGGAACCGAAGGCGTGATAATGGCAGGAAAGAGGTCAGGACTGCAGGGCGGGTCTCGAGTGTCTCCCACTTGAGTTGGCATAACTTATGCGTTACGACATTTGCGATTTGCGGACGTGCGATATCATGAAGCAGCAGCACAGAACTTGGTTCAACATTCCACAACGGTAGGTTTCGACCGGCGGCATGCTGCCCCATACACATTATTCATTTCCCTGTGAATGTCTGCCAGTGTTTGTTCTGCTGCAGCGAAGACAAATAAAACAGCACATCGCTCCTTTATGGTCGCATTTTGTAATAACGTTGCCATAGTTCACATATTCGCATTGACCCGTCTCGGAAAGACACGTATAGCACACTAATCCATTGCCTACAAGTCGGTGCTTATATACTGTATCAGA
Source organism: Schistocerca americana (assembly GCF_021461395.2). Taxonomy (NCBI): domain Eukaryota; kingdom Metazoa; phylum Arthropoda; class Insecta; order Orthoptera; family Acrididae; genus Schistocerca; species Schistocerca americana. The sequence continues at coordinate 198,232,771 of NC_060126.1, read as the reverse complement.
GTCACGCTACGTTGCTTATATCCTACAGCAACGCCCTCAAATGGAACTTTTTGATTGCTCCTTGCATTAGCATTCTGTCTTACAGTCTTTGCCGTATCAGTATTTATTATTATCATTATTCATGTATGGGCCCAATAGGATCAGGCGATGTACATTCACTCAATGTCCCTTTTGATGGCTGACCTTCCTTCGTGTCCAAATTTGTTTCATCCTTTTAGAATGAAGTCTTTCTTTCATCAGACCACGGTGTTCCACCCGTTTTCTAATTTCTCTCTAACCAACTTTCCTATCAAATATCTTTTTTCTCAATGTTTTTCTATCTGTAAAGTCTGTCTGAGTTATGCCGACTGCTTTAAGATCCTCCTTAATTGCAGTGATCTATTTAATTGAGTCGGTTTTGGCCTTACTTCTGTTTTCGTAGAATTCTAACATTTTTTTGCCAACCTAGTGAGTGCCATTCTTTAAAGATGCCCATAAAATTTAAGTCTTCGTTTTCTCATGTCACCATGTATGTCTATGTATTCTGTTTCTTTATTACTTCTCACACTATATTTTTTCTCATCAGTAATTTTGGGCCTAATATTTTCCTAATAATCTTTCTTTTTTTCTTTTGAATTTCCTTTGTATCCCACTTTCAATTTAAAATTAAAGTTTCTGCTCCATAAACAAATTCAGGTTTGATTACAGTGCTATAATGCCTAAGTTTGCTGAATTTAAAAAGTGATTTTTTATTACAGATATTCTGTGTTAATCTGAATGCAGTTCCCATTTTTTTTGACAACGAAGTTCGTTTGCAGCTTTTTCCAGGCCGTTTTCTTGTATGATTTCTCCCAAGTATTTAAATTGAGAAACACTTTTTTGTTTTTCCATATTTTGTGTTCAAAAACTTTGGTGCTTATTTGATGCGTGCCATATATTCCGTATTTTCGAATGATATTTGTGGTCCTACTTTTTCCGCAACTTCTTTAAGAATTTTAATTTGTTTTTGAGCTGTGGTAATATCCGTTTTTCAAATTGCCAGATCATCTGTACAGGCGAGGCAATCTACTCTAATATTCCAGAATGAGATTTTCACTCTGCAGCGGAGTGTGCGCTGATTTGCCTTTCGCGGGCAAGTGCTCTACCATCTGAGCTACCGAAGCACGACTCACGCCCGGTACTCACAGCTTTACTTCTGCCAGTACCTCGACTCCTACCTTCCAAACTTTACAGAAGCTCTCCTGCGAACCTTGCAGAACTAGCACACCTGAAAGAAAGGATATTGCGGAGACATGGCTTAGCCACAGCCTGGGGGATGTTTCCAGAATGAGATTTTCACTCTGCAGCGGAGTGTGCGCTGATATGAAACTTCCTGGCAGATGAAAACTGTGCGCCCGACCGAGACTCGAACTCGGGACCTTTGCCTTTCGCGGGCAAGTGCTCTATCATCTGAGCTACCGAAGCACGACTCACGCCTGGTACTCACAGCTTTACTTCTGCCAGTACCTCGTCTCCTACCTTCCAAACTTTACAGAAGCTCTCCTGCGGTTCGCAGGAGAGCATCTGTAAAGTTTGGAAGGTAGGAGACGAGGTACTGGCAGAAGTAAAGCTGTGAGTACTGGGCGAACCGCAGGAGAGCTTCTGTAAAGTTTGGAAGGTAGGAGACGAGGTACTGGCAGAAGTAAAGCTGTGAGTACCGGGCGTGAGTCGTGCCTCGGTAGCTCAGATGGTAAAGCACTTGCCCGCGAAAGGCAAAGGTCCCGAGTTCAAGTCTCGGTCGGGCACACAATTTTAATCTGCCAGGAAGTTACTCTAATATTACTTCTACCTAACTTGATTGATTGATCTATATTTTGACTCGACTTTTACTCTCGCCATTCTGTCATTACCTTTTCCAAAACACAGTTAAACAGTAACGGGGAAAGTCCATCTCCCTATCTAACAGCCGTCTTTTAAATGAAATGGTTCAGAAATTTCCCCCATGAATTTGACTTTAGAACTAGTGTCGGTTAACGTTTCCTTACTCAGTGTTAGACAACAAAACTCTTAACGCCTCGTCAGCTCCCCCGTTGCGACAGTTATCAGCACACGGTGCCCTCCTGTACAAGCGTACAGCTCCGTACACCAACGTTCTGGTGGCTCATTTTCTCAGGACGGCTCGGCGTTTGGCTTCGTCTGCCACCAGAGTAACCAGAGTGAGCCAGTACGGTACGAGATTGCTTGCTATGCCTCTGATTGAACCGAGGAGCACTGATTACGCTGCATGTGGCTTTGGCGTTATTTACGAAAGGCAGGACTCGGCTACCGTGGCAGTAGTTCTCTCCTGGAAGTGACTTGCAAGGTTAAATCTGTGGATGTAATCAGGAACCAACAATTTGAAGCAAAAATGGTTTGATTTATGCTGGAGCATTATGAAATACATTGAGGGTATCGTATTTCTGTGACAAGGCGCGACGCGAGAATATTTCCGAGAATACTCTGCAGACATCAGACCACTTTCTCGCCTTTTAGTAGATTAAATCAAATGCATTGTTCAATCCGTAGACCGACAACGAGGTACCTGTTAAGGTGGAATATTTCAGGAAAGAAAAATACACACTGTATATAGGAATGCTTAAATTTAGCATTCGCTGCCTAGGTCGTAAGTGACGTATTTCGTAAGGATATGGGACAAGTATAAAAACTGAAACGCATTTTAGTTTAGAAGTTAATACAGTAATGGTTATAACCGTCAATGGCTAGGATGCTGTCGGCAAACATCAACAATAGAAAACAATTTTACTGGGTTTATTGCACAGATGTGCACACGTCGAACATTACACAGATCTCAGATTGTCCGATATTATTGATATTGCAAATGCAAGTTACTTCAGAAAGTAATTCGTCGGTAAAGAAGCTGGTCACTAATAAATCCTTTAGGCAACTCGTAAACTGAAATCTGTCTGATTTATTACTCTGATTTATTACTCTAATTCACATTTTCTCACCTTGTGGTAATCTTTTCATCTCTGCGTCGTTAAGTATCACAGTCAACTCCTCAGTTACCCTTTTTTATATATTCTAATCTTGGCATGCCTTCACAATGTTTCCTTCTATTGCTCCCTTCAGCGCCAGGTTATTCCTCGCAGGCGTAGCATATGTCCCACTAACTGCCGCTTCTTCTTTGAAGTATCTTCCACAGACTGCTGGTCTTAAGCTACTCTTTTTAGTACTTCTTTATTTCGTTCTCTGTCTACATACTTAATTTTTAACATTATATGACAGCACTGCATTTCACACTTTTCTTCCTCGATTTCGTATCAATACATTATATCTGCAGGGCTCTTTTATTGAAGAAAGCTTTGCTTCCTTTGCAGTTATTTACGATATCTCCTCTACTTCTGCCACCTGCTTTGGTGCATATGAGAATTTTTTCCCTCCTTCCAGTAGTGTGCCTTTTTCAATTTTTGTTGTTAATCAAGTCATTAATCCTCTCTTTACTGCCCTTCTTCAGCTTCGTTTTGCATTGTTTATCCTTGAGTTGTACACCGTGATTGCATAGTACTAGTAGCTACGTTTTTATACATATAATTGGTAGGAGGTTACTGTGCCTTCCTTTATGGTGGACACCGACACAGCACATCTGAGATTAAGTCGAAAGAGTTTTGCGCGTCTTGGGCTCTACTCTTAAGTTACCATCGATCGGCATGACTGACAAAGCCTTCGCGAAGAGTGACGTTACACGCTGCTACGCATGTGTGATAATTAAGTTGCTCATTAGTGCGATCCTCCATTACTTGAGCACGTGGGGAAGGATATGTCCTTAGGGAGTTGATCATTAGCCGGATTATAACCGTATAAGGTCGAAAATGAACCATGACTTCACCTGTGTAGTATGGGCGTCTGTGAGGTACTTCTCAACAATGATACGATAAAGCTATTGTCACCGATACTGTCCGACAGAACAGTTCGTTGCATGACATATGACATAACTGTTCTCAATTACAAAAACTTTATGCTCTGCTCAGCCACAGCTGTGGAAATACGTCTTGATAAATGAAGAACCGCAACAGCTGTTAAATTACGCTTTATTCAGACGACCGGTTTCGCAGTTTATAGCTGCATCCTCAAGAATACAAGCGAGTAGAAAAAAAAGAGTGGGAAATGGTGGAAATGATATTGCCCAACTTAAAGAAGGAAGTAGTAAAGCCGGCCGAAGTGGCCGTGCGGTTAAAGGCGCTGCAGTCTGGAACCGCAAGACCACTACGGTCGCAGGTTCGAATCCTGCCTCGGGCATGGATGTTTGTGATGTCCTTAGGTTAGTTAGGTTTAACTAGTTCTAAGTTCTAGGGGACTAATGACCTCAGCAGTTGAGTCCCATAGTGCTCAGAGCCATTTGAACCATTTTTGAAGTAGTAAATAACGGAAAAAAGTACTCACAGTCAGTTCATATATAATTCGGACCCGAATTAAATGAACGACCCAACATTCTCAGTCAGGTCAAAATAAAAAGTCCGTCGAAAGAACGGTAGTCAGACAACAAAATCGGCAGAACGATGTAGTCGACCACCCCAAATAGCAGGTAAAAGCCATAAGAACTGATAGTGTGTAAATTTCGGAGTTTGAAAATGTGGAATTAAAATGAAGATAATTAATAAGATAGAAATATAATTAGATAAACTCACAGCTGGGAGAGCTGCATAAAACGGAATAGACTCGGGTGGCAGTGGCAAAGAAAAGATCAGACGACAACCACAATAGAATAGGAAACATAAATAAAAATTTCAGCAGTAATAACCAATGAAGACAGGAAGTAACTATTACCGATCTTGTTATTCGCACCTCTAACCAACCTCTAACATACAAAATGGTTGTATTCAGGTTTTTGCTTTATAGTATGTATAACGCCCTCTGTCCAAGGATAATACGCGAATGTGGACTAATTCAATATGTAGGGTGGATAGAAACACAGTTTGAAAAGCTTGTAAGGGTGCTGCAGGCAGGCTATGCTGAGAAATAATGGTTCAGAAAAAAATTCGATGTCTTGGGCAATTTCAGAGTTATTTATGATTGAAATTAGCCAATCACGTCGCCGCGCGAGCAAATTCAAGCAGTATGCCAGAGGCGGTGACACCAGAAGTGTTCTTCCTTTGGTTTCCTCAGACTGAACAAACCTAGCATTGTCTAACTTAGCTTAAATTTATCACCTCGGAAATGGCACGTTATAATAAGTAATGAGTATTGCAATAAGTTGTAACTCACTGACTTAGAAATGTCTGTGCATTACCACATTTAGTGCGTGAAAGTGCATGAATCTGATTCGCTGATTTCAATGCTAAGTAACTCAGAAACGGCGCAACGTATCGATTTTTTTCTTAACAATTATTTCTCAACACAAATTTTCCTGCAACAACCTTACAGGTTTATAGCGTACAGCAATGGCTGTGATGCTAATTTTGTGAATAATATTAACAAAGGTTTTTTAAAATAGGTTTCGTGGCTCTAGGCGAGTTGATATAATCCTGGTGAATGCAGAACATAAGGCTTGGGATAAAGGTATACGTCATACGTTTCCATACTTCGGTAAAATCTCGGAGAAGATAGTTGGGGGGGGGGGGGGGGTTGTTTAGGGGAAGGAGACCAGACAGCGAGGTGATCGGTCTCATCGGATTAGGGAAGGATGGGGAAGGAAGTCGGCCGTGCCCTTTGAAAGGAACCATCCCGGCATTTGCCTGGAGCGATTTAGGGAAATCACGGAAAACCTAAATCAGGATGGCCGGACGCGGGATTGAACCGTCGTCCTCCCGAATGCGAGTCCAGTGTTTAACCACTGAGCTCGGAGAAGATAGGCTCCAACCTTGGCGCTAAAAATATAGAGACCGCCTATTTCATACCTAATAATATTGGTAGCAGATATAGACACAGAATGTAGCACCAGCCAGAAATACTGTGGCACAGTATTGCATCCGATGCGACAGCTGTCCCATGGGATACATTGCCCGAATAGAAAGGGATTCCGACATCAGAATTTAACCAATTCAGAATCAGCTTTGAGGACAGACCTCTGTGAACAAGGGAATTCCATTACTAATCTGTTGAATAATTTAAAAATTTTACACCGCGAAAATAAATGTCGAATCCTACATATTTTGGAACAAATTGACGTAATACGTTGTAAGTATCGATTCCCACAACACACAGAATGGTCAAACTGAATTGAGACATCTAAATTTTCTTACGATTTGTGATTGAATAAATAGTGTTACTTAATTTTATTCATATTTTTGTTATTAAAATACTGTTTTTTTATATATTTTCGCCCTGTTTTCTATGCCTTTAGTTCCTGTAATCCCCTCCTACCCCTCACTAACATTTAGTCTTCTATTATCCAATTACCGTTTTATTTTCCTCCACCCACTATCTTCTTGTGATCCCTTTTACATCTCTCACTTCTTTAGGAGTTTTCATCGTTAACGTGATTACAATTGGCTCCATGTAATGTCTTTTATATTCTATAAGGATTATTCATATTCCAGATATTCTTATATTTAGCCATCTTTGTATTAACCAGCTAAGTAAGGACGCCACCTATCTTTCTTTGCCGCATTGTACATTTAGCAGTTATTGCTTCTGACTCGCTCGCGTCGTGCCGCATGTTATCTAGTCTGCGCGCCCTTGCCTATCCGGTCGGTTCCTTGCCGCCGCCGGTTCTCACCTATCTTTGTTCAACTACGTGACTGACTTTTACATTGTGGTAAGTTCTTTAATGTAATGTTTCAATGTCATTTGCTTGGTCCGTTTCTGTGTATCTGCTCTCCATATATCTGCTCTCCGCGCAATCTGTATTTATTGGCTATTAATGCTCAATTTTTATACTTTAGGCTTTCAATTTGGCGGTTCTAGGCGCTCAGTCCGGAACCGCGCTACTGCTACGGACGCAGGTTCGAACCCTGCCTCGGGCATGGATGTGTGTGATGTCCTTAGGTTAGTTAGCTTTAAGTAGTTCTAAGTTCTAGGGGACTGATGACCACAGATTTTAAGTCCCATAGTGCTCAGAGCCATTTGAGCTTTCAATTTGATTGTGACTGTTATCTGATCTCTTCCTCTCTCTGTCACCATTTCACCATATGCTACTGCCACCTGAGTCTATTCAGCATTATGCTGGTTTCCTAACGGGGTGTGTATCTAATTATTTTCCTGTCTTATTAATTGACTTTCATTTTAATTCGACATTTTCAGATTTTGCATTTTAGATCCTATCAGTTCTGTTGGTTTTTATTGTAGAATTCCTTGTTATTTGGAGCGGTCGGTTCAATTGTTCTCCAGATTTTGTTATCTGGCAACCGTAATTTCGACGGATGTTTTATTTTGATTTGATGCAGAACGTTTGTTGGTGCAATGGGCCTGCATTTTGTATGAATTGACTGTGAGTACTTTTATGCATTATTTACTTCACCCTTTTTAAAGTTGGGGTTCATGCAGTATTTTATATTACATTTTCCCCCTATTATTTCTACTCAGATATATGCCTGAGGACGAAGCTACAAGCTGCGAATCCCTTCATCTTAATAAAGCACCATTTAACAGCAGTTGCGGTTCTTCATTTTCAAGATGTCCTAAATTAGGTTTCTTGTAGTTTTCACTTCTGGCGATTACAGTAATAATTATTTCGGCAACATTACCTGTTTCCTTCCCCATCAGTACCGACATGATCTAATGTTGTGTCTTTTGCAACATTAACTAGAGGGGATGTTACGTGTAAGGAAGCGAAAAGGAGGAAACCTTTCAGCGCTCTGAAAATCTAATGTCGTCCGTTTTAACCAAAACTGAATTACCGTCTGGCAGTATGTATCAATGTGATGTCTCCATAGATTGTACCCACAGGGTGAGGATGAAGTGGTGTCTGTGTGACCATTAAAGGCAGTGACACAATTCGGGCAAATAAGATTGTATATTTTCCGGACTGGCAACAAAATATTTATCTGTCCTAATTGGGAGCGAATATTTGGCAAAGTGTAGTTGTTGATTGTAATAAGCCAATAGTACAATTGCCCACATTCAAGGATATTTCACTTCGTTAAACCAGAGTGTGTTTTTTTTTTAACAAACAAGTTGTTAATTCATCAGTTGAAAATTTTCCTTAAAGACATATTATGTGTTCCCATGAGTGAAGGAGAAAGAGAGAGAGAGAGAGAGAGAGAGAGAGAGAGAGAGAGAGAGAGATGTGTGTCTTCTCAATCACTGGGGTCTGCGTCGTGCAGGAAGTGTCAGAGTCCAGTAGAGCTAACGATCGGTGCTAAGCCTTATACTGGCCGTTCACGCACTTGGAGCTTCTGATGTAATGTGCGGCATTTAACGTTCACGAGGGGAAAATCACCTCCACAGTTTACGCGATCGGCAGATGAAGTGTAGCCCCGCAGACTGCTGAAACAGGCCGTTAAGACGCCGACTTGCTTCGGTGTCGCTCCTCGTTGCTCTCATTCTTCCCTCTCTCTCTCGTCCCGCAACGATACTGCCTTCACAACAGTACAAGACAGTGATTCTCTAAAAACAATTTTCAAGTCATGGTTCCGTTAACCAGAGAAACTTGATGGCCAATACTAGAGCACCCTTTGCCTCCCATTTCAGTACAAAATATTTGTTTGTTTACGTGTATGTAAATCTGTGATGCACAATAAATCTCAAATTTGAAGTCTTCTTGCTACTATGTTTGTGGTACGGCCCTTCCTGTTCACTCCATTCCCTTTATTGACATTCATTAATTATTGTATCAATTTGCTGCTTGAATCGTTGTTGTGAGGAATCTCGAACTCATTGCTTTCAGGTCTGGAATATCTTCCTTGTCGAAGGAACTGGTGGGCAGGATAGGTTTACGGCCATACCGTATTCGTCTCCTGAACTCTCAATGTACTTCTCTTTCCCTTTTGGCGATCAACGTGGAATACTAGCGGCAAAGAGTGAACCAGCGGCGTCCCAGCAAAATGTACGTCATCTGACCGATATGAAGAACTCCGTATTTCCGTACCTTCTCATCTCAGAGATCCACAGAATTCTGTGGGACAGACAGGTGCCGTCAGTGCCATCTACAAATGGAGAAACTTGTGTGCTACAGCTCATTGGACGTAAGTGTATAATCTGAACTCTCCTGAATTGATGCAGAATAATATTCAAATATCTCTGTGTATTCCATTTTCAGTGAGTACTGGACACGAACTCACTTCGAAATTGCCAGCGTGTAGTCTGGCCAATTTTCATATGCCATTGTGCCAAACGTTAAATCTTTAAGTTGTACAGGTATTGTATATGATACTTATACCTTCCTGCAATCTTTGAGAATGTTAAAGCCGGGCTAGGAGACAACGATTCTACTCAAAGCGGGCGTAACAGAAAATGGAGTATATTTGTAAGTTTCTCTTCGAAACGACAAGCGAGGAAAAATTAGACCACTGTTAACTATTTATTGGATATTCAGTATATGTTATTAACAAGAGAAACCGATCAGAAAAACAGTGTCCACTACACAGTTTGAGGGATTAAAGTTGTATCATCCTTCACTCACAAGGAAAGTATTCAACCTCAAACGGCTGATGCCAAAAGGGGGGGGGGGGGCGGGGGGAGATTTTAAAATCCGGAGATGTGTCACTTCGCCCATCGGTTAGGGTTATTTACTCTATATTTGTGAGCTGTGTATGTTTGGGCCTTAAAGAAGCTAACTGCAGAAGTAGCGGGTAAAGCTTAGTTACTACCAGCAGGTGGCAAATGAGGTAGTATTGCGCAAAAGGCTAACCAAATGCGTGTACCGCATAACATGTTAACATCCACCGCCCAACAAAAAAGGTGAATCACCCAAAGACATGGTAAGGATTTCAATGTAACCTCGCACATGTACACCTCATCGCGGGAGATATAAATGGTTAGAGTTGCAGTTCTCTGTGATAGGTAGAACGGCCAGCAGAGTTCGTTAGTATTGTTCCTGTGTAGTGTTGTTTCCACGCCCAGCACGGTATACTAGCAAAGCACATCTTGACGGTATACCGGGTTATCTTTATCGTACCTAAGCAGGAAAGCTACCTAAGCAGGAAAGCTATAGGACAAGATCAGGATCTTGTGATCGAAGACAAATTTGCTTTTAACAAAATTTTTGTTTAGTCTAAAATTGAACGAGCTATTTGTCTTGGGCAGAATTCTTAGTTTGTTACTTTAAATGAAACTGTGGTGCATTGCAATTGATCTGCTCTTAGCAGAAATTTACATGTTCAGAAATGAACATAACAAACGTAAACAGTGAAATAAAGTCAATTCGATTTCGAATTAGGTTACCAAATTTGTTGAGATTACAGGTGCATTTTCACCCGTGTGCCTTGCGGCTAGTCGCAAGCCACAGAGATGTAAACGCACGTTAACACTGTGCGAGGTACCCTATGGAAGGAAGACTGCATGGAAGCTATAAGACCAAGGTATCCTTAACTGTGCAGCTCGCTAATACAAGACTAGAGAACCTAAATTGAAACTAGAATTAAGTCAGGAACTTAGGGTGCACGAATTAAGTCAGGAACTTAGGGTGAACATACAAAATACAAGGTGAACATTAATAAAACCGAAAAACCCCTGGGGCCATCTGAAAGGCGTCAGGATGTAGTTGGTTTTGTGAGGATCCTTCTTTTGGTGTAGCCATGCTTCCTCACGACCGTTTGCACCTTGGCTTATTCGCGACATGAACAGCGGACCATTATGCTGCTTACAGTACATGCGTCAATCACACAGCCTGCGATACACGAGGAACAGACGGCACATGGTAAGAGGAACTGTCATTCGTTGGCACCATCGACCGTGGCTACGATGCATCTCGGGACCCAAGTTAATAGGACCTTTTTCCTCCCATTTCCATTCATAAATCCGTCCCTACAGTTTGTCGGATTTATTAATTTTTCACTCAGTATAAAAGAAGGGAACTTCCCAGATTACAGATCGCACTACTGCGGATTTTGAAAGCTTACCTCTGCTACAAGCCATAATAGTGCTGCAAAACAGCCACGGATGGCGGTAGCTCCTGTCTCTGACGATGAGTATCCGCACCCGTAGAAACTACCTTTCCGATCCCCCGAAAAATTCTTCCATCTCTCCAATTTCCAGCCTCTCAGATATCATATGTGGTGATACTAACTATTGCTAACATCACCAAGCTTTCTCCTATGGGCGTACGTGAAACACATTTAACCAGTCTGAAATTTGGTACTGGACTAAAACCAAGTTGTTTTCGATTGGTTGTTTCGTCCACACCCTTTGCTAGGCAAACAGATAGAAAGTCGTTGGCAGAATCAAACTTCTGGAGCGAAAAACAGAGACGCCGCTCCGATGCATCCGCTGGCGCCAGGGCATCGGTCTTAACCACACAAGTACAGAGAAGTCTGGGTATGATACTGACCTCCAGGCGGCGGCGAGGTGGGGCGGACGCCAGCTGCTTCCTCCTCGGCGCCGCTCATCCACGCACAAAAGAAGATGCTGTGAGGCGTTTAGACTAACACCAACTGTCGCCCACCCACAACGGGTGCGTAGTTGACGCAGTGAGATTTACCGATGGCTTTCTGTCACTACTGCAGACCACACCAGCCCGATACGAAGCTTTTTTTAACTACACGTACACTCAGCCCAACAGACCACCAACGTAAAAATAAGCTAGGCCTGAAATAAATACATATCGCTCAGTAATATGTGACAGTACTCTCACAAGAGGCCTGATGATGTTGGATTTCACGAGGACGTGATGGTAGGCACATTCGCCGCCAAGGTTCCGGTCGAGCACGCCTGTCCGCTACAAGAGATGATCGACGTGTTGTGCACCAGACACATCGTAGCCCCTCCACGCTTGCACCTGCCGTCCGAGAACAATTAATGCATTCTGCGTCATCCCGCACCACTGTTCTGGGGCCGGCAGCAATCGGACTGGAGGATTACCGTCCAATGCGTAAGCTACTGTTAACACTACAACACAGACGTCTGCGTTTGGAGTGGTGCAACGACTGGGAAGCATGGATTGCCGATGAATAGCGTCACATCGTGCTCAGCTATGGACTGCAGTACTGCACTGCCCTGGATAACCATTGTCGGCAAGTAATGACGGCGATATGGAGAGAGGTTCCGTTCTTCCAATGTTTTTGATTGGCACCGCGGTGTTATACCTGGCGTCATAGTGTGGGGAACCTTCGTGTATGACTTCATGGCACAGCCGGTTCTCTCCTGGGAATGTGTTGTGATGCCATATTGCAACAGGAGATTGTTCGTCCACAAACGGCACATGTCATCGTGAATTGCCTACATAATGTTGAGATACTCCCAGATACGCCCACATCTGTCCACGACAGAAACTTTTGGGACCAACTCGGACGCAAACTGTATCCCAGTGCTAGTATATAGGATATCAAGGACCGGTATCATCAGTTATGGTCAGGCTTGCCTCTGGAGACAATACGACGGTTTTAGGATACCCTTCCCAACTGAATCGGTGCATGAATCTAGGCCAGAGGGGTTGGAACATAATACTGATAAGTGGGCTTGTACTGCAAAGTTCTATGTAAGGTAAGTCTGACTCGATTTTGTAATGACTGAAATAACATCACACGCCTTCTCAAATCCTGAACTTTCATTTCCGTTACACCTCTCATTCTGAGTGCTTCACTTTTTTTTTGTCACGCAGGCGGTGTGTATTGTTTCAAGCAGACTCGCATTTCTCAAAACAGAAGTTGCTGCGTCATCATGCGTTCTTCCTTCATTGGTCGTCGAAGGTCAAATGTCGAGTTTCAATAAAGTGATCAAAACCTAGTGGAAGTAAACAGTATGCACACCTGACAAGCGTAACGTGTGAAAATAGTACGTCATTTTCCGTACATCCGTACTGCAGTAGTCCTATACGAAAAATCGCCTCGGTCACCTTATGGAACGCGATATAACAGAAACATCAGCTTCGCGGCTAGATCTCTGCCTCGGATATGTTAACGTAACTCTATATCTCGGTATAAAAGATTCGTTATACATAACAGAGTGAAGGCAGATGGTCAAATGTTCATCATATACGGTGAATTGCAGTTTATCAATCTGCGAACGTACAAAAGATATGAATCCAAAGTTTGGCAAAGTTTGGCTTTGGTGGCAGTGTCTTTAACGCAACATCCCTATTGGAAAAACTTTCCTTATTCAGACTGCAGTTTTTGTGTCCCGACTAGAAATCAGAAAGTAATAGATCTCTCACACCAACATGTGCACCGAGGGCCGGAATATAAAATGTGCTTTTTATCCATGTTTGCACTTTTACTAGCGTTACCGTAGACACTTCTTAACCCCGTGCTACTAGCTTCTTTGCAACCAAACTTTCTCTTTGGTTGATACAAACAAATGTAAAGCTCTTTCGCTAATCTACCATCCATGGGCGCAGCGTAACAGTACATGCAGTAACAAACAGACTCTACCACAACAGCTGTTACTTTTTCCCGTCTGTTTGATAGTGTTCAAGAAGGCAATAGTTCATAAAAAAAATAGATCTGCTCACTTTTCCACATCTGCTCCGTATTTGTTTTCGTTTTTAATGGGTTTATTCACATCTGACGTAAACGCTTATGTGTCTATGTAATAATATGGTCTTCTTCAATCCCTTTGTGAACCATGACCGTAGTGACAGGCAAAAACGAACGTTATGTTCTTGTCTGAAGATACTGACGGAATGCAAAGAAGGCTTAAGATTGTGCAGAGCCCACACTTGAATATGCCAGTAGTGAACTACTGATCAGTTATCTCTTACTTTGTCAAATTGTGCTCTTACAGGCTTTTTTATAAAGTCTCCAATTTTTATGTATTTTTTTGTTTTGGAATGGCCTGGGTCCTACCTTCTGCGCGCCACGTAATCTAAAATAACTGTGCATTTGGACTTCGAACGAATGCAGTTACGACGGTTCATAAGTTTCTTAAAGGAATTATAACTGCGGTTAAAACAACCCTCGTAAAGTTTCGTCCACTGCTCGGTCATCAGTGCTTAGTAACAGACCTGTTCGTATTCACTTTGACGTGTAGTTCCTTCAGGCGCTGGAGTGTCTCAGTATGTATTTCTGTACAGTACCAAAGTTTTTTTGGATTACGTTATTGTGTAAAATGCATACCTACATATTTTCAGAGATTAATGGCATACGTCCATTCTTTCACCAGAACGGCGATACTCACACTTAGACTGCCTTAAACAGAGCACAGCTGCTTCCTTACTACGCTTTCTTCCCGACTGAGTTATATCCCCGTGTTAGACAACGCTGACGGGATATTAAATTCTGACTTTCCGTCTCCGCCCTAAACGCGTTCGCGAAGCTGTTGCCTGCAAACAAACGACGCACTCTCGACGCCCTGTGGCGGCTGGTTTGGCGCGCCCTTTCAGTCCGCCAGAACAGAACGCCTTCACTCCAGATACTGGTTTGGTTGAGCTCTCCTGTGCAAACTTCTTCATCTCTGTATAATTAATGCAACTTACATCCACTCGAACCTGCTTAATGTACTGAAGCCTTGGTCCCCCTCTAAAATTTTTATCCTCTCACACTTCTCTCAATAACTATATTAACTACTCCTTAATGCTCTGGAATGTATCGTATCAGTCAATCCCTTTTTTAATCAAGTTTTGCGTAACACTCTTTGACTCCAATTCGTTTGGGTATCTCTTAATTTTTTTTTTTTTTTTTTTTTTTTTTTTTTTTGTAGCCGTCAGTCTCCTGACTGGTTTGATGCGGCCTGTCACTAACTCCTCTCCAATGCCAACCTTTTCATCTCAGAGTAGTTTATTTGCTCAATGTATTCCAATCTTCGTCTCTCTCTGCAGTTCTTTCCCTCCAAAGGTCCCTCTAGTACTATGGAAGCTATTTCCTGATGCTTTAACAGATGCCCTACCATCCTGTACATTCTTCTTGTCAGTGTTCTGCATATATTCCTTTCCTCGCCGATTCTGCGGAGACTCTCCTCACTTTTTATTCTATCAGTCCAACCAGTTTCCAACAATCTTCTGTACCGGCACATTTCAAATCTTCTATTCCCTTTTGTTGCGATTTTCCACACAGTCCACGTTTCATAACATACAATGCTGTGCCGCAAACGTACATTATTACAAATTTCTTCCTCAAATTAAGGCCTATGTTTGATACCAGTAAACTTTTCCTGCCCAGGAATGCCCTCTTTCCCACTGCTAGTCTGCTTTTTATGACCTCCTTGCTCCACCCATCGTGCATTATTTTGCTGCCTAGGTAACAGAATTACTCATTAACTTCGTGACCCCCAGTTCTGATACTAAGTTCTTCGCTGTTCTCAGTTATGGCACTTCTCTTTACTTTCTTCGATGGCACTTCTCATTACTTTCTTCGATTTACGCTTATTCCATATTCTGTACTCATTACACCGTTCATTCCATTCATCTGTAATAATGAATTTTACTCCCTCTCTTGAACCTTCCTTTTGTTTCCGTCGTTGCTTTTCGATTTGTAAATTGAACAGTAGTGGCAGAAGACTACATCCCTATCTTACACCCTTTTTAACCCAAGCACTCCGTTATTGGTCTTCCACTCTTGCTTCTTGTACATATTGTACATTGCCCGTCTTTTCCTATGGATTACCCGTATTTTTCTCAGGATTTCGAATATCTTACACAATTTTACATTATCGAACACCTCTTCCCGATCGACAGATCCCATGAACGTGTGTTTTTTCTGTAGTCTTCCTCCCATTATCAACCGCAACGTCCGAATAGCCTCTCTTCATTAGCTACTTGATTTTGCCGTCTTATCCTAAGCATTCTTCTGCAACAACCTATTCAAAAATCTTACATTTTATTCTTGTCTGTCTTGGTAATGTGCCTGTGACTAGGGCCTTCTGTCGGGTGAAGCGGTCGGCTGGTGCTTTTTAGTTGACGCGACTTCGGCGACTTGCGTGTCGATGAGGATGAAATGATGATGCAGACAACACAACACCCAGCCCTCCTGGAATCGAACCCGGCACCCTTGCGTGGCATTCTGCCACTCTGACCACGCAGCTATGTGGTTACTGTCCACGATTCATTTCCGTATGATGCAATGCTCGAGACAGATACTTCCCTAAAGAACTTTATAATACTCAGTACCCCGATGATCCCTGGTTTCCAAGAGAATTATCTCATTTTCAATGGACTGAAACACTCGAGATGAATAGGAAGAGTATTTCCAGTGATGATTCGCATCGCATTTGAGAACCGTTGGCCACCTCCAGTATTGTTTGTCTCATTTGTTTCACCACTTCATGGAGCTAGTGAGACCCACGTGCACGAACTGAATATACTGAACAATAAAATGTAATTTAAAAATAGTAAATTATCTTTCGTGGATGATGGGGACAGGATGCACAGTAATGATGTGCAGCTCATTAAACATCCTTCAAATTCTGAAGGTGGCAAGGGTAAAATACAGGGAGCGAAAGGCTATTTACAATTTGTACAGAAACCAGATGGCAATTATAAGAGTCGAGGGACATGAAAGGGAAGCAGTGGTTGGGAAGGGAGTGAGACAGGGTTGTAGCCTCTCCCCAATGTTATTCAATCTGTATATTGAGCAAGCAATAAAGGAAACAAAAGAAAAGTTCGGAGTAGGTATTAAAATCCACGGAGAAGAAATAAAAACTTTGAGGTTGGCCGATGACATTGTAATTCTGTCAGAGACAGCAAAGGACTTGGAAGAGTAGTTGAACGGAATGGATAGTGTCTTGAAAGGAGGATATAAGATGAACATCAACAAAAGCAAAACGAGAATAATGGAATGTATTCGAATTAAATCGAGTGATGCTGAAGGTATTAGATTAGGAAATGAGACTTGACTAGAAGTAGTAAAGGAGTTTTGCTATTTGGGGAGCAAAATAACTGATGGTCGAAGTAGAGAGGATATGAAATGTAGACTGGCTATGGCAAGGAAAGCGTTTCTGAAGAAGAGAAATTTGTTAACATCGACTATAGATTTATGTGTCAGGAAGTCGTTTCTGAAAGTATTTGTATGGAGTGTAGCCATGTATGGAAGTGAAACGTGGATGATAAATAGCTTAGACAAAAAGAGAATAGAAGCTTTCGAAATGTGGTGCTACAGAAGGATTCTGAAGATTAGATGGGTGGATCACATAACTAATAAGGAGGTATTGAAGAGAATTGGGGAGAAGAGAAATTTGTGGCACAATTTGACTAGAAGAAGGGATCGGTTGGTAGGACATATTCTGAGCCATCAAGGGATCACCAATTTAGTATTGGAGGGCAGCGCGGAGGGTAAAAATCGTAGAGGGAGACCAAGAGATGAATACACTAAGCAGATTCAGAAGGATGTAGGCTGCAGTAGGTACTGGGAGATGAAGAAGCTTGCACAGGATAGAGTAGCATGGAGAGCTGCATCAAACCAGTCTCCGGACTGAAGACCACAACAACAACATTAAACATGAAACAGAAGCAGAATTTATTCAGAACCCACTTTTCCGTTCGTCAAACGACGATTATCAGAATTTGTTCGAGTACATGCGATGAGTCGATCTACCATAATGTGCTAATGGTAGATACCGTTTGTCAACTAGAGAGAAGTGGTTTTAACCGTACGCTTGATGTCACTGTGCAAGGAGTATAACTACAGCAAATACGTCATAATATTGACTTTTTTCGAAGAACAAGTGGTATCGACGTCCTCTATTTGTGATTACATTAAATCAAGGGAGAGAATCTGGTCGATACAACGTTCGAAATCTTTCAACATTGTGACTCTGGAACAAACTGTCGTTTAACCAGTGAATGAATCAGAACAGCGTGATACTTAACACGAAATTAAATTATTTACCTGTTACCCAACAGCATACTTCCCTTTCAGCATATTCCAGTTGTCTTCTTTCTATCCCACACCGAACTCGTACTTTTGTCGTTTTATCAACCTACCTCAGCTATTAGTGCCCTTATTTTTTCCTATCTTCTCTCTCAACTCTTCCCGATAATTTCCGACTGTTCTCTAGATTTGGTACCTTTTGTACCTGTGCCAAGCATTCTTTTTAGTATGAAATTAGTCGCATTCGTCAGAAAAACTGACATTAATGACATACTGTATATTCACTATTATTGTTAATGTATGCTTGTACTCTGCACATTGTAATGACAACTCACTGACGATATGTTGTTACATGTAAGAGAAGTTCTGCAGCCTCTAATCTTGCAGATGAAAGATTTATAACTGCATTAATATATAATGTAAATGAATACATTGAACTCTGCAGTGTAACTAACAAACTGACTTATATTTGCTGGGTAAATACAAGTGGCACACGCCATAAGTTATGCTGCTGCGCTACGGTCGCAGATTCGAATCCTGCCTCGGGCATGCATGTGTGTGATGTCCTTAGGTTAGTTAGGTTTAAGTAGTTCTAAGTCTAGGGGACTGATGCCCTCAGATGTTAAGTCCCATAGTGCTTAGAACCATTTGAACCATTTTTATGCTACTGGCCCCATCAGTTCTCATTATAGCCTCGTACGGAATTTTATCATCTTGTGGAACCTTAAAAATTGATAAGTTTGGCTTGTTATCAGATTATACAGTTCTGATTCTCATGTTTAGGGTATCGACTGGATTTCATTAAAGTAGTCAGCTCAGTAATGCAACCCATGAAACATACTGGTATGTGAAACTTAAGGACGAAAGTAAATTTCGCTTGGTGTACCACTGCAAAGTAACATAGGTCGATGGAACTTGGACCTTGTATAGAAATAACTGTTACAGCAGAGTATAGTACATTACAATATAGTATAGTGTAGTACAGTAAAGAAGGTGATTGAAAGAAGCGAGACGAATAGAAATGGCTCTTTTATTCGAAGGCAATTATTATACTGAAGTTACCACGATTTGTTATGATCCCCTGGACATTATAGGGTGCATGACATGATTCTTAAAAGGGTGTGTCATCACTGTGGACGGCAACACGTGCTCTGCAAATTTCTGCCATGCCGGCTACAAGGTTGGTTGTGGTAGGACGTTCCACTGCTGCTCAGTGGCTGGATGGTCGTTGTCGCATGTGGACGTGCTGCACTACGCATCCCACACGCGCTCGACGGGATTTGTTGGGGGAGAGGGCAGACCAGCCGATTCGCCGAATATCCCCTGGTTCCGAGAGCTGTTCCACCTGCACTGTTTGATGCAGTCGCGCATTGTCATCAATAAAAACGATGTCAGGGCCGAATGCAACCCTGAAAAGCCACACTTAGGGAGGTAGTACAGTGTAACAATAACATTCATCAGTCAGTGAACCGTGTTTAACGATTTGGAGGTCAGTACCACCACGCAACATGATGACTCCCGACGCCATAACACTTGGACCACCAAACCGATCATGCTCGAGAATACATTGTGTGTTGGCACGTCTCGCCACATGAGGGTACGTATACGTCTTGAATCACCACTCAGGCCGAATCTGCTCTTATCCAAGGAGAGCAAGCGACGCCACTTCTAGGTGGTCCGGACCCCATGCTTTCGGCACCGTCGTAAACCGTGCCGCCTATATGCGGGTGTCAACGAAACGCAACGCACTGCTCGTCGGAGCAAAAGTCCATCCCTTGCAGTCGCCCTGCCATTGTGAACTTCTGGGCTACACTCGTCACACTTAGTCCAGTTTCTCGATGATACGTCGCGTGTGAATTCATCCAAATGTTGTCTACGGGCCACGTTGTAGTAAAGACCAGTGCAGTGCACGCGCGATCGCGCGATTTCAGGCGCCACGTCGCGGACTGCGTGGCACCTCTCGCCGGAGGTTCGAGTCCTCCCTCGGGCATGGGTGTGTGTGTTGTTCTTAGAGTAAGGTAGTTTAAGTTAGCGTAAGTAGTGTGTAACTGTAGGGACCGATGACCTGAGCAGTTTGATCCCTTAGGGATTCACCCACATTTGAACATTTCATTTGCATCCTCGTACTGGCGTTACTATTTGAATAGACATCGTCTTTCAGATGCAGAAACACGCCTACCAACTTTCGTTTATGTCGCACAACTTCTTCTTGGTGTTGCGATTTTTTTTTTTTTGTCGTCAGAGTATATGCTTATCTGCAGATGCGTAATATGAATAACAACCTAGCCATTTGTTGTTTAACCTGACATCAGTGACAACGTCCAAGTACTGAGAGGAGGGAGTGCAGAGACCTAGCTCCCAAAAGTATTCATTCCTGTCGATTACCTGTGAAGCTGTAAGTTTCCCTAACGATGATGTTTCCGTATTTCTCACTTTATCTTGAGTTTTGTTTCGCCCAGCTGAAAGCAAATCTTCTGTTCTTTGAATACGCTGTTTCAAGTCACTTATACTTGAGTTCCATGAGACGTTAGTATGTTAGACAAACAGCAGGAACACACTAGTGCAAACTGTTAAAGCTGTGCTCGGTTCTAACTTTCAGGAAGGCAAAGAAGACAAGAAGAATGTAAGTAAACAGATAAATCTGAAGTAAATAAAGGAAACCTAATAAAAAATATGAGTTTGCAATCACTTTCAGAGCGCAGGTGGTAGTATGTGTGTGTGTTTTTGCGGTGTGGCTACGGGAAAGAATACGCCAAACAGTAGTTAGCGTCAGGTTTGTGATGGTATCGTAGTGGAGACATTTCTCCTCTGTAAGGGTAGTACAGCAGGGCAACCGCGCCTCTGTCAAATCACGTCTCTCACTTGTCTTCCTACGAGATACCACTAGCATATGTGTAACTTCGAGCCAAACCACCGATCTAAGACACTACAAAATGTTCATCCTAGGTCCTCTGTAGCGCCGCGTTCCAATTTTGTAGTTTGAAGCTTTATAAACGCTCTAACATTTATTCTCTTTTCTTCTCCGCTTTTAACGTGAAGTTATTATTTGTGTTACTAAGCGATATTCATGCACTAATATCTTCTTTATAGATTTTTAATGCGGCTACCTTTCATACAGTCTAGCTGAAACAACGTAGTTAGAAAAAAATTAAAAACGAGGTCCATTTTGTTTCTGTCCCTTTCGCACGATAGTGTGAGCACTCCAAAGTACTTAATTTGTATGCACTTTTTGGCATGGATGCAAAAACACTTTCTCTCGATCTGGGAAATTTCTACATGTACATCATACTTTGCGAGCCTCCTAATTGTGTATGGCGGAGGGTTCTTTCGGTTCCTCTATCTGATCCCTCCAGTCCTGTTCCACTCGCGAATAGTGCGTGGGAAGAGTGATTGTCGGTGGTAAGCCTCTGAATTGGCTCTAATTTCTCGAATTTTCTCCTCGTGGTCAATACGCGAGATGTATGTGGAGGGAAGTAATATGTTGTCTGACTCCTCCTGAAAAGTGCTGTCCCGAAATTTCAATAGTAAATCTCTCCGTGATGCACAACGCCTCTCTTGTAACGTCTGCCAGTGGAGTTTGTTTAGCATCTCCGTAACGCTCTCTCGCCAGCTAAACGATCCCGTAACGAAACGCGCCGCTCTTCGTTGGATCTTCCCTATCTCCTCTATCAGTCCTACCTGATAGGGAACCCAGATAGATGAACAGTACTCAAGAATCGAGCGAACAAGCTCCTTATAAGCCACTTCTTTCGTGGATGAGTTACATTTCCTTAAGATTCTTCCGATAAATCTGAGTATGGTGAAAGCTTTTCTCACTATCCGTTGTGGTCATTCTACTTAACTGGATAGTTAAACCTAGATATTTTACGGCAGACGCTGTCTCCAGCTGTTTGTCATCAATAGTGTAGCTGTACATTAGTAGATTTCCTTTCCTATGAATGCGCAATATGTTACATTTATTTACGTTTAGGGTCAACTGCCAGAGTCTGCACCATTCATCAATTCTCTGCAGGTCGTTCTGCGGCTTCTTACTACCTTCTGGCGTTGCTATTTTGGTATAGCAACTGCATCATCTACGAATAGCCTTAATGAGCATCCGACGCTTTCTACTAGATCATTTGAATATATTTCAAACAGCAACGGTCTTATCGCAATTCCCTCTCGTATTCCGGATATTACCTTTAAATCTGTTGATTTTGTTCCGTTAAGAGCGACGTGTTGAGTTCTATCTGGAAGTAAGTCTTGAATCGAATCGCAAATCTGCTCCAACACTCCGTAAGCTCGTATTTTTTCATTAAGCGGCAATGCCTTAGTGAAATCAAGGAACACGGCATCAATCTGAGTGCCGTTGTCCACTGCGCTTTGGATCTCATGGAGGAATAGAGCGAGCTAGATCTCTGTTTACGGAAATCCATGTTTTTTTGTAGAGGAAATGTTCATTTTTCAAAAATATCATAGTTCTTGAGCATAAAACATGTTCCATAATTCTACAACAGATTGGCAACAACGATATAGGTCTATAGGAGGAGGAGGAGGAGGATATTGGTGTTTAACGTCCCGTCGACAACGAGATCATTAGAGAAGGAGCGCAAGCTCGGATTAGGGAAGGATGGGGAAGGAAGTCGGCCGTGCCCTGTAAAGGAACCATCCAGGCATTTGCCTGGAGTGATCTAGGGAAATCAGGGAAAACCTAAATCAGGATGGCCGGACGTGGGATTGAACCGTCGTCCTCCCGAATGCGGGTCCAGTGTGCTAACCACTGCGCCATCTCGCTCGGTATATATATAGGTCTATAGTTGTGTGGATCTGTCTTACGGCCTCTCTTAAAAATGGGCATGACCTGTGCTTTTTTCCAGTTATTAGGTACCTTTCTTTACTAAAGCGATCTACGATTAATTACTGCTAGAAGAGGAGCAAGTTCTTTCGCATAATCTTCATACAGTAGAATCTTATAGGTGTCTCATCTGGTCCTAACGCCTTTCCACTACTAAGCAGTTGTAGCTGATTTTCAATTCCACGATCGCTTATCTCAATATCTGCCATTTCGACGTTCGTACGACGATTGAAAGGAGGGTTGGACGTTCGTACGACGATTGAAAGGTGGGACCGTGTTGCGATCTTCCACGCTGAAACAACTCTGGAAGACCGAATTCAGTATTTCGGCCTTCTCTCTGTTAATCTTCCGTTCCGGTGCCAGTGGCTTCGCTGAGAGAATGAATACATGATTTTGACCCACTTACTGATTATATATGCGACGAAAATCTCTTGATTGAAATGATTGGACGGCACGTGATCTAGACGTTCTGTGGCCCTACTTTTGACTGACTCGACCAGCACCGCACCTCCGGAGTTTTTGACCAACTATTCGTATGACAGGGGCTGGATTGACTACATTTCTCTCCAGCCCAGATTTTGTATCATGGAAAGCGGATCTGTCTTCCATTGACGAAAGTAATATACGACACCGTGAGCAATGCCTGCCACCGACTACCGCTACATTCTCATCACTAAAAGAAGCGACCTCATTATGTAGATTCTAATTCTGCAGATGTTAAACTCACCAACCATGTCGTAACCAAAGGACGATTTGAAGATGCCCTTCAGGGCCGTGCCTCATCAAGGTTTCCGCCTATTGGTCAGAAACTGTTGCATCTAGAGCTGGGATGCGGAATTGGTGACGTGGAACTTAGTTACACCGTATAGAATGAACCAACGTTTTTCTTGTTATCGTTACGCCGTGTGAACGTTCGCTGCATTGGCTCTCGTGTTAATGAGACGGCGTGCTGCTGCAGACAAAGAGCTGTCCTCACAGGGGCGAAGTGTGTGACGAGTTTTGTGACGTCATAACGAGGAGTTTTGTGTCACGGAGTACATTCGAGCCCGAATAGTAGGATAAATTATGTCGGGTTTCTTAAAATTGAACCATTATAATGCAAAATCTCTCGTTACGTCACAGGCCCAGCCGAACAGATGCTAGATTTCGATACACTTTTCAGAAGCAAAAGCACTATATTTGGTAGATTTTTTATAGAATTTATCCTGAAACGAAAATATGCTGTTTCAAGGCATCCGCGCATTAAAAATCTAGCCAAAATTCGTGCTTTATTTACGATTTGTTGTAATAAAATGTCCGGAACGGCGTCCGTGACTAAACATCCTACGATCCAATTAAGTCGGAAGGTATGGGGGATAATAAAACCTTTCCAGAAACATTATTCAATTGAATTTTGAGTATTTGCTCATTATGTAGCAATGAAAACTTTTGCTTGAAATGTATCTCTCCATTTGTTCTAATTTCAAGTGAGAAATGTGAACTTTGAGCACCCCCGTTGACCTTATTAACTGTTCATACATATTCGATACTCCATCTGCTTCTTCGAACCTGTTGCCAATAATATTTTTCAGGAGGAGATGCAAAAATTTTATAGCAATCGCTCCAACTTGGCGCACTCATTGAAATCCGCGCACCGATGTCTACACGGTGCTGTTCGGATTTTCTGAGAACATCTCCGTCAGCCACTGATGATGTCAACGGAGCTGTTTCAAGCGTTTCCGTTTCGAGAAGGAAACTCCGTGTTTGGTGCGCTGGTAGCCAACAACATGAGTGCCTAAAATTTGGAAGTGCCACGGCGGGCGGCTGGCGTTCGGCTGAAATCGGAAATCCGGAACGTGACGTCCTTCGTTCGCTACTTTTGAGACGCCCTATTGGATTCGTCGGATTTGGGTTGTTTCCGTATTATAGCTTGCATGTCGAGACTATGCCTTTTCAAGGCAACAGCGCATTGAAGATTTATCACAAACACGTCACTCTAGGTACGATTTGCTATAATTAAATGTCAGTTAATGAAAAGTTGGCAGAAAAAGTAAAGGAGATTTTAAGATGAACAGTAATAATGCTCAAAACTGTATGTGATTGTTGTGGTCATGTGGTCAGAAAGTGCAGTTACAGATCAGAAGGAAGTAGGCTCGCGTCCTGGTAATACTGTTTTTTCATCTTTGCATTTGTGACACATTCTGGGACTTTCTTCCTCTTTCTTCCTAAAGTAGCAGAAGTATGCTTAGCAATATTCGATGTTATTTACATATTACAGTGTGCTCTCTCAGTAATGAATTTTTCTGACTTAAAGATTGAATTGTTGCTTGTGAAACAACCGGTACTGACAATTTATATTCTTCCTTGTCACAAATATTTGACCGTTTTTTCCGAGTGAAACACGCAGCAATCACTTTTACTGCCTTGCTCGTCACAGATATTTAGCTTCAGTCGAATCCTTAACAACGATTTCGTAAATTTGGCCGTCAAGACAAAGATCTCACAGCGAGCGAGGGATGTCACGTAACCGATTTGCGATTTCAGCCGAACGGAGGAACGTCATGTGACCTACTTCTGACTTCAACCGAATGCCAGCCGCACGTCGTGGTGTTTCCTCATTTTAGTCACAATTGCCAACAACTGCCAATGGAGAGCGCTGCAATCACACAACTTTTACACCGTCCCCATCCTCACTGGAACCACGTATCTCATGAGGAAAGATGCGACGTGCGCATTCTCGATTCTATTAGAGGACCTGCAGACAAGGCATGAGCAGCTATCCTTAGTTCAAAAGCCATTTTATCGATTTCAGGGTCAGAGGCTGCTCAAGTTATGAAGTAAATCAAATTGATATTGAATAAACTACACAAAATGTTTCCTAATATTTCATTTATAATACATTTCTTTTGTATATAATTGTAAATAAATTTTGTAAATGATTAATAAAAATTTAGTAGTACAACCTGATTTGAACTTTAGTTAACAGGTCATAAGTAAGCTCACCAGGAAAAATTTTAGTTACAGTGATTGCTTTGAAGCGCTGCAAGTGGTTTAGAATTGCTACCAGCCAGTCATCTGTCGCTCCACAACTGAGTTAAGCCCTGGCAGTAAAGTGTGCTGTACGGAATCAGTGCAGTAAGATGGGTGACAGAATGGGAGAAAGAAGCTATTCTGTTTAGACTTGCCCATGAAGCACTGTGAACATAGTTATCCAGTACGTTGATGTACCAACGTGTACTACATGGAATATTGTACACATGCAGACATGTAACATGGCTTAGGAACAGTGGTCGTAGAAAGATCCTAAGCAAAGGGGACCAAAGACAAGTATCACCCATTGTCAGTGACAATTGGTTACAAAACCCAATAGCAATTCCTGCTGTCATTGAATGCAAGTCCATCTCCACCACTTTCATAGCGAACATGACGAAGGGAACTGATACGCCCGCTAAACCCGCTGGGCAGGACAGTTAATAGGATTGTGGAAAGGTGCCAAAGGTTGAGGTCAGTTTCTGCTTCTAATTGTCATTTATTGTAGTTCAGTAAGCTTTACATGCAAAGCGGCACATAGCCGAATCTTTACCGAATGCAACTCTTTCACGGCTGAAGGCCTCCAACAAGAAATCTTAACAAGATAAAAATCTAATTAAGATAGCAACAAAATAATTCAAAGAACAACATACGCAAAGTGCAATACAAATGGCTGAGGACCACAATTAAATTCCAAAATTTTAAATATATTCCATAATCTTTAAAGACAGATGGCCGCAGTGTTTACGCTTGAAAAATAAATTTAAAAATTAATTTTGCAAAATTTTAAGAAACAAAACAAATAACCATAAGCCTAAAATTTAAAATAGCTGACAACAGATAGTAAAACACCGGTGGCACTCAGAAGTCCTACACGGAGGCCGGTCTGCCCTCGTTCACTTAGGTGAGACAGATGGTGAGCCCAACTACACTTGATCCGTCGGAACCTAACCAGGGGACAGCCACGGACCGACTGACACAACGACTTGCTTCCCGTCAATCAGTACTGCAATGTAAAAAACGTGACAATCCACAACGGAGTATGCATTAGCTGTCAAAATTACACACCGTTGGACAGCGACGACAGGTGAGGAAAGGACGCTGCCTGAAATTACGTTAGTGGCCAGGGCAGGTAACCGGAACACTAACGGCCACTAGGCAGAAAATTCCGCTCGTACACTTGAATTTGAAACTCGGTAGTAGTTAACCTCGCCCAAAAGAACACTGCCTGAATTTACGTCAGTGCCCAGGGCAGGTAACCGGAACACTGACGGCCACAAGACAGGAAATTCCACTGGTGCACTCAAATCGTAGTCGACCAAAATGGTTAATTGCACCGCTTGGCGGCTAAATCTCAGCAGTATAACCACTCGGTGTTGCTCACCGGAAAACCTCCACAACAGCAAACCACCGAAGCGAACCACCACAACACGAATTGACGCGGCTTGGGTAGTTGAAACCACTACTCAACTTTGGCGTCCTGGGTCGATGAAACACGAAGCTCGTAGCGATCGGACAGCTCCAGACACGCTCCGACACTGCACAGGGTCTGCCAGCGGCCCCAGCCGAGTGCACTGCACGGAGATGACCCCTCGTCCGCAACAACCTACCGACTGATCTCAGAGTGCCGACAACGTCAAAAATAGTTGTCAGTAGAAATAAGGACAACTACACTGACAGACACTTGCACGAAGACTTGAACGATACCCAACAGTAACTAAACACACACGAAAACAAATCGGGACATTGTCCGTTAGGAGGACGACCGACCGACGATCCACCAAGACCGTGGCCCGGCTCAAGTAATGCATGGCGGCTGTGGTCCGGCTAGCCGTGTCGATGCAGAGCTCATTGCTGCTCCAACCTGACTGCCCTAGTGCCACATTGCCATTCCGAGTGGCAGGTTCGAAATGCACTCCAGACGCGTTCCAACTGACTGGCAGACCCGAACTTGCCACGCTCCCGACCCGAACTCGCTATCCGAACTGAACTCGCTTACGACAGACAATGACCGCAACTCACAGCAGTCAAAGATACTTCGAGAGGGAATATATCGATACGCACTGCTAGCGCCAATCACGGTCAGGCAAAGCAGCAACTCAGTGACAATAATTTAAATTAACGTCGTGAGGTGGAAGTACGTTAAAAACAGGGTGTAAAATACACGATGGCGGGAACACAAGCCGCACACGGCTCAGGGATCGTTTGCGATGCATATCTGGAGTCGGAAATCACGCAAAAATCCATTATTCATAGCAGCTCGTAAAGCTGCGGTCATCAGTGGGTCAAACGATACAGAAACTGGACAGAAGCTGACTGCAGGCGTATTGTAGCGGTCACCCAGGGTCAGTATTTTTAGTGGGTGCCGAGACTGAGCACGTGAGTTTTGTGACGCTACAGGTGCATGACGCTGAAGTCAGAGGCCGGTGACGGTAACTGTCAAACGCCTAAAAGCGTCATTTGACCAGCGTTGTCGTGAAACGTATTTATTACTCGTTATTTTACAGTACAGACTGCCATCTCCAGCGTGGCAGAAGGCCTCTTAGCTGCAAGAAGAAAGGTGGACGCAGCGCTCCGCCGGCGGCCGTTGTGCAGGTCAGGGCCCAACAGTGATGTTGTGCAGGTAGCGGCTACAAGAATCTGCAGGTGCTAGCCTACCGTGGCTCACTAGTAGCTCGTGTGGGCCGCCCGAGGACTCTCGAAGTGCGCTTAAGCGAGTGCTAGAAGCATATTATGGATGGCGGATGTCGTGAAGGTGGAACCGCAGGACCCAGATCAGCAATACAGCGTACAGCCAGGGAGGCCATACCGTGTGCAACCAGGGAGACGATATTCGGGTGCCTCACCCAACAGGTTGAAGACAGTTGTTTCCAGTCACTTGGTACTGCCCTTCACCAGGGAAAGGCCCAGGTCCGTCCGCATTTTCTGTCAGACACGATGGTGACCAAACAACAGTGCCCTCTTGCAGTGGCTCCGTTCCACTGCAACCATCTGACCATGGTCTCAGAGGCGAAGTCTTTTCTCGGAACTGTCATTCCATCAGAATCAGAGAAGCAGATGGGATGACCAGGCACTGAGACTCAGTCTTCTGAAATGGCATTATTTACTCTGGACATAACTTCATTGCGGCCCGTGATTCGGCCATACGTAGGTGTCAGCTGATTTCTCCACACCATGGTGTCTCAGTTATTGTCAGTTCCCCTTGCCTTCACACTTTCTGTCAGTGCTACAACGTCATGGAGTGGCTGAGCTCGCGAATTACATGTTATGGTTCCGTGTTGCAAGGTTCGCAGAATGGCATATTGGTTGCTGTCAGACTGCGCCATTTGCACTTCTTGATTACAACTCGGGTCGGTGTGGAAATGTATTAACGATCGGCGACCTGCCTTCTGCAACATTGGCACCCTTTGTATGCCCCAGATACTGATTGTTACGCACGGTAAGAACCGAGCCTGTTTCTCTGCCATCTGTGTCAAGTCATAATTTCAGAAATTTGTATTCACTTGGGTGACGCCTTAGAACAGTTTCATTTTTGATACATTACATTTGCACTGGTTTATACTGTACAATCTTGTTAACATCTCAAGAAATGAGTACATTACTTGTACCCACCTAAATCTAGACTTTACTCACGAAAATGGTCAAGATATTTCTCATTCTACATTCTATTACCTAATAACAGGAATTGGTACAATTGTTTTCAGTTCCTACTTCTTAGTTATGGTGTCAAGCCATTCTACAGCGATCTGGAGCAGAGTTATGCCTGGAGAGTGGGCAACTTTATGTCTCAAGCCTAGGCAGAGTATACAAAGTGCTATAAGAAAAGCGGCCATGTTAGTAGTAGAAACATCTATAGTGATGATGTTCTGGTGGTGTTTTTCTCGAAGTTATTGAACATGTTTGCACATCTTTTCTGTAGTAGAACGCCCCTTTCCTGAACAATCAGTCTGTCTATTGAGTGTTAGAGTTACGAATTCAAAGTATCGTTAATAAACGTTAGGTTTACGGTAGGCAGGATATTCGGAGATTTTGCTGGCCAGTACAACATTGGTGTCGATACCATGATCACGAACGATCCAGTAACGGTTGCAAGTAAGATACAGTTAATAGCTACTACATCGAAAGTCGTGTCAGATATCACAGTCCTGAAGTTGCATTCTTCCCATTACCCTAGGTTTCCTATCCTCATAACAGCTGATGATCTCTGCCTCTGGCGCTAAGACTGGGTAAATCCAATGGATATCTACTTCTGAAAATGTGTCTAAGGTTCCAGCACTTTCCTATGGCGTTGTATTGCTTCAAGTTCACCTCTGAACAACTAAATTGCCCACAATCATACATTCATTCTAACTGTTCTGATCGAAGGAATTTTAATGCTTCCTGTTCTACACTCCTACAATTCCTGAAATGCCATAGCAACATGTGCATCTTCTCGTTCCAAAATCACTAACATTTCCTTATTCTTTAGTGTACACATTTAGTCATGGTTTTCCATTTCATCGGGTACTGAGGGACAGTGGAGCACTCATATTGTGCGTTTCTACCTACTACTGGAAACTGGGTCGATATAAGCAGTCTTGCTTCATTCTGACATCTGATACACCATAGAATAATGCTACATTTCCTTGTATTACTCGAACTCCACTACTTGAAGTCTTGCGTCATTAATAGTGTCAGCAGTGTCGTGAAACAGTCTAGCGAAAGACATCTTTTCACCCAACGCACTCAATTGTTTCTGAGTCGCTGCCAGGTTGCTACTTTCTGCTGCTACAGTATTATACACTCACTCTGCAAACTGTTTAGCTGTCTCCCTTATTACTTCAGTATTGTTCTATACATTTCTCTCCAAATTCGTTAGCTGTGTGGTATGACAGTCTATTGCGGAGCTAATATTCCCTGCTGCGTCTGTCACCTGGCCTATTGTCGTTCTCTATTCCCGCACGTCATCTTCGTTTGCTGTCCCAAACGCGGCTTTTAACAAGGTCCCTCCTATGTTCATCTATCCCCTGTTTCTCCGTATAGATGACTACAATAAATCTGTTATCTCCAACAATTGTGCTCTTAGCTTTTCATTAGACAGCTCCAATATTCTTAATGCTCGCCACCAATTTCCGAGAAAATGGCTTCTTTCCACGCCTCCTCACATAACTTCTTGAATCTGTCTTGCAGCCTCCTAATATTATTCATTAACTTCCCATATCTCGAAAGTTAGTCCCAGTGTCCAATAAGTATCCGTCAACAGTACATCCGGTTGTTTGGAAAACAACAGTCCAGTCTTCAATCCTTGGTTCAGGATTGCACCTCCTATTTCTCCGTCAGTGACGAGCAAGACTACCATTATTCCTTGAGGCTTCCATGCCGCTACTTTACACGCGAGAAAGGAAATTGCGATCGACTCTCTTTCACGATTGTCATGCAAACTCCTAACATGTAGCATGTTAGTGTAATAGTACAAATCGAAGGCCGGCCGCTGTGGTCGAGCGGTTCTAGGCGCTTCAGTCCGGAACAGCGCGGCTGCTACGGTCGCAGGTTCGAATCCTGCCTTGGGCATGGATGTGTGTGATGTCCATAGGTTATTTAGGTTTAAGTAGTTCTAAGTCTAAGGGACTGATGACCTCAGATGTTAAGTCCCATAGTGCTTGGAGCCATTTGACCATTTTTTGAACAAAAAATCGAAGGAGAGAAAAAAAAATACAATATGAGAAATAGGCTCCGATAGCACACAACTTTAAACTGTTACTTTAACGACCTAAGTGGGTATGGTTCCATGTGCACAGAACGAGTGGCAGTTGGCGCATTCTTTTGAACTTTCCTTGGTTTTCAGATCTGTTGTGGTACTGGTATGGGAATTTGTGGTAAGGTTGTTGTGTTTCGTTAGAAAGTTCTGGACTTCCCTTTGGTGTGTAACGATTGATAACCAACACCGACTGGCCAACTCTGAAATGAGGAAGTTGACTTACACACTGACCAATACATTCTTGCCTTTTCAGAGCTTTCGTGTCTGCTTGTCTGGCTCTGACAAACTTCTCATGACCTTTTTGAAAACTTCTTTGCTGTCTCGACATTGTAAACTAACTTATATTGTCACATGTTGAAGGAAGATGGCTTTTTACTTTTGTATGCAATGTTGAACCATGAGAGATCAGTACTTGTCTGTACCTTGGAACTGTATGTACCAGCCACAAATTGGAGGTATATGTCCCAGTCCGTATGCTGGCTGACTCATCATCCTTGAGACTGTTCAATGAATGTGTTCCGTTCACCTGTTTGCTTGTGGATGGAAGGGACTAGTCTGTAACATGTGAATTCAAAGTACAAAGTGTTTCATCAAATCTGATAAGAAGTATGTGCCCTGATCAATCAGTAAAGTTCCTGGTGTGCCAACTTTAAGAATCCAATTATTTACTAATGCTGAAGCAACCATAGCAGCATGCAGGTCAAAAACTGCTCTCATGGATATAAACCATAAAAAATGATCAGTAATTCTTAATGTATACTTATTACCTGCTGGAGTTAAATGGGCCAAAAATATCATTTGAAAGGGCTTTGATGCCTATGGCAATATTTAGAGATGAACTCTTTTATGGATGAGAACCACCCACTGAGCAATCGGTATGCAGTTCTGAACATACTGATTCACATTGCATTTTCTCATTCACCACCAAAATTTTTTGGTTACAGCCTTATTCTTACTCCCCAACCACCACCATGATCGAACAACACGGGGTCATATTTCTGTTGCAATGGAACTGTGGCAATGGAACCAGTATGTGTGGTCTGCATTTTGTTGACTTCCATAGTAAGCCCTTGTGTATTGTCACCTAAATATCTGACAGTCTGCATCATCTGCCTGCACTCTCTCCCAGTCACTTACACTCTTCTCAAACAGTTGTACCACTGAGACCTTGCAGCTCAATTTGCCTACATTTGTGTACTTCTTCTCAGTTCTTTGAATGACTTCAAAGTCAAACTCACTAAACTTACAAGCCCACCTTGTTAACATGCTACAGGGAACCTTCAACCCAATAGCCATTTCAGCGCAGCGTGGCCTGTTACAAACTGGAATTTCTGCCTGTACAGGTAACATCACTGCCAATATTTCCTTCACTGTGGTAGAGTAATTGCATTCTGCTCTGTTTTTCTGTCGAGATGCATACGCTACGAGATGCTCTTCACCATTGATATTCTGACTAAGAGCACTACCGTTATTATCACAGAAAGGTATGACTTCTTGTCAAAATTAGGAGACACTAGCATCGAGTCTTCACTAATGCTTCTTTCAGTACCTGAAAGGCACACTCACAATCTGCCAACATCGAAATTTAATACCTTTTTTCAGCAAATTATGTGTGCTTGAATAATTTGCATAAAGCTTTTGACAAATTTTCGGTAATAGTTACAGAGGCTCAGAAAAGGTTGTAATTTTTTAGTAAGAGAAGTTGAAAATTCAGAGACTGCTGACATTAAACAGGGATCACTTCGCCCACACTCTTCACCAATAACATGGTAAAGGCACTTAACTGCACAAAATTACATTTTTCACTACTTAGCATAAGACATGCTGCCCAAAGTCTATTGAATATTTCTTTCAACCGTTATGCATGTTCATTCACATCTTTCGAAAAAAAAACTAAAATGTCATTGAGATACACTACACACATTCTGGATTTTAGGCCACACAAAACCACATCTAGCAATGTTTGAAATGTGGCTGGTGCTTTTTTTAAATCTGAATAACGTCCTGAGATAGCGAGAGTGCCCCCATGACACAGTAACAGCTGTTTTAGGTCTGTCCTCTAGCACTACCTCCATCTGGTGGTAGCTGCTCCATGAATACATTGTGCGTAGTTATCAAGTGTCTCTGTGAAAGTGGGTACTGGATAGGCATTAGTGGTGGTTCGAACATTCAAGTATATATAGCCGCAACAAAAGCAATATATTTTGGTGCCATCTGATGATTTTTTCAAGATGAGGACTATGGTTGCCTCCTCAGGGACTGTGTGTTCTGTGATGCCTTCTACAAGCTGTCAGTCAGTGAAACCTTCCATGAATGATTGTAAATGCATATATGCTTGATTTGGCTTTTAACAATGTTTGCAGTTAGTGGAACATGTGCATAAACAAATATTTAAGGAATAACAGTAGAGCTTTCATATATCGCTTTTCTCTGCCCTGCGCATGACCCACTTTGTCACGCAATGCAGACTCATTGATGGTACACTTGTGACCGTGGTCAATACATGACCTACCTATATCCTCTTTATCCAAAATACCCAACGTGGCGAACATTAAGCTCTTTGTAGGCTTATATTGTTCGTATCAACACTATATAGGCTAACCAGAACCACACACTCATCAAGTTGCTTATATATGCTGTGCTTCTGTGTACAGAACAGTGCATTGTTCTCAAATGCTTGTCACATTCAAGTAGTTCGACCACACGTAACATCTCCTGTTGTAAGTCTCTGTCTAAAGGGACCCAAACTAATTTCCCTGCACCTGACAGTAGACTGTTATGGCAACACCTTCATGGTCAGTGCGCCATGTCACATTGTCTTGCTTGCAACAGTATTACCCAGTGGAAAGTCCTATCCACTCTGTTCCACGAAACATCGATTTTAGCATGATGTTTACTAATGAAATCGAGCCCAAGAACTGCCGAATGCCCTTCACCAATCTGTGGTAACACGCTCAGAAATAGTGTTAGCCCCAATGCTAAACCTGAACAGTGGTGTGCCCAATGAACTTATTTCATTTTCACCCACTTCATGTATCCTGTAATGCAGAGACGCTCATCTGTTTCAACCCAAGTGAATTAGTGTGACAACTACTACATGTACACCTGTATCTATTAACAACGTATGTTTGTTGCCACCAACAAAACGCCACAAACAGTATTCCATCCCCACATGTGCTCGTGCAGTATGAAACTTTAATGGAAACGGCTTCCGATGGCTGATACGTTCACTTTTGGATTTAATGCATACTTTTGCTAATACCAATTTCCCCATTTCTTACTCCTGCATTCCCGTGCTTTGTGACCCACGCACCCACACCCATATCACTCCGGCCGATGACAGTATTGTTGGAAATGACCCTAACGTGCACAACTGTGACATTTTATTGCTTACGTAATGACCACGACCCCTAGTCCCCACATCTATTTTTTCCATTTGTGTGGCCGTCGTAATAGCTGTGGCTAAATGAGAAGGATTCTGCATCTTAACCCTACGCGAAATTCCAGCGGGAAAGCCATCCAAAAATTCGTCGAGAGCCCTATTCTGCACTTCTCGGCGTTCGGACATGATACTTCAAATTCTATCCGAGAACTATTTAATGGATTCGTTATACTTCTCCACAAACATACTCATTTCCTCCCTAACGGAACGATACTGTTCTGATTACGATTCTGCTGCCATAATCTCTCTAATTGTCCGAAATTTTGAGCATCCCGCTTGGTCTCATACTAAATAAGAAACTCCTTAGCCTCTTCAACAAACCTTAACCTTTCCGTTCCACGCAAATTGGCCATTTGAAGGCCAACTGCTCTAGCCAAGACATCATTGAGAAACGCAGTTATGTCGTATCTCGTCTTGCCAGAAAAAGGCATTATCAAGTTTGCTATTTCGGGATCGATATAAAGAGAGGGTACAGTCTTACTTTCCCTAAGTTGCCCAAGTACTTGTCGCTTCTCGGCACGCAGTACTTCTGCCTGGTCCTTGTAGTGTTGTAATTCCGGAGCTTTCTGTACAAGTGCTGTTAGTAATCTAACGATCTGCTCTGTCATAGCAGCAAAAGAATGATCCATACTAGCAGTGCTTGTTTCTGCCGGCATCTTGCGTATTGCACCATTGCCCAACCAACAAATGAGTACACAATACAAAAGGAAATACACATCTGGTTGACGCCACAGAGTACAAAATACACGACTAGTTGCTCTAGTTCTTCCGGCATATCACAGCCCATCTACATTCAGTGCAATATCGTATGAAATAGCCTCACACACACCAGTGATACGTGTAATACATGGCGGGGAAATAATAAATATGGTGGTAACTTCAGAATTTTTAGGTATTCATATTGATGAGAATTTAAACTGGGAAAAGTACATTTTGAAACTCGTAAAACAACTAAATTTAGCCACAATTGCCCTTAGAATCATTGTAAATCTTGGGAAGAGACAATTCATCAAGTATGGAAAAATGTTCTAGCGTAACTCACATTGAAGAAAGAAATTCTTGCCGGCCGGGGTGGCCGAGCGGTTCTAGGCGCTACAGTCTGGAACTGCGCGACCGCTACTGTCGCAGGTTCGAATTCTGCCTCGGGCATGGATGTGTGTGATGTCCTCAGGTTAGTTAGGTTTAAGTAGTTCTAAGTTCTAGGGGACTAATGACCTTAGAAGTTAAGTTCTCAGAGCCATTTGAACCAAAGAAATTCCTCATAGGCCAAAAATATGCTGTAACAATTATATGTGGTGCTCACCCAGGATCATCTTGTAGACACCTGTTTAAGGAGTTGGGTACTCTGACTTCCGCTTCACGGTATATTTATTCCCTCTTTAAATTTCGATCCCTCGAGGGATCGAAGCTGCACCGCAACTTCCTCTACACAGGTTGCCGAGATAACATCGCCCTCTTTACGGGTGGCCAGGAAGGTAGGCACCTGTTCATCGACAAGCTGAATGTGGTTGTTACCGACAACATCCACTACTAGCTTGAAATTGGCCTCAAATGAGTCAGCAAGTGCACTGGCTTTCACGTCTGTCTATGATGCACGAAGCTCTGGAAAATGCGCTGCTGTCCTCAGGATCGAGAGTGGAGGTGAGGTCGGCCCAGTTGTGGTGCTCCTCAACAGTGACCCTCCTGCACATCGTATTGAGGCAGTGAGCTGCCACTTGCAGAACAGCCGTTTTTCTCCAGGATTGGTGCCAGAAAGTGAGGAGGGACGCGGCAGCAGCAGCCCCATGGCTACTGCGGCCAACCGGGAGTGGCAGCACCCGCTGCTCCCTAGGGATGTAGGGGAGAGAGCCACATCAACTCCCACCGTGTTCAGCGCTGGTTCATCACTGAACAGGCTGAAAACTTACGCCCGATAGCAGTGGCCATCCAGATGCCGGTAGGATGGGCGCCCAGGAGGTATCACCGCACCGACCACGTCCACGTCGAAAGTCACTAGAAGGTGGTTGGAGGACATCACAGGTGCTCCGGGGTAGACGGAGGAACTGTGACAGTGCAAACAAATCACTGACTTCAAGTATACATTTTATTGCGCTGCAGCACTTAACTAAAGGTGTATGGCAACTCGTTGGATGTGCTTACAGACAGACACAAATAAGCAATGGCCTGTCAAGGCGAGCGTTACTGAATACAATGTCAGCAAGACTATGTGCGTCCTGGGCGCCACAATGTCGATCACTGCAGTAAACACTTGTCCCTATGCGAAGGCTGTAGACGACTCCACTTGTAGGCAATGTCTCACAGGCTGATTTCCAATACGAACTGTAGCTACGAACAGCTACCCTGAAACTTCGTACTGTACCTGTCGTACACCGCCGCTAAACATGAACCGTCCGTCGCTGCCTGTGTCCGCAGCTTATCACAACGCGGAAGTCCACCTCAGTGGCAGCGGTGCGGAGGTTGCTGATTGGAACCACACTTGTGGTTGGCGGTGAATTTCAAAGCGCCGCCCGTGGCGCCTGTAGGAAACCGTATTAGCGCTCCAGCTCTAGTTGCGTCCATTGGCGAGGACACAACAACGCAACCGTACCCACAGGGCTGCACGCATATGATGCTGGGCTGACCATCACTCAGGCACGCTACTGCGTCTGAACTTGCGCACTAAATCACTTGATCTTAATTGTATAGAAAATTTCTGGGACTATTTCCAGCAGTGTGTGAAATGCAGCAGTCGACGTTTCCGTAATTTAATGAGGATTCAGGTAGATATGGCGTAGCTGAAGAAACACGCGAACAGTCTTCTTTACCAAATTAAGGTCACTTTCAGGGCTACAAGCAGTGTTACGTTTTCTGGAGCTGGTTAATTTTTGTCCAGTGTGCGTACACGTTCCAATATTTCTTAAAAGTACGATTTCCATTATGTTCATTTCTTATTGTTGATCGAAAAATAAAAATTTACAAAAAAATTCTAATTTGTAGATTTTACGCTAAAGTCCTGAAGTTCCAGAGATTCCACCTGAAACGCTTGGGGTGCACTCTTTACATCTTCATCGAGTAAATACGATTATTTTACCTTGCTTAGTTTGAAAGTAGCCAAACCTCTTATCCTGCAGCACATGAATACCCTCAACAAATCTCCATCATAATTTTAAGGGATTTTTTGCGTGTAGCTGGTGCAGAGAAATATAAATTAACTCTTCTCTAAGTTCCTAATTATATGTATCCAGATTCTTTTACTTCGCAAATTCTGTTTCCTTTTGTGTCCAGAAGACCCACGAATTCGTGTCTCAGATGGTAAAGGTAATACTGGCGAGTACTATTATCGTAAATTGTTAAAGTAATAGATTTTGTACAAAAATTTTATAGGCGGATAAAGCAGTGTAAATTTATTGAAGCACTGTAAATTTATCAGATGTAGCATTTATCGGAATGATTTGTGT
Organism: Schistocerca americana; assembly: GCF_021461395.2. NCBI lineage: Eukaryota > Metazoa > Arthropoda > Insecta > Orthoptera > Acrididae > Schistocerca > Schistocerca americana. The sequence goes on along the minus strand of NC_060126.1, from coordinate 198,194,520 downwards.
ATTTCTGTTCTGTTTGATGAACTATCCCACTAACACACTTCTGAGCATGAAGCAGTGCAGAGTACTATCGGGACAGATTCCGGGCCGGCCGGAGTGGCCGAGCGGTTCTAGGCGCTTCAGTCTGGAACCGCGCGACCGCTACGTCGCAGGTTCGAATCCTGCCTCGGGCATGGATGTGTGTGTCGTCCTTAGGTTAGTTAGGTTTAAGTAGTTCTAAGTTCTAGGGGACTGATGACCTCAGATGTTAAGTCCCATAGTGCTCAGAGCCATTTGAACCATTTGAACAGATTCCGGATAATAAAAATCTTTTAAATACAATCTTCTGAGAAGTATGGGTACTGTTTGTAAAATATCTTCTCTGGTGCGGAACCAGTCTTGCCTCTGTAAAAAAAATTGTATGTAGCTCTTAATGAAACATGCTTCATCGTCACAGGCTGCCTCTGCTCTGCACGTGTGGAGAAGCTGTACTGCCTCGCTGAAATAGCACCCCCAGACAAACGAAGGCTTCCAGTAGCCAGGAAAGAAAGGACCAAAGCTACAAGACCTATCTGTTTCCTGTTTTCAAAAATCTTTGCTATCGAGAAACACCCCAAAAACGTGCCTTTTTGTGTAGCAGAACTGAGGCGCGGATTCCAAGACGGCTCTGCACAGCAAATGTCTGTAATTTTTACTATTTATTCCTAAGATCCCGGTCTCGAACAGCCTTGAAAATTTGCTTGATATCTTAATCCGCTTACGAGATACAAAGGTTCAAAGTTACCCTACATGTATACGTAAACTACGCAAGTAAAACCCGTTGTGAGGCGAAGATGTAATTTATAAACCGACGTAGCACGGAGAAATATGCTCTGGTTTCATCAAAAGGGTTCTGGGAACCTCATGGTGCGGTACTGAAGTACATGCAAAATTTCTGTACACGTAAAATCCGGTCTGAGGAGTAAAATTAATTCTGCTTTATTTCAGTTTCACGTAAGTAAACTGTCAAAGTTTTACTGGTGCAGAAAGTCCTTTTCACATGAGTGACATGCGCTGCTGTGGCAGGTAAAAGAAGGGAACCAGCGGAAAAATGCTCATATCTGAGTACAGGGAAGGCGATGCTTCTGTTTAAAAGACCGACTGAAAAGTGGGGTACCAGCTGCCTCATTCTACCTTTATTAGCACCTTTAGAAATTCTCCTAAAAATTGCGTCATGCGAACATACTCGTGTTTTTTTATGTTTAGAGAGTAAGAGACAACTGCAGTGGGAAAGAGACGAAAAATGATAAATACTGGAAGATAATAGACAATGAGTGTGGTATAGAAAGAGCAAAGGACACAATGGCGATGTGTGAGAAAGAGTGGGACACAGTGTCAGTGGCACACACTTAACAGTGGCAGAAAAGTGCTAGGGGAGGAGTGAAGAGTGGGAGAGGAATAAAGAGAAGGAGAAAGTTGAGCCAGTGATAATGAGACAGACCATTACAATGACAACGAGGTAGACAGAGAAATGACAGAAGAGACAGCAGCAATGGAAAGGAATTAATGAGATAGTAGCAGTAAGAGAGAGCAAGAGGGAGAGAGTGACAGTGAGAGGAGACAGTAGTAGTACGACAGAACGAAGGAGACTGTGTCTGTGAGACAAGACGCAGTGACAGAAATCCACGAGGAGATAACGACAATGGATTGGGCTGAATGAGTGAGAAAGGGCGATGGGAGAGGATGGTATAAATGATTTGTAGCGATTGGCTAATGGGTGTTAGCGAGTTACAGTTGGGGGATCTTGTGGAAGTGCGAGGTGAGTTGCATGTTAAAAGGAAAGCGAATTTGTTGTCATGCCAAAATGTTAGGAACATTTTAAAGGTGCTGAGAAAGGTAGAGTGAGGCAACTGATACTCAAGTTTTCAATCAGAATCTTTTGAAAAGGAGCATATTTGCATTTCTCGTGCTCCGGTAGGAGCATTTTTCAGCTACTTCAGTTACATGATCTGCAATGTGCACTAAGATATCTTTCCTCGGAATATGTTTTGGTCTCTGTTTGTTCCCTAGTCCACGGCAGGCTGTGTGATACAACAGGGAACAAACTGATGTAGAAGCATCTTTCCGCTAATGACTATAATCGCAACAAAACTTTGGTTTGATTAAACTAGGCTAGAAAGAGCAGGTTTTTGTATTTCTTTCTTATCTTGTAGAAAATAACGTATATTATTGCACGAGATGGAGAATATCTCGCACCAGCTTACCGTACACATGCATGGGTGGCACAGTGGATAGGATGCCGAGGTTATGTAGCTGACTAGTACTGCACCATCACTGCGATTTGCGTCGCGGCAACGGATCCTGCAGTGATGACTCTAGGTATCGAAATAAACTCTGTTCAGCGTTAACGTCTCCTAACACACAGCACACAAGCCCAGAGGGAAAGTCGAGTGAGCAAAGGTTCTCCGTGAAATTCTTCGTTTGTACACACTGATTCTCTAAACGTTTGAAGTCGGGTGCCTTCACAGGCCCAGGGAAGAACTGGCCTTCATCCTGCTCGGGTAGGAAGTCGACAGTATGCTTACTGCGGTGGATGGCCGAATAATCTACATGGAAGTGGATCAGACCTCGAGAATATCATACATTTATGTTGGAGAACAATAATTTCTCCATGGTATGAAGATATTTATCGTTACTGAGTGTGTCGCCAACGCGTAGGAACGCCACAGAAGCCATGGACAACACAGCCGGGACAGAACGCAATCACTTCGTACCACGTAACGTTGATCGAAATGAGCTCCCTGAGGTCCAAACGCTTGAGGAAATCCAGCTTTTGTCCTAAAAATTGCCGAATGTTCGTTGAAGATTACAGGTCTTCAGTACCAGTCTTGATTAGATATCGAAAAACCATTACCGTAATCTTTGTGGATCTCAGTAAGACTTCCCTCATAAGAGTATCTCTGCAAGGACAACGCTCCAGATCTACATATACGACTGCAGCCCACTTTGAAAGTCATCGTTCAGTGTGTGGTGCAAGGTAGATCTTATACTAGAATCGTTTCCCGTTCTACATGATCCATTCACGCATGGGACACGACAGAGGAGATTTTCAGTAGCTGTCTGTGTTGCCCGAATTTCTCTAATTTTACACTGGAAGCCAATTCGCGATATGCTCGTTAGCGGAAGTATTTGTTTCTTGTATTGCAACGCGCACACTGGGAATATATTTAAGCGTGGCGAAGAAATGGGAGCACTATTTCGCAATTTTCATTTTTAGTAATCGTCTAACAAAATGAAAATATAAATGAAACGTCAGATTTTCATATATAAATCGAAATACTTCCCTGCAGTACATTACATCCCTTCTGTACTAGAGTTCTTCTCATTATATCTCTTTCTGTATTTTCATTACAATTTAGAGACTTTCCTCTTGACTGAATAACTTTTTCTCAAATTAACGCGTGGAATATGGGAAAATAAAGAAATAAAACAAATATGAAATGTGAATGAAACAGTGGAACGTTGTTAATATACAGTAGAGATATAATGTCAAGGAGAACGGGACATGTTATAAACCAGCGGAAAGAAATTCTTTGGACAGCTTGCTCACATGGAAATTGTACTGGTTTCTTCTTGTGTAAGATGATCACTTTTGTTGTGTGATAGTGATGATGCAAAACAACTTGCCATCTCTATTTGGAACGAAAGTCTCGTTTAATTCATGTGGCAGATATTTGTGTATAGTGTTCTCTGTCGCCGTAACATCGTGGGACCTCTACTATTCTTTAGCTTTCCTACTGCTATCTGGTAAAGTAATGAGGACTTGATTGCGTCTAGTGCGAGAGTGTTGAGCACTTGTTCCCCAATATGCAACAGCGATGCTAAGCAGCAGTGTCCTTTCTCGTCAGATTCTTCACCGTGTTTGGTATTTAATTACGGTAGACGTAGGGAGTTATTCTAAGCATGGCACTTTTTTAATGTAGTTATGAGCTTCCTCCACTGATCTGCTAATCGTCAGCTGCCTTCTCAAACCGCATATATCGCAATGGAAAGTACACGAGTTTTATTTTGCGTAGTGTGAGTTATCTGCCGTATTTACGTATCCTGAGTATGTCAAGAGCTTCACTATACTGCATATTGGCTAAATTTGCAACAAAAAGAAATTAAGCAACCAGCGAACCCGATGCTCAAGTTTGATCTATCTTGAATGCATTCATCATTGTATTTGCAACTCTGCCCCCCCCCCCCCCCCTCTCTCTCTCTCTCTCTCTCACGTAGACACACAAACCGCATTTAATTTCAGGAAATAACAGTCGAAAAATAATATTCTTGTTTTTATTTATATAAACAACTTAGACCACGTAAAAGAAACTACATACCATAGCAATTGCGTATAGTTACAGCCACCGGATTCAGTACGCGCATTATAAGGTTTTATTTCCGCCCTGTCGCTCAGATATCTCTGTTGTCTGTTCCACAAAAACAAACGCCCAAATGGCCGTACCAACCACTTCTTTTCAGTTACTCCTGGTCTTTCATACACCAGTGGCCAAATGCTAACAGGGAAAAATCCATAGAACTGAGATTAGACTATCGCACTGCCCATGGGACAGGCCTCCCCATCCAGCCCAACAATGAAGGTATCTGTTTCTGAGGTGCTAACGAACGTCAATAACAACGAGGAATGGAGCACTGTCGTGTTGAATCTACGAAACCCCCGAGGATGAAAAGGGGAAACATCCTTAAATTCCTCTGGCACCACATTTCGTTCAACAATAGCTAATCTGCACCATTCAGATGGGTCAGCAAAAAATAATTTGTAATGTTGCAGGCCGAAAGTTAGTGGTGAACCGTTTGCTGGCGTTCTGAGTCGAGCGTAGCGTATGGGTTTTTGCCACCGAAGTCATGCCTATCACTGAAAGTGTGAAGTTATAAAAATCTCGGGAATTAAAATACTGCGCTGGATAAGCCACTGGCTGAACTGAATTAGAAATAATTTGGACCCAATGTTTATAATAATGTAGTAACTGCCGCTGTAACGGTAGGATGTACTCTCCACGCTGCGTTACTAACAAGTGGTGCACTCGAATTGCTCGTTAAAGGGTTTTTATCGTGTTAAATATTTGTTTACAACCATTGTTCCCTTATCCCAGAATACTCAGTTTAGTGTTCTGTACCATTTTTATACACTACTGGCCATTAAAATTGCTACACCAAGAAGAAATGCAGATGATAAACGAGTGTTCATTGGACAAAAATATTATACTAGAACTGACATGTGATTACATTTTCACGAAATTTGGGTGCATAGATCCTGAGAAATCAGTACCCAGAACAACCACCTCTGGCCGTAATAACGGCCTTGATAAGCATGGGCATTGAGTCAAACAGAGCTTGGATGTCGTGTACACGTACAGCTGCCCATGCAGCTTCAACACGATACCATAATTCATCAAGAGTAGTGACTGGCGTATTGTGACGAGCCAGTTGCTCGGCCACCATTGACCAGACGTTTTCAGTTGGTGAGAGATCTGGAGAATGTGCTGGCCAGGGCAGCAGTCGAACATTTCTGTATCCAGAAATGCCCGTACACGACCTGCAACATGCAGTCGTGCATTATCCTGCTGAAATGTAGGGTTTCGCAGCGATCGCATGAAGGGTAGAGCCACGGATCGTAACACATATGAAACGTAACGTCCACTGCTGAAAGTGCCGTCAATGCGAACAAGCGCTGACCGAGACGTGTAACCAATGGCACCCCATACCATCACACCGGGTGATACGCCAGTATGGCGATGACGAATACACGCTTCCAATGTGCGTTCACCGCGATGTCGCCAAACACGGATGCGACCACCATGATGCTGTAAGCAGAACCTGGATTCATCCGAAAAAATGACGTTTTGCCATTCGTGCACCCACGTTCGTCATTGAGTACACCATCGCAGGCGCTCCTGTCTGTGATGCAGCGTCAAGGGTAACCGCAGCCATTGTCTCCGAGCTGATAGTCCATGCTGCTGCAAACGTCGTCGAACTGTTCGTGCAGATGGTTGTTGTCTTGCAAACGTCCCCATCTGTTGACTCAGGGATCGAACCGTGGCTGCACGATCCGCTACAACCATGTTGATAAGATGCCTGTCATCTCGACTGCTAGTGATACGAGGCCGTTGGGATCCAGCCGGCATTCCGTATTACCCTGCTGAACCCACCGATTCCATATTCTGCTAAGAGTCATTGGATCCCGACCAACGCGAGCAGAAATGTCGCGATACGATAAACCGCACTCGCGATAGGCTACAATGCGACCTTTATGAAAGTGGGAAACGTGATGGTACGCATTTCTCCTCCTTACACGAGGCATCACAATAACGTTTCACCAGGCAACGCCGCTCAACTGCTGTTTGTATATGAGACATCGGTTGGAAACTTTCCTCATGTCAGCACGTTGTGGGTGTCTTGTGTGAATGCTCTGAAAAGCTAATCATTTCCATATCACAGCGCCTTTTTCCTGTCGGTTAAATTTCGCGTCTGTAGCACGTCATCTTCGTGGTGTAGCAATTCTAATGGCTAGTAGTGTAGTTTTGACCCTAGAGGCTTAGGATACATCCATCCCACCACCCCCCTCACCCCTTACCCCCCCCCCCCCCCCCCCCCCACACACAGCAAAAATCCCAAATTCATTATGAAAAACGCATTGGTTCACTTTTAGGAATTATGTAACAGAGTATCCGCTGTTAGTTGGCTCCTGAACTGTGTGCTAGATAGCAGCCGTAAATTGCGTCATATTGTGTTCGTCCCGCGTAGTGCACCATTTAGTATGCAACGAAATGTCAGCTGTGGAAAGGCACACAGTTTTTTGTTAGTGAGTGGATTGCATACGTAAGCGCGCGTCCGAGGTAGACTACGGCTGACCCGCACAGACTGCGATGTTACTAGAGACCGAGTGAAGCAACACGAACTACTTCTCCCTCCCGCTTAACCACCAGAAATAGACGTGATCCAACATTTGTTATTGGTTTCACAACGGGCGACCTTCTGAAAGCCAAGAACAGGTACAGAATACATCTAAAAACACTCTCCGCAGACAACGGTACAATGTGCGCTGGACGAATATCCCCTGTTCCAGTCACGTACAGAGCGAGGATAGGAAATGTCTGTGTACGCGCCATCATCTCTCTCACATCATTCTCATGATCCTTACGCGAGATGGAACGTGACAACAATAGAACAGTCGCACAGCCTGCCTCATCAGTCCAACACAATTCCGGGAGAGCCATGCCGCGCGTTCTTTCATAGATTCTCACTTAGGCTCTTCGCGCATCTGGGTTACACTATTACAGGCGAGGATCCAGAGGGAGGGGGGCATTCATGATCCCCACCATCGCCCCAAGAGCAAAAGCACCGTACTAACCACTGGTGGAAACAAATTATTTTGGTTACATTAAAATATTTTATAAATTTTGTTATTGTCACCATTATTATTATAGACCTATATATCTGTGACATGTAAATTATGGGGATGCCACCAAAGTGCGCTTACACTTGTGTGTGGACTATAGTGATCAGTACCTGAATTAGTTCGATTTTCGCTCTCGTGCCTGCATGATAAGGACTCTAGACTCCAAGATCAGTTCTGTAGCTTCTTGAATACGTCTTCTTTTACAGATGCGCTGTACCTTCCCAGAACCCTTCATGCAAATCTAAGTCTTCCATTCGCTTTCTCTCTGCGATCTTGCTGACGGAGAACGTAATCTTCTGTACTGGAATCACGTATAAGGAATCAAATACATTGTGCCGATGTCAAATATTACATTTACGAAGATCGTACCATCAAGACACATCGCGAAGTAAAATATTTCACTGCATCTACATCAACATCTACGACTCTAGCAGAGAGTTCATAGAATCACTTTGAAGCTATTTCTTTGCCGCTTCACTCTCGAACAACTTACGGAAAAAAAGAAAACCTAAATTTTTCCGTGCGATCTTTGAATTCTCTTATTATATTATGATGATCATTTCTCCCTGTGCAGGTGGACTTCAAGAACACATTTTCGCACCCTAAGGATAAAGTTGAAATTTCTTGACAAGATCTTGCCGCACTTACAAACTCCTTTGTTTTAATGACTGCCACCCCAACTCGCGTTCATATCCGTGACACTCTCTTCTCTTCATACAATGAAGGCTTTCACGACCAGATGGTACTGTTGTTGATAATTCTTCCGGGTTATATGGCCGTGGTCCATGGAATACTTCTATTCCTAACGTTTCGTCCAATACTACATTGGACATACTCAGAGGTATGGCTGGTCCTGTTAGTCGGCAGGACTCAACAGGACCAGCCACACCATGTCCAATGTAGTATTGGACGAAACGTTAGGAATAGAAGTATTCCATGGACTACGGCCATATAACTCGGAAGAATTATCAACAACACTCTCTTCTCTGTTTGGTGATAACAGACAAAAAAAATGGTTCAAATGGCTCTGAGCACTATGGGACTCAACACCTGAGGTCATTAGTCCCCTAGAAGTCCGCCCCCGGTAGCTGAGTGGTCAGCGCGACAGACTGTCAATCCAAAGGGCCCGGGTACGATTCCCGGCTGGGTCGGAGATTTTCTCCGCTCAGGGACTGGGTGTTGTGTTGTCCTAATCATCATCATTTCATCCCCATCGACGGGCAAGTCGCCGAAGTGGCGTCAAATCGAAAGACTTGCACCAGGCGAACGGTCTACCCGACGGGAGGCCCTCGTCACACGACATTTCATTTCATTTCAGTCCCCTAGAACTTAGAACTAGTCCGGAACCGCGCGACTGCTACGGTCGCAGGTTCGAATCCTGCCTCGGGCATGGATGTGTGTGATGTCCTTAGGTCAGTTAGGTTTAAGTAGTTCTAAGTTCTAGGGGACTGATGACCAAAGATGTTAAGTCCCATAGTGCTCAGAGCCATTTGAACCATTTTTAACTTGAATACGCATGCCTACACCAGTTTAAAAAAATGGCTCTAAGCATTATGGGACTTAACATCTGAGGTCATCAGTTCCGTAGACTTAGAACTACTTAAACATCACTAACCTAAGGACATTACATACATCCATGCCCGAGGCAGAATTCGAACCTGCGACCGTAGCGGTCACGCGGTTCCAGACTGAAGCGCCTAGAACCGCAAGGGCACAGATGCCGGCCCACATCAGTTTCTATGGCGCTTCAGTGTATATATTGTTTATTTTGATTGAATACGTGGCTTGGGTCTGAGTTTCTGGGCTGATTTTATGTCAGTCATTGTTTTTCTAAGATTTATAGTTTGTAGTTGGTCATTTCAGTGCTCCGATATAAATCTCGACCTTTTGTCGTTATTGTTGTGACCAGATGGCTCTCAAGATTAACATGGCTATAATAAAACGCGTGGTTTGATTATCTGACAGTCTGTTTTTCAGGCATCTAATTAGCTTTTAGTGTCTTCCAAAAAACAAGTATAGCACAGACAAGTAAGCAGTTTAGGGCAGTAGAGGGACACTGTCCCTTAACATCGCCATATGAAATGCCTAAAATAATTCCAAGAGTGTGGACAACTTTCGTCTGATCCTAGCTGGGATGGAAAGAGAAAATATAAAATAGATTCATTTCAACTCTTCAGCTGAAAATCCACCGCTGAAGGAATCAGGGAGTGACGTGTGTGTTCCAGAAACACTAGCGATTACAGCCCATACGGCTTCAACGAAACCGTGTTGTCACTGCATCTCGTTGCGAAAGCTTACCACCCGCACTGTCTAATTATAGATCATCACGTTATTGAACGATAGTTTCCTCCTGTGAGCACCACTTCGTGCTTCCCTGAAAGAACATACACTGGCGTGGGATGCCGGCCAAAATGAAGATTGTGAAGCAGGAGAACTCAAGCACTTGGCTCCTACACTACGATACGGGAATGCCTCCGTACCTGTCTTCAGTAATCCACCAGCGTCTAAGCTTTTTCTCGAATGTTATGCTAGGGCCACTGACAGAAAGTTCCGATGCGATTATAAGAAAAGGAAGCGTTAACATCAGTGCGAGTGGCTTAAATTTGTGGTAGCTATCCATCTCTTCCTTAGCAGTAGCCTGCATTTTAGCAAGGCATGTCGTACGTAGGACAGGTTAATGAGCACCTTCAGTGTAGAAATTAGCTGCCCATTATGATAACCAGCTGGTGACCGTTCTCTTTCCTAGCCGTGAAACATTTATTTTCTATAATTATCGTCCCTTTCGGTCTTCACCGCGAAGATTTTCACGCATAAAACAGAACATCCGCAACATTCTACAGCCTGTAGAGCCACTCTTGGGTTTGCTCCGTAAATATTACATTTGGAAGATATATGTCTGCTGCAGTAATGTTCCGCACACTGAAAAAAAAAAAAAAGCCGCGCGGTGTAGCCACGCGGTCTGAGGCGTCTTGTCACAGTCCGTACGGCTGCCCCCGTCCGAGATTCGAGTCCTCCCTCGGGCTTGGATGTGTGTGTTGTCCATAGCGTAAGTTAGTTTAAGTTAAATTAAGTAGTGTGTAGGCTTAAGGATCGATGACGTAAGTAGTTTGGTCCCATAAGACCTTACCATAATTTTTTTTGCAAAATTTCGAGAGACATACAGATGTAAACGTGATGTTTTGGTCAGCATTTTAATTTCATTTGGTGAAGCTATTTAATTTCTATATTGCGAACCTGAAAAGTCCAGAGGAGAGAAGAATGTCACCATCTGAACTAGAATCGACTGTTACGGGGAAACAGAACTCTGGAATGCAGAGCAGTGCTTATTGATTCACATTGTTACCCCTCATGGAAGTGCTGACGGTCAGAAGTTTCCTCTTTGTTTGGGCAACATGCGATCTGGAACCCGTACAAACCTGAGGTACAGGAGTCCGTGGTCTATTCGTGAAACAGCATTTGGACTTGCTAGCCAACCTGGCGCCACTCCCGACATTTCTATCTACCGGCTTCCCAGTTTTTTGAAAGAGCAGGTGCGACGTGACGAGAAGACAAGAACAGGATCACAAAGATTCTGGCGCAAGATAATTTCGTAACAAGGAAATGTTTGCTCAGGAAAAGTGAGCATATTGAAAACTGAATAAAATTATTTCAGTGCTATGTTCTTTAAAGGTTTTGTTGTCAGTTTCGATTTAAGCCTCTTGCTGGTTTCTCTATTTACCACATAGTATAAAGGTAAACTAAGAAACACAGGATGGTGGATCTGTATGGCGTGAAATCTTGGAGAAGTGTCGATCGTATTACATGCACAGCAAAAAGAAAAACAGCACGAGAAGAGACATAGAAGTGAACGAAAGGCTATCATTTGTAATAACAAAAGGGGAATAGGGGAAAAGATTTGCATTTTGTTTCACAGAACAGGCGTTCCTGTGCTGCTAACCCTGTGCAGGGTAATAGCAGCTGTGCATCGCGCGCGTGTGAGAAGGCGTGGGCTCGCATTGCGGAAAATCCGCCCTGCCTTCCCAGAACGACCAGAGGGCTTCCTAGTGCCGGGCGCGGCCTGTGGTCTCACGCCAGGACGCCCACTACTGACCGAAGCCGCCAGCGGGACCTTCCCCACTCGCCTCCACATAGGAACGGTTACCGACGCTCTGCTGCGACCACTGACGGAAAAAAATCTCAACACCAAGAAGGGTTGTGCGACTTGAACGAAAGTTGCTAGACGTGTTTCTACATGTGAAAGATGATGTCCGTGAAGTCGCGTAAGAGTGGCGCTAGTAGCGCCACTGTAACGATGCAAATAAGGTTCGCTTTAAATACACACTGTAATGGTCGTGAGCGTTAGTTACCTTTGAGACTGGACATCATGAGTCGATGTTGTGTTAGTCAAGCATGTCTTTAAGGAGATGGTGTGGTCTAGAGGTCTGATTTTTACCTGATTCTCAACATTTTTTTAGGTGAAATCAAAAGATAAGTTAAACAATGCTTGTATCCCGATTTATCTCTTACCTGCATTAAATTTCTTTTTTGCCCAAGAATATTAGGGAGTCATTAAACAAAATGGCCCCAAAGAACGTAGTGCACACCATTCAGCCGTAGGCGGGTGGATCTGGTTCAGGTAACTGGATGATCTTAAACAGACCAGACGAAAAAGTTATTAAAATATACGATTGCAGCTATGGTCAGAACCTCGGAAAAGTGAAAAAGTATCATTTTTTCACAAATGGAGGCTATTTGAAGAAAAAAGTAAGAAAAATCGATTTTGTTTGGACGTTGAGACGTACATAAAAAATAGATATTTTCAGATTTGTATAACTTCTAGGTGTTCCGACCATAGCCAGTTCAATTCTCTACAAAAATAGCTAAGCGACATCAGAATCGGCCGAGTAGTTTTTCGTCAATCTAAACACTCAGCAAAAACTGTGACTTTTAGCACATGATTTTTTAAGTTTTGGAAGGGGTTTTCGTCGTTTATTTTTTGGGACTTACCGTACATCTGCGATGTCTGGAGCATAGAGTACGCGTTCCTCTATCTTGTAAACCAGGTTCGCGCGTAGCCAGACTGTTTGCAATTTGGACTACATCTTTGCCGGAAAATATATGTTTTCGGGGAAGCGTCCAAATCAGCGAATTTATCGATCCGGTAGAGTACTGACTGCTTGCGCCAGCTCATTTTTCCAGTAAATTGTCTTCGAATACAGGTCTGATTGCTCTGAGCGCCGTCTGTAGACTCTCGACGACGCGGGACTGCCGTTATGATGATCATGTATTTCGACTATATGCGATAATTTACGGGCAAAGCGGTTTCGCCCACATATTCTCTGTAACAGAAGGTATCGAAATATGCAATAAAAATCGACTTTTTGAAACTTATATATCAGAAAACCCCCTTAAGGCGACAAAGACGCCATTATCAACTCCTCACTGAACTTCAACGAAATCGTGTAATAGGGCTACTACAAGTTGGACGTTCCTTCTGCAATATTGCAAAAAGATTTGACAGGAATGAAGCCACTGTACATGACTACTGGGAGCGGTGGTCACGGAAATGTACGGTCGCAAGAAGGCAGGCCTCTGGCTCATCGCACTGCATCGCCAGCAGCAATTTGAGCAGCAGTTGTCACCACAGCGACACAACCAACTGCTGCATGACGGTTACTTCAAGAGCAGCTCCGAGCCAGACGCCCTGTAATGTGCATACGACTGACCCCAAAACACCACCATTTGCGACTTAAGTGTTGTCAAGCGAGAGCTCATTGAAGTTCAGGGTTGAGGTCTGTTGTGTTTTATGGAGAAAGCTGTTTCTGCCTCGGAACCAGTGGCGACCGTGTGTTGGCCTGCAAAAAACCTGCCTGCTTGCTATACACACTGAACATACAGCTGATCTTGTGGTCTGCGGTGCGAATCCGTATGACAGCAGGAGCACTCTCGTGGTTATCCGAGACACCCTGACTGCAAATTTTCACGTCAGTTTGGTGATTGGTCTGTTGTGCTACCATTCATGAACAGTATTCCAGGTGGTGTTTTCCAATAGGATAAGGCTCACCCACATACCACTGTAGTAACCCGCATGCTCTACAGACTGTCCACATGTTGCCTTGGACTGCTCGATCCGTCTCCAACGACCACATACGGCACATCATCGAACGACAACGCCAGCCTCATCCACAAACAACATTTCCCGTCCCTACATTGTCTAACCAAGTACAACAAGCATGGAACTTCATCCCACAAACTAACATCCGGCGCTTGTACAACACAGTGCACGCACGTTTGAACGCTTGCATTTAACATTCTTCCGGTTACACCGGTTATTAAAGTACCAACATTTCACATTTGCAATGCCTTACCATGCGCTTACATTAACCTGTGATCTTGCAGTGTTAATCGTTTAAATATGTTACCTACGCAAATGTATTCCCAAAATTTCATTACTCTACATTAATTATATTTCGTTGCTGCTCATTTTGTATGCAAACCCTACGTTACGTGGGTAGCTCTATAAGGCCACTAGCGGACGATGCAGTAGCGAAGTGCAGTCAGCCTCGCAGGCGAGAAGCGTTTCTTACAAATGCTGAATGATATCACCCGCTGTTGTATCATTACGAGATGCGGATATATTAAAGGGGAAGCTATCATATAAATTGCATGCGAAGAAGATGGATGTCAGATTGGTGCTTCGTGAAAGAATCATAAGTTAGTATGGACTCGTTTGCAAAACACTCGTTCGACGGATTCTTAAAATTTGTTTCTCATTCTGGACCATTACATAGTTGAACTTACAAAAGAAATGGGATTATTAATAGAACCGTCGCGCGTTTCGTTACGGGTATGCTTACTGACAGGAAAGCGGCATTGAAATGCACAAATGCACAGCCATCCCAACTAGAAGAGGTGACAGAAAATTTGATGCTACAAAAACGCTGACTCTTGAAGAAGTGAGCTCGAAGATGAGTCGAGGAACATATTACGTCTACTTGTTCCAATGTACGTACCCCGCGCTGGCGATGACGATACAAGCAGAGGCATTCAGGTTTACACAGAAGTATACGGCAGTCGTCGTCATCGCGCCACGGGACCTTGGACTAGGCGTGACCGGATCCGTTATGCACTTTTCGTCACTTGGTTCATAGCAGCATCTGAGCTGATTCGTATGAAGTAATTTATCTGGCATATTTGCCTAAGAAAAAAAGAGACGACGCACCACGAAGGAATTAACCGGATGAGACAGAAATCAGTAGACGTGATGTACATGTATAGACAAAAAAATTATTACAATTTTAGGAAAATTGGATCATTAGTTCAAGAGAGATAACTTCACAAATGGCTCAGATGGCTCTGAGCACTATGGGACTTAACATCTGAGATCATCAGTCCCCTAGAACTTAGAACTACTTAAACGTATCGAACCTACGGACATCACACACATCCATGCCCGAGGCAGGATTCGAACCTGCGACCGTAGCGGTCGCGCGGTTCCAGACTAAAGCGCCTAGAACCACTCGGCCACACCGGCCGACTAAATAACTTCACAAATTGAGTAAGTTACCAAAACGTTGGTCGACCTCTGGTCCTTAAGCAAACAGTTATTCGGCTTCGCATTGATTGCCAGAGATGTTGAATGCCCTCCTAAAGAGATGTCGTGGCAAATGTCCGATTCGCGCATTAGATCGTCAGATTCTCGAAATGGTTCATAATACTCCAAACATTCTCAGTTGGAGATAGATGCGACGACCTAGCTGGCCCAGGCAGGGTGTGGAAAGCACGGAGACAGGCAGTAGAAACTGTGTACGGGCGGGCATTATTTGGCTGAAATGTAAGCCCAGGATGACATTGTATGATGGGCAACGAAACGTGTCGTAGAATATCGTCGACATACCGCTGTGCTGTAAGGATGCCGTAGATGACAACCAAAGGGGTCCTGCTATGAAAAGAAATGGCATCCCAGACCATCAGTCGTGGCTGTCGGGCCGTGTGGCGGGCGACAGGCAGGTTGGTACCCCACCGCCGTTCGGAGCCTCTCCGGACACGTCGTCGTTGGTCATGGGGATTCAGTTCGAAGCGGGACTCATCATTCTAGTGCAGTCAATAAGATTCAAAGATCGAATGCACCCGACATCACTGCAGACAGGCTTCTTGGTGAACAGAGGTCAATGGCAGTCGGCTCTAGGGGCGCCGTGAGCTTAGCCCCCTTCCTCTGAGCCGAGTATTAATTGTCCTTATGGTCACTGAAGTACTATTTGCACGTCGGATCGATGATTATGATGAATCTGGGGATCTTAGCGCCTTTCTGACGATTGTCTTCTCCCTAAGTCGATAGCTTTCTTCTTGGCGCTGTGTTTGGCCGCGGTTTACCATTCTTTCCAACATCGTCGAATAGTGGCATCGCTCCTATGGAAATGTAAAGCGTTTCGCCGATTACTCCGACCGGCTTCTTTGAGCCCAGCTACACGTCCTTTCTCACGCGCCAGTCTGCGAGGTATAGTTACTGTCCAACTGAATACACGGAATGAAATTCGCGAAGACTTTATGCCCTGGTATCTACACGTCCCTGTTTGCTATCCTTCTCAGGTGCGCCGTGAAATTGTACTGCTGCATCGCACATTCGTCCATCGACCGCTAAAGTGTACAACGACATAATGGTTATGTATTAAACATATAAGCATGTTATAGTACACTAATAAACTTATTTGTGAGTCATTAGCGATTTCAGTTTGTTCTTATACACTTCGATGATCAAACCAACATTTCGGCTGAGAACAACTGTTCATACACCCCGTCCATGACGTTAATGAAGGAACCATCCTAGCATTGGCCTTAAGCGAATCATACAACCCACGGAAGGGCTCAATTTGGATGGCCGAACGGGAATTTGAAACCTGCACCAGTGCCAGAACTAAATTTGCTCAACAGCCTCACTCAGTCACTACAGAGAGGAAAGGATAGCTCCGCCAGTCAGAACCTTTTGTCAACCTACTACTGTCACACACAGAGGCTAGATCTGAAAGCGAGCTTCCAAAGTTTCTATTGGGAAACTCCTGTTTCGTAGAAGCACTTTTATTTAGTAGAGCCTTGCCTGTGTAGAGGACAGAAATACATCATTTCTTCTTCAATTAACCTACGTTTTTGACAGTTGTACAACCTCCTCTGCAAATAGTCAGCATAAAGGTATACACTTGTGGACCAGGATGTTACGACTACCAGCTAAATAGCGCGTTGGTCCATCTTTGGAATGCAATACAGCAGAGATTCTGCCTGGCATTGTTCGACAAGTCTTTCGTAGGTTTTCGAAGGTACGTGGTGCCAGATGTCTCTGCAAGGGTCACATTCCCTGAAATTACGAGTCCTAGATGTGTTCCATGACACTCAGATCAGATGGTCAAGACGTCAACGTGAGTTAATAATTATTGCTTCACAAACTACTGTAGCACGATTCTGGCCTTGTAACATGGACAGTTAACCTGTCAGAAGATGCCATCGCCGTTGGGGAAGTTATCAAGCAGGTGGTCCGCAATAAAATTCACATAATCCACAGCTGTCACAGGTTCCACGAAATCACAGGTGAATGTCTCCCATAGCATAATCCTGCTCCCACCGTTCTTCGCCCGTGGCGCTGTGCATCTTTACAACAGCCGTTCGCCTGGATAACTGCATTTCCAGAACGACCGTCAACCGCGAGAAGAAGAAACGTGAGCCATTGGACAAGTGACGTTTTGCCTTTGATCCACGACCCAATATCGATGAGCCCGTGCCCACTGCAATCGTAACTGACAGTGTCATTGGGTCAACATAGGAACGCGTAAGGGGGTAGTCTGCCGGCGAGCGTCGCTTCAGTTCTGAAACACTTGCAGCTGCACCAGCATCGTACTCTGTCGTCAGGCCTGCCACAGATCGCTTCTTGTCTTCCTGTACGGGGCAGGCAAGCTCTCCACCTCCACGGTCTGTGATGAAGCGTCGCCTACTCGTGGTTCTACCGTCCTTCAATCAGTTTCCGTGGATGCTCTCGACAGCAGCACAAGAACAGCCGACCAGCTTCAGCGCTTCCGAAGTGCTCGCTCCCAGGCGCCGCGTCATAACAATCTGACTTTCGTCAAAGTCGTTTATGTCAGTGGCTTTCCTCATTTGTGGCCAGTATCGTCACTATAATGAATTCCCATGCCTCACTGCTCCGCCTGTACACTTTCCTTACCGCGTCACATGCCTGCAGCGTAACCAAGCGGCATTCAATCTTACGAAGGACAGTGATCATAATGTTGGGTCTCAATACAAATTATCTGATATAGCCTGCAAACCGTCATATTACACATTGGTTTTCCAAAATTACCCATAGAACACACACAAAACTAATTAACACTACAGTTTTATAATTTGACCACTCTCCGAATTATAAGGCAGCAGCTAATCGGTGCAGCTTCATTTTTTCAGATAAAATTATGCTTGATTATCACACAGCAAGCATCACTTAGAAACGTGTGAATGTATCCGTACACGTTTCTAATGTTACACCTTGAACAGTTTTAATGAGAGAGGACAACGTAATGTTAGGGTGAAGTTTATCGCTTATTATTTGGCCCGTTAACACGTCTGCTACAGACGGAGGAAGAGAATTAATGGTAATACCTAAATAAAGTTGTAGAAATAACAAAAACCGCCACTGGTCCGGACTAAAGTATTAATTGTAAGGTGTAAACACTGTTCCTGCGCGAGATACGACTACTGTTTGTTAAGATTCAGAGACCGCAACTAGCCTCCAGTACTGTCAACAAACTATTTCATTACCATGACTGGTTTCGGGCCTGCAGTTTCAGACAGTGCTTTACATGTAATGCTGCTCCTATTTTTCTATTTTATGAAAAAAAAACTTCATAATACGTTTTCTGTTGACGAATAACTGATTATTTCATAAGTCTAACTGTTCAGTATTCTTTGTTATGCAATCACCTTTCCACATATAAACTTTCAATGTTGATGCCTTTACCTTTTCTTTCGGTTACTCATCCGTTCTCATAGTCTTCATTATCCATCATCGTCGTCAGTCATTTGACATCAACTGCATTATAGTCTTCAGTATGCCAAACCACGTTGCTTCTGCTCCATCCACCTCGAATCCGTCGTCCTTTCAGTCTTCTCTTGTCTCTTTGTGTCATTGCTCCCTCTGCCATCTAAATACCCTTGCAACATCTCAAGTTCACTAGCACTGCAACCGAAATTACGCCATCCAGTCTGTTTCTTCATCTGACTGGTTCATTCCCTGGCCCTTATTTCTCAACATCTCTCAGATTTTGTCAGCGTAATCGATTAATGGTGTACTTTCGAGTGTTGAGCTGAGTTGTTGTTTTTATTTTTCTGCAGGATATTTGCAGTTGTCTTCTTTAGGTACTGCAGGTACGTCTAGTAGCAAGCTCGCAGCACACGAAGAAAACCGATGTGGTAGGTCGTCGAAATATTGTGCAGAAAATGGAATCAACACCTGAAAGCATACCATTAATTGTTAACATGTATCTTTACATAGATCTCTGATCAACTCTGTTTCCGATTGGTTTTCACGTTAAAATTTCGTATCTCACTGGCATCTCAGAGTAGCAGTTGCAATCTACGTCCTCAATTATTTGCTGGGTGTATTCTAATTCTTTTTTGCTCTACAGTTTTTACCGTATTCAGCTCGACCGAACCATGGAAGCTATTCCTTGGTATCCCAACAGGCGACCTACCATCATCCTGCCCCTTCTTCTTGTCAGTGTTTTCTATATATTCCTGTCCCCGCCGATTCTCCGGAGAACCTCCTCATTCCTTACTTAATCAGTCTACCTAATTTTCAACATTCTTCTGTAGCACCACATCTTAAATGCTTCTATTCTCTTTTTTTGTGGTTGTCCCACAGTCGCCGGCCGGGGTAGCCGAGCGGTTCTAGGCGCTACAGTCCGGAACCGCGCGACCGCTACGGTCGCAGGTTCGAATCCTGCTTCGTGCATGGATGTGTGTGTGATGTCCTTAGGTTAGTTAGGTTTAAGTAGTTCTAGGTTCTAGGGGACTGATGACCTCAGCAGTTAAGTCTCATAGTGCTCAGAGCCACTTTTTTGTCCCACAGTCCACGGTTCGCTACCATACAGTGCTGTGCTCCAAACGTACATTCTCAGAAATTTCTTCCTGAAATTAAGGCTTGTGCTTGATACTAACAGACTCTTTCGCTGCCTAGGTAGCAGAATTACTTCTTAACTTCGTCTCCTTCGTGATCCCCCCTTCAGATATTAAGTTTCTCGCTGTCCTCATTTATGGCCCTTCGCATTACTTTCGTCTTTCTTCGATTTACTTTAATTCCATATTCTGTGCTCATTAGACTGTTCATTCCTTTCAAGTCATCCTGTAATAATTCTTCACTTTCACTGAGGATACAGCGTCGTCAGCGAATCTTATAAGCAATACTTTTCACGTTGAATTTTAATTACTCTCTTGAACCTTTCTTTTACTTCCGTCATTGCTTCCTCGGGGCGGAAGACTATATTCCTGTCTTACACCCTTTTTAATGCGAGCGCTTCGTTCTCGGTCTTCCACTCTTATTCTTCCCTTTTGTTTCTTGTACGTATTGTATATTACCTGTCTTTCCCTATAGCTTATCGCTATTTTTCTGAGTATTTCGAACATGTAGCACTACTTTACATGGTCTAACGCTTTTTCCAGGTCGACAAATACTATGAACGAGTCTTGACTTCTCTTCAGTCTTGCTTCCATTATCAACCGCAACGTCAGAATTGCCTCTCTGGTGCCTTTACCTCTCCTAAAGCCAAACTGATTGTCATCTAACATATCCTCAAACATATTTTCCATTCTTTTATACATTATTCTCGTCAGCAACCTGGAGCTGTTAAGCTGATTGTGCAATAATTCTCGCACTTGTTGGCTCTTGCAGTCTTCGGAATCGTGTGGATGACGTTTTTTCGAAAGTCAGATGGTCTCTCGCCAGACTCATGTACGTAATACACATCAACGTGTATAGTCGTTTTGTTGTCACTTCCACCAATGATTTTAGAAATTATAATGTAATGTTGTGTATCCCTCCTGCGTTATTCGATCTTAAATTCTGATTCTAATATTGGATACCTCGTCTCTTCTATATCAACTCCTGTTTCTTCTCCTATCACGTCACCAAACAGTTCTTCCCACTGACAGAGGTCTTCAATGTACTCTTTCCACCTATCTTCTCGCACCTCTGCATTTGACTGTGGAATCCCCATTGCCCTCTTTAATGTTACCACCCTTGCTTTTAATTTCACCGAAGGTTCTTTTGACTTTTCTTTATGCTGAGTCAGTGCTTCCGACAATAATTTCATTTTCGATTTCTTCACATTTTTGTTGCAGCCATTTCGCCTTGTTATATGCAACCAAATGTTAATTTAATCTTGGTCACACGTTCCAAGTGAAATTTGTATCCAGGAAGAGAAATTTTTTCGTTGTAGTCTAGCGCTTTAGAAGCGTATTACAGCACGTAAAAAAAATATTACACATTAAAAATTAGGTACTTCTCGAAAGCCTGAGCTGAAGGACGTTGCACACAGTTAAACTATTGAGTGGCTTCGCTCTTGTCTCTCTCCATCCCACTAAAACTAAAAAAAATCAACTCTGCGATTAGACGCAGAGTACCGTCCAATGCCGACAGACAGCCGTGTTATCCTCTGCCCTATGACGGTATTCGGATGCGGCTGTTGTCAGGTTTCCAGTCCTTCGAGCCGGTACTTCTCGTGAAGTAACACTTCAGTTGACACCGTGAGACTGAGTGTATCTCCGTTCCAGTCCTCCCACCAAGAAAAAGTCCTATCTGTCCCGGGAATTGAACCCAGGGTGCTTTACATGGCAGTCAGAGGCGCAGAGCCCTCGACTACGGAACCTGATTAGTATAAGGGATATAACTGAGTCTGGAAACGCCAAGAAACGGATAGCACCGTAACAGGCAAAAGCCTAATATGCGAAGCGCAGCAGAAGTAATTTACTCAGCTCTGATATAATCGACGAACGGCAGGCAGGCAGTCACCAGATTCCTCCGCCCAACGAGTTATGGTCTGGAAGAGCTTCTGGGAGCAGCAGAACTCGCATCCCCGATCTGGTTTCCCGTGGTTTTTTAAACATTTAACGTTAACAGTCAGACGGTTCCTCCCTCATTCTCGCCAGCTCTAGTTTTTGTTTTTGTCCATCCTTTGCTTTATTGGATTGTGTTAGTGCAAATCCTGTCGTCTACTTGTTGACGACATATTCGGTGGAGATGGCCAAGCGTTTCCCTTTCTAGTGGGATAAACATTTCCATAGCAGTCTCGTTTTTGGCCTGATATTAAGTCATCAGTCTCTGACAAAATCTTTATTGGACAAAACCGTACACATGATCCGGGTTTCAGGATGTAGAGCCTCTCTTCAGGCGGCGCTACAAGAAACAAGACAAACTAAAACGGATTCTTCATAAAATTGATTAACATTAAATGCAGCCATACAGGTGAACACCAGTTCCTATTTTGATCGCGTACAAGGAACCCGTACTAGTCACGTAAAAAATACAGCAAATTAATCAAGCAGCATGCAAGCTCCCGTGCGGGTGAGACAAACCGGGTAAACGGGACCTAACCGAAAAAAAGGTTTTATTATTTTTATTTTTTGACAGTTTCTTTACACATTTTTTATTACTTTTATTTCTTGTCAGTTGCATTATACATTGCATGTTTTGCTTTTATTCTCTGCTCTGTGCTAGGCCTGTGTTTGTTAATGCCATCCATGGAGTAATATGGTTTTGGCGCTGTTAGTAGAGAAAGGCGTTTGGCAGAAACGTGGAGGTGCGATCGTATTGTTAGCTCCGATTTTTGTGGTTGTCTCTCCGGCCCTCGGCATTAGTTCCCGCGGCGGCCGCTCTATGACGCGCCTCATTGGGCTTCGCGCAGCAGTCTCTTGAGCGGTTTTGCTGGGCCCTTATGGTAAGCTACATTTGAAGTTCACAAATTGGCGTTCTACGGTATTTACGCCTTTGTTTCCCTTCCTTAAGTCATTGCCACATGTCGGACCGTTCCCAGTTGGTTCGTAGGTTACATTAATTTTGCAGTGAATGTCTATTTGTTGACGTATTCCTGTTTTATTTCGGTTAGGCCCCGTTTAACCTGCGAGGTACTGGTAGACTCAAAGAATCTTTTCTGCCTTATCCGCACGGGTTCTTGCTTGGTACTTCATAAATTTGCTAGATTCTCCACATGGCGCAATTTCCTCGTACACAATCAAGGTATGACGTAACGTTGATCTGCATGGGCCCTTTTAACGTTAATTAGTTTTATATAATATCCGTCTTAGTTTCCCTTGTGTTTTTGTACCGCCTGAAGATTAGATTTACATCCTGAAATTCGGGTCGTTTGTACGATTTTAACCAAATAATGGATTCGTCAAGAACAACTAGAGCGGATTTATTCTTCAAGAAAAATTTTAGCAACTTGTTGTGAATGTCCCACAATCAGTGTATCACTAGTGGCTATTCATAATATGAAGGGTACACCGACCAGAGATGAGCAACATTGGCTGATCATAGATGTCTAAACATTGATGGATTTGTAGAATGGCGTAAAAAGCAACTGGCAGATACATCCATCACTATATTTATTATTCAATAAAGACTGCAGTATTTAACATTACATGCTACATAACTTTCTTTTTGTCTACAGAGTGAAATATTCAACTAGCACATCGTTAAAAACATCGACTGCGATTTGGATGTCGCAGCTGCCCTGTGCGAAGTAACAATTTTAACTGCTACACGAGTTGTATGTTTATAACATATTACTAGTTAGGTGCACTTACTTCCTATTCTCCTCGTTGTTGTTCAAATTTTGCCCATTTGTGTGGTATAAACACTTTATCTTTATATGCACCATAAAAAACAGTGCATTACCCGGCATGTTGACGGCTGGCATGTTTATTCACATCGGAAAATTGTTCCTGTGCTTAGAGCTACATTTTGCTTACGGGTTCTGAAAGTATTGCTGAAGTCATTTGGGTGTATACACTAAATATTTTTGATTATACTACTGAATTACTAAAAATTGAAATTGTTTGACATGCAATTTACTTTGTTGTTTTGTAATATTAAATATAATTTAGCTAACAAGCGGCTACCGTACTTCGTAAATAACTATGCGCAGCACTCAGAACATTCCGTTCCTTGCTATTTTGATTTTTCTCATTCATAAGTTTGACTCATACGCCCAATTGACTTCAGCAGTACTTTCAGAACTTCGGCAAAACGTAACGTTGACCCTAGTCATAATTTTCCGACGTAAATACACCTCAGTCGGTAACATGGTGGATACTACGCTGTTCTTGCGTATTAAGCAAAGAAACAGTGTTTGTGCGATGGTTATAAATGCGGAAAATTGAAGTTAGAACAAGATGAATAAAAAGTGCATATAACGGGTAATATAGTGCAAACATAAAATGCGTGAAGTGTAGTAGTTTAACAAATTTATTTTGTATGGAGCGGCTGCAGCATCGAAACTGCAGTCGGTATAATGATGAGCATTTCCTGTTTTCGAAAATCTGACGATGTGGTAAATATTTAAGTACAGTACTTTTTTTGTGGCTATGGATGAGTAGTACCGTGACGTGATTCCACAGTTCTAATTGTCCTTGTTTAAGTTCCAAAAGACGATCATTCATATAATGACTAAAGTGTCATGGTAGGTCCGTTTATTCCAGTTAGCAAATTGTTTTCTGGTGCTATTTTATAGTGTTGATTTCTATGTTTTCCTGTAATGTATCAACGTACTTCCCATCTTCATTGGCAATGGTTTAAACACCTGCAACCAAATCCTATGCATTAGCATGGCAATTAATGGTATTATTAATCACTGGACGCAACTCCAAAAAATCAAACAAAATGTTAAATTGGATGTAATGGTTCTTGAAATACTTTAAGGTCTGATTCTTTCGTTAGCTCATCACTTGCTATTAGGCCTGCACTTTGTTTCGACCACATTACAATCCTTTTGACAGAAGTAATCAACTGAGACACTGATTATTTCAACAACACAATTTATGCTAACAGATAGAGCATGTGTGCAATGTACCATGTATGACTTCTTACAAATGCTGTATCTACTCTTTAACCATATCTGCTTCTGAATTGGTCACAATGCCGGTATTTTACTAGTGCTCATTCACCATTCGTTACGGATATTTAACAACATATTCGAAATATGTTCATCTGTGTGTGAACGTGACAGCTGAGATACAAAGAGTAGCTGTTTACATATTATCACCATGAACTTAATGAGCGATAATTCCCAGAAAACTTCTGGACAGTCCAAATATTCCATGAGCGTCAAACTGTCAACGTTCTGAATATTATTTTTGAAGTAGTAATCTTTAACTTGCCTTTCCAGCCTCCTCCTCGACGGTACTTTCCACATAGGTGTAATGGCTTCCTCTAGATTTGAAAAACCTTAATTTTCCATAACTTGCAAAGATTATGGATGTTTCCAAATCACGAGGAAAATTGCTTAGACAAGGATATACCTTTTGTCCCGGTTTCTGAATCATATTTTAGGATAGTTCGAAAACTTGGACTCCGTGTTGCATTAACACGGAATCTGAAACACTCGTCTTATCTAACTGGCTGTCGTTAAATATATTGTGGCGCTCGCTCCCCCTACTTAAGTTTTATTTCATTCAACAGATTCTGTACCGTTTTCCACCCCTTCCTGTACTTTGCTAATCTCTTCATCCCTACAAACTCGCTATACCTAAATCTCTAAATAGTTTGTATGCATGTCCGACTCGTAACCCGTTCGCACTATTCGTCCTCTCTGTTGCTCATTCAATGACAAAGTTAACTGTTGCCGAATGATGTAGTACATTAGTAGGAAGTATTTTTTCCTAAGCTACTGATCGATTGATTCAGTAGCCGACGAAGATTTGTTTCATATCCATATGAGAGCATCTGTGGGCCGGAAACCTCCAATAAAACGGAAGAAATAAACTCACATGACATACCGCTTATGTGCCAAATCTTTTAAGTAAGGATTTCCATAGCCTCTTACTTCTTTTGCGTCTGCATTTGCATTATCTTTCGACTTTTCACAACAAGCACTAAAGGAATGTAATCTTATTTTCCAAATCGCGGCGCATTAACTTTTAGATACTTTTGTGACGTTAATACATCCGCTTGTGACTTAATAATTGAGCAATGGAAAGTTAATAGGTTCATATGTGTGTGTTAATGAAGTAATTGGTAATTGTAGAACCTGCTGCATTATATTCGAAGAGTGCAGTGTCTTATGGTACAGTGGTTAAGACAATGAAAGCTTATCAGGGAAGAACTGGCTTCAAATCCCCGTCAGATTTTTGTCACTTTTCCCGTAGCCTGGTTGCTGCGAAAAGAACAAACGGCTCGTTCCGCCTGTACTGCGCGCCACATCTAACCGTGACGTTCAGCTCTCCCCTTATATTTTGTTCGCCTAATATATTTCAGGGATACGCACACAGCAGGTTGCACTAATTAAGGTTTTCCGTGGGTTCGCTAAATTATTCAAGCACAGTCCAGCACAATTTTTTTCTCCCACAAGGACCAAGATTGCTTCATTCTAGCAGCTTGAAATTCATAGAATAGTATATTTACCTCGCTTGTATGCTCGGTAATGTTTGGAACAATAATTATACAAGTTATTGGTGAAGATTATGTACCTGAGCACGTATTTTGCAAATCTGTAACGTAACGGTGCAGTTTTCGTGCACAGACATTCCCCATTCTTCGCCAGGATCAGAGCGTCGCCAGCAACCAAAGTTTCATACAGAAGCACTGGTGTCATTTTTCCACCCCTCGTAGATCATAGGCGGAGCTCGGTGACTTACTTCTAAAGCCTCTGTAAACGACCAAACTAGTTTGTTAAATCCGCTGTCCCCTATCATGGATCGGTCAAACTAGCATGTCGACGTACCAACGAAGTTTGTCAAATTTAACCTCACTTTAAAAGCAGTTATCGCGAAGTATTTTGTCACTGGAAAAGGCTATCAATCCAGACAAAGCCTTTCTTGCATCGAGTTTAGTACCGTGTACAAAGAAGAAAAAGAAAACACGATGCTGGCCTAGGGAATCGTTGAAATTGAGTGATGAATTTATCAATCAAAATCTAATCAAATTTCATTGCAATACAACGACCTGGGAACACATCGTCCAAGGAAGAACTGGAGAGATTAGTTGCATTCCTGCATGTATGTTGTTGACAAAATTTTGATTTTCTCTCCCTCGGGCATGGGTGTGTGTATTTGTCCTTAGGATAATTTAGGTTAAGTCGTGTGTTAGCTTAGGGACTGATGACCTCAGCAGTTAAGTCCCATAAGATTTCACACACATTTGAACATTTTTTAAATTTTCTTCATAACGTTTTCCTGCGTAAAATATTGCTGGGAAATATGTAACACCTCTGCCATTTTGATAATTGGCAGTTCTCATTTGTTTTTGTTCATTTACTCTTTTGATCGCCATTTCCATGTATGTGGAAATTCACGACTCAGTGAGAGAAACTTTATCGTTAAAGATGAACAGCGAAACGTCAAAACAACACAACGTGCGTCATCTAGTCAAATCTGCCGCGAGTCAAAATTCCTCTGACATGTCAAACACAGGCGCATACCACAAAACTATTGAAGTTTGGCAAATTGTTTGACGGTGTACTGTGGTCAAGACACTAGCAGGAGAGGGGTCTGCCAACTCAGATTGTTTCCGCGCTTCCCCTAAACTACTGTTGGTCCTCGGAAAACAGGCGCAGCTTATTTCGTCGTCGGCGAGATTTTAAACCCTAATCTTCCATCTTGCGTTCCGTTCCGCCATTCCTTGGACGAATTCAGATAGTAAGCTACACAAACCAGGTAGTAGTAGTATCGCTTGTGCTGAAGATCTACATTCTTCAGTAAATTTTACATGTTCTGAAACATTCGACAGACTGCAGATCTGGTAACTTGCGTAAATCATCTTTCAAAACAGCACTTTTCGTTCTGTACAAGTGTTTAAAAATAATCGTTATCCGGTACTCACTCACAATCCTCTTGCAAGCATTCGTTCAGAGTTAGAAACGTTAGCGGCAGCTTCAAAGAAAATATTTTTTTCTGTGAAATTATTTTTACATAATATGACACAGTCTATAAGAAATAATGTCCATTAATTAATATAGAAATGGAAAAAAGTTAACTTCTCCAATGTTAGGAAGAGTGGGGGGAAAGCAGCTAGTTTACAGTAAATTTGCAGTTTTGCAAAATCACGATAAATATCCTACTCCATCAACATAAGTTATTCCTGCAGTGTGTGACAAATATATCTGAAAACAAATTACCGATACACGACAAGCGGCGACAAGTGGATGTGAGGCGTCTTAAAGGCTGGTAATGGCTGTGGTAGTATTTTTTCGTTCAAGTGTTTCCACTATTTCGATAACTATACGCAGTAAAAACAGTCATTCTGGTGTGGGGAAATGTATGACCGGATGTACACCGTTGATTCAGGTGGTCTACTTAAGAGGGCCACCGTTCACTCTACGTCAGATTAGAGTTTCCTATCCGTCTTCATAGTAAAATGGCGATGCCCTGTCGTAGACATGTTTCCTCTTTTAGGGAGGCCTGAACTAGTGTACAGCCAGCGAAATCTCCGGAATTCAAACTGTTATTTGAGCACTCGTTCCCTGCTTTATCACTAGTAAACTGGAGATATCTTCAGTTTATTTGTCAAAGGGTAGTTATTCACAAGTCGTAGGTCTGCATTCCTCCTGACCTTCAAGCTAGTTTCGGTTTATCATTATCCACCCACGATATGCCCAGTTGTTTCACTTGAGGTGCGTAGTACAGTGCTTGTTTCGGGATCCTTGTCTTCAGCATTCGATGTTTGTTTTCTTTCCATTTAATTCAGCCATTCGCAGCTCCTTATGTTGGAAGCTGCACGCCTATTCCCTCCCATGTGTATGGATTTGTTTTTATCTGATCCAGGGAATATCGGTTTGGATGGTTGTTGTTAACGAGCTCTATTTTTTCCATTGCCCTTTGCTCTGAAGAACCTGTCATTACAATATGTAATTCCAGATTGTTTTCTAGCCTCACATTCCTTCTGAAAAGTAAAAGTGTCGTATACGCTTAGATTAAATCTTCGCTTCAAGCATACTGTGTCGGACCCAAATTGCTGAAAATGTTAAATATTATTCCTCCCGCGACAACTCTTTAACGCACTGGTTCATTTGTCAAGAAACTCTAGGTTTAATACTAGCATTCACAAATTTATGAGAAAACTGAAGCTTTTGTCTTCATGAAAAAGAGGATTTAAATAGATCGACAGGTAAAAGTTAATAATATCTCATTCTCATCACCATCTTCTGATAGCGATCTATGTCTCGTCTGTGCAAACACTCTTGTCTATTTTGTGCCGTTCTCTTCATTTCCCGATAAGTTGACACTTTGTTATCCCGCACTCCCCTTTCATTCCTGATTTTTTTTCTTCCAATATATTTGTTAAAGTATTATTGTGTCTAAACGCCCCAGAGGATTAGTTTTCATTTTTTGGACAGTTCCTATAGGGTATTTTAGCTGATTAATCTCTTCTATTACAGCTTCCCTTGGGTTTCGTTAGATCGAGCTGGTCCTCCTAAACCTTTTCCATACCCATATTTGCATCGCATTTAAATGCTTTCAGTAGAGTCCAGCCTTACCAAATTGCTTTTTCTTTTCGTTACTAAGCGACTTGTTAACTACCAGTAGTCTTCTTTCATAGAAAGCGTTGTATTGTTGCAACATTTTTTTCTGATTTCCATCCTTGTATCTGTTTCCCTCTGAAAGGTGCCCCAAAAACAAGATTTATTAACTTTTTCTGTTTTGCTCTCCAAATGAGGTGACACAGTGATGAGGCACTGACACGCATACGGAAGCAGGCTGGCCACGCAGATTCAGTTCCTCCGTGATTCCCGTGACTCATACATGGCGCACGCTGGCATTGTCTCCTTCCCCAGTCGGAGCTCGTGCTGCCGCTCTAACTACCTCGTCGTCGGAGGAACCTCAAGTACTTGTCTTTCTTCCCTTTATTTTATTTTTTAAAAGTTTGTTGTGGTTGCTATTATAATTTGAGTTTTTTGACTAGTAATTTTATGGCCAAATTTTCTTATTAATTGTTGCAAATTTAGAAAGTTTATTTCCAAAACAGTTTTCACTATCACAGCTGTGAAGGCAATATCATCCGCAACTCGTATGCAGTGAAACCGGATTCCGTTTCACCATTACTTCAGAAGTTTTTCCTTTGAAAATAAGTGAAACCGGATTCCGATTCACCATTACTTCCAAAGTTTTTCCTTTGGAAATCACTATTCTAACTCGTGCATCTATCAAGAGATTAATATGAAGCGCATAGAATAACTTCCGTTGCAAAACTTTGGCAACAGAAAGAACTCTGCTCAGGTTTCGTGCCAGACGCCTAAGAATGGCACTAGGAGCACCACTATGAGGATGCAAATCAGGTTTGCTTTAAATACACGTTGTTACGGTCGTGAGCGATAGTTACATTTGAGACAGGACGTGATGAGTTGATATTAGTCGAGTATGCCTTTAAGGAGGCAGAGATTCCATTGTCAACACCTCATCGAGTGTAATAGGGCTACGAGAAGCTGGATGTTCCTTCTACGAGTCTGCAGAAATACTTGGCGGTAATGTAGATTGCTGGCAGGGGTGGTGTACGGTCGCAAGGAGACCAGCCCCCGGACGACCACGTGGCGCTGGGGAGAGGGCAGACCATCGTGTTCGGCGTATGGCCCTGGCGCATCGTAGTGCATGCATCTAAGCAGCAATTTGAGCAGCAGCTGGCACTGCAGTGACACAAAGAACTGTTACAAAACGGTTATTTCAAGGATAGCTCCCATCCTGACTCCCTGTACGGTGCATTCCACTGATCCAAAACCACCGCCACTGCGGATTGAATTTTCTAACCAAGAAGTCAAATACCAGTGCATAAATGTAGCCACAAAAATCCTTTAGTAGGTCTTTAGTAATTATTTATTTATTTAAGAAAAGAAACTTTCATCTACTATTTCACCCCAAAGGGGTTTAATTTCCAAAACTGCTGAAACATGTATTTTTTATTTTCTGACTGAGAAACCAAATACCAGTTTTTATAGTTCTAATCTTAAAATTCCCTAAAGAGCGATATATTTGCAAATGTCTTTCATCTCCTTGGGACTGGAATTTCGGACGATCCCTTCTTAAATGATGCCTACAGTATGAGATCCACATCCTCTTCAAATATGAAGTTTCTATCCTTAGCGGTTTGGACTGGGCGATGATGAGTCAGTGAATCACTCTGACACTATTTCACCCCTTTAGGGGTTGAATATCTAAAAAGAGTGAAACACTTTTTTCATTTTTAATTGAGAAGCTAAATTCAAATTTTCATAGATTTAGCTTTAAAAATGCTTTCATAATAAAAAAATTTCATGAAAAAATCTCTTGCCCTATTTCACCCACTTACGGGTTTACTTTTCAATAAAATTATAAAGACGTATTTCAAACAATGGAAAATCCAGGATGGATGACTAAATCCAACAGCCTCTCTGCGACTCAGCATCTCCACTAGATAAGGAAGTATTTTTTATTTGTAGCCAAGAAGTCAAATCCCAGCGTTCATAGACGTAGCTTTAAAATACTTCAGTAGTCCTTCAAAAATGAACTATTTTCAAAAAAAGCTTTTGCCCACTATATCAACCCCTTAGGTTTGGAACTTCGAAAAATCTCTTCTTTGTATAAGAGCCACGCAGTCTCCAGATTTCAAGTTTCGTCCTTAGCGGTTTGGGCTGGGCAATGATAAGCTAGCCAGCCATTTAGGACATTGCCTAGACATATACTTGACCTATGTATGGTGCAGGAACTTGGTATGCATCGCAACAACGTAATCGTCTGACCTGCCATGACCAATCACGGTTTGATTTTCTTTTCGTTCACATATAAAATGTTTGGATACGAAATGAACTGCAAGTTACTAAACCACACCATGTGTGAGTTCTTTTCATGGTTTTTGCACTTAAAAGCACATCTGATTTACAGCTATAAATTATTGCGAAGCTGCACCCTATTGTCACTGCTTCCTTTGGTTTGCCAACCCAAACGCTGAATTACCGGTAGAAGTTAACGTAAAGGGAATTAACCTTTCACAAATACAGCTTTTATTCCAGCCATACTGTTCTTTCCAAATTTATGAGGCGAATACACAACAAATCAAGAGATTTCTAATAAATCTGCTCTTTCTAATTACTGCGAAAATATAAATATTGATACAACATGTAGAGTGACCTGTAAATCAGCAACTGAATTATGTCTCCACTAATAATTTGCAAAATATTTTGCTTCACGAAACTACTCTAGATTTACAATTTTAATTACATTTGTCGTACCAGTCTTTGGCAGCGTGATTTCGAAATGTGGCCTCATTAATTCAGAATTTTTATGACGTGACCAAAAATGTTAGGGCAAACGAATGTGCTTATAAGATGCAGAGGAGCTCACGCATGTAAAAGTTACATCCCCCTAATCTTTTATTTAATTGTAGACGTAGATATATGTACCATTAGATTCTCTGCAATTAACGTTGACTTTTGGACAAGTGCTCCAAAGTTTCTGGTCGGTTATTCATGGCAAACATATTATAGAGGAAACAATGAACCACTTACATTGATTGAGGCTTCGTGTTTCGTTCTATGAAAGACGTGGATTTAAATATCTACGTGTCTTCCATTTTTAATTCAACATTTAGTCTTCAAAATTGTATTGATCCACAACGTACACTCAAGATTCACTGGCACAAGAGATCTTAATCTATTCTGACATGGAAATAGATTCGATCACTTCAACTACAGTGAAGTGTTTTCCGAAATTTCGTGCGATACAATTATTTTGCCTTTTTAGGCCTAATTTTACACAGAGAGCGAGCTGGACAACAATAAGGTCGTTAAATGAGAGAAAAGTCGGTAAATCTGCAAGCACAGCAGTAACTGAATAAACTAATGTTAAACACATGTCTAGTGCTTCATGGTGGTAGTTTTGAATGAGAATAAAAGAAGATTTAGTCATACTTTTGGGATGCAGAACAAAGGTGATAACTTTCAACAACTTTCATTATTGTAAGACGAAAATTTGGTGTAAATCGATTTAGTATGAAAATGCAATTACGTTTCCTGACATGAGCATGTGCGGTGGAATGAGTTTTTGCCGGTACGTGATTGAATTTTAACCTAAGTGAGTGGAGTGATAGTTTCTAGCTGGTGGAGGTTTTGATCGAAAGAACGGATTAGCGAGGTTTTCCATTCTTTAGTTGAAGTTTACAGTATTGTTGCGGAAACTGAAGTGTTCGATTTTGTGCGACTGTCTGAGGGTTCGTTTTGAATTATTGCTCAGAGACATTTCTTTTCTGAGATTCAGCACTGTCGCAAGGGACTAGTTGGATAGCTAGGTGGACACTGTTCGCAGTGTTTTCATTCTCGCACAGTAGAAATCTCTGAGGTCGCTATCATACAGCTACAGGGTTCAGATCTAAACAGTGATCTAGAGCTGTGCTGCAAGCCAAAGCGCCACTAATGGCTTTCATCGAAAGAATTTCGGAAGGAGGTTGCGTGAGAGAGAGGACGATGTGCGACAACAAAGCATTTTGTGTACCTGTTGTGCTTTAACTTCATCGCTATCATAAAATTCTTAATCGACTGGACCACGTAAAAATTCAGAAGCGGGCATTCTCACAACTCCTCGTCCGGCACGATCAATACGTAACTGGATTAGAACACAGAAAAAACTCAATTGGATTAGAACACAGAAAAAGCTTATCTCCGAAGTCTGGGTTTAGCAAGTGTTACCCGTGCGAATTGCAGCTACCTTTCCTCGCCGAAGAAGTGTTGCGTACTGCAGACGGCTGTCCTTCTTAGATGTCCGAAAGATACTATACGGGCAATTACACTACTGAAAAATACTTAATACGTATGTCTGTATATGCAACGGATAGTAGGATCCCATACAGCGGATATTCATGAGAAACATCTGTAGCGACGGGAGAGCTAGAAGAAATCGTTATTAAACTGTTGTTGTCCTCTATACATATTATTTGCTGTCAGGTAGGACCTCAGTCATATTGTTTACTGTTATGCCTTTATGCATAGAAATTGTCTCCGTTAGTTGACTGTAGCGAAATTCAGAACGCCTTGTCTTAATGAAGGGTAACTTCTTTACATGAAGATAAATATTAAACGTAGCACGAAATACATAAAAAATGAAGTACTGTTCATCCATACGCGGTATACAGTCAAACTTTTCTCGTAAAATAGAATGTGTTTCACACATTAAGTACACCATTTTCTTTCTTCTCCCAACGCCACATTTTGCTGTTACTAATGTTTGCATTCATCTGACACTGTGGTTGAATTGGTACTTTTTTAAAGCATTCAAATGAATGTGCCACGGCTGTGAAGTAGTGCAGTCAGATTGGTGTGGGCATGATGCAAGAAGCTTCGTCGCTCAGTATCAGTGCCACGTGCTTACAAGTCGAGGCCGTAACAGCGGTCTGCTTAACGCTGGCAGCGTCATATCATCTTAATCCAAATGTCTTACCGGTCCACTACATTCCTGACTGGCGTTTTACATAGCGGCACGTTACATAGACAGACAAATTATTCACGATTATTCTCTCACTGGTTGTAATCAGAAGATATGAAAGCGTCTGAGTACTAAACCTTGAAGAACGTGGCATTTTCGCTGGACTTCCAACGCCATTTGCGTTTCACTTAAGAGGTCGATACGTTCCAATGATAAAACTGACAGTCCATTCATAGACTTGTGAAGCGAACACGAAAAATGCACAGAAGCACATGCAATGTATAGATATTGTTAGTAATAAATTATTCTCCATAGAACCCATTTTCTAATTACAGTATGCGGAGCGTTTCTGACCTGACATCCTCACCGTAGTCCACGTCACAAAGCAGCCAGCTCACTATTCTTCTCTGCACTCCCCTCTAATCACCGGATCCACATAGTCCATTGGAATAAAGGAGAGACCTATTTTGTTTTTATTTACGTAGAAAAAAGCGTGGTCGATTAGTCGTTTATATAGGCCGAGGCAAAAATCGCGCACTCGGACTTGGACACCGCGATCCCTCGCCTACTGTTAGCCTGACTTAGACTGCAGCAGCAGGCGTCTGACAGCGGTAGGAGGCTGGAGTGTTCCCGCCAGTGGGGCGAGGGTGCTGCGGAAAGCACTTTGTCAGTTCTCAAGTAGGAAACTTTTCCACACACGAAAATATCGCCTATTTTCTTATTTAAAAAAACTGACCCCATCTCTAATTAATATTAACAACAGGCGCTTTGTAAACTAGAAGACACTACATCTTAAGGTAATGTCAGAATTTTTATTTATTTCAGTAGGAGATCGACATTAAATATAATATTTGTTACGAGGTAAATATTGAATAAATTACAAAGAAGCGCCATTTTCAGAAACTTGTATTTGGCAAACGCAGTGCGATTCGCAATTGTGGAAAGATCTGTTGCCGAGCGAAGTATTGTGGTAGTCAACGAAAAAAGTGATTGAGCGAGTAACAGTTTCAGAGATAAGTTTGAGCCACTTTCCCCAACACAAAAAATTACAGCCGTTTCGAAAAAGATTTCAACTCCGACTCTAGGCGAAGATGGAAAAGAATAGCCTGTACGAAACGTCGCGCCAGCACTGCAATATTCTGCGAAAAGAAACTCACGAAGATTTTTTTGCAAATATCCGTAAATTACCAAATACCTGTCCACGCCAACCATTCTGCTATGAACCTGGTACGTGGGACTGAAGCTTCAAACAATAGAATCGAAATTTCACAAGAATATTCTCACCTCTATTTGTCAGAGTTAAACATCATGAAGTACACCTTTGTACTTCAGCATAGCGCAAATGTACAATGATGATCAACCAAGAAAACATATCTAAGATTTATTTTAAAATTGTTGAAGTAACTGATTTTCAGACGGATAGAACTAAAAGCAACATTTTCCTCCTCTGTGCCTGTAAGTATTCTCTATATGCTGTTGAACAGTATTGTTTTTATTTTAATAGCATTAAATAATAGCGTCATTGTCATCAACTATCGATGCGATGTTAGAAATCTTCCAATTAGTCACAATCGACACCTGTTTTGACTACCGTCCGTTGTTAATACAGACACAGAAATATTATTACTGGTGGACTTTGTGGTTGTCCCATCATGGTAGTTCTTTCCTGGATAACTTTATCCCTCACCCGAGCTTGCACTCCGTCTCTAATGACCTCGTTGTCGACGGGACGTTAAACACTAATCTCCTCCTCCTCCTCCCTCCTTGAGCTACTCAAGCACGACTCACGACCCGTCCTCACAGCTTTACTTCCAGTATCTCATCTCCTACCTTCCAAACTTCATAGATGTTCTCCTGCGCAACCTGCAGAAATAGCACTCCCGGAAGAAAGGATATTACGGAGACATTGCTTAGAACCTGTGGTACGTTTCCAGCATGGATTATTATTATTTGCACCTAAAATTGCTGCGAAGTGGTCTGTCTAATCTTCATATTTATTAATAAACGTAGGTATTGGCGAACTTTCTGAAGTCTCCACCACCTATATGTTGCCTATTTATTACACGGTCGTTGCGCTCTAAAGTGATAAATTATTGCAACGTAATCAATCATTTATGGCTGTCAACGGACCGCTTTCAGATCCGAGAAACGATCTATGTCATGAACTTTAGGCCTATTTTTCCATGGATTGTTTGAAAGCATCTGTCTTGTCCACCGTATTCGTTGCTAAATGAATCTCCCCTTGGCTGGGGGGACCTGATGAATTCAAATGATAGGTGATATCGAGCATAAAAGTGAGGTCATCAATCAATCGAGGATCACGGAGACCCTTGTTTTCTTTTCCACTCATCTTTAGGAATGTTAGTCTCTTCTCGCAAATTAAGGAACATTTCACGATTTCTCCACGAATTAATGGAACAGCGGCAAATTCGGCTACGATATTAGCCGAGAATTTCTAAAAACGTACAATATCTCAGTCTGCGTGACTGAAATTCAGCTGTTAACGAGCTTCAGCCAGATTCTAATTTCTCGCTTATCGAACTAGCAAGGCCACTTCCTTCCCCCCGCATTGATGGTCCACCGTCTGTTAGAATGCTGACCAGCCGTTTCCACTCCATTCCAATGCAATCAATTACAGCGTCAAAAATGTCCTTGCCATTAGTAGTGTTCGTAAGTGAGATTAAACTGAAAAGTTCCTCCGTCATTTCTAGCTCGGCGTGTACTCCCTGCAAGAAAATCTGTCAGGTCAGGTGCGAGGAAAAATGTTATGCCGTATGAATCAGCTGAATTTGTACATCTGCAGCCATATCGATATGCGACGTTGTATGACGAGAATATGAGACTTGCTGTAACTTCACACTTTGAACCTACATCATACTCTGAAGTCACCTAACGGTGTGTGGCTTATTGATCCTCTGTATTAGTTCTAATTACTCGAATTTTCTCGTTGAGGTTATTTAGCGAGGTGTATGTGGAAGAAATATGTTGTCCGACTCTTCCCAGGAAATGCTCACTCGAAATGTCAGTAGTAAACATGTAACGTTGTGCGTATGTAGGCGAGCGATTTTATCACCTGGAGTTGTTAAGAGCGAAGGTGAATTTGCTTGGGTGGGTGAGAACTAGCTGCGCGGACCCATGGCTGGGTTCAAAGACGGGCGGAGATCCGGATGCGGGTATATCCCAGTATGAGGAATTTTGGCGACGTTCGGTAACTTACTAGGACAGACAACGCTCCGAGAAATGGCGGAGCGTCAAAAAATCTCAAAGAACGAAATTTGATAACAATTCATAGTCAAGTATTAAAGCAATCTGACTACATCTGCTATCTCACAAAAATGAGGTGATACGAAAATACTCAAAATATCTTTAAAACTACAGAAGTTAATATTTTACAGTGAATAAACTGTTTCACAGTGAACGTCTGAATTAACAACTTTTATACGCTTCACGCGATTGCAGCAAACGATATCTCAGATTATACCTTTGCACATAGCATTTCTGCAAGCTACCATCTTTGTTTATTTTATTTCTTGATTTATTTTTATATTTTTCTTTATGCAAATGTTTGTCAGGACATCGTACTCTCCACAATAACACAGCAGACGAATGCAGCATGAACACCTCATATCTTGTCATACTTATATATTTATTTGATGAACAGTTTACTATTTTGCCAGTACCTCTGTTTAAATATTAATTACAGATGACAATATAAAATCATGATTTTTAAGAAGTGTTCAGTCGCTGTCTTAGCAGGCACTATTATTAAAATGACGCTTCTGTCAAGCAGGCATAAATAATTGTTTAAACGATATTTAAGGACAAACTTGTCATTTGAAATAAATGCACTTGTGCAAGAATGTTGGCTTATTTATTAATGAACAAATCTTTATTTATGTTTATTGTAAATGGTCTGAGTGTGACAATGCTTATAATATTTCTTCACTTAAACATTTTTGTATATATTAGTTTAATCTCAGAAATGGTCAAGTTGTATCAAATGGTGTCTGTAGAATTTAAGAACGACGTGTTTTTGATGGGGACCGCCTTCAGCCAATGTAAAAGCAGACTGTAGTGGAATACTACGAGAGTCAAGTGGAGACTGGAACTTTTCGAGTGAAGAGCTCAAGGGAGCGGTTCCAGGCACTTTTACATGAGTTCTGGAAGAAGGCAGATTTGCCTGTGGTATCGTGTGGAGTGTCATCGAGTGGGATAGTGTCTCATCCCGTCGTTCACTGCCCAAAATCCAGCTATTGAAACGACTTTATAATTTGAGGCGCCTTGCTTCCGTGTACAATTCTAACTACTGCTTGCATTACGGAATTGAAATCAGAGAGAGTACGAGTTACCATTCTTTGTATTTCTCATGTTCTGTAAATTGTGATGCTGAACTCTCAATTATTTGAACTGGTAAAAACTCGTGTTCATGAAACGGTCTTAGTTTTCAAGGGTCTTTAGTGTGGAGATTCTGTTACCATTATTGTAACGCTCTCAACGTAACTTGACTGCATTTGTTAACATATTTTCTGCCTGTATTTTATCTGAATATCGTAGGACCACTTTCAGCTTATTTAAGATGTTCTTCCTTGAAGAAACATTATTCAACATAAGCGTACATCAATTAGAATAGAACCATTTCTATGAAGTTATTCATTTATCTTTTATATTATACTTATATATATTTATTAATTCGCAATTGTAGCCATTGCGTAGACTATTTAACCGCAGGATAAAAGTGTCAGGTTATTATTTGCGGCGAACTGGCTGCTGGGCGTGAAAGGAGACATGTGCGGCTCGACCCTGTGGCTACACAGAGCTATTCATTTCAAACAGAGCCGTGCGTAACCCAACTAAGGTGCGAGCTACATCAGATAAAGTCGCAACTGGTTTGCTCGTGTGGGCTGCTGTTCAGAAGAGCAGCTACTCAGCGGAAAGCCGTTAAGCGGCGTCGCAAACCTCTCGGCCAGGCACAACACCTCTCCTGTAACGTCTGGCTCTGGCGTTTGTTGAGCACCTCTGTAACACACTCGCGCCGACCCTGTCACGAAACGTACCACACTTCGCTGGATCTTCTTCTATCTGTCCCATACTCAAGAATCCCTCGAACAAGCGCGTTGTAAGTCACTTCGTTCTTGGATTAGTTAAATTTTCTT
Source organism: Schistocerca americana (assembly GCF_021461395.2). Taxonomy (NCBI): domain Eukaryota; kingdom Metazoa; phylum Arthropoda; class Insecta; order Orthoptera; family Acrididae; genus Schistocerca; species Schistocerca americana. Next base: position 198,155,346 of record NC_060126.1, on the reverse strand, counting down.
AAGGTTCTCCCTATGAATCTGCCTCGCATCTGGTTTTTCCGCTGTATGTTTTATGCGGTCATTCCACTTAAGGACGTTCTGGATAGTTACTCTTATAGATATTTTAGGGTAGAGCCTGTTTCCAGAAATTTATTTTCGATAGTGTAGTTGTGTAGTGGTGGATTTGCTTTTTTACGTATGCGCAATATGTTACGTTCATTTACGTTCAGGGTCAACCATCAGTCCTGCGTATGTCATTCTGCAGATCGACACTTTCTTATAGATAACCGCAACAGTCTCTAAAAGCTTCCGATGGTTTCTACTGCACTGTAAGCAGTACTCCAAAAATTTACCTTAGCATCTGCCGAATTTATTGTGTTAAGACCAATGTGTCGAGTTCTGTCTGTAAGGAAGTCTTTCATTCAGTTGTTTTCTGGCTCGCTACTCGTTAGCTTATATTTCTTTCACTAAATGGCAGTACGAGTCGATGTAAGAGAACTTTGTGAAATCAAGGAATACATCAACCTCAGCTCCGTTTTTTAGTGTCTTTTGATGAACAAAACCTCTGTCTCTCCTGTACATTCCTTTACGTACTCTCCATCACAATATTCAGGGTGACAGTTATTGAACTGTCTGAAATAAAATCGTCATAACTTCTGAACGGTTTGCGTTAAACGTTCAAACTGCACGTTTCACAGCAGGGCATTTTGGGAATTAGTATGAGTATGCGCATTGCGCCTTGTCGTTGTTGGCAGTTTGCACGTGAAAATGTCACGGAACAGACCGTACTGCGCTTGTGAAGACCTGCTGTGCGAGCAATAGCAGTCCAAGTGCGGCTCAAAGGAAGTTTGTGAACGAGTTCAAGGTGAAGATAACCGCTCCAAGTATGCTAACAATGAAGAACTTGAAGTTTGAGAGAACGGGTACTGTTCGTGATGGCAGTGTTGGCAATGTCGGTCGTACGAAACGGGTGAGCACGTCTGAAAACACCGAGAAGAGACGCACTCTGTTTCAAACCAGCCCCAGGAAATCGGTCAGACGAACTGCACAACAAATGAGAATAAACCAGGAGACACTGCGACAAATTGTTCCTGAAGACCTGCATCTCTTCCAATACAAAATTCAAACCCATCAGCCATTAAACCCCAGGGCCATGGAACAGCGGTTGTTTCGCCAACACCATTGTCCACAGAATTGACGAACAGGACTTTGATGTGAATAGGGTTTGGTTTAGCGACGAAGCCCACTTTCGTTTGGATGGGTTCCTCAATAAGCGAAATTGGCGCATTTGGGGGACTGAGAATCCGCATTTCGCGATCGAGATGTCTCTTCAGACTCAACGGATGACTGTGTGGTATGCAATGTCCAGTCACGGAATAATCGGTGTATATTCCTTGATGGCACGGTAACTACTGAATGGTACTAAAGGTTTTGGAAGATGATTTAATCCCCATTATCCAAAGTGACCCTGATTTCCACAAGATGTGGTTCATGCAAGACGGACCTCGACTCCATCGAAGCAGGAGTATTTGATGACCTGGAGGAGCACTTTTGGGGACAGCGTTCTGGTTCTGGCGTAACCAGAGGCCACTGGCATGGGCCTCGATTGGCCGCCATAGTTTCCGGATCTGAACGCTTGCGAGTCCTTTTTGTAAGGCTATATTGTAGGCAAGGTGTACAACAATAACCGCAAAATGACCGCTGAGCTGAAAACAGCCACTCGGGAGGTCATCGATAGTATCGATGTTCCGACACTTCGGCGAATCTTGCAGAAATTAGCTATTCGTTTGCGCCACATCATCGCCTATGACGGCAGGCACATCGAACATGTCACAACCTAAATCCGAACATGTGTAGTGTCGTTTACACGTTGAATAAAGTGTGTGCTCGCCGTACTTTGTAACTGATTTGCGTTTTTTTCGTATAGTTAAATGTCACCATGTAGCTTAGTGGTTTTGAAAGGTATTTTGTAGCTCATATGTAACGACGGCTCCTCAATGTCATCTTCCTCCCATAGAAACAAACTGAACGTAACTGCAAATTGTACACAAAATGATGTCTTTCTTTTGTTTATGTTAGTAGCTTTCTGCTCTTGCTGCATTTATTTACGTACCTCTTTCCGTAAACCTTCACAGCCCGTAATTTTTCAAAATTTTGCCACTTCTTTACTGACTCTTTTCCCTAAGGACTGCCTCCAGCTTTCAAGCATTTTCTGTTGTTGGTCAGAAAGAAGTGCATCATGTCTACTTTGTGTCTAGAAGTGTTATGACGTTCCAATAACTGTTTTTCTTTTACAGTTGATAATAGTAAGGTGGCGTATTAAGTTCTTCCCACCGTATTCAAAAGATACGAAAAAATAAAGCAATTCCTATTCCGTGCTAAACAATGTAACTTCTGGACTTCTTCTGAACTAGTGCGAAGCCACTGGTATTTCTAATGCAGGAAGCAAATTTTATTCAGCATTGCCAGCAAGCGACGTGACGTGTGAGAAGGTGAGTACTCTGCTCTCGCTGTATCTTTCCTTCTCCTCTCCCTCCTCAGCGTCAGCCTATTGGCCAATGCGATCAGAGCGCTAAGCAAGAGCGCTGTTTGTCCTGGCCTGCTCGGGGGGGAGGAATCACCGAGCTAGCTCCCCTCCCCCCCCCCCCCCCCTCACCCCCACGATAGTGCCACCAGACACTCGCGGCCTTCACTCTTCAGGGAAATCCGTCTGCCGCTGCCAGCCGTGACACACGCCATGTGACCGGCGCTCTGGTTCCGACGAGGACGCTGGCTTTGCAGAGAAAGAATAGATTCAGAGTTTTTACGATACGCATTGTTTTCGATATGCGCGCTCCTCCCTCAGACCAGGCTTATGCACTTGTTACTTGACTGTCGTAGCTTCTCTAATCCATTCAAGAACACATCACGTGATAGATGGTCAAATCAGCTCTCATAAGCATGTTCGACACTTTCGATGTCTTCAAAACAATGACCACCGCGTGTTTCTTCCGGTTAGGAATCAGCTGGTCATCCCAAGGACTCAGGTCTGATGAATAGGGTGGTTGGTTGGTCGCTCAATGATGGAGAACTCAGGGTCTTCAATTTGGCTGCCTCAGCTTGGGACGTGTGCGAAGCTGCATTGTCCGGCAGCAAAAACAGTCCGTTTTTACTCAACTTTCCACGACTTTCGTCGCGATTCTCTCTCCGCTGGTATAGGACGCTGGCGCAATACTCTATAGTAGTACTACAGCATGGGACAACTTTCTTCCAACGAATGAACGCCATGAAGCTTCTTGACGCGAGAAGTCACTCTGTTCTTTGGTTTGAAGGTCATAAATGCGGAGTACGTGTTCATCCTCAATGAGTAAATTAGCCGAAAAGTCTATTGTAGCTTCAAAATGGGAAAAAACAGCACTGGACGGCCCGCCTCGTAAAACCAACACACGGCCCGGAGACATACAGTGTCATTGCATCTGCCTGTGTCTGTTGATGATGTGGGTCACCTTTAGTGGGGCTCATCTGGAACGGTGTAATGCCCAGTCGTGAAACGAAACATATTTTGGTTGCGCTGCGGAACAACCCGGTTGGCTGACTAGTGTGATAAGGATATCATGTAGAACAAAGCGGGAATTACATCAAAATGTTAGAAGTAGTCACAATCAAGCTACAGTAGTCCATTACAAACAGTATTGTAAGGTGCTTAAAAATGTTATTAGCAACGCAAAATGTGGTATGCAAATAAAATAGCTAATTCACAGGATAAAATTAAAGCCATATGGTCAGTTGTGAAGGAAGTGTCTGGTCAGCAGCACAAGGTCGATCATACAAAGTCAGTTCGCAGTAATAATATTTCTGTTACTGATAAATCAGATATATGTACAGTATTTAACAATCATTTTCTGAGCATTGCTGGTGAATTAAATAAAAATTTAGTTTCTACAGGAAATCATATAAATTTCTTAGCAAATGCCTTTCCGAGATTGACGTCTGAAATACTCCTCTGTGATATAGACAAGAGGGAGATTGAGTCAATAATTAAATCACTGAAGACTAAGGATTCTCCTGATTATGATGGAGTGTCTAGCAGAATGTTAAAGTACTGTGCTGCACATGTTTGCCCTGTATTTAGCCATATTTGTAATTTTTCCTTTAGAAATGGTCAGTTTCCTGAGCGATTTAAGTACTCAGTATTAAAGCCGCTTTATAAAAAGGGAGAAAGGGATAATGCAGATAATTTTAGACCTATTTCTATGCCATCAGTGTTTGCAAAAGTTATCGAAAAGGCTGTGTATGTAAGGTTAACTCATCATTTCATATCACAGATTTCCTATGAAATTTACAGTTCGGCTTTAGAAGTCGTTTGACAACTGAAAATGCTATATTCTCTTTTCTCTGTGAGGCACTGGATGGGCTAAACAAAGAGATTCGAACGCTTGGCGTGTTTCTTTGATTTAGCAAAGGCATTTGACTGTGTTGATCTCACAATATTGCTCCAGAAGTTGGACCATTACGGCATAAGGGGAGTAGCTCACAATTGGTTCACCTCTTACTTTAGCAACAGGCAGCAAAAGGTCATTATTCACAATGTTTATAACGGCTGTGATGTGGGATCTGAGTGGGGTACGGTCAAGTGGGGCAGCCCCAGGGATCAGTGTTGGACCCGCTCATGTTCTTTATTTATATAAATGATATGCCCTCTAGTATTACGGGTAACTCTAAAATATTCGTTTCCTGATGACACTAGCTTGGTAGTAAAGGATGTTTGTGCAACATTGACTCGGTTTCAAGTAGTGCAGTACATGGCCTCAGTTCATGGCTTGTAGAAAATAAACTAACGTTAAATCACAGTAAGACCCAGTTTTTACAGTTTCTAACACACAATTCAACAAAACCTGACGTTTTAATCTCACAGAACGGGCATATGATTAGTCAAACTGAACAGTTCAAATTTCTACGTGTTCAGATAGTAAGCTGTCGTGGAAAGCCCACGTTGAGGATCTTGTTCAAAGACCTAATACTGCCATTTTGACTATTCGAACGGTATCAAAAGTGAGTGTTACTTCGACACGTAAATTAGTCTACTTTGCTTATTTTCATTCACTTATGTCGTATGGTATTATGTTTTGGGGTAACTCTTCCCATTATAGAAGGATATTTTTGGCTCAGAAACGGGCGGTTCGGGCAATAAGTGGTGGGAGTTAACGAACCTCTTGTCGACCTCTGTTCACGAGTCTGGGTATTTTGACATTGGCCTCTCAATATGTATATTCCTTATTGTCGTTTCTTGTTACCAATATTAGTTTATTTCCAAGAATAAGAAGCTTTCACTCGGTTAATACTCAGCAGAAATCAAACCTGCATTTGGATTGGACTTCCTTAACTCTTGTGCAAAGAGGTGTGCAGTATACTGCTGCATTCATTTTCAATAAGCTGCCACTCGAATTCAAAAATCTTAGCAGTAATCCACGCGCTTTCAAATCGAAACTGAAGAGTTTCCTCATGGGTCATTCCTTCTATTCTGTCGAGGAGTTCCTTGAAAAATTAAGCTGATTCTTATTGTATTGCTGATAGCATTTACTTAAACTTATGGAGTGACTTTTTTTCAGGTTCATGAACATTTATTTTTATCTGTTATTACTTTTATGTTGTAAGTTCATTTACTGACACGTTCCATGACCTTGGAGATTTGCTCCTCAATTTGGTCCAACGGAACTTGACGTGTAAATAAATAAATAAATAAATAAAAAAGGACACTTCATCCCTAGTGTTCCTGACATGTCAGTGTGACCGTCTTTTGTGGACAGTCAGTGATGAACAAAAAAACTTCAGTCACCCTGTAAGTCCACAGACCTGATACATGTTTATGTGCTTGCCGCTTACCGTTCTAAATGAAATTAAAAATAGTTCTAAAAATTGGGAAAATGTGATATTTCGAAAGTTTACAGCCTGCGGTACGAAATTCGGTAGGAAGTCATGTGTAAGAAAACTTCCTTCAAATTCCTGCAAGCGTTGCAAAGTTGTTTACAAGTCACCACTTTCCCAACTCTACCGACACAAATAGGGGTGTGGGACCGGCCGTTGTGGCCGAGTGGTTCTAGGCGCTTCAGTCTGGAACCGCGCTCCTGCTACGGCCGCAGGTTCGGATCCTGCCTCGGGCATGGATGTGTGTGATGTCCTTAGGTTAGTTAGGTTTAAGTAGTTGAAAGTCTAGGGGACTGATGGCCTCAGATGCTAAGTCCCATAGTGCTCAGAGGCATTTGAACCATTTTTCTGTCCTTTCTGATATGTCTTCTAGAATAGACACCATGAGCTCATATATTTGATTCGCCTCAATAGGCAATGAACTCACAACCTTCACTGCAGATGCACATCATAGCGTTCGACCTCCAGCGGAAAATCAAAATCAGTGAGCATGGGGGATGGCGGGGACTGCGGACAGGTGGCGCTAGGCGGGAACGTGAGTCGGCCCGGGAGCGTGTCGAGGTAGTCCGCTCTCTTGCGATAAACACCGTAAATAGGAAATCCAGGGTTCGAGTCCCATTCCGGAACACACATTCACACGTAGCCGCTGATTCCGCATAAAGCCCCACTGTAGCGGATATCATTAGTTCCTTCCCTTTTCTCTCTCCCCCCCTCCCCCTCTACGTCTGACGGATCTTACCGTGAAATGCAACAGTTTTTTCCCGTATTCCGCTTGCGCGCGAGCTCGTCCTCCTCCCAGATTTTTCTCTGAAGATATCACTAAGTGTTCCAAATGGTCAATTAATGAAGAAACAGGACCATCCTGGTCAGTCTAACTCGCTATCGGAATGACCGTGCATCTTCATTTAGGTTTTCAATGGTTTTCATAAACCCGCCAAAGCGAATGCCGGAATGATCTTCTGAAAAGAACGCATCCGATTTCCTTCCCCATTCTGCCCCCCCCCCCTTCCCCCACCACTAACGTCCCCTACACTGTCGCCATCTAACTCTCGGTGCAACCAGTCCAAAAAAACTGCCTCTTTTTAAATGTTGTCTAGAACAGTATTTCATTTTGTTCTACCACTAAACTACACATTAGCGACATCTACCACGAGAACAATGATCTGTATGTAGTCTGCGCTAGAATTCCGTTAAGTCCGTATGTCCAATTGATACTACACTGAAGAGGCAAAGAAACTCGTTGTCGTCGTCTTCAGTCCATAGACTGGTTTGATGCAGCTCTCCATGCCACCCCATCCTGCGCAAGCCTCTTCATCTCCCAGTACCTATTGCAAATTACATCCTTCTGAATCTGCTTAGTGTATTCATCTCTGGGTCTCCCTCTGCGATTTTTATCCTCCACGCTTCCTTCCAATGCTAAATTGGTGATCCCTTCATGCCTCAGAACGTCTCTTCTTTTAGTCAGGTTGTGCCACAGAATCCTCTTCTCCCCAATTCTATGCAGTTACGTGATCTACCGGAGTAATCTTCAGCATTCCTGGAACACCACATTTCGAAATCATCTATTCTCTTCTTGTCTACTATTTGTCGTCCATGTTTCGCTTCCATACATGGCTACACGTCACACAAATACTTTTAGAAAAGACTTCCAGCTGACATTTAAATCTGTACTCGATGTTAACAAATTTCTCATCTTCAGAAACGCTTTCCTTGTCATTGCAAGCCTACATTTTATATCCTCTCTACTTCGATCATCATCAGTTATTTTACTCCCCAAGTAGCAAAACTCATCTACTACTTTCTCATTTCTTAATCTAATTCCCTCAGCATCACCTGATTTAATTCGACTACATTCCATTATCCTCGTTTTGCTTTTGTTGATGTTCATCTCGTATCCTCCTTTCAAGACACTGTCCATTCCGTTCAGCTGCTCTTCCAGGTCCTTTGCTGTCTCTGACAGAATTACAATGTCATCGGCGAACCTCAGAGCTTTTATTTCTTCTCCATGGATTTTTATTCCTATCCGAATTTTACTTTTGTATCCTTTAGTGCTTGCTCAACATACAGATTGAATAACGTCGGGGATAGGCTACAACCCTGTCTCACTCCCTTCCCAACCACTGCTTCCCTTTCATGCCCCTCGACTCTTATAACTGCCACCTTGTTTCTGTACAAATTGCAAATAGCCTTTCGTTACCTGTATTTGACCCCCGTCACCTTCAGGATTTGAAAGAGACTATTCCAGTCAAAATCTTTCTCTATGTCTACAAATGCTAGAAACGTAGGTTTGCCGCCGGCCGCGGTGGTCTAGCGGTTCTAGGCGCTCAGTCCGGAACCGCGCGACTGCTACGGTCGCAGGTTCGAATGCTGCCTCGGGCATGGATGTGTGTGATTCCTTAGGTTAGTTAGGTTTAAGTAGTTCTAAGTTCTAGGGGACTGATGACCACAGATGTTAAGTCCCATAGTGCTCAGAGCCATTTGAACGTAGGTTTGCCCTTCCTTAATTCATCTTTTAAGATAAGTCGTAGGGTCAGCATTGCTTCCCGTGTTCCAACATTTCTACGGAATCCAAACTGATGTCCCCCGCGGTCAGCTTCTACCAGTTTATCCCTTCGTCTGTAAAGAATTCGTGTCAGTGTTTTGTAGTCGTGCCGCGCGGAGTGGCCGCGCAGTTAGAGGCGTTAAGTCACTAATAGCGCGGCCCCTGCCGCCGGAGGTTCGAGTCCTCCCTAGGGCACGAGTGTGTGTGTTGTTATTAGCATAAGTTAGTTTAAGTAGTGTGTAAGTCTAGGGACTGATGACCTCAGCAGTTTAGTCCCTTATAAACTCACACACATTTGAACATTTTGCAGCCGTCACTTATGAAACTGATATTTCGGTGATTTTCACACCTGTCATCGCCTGCTTTCATTTGGATTGATATTATTATATTCTTCTTGAAGTCTGAGGCTATTTCGCCTGTCTCATACATCTTGCCCACCAGAGGGCTGAGTTTTGTCATGGCTGGCTCTCCCAAGGCTATCAGTAGTTCTAATGGATTGTTGTCTACTACCGGAGTCTTTTTTTTTTGACTTGGGCCTTTCAGTGCTCTGTCAAATTCATCACACAGTATCATATCTCCCATTTTATCTTCATCTACGTCCTCCTCTCTTTTCATAATATTGCCCTCAAGTACATGGGTATTGTGTAGGCCCTCTGTATACTGCTCCCACCTTTCTGCTTTGCCTTCCTTGCTTAGAAACTGGTACACCAGCCTAATATCGTGTAGGGGCCCCGCTACCACGCAGAAGTGCCTCAACACGATGCGACATGGATTCGACTAATGTCTGAAGCAGTGTTGGAGGGAACTGAAAGAGTAGGAGAGGATGGATATTTCTTCTGAACAATACGTTGCAAGGCATCCCAGATATGCTCAATAATACGAGGGCTATCCACAAAGTACATTACGTTTTGGAATTAAAAATAAATAAAGTATTGGAATTTTTTTTAAATTATATACAGATGAAAGCCACACTTAAATACTACTTTTCTACATAGTTGCCATTTAAATTAAGGCACTTATCGTAGCGACGGACGAGCTTGGAAATCCCTTCGTCGTAAAATTCGGCCGCCTGCACCTTCAACCACGTGGTTACCTCTTCTTGAAGCTGTGCGTCGTCATCAAAACGGTGCATAGCCAACCACTTCTTCATTGCTGGGAATAAGTGGAAGTCGCTCGGTGTCAGGTCGGCACTGTACGGCGGATGAGGAAACAACTCCCACATAAAAGATTCGAGAACTTCACGAGTGGCAGTTGCCGTGTGGGCACGGGCGTTGTCGTGAATCAGCAAGATCTTTGAGCCCAACTTTCCCCTGCGCTTGTTTTGTATTGCTCTTCTGAGATTGTGCAGAGTTTGGCAATACCTTTGAGAGTTTATTGTAGTGCCTCTTTCCAGGAAATCCACAAAAATGACACCTTTTCCGTCCCAAAAGACAGTCGCCATCACCTTCCTTGCCGACATTGTCTGCATGCATTTCTTGGGTTTTGGGGGGAAATTTGTGTGCCCCCACTGCACTGACTGCAATTTTGTCTCGCAGTTCACATGTTTCGTCACCAGTAACGATGCGATCGAGTAATGAGTCGCCATCGTACTCGTAAGCGTCCAAAAACGTTAACGCTGCAGCCATTCGCAGATTTTTTTGTGAATCTCTGTCAAGATTTTTGGTATCCATCTTGCGCAAAACTTGTGGTAACCAAGCTTTTCAGTAATAATTTCGTGCAACAGACTTCGTGAAATTTGTGGAAAACTCAGAGAGAGTTCCGTTACTGTGAAATTGCGGTTTCCACGGACCGCGGCATCGACTTTTTCGACAAGTTCGGCAGTCACTATGGTGGGTCTTCCACTTCGCTCTTCGTCGTGAACGTTATTTCGGCCATTTTTAAATTTTATGACCCATTGACGCACTCCACCTTCAGTTATTATGTTGTCCCCATACACTTCACAAAGCTGCAGATATATTTCTATCGGTGTACAGTTTTTTGCAGTCAGAAACCTTTTTACAGCACGCACTTCACACTTCGCGGCATTTTTCAATTAACGCTGACATTTCAAACTGTCACAGTAACTCAACGGAGTACAGAACGAACCTCTCACTAGCACGGCAGGATGCCGACTGTGCGGCGGAATGCCATGACACCAAGATGGCCGCGCTAGCCCCGCCCCTAACGGACACAAACGAAAACGTAATGTACTTTGTGGATAGCCCTCGTATTCATGTTTGGGGAGTTTGGTGGGCAGCGGAAATGTTTAAACTCAGAAGAGTCTTCCTGGAGCCACTCAATGGCAATTCCGGACGCGTGGAGTGTCGCATTGTCCTGCTGAAATTGCCCAAGTCCGTCGGAATGCGCAATTGACATGAATGGATGCAGATGATCAGACTGGATGCATACGTATGTGTCACCTGTCAGTCTCATCTAGACGTATCAGGTGCCCCGCATCGCTCAAACTGCACACTCCCCACACCATTACAGAGCTTCCATCAGCTTGGTCAGTCCTCTGCTGACATGCAGGGTCCATGGATTCATGAGGTTGTCTGCATACTCATACAGGTCCATCCGCTCGATGCAATTTGAAACGAGACCCGTCCAGCCAGGCAACATGTTTCCAGTCATCAAGAGTCCAATGACGGTGATGACGTGCCCCGACGAGGCGTACAGCTTTGTGTCGTGCAGTCAAGGGAAAATGGCTCCGAAAGTCCATATCGGTGATGTTTCGTTGAATAGTTCGCACGCTGACACTTGCTGATGGCACGGTACTGAAATCTGCAGCAATTTGCGGAAGGGTTGCATTCCGTCACGTTGAACGATTCCCTTCAGTCGTCGTCCGTCTCGTTCTTGCAAGATGTTTTTCCGGCCGCAGCGATGTTGGTACACTCGTGAAATGGCCGTACGAGAGAATCCCCACTTCATCGCTACCTCTGAGAAGCTGTGACCCATCTCCCGTGTGCCGACTATAACACCACGTTCAAATTCACTTAAATCTTGATAATCTACCATTGCAGCAGCACTAACAGAGCTTACAACTGCGCCAGACCGCAGTGCCGTATTCTGTCTGTTTACATATCTCTGTATTTGTATACGCGTGCCAATACCAGTTTCTTCGGCGTGTCAGTGTATATCACTAACAGTATTCAATGGTTCACAAGGAGTTCCTTGTATTGTAAACGACTGTTTTTGTACACGTTAATGTACCTGCATGCGTTACGCCAAACTTCCACCTTCTCAAAGAAAATTGCTTGAGCTGCAGATCTGGGATTTTCCGAGCGTCTTCGCAAGTTGGTGCCGATTTCAACACGGAGGGACAGCCACCAAAACTATACCAATCCATCTAACAAATATGGCATTGGATTACAGAACATGGTAGCGTCGTTTTCTCACTACTGTTCGTTCACTCACTGTTGTTTTTTTAATTAGCTTCCGATTTCGGATTAGGTAACATCTTCAGGCAGATGACCACTGTGATAATAAGCATTATGTAGCACCGCAAGTACATCCTGTTAATCTACCCCCACCCCTATGCTGTAATAGGGTAACATTATAGTTGCTTAGCAGTTGAATAAAAACGATATGTAATTGTCAAAATTGTCAACCGAGAGAACTTTCACAGTTTGAGTCAAGAATCGACAGATTAAAGACTTGATCATCTTCGCTTGGTTTTCTTCTTTGGCATCAGTTATGTATTAGGAAATGGGTTTATAACAAGAAACCTAGGTCGTGCAGTAATAATAAAGTCTGTGAAACGTATCTAAAACTGTTTCGTTCAGTTAACAGAAAACCAATAAACACAGCTGTGTAAAATAAATATAGGGAGAGAGTAGCCTTTATTCTCCAGAACAGAATACAGTATTTCAGAGATAGCACCCGTAATTTCCGCCGCTATGGAAGTAACAAGCTTATCAGCAGTGATATATTGTATCTAGTTGATGAATTGATTTGTGTAGACAGTGAACCATTCTTCATAGCCTGCATGACATTCAGTAGCGTAAGTGAAAATTGCAGCACCGAGAACGAATAGCCCGAATAAACACATTCTGGAGGACGTGTAAAAACTGCGTTCCAGCAGTAAGCGATAAAACTCTCAGAGAAGTGACGCATTCAGCAGCGGCCCCTCTTGTCTTACAGAAAGCTCTGCCAGTGGAAAGCACTCTGGCCCACTGGGAACGAGAAAACGGCGTCAAAGGTCGCAGTGCCAGCCAGCGTGTGAATGACGTCAGACGGGGCGGAAAGACCCGAGATACTTCGGTTCAGGCTATTTTGTTCACTGCTACGATTATGAACAGTGTGCGGAACCAGGGCATAGAAGAAAAGGATGCTCTATTACCAGGTTAGATACGATGTTTGGTAAAGATACTAATACATAAAATTAATATCGATAATATCCGTTCATTGGTGTCGGTACTTACAGTACGCAAGACAGTGATTAATCTTTTATTTTTAAGCGGTTCCTTATTACAAAGTACTTACTTAAGGTAAAAGGCGAAATCTGAAAATCATGTTTACATGGGCCAACTTTCGAATATAAAATGAAATACAAACGTAAGCTGTAAAAGAAAAATATTTCGAAATGAAACAAAGAAACAGATTTTCAGGTAATTTCGATATTGCATGACATTATTACTCGAAAAACGTTTTTCTCAATGAGAAGCCATGTCTATTTGACCCAAGGTTTCTCCTGTAAGCTATTTCCGGTAAGCTACCTAAAACAGTAAACATTCTGTGGTGTTTGTGAAAGCACAGATTTTTCTGTCTGGTGCCTGTGGATTCAGCTTTAAAGAAAAGACATTCACTAGGCTCAGAAGCTGCTATGGTTCAAATGGCTCTGAGCACTATGGGACTTGACTGCTGAGGTCATCAGTCCCCTAGAACTTAGAACTACTTAAACCTAACTAACCTAAGGACATCACACACATCCATGCCCGAGGCAGGATTCGAACCTGAGACCGTAGCGGCCGCGTGGTTCCAGACTGAAGCGCCTAGAATCGCATGGCCACACCGGCCGGCAGAAGCTGCCATGTTGAGTAAATTAATGCTATTTATGTAATTGGGTATTTTGTTCTTGTGGTCTCTAGTTCGAGGACTTGTCTGTTGCAGTTCTCCACGCTACTCTATCATGTGCAAGCCTCTTCATCTCTGTAAAACTTCTGCAACGCACATCCATATGCACAGGCTTACTGTACTCGCCTCTTTTTCTCTCTCTGAAATTTCTATCTCCCGTCACTACTTCTCTCCAGTACTAATTTGACGATTCCTTGTCGTCTGAGAATGCATCCTATGAATCAAACCCTTCTTTGAGTCAAGTTACACCACAAATTTATTTTCTCCTCAGTTCTGTTCGGTAACTCCTTATTAGTTAAATCATCTACCCATGTACCCATCTACTCTTCACCATTCTTCTGTAGCACCGCATTTCAAAAGATTCTTGTCTAAACTGTTTAACGTCCATGATTCACTTTCATACGAGGCTACACTCCAGACAAATACTTTCAGAAAAGATTTACTAACCCTTAAATCTATATTCGATATTAACGAATTTCACCTCTTCAGAAGAGCTTTCCTTGCCACTGTTGCCAGTCTACATTTTATTTCCTCTCTACTTTGACGATCATCACTATTTTGCTTCACGGATAGCAAAGCTCATCTACTACTTTTAATGTTTCTCTTCCTAATTTAATTCCCTCAGCATCGTCCGTTTTTATTTGACTACATTCCATTACTCTCGTTTAGCGTTTTTTTGTTCATGTTATATCCTCACAAGATACCGTGCATTCCGCTCAAAAGCACTTTCAACCTTTTTTCTGTATCTGGCAGAATTGTCACCGGGAAACCTCGAACATTTTATATCTCCTCCCTGAGCTTCAGTTTCTACTCCACACTTTTTTTGGTTTCCTTCAGTGCTTGTTCAGTGTACATGCTGAATATCATCTATATCAATCACTGCTTCAGTTTCGTGCCCTCGACTCTTATATCTACCGTCTGGTTTCTATACAAGCTGTAAATAACCTTTCGCCCCCTGTATTTTGCTCCTGCTACCTTCATAATTCCAAAGAGTATTCCGGTCAACATTGTCAAAAGCTTTTCCCGGATCTATAAGTGCTATAAAACGTAAGTTTGCCTTTCCTTATCTTGTCTTCTGAGAGAAGTCGTAGGGTCAGTATTGCCTCGCGTGTTCCGACGTTTTTCCGGAACCCAAATTGATTTTCCATTCTACTGTAAATAATTCGTGTCACTGTTTTGCAACCAAGACTTATTAAACTGACGATCGGTACTATTCACACATGTCAGCACCTCCTTTCTTTGGAATTGGAATTATCTTCTTGAACTCTGAGACTATTTCCCCGGCCTCACGTATTTTGCATGCAAGGTGGAATACTTTAGTAATGGCTGGCTCTTCCAAGGATATCAGGGAATGTCGTCTGCTCCAGGAGCCTTGTTACGGTTTGTCTTTCAGCGCTCTGTCAAATTCTTCTCGCCGTATCTTATACCCATTCTCATCTTTTCCTCTTCCTTTTCTGTAATATTGCCTTCAAGTTAATTTCCTTTTATAGCCCCTCTATATTTCCTTTAATCTTTCCCTTCTTTGCGAAGTACTGATTTTCGCCTGAGCTGTTTGTTCTCATACAGCTACTTCATCTTTTTCCTCTTTAATGTATTTATAGGCGTTATCTGCCCAGTCCCCAGTTACACATGCTCCTATAGACTTAAATTTGTCCTCTAGCCACTTCTGCTTAGCCCTTTCCATACTTCCTGTCAATCTAATTTTTTTGACGTTTATATTCCCTTGTTCCTGTTTCATTTGCTGAATTTTTATATTTTCTCTTTCCGTTACTTAAATGCAGCTTCTACTGTGAGGCCGGCCGCGGTGGACGAGTGGTTCTAGGCGCTTCAGTCTGGAACCGAGCGACTGCTACGGTCGCAGGTTAGAATCCTGCCTCGGGCATGGATGTGTTGATGTCCTTAGGTTAGTTTAGTTTAAGTAGTTCTAAATTCTAGAGGACTGACGACCTCAGATGTTAAGTCCCATAGTGCTCAGAGCCATTTTTTCTACTGTGATATCCAAAGATTCCTACTTTTGTTTTTGCCTATTTGATCCCCTACTGCCTTCACCATTTCATCTCTCGAAGCTGCCCATTAGTCTTCTACAAAATTCCTTTCCTCTGTTTCAGGCAATCGTTGCCTTGAAAGTCTTAAGGACCTCTGGTTCTTTAGACTTATCCAGGTCCCACCTCCTTAATTTCCTACCTTTTTGCAAATTCTTAAATTTTAACCTACAGTTCATAACCAATAAATTATTGTCAGAGTCCACATTTGGCCCTGGAAATGTCTTATTGTGTAAAATCTGGTTCCGAAATCTGTGTCCTACCATTATATAATCAGTGTAACCTCGTACTGTGTTCAGATCTCTTCCACGTATGCAACATTCTTTCATGATTTTTAAATCAAGTGTTGGCGATGATTAAATTACGCTATGTGCAGAAGACCAGGCGCTTTCCTCTTTTTCCCTTTTTTCCCCCCCAGTCCATGTTGTCCTATGTTTCTTCTTTATCTTTTCCTACCACCTAAATGCAGTAATTCATCACAGTTAAGTTTTCCTCTCCGTTAACTGTCTGAATGATTTATTTTGTCTCCTTCATTCTTTCATTTTCTTCACCATCTGCACAGCTAGTTGACATATAAATTTGCACTACTGTGGTGGGTGTTGTCTTTGTGTCTATTTTGGCTACGATAATGCTTTCATTGTGGTGTTCATAGTAGCTTACATGCATTCCTATTGTCTTGTTCATTATTACACCTACTCCTACATTACCCTAATTTGATTTTGTATTTATAATCCTGTAGCCACCTGACCGGATGTCCTGCCCATCCTGCCACCGAACTTCAGTAACCGCCTCTATCTCTGACTTCTAGCTGTGCGTTTACCTTTTCAAATTTTATAAGCTGTTTACCCGATTAAGGGATCTAACATTTCATGCTGCGGTCCATTGAATACCAGGTTTGCTTTTGCTGATGACGAGTTGCTTATATGTTTGGAATGCATTGTTAGCATTTGTTGCTGACGTATGTTCCTTGTAGACCCTTGGCTACATTTTAACTATTGCATTTGTATTGCATTATACCACACACATATGGCATACATGAGAATTTTCATGAAACAAGAGTATGGGTAGTTCAAACGGTTCAAATGGCTCTGAGCACTATGGGACTTAACATCTATGGTCATCAGTCCCCTAGAACTTAGAACTACTTAAACCTAACTAACCTAAGGACAGCACACAGCACCCAGCCATCACGAGGCAGAGAAAATCCCTGACCCCGCCGGGAATCGAACCCGGGAACCCGGGCGTGGGAAGCGAGAACGCTACCGCACGACCACGAGATGCGGGCAATGGGTAGTTACGCATATTAGAATGACGTAAAAAGTGTTGTACGCAGGGGTGAAGGCATATTGGACCACAAAATGTAATCATAGCACACCTTGTCCCCATTGCTGTAGCGGACGGTATCGCTTCATCCATAGTTTTACCAGACTTTCGAATCCTTCAGTGGACTCGCACTACCTGCTTCGCAATAGACTGAAATCGCAAGTGCCATTACGGCTGCTTGAACCACCGACAAACTGTACACTTCTTAGACTGCAACGGACACGTATCGCTGCCCCTGGTGCGCTGAATGACAGAACGTAATGCTTACAAATTGTCCCCCTCCGACCAGTACAGTCGGCTGCACGTGTCTTACACGTCACCGTGGTGGCAGCTATATGGCAGCATGCAATCGTGAGCGCTGCAGCCGAGGCTAGACTCCGCGTTTGAGAGGGCTTCGGGAGACTCATCAGGTGTGGCCGAAGGAATAACATTCAAATCCCTGACCGGAGTAATACACCGACGAGCCAAAACATTATGACCACCTGCTTAAAACTTGTCGGTCCATCTTTAGAACGCAATACGTCACCGATTCCGAGTAACATGGATTCGACAGTTTATTGGCAGGTTTGTGGAGGTATGTCGCACCAGATGTCCACACAAAAATCATTAATTTCCTTAAACAGCGGGCCGCTGATTTGTGTACACGGTGATGGAGCCAAACAGCGATCCTAATCGGTTCCATTGGATTCACATCAAGCGAATTTCGTGGCCAAGACAGCAGCCTAAGTACACCACCTCAAACCACTGTTGCACGGTTCTGGCTCCGAGACAGGACCGTTGTCGGCGGGGAAGATATCAAGCATGAAGGGTTGCAGGTGGTTCGCAGCTGTCAGTCTTCGACTACCACCGCAGGTCCCATGCGAGTGCAGCAGAATGTGTCCCATAGCAGAATACTGCTCCCAACACCCTGCGTCCTTGGCGCGCTGCACGTTTCGAACTGCCATTCGCGTGGATGACGGCGTTTGTAGAGACGAGCATCGACCTGGTGTAGCAAAAACGTGACATCCGACTAGGCGATACGTTCCCATTGATCCACGGTCCAACTCGACGGTCCGCTAGCCACTGCAATCGTAATTGACGATGTCGTTGGATCAACGTGTTGTTCAGCAATGTATGATGAGCGGTATGCTCCGAGACACTTAATGCTTGCGGTAGCATTGTGCTCTTTCGGCAGTCGCCACCCATGCTGCTTATCGAGCAGGAAAGCCTCCAAATCCCACGTTCTGTGAAGAGTTGTGGACATCCAACCACTTATCGCCCAGTGGTAGTTTCACTGTTGTTCATCTGCGTAGATGCTCACAACCCACTACGCAGTTTCAGAGATTCTCGTTCACAGGCGCTGGTAATAATAATATCATTTTTATCAAAGTCGCTTATGTCAGTAGGTTTCCCCATCTGTAGCCCGTGTCGCCGCTAGAATGATTCCCCATCCGTCTTTGATCCACTTCTATACTTCCCTTACCGTGCCACGATCCCGTAACGCCACCAGGTGACATCCAAACTCGAAGTGGGCAGTCGTCATAATGTTTTGGCTTATGAGAGTATATAGAAGAAACAAAAAGGAAATTGGTGAACTGCTAGATGGAGATCCGATTTGCATTAGGAAAGGTAAATGTGTCAGAAAGGAAGTTTTGACGTTACGCTTTTTAATAGAAGCAAACTTAAGAGAAGTCATGGTGCTTTAATAGGATTCATCGACATAAAAAATAGTTATTAAATTAGTGGGAGATGATTGAAATCGTCATCAAAATACGCTATAGCGTAAAGTGGGCAATATACAACATTTACTGTCTTCGCAGTAGCAGGTACACAAGTAACGTATGTTATACACTGTCTTTTGCAACTGTAATTAAAGTTTTATTTAGAACATATACATTTCGCTTTATTTCTAAGCATTTTTAGTGGTCACTGTAACAACTTTGTTTTCTTACAGATCTGTTTGTCAAGATCGTAAGCAGCTCTCACGTTTTATATCGCTACTATCAAACAGTATTAAATTACAATTATTACTCACGGTTGCAAACACATATGCTCGAGTTTTAGAACACACACTTCAGTGACGCAGTATATATCTTAGCTCGGTGTAGATGCAGTTACACCTCGTGTACGTTCTTCTGTTATTGCAAGGTGGGACCGTCCTTTGCTTATTTCCCTGTGGATCTGGATGTGTCCCCTCCCTCCCTCCCTCCCTCCCTCCCTCCCTCGAAAGGGCACGGCCGATTTCCTTCCCATTTTTTCCCTAACCCGAGCTTGGCCTGAGTTTCTTATTACCTCGTTGGCGATGGGACTAAAACTTTTTAATTTTCCTTCCAAGAGATAACAATAAGATCGAAAGACCAAGAAAAAATGTCCGGATATTCAAAATATTTATCGAGGAAAGACTGAAGAAAATAAGTGTTCACAAGTGGAATGAAAATTCAAGGTGAGAAGGTATTCATAACAATTTTTGCTACTGACATTGCTATCGTCCGTGTAGGTCAGGAAAAATTAAAAGTTCTCTTGAAGGAATAAACTATCTACTGAACACAGAATATCGATTGAGAATACACCAAATAAAGACGAAAGTATTGAGGTCTAGCTGGGGAGAGATCTGTAAAAAAAATTAACATTTTAATTTTTGACAGTGTAATAGTCGAAGTGATTGTATTGGGGGGCAAAATAACACATGACACAGAAAGCATGGACGACATACGAAACACACACCACATTCAAAGAGGCATGCCTCGCCAAAAGAAGTTTATTCGTATTAAATGTAGGTCTTAAAGAGAAAAATTGCGAGAAAATATGTATGGAGTAAGCATTATGCAAAGGTGAAACATGGGCTGTGGCAAAACCGCAAGAGAATCAAAGCATTGCAGAGGTTGTGTTGAGAAGGAATCTGAAATTAAGAAAGATGTTGAGGAATTAGGAGATTCTCTGCAAATTCGACGAGAAAGGAAATTGGAAAAGTCATCTAAACGAAGGGGTAAGATTATAGGGCCTGAGAAGACATCAGGAAGTAACTCTCATGGTACTAGAGGGAGCCGTAAGAGAGGAAAAGCGAGAACAGAAATCAGAATATGTAAGATAAATAATTTAGGACGTGGGGTATACGTGCTACCCTGATATGAATTGATTGGTAGGAAATAGATCATCGTGGATGATCTCTTAACAAAAGAATAAAAAAAACATGAGTGCGGGTATAAATGCTTATACAAGGCACATTTTGGAGCCTTCAGGCATCTTCACATGCTACATGTCAGGTGTATAATGCCCGGCAACATGTGGTGAGGAGTGCGCAAGCTGCCGTCGAAAGGATCACTGCTTCCCCGACTGGACATTCACTTAACATGTCGCCAGCCGAACGTGGCTGGAATAAGATTGGTCTGCAACTTGTTCAGCACGGTCCCCCAGAAATAACTATCAATTCTTTGCGCTTTGTAGAAGTGCTTACAAACTGCGTGGGTAAGATTCACCAAGAACATGTGCAGGCTTTCTCTGATTCTGTACCATGGCGTTTTGAGGCTCTGGTTGCAATTCGTTGGGACGTCACACGATACTTAATTTCTAAAGTCAAAGATAATACTTATTTTCGTAATCGCAGTCAGTTTTTCTCCCAAAAGTACCTATTATGTGGAATATCATTCATTTAAGTCAAGTTTTCCATCTACGTCTTGCAGTTTTCGTAGTCGGCAGACTAGTTTCGTCAGTTCTTCGGTACCGTGGGAGGTGAGAAATCAACACAGCACTTTTTTGTTATAAGACACACAGCGTATAATTATCTTCTGAATATTGTGGTTCTTAATAATTCTCGTGCTTGCAAGGATAAAAATAGAGAGAAATTCTTCCTTACGTAATTCGCAATTCATTTTATTTTACATATGACAAAAGCATGCTAATCAGTGGATCAATACATACATATAATATTTTAAGTGTATAAGAATTAAGTTGCCGAAATCTCCAAAACCACCCTCCGCCAATCAGTGGTGGTGGTGGTTAGTGTTTAACGTCCCGTCGACAACGAGGTCATTAGAGACGGAGCGCAAGCTCGGGTTAGGGAAGGATTGGGAAGGAAATCGGCCGTGCCCTTTCAAAGGAACCATCCCGGCATTTGCCTGAAACGATTTAGGGAAATCACGGAAAACCTAAATCAGGATGGCCGGAGACGGGATTGAACCGTCGTCCTCCCGAATGCGAGTCCAGTGTGCTAACCACTGCGCCACCTCGCTCGGTCCGCCAATCAGTAGTGTGTGTTTGTGGTGCTGCCCTTTGTTTCCCCGTTGTGCACTCCAGTGGTCGTGCGGGGATAGCTGTTGTGGTTCCCTGTTGCCAGTATGCGCTCTGAAAAAGCTGCACTGAACCGCATCATAGAAGTCGAGGTATTAACCGGAAAACGAAGGGGCAACTGATTATTCATACCACGAACTATACTCATTTCAGCTAACTGAACATTAAGCTTCTAAAAGCTCCAGTATGGTTAGCGTTCAGTATCATTATCAATAAATCACTTTCAAACGCAGCGGTATTATGGAGTGAATTTAAAAGAAAAACTGAATGCTATTTCTGAATATTTCTTTGAGTAAATTAGATGCTATACAAAGTCATTTTCGGGTACCGCCGTGTTTTTATAAATACACTGCCTGATAAAAAAAACTGAAGCACCCTGAAGACATAGTTGAATGTCGATGTATGTTCGTACTTAACGCGATATCAGCGAGCATGTAAATGCTTAGAGCTGAAATTTTCTGTGACGGGTTGAAAGGCCTCCAAGGCTGCATTAGTGTTGTTAAAAGGCCTGGTAGGGTCTACAAGGGAGCATAAAACAGCCTCAGACGTTGACTAACCATTGTGGGGGGACTCGGAGATGCTGCGTACTCGTATGAGATTGTGCTATCAGCACCTGACATAGTTCGAAAGAGATTTCATTGTTGGTCTCCATGTAGCCGGCTGCTTGAATCGTGCTGTGTCCAGATTTCTGGGGCGTTCAGATGTGACAGCAGTCCGATGATGGACTGCGTGGGAGAGCAGGCATACCCGTCGTGCAGGTTCTGGTCGACCACATCTTCGCACCAGAAGAGAGGATCACGATATTGTGCACCAAGCACATGGTAACAGCTTCTCGTCTGCGACTGGCATCTGAGAACAAGTGACGGACTGCCTCGGAGACTAGCAGCACGCGGACTAGGAAATTACCGTCCCACGAGTAAGCCGTCGTTAGTACAACTACACGTTAAGGCGTGACCGGGAATCGTGGACTGCCGATAAGGTAGCGCTCTCTTCAGCGATGTATCGCGGCTCAGCACTACCCCGGATGAACATCGTCTGGGATTATGACCGCGCCCTGCGGAGACGCACAGCGACGTTAGTCCTGGGCTCATGGCGCGGGGAGCCATCGGCTATGACTTCAGGCGACGGCGCGTGGTGAGTGAGGGAACTCCGACGACGCAGCAGTTTGTCACGGAGTCCCTGCGTTCTCATGTGTTACCACTCATGCGACAGTAACGTCGTGCCGTTTTTCAACAGGACAATGCTCGTCTGCGTGATGTTGAGGTATTCTCATGGTCAGCAAGATTCCCATACCTGTCCTCGATAGAACATGTTTGCGGATTACCTCCGTCATCAACTCCGTTCCATTGAAAAGTTTCCGGGATATCTAGGGCCAGCTTGTCTCAGCATACAACGGCGATCTTTGCAGACACTGTCAAATACAGACATTGCACTAAGGTAATGGCTGTGGCTGTACGAACTAGACACTCCTCAACTGCATCAGTGCGTATGTCCAAGCCAGAGAGGGTGCAACGTCATACTGATAATTAAGCCCATATTGCCAACCTCTCTGCAAATTTCGTTTGTCCACATAACCTTCTCAACCTCTGAAGTTTCATTTTGCTTCTTCCTCCCCTTCTGTGTGCGTCACTTGTTTTGTCAGGCAGTGAAAAATAAAATAAAAAATATTAACATGTGTGCGCAGTAGAGAAAAGAACGTTGATGCAGAGGTAAGAAATACGTCAGCACTAGAATCTACGGAAAGCCGTATAAAGTACGTAATACATGACACTACCATCACGAAGTACATTACAGCGCTGTATGAGGCCGAATAAGAATAAAAAACACATGGAAGATAGCACTTAAATTGCTGAAACGTGTGTAACTAAAATTTAGGACTTTCCCGCAATATGTTCATGCCATGTGGAGAGAAAAGCAAAGTTTTTGGGATACAGTGCGTGTTCAACAAACCAAGTTTAAAAGAACCAACCACGAGAAAGTAAAGCATTGTCACTTGTTCGTCTACAGCAGCTTTGTCATGGTTGTAATTCGTTCTTCTAGAATAACAGTAAGACCCGCACAATAAGCTAATACTGTGGATCAAACCTTCGCCAACACCGTTAGGAGGGAAGTAGTTCGACTGTACAAACCAAATCTGTTACTGGAAAAAGAGGAGGCAGTTGACTCGTCACTTCCCATTGCAACCATTTATGGTGCGGTGGTACATGACTCTGCACGATATCGTTCGTGGTTGAGATTAGGAGACGGGGATTCTGTCACGGACGTTAATTTTATGGCGTCCGCTTGTAACCCTCGGAAAGGAGGGTGACGTTGCTTGTGCTGCAGTATTTACGCGTCACTTCTGCGACAATAATCTTCAGTGTTGAAGCGATCTCGATTACTGTGAATTGATATCCGATCAGTAGTGAGTTACTGCTACTAATCATTGCCCTCAACAATGTCGCTTTAGGTTTTTCCAATACAATAACAACCATCGACACTACCGTTTCAAATAACTGCGCTCCAACGATCTGACCTCATTGTTTCACGACTCGCGGCAACAAATGCCTAATAAATTGCCTTGCGTACTGCTGGCCAACTTCTTTTACTGTGGTAACAAGCGTCATTTGCAGCCGACAAATGATCAGCGTTGGCAAGTCATAAAGACGCTGTATTACGAATCTTAAATAGCTGCATTTCTTGCATAACCATCTATTTGTTTAGCAAGGTGTCTCGAAAATGTACAGTCCCCTTTTCCGTTCTAGAATGTAATCAGAGGTTTTCCTGTGTTACGGACCTCCTGCAGTACAAAAATTTGTAGCATCACATGACTATACACTACATGCGCGTTTAGCACCTTACGCCAGATGGTAGTTATTCCCCACTCCTTGCCGCCGCTTTACGTCTGGTTTTTACAAAGATATATGTTTTTCATTTATTTGTTTTACTTAAGTTCAACTTTTATTTTTAGAACCAGTTTTTTGGTGCCCACATTTAAATTGGCGTGTGCAATTACTCAACCGTTTACGCTGTTGTATCACTGTACTTAGGTTCTTACACAGAAGAATGGACTGAGTGTTATTGAGTAATGTAACACTGCTTCATTCATTGAAGATGGGGAACAGTGTCCCACTTCTGTTAGTGATGGACTAATTTCATAAAACGAAAAAGATAGGTTCAATGTTTCTCATATTAAATTCACAGAATCCAAATTGTCGTTTCATGCCACACAAAGCTTTGCTGGTTTCCAGACCTTCTTCAACTAGATAGTAATACTTGTCGCTTACGCATTTGTTAACGGGGTATACATTGTTTGTCGATTCCTCTGAAGATTTGTAGTGTAAATGAATTAGTGTCATTTTAAATAGCAACACACTTCTAGGTACATATCGTTTTCATGCTGCAAGAACACAGACATTATATAATGCATGTTACTCTACTGTGTTTTCTGAATTAAAGAACGATTGTAATTTGCTGTAAATAATAAGTTAAATTTGCCACCACATTAAATGCCTCTTATGGCTGCCTCTTTGAAGGGCATTACTGACGTTAAAGCAAAACGCTTCAATCAAGCTACGTGTATGTTCATCTTTACAGATTTAATAGTTGATATCATACCTTTCTGGGACTAATGAAAAATAAATCAGCAGACTCGTTTTTTAATGCAATTCTCGATAGTAGTCAATAATGAGGGCAAAAGTAGCGCAAATATATTCTCCAAAAAGGTTCCAGAAAAATAAATTTCATGTCGTTATAGATACCATTGTTCCGGAACAGGCTTTTCTTCCGCATTTGCTGTAACTACTATTCATTTGAATTTGTTTTATAAAAATATTTACACACACAGCTATCATTTATTATTTTTATGAAGTATGTTTACAACTCAATTCAGGTTAAAAATGGCTCCAAGTACTATGGGACTTAACATCTGAGGTAATCAGTCTCCTAGAACTTAGAACTACTTAAACCTAACTAACGTAAGGACATCACACACATCCATACCCGAGGCAGGATACGAACCTACGACCGTAGAAATAGTGCGGTTCCGGATTGAAGCGCCTAGAACCGCTCGGCCATAACGGCTGGCAGTTCAGGTTAAGTTATTATGGAGCAGGGCGATTGACAATACGAACCCTTAAACACGAAGGCAATCTGGAACAACCAGGAAATTCTGGCGTTTTGATCGACAGACAGAAAGACAATGTATGGCAAATGACTTCGCAAGTAGGCAAATACAGTGCCTACAGAGAAACACCCAGAAAGGGAGAAGGAAACGAAATGAAACTTCACGAGTTGAGAGGGTATGTAATGTTATTTCAGTGATTGCAAAATCGAGTCAAATTTACAAAGAACTTGGCAAGATGAGTAAGTATCGTATTGCATGCCTCTGGGCTGGGTGCATGCACTGATTCCGTTGGGAAGTGTGTCGTAACGCCGTCGTATCCTCTCCTGCGGGCAAGCTGGAGCACAACGAACTGGTTCTTCACAGCCCTTACATTGGCACTACGGGGAAGGGAGAGAGAGAGAGAGAGAGAGAGAGAGAGAGAGAGAGAGAGAGCGAGAGAGAGAGCGCTGACGTCCATGCTATTCCCACACGTTCCGTCGGGAACAAAACTGGGATCTCCCTGGACACTGAAGTGCCTCAACGAAACGCAGACAGCCCATAAAGGTAAACGCTTTGTGTGGACGACCACTGTCCTGATGAAAATGGTACCACGATACCGTGCGGCGAGAGGTAACACATGAGTAGACTGGATGGCATCAGAGTTCCTCGGTTATTAGCGGCGTTGACCTGAAGTCATACGTGATGGCTCCCCACACCATGACGCAAGCAGTAACACCGCTGTGCCTCTGCAAATCATTAGAATAACGAGCCCTCTCCTCATGTTTTCGCCATACTCACCGACGTGGCTTATCCGGTTTTATGCACATCCTGACCACAGTGGGACACTTTAAGTAGCAGTCCAAGATTCTAGATATCGGCACCACACCAAAAGCCGCCGTTTGTGTTGTGCTGTGAGCGGCATCCTAGCCATGAGGCGGTAATTCCGTAATCCGGCTGCTGCTAGTCTCCGACCAACAGCGCAGGGTGACACAGAATGTTGTTCTCGGATGCCAGATACAGCTGTGGAGGGATTACGAATAGCTTGGTGCACAGTTCGGCGATCCATTTGGTGGTCAAACGTGGTCGGTCGGAACCTTGACGACCAATAGGCCTGCCTTCGTAATTCCATGCAGTCCCACATAGCGCCACTACCACGTACAACGCCACTACCACGTACAATTCCGGACAAACCCTGATATTGCACTATTCAACCAGGCGGCCAAATAGGTAGAAAGGGGCCTCTTTCAAACTCTCCTAGGTGCTGATTACGCTGTTTCACACGAGTATGCGGTACCTCCATGCCGTTCAGTGATCACTCATTAGTAGGAGAGCAGTGCAGATTCTAGATTTAAAGGGACACTTATCTCAAGATAACAGTATTTAAAGGGACATGATTTAAAGCTGCAGTAGTTATTGCGGGTTGTATCTGCGTGAGATAAAATATTTATCTCCGGTGTCAGGTTACACACCTGTACTATATAAATTAAAGGTCACTTGCACACTTATCTTTTATAACAATAGCATGGGCCTCTTCAGTCAAGGTCTGTGCGTGAAGAGGTTCAGGTTTACTATAAACAAATTACCAATAATTCTATAGCAGCAGTGTTAGTAAATAATGATATAACAAACTAACTAATAGTTAATATTCACAATTGTTTTTCGATTAATTATTTACAATAATTTTTTGTTTGTTAACACTATTTTTATGGTTTTATTAACGAGCTATTTGTTCCTGATGACATTTACACGACTTTTTACGAAGCTATGTTTCGCATATATATTTTCAAAGTTACATTTTACACTCTTTTGTTGGTATATTTGCAAACCCATTTTTTCTTACATGCATACATTGGTTTGATTTACAAAATTGTTTTCTGATGACCTATATACATTATTAACACTATCAGGCACAATAATAGCTTAACATTTAAGTTTCCCATTTTAATTTCTTGTTTTTCATTCTCTATACAGTATTTACAATTTCTTTCTGATCATTCTGCATACAATATTTACATTCCGCACAGACGTCTCCACTTACAAATAAATTAACCAGTCACACACTTGATCACTCAATGAACAGTGTGAGTACCGGAAGGTCGCGATCCCGCCCCCAGAGATGAGCCGTTTTTGCCGTGACGCTACAGCCCTACTTACAGCTGCAGTGTACTCATGATCTGTCGATAAAAAGACCACCTGACGCACCATATGTGCAGCACTGGGGCACACACCTCTCTCAATTTTCTATCGAGATAGCCGTTGAGACCGCAGGATGCACGCCCTTAGCCCTCCTCTGTGTGGCATGCATACACTTTCGACCTGTGCTCTACAAATACTTGACCCTTTCACCGATTAAAATACTCTTCTTCTTTCTTTTTTTTTTAGTCTATCTACTTTTCAGATCATTTTATGCGAGGTAACAACTGTTCATGTTTGTTTCAATCTTTGTGGGCCTCTTGGGCCTCTTCCTTCATAGGAACTGCCTTCCCATCTGGTTAGATGTATTTCTACATCCACCGTCCTAATTGCATAGAGTCGAACAAAATCTATGAAATGCTGTTACCGTCCGTTCATTCAACGTGGTCTTACGATTTTAGTTTCTTTTCCAGTATTATATCATTCATATTGGACACATTTAGTTTCTTTCATATGACATTGATTCTGTTCCATCCAACAGCATATAGCCTCCACATATCTTAAGACTTCCATCTCACTTCCTCTTGTTTGATGTGTTTGAAGTCCAGTTCTCGCTGCCCTGTGTTACCACGGAGACTATCAGCACCTTATAAAACTAGTTCTTTAAAATTTCATTGTTTTGGTATTTCAGACAGATGTAGTGGTGATTAGATGTAGTGCTGAAGCACACAGAAATACCAATATTTTAAACATCTGCATCGTCTATCCGTAAAGCGAAATCCATACATAGCGAGCGTTGACGCATTCAGCACATAGCGAGGCGCATGCAGCACGATTCCGTTGTTTCCACTTAAATTCTGGCAGAGCAGTCATTATGGTACTGGCCTGTTTTTCTGGGTTTGGTTTCGATTCGCTTGATTTAGCTTCTGTCACCACGAAGACAGAAATCGTACGGCCTGCTGTAGACAACTCAATTTTGAAGTTGCCTCTCTTCACCACTAATATAAACATAACCTCTAATTACCAGAACAGAGCTGAATGTCGGTAAGTGAACGACGTTGAATGGTTGACTAGGGTCTTGGCCTCGGTAGTGCCGAATATCTCTGAGTACCAATCAACAGTGCACCAGGATTGCAGAACTATTCGTATTGTAGAAAGCCTGGAAAAGATACTAGGCCACATGTGCACTGAAATACATATCCTATGTTCATTCCGGTGTTCTTTTGCACAGAGACGGTGAGGTCCCTCTCTGCTGAAGACTAAGAAATTAGTCTCTTATACTGTGTAAGAATACTTGACCATAGGAGTACCGTCTGAGAAAAAAATGAAATGTTGTGTGGCTAGGTCGCCTGATGCAAGTCTTTTGAGTTGACGCCACTTCGGCGACTTGCGTGTCGATGAGGATGAGATGCTGGTGGTGATGATGATTAGGACAACACAACACCCAGTCCGTGAGCGGAGAAAATCTCCGACCCAGATGGGAATCGCACCCAGCCCCTTGATATGACAGCCCATCGCGCAGACCACTCAGCTATCGGGAAGGAGGGGGGGGGGGGGGGGTGGAGGAGGGGGCGGGGACCACTGTCAGAGAAATTTTATGTTACATCTATAATCTTTTAGCGGTGTCTGACTTTTCGTGCGTCCTGGCTGTGGCAGCTTTGTGTGATTCTCTTTGCTTAATAGGTGGAGTCCATTTTTTCAATAACTTTCTATTTACTAAAAACTGTTAAGAGTGTTAATAATTCTACACTGAAGAGATAATATCAGTCAAAATATTTTAATGCGATGTATCTTGTGATTGTGTTTTTCACTAATGTACTGGATTATTTATAATAATCTCTCGATTTTAGTACTATCATTATTGCATAAAGCATCACAATAAATTTCTTCACATTTCGTAGTCAAAAAATCTGGTTTATATGTTCCTCATGAACACTCATTTTACTGTGACACTTGTTCTTTTGTAATTATTTCTCTCGCCAAGCTTTATAGATGTGTCTATTTGGAGAGAGCGTTTGCTGTGACAGGCGGAAGTATTTTGTCAAAAGCCGAGCGTTCTTTTCTTTTCTTGCTTCCTATGTAATTACCTTTTCGAAAAATGGCCATTGAATTAGTTTCATGGCTATGAACTTTTTCTCTGTCTATTCTGTAGAAACTAATTGTACGTTTATATTTTCTCTACCTGTCAAACGGGTGGGGGTGGAAAAAAAAACATAACTGACCGCGCAAGAATACGCGGAGAACTTGTGTCCTTCCTGATCCCCCCTTGACAGTCATCAAGGGCGAAACCAGCAAAAGGCACAGGTGGTCAGTTACCCCCGCCGCTCCCTCCGGTGAAAAGGAACCTTCGCAGACGAAACTCTAATTCTCCTTCGCAAAACAGGCCGCTGTATCTATTGAGTATCAGTTGGACCGTTTGAGAAAAGGCATAACATGTGATGCACATTAACTTCTACCAAGTGCACCCAGAGTTGTTTGTTGTTAAACTTCTAAAATACTTCGTCATTAATTTTTATCCTAACATGAGTTGTCCCCCGCCACTCCCCTTGCTCAGATCCTAGGTACACATTTGGTAATCAAAATCAAGTACCCCGAAGTGGAAAATCTGTTGTGTAAACGGTTACTGAGGTGGCCTGTGTAACTATTCTCCTGCTTTTAATTTATGGCGCGTACTGAGGCACATAGACATTTCACCTAGGTCACAGGCGGATGAATTACGTAACTGAGTGGATAATTTCTGCACAAAGTCCCTTTGGCTATGTCTTGTAGATAGGCTTACTGAGTGTTGTTTTTTCTCAGAGTAGCGCTTGCAACCTATGTCCTCAATTATTTGCTGGATGTGTACGAATCTCTTTCTTCCTCTACAGTTTTTGCCCTTCACAGTTCCCGCTAGTACCATGGAAGTCATTCCCTGATGTCTTAAAAGATGTCCCATCATCCTGTCCCGTTTCCTTATCAGTGTTTTCCACATATTCCTTCCTCTCTGATTTTCCGCAGCACCTCCTCACTCCTTACCTTGTCAGTCCACCTAATTTTCAACATTCCTCTGTAACACATCTCAAATGCTCAGATTCTCTTCTGTTCCGGTTTTCCCACAGTCCATGTTTCATTGTCATACAATGCTGTACTCCAGACGTACGTTCTCAGAAATTTCTTCCTCAAATTAAGGCCTATGTTTGATACTAGTAGACTTCTCTTGGCCAGGAATGCCCTTTTTTCTATTGCTAGTCTATTGGTGTCCTCCTTGCTCCGCCCGTCACTTCTTATTTTACTGCCTAGGTAGCTGAATTCCTTAACTTCATCCACTTCGTGACCATCAGTCCTGATATTAAGTTTCTCGCTGTTCTCATTTCTACATTTATTCTCAATCCACATTCTGTACTCATTAGACAGTTTATTCCGTTCAGCAGATCATGTAATTCTACTTCACTTTCACTCAGGATAGCAATGTCATCAGTGAATCGTATCATTGACATCCTTTCACTTTGAATTTTAATTCCACTCCTGAACCTTTCTTCTATTTCCATCATTGCTTCTTCGATGTACAAATTGAACAGGAAGGGGAAAAATCGACACCACTGTCTTACACCCTATTTAATCCGAGCACTTCGTTCGTGTTCGTCCACTCTTATAAATCCCTCTTGGCTCTTGTGCATGTTGTGTGTTGTGTCTAGACAAGACAGCCTAGACACAATGAGTGGAAGCCGAAAGGCACGCGCTAAGCCAAAGCAGGGTGCGTGAGGTCTGAAACAGGTTACGTAATGAATGCTATAAAGAAAAGTACGTAGCTTCTGGAATACTTAACTTTAATCCATCCTTTTGGTACATCTGGAGATTGTGGCGATACAAGTGAGACTCTTTAGATACATGCAATGTTACTAATGGCGCCACTCCTGAACCTTTCTTCTATTTCCATCGTAGCCATTGACTTAGCTGAAGGCTATTCTAACTATCTGCTCGGCAAAGGAGCGAGGCTTCGTCAGTGTAGTCGCTAGCTACGTCGTCCGTACAACTGGGGCGAGTGCTAGTCCGTATCTCGAGACCTGCCTTGTGATGGCGCTCGGTCTGCGATCACACAGTGGCGACACGCGGGTCCGACATGTACTAATGGACCGCGGCCGATTTAAAGCTACCACCTAGCAAGTGTGGTGTCTGGCGGTGACACCACATTGTGTATGACGCGTCTCTCCGTATAGCTTACCCCTATTTTTCTAATAATTTCGAACATCTTGCACCATTTTGCATTGTCGAAGGCTTTTTCCAGGCCGACAAATTCTATGAACGTGTCTTGATTTTTCGTTAGTCTTGCTTCCATTATCAGCCGCAACGTCAGAATTACCTCTCTGGTGTTTTTATCTTTTCTAAATACAAACTTATCATCTAGAACATCCCCAATTTTCTTTTCCATTCTTCTGTATATTATTTTTGTCACCAACCTGGATGCATGAACTGTTTAGCCGATTGTGCGGTAATTCCCGCACTTGTCAGCTCTTGCAGCCTTGGAAACTGGGTGGATCATATTTTTGCGAAAGACAGATGACATGTCGCCAGACTCATACATTCTGCACACCAACGTGAATAGTCGTTTTGTTGCCATTTACCCCAATGATTTTAGGAATTCTGATGGAATGTTATCTATCCCTTCTGCCTAACTTGATCTTACTGATTGTATAAATGTCTCGATTTTTCAGTATTTTATGGTTTTGTCGCTTCCTAATGGGAAAACCAGATCAGTGACGAAATCGGTGCAGAGGAAGATTTTAAGTAGTGGAACGTAGATCGGTCCCTAGTCTACTACAGTTTGATGGACGTACTCGTAATTGTACCGAGAAGCGTCTCAAGAGTGTTGAATCTGAGGGCCTGAAGTGTGACCCATAAAACACATTATGGAAGTGATTCGGAAACATCCTACAAGGAAACTTACGAGCAATTTGAACGGAAAGTTAATTAGTTTCAATAAACTACAATTAGTCAAAGGCGAAGACGTTGTGCCAACAGAGTGAATATTATGCAGGTCATCCACAACAGTACTTAAGGATGAAATATGCTCTCTGGAAAACTGTTTGTATCAAGAGAATTAAGTGGATAGTTTTTACTCCGGAAACCCTTTACTGCTAGACAGAGAACTTACCTCCATTCCGTCATACGTCCAATTTCTAAGAAGCAATAAAATGAGGATAAGTTGCTGTAGGGTGTGATCGAAGAAATTCAATGCTGAATAAAATCTACCTTAAGTAATTTTTTTATCAATGTGCAGTATATTTTGGGTTAACTGGAAATTCACTTCGTAAATAAAAAATATGTGATGATATGCTGAACGAAAAAAACTGTACTCATAATAGCAAATTTTGTATCAGTTGTTCAGATAAATAAGGGAGCACACAGGAAAACAGCACGCAGTTTACAAAATGTAATACCTCTCTAGCAAGCGGAAAGAAGTATTCCCTATCTGAATCGCCAATGTGGGAAAGTCCTTGCAACATCCTTTCTTGTGCTATCAAAATTACTCCTTTTTATTGACGTTTTGTACCAGCAAAGAAATAACACACAATTAAGTTCTTGAGCGTGCATACTGATGAAAACAAACTGGAAAATCCATAAAGTAGACCTCCTACGACTTTGTTACAAAGTAAGCAGTCGATTACAAGGCCTTTTTCTTATACATTACTGAAATTTATAAACAGCTGCTCCAAAATTCCCATCAAAAGAAGTTCGTTAATTACGAACCTGTAAATGGCCAGTACGTGCCCATATAAAATTTATATACGTCTATATTGTCACTGAATGCGAACGGTCTTGCCACAGTGGTAACACCGGTTCCCGTCAGCTCACCGAAGTTAAGCGCTGTCGGGCTGGGTTAGCACTTGGATGGGTGACCATCCGGTCTGCCGAGCGCTGTTGGCAAGCGGGGTGCACTCAGCCCTTGTGGGGCAAACTGAGGAGCTATTTGATTGATTGAGAAGTAGCGGCTCCGGTCTCGTAAACTGACATACGGCCGGGAGAGCGGTGTGCTGTCCACATGCCCCTCCATATCCGCATCCAGTGACGCCTATGGCTGAGGATGACACGGCGGCCGGTCGGTGACGTTAGGTCTTCATGGCCTGTTCGGAAGGAGTTTAGTTTTTTAATATTGTCACTGACCCCGCAGTCTTGTTTTCGGTTGACACGTTGTACATCATAACGTTTATCGTGAATGTCATCCACGGAACGAACTAACTAAATAACATCTTTTATTGTTTTCGCAGTGTGTCGACCTTAATCGAAAAAAAATGTAAATGTTACGCGAGGAAGGCACACAAGATGTTCTTTACATCTCATCTGTACATTCAAATATCTTCATGCCATGTATATCCTTCATAATAAACTTAAATTTTGACAAGAACATCATGTTTTTTCTCTCGCGGAAATGATTGGATGTGGCTGGAAAACTAACGGAGTTGGTTGATATAATAAAATAGCTTGGTCTCACAGCAGAAAAGATAGTAATAAACATGTATGTAATATTTACTTCATAATGTTATGCACCATTTACATTCTACTCTTAGAAAATGTAATTAAAAATTATTATGAAATAATTTATTTTGTAGTCCTTGCAATTAACAAGTTTAAAAAATAATTGCCAAAATCGGACCTTTTCTAAAAAATCAAAGTAGTATTAACCAAAGTTGGAAAAAGGGTATTAAATCAGAGAAAACGTAATCCCGATTCAGTGCCGCACTTCTTAGGTGGTGGGCTGGCGGTGCATCGCCAAGACTCGGGGCACATAACGTGACCCCAGTGGACCGCGGTTTTCCATTTGTTAAAGATTATCGATTTTATCTTGATATGCTTTGGACTTCATCAACCTCCAGGTGAAGATGCCCACTGAGGTCACATCTGGCGAGCTGGGAGCCCAAAGTCTTGTCTATGGACGGCCAGTGTGTCTGCAAGGAAAAGTGGCATTCATGTGATCGTAGGAGGCAAACAACAGCAGCTGTCCTTTCTTCTGTTGTGTTTATTCTTTTGTACTGGCAGAAAGAAAGTCAAAATTTTTGACGATAAGTTACAAATAGTAAGAGACTTCATGAACACGTTACATATAAAGATAAAATAAAATATAACATCATCCAGAAGTAAAATGAATTTATCTGCTATAGGATGTTCTTGTAGACTTTCGTTCTGACAATTATTTTTTTAAAAGAAAAAAGACCTTCTTTTTAGCAGAAATTTTGTCTTTGAAAAGATGTTCAGTGTTATTTCCTTCCGTCAGTTGTGCGACCATTTTTCACAAGACACTACTCCTAAGTCCGAAGAGAGAAGCTTCCATAGCAAGACAATACTAAAACCACTCTTCAATAGATTTACCCAGCATTTTAAGGTCCTTTTCTTCTGCTGTATCAGGTGTACCATACTTCATGTTTAATAAGCTCGTAAGTTTTGTTTCTGGAACATTAAACTGTTTTCTGGTCTTCTTCCAACCCATCTTTTTCTTAACTGCTTCAATAATCTGTAATTTTAGAGAGACTCCACTTCTTTGATCAATCTTCCTCATTGTTGTTATGAATGAAAACATAGACGACACTGGTGTAATATTCTAGAATGTTTTTTATTTCACAAACCAGTTTCGGACGTTACGCCATCATCAAGGACAAAGATAAATATACCATGGAGTGAAAATTTCGTCGTATCAAATATTTTAAACTAGCGCAGCTACAGAGTATCTCCGTTTCCAAAGCTGAAAATGGTTGGTTAGTTAGGAATAAAACGAGAGGAATTATTTCAGTCAAAATGCGATGTTATCTCTCTCCGTGAGTGAAGACAACTTCCAAATTGAATAAAATGCAATCAAGTAGCATCAAACAATGGCCACCGTCTTACTTTGGTGGACGCCATAATGCACAAAAAGCAAAAATAGAAGGTGGGCTCTCGTCATCACCATGTTCTCGATCCACCAACTCTAAAACGCAAGAAATGGTACACAATTCCATATTTAGGGGAAGTCTCACACAATGTCGCCTGGAAGCTTAAAACATCTTTTTCGTTCACAACACTATTGGACACTGCTTCAGCTTATCCCTTCAGCTGCGGAAAAGAGCAGAATATACAAATCAGGAGCAATGAAACTTTCCCAACACAGAAGCAGCCAGTTCAACAATTGTTGCTACATCTGATCCACAAACGGCAAGAATTTTCAACAAATTCGCTTTTGATCAAAAGTAATTACATTTAAGAAAATATTCATGAATTAAAAAAATCAAGTGAAGTGTTTGCGAATCATTAGGCTCCATACAAAATTGGTCCATGTCAAGGAAAGTACATACGATAATAAGAACGGCCAACAACAGAAATATATACCGTTCTTATCATACGTGATATATGTGTTTATATCCCCTTGCTTTCGGCAGAGTAAGCTGCATTTATCCGCATATTCGAAAGTATTTGTTCATGCGTAAGTCGTAGTGTGTGTCACTGAATCAGCGAGATACTGTTGTTTTTGCATTTATTTCACGATCATTCATGTCTGTTGATCATTTACTAATGCGTGCAACGCAGAAATATAATA
Organism: Schistocerca americana; assembly: GCF_021461395.2. Taxonomy (NCBI): domain Eukaryota; kingdom Metazoa; phylum Arthropoda; class Insecta; order Orthoptera; family Acrididae; genus Schistocerca; species Schistocerca americana. The sequence continues at coordinate 198,119,479 of NC_060126.1, read as the reverse complement.
ATTATTCCGTTAATCAAGTTTAAAAATAATTAAAAACAAAGTTTAATTTGACGACTGGCTTTCTAACCGCTAGAGGCGCTAGTCTCTTTTCAAGAGTTAGACGATAACAACTTACAGAGCACTATCGCGACCGTATGTGTGGGAAACCGAAGAACAAACCGAAAGAAGTAGTAAAGTAAGTCTGAAATGAATGTAGTTTCCTACATTTCTCTGTTAGTTCTTTACTTTGGTATACCTTCCTGCATAAATAATTTTTTCTTATTTTATTTTCATTATGTTAACAATACATGTCAGTATAGTCAAAGAGCATAAATGCTTTTATGTATCTGTATGTATCTTTGCTATCAGAGTTTGTTTTTGCTACCGAGACTGAACAATAATGTGATGGCGTCGTGAGGAAACAGAACGCTAACCGTTGACTTGTGGCATGCCTGGTCTGTTAGGTTTCGTACGTATAGACACAAAAATTTACATAATATGTGCACCGTATCGTGCGAACCATAAAAAGATGTGCTCTCTGCTTCATGTGTGGGTGAACTAAGACAGTTTTTGCGTATGTAATGGATGCTCACTGTTTAAGCAATGCGAGTGCACGATACCAGTTTGCACATTTTCAGGACTCTACTTGGGCACGACTAATTCTTGATGCGTGTCGTTTCAATCACTGAACTAAAATGTTTAGGGTGTGCCAAGGAGTAGAGCATTGTACAGACAAGTATACTCCGTAAGTACGTCTGCCCCGCATTTCAAATTGTGCACCCGCTGGAAGTGTCGTGGCACGTCATCAAGCTTACTATGACAGCTGTAACAGTCTCATCCTTAACCGCATAGAATGCATAACTGATTTGGAGGCAGAATTTCCTACACAGAATCGTCACCACACTGTCTCTGAATTCTGCAACGAGGTGAGATGCACACAAAACGGGTATGTTTCAGAAAGACTTAAATGCAATCAGGCTCTCTCTTAAATCAAATATAGCGCCTCTTTTCTGTCTTACAAAAGAATGCTACTAAAGCTGTAACATTGAAATTAGTCGACCTACAACATCATCATTGTAACAATACCATTATATAAATTCATGTATCTACTCCACCTTCTTCCTATAATTTTTCTACTGTTAAGTAAAGTAAAAGTTAGACTTGCTCCCCTTAAATGTATCTGACCAATTCCATAGATTTAAATTTATCACTTAGTAAATAAATGTCAGATGAATATATCTGTAACCCGTTATTATACGGCGTGTGGTCGAACCCACCATAAATGTGGTTTGTTCTGATTAGTCGAGAACCTCAGCCCGCAAGGTATTCAAATTTGATAGCTGATGTGTACATGATTGTGGCTGTTTGTCCGCAGTTTTACGCTAGTTGTATGGATTGGGTGCGTCAGTATCTTTCGAGTAATTGAGTGCATTTCTGAATATATGCATACTTATTATTCAACGTGGTCCTTCAAACTTGCAGCAGCTATATTTAATGACAGAACCTAGTTTTTTTACATGTATACGTAAAAGTGCAGGACAATTATATGAGCAGTGTTTCTTTGAGTCGAACAGTAAATTTTATTCTTTCGGCGCAGAATCCCACACACGAAATAAGTCACTTATCTTTAACACAATTCATTCAGTGTAACATATCCAGATTAGGCCATCACTTGATAACACGGTCATTTGCACTACTTAAATTTAGATCGACCATTTCCGTTGTTAAACCCAACAACAAATGAAAACATGAAGGAAATGAAATTGATTAAGTTGTGAGCCAATCTTTTTATTAAGACCGATTATGATACGCAACCAATTTCACGCCAATATAAATAGGCACCAATACCTTTACAGCAGCGAAAACGTTTATCAAAAACTAAAAGATTCTCCAGAATCAGCGTGTCCTCTGGGTCTTAAGGACACCAATATCGGATGCAACGCGTGACATCCATTAATAACCAGGCAAGAAAAAGGAAACAGTTATGTTAAGAAAAATACAGTGACTATTTGAGAAAGGCTGCTGCCAACCTCAAGAGCTGACCAGAATGTTGGCACTACATGTCCAGCACCATTGCACAGTTAAGACTTTCGAGCGATAATTTGTAACTAATTACGACAAAACTTATAGTTTAGTAACAGTTTAATTTAGACTCCCACTAACCTATAGGACGTATCCAGGACCACTGAAAGCCAGTACATCGTCCTTATATTTGTTATGCAATAATTTTAAGAGACAGGCCTACATCAACGCATTGAGATGTCGCTGAAGAAGTAAATCAGCAGATAATTTACATGCGTTGTTTTCTTCCTGACTGGTTGCCCTAAGACGACAAAGATTTTCAAGTTTTGCATTTTTCGAATGGTTCACATTCCATGAAAACTAATTACTTATTACCTGCCCCATTTTGTATATCAAAACACTGGCGTCATCGTACGATGCAGTCTTTTCAAGATCAATGTCGGTACGTTGTTTATTTTCAAATGCGCATTGTAGTTTGAGACGTAGTTAGTTAAGGTCTGTGGAATTTTGTACGGTAGACCAGTTCTGTGAATGGTCTCAGACAATTACGACAGCCAGGAGTTGCAGATTGGCCTAAGCCGTGCCCTCCCTTCATGGTGCCGCAGTTCCACGTAACTACCAGGACATTCGCAACTGCAAAACCCTCCTCGAATAAATTACAAATTTTTAAGGGTTGTTACCGGGCTATCTGGAACTGAGTGAGCCAGATGGATATTGACACACTGCGGGTCCTCGGCCACGGAGGCAAGTACATTATATTTAATAATTCAGAAATAATCATGGAGAAGCTAAGAAAATTAGATGTTTTGCTTTGTTTCTCGCAGTCGGTTTTAACAGAAAACCAGGAACGGCAGCGGCACGAGTTTAGACTTTACCGACACCTACCGCCCAAAACCAGGATGAGTGAACATTTAAAACATTATACAAATGGTTTTCTTGTACTGATCATGAATTTTCGGATTTTACATGCTCTGCCTGCTGACTCTGACAAGAGGCAAGAGGTTTATTGTTACTGCAAGATTCCAGGGATACTCAAAGAGTGTTTTTTTTTTCATCTCATTATTTGCGATTGTTAAGCACAAGATAAATAACGTACAGAAATAAGATGCAGTGCCGGTCGCCAACATAGATATCTACAGGAGATAACTTCATACAGTAACTAACTTTAGTTTCTTACTAAAACTATGCCAGTCGTATGATCGTTCAGACTCGCACACAGAACTAACAATTGTGCGGACACCATGATGCCAACAATAAAAATAAGATAGCCTTGAATCGCTAAGAATCTCTTGAAACTTTTTAGCGTACATTATTTTGGATCGAAGCAGAAATCTCCCTCGCGTCTACAAATCCGCCTTTTCCCACTCTTGGAGCAGTACTGTTTCAAATATTTCATACAGCAAGAGTTGAATGTTCACGATCAATGTTACTATGTCGTACCGGCAACAAGCAGTTAGAAGCAGTTCGAGGTGCATTCTGAGACCAAGGCTCACACCGCCCTACTCACCGATGTGACGCTCCTCACGACAGAGCAAGTAGTCACTCACTTTTATACGAAAAGTAATCTGTAACTAAAAGAGCAATTTCCGAAAGACCATTCTGATTATATGCACAATGTCAATGATGGAACAATGTCAATTTTGAGAGGTACAGATTTTACGAGCGTTTACCTGCATAACAATTCTGGCGTTCGATCTGTCTTGTGCTAAATATGTGAAGGGATGAACCATTTAACTGCTAAAAAAAGGATAACTACATTTACGAAGGTACATAACATACGTAGTCCTTTACATTTCAAACGACCCCATTTTATAGTGATTTACGAAGTTTCAAGAAAATAAAACCTGTTATAAACTCGATATTACAACTGTTCTATAAGCACTTTTAGCTAGTTGAGACTTTGGTAAGACAAGCAGAAACAGATTGTGCCGAATAAAATAGTAGAAGTTTGAAGATGACAAACAGGTTCACCAAAGTAAAAAATGTTTAAAGTTAAACTCAAAATTAAAAAACGGACTACCATAATTGGTGAATCAATACATGTATGCATACATACGTTAGAAAAAGTAATTAAATTATTGTAACATATATACGTCTACATATGTACAAACTTATGTACATTCATTCTGTACATACAAAGGACTTTTATATGTTCATATATACTCAACAAACCGCCATGAAGTGCACGGCAGAGGGAACGACCCACTGTACCAGTTATTAGTTTCTTCCTGTTCCGTTCACGTCTAGAAAGCTGGCAGATGGTTGTGTGAATGCATCTGTGCGTGAAGTAATTATTCTAATCTTATCCTCACTATCCCTATGTGAGCGATACGTAGGGGACTATATTCCTACAGTCGTCATGTAAAGCCAGTTCTTGAAACTTTGTTATTCATCAAAAGTCTTCCAGTTCAGCTCCTTCAATATCTGTGTGAATTCTCCCATTAACGAAACAAACCTGTACCCATTCATGCTGCCCTTCTCGGCATATATTCAGTATCCCACGTTGCTGCTATTTGGTACTGGTCCCACACCCCACACACTTGAGCAATATATTAGAGCCGGTCGCGCGATTGTAAGCGCACTCGTTTGTAAACTGATTGCACTTCCCCAGCACTCTACCAATAAATCGCAGTCTGCCACTTGCTTCACCCACAACTCAGCCTAAGTGATCATTCCATTTCGTATCCCCCCTTCAAAGTATTACACACAGGTATTCGTATGAGTTCGCAGATGTCAACAGTGACTCATTGATATTATAGTCATAAATCTTATTCATTTTCAAATTAACCATTTTTCCGTCTCATGATTGTGATAGCAGTTTAAATTTATGTTAAGTTTATAGCAGTTTTAATCGATTTTGACCTAAAAAGGCGTACATTGGGCCTCCTGTGAGCTGCTGAAAGCAGAGGATCTGCCTTTTGTGTGTGTCTGTGGTCTAGAGTTCAGAACTTAGTACCCATGACAAAAATAGAAATCAACACACAAATTACTTCTTTGATTTCCGATCCATGGAGATTACAAATTTATAAACGGCAGTTCAGTACGATGTCACATCGTACGTGGAACAGCATCATTCTGCAATATCTTCGTAACCAATATCCTATTCCACATAAATATTTTATTCTATATAAATGTATAGATAGCAGCACTGACGAATGTAACGGTTTAAAGTGCCAGGTCAGCACGGCATAAATACCGACTTTGAAATTATAGGTCGTACCTCTTCCGGAATTACAGAAATAATGGATGGTTTTTCAGATGCACATGTCATAAACCTGTACAGTAGAACCCAGTAATAAATAAGAGAAGAATGATGATAGAACACAAATTGAGAAGTAAATGCGCAAATTTAGGGCTAGTGTAAAGAAAATCGTGCACGTTTTAAAAAGACATACTATAAGCTTTTGTGAAACGCAGCACTTTCAAAGGATGCTATAAAAACTTAAATGCTGCATGCAGAGCAACAGTGCTAGCACATTATTCTTAATTGATGCTGTAGACTAGCAAAAAATATTTTTAAACGAAAATTCGAGAAGAAAAACACTATAGTTATATGCACAGATGCAAATTAGATTAGGCCTACGTGAACAGTAGGTTAGCGCCCAAATACAAAGCAACAAATACGCTCTCATTCCAAGTGTTTTTAATTAGTTTATTTGCTAAACTACTGTATTACAAATCGTAAACCTTGGGAGACAAACGAGCCAACAAAGTGCCGCCGCCAGTAGTGCAGTTCCAAGAAACATAAGTTGTAGTGAAGTTCGGAACAGGATAATACGATCTGGAAAATATTCGCTAAACGCTGGTAAATCACCAGCTGAAGGACCAAGAAAAGGTGATGTTCCCTAACAGGTTCTCGATGCAGATATGTTCTAACTTCATCACAAGAACGTATTAGATTTGTACTGGCTACATTTTGATTGCGCCTGGAAAGAAATTGGCACTTACATCTGCATAAGGCTCAAACCATTTTTTAAATACTGTATCGAAGTTGTCTTCAAACCTGTACTTATGTGCTTATTGAACGATATGTGCTGATCGTGAGACTCATGCTCAAATGTCTGGACACTCAGGAGAGCATGGACTACACATTTTTGTAATGAAAGTGTCCTCAAAATGAGAGAAAATTCGCGTGTTGGTCTCCTCATGCATCTAGCGAGCCATTAACAGAAACTCTGCAGTGTAGCACAGCCAGTAGTATTCAGCCTGTCAAGTGTCCTTGACTAGCTGATAACAGCACATGCCCTAAAGCCCTAAGTGACAAGTTGCTGTCAGCTATGAGATGACATTCGACGCTGCCGTTGAATTCTAGATTAACAATATAGTGGCATTAAACACGTATCGGTACTGCACGTGTTTTGGAGGCATATGCTGTTTTTTTTGTCAACTTTCCACACTGTTGGAAAAGTGGAAACGGAGGTTACCATATTCCTATTTGTGTGCCAGGCTACGCGAGGCGTAGGCATTTGCTTTTATGAACAACATAAATTTTGTGGCGTTGCTCACACGTCCATGGGTAGTCAAAAATTTGCCAAACCGGGTGGGACATTCGGAGTTACACACATTCAGAATGAAACCAGTGTTCACAGAATACACAGTGAATCATTCCATGACTCAGTTGCTTACAAAAACAACCTTTAGCTCATGGGAAATGAAACAAGATATTCAAACATCTGACGCAATTGATAGTAAAGTGCTCTTTTTTTAACCAAGCACGTATACCCTAAAGGTAAGAATCACTTCTCATCGCCTCAACAGCACAGGATAAAGCAATCAGACCTTGCTCACAAAGATTAGAAGACTGTGTAGCAAATCATTCAAGATGATGTCTGCAGTCACAGACGACGACACAGCCTTGGAAAAGCCTACATACCATGCACTTTGTTTTTGGATCCCTACTTTCACGCACATTCAACCTCTGTCCACACTAAATGTCTGTTCGACGGCTTAGCGTCTACAGTAGCATATGAATTTTCGAATGATGCAATCTGCACAACCGAGACATCACTTCGGGCAAACACACGTACCTGGTGCACTTTGCCAGGATCTTGAAGATGAGCCTGCCCAGACCTGCATAGTATGAACTATACAGCGTTTGCCATAATAGACGGCGCAGAATAATTATCATTTCTTGCATGCATTTATTCATTTCTTTCTTATCTCACAGCCTGAAATGAGAAAGATCTTTTTTCCGGCATTAAGACCTCCGTGAAACCGTCAGCTCTCCTGCCCGTCCCATGGGTTTCCAACGGGTCCGAAAAAGGACGTAGGGGTACAGCAGGAGGTGTTTAATCGATTCTAACGAATCTACTTCATTTCACTACATTTCGCATCGTTTAGCGCTGCCATCTAAGTCAGTCATCTTACCATTATGATCAACATCTGAGGCATAAACAGCTGCCTATCCATCATACCGTCTTCCCAGACTCGCACTCGCAAGTTGACCTAACTCGCGTCATTCACCAAACAAGCGCTTCATTAATGTAAATTTTTCATTGAAAATCGCGGAACTAAATTTGCTTCCCCAGTAATACACACCCTTACACAACTAGAACTTTTTAGAGAGTACCTTTCTGCACGTCAGTGATAGCTTAGGCATCGGGACTATCTTGGCAACAGATTCATTATTGCCCAGAGGACAAATTTTTCTGTGTAGTAACACTGCTTTGCCTATCAAACAGTTCAGTCATCGCACCCCAATTTACTAATGGTAAATCTGAAGACGTAATCGAGGCAAATATGTGCAGGCACAATATTGTTCACTGGTTACACTATGTTCAGAAGCAGTCAAATACAATTTTGCAGCCTTTCTCTCAGGGCTTACCTTAAATTTTGATTCTTTTGCCAGGTATTGCCGCAAGACATTTTTGCACTGTAGTCAGTTCATCTGGTATAGGACAGAGTTTAGGATTAGCATTCATAGACATTTCATACGTCAAGTATTTGCAACTAGCTTAGCGCCCGCTGCTACGCTCAAGCAGACTGCATGGTCTGTACAGATTTATTTTGTTTTTCTTTAATAGAATTTTTACGTTGTTCACAAATTGCAATACCGTCTAAACTTTTCACGTTAATTAAGGCCATAAAACATGGTATTTTCCAAATGCACTTCGGCCAGAAAACCATTATGATAGCTAGAGTGAAAGTTTTTGTTCATTATACCTTTTGTGTTCTTGTGGCAATATTTCCATAAGTTTCATCCACTAACGTATCATGATTTCCATAGTAACGAGTGTTACAGTTGAACAACTGAAATAACAGATTTTTGTATTTCAGTAACACTGTATTAAAATCTCGGTAACTTAAAACAGCAGTTCTCATATTTATATGCATAATGGTATACTGTGCCTAAAATAAAACTTTTCTCTGAATTTAAAATATAAAATAACCACGATGTAACGGGAATTACATAAATGCACCTGCTTGCTGACTTGGACGGTGAAAATCAATGAAGCCTTTGAGATTTTACATGATAGAAAGTTACCAGTTTAATTTCAGACCAAGTAAACATTACAGAAACTAAGAGTTATTTACAAATCAGTATTTTTTTCCGGCAATTGAACTAATTTTAGTGTAATGGGTGTTACGTAGTTCAGATTATGTATTAGAACTAAACGAAATTTCCAGTCCATACACACTGCTTCACAGTTCACCCTACTCCATCCATTGCCCCTTTCGATGTGAACTTTGCAAAACTTCCATTTGCGATCATTAATGCCAAAATCATGTGCCACAAAATAGTTACTGGGTAGCGTAAACTTGTTTTTAAATTGGCTGGCAAAATATTATCACTAAAGAAATAAAACTTTGTGTGTTTGTTAGTTTTGAAGACTGTGCTATAGCTTCTCTGTCTGTGATTTTCCTTTTGGAATGCTGAAACTACTGAGGCTGTGCATACTTAACATAGGAGTAAATCTTAATTTTTTTTTTCATCCAATGCATTCTTTGACTTTCCTGAATTCTAGGTTTTCTTGGGATACCCATTAACATCTTCCCACTGCTGCATACCATTTCCTAATTTAAATCTTCGCCAGGAATTAACGTTTTCATGTCATGGGAACAGCTTTCCAATTGTTAGTCATGCAGTTTTCATTTTTTATATCAGAGCGCAGCTGATCTATCAGTAATTTATGTTGTCTTGAAAAAGAACGAACAACTTTTACAATTGACTGAAGAATATAATACCTGCAGAAACATACATTGTGCGGTGTGTCTGATGCAGGTAGAATACGAGATGTATGCAGAGACTAAAATTTAGATTTACCTGCTTCAGTATTAGCATAGCGCTTCTAAATTCTTGACATGTTTCCTCTATTGATAAAGCCTCTTGTATTTTTTAAATAAATTCTCTTTTATCGGTATGTGGGATTTTAACAGATTTGACATCCTGGTTTCTTGGAGCTTGACGTCAACGTGACAAAAACTTTCATTTCAACTTTATACCATCATCTGACAAAGATATTTTAGATTTCGTAGCAGGTCTTACAGAAGTTTCTAGCACATCTGGACCAGTAACATCAGCAACCATTATTTTTTTTTTAATCACAGCTGTCTTCTTACCTGGACTTGTAGGTAAATATTGTTTTACCCTACTTAGCGCTTTTCCAAATGATTTACGACAGTTAAATATTCCTACTGACGACTCGTGTTTTTGAGGATTTTTGCTTCAGAAACTAAGGTTTTTCTTGTGTTTTTTAAACTCTTTCCCTTATCTTCCTTGCGTTTTCTTTTATCGTTTGCACATTCTTCCTAACTTTTTCTTTCATTTTTTGGTACTTCAACCTGTCACGATGCCGCTCCTCCTGCAAGTTCTCCCACTTTTTGGTATCACTTTTAATTTTTTCTGTACGTGTTAGATAGGGTCATTTATAACATATCTTATGTTTATAATACAACACAGCTACTATATCTGATAGCTTACAAAAACATGCTAAGGTTACAGTTTCCATGGAATCCGACATATTTTTTATCTGACTGAAAAATATCAGTTTTCATAGATTTAGCTTTAAATTTTTTCTTAATGTAAAGAAATATTTTCTAAAAAATTTTCATTCACTGTTTTACTCCCTTAAGGGTTGAATTTACAAAACCAGGGAACACGCAGTTTTTCGCTTCTAAATGAGAAACCAAATACTAACTTTCACAGGTTTAGCTTTAAAAATGCTTTCACAGTGAAATATTTTCATAATATTTTTCCTAACGGGTTGAATTTCGAAAAACAATGAAGCAAGTATTTTTTATTTTCAATCAGTACGAAACTCCAAAATTTCAGAAATTTAACTTTAAAAATACTTTCATAATGAAATATTTGATAAAACATTTCATCCGCTAAGGAAATATTGATAACATGTTCTACATAATTTTTGTTGCGTTATTTTTGATACTTTTAATGGAGTAACAAAAACATCTGATTATTTAGGCCACAAATTACTTACTGTAGTCCTGCAAGTAACTAACATACACAACAATAAATTGAAATAGTTGCTGTGTCGACTTGAAGTCAAATATAAAGCCATTCATAACATTGTGTGTACTGAAAGATGCCATGTCACTCTTCTGCATTTCCTTCTCAAAAGGCTTCGAAAATAGAGATAGTAAAGAAATCGAGCTGTTATCAAATAGTTTCTTTAATGAGTATTTTGCCTTATTTGGAAACTAACAGCACATGAAGCACACTGCACATGTGATCCGCAACAGTGATAACGTGCATTTATTTTCGCAAGTCTACTTGACAGGCATAGGCATCTGAGTAGTTATTATACAATAATTTAATAACAGATGCAGAATCCTTCTCTGTTTTCCGTACTCAAATGTGACAGTGTTCCAATACCATATTGTAAAAGTGTATCAATAAAATTTTAGTGTAACTCCCCACTGGTGACAAAAATATACATTTAAATGAGAGATTACGAAGATTTTCATTTCCCTAGAGCACAGATGTGATATGTCGAGCACACTCCTTCTGCCACACACATTGTTCGTTACGACCAAAATAACTGTTGCTTTTTCGATGGAAGGTTGGCGTTTATTGCTCCATCAGCCACGAAACGCAAACTGAGGTAGGGCAAACTTAGACAAGTCAATCGACCGTATCCTTTTCGAAGGAACCATCCCGCCATTTATCTTAATCTATTTATTGGATATCACAGAAAACGAGGGCTGGCAATTGAACACAAGTTACCCCAAACGCCAGTCTGGTGGCTTGAGCTCTGCACCACTTTCGTCAGTGCTGTGTTAGTGACTTGCTTGCTCTCTTGCTGTAATGCACACCTTTAGCCTGTCTCAAGATATCCACCACCACCTCGCGGTGTTGCAGGTGTCCTTTTGGTGACACGGCTGTCATTTCCTCCTATAATCTAAGGGTATTTGAGCTGATTTTGGTGCATGTAGCCATATTGACTCAACGACATCGTCATTACCATTCCAAATGACAATGAAACGACGTGGTTGGAATATAAGGTAGTGGAATCGAGTGACCATGCCGTCAGGATTATTATCTGACGATGCTGAACAATCTGCTAGCGGGATTTTGTAAGGAAATTTAGAACAACTTTTTCAGTATTTCCACGTGTTGAGCCAAATGGCCTCTGTCCCTAAATGTGGAGAAATGCAAGGCACTGACCATGAGGACGGGAAACAACCCAAGAGAAGCAGTTGCTCATTGGTACACTCCTGCAGCGTGGAGCGTAGAAGATAACATGAAGAGAGACGGGTCGCACCTAACTCATGGACTCAGTGGAAAAAGGGGCAAAAGGAATATTCGTGGTCAAAGAATAGTGCAGCGCAATTGTTAAGAAAACTTCATACTTGACACCAGGACCCATTTGAAACTATTACATACACTAGAATTTTTAGGAATTCATAAACCCCATGCCATGATCTTAACAAACCGGTGCAGTATATATAAAGTACAACGGAGATGGTCGGTGCACGTAAATACACTGACACGAATAAGTATCGACATTTTTGTTTCAGTACCTATGGATATAGTATCGTTAGAAACATGATACTGACTGTATCGGAATCAATTTTTCACAACTAGTTGCATCAGAGTCGATATGTATGCCGTATCGACGTAATATACATGAAATGAAAGTGCAGTAAAAATAGGTTCGATGTGCAGTGTACTATGAACATGTCATATCTCGACAACGTATCTCGCTAATCCGTGTTACTAAACGATTGAAACGGTCAGTCGATTACTCTGTGGCAGTAGGAGGATGGCTGTCTAACTTTGTAAAATGTTTCCGTAATCTTCTCATGAAGACGTGTAATCTCACTTTACAGTTTAACACAATAATTCAAGTATTAATGTGTTAAAATTGTGGATATGACTTAAGACAGCACAACTCGTGCACTAATTACCCAGGCTTTTCATCCGTGCCTGACATGCAGAGCACTAAGCGACATCCAGCGAACTTTAAACGTAAATTCAAAGATTTTCCCTGGTCTATGGATGATCCGAAAGTAGTAAAACCAACATAATTATGGTTTTCCTTCTTCTACCATTACGTTCTTAAAGGTTAACGTCAAATATTGGCACAGTAACTCATTTGTAAGTCAATCAGACATCTGAATCTATTTTATACATGGCAGTCAGTCTTGGGGTGTGGGGTGTGGGTTACGGATATTAACTACGTTAGCACTACCGCAAAGGACAACTTTGTGTAGCACACATTTTACGTCCAAGCGTATGTGTTTATGCCTAGATGGAATATTTGTCCCTTACTACTAACGTTTGTGGGGATAATCTTATGTTTATATTATTTTTATATTTTGCCTTTTGCTCTGTGTAACTCCCATTCTGTAAAAGTACATCTTAAATATACATAAAAAGTAATAAATACATTGCTATACTTGGGTACTGGTACCGATACCAAAACTGGTGTATTTTATACTGGATCGTCCATAGTTGGACTAAACGAAAAGTTATCGTGAAACCCAGCTGGGTTAATTGAGAGAACGGGTAGTCCATGTTGACAGCAACTACTGTTACTTCTGCAGTATGTCCCACTTAGGGTTCATGACGTGCCAAAATGCAAACCTGCCGCCTTGGTTCCCAAACTATCTCCTCTGGACAATACTCGTAAGGGGCATGAAGCATATCTGTGATTATACTGGTACAGATGCCGTTTTGACACTTCCACGTCAGTCCCTCCCTCCCTCCTTCCCATCGTTCTATACCTCTCTCTGTATTCCTTTTATTAAGGTGATTTAGACGGTGGTATCATTTCTTTTGTTGCAGAAACTGGCGAAATCTGTGGTGAAATCGTGCATAGGAACCATAGGACCAGAGCGCCTCTACAGGTATGTGAACCTAACTTTAGCATAGCATTACTCTTCGCAGTACGTTTTCCGCAATCGTGTGGGAGTGTGTTTTCGCTGGCCTTTCGAAAACAATTTTGTTCTGTGAGGCTTTCGAGTGTGTTGCCGGCTTCAGCATGTTTCACAAGGCCTGTAGATCATCAAAGAATTTTAACTACAATCCTTCTACCTCCCATGCAGAAGTTTTTTGTTGTTTTGTTGTATGCATTCTCTTGGCACCACACTGTTACAGAGCTAATGATATCATTTTGTAAGCGTTACAGTAGTAAAAAAGGGTGTTAGAATGCACTCCTCGTTTTCTATATGAAGATAATTAAAGCGCTGAGGCCAAAATCATAACTCAGTGCAGATGGCTGGGCTTGAGAATTTGTCACAGTATCACATCCAGCCCACCCAGGAGGCTCGTCAGAGCTCTCGCAGCACCACGTCAGCAATCTGCTGACTTCTGTTGTATAAGGCACCTATGTGAACGGTGAGTAACGGGACTTCATGAGATCGCTGACGTCTTTTCACACCCCTGTCTTAAGGCGCCGGAAACTTGTTTTACAAATTGGACATCCATGAGTGATAAATTCAAAGAATAAAAAGTCTGCTGTCGAGAACAAAAACAGATTATTTGAAAATAATAATAATAGTGACGAAAGCAGTGAATGAATGTTCCTGAAAGTGCTCATAGAGCAGTCTGCTGACCTGTACCAAATCTCCATAAACAGATTCAGCACAGCCCAGCGCAAAAATAAGAAGCAAAATTCATACGGCAAATACTTAGTTTTTCATTCAGTTGCAGCGATGGAAATGGTCCGCCCTGGTAGCTGTGCAGTCTGCACGTGTGACTGTCGTGAGGAACATGAGTCAGATTCCCGGCACTGCCAAGGATTTTTCCTTCATGGGACGACTGGAATGTGGTGCGCCGGGCACAGAGGCCAGCTGGGAGAGTGGGAAGTTAGGGAAGCTGTGCTGGCAACATGCTCGTCCAGTGACGCATCTGTTAAGTGGATGAGGGGGGGGGGGGGGGGGGGGGGAACCAGCTATCGAGCCTACTCTGGCGCCTGAATGCGGAGTTTGGTTAATGTTAACAATTACTGGAAAAGAGCAAGGCGGTTTGGTTAATGTTAACAATTACTGGAAAAGAGCAAGGCGGAGGAAGGGTGTGTAGGGCATTATTCCTGTGACATTGTGGAGGGCCTACTTGAGCTTCTGACAATGAAGTCGTGCTCGGCCAGATTGCCCTGATCTTAGACCAATCTGTTAGATGTGTTGCTGTGTGAATGGTCAGCTATATTTGGGAAGGCGCTGCAGACAGCGTAGTTCCAGATTTTTTTAGGCTATCATCTGCTGGGTCACTTCTAGATCGTTTGGATAGCAGTATCTGATCATAACAACTTGGTGTCTGCTGCCCGACTGTAGATGTAAAAGACTGCTGGTAGAGAAACAGAGCAGAGATGTGTGCGGCTCTGTCTAATTAGATGCATCAGATGTAACCGACTGACAGAATAAGGTCGACCAGATGTCAGATATGTCTGACCTCCCGAATTGTGTTACACACACGCGAAACAGATGCTCTGCTGTCAGTCTGTTGAATAATGCCGCGAAGTGCGGTGTCTAATCTAAAAAAAAATGTAGGGTGAGCGAACGAGGCCGCTACTCCGCTACTGCTGTACGTGAGTGCCAGAAACTTGTCGCCCCCTGATAACTGGACAAGGCTGGTATTTTGGGCAATCAGGGTTCAGCAATTCCCATTTAGATTTCTTGTCTTTTCCGTAAGCCACTCCGGACGAATAATAAAATTTTCTGAACAAGATCATAACTACATAAGCGCTCTTTTGCTCTGTTTCTGGCCCGCCTGTAGTAACAGATGTGTCAAGACACGCCACAGCCGACCTCTCACTGCTACAGTCGTAGCTGTCCACATGACGCTCCTGAAACGTGCTTTCAGCGAGGCGTGCACATTACCACCTTTCTGCACGTTACCACCTTTCCTTGGCTGTCCTAGAGTCGTGAAGTGAGCTGAGCACATGTTTTAAGCGGCATCTGCTACTCGTCTACGCTGCGTCGTGCACTTCATCTAGTTCCCTTATCGTTCTTGTACTGCCGGAGTTACCACGGCTTTGCCACTCTAGCAAACCTCGTCGCAAGAAGCACGCCAGCGAGCCTTCCGCGTTGTTAAAGACAACAAAGGCACAAACAAAGATGAGTGCTGACACTAATTTTTACTGCCTTGTACTACAATATAGGCATTAACTTCACGAAGAATTAGTAAAGATAAACGACTATATATATTTTCATTCTTGATGTTATATATACTATTTACTATTGGTTATTAAAAGGACAGGAAATAAGGTTTGCGAATATTACATTGACTATTCCTGAAAAAACACGCACATGAGCACACAATTTCCTCATTTTAAATTTTGTTGCCGATTTTACTTCCGTTTCCCAACTCACGTTTTGAACGGTATCGTTAGCAATAAATTTATTGCTTCAGTTAGTACAGCCTGCCATAAAGCCTCGTAAAAGACAACGGAGTAAGAAATTTGCAATTCCTGAAGAATGTCTTCCTCTAATACTCGTATAGGTGATATACTTTCATATTTTTACCACGATCAATAGTATACCCTGATTAAATGGATCCTCGATGTTGCGTCAGTCGCAACGGTCTTATCGTGTGGTCACAAAGATAAACCGACATGCACTTTGTTTCAAAGATCATAGACAGGATAATGGAGAATGTGTGTATTAATACCATTAAAATCACAACTTATGTTTACATGACCTGTGAAACACACTGAAATTGTCAAAAGTATAGATCTGCTTTTATTGTCGAAGAAACATCCTCCAGGTTTTCTGACAACACCGCAGAGTGCAGCAGTTGTAGTTAACCTTGGTTCGTGAATGTGGCTGCCTTCAATAAACAGTTCAGTGAGAAATATATCTACGATACCCCTTCATAAAATAACTGAGAAAATACGCTTAAAATTGACTACAAGACTAAAAGAGACGAAAGCACTCCCTCTTCAGGCCACAAGTGGCCCATCGGGACCATCCGAACGCCGTGTCATCCTGAGGTGAGGATGTGGGTAGGAGGGGCGTGTGGTCAGCACACCGCTCTCCCGGTCGTTATGATGGTTGTCGTTGACCGGAGCCGCTACTATTCGGTCGAGTAGCTCCTCAATTGGCATCACGAGGCTGAGTGCACCCCGGAAAATGGCAACAGCACATGGCGGCTGGATGGTCACCCATCCAAGTGCCAGCCACGCCCGACAGAGCTTAACTTTGGTGATCTCATGGGAACCGCTGTATCCACTGCGGCAAGGCCGTTGCCAAAAGAGACGAACGTTTCACAAAAAACTTACCCCAGAAGAAGACTGTGCGAAGAGTAAAAGAAATACGAAAATTAGACATCAGTGTATAGAGCATCTCTAGGTTTTTAGCTCACATTACAGGTGTCCAATACGGGCAACGCTTCTGACACGGCAAAACGTCAATACGTGCGCGGAATTCATTGAAGTCGCTATACAAATATTGCCCGGGAAGCTGCAACAGCATACGTGTTCATTAGGATTCCCATCTACTGGCGCGAACGTATGTTACTTCTTGAAATTCCCCACGTATTCTACAATGATACGGAGACGCAGTAAATGTACTGCACTCGCAGAGCGAGAGTTCTATTTCATCTCGTGCAGAGGTATCGTGATGGTGATGCAGGGAGCACGCAGCCGTGTAGTATTTGTTGTGGGGCCACCCGAGAGCGCCGCCGCAGGCAGCTGAGCGCGTGTTTATTATTGAGCCGGGGTCAGGCCGCTATCTGCGCTAATTCTGGCGGGCTTTATCAGCGCGAAGCTCGAGGCAGCGACCCCGCGCGCTGTTGGCACGGGACGGCCCGCCTGCTGCCAAGCCTGCCCTGCCCTGCCCTGCCCTGCCCAGCCCTGGCCAGGCCCGCGAGCTACCCCCCCCCCCCCCCCCCCGCCCCCCCCCCCCCTCGCCACCGTTTTCCTGCTGCCTCTGCCACTTTCACTATTTTTCTTTTCCTGACATTGCCAAGAAACAGCAACAGTTTAGTTGAACGTGATTGTTAAAATGCTTGTTTTGGAAACAATTTACTTTCCATCACAATCACAACATTTTCAGTACGAAATTACTGGTGACCTCCAGATTATAGGGCAGATGTCGTGGTTTACTCGAAGCACTGGGGAAAGTCTCGTAGAAAAGTCGATCCCCTGGTGGGCCAACAGCTAACCATTCACATGCGTATCAGCGTAATTTTAAAGAGCACATGATTTTGCCAGACAATTTATTACATTCAAAACAATTCCCTAATATACTCATAACCCTGCGAGAAGGAGTGTGGCGAAGAAAATATTGTAATGCCGCCCACCCGGATGTTCTTCGTGTTTTCTTTTTTTCTTTTTTTTTCTTTTCTTTTTTTTGTTTTGTTTTCGTTTAGAAGTCCGAGAATGTTAACCTGAAGCAAAGTAAACCACAACCAGACGTTTAATACGAGGTGTTTCAAAAAGTGATCTGATTTCAAAAATCCATATTTACTGGTAAAAACATGCTACAAACACGAGATAATTGCAAAATACTCAAAGACGTTAACTTTTAGCTATACTATTACAAATGCTCTGTTTCCTCTTGCAGCAGCAACGACGTCTCGACGATAACTAAATTCGTCATAAACTTTACACATTGTATCTGCTTGTACAGTAGTCATTGCGGCTGTTACTCCGCTCTTCACTCCTTCATGTCACGAGGTGAAGGGGAGACGAACACCCTTTCCTCCCTGCAACTCCACAAGAAAAAATCGCATGGGGTCATGTATGGCGATCTTGGAGGCCAAGACTGCAGCGCCGTGTATCGGGTCCCGTGCACCTTATCCAGCGCAGTGGCAGTTTGTCACTGAGAAAGTCACGTACGTTGTTGTGCCAGTGTGGTGGAACTCCATACCGTTTGGAAAATAGCCATCGAACTCCTCTTGAAGTCGTGGAAAAGGCCAATCTGCTGCTGGACACACAGAGCATTTATAACAGTATAGCTAAAACTTTAAGATTTTGAGAATAATTTGCAGTTTATTCGATGTTTGTTATATGTTTGTATCAATAAATATGAACTTTTGAAACCTTTCCCTTAGCATCCTGTTATTTCTGGTTTGATCGTTTTCATTCCGAAGGCATTTCTTTTCGTAATAATTGAATGCCGTATGCGATCTTTGAAACTGTGTTTTGTAGCCGTCGGTGCGGTGAAAGTGGAAGGAGGAGGATTATCACATAATCTGTACTGTATCAAAAGGCGACCACACACGTTAGTTGCAAGCTGAACAGGTATTCGTGTGCAAGCGTATGTTAATATCCTTTGCCTCCACGGCAGGAAAGCTTGTAAAAGGATCAGTTTGTACTTCAAATACTTGGAGCTAGGACGACTATAATTTTCTCGTTTCGGCCGGCTTTACTGTTGTGACGCGGGCAAACAGGCAACAAATGGGAAACGCGATAAGTGATGCAAAGACTGCTTACTGAAATGAAAAAGTTATTACTGTGTGAGTTGAAGTTATACCCTTCACACTGGTATTACGTGATGATCGACTGACGAAAATATTTGAACTTCCCACCACTGGTAGCACTATCGATTGAACGGTACTATGCAATGAGACACTCCCAGACACCGCACAAAAGACTGACAGCAACATCGCACTTTCCCGCGAGCTTGATCCGCTATGAAACTGCAAATAGACGTCTGTAACACGCGAGTGTAAACTTATGTACTTCATCTCTTCCGGCTCCAGAGCAACAGGCGATACCTTCCATTCCTTCCCTCCTATAGTTGGTTCCGTGAGATTTTATCTTTCTGATAACGACGTAGCTCTCTGTGGAAGCGACAATGGCTTTGTACTTCGTTTAAAGATAACTACGCAACATCTTTCTCTTACGCAGATAGCGAGGCTAGCTTTCGTGTACTCTAATCCCAACAATCTGAAATTTACTTGCCTGATGTGGCTCGACATAGTGGTACTATGAAGATTCCCAGGACTGTTTACCCTGTACACTTCGGTATACCTGCACGAGTGTGCATAACTGGAAGTCGATTAAGCCTCATGCAGCTTGAACAGCCAGAATACTAGCACAAAATTAGCCTTCTGACTGTCAAACAATCATGCATAAAGTACTTCATCATGCACACGTGTCAACCGTATAGTTAGGTGAATGGCCACCTCTTACGGCTCGAGCGCAAAGTGCGGCAACCCATTCTCATTTAATTCCAGACTCTCTTAGGTATATGATGCTATGTGTGGAACAGTGCACACAGTATTATGGACCAGCGACGCCTAACGCGTGTAACAAACGCTCACGTACGTGGAGATATCGCTACTGCAATGCAGTCTGTTATGGCCACTCTGAGCCTTCTAATGAGGTGTTTTACACTAGTTTTTCAGCAAGTCCTACTGGATTATGTAAAAACTGTGCTTTCACATCTGAGTGCTAGTTGGCTGCCTGTTGGCGTTTTCTACATGTTATTACTCAGGCACGAGTGTGTGATTCTGTTTTGGGAGTTTAACTTCCCACATAGCTGGCCTTATATCTTAAATTTTGGCGTGAACTGCTGTTGTCTGCATTTCCAGTTCGTTGATTTTTGTGTGTTTGACATATCTAAATTTATTTGTTGTCCAACGGTACTAATTATCTTGACCCTAGAAAATTTTTATCGAAGACTGAACAGAGTGGTGCTTTTTCGGCTGCGTGCCTTTTGGTGACGCTCCTGCGCCGGTCGTAAGCAACCAGCTGATACTGGCTGTGGCAGGCACAGTGACTTTACCTAGTTTATCCACACAGTGTCGAAGAATGAGTTGCTGTGTTGAAATATCCAGTGGGTTAGTGTTCAGAATGACTGCCTCTAAAAACGCCTTGCATGTGTTGTGTGTCTGAAACGAATGCTTCAGATTTTTCAAAGAAACGTTGTTAAAGCAGAAGGCTGTTTCGAAATGCTACACTATTACCTTTTTACAAAGTTTCAGAGCATTTATCACACTTTTTTCGATGTTCTGTAAAAACGTCTCAAGTCATCTCCAGACAATCTAGACTGGTTTCCGCAAACTTTCACGGGATTTGTGTAAAAATTAAACAAGCACGATCCTCAACCAATTTACTTTTGCCACTTCTGGCGTAAGACGTATCACTCGCCAGCGTCGCATGTAACTGAACACTTAAATGTTACCGGTTCATTTTGTTGTTTGCTTCTCGAGGACAGGGATCTCGATTCCTCGAAGTTGTTAATTCCGCCCACGCATACGCCAATGTACTCATTCAACTGATCTGCTCAGTTCTCATAACAATAATTTGCTTTACCTCTGTTAGTCACCTTCCACCATGTATCTCGATTGGGTTGGAACCAGTGCTTTCATAGTGCTTTCATATGCTTCACAATCCATTGCTGTTGTGGTCGTCTTCAGTCTAGACACTGGTTTGATGCAGCTCTCCATGCTGCTCTATCCTGTGCAAGCTTCATTTCCCAGTACCTACTGCAACCTACATCCTTCTGAATCTGCTTAGTGTATTCATCTCTTGGTCTCCCTCTACGATTTTTACCCTCCACACTGCCCTCCAATACTAAATTGGTGATCCCTTGATGCCTCAGAACATGTCATGCTCATCGATCCCTTATTCTAGTCAAGTTATGCCATAAATTTCTCTTCTCCCCAATTCCAATCCAATACCACCTCATTAGTTGCATGATCTACCCATCTAATCTTCAGCATTATTCTGCAGCACCAAATTTTGAAAGCTTCTATTCTCTTCTTGTCCAAACTATGCATCGTCCACGTTTCACTTCCATACATGGCTACACTCCATACAAATACTTTCAGAAACGACTTCCTGACACTTAAATCTATACTCGTTTTTAACAAATTTCTCGTCGGCCACTGTGGCCGAGCGGTTATAGGCTCTTCAGTCTGGAACCGAACCGCTGCTACGGCTACAAGTTCGAATCCTGTCTCTGGCATGGATGCGTGTGATGTCCTTAGGATAGTTAGGTTTACTTAGTTCTACGTCTAGGGGACTGATGACCTCAGATGTTGTACCATAGTGCTTAGAGCCAACAAATTTCTCTTTTTTAGAAACGCTTTGCTTGCCATAGGCAGTCTCTGCTTTATATCCTCTCTACTTCAACCATCATCAGTTATTTTGCTCCCCAAATTGCAAAACTTATCTACTACTTTAAGTGTCACAGTTCCTGATTCCCTCAGCATCACCCGACTTAATTCGACTACATTCCAATATCCTCGTTTTGCTTTTATTGATGTTCATCTTATACCCTCTTTTCAAGACACTGTGCATTCCGTTCAACTGCTCTTCCAGGTGCTTTGCTGTCTGCCAGAATTACAATGTCATCGGCGTACCTCAAAGTTTTTATTTCTTCTCCATAGATTTTAATTCCTACTCCAAATTTTCTTGTGTTTCCTTTACTGCTTGCTCAATATACAAATTGAATAACATCGGGGAGAGGCTACAACCCTGTCTCACTCCCTTCCCAACCACTGCTTCGCTTTCATGCCCCTCGACTCTTACAACTGCCATCTGGTTTCTGTACAAATTGTAAATAGCCTTTCGCTCCCTGTATTTTACATCTACATTTATACTCCGCAAGCCACCCAACCCCTGCCACCTTCAGAATTTGGAAGAGAGTATTCGTCAACATTGTCAAAAGCTTTCTCTAAATCTAGAAATACTAGAAACGTAGTTTTGCCTTTCCGTAATCTAAATGGTAGTGTCAGTATTGCCTCACGTGTTCCAACATTTCTACGGAATCCAAACTGATCTTCCCCGAGGGCGGGTTCTACCAGTTTTTCCATTCGTCTGTAAGGAATTTGTGTTAATATTTTGCAGCCGTGGCGTATTAAATTGATACTTCGGTAATTTTCACATCTGTCAACACCTGCATGCTTTGGGATTGGAATTATTATTTTCTTCTTGGAGTCTGAGGGTATTTCGCCTGTCTCATACATCTTACTCACCAGATGGTAGAGTTTTGTAAGGGCTGACTCTCCCAAGGCTGTGAGCAGTTCTAATGGAAAGTTGTCTACTCCCGGGGCATTGTTTCGACTCAGGTCTTTCAGTGCTCTGTCAAACTCTTCACGCAGTATCATATCTCCCATTTCATCTTCATCTTCATCCTCTTCCATTCCCATAATATTTTCCTGAAGTACATCGCCCTTGTATAGACCCTCTATATACTCCTTCCACCTTTCTGCTTTCCCTTCTTTGTTTAGAACTGGGTTTTCATCTGAGCTCTTGATATTCATGCAACTGGTTCTCTTTTCTTCAAAGGTCCCTTTAATTTTCCTGTAGGCAGTATCTATCTATGCCCTAATGAAATACGCCTTTACATCGTTACATTTGTTCTCTAGCCATCCCTGCTTAGCCATTTGGCATTTCCTGTCGATCTCATTTTTGAGACGTTTGTATTCCTTTTTGCCTGCTTCATTTACTACGTTTTTATATTTTCTCCTTTCATCAATTAAATTCGATATGTGTTCTGTTACCCAAGGATTTCTACTAGCCCTTTTCTTTTTACCCACTTGATCCTCTGCTGCCTTCACTACTTCATTCCTCAGAGCTACCCATTCTTCTTCTGCTGTATTTCTTTCCCCTATTCCTGTCAATTGTTCCCTTATGCTCTCCCTGAAATTCTTTACAACCTCTGGTTCTGTCAGTTTGTCCAGTTCCCCTTTCCTGAAATTCCGACCTTTTTGCAGTTTCTTCAGTTTTAATCTACAGTTCATAACCAATAGACTGTGGTCAGAGTCCACATCTGACCCTGGAAATGTCTTACAGTTTAAAACCTGGTTCCTAAATCTCTGTTTTACCATTATATAATCTATCTGCAACCTTCCAGTATTTTCAGGCATCTTCCATGATTCTTGAACCATGTGTTAGCTATGATTAAGTTATGCTATGTGCAAGATTCTACTCTTTGATTTCTTACGCCCATTCCATATTCACCTACTGTTTCCTTCTCTTCCTTCCCCTACTATCGAATTCCAGTCCCCATGACTATTAAATTTTCGTCTCTCTTCACTATCTGAATAATTTCTTGTCTCATCATACATTTCATCGAACTCTTCGTCATTTGCGGAGCTAGTTGGCGTATATACTTGTACTACTGTGGTAGGCGTGGGCTTCGTGTCTATCTTGGCCACAATACTGCGTTCACTATGCTGCTTGTAGTAGCTTACCCACACTCCTATTTTTTTTATTCATTATTAAACCTATTCCTGCATTACCGCTATTTGATTTTATATTTATAACCCTGTATTCACCTGACCAGAAAACTTGTTCCTCCTGCCACCGAACTGCACTAATTCCCACTATATATAACTTTAACTTATCCATTTCCCCTTTTAAATTTTCTAACCTACCTGCCCGATTAAGGGATCTGACATTCCACTCTCCGATCCGCAGAACACCAGTTTTGTTTCTCCTGAGAAGGACGTTCTGATGAGTAGTCCCCACCCGGAGAACCAATATTTTACCCGAAAGGACGCCATCATAATTTAACCATACAGTAAAGCTGCATGCCCTTGGGAAAAATCAGGGCTGTAGTTTCTCCTTGCTTTCAGCCGTTTGCAATACCAGCACAGCAAGGCCGTTTTGGTTAGTGTTACAAGGCCAAATCAGTCAGACTGCTGCCCCTGCAACTACTGAAAAGGCTGCTGCCCCTTTTCAGGAACCGCATGTTTGTCTGGTCTCTCAGTAGATACCCCTCCGTTGTGGTTGCACCTACGGTACGGCTATCTGTATCGCTGAGACACCCAAGTCTCCCCTCCAACGGCAAGGGCCGTGGTTCATGAGGGGATAACAATTCATTATATCTTCAAATTAATCACATGTTTATCCCAGGTCTGTGATCATAACAGCAGTAGGGTCTGCTTATGCCCTCTATTACACGCATATAAAGTACTTCCCAGTGAACTTTCTGATGGGATTTTAATACCTTCTTTCTAACTGCTAATTTCATTAATTCCATTACATATGATGCGAAGTTTATAGTCTTCCCCCCCCCCCCCCCCCCCCCCCCTTGCTGTTCGCAATAGCAACTGTTAATTTTGTCATGTGTCAATGCGACCGTATTTCATAATGAATTTCTCTTTGTAAAATAGTCCATCCTAAGGACCAGATGTACCGGTTGTTTGGGTAGCTATAAATATTTTAGTCGCTAATATTAGTAACATAATCTACAGCAAAGCGTTTCGGGGGTCAAGTTCCCATTATATGACTTGAGTTAATTCTCCATAAAATGCACTGAACGTGACAATATAAAACGAAAATATTCGGACATGATGTCCTCGTCCTACTTTCGAAACGTCAGCTTTAGATTACATCCTCCAAAACGTTGCTTCCGTAAGGCGATAAACACCCATCACATCAGCTCTCTCTCTGTGCACCGCTAGAGCGTGAATATGTGTACGGTTGTGACAGACTGCACTGAGCCATCACCAACTGCGTAACATTCCAAAGGTGTTGCAAAGGTCGTAGAGTGAAACCATACTAAGTTATCTGTGCCAAATCGTTCACATTTACCTTACTAATGCCGGTTTAAATAAAATAAAGGAGATTCTAGCATTTTCACCAGAAATTTCAATCCACTGGTTGACGTTTGACAATGTACTTAATGTACTGACAGGCGTCCATTGTCATTCCTTCTTGAAAGGTTTTTTGATCTCACTTAAGGTTGGCGTTAGTACGATAAACGTGAAAAATTTCGGACGGGTAACTATTACTATATACCAAGAGCGGGCGTTGTTTGCAGGAGGGGGGGGGGGGGGAGGGGGGGGGGGAGCGACTGTTAAAACTAAGTTTCTGAAAACAGGCACAAGTCGCACTTGGTATTTTTTATTATGACCGGTTTCGCTCTTCAAATGGAAAAGAGCATTATCAGAATGCACATTGAGACAGTATGAAAAACTTGCACTGATATTATGTAAAGTACAAATTCTGCTTCCAATGTGGTGACGTACGTTTAAAGCTATTTGATAACATTAAAGATTGCCTTTACAGTTGGCTGACTGGTTTAAAGATTAGTTTTTTTGTACTACAGTACTTAAACTTAAGTTTAAAGTACAGCAGTAAATGATGGAATTGACACTGACAGCGCCAAAGATGAAATTGACTATACAGCATTACTTGCAACGTCCTTGGAATAATCCATTCTAAGATAATTTACAATTACAAAAACGAAAGTTTCATTAAACGCCACTTTTATGTGCGTGTGTATAGACATCTATGATATGCATGTATCCCCTTATCTTTAAAGAACAAATGCGTCTGTAAAAATTAAAATGTCTTTCAAAATACATTATAAAAATACATATTTAAAAATGTCTACACAAATATGCTTTCAAAAGAACTGATTTTAAAAGTATTTCTGTTAGGATGATGCAGCAGGTATTATATTTTGGTTCCTTATCTACAGCACTTCCTCAAACAAGTGGAAGAAGCCATGTAGATTAAATTCGTTTTGTTCGATTAATAAATTTTGCAGGTTTTTCTTTTTTCTACGGAAATTTCCAATCCTTCTAAAGAAATCAGTGGACTTTTATATGGGGCGTTGATAATTTGCATACTGTCTTGTATCTCACCTACTGTGTGTTTAGTTATTCCCAATTTTCATTCAGTGCTGTAAGATTTGAATTGCAGTGTTCCTTGCGTGTTTTAAATGCCCTTCTAGTCTGGCCAATGTACGTCCTCTTTCAATTTTGGCACTTTATTTTATTTACCCCTGAATTACTATATTTGTCCGTATGAACATTCTCTTTGCGTATTAGTGTGTGTCTAAGGGACTTACTAGTTCGAAATGCCACTTTCACTGTGTCTTGGGAAATGTCTCGTAATACGGTCTGTTACAGGACCATTGTATGAGAGTGTTATGTGCTTTTTCTTTTCTACTGGTTTGCCTGGTCTAATGTTTTTCTTTCTTTTAATGTTCTTCTGTATAGTATGCTACAATTCCATTACATCGCGTTTTTGGTAGTTGTTGCTTAATGCTATCTTTTTGTCTGTAATTCTAAGGCTCTGTCTTCGTCTGTGAGAGGTGACAGTAACATTCTGTATAAAGCTGAATATAAATATGCTTTCTTGTGCAGAACTTTATGATTTGAATTATTTCTAATAATTATACCTTAACACGTAGCCTTATTGTAAACTTTTAAAATGTCTCACAATCGCCCCCGCAACTGACAAATCGAGGAAATTGACGCTATTTTCCGTTTCATGTTCAACTGGGAATTTAATTTTTGGGTGCATTTGATTGAGTTTGTCTGTTACTGCATTTAAAACTTCCTTGGTTCCTTTAAACAGAATTATTGAGTCGTCAACGAACAGGTGATAATGCAGTATTTTCTGCTTTATATCGGGGAGTTTATCAAAAAATTTAATTTTCAAGTAATTCAGTAAAAGTTCTGATGAAATGTTGATAAACAATTACCCATCACTAGCCGTCTCCCATGTGGTAAATTTATTCACTAAAGATAAAGTACCTGAATTCAAGACTAAATTGCAAAAAGTCTAAAAGCTCTACAATCTCACCTACTGCAGTAATTTTATGTTGTACTATATTACGTTTAATTATTTCTGATGTTTCGTCGAGAGGTATGTTCGTAAACATATTATAATCGCATCTTCTGGTATTCATATTTACTGCATTGTAAGCAAACTGGACGCTGTTTCTTATGCTGAATGTTTTGTCGAATTTGTACATACTTCAAAGTTTTTACTGAATATGTAACTGAGTTCACTGTTTGGGCCATATTCGTTATTAACAACTAGAATTGATTTGCCCAGGTTTCTGTATTTTAATCTCAGTCCTTGCAGTAGGAAACCTTGGATTCGTTAACTTCAGTTTACGTTTTTCTATTGGTTCAAATAAAAACTGAGATGCATCAGTTGTCTTTTTAGTTCGGCTTGGAACTTACAGAGTGGATCGTTACTAATTTCGTTTATGCCATTGTGCTCGAAATACTGTAATGTTTTGTCAATGTAATTTTTTGCATATAGTAACACTGCCGTATTACCCTTATCAGATTTTATCACTAATGTTCCTGCATCTCGCAATTTTTAAAGTTTTTACTGTGGTAAGTTGCGGTATATTGCTGTATATTGTAAGTATTTGCATGTACAGATCTGAGATATCTATACACACGCCCATAAAAGAGGCGTTAAATGAACCTTTAGATTTTTGTAGTTGCAAATTATCATCGGATAGATTATATCATGGACGTTAAAAGTACTGTTGTACAATCAGTTTCATCTTTGGCGCTGTCAATATCATGTTTTACTACTGTACTTTAAACGAAAGTGTAAGTACTATAGTACAGCCAAATTAATCTTTAGAGCTGTCAGCCAAAAGTAAAGGCAATTTTTAATGCCGTCAGCCAACTTCAAACTTAAGTCACTACACTGGAAGCAGAATGAGCCCTTCACGTAATCCCAATGTAAGTTTTCCATGTTGTCTCAATTTGTATCTTTTACAGTGCATATTGTGATGATACTCTCCTCCATTAGAAGAGCGAAACCGGCCATAATAAAAAAAATGTAAAGTGCGACTTGTGGCTGTTTACAGAAACTTAAGCATTGCTATGGTTGTCTGTGTAATATCTTTGGAATGTTTTGGAACTGCTCGTGGCTCAGAGCAGTCTCACAACCGTACACATGTTTACACACCAGTGGTGCACGGAGCGATAGCTAGCTGTTGTGACCGGTGATCACTGCATTACGAAAGCAACGCTTTGGAGGACGTGCGGTAACGTGGATAATCTGAGCATGTAATCTCGAGTTGCCATTTCTAAAGTAGGACAAGAATTTCATGTCTGAATGATTTTATTTTGTTTTTATATTTCGGTGTTGAGTGCTTCTGAAGTGCATTTCATGTAGGATTAACTTAGACGGAGAGATGGTGAGCGCTTTACTACTGAAACGCGTTACTGAGGGTTATGTTCCTAATATTATTGGTTTTTACGCTACAATATTCACAACGACGGCTCTCTCTGTTCATGCTATATGAGGTAAAGGACTCACCTGACTTTTGTGTACACTTTTTGGGTTAACTAAGGCTCATTGCCTACATCAACATAATCAATTACAAATTTCTCCTAACTCAATGCTAATTTTTTCTACCTTTCCTTCTGAATTTTGTAATGTTTTGTCAGTCTGTTACCACCTTCATTCGACCATTGTTCTTTGCTAATCCTTTAAGATACTCCTTTTTCGTTCTGATACTTTTCCATGTTTCTCTATATTTCAATTTCCTTTTAAGCATTTACATCTTTCATGGAAAAAGCTTTCAAACAAACTTCCCCATTGCAATTGTATCGTTCTCTTCTGTTCCTTCTACCAATATGTATACAACGTGTAGTACGTAATTTCCCGATTTCCTTACCCGGATTTCTTTCAGTTTTCCTCTTCCACACGCTGTTCTACTGCTTCCGGCAATACGGCGTGCTGCAGCCGCATGCTACCAACGTCCTAGTCAACCACTGGCACAGCTGTTTGATTAACCTACTTGCTATCACATAACACTTTCACTTTCCCGTCTAGACATACATGTATGCTCCACAAGCCACTCCACATTACACGGCAGAGGGTACATCGTACAAATATTGTCGAGTTTCTGCTCTCGCCTATTGAGAGAGAAGAAAATTTGACTGTCTTCAAGCCCCGCCCCCTAACGTCCCACCTTAAGAATACGACTCCTACGCTGTATATACGATGGTGACAGCAAATCGCATGATCGATCTTCTTTGAAAACACGTTCTCTAAATTCACCCATCACCGTTTCGAGAGAACTACGCAGTCTTTCTTCCAAAGATTCCCATTTCAGTTCCCCAGGCATATGTTGTATGGACTACACCGACGTACCTATAACGATCTTGGAAGTGCGTCTCTGACTTGATCGTTGAAAATTACTTGTCAGCCCTACCTGGTACGTCTCCAACTCTCTACAAGTGATCACACTAGTGTCTTACATGCGATTTTGCAGAACCATTCCAACAACCGAAGTCTTCTGTTCGTTTTCCCTAACACTAATTCTAATTCGTTACCTCCTTTTCATATCACTTCTTAGTATTACTTTTTAAGGACGTACGAGATGTTGAGATCAATATGTTTGTCACTAATCTTATCATCGGATATTACAAAATTCCTTCTGCGTTATAGACATCGGCCTAGATTTAAACGCGTTTAAAGCTGAAATAGCATGCTTACGCTCTACTACAATGTCAATATGGTGTTAGTTATTTGCAAGTAACATCTCATGGAGGCGGCTGATGGCGTAAACGTATGTCTTCCCGTGACCACCCTCCCGCCCCCCCTTCCTCCACATTGCGCCATCCCCATACTGATGAGCCAAAACCATATGAATTCCTGCTCAATAGTTTATTTGTCCGTCTTTGGAACGAAAATCTCTGATTCTGCGTATCAGGGATCCGACAGTGTGTTACTAAGTTTGTGGAGGTACGGTACGTCGCATCAGATGTCTAAGCATAGGTAATTTAATTCGCGTAAATAATGGGCCTCTGATTTCCGTACGCGGTGATGGAACCCAATAGCGACCCAGAAGAGTTCCATAGGATTTACATCAGGCGAATTTGCTGAAAGATGACATCGCTATCGGCGAAGACATAAAGCATGAACGGATGCAGGTAGTTCGCAGCTGTCAGCGTCTCTTCGATTACTAACACAGGTCCTGTGCAAGTGCAGGACAACATCTCCCATACCAAATGCCACTCCCACCAGTCTGCGTCCGTTGCGCTCTGCGTCTTTGGAGCCATCGTTCTTCTCGATGGCGGCGTTTGTGTAGAAAAAATGTGATTCACCTGAAGAGCCGACACGTTTCCATTGATCGACGGCCGATTCCCGATGGCACCCTTGCCCACTGCAATCGTAGTTGATGTCGTTGGGCCAACGTGTGAACACGTAGAGTTGGTCTGTTGCGGTGAGCCATGTTCAACAAAATTGTGCTCTTTCGACAGAGATGCCACAGATCACCATCAATCCTACTTCACAAATCTGCGAACTCCACTTTCTGTGAGGAGTCGTGGATGCGGTAGTAATGTTTTGGCTTATCAGTGTGTACCGTGAGACGTGCGAGCGGTTCGGAACACTATCAGCCGTGCCAGCGTCGTAGCGGGGAAGCCAGTGTTTCAAGTAAATGAGGGCACGAGGTGTAGCGACGCGCGGTGTTTGGGCCGCGGCGCTGCGCGGCGCAGCACGTCTGCGGCGGTTCGCCCGCGGCGGGCGTTGAACCGGGTCGCCCGGCGACCGTTGACCCCTAGCGCAGCCGCAGCCTCAGCTGCTCCGCGCGTTCGTGATCCGGCTGGCTCGGCGCTCGCTCGCGGGCTGGGACCGCCACGCCGCACCGCACCGCACAACCACTGCAGGCAACTCGTCTCGTCTCCCAGCCATGTTCGTCACGAGCTCACAATCGTGCATTACCTTACGTAGAGGTGGTCTGCTGCGGTGCGCCACGTTCAACAATGTACAATGAAAGGCCTGCTTAGGAAGTGTGTGCTTCGGAAGAGTGTTTAAAAAATACACTTTCTGCAAAAGTTTTTGTTAATAATGTAGGCCATAGCAATTAATTAAAATTTGACCAGCTCCAGGATTCGAACCAGGGCCTCCTCCTTACTTGCAGATGAGCTGTCTTTCATGTTGCGTTTGCTTTCTTTTAATGATTCTATTGAACGACAGTATCCCAAACTTTAACGTTGACTTTAAATAATTTATATGTATAAGTGGCAAAAACTTTCCTATTTTCCGTTTATTGTTGAGGATTTCTAGTTTTTCGTTAGTGCTGTTTCAAGTCTTATGTAGACGCCCTCCCTCGGTGAAAATGTAGTTTACAAAACATGTGAGCCACCAGTGTTCATGTCTCGGATGCGGAAAACCCTTTTACGTCCATATGTATTATTTCCTTGCCGTTTATTTCGTCAAAAGTGAGTGATAGCAAACATTTTGATAGAACTGCAATTCTGGAGGCAGAAAATCTTGCCTCATTTTTAATTTGAAAGCTGTATGTCGAAAGATTCGGGGTTAAGATGCACACCTGTACTTAAAGGTTAAACAGATTAGGAAACAATATGACAGTGACAAGCCTTACTTCAAAGCAAACATCTTAATTTCAATCGGCAACGAAGGTGCGACTGGATCCCAACAATTTTGACTAAAACCCTGGTAACAGTTGGCTGTTAATATTTTCAAAGTTAAACTGATTGTCAGTTATTAAGACCGCTCTGAAGGAACGTCTTGAAACATCACTTGTGAACACTTATTGCAAGAGAACCCACTCGACAGAACCACTAGATCTAGCTAAAATACACCAATAATGACCCGGTCTTTCAAACACGGAAACCAACAGCTTAGTACAACAGCTTGTTCAGATTGCGACTAATAACTGAGAAATGCAGTTACAATCGTAGAACTGAACCGGTTAACAGCTAAATCTAACCAATGGCCGGCCGAAGTGGCCGTGCGGTTAAAGGCGCTGCAGTCTGGAACCGCAAGACCGCTACGGTCGCAGGTTCGAATCCTGCCTCGGGCATGGATGTTTGTGATGTCCTTAGGTTAGTTAGGTTTAACTAGTTCTAAGTTCTAGGGGACTAATGACCTCAGCAGTTGAGTCCCATAGTGCTCAGAGCCATCTAACCAATGTTACTCCCACTTTATCAGCAAGCAGTTACTGAGTGGTGCCGATGAAAGCCAGGTAGAAGAGGGCAGACAGTCCACGAGCGGTCGTCTGACACGAAATATATGCGCAAGCAAAGACCTAAGGGCACAACCCACAGATACCAACTCTTCCTCATAGATATTGGCAATGGGGCCGCAAAAGGGATAGTCGATACTGCACCTGAGCCAGGGGCGCCAGACAGAACAGTCTACTAACTCAACGGCGCCACGGCTCAAAAAATTTGTATGATATCTTTACAAAAGTAAAACGAGATCAACAGAAGATTAAACTGAAGCGTCAAAATATGTATCGGTTAACAATAAGAAAAGGAAAATATAGTTTTGCAGAAGACCGAATTAAAAAATAAAATTCACTAGCGCCGAAAAACGGGAAGAGCTTCTAGCCTCAGTAAAATTAGGTTTCATTACCTTTTTGTATTTCATGTCTTGAATGTAAGTCTACTCATAGTGGTGCTCGAAGAGATGATCTTCTAAGGGTGGCGATGGAAGAAATCTTATTGTCCAGTATGTCATCAGGAAGATAGTGGTTCTAGGCGCTACAGTCTGGAACCGCGCGACCGCTACGGTAGCAGGTTCGAATCCTGCCTCGGGCATGGATGTGTGTGATGTCCTTAGGTTAGTTAGGTTTAAATAGTTCTAAGGGACTGATGACCTCCAAAGTCAACTCCATAGTGCTCAAGAGCCATTTGAACCATTTTTGAAGATAGTGGAATACAGTTCTCGATCAAGCGAAAGTACGTCGTTGGCCTGTACTGTTGTCCTATGCAATGCGGGTTTGTGGCAAGGCAACTAAGCTTCTCTTCAACATATACGTACGTGATAATTAATCGAAACCCTCAGCTGCCGACAGGTGTTGTTCATATACCTCGATGGGGGCAGCCGAAAATGTGTCCCGATCGGGACTCGAACCCGGGATCTCCTGCTTACATGGCAGGCGCTCTATCCATCTGAGCCACCGAGGATACAGATGAAAACCGCGACTGCAGGGACTTATCCCTTGCACGCTTCCCGTGATACCCATATTCCCAACTGTCCGCAATCTTCATACGTAATATACCTAATAGATATTTGCCCATCCGCTCATTACTCGTGCACACTAAGGTGACGATTCCCGTAAGAGAGAATGCGCACAGGTTGCCCTAACTTTCTTGTAGTTGATGTCAAAATTCTTGAGTTCCAGGATCCTGCTTATTTAAATCGGAAAATTTGTATTTGTTATATATTGTTAACTGAAAATGCCGATTGCTGCACTCAAGTGTTTCAGACAAATGTTGAACTAGTAAGGGAACATATTCTTCTTTAATCACCTTAACACTCACCGTTACTGCCCAGAAGTTGTGTTTTTCTTGGGGGGGGGGGGGGGGGGCGGCGGCTTGCACCGCTTGTTGTTTTGTGTGGCACTATCACAGCATAGGTCTACATTGATGTTTCAAGCACTGTCTTGCTTCCCACTGTTGAAGATCAATTCGAGGATGGTGATTACGATGTCGCCATTAATACACGGTCCAGCGATATTAATGTGACCACCTGTCAAAAGCCTGAACAACCACCTTTTGCAGCGTGGACGTGCAAGAAGAGAGTCAATGAGGTTATGGAACCATGCCGACACCAGGGCCGTGTCAAACTGAGCGACGTTTCTCGGCCGAGGACCCACGGCGCGAAGTGCCCGATCGAGGTGGTCCCACAGATTCTCGATTGACTTTAAATCCCGTGGGCTTGTTGACTAGCGGAGTACGGTAAACTCGTGTTGCTGCTCTTCGAACCACGCACCTACACTGCGAGATGCGTGGCACGTTGCCCTATCCTGATGGTAGATGACATCGCGCCGAGGAAAAAGAAAAACAGTGTATATAGGGGTGATCCTGTTGCTAAGGATGGATGCATATTGCTTTTGATCCATTGGGCCCTCCAGAATTACAAATGCCATAACGCTCCTCCAGCCCCCCCCGCCCCCCTTCCCGGCCCGAAACCTTCCGACGATTGTTGCAGGGCCGTACGCGCCAACGGCCAACTGTCCGATGGAGCATAAAACGTCATTCGTCCGGAACGAACACCTTTCGCCACTCAGTGGACGGTCTGTTGCAGTTAAATTTTGACAGCATGAACCATACTGGGAATCTGTGCATATTAATCTGGAATACTGGCCGGAGAGGTTTATCTTCTTTCCTGTTCAAAAATTGTTGCAAAATCCTTGAAAGATGTTGTAGAAGGCAAACGAGCCCTTACCTCTTTTCAGAATACAACAGTACGATAGAGGACATGTACTCTTTCCTTCATCTCACCAACCCCGGGCATTTTCGACGTTAGAGAATGGTATTATCACCGTGTGAGATGCTGAGAACATTTCCTGCTGCACTCATGTTAGTCTAAATTTCTTAGATTACATCTGGTGCCTATCTTTCGTTGTATAACCATCTATAACGTTACAGAACTGTCTCCAGGCTTCGTAGGCAGACACGCCATGAGGTACGGAAGGTTAAGAAACTCGTCGCATCACATGTACACTGTGTGATCAAAAACATGTTTTTCTTATTAGGTTCCTTTTGCTTCCACCTACTGCCAGATACTCCAAATCAG
The DNA here is from genome assembly GCF_021461395.2 of Schistocerca americana. NCBI lineage: Eukaryota > Metazoa > Arthropoda > Insecta > Orthoptera > Acrididae > Schistocerca > Schistocerca americana. Next base: position 198,084,848 of record NC_060126.1, on the reverse strand, counting down.
CGACCTCCGCAGTTATTAGACATTGTGAGAGAGCAGAATGGGGCGCTCCGCGGAACTCGCGGACTTCGAACGTGGTCAGGTAATTGGGTGTCACTTGTCATATGTCTGTACGCGAGGTTTCTACACTCCTAAATATCCCTAGGTCCACTGTTTTTGATGTGATACTGAAGTGGAAACGAACAGCACGAAAGCGTACAATACGACCTCGTCTGTTGATTGACAGAGACTGCCGACAGTTGAACATGGTCGTAATGTGTAATAGGTAGACATGTATCCAGACCATCACATAGGAATTCCAGACTGCATCAGGATCCACTGCAAGTACTATGACAGTTAGGTGGGAGGTGAGGAAACTCGGATTTCATGGTCGAGCGGATGCTCTTAAGCCACACATCATGACTGTAAATGCCAAACGACGCCTCGCTTGATGTAAGGAGCGTAAACATTGGACTATTGAACAGTGGAAAAACGTTGTGTGGAGTGACGAATCGCGGTACACAATGTGGCGATCCGATGGCAGGGTGTGGTTATGGCGAATGCCCGGTGAACATCATGTGGCAACATGTGTAATACCAACAGTAAAATTCGGAGGCGGTGGTGTTATGTTGTGGTGTTTTTCATGGAGGGGGGCTTGCACCGCTTGTTGTCTTGCTTCCCACTGTTGAAGAGCAATTCGGGGATGGCGAATGCATCTTTCAACGATCAGGCACCTGCTGATAATGCAAGACCTGTGGTGGAGTGGTTACATACAATAACATCCCTGTAATGGACTGGCCTGCACAGAGTTCTGACCTGAATCCTATAGAACATCCCTGGGATGTTTTGGAATGCCGACTTCGCGGCAGGCCTCACCGACCGGCATAGATACCTCTCCTCAGTGCAGCGCTCTGCGAAGAATGGGCTGCCGTTCCCCAAGAAACCTTCCAGCACCTGATTGAACGTATGCCTGCGAGAATAACTGTCATCAAGATTAAGAGTGGGCCAACAACATATTGAATTCCAGCATTATTGATGAAGGGTGCCACGAACTTGAAAATCATTTTCAGCCAGGTGTCCGGATACTCCTGATCTCATAGTGTATATTTCCAGTGGTCGCAGTCCACATTTTGTGTGGCTTGTGTTAAAGGACTTGCTCTGAAATCACATGGGTTACAAGACATTCAGCTACAACACCTGTACCACGTATTTTTTTTTTTTTTTTTCTTTTTTTTTTTTTCATGCCGTTCCAGTCCCACTGTTTTCGTTGGCACTGCATTCTCCAGAAGCGCATTGAGCATTTTGTGTGTGTCGAAGTAACAGGCTCCTTATATGATTTAGTATCTATATCCACAAAAGAACATAGAAATGTTAGTCATGAAGTCTGTGACGCTATAGTAACTACTGAAGGGCGTACTCAGCGAGGATGTGGGGTAGACAGTTCACCGTCCCACCACCCCACCCGCTCCCTCTCTGGCCTAGGATAGAAAATGATCTTTGTAACATGAAGTCTCATTCTGCGCCAGCACGCAGATAGTCGTATCAGTTCAGTACGAGCTTGAAGACATAAAAAAGTCATATTTACCTTGTAAATGAAAATAGCATGTAACTCTGGTCTCTGAAAGCTTCCAGCAGTTCCATACCTTCAATTAACGATGTTTTCATTTTCTCATGTTATCAGCCTACGTCAAACTGCTGAAAATGTGAATATCAAAAATAAAGTATAGATTTGAACGGTACGTAACATGTATCACAGATCAAAATATGTACAAATCTCATACGAACTTTACTTGTTCAAGTATGTACGATCCAGGTAATAGTATGTACACTACTGGCCATTAAAATTGCTACACCACGACGATGACGTGCTACAGACGCCAAATTTAACCGACAGGAAGAAGGTGCTGTGATATGCAAATGATTAGCTTTTCAGAGCATTCACACAAGGTTGGGGCCGGTGGCGACACCTACAACGTGCTGACATGAGGAAAGTTTCCAACCGATTTCTCATACACAAACAGCAGTTGACCGGCGTTGCCTGGTGAAACATCGTTGTGATGCCTCGTGTAAGGAGGAGAAGAAATGCGTACCATCACGTTTCCGACTTTGATAAAGGTCGGATTGTAGCCTATCGCGATTGCAGTTTATCGTATCGCGACTTCCTGCTCGCGTTGGTCGAGATCCAATGACTGTTAGCAGAATATGGAATTGGTGGGTTCAGGAGGGTAATACGGAACGTCATACTGGATCCCAATGGCCTCGAATCACTAGCAGTCGAGATGACAGGCATCTTATCCGCATGGCTGTAACGGATCGTGCAGCCACGTCTCGATCCCTGAGTGAACATATGGGGACGTTTGCAAGACAACAACCGTCTACACGAACAGTTTGCAGCAGCATGGACAACCAGCTCGAAGACCATGGTTACCCTTGACGCTGCATCACAGACAGGAGCGCTGGGTGCACGAATGGCAAATGTCATTTTTTCGGATGAATCCAGGTTCTGTTTACAGCATCATGATGGTCGCATCCGTGTTTGGTGACATCGCGGTGAACGCACATTGGAAGCGCGTATTTGTCATCGCCATACTGGCGTATCACCCGGCGTGATGGTATGGGGTGCCACTGGTTACACGTCTCGGTCACCTATTGTTCGCATTGACGGCACTTTGAACAGTGAACGTTACATTTCAGATGTGTTACGACCCGTGGCTCATTCGATCCCTGCTAAACCCTACATTTCAGCAGGATAATGCACGACCGTATGTTGCAGGTCCTGTTCGGGCCTTTCTGGATACAGATGATGTTCGGCTGCTTCCCTGGCCAGTACATTCTCCAGATCTCTCACCAATTTAAAACGTCTGGTCAATGGTGCCCAAGGAACTGGCTCGTCACAAAACGCCAGTCACTACTCTTGATGAACTGTGGTATCGTGTTGAAGCTGCATGGGCAGCTGTACCTGTACAGTCCATCCAAGCTCAGTTTGACTCAATGCCCAGGCGTATCAAGGCCGTTATTACGGCCAGAGGTGGTTGTTGTGGGTACTGATTTCTCAGGATCTATGCACGGAAATTGCGTGAAAACGTAATCACGTGTCAGTTCTAGTATATTTGTCCAATGAATACCCGTTTATCATCTGCATTTCCTCTTGGTTAAGCAATTTTAATGACCAGTAGTGTATCTGTTTTTGAGTTCTTAGCATTAGTATATATTGTGATCAACGAAACAGTTTTTCTGTAGTTTTGGGTTTTATTCTGTAAGAAGTTGTGCGTCGTTTCCTCATACTCAGCCCCCCACTTTTTCACGAAACTGATAGTTTCCCACCCCCTTCTCCTCCCTAGTTGTGGTCATCCCCAGATGATTCGCATGTGATGTAACTAAGCTAGCGCTGACAATATGTTCTCATTGTAGGCCGAAAGACTGGATGTCATAGTAAATCAATACGCATCGTAAAGATCACATAAGTTTTGATAGTCCAGAATACTGTCATACGTTGCACAAGTCGTTGTCCTGCATGTAAGTCATTACAGAATTTCCGAAAATGAGCAATGTACACAAGGAAATTAGTACTGATATATTTTGTTTCTTTCGCTGCAGGTTATCGAAAACGTTTTATCAACGTGGATATCTGATATCCAAATGTGAACGTTAGTGCCAAACGGCTCATCGACATCGAGGCAATTAGAGGAGGAGCGCATTCTCAGTTTGAAAGGGCTGCAGCATGTAACTGGTATAAAAGAGAATTTAAGAGACAAATTTTCGCAATATTTGACTAAAAAAATTGGTCTCTATTGTCAGAAGCATAGCGTATCCTTCACTATCGCGCACAACGTGGGAACTTGTTCGCCGCGTCGTTGTTTCACAAAGTCTTCTTCCTTATGAGTCGTAAGGAATGCTACCTCAGTAGTAAAGTACACTCTCTGCTTGCGTCATGTTGGTAATGGCATGGCTAGTTAGCATTCGCCTCTCACGCCCTTAATAATCGCATTGTATCACTGGTCTCAGGAACTCGCTCTGAGTCATATCGTCACTTTGACCCAACCAAGCGACTTAGCGGTCAAAACAGCCAACTCACTTTCAACGCTGGAACCGGCTTCAAATCCCCCCACAGTTATCTAGTTCCAGATATGTTGGGGGCTTTTCTTTACACATCCGCCCGGGACTGCCTCTAGAAATGGCACGTGCAGTCCATCGCCATATTTGTTCTCTCCGAGCTAGTACTCAGTGTTTAACGACATTATCGTGAACTGAACATTAAGCTCTAAGCTACCTTCCTTGCTCCCTCCCTCTCTTGACATCCTTAGACATCGGCGTTAATTCAATCTATATTTGCGTTTTGCAGGTTGAAAATAGAGTAATTCAAACTATTTCCTTGTTCTCATTACTCTTTGCGTTATGAGGCTTGGGTGCGAAATTCTACATAATAAAGGAAAAAATTTAAATGTCAATGGCTTTGTACAGACGAGATACAATAATACAGAAAGTTTAGGAAGTGCGGCTGGTAGGTTTTGGATGTCTTAATTCGTCCACTGGTCTGCTACATTTCTCCAACATAAATTTATCACAGTTGCAGACTGTTTAGCAGAAGCAATCGCGTTGCTTGCAACGAAACTGAAAGTCAGTTTCTCTGACCAGTCGCTTACCGTAAGTCAAAAATGAAGTAATAATTTAGTGAGAGATTTGCTTTTCATTTAAAAGCTCCGTTCTGTCATGAGCGAGACGTAAGGAAGGTATAAGCTGTAGGAAAACTAACAGTTTCTTATTAAGACCTTGTTAAAAACGTAAAGTATTCCTATATAAGCGCCGGCCGCGGTGGTCTCGCGGTTCTAGGCGCGCAGTCCGGACCCGTGCGACTGCTACGGTCGCAGGTTCGAATCCTGCCTCGGGCATGGATGTGTGTGATGTCCTTAGGTTAGTTAGGTTTAAGTAGTTCTAAGTTCTAGGGGACTGATGACCACAGATGTTAAGTCCCATAGTGCTCAGAGCCATTTGAACCATTTTTTTCCTATATGAGCATGGCAACTGTGGTTAGATGTTTTACCGAATGCCACGTGGTCCTAAACAGGGCGGCAAACTTAGAGGCTTTTGCACCATTTCATAGATAAACATGCAACATGTACCCTCAGTGTTCACAGAAAACCACGTTGGACACTGCGGCCGTTGCACAGCTTCTGGTCAATTCGTTGCTACTCGTCAGTCACTTTCTATTATCCCCCTCTTCTTCTTTCGCGACCTTACCCCGTGTCTTCATGGGGTCGGCATGTTAATTATTGGATTTGGCAATGTTTGTGGCGGAGGCCGGTTACATGCCCCTGTTGTCGCCGTCTCGCCTCCACCTTCACTTGCACGGGATATCTGAACGCCAACTGTCTGCATATAGGTGCTATCCCGTGCGAATGTGTGAGAGAGCATGTAGCTGGGGCAATACGTGGTTACAAGCCCGCTATTCACCTAGTAGGATGTGAGGAAACCGCCTAAAAATTACGTCCAGGTTGGCGGTATAGGCTACTGGCCATCGTTGTTAATTCGGCTGGCGGATTAGATCCGGGGTCGGTGCGCCTCCCCGAATCCTGGAAGCGGCGTGCTAACGCGTGCTGCTATCCCCGTTGACGAATATCCGCCTATGAGGTACGATTAGAGACCTAACACGCAGCGGGTTTCCCTAATTTCCATAAAACGGGTGGAGAGTCTTGTATGGTTTGCATGCACTGCCAGATATTATTTCCTGTAAACCCATATACCAATAGCGCTTCTAGATGCTCAGTAAACACACCAATATGATGTCGGAAGTACGGATTTGCCTACTGGATTTCAGCTCACACAATCTGTTTTTGTTGTATGTAAAATCCCATTGCATTTGAGTCTTGACGGGTCTTTCGGGTTGCTGCTCGGTGTTTAGTGTGTGTGTGTGTGTGTGTGTGTGTGTGTGTGTGTGTGTGTGTGTGATTTAATAATGACGAAGGAAAAATGGTTCAAATGGCTCTGAGCACCATGGGACAGCTTCTGAGATCATCAGTCCGCTAGAACTTAGACCTACTTAAACCTAACTAACCTAAGGACATCACACACATCCATGCCCGAGGCAGGATTCGAACTTGCAACCGTAGCGGTCGCGCGATTCCAGACTGTAGCGCCTAGAACCGCTCGGCCACTCCAGCCGGCTTAGGACGAAGGAGGTTCGTGTGGATTTACGAAGAAGCAGTACTGAGCTGCGCAGGATGTTAACTTATTTCATTTTCTTGTATCTTTATTAACTGCAAGCAAATATGTAAATGCTAATAGTTTCGCTAAATTAGAAAATCCGAACTGAATGGCAGAAACCCTGTAAATATCTAGTAGACTTCAGTGGCTGGCGACGAAACGTTCGGTAAATGTGTACACGAGAGTCGACGCGCGTCTTTCCGGAAGTTTTCTACCCATTCGAAATTCCAGCGTTAGATACAATAATATTCTACCAACGATTACTTTAGTTTTTCCCACAGGACGTGTTATCTGAGTGGTTGTAATAGTTTCGCAGGCGTTAACTGGCTTCTATAAATTTTTTAACATTATTTAAGTCTTTTCAGAGTCCAGAACTGTTTGATACGAATTATTTATAGTGTGAACACACAAGCCGCCTTCAGAGGTCTGTTCAAGGAACTGGCGATACTAATCAATGTTTCCCACATTTGTTGTAAATTATTCGTCTCTTTTTGAAGCTAACTGCTCATTTCATTGAATGTGTGCTACAAATAAGAATAACCTTCATAAAGATTTATATCACTTACTTTGGTAGAGGAAGGTGTCCGTTATTCAGGAGCACACATTTCCAACGATTTGCCACTAGCCATAGAAAGTTTTGCTATTAATAACGTTCCATTTGATTAGTGTAAAGGATTTGTTGGTGGCCAACGCCTTAAAATCCAGTGACCAATTTCGTAATAAGACTGACTGATGTAAACATTTATAATATAAAGTAATCTGAGTGTTCCGTGAGTTCTGACTTCCGTACATCTTCAGTGCAGTAACGTAATAGAAAGTGCTTTCTGCGTGACGACGTGTCTGCAGTAGCCTAAGAATTATCATACGCACTTTGTGAGATTTGTTACCGCTTAAATGAAAATATGGTTTACTTATTTATTCCACATCCATGAGAACCAATTTACTTAAGATTGGCCGAAGAGACTTGGACAAATCTCTCCTTGTTGTTTAAATGTGAATTGTATGGTCTTGTTTTACGACGTGTTCCACACTCATGAGAATCTCAGTATGGAGCTATGGAACCTTATATAATAGGAAATGTGCTGACTCATCATCGCCAGCCGAAAGCGTTAATAATGGAAACTTGATACCCGGTAGGACGTTGATCTTATACATCATTTAAGAAGGGATAGTCTGAAATTCCACTCCTTGGGGGATGAAATAAGGGATGAAAGGTTTCTTCATAATGAATGTCGCTGAAGACAATTTTGAAGTTGGAACTACGAAACCTTCTTCTCAGTCGGAAATAAAGAAATAGGCGATTGAGCATTTTCAGAAATTCAACCGCTGAGGTGGTGAAATAGTGGGTAAAATTTTTCAAGATAAATCATTATTAAGAAACTACTAAGGATTGTTTAAAGCTAAATCTATGAAAACTGGAATTTGGTTTCTCGATTAGAAATAGAAATATTTGTTTCATTGTTTTTTGAAAATTCGACTCCCTAAGGGGACTGAAATAGGGGATGACATTAATCACAATATTTCGTTTCTAGTAAATGAAAACATTTTTAACGCTGAGTTAATGAAAACTGATATTGGATTTCTAAGGATGTTTGGGTTTAGGGGATGAAAGCTTCTATGGAAATACCACAAGAATCCAGCAGACAGAACAAAGAAGTGAGACTACAGCTACCACAATCGTTTTTTGGTGAGAAATGCATTCGGAAAAAAACGTGTTTTACGGCCTCGGTCAGCGTGAAAAGTTTAGATGGTGTTGCAACTTGTTCTCGATATCGAAACAGCTGATTGGTGTGAAACGGTTAGCTGAGGTAAAACCGGTACGGTACTTGACCGGGCTATCAAAATCGGTCAGGCGTAATGCTTAAAGACGAGAGCAAGACTGTTTCGATGTGACCTCGCGCAAGCGGCGCCTGCGTGTGACGTAGCGCGGCGCGCCACGGCGCAGTGTCCTAGGCCCGGCCGGAGCGCCGCCGGCCGTTGACACCGACGCCCTCCTACCCCCCCCCCCCCCCTCCCCCTTCCCCTCTCGCTGCCCCAGCCGAGCCGAGCCGGCCTGCGTTGTACCTCTCTGCTCGCGGCGCTACGGTAGACTTTTGTTGAAGTTCAGTGGTACTTCTACAAGGAGGTGACTGAAGTCTTGGGATACCTCCTAATATCGTGTCCGACCGCCTTTTGTCAGCCATAGTGCTCAACTCGAAGAGGTGTGGACTCAACAAGTCGTTGGAAGTCCCTTGTACAGATATTGACAGTGAGTCATGTTGCCTCCATCAGTCCATATTCCATAACTGCGAAACTGTTGCCGGCGCAGGATTCTGTGCACTGACTGACCGCTCAGTTATAAATGTTCGATGGCATTCGTGTCAGACGATCTGGATGGCCATATCACTGGCGCGAATTGTCCAGAATGTTCTCCGAACCAGTCGCGAACAATTGTGACCCGGTGACATGGCGCATTGTCATCCATAAAAATTCCATCTTTGTTTGGGAACATGAAGTCCATGTCAGTGGCTGCAAATGGTCTCCAAGTAGCCGAACATAACCATTTCCAGTAAATGATCTGTTCATTTGGACCAGAGGACCCAGTGGATTTCATGTAAACACAGCCCACACCATTATGGAGCCACCACCAGCATGTATAGTACCTTGTTGACAACTTGGGTCCACGGCTTCGTGGAGTCTGCGCCACAATCGAACCGTATCGTCTGCTCTTACCAAATGAAATCGGGACTCGTCTGACCAGGCCACGGTTTTACAGTCATGTAGGGTCCAACAGATATGGTCACAAGTCCAGAAGAGGCGCTGCAGGCGATGTCCTGCTGTTAGTTAAGGCACTTAACGTAGGTCATCTGCTGTTATAGTCCTTTAACGCCAAATTTCGCCACACTGTCCCAACCGATACGTTGGTCGGGACAGTTCTGTGGTTGTTTCTCGCAGTGTTGCTTGTCTGTCTGCACTAACGACTCTACGCAAACACCGCTGCACTCGGTTTTTCATTCGTGGTCTCGCGGTCGCGTTCTCGCTTCCCGAGCACGGGGTCCTGGGTTCGCTTCCCGGCGGGGTCAGGGATTTTCACCTGCCTCGAGATGACTGGGTGTTTGTGTTGTCCTCATCATTTCATCATTATTCGTGGAACTGGCGAGACTGGACTGAGCAAAGGTTGGGGCTTACTACGGGCACTGAGAACCGTGCAGTTGAGCGTCCCACAAACCATACATCATCATCGGTTGTTAAGTGAAGACCATCGACCAGGACATTGTAAGGTGCTGAGAGGTAACTCCTCAGATTCGGTATTTCTGGCACACTCTTGACACTGGATCTTTGTAGTATTGAATTCCCTAACAGTTTTCAACATGGAGTGTCCCATGCGTCTAGCTGCAACTACCATTCCACATTCAGAGTCTGTTAATTCTGACTCAGTTATTAATATATTTTATACAGTGATCATACAGCGTAATATAATTATTAAATCGTAGTTTATAAGATTTTCTTCATTTCCTTTCCGACGCTACCGTCTCTCTCTCATTCACTGGGCACTGTACTGAGCAGGCCGGGGTGCCCAACCCGCGGCCTGGGGGCCGCGTGCGACCCAAACAAAGAATCAACGCGGCCCAACAAGAGAGCATCTCTCACACGATCAATAGAAAAGAAAAAGAAATCTTTAGAAATCCGCTTATGCAAAGTTAAAATAAATTGAATATTTTCAATTTGAAAGTCGTGCCACACGGTGATAAATGCTAACCATATATACCTCCGGGAACTACCCGCCATTTTTTTTTTATTTTTCCAGCGATTATTGTTAGTGGTGAGTATTTTAGTGCGGCCCAAAAAGACTCCTGTACCCGTCTTCTTCCAGTGTGGCCAAGGTAAGGTTGTACACTACTGGTTTAGGCAATCTTTATGATTTGCGACATGGGGTTTTCTTTGACTTCCGTTTCCTATGATTTAGAGTATGTTTAATAGACAAGTCTTTCATTGCTTTGTAACTCTCAATGTAGTGCCGATTTTCACTTATATTCGGGCGAATAGTTTCATTGCCTCACTTTGGGTCCTACTAGTGCTCCGAAAGTTGGTGTTTCACACCCGAGTCAATGTCCTAGTTAAACTTCTTTCCACGGCACAGCATTTCGTAACTTTATACAAAGCTAATTCGTAACAATGACGCTCATGCCCTTACGCTGCTGCGATGTCACAGACAAAACAGTGCGTGAAAAACACGTGCAGGCATGTTGTTATGGGCTCCACCATTGATTCACATTATTAATCTCGTATATTTAGCGATTCAGATAGACTATATTTACGTCACATAAGAAAGTTCGCACAACGAGCGAAGAAATGTTTTCACGTCAAAAACAGTAGCAGAAACTGAAGGTCGACTTTTATAAACTGTCCAGAGCAAATTTTACATTTTGCACATGATTTACATAGTTGTTTTCCTGATCGGAAGCCTCTTTCTCAATACTTTCCTGAGAACTAGAAACAGGTTTACAACCACCTGTCTAATGGAGTAAAGTAAAGCTTCCGTTCTCAGTGCATTTCAATTAAGCTCGCTGTCCTTCCAGTAGCGACCGGGCCAGCTCGGCTCATACGCAGTTCTGGTCGTCTGCTTAGCGCGAAGAGCCACTTTCACTTTTGATCGTATGGGCAGAGTGACTTTACAGCGAGATAAGTTGTGGGCACACGAAGTTAAATATTAAGCTGCCGTACACTGCAGAGCCATTCCAATAATCAGCCGCTGTCGCGAGACACAGAACATTCAATATCTGCATCGTACTGATCGACCGCCGTCAATAACACCGGCCGATGATAGCTACCCACAACTCTTAGATACCCCGAGGAGAGTACAACCGAACTTCAAGCTACATAACTGGTGGCTACTGGGATGACCGTATCAACGCATACGATACGCAGCCGTCTCCTGACAGTCAGTCAGTCAGCCAGCCAGCCTCCCACACCCCCCGCCCCCCCCCCCCAAACACACACACACACACACACACACACACACACACACACACACGCACGCACGCGCGCGCACACGCACGTACGCAATATGATGCACCGTGGTACACGTAAAACGTGGTGAGTGCCAAGGAGGATCCAAGAGTTTTGCGGTGCATAGGTTGGAGCAAAACGATAATGGATGTCAGTCAGCAGCTGATATTTATTCCACAGATCAATACTTACGAATAAGCTGCCTTCATTTTTGTTTCTTTTTTTATTTCACAGGTTAGTTGTCTTTTTTAGTTTCGTAAGACTATTCTTTCGTTCCTTGCTTCTTTGAACGTAAGTCAACACACATCCTCCTGTATGCTGGTGGCGCAAAACAACTATTCAAAGAGTTTAGATGAAATAAAACTATATTTGTGGTAATCCATCAAAGTACAAAAAAATGATAGCTGTAGGTTATTACCACTATAGAAGAAAAAGATTAATCACATTCATCGCTTTTTCAAACGAGACTTTTTCTTAAAAAAAATGGATTTGTGTGAGATACAGTGCTGCTTCGGGCATTATGAATTATCGTAAGGCTTCACAGGTGGTATAAACGCATCGTTGTTTACTCTTTGGTCTTGTACTGGCATTTCGACCCAGATGCTGTAATCTTGGTTGTTTCAGCTGCACTGCACAAGGGTAAAAAAGAGCTAATGACGCAGTACGAGTAGCACACACATTGGTAAAGGGATGAACTGCTGTGGGATAAATGTATCTTTTTGTTGAGGTTGATAAAATAATCACCAAATCTCACAAATATTGATCCCTTGACTAATGAGGTGTCTTCTTTATAAGCTGAAAAGCTTTCTAAGTAATTTGAAAACATACCTTCTTGACAACTACTTGTATTCTGTAGAAGAAAAGTATGAGTACCTAAGTTTATTCTGTGTTATTCACATGGAGTATTTTTCACCATTTTATCTCAAATACCGCATCCTGCCTGACCACACATCCCAATACCCTTCACTATTTTGCTAAAACACCTCCCGGACATTTGTTACCGTCGCTCCTTGTACGCACAATCTTCCAACGAAACGACCTTCAGGTTCCTCACAAGACTCCAAGCCATACTTCGTTCAAATTACTCGGCTTTACTGGCCACGTACGAGATTCGCACAAGTGAGAACTCACTGACTAAACGTCCTAATTACATCTCTTGATTATTGAAAGACGATCTTTTTTTAACAATGAAAATGACTGAATGGAATTTGTCGAACATGAGTTCTGTTCTCCTGTGTCTTCGACTTGTCTGTATTGAAAACAATTTCGCTTGTCTAGGATATTACCTAAGCCAGACAATAAAACGGTAAGCTGCAAAGTTAATTGCCCTCTTTTCCAGAACTAGACCTCGTAAGAATCATCGGTTGCTGTACAAAGTACAACGGACTGTAAGAAGCGCCTGTGCCACTATTATACAATAGTTCCTTTGCTGGCCGCATAGAACGCGGTCTGCGACCTTGAGCCGCGGCGGGCAGTGCGCGTCTTTGAGATGTGCGTTATTGCATCGTGTCGGTCATACAGAGGGCGGTGTTCCCGCCGCGGCGGGCGCCAGTCTGTCTCAGAATACAGATCCACCGCCGCGGCCAGCGGGTGTGACCGCCAGCAGCCGCAGCTTTTTCCGTGTTCTTACACCGACGTCTGAGCCAGCGGCGGGAAGCAGGTATGTCGCATACGTGAGCGTGCTGCGCACTCGGTGGAAATCGTGCAAACGGAAAACCTTACCGAACAGGTGCGCAAGTACAGCTTCCTGTGCGATACAGGCAATGCAGGTTATAAGAACTTTTTGAAGCAGGTCGAAGCACCGAGGGATAGCTACTAAAAATAATAAATATTTCTGCAAAAATTTTCATTCACACATGCAACATATTATATGAAATGAAGTACAGTGCAACATTAAGAACTCGAAATCAGTATAATACAACTTAAAACATACGAAAGGTATTACAGAAAGTGTATAAGAAAGCATGTGATCAAAATGGAAAGCAACACGTAGAAAATCGAACTTCATATAAGCCAATTATATGTGCCATTCAAACGAAACTTGTCTGGCCTCACATGGTATTTCGGATGTCAAAGCGAATTATTTCCATGCTTGTTTCCAAGACTAACAGGCGATGTTATTCCATTCACTTCTTTTACAATTTAAACCAATACCTCCTGTCCTACGAGAAACTGTGTGCTTAACGTTTGCAGTCAGTAAAGAGTTTACCTACTCGTTAAAACTAAACAAAGCCCCAGGGCCTAATGGAATCTCTATCAAATTTTTATTGCGGTTGATTTAGCCTCTGTTCACTATAATCCGTCGTAGATACCTCGAACAAAAAACTGTGCGCAGTAATTAGAAGGAAGCATAAGTCACATCTATCTACTAGAAGGGCAGAAGAAGTGATGCACAAAACTACCTCCAAACATCCTTCACGTAAATTTAGGCACAATGAGCTCATAGTGAGGTATCTCGGAGAGAATGACGACCACCTCCATACCAACCAGCACGGATTTAGGGAACATCGACCATGTGAAAACCAACTCGCACGTTTCTCACATGATACGCTGTAAGCCATACATAAAGGCAGTCAGGTAGATGTAGTACTTCTCTATTTCCGAAATTAATTTGACTCAGTACCACACCTACGCTTATAACCAAAAGCACGTTCGTATGGGGGTGTCAACCGAAATTTGTGACTGGATTGAGGAGTTATTGTTAGCGAGGATGCAGCAAGCTGTCTTGGATGCGAAGTCATCAACAGGCATTGACTTAACTTCGAGTGTACCCCAGGAAATATGTTGAGACCGATGCTGTTCATGTTGTGTGTTTGTCCTTGCTGACAATATTAATAGTAACCTCAGATTTTTACGGACTATGCAGTTATTTGTTGTGAAGTAGTGTCTGAAAGAAGCTGCGTAAATATTCATGAGTGTGTTGCTAAAATTTCAATGTGGTGCACACATTGGTAACGTGCCTCAAATGTCCACAAATGTAAAGTTGTGCCGTTCACAAAACGAAAAACTTTGTATCCTATGACTGCAGTATCAACGACTCGCAGTTGGAATCATCCAACTCGTACAAACACATGATTGTAGCACTTTGTAGCAATATGAAATGGAACGATCATATGGCCCTCGTCATGGGTAGTGAAGGGCGGGTATCAGGCTTTGGTTTACTGGTTCAGTACCGGGGAAATGCGATCAGTTACAAAGGCGATTGCTTACAAAAGCGATTGCTTACAAATCACTCATCTGAACCATCGAAGAATATTGCTCAAGTGTGTGGGACCGGTACCAAGTAGAACTCAAAGGGTACAGTGTGTAAACTTTTAGATGGCAGACCTCTCCCTAGTCCTGAATCGGTAGAAGTCGGTAAACGTCGGGAGACTTCGGTGGGCACGCAGTTTAGACTGCTGCCAACATTACGTAGCTGACTTTGTTGTACACGGTAGTCATTGTCGTCTGCTTCGTTGCGTGTTTTTATTGTGCAGTTCTGCTAAACATTATCAAAATGAGTGAAGAGGCTGTTGCTGGCCCATCTCGGGAGTCGCCAACAACCCCTACCGGTAGGCCTACGGTTAGAAGAAGCCTTTCGTCTGCTTTCGTGTAAGCATGACTCGCAAATTGTAGTGCTAGCACTGCAATTGGTAGGTGTGCCTTGTCCCCCCCCCCCCCCCCACCCCCAAAAAGGTCCGCTCCCCTCCCCTCGCCAGCCAATGCTTGCTTCCTCCTCTCCCCGCACTCCCCTCACAACTCAGCCGTCTTACAGTTAACACACTGTATATTCAACGTATACAGAGAAGGGCAGCATGAATGGTCAGTCTGTTTCACCTGCGGGAGAGTGTCACTGAAATGTTGAAACAACTGGAATGGCGGATACTTGGAGATTTATGTAAACTAGCCCGAGAAACCCTACCAACGGTTTGCGGATTGCAGATGGAGATGTAGAATTACTTATGGATACACAAAAAAAAAGAAATTAGGTCTTGGATGCAGTTTCGCAGAGGTGCCGTTCGGTTCTCTTTCCTTTAAAGGTATTCATTTATTCAAACGCAATTTTGTGGTTGTCTACGAAACTGTCCTTTGCTGAAAATGCGACCTAGTTAACTGCTTTATAAGATGCTAGAGAGAATCTCCCTGCGGCCACGACCGGCTCAGTTTGATAAGTGTTGACATGGTTCAGATAATTTTTTTGTGTAGTTGTGCAAAACGCACCAAATTTTAATGCAAACTTGCTTTACCGTCTAGAAAACGGTAGAATGTTCTGCCTGGTGTGAAAATGCGACTGTTCTGCTTTTGTACGTATTTGCTAGGTATATGGAAAACCAATATTTACAGTAGAATAAATGGTAAATAAGCTACTGCAGTCTTAAAAGTATTTTGACTTTTCTCACTTTAGTGTTACGCATAAGTTCGCTTCAGGTGTTATTGGATACAAATATGTTTGATGAAATCTTCCCGAAAGCTTCTTTGACCAGATCTAGGAAATAATAAAACTGGAAATATTTAATCTGAAGAACTCTCATGATTTTGTCTTCGTTTAATAAATGACGATTGGTAAATGCCTTAAACGAAATTTTTGTCAAAGCTTATCTCAAAGATCGGATATGTTACATCTTTTCATTAGGCAAGTGTTGCTGCAGAATGTCTCTTCACTATTTTCTTCTTGCAGTGAGTACAACAATAATTCGAGATCAGTAATTTGGGAAAGCTAGGTGAGTGTATTTCCACGAAATGGTCACAACTGAGCTGCAGACCCGTGACGCGCTTAGGAAGCGCCTAAGCGCCTGCGCTCACAAACTAAGTACAGTACTTAGACTTCATGTAACTATTTGTGTCAGTTTCTTCAGAATCAAATGAGTAGCATTTTCTAGTGAAGAAAACGCACAAAATCGAAAGAAGTGGTTTTTATTTTTTTGGAAAAGAAAAGGAGGTCCTCTGGAAAAATTAACTCCAGGAGTTGACGTAGCTTTGCTTCATTCACATACAGTATGTTTTACAGCAATAAACTAGAAAAAAGTCATTTTTGTCCTGTACTGTAGGGACCGCTTCCTCCGTGGCGTCCCTCGCCGCTCACAGCCGCTGCGAGCTACGGCGTCGTCGTCCGCTCCGTTTGCACGGTGTTGGCAGATAACATTATTTTCCAGTTGGTACGAAATCCCATTCCGTTTGCTTCCAGCAGATTTTCAGCAGACAGTGCTACAATGCTGCCCCCAATTTCTGACGTTTGACATTAATTATATGCACGTACTCATGTAGCAGTCATGGTAACAAATGTTGCCGTCGCACATTACGTTTTAACAATATATTTTATCTCATTTCGTGACGTGCATTATACTTTGTTTTGTGAAATATTTCACTTTAAATAGTTATTATACGTGCAGTTATGATGACAGTGAAATTAGTAATGGATGTAATTTTATGTTTGATTAATCATGAAGCTGAGAAAAGATGTCATTGGGTACAAGCAGTATGAATAGAATTCCCCCTACAGATCATGTATCTTGCTGAACTTGAAAATGAGAAAACAGTGAAGGAAACTGAAAAGAAATCAGGAAAAGCAATGAAAGTTTAGAGAGAAGACACAAAAAACTAAGGATTTACCTGTGCTACTGCTATGGCCAAGGACTTAGATCAGTTGTAAAATGAACGTCAGTGTAAGTAACGTGAGGGTCGAATTGAATCTGGTGATGCTGAGGAACTAGATTTGGAAATGACACGCTACAAGTATGAGACACGTTTCGTTAAGTACTTAACGAAGTAACTGTTGATGGCAGAAGTAAAGGGGATATAAAATGTAGAGCACCAATACAAGACGCCTTTTTCTCAAAAAGTAAAATATATTAACATCAGATATAAATTAAGAGCTGGGAAATGTTTAATGAAAGTATTTGTCTAAAGTGTACAAACAGATCATACAGAACAAACTTTTGAAGTGTAGTGTTAGAGAATGAGTAAGTCAGACAAACAATGAAATATTGATGAATCGCACAGAGCATCGTTTTAAGGCATAATTATGTTTATCACGCGGATACAAAGATTCCATCTTTTTCAACTGACAGCTTAGTTTTTAACCAAACATGTTTTGCCTTTTCAGAGAGTGGTTTTCATTTTTCTGTTCTTTTCGTATGTCTGTTGGTTTTTTATAGGCACTATAAGCAACAGTGTACGTTTCCAGTTGGTAGATGAAAAGAATAGAAAAATGTAAACCACCCATAATGCCAGATATGAATAAAGGAAACACGTTTAACCCTTTCAGACCTGAATTTTTTCTGGAGGAAAGAAAATTTTATCTGATGATGGTCTTAGGTGATTTTTTTAATGATTTTAGATGCAGGATCTATACAAAAATTTGTACCTGTTTAAACACGCTTTGTACACTAGGGGGTTTCCTTTTATGGACCAAAATAAGTACTAACCAAATATTTTCCAGTGTAATAAACAGTAAAATGATCATTCAATAATTACCATGCAGAACAATAGTAACTAGAATCAGTAGAATGTAGCGAACCAAACGCATCCGCGTATTTGGTTGGTCGCGAGCTGCTGCACACTGCTAGATGGACGTGCTGATATTTTCAAAGTGATGCCCACAGTTGGCAGCACTTGAGTATAATGAAAAGGTTGAATATTCACAAATGTGTATCTCATGTTTACATTGGGGAAAAAATACTATTTCTGCAGCTAAGGTACAGTAAAATTTAATGTACACAATTGGAGCTAGAGGTTCTGAAACGATTAAAAACAAAATTAACGTTCAGTTTTCCTACATACGTGATAAACATAATGGAAGTGGCAACTGAAGAAGAATGGCTGCTGCAGATGTTAATAATATGAGGTACAATTTGAATGAGCAGGTTGTTTTGATGATGGAGCGAAGGGTAGGGGGTAAAAGCTGGAGACAAGGTGTTCACTATAGTCAGCAGGTTCACATGGATTTAGGTTGCAGTAGTTAACGCAGTAACGGACGAGCTTGCACGGGATGGACCAGTGTGAAGAGCTGAATCAACCAGTGTTGGGACAGGAGGATTAAGAGCAAGAAGAAGGTGCCCTTTCTGCAACCAACAGCAACACAGTCAATACTTTTAGCCCACTTCCCATTTTTAGGGTGTAAAGAGAGGCATCTTTAAATCCACAAGCGCGCTGTAAACATTTTATATTTCACCGCAATTAGTTTTAACCACTTATCATTTTCCCGATCAGTTCTGTGCTTGAAATGACCTTGTGATTCTGTTCTACATAATGTCGTCTACGACTACATCATGCGAGAAAATAATAAACCTCTGACACACCTTCGATGGATTTAAATTTTTTATAATACATTCAAACGATGGACCAAAGATTTTTAAAAATCTTAATTGTTTATGATTTTGAGAAAAAAAATTCATTTGCTGAAAGGCGTTCTGGCTTGCTGTCACTAGTAGATTTGTATCTACTAGACCAAAAAATTAAATACGTTGCATTTTCTATAGACAGGCCATTTCGTGGTGCCACATTTACCCATTCTGGAGGGAAAAGGGTATCATTGTTTAACGTCCCGTCGACGAGGTCATTAGAGACGGAGCACCAGCTTAGATTGGGGAAGGATAGCGAACGAAATCGGCCGAGCCCTTTCGAGCGAACCATCGCGCCATTTGGCTGAACCGATTTTTCTACTCGGATTAATCTCTATAGTAGTAATACAGCACAGTCGCAGAAGAGTGTATTCATTTGTATCAATAATGTAAGTAACTAGTTGTCTTGGCCTGGTACGCTATTGATCAATGTTAAATCACTCTCTGCAGCGTGCTTCATGTAAATATTCGTAAATATTCGTTGCCTTGATCTTCGCACCTGTTCAGCCGTACATGATGTGGAATTCTGTAACGAAAAAAAGTTTATGGAAATAAACCTATTGGTAACGTTGTGCTTCTCTTGTTAAGCAACCGAGATGTCTTCAAATTAAAGTGATACGGTTCTTCATATAAATCACTTTCCTGTGACACCCTCTGGACGTGGTCTACGTATCTGAAAGGGTGAGGGGCTGTTAACAGGGCAGAAATCGACGGCACAGTGCTTGCCGTCAGACCCGAAATCTTAGTCAGTGCTTATCACATCTTCAAAAATATTAGTGGCGGTGGTTCTCCACAATATCTCTCCACAATGTCTCTCTTCCTTCCAGGCAAACAAACTTTCAGACACAGATAAAAAATTTTCATGAAGCCAACGTCTATTACATTTTGTAGTTGATTTTCTTCAGTTTGACGTTTATGTAGCCCATTGTCAATTTTAGTGTGGGCAGCGTTTTTAAGGCAACCTTCATAAATTGATGGTCTGATTATAATTTTTTTCCACCTCCCAACATCAAAAGGCGTCGTTCCCATCACCACGGGTTTTGGTTGTAACGTTCATTGTTCTGTCATCCATCACAACGATGAAAAGCTACGGTGATGACATATTTTGGCAAACTCCTTTCTTAATTGTGACGCAGATATCTTCAACATCGCCTAATTGACCTATTATTGAAACCGAGCGAGGTGGTGCAGTGGCTAGCACACTACACTCGTATTCGTGAGAACAACGGCTCAAATCCCCGCCGGGCCATTCTCCATGAATTCCTTGAATGGCTCCAGGCGAATGCCAGCATGGTTTCTTTGAAACCTTGCCCACAATCTGAGCCTGTACTCCGTCTCTAATGACATCCACGTCGACGGGACGTTATATCCCAACTTTCTTCCTTTTATTTATTTTATTTACACGTCAAGTTCCGTAGGACCAAATTGAGGAGCAAATCTCAAAGCTCATGGAACGTGTCAGTACATGAAATTACAACATAAAAGTAATAACAGATAAAAATAAAAGGTTTATGAACCCGAAAAAGTCAAATCATAAGTTTAAGTAAATGCCATCAACAATACAACAAGAATCGGCTTAATTTTTCATGGAACTCCTCGACGGAATAGGAGGAGTGACGCATGAGGCAACTCTTCAGTTTCGATTTGAAAGCGCGTGGATTACTGCTAAGATTTTTTAATTCGAATGGTAGTTTATTGAAAATGAATGCACAGGATACTGCACACTTCTCTGCACAAGAGTTAAGGAAGTCCGATCAAATATGCGGGTTTGATTTCCGCCGAGCATTAACTGAGTGAAACCACCTTATTCTTGTCAACAAGAAGAGACACCACTTATTGCCCGAAACGCCCGTTTCTGAGCCAAAAATATCCTTTTAGAAAGGGAAGAGTTACGCCAAAATATAATATTATAAGACATAAGCGAATGAAAATAAGCAAGGTAGATTAATTCTCGTGTTGAACGATCACTCACTTCAGATACCGTTCGGATAGTGAAAATGGCAGCATTAAGTCTTAGAACAAATCCTGAGCGTGGGCTTTCCACGACATTTTATTATCTGAACACCTAGAAATTTTAACTATTCAGTTTCACTAACCATACGCCCATTCTGTGGAATAAAGAAGTCAGTTTTTGTTGAATTGTGTGTTAGAAACTGTAAAAACTGAGTCTTACTGTGATTTAGCGTTAGTTTATTTTCTACAGGCCATGAACTTAGGTCATGAACTGTGCTATTTGAAACCGAGCCGTTGTTGCACACAACATCCTTTACTACCAAGCTAGTAGTGTCATCAGCAAACAGAAATATTTTGGAGTTACCTGTAATACTAGAGGGCAAATCATTTATATAAATAAGGAACAGGAGTGGCACCAACCCTGATCCCTGGGGCACCCCCCACTTGACCGTACCCCACTCAGACCCCACATCACAGCCATTCTCAACACTGTGACGGTTCAATCCCGCGTCCGGCCATCCTGATTTAGGTTTTCCGTGATTTCCCTAAATCACTCCAGGCAAATGCCGGGATGGTTCCTCTGAAAGGACACGGCCGAATTCCTTCCCAATCCTTCCCTAATCCGATGAGACCGATGACCACGCTGTCTGGTCTCCTTCCCCAACCCAACCAACCAACCAACACTGTGAATAATGACCTTTTACTGTCTGTTGTTAAAGTAAGAGGTGAACCAATTGTGAGCTACTCCCAGTATTCCGTAAAGGTACAGCTTCTGGAGCAACATTTTGTGATAAAGACAATCAAACACCTCAGTTAAATCAAAAAATATGCCTTAACGTTCAAAACCTTTTGTTCAACCCATCCAGTACTTCACAGAGAAAAGAGAGTACAGAATTTTCAGTTGTTAAACGACTTCTAACGTCGAACTCTACGTTTGATACCAATCGTGTGATATAAAATGATCAATTATCCTTAAATTCACAGCCTTTTCAATAACTTTAGCAAACACTGATGGCATAGAAATAGGTATAAAATTATCTACTTCATTCCCTATCCCTTTCCCCCTTTTTATAAAGCGGCTTTACTACTGAATACTTTAATCGTTCAGGAAACTGACCATTCCTAAAGGAAAAATTCCAAATACGGCTAAATACAAGGCTAACATGCGCAGCACAGTACTTTAATATCCTGCTACGCACTCCACCATAACCATGAGAGTCCTTAGTCTTCAGTGATTTAATTATTGACTCAATCTCCCTCTTGTCTCTATCGCAGAGGAGTATTTCAGACTTCAGTCTCGGAAAGGCATTTGCCAAAAAAGTTATGATTCCCTGTAGAAACTAAATTTCTATTTAACTCACCCGCAATGCTCAGAAAATGATTGTTAAATACTGTACATATCTCTGATTTATTAGTAACAGAAATATTTTTACTACGAACCGACTTCATATCGTCGACCTTGTGCTGCCGAACACACACTTCCTTCACATATGACCATATGGTTTTATTTTATCCTGTGAATTAGTTATTCTGTTTGCATACGACATAATCTTCGCCTTCCTAATAACATTTTTAAGCACCTTACAATACTGTTTATAATGGGCTACCCTTCTTTCCTATTATTGAATTTAGCTCACATTTGGTATTAAATGTATTTCACATAAAGAAGTATCAAATAAGACGATATAAATCTCGTCACAACATACTGACCGTCCATATAGAACGAGGACACTAGATCAGATGCCTGAGAAAATCACCATTGTAGGGGACAAAAATAACATTTCATATTTTCACGTACTGCTGTGCTGCTGGCTGCTAACTAGTGAATTAGGAAAACTGTTAGAACCAACGAAGTGAGTAAGCGTTATAGCACACACATTGTCTCGAACACAACATTATAACGCACGACTTGAAAGAACGACTGATAAAGTTAAATATTTCTTTATTTTAAAGAAATACACGGACGTGTACATAGGTCTTCCATGCGAGCACCACTTTTGCTTTTTGGCTCTTAAGACGTACCTGTATAAATAAAGTTGCGTAGGCCTACATGGCTCTCAGTATTTTAAAGCAACATTCAACTTCGTCATCCTTACGATATGAGTTGAGCACTAGTGTATTAGGTACGAACACAACAACCCTCAAGGTATGAAGTTCGTTACGGCAGAAGTAGTGCGACCCCTATACGGATTTTGTTACACGCAGCTTTGTGAAAACTACTATCAAACGTTGTTTAATGAGAAAAATTGTGTTACCTAATTCCTTTGAAGTTAAAATCAAAGCAGTCAACAATTCATATTGTTGTATTAATTGTTGCTTGCTGAATTTCCCTACAACGTCGCATCATTACACTTGTGAACGATAGTTGAAGGAAGTGGGAGAAACAGAGCGCGCCCTTTCCAGAGGAACCGTTGCGGCATTCGCCTCAAATGATTCAGGAAAACCACAGAAAATCTCACATTCAGGAAAACCACAGAAAATCTCACTCAGAATGGTGGGAATGGACTGTTTCGCTGCCCTCAACCTGAATGCATCACCTCGCTTAGATGCTTCTTGGCCTGTTCGTTTGTGCCTTATATATAACACCCTCCCTGGTCACACTTGGCTATTTTCACGGGGCCCAGAAAAAGTAGCGCCTGCAATGATGTGCCCAAATGCATAGTACAAGAGAGAGAAGAATACAGCAAATTCGCTGTACGCATTGTGGATGATGAACTGAAACTGTGATGCAAACTGGTGATTTGTGAGGATATAGTATGTAACCAGTCTACATCTACGTGACTGCTCTGTGATTCAACAGTTTCCGTGTTATAATTTGAGACTATTAGTTTTCTGTATTATTAACTAGTTTATAGGCTCCTGCAGGCTCATTATCGGTCGAAGGTGTTGCAAGAACAGTATCTGGACTAAGTGCGATTAAATGCTAGGGCCGTGGCGCTGCGCCGGCGGAAATTTAGCTAACGAAATGTTTACGAAACATTTAACTCAACGATCTTTTCCACATAAATCGCCAGTACATCAAAACGCTATAATAAGAGGTAGAAGATTACTAAACTGGAGATTATTTCAGGGCTGCAGTTAGTGTGACGGTACAATATGACATTAGGCAAAATATTTTCTTTTTCTGAAACCGCCTTTATATATTAGACCCGAGTGCTGAGCCGTAATTGCAAATCAGACCAATGGCACTAGGGGCAGTTTAGCTATCTATGCACGACTCAAAACTTTCCTTTACAATTTCAGTTCTACCAACACCCCTCTCCTTGCGAAGGAGAGCAGATCATTGGCACTACAACTGTGGACATAATGGTCTTTCGCTCATGCACTTTAATTTTGTTATACAAGCAACGAAGATGCTCGCCAAATTTCCAAAGTACAAATTAGCAGTATGATCACGCTCCTTAGATTTCACTAGTAAAGGTCATTATTCACAGTGTTGAGAATGGCTGTGATGTGCGGTCAGAGGCTAACCTTGTATATTAATTTTTGTAGTGTTTGTTAAAAGTTATTATTAGTAAAGTATTCTTGTAGGCCTTCTTTATATAATTCTTGTTATGCACATACCGCCTTACGACCTATTGTACTCTTTAACGTCGGGATGTGAGCTATGAGAATAATGGGTTGTTGAGAGTAGCACATAGCTTTTTTTATAGTTTTTGGTTACATGATTTTGTGGCACAGATAACATCATTTAAAAGATTACACGCTAAAATGCGTCGCTGCTTGTTTTAATGCCCATAGTTTATTTTAATGTAATTGTCAGATGCAAGAAAGATATCTTCAGTTAGTTGACGCTTAACAGTAATTGAGCCTCCGAAATGCATTCGATGTCTTGCTTCTTTTCTTCCACATTTCTGCTGTCTCGTCTTCAGTTGCATACGCTCTCCTTTTTATCACATTTATTTGAAATACTCCGAATTTTTGTTTTACGTCTTCTATGTTTGGCATTGTTTTGTGACCTTTTATTGTACAATTTAAGAACGAAAGTAAGGGTTTGTAACATTCTGTTACAAGAGAAGACCAGAGCGCGTGGATAATACCAGTTAATACCAGTGTTTTTTTGACAATAAACGCCACGAAACGACTTGATTTCCTGTGTCAATCCACATACTTACAACTGTTAATGTTAATGATTTACGCTTATATGTTCATCATTCTTACTTCCTGAAAAACTGGAGCTCAGCTGGATGAATTGGGGCGGCTATGACGGCACAAAACAGCTCGTTTGACTTTAAAAGTGCATAAGCGCAAGAGCATTCGGAAACACGAACTGATTATCCTTCACTGACGGGAGCGAATGTTGTGACATGAAATTTACCGTGTGAGGGCTTGACAATGAAAATTTCTACCATAACGGGACAAGACTCGAACCCGGATTTTCCGCTTTACGACGCGAGCGGCTGCTTTAACCGCTTTTTTTAACCTCATTTTGTTCGTTATTGCTCGTTGTATTTGATCAGGCCGGACGTCCCACGGCACCTGTTCAAGTTAATCTGCGATCTATTTTGTATTTACTACAGAGGGCAACTAACCCTCTGACCGAACATGCCGAGATACCGTGCCGGCTATCTGGCTATCACCGCACGCACGACCACATCCAGACCCTAACTTTAAAATGTCGTAGTTTCTGCGTTACAATTCGTACAAGTACACACACATTATGTAAGTCCCCTGTAGGGGAGGACACTTCAATTGTCGCTGCATAGTACCGACAGTTGCATGTTCGAACGAACGTTGCATCGTTCTTCTTCTTCTTAGCAACACAGGCACTGCAGTATAGTAAATGTGATGACATCGACCTGTTTTCTTATCATCTCACAATGAAGCTATTATTCAGCTTAGCAACGTGGAATGTACATACACGCGGAAAATTGTCAACTAAACTTATCTCGAAAATCAAAGAAAATTAAATAACGGCTTTCACTATTTGAACAGTTCAACTACATCTCCTGTGACACTGTCTCAGACACGTCATATTGTAGGTCACGTATTGCAGTCTGACAGTGACTGTATGATAACTCTTTTATATCACGGATCGGCACTCTTTTATATCACGGATCGGCACTCTTTTTGTACCCACTGGCCGCATTGTGAAAACCTGGTGATATTTTGCACCATACGTTTCTGAATTAATATCTTAAGACACTGAATAAATAACATAAATTTAAAAAACCGTTCTGTTTCGCTAGAATCACTGTGAAGTCAAAGATTTATACATAGTAATTTACTGAAAGAAACGTTTGGAATGTTTCCACGTATAATTCTAATTACAAAGACAGAGGAGAAACAAAGATCAAAGCACATAGGCTTTTCTACCTATCCGGAAGAGATGATTTACAGGTACAAGTCAATATTATTGCAATTTAAGAGAAAAATAGAAACGGAGGATAATGGGCTGGAAGGGAAATTTCTTCTTGCTCTGCAGTAGATTGCTTTGCGACCGTATAATTCCGAAAATGTTATTCCGATCCGGCCTAACATGAGGGGGTAAAACCAACGAAAGGTTGTCTTGAATCTCTTTGACAACGCATGACGAATTTGATACATTTGTTAACAAAAAGGGTTACTGCCGATTCACACTGCTGAATACGATTTGTGGTTTTCTTGAACATAGTGCGGTGTCAGTATAGGAGGTAAGTTTTCGCGCCGTAAATTTTGATATGAAGTACGCTCTTCGAGTTTTCCAATAAAACACTGGGATAGGCGGTGTATCCCAAAATTTAAGCAACTCCGGCGCAATAGGAACCAAATACCGTGAAACAGTTTTAAAACATTCAAGTAAGGCTATATGTTAACAGCACAATTCCACAAGAACTGAACGTATATTGAAATTCCACCTACGAAAATAACCGAATAACAACCGATCGTAACAATTTTTGGGACTGATTATTACAGCCTACAGATTTTTGGAACCTGTACGAGAATGATGCATTAAAAGGTGGGCCATGAAGTCGAAGCTCTGTTGACTGAGGCAAAGCGAGGAAAATATTGCTGTTGTGTACGGAGGGTTTTTAAATGTATGTTCTTGTATGAAAAGGACACACTCTCTGCATGTTTTGCCACGTTTAACAAGAGCAAAACAATGATGGCTCTGCGTGTGTGTTGTTCGTGTAGTGACCGACTCCGATTTCACTGAATCTACGACTGGCGCGATGGTGCACTGAGCTCCTCGCGCAACTTCCCTCAAAGCGTGCGGGAGTCCATAAACAAATACGGCGGAGTGCGACTCGGTGTGGTACTGGCAGGTGGCAAGGTCAGAGATAAGCGGGTGTTGTGTCTGGCCGCTGGCGAGGCAGCCAGCCGAGCGGCGTACGGGCGTAGGTCATATATGCGCTATCGCCGACGAGGCTCACACCACACCACAGGGAAGGAAGTGGCGGCTGCGGAATTCCACGGCTGCGGTCCGTCGCTGCCACTGCCGGTGACAGCCGCGATTGCGAATATTCGCCCATCTGCGGCCTACCGAGTGCGCAGCGTCCGACATCTGGTGGCGGCACAGCGAACCGCCTGTCCGCTGCCACGGCCTCCGCTTCCACGGATTAAAATAACTGACTCTCGTTCCGCCCGCGTGATAGTCGCAGACGTTACTTTCAAAAATTTAAACCAGTTAAAGGCTGCCTCTCGGCTCACTCGTTCTCGCTTCGGTTCAGCTTACGTCATGGGCAAATTGTCTGCAGATTGCCGTCCGGCTGTGGGTCATGTGTTCGGCTCAACCTCCCGAACGCCCTGCCCTGCCAAAACACCGCCGCCGGAGCGCGCTGCGAATTCGCTCCTTGTTCCGCTTCTTTCCCCCTGTGCCTCGTAGACACTATAGCCCAAATGATCATTCAGGGCGCTAGGCCTTAATGTTTTAAGCTTTTATCTTGTACCTCTTAATCGGTAGCTTATGACAGCGTTTTAAATTGTTCAGTTTTATCGATAATTATAATAAATATAATTCTTTTGTTGTCCCTGAATGGCGTTAATAGACAACCTGCAACTGATAGTGCACCCTGTGCCCGATTAGCCGCTTTGTAATGTAGATCCCACGTCACTTTAATTTCTATGTAGACGTCTCGAATGTTACGATATTTACCGTAGCGAATCCACAGTTTGTGTTAACATCATTGATGATCACTTACGATAAGAGTTGGTGACATTTTCATTTCTTTTACAGCGATGGGAAGCACAATTGCAATCATTCAGCAGTGCCCACTCTGTGCGGCAGCCATACACGTTCATTCCGTACTTTTCTGGCACGTTCTGCAGTCTCCCCTTCTCTCTTCACGCAGAGTAACTTCAATTTCGGGAACCATTTATGACTTCATTACCTCACCTCATCCTTACACACTTCGTAGCGAAGGGGTACAGTTGTCAAGTTCTTTTTGTCGTGGCGTTCAAAAGACGAATTACTGTGAAAATCTCTCATGCTGCGACACATCCGATTATTTTCAACCCATATTAACTTGTCACCTGTCGAAGACATTCACAGCTAAATGCAAAGTGTGTGTATTTCTAGCCGAGAAAATAAAGTTCCTGTGGCGTACGTGGAAAATAGCAGTAGGGCTACAAGTTATCGGCAAACGCATTTTTCCTATATCATCTATCGCAAACGGACGCAAAAATTCAAAATACGGTACCGTCTGCAGAGAGAAAGATAAATGCCCAAAAGTCAACTAGTACGTTTTGCGTAGAGGGAAATAACTGTTTCACGCTAAGAGTCATGACCACAAACCGTGGCTGGCCATTGTCACGGAAGGCTACGTCTTTCCAAAAGCTCACCATTTATTTTTGGTTCGTTTCTGGTTGGTTTTTGGTCGTAAAGTATCAAAGTTTCATGACATTAACGGCGGCGTCATTATAATGCTCAAAGATAAATAGATCGTGACGTATTAAGCAAGCTTTTGAAACTTACCGTGTCATGACTGTCCATAACGAACTCGTTATCCTCCTTATTTTGCATGAAAGTAAAACTGACAAAGACAGTGAAATCATTTATGGAATATTCCATAGGTTCTTTGAGAAACACACATTAAAACCCCAAGTAACTCCAGAATCAATGTTCTCGCCGGCGTTGTGTGGACCGTCCGCGCAGTCTTCAGTTGTTTGGTGACACCCTAAAAAGCCGATTCACAACAAAATATAAAATGTTATTCTGTAACATTAATAGAGCGCTCTTCACTTTTTTGTTGCGTTTTGCAAGAGATAATCATTGTATTTTTTCCTGAACCATATGTGCCATGTTTGGTGGTTAACTGCCTTAGCCACTGTCTTGTGTAAACCGCGCCAAAATGTATCAGCGGTTTCTCGCGGTACTTGGTCTTTATTTCTGTTTGAGAGAGCTTATCACGTATTATATAATGAATTAAACTGTCTACTGCGAATTATACGCAATATACGCTTACAGATAATCCCTTTAAGCATGGAAATAAACACTATAATGCTTCTTGCATAAGTTAATGATTAATTGTTCTCTTGCGAACTGAAGAACCATGTGCGTAAGTGACGCTTATTTCAACGCATAAGTAAACTGAGGGTACATCATCTACAATTTGATATCCACTGCTGGAGGGCGGACTCCTTCAAACTTGCCCATTAATTACGGGTTTAGCTGTACGCATCCACATTGCCCCTGTATTATTTCTTCGGCATAATCCAGTCTAACCGCCTTCCATTACTTCGTCTTCTTGGTTTTTCCATTCCGTGTCTGGTTTGCTTGTTTCTATGTTTTTTCCACTACTTTCAGTGACACAGCTCACCATTACTTACGGTGCCCTCAATTTTTTAGTGAAGTTTGCTTAAATGCAAAGTCTCACAGCCAAGTAAAAACTGATAGTACACAATTACCGTAAACTTTACCTCTGGGGCAAATCAGGTTATTTTGAAAACTGTTCAGTTCACGAAGCGTGCACGAGGCCATTTTTGATCTTCTGATAACGTATTTTGCTGTCTGTCCAGCCGATGTGTTTCACCGTCCTAAATATAAAAATCTCGTCTTCTGGCTTGACTTTAATTTGTAGAATTTTCTGTTTGATGTGTTGTTTTTGGAACTGAGCTATGATCAGTAACTGGCTCCACGATTTTATTTGATGTTAGAGTTCATTCGTCCGAAAAACGAAGTTGGTGCAGTTAAATGTCCACTAACACATATTGCTTAGTCATTTTCCCATTTATAGCATCTGGAAATTTCCTCTAGTACTGCTGAGAATAGTTTCAGTGATATAGAATCTTCCTGTCTGGTTCCTCTTTTGATTCTAAATTTGCCACTGTCCTGAGTATGTCTAATGCAAACCGTAGCACTGACACACACATCCTTCTCTACACTAACGTGGCTTGAGTAGATGCTTGTCTTCTCGGGGGCTGTTAGTTCAGATCTTTTTGAAACTGTGCCAATCGAAGAGAATGTTTATAGTTATACACAAATCGTTTATTTCGCTTTGTGGCACGGAACAGAGATAATAACTATTTTAGACTGTAGATATGTGCCTTGGACACTCTCAGTAAAACACAGTAACTAAAACAATAGTCACTTAAGATAGATCAGAAGGTTTCTAAATTTTTCGGATAAAGGCACACCAATGAAGAGGGTTGCACAAGTTTTTCTTCTATCCTGGTTCAGTTCGGAAGAAACAGTAGGGTGTTTTTGATGGTATTAGTAGACAAATCGGAAGAGAGTATTTGTTTTGTTGAGGTATCGTGTACGTTCTGCTGAGAAGCAGGTTGTTAGCTGAGATAGCCAAGGCTGCCACACGGCAGCGCCGATGACCTCGTCCAACGTTGCAAGGCCAAATACAAATAATCGTTCCAGGTCCTCCATGTGAAACTATTATAGTAGTAGTAGTAGTAGTAGTAGTAGTAGTAGTAGTAGTAGTATAATAAGAAGAAGAAAGCGGCTGATCACTTGTACAGGGATATTGGATATGTCATGGCATTAATACATAGGTCTAGTTCCACAGGGATAGGACAAGTAGTCGGCCGCGGCTTTAAAGTAGGAACCATCCTGGCATGTATCTGAAGTAATTTAGGGAAGCCAACGAAAACCTAAATAAGGAAGGAAGGATGGATGGATGGATGGGGATGGGAACCTCCACTCTACCGAATAGAAGGCCGTTCTGTTTTGGATAGAACTACTTCATTCGGTTTTTCCCAGGGAAGAGGATGGGAACCTCCACTCACCCGAATGGAAGGCCGTTCTGTTTCGCATAGAACTACTTCATTGGTTTATCCCTACAGTACCCAACTGTTTTATAAAGAAGTTAGTTAATGAGGTAAATGCTAGCGCTGCACTGTTCATTAATTCCTCACTACCAGTCACTGTACGAACGGTAGTTCATACTCTCACGACTATACCCACAAGGTTTGGTACCCATTTGTTTCCCGCAACTTCCCATCTGCTTGCATCGAAAACGAGTAGCTGTACCACTAAACGGCTAACCCTGTTCACGGTTCGTGGTGCACAATCGCAGTTGCAAGTTTCGTTTAATGGGTTCCAGGGGCAACAAAAATTTGATTTTCAGTATTTCGTATAATTATTTTGGCTATTTTGGCTCTGAGCACTATATATATATATATATATATATATATATATATATATATATATATATATATATAAAAGGCAGGAAATGTTAGATTCTTTCTAAGGAAGTGCAAAATGTACATTGAAGATTCGGAGGGCTAAAACAGTTTAAGCCACATCATCATCATATGTCATTACTTAAACAATAGCCACGTCTCACATGTAGAGCGTGTCATGAATTACAGTACACCACACAGGACTTTTAAAAGTAAACATAACTATGACATGCGAAACAAAGCAAAAAAGGGGTATAAGTGTTACAGTTGTACAACATATCGAGCTATTTTTGTACCAAATCACGAAAATACTTTCTAAAGATCTCTGACCAACTTCTCAGTATTTTGTAAAATTGTAACACTTATACCTCTGATCTTCTCTTCAGTACTGCCTTGTTTCGCATGTCATTAGTATGTTTGCCTTTAAGAGTCCTGTGTGGTTTACTGGAATTCATGACGTGCTCTACAAATGAGACGTGACCATTACTTAAGTAATGATAGATGTGATGTTGAGGCTTAAAATATTTTAACCCTGTAATTAATCATGTATATTTTGCACTTCCTTGGAAAGAATTTTTAACATTTTCTGTATAGTACATTTTTTTCTATCCTTGAAGATAATCCGTGAAGATGGTCTGTGACTGAAATAGTTACAGTTAGAAACTGTAGGAAGTTGAAGAGGCAACTTATCCGGACTATATTCATCCAGTATTTGAGGATGAGAGCGCTTAGTGACTTGCAACTGACCTTACACACAACTTCAACCCGTTACAAAACATTTTTTGCACTTCTGTTTTTAATGCGAAACACTTAACCATTAACTCATATGTAAATCGGAAGTTTGAGGCCGTTTTACACACACGAGTTTACTGTTACCTCTATAATGAGAGATACTGGGCACAGAAACGGGATAAGATGTTAATATTTTCATTGCAGAGGCTTCGGAATAGTATTTCCCTGAATAAAAACCGTATAGTGAGGAAGTGTGATGTGAAAGGAAAGATGTTTTATAATTACTATTGTCATATTATCATTGTTGTTCTCGTTGTTACATATGTAACAATCCCCCCCAATTGTGTTATCAGAAAAGTCGTTCACTGTGTATAATTTATTGCTTAACAGCCTTTTTAAATAATTTCGATCGACTAACGTCTTTAATCTCATTGATCAATTTATTGCACAATTTTATTCCTTGGTAGAAAATACTATTTTGACTTTTATATGTATTCTTGTAAAAGTTCAGTTTATATCTTGTTTTTTATATGTATTCTTGTAAAAGTTCAGTTTATATCTTGTTCCACGGTCATGGACAGAGCTGTTGGTGCAGTAATTATCTGTGTTATTATTAATGTCCATTACAGATTAGTATATGCTCACATGTAGTTCAGTTAAAATGCCCAATATTTTGAACAAATTTTTATAGTGAGCCCAGTAACTATTTTTAGTTTTTATTCTCATGGTCTTTCCCTGTAGCTTGAAAACTGTGATCATATTTTGTGCATTTGTTCCCAAGAAAAGAATTCCATACCTACATTTCGAGAGTACATATGAATAGTAGGTAACTAAGAGACAGTTGTTCATACTCTTGAGAGGACACTAATAGACTAACGTGCTAATGTCATTCTGTTTGTATCTGTGTGTAGTCACATGACTTCAACTGACAACTGATTTTGCTTTTGTTACACAGTTACACCCTTAACGTCTCGTAATAAAAATAATGGCACGTATTTTAAGGCTTCATTTGATCTCTGCGCAATGTTTCTCTTGTTTTTTGGTGACTATAATATTGCTGTCATCAGAAACAGAATTTCTTCCCCATAACTTATCACAGTTGGGAAGGTCATATATCAGGAACGGTATTGATCCTAATATGCTACCCTATATTACTGCATTTAAGCTCGAATTAGCGATTCACTAAACGTGTAGTTGTATTTTAGGTTTATGTTGGGTCTATTCTTTGCATCATATCTGTTTAGAATAATTAGAACCAGTCATTAGCTACATCTCTTACTAGTAATGATTCTCCCTTATTTAGTACAACCTTATGGTCAACAACGTCAGATACCTTAGAAAGATCTCAAAATAAACCTGTTCCACTCTTAGCTTTGTCAAGAGCATCAAATATTAATTTTGTGAATTCTGTTGTAACAGATTCTGCACTTTTACCACGTGAAATGGGCTTACAGTTTCCTAGATATTCTGAGTTTCCTTTATGTAGTTGAGGCACAACTCTTGCCCGTTTTAAATACTCTGGAAACGTCTCTTATGCGAACGCCTAGTTTATTAAATTTGTTACCGAGAATTGTATGGTCTGTACTCATTACTTCAGATATTAAAAGCCATGAAGACCCTTTGCTGCAGAATGAACAATATTGAGTCACTTTGCTACGTCTTCACAAATAATTTCTAAGTATTTGTTACTTTTTTCCAAACCACTTTAAATATTGCCACGATATCGTTTACATGAGCCTCCGAGAGTTCCTGACCGAAAGGGAAAATCTCTTGTCACTCTCTTGCTAGTTTATTTGATGGTGTTTTAATGAAATGCCCAGTCCATGCAATCTCTTGTTCTTAAATCTGCTTCTGTATGTGGTCTGTTGTATATATTATGGACTCCATAATGGTTAAGTTCATAATTTATGTAATAAATCATATATTGAAGCATAATACTGTTCTTCAATGATTATTGCTGTATCACAGGGTTTTAAATATTTACATTGATTTTGTGTTTGCATATCCTTAATTTGCCTCCTATTTTTGTGAAAGTCCAGGTTTTAGATACACACTTAAAACTGCTGCAATTAAATCCGTATATGCATTTGAAAACTGTCGCAAGATCGTAGTAATGAATTCGTGATTCGATTTCATGGGTTTGTCAGAGTTTAGCAGGTTGGCAAGATAATTGCTATCATTGGTCTTTGTTATTGTTAATTAGCAGTACATTATTATCTGCTGGATAGCGCGTTGAGATGAAGTGTATTATTTTATCTATATGCTTGCTAAGACCTGTGGTTCTGTATCATTTACTAATTGTGTTGTAGGGGCTTTTACTTTATTTTCATTGTAACATAATAGATCAATATCGTCAGGATAAGCGAGAATATCAATTTTCCTCTTTAATTGTGATCTGTTTGGTAACAATTTCGCTTTTTTCAATTAGTTTGTCAATTATAATCTCAAATAAGATCACAATTTGTGAAGTCCCTTGTTTGGCTCTCATTTTGACCTTTGAATCGCCAGAGGCTTTCATTGCATCTGCTGAATTTTGAGTTTGAAGAAAGAATATTAAGTTGACCGATTTTTTAGGAACGACGAGATTTTCAAAAGCAAGAGCCGGTTCAGAATAAAACGAAGAAGAAAGTTTAAATGACTGCAGAAAATCAATAACCTAAAATATGAAACAGCTGATTGAACATTGGAAAGATGTATAAATCAACTAGATCTCTCCTCATGGCTTAGTTTGCATGTGCATTTGTTGCTCACGTCTCATCCTCCTCCCCCTCCCCTCCCCCTGTCTCCCCCTCTTCCCCTGCCCCTCATTTCTCTGCCACCACCTCCTCCTCCTCCTCCTCCTCCTCCTCCTCCTCCTCCTCCTCCTCCCCCCCCTTCCCCTTTGTCCACCTCATCATCTCCCTCTCTCACAATGTCTCCTCCCCCCTGCCCCTCTGCTCAGCTGTGCCGATCCGCATGTGTAGTCCCTGCAAGGCATGCCAATACTACCCATAAAACACAGCCGTCACGTAGCTTACACGTCATGGGAGAAACTTTTTTTTTTGTCCCTACCTTCGCTCCTGTGAAAGCTAGGCAGCTCTATCCACTCAGTGCTGACTATCTTATTGCAAGAAATATGTGGACCTGATTTGACTGCAATTGATTCAGTAGTTTAGGAGGAGATGCTCGACACACACACACACACACACACACACACAATTAAGCATCTAAACGTGGTAAAGGACCTTCTAGCATTCAGATCACATTTAACATTTGCAAAAGTTACCCAGCTTAATGCAGCCCAAAGGCGCCATCAGGCAGGGCGAGTGTTTTGCTTCTGCTCGCAAGCCGCCGCACGCCTGTGAGCGATGCCGCTCATTATAAACGCCGGCGCATTGTGGCCACGCCGCGCGCTTTGTGCGCGCCACACACCGCCCGCAGCTCTGGACTCCTAATTACTGTCTGCCGTCTAGTCACTTGCGCGTGTTCCAGCCCCACTCCAGTCAAGACGACGTACATTTCATTTTTGAGCAGAGCACTAGTCGCCGACGCAGTTTAGGCAACGATACCACCTGCTCACTCACGTCTTTGTTCGTAAAACACTCTCGGCTGTTCGACGCACTCGTTCCTCTCCCTCTCAACGATGTTTCGGCCCTCGGAGACCACTTTCCAACTTTCCAGTTTTCCAGTTGCGAAGGAACAAGTCTAGACTGCACAAACTATGATCGAGCAGCTCTCATCGGAAGCCCGAACGGTTGCTGTGCAACGGAGAGCCTCGTGCCTTGCAAGGGGACGAGCCACTCACTCAAACGTCCCGGCCGCTTGTCTTCGGCGGCACAGCGCAGGACGCTGTGTCCGACCGAACTGAGTGATTCTCTTTTCGTCTGGAAGTGGCAGAACAGCGTTAGGGCTCGTGCGTCGTTCGGCCTCCCAAGTTGGATGCCAAGGTACTACCGCCGGGAGGAGCTCCGGCCAGTGTTCCACCCTAATGACCTCGCTGCCGACAGGACGCAAAGCAAAACGACCAGCGGGCGTGTCGCATACCTCAACCTGATAAATGATTCACACTCCATCGAGGCCGCGCTGTGTTCGGCACTGTGCACTGTTGACGACGGGCTACAAGGGGCCACTTTTCCGTTAACGAATACCAGTAGTACGAACAATTGGGCGCAGCTACGTAAAACATCACGGTACAGCCCACGGGGCCATCACAGCGTATTTTTTGTGATACGACACTGTTAACTCATTTCACTGTGCTGTTCAAAGAACTACTTGCATATCCTCCAAACAGAATGGATGAATTGACTACCTACGGGTCGAAGTCATCTATCTTGCCAAGTAACAACAGCTAGAAGAAACAAGCAACAAATTCCTTGTCACTGATTGTTATATGGCTGAGGAAATGTCACTAGTCAAGAAGTTAACTCAATTGCATAGTTAGTTTACCTACACGATTGTTTTCAATAAATGAATAATCTTGCTTCGCAGTAAACACATGAAGACTATTATTCAAAAAGCGGAAAGAGATGATTAAGAAGTTCGCGGAACTGGCGACACTTCTTCACTATTGTTAAATTTTTAATGATCTCGGTTACAGGTGGTGTACTCCCATAGCTGAAATATAAATGAGTGACAGGGAGGAGGAGTGGACATATCATGGGAAAAATTTTGTTCTCGTATGTGAGCATAGCGACTCAAATATCGAAGACAACAAATCTTTAAACTTCTTGTCTGAATAACACGGCGAATACAGAAAAGTGTCCATTTTCTCAGAAGACACACCTTTATCAGTGTTATTATTTTCGACGACATGGTAACTGCGACACAGTATTAAATAGGTAGTCTCTCGTGTGCTTGATTGGTTGTTCATAGTACTTCAGAGATGGCTGAAAAGATTTTCGTCGAATTTATTAAATATTTAATTTTCATTGTAGTCACTGCTCTTCGTTATATGTGCTTTCGTTCGTAATGTCCTAAAACTTTCCAGTCTGATTAAGGACGGATTCTGAATCAAGATTATAGTAGAAGATACAGAACCTCTCCAAAAAATATAGTTTTTCATTAGAATTTTTAATTTTTTCATTAACTTCTACACGCACACATTACTGCAGGTACACGTTTCTTCATAAATAAGAGAAATGATTTCTTGAAAATCGTAAGTAATATGAAACATTCTTCTGTTTATGGGATATTCTACAATTTGTGCAGTTGATGAGAGCTTTATCGATCCGTAACATTTCACTCGCTCGCTCGAATTGCGAATGGAGCAGAGAAGGAAAAGACTAGCAGCAATAAAAGGTACCCTCCGCCACGCACCGTCTGGTGGTTTGTGGAATATGCACAGTACATAGATGCAGATGAAATGGCGGTGCGGAAAAAATTCTCAGAATGTTTTGAATTTTTGAACTGATTTAAAAAAGTAACTGATAATTTCGTTTTAGATTATAGAAATTTGCTTAGAATCCTAGACATACAGTAGTCAGAGGCTGTCAAGTTGCAGCAAGTGAAATTTGTGACTGGATTGGGAGGTTTTTTTATAGTAGGGAGGACGCAGCATGTTGTTGAAAGGAACGTCATTAGATGTGCCCCAGGAAAGCTGTTCATGGTACATATTAATGACCATGTGGACAACATTCACAGTAGCCTTGGACTTTTTGCAGATGATGCAGTTGGCGACGATGAAGCACAGTCGTAAAGGAGACCTCGATAAGATTTCAGTGTGATGCAAAGATTGCCAAGTTACCGGAAATGTAAAATTGTGCACTTCACAAAACAAAACGAAAATACGTAGTGTATTACGCTTATAATATCAATGAGTCACTGTCGGAATCGGTCGACCCATACAAATGCCTGGGTGTGTCATTTTGTAGAACTATGAAATGGAATGATTACATATGTTCAGTATTGGGTAAAGCAAGTGGTAGACTTAGGTTTGTTGGTAGAATACTGGGAAAGTGCAATCAATCTACAAAGCAGATTGTTTACAAATCATCCGCGTAACCGGCTCTAGAATATTGCTCTGTAGGACCTGTACCAAATAGGACTTACAGGGCGATAGAACGTATACAGAAAAGTGTAGCACGAATGGTCACATGCTTTTTTTGATCCTTGGGCAAGTGTTGCAGAGATACTGAAGGAAGTAAACTGGAAGACTCTTGAAGATAGACGTAAACTATCCCGAGAAAGTCTTTAAAAAAAAGTTTCAAGAACTGACTTTAAATGACGACTCTCGGAATATACTATAACCCCCTACGTATCGCTCACATAAGGATCGTGAGGGTAATATAAGAATAATTACTGCACGCACAGGGGCATTCAATCAATCATTCTTCCCACGCCTCATTCGTGAATGGAATGGAAAGATACACTAACAACTGGTACAATGCGACGTACCCTCTGCCATGCACTTCATGGAGGTGTGCTAGGTATACATCTAGATATAGAATCTTCGGCGAATCCTTTAAATTTTTTCATTTTTCTTCCTTTCGGGCACTGCTGTTGACTTCGTCGCATCCTAAAATTAACAAGTGTTTTTACGAGGTCACTCTTGACTGATTCGATCGAAATTTTGTGTACCGCAGTAAAGACATTTCCCGAAAGGTTTTGACTGCCAAGTTCCCAGTCCCAGTACCAGCGCAACTACCTCCGAGGTAGGGGCTAACGACTTCGGCTGCGAAGGGAGAATAAGCTGCAAATTTTCTCAGCATCCATTATTTATGGAACTGCTTTTTCCACAGCATACCAAGTGATATTAAATTTCTCTGAAAAACAGTTCAAATCGTCCGTACTTGCACTACGCAGACAGATATCACATGAGAATAGAGTTCGCAACACAAAATCAGAAAGGGGTTATGCACAAAATGATCTAATAATGAACAAGAAAACAGGATGCTGGCGAACTACTTGAACAGCATAGTGAACGGTTTACTGTAGCCAAGATACACATGGCCAACATCTACCACATTATTAAAAGTCTATAAGCCTTTTAACTTTGCAGATGATGAAGAGTTGGAAAGAATGAATGATGATTTGGTCTATGACCGTAATGTATTGGTCATGAACTGCAAATTAAAATGGAAGATATTGCAGAGAGGTAGGAAACTGAGATGAGACCTGAAAGAGTTAAAAGAACCAGAAGATGACGATAGCTGCAAACGGAGAGTTAGGTAAAGGGGAAAGTAACACAGTAGAAGAAGAATGAGTAGCATTAACAGATGAAATAGTGAAGACAGCAGAAGGTCAAGTAGGCAAAAAGATATGGTCTAGTATAAACCCTTAGATAACAAGAGAGAAATAGAATTTAATTGACGAAAGGAGAAAATATAAAAACGCTGCAAATGAAAGTCATTAGGGAATACGGATCTCTAAACGATGTGATTGGCAGGAAGTGTAAAATGGAAAATCAGGAAGGACCAGACGATAAATGCAACGCTGGAGAATCACGCATATCTAGGCAAAAAATAGATGCCGCCTACAGAAAAAATTATAAAAACTTCTGGAGAACAGAAAAACAGCTGCATGGATATGAACAACTCAGATGGGAACC
The DNA here is from genome assembly GCF_021461395.2 of Schistocerca americana. NCBI lineage: Eukaryota > Metazoa > Arthropoda > Insecta > Orthoptera > Acrididae > Schistocerca > Schistocerca americana. The sequence continues at coordinate 198,045,602 of NC_060126.1, read as the reverse complement.
TTGTAAGTAATTTGGAGACAATAGTTTGGAAAGAGGAAGCAGCTGAAGATATGACGGGACATATGATACAGAAAAATGTAATATTTCTAATTCCATTTCCATGTAAGACATTATAATGAAAGGTGTATTACAGGAGGATTACTTTAATAAGACATGTGTGCAAAATAATGACGCGAATTATTTGCAGAAGAATGGGAAGATGTAGAAGTCGACCTCAGGGAAGATTTGTTTGGAAAGAGATGTGACCACACTGCCATGACGACGTATCGTAGATGACAGACTGCAGAAAGGCAAGCCAGCGTTTCAAACATTTGTAGTTTGAGAGAGAGCTTTTAACTATGTTGACGGGAATGCACTCGGAATTCTAAAGGTAGCAGGGATAAAATATAGGAAGCGAAAGGCTATCAACAACATGCCTGGAAACCAACCTGATACTATAAAGAATAGAAATATATGAAAAGGAAACAGCAGTTGAGAAGGCAGTGAGACAGCGTTGTAGCCTATCTGCAACGTTACTCAGTTTATAAATTAAGCAAGCAGCGAAGGAAACCAAGGAGAAATTGAAAAGGTTATCAGCTAAAATCAAACAAGAGCAATGAAATGTAGTCGAACTAAATCAGGCGACACTAAAGAAAGTAGATTAACAAATAAAATAGTAAGACTAGTAAATGAGTTTTGCTATTTGGGCAGCAAAAACAAATGACAGTTACAGAGTAGAGAGGACATAACATGCAGTCTAATCATATCAACAAATGGGTTTCTGAAAAAGACAAATTAGTTAACATCGAATATAAAGGTGTTAGGAGGTCTTTTCTGAAGATATATGTAAGGAGTACGGAAATGGAACATAGTCAATAAACAGTTCAGCCAAGAAGAGAATCGAGCCTTTTGAATGTTGTGCTACATAAGGATGCTGAATATAAGATGGGTAGGTCCGACAACAAACGTAGAGGTATTGAACCAGGGAGAAAATAAATTTGTCACGACTAGACTGATGGGATATCTTTACGGGACATATCCTGAAGCATCAGGGAAATGTTAGTTCTGGAATGGACGAACGTGCAGGAATTAAAAATTGTAGAGGGAGAGTTAGACATGAATACAGTAAGCAATTCAAATGGGCGTAGCTAACTGTAGATAGACGAATATAAAAGGCTTGCGCAGGATAGTCTACCCGGACAAATGCTTCAGACAGTCTTCGAACTGAATGCCATAACAACAATACTAAAAGCATTTCTGTTTTGTGTATCCACTTCATAAGTGTTTTCACCCTGCTCACTGACGAAAATGCTTCGAAGTTTCTATAAATAGCAAGCGTCGGTTGGTTTACTGAGTGTAATTAATGCTGGAAGTCTGACGGCAGTGTTTATCCACTGAACGACAGAAAAAAAAATTGTTTGTGATACTGGTAAGCTGAGGAAGTCGCAGTTCCACATGAAGCATCGAGAGTTGCCTTAGTGTGTTCATACATCCTAGGTTTGTAAGCCCTACAAATTACTGCGAAAGCGTGAATAACCTCCATTCAGTATCATTTCTACTGTTTGAGGAGAGCTCTCCATCCACAGATCTGTGTCGTTACAGTCAGTGGCGAATAACATAAGAGTGAGTGGACACGGTTCGTAGTAAAAGTCGGGTGCCTCAGGTCAGAACAATAAATTGCTCATCGATATTACTGCGTCACTCCCCTTAAAACTCCTTGGGGTGCACGACGGTCCTGCAAAGCGGCGACTGGCGCTGGCGCAACTCCCATTTCGCGAATTAAGCTTGATCCACTTGGACACGGTTGCTTTGCACAGGCAAAAATTGATCCTCGTGAAACTTTCTGCTTTATTTAGTAATTCTGAGAAAAATGTGTGTGTTAATGCAGTGTTATTTACGCTCTGTGGCCCGAAATTCTGTTACGACAAACAGCACGAATCAACGTATTGGATAATCTCTGGCGCCCACTAGTCTTACGTCTACGCTTCTTTCTCGAAACTACTACTTTTCCTTTACATAAATTTTCGTTTGCTCGTTATTTGGCCCTCGTCTGAACTGCAGAGTAGTTTTCCTTGAAGTTAAAAAAATATCAGACTAGAATAAAAAGCTGGCTTCTCGAAAAATTGCTGTTGTACACTTCATGCGTATCATCGTTAAGAGCTAATGAAAACTCCTTCCCGAGCCTGAATGCCGTCTCCTTTAAAGGAAATACAGACGGCAGCGGTGGCCGCTGTACGACGCCAAAGGTAATTCCGTATGCGTGCTGTAAGAAACGCTTGTCGCCCCTATTGTCCTCAGATAACCACGAAACTTCGTCCCAAGGACGTTTTACCGCTGCCTTGCATTAGTAGAACATTACATACCTCATACCTTACTGACCACAGATAATTCATTACTGAGTAGTTTTCAGACCACAATAAATTACTCGTATAGGAACAGAATTCATCAAATATTCATTACTTATTGGCCGGCCGGGGTGGTCGATCGGTTCTAGGCGCTTCAGTCCGGAACCACGCGACTGCTACGGTCGCAGGTTCGAATCCTGCCTCGGGCATTGATGTGTGTGATGTCCTTAGGTTTAAGTAGTTCTAAGTTCTAGGGGACTGATGACCTCAGATGTTAAGTCCCATAGCGCAGAAAGCCATTTGAACCATTTGAGCCATTCATTACTTATTGTCTGTCAAATTTCTCTTCTCGCTTCCACATACATGTCACAGCTCAAAATGTGAAAACAGTGAGCGACCAATAACCTACGATAAACTGTTGGGAAGAAATGCGAAGTCTCTGCCCTCTTTCGTCAGCGTCCAGGAGAATATCGGGGATGTGGAAAGCAGTAAAAATTTACACACCTTATGCAGGTCTAACACATTTACAGTGATTTAAAGTTAAGAAAAAACAACATATAAAAGCTACAATTAGATTTGTCGTATGATTAAAACATTAGGAAAGAATCCGACTTCAATTCCTATTAGTTTCAACAATTCCCCAGGAAATTCACTTGCTTATTGTAGAAGGGGTTGGCCAAAATAAACATCTGTAATTGTTAATAACTTAGGTACATTTTCCTCACAGCTGTCGTACGTTGTTGGAAGTATGTTCATTCATGTACTCTTGAAGTCTTGTGGAGAGCACTTACAGATCTAACTTCGTAATCATGCTTTGCGTCATTAAAAGAGAGGTATTACCAGAGGTGAAGGATATCTATGGATATGTATTTTATGAAAAAGCTTCAGAATGATAAGTTACGTACCCAGGTTTCTTCGGGATGCCAGACAACAAATGTAATCATAAGAGGTTTCTGTGTTATGTAAATATAAGGGTGATCAAAAAGTTTCCGTTTGATGGCGTAGCTGCAGCGTATATGCAACTTAGTACGACTCCGATATGGGTATATAAGCACAGACACGTAGACAAGGAATTAGTGTGGCATTCGTGTCTTGCAGACGTGCGTGGGGTAAATGTGGTAACGTTAATTATGACAACATTATTATCAAAGGCGTCCGAACAGGACCGAGGTGGCGTTGTTTTCTCTTCGCTGCCGGAGACCAGACACAGGTAGACATCCATTGGAGAATGAAGAATGTGTATGGGGGAGAATGTAAGTGGGCATCTATCCATCGAAACCCACGGTTGTGGAAATGTGCGGCAAGTTTCGTGCTCGTGGTGATTCGACATAAGACGCCGGTCTATCTGGGAGACCAGCCTCATCCACGAAGCCAACTCAGGACGGGTACTAGAGTGCCCCCCCCCCCCTCCCACTTATCGTCCCTCTCTCTAGGCGATTGTCACGCTTTCGGTCCCTTAAAAAAAGGATGGAAGAGCCGACGAGTCCTTCCGCACGAGGAAATGCAGCAGGTAGTTATCGACCTCTTCTCGGAGGAGGACGTATCGTCTTACCAAGCGTTTGTCTTCGTCTTGTGCGTTGGTGGGATGCTTGCCTCAATCCTCACGCCGATTTTGCTTGATTGGCATTCCGATTCTGGGCTACACGGCGTTCGAAGGGAAATCTTTTGATCGCGCCCTGCATTAGCCTCATAAGTCGGGTGCTAACTCCCTCCTTACTCTCCTTTGGTATCTTTTTCATTTTTGCCCTAAGTTATTTTTTGTTTGTTATTGCAGTTACTACAAAATAAGGCGATAGCGTACTCTCGAACATTGCCGTTAGCTATTACGCAGAAGTATGTCTACATCGATTAGCCTTATCCGATACAAGAGGGTATTTGAAGATCCTATTCCTGTGAGAGTAAATTCAGACTAGTATTACTAAACTGGAAAGTAACAGTCTGTTAAGTTTTCACCACTAACCGTCTGAACCAATTTCGATGGAATTCTGTCGACGATGGAACAGTGAGGAAGAACGTAGGCTACTTCAGAAAGTAAAAAACGGAAAATAACCTACCCCTAAGAATGAGAAGTAGGAAATGGAACACATTCTTTTTACGTCAGTGAACGTGAACCACATTACAAATTATTTAAATTGTTGCATAACGCATACGTTGTATAATGTATAGGTACTTTAAGATGCATAGATGCGCGTTCCTGCCCACGTCCCTACCAACGAGCAGACACGTGAGGACAGCAGACGTTGTTGCACGTACAATACCTTACACATTACTCATCATAACAAAAGTAGTGATGTGCGAGCTAAGACGCGACCACCACTTAGTAAACAAATAAATAGAAAATAATACAGTATATGAAACGAGTTCCATGCGAAGCGTGCTCTCAAAGACGGAGTTCCTCCTGCGGGCCTACATGACGCGCCTGGCCCCGTGTAAGGATGTGCGCTCGTCATTCTACTGCGGACAAGAACCATATGTTGGCCTTGGGGAGTGTCCAGCTGACGTCACGTGAAAGCGGCCTAGCTGATAGGCGGGCCCCACGTGTGGGGGCCAGGTCCGCGGCCGCGTCCACGTGTGCCGGCTGAGCCGGCGCTATGAATGTGCGGCGGCGGCGGCCCCTGTGTGTTCACAATGCGCCTACCCCGCCATTATTAGCGGCCGTGAATGCCCGCCCCCGCCGCCGCCCCCGCACCGGCCTCTGCGTCTGTGGGAACGCCGCTGCGCTGGACGCACCTCTTCCTGCCGCGCCGCCGCCACGCCCGGCAGCCGTGCCGTGTAGCGAAGGCTGCGGTGGCGAAAGGATTGAAGCAATCTGACCGCTTCACCTGCCGCCGATGACGGGGTCTTTAGCTCAGCACCGCCTTGGTAATCGCTTTAGCTAATCCACCCGACTCCTGAAACGTTTAAATCCCCATGGTCGGACGGGAATTTGGATTCCCCTTCTCGTGAACGATGGGCTTTCACCTGTGGCAAAATAAAGTGGCGCTTGACGTCAGACATGCGCAGAGATAGAACAGAATATTGACAATATGTATTATGTAAATTGAAGGTGGAAGGAGGGGAAAGGAAAGAAACTAACTACATCGGCCGCATCAGATCTTTATGCGGAATCAGGGCGAAAAGTGAAAATATGTGCCGGACCGGAACTCGAACTCAGGATCTCCTGCGCTACACACACAATGTTTGTCGTATACGGGCGGACTATCCAGGCACACTCCCGTGCCGACAGTATTTACACCTGTCCACAGTCGTCTTCCACGTTCCCTAATTATAGATTTCCACTAGAGGTCGAAGATAAAATTGTATCCATACGAACGTAGTTGATTCATTGCCCGTCGAGGCGAATCAGTTTTATGAATTCTTGGTGTCTGTTTTTTCGAACATGTCCGAAGGAAAAGATACAACGCAGTCATCTAATTGACGATACATGTTTTGCTTGCAGTCTCTTATATTTTTGTTGAAGTGTAGGTTGTGGTGACAGGCTGATCTGCAACTTAACTCGGGGTCTGGATTACATCGGAAGGTGACTGTTTTGTTGAATTGCCGAAACCGAAGAATGTGATCTCGCTGGAATAACAGTAGCACGTTTTATGGCGCGTACTTCATGCGTGTTACATTTCGATGAATGGTGTGTGTTCATTTTGATGACGTCAGCGGCAGGTTGAATATTTCCGCTCTGTCCCAACTCCCGCAGTGGTTGATGGGCAATAGTCATTTCCGACGAAGTTTACACTGTCACTGATTGTTGAAGAGTAGGGTGAGTTGCTGTATGATCCTGTTTATTCTCGAGAGATATGGAATCCTTTTATTAGGTTTCGCACCCCAATCGTCAAAAAAGGTACCATTACAGGATAACTTTGTCTATTTTTGTGTCTGTCCGACTGTTCAAAACGCTTTTTCCCAGGAATGGGTAGACGTATCTAGCTGAAATTTGTCACCCACTGACATCTGTAGTCCTTCGGTGATCTAAAACCTTCCAGCTTCTAAATTAACGCATTATTCGCATATTTTTACATTCGCACACTCACTCCTTGAAAAGTATAGCGTATTTTCCCTTGGTTTAGAATAGTTAAACGTGGCGAGAAGAAAGGTTACGTAGTACAAGTAAAGGTAAAAAATTAGAAAACTGTTAATTTATAATTGTCACACGAAAAAAATATTCCTTTTGCATTTTTTCCGTCTTTAGAGTCGAAATTAAAACCTTCTCCAAACTCTTTTAATACACAGGACAGATATCTTGCCAGTATCAATGTCGATAACGCGCAAAATCATAGAAACGCTCCATTCCCGAAAGGGATGAACTGCCTGCACATAAAATTTGTTACGCTCCGCTCAGTGCGCTAATCCTGCTCGCACCTGGCCAATTTCTTCTGTTGATGGAAGTACCTCTGTGGGTGGTCAGAAGCATATTCGCAGTGCAACTGTGGCATATCAGTGAAAACCAAACGAGGGATTTGTGTTTATCAAACTGACACAACGTGCAAAATGTTCAAATGTGTGTGAATTCAAACTGCTGAGGTCATCGGTCCCTAGACTTACACACTACTGAAACACACACACACACACACACACACACACACACACACACACACACACACACATGACATGGCGCCTCAAACCGCGTGGCGAAACAACGTACATTCATAGAGTATGGCTGGACTCTTTTACGTCATTGTATCGACAATCGACTAATCTGCCCAAGGTCTTACCTAAATCGGTCTGGACATTGTCTTGATCTTGGCTACAAACCTAAACATTGCCAGCAGTCTGTGTGCAAGACTGAAATGCCGTTTGGCAAGAAGCCTCACACACGTGCGCTTGAATTCTGAGGCCGTCATGAGACCAATTGCTAGCCAGCCCTGCACTGACCAACAATGCATCAACTGGACGCTTGGACAGAGCACCAGCACAGGAAAGTACCAGCTCCATGTGCAGTGTCTGAGAGGACACGGTGGCTGTAGTACCCGACGGCATCGATCGCCTCTCCTGTACCGCCACTGTCGGCCCTAATCTCAACCACTGCCACGTATGCTGCGGTACACCTCAGACCGGCCTGCAAACTCCGTCTGTTTTTTTTTTTTTTTTTTCAGTCTAATTTTTCACACTCATCTTTTGATTATTCGGAGCGTAGCTCTACATGTGTAAAAGTGTCGGCTGAAATAATACCGTCATCTTGGTATAAAATCTCTAGGAAAGAGCTTACTTCCTGGCATTGTCTTTTTTCCTGTTACTTTACGAAGGCACGCTGGAAACTAATGCCTCAGAATTTTTCATCCCGTTCTCGGTATTGGTTGAAGTATTACTTGTCACGCATATTAGTCAAGTTTCCTGCTTCGCTAACGCAAGACGCAACTGTCTGGCGCTAGAGGTTCCAGAGTGCACCGTGTAACATGACGTTGTGTATCGTAACTGTGTCGGTGGGTGGAAAACTGCTTGCGGTAGTCCAGTTGAGAGTTGGTCCGCACCTGGAGCACACCTTGGCTTAGCGTGGCAGTGCTACACCCCTACACCCCACACGAGCGCTGCGACATCCACAACGATCCACCGCCTAGGGTTCACTGTCGTCGATCGTCCTTCATACAGCCCCAACTTTCCCCCAGCCGATTTTCATGTGTATCCGAACCTTACAGAATACACTGGAAGACTTCGTTTTGGTAGTGACGAAGCCATGCAGGTGGAGGTGAGGAGGTGGCTCCGTCAACAAAGTCAAACATTCTAAAGTTACGGTGTCAACCAATTGATTTCTCGTTCGAAGAAATGTGTTCCTCGCCAGGGTGACTATGTTGAGAAATAAATATGTATACATGAACAATAGAGATAAAGAACGTTAATAAAGTTTTAGCTAAAAAGCTTTGGGTTTTCACTTAAAAAATTCCGAGGCATTACTTTCCAGCATTCCTTTCGTATTATGTCCTTAGAAATTTTTTGAACTGTCAGTCTGTCTGACAGTTGTGGTTCTGCCGTCACTACATCCATGACCACTGCGCCAAAGCTACAAGGCGTATCCAGAGTTACTGCACGTGGTTGTAGGGGAAGAGTAAGACCCGTGTGGTACTTCTCTCCACTTATGACGCTTGACAGTAGCTCCGCAATGATTCGGGTTGTTAGACACAGAAGTCTAGAGGACAGATAATACCAGTGAATTAGTTTCGAATTACTGTGTTCACTCAGAGACACAAGTTCCGTTCCCATTAGGAGACTGCATCTTTCAAAAAGGTGAGAAAGGTCGATCACACAGTTACAGATGTCTGAGGTTGGCTTGATGATCACGAGAGTAAATTGAACTACTTAGCATATGAAATAGTTGAATTTAAGCCCAGCTGAGCTTTTTTGCTGTATCACCGGCTTATATATCTTCTGTTGCACCTTAGCTGTGAAATTTATTAAATTCTTAGCGTATAACTTCCCTCTACGCAACTACGTAAAACATTGTTCTTTCGGTTGCTCTGCATTAGTAAAGTGTGATTCCAGTATCATCCTCTATGATCTCTCCAGGTATTGAGTTAGAGATTTTAAGAATGGTGTATAATATTATTCACTGCTATTCAGAATTTATATGCGTAAATCGCATGTCGCTTAGCACCTCGAACATACCCTAGACGAAGCTTCAAATAATTTCGTCCAAATTCTGTTCGTAGAAAGCGTTCGCGATGCTAATGCGAAAGTCATTTTCATAATGACTGAAACGAAATCTTCCGCTTACTAGGCTTACAAAATTATTACTGTAGCCTCACCATCTACCTGTGTAATAAAGATCGCCAGCGCAATCTGGTGTGGCGGCGAACGTTATGTAAAATATACAGGCCGTGGAAGTAGTGGTACCCACCGCTCTAAGAAGAAAATTTACACGTACTTCCTAACAAGCGATCGGCATTATCCTGCTGAAATGTTTCCTGTAAGGATGCCTGGTGGAGGAACTCTAAAACCTTACTGACTTAAAACTGCTGTTCGGGCTACCATTACAACATAGTCGTCGAGATCATCCGCTATATCCAGTGGCGTTATAAGCAATCGCATTTGATTTTTATTTTCTGTAGCAACGGTTCCCACAACCCTCAGAAAATTTCCGCGGCGCTCCTAGTTGAAACACTGGTATATCTAACGAAGTTGATATGCGCAGTTTATGCGGTTAAACTAGTTTAAAATAAGATTATAGATGACTTACTTTAAAATCACAATAAATTGTGTGAAGAGATGTATTCTTTTTTATGCTTGGTCCCACAGTCGTTATAATTTATTTCAATAAGTATTCTGTGAGACGCTTTTTGTAAAATGAACGCTCCTTTTATTATATTTGAGATTACCAGATTCTGTCCCTCTTTGCTTTAGGGATCGTACTGTCCTCCGAACTACATACAGAACATATATGATTATTGTTCCCATTCCTACAATGATGGTGCTGTATTCTCGTTAGGGACGCCATTATGTGTTGTTTCTACAGTGCTGTGTCGGTCGTGTCATGCTGTAAGCATATAACATAAGTAATGCCCAACTTATCCACTACTCAACTTTCCGTTATTCCGAATCGAACCCTTATTTCCTGCGCCGCGTTGATATTTTCTCTCTCTCTCTCTCTCTCTCTCTCTCTCTCTCTCTCTCTCTCTCTCTCTCTCTGAACTGCATGGAACATGTCACACGACGGACAGGGAACAGGTCATAGAGTTTTTACTCCTCTTCGCTGTATTTGTTTCTGCTTCTTCGCTGTATTTGTTTCTGTTGCATACGGTGTCTAAAACTCGTCCTAAAATACGAGTCTTAACACACGATTCAGTTCGAAAAAAAAATATTGCGTGTTCTGTCGCACTTGTTTGAATAGACATTTTCTCTGCCATTCGCACTCAGAAATGCAGCGCCAGCGGTCAAGGTTCACTTGACAGCTACAGTCTGATGATGGGCTTGTGGTTTCCGGGCAATGTGAGCCGGCCCGAGGCAATCTCAACCAGCAGCACGCGCCTCCAGCCGTCTGCACAGGCACGTGCACAACTTCGTAGCCTCGCAATATCGGTCCAGCACTGGACAAAGAGTTACCGTCACACAGGTACGAAGGCACTCCCCGCACTCACTGTTCTCATTGCACGGAGCAGTGTTGGCTAGTCGCTACGTACGTCCTTTTTCTATCCACTGTGTAAAAGCCATAGCAGCGTCCTCTGTACTGCGCTGTATGTTCTAGCACAACTCAGTTCACCATTGTGCCGCATGTGGACTCACTAATGTACTGATATTGCACCTAGGAGTACGGCATAAGGCAAGGATACAGCATATCTCCACTACAGTTCAAAATGTATTTCGAAAAGCTGAGGAAAGCAATTCAGAAAAAATTCACAATTGGGATTAACATTCAGGCTGAAAGAATATCAAGGATAATATCAGCTCGATGACATTGCTATCCACTGTGAAACTGTGAATGTTAGGAAGAAGTGCTGGATCTTTAGAGTGGGACGTTCTACTGAGGACAGAAAGTGAAAGAGTGCAAATTAGATAAATCCTAAAGAATTATGAAGCATCAGCTACGAAATTAGAGACAAATTTAGCATCAAAATTAGGGGCCACATAGTAGACGAAGTGAACGAATTCTACCTCCATGGTGGCAAAATAGCGTTCGAAGGAAGCATCAGACTAGCACCGCCAAAGTGAGCATTACTCGCTGAAAAGAAGTCGCGCCAAAAAGGCGCAAACCGCCACCGGCTTTCACGGTTTCGTGAGCTCCGCTGTTTCTGCTTGGTGTTAACAGCGACGTTTGAGGCCCTAGTTGTATGCACTCTCCCCACACTGTTCCTGACACCTCTCAAGTGTCCAGTTCCCTCTTTGCATTCGTTACTCACCGCAAGACGAAGTAACTTCGTTTTCAAAATTCTATTCTGTTGCTTCTGCGCACGTACGAATTAATTGATTCATGGACGTTTGAAGACCCCTGATCTGATCGAATGATTTCAAGATTATACGGCAAAAACTTCCCTGAATTTCGAATGCACATTACGCAAATGATCACGGAACAGCTTCTCATAAAGCTGTACACGTTTCAAACAATAGGAATAGTGTGTGCTGCAGCCCCATTATGTACAAACCGCAAGATTATTCGAACCTGATGTGGCATAATCTGTGGAAGCTATGCAAGAATGTTTTGTCAGTTCCATGTAGACGTTGATTGTGAGATTATTTGCGGAACATGTCGATGTGTGAAGTATGGAACTGGCACACGTAGTTCTTATATTGTTGCTGGTGCTGTCAAAATTTGGTTTGTATCGATAAAAAAACCAATAATGGCTCGAAAACGATACATTTCTGGTCACATATTTATTCGCTTTCTGTCCTTATGGAACTAGGAATCGACTGAAGACTTTAGTTGCTGTCGCCTATCCCAGGCTTAATAACGATCCGCGTGTTTGCCTCACATAGTCAAATGACAGACGCAGATAAGAATGCTTATTCTGATGCGTACTTAGTGGCGCTGATGGTTTTTCCAAGTTTTGAAGTTCATTTTCTTTCATTGGTTGTGTGCGTCATCCTGAAAGAGCAGTGATTGAGTCAAGAGCAAGGACAAAAAAAAAAAAAAAAAACTAAAGTCCCATTCACAGACACATTGAGTCAGAAGAAAAGTACATGAGGCTCGAGTAACAGAATTCTGTAATATGGGCAGCACAGCAACGAACAACATGACTGTTAATCGAATGTAAGGAAAGAGTCGTAATCGTTTAGAAATAAAAGTAATGTGCTGACAAACAAACGACTATGATACGCAAAGTAGAAAAAATATAAAGGGATTGGTTGTGGGAGGCAGTAGGTGACAGTCGCAGACTCTTTGAAAATAGGAAATAAAAAAACCGAGAGAACCTAAATACAATGCACACTCAGTTCGTAATAGCAGCTCCCATGGTAATACTTCTAGGAAAATATTCTATACAAGAAAAACAAGAACAGCAGTATCACATTAGCAAGAGAAAGATCGTGTTGTCTGGTCTACAAGCTGACTTGTAGAAACCACCATTCGGACTTGTCAAGAAATATCAAGTGTCTCGTTTTGGTGATCTATTTAGCTTTTCACTTTGTGTGACTTGAAAAATCGTCAAAAGAAACGAGAACCACAGACCATGGAATGACACAGAAACCGTCGAACTCGTGATAACGAGTCTAGAGTTTTACCGTTGTGCCAACTCGTTCGAGATGGCCGAGGTCCCCTTCCGTAATGACCCGTCAGACGACGGGGCGCTAAATGGAGAGGAAAGAGGGCGCCAACGGCTGCAGATTCAGACAAACCGGCACCCTTCCCCTGCAAAAGATCGCGCGTCTGCAAACCGGACAGGTTTCTGCAAGGAAGCAGAGTTCGCAACACCGTCGGGTAGCGATCAAAGCGAACCTCCCGGCATCAGATACGGGCTCGCGGTGTCGAAATTGGGCGTGGGGTTAGCACCGGTACGGCGAAGCAAGAATGGACATTATATGCTGCAACCATAAACTGGGAGTATCAAAGTGCTGACCAAGTGACGAGTTGAAAGTAGGGGACTGCAGTAGAGAAGAAAACCAATTGGGGGGGGGGGGGGTTGGTGACCACTGGAGAGGCTGCAGCTGCAGGACGATGACCTTGTCAGATCAGAATGGTGTCGTCAGCGAAGATACCGGTTTAGAAGCCTCCATGAGATGTACTCCGCCGAGTAACGTGGTGACTAAATCTCGGCGACACACTGTCCAAAGCTGAATAGTTCGAATGCTGATAGCGGAAGCGAATATTCGTTACTCGATTTCCGACGGTTTCGGGAAGAAGGGCGATGGTGTAGATTCACTTATTACTATACTCCACGCCACTGTCATGGCTTACATTGTACACTTTTCTGGATTGTTTGGTAATGCAGAGATCAGTAACAGTGGTCATCGACACCGTCGCAACCGGAATTCCAGTGCTTGTGGCGAAAGAATTTATCATCAGTGTTTCTGGTGGGGACGTGATGAGCAGTTCCTGATCTTCACAGATTGTCTGCTACACTGTACTGGACTGACTCAGTATTGGTGATCCATCGATACGTAAAGAACTTAATCTCGTTGTACTGCTTTAGGGTATTCTGGAAAATCAGTCTCTGCAGATGCACAACACTGCTCCCTACACGCCCTTGTCATTCTCACCTACACTAAAACAATTTCAGCGATGCACAATATTCACGTTTAGCAAAGGAAAGGTGCCAATCTGACCTAAGATCCGGTTGTGTATCCTAGCCAAGAGAGTCATAGAAGTTTGCATTTTAGTGCGTAAGGCATTCTCGATGGTGATGGAGTTGGGAGGGTCTTTAAACCGGCAACCTCGTTAGCCTTATTTGAGAGAAATGATTTTATGGCAAGTCGAATTTCACTCTATTTACTTCCAACTTCAGATAACAAAACACTACAGTAAGAAATCAGTCATCAGAGGCATGCACTTAATAAAATGTATGAATTTGTGCGTCCACGTAAAGCTTATAAAGGTAACAGCTTGGGACTAAAATGTGTCACACAGAAGATGACATTGAGGTATAAAGAATAAAATCATGACCCCCCCCCCCCCCCCCCCCCCCAAGGATTCTGTCGGATAAATATAGTTGATTTGTAGACGAACATAAAAAACTATTCTGTACTTCCGTATTCCTCAACACACATTAATAAAATGGGACATAAAGTCAAGACAGAAGCAGTGGCTACAAGCAGTGGCTACAAGAAGTGCTACAGCCTCAAGCAAATGATTCGCATTTTCGTAAAGACACCACTACACGCAGCTGGTCTTACTAAACAGAAAACAAAAATCCAACAGTAATAAACAGTGCTTGCTAATGGAGAAGTCAGCAGCGCTGTTTCCTGCGTTTTTCTGCCGTTACAAAGATTTCTTTGTAGTTAGATAAATTTGATAAAAGAAGTGTTTCATTTTCCTTTAATTCTAAAGGAAATGTCATGGAACTGTCACAGTAATGTATATATACAGATGCAGGTATAAAACTGTAAGAATAATGACTTAAGAGATAGCAAGAGTGAAAAGGAAAGTTGTTGGGGAGATGCAGAGTGAGATCTGAGCGCAATTAGGTGGGACGGGTTGATCCCAACGTTGGCAATTTTAGGTAAAATGAGAATGTGTAGGTGGGGGTTCGACACTGTGGCGTGTGAGGTGCCCACGGCCTACACGAATCTGTGTGCACCATCCGTTCGGCATCAATTAAGGTCGTGTCTCGCACTTTCCCTGCGGCGGTCTCGTATCACGGCGGACTGCTTGCCAGGGGCGCCGTGTGCCTGGCATGACAGCTGGTGTGTCGCTAATTGAGGCGCTGCGCGGCGTAATTACTGGCGGCTGTTTGTCTAGCGCTGCTCCGCTCACGCAGCCGGGCAGGAAGGCGGCAGGCGGCTGAGCTGAGCTGCAGCCGTTGACCCTGCGCGACCTGCCTCACGCCACTGTCTCCCTGGCTCAGATCACTCCCTCTCCTCCTCATCCGCTGCTTCTCCTTCACTCTGCATCCCCTTGCAACTCTCAAAGCTTTCCTTCTCACACTTGCTGCTTCTTCCGTGATTTTTCTTGCAATTCTACAGCTGCATCTATACTTCTAGAGCCGCCACGAGGTATGTAGCAGAGGGTACTTGGTGCACCACTTTTATTTCCTCCCGCCTCTCCTTGTTGCATGAAGAGCCACTGTTGGTAAATCTAACGTGATCTCAATTTTTCCCAGTTTTATATTCCTGGCCTTTCCCGAGGCACAGATGAGCCAAAACATTATGACCAGTGCCCTCCGCGAGAGTGGTGGAGCTGCCAGTGAGAGATGCGGTAAGGGAAGCACAGAGGCTGTTCCAGAAACACGCGGCAATATTTTAGGGTAGGTTCAGCGTGTGCAGGAAATACAGGGTCATGTGAACATGGCCGCACAAATAGATATTTATTGAGATATCGGAAATGAAAGTCGGTTACTTAGCACATAACAAACACAAATTAATTTTCACAGTGATGCACCCAGTTCAGCACATTATAAGATGTATTCGAAATGCCCATCCTCTGCCTGTACGGAGCATGTCCGACATCGCAGTTAAGAGGCACGATCACGTTCAAAACTTCCCGGGATTGTACGCATTCTTTCAACACCGGCCTGAATTATTGCAGGAAGTGGTTTAAGTCAGGGCAGCATTGGGGCGAGGGGGGGGGGGGGGAGGAGAGAGAATCAAGCAATTGGTCCAGCCGTATGCAGATGCAGCGATTAGTGTAACGGAGAGACAGGTGATGGTGGACAAGAACACTAAAATGGGCAGGACCACCATCGTGCTGCATGAAGTACGGGATGTTCAAAAAGTCTCCGCAGTGCCGTATGATTGTTCAGTTGCCTGGGTTACTTCCTTCAAGTGGGCGAAGATTTGTAAGTAAAATGTAAGTAAAAATGAATATTCAATAAATTAATAATTTGTATTTCACTGAGTTTCATTTCGGTATATTCACTGCGGCATACGGCACGCGCAGCTAACAATCATCTGGCACTGCGGAGAGACTTTTTGAACACCGCGTATATCTGTAGCCGGAATTTAGCGAAAGATCTTTCAACATAACCTTCTGCACGAGAACCGTCTGTGCTTCCGCCCATTCAGGCGGCAGAGAAGTACATAGGATTCTGTCAAGTGAACCTCGACAATCCCTGCTCATATACAGATGGCGAATCTTTTCTTATGGGCCACTTTAACTGTACGCGGATTGCAGTAAGCCCACTCGTGACGATCATGGAAATCTTAGACGCCGTCACGCCTGAATGTTGCTTTATCTGCCCGTGACACCGTTGCTGTAAAAACAGGACTCACGTTGCATTGCTGAGTAAACGACAGGGGCCAATGCCTGAATCGGCTGCAGGTGCCACGGATACAGCTGTTGTCCACGCAAACGTCGCCGCACAGTTTCGTGAGGGAGGTGCAGGTAATGACTTAGGTGCCGAGTGCTGATATGTGGATTTTGTTCTGCAGCAACAACAATAGCGGCGTCATTTATAGGCATGGTACGTCTTAGCCGTCCTCTTGGTCCACGTGAAGGTGTCAAACTACCGTGCTCACATAAGCGGCGGTGGACTTTTTGCAATTTCTTCCTGTCAGAGCACCAGCAGTCTGGATATCGTTCATAGTACAACCGACGAACTTCTACAGCACTGCTGTTAGTCAGCCCATACATGAAATGCCTGGATGTATACTTAGAATTTGAATATACCGTTGTCTAACATTGCGTATAGGAGAATTAGTGCTCACGGTAAAACATTACAGCAGCACATTCCCTGTACCTGAAGAAACCCATCTTACTGCAGCAGCATCAACGCTGTACGTGCTGACGGGGTTGTACCATGTTGTCCGCCATAGCAGTCTGGACGGCCCGCCACCAGGTACAATGGTTACAGCCTGGGTACGGCCTGTAGAGACCGCTGTCACACCATAGTATCGTCACACAGGACTGCGAGACGTCTAGGGCTAATTCGTAGGGAGCCTTAGTGTAGTAATGTACTTGGTAACAGACGTCCATGTCCGATATCTCATAAAATATCCATTTCTGGAGCCGTTGAATCTCACCCCCAAAACATTGTCGTGTATTTTTGGAACACCATGTATAAGTGGAGACGAATGGGGGATCATACGTCAATACGAACAACCGGGGGATTCCACTAGCATAACCGACTTTGACAAAGGTCAGTTTGTGGCCCGGCGACTGGGAAGAGCATCCCGGAAACTGGGAAGCAGTTCGGCTGATCGGTTACCATTTTCGTAAGCATTTGTGATAAGTGGTTGAAAGGCGGCGAAATGACATGTAGAGACAAGAAGCTGGACGTCCACGTCTGATAACAGAACGTGGAGGTCGGAGGCTTGCCCGCTCGGTAAAGCAGGATAGGCGGCGACCTGTGGCAGATCTGAAGACAGAGTACAATGCTAGTGCAGGGTCAAGTGTTTTAGAGCACACGGAGCTCCGCAGCAAGCTACCATCCGTGTTCTCATGTTGACCCGACGACATCATCAGTTACGTTTGAAGTGGCGACGCGACTATCCAGTCAGGATCATGGATCAGTGGAAGTGTGTTGCCTTAACGAATGAGCTATGTTTCTTGTTACATCGATACACCATCATCCGGACTCACGGCTCGTCGAAACAGTCGCTACGGATGCTAGCCGGTGAGGTGCTACTCGGGAAATTCTTCTAGTCTTACATGGGATTTATGGTATCATTGGAAAGCACGATGACACTGTGGACTACGTGAATATTATTGCGGGCCACTTAACACTTTTCTCGACGGCAGTGGCACCTTCTAGCGGGACAGCTGTCCGTCTGACAAGGCCAGAATCGTACTAAAATTGTTTTGAGGAGCCTCATAGTGATTTCGCTTTGGTGTCTTGGCCAACAAATACAGGCGATGTGAACCAGACGTAACACATGTGCGACCAGTGGCATTCATCTCCGCGCCCACAACCGTTGGCCGTAAGTGGATACCTGCTGAGGACTGGAATCGAATGACCATCTCCGCGATCTTGCTGAAAGAACCTGGGACTAAACGAGCTTCTCTTTCTTGCATCTCGTGTGTGTTTCTTCTATCAGTCTCACCTCTTAAGTGACCTCGTCTGAAAGACAGTATAGATTATCGGTCGAACGGCCATTTTGTAAGCTACGCCGCTCGTGACTGGACTAAACTTTCTAACGATTCTTCGAATGAATCTTTCTTATGATTAGTTTTATGTGATGGACTCCAAACCGAGGGCATCTTTCCATTTTCGACATTGATAAATCACTGCACGAATGAAAGAAATAATTAGTTATATAAATACAACAACTCATTGAGAACTGAACTCTGGACGTTAAGATTCGTGGTCCGACATAACCATTTAGCCACTGATCCACACTCCGATTTTAAGAGAGCATAACTTATGAGACGAATCAGTACAGTTGCTCTGGATAATTGTCGCTCGGCTAAACGGAAGAGTTGAAATCTAACAAGAGAACATACCGCGACTGGGAAAATATGCCTTTCACAACACTGAATAAAAGGGGTAATTGGAAATAACAAGTGGCTGATAGGTTAATTGAAGCAGTGTTCTAAGTTCCAGCTAATCCCTGACGTTTTTGACGTTCGAAACTTCCCTGTTACTCTCGCTTGTCCGTACACTGGCCGCATTACAGCCGCTACGAGCGACTGTGCGGCTGTAGCACGGGACGGAGAGCCGCTATGTGAGGAGAGTGGTAGGAGGAACGAGACGAGGCCGGCGTCGCCGTGGAGGAAGAGGACGCAGGCGGCAGGCAGCGTGAACTCGGCGCCCTCCCGTTCCCTGAGACCCTAACTTGTGATGTGCTTGTCGAACTCTCACAGGCTAGAATCTCAGGTATGGGCGGCCGCTGCACTCACCGCACCGCACCGCTGACGGCCCTGCCAGCGCATGGGACGCTGCTGCTGCTGCTGCCGCCGCCGCCGCTGTGCCGTCGTGACCACACTGCTGGATGTTTCGTCTTCCGCGGTGTGCGCGGCGCTTAACACGAAGGAGCACTCACCTCTTGTCTCCTTTACTGTAAATTTATCCAGCCGTATCCAGATGTCCAAACGACCCTATATTACAGCTACACAATTCTACTTACTACATTAAGAACTGCAGTTTTCAGATTTGTAATTTTAGTAAAGTTTATTTCAATAGTTTTACCAATTCCTAGGAGGTTCCAAATCTATACGAAATAGCGGGAACGTCGTGAAAATATGTTAAAATACCTTGAGATATTCTGGGGTACGATAGTGCCCATAATTGTTGTACTCAGTCCGGTCTACCATAACAGTAAAATCTTGTTACTAAGGAGTCCAGGAAAGAGGTGTCATTTCATTCTCGTCTTCATTAACAAATTCCAGGCCTTGGAAAACAATTGAAATTACCGTGGAAGATGGAATCCTTTGCTAGAAACAGTGTCTGCTCATTGAATTGATATGGTGTACACAAAATAGTTTCGTATGTGGTGGTGGTGGTGGTGGTGGTGGTGGTGCGTCATTGTGTAGAACTACATTTCAGAAACGTCCACTCTTCCCATTTTCTGCTTATCATTCACCTTGCATTTCCGTGCAAGGCTACGCCCCGGGCAAATACTTTCACAAAATATTAATCTACACTTAAATTTCATGTTGCCAAAGTTACCATCAGAAAAAGTATTCTGTGCTTCACTGCTGCATGTGGACAGTCTCGGCTACACGCTTCCCTAGTATTCTCTTTTCGGAAATACGGAACAGCGTAAAAGAGTTGCACGGCTACACAAACATAGATCGGTATTCCTGGTCTTACACGTCTAACATCACTAAAGTCTCTTCACGTGGCTTACTACAGGTTTCACAATAGCGCTTCTTCCATGAACGTTTTGTTTTTGCAGAATCTATTGCGTTCTTCTTGTTCACACTGTATACTTAAAATATTAAGCTCATTAGGTTCTTTCATGATAATGGTATTAGAAGCAACATTCATTTTTAATTCCCTCCTCTCTCTGTCAGTCTGATTAAATTTTCTAGGACTCTGTTTCTTCCAGACGCATGTCTTATTTTTAAGACGGTAGATGGAACAGCTCTAGGCAGCGTTAGTTGAATTGCGATTGTTCTCATGGGTGTTCTTGCTGACTTTTCGTCAGGATGCTGATGACCATGATGTCGAGCGCCCCCTCAATCCAAATCATCATCATCACGGATGTACTAAATAAACAGGACTTGCTGTTCTCTCTCATTGGAAGCTACAAAGGCCGATTTTCCAGGAAATCAACACAGTGAAATCAGAGAGAGAGTTTAAACATTACAGGTTTCCCAATGGTTGCATCTTGTGTAGCGCACCTTTACATAAATAACCTTCAGTAAAGCTTTGTATTCCAGACGCTCACAGAAGTGAGCCCCTGCACCGGTAAACGGCCAGAATAATACAGTCTCGCACGAGGTGCAGTCATGGGAACCCCGTACACTTGCCGACTGCAATCTAGTCCGTCATCGATGGGTTTATTCAAGTACATCCAATAGTAAATTCCGGGGTGGATGCTAAGGACGAACAGAAATATGGAAACAGCACAGGCGCAACACAATACCATGCCCAATTCGGTGTAAGAAAATCTTTGGGATTCAGAACAGCTTCCAGTTGTCTCGCAGTAAATAAATACAGCCACCTTACGGTTTTCGAACGACGCTTATACTGTTCTTTCTGAAAAGTAGTGGCAATTTCAAATAATTATGATGGAATTGGATAACGATCACTCTCCCTTCTCTCCAAAGTAGACCATTAAGGCCCAGTAATACTGAGGTCTGGAGACGGGTGGCCAGGGGAGATGGGACAATTCGTCTAGTCGTGGACGATGCGAGCTGTGTCAAGGCGGCTTCTGTCGTCTTGGAACATAACTTCACAATTGGGGACCAAACATCGTGCCATGCGATGAACCTGATCACCTGAAATGGGCACGTAATTCTTTGGTAGAATGCGGCCTTAATGGTCTGCCCAGATCACCGGTCTCCCGCCATGTTTAACTCTGGGGATGTAAATTCGGCTAGAAGTGGTAAATAGTGTGCAACAAGACTCATCCGACCAAATTACTTTTTTCGAATTGTCTACAGATTTTCTGGCTTGGGCACCACATTTTCCTATCACGGACATTTGCATCACTGATAAATGCTTTTGGAATTCCAGCTCGCCGTGCAATCTCCAGCTTATGGAGCTCCCCTCGTGTTGATTTGGTGTTGACACGTTCTGTTATTTTTCACCACAATCCTCTTCAATAGCCGCCCGCCACGAGCACTCAGCACACCGAGTTGTGCCTTAACGCATACTTACTTACTGCTTTCCCTGTAAGCGACTTAAATCTGTGATGTGGTGCCTCTTGGCATACCAAAAGCTTCTGCCAGCTTGGTTACGGGAACTCCCACCATACGAGCACCAACAAATTAGCCGCGTTACATTTGACTTAGCTTCGACGTAGTGCATTCACTAGTGCACAGGAGACTACTCCGACCACGACTGAAACATGTTGAGAACATTACACAGGGGCTGTTCGTGGTCAAATACAATAGTGCCGCAGGCAGGCTCGTTTAACGTCTGCATTTATATTCAGCCGTGCATTTCTTGCTGTGTTTCCATATTTTTGTCCAACACCTGTAAAGCGAAACCACACCCCTGCGTTGCTAAACCATTTGTCTTTTTTGGAAATCGGTCCCCTGTACTTTAAGCATTCTCCCTGTCATCCAATCAGATATTCCATTTTTTGATGGCGTCCTGCATATATCCCACGCCATCACTTGAGCCATCACTTGGTAGTAAGTGGAGAATGGTCCGTCTCCCCTGTTGGTGTTCCGAACAACTGGATGCTTGAGGACTCTAGGTTGGGAATGTGCAGAGTATGAGAAATAGCTCGTCTGTAGCAAATCCTTGCTTTATGTGTAGTAACTGTACGTATCGTTTGACAGACCAACCTCTCGGCTCTCGTCTTTTCATAAGCGGACACACTTTACACTGAGTTTCACGAAAAGAACATAGATCACTACCCCCCCCCCCTTTCCCGAAAAAAGGTTTTTTCAATTTATTGGAAAACTTACTCGTGGGCCAAACGGGATTATTTATTTCCTCAGAGATCACAGCTGTCTCTTGATCTCCAGTATACTACTGGCAGCATTAATGACTATGAGAACGACGACCGCAAGGAGGGGGATATCAGAACGGATCCAACAGCTTTCAGCTTTTCCGCTAACCATGTCACAATACCTGTGGGCACGTTGAGGCTCTAGGACTCGACGCAACTGAAGTGTCTGCCGCAAAACGGCACCGACCCTCTTTCTATCATTTCTAACGGCTGCCTTATTGAATTTCATTTCCCTAAACCTTGGAAACTAGCAAAAGTCATAACGTCCAAGGTACCAGTAAACGATCAGCAATTTTTGCAATATTGCACACGCAGTCTCTCTTGAGCAGCTCTAAGACGACGCTGAAGAAATTATTCTAACGTTTCCTCGTAATTTCTTGAACGCCACGTAAATCATCAATTCAAAGCATTTTTTTCCTAGAAGAATACAGTGCGATTCATAAATCAGTAAGACTTCTTGAGATCATCTGCACAACCCTATAAAAACGCAGAATTGGTGCTGTTTTTCCCGCTATTGAAAAAGTTTTCCGTAAACAGCTATACGTCTCAAGCTTCTAGATTTGTCCAAATTGATTTCCTTCTCAGTTTTCGATGCCTCCACTTTCGACAGGATGTTATTATCTTGCTTTCCTTCACTCTGTCCATTCGTCGCATGAATGAATGAAGTCAGTCTTCTCATGGTTGAGACTACACTATACTTTCTTTTGGAGACCTATCGACGACAAGATAGTGAAAGACGGCGAAGGAAGGAAATCCTTCGGTTTAGCGAATCGACGCAAAACTGTACACGGATGCTAGGACTGGGTTTTGAACATCCGTCTTCCTGAAGGTTTACCACTGGGATACGTCGCTCGACGTGTGTGATAAAGCCATCTGTTCCGGGCAGCGCCTGCCTCAGTGTCCTTACTTCTTGTGCGCAAGGTGCTAAGACGTCAGTGCTATATTTCCAAGCCGCTCTACTAATCCTGGGCTTTCAATAATCGTTGTTGATGTATTTTATTTCGTTCTTTCCTGGTTTGGAAAACTGTAAATCAGTGAGTTATCAGAGCTCGGTTTTTATAGTTTTTCGTGCAACCTACATTATGCAGAGCGCAGAGCCATCAATGTTAGCAACTAAAGCACGTAGAAGGTGTAGTTTATTCAGAGAAATCTGTGCCAATTAATTCAGTGTTTCGTATAGTTGGTCGCAAGCTGCCCACGAGTTCTCTCCATTGGTTGAATATAGCAAGAAATAAATCGTTAATCACAATTCTCAGTAAACCTACGTTAAGTGGGTGTTCTTGTTATGTAAGCACATTTCAAATGCCAAAAGGACTGTGTAATATATTACAATAATCAGTTTCTGAATGTTATTTCCGATTTTGGCTTCATTGGTGTATTCTCATTTGTTTCTCGTTATGGCAATACAGGGTGTTACAAAAAGGTACGGCCAAACTTTCAGGAAACATTTCTCACACACAAATAAAGAAAAGATGTTACGTGGACATGTGTCCGGAAACGCTTAATTTCCATGTTAGAGCTCATTTTAGTTTCGTCAGTAGGTACTGTACTTCCTCGATTCACCGCCAGTTGGCCCAATTGAACGATGGTAATGTTGACTTCGGTGCTTGTGTTGAAATGCGACTCATTGCTCTACAGTACTAGCATCAAGCACATCAGTACGTAGCATCAACAGGTTAGTGTTCATCACGAACGTCGTTTTGCAGTCAGTGCAATGTTTACAAATGCGGAGTTGGCAGATGCCCATTTGATGTATGGATTAGCACGGGGCAATAGCCGTGGCGCGGTACGTTTGTATCGAGACAGATTTCCAGACCGAAGGAGTCCCGACAGGAAGACGTTCGAAGCAATTGATCGGCGTCTTAGGGAGCACGGAACATTCCAGCCTATGACTCGCGACTGGGGAAGACCTAGAACGACGAGGACACCTGCAATGGACGAGGCAATTCTTCGTGCAGTTGACGATAACCCTTATGTCAGCCTCACAGACGTTGCTGCTGTACAACGTAACGTTGATCAGGTCACTGTATGGAGAGTGCTACGGGAGAACCAGTTGTTTCCGTACCATGCACAGCGCGCGCAGGCACTATCAGCAGCTGATTGGCCTGCACGGGTACACTTCTGCCAATGGATCATCCAACAATGTGTCAATCCTAATTTCAGTGCAAATGTTCTCTTTACGGATGAGGCTTCATTCCAACGTGATTAAATTGTAAATTTTCACAATCAACATGTGTGGCCTGACGAGAATCCGCACGCAATTATGCAATCACGTCATTAACACAGAATTTCTGTGAACGTTTGGGCAGGCATTGTTGGTGATGTCTTGATTGGGCCCCATGTTCTTCCACCTACGCTCAATGGAGCACGTTATCATGATTTCATACAGGATACTCTATCTGTGCTGCTAGAACATGTGCCTTTACAAGTACGACACAACATGTGGTTCATGCACGATGGAGCGCCTGCACATATCAGTCGAAGTGTTCGTACGCTTCTCAACAACAGATTCGGTGACAGATGGATTGGTAGAGGCGGACCAATTCCATGGCCTCCATGCTCTCCTGACCTCAACCCTCCTGACTTTCATTTATGGGGGGATTTGAAAGCTCTTGTCTACGCAACCCCGGTACCAAATGTAGAGACTCTTCGTGCTCGTATTGTGGACGGCTGTGATACAATACGCCATTCTCCAGGGCTGCATCAGCGCATGAGGGATTCGATGCGACGGAGGGTGGAAGCATGTATCCTCGCTAACGGAGGACATTTTGAACATTTCCTGTAACAAAATGAAGTCACGCTGGTACATTCTGTTTCTGTGTGTTTCCATTCCATGATTAATGTGATTTGAAGAGAAGTAATAAAATGAGCTCTAACATGGAAAGTAAGCGTTTCCGGACACATGTCCACATAACATATTTTCTTTCTTTGTGTGTGAGGAATGATTCCTGAAAGTTTGGCCGTACCTTTTTGTACACCCTGTATAAGGCAGAAAACTGTGGAGCAGAAGGCAGGCAGAAAGTTTCTGCTTATAATAACCAGGACCTGTATTTTATTGAGTCGAAAAACGGCGATATATTCAAGCATTTATGCCCTGAAACTTACATAAACATGATCCGCAGATCGTGGTCGTGCGGTAGCGTTCTCGCTTCCCAAGCCCGGGTTCCCGGGTTCGATTCCCGACGGGGTCAGGGATTTTCTCTGCCTCTTGATGACTGGGTGTTGTGTGATGTCCTTAGGTTAGTTAGGTTTACGTAGTTCTAAGTTCTAGGGGACTGATGACCATAGCTGTTAAGTCCCATAGTGCTCAGAGCCATTTTTTTACGTAAACATGATCGTAAAAAATAAAGACTTTATATAAGTTTATGTAAAAAATTTGTTAATTTTCAATATACATGTAATACAAAATTCACTTATTGCACTTTTGCGGTGTTTGAAAGTGGTACTTATTTTTGAAATGTCTGTATGTGTCTAGGGAAAAGAACTAAGAGCAGTGATAACACCCATCTAAACCATACAACTGTGTTTATACTACTGCGCACCACTTATTTAAAGTACTCCCAGTTAGTTAACATGCCCTGTCAATCTTTAGTTTCTGCAGAGTTGCACTCGATCAGGAGGTGCATTTGAGGTTTTCCTTTTCCAAAGAGCTTTGGTTGTCGCTGAGGACAGTTTTGTACCTGGAAAAGCTCCTCTCCAAGTCAGATGGCGTCACAGGGGCTTACCCGAAGGTGGCGAGGTCACTGCAGGCCAGCTTTCATTCACTGTCTTCAAATGTTGTGGCGTCTGTGGAAAGATTGACACTAATGTTGCACGTTGTAGAATATCCTAGATTCCGCTGGAGAACACTGTGTAATTTCTTGTTCTCTTTGTCAGTACATGACCTCGAGCTCGACCCAACTCAGTGTGCCCATGCTACACAATATCCACAGCGTCACATAGTTGAGTCTCAGTAGCGTCCAGTCGTGTGATGGCGCTTTTGCTGCCGTTGAAAAGTGGGTGTTGATGCCATCCAAGTCTCCAAAAAAGGTATGTGTAGGCCCCTTTCACAGGTTTGATAGCACTTGATTGATGACTATCAAGCTCACAACGGATTGTCTTTATTTTAGTGTGCTTAATGCAGTAATAGCAGCATTAAGCCAGGAACCCCTTCTTGTAAGAACAGGCTGAGAAGGGTGGATGGTGAAAGTGTTCCTTCCTTGAATTTCTACACAAATAGCGGAGCTTTCAAGTACCTTTTCTTACCACAAAAAATTAATTTTTCCTCATCGGGATAATTTTATCGCACCACTTCTGCAACTAATGTGTAACGCATGTGCAAGGCATGTGACATACACCATACTAGGCAGAGAATATGAAGCCCTTCTGCTGCTTTAGCTACTTGTTACTAGCAGCAAAACGTTGTCTTTGTTCACACCATCCGACCACAGTAGCTTCATAGAGATGTCAAACAAAATGGCTATTATTGCCGAACTGTTTACTATCTTTCGAGAGTTCACAAGTTGGCAAGAACATTTCTCGAGGCACGATAACTTTTAGAGCACAAACATCATGTGCAACATAACGCCCAGCCTCATTGCTGGTTTCATCTATGAGCATCCAGACCTTTTGGTCAGAAACACGAATTCGTATTTTGGTGAGCACTTCCTCGTAGCACACGAACAGTGTGTTCTTTCTCATTGTAGATTCATCTCGAGATGGATATGTTACGTACTTCTCCAAGAATTGTCTACAGCGTGGATTCTTTGGCTTCTCCAGTGGGATATTGCAAGACATCGTCATGTCACAAAGTGCTTGAAGAATGAAGGAGCAGTTGAACAGCGTTTGTCTTGTTTGTATTTCAACACGTTTGTTCACACAGCTGCTGTGTCTGACTGTATTACAGTGTTGTTGCACATTAGAGCTTTTCTGCAACAGCTTTTAAATTCACATGGTGCTGAAGAACTTCTCTCCAAAATCACAAGTAAAACCTTGTGACTTTATGCTGTTGGAACACCTTCCTTTGGGCTTGTTGAACGAGACTTAGTTTGTATTCAGACTGAATATAGTTCACTACATGTGCGATGTTTATACGTCAGAAGCCGCCTTTGTTGGCTTAGAGATTTTTTCGTCGACCCCGCTCTAAAATATCTTAAGTCAGCAAACTGACTTCTATGCTACGCTGCTTGTCTACCATAGTCCTCATAAACAAAGCTTTGTAGTAATAGTTGTGTTTGTGATATCACTTGAAACATTGCCATGTGTGCAACATCTGCGGATTTTTATTTTTGAGTCCTTAAAGATAAGACAAAAATATATGCATTTTTGGCAAAAGTTTGACGAAATATGACGTAGCATGGTAAATAATTGGCCAAAGTACGACCTAATACAAAATAGATGTAAGTATGACTTAATAAGCACAATGAAATAAATTTTTCTACATTGCAACATCTGGATTGATGCATAAATTGTTAAATTTTACCCTGAAGTTCAGTAAAAAAATGACTTGTCATTAAAATTAGACCCCAATGATACGTAGAGTCAAAAATAAGAGTGCATAGAGAAAACAATGTTAAAATGTATACATTGTAAGAAGAAACAAAGGGTATAATGGCACTTACATTGTGGCACAATTTTGAGGGGATGAATTTGATAATTGTGCTCAAGGTCTGGGAGTATGTGGTTGGTTAATCGGATCACGTGAAGCTTAAAATTTGCTGTAGAGGCAGCACTGAACGGTCGCGAGACTCCCGCGCAGGGAAATCGAGAGTGAGTTGAAGCAGATGCCGCTAGAGGCAGCACATATCAGCGCTGAGCCGCAGTCTAAAGGAGAAGTTCAGTACAACTGAACATCTCTTTTACAGTAAAAACTGGCTCTCCATTGCGTAATTAACGGACTAACAATAGTGTAGACCTTATCACAGAGCTTTAGTTCGAACTACTGAACAGGAAAGCTAGTAGAAAAATTTCGCAAGAGGAAGTAAATTTTTAACCGATAAAATCAGTTTACTTATATTGATATTTGCTAGCTTATTTACACTAATGAGCCAAAATGTTATCACCGCCTGTTTAATACCTTGTTTGCCGATTTTTGGAACGAAATACATCTGCATATCAGGGATCTGATAATTTGTTAGGTTTGTGGAGGCACGGTACGTGGCAGTAGATGTCTACACACAGATCATGTAACTCGCGTAAATAACGGGCCGTTGGTTTTCGTACGCACAATGACGTCAGACAGCGACCCAGATGAGTTCCACAGGATTTACATAGAGCGAATTTGCTCGCCGAGACTTGTGCGTGAGTTTACTACAATGCTTCTCAAACCACTGTAGGACGGTTCTGGTCCAAAACACGGACAATTATAGTTCTGAAAGAAGATATCGCTGCCGGGGAAGACATAAAGCATGAAGCGATGCAGCCGGTTCGCAGCTGTCAACGTGTCTTCAGTTACTAACACAGGTCCCAAGCAAGCGCAGGAGAATATCTCCCGTAACACGATACTGCTCTCACCAGCCCGTGTCCTTGGCGCGCTGCACTTTGGAAAGCCGCCATTCACCTCGATGACTGCGTTTATGGAGACGACCAGCGACCTAGTGTAGCAAAAATGTGATTCACCCGAAGAGCCGACACGTTTCCTTTGATCAACGGTGGAATCCCGGTGGTCCCGTGCCCACGGCAACCTTAACTGGCGATGTCGTTGGGTCAACATGTGTGGTCTACTTCGGAACTCCATGTTCAACGATGTACGATGAACGGCGTGCTCCGAAACACTTGTGCGACCACCAGCATCGTACTCTTTAGGCAGTGACGCTACAAATCACCATCTATTCTACTTCACAGAGCAGAGAAGCTTGCGAACCCCACTTTTGTGAAGGGTCGTGGACGTCCAACTATTTAGCGCCTAGTGGCTCCTCACTGTCCTTCTACCTCTTTCCGTAGATGCTTACCATCGCGTAAATATTCCACCAGCTTCGCCGTTGTCTAGGCTCTGCGTAATATAAATCTACCCTTTGTCGAAGTTGCGTATCTCAATGGATTTCCCCATTTGCCAGCCCATATCTTCGCTAGGGTGACTCCCGTCCGTGTCTGCCCCGCCTACATACTTCTGTTACTGCGTCACATGCCCGCAAACCCACCAAGCGGCATTCAACGTCGCCGTGGGCAGTCGTCATAATGTTTTGGCTGATCAGTGTAAATTTGAAACCATTTTCAGCATGCCACTTTGGCCGAGCGGTTCTAGGCGCTTCAGTCCGAAACCGCGCGACTGCTACGGTCGCAGGCTCGAATCCTGCCTCGGGCATGGATGTGTGTGATGTCCTTAGGTTAGTTAGGTTTAAGTAGTTGTAAGTTGTAGGGGACTGATGACCTCTGATGTTAAGTCACATAGTGCTCAGAGCCATTTGAACCATTTGAAAACATTTTCAGTTAATGTGAATTTTGTATGGGTTTCCTTACCCACTTGCAAATGAGTTAGTTTCTTGGAAGTGCACACGAAATGTCAAATGAAATGGTGATTGTGATAGCTGATACTATTAACAAGATTTTGCGTGCAATGCAAACTAGACGGATACATGCACGCACAGCACGTTATTGGATACAACTTGCGTAAGTCATCTTCAGACTTCATTGTGACGGTTTGTCAAATAATCACAGCCCATAACGAATGTAGTTGCTGTCGAAACGTGTCAGAATGTGTTTTTCTCTCTTTTTTTTGTGGTACGATTAGGTCGGTGTCTGTAATAAAGTGTGAGATGATGGTTGTTGGAGACTAATTTCTCTCGTAGGTTGCTTTTTAGGGTAAAAGCGGAACCTTTACAGGATCACTTCGTCGTCCGTCCGTCCGTCCGCCTGCCTTTCAAGACTGCTTTTTCTCAGGAACTCATACACGTATCAATTTGAAATTTGTCACAAACTACGGTCTACAGTCCGTTTGCCAGACATCATCGCAGACCCTATCCTTCTTTCTTCCCATACTACACTGTTTGTTGGATCCAGGGGATGTCGTAGCGACAATTCAAAACTTCGTTTTGATGTGGTATGCAGAGGAGACGGTCCGTCAGTAGCCAATGCAATCTGGGTTAAGTGTCTGTTGCGTATGTACCTCACACCGCTATAGACGGCGATTGTGTCTGCATTTTGAAATGTTAGCGGTGGGTTGATTTCTGTTTAGAGATCACCACAATGTCTAACCAGTGTTGCTATGGAATGCTTAGCCACCGAAATAACGGCGGCAACGAGTATGCACTGATAGAAAAAAAAAAAGCTATGCCTAGGAGTAGTTCCGCGACACGGAAGGTCGCGTTTAAACATCTGAAATACGATATCTATTTAAATTTTGCGCCCACTACGAGGACAAAATCAGGTTTGCTTTAAATGCACGCTGTAACGATAGTGAGTGTTAGTTACCCTTGAGATTGAACATCTTGAGTTGATGTTAGTGAAGAATGTCCTTAAGACGATAAAGAGCCTTTTGCACGAGGTTTGAACAAGGTCGTGTAATGGGGCTACGAGGAGCTAGATGCTCCTTCTGCGATACTACAAAAATACTTGCCAGGAATGTAGCCACTGTACATGATGGGTGACAGCGGCGGTCACGGGCATGTGCGGTCGCAACAAGACCGGACTTCGGGTGACCACAGAGAGGAAGACTATTGTGTTCGACGTATGGCTCTGGCGCATCGCAGTGCATCTGTGGCAGCAGCTGGCACCACAGTGACAGTGAGCCAGACGTCCTGCACCGTACCTTCCGCCGACCCCAAACCACCGCCATGTTTGACTTCAGTGGTGTCAAGCGAGAGCTCATTGGAGTACAGTGTGGAGTCTTTCGGGTATTTCGATGAAAGCTGGTTCTGGCTCGGTGCCAATGATAACCTTGTGTTGGTTAGGAGGCGGCCAGTTGAGCACCTGCAACCAGGCTGTCAGTGCTATACACACTGGACCCATACCTGGAGTTACGATCTGGAGTGTGATTTCATATGACGGTAGGAGCACTCTCATGGTTATCCCACATAACCTGACGGCAAATTTGTACGTCGGTGTGGTGTTTCGACCTGTTGTGCTGCCATTCGTGAACAGCATTTCAGGGGGAGGGGTGGGGGTCGGGAAGAGGGAGTAGTTTCCAACAAGATAACTCTCGACCACATATGGAACTTGCAACCCAACATGCTCTACAGAATGTCGATATGTTCTCTTGGCGTGGTAGATCACCAGATCTGTCTCCAATCTAGCGCAAATGGGACATCATTGGACAACACCAACGTCATCCACAAACAGCGTTAACGGTCTTTGTGTTGACCAAGTGCAACAGGCAAGGAACTCCATCCCACAAACTGAGATCCGGCAACTGTACGACACGATGCATGCACGTTTGCATGCTTACATTCAACATTCTGACATTTGCACTCGTTATTCATGTACCAGCATTTGACATTTGCAATGGTTTGCCTTCCGCTTACATTGATCTGTGATCTTGTAATGTTAATCACTTATATGTTACCTCGACAAACCTATTCCCGAAATTTCATTACTCTACATTATTTACTTTCTGGTGTTGCGATTTTATTCTGTTATTGTATTAGTCGTCTGATTGTTAAAGGAAATGTCAACATAAATTTAGAACCAAACCCCAAATTGCAGTTTTCTGTTTTTCTCCTCCAAATGCATGTCACTGTTAATAAACAAAAGGCACTAAAAGAGCTAATAAAATTGTCGACGTTTTGTTCCAACTCTGACTAGTACCGCAATGTATTCATTCTTTGTTCAGTCACTAATTACAGATGTGGTTCAAATTTAATACTTAAATAATTATAATTTAGTCTTAGATTCTCATACGAACTACTAAATCCCCGTTTGATGGCAGTCTCACCTCATTATGGGCGAAGATAAGACGCTCCAGCCTTGTAAGTACGTAATCATCTCACCTTAAAAATACAAATGTTTTAGTTATCTATTTCGGGGACTTTATTTTCATTATTTGACATATTTATTGGTAAAATATCCTTTTGTAGATTCAACGCTATTAAAGTCCGTGGACTAAATTTCGAAATTCCCTGTGGTTTAAAGTGAAGGACTTCAGTATCTATTAATAAATCTCTACCACAATTATATTAACTTAATAATTATAATTTAAAAACTTAAATAATCCTGAATGCACAGGACGCCAAAAAATTACACTCACTGATCTTTGAACTTTGATTCAGCTAACTCAGAAAATAATTCAATAACGAATTTTTAAAAAAAGTTTAAGTAATTGCTTTTGCTAAGTAGCATAGTATGTAGAATTAATAAAGTAAATGAAAAATTAAAATAGCGAATGCGAAATTACACAAATTTTTAGACTTAAAACTGGAAGTTAAAACGTTCTCGAAAGTCTTGGAATTGCAGCACCAATATCTTTCCACAACCGATATCAATAACAGGCAAAATCGTAGAGATTCCCGGAATGGTTGAGTTGTCTGTATACATATCTAAGTTCGTATGGAAACGTCTGCTCGCACTTGGCCAGATTTTTCTGCTTAATTTATCTCTATCAGCTGATGTGACTACAGACCTATACCATTGACGTCGGTTTGCAGTAGGGTTTTGGAGCATATACTGTATTCAATCATAATGAATCAAAAATGGCTCTGAGCACTATGGGACTCAACTGCTGAGGTCATTAGTCCCCTAGAACTTAGAACTAGTTAAACCTAACTAACCTAAGGACATCACACACATCCATGCCCGAGGCAGGATTCGAACCTGCGACCGTAGCGGTCTTGCGGTTCCAGACTGCAGCGCCTTTAACCGCACGGCCACTTCGGCCGGCCCATAATGAATCACCTCGAGGGGAACGACCTATTGATACGTAATCGGCATGGTTTCAGGAAACATCGTTCTTGTGCAACGCAGCTAGCTCTTTATTCGCACGAAGTAATGGCCGCTATCGACAGGGGATCTCAAGTTGATTCCGTATTTCTAGATTTCCGGAAAGCTTTTGACACCGTTCCTCACAAGCGACTTATAATCAAGCTGCGGGCCTATGGGGTATAGTCTCAGATGTGCGACTGGATTCGTGATTTCCTGTCATGAAGGTCGCAGTTCATAGTAATAGACGGCAAATTATCGAGTAAAACTGAAGTGATATCAGGTGTTCCCCAGGGAAGCGTCCTGGGACCTCTGCTGTTCCTGATCTATATAAATGACCTGGGTGACAATCTGAGCAGTTCTTTTAGGTTGTTCGCAGATGATGCTGTAATTTACTGTCTAGTAAGGTCATCCGAAGACCAGTATCAGTTGCAAAGCGATTTAGAAAAGATTGCTGTATGGTGTGGCAGGTGGCAGTTGACGCTAAATAACGAAAAGTGTGAGGTGATCCATATGAGTTCCAAAAGAATTCCGTTGAAATTCGATTACTCGATAAATAGTACAATTCTCAAGGCTGCCAATTCAACTAAGTACCTGGGTGTTAAAATTACGAACAATTTCAGTTGGAAAGACCACATAGATAATATTGTGGGGAAGGCGAGCCAAAGGTTGCGTTTCATTGGCAGGACACTTAGAAGATGCAACAAGTCTACTAAAGAGACAGCTTACAGTACGCTCGTTCGTCCTCTGTTAGAATATTGCTGCGCGGTGTGGGATCCTTACCAGGTGGGATTGACCGAGGACATCGAAAGGGTGCAAAAAAGGGCAGCTCGTTTTGTATTATCGCGTAATAGGGGAGAGAGTGTGGCAGATATGATACGCGAATTGGGATGGAAGTCATTAAAGCAAAGACGTTTTTCGTGGCGGCGAGGTCTATTTACGAAATTTCAGTCACCAACTTTCTCTTCCGAATGCGAAAATATTTTGTTGAGCCCAACCTACATAGGTAGGAATGATCATTAAAATAAAATAAGAGAAATCAGAGCTCGAACAGAAAGGTTTAGGCGTTCGTTTCTCGCACGCGCTGTTCGGGAGTGGAATGGTAGGGAGATAGTATGATTGTGGTTCGATGAACTCTCTGCCAAGCACTTAAATGTGAATTGCAGAGTAATAATGTAGATGTAGATAAAAATTTAACCTAACAAGAATGTATGCGCGACATGATTTGTACATCACTTTAGCGTAAGAGAACATAAATGAATGGATTGATAACTGTTAATAATCCAGATTCCTTGTTGCGTTCTTGAGTAACAGTTTGGTCAACATGCATAAGACTGGTAAGTGTTCTTTTTACTTAGGAAAGTTCTTATAATCGTAAGGGGAAAGAGAAGACTTACACTCTGTCATTTTGTATCGTTTTGTACTCCTGGGCCTTCCGCTGTGGAGTAGAGGCAAGACAGTGCAGCCCACTGCCGCCTCCAGATCTTACTGTGGCTGCTACACGCGACTTTCCTATCGCACTGCCTTCCGTGGAAAAACCACGCCGGATGCCATGAATCATCAGTTTTTACATCGTGTTTACAAAACTCTGTAACGTATTGGTTCCACGTAACGTGGCACAGGCGTTG
Organism: Schistocerca americana; assembly: GCF_021461395.2. NCBI lineage: Eukaryota > Metazoa > Arthropoda > Insecta > Orthoptera > Acrididae > Schistocerca > Schistocerca americana. Next base: position 198,011,248 of record NC_060126.1, on the reverse strand, counting down.
CAGTTCATCCGAATGTTCATCAGACCACGGCTGAGAAGCGTCGTCGTTACGAACGGTGACATGCAGCTCTTGTCAGACCCCCATAATGCTGCTGCATCTTCGTCCTAAGAGAGAAACGAAAGTAAAATCAGACCATCATACAGCCACGACTTTACCAACATTGAGCGCTATTACACTGGCTCAGTTAGCGTCGGTTCAGGCTTATACGCAAACGGACCTCAGGCGTCGTGCTCACCTATGGCCGATCGTATTGAGACACCTCGAGACATCACTTAGTCTGAGCTTTTCAGCTCCTGTTGCTCATGTCGGTTTCCATTGGCAGACACAACTTAAGACTCGACGACTCGTTTGCAAACCTTTTCCGGTATTCAGCTATGCCGATCACGATGGAGTATTTATTTTCGTCACAACTGTTAGTTGCTGATGCTTAACTCAGTTCGGACACAGTTACTGTTACTTTAGTAAGACATGTAAGTATAACGAAAGCAAACTAGAGTAGACATCTGTCTTCCTGTTCAAGAATTTACTTTGTGTGATCTGTAAGGAAACTGCCGCTACTCTGAGAAATTTTGTGAATGAATGGGGACGGGAGGTTCTTTCGCTTTCTTCTTGCATCTCCAGATGTAAACGCGTCGTTTGTTTGACTCTGCAACAAACTACTGTTCATGAGAACGAAAAGGAAGTAGAATAGCCCACGGGTCTACTGGATGAATACCATCCACGACGTTTCTCTGGCCACTACCTTAGAGATTTGATATCTAACGGGTGCACACCATCAGTCTTCACGCACAGAAATCTTGGCCAAGACTGCGAACAGCTACGGTTGATACTGTGTGCCATGCAACGGTTTAATGCTCGGTGCAACTGAAAAAGCTGGATTGGATTCACAACACACTTCGAGAAACCTCCCAATTTAGAGAACTGACTATAATTGTGGTAAATGAAAACAGTCCGTTGCAGAATTTTTTTCCCGATTCTCATAAAATACTAAGCGAAGTTCCTATGTCTTCTGGGAGTGGCCACGTGACTTGCCTTGAGGTATTCAAAGCTACATTCTTATTCATTCATTTTTACATGACACCAGAGGACCCAGCTATTTAGCCAGTTACGTTATGTTTAAATGTGTTTACAAACTGCTGAAGTATCTTATATGTTAAAACCGAGTTTTCTGTTCACCGCCCTTAATTACATATTATCGCTCCGAATGACACACAGCATAAATTTTCGTAGTTCTCTGTAACAAGTGAAAATAGTACTCTTGCGCTGAATCTGTTCACTGACTATCGTGTGGCACTCGTAGTAACTCTTGCGGGGTTCAAATACTAATATAAAGTAGTGTTTAACGTTGTGAATACAAATGATAAACTAATGAGTAAATGCAGACGGTTTCGCCTCCTGACATCAGGTGCCCGGTGTGCAACTGCCTTCCTGGCACCTTGGAATTCTGTTGTCAGTTTCTTGAAAACATCTTGAGATGTGGACCTAAATTTTCGACTCTAGAAGAATTAGTAATATAAATGAACGTATCATTGTAAATGTAATAATATGCATGTAATATAAAGTAAGCAAGTTGTAATTCCAGCAGTGTTAATATACAGTTTTTCATGTTGCTTAGCAACAGTCATACAATATTTTTTTAAGGAACAGACTGCCATTTACCTGTTTTGTTGTTGAAGTGCAACCCAGGTTTCGGCCTTTTATGTCATTTTCAAGTATTTGGTTTTATTTCTGTAACATATATTGCAGGTCACTTAACATGATGACAAGCTCAAACTCGGCCATAAATTAAGAAAAATATTGACCCTCACGAAACGCTTGATGTGAAGTCACCATTTTGTAACAAATCAGTAAATAATCTTGGGAGAACTTCGTATTTAGTAGAAACAGTCTTACATTAAGTGTACTGCAATATATGTTAGACACAAAATCAAATACTTGAAAATGGCATAAAAGGTCGAAACTTGCGATGTAATTAAATAAACAATAAAACACTCAAATGGCGGTTTGTTCCTTTAAAAAAGCGGTAATATAATTAAAACAGTGAACATAATGCATATTACGCAGTATGTAAAAGATTAACAAGTACACTACTTGAATATACTAATTTTATTTTAAAAATATGCTTTTACAAGATTAATAATTAGGTTAGTTGTGGCATGTTATTCTTTCTGCAGCCACGTAAGATCGGTATGTAACTTAGAGTACATAAAGGCCGGATATTGTTCCAAAGCCATGCAAAATTTGTTTGCTAACTAACCTAGTAGTAGTAGTTGTTGTTGTTGTGGTGGTGGTGGTGGTGGTGGTGGTGGTGGTGGTGGTGGTGGTTATATAACCGAACAAACAGTAACTCACGCAGCACGCTAACAAACACCGACATATACTAGATTAAATCTTCATGGACGGAAGATGTCTAGTTTCCCCGTGGAAAGATGTTAGTGCGAATAATACTAAAATGGATAACACCACAGGGGACACTGGACATGAAGTTCAATACAAAGTTCCCTTTGAGAGTGGTATTGGTGAAGGAACGTCTATATCTACTATCCTGGCCTCTTTTTAATTCTCTTCTTAAAATAATTATACCATAAATTTATGACTTCCTACTTCCAAATTCAGGTGCTGTTCTTTAAAAGATGAGCGTAATTGCTGTTATTAAGTAAAAGATAATACCGAAAAGCAGACAAAAGAACTCCCCGCACCAGCACCACGTGCTGCTTCGTGTGTGTGTGTGTGTGTGTGTGTGTGTGTGTGTGTGTGTGTGTGTGTGTGTGTGTGCTAATAGGATGGCAGGCCTTAGTAATCACAAAGCTGCTCAGAAGATAAATACATAAAGGCAGCTTGTCGAAGATGATGTGCTATAGTTCTGAATCGAGGAATTCCCAATTTGATACCTACCTTAGGATCTTTGGTCTGCTGACAGGCGAACAGGAATAGCCGACAGGGAGGTGATTTAAATATGCCAGTTCGAAAAGGTGACCACAATATAGAGATGTTAAAACTTTGATTTCTTTGAAATTTCTAGGGTAACTCTTACGTTCATTTCATGTCCTTAACAGAGATTTTATTAGCTGAGTACCAGGCATTACCCAGTATGTATATACTCCTATTAGTCCATCTGCTTCTAACCCCACCTATGTCCAATTCCCCCTGCCACTCCCCGCCCACCATGTCCATTTCACCCTGCCCCCCCCCCCCCCATCCCCACCATGTCCATTTCAATCTGGTCCCTCCCCCTGTCAGTTTTCGTCAACCTCCTCTGTGTCCCGGTTATCATTTTGTGGGGGTTGTTTGAGAGAAAAGTTTCGTAAAGGTTTGAAATACTGTGTAAAATTCTTTGTAAGTCGCTAATTGCTCTCATTTTCAAATACTGCGTTAATTAAATAGGGCTTTTTGCGTTGTGGGCTTACTTATTTTGTATCCTCCCCCTTTATAGGTAGGTGGTTCTTACCCCACACCCCACAGCGTTTCTTTCCAGACAATGTGATGTGTATACCAAGTTTGGTTGAAATTTGCGCATTGGATTAGGAAGAGATGTATCTTTATATGTCGACTATGTAATATCCTTTCTGAATTTTCACCTAGTTGGGTCGCATAGCAGTAGATTTTTCTTTTTTAATTTTATCCATATTTTGCAGCTTCAAACGTGACTGGAGGTATGCATTAAAAAACGCCTTCAGTCACAACTTTTCGTGTTTTATTAAATACATAATGTATTTCGGACGCTGTGGGTCCATCATCAGGTGTAATTTGTCGTAATACATGTTTTTATTTCTTGTCTTGAATGAGGTGAAATGCATATTCCATATAATCCAAGACAAACATTTTTTAAGTTTTAGCACCAGCAATCATCCTTTTCTCCGTCGTTTTCGTACATGTCACTTCAATCAAGGGGCACATTTGCACACACACATATAATAAAACACGAAAAGTTTTGACTGAAGGCGTTTTTTCATTCATACCTTCAGTGTAGTAGATTTTTCTCTTATCGCGTGACGTGAGCGGCTCAACTGCAAGTGAATTGCGTATGTAAACTAGGACGTCACATATTTATTAATTTGGTAAGTAGTGACTTCATTTCGAGCAACAGATGTGGTCATTTTCCTCGGACAGTAAACACATACTCCCATCTAAAAGAACATACAGGAGTAGATAAATTACATTTCAACCGTTACTGTTTTCTACATTGGGAAAACAGAAATAACTTCACAAATAAATTACAAAGTGAACACTGATGCCTTTAGATACAATCGCTGTGAAAATTCCACAACAAGCAATCACATGTACCAGGAGGGACACACCGACATTGTAAAAAGTACTGACAGCCAATGTACACACTTATTTTCAGCTGATGTATTGCTGGCTTCAGCAGATGAGTCTCGGCGTAACAGCTCGTGTTCAGTAAAGGGTGATTCAGTCTCTTACCATGTGGAGAGTGCTGCACAAGCTTCGACCGCGGACAATTGGTTCAAATGGCTCTGAGCACTATGGTACTTAACTTCTGAGGTCATCAGTCCCCTAGAACTTAGAACTACTTAAACCTAACTAACCTAAGGACATCACACACATCCATGCCCGAGCCAGGATTCGAACCTGCGACCGTAGCGGTCGCGCGGTTCCAGACTGTAACGCCTAGAACCACTCGGCCACCTCGGTCAGCTGACCACGGACACTACTCTCTCTCTCTCTCTCTCTCTCTCTCTCTCTCTCTCTCTCCGAGCCTGCTGAATGCGGCAGATTCTATCTGTAGATATGTTGCTGAGGTAGAAGAGAGGATCCTTCGTCAGTCAGCTTATCAAATACAACTGTCTAAGTAATGGCTGTCTGTCTGAGCAACTGTCGCTCACGGTACTATGTTTCTGTCCAAGAAAAATTTAAGTCGTCGTGGCACGAATAGCGGCTAGTTTTATTTCTCAGGGATTACAAGCGAATGTTCCAAACCTGCTAGTGCCGCCTCGTATATCATGTAAACATGTCGGAGATAAGGCATCTCGAAGACATGCGTGAATACAGACATATCTTTCAGTTTGCAAGGTTGATTCACGTTTCTCTAAAATGGCTTTTCTCCAATAGAGTTTTTGTTAAATTTTCTGCCTAAAATCTCGTGTTTACCAAAAAGTGAAGCTAGTAATAACGCCGAACTCAAAGATAAAGCTTGAAAAAAGAATAAATTCCAAGAATTTGGCAGTGGCCGAATAGAATGTAAGTTAGTATTGGACAACTGAAATACAATCAGCCAAAGAAAAAATAGTAAATGGGTTTTTATTTAATACTGTGATTACTAACATTTTAACTTAAATCAAGAAGAGAAATTGTAAGAGAGAGCTATGTAATGCTGAAGACAAGGGGAGTGAAAAAGCAAACAAAAGAAAAACTTATATTTTGCAGGAATTACTTGGAGTGAGGAGGTAGATGTTTACAATTTGAAGGTAAGTAATATAAGAAGCCGCTAATCCTTCTGCGTGATATATCGGGTGTTGCTGATGTCAGTTGCCAAGAAAAATAACGTTGAAGCAGTCCTTTGCAAGGAAAATAGGCCCTCATGCGAAAACGAGAGTGAATCGTTTACGAGGTGTTTCTCACGTCAGAGGAACGCTAAAGCAGACCACCGAGATGATATCATGGACCTAAAACGTGCTTTTTAAGTGTAATTTGTGTTGACGACTGCTCTAATTTTAAGCTTTAGTAGCACTGGACTGTGAGAACACTCATGAACAGCTCAGCGCCATGGTTTTAATCCCCCCTCCCAAATAGTCCATTTTACCAGATAAAATGCTTCACATATAGTACAAACAGGACATTTGTCTGATTTCAGTACAAAATATAAGACATAATTGAGAAAGATAGTTAACAAGTCCAATAGTCTGCTGTACCATTATAATAAAAGCCACGAAACTTTAAAATCCAGTTACATACATACATAATGAAACGTTAGATGTATCATTAAAATTTAAACTTCTCTTTTATAAAGACGAATGAAGTGGCAAATACATGTGGAAACGGACCTATTAATGGAACTAAGCGCTGCTCTAATAGAAAAATTGTCTTTAATTTTTAAAATACTGAACAGTGGAATTGTTCTTGAGCTGATGATATTTATCACTTCTACGAGTATAAGTGCAATGTGTTGATCAATGAGGCAGAAATCACAATCCGATGAAGAAATGAATTTTAACAGACGTCTCGTTTCATTGGTATTCATATGACCTGCTCTTGATCTGTTAAGAGTAACAGTTTCTCTTCTTGTGGGCGCCAATTTGAGAAACCAACATTGCCGTGGAATCTCTCGTTGAATCGCCCACACCACGTACCATAATGTTGTGGACTTTACACATTAACTCTGACCATTTCGTTTTTGCTTGTCTGAAGAGTCTACTATGAGAATCACGGTCTGGTAGGCGTGCGTCGATGGTAAGTAGATGCTGCACCTTTTTGGCCACTTGGTCTAAATGATGGTTTACCCTAATTCAAACATGTCCCTGTATCCACTATAGATGAACAGTTTCTGAAGTTTCTGAGCAACAGTCATTTAATAATTTTTAAATGAACACATCACCGTTTGACTGTATTGTTTATTTAATTACGACAGGGTTTCTGCCTTTTATGCCATTTTCAAGTGGTTGAGTTTATGTCATTAACATATATTGCAGAACATAAAACTCAAAATTGGTCATTTCGTGGGGAACTAATATTTTTCTTAATTTATGGCCAATTTTGAGCTTGATGTCCTGCAATGTATATTAATGACATAAACTCAATCACTTGAAAATGGCATAAAAGGCTGAAACCTGGGTCCAAATTAAATAAACAATACCGTCAAATGGCGATGTATTCATTTAAAAAAAAAAAAAAAAAAAACATTGTAGATGAGTCTGTTGACACAGCTCTTACATTCGATTGAGACTTACGGCTAAACGTGTTCCAAAGATTATTATTTACTTTTTTTTTTTTTTTTTCGGCTGCCCGCGTAAGAAACTCTAGGGCACTCAGTCAGGACAGACCAGGATCTTTTCGACTTTTAAGTCGAAAAGTAGAGCCTCATAAATGGCGTACAACTGCACTGTTAACATCGATGCTTAAGTAGGCAACAGGAAAGATTGCCCACGCCCAATTAGATCATCAAAAATGACTGTTCCCGCAGACACATACATTTACGAACCTCCCGTGTCTAATTTGTACCAGTCATGGCAGTTACGATCCATTTTTGACGCTGTAGAGGCTCTCAATTCACTCGGGGTTATAGGTGTTACGGAAATATGATCATCAGAAGGTTTCGAAATGTGGTGCTACAGAAGAATGCCGAAGATTAGATGGGTAGATCACATAACTAATAAAGAGGTATAGAATAGAATTGGAGAGGAGAGAAATTTGTGGCACAACTTGACTAGAAGAAGGGATGGGTAGGTAGGACATGTTCTGAGGCATCAAGGGATCACCAATTTAGAATGGGAGGGCAGCGTGGAGGGTAAAATCGTAGAGGGAGACCAAGAGATGAATACACCAAGCAGATTCAGAAGGATGTAGGTTGCAGTAGGTACTGGGAGATGAAGGAGCTTGCACAGGATAGAGTAGCATGAAGAGCTGCGTCAAAACCAGTCTCCGAACTGAAGACAACAACAACAACATTGTACAGCTTTGCGAGTTTTCGAAGAGGTACCGTTTGCTTGACACCGCATGCCCTCTGCGAAACTGATATTAACATTGTGCTTTCGCATGTTCCAGGATATCACCGTACTATATGATATTGGTAGGAGGGGTTTTGGGTTTCTTCGATTGGGTTTAATCATTCATTGACATTTAGGTTTCTTCGACGAGTATGACTTTCTCTATCAGATGTAGGTACTTCCCAATGTAATGGATGACTGATAGAGGATCTGACACTCAATATGTAGAGCCTGGTTGAAATTGTTACCATATATACATTTACGGAACGTGAAGTGTATTGTGGAGCGTTGGGCAATTCTTAAAACGTTATAGGCCTAGGTCAGTATTTCTGTAAAGCTGTTAAATCATCTTCATAGTCGATGGCACTTAAAGATGGAACGGCTCCTATGTGACATTAGTACCTGTCCACTGACTTTCTTTCGTGTAAATCTAAAAGTTACGCTTGCTGCAGACTAACTGTACGTAACGTCTTTGAATACTTTTTTCTGACTGCTGGTATCATTAAATTGTAAGCATATTAATTTCCTTTTTTTCCTTACAGGATAATTGAAGATGACAATACGAACTACTGAGGCAGCGTCCCAACAAGATGGTAAATACAGACTTCTCTGTTATGCCAACTTCTGTAGATAAAGTAACTATATACGCAGTCCGTATATGTTGGATAATCTATGTAAGAAACTTCCCGAAAAGTATATTCAATTCTCTACAGAATCAATTTCCAGTCGTTTGGAATGGTATGGTAGTATTCCGTTTGGCAGGTGAACAATGTGCGGACGACGACTGCAAGAGTTCAGAAACTCGTTGTTAATGTTTCTTACTGGTAAATTCTGGGTGTAAGCTGGTCTGACAGTTAACTGGTTTCTTACCTTATCTTGCCGCCTAACAGGGACCCAATTACATGGACGTGTACAAAATAGTAATTGCTGCTTGTTTGGACACGAGTTTGACTATGTTTCAGTCTGAGCACGTGCCATGAGTTAGAATCTAAATCACGAATTTAAAGTATTATTCTCAACGAGTAATGGTCTCATCGCCTACATTAACTGGCCGTTATGGTTTGATGCAGCCAGACTTCGGTGTCTGGTGATAAATCGAAAACTCTCGTTCGTGCTATGAGTGAGTGTTGACGGAAAGGAGAGAACGGCTTCTCGAATTTTCTAAACTTTATCGATTAGACTGTTGTTAGTAATGAACAACACGGGAGCCATTATCATTTCAAACCTTGCGAGACGTCGCAGGTGTAACACAGCTGGACTCGCGTTCGAGAGGATGGCGCTTCAGATAGCCAAGCACAGGTTTCCTGCGGCTTTCCTAAATCGCTCCAGGCAATTGCATAGGTGGTTTCTCGACAACAATGAAGCAGATATTGAAACATTTGCCTGATTGTCGGTTTCTGTGTTCGTTGAAGTTCTATTAAGTCCAAAATTATTTTTCCTTCAGTGATCTTTTGTTTGATGCTTTTTAGGGAAATACGTATGGTTGTTTCATTCCTGCCTGTTGGGGGATGTGAGGACTATTCTTGCTTCGGCCTTCTGTGGTAGCAGCGTAGTGACACGTGCTAATGTGGTCTTGTACCGAGCTCGCAAATTAATGATTTCTGCGAGTCCTCGGCTTTTGTATAAAATATTCTTGCAGCTTCTTTGTACCGCTGGCGCGGCGTTGGGACGTCCTCGATGTCGCGTTTGGAAGTCCCAGGATAGGTTTAACGCCCTTTTTAGCGAATTGTTCCGAATTTTTTGTAGACGCTGTAGATTTGTGTTGGCAGTATTTCCCCAGACGATGGCTGAGTATTAGAGGACAGGTATCGATTACAAGGAAATAAGTTAAACTACGTGTATTTACATTTAGGATGATGTACCAGAGAAACACTGGACGGTGTAAACTATTTAAGACGTTGTTGATAATAGAATTAACAACAAAAATAATCAGTAAAACGAAAGAAACAACGAAGACAATGATCATAAAAATCAAACAATTTTGGCTTATAATTGCCAAACCATTCTTACGAATAAATACCGTTCTAAGAGTATATTAGATTGCTGCATAACTTCATAGCATTTTTGTTTTGCATGTTGATATTCCTGTTGCTATTGGTTTATTTATCGTTTGTCATTTTGTATTTGTAGTTGACTGCTGTTATTTGTTTTTACATATCGTCATTTTGTCATTTGGAGACGGTGACTGTCAGATGCATCCGTGCGGTCTTTAATTAACCTGATCTTGTCCTTGCGATGCCTACGGGAGCGACACGTAGTGGTTGTATGTTCTTAGTTTGGTCATTTAAAACTGGCTTTTCAAGCTTTGTAAATAGACTTTCTCTGAATAGTTGCCCATACTTTCAAGTTACTGCCAGTTCAGTTTCTTCAGAATCTCGGTGACACTCTCTCACGTGTCCAACAAACCTGTGACTATTTGCGCTGCCCTTCACTGCATGCGCTGAATTTCTCCTTTTAATCGTATTTAGTACGAGTCCCAAAGACTTCAGAAATGTTGTAGGGCTGGTTGCACGAGTGTTTAGTAAGCAATCTCCTTTGTAGACTGATTACATTTCTCCAAATATCCTCCGAACGAAACAGACTATCATTTGTCATTAAAAATATCACTTTTTGAAACCAACAGCTCAATTCATGGAATCAACACTAGAAATAAGAATAATCTTCACAAGGATTTAAAGTCACTTAGTCTTGTACAAAAAGGTGTACAGTATTCAGGAACACACATATTCAATAACTTGCCAGCAGCCATAAAAAGCTTAACATCCAATGAAATTCAGTTTAAGAGAAGCCTAAAGGATTTATTGGTAGCCCTACTACATTGATGAATTTCTCAGTAAAACCAACTGGTGTGTGTGTGTGTGTGTGTGTGTGTGTGTGTGTGTGTGTGTGTGTAACTTCTGCACAATTTCAGTGCAGTAATGTGTTCATTGTAAATAAGTATCATAGTAGTTGTATCACACGTTTATTACCTTATAAATAAATCAAAAAACTTTATTTTAAATTCAGTGCATTAGTATTTGTAAAATGACTCTTTCATATAGTGTTCATTAAAAAAATGATGATCATTCCACTTGGGACTTGTGGAATGGTACATTAGCTTATTTGTCTTAGTTGTAAATATTTGTCATGTATTGTTGTTTTTCTGACATGTTCTACATCCTGGAGGACCTCCTCACTACGGATCAATTGGAATTAAAGTAAATCTAATCTAATCTGCTTTACCCACGACTGGGCCTATGTCACCACTCCATTTCACATCCCCACAAAATGTTACATACAGGTTGTGGTATGAGCTGACCGATTTCAACTGTGACTCACTGACGTTATAGTCATAGGATACAACATTTTTCGCGTTTTGTTAAGTGCACAATTTTAGATTCCTGAACATTTGAAGTAGGTTGGCGGCCATTGCACCACTCTGAGATCTTATCATGAATCGATCTGACGTTGATGCAGCTTTTTATTCAGACAGCACTTCATTATAGATAATCACATCACCTGTGAAAACTCTGAGGTTACCATTAGTATTGTATGCAGAGTCATTAATGTACAGCATGAACAGCAAGGATCCCAACGCACTTCATTGAGATACACCCGAAGTTACTTGTACATCTTTCGATGACTCCACATCCAAAACATACTGCGTCCTTCCTAGCAAATCCTCTATCCAGTTACAAATTTTACCTAGATCCTTCCCCCTGCAGGTTCGCGGCTTAGAATAGGCCCGAGGTATTCCTGCCTGTCGTAATAGGTGACTAAAAGGAGTCTTACACGTTTCGACCTTTAGGGTTTGACCTCCATTTTTCAAAATTTTCCCGAAGAGCAAGCCAATTGGGAAGGGCACATTACATGGTACACAGGGTCCATCATGCGCTGAGACCTCTCGCATACTTCGTCGACGTGGATCTGCACTAACGCTCAGCTGCTGCATGAGTTCACCCTCCTGGGTGCGTTTCCCTCCATCCTCTGTGCAGCATCGCTTTCTGCGCTGTTGACGATAACGGGCGTCCTAGCTCTTTTGCACCTGATATCCAGCACGGTAGCCAGTCCATTGTGGTGGGGCCGCCATGTACCCTGTTGGTTGTAGCCCCCTGACCACACAGGGATCGCTCTGCTGATGTCTGCGCAAAATATGCCAAGGAGTAGATGCCGTCATCCTGGGGCATCAGGACTCTTGACAATGGACATCCTGCCAGGTGGCCTATGCTGCAGCTGGGTGTGGCCTGTGGGGAGGACCCCTGGTCAGAGTGGGGGGCATCAGGGTGGATGACACACCATGAAGCGTAGTATGCCATCTCTTGCTGGTGGTCAAACACCAGCAGTCTCTAAGCATCGTGGTCTAACTTCAATGCTAATAACGTCCCCCCCCCTCCACGCCAGCCACACCATGGGAGGAACGCTAGGCTGAGGATACCAGTGAAGCTTATTTGCCCTGGTAAATTGTATGTACGAGAGTTGATGGGGAATCTTTCCTGTAAGTAAAACCTCAGTTTTTTGTGGAGCCTCTAGAGGACAAGTATGGGGAGGTTGAAAGAAAGTTAATGGAATGCAAGACCCTGAACCGGCTGACCTACACTGAGGCTAAGAGAAAATGAGAGGCTACATCCTGTGCATGTTACGTCAAACTACGCTACCGCTACAGCAACAGTTCTACAATCTTCCACCATGTACAGTTGGCTCTCAGAGCAGTCAGACTTCACCTGCTCCCTTGATGGTGGGGGGGGGGGGGGGGAGGGGGGAGAGGGCCCTTCCCTCCTGTTGCTTCTGCACAACCTACTTTAGCAGAAGCAACACCCCCTCCCCACCCCACCCCACCCCACCCCACCCCACCCCCCAGGTGTCGGGGATGTCAGTCCCCACTTGTCAGCCAGAGAAACGCCATTCTCCTTTGGCTGCTGAAGCAACCACAGGTAGCTGGTCATAGGGCTTGACGGTCCTCATCAGTCCCCGAGACTGAATCAGTGAAGCTCTCCCAGCTGGACAAACCTAAGGAGCAGTGAGAGAAAACTAAAAAAAAAAAAACACAAGAACTAAGGCGCTGCGGTTGCACCCACACCACCATTACCTACAAGCTCTGTGTCTAAGGATGAGGTGGGGATTCTGGCGACTGCTGAGGACCTAGATCTCACTGGGCCCTCAAGACACAATGGATGTCAATCACAAAAGTATTCATCTGGTGATAGCAGGTACCCTGAGGCGCAGAGTGCCTCATTGTTTCATGCCTTCCCAGCCTCATGATCACATCATCCTCCAGTGGAACTGTGGCGGTTTTTTCCAATGCGTGGCTGAGCTACAGCAACTGCTAAGCTTCACACGTCAGTAATGCGGACCCCTGCCCTCCATGGCTATTAGAGATATTACAGGAACTGTAGCGACTATAATAGTGTGTCAGGTGGAGTTCCCGTCTGTCCTGAACTCAGTATGTAGTGAACCTGTGCCCCTTGAAACCACTCTTGGTGCTGTGGCTGTCAGGATAAGGACGATGCAGGAAATAACTGTCTGCAATGTATATCTTCTTCTAGATGGTACAGTACCCCTGAACGTATTGGCTGCACTGATTGCTCAACTCCATAAACCTTTCCTACTTTTGGGAGATTTTAATGTGCATTACCCCTTGTGGGGTGGCGCCATGCTTACTGGCCAAAGTAAGGAGTTCCAAAATTTACTGTCACAACTCGACCTCTGCCTCTTAAATACAGGCACCCTCACACATTTCAGTGTGGAACGTGGCACATATTCGGCCATTGATCTCTCGGTCTGCAGTCCTGGCCTTCATCCATCTATCCACTGGAGAGCACTTGAGGTCCTGTGTGGTAGTGACCACTTCCTGTCACTCCCCCGGCGTCATGCCGATGGACGACTATCCAGATGGGCTTTAAACAAGGCAGACTGGGAAGCCTCCTCCACCTCTGCTGTCACCGCTGAATCTCCCCCACATGGTGTCATCGATGTTGTCGTTGAGCAGGTCACTAAAACTATAGTTTCTGCGGCGGAAAACGCGATCCCTCGTTCTTTAATGTGCCCCTGGCGAAAGACAGACCCATGGTGGTCACCGGAAGTCGCTGAGGCAATTAAAGAGCGTCGGCGATCTCTACAGCGACATAAGTGGCACCCTTCCCTAGAGCACCTAATAGCCTTTAAGCGGCTCCGTGCCGGCGTTCGCCTGCTTATAAAACGACAGAAACAGGAGTGTTGGGAGAGGTATGTCGACCATTGGGTGCCATACATCACCTACCCAAGTCTTTTTGGGTACCAAACCCCAACAGATGTCCCTGGAGTTAACATCAATGGCGTGTTATCTACCGAAGCAAACGCGATTGCCGAGCGCTTTGCTGATCACTATGCTCCAGCCTCTGCATCGGAGAATTACCCCACAGCCCATCACATCCTCAAACGGCGCATGGAAAGGAAAGTCCTCTCGTTCACTACACGCCACAGTGAACCCTGTAACACACCATTTACAGAATGGGAGCTTCCTAGCGCCCTTGCACACTGCCCCAAGACAGCTCCTGGGCCGGATCGAACCCACAGTCAGATGATCAAACATCTCTCGTCTGACTACAACCGACATCTCCTCGTCATTTTCAACCAGATCTCGTGCAATGGCGTCTTTCCATCGCAGTGGCGGGAGAGCACCACCATTCCAGTGCTCAAACCCGGTCAAAACCCAGTTTATGTGCATAACTACTGGCCCATCAGCCTCACCAACTTTCTTTGTAAGCTGCTGGAAAGTATGGTGTGTCGGCCGTTGAACTGGGTCATGGAGTCACGTGGCTTACTGGTTCCATGTCAGAGTTGCTTCCGCCAGGGTCGCTCTACCACTGATAATCTTGTGTCCCTCGAGTCTGCCATCTGAACAACCTTTTCCAGACGCCGACATCTGGTTGCCGTATTTTTTGACTTATGTAACGCATACGACCCAATGTGGCGCCATAATATCCTTGCCACATTGCACGAGTGGGGTCTCTGGGTCCCGGTCCCGATTTTTATCCAAAACTTCCCGTTGCTCCGTACTTTCCGTATCCATGTCGGTTACTCTCATAGTTCGACCCGTATTTAGGTGAATTGCGTTCCTTAGGGCTCTTTATTGAAAGGCTCCCTATTTTTAGTGGCGATTAACGGTCAAGCAGCAGATGTAGGGCCGTTAGTATCACCTTCTCTGTATGCAGGTGACTTCTGCATTTCGTATTGCTCCTCTAGTACTGGTGTTGCTGAGCGGCACCTACAGGGAGCCATTCACAAGGCGCTGTCACAGGCTCTAGCCCATGGCTTCCAGTTTTCAGACGCGAAGTCATGTGTCATCCATTTGTCGGCGCGCACCATCCATTCAGAACCGGAACTTTACCTTAATGACGATCCACTCAATGTAGTGGAGACACATCGATTCTTAGGACTGGTTTTGGACGCCCGATTGACTTGGCTACCTCACCTTCGTCAGTCTGAGTGGAAGTGATGGCGGTACCTCAATGCCCTCCGCTGCCTGAGCAACACCAATTGGGGTGCAGATCGCTCTACGCTGATGCAGCTCTACAGAGCGCTTGTTCAATCCCGCCCTGACTATGGGAGTCTGTTTTACGGTTCGGCGGCGCCCTCAGCGTTACATTTACTCGACCCAATGCACCATTGTGGTGTTTGCCTAGCGATGGGATCCTTTAGAACGAGTCCGGTGACCAGTGTCCTGGTGGAGGCTGGAATCCCTCCATTGAAGGTTAGGTGTGCACAACTGCTATCCAGTTACGTTGCACACGTTCATAGTTCTCCTGCACATCCGAATTACCGTCTCCTTTTCCAAATCATGGCGGTTCATCTCTGGCATCGGCGGCCCAGGTCATTGCTTATGATGCGTTTCGCGTCCAGTCCCTTCTATGTGAACTGGAATCCTTCCTGTTACTACCTCTCCTCGAGGTTCATTCATGTAGACCTCCATGGTGTACACCTAGGCAACAGATTCTTCTGGACCATCTGCATGACCCTAAAGATTCCATTAACCCTGCGGTGCTCTGCTATGACTTCGTCTCGATTCTCGACATGTACCAAGGCCATGAGGTGGTTTACACCGACGGCTCGGTGGCTGATGGTCACTTAGGCTTTGAGTATGTTCGTGGAGGACATATTGAACAGCACTCCTTGCCATATGGCTGCAGTGTTTTCACTGCATAGCTGTCGGCCATACCTCGTGCTCTTAAGCACATCCGCTCTTGTCCTTGTGGGTCATTTCTCCTGCGGACTAACTCCTTGAGCAACCTACAAGCTATCGACCAGTGCTACTCCCACCATCCTTTAGTAGCTTCCATTCAGGAGTCTATCTATGCCTTGGAATGGTCCCGTCATTCAGTGGTGTTTGTGTGGACCCCAGGACACGTTGGAATCCCAGGCAACTAACTTGCCGACAGGCTGGCCAAACACGCTACGTGGAAACCGTTTCTGGAGATGGGCATCTCTGAAACTGACCTGCATTCTGTCTTACACCACAGAGTTGTGGAGTGGCATAACAGTATGCACAACAAACTGCGTGCCATTAAGGAGACTACGAACGTGTGGAAGTCTTCCATGTGGGCCTCTCACAGGGAATCAGTTGTCCTCTGCCGGCTCCAAATGCTTCAAATGGCTCTGAGCACTATGGGACTTAACTACTGAGGTCATCAGTCCCCTAGACTTAGAACTACTTAAACGTAACTAACCTAAGGACATCACATACATCCATCCCCGAGGCAGGATTCGACCCTGCGACTGTAGCAGCCGCTCGCGGTTCCAGACTGAAGTGGCTAGAACCGCTAGGCCACTCCGGCCGGCTCTGCCGGCTCCGCATTGGTCATACATGGCTAACGCATTGTTACCCCCTCCTATCCTGAGGACCCACCTCGATGTCGCTGTGGCTCACAAGTGATGGTCGTCCACCTCTTGCTGGACTGCCCACTTTCAGCCGCTCTGTGGTGGACTTTTAACTTTCCCAGCACCCTACCTCCGGTGTTGGGTGTCAGTGCCTTACCTGCAGCTTTAGTTTTACGTTTTATTCGTGAGCGTGGGTTTAACATTTGATCTGAGTTTTAACGCATGTTCTTTGTCCCTCGGTGTCCTCCACCCTAGGGCTTTTAGGATGGAGGTTTTAATGTGTTGCAGAGTGGCTGGCTTCTCCTTTTTTATTCTCATGGTCAGCCAACCATGGTAATCTGCTCTATTGTTTTGATCTCTTCTACATGTTTCTTGTGTCTCTCTGTGATTTTCTTGTCCGATTTTGTCCATTTTAGTGTTTGTTGACCTTCTGTAATTCATGTGGTTTTCTCCTTTCTTCTAGCTGTGTTTTTTAGGTCTCGATTATTTTACTCCCACCATTGTGAAATTATTTTAATCGGAATAAGGGACCGATGGCCTAGAGGTTGGTCCCTCCCTCCCCTTTTTCTTTTACACCAACCAACTACCTGGATCCTTCTTTAGATAACAAGCGTAGGTATAGTACTGAGTCAGCATTATATGACATGTATAATTCTTTAATAATGAAGCTCATAAAAATGCTGGCAATGGTTTGTTCAGCTCATTTGGAAAGTGTCTATTTGTCACCACTTACAGTCCTGTCTTGCCTACTTCACACAAATCACGGCGTCTCATTTCCCTAACCCACCAGCCAGATTTAGTTTCCCATGGTTTCCGTAAATTTCATAAGGTGAATGCGGGATGGTCCCATTCAAAAGGACACGGCCAATTTCCTTCCCTAGTCAGAGTTTGTGCTCCATCGCTAATCACCTCGTCGGCGACCGGACGTTAAACATCAATCTTCCATTCTTGCCTCCATTGCGGGATATGGCGTGACAACAGCGCCTTGACCACTGTTCAGTACTCTAACCAAAATCTTGTGAAAATCTGCAAGGGTAGTGTGTAATACTGTTGAGCCATTGCGTGCCAGTTCGGTTTACCTTTACGTGAATATCGTCTTGGCTTTTTAAACTGAGGCGGTAAAGGTCATGTGATACCTCGTAATATTGTGCCGGACCTCCTTTTGCCCAACTCGACGTGAAATGGACTCAAAAACTCATTGGAAGTCCCCTGCAGAAATATTGTGCCGTGATGCTTCTATATTCATAATTGGGAAAGTGTTGCCGGTGCCGGATTTTGTGCGCAGACTGACCTCTCGGTTATTTTCAAAAAATGTTCGATTCATGTCGGACCATCTGGGTGGCCAGATTATTCGCTGGAATTGATCAGAACGTTTCTTCAAACCAGACGCGAGCAATTGTGGCCCAGTGACATGGCGCATTGTCATCCATGAAAATTCCATTGTTGTTTGGGAACACGAACTCTATGAATGGCTGCAGATGGTCTCCAAGAAGCCGCACGTAACCGTTTGCACTCAATGATCGGCTCAGTTGCACCAGAAGTCCCAGTCGATTCCATGCAAAAACAACCCACGCCATTATGGGAGCCACCACCATCTTGCACAGTGCCTTGTTGACAACTTGGATCTATTGCTTTGCGGGGTCTAAGCCAATGTCCAACCCTACCATCAGTTCTTACCAGCTGAAATCAGAACTCATCTAACGATGCCCGTGCCACGGTTTTCCAGTCGTCTAGGGTGCAAAAGGTACGGTCACGAGCCCAGAAAGAGCGCTGGAGGCGATGGCGTGCTGTTAGCAAAGGCACTCGTGTCAGTCGTTTGCTGCCGTAGGCCTTTAACGCCATATTTCGCCGCACTGACCTGACGGATACGTTCGTCGCACGTCCGGCATTGATAGCTGCGGTTATTCAAGCAGTGGTGCTCGTCTGTTAGCACTGACAATTCCTCGCAAACGCCGTTGTTCACATTGGTTAAGTGAGTCCATCGGCCACTGCGTTGTCCACGGTGAGCGGTAATGCCCGAAATTTGGTATTCTCGGCACACTCTCGACACTGTGGATCTCGGAATAGAGTGTTTCCTAACGGTCACCACAATGGAATATCCTATGCATCTAGTTCCAGCTGCCATTCTGCTTTCAAAGTCAGTCACTTCCGTCATGGGGCCATGATCGCGTCGGAAACTTTACCACATGAATCACTTCTCACCCGGATCCTGAACATCCTGCGGGACTTGTCCCCCTGTTGCAGAGACTTTCTTTGTTTAGCAGTGAGCTCGTGTAAATTCCGTTAGGAAATGTCACTCTCATTGGGAAACATAACAGCCTTATCGCACTGCAATTGTCTGCTACAGTGAGGTTTTAGGAAATAGTGTCTGGGAACTAATTGAGTTTACTCATCAGGGCTGTGATAAAATTTGTCCTGATACTTGCGAAATAACTGAAGTGTGCCGAGCGCGGTAAGGTTTGATGACTGAGATTGTAGCAGTGTTTAAGTAATTACTCAATTGTGTAAGACACTGGTCGGGGGCGTTGGTACATTTACTGGTTGAGTCACAGGGGCCCTACGGTTTAACGTATATTCTGAACCAAAGTGTAGGTGCGAATTTTTAAATATTAAATCACTGCGGGAGGTGAGAAGCGACAGAACACAGGCGGTTCAGAAAGGTCTGAAAAACTTATCAGGGTGCCGCAGGGCTGTACAGAGAAATAACTGCTAAGAAACAAATTAGATACGTAGAGCAGTTTCCAAGTTCATCAGCACTGAAGTTAATTAGCAGATCGTTGAGCACGCGATTTAAGCGTCCCGTCGAACACGTTGTCACTAAACGAGTGCTTCGTTTGCATTCCTAAATCCGAAGAAGAGAGCGCTGCAAAAATTGAACATGGGACGGTCTTAAGGATCGAACCCGAGCCAACGGCACCGATCGATGTTGCGCAGTGGTTCAAACCTGCGTCCTGCCATCCAGATGTAGGTTTTCCCTGATTTCCACAAATTGCTTCAGGCAAATGCCGGGATATTTCCTTTGAAGGGGCACGGCCTATTTCCTTTCCCATCCTTGACACCTTTTGCTCCGTGTCTAATGTCCTCGATATCGACAGGACGTTAAATCCAATCTTCCTTCCCTCGAAGCCAACGGCTAAGCAGTCTCGTGCGCTATCGCCTGCGCTATGAGAACAACTGACACCAGTTGTATCTGGCGGGCCACATGAATTTGTGCGGAAAACGGCCTGATTGGTTATCTTGAGTGCTGATTGTCTCGGAAGCGGTGCAACTTATCGGATTATTTAAGTTATTTGCCAGAACAACCTACCCTGCAACACAAGTCAAGCTTTCCAGACAGTTTCTGAGAACCATGTACAGGTTCAGCACAAAGTCTTGCCCTGATTATAACAATTTATTACAGGATAACTGTTTGACATAACAATTTACATTTGATGTCGTTAAACTGGTTAGTGTTACAAGTTTTTTTAAGACCAGGGTGCTGGACCGTTCCTTCCAATACACCGATCCACTCTCCAGAGATTACGGCTCTTGACTTTTTTTTCTGGGGCTATATCAAGGACCGAGTCTTCGTCACACCAGTTGCTGACGCTGACGAACTGAAGGCTAGGATACAAGCTGCTGTGGGTACTGTGACAGAACAGATGTTACGTAACACCTGGCGGGAACTTGAATACCGCCTCGACATTCTCCGAGCTACCAAGGGAGCACACGTTGAGGTTTACTAGCGTAAGTGGTCTTAAAAAAAACTAGTAACACTAACCTATATAACGGCATCAAATGTAACTTATTATGTCAAACGGTTGTCCTGTAATAAATTGTTATAATCGGGGCAAGACTTTGTGCTCACCCTGTATATCCTGGAACCCACTGAAGACTGAATCTAGAACCCTTGGATTGGAGCTTTGATTCACATCCCCCCCCCCCCCCCCTCCCCCACAGGCAACGAGAAATAAGAGTGTGTTGAATGTGGATAAATTAATGGTTGATATAATATGTTTTTAAACTCTAGTGTGACGTCATCTCGTCAAAGAACGTGTTCCGCGTTTTGTACTCTTCTTATCTTGATGTCATAAGAAACTAAATGTTATTAAACATTATTAACTTAAAAGATGGCACGGTGCCAGATCGAGGACGCTGGATACAGAATCCGCTAAACAATCAGTAATCCACATCACTGCAGTTGAATGTACACGCTCAGATGCAAATGATGGTGATGTATCGTGTTGGACGGTCGGCTTACAAGTACACAGTCTCACGAGACAGCATTGTCTCTTAAAGAGCTTGCGCGTTTATTTCAGAAGCCGTTTGTCTGGATGCCAAATAGTAGCGCAAGAAAGCAACTGCTCTCGCTACTAACAAGGGAGTAGTGGTAACTGAAGGATATATGCCAAGCCGATTAATTAAGAAAATAAACAAAAGACTTAAGGTCAAGTGTCCCTAAAGAAAAGAAAAACAGCACTGCTAAGAGATGCCGAGACACTTATTCCATCGTAAAGTGGCGAATGCCAGACACATACTAGGTCTGACGCATAAAGTTGTCTCCCACATTCGGTGACAGATTACGAACCACCATCAGACACACAGTGACTTCTCATTGTGTAATGAAAATCAACTAAAGTACAGGTAATGTTGGAAGCAATCGAAAAGTGGTGTACCATTTTCAAAGAACTACTGCTCTTTTTCTGTAGCTCACAGGTGCCAAGAACTAATTCGCATGTAAAATGATCATATGATAGATATTTTCAACACCATACTTGACCTGAGCTTGACCGGCCAAGCTACGTATTTGTCTATCGACTGTGGCACACTGTTGCTTGCACGCGCCAGCCACGTGTTGTCACCACGAGCCAGGAAGTGTCTCGCGCGCCTGGCTCTTCCTGCCGCAGTCAGTTCAGTTTCTGAAGGCCGGCACAACAAACAAAAAGTTTGACACTGTTATCTAAACTGCAGGGAAAAAAAGAGAGGAATCTTGGTCTGCGCTGACTTTCCATATGCATCCAAAATTCGCTCTGCATAATTTTGTACCACGTCTAGGCTTCTAAGTTTCGCAACCGAGGTAACATTATCATATTCTCTCCACGAATTGTCTACAGATTCCTTATCAAGCATCAAGCATTGATTTCATTGATCATTGTTTCTACTCGAAACAAAAGGTGTAGGAAAAATACAATGCGTCATCAGAGATTACAATAGTCTTACTGTACTTTAAGATACTCAAAAGGCAATAGCAACTGTAAAAAAAGTTAAGAGAGCATTCGCATTTTGTCCGATCTGACTTTAGCAAACTGAACTACAGACCCACGTTTTACTCAAACTTAATGCTGTGTCCCTGTTAAGTACGAGGGTTGACTGAAAAGTAATGCCTCCACCTTCGTAACTCAACAGTTGGCAGCATTGGTATCCGGCAGGTACTGGCTTGTTCCGTAACCTCTTCTCTACAGCTCCAGTTGACGGGAAGCCTTAGCATTGAACGGTTGTGTTGTGACAGTGTAAAGTATGACGGTCGGTCGGTCAATGCGCTTTAAGCAACGTGCAGTTATTGAATTCTTGACAGCAGAAAGAGACACCCCAAAGGAGATTCATCATAGAATGAAACCAGTTCATGGTGATTGTGTTGATGATGTGTGCGAGTACTGCGCGTCGTTGGGTGAGTAAGTTTTAAAGATGTTGAGGCGGGAACATCCGGCCTGCGTGACAAACAAAAAGTTGGACGGTCTGTGGCAGCAACCAGAGTTTCAAAAGCAAAATGTTGACAGATTGATTTACGACGGTCATCGTATCACTCAGAGAAATTGCAAGCACAATCGGCATTTCACAAGAACGTGTGGGTCACATTGCTTTGCTTTGCTTGGCACGACAATGCCAGACCACACACTTCACGTGCCACCACAGCAGAACTTCAGAGACTGAATCTCACCACCGTACGGCGTCCTCTATAGGGTGTAGATTTAGCACCGTCTGACTTTCGTCTGTTCCCGATAATGAAAGACAATCTGCAGGGACATCATTTTGCTTCTGATGACGTTGAGAGAACTGTGAGACTGTGGTTGCGGGTACAGTGTCAATTTCTTCCGTGACGACTTGAGAAAACTAGTTCATCGTTGGCAGAAAAGCATCCAATTGTCTGGTGGTTATGTGGAAAAGTAAATATGGGTAATTAAAGATCATATTCTAGGGATTATTTCTGCGTTTGATTTATTAAAAAATTCCGATTCAAACCCAATTAACGAAGGTCGAGCATTACTTTTCGTGCAACCCTCGTATTACGAGGTGCGTTAGGTTATAACAACTCCGATTTGTCTTCTCATGAACAAATAGCACGAAAACTTGTATCACTTCTGGACGCCGTCTGCCTCCTGTACAAATTTTCCACAACGTCGACGCCATGACTCAATGGCCGCTGCCAACGCTTGTTTGAGTGTCTGGTTTGAGGACTGGAAAATCGGTGATGCGATAGCAGCACGGCCGGGGAACGTGAGACCACGGGAGTCGCTAGGAGCTAGGTCACGTGAATAGGGAACAAGAGGAATCACTTCAGAGTTGTTAGCATGAAGAAACTGCAGCGTCGCGTTGGACCGCTGCGCTGGCGCGTTGCCTTGTTGAAAGAGTACTCCCATAGCCCTTCTCGGCCGTCTTTCAAGCAATATGAGAAGGAGCTTCTTCAAAATATCTTAGTAAGATGCACCTATCACAATGTTGCCCTTTGCACGCAATGAGTAAGGATTACGCCATCGTCGTGACATTTTTTTCGGCACTTGGCACTTCCTCGAAATTTTTTTGGTGATGGGGAGGTGTGTGTTTTCATTAGCTGACTGACGCTTCGTTTCAAGACTGAAAAAATTATATCCATGTCTCACCTATTGCCACAATCGATGAAAAGAAAGACCCATTCTCGCCGTCATCACGCGTCGTCATTGCTCGGCGCCATGCCACACGCAAAAACTCGTCGTCCGTCAGCACCTGGAGAATATTTCTCGCGCTTTCAGGTCTTCGTGCAGGATTTTGTGCACAGTTCCCACAAAAATGCCAGCTTTGCAGACGATGTGTTCCACATTCATTCAGCGATCCTCTAAACACTTATCAGCATCAAAATTCATTAATATAGGGGTTCCACAAGGTACCGGTAGCATATTAGAACCAATATTATTTCTGATATAAGGTGAAGGCGAGACAGACGCCGCACATTTTCTCAAATTAATTTTTATCAATATATAAACACTTAAATCGCAATAAAATTAGGCAAGATTTGAACATTGTATTTTATTATAGATACCATCGCATCACAAAAAACTTCATAACAAAGGAACATTCTTATGATGTACAAAGGTTTGTAAATTTCAATTAATTAGTAAGTGGCGCAAGATGCCGTATAAGGGACAGATGTCCAATGGTAAAATACATTGAAAATGACATTCACTTCGATTTTTGTTTTCCATGTTTATTTTTAAGTCGTCCACACAAACGACACATGTTCCCATAGAGTGTGCATGATTCATGAAACCACCTAGAACATCCTATACACTGAATCCAGTCAGAGGTAGACGTTGCTTCTTGATAAAGTTCAAGGCACTCTACACATTCGTTTTCTTCGGAATTTAATTCGTCGGAGGAACTACCGGGTGGGGAAATATCAATATTATGATTTATGATGATGATCATCATCATCATCTGAAACTGAGTCTTCAAACAGAGGCCTCTTTGGCGGTTTTTTCCCCCTCTGGTTTTGGGGCTTTCATTTCTTTTAGCTGCGACATTTTTGTGGGCAAGAGCTTTTCCTTTCTTGTTTCTTTCGGTGACTTTCTTTCTTTTCGTTTCTATAAAATCGTCGGATGTTATATTTGTTGCTGATTGCTTTCTTTTGGATTTATTTCTCTGAGGCAGTATAGGAACAGGTGAAATCTTTTCCAGCAATTTTGATGGAGTCTCTCCATGAGGTGTCACTGAGATGTCATTTACACAGCAGCTGCCTTGATCAGTTGGTCGATGAGTAGCCAAATTTGTGCAAGGTTTGCAGGTAGGAGGGTGTTCTGTTGACAGTTTCAGACCTTGATGTTGATGGCTCTTCTGGAGTCAGATCATTAGAGACATCTGCAGTAGTTGGGAGTTCAGTACTATTAATGTCTGACACAAAGGTATGGTCTGGAATTACTGCTCTGTCAAGCGGTATAATTCCAGTAGCTCTAAATCCGGGTACACCAACCTGGCAGCGCGAGTCATGCTTTGAAGAGCAACTCTCGAAATTGCTGCCTTGTAAGTCTTCTGTCTTTGCTTGCACTACCTACAATCCATGAATGACAAGCCTCTTTAAGATTTCACCGGCTTGAAAAATGATCGGTCTAGTGGCTGTAAAAAGTGTGTCGTGTGGATAGGCAAACAAATTATCGACACTTCATTTTCAGCAGCTACATCCAAAATGGTGACACAATTCATGAGAGAGGCATGACCATCTAACAGAAGCAGAGCAGGGCCAGGCGCCTTTATAGGAAGGAAACGGTTTTTGAACCAATCCATGAAAATATCACTGATCATTCCAGTCGCTCTGGCTACAGAAAGCCCTTGCGCTTTTCTGATGCTTAAGCCCTCATTGCGTTCTAAAAATGAGAGAAACCAATCTATCCCTGTTGAATTTGTTTTTCAGTCCATCTGATGAGCTAAATCGAAAGCTATTTGCCTGACGTCTGATGGTATGGGACCAAAGCCACATGATTGCAATTTCTTTATATGGGCAACTAATTTACTTTCTGCATCTTCATCCAAGTATGATGATGGTCCACACCCTGCTTTCTTGAAACTTTGCGTAGCAAGTCTTCTCCTTAATGTTCGTTTTGGTATATTTTTCATTGAGTTGCTTTCCTTTTAGCATAACCTTCCTCTTCGACTAGTTTCACTGCCTCTAATAGATCTTCTGGAGTCCATTTTCCCCTGTCTGTTGTCCTAATGTGTTTTCTCGCTATTTTTCTGTAAAACAAAAACGTATGGACTCCTGTTAGCATTGCAGGCATTTCGGCATCTGTCCCACAGTAATGGTGCGTCATCTTTCCGTTTTCGTAGGGACAGATGCCGCGCCCCCATTTTCACTAAAGATGTTATCGGAAGAAGACATTAGTCGACTGACATAACCTACAATCTAAATACAAGTTATAAGCTAATAGGCGCGTATATACTAGTACATACTATTAAAAAAGAATCGTGAAAAATTTCCTTGACTTACCTTGGTCTCGAAATGCTATTTTCTTAAATTTCTCTCCTATTTTCCGCTCCCCAAGTACAAAAACTTGGGAGTAAACTGCTCTCACCAGCGGTTACAACAACAATGAGCGTTGCGCGCACAGCAATGTCTGCTGACGAATTTCTTGGAATGGCGGCGTCTGTCCTTCCGCGTCATCTGTTCCGCTTCTACCTTACATCAATGACTTTTCCAGTAGTGTTACTCATGGCGAACAAATTCTCTTCACTGATAACAGCAATGTTATAGTCACTGAGAAAACAAGAGAACTCCTTGCAGAGAAAGCAAATGAATCTATCAAGAAAGTTTACGCTTGGTCAATAAGCAATAAAGTGACATTGAACATAAAGAAAACTAATGCCATTAATTTCAGTTTGAAGAGGGAAAATGACAATGTTAAATTAAATGTAGATGGCACCTCTATAGACTGTGTAACAAACGCAAAATTTCGAGCGATGAATATTGATTGTCAGTTGAAGTGGTGTGGAACACACAAAGATACTTGCAAGCAGAATGTCATCAGCATGATATACCCTTAGAATCCTATCATCAGTGTATAACATGCAGTGTCTTTCAGTTACATTCTTTTCACATGTACACTCAGTTCTTAGCTTTGGCATTCTTTTTTGTCGAACAAATGCACAAAATATGAACACAATTTTCAAACTCCAGAAAAGAGCCATAAGAATCGTAACCAAAAATGGTAGTCGAGCTCACTATAAAGATCTGTTCAAGACACTGGGGAATTTAAGCGCTCTGTGTGAATAAATTTACCAGTCAGTTGTACACATAAAAAATAACATTGGTAATTACTGCACAAACAGCTCTGTCCAAGACCATGGAACAAGAGCTATATTCAACTTAATTTGCCAAGAAAAAATAAACATAAAACTCAAACCAGCATTTTCTACCAAGGAATAATACTGTACAATAAATTGCCAAGGATAAAATAAATTGCTAAAACACACTTACTTAAAAGGGCAGCTAAAAAGTACCTGTTATGCAATACATTTTATACATTGAAGGATTACTTAGATAAAGCAGTAGGGGTTTGGTAAAAAAATTGTACACAAATAATAATAATAATGATTATAAATCATCCATCATTCCACATAACCCCTTCGCATTGTTTTTCCTTTTCTAGAAAAACTTACCCGAAGCTATGCATTGCACAATACTAACACCTATTCCTTCCTCTCTCTCTCTCTCTCTCTCTCTCTCTCTCTCTCTCTCTCTCTCGCGTGTGTGTGCGTGTGTGTGTGTGTGTGTGTGTGTGTGTGTGTGTGTGTGTAGTGAGTGAAGTGTTATGAAACAATGTGTGTATAGTGTTTGCAGTGACTGATAGTGGGATGTGAGTGAACGGTGTGGCATTACATTATTTAATAAGGAAAAAAAAAATTGTATACCAGGAGTAAATCTAATGATTGTCTCTAACAAGAAGTCTGTAAATGAATGTGTATACGAATTAGATTATTTTAAATTGGTCTAAACTTGTAAATACTTTGACATGTCCTATGACCTTGTAATAAGAGATCTACGGATGAAAAAAGCTGCTGCTGCTGCTGGTGCTCCTACTACTACTAAAGCAACTTTCTCCACTCACTCGATCATGTAGACAAACCAGGTGCTGAGATGATCTTGATTTGTCAAAAGTTCTGCCTTCTTTGAACTGTCGCACCCACGAATGTGCATTAAACACACCCGTAACACCATGGCCACGTCTCACTCAACTGGCCATGAATTTCAACTGGTGTCAGTCTACGTAAATGAATAAAGCGAATGACGACGTGCTGGTCTTTCAATGAAAACGTCGCCATTGTATCAAAAGGCCTTATTCTCGCCGTTGCCGCAAGAATTCAATGTGTCATACAGTGTCGCCATCGGTCACGCAATCACAACGAGTGTGCATTTGTTTTAAAACGGCATGTTTCTGTCTGTCACCAGGCCTAAGAAAAACATCGGAGGTGTTGTAACCTGACTGCACCTACCGCCACCCTGCTCCTTTATTACACTATTACAGCACCCCACAACTTCGGCGGCTTAGTAACATTCAGTTACGTAACGCCCCCCCCTCCTCCCCCCCCCCCCCCCCCCAGCGCCCTCTCGCAAGAGCAGCCTGATACCGTTTACCGGGGTTTTAATGCGACACTTTGTGCATGTGCCTACATGATTCCTGGAACAATCGCTTGACCAGAAAGCGTTCGTGCTCTATCGGCAACGCCTTTAAGCTTGCTTCCTTCTTGGCAGTCTCCAATAAAGATAAGTGTTACACTTACTGTAGATGGTTGCTCAGTAAGGTTTATGACGAAATTGTCGGTCCAGTAGGCATTATGTCGGATGTAGTGTGGTTCTAATTTTCATGTTATACGCGCTACTGGTTTTCTGAGAATCTATAAGCTGGGGTTCAGTGAGCGTTTTTTCTGGTTCACTATTACTTCATTTTCATTTGAATCACCTAATTATTATTGATGTATATCTTTGGATACGTTTACGTGTCACTAGTCTCAGAGGAACAAGTCTTTCTCCTTGAAAAAAAAAAAAAAAAAAAAAAAAGGAAATTGTAGTTTTACACATAAGTGTCTCCAGAATTACAGTACTCACATACTTTGGCGTAACGCCCAGAAACAGCGAGCATAGTTACTGGCGTCAGACGACGGAATAATTACACGTAGCGGTAACAAGCGGCCACAAGCCATGACGCACATAACACTCGTCAGCCGTCAGTACAGGCTCTGATTTAGCAGCACAGTTATTAAGCTATATGGTATCTATGAAGGAAAAGTAAGTACAGACTCAGAACACATGAACACACACAATTTAAAACGAGCCCGTTCATATTTTCACATGTGAACAAAATCCAACAACTAGGATATTAGCAACTATCGGACCAGTCGCAATGATTTGATGCCGTGGAAAATTCGAAGTTACAGTGTTGTTCTGAGTCTACGTTAAACCAGATATCCCCCCTGTGGTTGATTTAGTCAGTTCAAAGGTTGGAGGAATGAAGGGTATGTCACCTCCAATAGACCATGTCTAGTAAAGCTCGGTTGTCTTCAAAACATTATTCATGGGCGAGGACAACCTAACAGCGACAAAAAAAACTAAACATTAGTTCTTCTTAATATAAACACATTACCTGCGAAAATGACGGTCACTTATATACTGCTTCGAAAAAGAGTACGTATCTTGTAATCAAATATGTACAGTTGACGCATATAGCGTTTCAAACTCTCAGCGCTGTACCAAATAGAGATTTATAGATTTATTAGTAGATGGCTGGCCTAACAGGTTGCTCTTAAGCAGCGTGCCCTATAATTTCACATGGTACCACATAAGGTGACAGTATAGTTCTCACACCCTTCAACTACATGTAAGAGATGCTTATTTATCAGTACCAAGAAAAATAGCGACAGCATGTCAACTAAATGCCCTACACGACATTACCAGAAACAGTCTTAAGCTACAGACCCCACCGACAAAGTAATTCTTGACCGTCCAGTAAGACGGGCTGGGGTGCAAATGTATCCTGCAAGGACTAAAACATGAGATGATAATGATAAACTTACTTACATCATTCAGCAGCTGATTACATTTGCCTTACTTGCGTGACAATTTCTATTACAACAGTGTATGATGACTGTATTAAGTGTGAAATTGGATGACAACTGCGCTTATCTAAGATATGCCTCAGTTATGAAGTTATACGAACTGGATACTGCGCTATGTCTTGCATTGAAGAGACTGAACCATTTGTTGCCGAGCATAGACTCTGCATACAATGATGATGTAAACTTCTTAAGTGTGCATAGTGTACATGTCGACGATTTGAAGCAGCACCTTTGAATGTGAACGCTGAACCTAAAGAGAAATAGATCAAATGTGTGTGTGAAAAACCTGAGTACTGTGAGGCATCTATTGGCTTGAGGTAGATATACGTGGAATTTATTGCATGCAAAGAAAAGCTTTATTTGGCAAGTACTGCACAGGTGCGAAGAAGACTATACATTAAGAGTGTAATGATATTCCTGAAATACTACACCCTGTGTATGACATTTAAATAAATGAATAGATATTGTTTATAAATATAATCTCAAACCGTGTTTGTGTTTTATTTCTTACCTCTCTCATTATAGTCAAAGTATTACAATTATTAATATTTTTTTCAATGTTATACCAGTTATTGAGATAATGATTTATCGAGTTACTCTTCATTGCTAAAAGATATAGCTGTCGGTTAAGTGACTGTGGCCGCGGTGGTCTAGCGGTTCTAGGCGCGCCGTCCGGAACCGCGCGACTGCTACGGTCGCAGGTTCGAATCCTGCCTCGGGCATGGATGTGTGTGCTGTCCTTAGGTTAGTTAGGTTTAAGTAGTTCTACGTTCTAGGGGACTGATGACCACAGATGTTAAGTCCCATAGTGCTCAGAACCATATTTTTGGTTAAGTGACTGAGCTACAGTGGCTACACATACTATTACTGTCCCTTCAAGTTTGTGTATTTATATATGTCAACTACTTGTCAGTACCTGGCATAGTTAGTATCATGGCAGGGTGGGTGAAACATCCTCATCACAAGGACTTTGTTGTCAGTGACTGGTCCTGTGAAGATGCAAAAGACGACATATACGAGCAATTATTGTAGGTCCATTCAATTGTGGGAAGACTAATGCCCTCATGACGCTGCTAACACATGTAGATGGAGTCCGATATGAGCATGTGTGTGTTCTCAAAAACACTGTTTCAACCCAAGTGTCAGCTATTACAGGAGATATTGCGCGGTGTAGATGGTGTTACATACACGACATTCAGTGAAAGGCGGTATATCCCTCCACCTGAAAAAGCAAAGCCAAACACTGCTTTCATACCTGACGATGTTGCTGTGGAAAACCAAGACCAAATTCGAAAATATTTCTGTTTCGGTCATATATGGGTGCTGATGTATTTTTGTTCTTGTGCCGAATGTTGTGTCTGTTCATATATCTGTGGGGGTCACAGTCCACAGACTGTTGCGTCCTTTAACTGATTGTGTGTGCGCGTGCATATATATATATATATATATATATATATATATATATATATATATATATATATAATGTGTGTGTGTGTGTGTGTGTGTGTTTTCCATCCTGGATGTTAGTCAGTCTTTTCCGTCTTTGTAGAATTCATCCCTCGCATGCTGGCGGAACTGGCTCATCAGCTAGAGGTTGAGAAGGCTGAAACACGGCGCAAATGTAAGTACATTTGTACAATGTAGTTTTGGATAAAATAATGTCGTGTAATATATAGTAGTGTTCTAAGTGCCTACATTGAGTTGTCTGAGACATTTTTTCTTTTCGTTCTAGATGATTCTATGGATAGGGGCGGAGCCGCCGAGGGTGTGAAGCATTCAGACCAAGGCGCGGGTGAAGAAAATGGTCTATTGACAGACAGGCAACATGGATTTAGAGAGCATCGTTCCTGTGAAACACAACTAGCTCTTTTTTCACATGAAGTGTTGAGTGCTACTGACAGGGGATTTCAAATTGATTCCGTATTTCTAGGTTTCCGGAAGGCTTTTAACAGTGTACCATACAAGCGGCTCTAGTGAAATTACGTGCTTATGGAGTTTCGTCTCAGTTATGTGACTGGATTTGTGATTTACTGTCAGAGAGGTCACAGTTCGCAGTAACTAACGGATAGTCATCGAGTAAAACAGAAGTGATTTTTGGCGTTCCCCAAGGTAGTGTTATAGGCCCTTTGCTGTTTCTTATCTACATAAACGATTTTGGAGACAATCTGAGCAGCCGTCTTCGGTTGTTTGCCGATGATGCTGTCGTTTATCGACTAATAATGTCATCAGAAGATCGAAACAAATTGAAAAACAATTTAAAAAAGATATCTGAATCGTGCGAAAAGGAATTCGTTAAACTTCATTTACACGATAAATCAGTCTAATCTAAAAGCCGAAAATTCAACTAAATACCTAGGTATTACACTTACGAACCACTTAAATTGGAAGGAAAACATATAAAATGTTGTGAGGAAGGCTAACCAAAGACTGCGTTTTATTGGCAGGACACTTGGAAAATGTAACAGACCTACTAAGGAGACTGTCTACACTACGCTTGTCCGTCCTCTTTTAGAATACTGCTGCGCGGTGTGGGATCCTTACCAGATAGAACTGACTGAGTACATCGAAAAAGTTCAAAGAAAAGCAGCACGTTTTGTATTATCGCGAAATATGGAAGTGTGTGTCACAGAAATGATACAGAATTTGGGCTGGACATCTTTAAAACAAAGGCGTTTTCCGTTGCGACGGAATCTTCTCACGATATTCGTCACCAACCTTCTTCTCCGAATGCGAAAATATTTTGTTGACACCGACCTGCATACGGAGGAACGATCACCACGATAAAATGAGGGAAATAAGAGCTCGTACAGAAAGATATAGGTGTTCATTCTTTCCGCGCGCTATACGAGATTGGAATAATAGAGAATTGTGAAGGTGGTTCGATGAGCCCTCTGCCGGGCACCCGAATGTGATATGCGGCGTATCCATGTAGATGTGAAATCACTAATTGGACTCATGTGATGGCGGCCGCTGCGGAGGCAGAATCCGAAAGGTGCAGCCATCTGACCCTTTCAGATGAGGCGGAGGAGATACCAGAGGGGGTGGGAGGCCTGAGTGAATGTGCTGTTGAGTTGCTCAAGAAATGTACCCAGAGTGGAGAAGGTAATTTTTTGTTGTAATGATAAAGTTCCAAAATATTCACCATCATTTATTGTTATTTTTTAAAATCTAGATCATTTAATTTATTTTTTCTTTTTTTGTATGCTACAGCGATATCACACCAACTGCAGCGGATATCCAGACCAATGGTTGCGGGGACGGGAATTGGTCACACTCTGCAGAGACGCGCAGCGCCTTCTATAGCACCGCTCACAGTTGCGTGAGAGGCGGCAGCTGCCCCTACAGCGCACCGGCGCATACCCTATGGCGTCCGTGGACAACTCAGCCGACAGGAGGTGGTCATCTGTCTCCCACCTATCAGGTCAGTAATGGGAACACAGACCCCGGGAACCACCATCACTGCCCAGTTGTTCCCACCGGCCATCACCGCCTCTGCCCCCTCAGGCAGTTCGCCCCCGCCGTCCCTGCAGCAGACGCACACTCACCAGCCCCATCATCGACGGGATGGACCCCTAGTTGTAGTAATAGTGATTCTTCTATGGCTGGTGGTAATGCTCTCTCCCATCCTAATGATAGTGAAGGCCCGCATCTCGTGGTCGTGCGGTAGCGTTCTCGCTTCCCACGCCTGGGTTCCCGGGTTCGATTCCCGGCGGGGTCAGGGATTTTCTCTGCCTCGTGATGGCTGGGTGTTGTGTGCTGTCCTTAGGTTAGTTAGGTTTAAGTAGTTCTAAGTTCTAGGGGACTGATGACCATAGATGTTAAGTACCATAGTCGTCAGAGCCATTTGAACAATTTTTTTGTTAAGTCCCATAGTGCTTAGAGCCATTTGAACCATTTTTTGATAGTGAAGGACATCAGGATAACGGTATAATGACCCCTCTAGGATACTCAGCAGTTGCGAGGGCTTTTGAGGGGCGTATCTCATTCACAAGGATTGAGAATCCAAGAGGGAGGTATCGCGACCCTGTCGGGTTTTTAGAAGCCTGCCTCCCTGTCTTGGAGACCGAGCTGCTCAGTCCTAGACGATCCGAGATTTACTGCCATTAAATGCAGTGCAGTACTCTGCTGGGAGCTGAATCTCCCATCCAAACATCCTGATGATGCAGAAGCTACAACTCTGCACTACATGTGGGTTGATAATGGCATTATTTCTCGGAACACACCCATTGCTGAGTGGTATCATGAATCCACATTGAGTGCTATTATGGCCCGGAAGTTAGAGGGTCAGCTAAGGTGCTCAGCTATATACCACACCTTGACATCCATATCCAGTAAAAGGAGGGTCCAGTTATATTAAGCTCCCTAAAGATATAGTTAACAAGAAGGCATGTATCAATGTCGAAAATCGATATTATGATTGTTTTGCATGGTCAATCCTGGTTTGTGAAAGAAAGTAAAATTACAGAGATCATCCTGAGCGTCCGAACAGTTACAAAGTCCGTGATATTAAGACATAACTTCATTGGTATCGAGTTCCCCTTCAAGATTCAAGACATACCTAAATTTGAGGCGTAGAATACCGACAAGTGAGATGCGTAGGACAAGCATACGGTAGTTGGACCCCTCCATTTCTCAAAATTTTCAGGTGAGCGTAATCAGCATGTAAACTCGCTGGTCTTCTTTGAAGGTGAAAATTACCACTATGTTTGGATCAAAGACATGTTCCGACTCCTTTCCTTCCAGATAAACATAAACAACATATTTAAGGTGCCTGAATTATTTTTCACGAGACGAGTTATTAGTGATACATCTATTAGATTGTGCTTCCATGGACCCGGTACGTGTTGTTATGCCCACAGAGGAAAATAACTTCATTAAATTTCAAAATGCTCGCCACCAGCAGTGATGTCCATTTGTACTGTACGCCGACTTTGAATGCCTG
Source organism: Schistocerca americana (assembly GCF_021461395.2). Classification (NCBI taxonomy): domain Eukaryota; kingdom Metazoa; phylum Arthropoda; class Insecta; order Orthoptera; family Acrididae; genus Schistocerca; species Schistocerca americana. The sequence continues at coordinate 197,976,979 of NC_060126.1, read as the reverse complement.
CTGCCTCATATTACTCTCTGTGAAGGGAACACCTTAGCCTCACATACAACCTTCACAAAAAACACGTACCTTATGCGGCAGCATTCCAAGTTGTAGGTGGATATGATTCTAAACTTCAACGCTACGAGTCTTATGTCGAGGATGATCCTGCGGTTTGGCTTCTCACTGAACTTGATCAACTTTCATGGGAAGTTGATAAGCTCTACAGCGCGAACACTCCCATGACCAAATCAAAGAGATGATGAATTGTATGAATAGGCGGTTAATTGTCATATTTGCGGGTGCCGTTAGATAGAAAAGCGGAAACTCCCTGCAGAGATCATTGCCATCTTACGGGAAAGTTCCTCGGTGCAGCTCAAAACGCATGCAGTTTGAAGTATAAGTTACCACGGCACATACATGTCTCTTTTCATAATTTCAGTGGGTATGACGCTCATTTTCTGATTGAGCATTTGGCTAATTTCGGTATGAAGAAAGATCAGGTCAGTGTCCTGCCTGAAAGTGTTGAGAAGTACATTTATTTCTCAAAATGAATGACTCCAAAAATGACGATCCGCTTCCTTCACTTTTTACGATTTATGCAGACTTCACTCCAGAAAATCGTTGAAACTCTACCTCAGAATGATATTCATATCACTCGATCTGCATTTCCTGATGAGGAAAAGTTCCAACTTGCGACTAGGAAAGGAGTTTTCCCACACACTATTTAGTTGGAGCGAAAATAGGGGGGGGGGGGCGGCTTTGATAGATAGATAGATATATAGATAAGTGTGGCTCTTTTATCATAGTGTAATTAGTGTGTGTGTGTGTGTGTGTGTGTGTGTGTGTGTGTGTGTGTGTGTGTGTGTCTGAAATATGTATGAATGTGTGTGTAAATGCATCTAGTTTATATAAGCACCACGTGCTGAAAAAAAAACTAAGAATAAATACAAAAAATTGTTTCCTTATGTATAAGCACCATGTGCTGCAAAAAAAATATTTTCTATCTTTCATGATTCATGTGTGTGCGTAGAGTAGTGTTTAAGCTTCACCTACTGCTAGCCTTCCAGTCAAAGAGCCACCTGGTTCAGAAAATATTTAGAGCTACTGATTTAAGTTGGAACCATCCAATTAAATGTTGTTACTGAAGTATTTCATGGGAAATGTCTAGTTCAAACATATAGAACTTGTCTCGTTAAGCTTGAGCCAGCCAAATAAGTGTTTCACCGAAAATGTCTAGTAAAAACAAGATATTTAGAGCTATCTAGTTAAGTAGGAGCACGTTAATTCACAGAGCAGCTCGGGTCAATATAGTCTGTTTGGGTGCAATTTCCTTAGTAATAGTATTTAGCATGTAAGTTAGTCTATACCTCTGTTTTAGTTTTAAGTATGGCTCTATAAGGAAAAACATCCCCATGGAGGAGTCTCCATTATGTGTTGGATTCTAGTAATAAGTATCTCTGTGTTGAACCACATCAAGAACTGAATTGCACACCACTAACTAAATTGTAATCTCAAGAATGGAATTGAATAAACGAAAAGAATTCGTTACCATACATCACTGTTATTTTTTAAAAAACCTAATCATTATTTTTTTTGCTAAAACATGTCTGTGACCATTCTGCAGTCATATATGCATTGCACGCACACATCAACAAGATGTAGCTCCATTAACACACAATTTCAGAGAATTCACTGTTGGCAAGGGCACAGGAATGCCGAAGTCTACCTATTAATAGCACAGGTGCTGCTAGTCCCTTGTTGACAACGCACAAGGGTGTGGTAAGTAGGTCGCACACTTCCAGTGGACTGCAGGTATAGGTGGAAGCAGGTATAGTATCATGGTTAAACTTGCATGCGAGGGACGTAGGTGTCTAAGTATAAATAGCTTGTTAGGAAAAAAATTGTTTTCATTAAGCCAACTTAAAAGTTATTTTACATTTTCATAAGCAGATACAGCAAAACTTTTTTGATACATGTTCTTGAGTCGATGGAGAGGACGACACCCATAGAATTACAGGTCTGGAATTGCAGCAAACTTAAAGATTCGACGCATTCGTGAGATCTTCTCCTTCCCCTTCACGTAGATCATGGTATCTGTGTGATCGAATAATTTAAGCGCAGTCATCATATCTTTATAGAGTATGCCAGGATTATCCCAGTGAATTCCTATTCATTTATACAGCTCGTTACGACACCGGTGAGTGGACAGTAGTTGATCACACGCTCATGTAGAACTAGAGCATATGTGGCAGTGTGTTCTGGGAAATTTGTCGAAGATTCAAATTCAGTTCGCACATCTATAGGTCCAGACGTAATTATCTTCCTGTTTCGAGCAGTCTATTACGATGATTCGTGAAAGCTCCTTAAACTTATGCAGACTGTTTAGATAACCTTCTAGCTCTCCTTTGGCCATTTCATAGTAAAAGCACAAAACCTTGCATACATGTCATACGCTAGACTGCATAAATTTTGATTCCACTGCAGATGTAAATTGTCATATGGGAAGGACTCTGAATTGAGGTAGACTTTGCCATTAGTTAACTTGCATTTGTCAGACAGGGCGGAATCATTTGCTATATTACCTCTTCTATCAGCCTGAAACGCAAGTATGATGAATATAGGTGTCTAGCTGCGAAGAGGTTTTAATAGCCCATGTTTGTCTGCCAGCAGTCAGTAACAAAGGGTACTTGAAAACCTCCCACGAGCGAAATGTCAGTGACAGGAATGTACCGAAATTCAGGACTTTTAAAAGCTTCAAACGTTCCTCGTTGGATACGTTGATGTGAGGCGTTTTCCATATTATCTTGATAATTGTGATCATATTCTCCTCTTGAGCTCCTTGAATGTATGAGTTATTGTCTGTCGCACTCCACACCGGAATGAGTTCCTGTTTAGCGTTCATAGCAGATTATTATCTGCCTCATGTCCTCAAAGTACCAGCCGGCCGAAGTGGCCGTGCGGTTAAAGGCGCTGCAGTCTGGAACCGCAAGACCGCTACGGTCGCAGGTTCGACTCCTGCCTCGGGCATGGATGTTCGTGATGTCCTTAGGTTAGTTCGGTTTAACTAGTTCTAAGTTCTAGGGAACTAATGACCTCAGCAGTTGAGTCCCATAGTGCTCAGAGCCATTTTTGAACCTCAAAGTACCCCATAAGCATTTTCAGAGGTATGCATGCAGTAAATCGCTTGTACTCTTGAGCTGATCTATCCGCCGGCTCATCTAAGAACCATCCTACATTTTCTAAACTGTGCAAATCTGCTGGTGATGCCGAGATGCATGTTTTAAGGGTCGATGTTATGCCTACATTGGCATGTATGATCGATCTCAGAACCGTTCAGTTCATAGCGAATCTCTTGGAATTCCAATGCGTTGCGTGTCAGCTTGGATCCCACTGTATCGCCGCCGTCAGTTTTCTTGAATGATCCTCGAGATATATCCAACTCTTGCATGGAAGCACGAGAGTGCCTTGGTGCTGGATGACAATCCTAATTTCATTGTTCTTGTTAAATGTGGTTGAAGCGTATGGGAGAAACATTCCTGACGTATAATTCTCTAATCACACTCTACTAGACTGGTTATATTGAGGACGTCATTGCGCGGTTTCAGGCCAACTGATCTAAGAAACTCATAGTTCGAACGTGTTATCACTTTGCTGTTCGGTAGTGAAGTGGCATGCTATGGATTGCGTGCACTTGTTTTATACCGTACGCCCATCCTGCCTCAGATGTAATCGTACAATGATTTTCTCAGCACAAAAGTCAACAAGTTGATTATTCTAGTCCACAATAGGCAGCTCCAAATAGTCCAATGTCTGAGCTGTCACTGGAAGGTATATTGCATTGGCAGGGGTCTCAACAATCTTATACCCCGTTGCAACTGCGGGGAAGTAAATAGTACGAATCAGACTATACTTGAGATAGGAGTTCGTTGCAATGTTACACTCGACTCGGATTGTGCTGACGGAAGTATGTCCACAGTCTGATGTGACTTGTAAATTTACTTGGATCCTTCTTCAAAACCTGCCCTTTTGTGACATCCAGCAGGCGCCCTATTGAACCTTTCTGGTTACAGTCAATCGTTGCATTTACAGTCCTTATTACAGATTTAAGCGTATTGATGTTTGCATGTAGTTCAATACCTTTTCCAGACTGCTTTAAGACTTCGTTTAAATCGTCGATATCGTATGCACCCGGTTCTATTTCCACAATATCTTTTGCACCATTAATATCCAGATGCAGTTTGTTGTTAGTCTTAGTGATATTTGGGATGCTGTTGTACGTCTCCAGTCCAATCAATGTAATATTCCATTCACCAACGCTGAAATCAATTGGCGGGAACAAATTTGCACGCAATACAGATGATCGTTCTTTTAACGTCAAAGTGTATGACATTGCATCTGAACCTCAACTGATGAAGGAAAGTTTAAAGCTCCTCCTTATATAGCACGCTTCCTCTTCTTCTTTGCAAACGTGAAGAGAAATAGGATGCATAGATGCCCACAGAGGTATGTATTAAAGTCCTGATAGCGCTGATAATTGTAGAACACGCGTCTTCTGTGAGTGAAGTACCGTTGTAATTCTTCTGGCGGTTGCAGGTCACCAAATGAGTCGAAATAGTAGACGGTATCCGCCTTTTTGAAAACATACGATACCCAGTGGGTGCCGGGGCCTCTAGCAACATCAAAGTTCACAATGCCACATTCACCAGTTTTCCGCATAGTCTAAGGTAATGTATCCCGCATAAACACACCACGGACTCTAGGTATGTTCAATTTGTTTCTAACAAACTTACGATCAGTATTTGTGAGTGGTCGATCTGCTATGACCGCTAACGGGCTTTTTTAAAATTTATTTGTGAATAGACTAAGCCCTTTCCTGTTCGGTTTTATGTATAGTCCTTTTCCGATGGCTGCGGCTTCCATCATGCGGTTATGTCTTCTTGCCTCTTCTATCTGTGCTTGGGAGTTTTGCGCGTTCTTGACAGTTTGAGCGATAGCTGCTGGAGCACCAGCGAGGCAACCTACCGCCGAGAGCGCGGAGAGGGCTGGGACGAGAAATGGAATAAAACCGCGAGATGTCTCGGGTATTGGTAGAACTCGAGGTGCTTTAACCAATCCTCCTTCTTCCCGCATGTTTCTGCTTCAGTGCGTTTTTAACTCCATACATCGCTGTCTGGATACAGTTCTTTAAACAGCTCTGCTTCCCGTCCTTGTCCTTGTTTAGTGCACAAAGTGCAGCATTCATAACTCGCTTGAAATTCATCACTCCTAAACCCAACTTAATTTTTCTTCGCGTGGTTTTATCAGCTGCAAATGCTGCGATGCGTTGACCTACACCAATATCACTTCTTCTCCGTATCGCCTTACCCTTATCAGCAAAAATCCTGTCTGCAATGTGACGACTTGATAGATGTTTATTTGCAGCGTATGCAATATCATGGTCCATACACGCATCGTCGAACAGATTATAAGCCCCTTATCACCTCGTGCCAAGCGTTTCTGAAGCTTTCCCCAGATCCACTGTAGTTATACCCAGAGATGTGTAATTCCACTGGCAGTTTGTCCAGAATACCACCACCACCGCCTCTATGCGTCTCCTAGCACGCATGTTATGCCACTGCAGTGGTTGTGGACTATGCACGCCGATTATACAGTAAATCGTCGGCATCAGTCCAACTGTTTTGTGTAGCAGGAAAACCAAGCCATTTGACTAGTGCTTTATTTTCACGATACCTTATGACTACCTCCACGAAAAAAAAAAACATCCGGTTCCGAGGTTTACTGCAACTCCTCGGTGTAGAAGCAGCCTGCAATTTCTTCACCTTTACCATCATTCAGTATATAAGTTCTAGGATTCGTTCTTTGCAACTTTGATACTATAAATATCTCTGTTTACCAGTTGGGGAAGGTATGATTTCTCAAATGTGGTCTTGTGTTTTGAGACGCGTATCAAATCACCTACATTAAATTTCTGCCTGCGTGAATACAGCATCTTAATGTCATGATACACCGTATCCATGAGTCCATTATCACGAACATCGATTGGTCTCATTTTTAGTGTGGTATGTTTGGTTCGATTATACTGAGCAATTATTTGTGGGAGGATATCTGTCCATTTGTATGAGCTGCGAAGGTTAAAACGCATCCACATTCGACCTTTTATTGTTCTGTTCAGACGCTCCCCGATACTCGCTTTCAGGTAAGTGAATGTTGAGTAGTGATGCATTGCATACCGCTGCATCACGGTCTTCAAATACCTATTGCAAAACTCTCCGCCGTGATCGGTTTGGATATTGTCTGGGCATCGATTCGTCCCTGTCTGTAGCAAACGATCAAAAACATCCGCGACATTTCTTCCCGTTTTTGTTTTGACAGGTAATGCCCAGGCAAATTTGAAGTATGTATCAATAACCACTAAAATATATTTGAATCTATTATTCTCACGTGAATATTCCCACATATCTAAAAGATCAGCTTGCCACAAGTCATCCAAACTTTTAATCATAACATGCCTTCGAGGATATGTTTTGCGTGCTGATTTGTGCAGTTCCCGAACTACTGTCTCCATACTTACTCCATGATACCTCTCTCTGTAAGCTCAGAGTTTATTGAAACAGCCTCATTCGAATGAGCTGTATTACCTGCAGCAGCTGATGCCAGGAGCAGCCGTAGTCGGTCTATTATCTCGTTGAGGTCGTCGTAATATATATACTGTCTGATATGATTGTTCACTGCTTTACGCTCAATGTCAATACCATTGCTGCTGCTGCTGCTGCTGCTGCTGTTGTTGTTGTTGTTGTTGTTGTTTTCGCCTTCAAGTATTGGTTTTATAATGATTTCATATTTCTTGTTGCTCATGCGTTTCGTGATATTTTGTACACCAGTCATGTGCAGTATTTTACGTTAAGTTTCCCTACAGTTAACTAAATAATTTATAGATGTTTTGGTACGTCTTAGGAAAGTAAGATTCATTAAGCTGGGTGTTCTCTCAAACCGCCTATCAGCAATCTATATTGTCATATTGTACGATCTTCCCCTGCTAACGCCGAATGTTCTATTTGACCAGGGGCGTGACGGATAATGAATTCGTCAATGGCAATACCATCGTTACCGTGTGCTCTTCATTTTGCTGAGAGCTGTAGGAGAGATTCAGTAACCGTCTTAAAGGTCTCTTAGTGTTTGCTGTCGATCCATATGCCCTAACCTCAGCAACCGCAATTTCTCACGTATTGCTTTCCGCGCTTGAATCACTTACTGCTTCGTCGACATCACGGTGTATACTAATCAGACATCTCCGCAGCGTTAGGCTTTATATATCCACTCATTTTCTTCTTCCTCTTACTATGTGCCTGCTCCCCCTTCTCAACAACAAAGAACTCTACATCTATTTTCCCCTCAATAGCCTCGACCTTTTCAGTTAAGTCGGTTACTTTCTTACCGACTTCATTAACTCATTTAACTCATTCACCGTTCTCAGAAAAGTCTGGTAATACGTCTCTAGTTCCCTGCGCATACCTCCAACTTCATGCACAACAGCGTGAATTTTGGCACTCATGTACAGGCTCTGCTTATGTCGTCTGCTCCGATTCCCTGAGCGCCATCCAGAGCCTCAGTGATCCGTATCCGGTTCACCCTTTCGTGCACCGGATCCAACGCTCTCTTCAGCAGCTGGTGGACGACGGTTCTCCGGTTAGCTTTATGTGGGTTCCTGGCCATGTCGGTATCCCTGGGAACGAAGCTGCAGATGCCGCGGCCAAGGCTGCGGTCCTCCAGCCTCGGACAGCTTCTTGTTGTGTCCCTTCATCAGATTGTAGCAGGGTCATTTGTCGGCGCATTTTATCGCCGTGGCATGCCGATTGGGCTGCACTTACGGACAACAGGCTTCGGGCCTTGAAACCTCTTCCCGCGGCTTGGACGTCCTCCTCACGCCCTTCTCGGCGGGAGGAGGTCGTTTTGGCCCGGTTACGAATTGGACACTGCCGGTTCAGCCATCGCCATCTGCTGACGGCTGCGCCGGCGCCGTTCTGCCCATGTGGGCAATTGCTGACGGTCCGCCACATTTCAACGTCCTGTCCGGATTTTAATAAACTGCGTCTTGATCTTGGCCTGCCATATACTCTGGATGCCATTTTAACGGATGACCCAGGAGCAGCTGCTCGCGTTCATCGTTTTATCAACTTGACAAACCTGTCTGACATTTGATTATGCTGTTTTTTTTTTTTTTTTTTTTAATCCTCTGCCTGTCTATGTCTTTTATAGCATTGTCCCTTTTAGTTGCTGTTTTAACCTTGTGCCTCGCGGTGCATTCTTAACTTAGTCTGGGCGCTAATGACCATTGTAGTTATGCGCCCTAAAACCACAAAAAAAAAAATGTACAGGCGAATGTTCTGTCTGTGTACACCAATTCTCTGGTTGAGAGCTAGACATGCGCACGAATTTGTCCATGGTGTAGCGTAGACTGATGTACTAACATCTCGTACCGTGCTATATATGCAAAACCTCTTGAAAGTTTCGCCTGTACATACTATCACTCAGTTTTCTTGTTTCATCAATAACGAGAAAGCCATAATGTGAATGATTCCAGCAAGCAGCACATATCTTCACAAATTCATTGAACGACATGTCAGTTCCGACATGTACCTGTTAAATGTGTTTTGAATTCAGATTGTCTTGTTTGAAGGCTATAATGAGGTTTGCATTATCCCTAACCAACTTCTTCGGGATTCTGTAATATGTTTGGCTCAGGTAAAATACATCAGCACCCATATGACGACCGAAACAGAAATACTTTCGAATTTGGTCTTGGTTTTCCACAGCAACATCGTCAGGTATGAAAGCAGTGTTTGGCTTTGCTTTTTCAGGTGGAGGGATATACCGCCTTTCACTGAATGTCGTGTATGTAACACCATCTACACCGCGCAATATCTCCTGTAATAGCTGACACTTGGGTTGAAACAGTGTTTTTGAGAACACACACATGCTCATATCGGACTCCATCTACATGTGTTAGCAGCGTCATGAGGGCGTTAGTCTTCCCACAATTGAATGGACCTACAATAATTGCTCGTATATTATCAGGAAGGAGAATTCCATTCTTTTTCTTCTTCAGGTCGTCTTTTGCATCTTCACAGGACCAGTCACTGACAACAAAGTCCTAGTGATGAGGATGTTTCACCCACCCTGCCATGATACTAACTATGCCAGGTACTGACAAGTAGTTGACATATATAAATACACAAACTTGAAGGGACAGTAATAGTGTGTGTAGCCACTGTAGCTCAGTCACTTAACCAAAAATATGGTTCTGAGCACTATGGGACTTAACATCTGTGGTCATCAGTCCCCTAGAACGTAGAACTACTTAAACCTAACTAACCTAAGGACAGCACACACATCCATGCCCGAGGCAGGATTCGAACCTGCGACCGTAGCAGTCGCGCGGTTCCGGACGGCGCGCCTAGAACCGCTAGACCACCGCGGCCACAGTCACTTAACCGACAGCTATATCTTTTAGCAATGAAGAGTAACTCGATAAATCATTATCTCAATAACTGGTATAACATTGAAAAAAATATTAATAATTGTAATACTTTGACTATAATGAGAGAGGTAAGAAATAAAACACAAACACGGTTTGAGATTATATTTATAAACAATATCTATTCATTTATTTAAATGTCATACACAGGGTGTAGTATTTCAGGAATATCATTACACTCTTAATGTATAGTCTTCTTCGCACCTGTGCAGTACTTGCCAAATAAAGCTTTTCTTTGCATGCAGTAAATTCCACGTATATCTACCTCAAGCCAATAGATGCCTCACAGTACTCAGGTTTTTCACACACACATTTGATCTATTTCTCTTTAGGTTCAGCGTTCACATTCAAAGGTGCTGCTTCAAATCGTCGACATGTACACTACGCACACTTAAGAAGTTTTCATCATCATTGTATGCAGAGTCTATGCTCGGCAACAAATGGTTCAGTCTCTTCAATGCAAGACATAGCGCAGTATCCAGTTCGTCTAACTTCATAACTGAGGCATATCTTAGATAAGCGCAGTTGTCATCCGATTTCACACTTAATACACAGTCATCATACACTGTTGTAATAGAAATTGTCACCCCAGTAAGGCAAATGTAGTCAGCTGCTGAATGATGTAGCGCTCTGCACGACATATTTCGTCCCAGCTGAAGTCTGGAATTGACACTGTAACACACCTCGATATATTTTCCATTTCCATTCTCCCATGTAAGTCCCACACATGATGTGCTTCTATACCAACATTTACACGTTTCATTCCACTGGGAGTTAAATTGTACATGGAAGTGAAAAGCATGAATACACTCGATGCCTTCTTATCCACAGCACGTGCACTCTCTGGCTTTGCTATGATAGGGATGTTCTGCTGGGATGGGTCATATGTCAGTGACCAGTGCTGTCCTCCATCTTGATGTTCCTTAGGGCCACCGGTAGCATTCGATGTGTCAGGGGTAGGTCGCGTGTCCTCATCACACAAATCGATGAGTGGGATGGACGACAGCAGCTCCTTGTCCTGCTCCAGCAAGTGGGCTATGTGCACTACAGGATCCCACATGGCCACTACTGGTTCAGATGTGCTGGAGGTTGTTGCCGCCACAGGTCTAGAGGGAGGTCTTGACAGGATGGCTGCCAAGGTTGCTACGGGTCCGGACTTGGCAGAGATTGGCACTCGATCCTGCTAGCTTGTACATGTCAAGGGCTGCTGCTGAACAAAGACGTGTGACTGCTGCTGACACTTAATGGTTCTTCTTCTTCTTCTTCTTCTTCTTCTTCTTCTTCTTATGCTGCTGCTGCTGACAGTCTGAGGTCCCAGAGCTGCTGAGCCTCCCCTATACCCCCTCTAATGATGTCACCAGATACTGCCATCCTACTGGCTGAAATCTAACACGACTGGATTAAGGGCTCTTATTGGTTCCTGCCATTTTCCCCCCACCATCTTGGATCACATCACAGAATGGACGATGGCACTCTCTGGAGGTGGTACTGTTTACTAGATCCTGACCTTGTGGCGAGCACACTTTTTCCTGCCATCTTGGATAACAGTACTTGGGTCAGCAGCTGACGTCATGACACCATCCTGGGTTAACTTGAGGATGAGAGTGCACTCTGGTAGCAGAACTATGTACTATTTCAGTTGGAGTCCGGACCTCATCGTGAACACACTGGATGTCTGCACTGCATCCAAATTGTTTAAGTCCTCCCTCACCAATCCGTGGGATGAGGTGGAAGTCAGGTGACTGAGGAAAGTGGAGGTAACCCAACTGCCATTTGTTTCCAGCCATTTTTGTTACGTTAGTAGAGGCTGCTTTGTTCAGATGAAATTTGAACTTCCCGCTATTCTCTGGGGTAGGAGGTTAGGTTAGTGGAAGTAGCCCAATTGACCTACCTTACCACAAAAATCCGCCATCTTGGATGACGTCATCAGATGACGTCACTATGGCTACCATTGATGGCGTCATAGCAGCCATCTTGGATAATTGTATTTTTGGGTAGAAACAGCTTTGTACCAATACTGCAGTATATCATGGTGTACGAATCTAACTTCAGTCATTTCGGACCTTAATCCTGTGTGACGTTGCTTTCTGAGCTCGAAAAACTTGAACCTCAATGAGTGTTGATGAGGTTTATCACAGCAACATATGCTTGACCAACTCGCAGGAGAACGATGCCTTATGCAAACTGGCAGTTGACTGTCACATTTGTGGACCGCCATTAGATAGAGAAGCAGAAACTCCACATAAAAACCACTGTCTCCTAATGGGGAAGCTCTGCAGCACAGCTTACAAAGCATGCAACTTGAAACACAAACTGCCACGACACAAATCTTTCTCCTTCCATAATTTGAGTGGGTATGATGCTCACTTCCTTGTTGAACACCTGGGTGATTTGAGGTTGAAAGGTGATAAGGTCAGTCATACCTGAGGATGTAGGAAACTATATTTTATTTTCCAAGCGTATCACGCCAAGAGTAATGCTCCATTTCCTTGATTCACTATGTTTCATGTAAGTGTTTTTTCCGGAACGTGAAGAGACAAATCGTTTGGAGGGTATACATATCACCAGAGCTGCATGCCCTGATGTACAGTTTCAGCTTGTGACAAAGAAGTGAGGTCTTTCCTTAGGAATATCCAGATTTTGTGGAGAGACTTGAAGAAAGCACATTTCCCAACGTAATTGCATTCATCAGTAAACTGCCACTGCCATAATGAATACAGAGTGTGGGCATGTAGTGAACGTTTGGATGGAGTTCAGTATCTCAAATTTAGAGGAACACGCCAGATTGTCCATGTACATAAACGTACAGCTGCTCACAGACTTCGAGAAATTCCAGAGTTTATTAATGGATACATACGCTGTGGATCTTCCTTCTACTGTACCGCACTATGTCTTTCATGAGACGCACTGTTAAAAAAGATGTCTCTACATTGAACTGTTGGCTAACGTTGGGTTGTTGCTCTTTTCAGATGCAAGATTCACAGGCTACTTGGCCAGTGCTTACACAGAACACCAGGGCAAATAACCCACAGATGAGCAAGGAGTAGCATAGGCCATTTGAAATATTTGAGCTACATCCTTTTCTTAGACATAAACAACCTCCAAGGATACGTTATACAACTATTCATTGAATGTTTTTGATGGCTTCCTGAAGGGAAAATCGTTAGACTGATTGATTAATGAAGCTAAAGGCCGAGGTCATCAGTCCTGTGATTTCAAAGTTACTCGTGGAAGGGACAGGGTCTACTAAAAGTGGAGGGATCCAGTGAGAGGAGTCAAACTATGAAAGTAGGAAGTTAACACATACACACAGTAGAACGCTAAATGGGTAGACCAACTCTAAAAACTGGGAAAACAAAGGGGTTAGAGAGCGGTTTTTCCATGGGGTCCCCAAACCAAGAAAACGTGGACAGAGATCCCAACCACAACCACCCCGCCCCTGCTCGAGGAATAAAGTAAAACCTTTTATGTCAAAATAAAAACCACTTTCATGGACGAAACTGAGGAACAGTTCAACCTTCCATGAATCGTCTTCTAATATTAAAATTTAAGGGCTGTGGAAGACTATACTTAGTATGAAGGGCCAATAGCGGGAGGTAAAGAGTACTTTCAGTCTGGCTCTGCAGCCACATTGGTTGGGGTGGGGGTTTGTTATGCAAGAGGAAACAATGGGTGAGCCTGGTATGACCAATGTGTAGGCAGTGTAAGACAGTGGACTCCTTGCGAGAGGAGCAGTAGGAAGAGGGCCAAACTACAGCAGTCTCCTTGATTGTGCGGAGTTTGTTACTGAGAGTAGTAGAGCATCAGATGTCATTCCACTTTTGGGCAAAGAGAGAGATTCGACGTAGATCAGCATATTTGCAGCTGGAATCATGAAAGGGAATGGGGGTAAATATCTGCATCTCTAGCCAAATGGTCAGCCAGTTCATTCCTTGGGATGCCTACATGATTGGGGACCCAGAGAAAGACAAGTGAGCAGACGGCATGGCCAGGGGCAGAGAGGTCATGGATAGCAGACCCCAAAGGCTGACGAAAGTAGCCTCGCTCGATAGCCCGCATGCTGCTCACTGAATCGGTACATATTAAAACACTATGGAGGAACCCTGAGTAACAAAATGAAGAGCCCTGTTAATGACTGGCAGCTCTGCTGTGAATACACTACATGATCCCAGCAATAAATGGTGTTGTAAGCCAGTAGAAGACATGAAGGCATATCCCACCTTATCTATCGTCTTAGGAGCATGATTGTAGATGATGGTAGCAATGTGAAACTCTGCAATGATGGAACGTACAAGACATCAGAAGACCATATGGGTGAAAGGGACGTTAGGATCCTGGAATGGGTCGGTCCTGATCCATGAGCTAGGCAACATCCAAGGGGGGATGTGCAAGGGAATACACAGGGTGCATTCCAGTGAATGGATACGAAGATCCTGAGAGAGGGAAGTGACATGTATTCCAACTGGCAATCCTATCCATGGGTCGTTATCAGAGAGACACGTCCCTCGTTTGCGAAGAGGACGAGGTGCACAGGATGGTCAGGGAACCGGCGAATGGCGATTGCATCAGAAACTAGGAGTTGGCTCCGTCATATTTGTAGAGGGGAATCCCCATTTCTGTGAGGAGACTGGCAATGGCATAGTGCGAAAGGCACCTATACCCAGACAAACCCGACACTGGTGAACAGGGTCAAGTATTTTGAGAGTGGAAGGAGCCATAAACCTGCGTACTGTAATCTATTCTGGACAAGACCAGAGCATGGTGAAGATGAAGAAGAGCATCAAAGTCTGCACCCCAAAATGTGTGGGCCAGGAGGTGGAAATCACTAAGCTTCCGCATGCATGTAGTCTTTGGGTGACGAATATAAGGTATACACATCATATTTTTACCAAAAATAAGGCCCAAGAAACTCAGCTGTGTTAGAGTATCTAGGAGCTGGTGGCCTAAATAAAGTTCTAGATTGGATCATACTAAGGGTCGATGAAAAAAATGCATAACTCCTGTTTTAGAGGGAGAAAACTGTAAGCCATTGGAGACTATCCACGCAGGGATCCTTTGGACGGCGGCTTGGAGCTGGCTCTCGGCAGTTGCTACTGAGTGGGATGCAGATCACTGACATATAACGCCGGGACAGCAAGAGGCCCAACACAGGTTTCTAGCCCATTGATGGCTATGAGGAAGAGTGCAACACTTAACACAGGATCCAGTGGGATAACGTTCTCCTGAATTTGAGGGGTGCTGAGTGAAGTGCCAACTCGAACCTGGGAGAGCCGGTGGGATCCATCAACAACATTCTGGACATGTATACAGTCTTTTTTAGCGGTAATGCCTTTCGGAAGAGGGATAAAACTTGATCCCACATTAACTCGTCAGAAACAAGTGAGTGCACATGGAAGTGAAGTACACGGCTGAATGCCTTAGCAGACATTCTTTCACACTTTTTCGAAAATGGTCCAGTATGACACTCTTGGGAACTGCGTGATTTACCTGGTGATTTGTAACAGTGGGCTATATGGCTGCTGCTACATACAGACCAACGCCGTATCAGTATGGTCCAGGGCACGACGGATCTGACTGGGGTGAGTGCATCATCAACAGACCTACTTGCAACGAGCGCATCTTTAGAATAAATTTCTTTATTCCACGTCTTATGGAGCTGGTTATTACTTATGCCTCTCTATTTTTATCTGAAATTCCAGAGTGTATCGGAATAATGGTCACTTTTTTTAAACAATCCAACTTTTGTCGAGTCTTAATTTATTGCATTTTATGAGTTTTACAGCTGGGAAGCCTACTACAGACTTTACTCATTGTATTCTTCTTTTTGCTTTATAGCGTATAATTATATCATTGAAGAATATGTGTACGCCTACAGCAGCAACATCTGGCAAACTTGCAACACATTTTGTGGCTACTGTACGGTAGTTTGTTTTGAACACTAGTACTGTTAACAAGGTGACTCTATTATATACCAGAATTTGTATGTGTGTGGTGATGCTGGCGCTGATTTTGTGTTTAGCATTTGACGATGCCACTATGGCTTCATTGTATTATGACATGTTTTTTTATAAAACAGGAATGCTTCGTCATATTTAAAGTGTGTAATTTTCGCATGTATGTCATTAGTACTTTTCTTCATGACCTATTTTATTGTTTTAAGCTGTAGACAGCCACCAGTCGTATTTGTGTTTTGCTGCAGATCTGAAGATGGTCGCTGCTGACTGAAACTGGTAGTCTGAGGACCTACGGTGTTTGTGATCATAGACGTGAAATAAAGAAATTTATTCTACAGTTTCGGTCACTGTTTCGTTTATGACCCTGTCGCAGCTTGTGAATGAAACTTTGTTGGAGGACCAGGCCCCTGTGATGAAGACATCATAGTCGGGTCCAGCCACTGTGTTGTTATTGTTGGAGCAATTCCATCTCTCGAAAGTTTCAGTACTCTTGAAAAGGAAGTGAGTTTGATTAGTAGCTTGTAACACACAGTAGACACATGCACCCATCAATCATTTCTGAAGCTTACACCGAGGTTCATTGACATCTGCATAGCCAATAAGGAATTTTAACTACTTGGCATCATCATTTGGAATATTATTAATGATTGTAATATTCCTCTGTTCTCTTCAACCTCAACATCTTTCGCTATTTTTCTATCAAGTTCATTTAGAATAAAAAACAAGAATTTGCATCGTAAGTATTGCATAGTAGTGGGAGGAGGAGAAATGTTACTTACTGATTCTTCATAATCGAACCAAAGCCTCATGACTTCAGGTTGAGTATTGCGGTGATTTGGCTGGGCCAATTTTATCCCGCTTGCTGTTATCCTACTCATACATAGGTATAATTGTATTCAGGAAAAAAAGGTCAGACACATGTACTTCCATTCAACCTCGCCTGAATCGTTCATGAGGAAAACCATTGTTCTGTCATCGGAGAATAGTGACGATGTGTTTGCGGCCTCATCATGGTCACATGACAATGTCAGTGCTTACTCGCTCCATCATATTGAAAGAAGCGAGACTGACACTTCATATTGGTGCAGTAGCCATCAATGACAGTTGGACAGAAGTGAACAGGAGCCACTCAGCACGACTTTCTTATAGTTGGCGTTATGTAGACTGCCAGCATACCAGCCACAGCTCGCAGTTGGAGTAATGCTGATGCAACTTGTATTTCTCTATGACATGGCTGTGCGAATTATTTGAAATCAGCGAGACACTGGTCTCGTTGTGTTGTAGACACGCCACGCAACGTGTCGCCTTGGTATCCAACTGTGCTGGAAATGCACACACGCCCCATGTGCACTGGTTTTGTAAATCAAGCATTTTTACATGGGGCACATTCACCACAGAGAGAGGTTGGCAGGTAACTGTTGACCTTGTGTGCACACACGTGCTGTGCACCACCCTATCTGACATGTGGAGGTACACACGTCACAGTCACAGTCACAGAGGCATAACGCGTTTAGATATCTGAGCGGCCGCAGTGATACCGGACAGGTGCCACCTGCTGTGTTGCTCCATGACGAACTGCGTAGGCAACGTCCTTAACCTATAAGAGGAATAGGAGGAGCTGAATAAAAATAAATACGCAGTTTTTAAAAGACATTATCATTCATTGATAACCTAATTTAAAAGTATTTGTACATTATCTGAAGCATGCATCTGCTCACAATTGCCATTACCACACATTTGCTTGAGTCTATGAATCGATGGAAAGTTGTACTGTTGTAAATTTCGAACTCAAGATTCTTGAAGATGTCGCACAACCAGAACACTTTCTTACAGCCTCTCTACATCTACACTAGTGAACCACTGCGAAGCACATGGCAGAGGGTATGTCCTATTGTACCAGTTACTAGGGTTTCTTCCCATTCTGTGTGTGTGTGTACTGAGTGTGGGAAGAATGAAACTTGTCCTCATGATCCCTATGTGATTGATAATTATCGGGTTGTAATAGATTTCTAGAACCATCATTTAAAGCCGGTCCTTGAAGCTTTGTAAGTAGGCTTTCTCGGGATAACTTACATCTGTCTTCAAGAGTTTGCCAGTTAAGTCACGTTAGCATAGCTGTGACACACTCACACGCGTCAAACAAACCTCTAACCATTCATGCTGCCCTTGACTGCATATGTTTAGAGCCCCTATTTGGCACAGGTCCATTTGATGCAGGCTATGCAGCCTGTGCAATAATAGATTTCGAGTGATGCTACCATATTTTCATGAAAAACCTCCTCAGCATCCTAGAGATTTTCGCCGGCCGGTGTGGCTATGCGGTTCTAGGCGCTTCAGTCCGGAACCGAGCGACCGCTACGGTCGCAGGTTCGAATCCTGCCTCGGGCATGGGTGTGTGTGATGTCCTTAGGTTAGTTAGGTTTTAAGTATTTCTAAGTTCTAGGGGCCTGATGACCTCAGATCTTAAGTCCCATAGTGCTCAGAACCATTTGAACCTAGACATTTACCATGGTGGAATCACATCAACCATGTAGTTTTTTGTGTCTTTGGCATACTTTACTATGCTAAATCATGTTGGTAAAGTGATAATTGTGGGAAACCTCATTAATACTACTACTGCATTGGAGAAATGAGAAAGCAATGAATGCAACATTCTGAAACACTGATGGTCAACACTTAACGTAAAACGCATCTATTTGTAGCAATGTGTACACTTTTAGGTGTCGTTATGAAATATATCCCTTGTGGCGCAATCCCTTTAAATTTATACCACACACTGTACCATTCCTGTGAGAGGTGAAAGTTTACGAGGTGGTCATATAGCAATGATGCGCATGCTGTGGTGCCTGGAGTGAATTTTGTGATTCAAATTCAATAGGTATATCTACAGTCAGCCTCATTTTGTTCTGAACAATCTTTCACCACTATGGGTACTAATACTTTAAATTGCTTTGTACAGAGCGTGTATCTGTATCTGCCATAGATATCATAGTAGGAAGGCTATGCACGATTTTATTCCAGTCAAGCTGTAAGTTGTTATATGGATGAAAGTTGGAGTTCAGGCACACTCTAGCATTGGTTAGTTTACAGTTCTGAAACACGGTCGAATCCTCTTCCAGGTACCCCTTCCTGTCTAGCTGCGTCACCAAAATAATAAATTGAGATGTTTCTAGTTGAACTGATGTTTTGATTGTCCATGTTTGTCTGGATGTCTCTGGAAGGAGTGGATACTCGTGACACTTCCATGAGACTGTATTCAAAATGAGTAAAAATTTGTGACGAATTTATGCAGATCTGTATTTGTATGTGGCCTGTTTCATAGTAATGCTATAAGCTTGCTGTCCATTTTGTGAACAGTCCAAGCCCTTTCTTGTGGAGTTCCAGTTTCTTTACGGACTCCAATTACCCTATTATGCCTTCTAGTTTCACATGGTTCCTCCTCTGCATCTTGCGCATTCTTTGCCTGTTCAGGCTATAGCAGTAACCCCTCCTGCTAATGAGCCAATAGCTGATAGCCCTGCAAGTGCTGGAAATGAAATGTGTAGTAACCAAGTAATGCACGAAACTGATCAAAGTAACATAATACGGCTTTATTCATAAACCTCTGAATAGTAATGGAAAGAAATCTCTCATGACTCCACGAATAACAAGACAAAAGAAACATACAGAAGCTGCAACATAAGCGATACACAGAACAACCGATGTGAGCGGTACAAGTTAAAGCAACATAGTGAGCGGTAGTCAGTGGATACAGGCGCAAGGCGCTGGTAGATGCCACAGAGGAGAGCATGCTGCGTACACGCATACCACAGGCGACTTCCTTTGGCTGGCCCACGCTGATGCAGTTGGCGGTTGATTTAAGTACCAGATATGGCAACACTACACTGCGCACATAAACACACATATGCATTAGTCGGAGGATACAGCACACTTCTCCAACTTGCAAAGAGGGCACGCAGGCGATAGACAGACACCGGCGGCCTCACATCGGATCAGGAGTGGCAGCCAGTGCCAGTGGCGAGGGCGGGACGATGTGCTTAGCGGGCACCAGAGGATGTGGTAGAAACATGCAGACACATGCACATACCTGAGGGTGGTGGGCCTATGCAGCGTTAATTTGATGGTGAAGGACGGTAGGCTTTAATACATTATAAGCTGTTCCTCCATGAGATTTGCATGCTGACTTTTCGTCAGACGGTGATGACCTTGTCGTCGAGTGCCCCCTCAACGCAAACCATCACCACCTATGCAGCGTCTGTGGCTCGACCCCCTGGCGATGATTGCTGAGATGATGCTGGTGAGGGAGCCAGTCGAGGAGGCGGCCAGTGGACTAGGGGTGCCTCCACAGCAGGCGATGGCGAGCTTGAGACAGAGGGTGGAGGGGTGGGCTGTGGCAATGAGGGGTGCACCTGTGAACTAGTAGGTCCTGGCAGCAAGCGGGGTTGTAGTTGATCAAAATGGCGTGCCACCTGCCCACCATAGGTATGGACATCACAAAGGCAGCATCCCCGGCAATGGACAACAGTGTCCACTATCTACTTGGGTCGGTCACCCTCACACCCACACCTATAATCCCAGCGGAAAGTGGCCATACTAAGTCCATTGCAACAGGTGTGGCACAGGCAGCAGTGTGTGGCTGCCGGCTAGAAAGCAGCTCAGCCCGGGTCCATTCACCCATAGGCATGAAGTGATAGGCGCTCAAAAAAGTGAGAAGGGCCTGGCAAAAAAGCTCGTCTCCTAGTTAAGTTTAGTGTGCAAAACTTCCCAATGCCCTGGTGAAGAAAGTGTGGAACTTCGCGCCGTAACACAATGGGAAAGTCTACTCTGGAGGAGAGGTCTTCTGTGGACAGCACCAATACACCGTAAAAAAAAAAAAGGGTGATACCGCAAGAAAAAAAAATTGTGCGGTGGGTCCGAAGTTCGACCTGGTGGTTTTCTGACCAGCTCTATCGAACAAATTGAACCACCTGGCGGGGAACTGGAACGCCGGCAATGGCAGCTGGTTGGGTTCTTTGGGGAAGGAGACCAGACAGCGAGGTCATCAGTCTCATCGGATTAGGGAAGGATGTGGAAGGACGTCGGCCGTGCCCTTTCAGAGGAACCATCCCGTCATTTGCCTGGAGTGATTTCGGGAAATCACGGAAAACCTAAATCAGGATGGCCGGACGCGGGATTGAACCGTCGTCCTCCTGAATGCGAGTCCAGTGTCTAACCACTGCGCCACCTTGCTCGGTAATGGCAGCTGCTAAGCGGGAGCACATATTGGGAAACCCTCAACCGTGGGCTGCATTCCAATATCAATATGGAAGCAAAGCTGATCTTCATGATGAAAATTGGGAATAGGACCCACAGGAAGTCGGGACAAGGCATCAGCATTGCCATTTTTAGACATATGTCGAAAATGGATTTTCTAATTGTAGCAAGACTAGAACAGCATCCAGCGTTGTAGACGTTATGCTGCCTTTCAGGCAAGGGCTAAACAAGAAAACCAAGAGCTTATGGTCAGTAGTAAGGGGAAACTTGGACCCATAAAAGATACATGAAATGTCTGGAGGGCCTAAACAATGGCAAAAGCCTCTTTTTCCACCTGAAAGTGGAAGACATTTAGAGGCGAAAGCAACAGGTTGTTCAGAGCCTTAGGCATATCGGTGCACTAGGAGCATGCCGAGACCGTACCGTGAGGCATCAGTTGCCAAAACTGTGTGCTGATCCGGAGGGAACATAGCTAAGCGAGGTGCGGAGAGTAGTTTGTATTTCAACATTTGAAAAAGCATGTTTGCAATCCGGGCTCCAGCAAAAAGGTACACTCTTGCGTACCAAGAGTAGCGGGTGGGCCAATGAGGCCACCCCTCGGCAGGAATCTGTGGTAGTAGGCTATCTTCGGTAGGAAGGCCTGAAGCTCCTTCGCGGACGAAAGACGAGGCATACGTGTAACAGCGGAGATGTCGTCTGGCAGGGGGCGAACACCATCTCGTGGGACCTCGAACCTCAAACAATATAGGGTTGAAACAACTGAGATTTCACAAGGTGCAGACTGCAAGACAGAAAACAAAGTGCGCAAATTTTGCAAGTGATCGGCCGTGGAGGAGCCCTTGACAACAATATTATCCAGATAATTAATGCAGCTAAGGACAGGCGTAGTCAGTTGCTCTAAAAATCGTTAAAAAATAGCAGGTCGCTAGCTACACCAAAAGTAATGCTGTAATATTGAGAGACCAAAAATAGTATTCAAAACCAGAACTTGCCGAGACTCTTTGTCCACAGGAACCTACAGACATGCTTCAGACAAATTAATTTTAGAAAAACACTGGTCATTCAATATTTTCACTAACAGTTCCTCCTGGCGTGGCAGAGGATGTGTGTTCACGAACGACTGCTCGTTGGCTGTAGTAATGAAGTCGCCACAGAGGTGATGTTTCCCCCACGGCTTCCGAACTGTAACTAGCATAGATGACCATTCAATAGCCATAACAGGTTTCACCACCCCTAGAGATTTAAATCTGTCCAATTCTGCTTTCACGTGATTTTGTAGGGTGGCAGGAATCGGATGCAGACAACAAAAACAAGGCGAAGACATGAATTTCAAAGAAATACGAGCAGAAAAATTCGTAGCATGCCCTATACCTTCATAAAAAGTCTGAAAATTCCGTAAACAGTGTTTCAAAAAATGGTTCAAATGGCTCTGAGCACTATGGGACTCAACTGCTGAGGTCATTAGTCCCCTAGAACTTAGAACTAGTTAAACCTAACTAACCTAAGGACATCACAAACATCCATGCCCGAGGCAGGATTCGAACCTGCGACCGTAGCGGTCTTGCGGTTCCAGACTGCAGCGCCTTTAACCGCACGGCCACTTCGGCCGGCAACAGTGTTTCCAGTTGAGAATACGCTACCGGAATGGACACAATGTGAACTGCGTCAGAGATGGAAAATCTAAAATGCGTGAAATGCGTCCATCGCGAACAAGTTCTCAACACCGGCATCAGCAACCACGAAAAATCTGATGGAACGAACCACCGTCTTGTAAGAGGAAGATGACACGGCTAAGGCCGTGAAGATAGGCTGGGCAGGCCCTGATATGACTGGTTTGGTTTCGTTCGGCATCAGTAGAATTCAACAGACTCCGCTACGACCTGCATTCTTTTGCGATGGTAACTGGATAATAAACTGCCCGTGTTATCAAAAGTGAGAGCTGCTGGTTCTTGTACAGAGGCGAGCTGACAGTAATTGATACACCGTAGATGGAATCCACGAGAGAAATAAGGCCTCTCACAAATTAGAGGCTGTCACACCGAAAGCCAAAAAAATGCTGTCTGTTTTTTCGTAAGCTTCCCAATCCTCGGCTAAATCATCATACGGAGGAAAAATCGGTGGGTAGACCGGTGGAACGGTGCCCTGTCTATTACTGGAAGCCAGAAAAGTGGTCACTGAAGAAGTAAGCTGTAAAATCGGGGTTGTTAGCACGGTGTCCAAATGACTAAGCCTGATGAAACCGCAGTTATAGACAGCATACTTGGAAACCGTTCCAAACTCGTTACCAATCGTGAAGTAACAAAATAATACACAAAACCGGTTCAAGTAACACAAATATGGCTTTATTCATAAACCTCTGAACAATAACAGAAATAAACCTATCGCGCATCCACGTACAACAAGACAAAAGAATCATACAGAAGATACAGTACAAGCAGTACACAGAACAATTGACGTGAGCGGTACGAACTAAAAGAACTTATTGTGAGTCAGCGCTGGTGTGCGCGTATATGTAGACGAGAAAGGTCGGTAGACAGTGTGGCGGAAACCGTGCCGTGTGCACAGCACACTTCCTGCAGGTGGCCGGCCAGCGCTGATACAGTTGGCGGTTGATTGAAGCTACACTTGGCGCACCCACACTATACTCTGTTCATAATAAGAATAAACCTGATGTAAACAAACACAGACGCTATGATCGGTGAGAAACCGTAACACATGTACACTGATGTTGGTACGCTCTTGGAAGTGGGTCCTACTTGTGTATTAGATATAATACTTCTAAGTTACGTTAAAGGAACCTTTAATATATTATAATGTATTAACTGGCATCAATGTTTTACTTAATCACGCTTTAGCTATGAAACTTTTATTTCAAAAATCGTGTACAGTAAGTCTCTGTACTGTTGTGCTCTGACTGTCGCAATGCAGGACTGAATTTGACACAGTTGAGTCAAGTATTGACAGTGGTTGTAGAGCGTAGTAGACTGAAAATCATCTGCAGTTCTTGGAATACGGGTTTGAGTCTCGCCATGATCATCCTTTTTTTCGTTCAATTTGAAATATTTATATCTCGTAATTGTAAAAGCCATAATTTTCGTGAATAATGCACATCTTCTTTTTTATAAGTACATACTGCACGCGAAATTACTGTTTTCATTTCAAATATAAATTCGTATTTATCGATATTTTATGAAAGATTGTCAACGAAGGTTGCTTACATTAAGAAAACGTAACAATTTAATTTTTACGACAAAAATGAAATACTCCTTATTTGGACCATGTCCATTGTTTTGTACCACAGTTGCATTTTCACACGAACCAGACTGATAAGTATCGGAAGAACATGGAAAAGAATAATTTCCACAGTATACAAATGCTGCATTTTTACGTGTGCCGCTGTACCATTACAATATGAACCCAACAGA
This sequence comes from Schistocerca americana, assembly GCF_021461395.2. Lineage (NCBI taxonomy): Eukaryota > Metazoa > Arthropoda > Insecta > Orthoptera > Acrididae > Schistocerca > Schistocerca americana. Next base: position 197,952,830 of record NC_060126.1, on the reverse strand, counting down.
ACTAACCTGGAGCCAAGTTAAGGGATTTGGTCCGAGAAATAACAGGACTGCTGAGCTGCCAGACGTACTGCAACTAACACACGCAGATTTTCGTATGTCACTGCCCAACAGTGGCGGGCTATAGAATGGCACATCATAAAGGAAGATGAGAAAATACGGCGCCTGGGTGGCTTCGTGGATTCTGTTGTTGATAAAGTCGTTATCAACATGGTATATGACAGTTCAGGACTGAAATGTATTTCTCGAATTCGGATAAGGAAGGAGCTAAGAGATTACCAGACAACTGACTGTAATTAATACCTTCAGTGGTTTCAATTTTCAACAGTACGGTAAAATGAGTGGCGAAGCGTCCATTAAGGCTGACCCTACCCAAAAAAAATCCAAAATAATTCGTCCAAACGGAATTTAATCTCATCTGATCGCACACCAACAGCTTTGTTACCAATACCAGATCGGGATTCCTTGCTTGTTAACGGCTTGCGCAGCAGTAAGCCGGTGTTTGATTTGTTTCTACTTCTCGCCAGCAGGTGGATACCGATACACTCCAGAGTACAATGGCAAGTCATTCAGCAGTTCCCTAACAGGTAGCACTACATCGCATCGTCTAGCACGCCAGCAGCAAGCAAGGCAGAATGTGAAACCATTAACTCTTCATTTAAGTCTTTTAAATAAACACAAAGAATGAAAAGACATTCGTAAGTCATAGAAAATAAATGAGTGTATCACTGGATGTTGCTGCAAGATGACAAACAGCCTATGCACTTTTATTATTCCTCGCATTAAAATATAATAGCGTTATGTATTTCAAACGCTGGGAGTTCCGCAGCATGTCAGTATATTTCAGTGTGCCCCGTCACATGTCAGGCCTCATCATCTATTCTTTTTCTTTTTGCATTGTTTTGTCGAAAGGAAAACTAAGTTGTGTAAATTTTAAATCATTATCTCGTAACGCATGGTATTGCTTACTGGCTCTAGCTGCCATGGACTCGTTTATTTCATTCCAAGATCCAATGAACTTTTTAATTATAAACCCTGCATTCTTCTCATGTTAATTTTTGGAAGGTAAACGGATGAAAGAAGAATGCCAACGCCAAGTCTATTAAGTCTTAACGGGAAATTAGTAAGACGTTTCCAAACACAATTCAAAACCGTGGTTAAGTGGCAGCGATGTAAGCAACACACTTTTTATTTTTATGCGTACTATTTGGAATGGGCAGTTTTAAACGGCGGAAGTGGGTAGTGGGCATGAAGTGTCTTCAAAAATTTCCTTTCGAAAGCTATAAAGGGTGAATGTTGCATTTCCCATATTACAGCAGTTGTTAAATACAATCAGCTAGGTACAGTGAGAACTAAAAGTTTTATCCATTATGGATGAGGGACATTGCGACTGTTGCATTAATTTCAAGAAATAGCAAGAACTACCTATACTTTTTCAGAAGCAACAGGCCTGGGAGATTTGAAACATTTCGAGGTTTAATTGAAAAAGAACTATAATGAAGGGAGTTATTTCGATTATCTGCTTTTTAGCACAGCGAGAGTTAGCCATCGAGGTCACGACGAATCTGAGCTATCGATAAATACAGGGAATTATTTAGAACTTTTGGGTCTCTTGGCAGAAGAAGCACCATTTACGAAAGATCGTTTAACATCCGATAGACTATTTAAGGGCACTTCCTCTGACACACAGAATGAATTAATATCTTGTTTTACGGATGCTGTTAAAGAACAAATTTCAAGTGAAGTTAAAAATAATCCTTTTATATTAGTACAAGGCAACGGAACAACGGATGCCTCAACTGGAAGTCAAATGAGAGTAATTTTTCTTTTTGAAAATAACTAACCAGGAGAAATACAAGAGAGAGTCGAAGGGTCTTATGACCTACCCAAAGACCACAGTGCACTAGCCGTAGCCACTGTTTTGTTGTAAGCGCTAAGCAGTTGGAATGCTGGTAAAAAGAAATTAGCATCACGAACATACAACGGCTGCAGTGCAATGGCAGGGAAAAGTTACAGTGAGCATTCTATTGTGAAGCAAGTGTATTCTCATGCTCTCTTCATCCACTGCTACGCACATCTGTTGAACCTAGCCCTCCTCTGTGCCTGTAAAACAAAATGACACAAGTAATAGAAAATCTTAGAGATTTCACGCATTTTTGCATGTTCTGAGGGAAATGTGATTCAAACTACCAAGCTCTCATAAAACTATTATTCTTCACTGTGTAGACCTGAGAGCAGCATTTAATGATGTGATAAAACGATGAAGGGTGGGATGATAATTCTTTACATAAAGCAATTGGACTAAGTAGTATACTGGATGATCAGACTTTTCTTTTTCTACTGCAGCTGTACAGTTAGATTTTCCAGCATACACGTATCTTGTTTGACATATTGCAAAGTAAAACTGTGAACGTAAGACGCTGTAAGCTTCAAATTGAATTAAGGTTGTTGTCAGTTTTTGTGACCAGTGCTGATACTTCTCAATCAAGTAGCTCCTCAATTGGTCTCACAAGGGCTGAGTGCGCCCCGTTTGCCAACAGCACTTGGCAGACCCAGGCAATGACCCAGCCAATTGCTAGCCCAGCCCAACAGTGCTCAACTTCAGTGTTCAGTGACCTGATGGGAACCTGTGTTAACACTGTGGCAAACTCGCAGTTTTGTATTATGAAATAGGCACTGAACCACGCACATAGAATTTCTGCTTAAGTGGCTCCACCATCTTAATACACTTGTATACTGTATTTAGTAGCTCATCATCATGAGCTGATGGTGTTGGGCACACTGAACATTTGCTGTACCCGGGACACACGCTAAAGGATGCTGCCCCCAACTTGAATCTGTGAGTGGACACTGGCATCTACAGCCTACCTCTGGTGGTGAGACCATGCTGTAAACTCTGCACTACTGTCTGCATCCTGTGCAGAGCAGCTGGAGTTTACTCAGGCACACCACTTTGGCGTCCACGGCAGTGTCCTAGCAAAAATCAGTCGATGACCTGGTGGTCAGTGCCATTGTATGAGCTTACGCCTGCCATCTGCTGCCCCCTCACGCCGGTGCAGTGCTATGTAAGCAGCCACGACAAACAACAGCATCGAGAACCTGCTGAGGAAAACGCTGGAAAATGGTTCATTACACGTGGTTTACTGCCAAACTACGTGATGAAAGAGAAACTTTTTATGAATGTAAACAAAGTATGTTTTTTCTAGAGAAACTTTAAAACGACCATATAATTGTAAAAATGTGGCATTTATAATGTGTGCAAGATGACACGAAAAATTACTGCTTCCCCTGTTTTTCTCGTGAATATCAGCCCAGCACGTATACATCATCATTCTTAAAATAAAAGAATCTAATTTTATATATGAAGTTCTTGTGTACACCTTACAATATGTTCCTGGAAATAAGAAAAATGTTAATAGACATAGTATATTAGGAACGATTTGGGTTTATTTGCACTGTAAGTGACATAAAAATTTAAAATAAAAGTAAAGTTATAATAGAGGGAAACATTCCACGTAGGAAATATATATCTAAAAACAAAGATGATGTGACTTACCAAATGAAAGTGCTGGCAGGTCGACAGACACACAAAACAAACACAAACATACACACAAAATTCAAGATTCAAAATTCAAGATTCAAGCTTTCGCAACAAAGTGTTGCCTCATCAGGAAAGAGGGAAGGAGAGGGAAAGACGAAAGGATGTGGGTTTTAAGGGAGAGGGTAAGGAGTCATTCCAATCCCGGGAGCGGAAAGACTTACCTTAGGGGGGAAAAAGGACGGGTATACACTCGCAAACACACACATATCCATCCACACATATACAGACACAAGCAGACATATTTAAAGACAAAGAGTTTGGGCAGAGATGTCAGTCGAGGCAGAAGTGCAGAGGCAAAGATGTTGTTGAATGACAGGTGAGGTATGAGTGGCGGCAACTTGAAATTAGCGCAGATTGAGGCCTGGTGGGTAACGGGAAGAGAGGATATATTGAAGCGCAAGTTCCCATCTCCTGAGTTCTGATAGGTTGGTGTCAGTGGGAAGTATCCAGATAACCCGGACGGTGTAACACTGTGCCAAGATGTGCTGGCCGTGCAGCAAGGCATGTTTAGCCACGGGGTGATCCTCATTACCAACAAACACTGTCTGCCTGTGTCCATTCATGCGAATGGACAGTTTGTTGCTGGTCATTCCCACATAGAATGCGTCACAGTGTAGGCAGGTCAGTTGGTAGATCACGTGGGTTCTTTCACATGTGGCTCTGCCTTTGATCGTGTACACCTTCCGGGTTACAGGACTGGAGTAGGTGGTGGTGGGAGGGTGCATGGGACAGGTTTTACACCGGGGGCAGTTACAAGGGTAGGAGCCAGAGGGTAGGGAAGGTGGTTTGGGGATTTCATAGGGATGAACTAAGAGGTTACGAAGGTTAGGTGGATGGCGGAAAGACACTCTTGGTGGAGTGGGGAGGATTTCATGAAGGATGGATCTCATTTCTGGGCAGGATTTGAGGAAGTCTTATCCCTGCTGGAGAGCCACATTCAGAATCTGATCCAGTCCCGGAAAGTATCCTGTCACAAGTAGGGCACTTTTGTGGTTCTTCTGTGGGAGGTTCTGGGTTTGAGAGGATGAGGAAGTGGCTCTGGTTATTTGCTTCTGTACCAGGTCGGGAGGGTAGTTGCGGGATGCGAAAGCTGTTGTCAGGTTGTTGGTGTAATGCTTCAGGGATTCCGGACTGGAGCAGATTCGTTTGCCACGAAGACCTAGGCTGTAGGGAAGGGACCGTTTGATGTGGAATGGGTGGCAGCTGTCATAATGGAGGTACTGTTGCTTGTTGGTGGGTTTGATGTGGACGGACGTGTGAAGCTGGCCATTGGACAGATGGAGGTCAACGTCAAGGAAAGTGGCATGGGATTTGGAGTAGGACCAGGTGAATCTGATGGAACCAAAGGAGTTGAGGTTGGAGAGGAAATTTTGGAGTTCTTCTTCACTGTGAGTCCAGATCATGAAGATGTCATCAATAAATCTGTACCAAACTTTGGGTTGGCAGGCCTGGGTAACCAAGAAGGCTTCCTCTAAGCAACCCATGGATAGGTTGGCGTACGAAGGGGCCATCCTGGTACCCATGGCTGTTCCCTTTAATTGTTGGTATGTCTGGCCCTCAAAAGTGAAGAAGTTGTGGGTCAGGATGAAGCTGGCTAAGGTAATGAGGAAAGAGGTTTTAGGTAGGGTGGCAGGTGATCGGCGTGAAAGGAAGTGCTCCATTGCAGCAAGGCCCTGGACGGCGGGATATTTGTGTATAAGGAAGCGGCATCAATGGTTACAAGGATGGTTTCTGGGGGTAACGGATTGGGTAAGGATTCCAGGCGTTCGAGAAAGTGGTTGGTGTCTTTGATGAAGGATGGGAGACTGCACGTAATGGGTTGAAGGTGTTGATCTACGTAGGCAGAGATACGTTCTGTGAGGGCTTGGTAACCAGCTACAATGGGACGGGCAGGATGATTGGGTTTGTGAATTTTAGGAAGAAGGTAGAAGGTAGGGGTGCGGGGTGTCAGTGGGGTCAGGAGGTTGATGGAGTCAGGTGAAAGGTTTTGTAGGGGGCCTAAGGTTCTGAGGATTCCCTGAAGCTCCGCCTGGACATCAGGAATGGGATTACCTTGGCAAACTTTGTATGTGGTGTTGTCTGAAAGCTGACACAGTCCCTCAGTCACACACTCCCGACGATCAAGTACCACGGTCGTGGAACCCTTGTCCGCCGGAAGAATGATGATGGACCGGTCGGCCTTCAGATCACGGATAGCCTGGGCTTCAGCAGTGGTGATGTTGGGAGTAGGATTAAGGTTTTTTAAGAAGGATTGAGAGGCAAGGCTGGAAGTCAGAAATTCCTGGAAGGTTTGGAGAGGGTGATTTTGAGGAAGAGGAGGTGGGTCCCGCTGTGACGGAGGACGGAACTGTTCCAGGCAGGGTTCAATTTGGATAGTGTCTTGGGGAGTTGGATCATTAGGGGTAGGATTAGGATCATTTTTCTTCGTGGCAGAGTGATACTTCCAGCAGAGAGTACGAGTGTAGGACAGTAAATCTTTGACGAGGGCTGTTTGGTTGAATCTGGGAGTGGGGCTGAAGGTGAGGCCTTTGGATAGGACAGAGGTTTCAGATTGGGAGAGAGGTTTGGAGGAAAGGTTAACTACTGAATTAGGGTGTTGTGGTGCCAGATTGTGTTGCTTGGAATTTTGAGGTTTTGGAGGGAGTGGAGCTGGAAGTGGGAGACTGAGTAGATGGGAGAGACTGGGTTTGTGTGCAATGAGAGGTGGTTGAGGTTTGCTGGAAAGGTTGTGAAGGGTGAGTGAGTTGCCTTTCCGGAGGTGGGAAACCAGGAGATTGGATAGTTTTTTGAGGTGAAGGGTGGCATGCTGCTCTAATTTGCGATTGGCCTGTAGGAGGATGCTCTGAATAGCCGGTGTGGATGTGGGAGAGGAAAGATTGAGGACTTTTATTAAGGATAGGAGTTGACGGGTGTGTTCAGTGGCTGAGTTGATGTGTAGGTGAAGGATTAGGTGGGTGAGGGCAATGGATTGTTCAGTTTGGAACTGGTATAGGGACTGATGGAAAGAAGGGTTGCAGCCAGAGATGGGAACTTTAAGTGTGAGGCCTTTGGGGGTTATGCCAAATGTCAGACAAGCCTGAGAAAATTAAATATGCGAGCGTAATCTGGCTAGGGTGAAGGCATGTTTGCGGAGGGAATGTAAATAAAACTTAATGGGGTCGTTGTGTGGGTGTTGTGAGGGTGACATGGTATTAGAAGGTGGAAAGTGTAACATGAGGTTGAAATGAAAATCAAAGATAAAAATATATGGGGTGAGATAAGGGTGAACTAGAAAATAACTGGAGATCTAGTATGAAAAAATGCGAAAAAGTGTTGGTTAAGTTGATCCTGTGGTGAACTTGGGTTGGTAGACAGCGATGTGCATGAAGGTTAGGTGGTTGTGTTGCCGCTAAAACACGTTAAAGGACGGAGAAATTCGGGAAAATTTCGAAAAAACTTGTAAATGTATTAAAAGGCGTGGTGTTGTGGTGAAAGATTACGAAAATGGGGCTAACAATTGTAAATAATGACGTTAAAACCTGTGGAGAGCGGCTAAAAATGATCAGTGATGTACGAAAAACGGAAGTGGAAATAAAGTAAAAGTTATTAGAACTAGCCGAAATGGTTGTTTAATACGTGAAAGCAGCTGTTATTGAACTAGAAACGGTGGAGCGAAAGCTTGAATTTTGTGTGTATGTTTGTGTTTGTTTGTGTGTCTGTCGACCTGCCAGCACTTTCATTTGGTAAGTCACATCATCTTTGTTTTTAGATATATAAAATAAAAGTAAGTTTGAACACAGGAACTTTAACCAATGGCCCTCGGTTTACCATTCTGCGCTCTTTCCGTTGTGCCAACTGCCTCTTGGAAATTACGTTAACATAAATGACTCATGCCTCACCTGCTCCTCACCAAAAATGGTATTATTTTCTAAGTTCCTGGTCATCCGAAGAAGGAAAAAAAACTTACTGAATGATTGTGACTGATGATATATATTTTTAAAAGAATTACTTATTTTTCTATTCTATCCTCTCAATTCAACAATAATTTTCATAAAGAAGACAGGATCATGGTCTTTTATGAATAACAACATTGATGTGTAACAAATTAGCTTATAGTTCTTTATCACTAAAAATATGCTTTTCAAAGTTATTTACCATGCAAGAAAAATATTGCTTGTATAAGCAGAGATGCATTTTATCACTAACAATATGTTTAATTTTACAAAGTTGTATACAAAAAAAATTTGCTTAAGAGATTGCTTATGTGCAGGAATGCATTTAAAAAACCACTATATATGTATGAGAGAGTGCAGCTTTCTTACTTAGCCGATGTCTTTCTTGCTGTTTCAGAATCCATTCCATATAATCCAGGATCATTCTTCATGGGTTCAGAGGGATGGCATGTGGAACACCATCCTGGATATCTACAAAGATGATGACGGTATGTATTCTCTCTCTCTCTCTCTCTCTCTCTCTCTCTCTCTCTCTCTCTCTCTCTCTCTCTCTCTCTCTCCCCCCCCCCCCCCCAAACTCTCCCCCCTGCGGGTCCGGGGTAAGAATAGGCCTGAGGTGTTCCTGCCTGTCGTAAGAGGCGACTAAAAGGAGTTTCAACCGTTTCGGCCTTCCATGTGATGGTCCCCCTTGGGGTTTGACCTCCATTTTTCAAAATTCTACAGAAGTACGAGCCTTTTGGGGAAGAACGCCTTACGTGGTGTACCACTGGTCCTCAGTCCACTAAGACCTTGGCACTCAGCATTGTAACGGCGTTGTCACCATACCCACTATTCCTCAAATTGGGCCTAAACGCCTAATGGGTTGTACAAGTTACACCCATAGTGCGTCCCCGTCTGCACCTACGATCATGATGGACTTTCCATGGCACCCAAAATCCAGCACGGTAGCCAGCCCGTTGTGGTGGGGTTGTCATGTACCCTCTAGGTTGTAGCCCCCTGACAACACAGGGATTGTACTGCCGATACCTGAGCTGCACCCTCCCCATGTCGGTCAAGGAGTAGATGCCCGTCTCCTTGGGGCATCAGGACTCCCGGCAATGGTCATCCTGCCAGGTGGCCCTTGCTGAGGCTGGGTGGCGCCTGTGGGGAGAGCCCCTGGTCGGAGTGGGTGGTATCGGGGCGGACGTTTCGCAGATGAAACGTCAACACGTATCAGGTCGCTCTGCGGCCGAGTCTTTCAAAAGGAAAGGTACTGTCTCTGGTTCTGGTTCTCCTGCCCTTTCCCCCTTGGCCACTCCCTGGGAGGAGGGACAGGCCCGCCGCTTGGGGCGAAGTACTTCCCCCGCTATTTGGTCTGTTCTCGAACCGATGGGGGGACGTTCGCCACCTCCAAGCCCATGTTCTTTGTTCAGCACATTGAGAACATCTTCGGGGAAATCGAGGCTCTCAGTAAGATGCGTTCGGGGTCTGTTCATATAAAGACCACCTCCGCCACACAGTCGGCGGCGCTCCAGGCTTGTGACCGCCTAGGGGACATCCCAGTGTCCATTGTCCCGCATCTGGCACTGAATAGGACGCAGGGGGCTATTTTTCATCGGGACCTCCTGCTGCAATCTGATGAGGAGCTCAGGGCCAACCTGGAGCGCCGAGGCGTGCATTTCGTCCGGCGTGTCCAGCACGGCCCCAAAGACCGTCGCATCGACACTGGGGCCTTTATCCTCGCCTTCGAGGGGGCGTTATCCCGGAGAAGGTAAAGGTGATGTGCTACCGGTGCGATGTGCGACCTTACATCCCGCCTCCTATGCGCTGCTTTCGGTGTTTGCGCTTTGGGCACATGACGTCACGGTGTGAGACTGAGCCCCTTTGTGGCGATTATGGAAGTCCTCTTCATGAGGAACATACATGCACCCCACCACCTCGGTGCGTTAATTGTCCTGGCATCCACTCGCCTGGATCCTAAGACTGCCCCGCGTATCAGAAGGAGAAGAAGATTCAAGAACTCAAAACTTTGGATCGTCTCTCTTATTCTGAGGCCAGGAAGAAGTATGACTGCCTCCATCCCGTGACGTTGACCACTTCGTTTGCCTCAGTCGTGTCCACTCCTTCCACGGTATCCTCACCCCTATCCTGTCCCCCCTCCACCTCCTCCCCCCATCTGGGGTCTATGCCTCCCCCTCCCAAATCCCTCCCTTCCAAATCCTTCTACCCTGCGGCCCCTGCCCCCTCTGCCCCAGGGGCCACCCTTCCTCCTCCTCCTCCTCCTCACCCCCCCCCCCCCCGCCGCCTGAGAAGCGATCCTCTTCTCAGGCGTCCATCGGGGAAACATTCCGGGGCCCAGCTTCCGAGGTCCGGCGTTCCAAAACGGACCCCACGCGTGAGGACCTTCTTCGGGTCCAGCCCACCATCCCTGTGCCTCCTCGGACTTCCAAGAAAGCCTCCAAGAAGAAGTCTCTATCCCCCTCTCCACCCCGGCGCGTTTCGTCTGACGTTCCATCCGTGAGTCGCTGCTCCCGGCCGTCCTCAGTTTCGCCGGGACGCTCTGCTGCCAGGCGCTCAGCTGGCCTCTCGTCGGCAAATGATGCTGCCCCTCCTACACAACCCGGGACAGCGGCCGCAGCTGGCGACGATTCGATGGAACAGGATCCGCCTCCCGCCGGTTGTAGCGTTGTTCCCTCGAAACCAGCTCTTCCCCCGTCTCGTTCCCCGTCTTTTGACTAGCGATGGCCTTGTTACACTGGAACATAAGAGGTATTCGATCTAATCGGGAGGAATTACAACTGCTCCTCCGCCTGCACTGTTCGCTTGTCCTTGGTCTCCAGGAAACCAAGTTGCGCCCGACTGACCGTATTGCCTTTACCCACTATACCTCGGAGCGGTATGACCTCACCCCTTTGGACGGTATCCCAGCTCATGGTGGGGTCATGTTGCTCGTTTGGGACGATGTCTATTACCATCCCATCTCATTCACCACCCCACTCCAAGCAATAGCTGTCTGTATTACTCTTTCTGCTTTTACTTTTTCAGTTTGTACCATCTACACTCCATCGTCATCCGCAGTTAATCGGGTTGACATGATGCACCTGATTGTTCAGCTTCCTCCGCCGTTTTTATTGTTTGGCGACTTCAATGCCCATCATCCCCTTTGGGGCTCTCCTGCATCCTGTCAAAGAGGCTCACTCTTGGCGGATGTCTTCAACCATCTCAATCTTGTCTGTCTCAATACTGGCGCCCCGACTTTCCTCTCGGACTCTACTCATACCTACTCCCACTTGGACCTCTCGATCTGTTCTGCCACTCTTGCCCGTCGGTTTGAGTGGTATGTCCTTTCTGAGACCTATTCGAGCGACCACTTCCCCTGTGTCGTTCGTCTCCTGCACCACACCCCATCCCCACGTCGTTCGAGCTGGAACATACCGAAAGCTGACTGGGGACTTCACTCCTCCCTGGCGACCTTTCCAGACCACGATTTTCCCAGTTGTGACAGTCAGGTCGAATACCTCACAGCTGTTATCATCAATGCTGCCGAATGTTCCATTCCTCGTACTACCTCTTCTTCACGTCGCGTTTCCGTCACCTGGTGGAATGAGGCTTGTAGAGACGCTATCCGTGCTCGACGACGTGCTTTACGCACCTTTCGCCGCCATCCTACGTTGGCGAATTGTATTGGATACAAACGACTCCGAGCGCAATGCCGTAGAGTCATCAAAGACAGCAAAAAAGCTTGTTGGGTCTCTTTCACCAGCTCCTTTAACAGTTTTACTCCCTCTTCTGTCGTTTGGGGTGGCCTGCGCCGGCTGTCGGGCATTAAGGCCCACTCCTCGGTACCTGGCCTGACCTCAGGTAATGAGGTCCTTGTTGATCCTGTGGATGTCTCCAACGCCTTCGCCCGGTTTTTCGTGGAGGTTTCAAGCTCCGCCCATTACCACCCTGCCTTCCTTCCCAGGAAAGAGGCAGAAGAGGCTCGGCAACCTTCCTTCCACTCGCTGAATCTGGAAACTTATAATGCCCCCTTTACTATGCGGGAACTCGAACGTGCGCTTGCACTGTCCCGATCCTCTGCTCCGGGGCCAGATGCCATTCACGTTCAGATGCTGGAACACCTTTCTCCGGCGGGCAAAAGCTTCCTTCTTCGTACCTACAATCGCGTCTGGACCGAAGGTCGGGTCCCCATGCGTTGGCGTGACGCCGTTGTTGTTCCTATACCCAAACCCGGGAAGGATAGACACCTTCCTTCTAGTTACCGCCTCATTTCTCTTACAAGCTGTGTCTGTAAGGTGATGGAGTGCATGGTTAATGCTCGGTTAGTCTGGATTCTTGAATCTCGACGGCTACTTACCAATGTCCAATGCGGCTTTTGTTGCCGCCACTCCGCTGTTGACCACCTTATGACCTTGTCGACATTCATCTTGAACAACTTTTTGCGAAGGCGCCAAACGGTAGCCGTGTTCTTCGATTTGGAGAAGGCTTATGATACCTGCTGGAGAGGAGGTATCCTCCGCACTATGCACAGGTGGGGCCTACGCGGTCGCCTGCCCCTTTTTATTGATTCCTTTTTAACGGATCTAAAGTTTAGGGTACGTGTGGGTTCCGTATTGTCCGACGTCTTCCTCTAGGAGAACGGAGTGCCTCAGGGCTCCGTCTTGAGCGTAGCCCTTTTTGCCATCGCGATCAATCCAATTATGGATTGCATTCCACCTAATGTCTCAGGCTCTCTCTTTGTCGATGACTTCGCGATCTACTGCAGTGCCCAGAGAACATGCCTCCTGGAGCGCTGCTTTCAGCGTTGTCTAGACAGCCTATACTCATGGAGCGTGGCAAATGGCTTCCGGTTCTCTGAAGAGAAGATGGTTTGTATCAACTTTTGGCGATATAAAGCGTTCCTTCCGCCATCCTTACATCTCGGTCCCGTTGTTCTCCCATTCGTGGAAACAACTAAGTTTCTAGGGCTCACATTGGACAGGAAACTTTGTTGGTCTCTGCATGTCTCTTATTTGGCGGCCCGTTGTACACGTTCCCTTAATGTCCTCAGAGTTCTTAGTGGTTCATCTTGGGAAGCGGATCGCACTGTCCTGCTTCGCTTGTATCGGTCCATAGTTCGATCAAAGCTGGATTATGGGAGCTTCGTCTACTCGTCTGCTCGGCCATCCCTCTTACGCCGTCTCAATTCCATCCACCATCGGGGGTTACGTCTTGCGACCGGAGCCTTCTACACTAGTCCTGTCGAGAGTCTTTACGCTGAAGCTGCCGAATTACCATTGACCTACTGGCGTGACATACTGCTGTGTCGGTATGCCTGCCGGCTGTTGTCAATGCCCGACCACCCCTCTTATCAGTCCTTCTTCACCGATTCTCTCGACCGTCAGTATGGGTTGTATGTGTCTGCCCTGCTGCCCCCCGGAGTCTGCTTCCGTCGCCTGCTTCGACAATTGGATTTTGCCCTCCCTACCACCTTCAGAGAAGGTGAGAGCCCGACACCACCTTGGCTCCAGGCTCCGGTTCATATTTATCTCGACCTCAGCTCACTCACTCCCGAAGGAGGGTACTCAGGCTGCAGTGTATTGCTCACAGTTTGTCGGACTTCGTGCTCGACTTGCCGGTCACACCTTTATTTACACCGATGGCTCCAAAACTGACGATGGTGTCGGCTGTGCCTTTGTCGTCAGAGCTGCCACCTTTAAATACCGGCTCCTCGACCAATGTTCGAGCTTTACGGCCGAGCTTTTTGCTCTCCATCAGGCCGTTCAGTATGCCCGCCGCCACCACCATTCATCGTATATACTCTGCTCTGATTCACTCGGTGCTCTTCAGAGCCTTGGAGCTCCCTATCCGATCCATCCCTTGGTTCAACGGATCCAGCAGTCCCTCCATTCTTTCGCTGATAATGGTTCTCCTGTCAGCTTTCTGTGGGTTCCCGGACATGTAGGAGTGCCTGGGAATGAGGCTGTAGATGCTGCAGCCAAGGCTGCAGTCCTCCTGCCTCGGCCAGCCTCCCATTGTGTCCCGTCATCTGACGTTCGTGGGGTTGTTTGTAAGAGGCTTGTGTCATTGTGGTGGGATGCTTGGTCATCCCTCCAAGGAAACAAGCTCCGGGCAGTTAAACCGCTCCCATCTGCTTGGACAACCTCCTCCCGACCATCTCGGCGAGAGGAGGTCCTTCTGACCAGGTTGCGGATTGGGCATTGCCGGTTTAGCCACCGCTACCTGCTCTCAGGTGACCCAGCCCCGCAGTGCCCTTGTGGTCAGGCATTAAGAGTGCACCATGTTTTATTGTCGTGTCCCCGCTTTAGTCAATCTCGTGTTGTCCTGTCCCTGCCATCTACTTTACCAGATATTTTAGCTGATGACGCTCGAGCAGCTGCTCGTGTTCTGCGTTTTATAACTTTGACTGGCTTGTCCAAAGACATCTAACTTTTTTACTTATTTTATCTGCATCTTTGTCAGGACTTTCTGGTGTCCCCCCCTCCCCTTGAGTTTTACTAGATTCCATGTGCTCTAACAACTGTGACTGGGCGCTAATGACCTCAGTAGTTGAGCGCCCTTAAACCTCACCAGAAAAAAAAATAATCCCCCAACTCTCTCTCCCCCCCCACTCTCTCTCCCCCCCCACTCTCTCTCCCCCCCACTCTCTCTCCCCCCCACTCTCTCTCCCCCCCACTCTCTCTCCCCCCACTCTCTCTCCCCCCCACTCTCTCTCCCCCCCACTCTCTCTCCCCCCCACTCTCTCTCCCCCCCACTCTCTCTCCCCCCCACTCTCTCTCCCCCCCACTCTCTCTCCCCCCCACTCTCTCTCCCCCCCCACTCTCTCTCTCCCCCCCACTCTCTCTCTCCCCCCCACTCTCTCTCTCCCCCCCACTCTCTCTCTCCCCCCCCACTCTCTCTCCCCCCCCACTCTCTCTCCCCCCCCACTCTCTCTCCCCCCCACTCTCTCTCCCCCCCCACTCTCTCTCCCCCCCCACTCTCTCTCCCCCCCCACTCTCTCTCCCCCCCCACTCTCTCTCCCCCCCCACTCTCTCTCTCCCCCCCACTCTCTCTCTCCCCCCCACTCTCTCTCTCCCCCCCACTCTCTCTCTCCCCCCCACTCTCTCTCTCCCCCCCACTCTCTCTCTCCCCCCCACTCTCTCTCTCCCCCCCACTCTCTCTCTCCCCCCCACTCTCTCTCTCCCCCCCACTCTCTCTCTCCCCCCCACTCTCTCTCTCCCCCCCACTCTCTCTCTCCCCCCCACTCTCTCTCTCCCCCCCACTCTCTCTCTCCCCCCCACTCTCTCTCTCCCCCCCACTCTCTCTCTCCCCCCCACTCTCTCTCTCCCCCCCACTCTCTCTCTCCCCCCCACTCTCTCTCTCCCCCCCACTCTCTCTCTCTCCCCCCCACTCTCTCCCCCCCCCACCCACTCTCTCTCTCTCCCCCCCACTCTCTCTCTCTCCCCCCCACTCTCTCTCTCTCCCCCCCACTCTCTCTCTCTCCCCCCCACTCTCTCTCCCCCTCCCCCCCACTCTCTCTCCCCCTCCCCCCCACTCTCTCTCTCCCTCCCCCCCACTCTCTCTCTCCCTCCCTCCCCCCCACTCTCTCTCTCCCTCCCTCCCCCCCACTCTCTCTCTCCCTCCCTCCCCCCCACTCTCTCTCTCCCTCCCTCCCCCCCACTCTCTCTCTCCCTCCCTCCCCCCCACTCTCTCTCTCCCTCCCTCCCCCCCACTCTCTCTCTCCCTCCCTCCCCCCCACTCTCTCTCTCCCTCCCTCCCCCCCACTCTCTCTCTCCCTCCCTCCCCCCCACTCTCTCTCTCCCTCCCTCCCCCCCACTCTCTCTCTCCCTCCCTCCCCCCCACTCTCTCTCTCCCTCCCTCCCCCCCACTCTCTCTCTCCCTCCCTCCCCCCCACTCTCTCTCTCCCTCCCTCCCCCCCACTCTCTCCCTCCCTCCCCCCCACTCTCTCCCTCCCTCCCCCCCACTCTCTCCCTCCCTCCCCCCCACTCTCTCCCTCCCTCCCCCCCACTCTCTCCCTCCCTCCCCCCCACTCTCTCCCTCCCTCCCCCCCACTCTCTCCCTCCCTCCCCCCCACTCTCTCCCTCCCTCCCCCCCACTCTCTCCCTCCCTCCCCCCCACTCTCTCCCTCCCTCCCCCCCACTCTCTCCCTCCCTCCCCCCCACTCTCTCCCTCCCTCCCCCCCACTCTCTCTCCCCCCCACTCTCCCTCCCCCCACTCTCCCTCCCCCCACTCTCTCTCCCCCCCACTCTCTCTCCCCCCCACTCTCTCTCCCCCCCACTCTCTCTCCCCCCCACTCTCTCTCCCCCCCACTCTCTCTCCCCCCCACTCTCTCTCCCCCCACTCTCTCTCCCCCCCCCCACTCTCTCTCCCCCCCCACTCTCTCTCCCCCCCCCCCCCCACTCTCTCTCCCCCCCCACTCTCTCTCCCCCCCCACTCTCTCTCCCCCCCACTCTCTCTCCCCCCCACTCTCTCTCCCCCCCACTCTCTCTCCCCCCCACTCTCTCTCCCCCCCACTCTCTCTCCCCCCCACTCTCTCTCCCCCCCACTCTCTCTCCCCCCCACTCTCTCTCCCCCCCACTCTCTCTCCCCCCCACTCTCTCTCCCCCCACTCTCTCTCCCCCCCACTCTCTCTCCCCCCCACTCTCTCTCCCCCCACTCTCTCTCCCCCCCACTCTCTCTCCCCCCCACTCTCTCTCCCCCCCACTGTCTCTCCCGCCCACTCTCTCTCCCGCCCACTCTCTCTCCCGCCCACTCTCTCTCCCGCCCACTATCTCTCCCGCCCACTCTCTCTCCCGCCCACTCTCTCTCCCGCCCACTCTCTCTCCCGCCCACTCTCTCTCCCCCCCCACTCTCTCTCCCCCCCCCACTCTCTCTCCCCCCCCACTCTCTCTCCCCCCCCACTCTCTCTCCCCCCCACTCTCTCTCCCCCCCACTCTCTCTCCCCCCCACTCTCTCTCCCCCCCACTCTCTCTCCCCCCCACTCTCTCTCCCCCCCACTCTCTCTCCCCCCCACTCTCTCTCCCCCCCCACTCTCTCTCCCCCCCACTCTCTCTCCCGCCCACTCTCTCTCCCCCCCCACTCTCTCTCCCCCCCCACTCTCTCTCCCCCCCCACTCTCTCTCCCCCCCCACTCTCTCTCCCCCCCCACTCTCTCTCCCCCCCACTCTCTCTCCCGCCCACTCTCTCTCCCGCCCACTCTCTCTCCCCCCCCCACTCTCTCTCCCCCCCACTCTCTCTCCCCCCCACTCTCTCTCCCCCCCACTCTCTCTCCCCCCCACTCTCTCTCCCCCCCCACTCTCTCTCCCCCCACTCTCTCTCCCCCCCACTCTCTCTCCCCCCCCACTCTCTCTCCCCCCCCACTCTCTCTCCCCCCCACTCTCTCTCCCCCCCCACTCTCTCTCTCTCCCCCCCCCCACTCTCTCTCTCTCCCCCCCCCCCACTCTCTCTCTCTCCCCCCCCCCACTCTCTCTCTCTCCCCCCCCCCACTCTCTCTCTCTCCCCCCCACTCTCTCTCTGGGAATGGTCTTGGTGAATCCAGAGTTCCTGAGCTGGGGCTGGTAAGTGCTGCAAGTCATCTGTCACTGGAAGCTCTGGACATGGTACAGCGACCACCATGAGGCGCAGTGGTGGTAATGTCGTGTGTCATAGGTAGTGGGGATCTTGGCTTGTCCCCGTTTATTACGAGGATGGTAAAAACCTCTCTAAGAAAAGTCCTCGATCTCAAGGTGTGCTGTGTGCTGATGGGATGCATGGCTATCGATGTGGAACAGTTTTTAGCAGGCAACCTCAGGGGTACCTGGTGCTTACCTATGTAAGCAGGAGGACTTTAATTTCCCTAGCTGCTTGTAGGACTGGGATGGATCCCTCAAAATCCTTTCTTCTTCCCAGCAGAGAGGGTGGGCCACTAAAAACACCCAATTGAACAAGTGGACTCGTGTCACCAGTCCTCTAGACTTGGAGATCATGCAGAGTCTTTGTAATGAAAAGAGGGCAGCTTTGAGGTAGTGTCACCTTTGTACACAAACAAAGGTTTAGAGGGCATTAATGGTACTTTAAAATCTGTCAAGCACTTGCAAAATGGGACCAGTTTTAATCTGCCAGTAAGTTTCAAAATGGGACCTTCGTGGTAGAAACAAGTTACTCCCAACAAGTGAACAACAGCCAGAAAGCTTAACGCCTCAGGAAGTATGCCATTGAAAGTGAACTGCACAACACCCTTGAACTACAGCAAAGATGTTGTGACTTGTGGGGATCCAGTTGACATTACCCAAAAAGAATTGAATGCTGAGTTGTTACAGGAAGAAATTGTTGATGTAAAAAAATATAATGAAAACGGTGGATGATGATCTTGTGAAATCAGATTCGCTTACACTGACTGTCGGCAGCACAAAACTCTCAGTGTGTGTTAAGGCAGGTTTCTTTCACCTCAGTGTGCAGCCTTATTTTCCCAATCCTATGTGCTGTTTTAAGCTCTTTGGGCACACCACCTTAGGATGCAAGGGAGAAGTCACCTGTGGCAAATGTGGTAAGATTGCCCATGAAGGAGTTGGTTGTTCATCTCCTCCAAAGTGTGTAAACTGCTCTGGCGATCACCCTGTCTGGAGTAGGGACTGCAGTGTCTCCCATGAAGAAAGGAAGATACAGGAGATCAAAACAACTAAGTGTATCTTATATTCAGAGGCAAAAATGGTCAATAAGGCTATACAGCCCCTGAAATTCACTACCTCCTTTGTGTCTGTTCTTAAACAACCAGTTCAGAAGGCCAATGCTGCTACACAAATGGAAAGTGCTTGTGTACAAAAGGATAGTGCTTGTGTTATCACTAGTACCTATGTTTGTCAATGCACTTGTGCTGCTGCAGTTCCTTCAATGCCCATACCTCCTCCCAAAACATAAGAAGAGGCCATGGTTGCCAAAGTTGCAGAGGTCCCTGCCTCTGCAAGGGTTTCAGACTGGTCCACCATCCAGAGTTGCCACTACTACATGGTTGGCTGTGGCTCTGAAATACCCCAAGGAAAAAAAAAACAAAACAAAGGCTAAAGTAAAGAATCAGCTGCCAATAGAGATGGGAAGCGAGCATTCTGATGATGATGTCGAGATCACTGTCTATGACACCTCTCAAGACACAACCACGGAGCTGATGGACCTTAATGTTGACGGGGTGCACATCTCGCCTCAACAATGACCACCCATCCACTATGGGCTCACCTCCACAGTGGAAAGACATGGTGAAAGTGCAATCCCCCTGTTCCATATTACAGTGGGTCATTAATGGGTCCAGCACTTGTGTGTAGGAACTGACTCTGTTAATACAGGAACACCCCCTTTGCATGTGTTTGCAGGAAACACATTTTGAAGCATGTGATTTCCCAGTACTACAGAGCTATACACTCCATAAGGATGATCTCATTGAGGAAAGAGCAAAGGAAGAGGTCACTATCTTTATCAATAATGTTCTCTCCCTAGTTATTGACCTGCAAGCAGTTGCAGTTGAATTTCATGTGTGTCAGAGAGGGCCACTGCTCGCTATATTTACCTCTGCATGATACAATTGACCCTGAGGCTCTAACAGATCTTATAGAACAACTCTCCTGAACATTCCTTTTTCTGGGAGACTTCAATGCCAATTATCTATTCCAGATCTCGAGCTATATTTATCGTAGGGGTTGAGCTGTGGAGAACTTCATGATGTCTTGGGAGCTGTGCATTCTGAATACAGCACTCTTACTCACATCTCAGCTTCTACTGGCTCATACTCAGCCATCAGCCCCTCTTTCTGTTCTCCTGCCCTTGAAGACTCAACCTAGCAGGAAACAACTGATGACCTTCGTTCCAGTGACCACTTCCCACTGTGGATCCACCACTGGGTGGTGGATGCTTGACCAGAAGCCATGAAAATGGATGGTCAGCAGGCTGTTTCAGAACACCCTGACAGCATCTAGGAATGTCCTACATGTCCTCAGTGGTACTTACTGGGGAGCAGATCGGACAACGCTCCTTCGTTTGTACTGGGCCCTTGTCCGTTCGAAACTAGATTATGGGTGTTTCATTTATGCATCTGCACATCTGTCCATCTTACATGATCTCAGTATAATCCACCATCGTTGTATCCATTTGGCCACTGGCACCTTGTACACTAGCTTGGTTGAGTGTCTGTATGGCAAAGATCCCAAACTACCGCTGTCATACCACCGTGACTTTCTCCTCAGCAGATATGCATGCCATTCATCTGCCATGCTTTGCCACCCATCCCATGCCTCCTTTGATGACTACTTTGATTGCCAGTATGGGGTGTGACTCCTGGAGTTCACTGTCAGTTCTTGCTCCAGCAGCTTAATGTCACACTTCATGCTACTTTCCCAATGTATGTGAACCCGTCATTACTTTGGCTTCATGTGGCAGCCCATGTTCACCTTGGTCTTCATTCCCTCCCTAAGCATGCTACTCCAGCCTCCCCTTATCAACTTCAATTTCATGACCTTCACATGGAATTTCGCAATAGTACCTTTGTGTACACTGCTGGCTCTCAGACTGACCATGGTGTTGGGTGTGCCTTCGTCATTGATACCAACATTTTTTGGTATTGGCTTCCGAATCACTGCTCATTATTTACAGCAGAGCTCTTCGCCCTGTATCAGGCCGCGCAGTGTGTCCAGAGACACGGACTTTCAATTGTCACCTGTTACGACTCTCAGTGCCATTCAGAGCCTCTGTGTGCTGTATGCCGTCCATCCCTTAGTGCAACAGGTCCAAGAAAGCTGTCACTTGCTCTCTCTTCATGGAACCACTATGATGTTTATCTGGGTCTGTGGTCATTTCGGTCTGATGGGAAACGAGGCTGCTGATGCTGCTGTCAGAGCTGCAGCCTTGGTACCTCGGTCCACTAGTTCTTCAATTCCCTTCATGGGAAAAGCTCCGGGACATAAAACCTGTCCTAGCATCTTGGACAACCTCTAGCTAGGTTGCCTATTGTGTACTATCTTTTTAGCTATCGTCATTTCTTAAGTGGTGCTCGCCCACCCTTTTGTGCTCATTGCCCTCAACATTTGATGATGGTTTGCCATTTCTTGATGGAGTGCACTGTTTTTAACCACTTGTGTTCTAATTTATGTTTACTGTCAGAGTTATTGGCCATTTTAGTGAATGACACACGGGCTGACGATCGCGTTTTACTTTTCATCCTTCATAACAATATGGTGAAGAACATTTAATCTTGAGTTCAGGATCTATGTTTCTCTATGGCGTATTTTATGGACCTTTCTCTAAGTACTCATTTTTAGCTGTCTTTCCTTCCATCAATTGGGCTTAACATGTAGTAGCTTTTAACTCCTTTCTTCATCTTTGTGTTCTATGGTTCTGACATGTGCACATGTGACCCTCATTGTTTTTGTGTACTAAAACAAAACAGCACTAAGGATTCCTGTAAAATGCTCTTTGTTTGTTTTTGGATAACTTTGCACTCTGGTACATTTCCTCCAATCTTACAATGACAATAAAGCAACAACAGGTGAGGTTGGAAGCCTGTGCCAATAAAAATGGTTTTAGTTTCTCACAAGAGAAGACTATTTGCATCAGTTTGAACTGTGCTCATCAGAGTTTTAATCAACCAGAGCTTACAGTGGGGGGACAACATTTTGCATTTTAAGGTCATGATGTGCACTTCAAGGTTACTACTTGACTCAAAATTAACCAGGCTTCCTCACCGGAAAGACCTGCAAACAAAGGGTTTCATATCATTGACTATTTTTAAATGCCTCAGTGGAAAGTTGTGGGGTGGTTACAGGTCTTGGAAATTGCCTGGGGCCTGTCTGACCAGACCAGCCTAGTCGAGAGAGAGAGAGAGAGAGAGAGAGAGAGAGAGAGAGAGAGAGAGAGAGTGTGTGTGTGTGTGTGTGTGTGTGTGTGTGTGTGTGTGTGTGTGTGTCAAGGAGCTGGATATATCAGACCTTTGAATACACAGCCAGGGATGGATCAAATTGCTGCCTTTATCTCTCCAGAGGCCCAAATTGATTTTAAGCTTGATGCAGTACAAGAAAATATATACTCAATGTTATGCTTTTAAAACTATGTTTGCTTCAATTTTAAATTAGGCAGCACTGTTTTATCATTGTTTATATGGATGGATCACAGCAGGAGATTACACTTGGTTGTTCAACTGTTTTCCATGATAGGGTTTTCAAAGTGCACCTTATGGAACAATTTACCAATAATATTATGGAATTATAAGGCATTGTGATGGTACTGGGGTGGATTCAGAGGGACAGTCAGTACACTACAATTGATCCACCAAATGTATCCAGAAGATCAGTTGATTCAATGTTTCATGACTCTTTACAGTGGCTCAAATATCGTTGCAAGAAGGTGATCTGTTGCTGGATACTTGGACTTATCGGGATACAGGGAAGTGACATAGCCAACAAAACAACCAAAAAAGCATGTTTGAATAGTGTTGCACATCAATATGCTGTCCACTTGCATGCTGTCATCTCATTATCTGACAAACATTTTGTGCATCAGTGGGAAAGCTGAATGGTTGGAGATCAAAGAAAACAAACTGCGGTACTCAGCTCGGCCATACAAGCATGGTGAACTTCCTGCCAATCTCACCAGTGGGGTCTCATTGACTGGAGTTGCATTGTCTTCAGTGTGAACCCAAATGACCAGTGAAGACTTGGCTGGAGAGTAATGGGATACCAACCTGGCTGTCACCTGCCATACGACCTAACAACTGGGAGTGATGGTCTCGGGTGCCATTTCTTTTCGTAGCAGGACCCATTTGGCTGTCATCCTTGGCATCCTTAGAGTACAGTGGTACATCGATGATATTCTACATCCAATTTTCTTGCCCTTCATGGCAGGCTCTCCTGGGCTTAAATTTCAGCAAGATAATGCCTGCCCACATACAGCAAGAGATTCTTCTGCTTTTCTTCATGCTTGCCAAATCCTACCTCGGTCAGTAAGGTTGCCAGATCTCTCACCAATTGAGAATGTTCGGAGCATTATGGGTAGGGTTCTCCAAGTAGCTCAGGATTTTGATGATCTAGCATGCCAATAGGACAGAATTTGACAAGATATCCCACAGGAATTCATCCAACAATTCTGTCAGTCAATTGCAAGCCAAATAACTGCAAACAAAAGGGCCAGAAGTAGACAGAATATTGACTTCCTCAATTTGTGAAGCTCTTTCTCGTGAATAAATCGTACAATTTTTCTGAAACTGTAATCTGCACATTGTTCAGCAATAAAGTATTAACACTTCAACACACCAAATGACCATTTAAAAGGAAGCAACTTGGACTCCTCTGCTCAAAGGTATAGTATATTAAGAAGCACAAATAAGCAGAAAATGTAAAAAGAGATGATGATTTAAAATGAGAAAATGAATGTATGGAAAATAAAAGTGTCACTACAGAAGTTGTGAAATATCCAAGAACCAAATAATGTTAAACAGTTTTGATCCCTATATTTTCAGTGTACTCAATATAAAACTCTAAACTCTCTTCCACTCATGTAAATCATTTTATTAACAATTTTACACACATCTACAATGGCTGTAAACTAAATTTAATAGAGATTAACAGTTTTTTCAGGGCTTGTGCATCTACTTTTAAATATCTTATTTTCACGTGTAGAGAGCAGGATATGATTGCATGGGGCCTGGTTAAGAGTGTAGGGAGGAGATTGTCATGTGTCTCATTTCTGTAAACTTCAGGAACTTACAGCTTTCATTTACGGACACATCATGATCATGGAGAACGATTGCCTTTAGTCCTGTTTTGATACACCATTCCCAAAGCTTCTTGCAAGCTTTTGGCAAACACAACACCATGTAACATATACCGGTGACAGCCCTTTGTTCCTAGAGGTGGCCAGTTTCCAATTAAAAAATGGCCACGTTTTCTTTCCTCCATGCCACTTCACTTTCATTAGTGGATATCCTCCCCCCCCCCCCCCCTCCCCCACCTCCTTGGCTTTGACAAAGAAACACATTTTTCATCTGTCAAATGTCCATGATCTTGAAAACAATTATGCAGAATTTTTGATACAGCCAAAATAACCTTTTATAGTGTCACTTTGAGGTCCTTAAATGTTGCTCTTTTTACCACCAATGATGTAACCCGGTAACAGTGCAGTAACCAGATGCACAATTCTCTCCTTGCCATCCAATGACATTATGCTGTTTTAGTATTTCAGGAAAGATAAGAAACGACAATTTATTCAGGGATGAGGAAGTTCCCAGAAAGACTGTAGCAGTGCATAGTAGAATTTGGTTTTTCAGGTAATGACACATGTAACTGTCAGCTCATCATTGGAAAATAGGAGTGCTCAGCAGAATAGTGCACCTGCAGGAAGCTGCAGATTCCAAGAAATAATCCATTAGTCTCAAGTTGAACATGAAAAGAAAAGTGATACACAGTGAGTGTAGTGTCGGATGAAAAAACACGAGACATTCATGACAGCACTGTGGTGGGTTTTGAAAGCCTAGATGTATTTCTGGAAGAGGTACAGTAGATACAACAACAACAACAAAACGCGCGCACATGTGCACACACATGTTAGATCCCTTTATAAAACCCTGAAGAATCCAAAATATTGAACTTGGAAACAGTCCATGTCCACAGGAATGTTAGATATTCTTACTGTCACTTAATTGTAACTTATCACTTGATATGATCCAGAATGATAGTCTCTCTTCCTTAAATGTAGAATTGGCTGCTAACTTCCGTAATGTTCTGACTACTAATGCAACTCCTGCTGTTAGATGTGAGATGATGCTGTTGTCATAAGCAATGATTGCAGACTGGCTGAGCAGCACTGTGCTTTGATGTAAATACTGTTCTGGGAATGTCAGTGTATGGAACCTCTTGAGAGCGTGCCTGCACTGACATCTCTCATTCATAGCTGCATCAGGCCATAGTTGACTTATTTGCAGTTCCATTGTGAGATACTGACTTTGTAGTGGGACATTGTTCTTCAGACAGTGTAACACAATGACAGTAATTTCATTCCGACTAAGATGTGTCCTGTATTCACAGTAATGTTTGTCACCCACATAAGATAACATTACCTGTCATTTAAAACACCTAATTTGCTGAACTGTGTATCATAATTATCAGTGTGGACTCAACAACAGACATAAACTTCACCTTAAACCTATAAAAGAGTGGAAGTTCAGTGACAATGATGAGAAACATATAAAGACAATCACTTATTACATGGATGGATGTTTTGGTACAAGACTATTTGTTCTACGTGAATGAAGTTGTGAGGGCATATTGAAAAGTAATACCTCAGAATTTATGTAAAAACTCCTAAAGCTTTTTAAATAAAACAAACTGTATTAACATTTCACGTATTCATTATCCATGTCTGCATATTTACCACTCAACATATTCACCCTGGCAGCAGACATTTCTTTTAATGAGAGACCTGTCTGTTGGTACTGTCACTGTAGAATACTAGACTTCATTGCCAGAGCCACAACCTCACCTCTACTTGCATTGCTTCAAGAGTATCAAAGTGAAATCCTCAAACGTGTTCTTTAAGTTCATGAAACAGATGAAAATTGAATGGAGCCAAGTTGGGACTGTATGGATGATGATAGTTGACAGTGTACTTGTCTGGCATTGTCGTGCTGAAGGAGAGGATGCTCCATGTGTGGATTTACTCTTTGTTTTCCGAGGCTCTCACAGTACCTTTCTGAGTTTCAGATGGTGCCTTTAGGCACAAATTTCAAGTGCACCACACCTTGAACTTACCAGAACACTATGAGCATGCTGGTGATCCTTTCTGGCAGAACTCCATTGATGTGCTCTTGATTTTGGGGTCAAAATGGTGAGTACAAACAATACAATGTTACACATTACTGATGATGATACACTCATCACTATACACAGCTTTCATTCTTCCACGAATTTGAATCGCAGACACGTTTTATGTGGTAGGAAACTCGATTGCAGTACACTGTTTCTCACACACCAACATAGTTATGCTACACACAGACACATTACAATCCAGAGCCCTCTAGTGGCAGAGGATTGCAACTTGAGTTGGTGAAGTGGGAAAGTTGACCGATTGATATATAAGAGATGTAATTCCTCAACCAATATTAAAAAAAAAGGCATTGCTTTTCAGCATGCCCTCGGAGAAACTTGAGGCACATTTTAGCTTATGTGTAGGATTACAAAATTTTTATTTTTAAAAGAACCATCTGATTTTACAAGGGTGTATCTTTTACATACATGGACATACAATCTTGGGGCTCTCCTCACAGTTACATTTAAGATTAAACTTTACATTTACTTTTGACAAATGTTCAATGTGTTCTCCATCAGATGCACAACCAGTATCTAGATGACAGTTAGTCATCTCATAAGTTTGCGAGTATACCTGGAGTTACTACATTCACTGCTGTTACTATGCAGCACTTCAGTTCATTCAAAGTTCATTGAAGTGGAGGCACATAGATGGAATATTTTGCAAACTCCATACCAAAAAAAAAATCACCTTGCATTAAATCGGGATATGTTGGAGGCCAGTGGTACAATGCAGGGACATTGTCAAATGCCTTGGACTATAGGAGGTCCATGCTCCCAGTAAAATTCATGCTACAGAGTCATAATGGAATTGCATCTGTTGAAATGTATGATAAAAAATACCTTATGTTCTATGTTATCACCATCTTGACTCAACACACATTAGGTGATGAATGAGTGACTGAACTATGCAATGGAACAGTGCCAATCTCGTAAGAGGATGAGTCAACTGCAAGCATGACCAGCTTAAAATGTACCGAACAATGACCACTCAATAAAGCATTTTCAGATCCTGTAATGTCACCTGACACACTCTAGTCCACTGAAACGGAATGTTGCTTCATCAAATATAATACAGTAGGACTGAAATCTGCAGTGTTCAAAATGAGCCAAATGTAATAAATCAATTTACTCAACACAGCTTGGAGTATGCGGACATTTCTAGGAGCTGGGAGGTCACATACAGTGGCGAAGTATGACAGCACAGGGTGGATAATTCAGTCTCAGTTTGGAAAGAGGACACTTGTCTTTATTACACTTCAAAACCTAGCATCTGAAAGCACATGAAACAATTTTCTGAGACTGGAAAGAGGTTCATTAGCAGTACAATCCAAAATGACTATGTGGTAATAGTTAACAAGAAGGAACTATAGCAGTCAACTGTGACAAATAACAAAGAAAAATTACAGATGCACTGCTAAAAGACAACCTCAAAAACTTAAATATCCCCATTTGGTTGTTGATCACAAAAACTTGTTGCAATTTTCATCCAAGGGGAGCTTCAGATAAGCAACATGAAGATAAGTCTCGAAAAAGAAGCATCCTGTACCAAGTTTGTATGTCAATTTCTCAGGCTGTAGTAAAGGAAAAGAGTTAATCACAGTTTGTGGATTTATTGTTGCCTTGAAATCCACATATAAGTATAATCTGCCTGAAGGTTTCTTTATTATCGTTGTAGGTCATGCCCACTGACTGGTTGCTACAAGGGAAATCACACCACTGTCCTGCCAAGATAAGCATTCCTGTGCCACCTGATCTCTGATAGCATGAGGGATGGCCTGTGCTTGGCAAAGTCGTGGCAATGTGAGACTTAAAATTATTAGCTTTACCTAGACCATTCTTAAAATGTCTTTAAATTCATGACACAGTTTAGCTACCCTGTCCATAGGCGCAAAAGAAAATTGTCATGGGTGTGCAGACCAGACAGATCAAAATAACCCAAGCCAAAAATGTTTTCACTCTTACATGAGCACAAAACTAAATGAAATTGTTTTGGTAATGTTTTGAAAAGTGACAGGTAGGCTGGAAACACCTAACACAGGACTGTCATGTCCACCATAACCAGAAAGACTTGCCTGTGACTTATGTAGCTTAGGCTTGCCTAACAGTTCATAAGTGCTTCTGTTCAACAAACTCACTGATGAACCAGGATATTTGGTGATTGGCAGTATGCAGAGTGACACAATTTATTCGCCTGATGCTGATTAGTAGTAGTGTGTGACTTCCTTGTTGCTGCACTTGATGGATAATGTGTTACACTAGAGTCACTACTTGGCAGTGGAAAAATTGCATTGACATTCATTGACTGAGACTTTGGAGACCATGTAGGGTGTGTGTTGAACTTCTGTTATTTAGACAGACAGCCTGAATGTGACCATACTTGCCACAGTGATAAGTGCTACATCAGGGGCATTCCTGACACTTGTGGGCTGTGAGACATCAAGGGCAAGATTTGACACTGCTAGCCTACTGCGTAGCACTGCAAGTCTGCTTACACCATTGCTGTGACAGACTGTATGTGCCATAGTGGACGAACTACAAGCATGATATGTTTATCACTATTCTGTATGGCACAAATATGAGTGCATGGTGGCATGTCAGCTTGCACTGTGAGAATTGTTTTAATCATTTTTATCAAATTCTGCATCTGGTTGCCTGAAACTGAATAATTTGTGTCATTGTCAGTTCTCATGGAGGACTAGCCATGATGAACACACAAAAATTACAATGAAAAGCATGCGCTTTCACTGGAAAAAAAGAAAAAAATTACACACACAAAAGTGAAGAAATGCAGGCAAGTGCAGGACGAAGTTTGGAACACTGTGGGTACAGACCCATTGCCGGTTGCCTGGTTGGTCCAGTAGTGGACACCAAGGAATAGGTGGAAAACTGAGACAGAGCAAAATCATCAGAAGCACATGTAATATGTATGTAACATCATTTACTTAATTTTCTTCTGAAAGTCCAATATTCTACACTAGCCCATTACACAAACACATTTACTGTAATAAATTACAATAACAGGGAAGCAAACTGGTAATGCTGCACAATCAGACTGGCTGGCATCAGTTTGGTATCATCTTAAGCCGGCTTGGTGGTGGTGCTGTTATCACGTGCAGTAGAGGGTGTGTCCACAAGCTAGCATTGGATTGGCAGGGCTGTGACGTTTTACTGCCACCCTCCGGACATAGAATACTTGATGTGGTGTTGATAGTGCATAACACCACAATACCCCCTTCTCTATTTTCCACCCTCCCTCCCCCTCTCCTGTCCCAAGCCGGCAATATCACTTCCCCCCCGACCCCCCTCCCCAGCCCATGCCTCTTCCATACATTGCTATCTGTTCCAATTAGATTGCTGCTCACACCTGATGCTGTCACAGTCTGGTCTTAGCACCTAGAACAATTGGCTGTGTATGTCTAAGGTTTGTTTATGTGAATGTGTATATGTGTTTTCTATTTCTAAAGAAGGACTTTGTCTGAAAGCTGAAAAATTTCTAGCATTCTTTTTGTTTGTGCCTGTCTGCTTTTACTACACAGAGAAGAAACGGAGTTGCAATCTGTTGTTGTTGTTGTTGTTGTTGTTGTTGTTCAGTTCTGGACTTCCCATCGTTTAATGTTATTATTATACCTTCTTGATCTGATATGCCAAAGTGAATAATTATTCCACCTCAGCTAGTGTATTTCAGCCAAACATGTAGTGCATGAATGAGATTTTCACTCTGCAGCGGAGTGTGCGCTGATATGAAACTTCCTGGCAGATTAAAACTGTGTGCCCGACCGAGACTCGAACTAGGGACCTTTGCCTTTCGCGGGCAAGTGCTCTACCATCTGAGCTACCGAAGCACGACTCATGCCCGGTACTCACAGCTTTACTTCTGCCAGTACCTCGTCTCCTACCTTCCAAACTTTACAGAAGCTCTCCTGCGAACCTTGCAGAACTAGCACTCCTGAAAGAAAGGATATCCTTTCTTTCAGGAGTGCTAGTTCTGCAAGGTTCACAGGAGAGCTTCTGTAAAGTTTGGAAGCTAGGAGACGAGGTACTGGCAGAAGTAAAGCTGTGAGTACCGGGCGTGAGTCGTGCTTCGGTAGCTCAGATGGTAGGGCACTTGCCCGCGAAAGGCAAAGGTTCCGAGTTCGAGTCTCGGTCGGGCACACAGTTTTAATCTGCCAGGAAGTTTCATATCAGCGCACACTCCGCTGCAGAGTGAAAATCTCATTCTGGAAACATCCCCCAGGCTGTGGCTAAGCCATGTCTCCGCAGTATCCTTTCTTTCAGGAGTGCTAGTTCTGCAAGGTTTGCAGGAGAGCTTCTGTGAAGTTTGGAAGGTAGGAGACAAGGTACTGGCAGAAGTAAAGCTGTGAGTACCGGGCGTGAGTCATGCTTCAGTAGCTCAGATGGTAGAGCACTTGCCCGCGAAAGGCAAAGGTCCCGAGTTCGAGTCTCGGTTGGGCACACAGTTTTAATCTGCCAGGAAGTTTCATGTAGTGCATGATTTAGCAGTCAGAAGGGTATCTGATTAGTTGATATGTCATACTTACTTATTCAGTGTTACATAAATAGATGAACTTGGGTTTGTGAACAATAAGTAGAACTGTTATTTTGAGTGGTGAAAAAACAGCAAGTTTGTATGAAGTATTAAGATCGTGTGGAAAACACCTGTGAAGTAGTGGTGGATGGAACAGAAAATAAAAGTAAAATAGGGGGGAGCATTTTGTTTTCAGCTGCATTATCTATATCTTAAGGCTTTACAAACATTCACTGAATATGACTTCATGATCAGAAGTGATAGCTCGTTGTCAAGTAAATGAGTTACTCCTGCACAATGAGAAATTTATTTAAATTTGAAATAATAATAATTACAAGACGGCAACATGAACAATAAAAGTGTTTGTGCTGAAAAGTTATTTTTTTTTTATGGGATACTCCCACTTCAGTTGCATATTTTGGCCTGAGAGATTTACCATTGCTTAAGAGCTTAATTTAATGAAAATCAGAAGTAACAATGATCTTGTGATACAAGGAATTACACTGTTATTTCCAGTGGTCATGTGTATGGCTCATACAGTCTGTTTTCCAGGGTTCACCATTCTGCAAAGCCCACAATAAAATCAGAGTTCAACTCACTGAAGGGCAAATTTTGCTCTGTCACACATTGTAAAAGCATGTGCGCGTGCGCGTGCACGCGCTATGTGAAGAACTCGTTCAGGAAATGGCATAGTTGAACCACAATATTTTGAACGAAACAAGGCAACTTGCTACAACTGTGATGCACATGTCGAACTCATGTAGAGAAGAGGATCATACAAAGGCAGCTGGGTAATGGGTCACACAATGTTACCAACTGCATGGAATGACCACAAGTTTGTCTGAATGACTGTAATGGATTGCCAGATTTCACCTGCAGTGTTTGTTTGTTGCTGCGTCACTGATTTGATGTCACCTTCCCTTTTGGAAGCTGTATCAGTGATAAAAATGAATGAAATTCCACTGTCTTCCATTGATGAGATAGTGCAATTACAGTGGTCTGCATTGGACACATGAACACTGCCTCTGGCAACCTGATGATAAAAATTTTTTGTGCATTTGGATTAGTTCCACCTTAAATAGTCCTGCAAGTGACAACTGTCTAACACTATTCCACTGACAACCAGCACTGAGGGCAATCACCAAATGAGGTGGTTTGACACACAACATATCAGGAAGGCCTTAGAGCCCAAGCTACACATGCCTAGTTGTGTATGATGAACAGTTATGTTCACATCTTCTTTGAAGAGTGAGTGATATACTGAACATATCTTGTTATGGTTGATCAGAAGCTCCACTGATGATGGTGTGTGGGCTCAGTTGCAGATCATGTGGAGAGAGCATAGAGGACCCCGTTTGATTCCTTGCCAAGACATTTATAGGATCAGTTTGTATAATTTGAGGGCTTCACACCGTATTGTATTCTCAAAACTATATTATTATGTACAGTTGAGCAATCCTAATCATCTTTGTACTGTATTATACTTAATATGTGGTATAAGGATTGTCACAGTTTACTGCATAATTTTTTGTGCTACAATTTTCTCTAACATTAGAGCATGGTTTACTTCTGTCTTCATTTTCATCTCCAGTGCGAAAATTTGAGAGTCATCTTGACTTGATCTACCTGTATTTTCCATTGTGCTCTTGTTCATGTCATTCACATTTGCTCCCATATTACAAATGAATTGATTATATATAAAATCAAAGATGAGGTGACTTACCGAACGAAAGCGCTGGCAGGTCGATAGACACACAAACAAACACAAACATACACACAAAATTCAAGCTTTCGCAACAAACTGTTGCCTCATCAGGAAAGAGGGAAGGAGAGCGGAAGACGAAAGGAAGTGGGTTTTAAGGGAGAGGGTAAGGAGTCATTCCAATCCCGGGAGCGGAAAGACTTACCTTAGGGGGAAAAAAGGACAGGTATACACTCGCACACACGCACATATCCATCCACACATACAGACACAAGCAGACATATTTAAAGACCAATATGTCTGCTTGTGTCTGTATGTGTGGACGGATATGTGCGTGTGTGCGAGTGTATACCTGTCCTTTTTTCCCCCTAAGGTAAGTCTTTCCGCTCCCGGGATTGGAATGACTCCTTACCCTCTCCCTTAAAACCCACTTCCTTTCGTCTTCCGCTCTCCTTCCCTCTTTCCTGATGAGGCAACAGTTTGTTGCGAAAGCTTGAATTTTGTGTGTATGTTTGTGTTTGTTTGTGTGTCTATCGACCTGCCAGCGCTTTCGTTCGGTAAGTCACCTCATCTTTGATTTTATATATAATTTTTCCCACGTGGAATGTTTCCTTCTATTAAAATGAATTGATTATATTTCCAGACAAGAGATGGTTATTTATGATTTCTTCTGCTAGACACAGCACTGTTGCTTACCGCAATTTTAATTTATGATGATCTCAACTTTCAAATAGCTCTCTAGTGAGTTAACTTTAGTGTATCACAAATTGACATTCCTATGTAGGCTTATAATAGCATATCAGTACCTATTCTCTTCAATATCATTCATGCAGAAGTACAGCTTGAGTTGCAAAAAAAAAAAAAAAAAAAATAAAAAATTCTTATATGGATTTGGTTAGTATTGAGGATTTTACATTGTGGTGTTATTTTGCAGGAGCTCTTGAAACCTTGCGCCGTGTTCTCAAGTTTGACCCGTATGCCTCCAGGTGTCACTCAATTTGCTGATTATGCAGAAACAGAACGTGATCAAACTAACAGTGGAGATGTATAGTGGTGCTGAACATGCCAAGAGTTGCCTGTTGTGCCATGAAACACAGTCACTAATTATTGTAAGAAGATGCTTTAGAATGGAGCATCACAAAGCTCTTGCCCAAGGGAAAGGCTATAAAAGCATGGTATGATTCGTTTGTGGAAACAGGCTGTGTGGCACTTCGAGAGAAAGGGAAAGGTCATCCATGGAAGGCAGGCTCTCGTGCATCTGGGAAGAAATTGTGTATGGCTGGAATATCTGCCATGTGACAAGAGGAAGCCACATGGAGCATTTGTAGAAAGAAAGTTGAGGTTCTATCAATTTTGCAAATGAGAATCAAGTAAGTAAACCAACTGCATTATTTAATGTTACTTTTAGGTAGCTAATTTAGAATAATCCCGTATTATAAAAACGTGCTCACAGACATAGGTAAAAAGCATTGGAAGCTCTGCAAATGTAAGAATAGACAGATATATGGCATAGACATACCTATGATATTTCAGATTTGTTTGCACTGGACAGAATTATGTTAGTGTTCCAATAAATCTCCAGCTGGATCATTATTGGCGTACTTACATATGCTTGAATAGTGGTACAAAGACAAATGCAGAATAGAGCACACCACCACAGCACCGTGTTTCAAAGAATGGCATTTCTAAAAATTGGGATTTGTTTTCAGTTCCAGCCACTTAAAATATTTATACATTACAGCTGTCATCTTGTTTAGCCACAGGCACAAACTACTTGCCAGTATCTAAACAAGTATGTGCATGGATATTAATCGTTGTGATTTTCATGCCTTTTCAAATATTTATTCATTTTGTCCATTGTTGTTTTCTGCTGACAACTGTGTCCAATGCATCCCAATTAAGAAAACACAATATTGCAAGGCTTAAGAAATAGAGCAGTTAATGCTTTATTCATAACATAAGAAGATGAATCTTGTGACTCTTCAGCTTCTCCCAGTGTACTTCATGACAAAATAGTTCACCTGTGATCGGTTTTGTCATTAATAATAATTGCTTGTTGCTGTAGTATACAGAAGCAGTTTATAATAAACTGAGGTGACAAAAGTTATGGGATAACTCCTAACCTCATGTTGGACCTTCTTTTGCCCAGAATAGTGCAGAAACGTGATGTCATGGACTGAGCAAGTTGTTGAAAAACCCCTGCAGAAATATTGAGCTATGCTGCATCTATAGTTGCCCATAATTGTGGAACTGTTGCCACTGCAGGATTTTGTGCACAATTTGACCTCTCGATAACATCCCATAAAAGTTCGATGATATTCGTGTTGGCTGACCTGGGTGGCCAAATAATTCACTCGAATTGTCCAGAATGTTCAAACCAGTCATGAACAATTGGGCCCCAGTGACATGGGAATTGTCAGCCATAAAAATTCCATGGTTGTTTGGGAACGAGCAGCCTCTGAATGGCTGCAGATGGTCTCCAAGTAGCTGAACATAACGAGCTACAGTCAATGATCAGTTCAGTTGGACCAGAGGACCCAGTCCATTCCATGTAAACCCCATGCACACCATAATGGAGCCACCACCAGCTTCCACAGTGCCTTGTTGAAAACTTGGGTCCATGGCTTCGTGGCATCTGTACCACACTTGAACCCTACTATCAGCTCTTACCAACTGAAATCCAGTATCATCTGACCGGGCCACAGTTTTCCAGTCATCTGGTATCAAAGTGATATGGCCACAAGAAGTGCTGCAAGATGTTGTGTTATTAGCAAAGGCACTCGTGTCAGTCATCTGCTGCCATAGCCCATTAATGCTAAATTTTGCCACACTGTCCTAATGGGTATGTTTGTTGTATTTCCACATTGATTTCTGCAGTTATTTCATGGCGTATTGTTTATCGCTTAGTGCTGACAACTCTATGCAAATGTCGCTGCTTTCAGTTATTACGTGAAGGCAGTCGGCCACTCCATTGTCTATGGTAAGAGGTAATGCCTGAAATGGCATACTCTTTGCACACTCTTGGCGCTGTGGTTCTCAAAATATTTAATTCCCTGATGATTTTCAAAATGGAATGTTCCATGCATTTAACTCCAGCTGCCATTCAGCATTCAAAGTCTGTTAGTTCCCTTTGTGTGGGCAGAACAACCTGAGTACAAATGTTAGGTCTGTCAATGCACTGCCATTTTATGCCCCCTGTATATGATACTACTACCATCTGTATATGTGTATATCACTATCCCATGACTTTTGTCACCTCATTGTAGTTCACTAATAAATTTATCCATTCAGTCTACATTCTTGGATGCTCCTTTTCATGGTGACAGATACAGAAAACAGTGCACACATGAATCATATTAAAGAGGGAGGAGAAAATTGTGTTCCATAATCATAAGGCTTTGATTAATATATATTTTCTTTTTGGTTTCAGATGGATAAAGTTGTACAACATATCTGCAACGAGAAACCGTTTTGAAAGAGAACCAAACAAAAACTCTTAAGTATATTGATAGCTTATTACATCATCATGTTACAGATATTTTGGAGTAAATATTAATGTGTTCATGTAATTTAATGTTAAACAGCAAGTAAACTGATGTTCTGCTGATTTTTGTTTGTTTCTAATTAGTTTTTGGCTTATTGGGCTCTCATCAGGAAACAACTTACTAGTGTCTACAAGGTACGCTAGTTCTTAGGTAACCAAACATTATAAGCAGATATACAATCCAGTTGCACAGCATACTATTTATGTAGTAAATTGAAAATTGACAATAAAGTAAGTTTTTAGTTTTTCTTGTAATAAAAATAACCCTGATTCTGTGCAGAAAATTGCCTATGGCTAGAAGGTTCATATGTTGTTAACATGGATCCCTTATTGTGCAGATATGCTTTGTATATTTGTTTATATATAATGATAGAAAGTATAATATTGTATAAATTATTATGACATCAGTAGTATGTACAGTGATCAAAGATGAGTGAATGAATAAATAAATATATAAATAAATTCTTTGTAAATGTTTCTGGTAAAATTATCACGCTTCACATTAGCATGCTCTGCATCACAGTGAGTGTGCATTATTTCCCTGCTCCTGTAGGTCCTATTAATGTGTTACCATTAAACCATTTATGCAAAGGTCACAAATAATGCAAATATTAAATTCTGTTCAGCAACAGTTTTTCGTCATTTACAATTTCTTATACAAAGCAAAACAGGGTGCAAAAACTCACTTGATACGTACAAATCATGAAAGGCTGAAACCAACTTGGTTATTCTGAGAAGAGCACAGGCACAGAGAAGCAAAACTGATATACACACAAGAGACAGTTTATGAATTAACTAATGTGATTTCTACTCACTCTATAGTGGAGATGTTGAGTCACAGATAGGCACAACAAAAAAAAACACAGTAACTTTTGCCAGAAAGGCCTTTATGC
Source organism: Schistocerca americana (assembly GCF_021461395.2). NCBI lineage: Eukaryota > Metazoa > Arthropoda > Insecta > Orthoptera > Acrididae > Schistocerca > Schistocerca americana. The sequence continues at coordinate 197,916,839 of NC_060126.1, read as the reverse complement.
CACCATTGGAATTAGAAAAAAAAGTGTCCTCCCCCCATCCCACACGTGTGTGTGTGTGTGTGTGTGTGTGTGTGTGTGTGTGTGTGTGTGTGTGTGTGTGTGTGTGTGTGTGTGTGTGGTTTTTGTCTAAATCCAATGAAGATTATTTTAGCCAAAAGATATTGTGTTTGGCAGTCTTATTTGTTATGTCTATCTGCAACTCAGCATCTCCACTATATGGTGAGTAGCTGTCTATCCATTTAAAAATGTTGTCATTATTCCATCCGGGATTTTCCACTGTTTGACTTAGAATGTGATTTCTCTTATTCCTCATGTTCTTGTATCTGCCCAAGAGGAGCAGCTTATGCCTTGCCCTATTACTGTAAATGCACACTGCTGCAGTGTCATTTCATCCAAGTAGTACAATAAAGAAACATCTATTACCAGTATTTCTATGAAGGGTGCAGAATCACCTCAGAATTGCTTTAGAAGTATTTGAGACAGGAGAGTTGGAGGGACTGCTGAATATGTGCAATGCATCCAGTATCATTCTCAGGCACACACACTGCCATAGGAAGCTACACGAAATGCGCTGTGGACAATGTAAGTTCTAAATGTGTACAACGAGGAGTTATGTTCTTGACTGTTACCTTAGATTTTTCATATGAATCAAAGAGGCTGACAGCCTTGCTCTTTTTTTATCTTTATTGATTTGTAATAGGTTTTGAGGCACTTTAAGCTGTATAGTTAGCTCATAAATACATCTGTTAGGTAGAACTGACCAAATACAGAATTGTAGGCGGGTGAACAACAGTGGTCAGTGATATTCTGATGTTAAATTTCTAGACTCAATAGAGAGCTGAATAATTATATTCTGTGAAATTTGAGGCTGTGAAAGACATCTGTAGCAACACTTATCTTTAAGTTGATAGGTGTATTTACATTACTAAATACCTTTTTTGGCAGTCTCAGTCGAAGTTTTCATGACTGAGATTTGGAAGATATGAGCTACAAACTGATGAAAGAAATAGGAAATGGTTAGACATTTTATAGGACACAAACGACCAGAATGTATTGTAATAAATATTTTCCAAGCTGTGAAGGGATGCTATATCTGAGTTGTAATCATTCAACCCGTGTTTTGGTAATTTTAGCATCTGCATCTACGTGACTAACCTGCAAGGTCAAACAGTCGAAAATCTGGGATGGAAGAACAGCAGTATGAAATGGATAGATTGCTGCTCACAACATATGAGATGCTGAGTTACAGATAGATACACTACAAGAAGACTGCTAGATATTATCAGGCTAAGTCCTTCAGCAAATATGGACAACACACACCGGCATTAAGACCCAACTGTGACTGCAATGAACAGCAATCTCAGCTGTGATGGATAGTGGGAGTACAGAAAAGATGAATGGGTGTGATGGGGGAAAGATAGAAAGGTAGGGGTGGGGAAAGATGCTGTAGTGCCAATGTCTTTTATTCCAGTCTTTGATCACAATATGAATTCTTTAGACGATGACCGGTTTCAGTCAGTAATGACTGTCCTTAGATCTTTTTTACAACATGTACTAAAGTCTAAGGCCATAATGGCATCATCAAAACAAAGAAACATAATCAGCATAGCATCATCATATAGATGTAAAATAAGGTGTAGAATAGGCATCATCCACACAGTCATTATTGCAACTATTCTACACCTTCTTTTTGATTATATTTATGTGTTTTGATGATGCCATTATGGCCTTATCACTTTAGGACACGGTGTAAAAAAGATCTGAGGATGGTCATTATGACTGAAACTGGTCATCATCTAAAGAATTCATAGTGTGATCAAATACTGGAATATAAACATTTGACAGTATAGGATCACTGTTTGTATACATGACCATGTCGCAGTTGGTGATGCTGTAGTGCTGCCTGTGGTCATGTGCAGGGACAGGATAGTCAGCTGCTAGTTACAGCACAGGGACACTGTGCTTGAGGTCAAATGGGGAGAGGAGTGAAGCAGAGAAGGGGAAAGAACTTTGAAGGTGTGCTGGGGAATGAAGGCATGTGAGACGCTGAAATGGGAGTAGAGAAGAGGAGTATTTCCACTTGCTGACTTGTGAAAAGCTGCCATCTGGATTCTTCCCACTGACAACAGCTTTTCTGAATTGTACAGATGGGAAATATCCTTGCAACCTATCCTTCATTCCCATAACCCCTGCTTCATTAGTTCCTGTCCTCCAACTGTTTCTATAAATTTTATCTGATCCTCTCCTTATCCACCTTTTGCTTCCACAGCACAGCCTCCAGATTCTGCACACTCACCTCATGCCATGCATCTTCTGTCATCTCTCACCCAACCCACCCCTCTCCTACTTACGTGAGATGATTGCTCACTGCAGTCGATTGGGCCTTACCTGTCTTGTGTAGCATGTGATGAGAAATGAATAACTAAATCTTTTCATACAAGCTTCATATTCCATTACAATGGCCATTTCTTCCTATGTAGGGGGAGTTAACAAAATACATTTGCACATTTAAAAGAGAAAATTGGTGACTGAAACTTCATGGAAAAATCTAACCACAACCATAAAAAACTTTGTTTTAATTGTCAACCCAACTCACATATCACACATTATGTTGCAATAATACAAAATGAGCTGCTGCTCTTTGAACTTTTTCAGTGTCAGTCCTGTGTAGTAAGACTCCTACACCATACAGCAGTACTCCAGATGATGCTGGACAAGTACACCGTAGCACTCTTGCAAATGTTTTGTTGCATCTTCCAGAATGCAGTCTTTGGTTTGTTTTTTTCCACAACTCTTGTGTGTGATAGTTCCAAATTGAGTTATTTGTTTAATGTAATCCCTAGGTATTTAGATGAATCTAGAACATTTAAATTTGTGAGAGTCATCATGTAGCTGAAATTTAATGGACTCTTTTAGTACTCATGTGGAGCACCCTCACTTTTTGTTGTTGAGGTTCAATTGCCACCCTTTGCATCAGAGGGTGCATTGATTGCAATGTGAGAGACTGCCATGATCATTGATATATGGCCATGGATAAGCAGGATTTGTGGAAGCCTGCCAAACCACATGAGAGCTAGGGCACTATCTTGTTTGGCAGCTCTGAGAATGAATTTGAGGGGGGGGGGGGGGGATGTTATGATGGGTCTTTACTAAATCTGATCATAGTTTTGCACGTGGGAAATCTTCCAACGTACAGTACATACTTTGCTGAGATTTAGAATTTGCCCTTTGTTTCATCATTAGTAAGCTGATTTCATCATGGAAACTTTAAGGGCAATTTATGTGTAATATTAGATAGCAGCATTTAACAAGAGAGTGAACTTTAGATATGGGATGGCCTGAAACAATGTGAATGCCAGTGACTGCAAAACAAGCTAATCACTTTAGATTTGCAGTACTAATTTTCTAATTGGACTATTTTCATATACATTTTAGGGATAGCATGAATTTTCAGAATCAGAAAGTTGGTCAGGGACCCTCAAGAAAGTAGTTAACTGTGGACTTAATCACAAACAGAAGACAGCCCCAGTATAACATGAACATGAAGCGCTATTTGCTGTCTCTGAGTCCCATAGACAACACTGTCTTTTCAGCTCAGCTGCAAGTGATTCTGTGGCAACTGATTTACAGAAGTGATATTGTTGCAATGTACAGTGTCAAGAGTACTGTGAGTTGCTCTTTTATTTAGCAGAAACAGTGTTATAGACTGGAGATCTAGTAGTTAACTGCAGGAAATGCTCATAAAAGAAACTGACTTCGTGAAGCTGTTATTACTATGGAGGCAGAAATGTTTGATTTTATTGTGTCGTTTTGATTTTCATTTGTTTAAACTCCCACTCTGAGGTGTGTCTATTTCCTGAGACTGCACAGGATGTGTAAGTAGCTAGATGGAGGTCAAATGGAGATTGATGTGGCTTTATATTTTCAGACCAGTAATTGGATCTTTATGTTTCTCTGAAAGTAATTTGGCTGTCCCACACAATGGCATGGTTTTAGTTGTATGGTTTTATATTTTAAGGCAAGTTTATGCACTTCACCAAGAACATTCTTAGCCCAGAAATGGGTGGCTAGACTCATCTGCTGTGTAGGCCATTGTTCCAGCATGGGATTTGTTGTTGACAGCACTGACTCATTCAGAAGACACTGCACTATTCACTCAGTGAACAATATACAGAAAAATGATAAGCACTTGGATAACACTTCCTTAATCACTGTACAGAGAGATGTGCACTATTCAACAGATTTCATTTTCAATAGGCTTCCAGCAGAATTGATAAAAATTTAGAGTATCAAAATGCAAAAGGCAAGGTTTCCATTTTGTACAGTAATTGCTTGCAGTAACTGATAAATTTTCATATTTTATTAATTCTTTGTTTACAAAATTTCTGATTACCATTCTATAAATTATGTACTGACTCATTCCATGAATGAGTAGTTTTGGCTCATGTAGTCCCACTAAACCTGATAAATGAATAAATTAAAAGTAAGTAAATGGTGTTCAATAATGTCATTGACTTGTGGCTCACAGCGTGGCTGATATTCCCATAAAAAACTTCACACAGTAACATCATGTGTGCTGGGAAAGTCAGCAGTGCATGAACTATGGTAGAGATGCATTGTTATCACTTCATGCAACTAAGAAGACTAGTTATGACAGGAACAAATTTTTCTCCCAAATTGTCAGAATAAAACAGTTAGTCCTAAACTGAAACAGATTGTAAAATAAATATGGCCTCCTCATTTCACACATGTACACTCCTGTTCAGAGTTGGGAGAAAGCTCAGTAGGTGAAAAAACTAGGTTCAATACAGTCTCATATTCAATTAATTTCCATACTATATAAGCTGAAGCAATTCTTTTTTGAGGGGGTACAAATATTATGGTAAAGACTAAGTGAAAGTGGGAATTCAGACAACAACCACGGTCTCCATCATGTCATCATATGACAAAATTGCAGAAAGTGGAAATACTTCAATATTAGAAAAGGTAGGTAAAATTTTCTCAAATTGTATTAAGTGGTTACCTCAAATGAAATCAGTATCATAACATGCACACATTAAGACAAAGAAATTGATTTAGTGATTAATGATGTGGGGAAGTCAGATTCAGTATTGTACCAACACCTACTAAGGAAAATAAATTAATGTGGGATACCTCTGCCAAATTTATGACTGCATTGACAATGCAGTGAGCTATTCTTGATGGAGTGTCACTGACAGTCACAAAACTTACTTTCTTCTGCATATTTCCAGCATATGATGCTTCAGTGCTCAATCAGTTCATAAATAAAGCCACTATTTTCCACCAAAACTACTTATTAAGTACTTTATTTCAAGTTTTACTGTCCATTGCCCAGGATCTTGTGATCCTGGTGATCAGATTGAACCACTAATCAAAGTATATTAAATACCCAATGTTAGGCATGTATGTGAGAAAAGGTTTGAAATTATGTTTAAAATTTGTTGCAAGTCATTAAGTACCGTCACTCAAGCCATGCATTAAATTGCCTCAAGACTTTTACGAGGGTCGTCCGATAAATAATGTTCCACATTTTTTTTTAAAAGCCATTAATATACAAAGACAAACGTCCTTGTTAGTGCTTCACATTTGATGTTTGTTCTATGCACCAGTGAAGTTTCGAACCATTCTAGCAGACAGCAGAACCATAGTATAGTGTCAAAAGGCATATACATACGACTCACATTACAAGCAGTGTGTTGTTGTTGAATTCTTGTGTGCAGAAAAAGAAACCGTAGTGAACATCCATAAACATTTGTGTGCAATGTATGGCAATGCTGCAGTTGACAGGAGTGCAGTTGGTTGATGGGTAAAGAAAGTTACATCCTCACAAAATGCAGAAACAGAACTCCACAATCAGCCACGCTTGGGATGTTCTGTCACAGCCTTATCCACACTATAATCCAGACCAGACACCATTGGACTTCCATCTCTTTGGGCTGCTTAAAGATGCTCTATGGGGAACATACTTTGAAGATGATGAGAGTGACAGTCATGCAGCGAAAACATGGCTACACCTATAGGACAAGAGCTTTTATCAGCAGCGAATAAAGGCTCTTCCACAATGTTGGCATACAGCAATAGAATGTGATGGAGACTACATAGAAAAATAGGACATGGACTAGATATGTTGATGTATATTGTCACCAAATTCTGACTCTTTAACAACAATCATGTTCTGAGAAAAAAAATGTGGGGCATTACTTATTGAATGACCCTCGTACAATTTCTAACTTGTCTTATTAGATTAAACCTTTTACATAATATTATACCTCTTAATGAGTAGAAGGTAACTGAATGAAACAAATAGACATGATACTATTATTCAAGGAGAATAATTATACTGAATTCACTGCGATTTATGATGGTCCCCTGGACATTACAAGAGGTGGGAAATGGTTCTTAATATGGTGTGGGGTCATCATGGACAGCAATGCATGTTCTGCAAAGGATTGTTGATAACTGCTGGGTGGTTGTTGGTGCATATGGGTATGCTGCAATGTGTTCCCTCCCAATGCGGCCATCCCACACATGCTCAGTGCTCAATGGGACTTGCATTGATGGAATGGGTAGGCTAGTCCATTCACCGAATATCCTCTTGTTCCCAGAGCTCTTCCATCTGCTTTGTTCAATGTGGTTGCACATTTTCATCCAGAGAAATAAAGTCTGGACCACTTGCACCCCTGAAAAGACACACGAGGGGAAGGAGCACAGTATCACAATAACTTTGACCAGTGAGTGTACTGTGTTCAAAGACCTAGAGGTCAATATGCCCATCCAACACTATGTGTCCTCATACCGTAACACCGGAAACACTAAAATGATCACAGTCAATTATGCTGGATGTACCCTCCTACAGCAAAGAATGAGAATACACAATGCACCCAGGAAAACTGTCAAGCATGACTGTTTGGTAGTCCAGGTGTTATGACGTGGAGAGGCAAAAGTTGCACGAACATACTAACCTTCAAACCTCTGAACATGGTACACTGATAGGTCAAAGATACTGTTGACATTGTGCTTCTTCCCTACGTGCATCTTTTCAGCGGTGCATTCAGCCTTCACTTCATTTTTTACTGATGACAATGCTCAATCACATCAAACAGTGCAAGTGGAGCAGCTCTTGAAATGAGAGGATATTTGATAAATGAACTGGCGGCCCAACCCCCCATTGAGGATTTGTGGGATGCAATGGGGAGATGTATTGCAGCATGTCCACATGAACCAATGACCAGTCTGAATAAAAGTATTGTTTCTGTTCATCTCACTGTGTATTTCTTTTAGTTACCTTCTGTACTATACTGTAAAAGTTCTTTTCATGTCTGGTCCAAGTTTCATCAAGCTATGGTACTTCACAGTTACTCGTCATGTAAAAGTTACTTCTGTCCTTGTTTCCCACACTAGTGTAGATTAGTAGCTGTGGTGGATAAGAATGAGTCTGTCTATGAACACCTATTTCAGCCAAAGCAAAACCAGTAGTCATATCCAGTTACTGACACTATGATGTCATGAGCAAGAGTCTCAGCAATATGTCCTATCAGTTGACACCTAAATCCAATTGGCATGGTCTGCACTGTGCAAAGATTCACAAATATCTTTAAATGTTGAGAGAAAAACATCATAAATGTAGTGCAATTTATTGAGTCATAGAAATGTATAAATGTAACCATACGAGAGAAATATGTTCAGCTGCAAGTAAAATAAATGCCAATCAAGCATATGGCATTGTATTGGTGGAACACTGAGAAACTGCAACTATCTCTGCAATAAATTGCTGATGCAATACTTGTGTAACTTGTAACAGAATAATGAATTTGTGCTTAATATTCATACATTTAGGGTAACAGCTGATGATAGCTATGTATAAGGCAATAAGAATGTTCACAAATTTGTCTGACTCACTGTAGGATAAAACAAATACTGAAAATGTGGACTATTATATTTTTGAAGGGAGATCTATAAATAGGCATATGATTACACCCATGGTAAACAAACACATGAAACAGCCATAATCATAATGTGATTTAAAGTGGGATGACATGACCACCAATATAACAGCATGAATTATAATTTTTGCATACTACTTTTTTGAAATAAGGAAATAAAGTATACTACAAACTTAATGAAAGTGGTAATTGGATAATACAAAAATGTATCATATGACTTACCTTGAATGTTCATTATCACATTGAGAATCCATTCACTGCACCCTCTGTCATTCTGGTTTTAATTCAATGGGATGTAAGTGACACTCTGATAACATTGATGTACACATTACTTTTAATTCTGATTAAAGTTTAATGAAAATTGAATACTTCTTCCACAATACTTTTTATAAATGATCATACTCTGACCATAACACATTCTTACTGATATCACATTGTGTCTGCAGTGCTGGCTAGCAGATGCCACTGCTGAATTGTAAGTATAGTTCTAACAATTAAAACCAGTTCACTTACTATTGATATTACAATTTTAAATAAATTACAACTACTAAACATAATTAAAATACAGCTGAGACACACTATGGTGTACATAATAAAATTTTAATAAGGTTTGTTACTCAGAAATTCGAAATGAGTATCATTTTAGTATGTCATACAAAAATATTACTGAGCAAGGTGGTGCATTAGTTAACACACTGGAATCACATTCGGGAGGATGACAGTTCAAACCTGCATCCGGCCACCCTGATTTAGGTTTTTCACGATTTCCCTAAATCGCTTCAGCAAATGCCGGGATGGTTCCTTCAAAAGGGCACAGCCAACTACCTTCCCCATCCATCCCTAGCCCAATGGCAATGATGACCTCACTGTTTTATCACCTCCCACAAATCAACCAACCAACCAACAAAAATATTCTTTTAATAATGAGTTACCAAATTTTAACTAAACATTTAATTAGTTCTTCAGTTACATTGGCAACATTTTTGGCACAATTCAACATTGGATACATACATGTTGTGTTCTTATTTTCATTTGAAATTATGTAAATAGTGATAGAGTTTATAGCAAACAAACAGAACTTTTGCATAGTTGAACAATGCTAATATGATTTGTTCTCTAGAATAACAAACTGGTAATGACCAGTAATTATTGTAAATGAATAAATGGTCATGAGTCTGAGCATGTACAAACAACAGTATATGGTTTGACTGATATACGGGGTATCCTGTACTTTGATTTGCACTGTTTAGTCTGTTACATTACTGTAAACAGAACTATGCTGCCTGACAAAAAAAGTGAAGCACCTGGAAGGGAGGAGGAAGTGGAATGATTCTTTAGACAGAGAGAGTATGTGATATTATTACAGTGATTACAGCATATGGACAAATTTACAAAGAAATTGGCCTGATCATCAGTATGATGTCGCACACCTCTGACCTAGTGGCATGCACTGATTCAGTTGGGAAGACTTTCACAGAGCCATTGTATCTCTCCTGGGATCAGCTGGCCTGCAACAGTTGTATGTTGCCCTGGATACTGGCATTTGAGATGGAGCTGATATCTGAGTTGAGCCCACATATGTTCTGCTGTGGCAGATCTGGGGGTCTTGCTGGCCAGTTCAGACTTGTGCCACATGTGGATGAGGATCATCTCATTAAGAAATGCCACCACAATGCTGTCATAAGAAAGCAAACACGTGAGGACGTGAGATGTCCGTGAAGTGCCATTGTACCTTCAGAGTTCCTACCGTCTGTGATGGTGGGCCACACCATGACACCAGCAGTAACACCACCGTCCCTCTCCAAAACAATGGAAGGAAAGGACCTGTCCTGAGGCTACCATCATACTCACTGATGGTGGAACCACTTCTCATTATTGAACACAGTGTGATGCCATTTGTCAGCATAACGTGCTTCCTCATCATGGCACCATTCCAAATGAAGCTGTTGGTGTGGGTTGTTAAAACTGGCCTATGCATGGGACATCAATTCCCTAGTCCAGTTCCAACCAATAGTGCAAGATGACACAGAATGTTGCAGGGAGTGCCTTCATTTTTCTCAGATGCCAGGTGCAGATGTGAAGGAGGTGCAAAGTGCTTGGTGCACCATATGGTGATCCTCCTTTGTGGTGGTAACAAGCAGTTGATCAGGACCTTTACAAGTATGCCTGCTCTTGCATTTTTGTGCAGTCCAATACCAGGCCACTGTCACATCTTAATACTCCACAAATCTGGATATTGCACAATTCTACCATCCCTAATGAGGCACCTTTCAAACTCTGGTAGGTGCTGATAACACAGTCTCACACATATATGTAGCATCCTTGTGTCCTTCACACTGATCACTAACATCTGACACTGTTTATGCCCCTTATGTATCTTACTAGGCATGGTAACAACAATAAACATGGACAATACGAGAGTGTTTCGAAAAGTTCTCGGAATGGAATAGAAAAAAAGTACTTACATTGCTGAATTTTTTTTTAGTTTTCAATGACGTCTCCTTGTAGTTTAATGCATTTGGTCCAATGATGTTCCAGTGCCTTAATCCCATCTTGAAAATGAGTTTACTAAAGGCCTGCAAAATAGTTGTCAACTTCAGCTATCAATTCTTTGTTTGAAGTGAATCTTCATCCAACAAGAAAAATTTTCAGTTTTGGGAAGAGATGGAAATCTGACAGAGCTATATCAGGTGAATAAAGTGGGTGTGGCAACAGTTCATACCTTAGTTCATGTAATTTTGCCATGGCAATGGCAAATATGTGCGAGTGTGCATTGTCTTGATGAAAGATTACTTTCTTCCTTGCTAAACCTACCCTTTTTTCATGTATCTTTTGCTGCAATTTGTCCATGAGGTTAGCATAGTATTCTCGAGTAATTCTTTGCCCAGTGGGGAGAGAACTTACAAACAGAATTCCCTTTACATCCCAAAACACTGATGCCATGACATTTCCCACAGAAGGAATTGTCTTTGCTTTCTTTGGTGGCAGAGAATAAGCATGTTACCAGTGCTTTGACTGTTGTTTTGTCTCTGGGATATAGAAGTGCACCAAAGTTTCACCTGTGGTCACAAACCAGTGCAAAAACTCTTGTTCATTTCTCCTCAAACAGGCCAAACATTGTTCCAATATGAAACTTCCTGGCAGATTGTTCCAATATGTCCATTCTCGTGCATTTTTGATCCAGCATCAAAAGTCACAGCACCCATCTTGCAGATAATTTTTCCATTTCTAATTCTTCAGTTAAAATGTGATATACCCTTTAAGATAACGTCTGGCAAGTGTGAGCTATTTCAAGCACTTTAAATTGGTGATCCTCCATGACCATTTTGTGCACTTTTGCAATGATTTCTGGAGTAGTTCCACATCTTGGCTGACCACTGTGTGAATCATCATCTAAGCTCTCCTGACCAAATTTAAATTCATTTGTCCACCTGGCAACAGTTGAATATGAAGGAGCAGAGCCCCCCAGTGTATTCTGGAAATCGGCATGAATGTCCTTTGATTTCATACCTTTCTTTATGGAGTACTTAATCACTGCTCAAATCTATTTTTTCCATATTCATAAATCACTACATGGGAACAACAACAGTGCCATGTCACTGCCACAGCTCTCTTCCAAGAGCACTGACATGGCATGTGTTTACAGGCAACAGTCCAATGAATATCACATAAACAACTTGTTGCACTAGCACTGACCTCTGGTAGTGATTCCGAAAACTTTTTAAACTGCCCTCATACTAATGGACTCTATTAGCCATTCTACTTGTCATAGAGAATTGCAAATTGATTCATATGCATATGCATCAATGGTGTGTGCTCATAACAAGCTACACTGACAACTGACTGTGACTCCTGGATGGTTCATTTTCCTTGTCAGGTGGTGCAGCTAGCACATGCCAGACAGATGCACTGGAAAAATTCTAAAGATATTTTCAATGGAAATAGCTTACAATCATCATTAAACTAATTCTTAAGTACTGCTCATGAGTTGTGGACCCTTACCAGTTAGAATTAATAAAGGAGATTCAAATAAGATGTGTTTCATCAATGGTCCATAAGTCAAGACAAGAGTCTAATGGAGATATTCATTTAATTTCAGTAGCAGACATTACAATAAATGCATTGTGTACCATGGATAGTCTTACTGTAATATTATGAGAGTAAAAATTTAAAAAAAAAAGGCAACCAACATATTACTACTTCCTGTATATGTATATACATATGTTGAATCAGAGTAAATGTATGTTTTTCACTACTGAGTAACTCCCACTGTTTTGTTTATAGAAAAATGTTTTACATTAAATAATATGTTTATTGCATTAAGTAATTTCAGAAAATAGTGTCATTAAGATCACATCTTTCTCATCAGATGAAAATATAGAGCCTCTCCTCAAAGCTTTGCATAGCTTTCTTCAACATTTCATTTGACACATCTTCAATTTCTTGATGAATGGAAATTTTCAGGCTATCAATTATGTGGCATTCGTTCGCATACACTCTCAGTTTCAAGTAGCACATAAAAAGAAGTCCCAAATTGTAGATTGGGAGAGCTTGTGTGTCAAACTATGTCCATGGATGCTCTACCATGTGAACTGTGGCACCATCCTCTTGGAACAATATTTCTCGTATCATGTTCACCTGATACCTTTCCAGTTCTGGATGAAGGAATTTACTTAAAATTTCAATGTGGTGCTTTGTTGTTCCCCCCTCTTAAAGTCATGACCAACAATCCCTAACTTGAAGATATCACATCACATCACACACTTACTTTTGACCTGTGGAGAGGTTTTAGGTTTAGTTTTCATAGATTCTCTGACACCCTGCACTGACAGTTCTGTATATCAACATGAGCTTCTAGATGGAAATAGGTTTCATTGCTCATCATTATTAGGGTGCCTGCATCTTCTGTAAAAATGGCGTCCATTATACCACAAAACTCTTTTCATTGTACAAAATCTCTTTCACTTAGCTACTGCATAGTCATTCTTTTGCATGAGTGAAATTTGAGATCATCATGTAAGATATGATGAAGTGAATGACACAATATAGCCAGTCCTATGGCCTATCACCTAGCAGGTCATTCTGGACTAGTAAGAACTGCCCTTCTCATTCTATATGCATTTTCCAGAGTTTGTACTGCATGGGGAAGACCAGGTGGCTTTTTTCATCATCATTAATCAAGCACTTCTAAACAGTTCAACCGATCTGACTAGTGTCTCTCAGTCTGGGACAGCACCTCGATGTGCCAGAAAGCACCCCTGCATAACTCCTTTTCAAAGCTCAAAATGACTTTAAATTGTTTTATCTAGTCTGATTACTGCCTTGCTACAAAGGCAGAGATTTCTGATAAGGGTAATAGGGAGACCAGAAACACCCATTTCTGCTGTCATGTTCCCAGTTCTTTCCGTCAAACACAGTCAGATGTCTTTCTGTATGTCCTAGAACCTTGCTATAGTCCTAGAAACTAAAGGGGTAGTGAATTTTCTACATTTCTCAATTAGCTGTCTGACAATGAGAGCCTGTTCTTGTGTTCCTTCATTATACACACACACACACACACACACACAGATTTCTCCAGTGCTATTTCTGTATCTAAGTAGGCTCTCAGTGTTCATGGATGAAATTTAGATGAATTTTATTGACATGTGAAATCAATGAAATAGTTCTGTAGTTCTCACAATGTTGCAGGTTCCTTTCCTATGAAACGGAATCATTACTCAAATGGTCTACTCCCCTATTCATTTTTCATTATTCTGTGTGCTGCTACATTTCGTGCATGTTTGAAAGCCTGATCTCCATATTTCTTGACTACTCTGGCAATAATGAGGTCAGATCCAGGTGCTTTGTTGTTTTTTAATTTAGCTATAGCTTTTTAAACTTCTGTTATGAAGTTGGTTTCTTTCTCCAGTTTGCAGAACCAAGTTTCTCAATGTTACCCATGTACAATTTGTTGCAGTGTGTTTTTCACTGATCACCAGCTAGTTCTATGTTGGCTTAGAGCTGTTGAGTTGCAGACAGACATAATGAAAAGACTGCTAAACATTTAGCTTCTGTACAAAAAAGTCATTTCTCTGTTTCTCTCTCTCTCTCCCTTTCATTTAGCAGTATTTTCATTGTGTCTGTCTGTAACTAAACACCTCCTCTATGTGATGTGTAGCAGTCTATCAATTTTATATTGTTACTCTAGCTCGGATTTACCATTGTTTGCGTAAAGGTGTACCATCTTCCTCTTCTGCAACTCATACTTTTTGTTTGAAGGATCTTGTTTCTTTCTTCATTTTATTGAACATGTACCTGGATTCATTACAATCCTGGAATTTCTCAATTCTCTCAAATGTTTCACTTGTGTAATTATTCTTGTCTCTTCAGTAACTTGCCTGTATTAACACAGCTGAACTGTGCTACTGCAGAGTTCCTTGCAAACCTTTCACCTTGTAATCTTGCCCTCCCACACATCACCATTAATTTTTTCTTAGTGTCTTAATTAGTTTCAAAAGCCTTGAGAGGCGTAAGATATACAAAAGTAAACCTTTTTACTTATCTTCATTTTCTCTTCTTTTTGTTGGCTCCATTTCTTGCATCTAGGGGTACATCCTTGTGGCTGAAATTTTGATTTAACATTGAAGGTTCCTGATGACTAAATAACTGATGAAGATTTACTTGTATATTTCTTGAATTTTATTCTTCATCACATTATTAAATATCACACCATTTTTACAATTTCCACTTAATGTTCAAATTACATTGTTAATGTCGATCATATAAATATGTCTGTCTTCATCACAGGCATGCCCACTACTCCCTGCATTATGTGGTACTCACAGTATTCCAAAGAGTTAGAGGGAATATGGTATAGTTGTAGGTAAACAACTAGAATTCTCTCATATACAGATTTATTCACACTTAGCGTCTACACAGATGCAAGTCCAGAGGCTAACAGCTGTTAGCGTCCAACATGCTCTCCAAAGCCCTCTCCTCAAAGATAGCACACTTACGCACAGAACAAATATCGATTTTTATGGCGCTCTACGCCACATAGCCCCCCCCCCCCCCCCCCCCCCCCCCCCGCGCAGTATGGAGTACGTCCCTGTGAATGGGGAGGGGGGGGGGTGAGAAGTTAGGAACATAACGCACAGTTCTTCTGCATCAGGCGGAAGCGGTCGACTGGTAGGAGACCAGGGGGTGAAGCCCGGTACGTCGACGGTGAAGTCAGCAAGCGACGCCGGCGGCTGAAGACGACGTCCCGTCCTGGAGCGAAGGTGTAGCACTTCGTCAGCCGGCAGGCGGAATCACCTCGCCAGAAGGCCTAACAAAGGCACGCAAATTGCCACACGCAGCACTTCTGCTCAATTTAAAGCGGCGCACCACACGAGATTCTGCACTTCCTCCCTCAATATTGTCACACGCGAGTACCACACACACTGTATCGCCATCTACGACAACAGATAATTTATGCATGTCATCAGGGTGCACATGTGTTGTGAATTCTTGGATGGCACCTGTACGAGCAATGGTACGGAGGCAGGGAGGTGTGAGAAAGCCATGGCAGGGGGAAGCATCTGCTAAGAGGGGGGTGGCAGGTGCACTAGACTGTGCAGGAGACAACCTTGTGCGATCAGCTGACAGACGAGGGAACGTGACCGAAGGCAACGAGGAGCCAGCATGGATTGAACGGCGTGACAAAGAGCTGTCACACGAAGATGGTAACACAATGGTAGAATCCGAGTGGTTGGCAGTTCGACTGCGAGGGCTGTGAGGAGTGAATCCCCGAAAAGATTGGCCACTCGAATTAGATGAACGCGGAGAAGGAGCAGTGCTCGGCAGAGAAACACGCTGTGAAAAATCAATACCCAATGCATGGTGTGGGAAGATGGATGGCCGCTCGAAGCAGGAGTGGGAGAAATAGGGGCAGAATCAGGGAGGTTCACCTGAGGCTCAATGAAAGCTGGTTTCACTCGGTTGAGTGAGACCGTGGATTCAGAGTCTTTTATGAGGAGATCCATGTTATTCTCAGAGCATTTGATGACCTTGTAAGGACCTGTGTAGGGCGACTGAAGCGGGGCTTTGACTGAGTCATCTCTGAGAAACACGTACTCACAAGAGTCTAGCATGCGCAGTACGTACACGCACGGAGGTGTATGAGCAGCCGGAGGTGGCGGCTGAATTTTGCTGCAGTGCAAGCGCACCCGCTCGAGAAGTGAAGGGAGTTCAGAGGACCATGGAAGTGGGGTCGGAGTGACTAATTCTCCAGGCAAAACCAAAGGTTGGCCATATACAAACTCGGCTACGGACCCCTTGAGGTCTTCCTTGAAAGTCGCACGAAGGCCAAGAAGCACGAAGTCATAGTGAGTCATGGCAACGCAGGGCAGACTTCAGGGTGCGATGCCATCGTTCAATAAGCCCATTGCTTTGGGGGTGGTATGCAGAAGTATGAATTTTGACAATACCACACATTTTAAATAAGTCAGAGAAAACTGAAGACTCGAACTGTCGCCCCTGGTCAGTGGTGAGGTAAACAGGTGAGCCAAATCTAGAGGTCCACGAATCTAAGAATACTTGACTTACTGTCTCAGAGGTAATGTTCAGAATAGGCACAGCCTCAGCCCACCGAGTCATCCTGTCAATAGCTGTAAACAAGTAACGGAAACCCTCGGAGGGGGGCAAAGGGCCTACGAGGTCGACGTAAACATAGTGAAACCGGCCTGGAGGTTGGACAAAACAGCCAAGGGGTGGAGAAGTGTGCCTGGAAACTTTGTTCTGTTGACACACCATGCATGCCCTTGCCCAAGACTGACAGTCATGGCGCATGTTTCTCCAGACAAACCATTCAGTTACCAGACGGGTGGAGGCTTTGACACCGGGGTGTGCTAATGTGTGTAGTTTGTCAAAGACCTGGCATTGAAGGGGCTTAGGAATGAATGGCCGCAATGTACCAGTTGAGTCATCACACCACACTAAGTCAGATATGCCAGGGAAAGTAGAGCGTACCGGTTGGAGAGAGGAGCTATGGTCTGAAATTAACTGCATGGTATCGGGGTCTGCCGATTGCAACCGAGGTAGGTCCGTTAAGTCAATTAAGGTTGTGACAGCACCAACACGCGAGAGAAAATCAGCGACCACATTGTCCGCTCCTCGGATGTAGCGAATGTCATTTGTAAATTGCAAGATGTAATCGATGTGACGAAAGTGTCGTGGGGGCGGATCAGCCGCAGGATTTTTTATGGCAGGAACCAACAGCTTGTGATCAGTGAGCACATAGAAATCTCGTCCCTCAACATCAGTTCTGAAGTGTCTTATGGCCTCGTAAACTGCAAGTAGTTCTCTGTCGAATGCTGAGTATTTCTTCTGCGCGTTGTTTAGCTTTTTTGAGAAAAACTGCAGGGGGGTCGTAACATCGTTGTATGTCTGACTCAGTACTGCGCCGATAGCATTGTCACTAGCGTCAGTAGTGATAAACATTGTGGCATCTGCCCGTGGGTGAGCAATAGTGACAGCGGAGGGCAACAGCTGTTTGAGTTCATTAAATGCCTTGTCCACATCTGGTGTCCATGGTACCTGGCGGGTGCCAGAAGTTTGTGGGCCAGCGAGAGCATCTGTGAGAGGAGCCTGCACCGCAGAAGTGACTGGCAAATGTTTCCGGTAATAATTAACTGTTCCGATGAACCTGCATAATTCCCTGTAGGTCTGAGGGCGTAGCATCTCGAGAACAGGCTTGACCTTGTACTGTGGTGGTGTCAGACCGTCCGATGACACAACATATCTTAGGAATGTGACGGATGACTGGTGCAATTGAGTCTTTTTATTGTTCAGTTCAATACCAGCGGCTGCTAAAATATCTGTCACGACTTGAACACGCTCCTCACTCTGTTCTAAAGTAGAAGCAAAAACCAATATGTTATCCATATATACGAAACAAAACTCTAGATGGGATAAAGTTTGATTGATGAAACGCTGCCATGTTTGGGGTGCATTTCTCAACCCACACGGCATAAATTTGTATTGGAACAGCCCGAAGGGAGTGGTTATGGCAGTCTTTTCAATGTCCTCCGGAGCCATAGGAATCTGATGAAATGCGTGCTTACAGTCCAAAACAGAGAAGTACTTTGCACCTGCGAGCGCATGATTGAAGTCTGCGATGTGTGGGACCGGATATTTATCAATGATGGTGCGGGCATTTAAACCCCTATAGTCTCCGACCATACACCAAGTACCGTCTTTCTTTTGGTCAAACAGGATAGGACTAGCCCAGCAACCGGAAGAAGGTTCAAGTATTCCCTTTTGTAACAGATCGTCCAATTGTTCTTTTGCAATTTTCATAAATTCCGACTTGAGGCAGTGTGGACGTTGCGATATGGGCGGCCCATCGGTTAGACGTAACCGATGAACTGTGCCGTTAGTGACTACTGCAATACGTGGCACAGCACGATAGTCAGATGTCCATGAAGCAGAACAGGCAGTGGTGGACGGGCCAAGCTGTGGCGCTGAGGGCACGGAAGTACAGGTGTGCCACCCGCTCGTAGGCTGCGTAAAGGCCGCACACGTGTTAACATGGGCGAGGTTGGTACACTGGTTCTTGGTAGCGGGCCGTGCTGCTACGAGCGCTGTAGGCACGAGTGGGCATGGCCAGACAGCAGATGGCCGTAGTTCATTGCCACAAGCTTGGCAAGTTAATTTTCCATTCGGAACGCAAGGAGCATGAGCACTCGGGCATACCCTATCATTACAAAAGGGGGTGCTGACACAGTTTACAGAGTTCACAACATTGTCGTTAACGTGTGCAGGCACGGGAACACCAGATTGGCACGGACTGACCTTGTCTGTAGCCGACGAGTCGTCTGCTTGTAGTGCCGCGAGGCGTTGTTGTGTGGAGGCCAACTCGTGGTGTATGTCGCGGAGATGCAGCAGCATTTCCATACCTACCATCCGCAACTTAGAAGACTTGGCGCACTCCACTAGCCACTTGTTTGTCCAAGATTGCAGCTCCAAGGATAGGTTTACACACTTCTTAGGACGGCACACATGTTTGGTGTTAGCCAAACTGTCACTCGGCGAAGCGAAAGGAATATGTTTGTCAAGGGAGGGGTAAAACACAGTATTTTGCACAAAATCTAGTGACAACTGATAGTGCTTGAGGAAATCAATTCCGAGAATAGGTTCTTCAATTGTTGACACTAGAAACGTCCACTCCAGCTTGCACTCGGCCGAAAGTTTCACTGTATACAAAGTGGAACCCGAACACTGTAGGGTAGACAAGTTCACTGCACGAAGTACTGTTTTGTGTGGTTGCACTTTATTGGTTGTTAGGCAAACCGGCAGCAAAGAGACGTCTGCGCCAGTGTCTACCAGAAAACATACACCTGATCATAAATCGCGAACATAGACTCGACCACATTTACTGTTATTGTCCGAAACAGAGTGCAATGTGGGATGGTGCCCGTTGTTTACATCGCAGAAGGTGGCACCGTAGCCTACCTGCGGTTGGAGTTTGGGTAAGAACACGGTGACTGGCATTTGCGAGCTTGCTCCCTGAATCTCACGTGGAAGAAACAGTAAGGTTGGGCAGGCCTGTGCTCCTGTGGGTAGTTGCTAGGTGACGGAGTATGTGCCCCAGAGTCTTCCACAGAGGCCGATGCACTGTCGTTGCGAGGAGTTGAAGGTGCAGGCAGGGCGGCTAGTTTAAAAAACTTGTTATCAGCAGCACTGGACAAGGGCGTGGCGTCAGAAAGTGTCTTAGTGCGGTCACGTCCAGAATGCAGTGCGCGGAGCTCATGTTGCCTGGCGGAGTATGCTCTGTCGGCGGCGCGTAAACGTTTATTTACTGGCCTATCTTCATATGCAGAGATTGCAGTCTGGACAGGCAAAGGCAGCTTTTCAGTCCAGATTTCTGCAAGCGTGTCATCAGGCATAACTTGCTCATCGACGAGAAGACGGATGCACCGCCACAGCTGGGACGGAGACCTGTCGCCGAGACGCTCTTCGTAGATGAGCTGTCACACATTTTCTCTCCTGGTTTTAGAGACGCGCTCCAGTATCGTTTGTTTTGCCACAGCATACTTCCCTGCTAGGGGGGGGGTGCTTTGACCAGATCATAAATTATATCGACGCGGTCGTGAAGATGGTTCATGAGGCAGGCGAAGCGTGCGTCGTCGTCCAAGGCACAGACATTGAATGTTTGCTCAACCAGGTTAAACCAGAACTCCGGGTGAGCGGGTTTGAAGTCTGGTAATTTCGGCAGATTCGGCACTGCAGTCACTGCAGAGGTGCGCCTATTACTTCGGATGGAAGTAGAGCATGCAGAAGATTGCGAGTCCGGATTATTGGCGTCCCGTAATGCGGGAATCGCGAAATTCACTTGACGCTGGGGGGACGGCTGAGAAGCGACGGACGCTCGAACGGTGTGAGGATCGTAGTCAAAATGTGCATTCTCATTGACGTGGTAGCTCGGAGAGAAGCCACAAGTGCTTAAGTACGCCGGTGAATGTCCGTTATGCACACAGTATTCACTCGAACGTGAGTGGTGGGGCTGGTTGTAGATGTCGGAGTAATTACAGTCCAGCACAGAATTGTTGACCTGATTAGAAGCAACACAAGGATCTCACACACGTCCACTAGGATGCACACTCGGTGTGATATTTGCTGTTTGGCGAGCATTGAACACCTGTTGACTAGCCGGCGCGGAAGGATACACACGTGGCGGGAACTGATTCGAGTTTGAATTTACTACTGGATTTTCCAAAGTAGCGAAACCTCGCTCGACGCCATGAACTGTATTGAATTGTGTGTTCGACACAGGAGTAGAAATTTTCCAACCAACACTCTGTGGAGAACACGTGGAAAGGTCCAGGCTAACAAAGCCAGATTCCATGACCGTTGGCGGTTGGAAGAAACTGGCGGCACTCGATGAATTCCACTGCATGTTCTGGCTGAAGGATTCTGAAGATTCTTGCGGCACGTCCACTACGACGGCAGGAGTGCTGGAGAGATGTTGCTGGAATCCGGGCGGCGGTGAATGCTGAAAGGCCATTGTCTGGAGCTGAACAAAGGCCCTCGCGATCACGGAGAAACCCGACGCGGTAGGCGCGTAAATGACCTTCAGGCGGTAACTTGGACGCGTATTACACAAAAATGGGGTCACCAGTGAGGGAATATGGTATAGTTGTAGGTAAACAACTAGAATTCTCTCATATACAGATTTATTCACACTTAGCGTCTACACAGATACAAGTCCGGAGGCTAACTCACGTTAACGTCCAACATGCTCTCCAAAGCCCTCTCCTCAAAGATAGCACACTTACGCACAGAACAAATATCGATTTTTATGGCGCTCTACGCCACAAGTTCATGAAGCAACAGAGTTGACATACTTTCTTGACAAAAGAAAAATTTTTAGTAAGCCACATCATTACTTTATAAATAAATCCAGAAATAAATTTAATGATTAGCATTAGATTGTGCAATTAATAATACAAATTTTAAGTATGCCAGAATTTCTTATTTCAAATGTTTCTAAAACAAGAATAATTTTAACCATTGGCAGATATCAATTGTAACAAATTAATTTCTTTTTATAGATTTTAGCCTGAAATATAATACATTGTATACAAAATCAAATGAAATTCTTTCAGTGAAACAGCCGAGAATGTTCACCTATACAAGAATCGACAGTATACATGGTATCGGTTATTTCTATAAATAAAAGGTACTGTTAGAGGAGGATGTCCCATTACAACCTTCAATACTCTTCTGTCCTCAATAATTTGTATGCTCTCACCAGCAGGCCAGTTATTTTTGATTCTTCACTTTTTTTTGTTATAATTGACTACACCCCTCAGCAGTTTTAACTAATGTTGTCCTTCAAGAAGTTTCACTTCTCTGCAGATGTTGTATTATCTGACAGATCAGTCAAAAGTTTCACTTTAACTCAATTCCCAAAAAATTCAGTTTCAGTCTTCTTGGTTTTGGACATACAGAAAGTTTCATTATCAGTTCAAGATACAGAAGCTAATGGTCAGAACCACAGTTGGCAATTGAAAGAGCTTAATATTTTTAGTGGACACTTTGTCTCAAGCTAATCAAAGAACAGACAGTCTGATTACATAAATTTCAACAGCTAAGACCCATTTGTTGATGGTGTTGGAAATAACAAGCTTATTTTCCTGACAGAACTGAATCACTCAATCTCCACAATCATTTCTTTTGCCTAAACAACGAGAGCCAAGTATTTTGTTTGATGAGTCACAGTTCCCTCTCTTAAAATTAAACCTCCTTGAACTATGTAACTTTCTCTTTGGATTCTGCTTTAAAGCAGCTCCAAAGATGCTCATAAAATTCTTCTGACTATACATCATCAGCTGCTGAAATTGGTGCGTATTTCTGTACCACATATAATTTGCTAGATCTAATATCAAATTCCACTAGTATTATTTGGTCACTGGAAGGCCTGTATTCAATCACTGTGGCATTCCATCCCTTGTGTACTAACAAGGCAACTCCATTAATGGAAATATTTCACCTGTTATAAAAATATTCTGCATTGCCATTGCATTTTCTGAAGTGCCCACTGCCTTTCAAGTGAGTCTCTGCTAGTCTCAATCCAATTTTAGTTCACTGGTACTCCCTTTCCATAATTCGTAATTTTCTTATTTGGCACAGTCCTTGTACATTCAAAATTTCAGTCTTGTGTATGTTCATTTGGATGTCCATAGTTCTGCAAGCAACTGTTCTCCCCCACAGATCTAACTTGGGGACTCTGTTTATATATCTGGACTTTTTAACAGCAGGCTAGTCCATGATGGATTTTCTTGGGAATAAAACACAGGGGTGGATTCCCTGCTGTTTAGTGCTATAAAAGGGAATATAAAGGACTAAGTAAATGTAGTTAGGATCAGTGCTAAGGTTGTAAGTCGTCCTGGGTAGGACAAATCAAGAGCTCCCTTAGGTAAGGTCACAAAATCCCTGAAATACACTCCTGGAAATTGAAATAAGAACACCGTGAATTCATTGTCCCAGGAAGGGGAAACTTTATTGACACATTCCTGGGGTCAGATACATCACATGATCACACTGACAGAACCACAGGCACATAGACACAGGCAACAGAGCATGCACAATGTCGGCACTAGTACAGTGTATATCCACCTTTCGCAGCAATGCAGGCTGCTATTCTCCCATGGAGACGATCGTAGAGATGCTGGATGTAGTCCTGTGGAACGGCTTTCCATGCCATTTCCACCTGGCGCCTCAGTTGGACCAGCGTTCGTGCTGGACGTGCAGACCGCGTGAGACGACGCTTCATCCAGTCCCAAACATGCTCAATGAGGGACAGATCCGGAGATCTTGCTGGCCAGGGTAGTTGACTTACACCTTCTAGAGCACGTTGGGTGGCACGGGATACATGCAGACGTGCATTGTCCTGTTGGAACAGCAAGTTCCCTTGCCGGTCTAGGAATGGTAGAACGAGGGGTTCGATGACGGTTTGGATGTACCGTGCACCATTCAGTGTCCCCTCGACGATCACCAGTGGCGTACGGCCAGTGTAGGAGATCGCTCCCCACACCATGATGCCGGGTGTTGGCCCTGTGTGCCTCGGTCGTATGCAGTCCTGATTGTGGCGCTCACCTGCACGGCGCCAAACACGCATACGACCATCCTTGGCACCAAGGCAGAAGCGACTCTCATCGCTGAAGACGACACGTCTCCATTCGTCCCTCCATTCACGCCTGTCGCGACACCACTGGAGGCGGGCTGCACGATGTTGGGGCGTGAGCGGAAGACGGCCTAACGGTGTGCGGGACCGTAGCCCAGCTTCATGGAGACGGTTGCGAATGGTCCTCGCCGATACCCCAGGAGCAACAGTGTCCCTAATTTGCTGGGAAGTGGCGGTGCGGTCCCCTACGGCACTGCGTAGGATCCTACGGTCTTGGCGTGCATCCATGCGTCGCTGCGGTCCAGTCCCAGGTCGACGGGCACGTGCACCTTCCGCCGACCACTGGCGACAACATCGATGTACTGTGGAGACCTCACGCCCCACGTGTTGAGCAATTCGGCGGTACGTCCACCCGGCCTCCCGCATGCCCACTATACGCCCTCGCTCAAAGTCCGTCAACTGCACATACGGTTCACGTCCACGCTGTCGCGGCATGCTACCAGTGTTAAAGACTGTGATGGAGCTCCATATGCCATGGCATACTGGCTGACACTGACGGCGGCGGTGCACAAATGCTGCGCAGCTAGCGCCATTCGACGGCCAACACCGCGGTTCCTGGTGTGTCCGCTGTGCCATGCGTGTGATCATTGCTTGTACAGCCCTCTCGCAGTGTCCGGAGCAAGTATGGTGGGTCTGACACACCGGTGTCAATGTGTTCTTTTTTCCATTTCCAGGAGTGTAGTATTATCCTTCACTGGGATTGTGAAATAGTTCTTATCCTTACCATTTGTATGTCATTTCTTACAAAAGTTATTTCTAGTGTCTGATGCACATGATACAGCTTTTGCAGATTTGTGACATGTTGTTGGAGTATGACAGCTGCAAAATATATGTCCCAGCTGTCCATCATCTAGAGTTTAGTTGATGTCAAAGAATTCATTCCTAGTTATATTCAAAATGATTTGCAGATTTGAAAGATTTGAGTATACTAAAATCTCTGGTCATTTGGTTAAATTTACACCAGATAGTAAAATCTGTGCACATCCTGTGAGTGGAAAGTTTGAGGTTGGTATGTCCATTTGGGGCTAAGATGGAAGTTTCTGCTTTGCGGAAGACTAATGGCAAAAACAATTTGGCCATATCTTTTTTTGGTGAATGTTACTGGAAAATTGATTGGTCAGATGTATGGCTTCACTTGCCTTGGGCTATTCAGTTATCAAATGTTCTCATTTTGAGTGGTTAGTTCTCTTGCAATTTCTGAAGGTTCCTGAAACAGTTGATTTGTTACGTACATTCATGCACAATTTGTTTAGACCAGTTGCAGATCCAAGAGTCAGGTCTGTGTGGGTCACAGTTTGCATCAGTGGCAGAATGTAGACAAGTTCTTTTATAAAGCCCCAAAAGAAAAAAATTGCATGACATGATGTCAGGTCAACATGGAGGCCAGCGGAAAAGAGCTCTGTCATATTGACCATTGCAACCAATCCAATGATCATGGACTTCAATGTTCAACCACCCTCATACAAATAGATGCCGATGTGGAGGGGCTCCATCTTGTTGCCAAGTAAAGTTTTCAGGTTAACCTTCCAATAGGGGAAAGAGTGGTCTTGCAACATATAACATATGCAAATGAGCAACTATTGTTATACCAGCTTCAGGGACGGGGCTGCCCGCATTGCCACCCGCGCCGCCCCACCAGTCATCTCGCACGCTATTCACTTGTTTCTTTTGTCAGTCGACTTGACTGAACTGAGTTATCGACTAGATGTACTTTCCTATGTAGCATTCACATCTGTGTCATTGTATTTGATATGTTTCTATCGGGTACATTTATCATATAAAATTCAACATACTTTTGCTCTCACAACTACGGAAACATGACAGCAATGATGTGGCACATAAATTGAAGCAGTGCTTAACTGAACTACCATTCTTTGAAAAAGAATCACTCTTTGTGATTAAAAAGAGACTAATGGGAGAGACTCTTCAATACAAGCAAACAAGCATAAATGAGCTTAGTGGTCATGATTCTGTTATGCAAGCATTGTCTGTTTGTCGTAGATCTGACTATCTTACTTCGCATACGCTGTACAAAATATTTGTTTGTCTACCTGCATCTATTGCTATGGGAGAAAGAAGTTTTCAACAATGCAGTGTACAAAGACATGGCTGAGGTGGACAATGAAGGAGGATCAACTTAATGGCTTAGCTCTGTTGAACACTCACCCTGACATTGATTGTTCTATTGACAATTTAATTAACCAATTTTCCAGGAAGAATAAGGGCACGGAACTCATCATTTAAGGAAGAGAACCACAACTGTAACTTTTTCATATCATAACATGGCATTGTCTTGTATATGTGTATAATAAGTCTAAATAAAACTTTCTTAAACTTTGCCTGTGACTTGATTATTTTTTATTACGGCAAAAGTAATGGTAGCTCAAGATATCTTTAGTGCCCCCTCCTTGAGGTTTTTCTGTATCCACCACTGCACAGTGCACAGCATGAAACATGGAGAGACAAAGATCTTTTTGTCTGCTTCCATGTACTGGGACTCCATCATTAAAGAAGCAACCAAAATACATGTAAGTAATGACCTGGTCAATAGAAACATGGGATTTCAACTCAGCACTGCATGGGAACCAGTATTGGTGGTACTAAGACATGAATACAAGTAAACGCAGATGGATAATCAGAGTCTGCACACTCAAACTGGGCATCAACACTCTGTCTGCATGCATGCTGGGCCATGACTTGTAGCCACACTTTTCCTGCATTGCAGATGCAAAGAATGTGTCCCATTTCTCTGGCAGGGCACACTGGGTACTGCCATGCTCTATGATTTGTCTGCAATGATGTTGTAGCCCCACCCCTTGTTACCGGCACTTTTCTAGTGAGTCCACATTTGTTCTGAATAAAGATGTATGGGTTGGGTCCAGGGCCACAGAGGCTACCAGAGGCACAATACGCACAGTCTGGCACCACCAGAATTCCCCTCATTGTAGAGGACTTCTTCTTCTTCTTCTTAAATGATTTAGACTTCTGTGAAGTCTTGCTTGTCTGTTCCCTATTGTTGGACAGAGGAGGAACACAAGTCCTACAATCCAGAACATGTGGCTCTTTCAGCCACCAACTGGCACCTGCTTGCAGGTCAGCAGAGTGCTGGGAAAAGAGCATCCTGAGGAGCCCCATCCTGGTAAGGGGTGCTGGGGGAGAGCATTGCTCCTCCAACTGGAGGTTGGGACTGACATCCCCAGAGAATAGAGAGTTAACACTCAAAAATGGGGTGTGGGGGAAGCAGTAAGAGGAGGACCTCCAACCACCATGGGAGAGGGTGTAGTCAAGTGGCCCTGATGGCCAGATGGCCAGATGCAGAAGACATGAAGGGCAATGGCACAGTCACTGAAGAACACGATGTCATCATAGCAGTAGCACACATCCTCATCATACATCCAGGATGTAAGCAATCATATTTCTTCTTTGCCTCTTGATATGTGAGGCAGTTAAGGTTTTGTCTTCTTGGGTCTTCTTTTCTCATTTGAAAATGGCACAGTCTAGTGAACTGGTCAATAGTGTTCCCCGCAGTTAAAACAGATGGGGGGATGGGCACTAGGAGCATTCATTTGCAACTGACAGCCACAATACCTACAGATGGGGTGGATTTGCAATGTGAAGACATGTCCAAATCACATTGAATTTGTAGCACCGCATGCTAGGAGAAACATACAACTTGACATCACAGTGATACACCATCAATTTGATCTTTTCAGGCAATGAGTCACCTTCAAAGGCCAAGATGAGGGCTCCAGTATCTACTCCATTGTCTTTCGGTTGCCCCTGTAAATGACCGTGCAACTTGTCATCAGTCTGTAAAAGGATATTTAAATGGAAAATGGTCCCTGTATGATATTCAGAGTTTTATGGGGAGGGGGGTTATAGTGGCAGGGAATATCACTAGCTTGTTGAGGTGAGCAGCACTTGTAAGTGGGCAGGGGAGGCCGCTTATACAGAATAGAGCCACTTTTCATTTTTTATATCACTGCCACTTTCCCAAGTCTGTAATTGAAGTGTTCAGCAAAGAAAAATGGCTTTGCAGTCAAAAACGAATCCTCATCCATCCTAGCTAGAACAAATCAAGCATTGGGGGGGGGGGGGGGGGGGGAGTTTTCATGCCTTTCATGTGAGCCCTATGTTTCTTTCATAATGGTGTAACAAGGGAAGGAAACATTTTGGGGTCGTACCTCTTTGCACTGAAATATGTCATAGCTATAGAAGAGATTTCTGAGGCCATGTGGCACCAGAAAAAGTAAGTTTAAGTCACTTCATGTGCAAATCTTCCACCATAGTTCCACCCACTACTAACAGGGGCTCTCCCCATTGGTGCCACCCAGCCACAGCAATGTTACCTGGCCAATAAACGCCTAGAGCTCTTGCCCCAGCCACGATGGGCACATACTCCTTGGTTTGTATGGGGAGTTTCCAGTTCACGCATCAACAGTTTCATCTTTGTGTGCTCAAGGGAGCTAGTGCCATTGCAAGAAAGAAGAAGACACAAAAAGCGTAGTATATGCTATGCAGGATGACCTTCACTGCATGGTCCACACTTCTGTAAAGTTTAGAATAAAAGTAGCACATCAAACCCAACAATGGGAACATATAACTAATAATGAAAAGTTATAAAAGGCCAGAAGGTAAGAAAATGAGTGCCAGAAATACAAACCAAATCCATGCACAATTAGCACCAAGAAGGTAGAGAGGAAAAGTAGAGAGGAAAGAAAGAATAGGAGAAAGATAAACTTGTAGCACAAAAAGAGAAGTAGCGGTACAAGTACTGGGACCCTCTGGGGGCCAAGTTCATACTCACAGTAGAGATGTGAGCCTCATGGGAGCATGGGGCTGAAGGGGTTGGAGGTGTAAATTCATTCACAAATCATTAATTATGCTTTTTATAGTGGAGGATTCTAATAACTTGAACTGTTATAAAAATGTAATTTGTTGACACATCATTTGGCTTTGTTATTTCATTGTATAAAGTATGGTGGATATGAAATCATAAGGTGTCATACAGTATATGCATTTGGAAGCTCTTTCAGTGTTTATGAGGTGTTTTTTAAGTCGGTACCATTTTGAAATTAAAAAAAGGCGTGCTAAGATATCTCAATAATTTTATTTTTACATGAAAGCCTGTACCTTAATCTACTTTTCTATATAATTTCCATCAATATCGAGGCACTTGCCATAACGTACCAGTTTTTGAATACCCTCTTCATAGATGTCTGCCACCTGACTTGTTAACCACTGCATCACCACTGTTTTGACTTCGTCATCGTCTTGAAGACGCTGACCGCCCAGGTATTTCTTCAAGTGCGCGAAAAGATGGTAGTCACTGGGCGCAAGATCAGGGCTGTATGGAGGATGATGTAGAGTTTCCCATCAAAAAGAAGTGATGAAATCTTTAGTCTGATTCATCACATGCGCTCGGGCATTGCCTTGCAGCAAAATGATGCCCTTGCTCAACTTCCACGGACTGTTGCTTTGATTATGGTGTGACATAGGCCACCCATATTTCATCACCCATAACAATTAGGCTTAAGAAATCATCACCGTCATTTTGGTACCGCTCAAGGAAAGTCAATGCACTGTCTAAACGTTTGGTTTTGTGAACATCCGTCAACATTTTTGGTACCCAACGTGCACACAATTTTTGGTAATTCAAGTGCTCGGTGACAATTCCAAAGAAAACACTATGAGAAACATTAGGAAAGTCATCCCGCAAGGAGGAAATCATAAAGCGTCTGTTTTCTCCCACCTTATTGTCCACTTCCTGCACCAAACTTTCATTAACGACCGAAGGACGCCCACTCCGTTGTTCATCATGCACATTTGTGCGGCCATCTTTAAATGCTCTCACCCACTGTCTTATCATTCCATCACTCATAATGTTTTCTCCATAAACTGCACAGATCTCACGATGAATATCGATCACTTTTAGGCCTTTAGCACTAATAAATCTTATAACAGCCCGTACTTCACAGTCGGCGGGACTCACGATTATCGGAGACATCTTAAACACTCAGATGGCCGCACAAATGTGCATGATGAACAACAGAGTGGGCGTCCTTCGGTTGTTAATGAAAGTTTGGTGCAGGAAGTGGACAATAAGGTGGGAGAAAACAGACGCTTTATGATTTCCTCCTTGCGGGATGACTTTCCTAATGTTTCTCTTAGTGTTTTCTTTGGAATTGTCACCGAGCACTTGAATTACAAGGAAGAATCAGGCTGTAATGGCATCAGTGCATAGATTAAGGTACAGGCTTTCATGTAAAAATAATATTATTGATATATCTTCGCACATCTTTTTTAAATTTCAAAATGGTACTTACTTAAAAAACACGCCTCGTATTTATTAGTATCAATTAATATTATGATTCACTGGAAAGTATTAAATGGCTGTTCTACATACGTCCAAACTTACTTTGCTAAGCTTGATAACACAAAATTATTGCAATCCTGAGCCCAAAATTATTCCACCTGGTGAGCAAGATGTAAGAGAGAGATAATTTATTTGCATCAGAATGGAAAAAATTGTGGCAGCTGACCTTAGGGTAGATCATTTTAGGGTCTGGAGAAATGCTAGAACATGTGTGGCAATATCCAGTCTAAGTCTTATCTTAGAAGGATTGTTAAATAAAAGCAAACCTGTTTTCATAACATTTGTAGATTTAGTAAAGAGTATTAAGAATGTTGACTGGAATATGCTCTTGGGATTCTGAAGATAGGGATAAAATACAGGATCCAAAAGGTTATTTACAGCTTGTACAGAAACCAGACTGCAGTTACAAGAACAGAAGGATATGAAAGGTAACCAGTGATTGAATAGGGAGTAAGGCAGGGTTTTAGCCTATTCCTGACATTATTCAATCAATACATTAAGCTATCATTAAAGAAAAACAGAGAAAAATAATATAGTGGGTATTAAAGGTCAGAGTTTGAGATTTGCCGCTGCCATTGTAATTTTGCAGAGACAGCAAAGGACTTAGAAGAGCAACTGAATAGACAGAGCTTGAAATGAGGATACAAGATGAACTTCAACTAAAGTAGAACAAGGATAATGGAATGTAGTGTATTTGCTTTCAGACTGAAGACCACAACAATAAAAATGCATTTAGTGCAGTATGTTCATCATTATTTTTTCCAGATTTTGTTTGTTTTTCTTACTCATTCTGATTATGAATAAATGAGCATTTTATTTAAAAAATAGGATTAGATGTATGAACATATATCATTACATACTTAACAGAAGTGAAACAACCAGCCCAGCAGATGAGGACATAAAAAAGGGAGGGAAACAACAGCAGGGAAAAAAATTTAAATGTTTATTTTTCCTCTATCTGGCCGTCTGCTGCTTGGTGCCTCTTTCATTTGGCACATAATTACATTTCATGCCAAGATTCCCAGAGGTAAAATAATGATCTCTATGATTGTTTTAGATGTGTAAAATTTGCATAACCTACCTTTCAAGAGCTCACTTTCATGTCTGGTATCTATAGAGAAGATGCTACGGAATAAATAAAAAAAATAAAAAAAATAAAAAATCAGCTTAAGAGTGATTCACAAGCCTTGACAGAGAGGAAGTTGTGGACTTAGCAAGAGTTGAATTCTAAAATATTGGACATTGTTTGGAACATCTATGCTATGACAAAAATAATAATTTAAATTTGGTTTCTGATGCAAAATTCTTGTGAATCAGTTTTGGCTTTCTATACTACAATTATAGTATACAATAAGCATATTCAATGTTTGAAATTTGGGTTCAATGACTCAGGAAAAAAATTACAGTTATGCTTTTCTTAGGTTGATACTACCAGTTTCTGTTGCCTTAAAATTTAACTATTTTTCATAATGCAGCAATTCTGCCAAAAAATCATTAAGAATGTAGATGATGTTAATGACTAAATGCCTCACAGAGATTCCTCAGTTCTTGACACTTCATGGGACTAAATGTTCTTACTTTTATGTACCAGTAAATTTACTCCTTGCTGGCATTTATGAGTAATACTAAGAGTCAATTTTGATAGAAGTATAGAATACATAGCCACCAAATAAGGTGTACAAATATTGTTCACATAATGAGATGAAAGTCATTTTTTACATATAAGTGACAAAAAAAGCTGGCTGTATTAATCCTTTTTATTCATTCAAACTGACAAAAGAAAATCAATAAAAACAACTTGTGTCAACACTTACTTGTCAAAAATGATCACCACATACAGAAAAATTGCACAACACGAAAGTTTCAAAGTTTTTCAATCACTGTGGTCTACAAATACCTGCTACAATAAATGTCATTACACTGTCTAAATTTAACACAGCAAAATTTGCAGGAAAGCTACCATTTTTTTGGAGGTGTGGGTTTTGTGGTAGGTTTGGAGGCAGTTGGATAGTCATTTCCTAAGTTATATTAAACTACTTGAAAACTACTTGAAACATAAGCTACAATTCTACTAGCTACAAACATAATTTTTTCCATTTTCTTTTCATCATGTATATGATACACATGCTATGGTCATACAAAGTCATTAATGAGTACATTGATGATAACTGACTGCAAAGGAATTGTTATTTTACCTACAAATATTGTAATTGAAGAATTATTAAACATGTTAGAGTCATATAGAAACTGCTGAGCTAAAATTTTCAGTGAGCAAATAGTTAATGTTTTGTAAATGATGTGCCTCAATCAAAAGTCTGTCAATTACTCTTTTTAAAAAGCTGTTCATA
Organism: Schistocerca americana; assembly: GCF_021461395.2. Lineage (NCBI taxonomy): Eukaryota > Metazoa > Arthropoda > Insecta > Orthoptera > Acrididae > Schistocerca > Schistocerca americana. The sequence continues at coordinate 197,884,445 of NC_060126.1, read as the reverse complement.
TTTTACAAAGATCTCCTATTTAAAAATATATTTGTAATTATGATTTCTACCTCCAACACACTTTCCTTTTTTGGTCTTTAAGATTGTTTTATTATGAGCAATGGTGTAACAATTATGTTGCCATAAATTTGTTGCACTGAAATACACATTTGGTTAACAGAATATTTCTTTAATTAAGAAATTAAAAAAATTACAAACTTAGGAAAACTGCACAAAAAATCAGTAAATCCCAGCAGAAGTGTACAGTGTCTCAGCTAAGTAGTCCATCTAACTTTTCTGCTTTTGCAGAAATCCATCACATAGGTGTGGAATCCATCACATAGGTAAATCAACTCATTACTTGTTCCTTCATTGCTGTTACTTTGAACATTATTATTACTATTATTCTTATTATTATTATAATTACTAACTAAAAGGTAATAACCAAGTGTGATAATTATTCCTACATGAGTCTGTAAGTAACTGGGGGAGTGCATTGTTCAGTCAGTCAGCATCCAGTAATCAAAGTGTGAACATCTATGTCACCATCCGCAATTTGCCATTAATATGTTAACATCATATACAGGATGTCCCAAAAAGCACCAACAATGCTTAATATGTTGTGTGGGAAGGCAAACTGATCACCATTTTCAGAAATGCATGGCTTGGGAACTAGAGAGTGTTGAAGTCTGAGATGGGTGTGCATTCCACATTATGTCAATAAAGCACATCTACATTAGAAATGTGCTTCAAACAGTGTACTTTCTTCATAAATTCAGAGCCTGCATGAGTGGTGCTGAGAGTCATACATATGAGCCAATACATGCAGATGTCTTTGAAGTATTGGAATTGCTCTGTGCACTCGAGAAATAAAGTCCTTTGCTGACATTACAGGTGTGTCATACACCATACTCTTTACACTGCCCCATAAAAAATAGTCACGTGGAGTCAGATCTGGTGACTGCACTAGCCATGGAACTGGTCCATCCCGTCTAATCCACTGATTTGGATGTGTGACACTGAGATGACTTCTCTGGAGCTTCATCGTGTTGCAGCCACATGTACATCCGAACATTTATTGGCACTACATCCAATAGGGTAGGCAAAACATTTCTAATAAATCTGAGGTACACCAGTCCTGTTACTCAGTTTCACAATAGGTATGGCCCAGTTATATGATCACCAATCATCCCGTCCCAGATGTTGATGCTAACTCTGTGTTGGTGATTCTGCAGATTTTCATCTGTCCAAACATTCATGTTGTGCAGATTTAATATGCTGTCCCTAGTAAATATGCATTCATTCTTGGATAATGTCAAGCTCAGGTAATGGGTTGGAGTATGCTTTGTTGTAAATGCCACTGCACAAACTGAACCCATCACGAGTAGTCCTCCTCCCATAATGCCTGGACTTTTGTAGATGGTATGGGTGCAGCCAGTGTTTCATGGGCAACATGTCACAAGGCAGTTTCATTCGTGTGCAGTGCATGTGCCACCTGCTGAATACTGGCAGCTGGGTTCTCTTCGAAACTTGTCAGCACATCCTATTGCAGCTGTAGTGTTCGAGCCAATTGTGGATAACCTGCATCACATTTTGACACTTACCAGAGGACAAACAGTGACTACAGGTAGTATTATAAGTACCAAGCACACAGTACTACAAGTTGACTGTACAATGGACACACTTTAGGCAGAAAACACCTACATACAACTTTCCAGCTTCTCTGAGGCATTGCTCAATGGCCACAAATGTGGAATTATGGGGGGTATGTCTGTTTGGAAAACATTATGCATACATAAAAAAATTAAATGATTGTATGGCATTGTTGGCCGGGAGGCCCCATCCAGGCAAGTTTGGCTGCCAAGTGCAAGTCTTATTTCAACTGACGCAACATTGGGTCACTTTCATGCCAGTGATGAAGATGAAATGATGATGAGCACAACATAACACCCAGTCCGCAAGTGGAGAAAATATCCAACCCAACCGGGAATCAAACCTGGACCCACTGCATAGGAGGCAAGCACATTACCGTTCAGCTAAGCAGGCAGACTATGCATACATAATCTTGAGCAGCTTACCCATTGCAATCTGCAGTGCCACATGCAAGCATTATGTTGGTCATTTCCACAGCTGTGTACTGGTACATGTTGCACTGATGGTCAAAGACGTAGTGTGCTGGCAGACCACACAAGACGCACAAAAGGGTAAGCAAACCACTGTTTGGAAGAATGTGGCCCATATGAAGAAATGTTATTAGGCTCAGGTCATCCATTCACAGTGCACAGATGGCTAAAGGATTGCGTACCTTCTGTATTCAGACACCAAAATGAATCAGAACAAACTGTCACAACCATATGTTCTCAAGCTTCAAAGCTCTCCAGGGCACAAGTCCTGCATTTCCAGATATGGGTTTCTTCTTGAAACTGATGCTACGCATTGTCTGTGTTATTTGGAACACCCTGGGTATGAGTGTGAATGTCTTTGAAAAAGTTCTTTGAGTCAGGGGGAGGGATGCACTTTGTGATCATTTCATAGTTATGATCATATGATATATGACTGGCAAAGTTAGAACTTGCTTGTAAATGAACATTATAACCTACTATCACAGTTTAAATTAGGATCCCTGATGGCATGCATAACTACACACTTGCAGAATGTGCTGCATGCGTGCTATCTGAGGCTCAGCCTGTCTTAGCACTACTTGATTTCCTCACTCGTTCTTGTTCTTCTTTTAAATGCTTGGTACCACAACATTTCATTGTTGTTGTTGTTGTGGTGGTCTTCAGTCCTGAGACTGGTTTGATGCAGCTCTCCATGCTACTCTATCCTGTGCAAGCCTCTTCATCTCCTAGTCCCTACTGCAGCCTACATCCTTCTGAATCTGCTTAGTGTATTCATCTCTTGTCTCCCTCTACGATTTTTACCCTCCACACTGCCCTCCAGTACTAAATTGGTGATCCCTTGATGCCTCAGAACATGTCCTACCAACTGATCCCTTCTTCTAGTCAAGTTGTGCCACAAACTCCTCTTCTCCCCAATTCTATTCAATACCTCCTCATTAGTTATGTGATCTACCCATCTAATCTTCAGCATTCTTCTGTAACACCACATTTCAAAAGCTTCTATTCTCTTCTTGTCTAAACTATCTATCATCCATGTTTCACTTCCATACATGACTACATTCCATACAAATACTTTCAGAAACGACTTCCTGACACTTAAATCAATACTCGATGTTAACAAATTTCTCTTCTTCAGAAACGCTTTCCTTGCCATTGCCAGTCTGTATTTTATATCCTCTCTACTTCAACCATCATCAGTTATTTTGCTCCCCAAATAGCAAAACTCCTTTACTACTTTAAGTGTCTCATTTCCTAATCTAATTCCTGCAGCATCACCCGACTTAATTCAACTGCATTCCATTATCCTCGTTTTGCTTTTGTTGATGTTCATCTTATACCCTCCTTTCTAGACACTGTCCATTTCGTTCAACTGCTCTTCCAAGTCCTTTGCTGTCTCTGACAGAATTACAATATCTTCGGTGAACCTCAAAGTTTTTATCTCTTCTCCATGGATTTTAATACCTACTCTGAACTTTTCTTTCGTTTCCTTTACTGATTGCTCAATATACAGATTGAATAACATCAGGGAGAGGCTACGACCCTGTCTCACTCCCCAACTACTGACTCCCTTTCATGACCCTCGACTCTTATAACTGCCATCTGCTTTCTGTACAGTGCTACTTCTTTCTACATTTGGTGTGACATTTTTCGGTCAGCATGACTTTCTTCAGTTTGACACAAATGTGATGTCAGTGCTGTTTATCCTTCACTATTGGTTCTTGATATAAAGAAAGTTCACAGGCCCAGTAGCTATTTGCACAAAAAGGAGGCAGTCTAATGAACTATCATCATAAGCCTTTAAAAATTAATACATAACACAGAAGAGTAAGACGAAAACTCCCAGTATCTATTATCCAATTGCATAATTGACAAGTACTACAAATTTGCTATGGAACAACATTACAACACCATGCAAAAAGAAATTAAAGATTTACTTGATGAAAAAGCAAAAAATTACAACAATCAAGAGACAATTTATAAGGGTTCAGTGTTTTGGATCCAAGAAGCACTTTGTACTAAACTGGCAGGCATTGAGCATGTTCTTATGCAGTCAGTTGCAACAGATTTTTGTGGAATTGCATAAAGAATATAGAGAGTTTAATAGTACTGGAGCAATTTTTTTACTTAAAACCTGCTACTGTCAAATTTTGTAAGGAAAGAGGAAAGCAGGAATGGAAATTAGAAACTCTGGAATGAATTGTAAATCTCACATTTTAAGTCGACTTCAATGTACCCTGTCCAAGGTGAGAAACAACTTATTTCTGATTTTATGAGGATGTATTCAAAAAGAAAATCACATTATGGAAGGGACAACTTCTGATATAAGAAACATCTCCACTTTCTTAAGCTCACTGGTGTTGAAGAAAGTGTGTATATTGAAGAACTTATTGTGACTCTGAAAGAATGAAAAGAATAGTTTTTGAAAATATTTTGATAACACTGACAATCTTACATTTACTTTTGATCTGTTTGCAAGACCCTTTACCATTTCAGTTGAGAATGCTTCTGTGCAGTTGGAACTGATCAATCTGCAATGTAATTCCTGCTTAAAAGACATTTTTTTTTACTTTAAAACTGTCTAGAACCTCTATGTTGTTTTCCTTAGTAAGTGTCCATGTCTGTGTAATTAGGCTACAAACTTGACACAATGTTTCAATTAAAGGATGTGCACAAAAAACTATTGTTGATTATGAAACTAAATAACTGGCAATTTTGTGGCAATCTGCATGAGAAAATCTGTGAAATTGCCTGCATCTCTCAGTACGCTAACAGTTCAAGCCTCATACAAGCTTTTATTGTTCCTTGCACTACTGTATTGCCATGCAGAGCATTCTAGTGTACTTCTGTCTTCCTTATCATTCCATCCAGTAAGTCTCCCCTGATTCAGAGTTCTGGGTGACTTCCACAAACTCTGTCCCTTTCTCTAAACCCTCCAGTCCTTTTCCTTCACCTTTCTTCCTTACCCTTCAACCCTTCTGCCAGAAGGAGGAGTCACTGGCTCCCAAAGCTTGCATACATAATTTTTTTTTATATATGTGTTCTCCTGCTGTTGCTTGGTGAAGGTTTTTTATCTATCATTTATGAATTTGGTAGAAAGTTAATTTATAGCCATCTACTGCACAACAGATCGTCAATGACAATTTACTGAAAGCTATAAATAAATTGTGGTCTTGTAAACTGACATTAGGCCGGGAGAGCGGTGTGCTGACCACATGCCCCTCCATATCCGCATCCAGTGATGCCTGTGAGCTGAGGACGACACGGTGGCCAGTCAGTACCATTGGGCCTTCATGGTTTGTTCAGGCAGAGTTTAGTTTGTATAAACAAAATGGAGCTAAACCACAAAAGAAGCTGCTGTTTATTCCCAATCACTAATTAGACAACACACACACACACACACACACACACACACACACACACACACACACAAAATGAACACAAGCTATCTGTGACTCACCATCTCTGCTATATGGTGAGTAACAAGCTATCCTTTTCACAGTATTGTTATTACAACACTGAAGCACCAAAGAAACTGGTATAGGTACTCATATTCAAATACAGATATATGTAAACAGTCGGGACATGGTGCTGTGTACGGCAACATCTACGTAAGACAACAAGTGTCTGGTGCAGTTGTTAGATCATGTACTGCTGCAGGTTATCAAAATTTAAGGGAATCTGAATGTGGTGTTATACTCGGTGCATGAGTGATGGGACACAGCATCTGCAAGGTAGCAATGAAGTGGGGATTTTCCATATGGCCATTTCACAAGTGAACCATGTATATCAGAAATCCAGTAAACTATCAAGTCTCTGACATCACTGCAGCCAGAAAAAAGATCTTGCAACAATGGGACCAATGACGAGGGAGGGAATCATTCAATGTGACAGAAGTGCAACGCTTCTGCAAATTGCTGCAGATTTCAATGCTGGGCCATCAACAAGCATCAGCATGTGAACCATCGATATGGGCTTTTGCAGCCTGAGCCTGTCAACACTGACATTGGACTGTTGATGACAGGAAACGTGTTGTCTGGCCAGATGAGTCTTGTTTCAAATTGCACCGATGCGATGGACGTGTACGGGTATAGAGACAACCTCATGAACTCATGGACCCTGCATGTCAGCAGTGGACTGTGCAAGCTGGTGGAGGCTCTGTAATGGTGTGAGGCATGTGCAGTTGGAGTGATATGGGACCCCTGATATGTCTAGATGCGACTCTGACATACGTAAGCATCCTGTCTGACCACCTGCATTCACTCATGTTCACTGTGTATTCTGACAGACTTGGGGAAATTCCAGTAGGTCAATGCAACACTCCACATGTCCAGAATTGCTACAGGGTGGCTCCTGGAACACTCTTCTGAGCTTAAACACTTCTGCTGGCCACCAAACTCCCCAGATATGAACATTACTGAGAATATCTGGGACGCCTTGCAACGTGCTGTTCAGGAGAGATCTTCACTCCCTCATATTCTTACAGATTTATGGACAGCCCTGCAGGATTCATGGTGTCATTTCCCTCCAGCACTACTTTAGGCATTAGTCAAGTCCATGTCACTTCATGTTGTGACATTTCTGCGTGCTCGCAGGGGTCCTATACAATATTAGGCAGGCGTACCAGTTTCTTTGGCTTGTCAGTGCAATAACATTGTAGAAAAACAACTATTTTTTGACAATGGTCTTTTCTGCTAGTATTTTTTTAAATCAGATCAACATCCTGAAGAAATTTACCACAGTAGTCATTTTCACTTATTCAAAGTTCATGAAAGTTCTGCCCCATTATGGATTTACAGAAGACTATGTCCAAATTAATTTTGTCGCAATGAAACAGGCAGTAGATGCGAAGGTAGAAGAGTTAAAGCCTCCTGAACATTTACGTCTTTGGAAGCAGAACACTGTCTTGATTAAATTAGTATGATGCATGGAATTCACCACGGCCTTGCTTCAGTGACCATCACATCAGTCATTTGATGCGATTCAGTGATTTCTTTGGAAATTACATGATTTGGGCTGGATGAAAAAAAAGACAACTAAATGTAAGCACAGTACCTTCATAACTGCTGGAGACATGAGACAAACAGCAGAATATATCAGTTTCTAGTTGGTAAAGATATCTTTGTCAAAAAAAGTTGTGATGTTTCACTCTTCTGGACTAAGGTAAATAAATGCAAGGGAGGCTTAACACAGAAAGAGCACACAGCTAAACAGTTTTATAGTATAAGGAGTGAATTGGATATAACAAACAAAAAAAAGTGAGTACATAGCTGAATGTAGAAATTGTTTCATAAATATGAAATTCCAGGGACATTTTTTCATACTTCAAGTACATACACTATGAACACACTGTAGCATAATGATAACTGAAGCAGAAAAATTTGAGGTCAAAGTTTTTGTACACATTACCATGAAAAGATAAAAGTGCAAGAAGTTGTATACATAATTGGCATTGAATTCATATACTCCTCAAGATTACACTGTTGTCTTCCTATGATAGTATCACAACCAAAAGGAAAGAAAAAAAAGAAAGAAGAACATTTTTGGGAGCACTGCAATTGTAAATAGTTATAGCTTTAAAGCCACCTTGATAACCTACATCCGTAGCTAAGGTTGCTAACGTGTGCTATTATGGTAGCATTTCAACATAGAGGGGAAAAAATTGATGCCAGGAGACCTATTTGACTGGCAAGGAAAAAGCAGTTATTCTGCAAAATCAACAGAGATGATGCAGTCCTTAAGGCAATGGACTTGCATTTGGAAGAAGGTTTCTAATCCCCATATGGGATAAGAGATTTAGGTTTTGCATGGTTTGCAAAAATTCCTTAAAGCAAATTGTAGAACTGTTATGATTTCCTTCTTCATCTTTTTCTAACTCAGCTTGTGATCTGACCTCACTGATGTGGCCCTAAACACTAACATTACTTTCCTTTCTTTTTATGATTTCTGACAAATGGAATTTGACCAGTGTCTTTGCTTAAATGCCACAGCACCTCATGGAGTGAAGGTATGTGACGGTACTGATGGCAATCCATCTTTCAGATTGAGCCATTACACACTTTCATCCTTTTGGTACTATTTGAGAGGAGAGCCAACACTGTGTTTTGGCACGCCCTTTTCCTTCATTCCATAGATAAGATTAGATTAAATGTACTTTTTGTTGCATACATACACAGTCCAGAGATCTTTAAAGATGTTGAACATTTCATATAACAAGAATACATCACACAAAAAATGGAAAATCCACGATAGAATGACAAAAATATGAAATGGATAGATTTCCATTCATCACATAGAGGAACAATTGAGAGGCAGACCGGCACATTGAAAAGGATAGCTACTAATTATCATCCAACAGACTTAACTTGTTCATCAAATACAGATAAAACACAAACATACACTGAGGTGAAAAAAATAACAGTATACCTCCTAATATTGAGTCAGACTTCCTTTTCCCCAGAACTGTGCACCAACTGACCATGTCATGGACTCAACAAGTTTATGGAAGTTCCCTGCAGAAATATTGAGCTACACTGCCTCTACAGCCATCTATAATTGCAAAAATGATGCCTGTGCAGTATTTTGTGTACAGATTGACCTCCCAATTATGCACCCTAAATGTTCAGTGGGATTTATGTTGGGCAGTCTGGGTAGACAGATCACTCTATGGTGTTCAAATCAGCCAGGAACAGTTGTGGTCCAGTTGCATGATGCATTGTCATCCATAAAAATTTCATTGTTGAATGGCTGCAATTGATCTTCTAGTAGTGAGACATAACTATTCCAGGCAGTGATTGGTTCAGTTTGACCTGAGAACCCAGTCCATTTTAATTAAAATGCAGCCCATACCATTATGGAACCATCACCAGCTTGCACTGTGCCTTGTTGACAACTTGGGTCCATGGCTTCATAGGGTCAGCACCAAAACTTGAATGCTACCATCAGCTCTTACCAACTGAAATCGGTACTCATATGGCCAGGCCACGGTTTTCCAAACATCTAGCGTCCAACTTATATGGCCACAAGCCGAGGAGAGGTGTTGCAGGTGATGATGTGCTGTTAGCAAAGCACGTGCATTGGTTGTCTGCTGCCATAGCCCATTAACACCAAATTTCACTGCACTGTACTAATAGGTACATTCATCGTACATCCCAGATTGATTTTGGTGGTTATTTCATGCTGTGTTGCTTGTCTCTTAACAATGACAACTCTTTGCAAACATTGCTCCTCTCCATCTTCAACTTTTGTAGTCCTGTCTTCCTCAGTTGCGTGCTGCTCTCAGTTGTTAAACAGTCATCAGCCAATGTGTTGTCCACAGTGATAGGTAATGCTTAAAATTTGATATTCTTGGCACATCTTGACGTTGTGGATCGTGGAATATTGAATTCCATAACGATATCTGAAACAGAATGTCTATGTGTTTTGCTCCAATGGTTATTCTGTGTTCAAGGTCTGTTGATTCCCGATGTGTGGCCATAATCATGTCAGAAAACTTTTCCTATGACTCACCTGAGGACATATGACAGCTCCATCAACACACTGCCCATTTACCATCACACACACACACACACACACACACACACACACACACACACACACACACACAGCCACTGTCACCCCTGTGCATTCAGTCCCCAACTCCTGACTGTGACTTCATCTGAGGTGAGGTGAGGTGGCCATCTCAGATGGAGGAGGTTCGAAGTGGGGGTGGGGGGGGGGGATAGCAGGACAGTATGGGGGACAATGGAAGTGCTGCCTGTTGAAGCATGCAGGAAAATGATGATGATGATGATTTTAGTCGAGGGGAATTCAACAGCATGGTCATCACCATCCTGATGAAAAGTCAGCACGCTGGTTTCATGGCTGCTTTCATGGCTGTCCCCACATGTGGAGAAGTTAGTTTAAAATGCATTAAAAGGAACACAATGGGGACAGGATAGTGGAACGCTAAGTGCAGCATCAGCAGGCTTTGCTGGGTGTGGGGGGTGGGAGGGGTGTGGGGTGGGGAGGAGTCAAAGAGGGGAAGAGAGAAGTAAAGAAGGGGAAACATATATGCAGATGTGCTGGCAGGATATAAGGCGTGTGTAGGGCTGCAGTGGAAGGGGATGAGGCAGATACAGGACTGGGACAAGCAAAGGTTGAAGTCAGTAGGATTATGAGAATGAAGGAATTGCTTGGGCAGAGTTCCTACCTGTGCAATTCAGAAAGCTGATGTTGTTGAGAACAATCCTACAAGCTGTGAAGCAGTCATTGAGGTCAAGCACATTGTATTGGATGGCATGTTGTGTAACTGAGTGGTCCAGCTGTCTCATGGCCACAGTTTAGCAATGGCCATTCATACTGACAAACAATTTGTTAGTAGGATGCCCCACAGTGGTTACAGCTAAGGTGGTAGAACACATGGTTGCTTTTACAGGTGGTCCTCGCTATTACAGCTAGTTTTATTCACAGAATGCAGTCAATGGTGTGGGAGTTATGTATGTCTTAAAGCTAGTGCGCCAGTGCCCCCCCCCCCCCCCCCACCACCACCCCACCCTCCTCAAGGGGGAGCTTACAGAGGGCGCCGGTTATTGGTGCTGTGTAACCACATGACACACTTACAGTCACATATTAAGGGAAAAAAAACAGAAAAACAATTACAAAAATAAATAAGGACAGTAAATCTGAAAAGAGAACTGAAGCCAGGATTGCCCCCAAACAATTGGAGCCCTCGGAGTCGGGGTAAACTAACTCTAAAACCGGCTCCCTAGCCCATGCCCTCCCTATACGTTGGCTGATGGGCGGTCATTCTTTTGAAGAGGGCAAAGGCCCACTTTATTACAAGCAGTACCCTTGTAGTGATGACACTTAGCTCTCTTCTACAGAAGCCATGCTGAAGGAATTGGCAGGCAGATGAAGGAACCCATGTCCCCCTCCAGTTGAGTATCACCGTCAAAAACTCAATGCTGTGAGCTGCCAGCTGGAGAGTGCTGACAGTACACCTGATTGACAGGACATCATATTTTGCTGCCTTTTGTCAGTGACACCAGTTGGTGTCAAAGTGGTCACCAAGTATCTGTGTGTCGATGACATGTGCCACGCCATCCTTTGCTGCTATGATGTCAGGCTTGCAGACTCCCTCTGGTGTGCAGCTAAGTTGGTATAGTACGTGGTTACCTTTACAGGTGGCCCTGGCTATGATGAGTAGGAAATGCTGTGACAGGAGAGAAATAGGCAGCAGTTAGAGGATGAATGTGACATGTCTAGCATCTAGGTCTGTGAGTCATGGGGCAAGGGGTTTTTGGGAGCAGGGATGGAATAGGGACAAGGATATTGTGTAGGTAGGGGTGGGAAGCAGGATGTCATTGTCGGAGGGATGGAGAGGACACTGAGGAGGACATTTCTCACTTCAGGGCATGACACGAGGCAGTCGTATCCTAGCAGAGAACAAGAGTCACATGTTCCAATCTGGGGTGGCACTCAGTCACAGTGTGGGTGCTCCTTTTTGATTGGTCAGTGAATATTTGGTGGATGCGAAGCAACTAGGGAGACAAGACACAGGAAATCTGCTCCTGGACAAGATGAGGAGGGTAATTTTGATGTCTGAATGCCTCAGTAAAATCCTCATCTGGCAGAGAGAGATTGCTCGTCACTAAAGATGCAATGATCATGAGTGGCTAGGCTGTATAGAAGGGACTTCTTGACATGGGTGGCAGCTGTCAGAGTGGAGGTATTATTGGTTATTGCTGATTTAATGTAGAGAGATGTACTGATGTAGTCATCTATGGTATAGAGATCAACATCAAGAAAGGTGGCTTGCTAGGCTGAGGAGGACAAGGCAAAATGAATGGGTGTGAAGATGTCAAGGTTATGATGGAATGTGGATAGGGGGTCCTCACTTTCAATCCAGGTAATGAAAATGTTATCAGTGAGTCTGAATTAGATGAGAGGTTTAGGATGCTGCATGGTTAGGAAGGTTTTCTCCAGATGGCTCATGACTAGTTTGGTGAAGGATAGTGCCATTTGAATCCTCATTGCTATAATTTGGATTTCTATGCAGATGATGCTTTCAAATGAGAAGTAATTGTGGGTCAGGATATAGTTGGTCAGGGTAACCAGGAAGGTGGGAGTAAGTTTTGAGTCACTTGAGTATTGTGAAAGGTAATATTCAATAGCAGCAAGGCAATGGGCATTGGGGATGTTACTGTAGAGGAAGGTGACATCGAAAGTAATGAATAAGGAGTTGGATCATGGAGGGTCTGTAGAGGTAATAGTGTCTTCTATATATAAGGGTAGGTTACAAGTAATAGCCCAAAAGTGTTAGTTTACAAGGGCAGTTATTCTATCTGTGGAGTCCCAGTAGTCAGCTACAAGGGTATGTAGGTTTTATGTACCGTACTTCAGGAAGCACGTAGAAGGTATGAGTGTGGGTAATGGTCATATTTACAAGAAAATAGGAGATATTCTAATGTCAAAAACACAGATTTCACATGAAGTGGTCCTATTATGTCTCAAACAAGTCAAAATATGACAACACTACACTCCACAAGTTTGGAAACACCATGCTACATATTACAACAGAGCAAGATGGGAGTGATCTATGTGAGTTACTGGTTAGAATACAGAATAATCTGCTTAAATAATAATTAATAATAACACAGCATTGTACAAATCATTATTGTACATGTACATGCATACTGGTATTGTTTAGTTTCAGTGAGAGTGTCAACAATGAGACGTCGCATGGCAGAAAACAACCTCCAGGGCTATGTACCCGCAAGGAGTCAGTTTTGCCCCTTGTTAACAGAAAGAAAAGGTTACTATGGGCTACAACACACCAACAATGGGCAGCAGAGGTTTGGGAAACAGTCTTCTTCACTGATAAATCCAAGTTTTAAATATTTAGAAGTAAATACTGTCAATTCATATGCCGATTACCCCATGAACACTTGAATCCTCACTGAATAATTTAAACTATGAAGTGTGGAGGGGTTCTGTGTTGGTATGGAGATCTTTTGGAGAGAAGAAAGTTGGAGATTTGGTGAAAGTAGATGGCAAAATGAACCAAAAGAATTATCATGTCATTCTCCAGTGACGTGCAAGGACATCTGGATTGTGTCTGATTTGGAAAGAGTTTGTCTTGCAGCAAGACAGTGACCTGAAACATACATCTCACTTGTATCAGAACTATGTGGTGTCTGTAGAGGTTCAGAAAATTTTGAAAATCATGGAATGGCCTCCCCAGTCCCTGGATTGTAACCCAGTCAAGCTACTATGGGATGAAATGGACAGGAGGATCTGAAAATGGGGAATCATGAGTGGGACACACTTCTGGGAGGTTCTGAAGCAAGGATGGAGGCTAATTCCACCTAAAACCCTAGCAGAATTGATCGATTCCATGCTGAGAGTACACAGGGAAGTGATTAAAGCAAAAGGTGGTTTTTTGAGGAACCTCAAATTTAATAGTGGCATTTGCCTATGCATTGTTTTAGCTCAATAAACATTTAGAAATCAATAAAATGCCATTTTATAATGTATTTCCCTTCCATTGACCTAGATAGTGTTTCCACACTTGTGGAATGTAGTGCATTCTTAGGCCATTATTGCCATGCATCATCAAAGAGAAAATCAGTCTAAACACTAATTAAAACTGATAACATTACTGCACCAAAAATGTGAGGAATTTAGATTTTATGTAACATTCACATTACTTGATATTGTCAATAATATATACAGATCAGTCAGTCCTACAAGAAATTTCTCAATGGAGTTGAAGGAGCTGTGCACCAACAAATTCCTTAGGCTCCTCCTAAACTGAACTGTATTAATAGTTTTTTTTAAGGTTGCTGGCAAGTAATTGAAAATATGTATTTCTGATTAATGGGTACCGTTGTGGACAAAAGTGAGTTACTCTAAATCTTTGTGGAGATTATTCTTGTTTGTAATACAGACACTACAAATTGAAATGATTGTTAGGATAAAAAATACATTATTGATGACAATTTTTCATTGAGGAATAAATATATTGGGAAGCAGCAGTTAGTAAGTTTGTTCCTTGAATGGGCAAAGTGTGTATTTATTTCTTAATTTTTTCATTTTTATATTGCCTACGTCTGACAACATCCGAAATGCAGATGAAGGTTTGTGTAGCTGCTTGGCAGTCCTGTGGTGTTGTTCTCTCTGTAGAATTTATTGTCAAATTGTATTCTCAAGAACATAATATTGTCAAACTCTTCCTCATGTTTGTCATCATATTTTAGGCATACAGCGGAGGAAAACCTCATACAAGGTCTGAACTGGATACAGCATGCCTTTTCAAAATATGGGGTGTTTCAAAATTAATATACATGTTTTAAGGCTTTGTAGCACATATTACAGTCACCTTACAATTATTCAGTACGAGCACTGATCATACATTGAGTCAATATGCGAGTTGTTCTGAAACCTTGATCAATGTGTCAGGAGGAACTGTTGCAATAACACTGCTTCTAAAGTCAGATGGATCAGCTGGTACCGGAGGCACATACACATGTCCGCATCAGATCATGTGTGAACGTGGAGGTCATGCATAAAATGCCATGTCAACCGGCCCCTTGTGCCCAATCTGCCGGTCAGATACAACATCGCTTAACCAGTTGCGTACTGAGATGCACCAGTGAGGCGACACACCAACTTGCACCCAAATAAAGATGTGTTGTTCAGATTCTTCCCATTGAGGCATGGGACGGGCCATAGCTGTACCACAGCAAGATAAGAAACATCAGTTACAGTTGATTCACTGAAAAAGAAAGGCCTATAAACTTTATTCTGGGATATTTTTTGGGGCTAAGCGTGAAAGAATCACACTCATTCAACACGTTTTTCAGTCACTCTTTCTCATTCCACACTCTTCCCACTGAGCACAGGTATACAAACAAAACTGTTTGAGTTGCTCTTTCATTTGTCGTATTATTTACAATTGTAAGTTGAATGTAATAAATGCTACAATGCCTTAAAACCAGTATGTTCATTTTGAAACACCCTGTATAGTGATAAACTATTGGCTAGGAACCATTTATTAGTGTCCATAAAATTTTTATTGTTTGATCATTTTATGACCATACTTGATTGAGCTATTGCAATGTTTGTTACATTTGTAAACAAAACAGACTTGGCATTTAATAATATTAGTGATGGAAGGTCACAAACGTATACAATGAAAAGTAAAGGCTTACAAGGTGGAATCTCATGGGAAACACATGTAATTAGTTCCCAGTTGGATGATGATTGATAGCTCAATACAGGACTCTTTCCTATTGACATACTTTGTATCCTGTCAGAGAGATATGATTTGAACCATTTTGCAGCATTTCCTGTTATGCTGTAATATTATAATTTAATTAAAAGGGTATTACAATTTGCACAGTCAAATGAATATCAAGAAATATACTAGTAACATGTATTTATTGCCTTATGAATCAAGTACATTTGTGCTGTATGTGGAAGTAGTCTTCTCAATGTCAGAACTATTTATAAATCTGAACTGAGACTTTGACAATGCATTATTTTCGGCATTGGTGGTTAAGAAGGCACTTGTGAAATACCTTAACTAAAAATCTTGAGAATGCTGGTAAAGGTGAAATTGAACAGAAGTCTGATGGCATTGCTTTATCTCTTTTGTTAGACAGAGTATTAACTTCCGCATATTCCCACCAATAGAGATTCGATTCATAAATAAATGATTGGTTGTATAAATAATTTAAAATGTTTCTAAACTCAGAAGAATACTCTTTAAATAATTTTGTTGGTATTTTATCACAATCAGAAAATTTCTTTATTTTAAGGATGTTACTTGTAGGGACGACATTACTTCTACTTCGTATTACTGAGGTTATTTGTAATGGCTGAGATATTCCATTGTGATACCTACTGAACCTAACAACTTGATATTTTCAATAACACAAATGAAATACTAATTAACAAGTTTTGCAGCATTGCATAAATGAGTAACCATTGTATCATTTACTCTAAATGCTATCCACTTATCTTCATCTGTGGCTCTACTAGTCTCCACCTTTACCATATCCCATATTGTCTTCCTTTTGTTATCTGATATGACTATGTCTTTTGTAATGACCTTACTTTGATGTCTGCTGTAATTAACAGCCTTGAATCTTGTATTGGAGTATGCTTTTAATGGTTTACTCTATGCCTCTATGCAAAGTATTGAGTATTTTACTATCCACAGCTACATTTCACATTTATTATTCATTATTTAATGTTGTGTGTAAGAATTATAGATTATATACTAATTGATGTTTATCATACTATGTCATCAACAAAATCACACATTTTAATAATGTGTAATTATGTTTTCAGTAGGAATAAACAGTCTAGGTTGAAAAGACAGTAGAAGCTTTATTGACACATTTTGTCTCTTTGAGGCATCTTCACACTTTGTTTAGGAACTGCGGATAACACTTTACTCATAAGCATCCAAAATTTTTAGTGTGTGTCTTCTGCAAAGGCATGCAACTATGCTTATATAGGGCCACACTTGTAATCTTGACACAAAAATTGCAGCCTAACATAGCATGTGCATGTATTCACGGCCGCTACAATTTATATACCAACATCTGTGTCAATATTAGAAGTGTGGACCTATTTAAGCATTGCTGCATGACTTTGCTGAAGGTCCACACCAAACGTTTTGCCTACTTACAACTAATGCATTATCTGCAGTTCCTAAACAAAGCCTTAAAGTGGCTCACAAGGTGAAACATGTCAATAAAGCTTCTGCTATATTGTGTTAATGAATTTATGAGGTTATAATTAGTTACAACAAAACTGTCAAATTCAAAGGAATATTAACTTGATATTGTAGTGCAGCTATTTGCATATTAAATATCATTTTGAAAGTTTCAGAATGTTGGCATAAAAATATTAAGGCTATTTAGTAATCTATAATAAAGCTCAAAGCACCTTATGGAACTTCAGGGAGAACACGTACAAATGTTAGTAATCAAAATAATTATGTTATTTAGAAGAAAATTAAAGTTTTTTTATAAGTAATTAGTTACAGTTAATGTTTTGCAAAATTTATCTTTGAAAAGCCCTATATTTTACAAAATTGTGCACATGGAATACGTTTATCTTTCTACTTAGTGTACTATCAAGCATAAATCATTCTGGACAAATTTGTCTTCGTTGTCAACTAAAAAATACTGTTTGTAAGAACACCTAAAACTGACTGCACTGTCAAGGTTGATCACAGCAGTGATCACAAGGCAATTGGCAGTAGGTAGTGATTATTGTTACTCAAAGATAGAAGTTCAATACAGTTGTAAAAGTTCGTTAATAACAGTAAGCTGGTTAGACAAAATGAAGAAATTATCAGTTAAGTGGTGTCAGATTTTTTTGCATTCCAATACATTACCCTCTATCAATTGAAAAAACAATCTAGCATTTTCCAAAGGTGATCACATCAGAACTTCTGCAGCAAATACACATGAACAACACTGATCATCATCCCAAAACTCTTCAAGGTAAGTTACATTTCCTGCTCTAAAGTTTTTATGATTAGCAATACTCATAAATTACCTGTCAAGGAAAATGCAAGCTACAATTACAACTATGCACTATATTTTTAAATTTTGCTTGTGGGTAAGAATCTTCCACTGTATTACTATCTTCAATATTCTGGAATGTGTCTGGTAATGAGTTATAATATGAACATCAGAGGTCTTTTTGATCGAGTGGTACAGTTTCCAAATTGTCTTAAAAATATCTTTATTCCTTGAGCAACCCTTGGATTTTTTGTAGATATAAGTCTAATTTTAGTAACTCTGAGGGAAGACAACTTTCAAATAAGATAAGGACTTTATTAAGAAAAAAGTTGTAATTTTTATTCATGCTATGACTGTTGTATACATTATTCCAGTTCATGTCCTAAAATAAACAATTTTTTGCTTACTGAGTAACCTCCTGAATTCAAGATTTAGTAGATTTTGTGTCCTGATAAGTATTAACAGGTAATATAAGGAACTGTATGTCATTGTCTTAGAAATAATTGGCTATTGGTTTTGTAATACAGTTATGTTCATTAGATCTTTCTATAAAGGTATTATGAATGGCTGTCTTTTAGCAATTAGCTAATCTAGTTGGTCAGTTTGTGATAGGAGTTAGGCTGAATGATTATATTACTGACTACAATAAATTCTTTGTAGAAGAGTTTTTAAGAAAATAATTATGTAAATCACCAACAACCCCTGTTTCTTTGTTTTCTTTTCTTTTTTAACTGCTAAATCAGTATAGCCTCAAAGTGATTTATAAACTGATTAAAATTATCTGCAACTTGTGAAGTATCAGGGTATAGCAAAAGCTCGGATTGTGAAGTGTTCAATATTGGACATTAAGTATACCATTGGATACCATTTTTATTAGTATTATACAATGAATTTGGATACATAAAGTAAACACTTCATTAGAATTTACAATAATTAACATAAACACATGTTTCTGTTGTTGGTTTTCATAAGGCATATGTACAGTAACTTCCGAGAAACATTTATCATCCTATCATTTCCTTTGGAACAGGAAAATTAAAGCCAAAAGTAGGAGATATTCATTCTGTTAGTACTTGGGATTTTCTTTGGTATGCACTTAAGAGGAACGTGTGGAAATGAGAAATTTTAAAGGTTTTATTTAAACAATTTAGGACACAATTTTATTTTCAGTATTTAATTAACACTTTTCTTATTATGACTGCATGATTTGTTTCATCCAAAACACTTTATTTAAGGAAATATTATGAGAACTAAATTGTAAACAAAGCATTTGTTGTTCAAAATTTCTTCATAAATGATTTTAATTAAAAGCAACATACCATGTGCGGAAGTTTTTATCATCAACTTGTAAACAAACAGTTAATTTTACCACAAAATTAATTTTAAATTTTCGTCTTCTAAAAATTGCTAATTGATAATTAGTAATAATTTGAAAATCTGTTACTACTATTTAATTTCTCTGATTTTCCTACCTATGGAAGTACATACTGTTGATGAAAATTAAGTTCAACTCCCAGGAAAAGGAAAAGATGGAGTGTAGGCAAGTGCTCTTCTTTCAAGAAAATGATTTAAAAATTGGTATAATGCATGTTTTTAATAGAGCCAGAACTTGAACTTCTTTTTGGCTGCTTACAAGTCACTACTTGTTTTCCAAAATACCGGTACTGAAAACACACCATACCCGCAAGTCTAGCTTCCCCCCCTCCCCTGCCTTCCAAATTCTCTTGCGAGTGCCCCTGTTCGATATCCCATTTATTTTCATCATGTTAACACAATCTCAGTTAGTTATGATGTTATTTAAATGCAGAAATAAATGTGTTGCACGTTGAAAATGTTGTAATAGTGTATAATTAAGAAAGGGAGTTTACAATAGTGGGCTTCATACATGATGAAAACTAAAAAGAATGGATCATTTATCTTGTTTGTATTTTTCAGAAAGGGAGACTAAAATAGCTTTGTACATGGAATCAGTGTTGTAGTTGTGAATATAAGCAGCACACAAAGATAAACACAAGTGTGGACTGGTGTCAAACTGGGTTGCAAACAAAGGCTTTTTATTTAAAATTTTCACTAAAACTGTTAATAAAAACTGACTAAAACTATTAATAAAAACAAAGTAGCAAGAGAAATTGGAAGTTTAATTTTAGCAGATGTAAGAATAATCTCAGGACAGGTAAGTTACAAGTGAGCTATGACAAGTTAAATGAAAATTTGAGAGTAGAACTAAAATCGAAGTGCTAGTAAACAGTAAACAATTACTATCAAAACTTGAGGAAAGCACAAACAGATTTTAGGAAAACAATGATACACTATCAAATGTTGAACGTGAAATACAGATTAATAATGAGCAGATAGAAGCTTTAAAACTTTGTGTTGTAACTGAGTTCAGTGTGGTACAAATAAAACTGGATGACTGGTTGACAAATGTAGCATACTTTTATGAGAAAAAGCATGTTTTTGTTTCAACAGTTGCAATTTTATTTATTTTGCCTGCTGGCTACTCAACACGCAGTATCATCCTCAGGCCATCCCTGGCACACAGTCATCATGCTTACTTCTCAAGCATGGGTATCAAATGACAAATGAGAAACAATAGTAGACTTGTGGATGCTTTTGTAAAGGAGAAAAAGGTAAATGAGGAGAGAAGTGAATTCCTTACTCTAAAAGATTTACACTTATTGTAGACTCACAACAAAATGTTAAAGAAATTTCACAGTTCGCTAACAAAGAAAGTTTATATTTAAATTTATCTGTGTTATTTTGAGGACTGTGGCTGCACTGTAAATTTGTGAAATAATTTATACTGCTCAACGTTTTAAGGACTGTAACTGTATTGTAAATTTATGAAATAATTTATACTACTTAGTTAGCAAAAAGTTTTTCGGCAGTATAGTTACATTTACATTATATTAATCTGAAATGCCATTATGATCATTTGCTGTGAGTACCAGTGAGGTTACGTACTGACGTACAATCCTGTACAGATATATAAATTTACTTTTATTTAGTTATGAATATAATAGAGGGAAACATTCCACGTGGGAAAAATATATCTAAAAGATTCTGTAACTTACCAAATGAAAGCGTTGGTATATTGATAGAGACAAAAAACACACTAACACACACACAAATTTCAAGCTTTTGCAACCCATGATTGCTTCATCAGGAAAGAGGGAAGGAGAGGGAAAGACGAAAGGATGTGGGTTTTAAGGGAGAGGGTAAGGAGTCATTCCAATCCCGGGAGTGGAAAGACTTACCTTGGGGGGAAAAAGGGGCAGGTATACACTTGCACACACACACATATCCATCTGCACATATACAGACACAAGCACACATATGTAAAGGCAAAGAGTTTGGGCAGAGATGTCAGTCGAGGCGGAAGTGCAGAGGCAAAGATGTTATTGAATGACAGGTGAGGTATGAGTGGCGGCAACTTGAAATTAGCGGAGGCTGAGGCCTGGTGGGTAATGGAAAGAGAGGATATATTGAAGGGCAAGTTCCCATCTCCTGAGTTCTGATAGGTTGGTGTCAGTGGGAAGTATCCAGATAACCCGGACGGTGTAACACTGTGCCAAGATGTGCTGGCCATGCAGCAAGGCATGTTTAGCCACGGGGTGATCCTCATTACCAACAAACACTGTCTGCCTGTGTCCATTTATGCAAATGGACAGTTTGTTGCCGGTCATTCCCACATAGAAAGCTTAACAGTGTAGGCAGGTCAGTTGGTAAATCACATGGGTGCTTTCACACGTGGCTCCGCCTTTGATCGTGTACACCTTCCGGGTTACAGGAGTGGAGTAGGTGGTGATGGGACGGTGCATGGGACAGGTTTTACACCGGGGGCTGTTACAAGGGTAGAAGCCAGAGGGTAGGGAAGGTGGTTTGGGGATTTCATAGGGATGAACTAAGAAGTTATGAAGGTTAGGTGGATGGTGGAAAGACACTCTTGGTGGAGTGGGGAGGATTTCATGAAGGATGGATCTCATTTCAGGGCAGGATTTGAGGAAGTCGTATCCCTGCTGGAGAGCCACATTCAGAGTCTGATCCAGAAAGTATCCTGTCCCAAGTGGGGCACTTTTGGGGTTCTTCTGTGGGAGGTTCTGGGTCTGGGGGGATGGGGAAGTGGCTCTGGTTATTTGCTTCTGTACCAGGTCGGGAGGGTAGTTGCGGGATGCGAAAGCTGTTTTCAGGTTGTTGGTGTAATGGTTCAGGGATTCAGGACTGGAGCAGATTCGTTTGCCATGAAGACCTAGGCTGTAGGGAAGGGACCGTTTGATATGGAATGGGTGGCAGCTGTCATAATGGACGTACTGTTGCTTGTTGGTAGGTTTTATGTGGACGGATGTGTGAAGCTGGCCATTGGACAGATGGAGGACAACATCGAGGAAAGTGGCATAGGATTTGGAGTATGACCAGGTGAATCTGATGGAACCAAAGGAGTTGAGGGTGGAGAGGGAATACTGGAGTTCTTCTTCACTGTGTGTCCAGATCATGAAGATGTCATCAATAAATCTGTACCAAACTTTGGGTTGGCAGGCCTGGGTGACCAAGAAGGCTTCCTCTAAGCGACCCATAAATAGGTTGGCGTATGAGGGGGCCATCCTGGTACCCATGGCTGTTCCCTTTGTTGGTATGTCTGGCCTTCGAAAGTGAAGAAGTGAGTAAGGATGAAGCTGGTTTCACCCCGTGGCTAAACATGCCTTGTTGCACGGCCAGCACATCTTGGCACAGTGTTACACCGTCCGGGTTATCTGGATAATTCCCACTGACACCAACCTATCAGAACTCAGGAGATGGGAACTTGCCCTTCAATATATCCTCTCTTGCCATTACCCACCAGGCCTCAACCTCCACTAATTTCAAGTTGCCGCTACTCATATCTCACCTGTCATTCAATAACATCTTTGCCTCTGCACTTCCGCCTCGACTGACATCTCTGCCCAAACTCTTTGCCTTTACATATGGGTGCTTGTGTCTGTATATGTGCGGATGGATATGTGTGTGTGTTCGAGTGTGTACCTGTCCCTTTTTTCCCCCAAGGTAAGTCTTTCTGCTCCCGGGATTGGAATGACTCCTTACCCTCTCCCTTAAAACTCACATCCTTTCATCTTTCGCTCTCCTTCCCTCTTTCCTGATGAAGCAACCATGGGTTGCAAAAGCTTGAAATTTGTGTGTGTGTTAGTGTGTTTTTTGTCTCTATCAACGTACCAACAGTTTTGTTTGGTAAGTTACAGAATCTTTGTCTTTAGATATATTTTTATTTATTTATTTAGCTATCCATAGACATTTTAAAATGAATGAGTGTTGTCAGTTTGTGTACATTAACATATTTATAGAGTTTTTGTTACATGTAGTTAAACATTGTCAGACATAAGTTATTTACAACCATTTTTTATCTTTATCAAATCCTTACATATAGTTAAACATTTGTGAGACAAAAAATATTTACAATTATTTTTATTAATGAATCCACTTATAGTATAAAAACAGTGTTCCTGCAAATACAATTAAAAATTTTTCCTAAAGCAGTACAAGTTATCTGTTTCTTTTATTTTCTGCAGCAGTTTATTATGGAATTTTACACCTTCTTACAAGATACTGTTTTGAGTCTTATGTATTTTTTCCTGTCTAGGTGAAGAAAGTGATTGTTCTTGTACAATAGTTATGAAAACTGCTATTTGTACTATACTTTTCTATAATTTTCTTGATATATGCTATTGTTTGGAATATAAATTCACAAGGAACAGTTAGAATTTTTAACATTTTGAAAAGTTCTCTGCAGTGGGCCCACGTACTGATTTTCATTATAATTCTTACTGCTCTCTTTTTCATTTTAAATACTGTTTGTAAATTCTGAGTACTGCTTCCCCAGAAAATTATACCACAGCTGATTACTGAATGAACATAACTAAAGTATACAGTTCTCAGACATACATCCCACATGCGGATGCAAGGACTCTTAAGTGCATCCTATATTGTGGATATCTTTTTCGAGAGTTTCATAGCATGTTCATTTCACTTCATTTGGCTGTCAATGTGTAACCCTAAGAATTTTGCAGATACATCATCTATGGAGTGACGTCTAGTTTTAAATTTAAGGGACTCTGTTTCCTATTCATTCTAAAGCATATTGTGTTTGTTTCCTTTATGTTGAGGGTTACTTTGTTTTACTGCGACCATTTGTAGATATCCTTCAGCATTTTAGTAGAATTTTCCAGCATTTGTGCTGTGTCTTACTGGTGATTAATATGTTGTTGTCATCAGCTAACATCATCTTCTCTCCATGGTGGGAAATCATTTTTATATACCAGAAACAGTACTGGGCCCAGAACACTTCCTTGAGGGATCCCAATATTGATATATTGTAGATCTGATATATGTTTCTCAGTGTACTTTGATCCACTGGAGACATTTGTGATTTATACTGACTGTACTCTGTTTTCTAGATATGAACAAAACCACTTGTTAACGACTTCCCTCATTCCTAGCACCTGTAACTTATGCAACAGTTTCTGGTGGTGAAGTGTATCAGATGCCTTAGACAGGCCTAGGAAAAGGCCAGTTACATAGCTGTTGTCATCTAGTGCTCTTCTAAAAGTACTTTTGTGAATTGTGCTATTGCGGATTCTGTGCTTCTGTCAGGCCTGAAACCATACTGGTCATTGCAGAGGAGGTTGAATTTGCTTAGATAGTTTTTAATTATTGCCTCTATCACTTTGGAAAAGGATGACAATAGGGCTATTGGTCTGTAGTTCTCAATGTTTTCTATATCATCTTTCTTGTGAACTGGTAAAACGTTTGGATCTTTCAGATAGTCTGGGAAGCAATCAGTTCTGAAGCATTTATTTATGATATATTTTAGAGTGTATATTAAGTAATTTGCATGTTTAGATCATTTCTTTAATGCATTTAGTTACATGCTTTAAACATGCAAAAGACTTAATATACACACTAAAATATATTCATCTATCTTTACAGGATTGTATTTTGATATATCACCTCACTGGCACACACAGAAAAAGAGCATAATCACACTTCATATTAATACAATGTAAATGTAAATGGAATGCAGCTCATGATACATTATGTTAATTAAATATTCATAAAAAACTGACTGAAACAGTATCAACGATTTCATAAATAAGGAAAGACTTTGAACAAATATGAGGAGTTGGAAGACTGTTATATTAAAAATGTCTGAGTGTTAAGAAGTTCACAATGTTGACTAAATCACATAATGACAAACCTGTTCTGAACTTGACTGATATTGGAACTTGCCATTTTTATTAATCTTTTAAAGTGTTGGAAGTTTCAGTGCGGGAAAATGTGAACTAAGCCAAAGTCATAGGTGCTGAGTTCAAGTGTAAAATTACATGGATATCCGTCAGTAGGAAACTCAGTTGTGTGTCAATCCTTTATTTTGTCAAAGATTTATGAAAAGGCATATTAAAACTACTGCATGTAAACAAATTAATGACTGTAATAAAAATAAATACTATCAAAAACAATGATGATTTGAGTGACTATTAATATTCATGCCCTCAGGGGTATGAGCTCTTTTCATAATCTGTGTCTAGTGATCATAGGGCTCTGAGCTACGTAACAGTTTCCTGGCTTTCCAGTCATCAGTGCAGCAGAATTACTTTGGCTTTTCTCTTCATCCTTCTTACCTCCTTTTGCTGTGGTCTCTTTGTTTGTAAGGCAGTAAGTGTACATACCCTTAGAGTTGAGTGTAATCTAACAGTGAAAGGGAAATTTTGTATACTGTTACGGTGGATAAATAAAAATTTGTTTTTATGATTTTGCATGGAAAAATACATCTTACAGTTGATGATTTGAAAAATTTTCCTGAATGAACTAACACTTGATGCACTTTTGTTGCTATGGTGGAAAGTGTATTTATATTTGCGCATGAATAATGAAACATTTTATTGATGATTTTGGAAGGAAACATACATTTTTACTGCTTCTGACTATCAAAAATTTCTGAAAGTAATGGTATTTGTTGTTATTTTGTATTACTGTTGAATCTAGTGTATATAAAGTTGTACTTAGGAATTCTGAGTGTTTGGGAAATATTACACTATCTTAACTTGAATATACATTCAATTGCTTCTGAATGAAGATACTGTTAATGGAAATATCACTTGATGTTATTTGTATTATCATTCTGTTTTGTTCAATAGAAAGTTATGTGCATGAATTATGATACTATTTGGGAATATTTTTATTGGATTGAAAAAGCAATTTACATCTCGTAAATGTTTTAAAATTTTTTTTGCATAAAATGAGAAATCTAGCTCATGAATTTTTGGCTGTACTTAGGAACCCTTTGTGCTTTATTTAAGGGAATTTGAGTATTTTCTGAAATACAGGGTGATTATAATTAAAGTTTAACCTTCAAACCACTATAAAAATAACACCACTGATTAGAATGACGTCAAATTGTAACGGAATATTATCAGAGGGGAAAACGTATGGCAGAAGAAAAGTAAATAGTTACAAAATGTAGCAATAGTTGGTGCTGTAAGCACCATAATTTAATAGTGGCTGACTAAAATGACAAATGAATCATACAACAATGCCTAAAGTGTACTTTTGACATTAAACAAACTGTACTACCCAGTGTGCATGGTTGTGCAAGTGTGATAATGTTACTTACTGATTAATGGAAAATCTCATATAAGATATGAAACAAATACTAACAAAGAGATAGAGGGGCTGGCCAGTACTTACCTCAGCTCAGTACAGCCGATAGATACACATAAAACAGAACTGAAAATTTACATTCCTAGCTTTCGGAACTTTGTTCCTTCATCAGGGAGGAGAGAGGGGAAAAAAGGGAAGAAGGGAAAGTGGATTCAGTTACTCACAACCCAGGTTATGAAGCAACAGGGAAAGGTAAACAGGGAGGGTAGCAAGGATGGAGGCATGGTTGTCAGAGGGAAGCCAAAGATATTCTACTGTAAGTACTGTGCCAGCTTCAAACCAAAGAGGATGCATACAGAAGTAAGAGGTATATAGTATAAAGATAAACACAACTATGTAGGATGAAAAGATGCATGAATGGCTAAAGAGGAAAGGGAAAGAGGAGAAGACTGAAGAGTGAATGGGAGTGAGGTGGTTTAACGTAGGTTCAGTCCAGGGGGATGGCGGGATGAAAGGATGTGTTGGAGTGCAAGTTCCCATCTCCGCAGTTCAGAGGGACTGGTGTTGGGTGGGAGAAGCCAAATGGCACATATGGTGTAGCAGGTTCCTAGGTCCCTAGAATTATGCTGGAGGGCATGCTCCGCTACTGGGTATTGGGCATCTCCTAGGCGGACAGTTCGTCTGTGTCCGTTCATGTGCTCAGCCAGTTTGGTTGTTGTCATGCCGATGTAAAAGGCTGTGCAGTGCAGGCATGTCAGTTGATAAATGACATGTGTGGTTTCACACGTAGCCCTGCCTTGAATTGTGTATGTTTTACCAGTAGCGGGGCTGGAGTAGGTGGTTGTGGGGGGATGCATGGGGCAGGTTTTGCAGCGGGGTCGGTTACAGGGGTAGGAACCGCTGGGTAGAGAAGGTAGTCTGGGAATATTGTAGGGTTTAACAAGGATGTTACGGAGGTTAGGGGGGCGACGAAAGGCAACTCTGGGTGGTGTGGGGAGAATTTTGTCAAGGGATGATCTCATTTCAGGGGTTGACTTGAGAAAGTCATATCCCTGGCGGAGTAATTTGTTGATGTTTGCGAGGCCAGGATAATATTGGGTGACAAGGGGGATGCTTCTGTGTGGTCTGGGGGTAGGAACATTGTTGTTGGACGGGGAGGAATGTATTGCTCGGGATATCTGTTTGTGGACAAGGTCTGCAGGATAGTTGCGGGAGAGGAAAGCACTGGTCAGGTTATTGGTGTAGTTGTTGAGGGATTCGTCACTGGAGCAGATACGTTTGCCACGAATACCTAGGCTGTAGGGAAGGGAGCGTTTAATGTGGAAAGGATGGCAGCTATCAAAGTGAAGGTACTGTTGTTTGTTTGTGGGTTTGATATGGACAGAGGTGTGGATGTGAGCTTCAACAAGATGAAGGTCAACATCCAGGAAGGTGGCTTGGGTTTTGGAGAAGGACCAGGTGAAATTCAGATTCGAAAAGGAGTTGAGGTTATGGAGGAAATTAAGGAGTGTTTCTTCACCATGAGTCCAGACCACAAAGATGTCATCTATAAACCTATACCAGGCCAGGGGAAGCAGCTGTTGGGTCTTCAGGAAAGCCTCCTCCATGCGGCCCATGAAGAGGTTGGCATAGGAGGGAGCCATCCTGGTTCCCATGGCCGTTCCCCTGATTTGTTTGTAGGTCTGGCCTTCAAAAGTGAAGTAATTATGGGTGAGGATGAAGTTGGTAAGTGTGATAAGGAACGAGGTTTTTGGAAGATCTTCGGGTGGGCGTTGGGAGAGGTAGTGCTCAAGGGCAGAGAGACCATGGGTATGTGGGATGTTTGTGTAAAGGGATGTAGCATCTATGGTGACAAGAAAGGTTTCAGGTGGGAGAGGAGTGGGAATGGATTTGAGGCGTTCTAGGAAGTGGTTTGTGTCTTTGATGTAGGATGGGAGTCTGCGGGTGATAGGTTGTAGGTGCTGATCTACCAGAGCTGAGATACGTTCAGTTGGGGATTTGAAGCCTGCTACAATGGGACGGCCAGGATGGTTCTCTTTGTGGATTTTGGGTAATAGGTAGAAGGTAGGGGTACGTGGCTCAGGTGGAGTGAGTAAGTCTATGGAAGCCGTTGTGAGGCCTTGTGAGGGACCTTGGATTTTTAGGATTTTTTGCAGCTCAGTCTGGATGGAGGGAATGGGATCCTGGGTGACAGCTTTGTAGGTTGAGGTGTCAGAGAGTTGACGCAGTCCTTCTGCCACATACTCCACACGGTCAAGTACGACAGTTGTGGAGCCTTTATCCGCCGGGAGGATGACAATGGAGTGGTCTATTTTCAGCTCCTTAATGGCACGGGATTCAGCTGGGGTGATGTTGGGGGTTGTCGGGATGTTCTTCAAGAAGGACTGGGAGGCAACACTGGATGTGAGGAATTCCTGAAATGTCTGCAAGGGATGGTTTTGGGGGAGGGGAGGAGGATCCCTTTGAGAAGGCAGTCGGAACTGTTCTAGACAGGGTTCAACACTGGGTCTAGTACTTGGGGGCTGTGTTTGGGTAGTGAAGTGATATTTCCAGTTGAGGTTCCGGGTGAATGAGAGGAGATCTTTAACCAGGGCAGTGTGGTTGAATTTAGGTGTGGGGCTAAAGGTTAAGCCTTTTGATAGAACAGATGTCTCTGGAGGAGAGAGGGATCTGGATGAGAGGTTTAGGACTGAATTGGGACTGGTGATATGTGGCATTTGACTGTGGTTATAGTTGAGATTTGGTCTGTGTGGGGTATGTGCTGGGATGGGGAGATTGAGTAGGGTGGCTAGGCTAGGTTTGTTGGCTATGAGGGGGGTTTGTTGAAGGTTCTGTTGTGGTTGGTGTTTGTGAGGGATAGGGAGAGGGACCCCACTTCTTAGGTATTGCACTAGCACTGTGGATAGTTTTTTCAGGTGGTGTGTGGCATGGAACTCAAGTTTGCAGCTGGCTTCTAGGATGATGTTCCTCAGTGTGTTCTCCAAGCAAGGGTTTGAGAGGTGGAGGACTTTGAAGAGAGATAGGAGCTGTTGGGAGTGGTGGTTACATGAAGTAGTGTAGAGATTCAGGACAAGTTGGGTAAGGGCTAAGGATTGAAGGTTCTGGAAGTCCAGGAGAGACTGGTGGAAGGAGGAATTGCACCCAGAGATGGGAACTTTTAAGGTAAGCCCTTTAGGGGTAATTCCAAAGGTTAAGCAGGACTGGAGGAAAAGTATGTGGGATTGCAGTTTGGCTACGGTGAATGCATGTTTCCGGAATGAATGTAAATAATGTGGTATAGGATTAGGGTACATAGTGGGTAACTGGTGGGTAGGGAAATTAAATAACTAAAGTTGAAATAGTAATCATAAGAAGGAGTAAAACACGGAGGGAAGGACGAGAAGGAAAGAAATTGTGTTGGTAATGTTCAATACCAAAGGAAGACCACTAAATAAGAAAAATACGGGACCTAGGAACCTGCTACACCATATGTGCCATTTGGCTTCTCCCACCCAACACCAGTCCCTCTGAACTGCGGAGATGGGAACTTGCACTCCAACACATCCTTTCATCCCGCCATCCCCCTGGACTGAACCTACGTTAAACCACCTCACTCCCATTCACTCTTCACTCTTCTCCTCTTTCCCTTTCCTCTTTAGCCATTCACGCATCTTTTCATCCTACATAGTTGTGTTTATCTTTATACTATATACCTCTTACTTCTGTATGCATCCTCTTTGGTTTGAAGCTGGCACAGTACTTACAGTAGAATATCTTTGGCTTCCCTCTGACAACCATGCCTCCATCCTTGCTACCCTCCCTGTTTACCTTTCCCTGTTGCTTCATAACCTGGGTTGTGAGTAACTGAATCCACTTTCCCTTCTTCCCTTTTTTCCCCTCTCTCCTCCCTGATGAAGGAACAAAGTTCCGAAAGCTAGGAATGTAAATTTTCAGTTCTGTTTTATGTGTATCTATCGGCTGTACTGAGCTGAGGTAAGTACTGGCCAGCCCCTCTATCTCTTTGTTAGTATTTGTTTCATAATGTTACTTACGTATGCCCATCCACCACAGCAAGATCTCATCACATCAGATAGGAATAATTGGTTTGTGACTGTCCTGAGGCCAAAAACTGCATAAAAAACATCACTCACATTGGTTTTTAACTGTCCTGAGGCCAAAAACTGCATATAAAGCATCAATCGCATTGGTTTTTAATTGCCATGAGGCCAAAAACTGCGTAAAAAGCATCAACCAAAATCAAATCAGAATATTAATTTCCATGTGACTGTTGCAAAACATGTTCAGTATGCTGTCCACTGTTTTCTGCAACAAGTTGAAATCAAGAAACAGCATATTCCACAACTGATCGAAGTGTTTCTGGTGTCACATTCAGAATGTGTTGTGCAATGCTTACCTTCAATGCAACTAAGTTTGCAGTCATAACACTGAACACAACATCTTTCAGATAGCCCCACAGCAAGAAGTCACATGGATTAATATCAGGTGATCGGGACAGCTAGGCTGTGGGAAAATGGTAGCTAATAATTGTTGCATTTCCGAAATGGCACTTCAGCAGCTGCTTAACTAGATTTGCAATGTGCGGAGGTGCGCCATCTTGCATAAAAATGATCCCATCCACACATCCACACTGTTGGAGTGCTGGAATGACGTGGCTGTACAAAAGACACTCATAGCACTTACCAGTGATGGTGTAGGTAACAGGACCAGAAGCACCTGTCTCTTCGAAAAAATATGGCCCCATGATAAATGATACTGTAAACCTGCACCCCACAGTGACGTTTTCAGGATGTACTGGTACTGGTGAATTTGTGTGTGGATTTTCTGTTGCCCATACTTGACAATTCTGTGTATTGACATATCCTATTAGGTGGAAGTGGGCTTTGTCTGTCCACAAAATCTTCCATACCCAGTCACTGTCCACTTCCATGTGAGCAAGAAATTCTAAAGCAGAGGTCTATTTTGCTGGCAGGTCAACATGAAGCAACTCGTGCACATCGTAATTTTGAATGGATAGCAATGAAAGATGTTTTGTAGGATTTTACGCACTGTGCTCATGGGTATGTCCAATGTCAGGGTAATTCGCGATGCACTACATGTTTGTGCAACACTATTCATCTCCTCCTGCATTGCTGTGGCCACTGCTTCCACTGATGTCAAATCAATTTTTTCCTCCCTCTACCAGGTTGCACGCCAAAATAACCCGACTTCTAGAATTTCCAAATCATTTTCTCCAGACCCACCTTTTTTCAAACCCTTCAGTGTTTTGAACTTCTGTAGAGTGATGTGTGCACAGTCATTATTCTTGTAATACAGCTTTACAAGCAGAGCATGATCTTGCATTGAGACAGTCATGGCGAACGTTGCAGACGTGAAAGGGGGAAAAGCCGTGTACCCAACGTGTTTATACCAACTTCAATGTATCATGTGCATGACAGGTGTTTTCATTTACATATTCTGACACATAAAGCACCATCTACTGATCCATTTTCACACTATTTTTTCTATTCTACCATACGTTTTCCCCCATCTCCAACAATATTCCATTGCAATATGTTGTCATTCAGACTAGTGGTGTTATTTCTATAGCATTTTTGCTGGGGCCACCCCGTCCTTATTCAGTTCAGTGTCCTCCATTTCTTCCAGTTTGTGCTGAATCTGCTGGGCACTTCCTGTGCAGTTTGTGGGATCATGTGTCCTTTCAAACAGATGAATGTGCAGGGAGGTGGCAGACTGTGCAGAGACCATATTTGGAGGACTGGTTTCTACAGGATATTGAGACAAACCCTGGTATAAGCTACATGCAATTGGCCCACCAATATGATGTAAGCCAAAGTATAGTTACATGTATCCTGCATGACAATCGCTACAATCCTTATCATCTGGGATGAGTGCAAGGATTACAAGCGGCAGATTTCCTTCTACAGGAAGTGTTTTGTTGATGATTTTTGCACCAGACCATTATAATTATGATATCTCTTTCATCAGTCCTCTTTATCAATGAAGCAACCATTACCAAAACTGGCATTGTCAATCTGCATATCATCATCTGCAGGCTACAGACAATTTTTGGGGACTGGTTGAGGTGTCTCACCAGCATCAATTCAGCATCAATGTGTGAGCAGAGATTCTGGTGACCAAAAAACTTTGAGTGGTTATTATTCCATAATGCTTCAATGGAGGAATGTGCCTGGGCTTCCTGCACAATACTCTGCCTGAGCTGCTTGAGAATATGTCTTTGGTAATATGATAGTTTGTTTGGTTTCTGCATGATGGGGCACCACCTCACTTCTACATTATAGTTCAGCAACACATCATCAACATCTTCCCTGGAGGTTGATAGGAGGCAGGGGCCCTGCACCACGATCTGCTAGATCGCTGGACTTGAACCCCCAGGATTTTTACCTCTGTAGGCATCTGAAAAGTATTATGTCTGTTGAGATGTGCAGGACCTTCAATAACATGTTCACAGTGCCTGTTCTGTTATTTGGAGAGAGGCTGGAATGTGCTTACACACCATCTATTTCCAGACAAGTGTTCATAGTACCTTTTTCCTTTCATATCCAGTGCATAATATATCTCTGCTGTTTGTTTGTCTGCATGATGCTGAGATACTCCTGTGGTCAGCAAAATCCTCAGATACACCCCAGTAGAACATATGTGAGTCTAGTTTGGATATCATCTCAGAGCCAGTATCCAAGACATCAAAGACCACTTACAATTGTTCGAACCAGTTTGCTTCAGCAGAGAATACAAGGGCCAAGGGCTTTATGAAACCCTTCCCATCCATCTAGGCCAGAGGGATTGCAACATCATACTGGTAAGTGGGTTCATATAGTAAATATGACTATTTTGTAACAATTGAAATAACATCACATACCCTTTCAACCCTTCAAGTTTCATTTTGTTTCCTTCTTTCCTTCTCGGTGCCAGCATGGGACAGGAACACTGCTACTGAATGCTAATAGTGTGGACTTAAGTCACCTGGACAGATGTGTCACTCCATGTATCAGTCCACACTGACGGTAAACTGTTGGAGATGCATCACAGGGTTCCATCCAGTCAGATGACTGTACTGTTCTCATGTGGTGGTGGTTATATCAAATGTATCGAGGCTCCAGGTATGTCTGCCACTATCTTGCATTGGCAATACTGGGACAGATAGTGAGCGCACATGCACGAGCACCCTCCTACCCACCCATGCACACACACACTCTAGAAGTTATTGATTGCAAAAATAACAGATGATGTAGCATTAAATCTGTACCTCTGTTTCTTGACAAGAGAGAGACCAGGATGCCACACAGATGCCTTGCTACTCTGTTGAGCTCATTAGTGGTCGGTATGAGCATCACATCAAGGACCTGGGTGGATTTCTTATACCAATTAGAGGGAATCTGGTTGATTGACTATAACATTCTAGTGAGTTTTGATGTGGTCTCCCTCTTCACTCGTGTTCCTCTGTCAGATTCATTACGGTTAACTGATGTTAGGTTTGATGCTGCTTTAGCAAACCTATTTTGACATGTGTTGACATCCACTTACTTTTTATTAAGTGACCAGTTCTATGAGCAGACAGAGTTACAATGAGAAAACCCTTGTAATCTATTATTACAAATTTATTTATGGAACACTTCTAGGAACATGACTTGGAGGTGGCAATTTAGAAGCCTGCATGTTTTTCTCAGATTTGTAGATAATACTTTTGGTCTTTGACCTCATGGCAGAGAGAATCTGAATGGCTTAGGGACACCTGAATTCATATCTCCTTCTTGATATGTTGGTACTATATTGGGACATACTGTTCATAGGAAGCTTATTCACACTGACTTGTATCTGGCTCAGCATGAAGGGGCACTTCATACCTTTATTCACAGGACCCACATCATTTCAGAAAACACACACATGCACAAGTGTATGCATGCACACACACACACACACACACACACACACACACACACACACACACAGACACACACACAACCACTGTCACCTCTGCACACTAATGTGCAAACTTAACTGTGTCTGCAGTGGGTGGCAATTGCTGCTGAGGTCGGTAGTGTGGCTGCAGAAGAGATGTTAGGTGGGGACAGGAAGGAATGGCACAGAAGGACTTGGGGAAGATGTTAGTGATGTGTGTGGGGGCATGTAGGGTTGTGGAAGAGACAGAATTGTGCTGCTGGGTGCAGCACCAAATCTTGTGCTGGAGAGGGGCTATGTGTAGGGTGGCAGGTAATAATCAAATGGTCATTACTTTTTTACGTTATTATGAAAACACTCTTAAGTTGTCTATGCATGCTTTCCACCTACCTTTACCGTCTGTAAGAGCCTGAAAACTTCTAATCACCCCTAAAAGTCGAAAATAATGTCACCAGTTGCCACATGGTTCTGCCAACATTACTTCCTTGAAATCTAAGTAATTCAACATGCTATACAGTCCTCATGAGTTCACTTCCTACTTTTACCAAAAATGCTTTCGAGTCTGCCTAGCTCTGATGTCATCTGAGGCATTTACTTACTTTACTTTTTCATGTCAGAAACCAGGTCACAATCTTTCAGCCCAGTATAGGGCCATGTCCAAGGCATCTTTCTTGTCCAGCCATAAATTGTTGTGCTTGCACCTATAAGGGCAGTTTGGGCAGATGAGCAGATGCTCCATATCCTGCACAGTGTCACAGTCACACTTATCAACCATGGCACCAAGACTCCATCTAATCATATTTGTCTTCACTGGGTCCACCCCTGCACTTATTCAGTTCAGCGTCCTCCATGTCTTCCAGTTTGTGCTAAATCCGCACTTCCTGTGCAGGTGGGTAATCAGCTGGCGGTTCTTCTATTGTCATGGCTAAGAACCTGTTATGGGATTTTAATTGCCCAGGTTTGCAGTCACTGCCAAAAAGAGGATGATGATTGTCAATAGTTTGTCTGAGGCTCTCTGTGAATTCATATGATGTTCTCCGAGAGTTGGGATTCACAAACCCAGCAGTTCTATATAGTTTTGGTAGGAAAGTAAGTTTCATGCATCCTGTTGTTAATCAATATGTTTCATTAAGACTTATGTCAACCATCTTTGCATGAATTGATCTGGACCATACTGGGCAGGCATATTCAGCTGTAGAGAAGTATAAGACTTGTATGGCAGTTCTTAATATTGAAGGTTTAGCACCCCATTTGCTGTTAGCTAGTTTCTGACCATTACCTTTTGTTGAGTCTTTTTGCAATGGTAATTGTATGTGAGAGATCTGTCGAGCACCATGCTCAGGTAAGTTGGTTTGTCAGTATTCTCCAGTGTGGTATTATTACAAGAGATGTTAAGTTTACAGTTAGTTTGCCAGGATCGAAGGTGGAAGGCGATGACTTGTACTTTGTACAGGTTTGGCTTAAGAAAGTTGTTTTTATAATACGGTGACATTTCTCTAAGAGCTTTCTGTTCTACATCCTCAAAGGTCCTCCCCTGTGCTGTAATTGCCAGGTCATCCACATGCAGAAAATGTTTTGTACGTTTAGGAATCAGTTGGTCATTGGTGTACAGATTAAATGGGGAGGGCGCCAAAATGCTTCCTTAGGCCAGACCATTTTTATCGTTTCTTCATCTGCTGTTTTTCACATTGAGGACAACATAAAATTGTCTATTTTGTAAAAGGGACTCAATAATCTTAACAAATTGATAGTCTCTTGGTTCATTATAGAGCTTCTGGAGCAGCAGTCTACGGCTAAGGTCGACCGGGGCACAATGCACATAGGCGTTTGACTGATACGGACAGTTTGATATCTTGGTGTGAAATGTGTTCTACTGCTGCCTATCTGGTTGTATTTTTGTAGGGTTGCAGCAGATTGCCAAACAGAACATCTGCTATCGACTGCCCTAGGCACTGGTAGTAGTATCTAAATGGCACCTTTCTCAAACATGCATTAATTAATAACTCTGTTGTTTAACAATTTACAGTCTTCTTAATTTTTTTGCAGACAGAGTTAAGTTTGTTTTAGTTACTGAAAAACTTTAACTCGACTGTATTTATACTTTTCTGGCTAGAATCTGTAGAATGGAACTGACAGTAGAACATGACCTCTGAATTGCCTCCTTAAGATTCCTTTTAACTATTGTTATTTACAATACAGTTTTGAAATTTGATACAGCTGTATTATTTCATGAATGTAATTGAATGCTGCAACTAGTACTTTCTATTATAAATAAAACTGATACTTAATCTACCATGAATAAGGATGTTTTGTTCCAAATTTGATTTTTAATAAATAACTTGAAAACAGCTTATTGGTGTCACATATGTCCTGTTTTTACATGAGACTGAGGCTGCATACAAATTTTGAGCTCTTGAGTCTAACATTTAGTGGTTTTGTTTTTGTAAAAATGGTGATTTTAATCAAAATATTGCTCAGATCATGCTGAGACCTGAAACTTTTAATTATGACATACATTTGCATATTCTTACCAATTTTTCTCTTTCTAGTGTTATTATTTAGCACCAGTCATTTTTTTTCTTAAGATTGTGTAACATATCCATTTGATCATTCAGAGACTTCAGAAGTTTGGCAATGTTCTTATAATTTTTAATTTCGCTCTTAAATTATGGTGCAGTTCTTTGCATGTTAAGCACTAGAACATTATGATGACATGGCGTTGGTAGCAGTGAAGTGGGGTAATCCCTGGCGCACTTGCTCACTGCTGTACCTCTTACAATGATACAGCACTTGTTTCACCTAATATGGAAAAGTGGAGAGCAGTAAAGAAGGGAAAGGGCTATGCAGGGTGTGCTTGTGTAATAAAGGGCAGGTGTAAGGATGGAGCAGAAAAAGGAATAGTCAGGTGGAGAACTGTGACTAGTGAAAGTTGAGGTCTGAAAGGTACAAAAGTCAAGGACATGTCACAGGAAGAATTCTCACCTGTGCAATTCAGGAAAGCTGGCATTTGATGGAAGAATCCACATGGCACAGGCTACAAAACAGTCATTAAAGACAAGATTGTTGTGTTGTGTGGCGTGCTCAGCAAATGGATGGTCCAGCTATCTTTTGGCCACAGTTTTGCAGTGGACAATACTTGCCAATCTCTGCACCACTTTGAAATCTTACCACGATCTGACTGAATACTTATGCAGCTTCTTTCAGACAGTACTTCATTATAGGTAACTGCAGCATCTGCAAAATGCCTAATCTTACTATTAATATTGCCTGCAAGGTTATTAATACACAACATAAACAGCAAGGGTCCCAACACACTTCCCTGGGGCACACCCAAAGTTACTTCGATATCTGACAATCCAAGATAACATGTTGCTTCCTCCCTACTAAAAAGTCCTCTATTTCACCTGATACCCAATATGATTGTACTTTTGACAATAAGCATACGTTTTATATTGAGTCAAATGCATTCTGGAAATCAAGGAATACAAAATACATCTGAATGCCTTGATCCAAAGCTTTCAGTATGTCATGTGAGAAAAGTGCTAGTTGGGTTTCACGTGATTGATGTTTTCAAAACCCATGCTGGTTGGCTTTGGGGAGGTCCTTCTGTTCAAGATAACTCATTATGTTCGAGCTCAGAATATGTTCCAGGAGTCTACAACAAATCGATATTAAGGGTATAGGGAAATAGTTTTGTGGATTACTTCTACTGCCCTTATTGTAGACAGGTGTGACTTGTTCCTTTCTGTGGTAATTGGGGATGGTTTTTTCTTGTTTGAGTAATCTTTAGTAGATTATAGTTAGAAGAGCAGCTAACTCAGCCACAAATTCAGTATAGAATCTGACAGGGATTCCTCTGAATCCTGAAGTTTTGTTCACTTTTAACAGTTTTGCTGTTTCTCAACACCACTTACAGTAATGCTTATATCATTCATCTTTCAGTGGTAAGAGGATTAAATTGGGGCAATTCTCCAGGGTTTTTCTTTGTAAAGGAACATTTGAAAAAGGAATTAAGCATTCCAGCTTTTGCTTTGCTACCCTCAATTTCAGTTCCTGTTTCATTCACTAGGGATGGACACTAACTTTGGTGTCACTAACAGCCTTTGCATATGACCACAATTTCTTTGGATTCTGAGAAAGATCACTTGACAATTGCTATGGTAGTCACCGAAGACATCAAACATTGCTCTCTTGACAGCCAAATGTGTTTCATTCAGAATTTCTCTATCTATAGCCCTACAATTTGTTTTACACCTCTAATGCAATAATCTCTGTTTATTTAGAAGTTTATTTACAATGACCACATACCATGGAGGTACCCTTTCATTATGAACTGTCCTACTGGGTTCATGTCCGTCTACTCTATGGTCAACTATTCCTTTAAACTTGAGCCACAGTTCCTCTACATGCTCCTCCACTATGGTGAAAGGTTCAAGTCCCTCATTGAGATATGACACTACTGATTTTTATATGATTTATTGAAAAGATATATCTTTCTGCTTGTTTAGTTGCCCTTTGTACTTTGCTAATCATTGTTGCCAGAACTGTGTCATGGTCACTGATACCAGTTTAAATGTGGACATCCTCAAAGAGGACAGGTCTTTTTGTTGCTATTAGATCCCACATATTTCCATCATGCATAGGGCTAACTATCTGTTGTAGGTATTTTGCAGAGAAGGTGTTCAGTGAAGTTTCACAGGATGTCTTATCATGCCCACCACCAACAAAAATTTAAGTTTCTAAATTAATTGTTGCATGATTAAAGTCTTCACTGAAAAATAAGTGAACTGGGAATTTCTCTAAAGGTTTTGGTTACATCAGGAGATGAGTGTGGTGGGAAATAGAAAGATCCAATTATCATTTTATGCCACTCCTGATACTGAGTCTTGCCCAAACTATCTCACATACAGCTTCAATTTGTACCTCAGTGAATTTGAGTTTCTTGTCTACTGTGACAAATATACCACTGCCATTTCCCATCTGGCTATCCTTTTGACATGCACTTAAATTTTCCCCAAAAATCTCACTGTTATCAGTTTCAGGTTTCAACCAGCTTTATGTATCTAGTATTATGTGAGCATCACTGTTTTTCATTAGCACTTCAAACTCTGGCACCTATTTCCTGTAGCACCTTAAGAAAGCTGGGATATTCAGTAGACATCAAAGTGCCATAAAAAGCTGAAAATGTATTTGCCATAATCCTGGGGGATTTTGAAAATCAGTCACAGCCCATTGTGCAATGAGTGTGTGCACACATGCACTGGGGAGTCAACCCATTATGACTCCCATTTAATACCATCTTGAACCACATTTGTAATGCAGTGTAGTAGTGTGGCATGGATTTGATAAGACTTTGGTAGGTTTCTGGAGGTATGTGATACCAGATGTCTACACACAGGTCACACAAGTGGTAGCAAGGATGCAGCATGTTATCGCTGATGAAGCATCATTGACAGATGTCGAAAGAACTTCAGGTGTGTCCACATGGAAGTGTGTTGGGATTCTTGCTGTTAATGTTGTATTATTAATTACTTTGCAGACAATATTAACAATAACCTCAAACATTTTGCAGATGATGAAATGCTATCTGAAAAAAGTTGCACAAATATTCAGTTAGATCTCGACAAGAATTTGCAGGGTTGCCAAGATGGGCAAACTGGCTTTAAAATTTCAGAAATGTAAATTATGCACTACACAAAATTAAAACATTGTTTTCCATGACTAGATAACAGAGACATTATTATGTAACAGTATGTTTCCATCTGGCAGTATTTCTGAGTGTTTTAACTTTATGACTTGTTTCTGCAAAGTATCTTCAAAGCACTGCACGCTGACTGTGGTTCAATGCTCATGGAGCTTGATGAGCAGAGAGGTTCTGCAGTCAAACAAGAAGGTCATCATAACCTTACTGGAACTTGTGTGAACAGCTTTAGATTTCTTTGACAGAGCAGACATGGGGTCTATCTACCATTGGCTTCGGCATTTTCTCTCACACCGGTGGATGAAATCATTCTAGTGCATTATTATACCAGCACACACACTGAAAATCAGAAAAGAAGGCTACACTTCAGTGATTTGATTGGTAAGTACTGTAACATCCTCCATACAGTCAAATGTTTTACTGTGTGATTTTCACATCTTCAGTGACTTGAAGAAAGACATGTATGAGCTTCAGTTTCAGATGGACATTGAAGTGCAAGAGTAGGTAGGTTGTGAAGCTGTCTGTGGCTAACTGCATTCTATGAAGCAGGAATTGATTATCTCATCTCCCAGTGGAATAAATGTTTTACATGTGTGGTGATTAGTTTTGAATAGAACTGTTCCATGATACTGTCATGGTAGGTGTTCAGTTTTCATTTGATTGCCCTTCAGACTTCAAATATTCTCCATAGATGTTCATGACAGTAGCAGATGGATTAACTTCACTGTTTTGTAGATATGTGCCCTTTCCAGGCAACAGTTTATAACTTACTTGCAATTTACCAACGTTGTTTAGATACATCAATTGATTTCCCCATTTGTGGCCTGTATCATCACTAGAATGATTATATCTGCTTTGTTTATATACTTTCCTTGCCACGTGGCACATGTCATTATAGTCTCTTTTCCTTCTATTGGTGTGAGGAATCAGCCGCTGATAGAATGTAAAAGCATTTTTGTCACACTCTGTATGATATGTCAGCTTACAAAAAAAAAAAGCCACATCTGATTGTGTATGTGGACATATGATGTACTTCCATTCCTTCTACTTCTCAGGTTTTAGTGAGATATTCATGTACTGAACCTTCTAAAAGCACCATAAAATAGACCTTACATCAGTGACATTATCAGAGGCTAAATTTGTTTTGTTTGTAGATGATACAAAAATTGGAATAAATAGTAGATCAAGTATAGTCCTATAAAGTTTGGGTAATGAAAATTTCATGAATATTAATAATTGCTCCTTAGTCAATTCTTGGTCAATAAACTTTCCAAAAATACTCTACATGCAATTTGCAACTTGTAGCAGGTTTCCCATCAGTGTATGCCTGCACTGTGACAACAAACAGATAGAAGAAGCTGGCAATGCTAAATTCTTGGGACTGCAGCTTGATAATAAATCCAAGTGGGACATAGGTGATATAAAAATAAAAAAGGTAGCATACTATGTTTACTTACATAATGCCATATAGGATTACTTTTTAGACTAACTCACCAGATCAAGCCAAAGTTTTCTGTGCCCAGAAATGTGTAATAAGAATTATTTATTGTGTTAACTCAAGAACACCCTGCAGAGGTTGTTTAGGGAACTAGGGACACTAACTACTGCTTCCCAATATATTTGTTTTTTAATGAATTATAAACTAAAATATTATCTCTTTTCAAAACCAACAGCTCAGTTCATGGAATCAATACTAGAAATAAGAATAATCTTCATAAAGATTCAGAATCACTTACTATGGTCCAAAGAGGTGTCCAGTATTCAGAAAAACACAATTTCAATAACTTCCCAGTAGGCACACAAAGTTTAACTACTAATAAAGCAGTTAAAGAGGACCTAAAGGATTTATGTATGGCCAATTCATACTCTATTGATGAATTTCTTAGTAGAC
The DNA here is from genome assembly GCF_021461395.2 of Schistocerca americana. Taxonomy (NCBI): domain Eukaryota; kingdom Metazoa; phylum Arthropoda; class Insecta; order Orthoptera; family Acrididae; genus Schistocerca; species Schistocerca americana. Next base: position 197,842,664 of record NC_060126.1, on the reverse strand, counting down.
TAAATGATGTGTACATGTCATTAATAATATCAAACAATGTGAGTATTAATACAGTCTGAATTTTGTGCAAATTCAGTGCAGTAATGTAATCATTGTAAATAAGTGTTGTAGAATGGTTTTTCTCTTCGAAGAAGCATGGGTACGACAGCCAACTCACTCTTTTGTCACATGACATAATGAAAACTTTTGGTCAAAGCAGTTAGGTAGGTGCAGTATTTCTTGATTTCTGAAAAGCACTTGCCTCAGTGCCTCATTTACATTTATTGACAAAGGTGTGATCATATTGGGTATCAAGGAAAATTTGTGAGTGGATTGAGGATTTTATGGTAGGAAAGATGCAGCATGTTATGCTGAATGAAGCCTCATTGTCAGATGTAGAAGAAACATTGGGTGTTCCACAGAGAAGTGTGTTACTACCCTTGCAGTTCATGTTGTATAGTAATGACCTTGTGGACAATATTAATAGTAACCCCAGATTTTTTGCAGATAACACAGTTGTCCATAGTGAAGTTCTATCTGAAAGAAGCTGCATAAACATTCAATCAGATCATGATAATATTTCAACGTGATTCAAACAAAATGAAAAAAAAGTAGTATCCCATGACTATAATATCAATGAGTTGCAGCTGGAATTAGCCAAGTTCTCCAAATACCTGAGTGTAATACTTTGTACGGGTATGAAATGGAATGATCACAAAAGCACAATAGTGGGTAAAGCAGGTGGTAGATGTCAGTTTATTGGTTGGAATACTGGGAAAATGCTATCAGTCAACAACAGAGATTGCTTAAAAATCACTCACGAGATCCATTCTGGAATATTGCTCAAGTGTCTGGAACCTGCACCAAATAACACTAAGAAAGGATATTGAATGTATACAAAGAAGGGCAGTATGAATGGTCACAGGTTTGTTGACCCCTGGGAGAGTATCACAGAAATGCTGAAGAAACCGAACCGACAGGCTCTCACAGATAGAAACTATCCCCAGAAAGTCTGCCTACAGAGTTTCAAGAACCAGCTTTAAATGATATTATAGGAATGTACTAAAAACCCACTCATGGCTCACATAGGTATCATGAATACAAGATTAGATTAATTACAGTACACACAAAGGCATTTAAGCAATCATTCTTCTCACACTCCACATGTGAATGGAATGGGAAGAAACCCTAATAACCACTTCTCAGCAGTTTACAGAGTATGAATGTGGATGTAGATGTATTGTTTATGTGTTTTGCAACAAGTTATTTATTACCTTTTAAATTATGATCTAAGGTTTTTTTCACTTATACCACATCCATGGTGGTGGTGGTAGTGGTAGTGGTATGTATAGGGTACTTAACAGCAAGGTCATCAGCACCTGTTCTCAGCTAAAATAATACAAGTGTGGTTACGACTTGTTAGAGGCATGCAGCAAAATGTAAAGGAAAAAATGGAATCCACAGTTATCCCGGGACTCTCTCACTCACACTGTTACACAAAACAGCAAAAGATGGATGCCTCAGGGCAGTGTGTAAATAAAATACATAGACTATAACCACACAACATCTAACATATCGGGACAAAGAACTGTGCTTACACAATCAATTGGGAAATAAACAATGAAGCAACCACTCTGGTAACACATTACAAATTTCTACCTAAGACATAAGACATCACACAGATTCTTAAAACACAGACTACATTTAATTCATCATCACCAAAAATAGAGAACAGGTCAAATGGTAAGCGGAGTCCTCATGAGTTCATATAAAAGGCATTCAATTAAAATGTAGTGTACAGAAACCTGTACAGCACAAGTACTGCATATAGGCAAGTACTGCTACTGAAGGAGGAATCCATGCATCAGAGGACATAGTCCTATCTGGAGGCACGTTAAAAGTACTTGCTCCCATCGCAGTGGTGTGTATTTTCATTTTTCTGACATGCTCTACATCCTGGAGGACCTCACTTGCATCTATTGGAACAAAAAGTACATCTAATCTAAGTGTCTTGTAACAGCTTAGGACTGAGCTAAGATACTACTTGTTCCCTCATGGGCTAATATAACAATGAAAAGAATCAGTTATTGACAAAATTATTTAATTGGATAGATAAAAAATCTACTTACCAAGTGGCAGCAGAACACACACATAAAAGACTGTTGTAATTCACAAGTTTTCGGAGCTGCTGGTTCGTTTTTCAGGCAGAAGGGTTGAAGGGGAAGGAAGAAGGATGAAGGAGAAGGACTGGAGAGGTCTAGGGAAAGGGGTAGATTTCAGGAAAGTCACTCAGAACAACGGGTTAGGGGAGACTAACTTTACGGGATGAGAAGCAAAGACTGATTGTTGGGAACTGCACCGGATGAGATTTGAAAACCTTAGAGCTTAATGGTGAAAGACAGGGTAATATGCAAGACAGAGATTACTGAGATAAGCTGTCCTGCCTCACACCACAGTGAAACAGAACAACAGAAAGTGCTATGCAAGATACACACAATGGTCCTCTTAGGGACCGACTGACTAAGGATCTTGGACCATTCATCCAAATCTGCCATTTCAAGTACTGCAGAGAATTTTACACGATAACGACATTGACCTGGTAGCCATACAGGAAACTCATGCTGAAAATAGAGCCCAACTTGAAGCTAGAGGAAGGATACTGGGATATGATCTACTTGGAGCCACGTATGACAGACACTATGGCGTTGCGACATATGTGCGTGGGGACATAGAGGACGCCTTTCTAGTTGAAGCCTCCAATGCAAATGATATCCATGAATTTGTCATCAAAATAGGAGAAGTTACAGTAACTAACATCTATAAACCTCCTGCTACTACATAGCCAGCTGAAGTGCTAAAGATACACCCACACCCAAGCATATACATTCGGGACTATAATAGTCAGCACGAAATGTGGAAATACAGTACGAATGATAGCAATGGAGACATGCTGGTTGATTGGTCCAAGGAACAAAATACATATCTGGTCTTTGATGCCAAGAACCGAGGGAAATTCAGACCAGCCACATGGAACTGCGACTATAACCCGGATCTGTGCTTTGTTTTGAGGGATACAAATGATAAACCACTGACAGCCTCTAGAAGGGTCCTGATAGACTTCCCTCATAGCCAGCACTGCCCTGTGCTTATTAATATCGGTATATCCATCCCGATAATAAGGTCTTACCCTCGACCAAGGTGGAATTTTACAAAAGCTGACTAGACAAAATTCTCTGAACAACTTGATTATACCTTGAGCTGGGTCCCTCCAACCAGCAAGAGCTATGAGAGGTTTGTGGGAGCAGTCATTAGCTCTGCGAAAACAGTGATCCCAAGAGGGTACCGCAAAAAATACATTCCCGGTTGGACTGGGATATGCGATGACCTGTACGCGGAGTTCCTCAAGAATGGGGACCGGGAAATAGCGGATGAACTATTACATAACATTGACTTTATTAGACGGCAAAAATGGGGGAATACTGTTGAAAATCTAGACTTTTCAAAGTCATGCCGACAAGCCTGGTCCCTACTGCATAAACTTGGAGGCGCAAATGCACCTGAACATAAAAAGGACGAAATATCTCCCAATAAGGTTGCATCCCATATAGCCTCTGCGTCTAGAGCCCCACGAGATAGAAAGCACACAACAAAAGTGAAGAAGAAAAACACTAAAAAGGACCCATGCAATGGACTCAGAACATTCATCAGATATTCATGTCGAGGAGGTTACCAATGCCCTGAAGAAGGTTAAACCAGGCAAAGCTCCAGGTTTCGATGGTGTCCACCCTGAGTTCCCCATACATGTTGGAGCCTACACAAAATGATGGCTGGCTAAGTTCTTTACGGACATTCTCCAAGTGGGTAACATTCCTCCCTCACTTAAACGAGCAAAGATCATCGCAGCCGTGAAACCTGGTATACCAGGCGATAGACCAGAGATCTGTCGCCCCATTGCCCTCCTCAGTGTGGTCTATAAATTACTAGAAAGACTGCTCCTCAACGGAATAGGCCAAACTATAATCAAAAAAATCCCTATCGAACAAGCAGGATTCCGTCCCTATCGCTGCTGTACAGATCAAGTCCTATCACTGACAACATATATAGAGGCAGGGTTGCAGAAGAAACATAATGTAACTGCAGCATTCATAGACCTAACAGCAGCCTATGATACAGTACAGGTTGGGAACAGGGACTCAAGTACAAATTAATCTGTGCCGTCCCCTGCAAGAAGATAACCAACCTCATTGACGATATGCTGTCAAATAGAACCTTCCAAGTAATAATGGGGAATGAGAGAAGTAAACAGATGAAACTCAATAATGGACTCCCACAAGTCTCTGTCCTTGCGCCCCTTCTTTTTAGCAGTTACACCGCTGACATGCCTGCAACCAGATCGAGCAAATTTGGTTATGCTGACGACTGGGCTCTGGCAACAGCCCACAGAAACATACACTCCTGGAAATTGAAATAAGAACACCGTGAATTCATTGTCCCAGGAAGGGGAAACTTTATTGACACATTCCTGGGGTCAGATACATCACATGATCACACTGACAGACCCACAGGCACATAGACACAGGCAACAGAGCATGCACAATGTCGGCACTAGTACAGTGTATATCCACCTTTCGCAGCAATGCAGGCTGCTATTCTCCCATGCAGAAGATCGTAGAGATGCTGGATGTAGTCCTGTGGAACGGCTTGCCATGCCATTTCCACCTGGCGCCTCAGTTGGACCAGCGTTCGTGCTGGACGTGCAGACCGCGTGAGACGACGCTTCATCCAGTCCCAAACATGCTCAATGGGGGACAGATCCGGAGATCTTGCTGGCCAGGGTAGTTGACTTACACCTTCGAGAGCACGTTGGGTGGCACGGGATACATGCGGACGTGCATTGTCCTGTTGGAACAGCAAGTTCCCTTGCCGGTCTAGGAATGGTAGAACGATGGGTTCGATGACGGTTTGGATGTACCGTGCACTATTCAGTGTCCCCTCGATGATCACCAGTGGTGTACGACCAGTGTAGGAAATCGGTTCCCACACCATGATGCCGGGTGTTGGCCCTGTGTGCCTTGGTCGTATGCAGTCCTGATTGTGGCGCTCACCTGCACGGCGCCAAACACGCATACGACCATCATTGGCACCAAGGCAGAAGCGACTCTCATCGCTGAAGACGACACGTCTCCATTCGTCCCTCCATTCACGCCTGTCGCGACACCACTGGAGGCGGGTTGCACGATGTTGGGGCGTGAGCGGAAGACGGCCTAACGGTGTGCGGGACCGTAGCCCAGCTTCATGGAGACGGTTGCGAATGGTCCTCGCCGATACCCCAGGGGCAACAGTGTCCCTAATTTGCTGGGAAGTGGCGGTGCGGTCCCCTACGGCACTGCGTAGGATCCTACGGTCTTGGCGTGCATCCGTGCGTCGCTGCGGTCCGGTCCCAGGTCGACGGGCACGTGCACCTTCCGCCGACCACTGGCGACAACATCGATGTACTGTGGAGACCTCACGCCCCACGTGTTGCGGTACGTCCACCCGGCCTCCCGCATGCCCACTATACGCCCTCGCTCAAAGTCCGTCAACTGCACATACGGTTCACGTCCACGCTGTCGCGGCATGCTACCAGTGTTAAAGACTGCGATGGAGCTCCGTATGCCACGGCAAACTGGCTGACACTGACGGCGGCGGTGCACAAATGCTGCGCAGCTAGCGCCATTCGACGGCCAACACCGCGGTTCCTGGTGTGTCCGCTGTGCCGTGCGTGTGATCATTGCTTGTACAGCCCTCTCGCAGTGTCCGGAGCAAGTATGGTGGGTCTGACACACCGGTATCAATGTGTTCTTTTTTCCATTTCCAGGAGTGTAGAAACTGCCGAAGATATCCTTACGAGTGACCTAGGGATTCTCAGCAAGTACTTTAGAAAATGGAGGCTACAACCTAGTGCTACAAAGACGGAAGTATCTGCCTTCCATTTGAACAACAAAATGGCCAACAGAGAACTACATGTATATCTAGACGGGAAAATACTAGATCACAACAAACACCCAAAGTACCTTCGGGTTACCCTAGATAGGACACTAACATTCAAAGAACACCTGACGAACTGCAGCGAAACTTAAAACGCGAAACAACATATTGCAGGAGCTCTGTGGCACCACTTGGGGCTCCACAGCATCCACCTTAAGAACATCCGCACTTGGCCTGGTGTATCCAGTGGCAGAATACTGTGCCCCAGTGTGGCTCAACAGCAAACACACACACACATGGTAGATAGCCAACTTAATGCAACAATGCGTATTATATCAGGCACAATCAGGCCAACTCCTACAGTGTAGCTGCCTAACACAGCCCCTCCTAACCTGCGCCGAGAACACGCTCTGGTTAGAGAATTTCAAAAAATCATGACCAACCCTCAATTACAAATCCATGAAGATACTCATGACATCCAAGGAAACCGACTCAGGTCTAGGCATCCTCCACTAAAGACCGCACAGGCGCTGCACCAATTCAACTTCAAAATAAATGACCGATGGAAAGAAGGAATGGGAGAGCAGAACAGCAGTAAAATGCCACAGTATGCCATGCATCTTTAGTAAACCAAAAGGATTTGATTGCCCTCGCAAAGTTTGTGTGGAGCTGAGAGACAGACGGTCAAACACATCGTGCAGGAATGCCCACTAAGGGCATATGAGGGTGACCCACAGGATTTCCTAATGGCGACCCAAGAGGCAATCGACTATATATTATCTAAGCTGGACGTTTGTTTGTGATTTTTCTTCTGTGAGTGTAAATTTACAATTGGTGGTGTCCTTATATTTTGTTATTTATTGTTCTGTTTATACATACGTTATTTTTTTTTTTTAAATCATGTTGTTTCTGTAATGTTTACAGTGATATTATGAGCCATACGCTAAATACAAAATAGCTGTTTGTTCTTGTCCTGATTTGCTGTCCTGTCTGTTGAATTTCATTCTCCATACCATTGATTTGGGTTATGCTTCCACAGGAAGCTCTCCTGATTGGCGGCTCCTTCTATTTCTTCATTTACTGATATACTCATGTGCGCACCACTATCCAACTACCGCACATATAACATAAACCATCCGTTTAGTAGAATCACAGATAAGAAGTTCTAGAACTGCGTTAAAGTTCTACATTGAATAAAAATATGTATTTCAAAGACCAGGGAGCAACAAGTGCTCTGTGCTCTGTCTTGAGCCCATCCCCCCCCCTCCCCCCATCCTCCTCCACCTCTTGCTTATGTCTTCTGGTGATACAAGGACTTCCATAAGGATTGAAGAATACACAGATATCGCACTATCACTTGACAGACAGTGGTATGGCGCAGAAGCACTTCACTGGAATAGACATTCAGTTCTATATGTACCGGTAACTTACAATCTCTTAAAAATTACATAATGATTGTGAGAGTTTTTGCGTCTTCTGATGAAGGTATGGATGATATTTGTGAGAAAGTGGTGTTTTGATTTGCTTAGTCTCTTGCACAGAGTTACTTGCTGTTGGTGTCGCCAATCACACAAAAAAGTATTGTTTTAAATCACCTTCTGACGTTGATTTGTGTAATCACGTTGGGAAATCTCTACTGACAATCCTTTGGAAATGACTGGGTAAGTTTCTGTGATGGAAGTACATCCTCATTATGGACATTAGATGTCATCTATTGCATGCCAACCATAAACCATGATTTTATAGGAACTGGTTTAAGATTATAGTAGTGGCTCTGCTATTGTATTTCTTCCCAATCTTGTTTGTTTGCATTATATGCCATTGTTTTAAGTTCTCAGGAACGGTCAGATGCATTTGAAAATGAAGATTAGTACCGTATGTGTTTGTCGTTCATTGCAACATTTGTGAGGATATACTCATCTTGTAGGGGGCCCTGGACCAATGGTTTCCACAGACAAATTTTGCAAAGTTCTGTACTGTTGTAGCTTATTCACCTTTTGCATTACATTCATAAGTTTTCTTGTTCCTCTGAATTATCAGGATATCAAGAGACAGCAGTACACTCGAGTCAGATGTGATCGAGATTTTATTCAGTCCAATCACCCAAAGACAGTAAAGGGCTTACAGAAGAGCCACCATTCCTGATGCAAACAATGTTGTATTCTGAGAGGGTGAGTGACACCAATCGTTTTGGAGATATGAACAGAAGATGATGTTATGTACATATAGTGATCAGTTATTTTTGACTGGTCAGTCTATACTTTAATGTGTGCATCCACTGAATTTGGTGCGTTGTCCTGAATCCTGTTTTCCAGGGATCGCTGACCAGAAGTACAACTTAACTACGAAAAAATGTAACTTAAATCTTTAAATGGTCTTCTCTTGTAACTATATTTTTCAAATCGAGAATGGTACATACGATTTTGATCAGAATTTGATATTGGAATTATAAATTGTACTCTCTATCAGCGCACGTAGCCGTTTTGCGATCTCTTCAAAAATACATTTTCGATGAATGCTTTTGTCTCAATTTTGTGGGCTAAGAAATGACATGTGTTCAACATGTCACCATATTGCTAGAATTTAATAGTTTTCAATTTCTTTTGCTTTCGCTTACGCCATAGTCCCGCAGCGATCGCAGGGTCGGCGTGGTTACAACGGATTTGGCAAGGTTAGTTGTAGGGGTGGCCGGATGCCCTTCCTGCCGCCACCCCGTACCTCCCAGGACGGAATCATTGTACCCCAGCTGTCTGCATCTAGTGCAAATCGTGAAATAGTGAGGACGTGTTTGAAATGTCTGCGACGCGTGTAACTGAGGCGGAACGTAGGGACCAGCCCGGTATTCCCCTAGCGGGATGTGGAAAACCGCCTAAAAACCACATCCAGGCTGACCGGCACACCGGCCTTCGGCGTTAATCCGCCGGGCAGATTCGATCCGGGGTCGGAGCGCCTACCCGAGTCCAGGAAGCAGCGCATTAGCCTGGCTTGTAATTTAATATTTTTCAATTATCCTTTGTATTCTGATAGTCGAAATGGAAATCAATGTTTGGCGTCATTGGCCGGGAGGCCCCTTGCAGGGCAGGTCCGGCCTCCTTGGTACAGGTCTTATTACATTCGACGCCACATTGGGCGACCTGCGCGCCAGATGGGGATGAAATGATGATGAAGACAACACAACTCCCAGTCCCTGAACGGAGAAAATCTCCGACCCATCCGGGAATCGAAACCGGGCCCGTAGGACGGCAATCCGTCACGCTGACCACATTTTTTTTTTTTTTTTTCATTTTGTTCGTTGTTGATCGTTGTGTTTGGCCGTTGCGGACGTCACATAACATCCGGTCAGGTTCGTTTGTTGATCCTTGCACTCGGTTTTTTATTACAGCGGCCAACCAGCTCTCTGACTGAACACGCTGAGCTACCGTGCCGGCGTAAATATATTGAAAATGACGTACGCAAACCTATTTTGTTACAGGTCTAATAGTAGGGCGTCGGGAACTTGAGCTGATGACAAATGTTCCGGTTGCAAAGGGTGTGGTGTCACCGCCAGACACCACACTTGCTAGGTGGTAGCCTTTAAATCGGCCGCGGTCCGTTAGTATACGTCGGACCCGCGTGTCGCCACTGTCAGTGATAGCAGACCGAGCGCCACCACACGGCAGGTCTAGAGAGACGTACTGGCACTCGCCCCAGTTGGACACCCGACTTTGCTAGCGATGCTACACTGACGAAGACTCTCTCATTTGCCGAGAAGATAGTTAGCACAGCCTTCAGCTAAGTCAATTGCTACGACCTAGCAAGGCGCCGTATTCAATTGATAATTAATATTGTGAAGCATGTATCATCAAGAGCGATGTTCTACAAATGTGGATTAAAGTTAAGTATTCCAGAAGCTACGTACTTTTCTTTATAGCATTCATTACGTATCCTGTTTCAGACCTCACGCCAGCCTGTGTGAGTTCAAGCGCGTGCCTTTCGGCTTCCTCTCATTGTGTCTAGGCTGTCTTGTCTAGACACGACAAAGGGTCCATCCACGTGGTGTAGGTAGCGGTTACATGGAGCGTCTTAAGGACAAAAGTGTAAGGATTAAAATTATATCATCAGATTTAGCATCACTTTTTATTTTACTCATACGGTAAATCCAACAACAGTCCAACGAGGATAATACATTATTGATTTTTTCACAATATAGAGCGATACCACACGATACAAAATCGCCAGTGGAAAAAATGCACGGAAGACCACAGCATACATTCAAATCAATATTGTGGCGACCCGGTTTTGCTAACGCCGCTAAAGATCAGGGAGCCGAGCGGAGGTGCGGGAGTGGTCGGCTGGCACACCTGGAGGCGTCAGTAGTGCAGCGATATCTGGAATGGCTGCGGAGTCAGCAGGCAGACCATAATTGATGAGTTTGTCATAATTTCACTGACACTCAACAGACCGTTATTCTCGGCGGCACTGGTTCTTGTTTTGTTGTGGTACTGGTGACACGGACAAAATGGCGGTACGACTGCCAGCATCGGCGAGCTCCTGCAGACGGGTTACTTAAGCGGCAGAGTTCGGGCGTGCGAGGCAGTGTCTCCGGGCCAGGGCTTCACGGCTAACCTGCTCCGTTAGCAGACGGCGAGTGCAGGTCTGCGCTGCACCCCCTCACTCGTCAAAGGGGACGGGCTGGATTCTCTTGCAAACAAGCAAGTCTACCCCGAGGCAAATGGCCGGAGAGATTTAGAATGGCTTTACGTTGCCTGTCACGTTCTAAATACTTCAACCTGAATATCGGCGCGCACTGGGCACTCGAAGATTTTTTGATTTTCCCATTCAGTTGCGCTCCGAATCCTGATTTGTTCCCCAACATGTCTGGCGCTCCTTCTGTAGATACGCAAACTAATAAATTCCGTGATAAACCGACATTTGCCGGCCTGGATGGTCGAGCGGTTCTAGTCTGGACCGCTGCGGTCGCAGGTTCGAATCCTGTCTCGGGCATGGATGTGTGTGATGTCCTTAGGTTAGTTAGCTTTAAGTAATTCTAAGATCTAGGGGTCTGATGACCTTAGAAGTTAAGTCCCATAGTGCTCAGAGCCATTTGATTTGAAACCGACATTTCTTACACTTTCTGATAAGAATGTCACATTCAGCTACGTGCCTGTTATATCTGTGCGTTCGTAGAGCGCTAAGGAATACGCAACAAAATCTTCACAAAAATTTTGCAAGGTGCCTCTGAACGTCGTTTGTCATAACCTGTACGGGACACATGATTGTAATGGTTCAAATGGCTCTAAGCACCATGGTACTTAACATCTGAGGTCAACAGTCCCCTAGACTTAGAACTACTTAAACCTAAGGACATCACACACATCCACGCCCGAGGCAGGATTCGAACCTGCGACCGTAGCAACAGTGAGGTTCCGGACTAAAGCGCCTAGAACCGCTCGGCCACAGCGACCGGCGATTGTCATGTTTGATTGAAACTTCTACCTGAAGTGCACATAAATGCTCAGCTGCAAACACCAAGTATTCTTTTATGAAACCATCATCTCCGAAAGAGCGCAAAGACTTTACTAAAACTAGTGCAATTTTGTAATTTATCCAAACGGCATACTAACTTGATTTTTTTCCCTGTTCTTCTTCCACTTCTGAGAGCTTCCTTTTAAGTTTCAAAACCTTTTGTCCACATTCAGATCATTCACATTCTCCGCTTTAGTGTTCTCTGGTGTGGCAACACATAACTCTCGCCGCACGCGGGTGGGCATTATCTTGCTGAAATGTGAGCCCAGCATGGCATGCCATGAAGGGCAACAAAATGTGGCGTAGAATATCATTGAAGTGTGAGGGTACGGTGGATAACAACCTAAAGGCTCCTGCTATAAAAAGACAGGGCACGCCAGACCACCACTCCAGGTTGTCCCGGCGTATGGCGCGAGACAGTATCTGTCTCCAGATACGCCTTTGCTAGTACTCGGGGCTCAGCTCGAAGCGGGACTCATCACTGAAGACAATTCTACTCCAGTAAATGAGATTCCAGGCCGAATGTGCGCGACATCACTGCAGACGTGCTTGTTGGTGTACAGAGCTGAATGGTAGTCGGCGCAAGGGGAGCCATGAGCTTAGCCCCCTTTCTGTGAGCCGCCTATTAATGGTCCTTATGGTCACTGAAGCACCAGTTGCACGACGGAGCGATGATGATGATGAATTTGGGCTCTGAGTGTCTCTCTGACGATTGTTCAGTCCTCTCGTTCCGTCATCTCTCTAGATCGTCCACTTGCTTCTTGAAACTGTGTTCGCCCATGATTGCCCCAGTCCTGCCAACATCGTCGAACAGTGCCACCGCTGCTTTTCGAATGTCGAGCGACTCGCCGATTATTCCAACCGGCTTTTCTGAGCCGAATTACACTTCCTCTTTCAAATGCTGACATCTGCGCCAAGACACAATGATTGTGCTTCTCTGCACGGCAGCAATGGATATACACTCCTGGAAATTGAAATAAGAACACCGTGAATTCATTGTCCCAGGAAGGGGAAACTTTATTGACACATTCCTGGGGTCAGATACATCACATGATCACACTGACAGAACCACAGGCACATAGACACAGGCAACAGAGCATGCACAATGTCGGCACTAGTACAGTGTATATCCACCTTTCGCAGCAATGCAGGCTGCTATTCTCCCATGCAGACGATCGTAGAGATGCTGGATGTAGTCCTGTGGAACGGCTTGCCATGCCATTTCCACTTGGCGCCTCAGTTGGACCAGCGTTCGTGCTGGACGTGCAGACCGCGTGAGACGACGCTTCATCCAGTCCCAAACATGCTCAATGGGGGACAGATCCGGAGATCTTGCTGGCCAGGGTAGTTGACTTACACCTTCTAGAGCACGTTGGGTGGCACGGGATACATGCGGACGTGCATTGTCCTGTTGGAACAGCAAGTTCCCTTGCCGGTCTAGGAATGGTAGAACGATGGGTTCGATGACGGTTTGGATGTACCGTGCACTATTCAGTGTCCCCTCGACGATCACCAGTGGTGTACGGCCAGTGTAAGAGATCGCTCCCTACACCATGATGCCGGGTGTTGGCCCTGTGTGCCTCGGTCGTATGCAGTCCCGATTGTGGCGCTCACCTGCACGGCGCCAAACACGTATACGACCATCATTGGCACCAAGGCAGAAGCGACTCTCATCGCTGAAGACGACACGTCTCCATTCGTCCCTCCATTCATGCCTGTCGCGACACCACTGGAGGCGGGCTGCACGATGTTGAGGCGTGAGCGGAAGACGGCCTAACGGTGTGCGGGACCATAGCCCAGCTTCATGGAGACGGTTGCGAATGGTCCTCGCCGATATCCCAGGAGCAACAGTGTCCCTAATTTGCTGGGAAGTGGCGGTGCGGTCCCCTACGGCACTGCGTAGGATCCTACGGTCTTGGCGTGCATCCGTGCGTCGCTGCGGTCCGGTCCCAGGTCGACGGGCACGTGCACCTTCCGCCTACCACTGGCGACAATATCGATGTACTGTGGAGACCTCACGCCCCACGTGTTGAGCAATTCGGCGGTACGTCCACCCGGCCTCCCGCATGCCCACTATACGCCCTCGCTCAAAGTCCGTCAACTACACATACGGTTCACGTCCACGCTGTCGCGGCATGCTACCAGTGTTAAAGACTGCGATGGAGCTCCGTATGCCACGGCAAACTGGCTGACACTGACGGCGGCGGTGCACAAATGCTGCGCAGCTAGCGCCATTCGACGGCCAACACCGCGGTTCCTGGTGTGTCCGCTGTGCTGTGCGTGTGATCATTGCTTGTACAGCCCTCTCGCAGTGTCTGGAGCAAGTATGGTGGGTCTGACACACCGGTGTCAATGTGTTCTTTTTTCCATTTCCAGGAGTGTACTATCGATGACAATACTGCCAAAGCAGAGTTACTAAACACAGCCTTCCGAAATTCTTGCACCAAAGAAGACGAAGTAAATACTCCAGAATTCTGATCAAGAATATCTGCTAACATGAGTAACTTAGAAGCAGATATCCTCGGAGTAGTGAAGCAACTTAAATCACCTAATAAAATCAAGTCTTCCGGTCCAGACTGTATACTAGTTAGGTTCTTTTCAGAGTAGGGCGATACAATAGCTCCATACAAACAATCATATACAACTGCCCGCTCGACGAAGATCCGTGCGCAAAAGCTGGAAAGTTGCACAGGTCACTCCAATATTCAAGAAAGTAGTAGGAGTAATCCACTAAATTACAGGCCCATATCATTAACGTCGATATGCAGCACGATTTTTGAGCATATATTGTGTTCGAACATTATGAATTACTTCGAAGACAACGGTCTATAGGCACATAGTCAACATGAATTTAGAAAATATCGTTCTTGTGAAACACAACTACCTCTTTACTCAAACGAAGTGTTGAGTACTATTGACACAGGATTTCAAATTGATTCTGCATTTCTAGATTTCCAGAAGGCTTTTGACACTGTATCACACAAGCTGCTTGTACTAAAATTGCGAGCTTATGAAATGTTGTCTCAGTTATATGACTGGATTCGTGGTTTCCTGTCAGAGAGGTCACAGTTCGTAATAATTGAATGAAAATCATCGAGTAAAACAGAAGTAATTTCTGGTATTCACCATGGTAGGCCCTCCGCTGTTCTTTATCTATGTGGACGATTTACGAGTCTGAGCAGCGGTCTTAGGTTGTCTACAGATGATGCTGTCGTTTACCGTGTAGTAAACTCATCAGAAGATCATAACAAATTGCAAAACGATTTAGAAAAGATATTTGTATGTTGCGAAAATTGTGACCCTAAATAACGAAAAGTGTCAGGTCATCCACATGAGTGCTAGAAAGAATCCGTTAAACTTCGATTACACAATAAATCATCTAAAGACTGTAAATTCAACTAAACACCTAGCAATTACAATTGCAAACAGCTTAAATTAAAGGAAAAACACACAGAAAATGTTGTGAGGAAGGCAACCCAAAGACTACGTTTTATTGGCAGAACAGTTAGAAGATGCTATAGGTCTACTAAAGAGGCTGCCCACACTACGCTTGTCCGTCCTCTTTTGGAGTGCCGCTGAGCGGTCTGAGACCCTGCGCAGACAGGATTAACGGAGTACATCGTTAAAGTTCGAAGAAGAGCAGCACGTTTTGGATTAGCGCGAAATAGGGGAGAGAGTGTCACTGACATGATATAGGTTTTGGGGTGGACGTAATTAAAACAAAAGCGTTTTTCGTTGCGGCGGAATCTTCTCACGAAATTTCAGTCACCAACTTTCTCCACCGAAAAATTTTTGTTGACACCGAGCTACAAAGGGAGAAACGGACATCGCACGGAAAGGTGTAGATGGTCGTTTCTTCTGCACTCTGTTCGAGATTGAAATATAGAGAATTATTGTGGAAATGGTTCGATTAACCCTCTGCCAGGCACGCACTTAAGTGTGATTTGTAGGGTATCCACGTAGAAGTAGATGCGTATATTGTTTACGCGCTTGTCTGCGAGGCATACTTACTGTCCAATTGAGTACGTGGAATGAAATTCGCAAAGAGTTTATACCGTGATATTAACATGTCCACTGTTTGCTATGCCTGCCACTTGTGCTGTGAAACTGCGCCGCACCATCACAAATTAAACCATCGGTCGCCAAAGTTTACAGTTTTGCATTTTCCGTCCGTACCCGTATGCATATCGATTTGTGACATATTTGCATAACTCTTTCGTGGTGCGTCGTTTTTTTGTCTTAGAATGTAGTTTTTGGCTATACTGGTTCAAGTTGTTGTTGTTGTTGTGGTCTTCAGTCCTGAGACTGGTTTGATGCAGCTCTCCATGCTACTCTATCCTGTGCAAGCTTCTTCATCTCCCAGTACCTACTGCAGCCTACATCCTTCTGAATCTGCTTAGTGTATTCGTCTCTTGGTCTCCCTCTACGATTTTTACCCTCCGCGCTGCCCTCCAATACTAAATTGGTGATCCCTCGATGTCTCAGAACATGTCCTACCAACCGATCCCTTCTTCTAGTCAAGTTGTGCCACAAGCTCCTCTTCTCCCCAATTCTATTCAATACTTCCTCATTAGTTATTTGATCTACCCATCTAATCTTCAGCATTCTTCTGTAGCACCACATTTCGAAAGCTTCTATTCTCTTCTTGTCTAAACTATTTATCGTCCACGTTTCACTTCCATACATGGCTACACTCCATACAAATACTTTCAGAAGCGACTTCCTGACATTTAAATCTATGATCGATGTTAACAAATTTTCTTCTTCAGAAACGCTTTCCTTGCCATTGCCTTAACATCACCTAAGGACAATAGTTCGTTTTACTGAACGCAGATTCCCTCGCTAAAGACCACTTAGTCCATGCTAAAGATGTACATCTGAATTTGATGAAATACATTGTGTTCGCCTTCTTTAAGGTATCGTGACTGAAAATTTCATTTACTTACCAATGGTCTCTTACACAGAACTGTCTAGATCGTAATGTGTTCATAATTCTTAGTGACGCTTCCGACAATAATAACGAGCAAACCTACACAAATAACAGGAAAACGTGTATGGAACAATTCTGCGAGGTCATACGCAAATTGGTTCCCACGGAACATCGTGGCACGATTAATACCTAACAATATAAAAGCAGAAACGTAGATACAACATACCACGTCAAGACCTTTACTAAACTGTATTGTAACAGTGTTGCAAGTGGCAGGCTCCCTCAAGGTATTAATGGAAAACTGCGCCAAAGTAAGCGCTACGTTAAAATACGTACTGGCTTACTAATTTAATATGAAAAAAAAGACTTGAAAGTAATTCTAGCGGTTTTATTTCGCAGATATAGGCCTACATCGTGTTAACGATGTTCCGTGATTTTGTGCATTAGCTTGTAGTGAACTGCTCCTTATGTGTTCTCTTTTTTGTATTTAATGACGGCTATGATCGAAGCTTGTCATAAACAATAATAAACAAATTGCTATCGAGCCGAATTCCATGTGTGAGTGCTAAGAATGATCGCCGACCCCTATTAGGACACCCTATGCTACATAGTAATTCATGCCATCGTTGCATTTGCATTTTTTTGTCACGATTAACATTGTTGTTGGTATTATTATTAATAGCCGTCCTGTTATACCTTCTTAGAGATAAATAACATTAAACTAAGACAGTCAATAAATCTCTTACTATGTTCTCTAGCATAATGTTATGTTACATTAGAAGCAGAGACACAGAAACCCAATAATTTTCTTACGAACATGCTAATATTTTTCTGATATACGCGATGCTGTATACAGTATTTCAAAATAATATGTGAGATCTGTTTCCTTAAACATTTAATCGTATTCTAATTTAACATCGAACATAGTTAAGTTCAGGTCGCGTTTTTATTATTTAGCAGATAGATGTGTATTACTTCAGTCTGGTTTTATTTGTTTCAATGCAAAATATGTAATTATATAACATGATTTTCAATGTAATCCCATACATATTATAAATGTGAAAGTTTGTGAGTTAGTATGAGGGGCGTTTAACAATTTGTTTTCTGGATCAATTTCTGTTGAAAATTTGAAGAATTTGTTGTGGGGCCTCGTGGAATATTCTCATTTCAGCTCCTGCAGTTTCATGGAGTTGTGATGGGCGACGGTGCTGTACGTACTGTCAATCGGAGTATCTTTGTACCACTTTTTACCATTTTTTGAGACTGTAGACACGGATTAAATTACATGTCACAACAGGCATTGTAACAGTTTGCATCTGTGGTTACTCAGTGTGTGGGAAAGTGAAAATGTATAGTAACTATGGTCTATTACAATAATATTTCAGGTTTATTACTGGTACAAAGTTAGACTATCATTCAGGATAACTTCAGACCAGCCTTAAAAAACAAATAATTATTCCTGTATCTCATGTCTGAGTAAATTTAGATAATGCAAGAAAGAAACCAGGTGTTAATAAGAACTAAAAACAAACCGTGATAATTCGGTACTGCAGGCTTGCTTTGAAATATCAAGATACCTGATATTGTTCAACTTAAATCACTGTTGGCAGAAGCTCTCTCCACAGCCAACACAAAGGATAAATCACAAGCCTAAGAGCTTGCAGGAAATTGGAAAGAGAACTGAAATACTAACTAGAAATCACAGAGGTAATAAAACTGTTACTTTTAGCTCAAAATAGAGCAAGTAATGGAGCAGCAGCCATTTGAAACAAAAGTGGTAAGTGGAACAAAGACACCACGATAGGTAAAAAGTAACCCTGGCTGACTGCAACGCCGCGCGGTGTGGGCCGCCTTGCCACGGCTCGCGCGGCTCCTCCCATCGGAGGTTCGTATGCTCCCTCGGGCAACCGTCTGTGTGTGTGTGTGTGTGTTGTCCTAACGTTGTTGTTGTTGTGGTCTTTAGTCCTGAGACTGGTTTGATGTAGCTCTCCATGCTACTCTATCCTGTGCAAGCCTCTTCATCTCCCAGTACCTACTGCAGCCTACATCCTTCTGAATCTACTTAGTGTATTCATCTCTTGGTCTCCCTCTACGATTTTTACCATCCACTCTGCCCTCCAGTACTAAATTGGTGATCCCTTGATGCCTCAGAATATGTCCTACCAACCGGCCGGCCGGAGTGGCCGAGCGGTTAAAGGCGCTACAGTCTGGAACAGCACGACCGCTACGGTCGCAGGTTCGAATCCTGCCTCGGGCATGGATGTGTGTGATGTCCTTAGGTTAGTTAGGTTTAAGTAGTTCTAAGTTCTAGGGGACTTATGACCACAGCAGTTGAGTCCCATAGTGCTCAGAGCCATTTGTCCTACCAATCGATCCCTTCTTCTAGTCAAGTTGTGCGTCAAACTCCTCTTCTTCCCAATTATATTCAATACCTCCTCATTAGTTATGTGATCTACCCATCTAATCTTCAGCATTCTTCTGTAGCACCACATTTCGAAAGCTTCTATTCTCTTCTTGTCTAAACTATTTATCGTCCATGTTTCACTTCCATACATGGCTACGCTCCATACAAATACTTTCAGAAACGCCTTCCTGACACTTAAATCTATACTCTATGTTAACAAATTTCTCTTCTTCAGAAACGCTTTCCTTGCCATTGCCAGATTACATTTTATATCCTCTGTACTTCGACCATCATCAGTTATTTTGCTCTGTCCTTACGTAAGCTGGTTTAAGTTAGATTAAGTAGTGTGTAAGCCTAGGGACCGGTGACCTCAGCAGTTTAGTCCCATAGGTGCTTGTGGTGTCACCGCCAGACACCACACTTGCTAGGTGGTAGCCTTTAAATCGGCCGCGGCCCGTTAGTATACGTCGGACCCGCATGTCGCCACTATCAGTGATTGCAGACCGAGCGCCGCCACACGGCAGGTCTAGAGAGACTTCCTAGCACTCGCCCCAGTTGTACAGCCGACTTTACTAGCGATGGTTCACTGACAAAATACGCTCTCATTTGCCGAGACGGTAGTTAGCATAGCCTTCAGCTACGTCGTTTGCTACGACCTAGCAAGGCGCCATTACCAGTTACTATTGATGCTGTAAAACATGTACCGTCAAGAGCGATGTTCACCAATTATGGATTAAAGTTAAGTATTCCAGCAGCTACGTACTTTTTTGTTAGTCTCATTTCCTTGACCTGTTCCAGACCTCACGCCAGCCTGCGTGAGCTAAAACGCGTGCCTTTCAGCTTCCTGTCATAGTGGGTTGGCTGTCTTGCCAATCCACAACAGTGCTTACCACAAATTTCCAACTGACTGTAACCTTCAAAATGATTTCTGTAACGGAGGCGCGTTCCAAGCAAACAGCTGTCACTGGCGGAAACCCAGAGCATCACAGACACTCACAGGCGCTTGCAGAGTGTCTACGGAGACCTGGCAGTGAACAAAGTGTGGCGAGTTGTAGGGCAACGAGTCTGTAATCGTCGCGAACTTCAGTGGACTGTTTTTCCTCAGCCATCCCACAGCCCGGACCTCGCACCTTCCTTCTTCCATCTGTGTGGCCTAGTAAAGGATGCACTCCGCGGAAGGCAGTACTTGGATGGTGGGGAGGTTATTGATGCAGCAGGACGTTGGGCCCGAGGGCCGACCAGTGGGGTCGCCCTCCCAGTCAGGCGGCGTAAGGCCGTAGCACTGAACTGACTTTATGGTGTAAAATAGGATTTTATAGCCAAAAGAATGGGGAATAATATGGTGTACTGGAATTCTGAATAAAACCAACTGGCTTTCAGAAAAAAATTGTTGCATTACTTATTGAACGCCCATCGTATCTTTGGTACACCTTCACGCTGAAGCGGTTGGGCGGATTTGGAAGAAATTTGAAATGGAGGTATCTTATATCCTGAATTAACAGAGAGACTACTCTTAAAGGTATTGTGGTCCAAGATATTTATTAATTTGAAGAACATAACGAGAAATGTGGAACAGTAATTACTCTTAGAGAAAGCAATTCACCCTTTGGCTTCTAATCTGTGTAGCGTCAGTGAAAATGCTTTTATTGTTTAACATGTCCTGCATAATACGATTCAATGTAACGAATATGCTTATGCAATCCTCAAAGCGTTTAAGGGGACCACACCGTGGTTCAGGTCGAAAAAAATCGATTTTCGGTTTTCGTCATATTTCGATTCATTAAGGTTTTAGTTAAATACTCTGAAAAGGATTTGGCTGAAAAATTTTTTTTCGAGCATTTAAAGAGCATTTTCCTACCACGTGTGTTTATGTGCCACGCCCACTTTTTTGTCACCACTTTTCTGCATATATTTTATATCTTTATATCACCTAGATTGCACGTTAGGGTTTTTTTTAGTTTTACTCCTGAGTGTGTTGGCTATCCTTGGAATGCAACGCTCGGTATTCTTTTGTTTCTGCTGTCTGTAAACAACACGCTTTCAAACATGCTGTCAGTTTTGTTTAAGTGTGATTGCGAGTAGTTGTTATAGAAAACTTGCAGGCAATTAGAAGAAATGAAGAAAATCTGGAGCCAATGAAGAGAGATGTTTGGGCCATATTCTTCCAGAAGTCCTCTACTGATGATAAACCATGTCATGGATTGTGCCCATCAGGAGAAAATTCGTGGTGCAAATACAATAGGGCTCAGGCAACTGGAGAATCTTATTCTCACCAGCATTCTTGTCCTGCTCCTGTTATTACAGCAATTAAACCTATTTTCAGAGACTTGGCCCTTCCTGACCTTCTAAGGATATGTCTGCATGGGCAGACACAGAACCCAAATGAATGTTTCAACGGCATAATTTGGAACCGCCTTCCTAAAACTATATTTATAGGCATGCATACAATGAAACTAGGAGTTCTTGATGCTGTTATTACATTAAATTGTGGTAATATTGGAAAGTGCTGGGTACTGAAAAAGCTGGGAATTAATCCTGGTGAAAATATGATCACTGGGCTGCAACATTGCGAAAAAATGAGGATAGCCGATGCAGACAGGTCAAGAAAGCAAGACAAACATCCAGGATGGTGAAAAAGAAGCTGGAAGACCTGCTAGAGGCCAAAGACGGGCCATCATATGCAGCAGGACACTTTTAATTAACTGTAAGTAACAAATTTCAAAAGTTCTTTCTTGAAAGTCGATTTCCTGCAATCTAAAATTTTCAGTACATATTCCCCATTATATCAGAATCTATCATAGATAAATGAATGAAATTTTCAGAGACTCTGCATAACATAAAAAGCCACCTCTTTTACTACATTCATTAATACTCCCCCATTAGGAAGTGCACCAAAAATATTTTCTGCAGAAAAAACTTAATATTATTTGTTTATAAATTTGAAAAAGTATTTCTTAAAAACAATAAAATGGATAAAGTAGATTTTAGTACAGTTGACTCTGTTAGCATGACGTAACATACAGTAAAAATATTAAGGTCCTGCATCAAATGGTTTTTTTCAGAAATGGGTCAAATACCTGGCTAAATTAACATGGGTTAGATAGGCAGGGTGTGATCCCCTTAGTCCATACTTCCGTACAAGTCCGTTGTATTTTAGCCGCTGAGCGTCAGGTATAGCTTAGAGGTTCCGAGACCCTTGAAGACTGTGTCATGTAACTGCTGTGTGACAGAGACACGTCGTGCAATTACGTGTAAAACGTGGCAGGCTTCTGGTGAGGCTGGATTCGGTCATGATATGCCAGCGTATCCGCTGTAAAAGGCATACACATAAGGGCAAGATGACGCCAATGCAGGTATAAATGCTCTATTACAAAATTTGCGTTGCCCCGAAATAGAAATTGCTTAGTTTTTTTCTTCGTCCAGTTTGTTACTCCTTCACGCTGAAACGGATGGACAGGTTTGGATGAACTTTGTAAAGGAGGTAGCCTATACCCTGACCTAACATACAAACTTTTATTCCGAAAACAATCACTGTTAACGTGGAATGCTAAACGCGACTACTGTTCCCGTGGAATGGGTAACGTGACTAAAAAGTCATTCACGAAAGTTAACTATCAAATAAAAGCATTAAGCTTGGCATAGCAATTATTTTTTTTAAATAAACGAATGAGCTGTGAGCGACATGTGTTCTGTCAGATTCTCCCATCGTGTCAAAATTTGGTGTTCTTTTTTTTTCTATTTTCGATGTAGCGCGGTTTGCTGGGCCGAAAGCGACTCACGCCTCAGTACCTCCGACAGAGAACTTTTGTGATGGCGCATACAGCTGGATAGTGAGTTCCATCGTTAAAATTTCTTTATGTGTAACTGCTTAACCGCGGGTAACACCGCAGGTCACAGCTAGTACTTTATACGGCGTGTTCAAAAAGTCTCTCCGCAGTGCCGTACGATTGTTAGACGCGCGTGCCGTATCCCGCAGTGGATATACCGAAATGAAACTCTGTGAAATGCAAGTTATTAATTTATTGAATATTCATTTTTACTTACAAATTTTCACATTAAATATTGGAAGTGTTCCCCCTGTTGTTGAATACGCAATTCAACTCGTCTAATCATATTTCCAAACACAAGCTGCAACATTTCTTCCGCAACAGAAGCAGTGAAAGTGGATATTGCAGTTTTCAATTCATCGATGGATTTTGGACGGTTTTGGTGGTGTTAGGTCAGGCGATCGTGGAGGACAAAGTCCCTGTGAAATTATGCGATCACCAAAAACAACAGCAAGCAGTGACGTTGAAACGCGAGCTGTATGCGCGGTTGCGTTCAGTATTTCACTTAAGTTCTCCTACGAATGGGTACAGAATACCACTGCAGTATCGTTGTGCGTTTATTGTTTCGTTGAAAAATATGTGACCCACAATCCGGCGTCTAGAAATTGCAATCCTATTTTCACAGAATGAAGTGGTTCCTCATGAATACACAATGGATTTGCAGTACTCCACATACGAGAATTTTGCGAGTTCATATACCCGGATAAATGAAACCACGCCTCACGAAACGTTTCATTAAGAATATCCCTTCCACTTTCGTTGAACGAAATTTTTGAACCATTGACAATAATGCAGTCTCTTGCCATGATCAGTATTTTTCAGTTCTTGCACGATTGTCACATTGTATGGGAAAAGTTCTAATTTTTTCCTTACAGCTGTGCAGGACGGTCCGACGCTAACATCGATTTACTGGGAGAGTTTTCTTACTGACTTGTTCGCACTCTCGTACATTTTATCGGAAATATCGAGTAGTTTATCCTCAGAAAAAACGCTAGGACGACCACTTCTCGGTGCATCTGTCACTGAACCCGTACTTATAAATTTGCTAATCAAATCTCGCACAGTATCGCGATGTGGGAGTGTTGTCTCCGGGAAAACTGAATTAAATGTTTGACGAGCTGAAATTGTGTATTTATCTCCAGCTTTGAACATTTGTTAGACTAAA
This sequence comes from Schistocerca americana, assembly GCF_021461395.2. Lineage (NCBI taxonomy): Eukaryota > Metazoa > Arthropoda > Insecta > Orthoptera > Acrididae > Schistocerca > Schistocerca americana. Next base: position 197,818,887 of record NC_060126.1, on the reverse strand, counting down.
AACACAGGTTCTTTAATGGTTAGCATTTTAACAGTGATAAAAACGAAACGAACGAACAAAGGAACTAAACTTAAACGTTCGCATCAACACGTAACGACACACACCAACGACACTTCTGGCGCTGAATGAGATAAACGAAAAAGCGGAATGTTGGCAGATTCCACTTGAAGGGAAGTAACCCAGGCAGGCGAACAATCATACGGCACTGCCGAGAGACTTTGAATACCCCGTATTTTATGTGAATCTGATGTATATTGCAATTTGTAACCAAATGGTAACTAGTATACACGGCGTCTTTTGCTATGTACGACGTGTACTGTGGCTGGCCGTGTAGGTTTGTAAACAGCACGCTCAGTGTAAATTGAATTAAGCTCATCCTAACATGTGCCTATACAAGCTTTTTGTGTCTATATGACACGCTGCTAAACTTTGTATTGGTCTTATCGTATAATGTTGAAGCCGCACAACTGTTGAATGCTTCTTGATATAATCAATCGAAGTATCGGCTTGCTATGTTTTCTGATGATGGCTGTACTGTTACTGAAATCTACGTATATCTGCGATAAAATACAGGTTGCTGCGCGGCTGATTGCGGTGCTCATATCTAATTATAATCGTTCCACAGTCGCCGAGTCCAACGATTCCTAAGTGAATCCAACCTCAATATGTTTAGTTACTTCGCTTTTAGGTTACAGGCCATAGAGCCATCCCTCTTTCTCAGAGACTTTACAAGGTGAGGTTAAATTTCTTTCAAACGCTCATAATTGTTTTTAAAAGTAAGATATCGGCGTAAAGTAATTGCTGTTTTGGAGGGCGAATGCTGATTATACACTGAGAAGCCTTGCCCACCTTGAGATTGGATGCTGCCTGGTGGCGTTCCCGGCACGTGACGCGGTAACAAAAGTATTTAAGCGGAGCAGACGCGGACTGCGTATCATCCTAGCGAAGATATGGGCTGCAAATGGGGAAATCCATTGAGGTAAGTAATATGGAAAACATTTTATTACTACGCAGAGCCTGTGAACGAGTATCTCGAAAACGGTGAAGCTGGTCGAATGTTCACGTGCTACTGTCATGAGCATCTACGGAAAGAGGCAGAAGAACAGTGAGACTACCAGCAGGCGCTAAATGGTTGGACGTCCACAACTCTTCACAGAACGTGGGGTTCGGAGGCTTGTCTGCTCTGAAAAGTAGGATAGATGGTGATCTGTGGCTTCTCTGCCGAAAGAGCACGATGCTGGTGCACGCAAAAGTGTTTAGGAGGACACCGTTCATCGTACATTGATGACCATCTACATCTACATCTATAGGGTTACTCTGCAATTCACACAAGTGCCTGGCAGAGGGTTCATCAAACCATTTTCATACTACTTCTCTACCATTCCACTCTCGAATGGTGCGTGGGAAAAAGGAACGCCTAAATCTTTCCGTTCGAGCTCTGATTTCTCTTATTTTATTATGACGATCATTTCTCCCTATGTAGGTTGGTGTCAACAAAATATTTTCGCATTCGGAAGAGAAAGTTGGTGATTGAAATTTCGTAAATAGATCTCGCCGCAAAGAAAACCGCCTTTGTTTCAGTGGCTGCCACTTCAACTCGCGTATCATATCAGTGACACTCTCAGTTCTATTGCGCAATCACACGAAACGAGCTGCCCTTCTTCGCACTTTTTCGATGTCCTCCGTCAATCCAAACTGGTAAGGATCCCACACCGCGCAACAATATTCCAGCAGAGGACGGACAAGTGTAATGTGGGTTTGTCGCATCTTCTAAGTGTTCTGCCAACAAAGCGCAGTCTTTGCTTCGCCTTCCCAACAATACTAGCTATGTGGTCTTTCCAATTTAAGTCGCTCGTATTTAGTCGAATTGACAGCCCTTAGATTTGTGCGATTTGTCGTAAACCCAAAATTTATCGGATTTCTTTTAGTACCCATGTGGATGACCTCGCACTTTGTTTAGTGCCACTTGCCACCTTTCGCACCATACAGAAATTCTATCTAGATCATTTTGTAATTGGAATTGATCGTCTGATGATTTTACTAGATGGTAAATTAAAGTGTCATGTGCAAACAATCTACAGGGGCTGCTCAGATTATCACCTTGATCATTTATGTAAATCAGGAACAACAGAGGGCCTACGACACTACCTCGCGGAACGCCAGATATCACTTCTGTTCTACTCGATGATTTACCGTCTATCGCTACGAACTGTGACCTCTCTGAGAGGAAATCACGAATCCAGTCATACAACTGAGATTATACTCCATATGCACGCAATTTGATTAATAGTTGCTTGTGAGGAACGGTATCAAAAGCCTTCTGGAAATCTAGCAATATGGAATCGATCAGAGATCCCTTGTAGATACCACTCGTTACTTCATGGAAATAAAGAGCTAGCTGCGTTGCATAAGAACGATATTTTCTGAATCCGTGTTGGTTATGTATCAATAAGTCATTTTCTTCAAGGTGATTCATAATGTTCGAGTACAGTATATGCTCCAAAATCCTACTGTAAATTGAGGTCAGCGATATGGGTCTGTAATTCAATGGGTTACTCCTATTTCCTTTCTTGAATATTGGCGTGACCTGTGCTACTTTCCAGTCTTTAGGAACATACCTTTCGTCAAGTGAGCGGTTGTATATGATTGCTAAGAAAGGCGCTATTGTGTCTGCATACTCTGAAAGGAACCTGATTGGTATACCATATGGACCGGAAGACTTGCCTTCCTTAACTGAAATAAGTTATTTCGCAACACCTAAGATATCTACTTTTATGTCACTCATGCTAACAATTGTTCTTGTTTCTAATTCTGAAATATTTACTTCGTCTTCTTTCGTGAAGGAATTACGGAAAGCTGTATTTAGTAACTCTGCTTTAGTGGCGCCATCATCGGTAACATTTCCCTCGCAATCGCGCAGTGACGGTATTAACTGTTTTTTTTTTCCACATGGTGCTCCACAGCAAACCACCAATATCTGTTCAGATGCTGACCCAACGACATCGCCAGTTACGGTTGCAGTGGGCACGGGACCATCGAGATTCGATAGTCGATCAATGGAAACGTCTCGGCTTTTCGGGTGTATCACACGTCTCCACAAACGCCGCCATGGAGGAGAACGGTGGCTCGTAGCGTGCAGCGCGCCAGGGACGCAGGCTGGTGGGATCAGTATGTTCGTATGGGAGATATTCTCCTGAGCTTGAATGGGACCTCTGGTAGTAATCGAAGACACGCTGAAAGTTGTGAACCAGCTGCGTCCATGCATTCCCTACCGACGGCGATGTCATATTTCTGCAGTATAATTATCCTTGTCTCGAACCCTGCTACAGTGGTTTGAAGGGCATTACAGTGAACTCATGCTTATGTCTCGGCGACCAAATTCGCCTGATTTAAATCCTATCGAAACCATCTGCGTCGCTATCGTTCACCATCACCGCGTAAGAAAATTAGAAGTTCGTTACTACATATGACGGTAGTATCTGTTCCCGAAAGAACAGTTACCGTGGATGACCATGCAGCTTTGCTACAAATGAAATGATAATTAAATAGACACCCTAGCTGCAAGCAGGCGTTGATACACTTCATTGGGGACATATTGAAAATGTGTGCCCCGACCGGGACTCGAACCCGGGATCTCCTGCTTACATGGCAGCCGCTCTATCCATCTGAGCCACCGGGGGCACAGAGGATAGTGCGTCTGCAGGGACTTATCCCTTGCACGCTCCCCGTGAGATCCACATTCCCAACATGTCCACACCACTACATTCGTATTGCGCCTAATAGATGTTTGCCCATCATACTCATTACTCGTGGCAGATTAACCTACCAAGTCCCGTACGAGTTCGGGCATAGCGTGTGCGTTCGCACAAGAAGGTCAAAGGCCGGGAACCCATATTCTTAACTACATATGACGGTAGTATCTGTTCCCGAAAGAACAGTTACCGTGGATGACCATGCAGCTTTGCTAGAAATGAAATGATAATTAAATAGACACTCTAGCTGCAAGCAGGCGTTGATACACTTCATTGGGGACATGAGTCCTGCTCGGGGCACACATTTTCAACATGTCCCCAATGAAGTGTATCAACGCCTGCTTGCAGCTAGGGTGTCTATTTAATTATCATTTCATTAGAAGTTCGTTATTTAGGTGAATTACGTGGGTTGCCAGAAAGTAATGCACTGCATTTTTTTCTTCGACAATTCTTTATTGAACATAATGAGAATTACACGCACGAAAAAATTGTGTTTTATCAACACACCCAAATTTTCCCCATGATCTCCATCCCGTTCTATGGCCTTCCTCCAGCACGAAACAAGGGCGTATATGCCCTGCCGGTACCAATCCTTGTCCTGATGGCGGAGCCTGTGCTTCAGTGTGTGAGTCACCTTCTCATAGTCCTCAAAATGTCTTCTACGAATTGTGTCTTTTAATGGCGAAAGACAACATCAGCTCACTGCAACATGTCAGGTGTGACAGCCGTGGGCGTCCTCCCCGATCACTGCAAATCGTGGAGCTCCGACGAACCGCCTTCTGATGACCTCACTCTCAGTGCCCAGCGACTACCCGAACTTCTGTCGACAGCAGATGCTCCATCGACTCTGCACAGACGTTTGTGAATATTCCCCACTGTTACTTTCTCTGCAGTGTGAAATTCAGTGACAGCACGTTGCTTGCAACCTACATCATTTAAAGACGCTATTTTGAAACAGTCCTGCAGCTACGCCGTCTGTCGGAAGTGACGGAAACTTGGCGCGCTCACTCAGGAGACTTCAAATAATACACTCATGCTCATAAATTAAGGATAATTCCAGAATGTGGTGCCACACAATGTGGCACTACACAAAACTGGCGCTAATAGCATAGGCACATAGGGAACACACATGACAAAGATCTGTAAGTTCACGGTATGGGTGATAAGTTGGGAAAAGCGTCCCGAAACACACGTGCTACAAAACGTCACTGTTTCCTGCCCATGTACCCCGACATCAGTATGGGATATGATCACCATGCACACGTACACAGGCCGCACAACGGGTTGGCATACTCTGGATCAGGTGGTCGAGCAGCTGCTGGGGTATAGCCTACTATTCTTGCACCAGTGCCTGTCGGAGCTCCTGAAGTGTAGTAGGCGTTTGAAGACATGCAGCAATACGTCGACCGAGAGCATCCCAGACGTGCTCGATGGGGTTTAGGTCTGAAGAACAGGCAGGCCACTCCACTCGCCTGATGTCTTCTGTTTCAATGTACTCCTCCACGATGTCAGCTCTGTGGGGCCGTGCGTTATCATTCATCAGGAGGAAGGTGGGACCCATTGCACCCCTGAAAAAGCGGACATACTGGTGCAAAATGACGTCCCAATACACCTGACGTGTCACAGTTCCTCTGTCAAAGACATGCAGGTGTGTACGTGCACCAATCATAATCCCACCCCACACCATCAAACCACGACCTCCATACACGTCCCTTTCAAGGACATTAAGGGGTTGGTATCTAGTTCCTGGTTCACGCCAGATGAAAACCCGGCGAGAATCACTGTTCAAACTATATGTGGACTCGTCCGTGAACATAACCTGGGACCACTGTTCCAATGACCATGTACTGTGTTCTTGACACAAGGCTTTATGGGCCCTCCTGTGACCAGGGGTCAGTGGAATGCACCTTGCAGGTCTCCGGGCGAATAAACCATGTCTGTTCAGTCATCTGTAGACTGTGTGTCTGGAGACAACTGTTCCAGTGCAGGCGGTAAGGTCCCGAGCGAGGCTACCTGCAGTACTCCGTGGACGTCTGCGGGCAATGATGGTGAGATATCGGCCTTCTTGAGGTGTTGTACACTGTGGACGTCCCGTACTGTAAGGCCTGGACACGTTTCCTGTCTGCTGGAATCGTTGCCACAGTCTTGAGATCACACCTTGTGGCACACGGAGGGCCCGTGCTACGACCTGCTGTGTTTGACCAGCGTCCAGCCGCCCTAGTATTCTACCCCTCATAACGTCATCAATATGTGTTCTTGAGCCATTTTCAACACAGTCACCATTAGCACATCTGAAAACATCTGCGCACTTACTCGCTGCACCGTACTCTGACATGCACCAACACACGTCTGCGTATGTGGATTGCTGCCAGCGCCACCATGTGACGACCGCAGGTCAAATGCACCGCATGGTCATACCCCGAGGTGATTTAAATCCGCAAACCGCCCACCAGAGCGTCGTTTCACCATGTATCAGCATTATCATTAATTTATGTCGATGAGTGTACATACGAAACGTTTCGCATTTGTAGCATTGTTTTCGGACAAGTAAAAAAATGCGGTACATTACTTCTGGGCAACCCTCGTAGATGACCTGTGCGTAGATATCTAATGTCATGTATCGTACCTCCACAAACCTACCAACAAACTGTCGGTTCACAGATGCGTAGAATCAGTGACGTATTTTGTTTTAAAAACAGACAAATAAGCTATTAAGCAGGTTGTCATAACATTTTGGCTCATCAGTGCATGTGATCAACTGTTGTAAGAAATCAGTTTGCTGGTTTCCATGCATCAGACACGAGAAGAAAACGTGATTTATTACTGCTACTATTACTCATCACATTCACATTAGGAATTATTTTGTGCGTGTTTTCTGTGAAGATGGCTGCGATATGCCTTTCAACGTGTGGAACGAGGAATATTTGGCTGCATTTGTCCATAATATTTCATTTTACTGCGTTCGATACTTAATTTTCTGTTTCCCATTGGTGGTACACGTTTACAGAAAACATTTGGAGGCAGCAAGTAGCACCGTGTAACTGGAGAACAGCGCAGATCATGCCTGTGTAAAGCAACAGATGCATAGAATTACAGACCAGCATCGCTTGCGACGACGGTCTGTTGCACGATCCTGGAGCATACTCTGAGATTAAAGCAGTATCGTGTTCCTGAAGGAAAACTAGCTACTCTAGAAGAATGAGCAAAGGTTCAGGAAAAAAGCTCTTGAACACGGATTACTTAATTCGTACGGTAAATCTCTCGAACAGCAGATCCAGGTAGACAGATAAATCACGTCGATGAATATTTGTGTCGTGTGACTAGGGCCTCCCGTCGGGTAGACCGGTCGCCGAGTGCAAGTCTTTCGATATGACGCCACTACGGTGACTTGCGCGTCGATGGGGACAATTTTGATGATGATAAGGACAACACAACACCCAGCCCCTGAGCGGAGAAAATCTCCGACCCCGCCAGGAAACGAACCCTTTTTTTGTAACCATATGTATTTATTTAAATATATTAACAACGATACATTGCAAACATTTCATTCTATTAACCTATTATATTCCTAGAGTTGGTTAACATTATAGTCATTTTATAGGTTTTGGTTTGTATATTCTTTTCTTTTTCGTTTTTCTCTTATTATTGCTCCTTGAACCCTTTTTCATGGCCATTTGTCGTCCTTTTTTGGGTAAAGCATTGCAGGACAGGCATAATAATTTATATGTAGCATCGACAAATTTTTGTATGTCATGCACTTGTTATGCCACAGGCACACTGTGCATTCTGGTTTGATCTCTTCCTCCAGTTTGCACTGTCAGGTGGGACAGTATGAGGGAAACATCAGCATGATAGATGGAGCAGAGACGGAAGAAAACTTTTTTACATATACTACAAATTATACATAAATTGAAGAAGAAAGAAAAAATATGTCATATTATATAAGAGGAGCAGAGAGGAAAGTGTGAGCAAACAATAAAAAAATTATAGGGCACGTAGTAAAGGAAATCATGCAAAAAAATATATGAGTAGTTGGCACTTTCCACTAAGTAATTCTTGTATCCTAGACAATATAGTACAAATACTGAAAAAAACACTGAACACTGTAAGTACTGAAACTTCCTGGCAGATTAAAACTGTGTGCCCGACCGAGACTCGAACTCGGGACCTATGCCTTTCGCGGGCAAGTGCTCTACCATCTGAGCTACCGAAGCACGGCTCACGCCCGGTACTCACAGCTTTACTTCTGCCAGTATCTCGTCTCCTACCTTCCAAACTTTACAGAAGCTCTCCTGCGAACCTAGCAGAACTAGCACTCCTGAAAGGAAGGATATTGCGGAGATGGTTCAAATGGCTCTGAGCACTATGGGACTTAACATCTATGGTCATCAGTCCCCTAGAACTTAGAACTACTTAAACCTAACTAACCTAAGGACATCACACAACACCCAGCCATCACGAGGCAGAGAAAATCCCTGACCCCGCCGGGAATCGAACCCGGGAATATTGCGGAGACATGGCTTAGCCACAGCCTGGGGGATGTTTCCAGAATGAGATTTTCACTCTGCAGCGGAGTGTGCGCTGATATGAAACTTCCTGGCAGATTAAAACTTTGTGCCCAACCGAGACTCGAACTCGGGACCTTTGCCTTTCGCAGGCAAGTGCTCTACCATCTGAGCTACCGAAGCACGACTCACGCCCGGTACTCACAGCATTACTTCTGCCAGTATCTCGTCTCCTACCTTCCAAACTTTACAGAAGACTGTAAGTACTACTGGGCATACTTTTGACACTGGCTGCGAGCATGACAGATGTTTGGTGAGAAGCACTTTGTATCACTGATTTCACTATGAAGAAACACTTTAGACTAATATATTTCACTATTTGAGGCGACATGAGAAAGCACTTATTTTTTCTGTTGCACCGGCCCCTTACTATTGACATTCCGTCGTGCTGACCTCTCAGCTACCGGGGGCGGACATTATTTGACTGACAGAGCGGCCAGTGCTATACTGGAGCCAGAAACGGACGCAACATCTGGTGTGCGCTAAGGAAGCGTAATAGTACGGCTAATGTTTTCACTATGTATAAACGATTTATCAGGCAAGATCAACAGCACCACCAGATTGATCGCAGACGAGACTGCTGCCTTCTACAGGAAAGTATCGCTGTTCGCCGATCGTAAAGAAATGCATATACACTTGGACAAAACTTCCTCTTGGTATAATGAGGACAAACACAAAACAATGCATACAACAAGGAGAAATAACCCGATTGCACCCAATTAAGAGATTGGTGCAAACATCTGGAGCGGAAAGGGAGATTATAGCGCCTTTGCGGTCACTGTAAATTAAGCAAGTCCATGTACCTTTATCCCTGGCATCAGGTAATTTATTCATGCTATCGTATTTGTGTGTTCTGAAACAGAATTAACCTTTAACTCGCGAGGTCTCTTTTCTGTAACTTATACTACGCAGTGCGGTCTCTGGGATCTTTGTGTTTCAACAGAGATTTAAGGCGCAATCATTCCAAATTTTTAATTTAAGATATACTGCATTTATTAGTACAATTGTTTAAATGCTGTTTAAATACTCCTTGTGGGTTTTATTGCGCTAAAAACAACCTGCAGTATTTTGCTTTTTATCACACAAAATCACATACTTCTGAGTGGTTTTTTTAAATGGTACACACAAGCGAAATGTTGGAGAGTTGAATTTTAAATTCTGAAAAATTATAGTGCCTCTGCAGCAAGGGAATTTTCACATAAAACTAAATTCCTGGGTTTAAACTTACACATAAAAATTGCCCTCGAAAGGCACAAAAGTCTGCAATACTAACATTAATGCTGGCATCTACATTTTTCTCTATCACTATAGGGCATACAGAAAAGTCGCCATGAGAATAATCCTCAATTTCTTCGTCTGAATGATTCTCCTCTAACAGAACTACGATTACTAACGATTGGGAAATCGTCATTTTTTTTCGTATTTCTTGATCTATATCACTGATCTTCCTCCAACCACCGAGTAATAATTTCATCAAAATTAGGATCGTTAGAACTGACACGTTCTCGCAAGCATATTTTGTACTATACTGAAGAAAACGTAGTTCACTAGGCGTGTTATAGGAGGCTGCAGTTCGTGTCAGTAACATGTGTCAACAACAAACAAAGAAGGCGATAACGCAGCCGACAGCAAAACATCGTAGCATTGGCGATTTAAAGAGGGTAAGTGGGGCTAAAGAAGCATTCCACTGAAGAGCGAGTTTGAAAATTTTCGCATGGTCAGAAATCATACATTGTGAGTTAAGGGTTAAGAGATAAGGTACAGAAGAACTGGAGATATAATTTTTTTAAATTATTCTGTTTCTTATTACGACTTTTTGTATAAATGATACCTATTCAAATTGTTACCATTATTGTGCTTCAGTAGGTATCGTATGTCACTATAAAACAAGTTACAAAGTTTCGTGTAGATATCACAAGAAATTTTTCACATATCTATATCATAAAAATGTAGGTAGGTATGTATGTATGTATGTACGCATGTTCCACATATCCTCCTAAATCACTGGACCCGTTTCAGCCAAAGTTTGCATACATATCGCTTACTGTCTGGAAAGAATCGCTATGGACGTGAGAATCACCTACCTATCAAAGTATCAAAGGGTTGGGAGGGGGGGGGGGGGGGGGTTCAAAAGGAGTGTAACCTGTGACGCGCGCATTTATTTGAGGTGTCCAGAAACAAACTGCGGTAAATTCACTTTTTTTAGAAAATGAGTTGTTGCCACTGTCGATTACGCCCTTAAAACAAGAACAGAACAGCTTGTGTCTGCCCTAATACATACCTGCGAAACAGCCTAAGTTGCAAAAGTTTGTGTACCCGCTTGTCGTTGCAAAGCAAAACCGAGTGAATCCATTGTATAGTAAACTAGTTTTGTGTATCCTTATCAAGTGTCATTATCTAAGAAAGTGTTAAGAAGCAAACCTCACTTTGTACACGTCATGTATTGTGTCTAGATAATACTGCTTTTGCAGGTTATTACTTCTTCGACGTTAATGTTGAGCCTGTGTGTGGCGGTTTAGTGAAGTTCCAACTGCACACAGCCGTGAAACAAAACAAAGTAGTACTCCGACTGTTACCTACTCATATTGGCGCGTTTTTCTGGGCTGGCTTGTTTGTGAGAGCGAGGAGACCGTTTACGGTGGCTTTGTTGGACAAAGTATCACGAGTGCTTCATTATTTCCTCCATAATCGTGGGTGTTAATGATGGAATACTTGCGGAATCGGTTTCAAAAGAGAAAAGTTGTAAATGATCAGCAAATCCTTCTGACTGAAAGAGAAACAAAGTAAAGCGCATGAAGTAAGATTCAGTCGTCAACTCTCGTATTTTGCGCTATTTCTCAGCATGGAAATAATAATTTAATTATATGCGTATCTGTAAACAGTAATTTAGGCTGTGATGTGTCATGTTGGCAGGCCTGACCGGATCGTGTGCGCCTGGGCGCGCACGTCGCACAGGACGGTCTTTTTTATTTATTTATTTATTTATTTATTTATTTGTTTATTTATTGTTCCGTGGGACCAAATTAAGGAGAAGTCTCCATGGTCATGGAACGAGTCAACACATGAAGTTATAACACGATATTAGATAAAATGAAATACAAAAAAACATATTCAGGTGACAAGTCGTAAGTTTAAATAAAGAAAATCAACAATGTAACACCGGAATTTGCTTAATTTTTTAGCTCTTCCAGGAGCTCCTCGACAGAATAGAAGGAGTGAGCCATGAGGAAACTCTTCAGTTTAGACTTAAAAGAGTTTGGGCTACTGCTAAGATTTTTGAGTTCTTGTGGTAGCTTATTGAAAATGGATGCAGCAGAATACTGCACTCCTTTCTGCACAAGAGTCAAGGAAGTGCATTCCACATGCAGGTTGGATTTCTGCCTAGTATTAACTGAGTGAAAGCTGCTAACTCTTGGGAATAGGCTAATATTGCTAACAACAAACGACATTAAAGAAAATATATACTGTGAGGGCAATGTCAGAATTCCCACACTATTGAATAGGGGTCGACAAGAGGTTCTCGAACTTACACCACATATAGCTCGAACAGCCCGTTTTTGCGCCAAAAAGACCCTTTTTGAATCAGAAGAATTACCCCAAAAAATAATACCATACGACATAGGCGTATGAAAATATGCGAAGTAGACTACTTTTCGTGTTGAAGTGTTACTTATTTCAGATACTGTTCTAATGGTAAATAAAGCAGCATTTAGTTTCTGAACAAGATCCTGGACATGGGATTTCCACAACAGCTTACTATCTATCCGAACGCCTAGGAACTTGAACTGTTCTGTCCCGCTTATAATATGCCCATTCTGTCTGATCAAAATATCGGTTCTTGTTGAATTGTGAGTTAGAAACTGTAAAAACTGAGTCTTACTGTGATTTAGCATCAAATTATTTTCCACAAGCCACGAACTTATTTCATGAACTACATTATTTGATGCTGTTTCAATATTACACACAAGATCCTTCACTATCAAGCTGGTGTCATCAGCAAACAGAAATATTTTTGAATCACCTGTAATACTAGAAGGCATATCATTTATATAAATAAGAAACAGCAGTGGCCCCAGCACCGACCCTTGGGGAATGCCCCACTTAACAGTGCCCCATTGGGACTGAACATCACTACCACTCTCAATATTGCGGAGAATTGCCTTCTGCTTTCTGTTCTTAAAGTAAGAGGCGAACCAATTGTAAGCTACTCCCCTTACTCCATAATGGTCCAACTTCTGCAGTAATATTTTGTGATCAACACAGTCAAAAGCCTTCGTTAAATCAAAGAAAACACCTAGCGTTCGCAACCTTTTATTTAATCCGTCCAAAACCTCACAGAGAAAAGAGAATATAGCATTTTCAGTTGTTAAACCATTTCTAAAACCAAACTGAACATTTGACAGCAAATTATGTGAATTTAAATGCTCCAGTAACCTTGTATATACAACCTTCTCGATAACTTTAGCAAACACCGATGGCATAGAAATAGGTCTAAAATTGTCAACATTATCAATGTCTCCCTTTTTATAAAGAGGCTTCACTACCGAGTACTTTAATCGGTCAGGAAACCGACCACTCCTATAGGAAAAGTTACGGATATGGCTAAGTACTGGGCTAACATACATAGAACAATACTTCAGTATTCTGCTAGATACCCCGTCATATTCATGAGAGTTCTTGGTCTTTAGTGATTTAATATTTAACTCAATCTCCCTCTTGTCAGTATCATGGAGGAGCATTTCAGGTAACAGTCTCGGAACACTTTTTTCTAAGAGCACTATATGATTCCCTGTTGGGACTAGGTTTCTATTTAGTTCACCTGCTATATTCAGAAAGTGATTATTAAATACTGTACATATATGTGACTTATCAGTAACACGGACATTCCCACTACGCGCTGATTCTATATCCACGACCTGTCTCTGCAGACCAGCCACTTCCTTTACGACTGACCATATGGTTTTAATTTTATTCTGAGACTTAGCTATTCTATCTGCATACCACATAATTTTTGCCTTCCTAATAACATTTTTAAGTACCTTACAATTCTGTTTTTAATGGGCTGCTGCATTTAGATTTTGACTGTTTCTAACGTTTTGATATAATTGCCACTTTGTTCTACAAGATATTCTTATCTCTCTAGTCAGCCACCCAGGCTGCCTGTTTGTGCTAGTACCCTGTTTTGAACGTTCTAACGGAAAGCAACTTTCAAAGAGCATGAGAAAAGTCTTGAGAAAAGCATTATATTTATCGTCTACTGTATCAGCGCTATAAACATCTTGCCACTCTTGTTCCTTGATGAGGTTTACAAAGGTTTCTACAGCAACTGGATCAGCTTCCCTAAACAGCTGATGACTATATTTAACACGTGATGCAGCACTAAAATCTTTTAGAGTTAAAATTTGTGCATCATGATCTGAAAGGCCATTCACCTTTTTGCTAACAGAATACCCTTCTAGTAACGTGGAATGAACAAAAATGTTGTCTATGGTTGTTCTACTGTTCTCTTGCACTCTCGTTGGAAAGAATACGGTTTGCATAAGATTATATGAATTAAGGAGGTCTACCAGCATCCTCTTCCTTGCACAATCACTTATACAATTAATATTGAAGTCACCACATATAGCTAACTCTTTGTATTTCCTATAAAGTGAACCAAGAACTTCCTCTAGCTTTAGCAAAAATGTTGTGAAATCGGAGTCTGGGGATCTATAAATAACAACAGTTAGAAGTTTAGCCCCGTTAAATTTAACCACACCTGCACAACATTCAAACACCTTTTCAGTGCAGTACTTTGAAACATCAGTTGACTCAAGTGGGATGCCGTTTTTCACATACATGGCTACTCCCCCACACCGTAAAGAGCTCCTCGAAAAGCTGCCAGCCAACCTGTATCCCGGTAAAGGAAGCCTCTGAATTATCTCCTTATTGCGTGCTACTCTGTGTCAGAGGGCAACGGCGGCATTAAACACTTGACGGACACGGTAGTTCGCGACGCGACGGCCACCAGTTCTTGCACGTGGCAGAGTGCGTCTTCGAGAGAGGGCTTCTTGCGCTCGCGTGTTCACCCGTGCACTCCACCTGTGCCACAGGGAAGGTACAGTAGCATGCCACATGTCCTGCTGCATGCTGCGTTCGTGGGTTCTGCGCCACACTCGAACTCTAGTATCCGCTCTTACCAACTGAAACAGATTCATCTGGCAATACCACGGTTTTCCAGTCGTCTAGACATGGCCACGATCACAGGAGAGGCGCTGCAGGCGATGTCGTGCTGTTTCAAAGCCACCCTCATCGGTCGTCTGCTACCGTAGACCATTAACGCCAAATTTCGCCGCACTGTCCCAACGGGTAAGTTCGTCGTACGTTCCTCATTGATTTCTGCGGTTATTTTACGCAGTGTTGCTTGTCTATTAGCACTGACAGCTCTACGCAAACGCCACTGCTCTCGGTCGTCAAGTGAAGGCTTTGGCTATTGTATTGTCCGTGGTGAGAGATAATGCCTGAAATTTTGTATGATCGGTACACTCTCAACACTGTGGATCTCAGAATACTGAATTACCAAACGATTTCTGAAATGGAATGTCCCATGCGCCTAGCTCCAACTACCATTCCGTTTTCTAAATCTTAATTTCTGTCGTGTGGCTATAATCATACCGGAAATCTATTCATATTGCTCACCAGAGCAAAAATGGCTGCTGGTTTTATATCTTGTGTACGCGATAGTACCGCCATTTGTATATGTGCATGTCACCTCAGCGTTTATACTATGCTGAACGCTGCTTTGATGGATGGGAAGCCTACCTGGCAGGGACAGTAGCTTGGGGGACAACATAATGGAAGATTATATGAAGATGGTATTCGTTCTTTCGGACATGTCCGAAAGAACAGATACCGTCTTCATATAGTTAAAGCTATCCCGCCATTGACCTTCTTCTTCTGTGCTGGATGCACACGCATTACCCGAACTCTTACGGGACTCGGTAAGTTTGTCTCCCGCGGGCAATGAGTGTAATGGGCAGGTGCACTACGAATGTAGTCCGCCCCCGGTAGCTGAGTGGTCAGCGTGACAGACTGTCAATCCTAAGGGCCCGGGTTCGATTCCCGGCTGGGTCGGAGATTTTCTCCGCTCAGGGACTGGGTGTTGTGTTGTCCTAATCATCATCATTTCATCCCCATCGACGCACAAGTCGCCGAAGTGGCGTCAACTCTAAAGACCTGCACCAGGCGAACAGTCTACCCGACGGGAGGCCCTAGCCACACGACATTATATTACTACGAATGTAGTGTGTGGACATTAATTTGGGAATGGGGGTCTCACGGGGAGCGTGCAAGGGATAAATCCCCGCAGTCGCACTATCCACTGTGCCCTCGGTGGCTCAGATGGATAGAGCGTTTGCCATGTAAGCAGGAGGTCCCGGGTTCGAGTCCCGACCGCGGCACACATTTTCAACTGCCCCCGTAGATGTATATCAACACTTGTCGACAGCTTAGGGTCTTCATTTAATTATCATTTCATAATGGAAGACTATCCCATTGTAAAATGGAGACGTGTACCTCTTCCTTCAATGTTTCAGGACTCTCCCGCTTCCCCCAGGCTAAATAAACTACTTTTGGTGTTGTTGTTGTGGCATTCAGTCCGAAGGCTGGCTTGATGCAGCTCTCCAAGCTGCTCTATCGTGTGCGAGCCTCTCCAACTACTGCAACCTATGTCTCTATGAATCTGTTTACTGCATTCGTCTCTTGGTCTTCGTCTATGATTTGTAACCCCCAATACTTCTGTCGAACTGGTGATACCATTATGTCTCAGGGTATGTCCTACCAACCGACCCCTTCTTTTAGTCAAGTTGTGTCACAAATTACTTTTCTCCCCTGTTTTGATCAGTTCTTCCTCATTATTTACTCGATACACCCATCTAATCTTCAGCATTCTTCTATAGCACCACATCTCAAAAACTTCTATTCTCTTTTTTTCTGAACTGCCTATCATCCACGTTTCACTTCCGTACAGGGCTACGCTCCATGCGAAATACTTTCAGAAAAGACTACCCGACGCTTAAATATATATTAGTTGTTAACAAATTTCCCCTCTTCAGAAACGATTTTCTTGCAATGCAGTCCTACATCGTATGACCTCTCTACTTTGGCCATATTCATTTAAATTTCTCTTCCTCAGAAACATTTTTCTTGCCGTTGCCGGTCTACATTTTATATCCCCTCTAGTTCGGCCATCATTAGTTATTTTGCTGCCCCTAATAGCAAAACTGATCTATTACTCTAAATGTCTAATTTCCTAATCTACTTCCCTCAGCATCGTCTGCCTTAATCCGACTACGTTCCATTATCCTTGTTTTGGTTTTGTTGATGTTCATCCTATATCCTCATTTCAATACGGTGTCCATTCCGTTCAACTGCTCTTCCAACTGCTCCTTCTAATATCTCTAAACCTGACAGAATTACAACGTCGTCGGCCGACCTCCATGTTTTTTATTCTTCTCCCTGAACTTAAGGTAAAACTTTTTTTTTAGTTTTCTTTACTGCTTGCTCGATCTACAGATAGATCGGGAGTAGGCTTCAACCCTATCTTACGCTCTTCCCAACCACTTCTTTTCTTTCATGCCCCTCTACTCTTATAATTGCTACCTTGTTTCAGTACAAGTTGGATATGATCCATCCACTCACTGTATTTTACCACATCTACCTTCATAATATCGAAGGGTGTATTGCAGCCGACACCGGCACCAGCTTTCTTCAAATCTGCAAAAGCCATTACCATAGGATTGCCTTTCCTTAACCTATCGTCTTAGATAAGTCGTAGCGTCAGTATTGTCTCACGAGTTTCCCCTTTTCTTCGGCTTCTACCAGCTTTCCCATTCTTATCTAAATAGTTCGTCTTAGTACAGGGAGGGGCAAATGAAAGTGGTCCTGAGAACAGAGTTTCAGGGTACAAAGAAACACACCAGAGGAAAGGAAATACAGTACTAACCTACTGCAGCAGATGTTGAAAGTGACCACCATTCATCTCTTGACACTTTCGGACCATTGTCACCAAGTTGCTGAAGAAGGATTGAAGCTGGACTGCTGGAATTGCTGCAGTCTCATGCGAAATGTTCTTCTGCAGTTCTTGAAGATTGTGAGGGTTGTTGCGATACAAATGGCTCAAGTGGCTCTGAGCACTATAGGACTTACCTGCTGAGGTCATCAGTCGCCTAGAACTTAGAACTACTTAAACCTAAGGATATCACACACATCCATGCCCGAGGCAGGATTCGAACCTGCGACCGTAGCGGTCGCGCGGCTCCAGACTGTAGCGCCTAGAACCGCTTGGCCACTCCGGCCGGCGTTGCGATACACCTTAGACTTGAAAGCTCCCCGCACAAAGCGAATTCAAAATTAAAGCACACAGTATTTATTCAAAATTTTGTTGATATATGTCCCAAAATGTTCATAGACAAATATTATATATGAGAAGCCTAGTATCTGGTAAAAAGCTAAGGCTCACATTAATCGAACGGAAAATAATCCATTAATATCACATTCGTAACAGGGAGAGCTTAATGTTCTCACACATTTATTTCAGAACCATATGAGACAAGGCATTAAACATAGATAGTCTGGCGCAAATTCTACTAGGAAATACACAGAGCATCCATTGAATTTTCACAAATGATCTCTATGTAGCCGGACCGCCACGTTTACTTCATATTTCTTAATACCTACACAAACAAAAGAAACAAGGCTGAAATGTAAGGTAGCAGCTACCGATGCACTTTGCAAAGTCATTCAGAACCACACTGATCACGAAGAAAAGCCCCAGTACACATCGAGACAACTGAAGCGACCATGTCCTGGCACAAGTATACGAAACAGCATTAACGATGGGTTTCGACAAATAGCTTTTCCGGAACTTTAATAGGTACTACTTCTAACGATTTCATGGCCAAGAAATTGCATTTAATCGTTACGCACATCGATCAGAAAGCATGGCGACAGACTGAACCGAGTCAAGCCCCAAGTATGCAGCGAGAATTTACAGCGGGAAATACAAATTTCACGAGTCAATCGAAAATATAAATTATGGCAATTAAAGTACCTCGTGAAGTAGATGGTTAGATTTGTCCTCCGCGAATTACATAACTAAAACTTGGTGGAAGCAGATTATGAAAGCTCCGGCTGCACGCTGCTCACTCCCGCCGCGTCTTACTTGTGCAGCGACTCGTGTAAGAACGACGTTGCGTGAGCCGGGCGCCATTCCTGTCATTCGAATCTTGAAGGTTGTAAGCAATACTCACAAAACTAGAGCGAGCTGCGCCCTCCTTTGTGCAGGTCACAGACATTCTAACTTTCCAAAGAGAAATTCTCAGTTTACGAAAAAAACGGAGAAACAGAGATGGTCTGAGAAACAAAAAGAGATGCAAAAATATGGGTACTTGCCAAGATTGTGGTCTGCTACAAGACGTCATGTATCTGTCATGATGAAGGGTTGCGGAGCATAACAGTCATATTTCAGTTGTTCCAGATTTAGCCCTCGCGTTAAATTGTACTTACAGTTAGGCCTAATAATTTTGTACACATAAGGTACTGAGCTTTGATAACCTAAGTCTTTAATTTGACAATGAAATTCTGTATTCAGTTAGCATTGCTTCTAGGAAGTTTTCGACATGTAAGCTTAGATCACATAAACATAGTTGTTCTGGACTGAATGTGAAATACGCATGTCGTACTGCATTAATCTGAGCACTGGCGACAGAACTTTAGTCTTTCATAATTACATTACTGGCCGTTAAAATTGCTACACCACGAAGATGACGTGCTGCAGACGCGAAATTTAACCGACAGGAAGAAGATGCTGTGTTATGCAAATGATTAGTTTTTCTGAGGATTCACACAAGGTCGGTGTCGGTGGCGACACCTACAACGTGCTGACATGAGGAAAGTTTCCAACCGATTTCTCATACACAAACAGCAGTTGACCGGCGTTGCCTGGTGAAACGTTGTTGTGATGCCTCGTGTAAGGAGGATAAATGCGTACCATCACGTTTCCGACTTTGATAAAGGTCGGATTGTAGCCCATCGTGATTGCGGTTTACGTATTGCGACATTGCTGCTCGCGTTGGTCGAGACCCAATGACTGTTAGCAGAATATGGAATCGGTGGGTTCAGGAGGGTAATACGGAACGCCGTGCTGGATCCCAACGGCCTCGTATCACTACCAGTCGAGATGACAGGCATCCTATCCGCATGGCTGTAACTGATCGTGCAGCCACGTCTCGATCCCAGACTCAACAGATGCGGACGTTTGCGAGACAACAACCATCTGCACGAACAGTTCGACGACGTTTGCAGCAGTATGGACTATCAGCTCGAAGACCGTGGCTGCGGTTACCCTTGACGCTGCATCACAGACAGGAGCGCCTGCGATGGTGTACTCAACGACGAACCTGGCTGCACGAATGGCATAACGTCATTTTTTCGGATGAATCCAGGTTCTGTTTACAGCATCATGATGGTCGCATCCATGTTTGGTGACATCGCAGTGAACGCACATTGGAAGCGTGTATTTGTCATCGTCGTACTGGCGTATCACCTGGCGTGATGGTATGGGGTGCCATTGGTTACACGTCTCGGTCACCTCCTGTTCGCACTGACGACACTTTGAACGGTGGACCTTACATTTCAGATGTGTTACGACCCATGGCTCTACCCTTCATTCGATCCCTGCGAAACCCTACATTTCAGCAGGATAATGCACGGCCGCATGTTGCAGGTCCTGTACGGGCCTTTCTGGACGCAGAAAATGTTTGACTGCTGCCCTGGCCAGCACATTCTGCAGATCTGTCACCAATTGAAAACGTCTGGTCAATGGTGGCCGAGCAACTGGCTCGGCACATTATTCCAGTCACTACTCTTGATGAACTGTGGTATCGTGTTGAAGCTGCATGAGCAGCTTTACCTGTACACGCCATCTAAGGTCTGTTTGACTCAATGTCCAGGCGCATCAAGGCCGTTATTACGGGCAGAGGTGGTTGTTCTGGGTACTGATTTCTCAGGATCTATGCACCCAAATTGCGTGAAAATGTAATGACATGTCAGTTCTAGTATAATATATTTGTCGAATGAATACCCGTTTATCATCTGCATTTCTTCTTGGTGTAGCAATTTTAATGGCCAGTAGTGTATAAGCGGAGGGGAGGCCGCCAGTGTGTCGGGACGGCGCACAGGGTGAAGGTTGAGAGGGCAGCTGTAGTATGGAAAGCCAAGTTACAGAAGTATTTACCCAGGCAAGCGTTGACGTAGAGCAGGTTCGTACTACCCAATCATCCTGCACACATCCACACGACTTATCAAATGTTGAATACAGTACGCGAAAGATTAAGGATCGAGTAAGTAATTGAAAATGCGTGAAATGTACCTCATATAACATACAGATACATTTTGTTTATAGGCATACAAAGTTTTATACAGTATAATTGCCGGTGCAACAGTCAATGATTATGACGTATCAAACAACTTCCGGTCCGTTCTATTTTGTTACTATTGCAAAAGATTCCTCGATTTCACAAAAGGTTTGTAGACATTTTCCTCTCTCTTTTACAAAATCAGTGTGAGGAATATCTATCCCGGTTGTCATAGAGCGTATAGCACTGCTACTCATCATTGATTATTATATGATCTTTGTCGCTTGCGCGTTGCGTATCATTTTACATTATTTAAAACTGTTCCCAGTCTTTCGCCAAAAACACAGTCCCACTTTGTCCTTTATCTTTCACTTAACAACAAAAAAAAGGAAAAGGAGACAGCACAGCGATCTTGAGCAGACACAGTGAAAGAAAGCCTGCAAATTTCTTTCATAGTGGCTTCCCCGTTTTCTTCCATGCTTATTCTTATCGCGTCTAAGAGTTTTACTTCTTCCTTCGTATTAAATAGTTAGTCTATTTCTTCTGGCAATAGTATGGCACGCATTCATTTTCAAGAAAAACTTCGGAAATTTTAGTTAGATGTCTCTGCCGGTCGCAATGGAGCCATATGAGACACTGCTTGATGGAATATTGGGCGTGCACATTGTACTTTTAATACGCTTGTCACTGAGCAGTGGATTGTGAAGGGGACTTAATACCAATATTATCGGTTTTCTTTTCTGTGCATAAAGGGAGAGAAAAAAAATCTAATTATAAGACTCGGTACGCTACCTCCATCCCGGTGGAAATACCACACACTCCATCAGTACTCGAGAATGCGTCGCTCAAGCGTCCCGTACGCCGTCTCTTTAATATGTGCGCTACTCTTTTCCAGACCTCTCCCAATGAAGTGTACTTCTCTGTACTCGTAACATACGTCTAAATATTTAAGGAACGTGAGTGAAGTTCAATAGCATACCGTAAATACTCTACGTATTAACTTAAACTCATAATCAGTGCAATATGTCATTAATCGCACCAAATAGAAATTCTAAGCCAACCAGACTATCCGTACAGTCAATCGAAGACGACACTTTCGTGTAAAGAAGAGCGTTGGTTGGTTGATTGGGTGATTTGGGGGACGGGCCCAAACAGCGAGGTCATCGTCCCATCGGATTAGGGAAGGCTGTACACGGAAGTCCGCCGTGCCCTTTCAAAGGAAACATCCCGGATTTTCCTGAAGTGATTTAGGAAAATGACGGAAAACCTAAATCAGGATGGCCAGACGCGGGTTTGAACCGTCGTCCTCTCGAATGCGAGTCCAGTGTGCTAACCACTGCGCCATCTCGCTCGCTAAACAACAGCGTCGTGAGCTAATAGTCTCAGAGCGCGGTTCATACCATCTGACGGATTCTTTATGCACATCGAGAACAGGATCTGTCCATTAAGTCTCCTTGGACGCCTTTGAATCTGTTGAGCACTTTAAGTCCAAGACAGCTTACTGGCTTCTATAACACGGAAAGCCTTCGACACAATCACATGTATCTGAGGACCTATTTCGTATATTTGCACGTTTGTTAATAGTCTACAGTGTGGAACATGTCAATAGCTTTCTGAAAATTTAGGAACATAGAATATACCAACTGGCCTCAGGGTGGTGGGGGAGGGAGGGAGGGGGATTCGGATAGAAAGATCACGGGGGTCATGGCCCTCAGATCGTTCAGGCTGCAGTGCTCTATTTTTGTTTTTGTTAGAATAGTAATTCTTAAATGATTTGAGTTCTTCTTCCGTGGCTCAGTTTATTTTAGTCCGGTATATCAGCGGTTGGTGTACTGATTAGAATTCGGTAAATGTATATTTGCGAGTGGGTTTTCACTAGACTTTGCGTCCTAAAAGTTACGTCAGTTTTTCTGAGCACCTGTACATCCAGAAATGAAATCTGATTTGTTTCCTCTTTCCTCAGCAAACTTTGTGTCGTAATTAAAACTATTTGGAATTACTGTATTAAAATTAATATCATTTAGGAAGTTTAGAAATTCTGAGAGCTGGTTTTCTCCATGAGGCCATGTAGCAGATGTATCATCATTGGAATGAAACCAACAAGGGCTTTCTTATTGGTTGTCGGAAGGGCTGCTTCCACCAATTCTTCAACACAGAAATTCGCTGCGACAAAAACAGCTTTACCAGAACAGGAGAGAAATTAGATAATAAACTGTAAGTCTTAGTGGTAAATAAAGAAAAATCGCGCTAAGTCTTTTCTGTATCACACCGTCGGCGTGACTCAGCTATCTTCAGCTGTGGTGAGTTGCCATCTCAACTCGATCGTTGGGCGAGTACCAATAAGCAGTTTGGCAGTTTCCGCTAGAGAAACAAGTTTGTCTTTCAATGTTAGCTAACTGCGCCCTTATAGCCTCTGAAGATGTCCGGTGCAGTAGCGGCCGAAACATTTGGCACAGAAACATATATTAGAACATGGACTAATGTCCACACCATCCATGTTATGAAGGATATAAATACTGGCCGTGTGAGCCTGCATTGTATGTACACGTATCTTTGTACTCAGCAAGCAGTCGTGTGATACACGTCTACATGTAAAATAAAATAGTAAGTATCTTTTTTACTCAGCACGGAAACATGCGATAAATGCCTATGGGTAAAATAACATCACAATCCACACTACTTTCTCTTACGGGACAGTTTTTCGTAACAGTTATTCAAAGTATGTAAATTCATATAAATTTGTGTTAGAGATCCACCCTTAACCTAAAGACTTAATTACAATCGGAAAAATGAATTGATATTAAATGTACGAGTGACTAACTTTCTATAGTAATCTAAAATATATTTTCACACCTTTGTGACACCCCACGACACAGCCGTGCAGACGGATAGCAGTTAGGACATCCCGCAGCGATCGCTGGCGCAAATGTTTTTACGAGGCGGAGTGAGGAGGAATTTTTAGCCAAACATAGAGGCAGCCAAACATAGAGGCAACATAGAGGCAACTTTAGTTACAGACGACGTTGGAGAGGCCTTTGAAAACCGCCAGATGCCACTGAATGCACAGTTTTTACAAAAAACTGCGTTTAAGGATGCAAGACCTATGGACATTGCTTCAACTAAACATTTTCCAGAGTGACAGAAGCACGAGAGGGCCAGAGGAAACCTGCCTCATTGCAAAGGAGAGAGACAGAAATAGCGAGGAACGACTTTTTCAGAGGAGAATGGTAGAAAGAAAATCATTGATTAACGAAGTAAAACATAGCAGAGAAAAGTGGAACCACGCTCTCTGAGGAGCATTTTGATCAGTCGGAACTCGGAAGATTTAGAGCCCAGCCAGTCAAATTGGGCACGTGTTGAAAAAAGGCGACAAAGAAAGGTTTGCATATCGGACATGTTCACACGAGAATCACGTCACTTCTTCTACTTTTCAGTAGTCGACTTGAGATCTTGTTGTCTCACATCTCATCTCGAAGTACTGCTGCTGCTCCGCCGTCTTCATCAGATTCGGCTACCGGCTGATCTCACGAAATTGGGTGACTCAGATAATTTTTGAGCTGTCCGACAATTCGCCGCAGAGTCACTGACAGCTACACTATGGTGAGACCGAACCACAACTGCGTGAGATGTAGTCAAGTTCAAGTTAAGATTTAATAATATTACAATCTCAGAAACTCCCTCTGAAGATTTGCCGTTCGAAGCCATAATCAATTTCCTCCCAAAATCCGCAAAGGTGGTGACGTACTTCAATAATTCTATTTATTACCTGCAATAGCTCTATGTATTACCTTCAGCTCTGCTAACCAATTTGAGCACAATCTCTCCGAACTTGAGCGATTTATTCTCAGTTTTCCCCCGATCCTTGTGTTAGATTCATCAGATTTGTATTCGCACAGATTGCCATTATTAAATGTTAACAAAAAGCTGCCAGAGGTTCTCATTATTGTGTATGAAAAATTAATTATCACAGAGTATCAGAATATTATTTTGTCTTAATTTTTAACTGTCAACTATTGGTATGAAAAAATAAATCCAAGCAATAGAATACGTGTATCAATTAACATTTGTCAACCCTGTGCAACAAGATACCTTACATTTCCTATACGCGGATGTTACACGAGAAGAATGACTACACGTTTACTTCTGTTTACGGCTCAACCTCTAATTTAATTTCATAGTCAAAGCATGACGATTGAAAAAAGATTCAGCTAAGCAGTTCATCTCAAATATTTTTGAAACCTTTTACGGCATATTAATTACGTTTTAACCCGATGAATTGTGAAAAAGTTCTCACTAAACTACGTAAAGTCTCATTTTTTCGTAGCTATATTAATTACAGAGATATCGGTATCAGCATCGCTCTTTCTAATGAAGCTATAGCAATTTCTGCTGCAAGTATCGTTGTTGAGAGAGAGACGTCACAAAGAGACGAATTCAGCGATATATCGCTCTTGAGAATCCGATCTCTTGTTTAAGAGTAATTATAATCTTTATAACCCGATTTTTCAGTTTCGCGCATGAAACCGACTTAAACTTTGTGCCGGCCCGGTACTTGAACCTTAGACCTCTGCCTATGCAGGAGCGCTTCTGTGAAGTTTGAGAGGTAGGAAACGAAGTGCTGGTGGATGTTAAGACTGGGCGCAAGTCGTGCCTGGGTAGCATAATCGGCAGAGCATTTGCCCGTAAAAGGCAGAATCCCGGTCTGTCACAGTTTCCATCTGCAAGCACGTTTCAATAAGCGCACTCTCTGCTGCAGAGTGAAAATTCGTTCTGGATCCGGGCGACTGCTGTTTTACGCAGAAGTTTTCGATTTCGTATCCAAATAAAGAAATACGTCCCGTCGAATAAGGAGGCCATCGTGATATAGGTATAAAAATGTGTGTACCCAGTGTAGCTTTCATTCTGCCTGTGCCGCTCGCGTGCATCGAGTGTTGGTTAATTTAAAAAAAAAAAAAGGAGGAGAAAAGTACTCACAGGCGGCGTCCAACAAGATTGACAATTCAGCGAATGCGCAAAGAACTTATTGGAAGGGCAAGGAGCAAGCCTGCAACGAAAAGAGCGAACGAGAGAGATGATCTGATAGGATGCGTATGATAATAAAAAATTAAAAAAAACACTCAATAACCACTCAAATTTATGTAGACGGACATTTACGAAGTTACAACATTCGGGAAGTTATCCATTTTAAGAGTCAAAACACAGTGGTAGATTGTCATAATAAAATTGGGTACACCCAAGAGATGTTCGTCAAAAATGTAGAAAGCGTGACTGTCGAATGAGCCAGGCCTAGGAAAAACAGGAGAAACAAATAATGAATGGGACGCTAATGTGAACAGGGATAAAATGCCAAAAATTAATCAACGTCTAGGAAATGTACTATCTGTACACGAGGAGACTGTGTTTTCTTCGCTTTTTTGTAGGTCTGGCTTGTTCAGCACTCGTGCTTTCTTTTGGTTGTACTCAATCTTATTACGAAAAACCACCAATGTGGTTTGACTCTTAACGTAGATAACTTCCCGAATCTTGGGAATCCGTAATTGCCCACCCACATTATGAAAATATAACCACTGTCAGTACATGTCATGAATTTCTGTTCAATGCCAACACTATCTACGGTTCTTTATTTCTACCGTTTCATAAATTTAACACAGGGATAAAACTGAAGATGTGTCTGTGCTGACGTGAAACCGGTAGTTCGGAACAGAGCATCTTCATACGGCTTGAGAGCTTTTGGAAACAACTCATCATTCTTGGCTTTTTAAATTGTTATGATGCTTTGAATGGTTATTGAGCGTTCAGGGCTTTTTATTGTCATTCTCAACGTCTATCAGCTGTGGTGAATTTACTCTGAAAGTTGTTCGAATTCTGGAAGCATGCTCGTTGTTTTCAGACCAAAAAAACATATAAAATGTTTAAAAGAATGGAACAGAAGCGGTACCTGCTTTTGCACAAAATAGGTGTTTACTCCCCCCATGAACCATGGACCTTGCCGCTGGTGGGGAGGCTTGCGTGCCTCAGCGATACAGATGGCCGTACCGTAGGTGCAACCACAACGGAGGGGTATCTGTTGAGAGGCCAGACAAACGTGTGGTTCCTGAAGAGGGGCAGCAGCCTTTTCAGTAGTTGCAGGGGCAACAGTCTGGATGATTGACTGATCTGGCCTTGTAACAATAACCAAAACGGCCTTCCTGTGCTGGTACTGCGAACGGCTGAAAGAAAGGGGAATCTACAGCCGTAATTTTTCCCGAGGGCATGCAGCTTTACTGTATGGTTAAATGATGATGGCGTCCTCTTGGGTAAAATATTCCGGAGGTAAAATAGTCCCCCATTCGGATCTCCGGACGGGGACTACACAAGAGGACGTTGTTATCAGGAGAAAGAAAACTGGCGTTTTACGGATCGGAGCGTGGAATGTCAGATCCCTTAAACGAGCAGGTAGGTTAGAAAATTTAAAAAGGGAAATGGATAGGTTAAAGTTAGATATAGTGGGAATTAGTGAAGTTCGGTGGCAGGAGGAACAAGACTTTTGGTCAGGTGAATACAGGGTTATAAATACAAAATGAAATAGGGGTAATGCAGGAGTAGGTTTCATAATGAATAAAAAAATAGGAGTGCGGCTAAGCTACTACAAACAGCATAGTGAACGCATTATTGTGGCCAAGATAGACACGAAGCCCACGCCTACTACAGTAGTACAAGTTTATATGCCAACTAGCTCTGCAGATGATGAAGAAATTGATGAAATGTATGATGAGATAAAAGAAATTATTCAGACAGTGAAGGGAGACGAAAATTTAATAGTCATGGGTGACTGGAATTCGAGTGTAGGGAAAGGGAAAGAAGGAAACAGTAGGTGAATATGGATTGGGGGTAAGAAATGAAAGAGGAAGCCGTCTGTTAGAATTTTGCACAGAGCACAACATAATCATAGCTAACACTTGGTTCAAGAATCATAAAAGGAGGTTGTATACATGGAAGAATCCCGGAGATACTAAAAGGTATCAGATTTAGGAACCAGGTTTTAAATTGTAAGACATTTCCAGGGGCAGATGTGGACTCTGTACACAATCTATTAGTTATGAACTGTAGCTTAAAACTGAAGAAACTGCAAAAAGGTGGGAGTTTAAGGTGATGGGACCTGGATAAACTGACTAAACCAGAGCATGTACAGAGTTTCAGGGAGAGCATAAGTGAACAATTGACAGCAGTGGGGGAAAGAAGTACGGTAGAAGAAGAATTGGTAGCTCTGAGGGATGAAGTAGTGAAGGCAGCAGAGGATCAAGTAGGTAAAAAGATGAGGGCTAGTAGAAATCCTTGGGTAACAGAAGAAATATTGAATTTAATTGATGA
This sequence comes from Schistocerca americana, assembly GCF_021461395.2. Lineage (NCBI taxonomy): Eukaryota > Metazoa > Arthropoda > Insecta > Orthoptera > Acrididae > Schistocerca > Schistocerca americana. The sequence continues at coordinate 197,790,825 of NC_060126.1, read as the reverse complement.
AAGGAGGAAACATAAAAACGCAGTAAATGAAGCAGGCAAAAAGGAATACAAACGTCTCAAAAATGAGATCGACAGGAAGTGCAAAATGGCTAAGCAGGGATGGCTAGAGGACAAATGTAAGGATGTAGAGGCTTATCTCACTAGCGGTAAGATAGATACTGCCTACAGGAAAATTAAAGAGACCTTTGGGGAAAAGAGAACCACTTGTATGACTATCAAGAGCTCAGATGGAAACCCAGTCCTAACAAAAGAAGGGAAAGCAGAAAGGTGGAAGGAGTATATAGAGGGTCTATACAGGGGCGATGTATTTGAGGACAATATTATAGAAATGGAAGAGAATGTAGACGAAGATGACATGGGAGATACGATACTGCGAGAAGAGTTTGACAGAGCACTGATAGACCTGATTCGAAACAAGGCCCCGGGAGTAGACAACATTCCATTAGAACTACTGACGGCCTTGGGAGAGGCAGTCCTGACAAAACTCTACCATCTGGTGAGCAAGATGTATGAGACAGGCGAAGTACCCTCAGACTTCAAGAAGAATATAATAATTCCAATCCCAAAGAAAGCAGGTGTTGACAGATGTGAAAATTACCGAACTATCAGTTTAATAAATCACAGCTGCAAAATACTAACGTGAATTCTTTACAGACGAATGAAAAAACTGGTACAAGCCGACCTCGGGGAAGATCAGTTTGGATTCCGTAGAAATATTGGAACACGTGAGGCAATACTGACCCTACGACTCATCTTAGAACACAGATTAGGGAAAGACAAACCTACGTTCCTAGCATTTGTAGACTTAGAGAAAGCTTTTGATAATGTTGACTGGAATACTCTCTTTCAAATTCTGAAGATGGCAGAGGTAAAATACAGGGAGCGAAAGGCTATTTACAATTTGTACACAAACCAGATGGCAGTTATAAGAGTCGAGGGGCATGAAAGGGAAGCAGTGGTTGGGAAGGGAGTGAGACAGGGTTGTAGCCTCTCCCCAATGTTATACAATCTGTATATTGAGCAAGCAGTAAAGGAAGCAAAAGAAAAATTCGGAGTAAGTATTAAAATCCATGGAGAAGAAATAAAAACTTTGAGGTTCGCCGATGACATTGTAATTCTGTCAGAGAGAGCAAAGGACTTGGAAGAGTTGTTGAACGGAATAGACAGTGTCTTGAGGATATAAGATGAACATCAATAAAAGCAAAACGAGGATAATGGAATGTCGTCGAATTAAGTCTGGTGATGCTGAGGGAATTAGATTAGGAAATAAGACACTTAAAGTAGTAAACGAGTTTTGCTATTTGAGGAGCAAAATAACTGATGACCATCGAAGTAGAGAAGATGTAAAATGTAGACTGGCAATGGCAAGGAAAGCGTTTCTGAAGAAGAGAAATTTGTTAACATCGAGTATAGATTTAAGTGTCAGGAAGTTGTTTCTGAAAGTATTTGTATGGAGTGTAGCCATGTATGAAAGTGAAACATGGACGATAAATAACTTGGACAGGAAGAGAATAGAAGCTTTCGAAATGTGGTGCTACAGAAGAATGCTGAAGATTAGATGGGTAGATCACATAACTAATGAGGAGGTATTGAATAGAATTGGGGAGAAGAGGAGCTTGTGGCACAACTTGACTAGAAGAAGGGATCGGTTGGTAGGACATGTTCTGAGACATCGAGGGATCACCAATTTAGTATTGGAGGGCAGCGTGGAGGGTAAAAATCGTAGAGGGAGACCAAGAGCTGAATACACTAAGCAGATTCAGAAGGATGTAGGTTGCAGTAGGTACCGGGAGATGAAGAAACTTGCACATGATAGGGTAGCATGGAGAGCTGCATCAAACCAGTCTCAGGACTGAAGACCACAACAACAGGTGTTTACTTTTTCTCAGATTCATGAAAGCCAGTACATGGCAAAGCAATGTAAAGGCAAGGCAAGGCAATAACGGAAAACAATGATTGTTATGAAAACTGTTGAAGCGGGTCAGATAATATTTTCATTTCGTTATCTTCATATCTGTTTATTTTCTTTACAGTCCTATCGATGCAAGTACACTCCTGGAAATTGAAATAAGAACACCGTGAATTCATTGTCCCAGGAAGGGGAAACTTTATTGACACATTCCTGGGGTCAGATACATCACATGATCACACTGACAGAACCACAGGCACATAGACACAGGCAACAGAGCATGCACAATGTCGGCACTAGTACCGTGTATATCCACCTTTCGCAGCAATGCAGGCTGCTATTCTCCCATGGAGACGATCGTAGAGATGCTGGATGTAGTCCTGTGGAACGGCTTGCCATGCCATTTCCACCTGGTGCCTCAGTTGGACCAGCGTTCGTGCTGGACGTGCAGACCGCGTGAGACGACGCTTCATCCAGTCCCAAACATGTTCAATGGGGGACAGATCCGGAGATCTTGATGGCCAGGGTAGTTGACTTACACCTTCTAGAGCACGTCGAGTGGCACGGGATACACGCGGACGTGCATTGTCCTGTTGGAACAGCAAGTTCCCTTGCCGGTCTAGGAATGGTAGAACGATGGGTTCGATGACGGTTTGGATGTACCGTGCACTATTCAGTGTCCCCTCGACGATCACCAGTGGTGTACGGCCAGTGTAGGAGATCGCTCCCCACACCATGAGGCCGGGTGTTGGCCCTGTGTGCCTCGGTCGTATGCAGTCCTGATTGTGGCGCTCACCTGCACGGCGCCAAACACGCATACGACCATCATTGGCACCAAGGCAGAAGCGACTCTCATCGCTGAAGACGACACGTCTCCATTCGTCCCTCCATTCACGCCTGTCGCGACACCACTGGAGGCGGGCTGCACGATGTTGGGGCGTAAGCGGAAGACGGCCTAACGGTGTGCGGGACCGTAGCCCAGCTTCATGGAGACGGTTGCGAATGGTCCTCGCCAATACCCCAGGAGCAACAGTGTCCCTAATTTGCTGAGAAGTGGCGGTGCGGTCCCCTACGGCACTGCGTAGGATCCTACGGTCTTGGCGTGCATCCGTGCGTCGCTGCGGTCCGGTCCCAGGTCGACGGGCACGTGCACCTTCCGCCGACCACTGGCGACAACATCGATGTACTGTGGAGACCTCACGCCCCACGTGTTGAGCAATTCGGCGGTACGTCCACCCGGCCTCCCGCATGCCCACTATACGCCCTCGCTCAAAGTCCGTCAACTGCACATACGGTTCACGTCCACGCTGTCGCGGCATGCTACCAGCGTTAAAGACAGCGATGGAGCTCCGTATGCCACGGCAAACTGGCTGACACTGACGGCGGCGGTGCACAAATGCTGCGCAGCTAGCGCCATTCGACGGCCAACACCGCGGTTCCTGGTGTGTCCGCTGTGCCGTGCGTGTGATCATTGCTTGTACAGCCCTCTCGCAGTGTCCGGAGCAAGTATGGTGGGTCTGACACACCGGTGTCAATGTGTTCTTTTTTCCATTTCCAGGAGTGTACATATAAAATTCATATTACTTTTCACTGTTCTATACAGATCACATTTCTTGCGTATTTATCTGTAATCATAGCTTTCTCTTTTTTACCTTTAGATGCTAAAAGCCAAGTAAAATTAAAAGCTGATGTCAATGCCTCTAACTACACCCATCTCTAATGACATCGTTGTCGACGGGACGTTAAATACTAATCTTCTTCTATTCCTCTTCTGACTACATCTTTCCTCAGGCCCCAAAGCCTTAGAGCAAAAAAAAAAAAAAAAAAAAAAAAAAAAAAAAAAAAAAAAAAAGGCAGGTGTAAGGTAGCTATTACATAGCTTGATTTGGTCGCTTCCTTTCAAATTCCCTCTGTTCAAGGCAAGGACCCAAACTTCCCTTTATACATCAGTGGGAAAAACTACTCACTGCTATTGATATAACGTAAAAAGGGTTTCGTAAACGATTACCTTATCCTTTTACCTTCCTACAGCGTGCAGGCGACTTTGTGATTTATCCAAAACACAAGGACCATAACCGTGCCTTCAACGACCTGCAACGACGTGTCGGTAGACTGGTAACTGGGTTACTCGAGATGGGGATGGGTGTGGTGCCTAACAAATGCCATCTGGGAGAAACATATCAATGAATTCCAGCCCAAGGTACTTAACAGAATGAACGTCTTGGAAGCTTTGTCTTGAAATGCTAGCAGATCCTACTCCCCTCTTACATTTTTATAAACAGTTAACTAAGAGCAAGACGGAATACGGATGCATGTTGTATGAATCCGCTCCCGCGTCACGATTCAAGATTATAGAGCGTTCACTATCAACAGTTCTGCGCATTTGTGGAGCCAATATTAAAATGACACGTTTTATCTGTTATGGAATCGGAAATGACAATTTCCCCACTCGTTATGAGACGAAGACTTATGTGGTCAATGAATACTGAGTGTCGAATCCTTCGTCAACCGTCCATTACACTGGAAATCACCTCGATCACTATATGTGATATAGACTAAGTAACAGTGGTCGAAGAAACCCAAATCCCTCACACTAATATCATGTAGAGTGGTGAAATCAACGGAACTGCCGACAACACAATTTTAACATCAGTTTGGCAAAGGATATGTGGTGTCAAGCAAACGATAGCTCTTCAAAAAATCACTGTGCTGTATATGATGGTCATAGAACTTAAATATCCGTAACCCCGAGAGAGCTGAGAGCCTCTACACTGTCAAACTCTGATCAAAACTAGCATGACTGGTATAAATTGTACAGAGAAAGTTCTAAAATATACGATGGTTACAATTAAACTTTCGCTTCTTGAGCCTGTGTAGACGGAAAACTATTTATCGTGTGCGTACCGAACTTTAGATGAACGCTGTTCAGGCTGTGTGCTGCAGGATTTGTGTTGTTAGTAGTGCTAGTATCATGACTTGCCGTCAGACGCCGGTGCTGGTACGGCGGCGTAGGGTAGAAACGTAAGCTTGTCATCTGGACAAGATGATCAGAGCTTTACTGGTGAAGCTGTTTAATCAAAACAATAGCATTAGTGTGCTGCTCTTCGCAAGTATGGAGGCGCTAGAGGAATAGAGGTCCTATTTCCTCGCCGGGGTTGAAGAACGTGATTCCAAAGTCCGAATTAACTCGTGATTTGGGAATTGCTCCTGGGAGAGGCCACAAATTGTTAAAGATGTTATTGTTACCATTGTAGCATTATATGAGTACGTCCAATATAGTCGGATCTACTTTACGTCACGTGAGTGTAGGGGAGTCGAAACAAGTAGTGACCCATGACGTCATATCAACTTGAGATTTTTTTTTATACATGTAATTCACTTCTAAATTTTATTGATTATTTGCAGAGTAAGGAATTTAATTATGTATAAAATTTAATACGTAATGAGTTTTAATGAGATAGATACAAATATGTTTTGACATAGCAAATCACCTTGTTGCATTATGCATGATATGTTTTCTCTGTGTAAAAAAGAAAAACTTCCGCGTTGCTCGAGTGCGTGATCACGTAGTCATCGAGTGCGGATCTTTTGTAACTTTCATGAATGGGCATATAATTGTTAATTTACAACCCGGAGTTGATTTAACAGCCGGCCGGTGTGGCCGAGCGGTTCTAGGCGCTATAGCCTGGAACCGCGCGACCGCTACGGTCGCAGGTTCGAATCCTGCCTCGGGCATGTATGTGTGTGATGTCCTTACGTTAGTTAGGTTTAAGTAGTTGTAAGTTATAAGGGATTGATGACCTCAGAAGTTAAGTCCCATGGTGCTCAGAGACATTTGAACCATTTGATTCAAAAATTATTCTAGGGAACCACGGCCCGACTTTGGTGCAAAACAAATCGCACGAGAATTCTCAAATATCGGCGCGGAATACAAGATACGGGGCTGGACATCAGGTATTATCGTCCCGTGTAGAATTTAGTAACATTAACCGCAATTTACGGACATTAGCTTGATAATAACTATCAAAGACTTATATGAGCGGCATAGTAATCGTCTTGATGCTTAAAGCAAGCGAGAAGCGATTTACTGTCGGGATACGACAAATACTAATCATTGCATAGCTTGTTGATACGTTGCTTAGCAGCTCATAAAAGGACAGTGAATTACTGAAACGATCTTTTAAGTATCAATGACCACTACACGCACATCAGAAACTAATTACTCTGTGAGTGACTTCTGGCTTGGATGAGTTTTTTTTTATTTCAGCTAATTGGTATTAGTAAACTTCTTTCGAAGTTGGAACTTCATCAATGGTGTCGCGTTCATTCAGTTTAGTAGAACGATAGATAGTTCTAGGTATGCTACTATTTACAGTTGTAAAAGAAAAGAGAGCACATACTTTTTTCTTTTTTTTTTAGAAATGTTCGTCCTTCAGTCATCAGTCTTCTCAAACCAGAGGCACGAGCGACGCTCCCTCAAAGCACTACGATATCGTGAACCACCACACACATGTGCCTCCTTCTCACTTCATTTCTGCATTGAAAACCATGAGAGATAGCCGCGGTACGAAGAAGGAAGAAAGAAAGAAGAGGAAAGATCAGTGAAAGAAACGGAGCAAAGAGAGAAGAGGAGGTCACACCATGGCTGGTAATGCTGGACGCAATGTGCGACCTTCAAGCAGAGCACGAACTGTGTCGCAACAGTCGTACAGTCTATGGTCCAGCGTTAGAAAACTGCTGCGGAAAACTGTGAAGTGGTTTCTCCAATGCGGTTCTAGGCTGTCGTGGACGCAGGTAGTCGTCACATGGGCAACTTTGCAACCTGGAACGTAAACATGGCACGAACTTAACAAATGTTACCATCTCACGTCGAAATTAAATTATTCATTATTTCTCTTCCGCATGTCCTTAAGAATGTTTCCACAATGTTTCATTGTCCTACAATCATTCGTTTCTAACAGTGGTCCTCACAGGTAGCGAAGTTTGATTACAACTGCCATGTATCAGCTTTTGCAAGAGCCGCCATGTATCCGTTTTCGCAAGAGCCACATTTTTTTTTTATGACCAGACAAGGTTAAGCCAACGGCCTTGCCGCAGTGGTAACGCCGGTTCCCGTCAGATCACCAAAGTTAAGCGCTGTCGGCTGGGTTAGCACTTGGATGGGTGACCATCCGGTCTGTCGAGCGCTGTTGGCAAGCGGGGTGCACTCAGCTCTTGTGAGGCAAACTGAGGAGCTCCTTGATTGAGACGTAGTGGCTCCGGTCTCGTAAACTGACATACGGCCGGGAGAGCGGTGTGCTGTCCACATGCCCCTCCATATCAGCATCCAGTGACGCCTGTGGGTGACACGGCGGCCGATCGGTACCGTTGGGCCTTCATGGTCTGTTCGGGAGGAGTTTTAGACAAGGTGGGACAGTCTTTCTTGTTGCCAACACAAGCGTCGGTATTATCCGCAGAGTAGTACGCCGTTCATCAGTCGACAAAGTGCCACCAATATGTAGTGACTTGACGAGTGCCCTACAGTGTCCTACATGGACAACCGAAGTAAAAATTGTAAATCCATTGGCACAGGATATACCAAGCGGTCTCAATCGAGCGAAGGAGCTGCATCAGCTGGTTCATCTACAATGGCTACCGGGACATGTTGGAATTAAGGGCAACAAACGAGTAGGCCTGCTGGCGGAAGTGGTGCAGCATCTACTTTCCACCGACGCACCCCTACCATACAGCGGTTTTCGTGGTAAGCTCGACAAGCAAACAAAAACAGGATGGACAAAGTTAGTACGCATGGAACGTAACATCAACGGCACAAGGCGATGAAGCATTCCTTGGTTGCCTAGCTTGGCACTCACAAGAAGACAAATTGTTACTCTTAACAGACTAAGAGCAGGTTACTTGAATACCAATAAAACGAGACATGGTTGAAATTAATTCCTTCTCCTAGATGTGATTCCTGCCTCATGACGAGGACTTTGTACATGTACTAACAGAATGTGATGAATGGCATCATTCAAGAACAATTGCAACGTACAGTATTTTAAAAATTAGGGACTGTTCTTCTCTTACAGTAGCTCTTCACTCCATGAATTGTTTCATTACCAGATGTATTTATCATGTCATCCGTCATTGTTAAAGATTTAAAATTTGAAAATGTTTTCTTATGTTCCATTATGTATATACACACTCATGCTCATAAATTAAGGATAATGCTGATACATGGTGAGCCAACTCTCTGGTGGGCGGTTTGCGGGTTTAAATCACCTCGGGGTATGACCATGCGGTGCATTTGACCTGCGGTCGTCGCACGGTGGCGATGGCAGCAGTCCACATACACTGACAAGGGAACCTCCCCATCGCACCCCCCTCAGATTTAGTTATAAGTTGGCACAGTGGATAGGCCTTGAAAAACTGAACACAGATCAATTGAGGAAACAGGAAGAAGTTGTGTGGAACTATGAACAAAATTAGAAAATATACAAACTGAGTAGTCCATGCGAAGATAGGCAACAACAAGGAGAGTGGGACTGAAGGAGCGCCGTGGTCCCGTGGTTAGCGAGACCATCTGCGGAACGAGAGGTCCTAGATTCAAGTCTTCCCTCGAGTGAAAATTTTAATCTTTTATTTTCAGTTTATGTGACAAACTCTTACGTTTTCATCACATTTTTGGGGGTGATTATCACATCCACAAGAAAACCTAAATCGGGCAAGGTAGAAGAATCTTTTTACCCATTCGCTAAGTGTACAACTTAGGTGAGTCGACAACATATTCCTGTCATGTGACGCACGTGCCGTCACCAGTGTCGTATAGAAAATATCAGATGTGTTTTCCTGTGGAGGAATCGGTTGATCTATGACCTTGCGATCAAATGTTTTCGGTTCCCATTGGAGAGGCACGTCCTTTCGTCTACTAATCGCACGGTTTTGCGGTGCGGTCGCAAAACACAGACACCAAACTTATTACAGTGAACAGAGACGTCAATGAACGAACGGACAGATCATAACTTTGAGAAAATAAAGAAAATAAAATTTTCAGTAGAGGGAAGATCTGAAGCAAGGACCTCTTGCTCCGCAACTACTCACGCTAACCACAGGACTACGGCGCTCCTGAGCCCACAGTTTCCTTGATGTTGCCTATATTCCTCATGGACAACTCAGTTCGCATATTTTGTTTATTTTTTTCATAGTTCCACACAACTTCTTCCTGTTTTCTCGATTGATGTGTGTTCAGTTTTTCAAGGCCTATCTACTGTGCCAACTTATAACTAAATCTGAGGGGGGTGCGATTGGAAGGTTCCCTTGTGAGGTGTGTTGGTGCGTGTCAGAGTACGGTGCAGCGAGTAAGTGTGCAGACGTTTTCAGACGTACTAATGGCGACTCTGTGTTGAAAATGGCTCAAAGAACACATATTGATGACGTTATGAGGGGTAGAATATTAGGACGACTGGAGACTGGTCAAACACAGCAGGTCATAGCACGGGCCCTCCGTGTGCCACAAAGTGTGACCTCAGTATTATGGCAATGATTCCAGCAGACAGGAAACGTGTCCAGGCGCTACAGTACGGGACGTGCACAGTGTACAACATCACAACAATACCGATATCTCACCATCACTGCCCGCAGACGGCCACGGAATACTGCAGGTAGCCTCGCACGGGACCTTATCGCAGCCACTGGAACACTTGTCTCCAGACACACTGTCTACAGACGACTGAACACACGCGGTTTATTCGCCCGGAGACCTGCAAGGTGCATTCCATTCACCCGTGGTCACAGGAGAGCCCGTAAAAGCCTGGTGTCAAGAACACAGTGCATGGTCATTGGAACAGTGGTCCCAGGTTATGTTCACGGACGAGTCCAGGTATAGTCTGATTCTCGCCGGGTTTTCATCTGGCGTGAATCAGGAACCAGATACCAACCCCTTAATGTCCTTGACAGGGACCTGTATGGAGGTCGTGGTTTGATGGTGTGGAGTGGGATTATGATTGGTGCACGTACACCCCTGCATGTCTTTGACAGAGGAACTATAACAGGTCAGGTGTATCGGGACGTCATTTTGCACCAGTAAGTCCGCCTTTTCAGGGGTGCAGTGGGTCCCTCCTCAATCCTGATGGATGATAACGCACGGCCCCACGGAGCTGACATCGTGGAGGAGTACATTGAAACAGAAGATATCAGGCGAATGGAGTGGCCTGCCTGTTCTCCAGACCTAAACCCCATCGAGCACGTCTGGGATGCTCTCGGTCGACGTATTGCTGCACGTATTCAAACGCCTACCACACTTCAGGAGCTCCGACAGGCACTGGTGCAAGAATGGGAGGCTATACTCCGGCAGCTGCTCGACCACCTGATCCAGAGTATGCCAACCCGTTGTGCGGCCTGTGTACGTGTGCATGGTGATCATATCCGATATTGATGTCGGGGTACATGCGCGGGAAACAGTGGCGTTTTTTAGCACATATGTTTCGGGACGGTTTTCTAAACTTATCACCAATACCGGACTTACAGATCTGTATCGTGTGTGTTCCCTTTGTGCCTATGCTATTAGCGCCAGTCACATTCTGCAATTATCCTTAATTTATGAGCATGAGTGTATATAGAGGAATCCAGAAAAAGTAAACACTCTTTTATAGTTAATGTCTTTGGAACAAAATGATGTATGATAGTGCAGTGCCTCTGTTATTCTGATTACGATGCAAAGTTCTTTTGGACATGCGTGCATGTCCAAAGGAACAGGCACTGCGGCGACCACAGCCGTTACGAAACACATCAAATGAATCCGCAATTTCGAATAGAGACAGACTATCTTTAGCTGTAGAATGGAATGACGACAATGAAATGTAGACAAACGATTGACGACATATGGAATTCTGGGTGTGACCGTGAGTCGTGCACGGGTGGCCAAATGGTAAGGCAACCGCTCGCGATAAGAGGAAAACCCGGGTTCGTGTCCCGGTCCGGCACAGATTTTCAGTGACGTCATTCTATTCTACAGCTGGTGGTAGTTTTTATTCGCAATTGCGAATTCATTTGAAAATGATATACCGCTGCAATTCTGTGCGGTAACGTAGTCCTTTGTTTTCTCAACAGATCTTGGCACGCGTATTACAGCAGTTGACTGTGCAGCAACGAATGTAGTAAGACTGTCGTTTCAGAAACGCAACGCCGTGTTGAAGTGGCACTGGAAGTACGGAGACATGATGGAGGTACAGCGGCAGTGGCGGAATATGAACGGAACTCAGCCACCAATACGTATGACAATTTATCGTAGTCAGGATAAATTTGAAGCCGGCGGTACTGATCAGGATGTGCATAAGGAAAGGTCTGACCGACCAAAACATCAACAAATCTGGTTTCTAGCGGTGCTGTGCTGTAACATTTTAGTAGGTCACCTCAAAAAACTAAAGCAGAGTGCACGTGATAGCGGGGTAAGCAGATCACGCGTACGATGAATTCTGAAGGCTGCAAAGTGAAATGCGTACATTTCGAAGTCCTTGCACTCGAGGATGGAGTACTGCGAGTGGTTTGAGGGTATGCTTAGCAAGGGTGAACGGTTTGCGGGGATGGTTATCTGATCTGGCGAGTGCTGCGATCCTGAAAATCCTCAAACTCACGTGGACGAACATGTTAAACTACCGGGTGTTAATGTATGGTGTGGTCCATCGTCGCGCGGTTTGATTTGAGCTTTCTACTTTGAAAGTACCGTAAGTGGTGATGTGTATCTTCATACGCTGCAAACATCGATTTTACCTGCCGTCCGAAAGATGTTTAGAAATGGAAGATTGTACCTACAACAAGATTACCACAGATGTCAGCGCCTACTTGGACGAAAATCTATCTGGATATAGATAAGTCGAAGAGGAGCTTACACCATACACCTCTTGACTTCTGCCTGGGGGATAGCTTATAAATGATCAAGAAGATCCTGCTATAATCCACTGAATGAGGCCTCTGGTGCGTCTGTCACACCGGGTACACTGATGGCCGTAGTTCGATCAACACTTCAACGGCATCAACGTTGTTTGGCTGCTGATGGGGGTCACTTTGAAAACATAACCGTGACGGTGTGTCATTTTCTTCCATTAATAATGACTATCGAGGAGTGTCTACATTTTTCTGAGTCCCTCTGTATATTTAGATTTTATGTTAAAATTTCGTAGCTTTACTATAATAGTACAGTCAAACTAATGTTCTTTGTTAACTACTTATCTCGGTCAAATATGTTTTATATTTTATAATGAAGTCGGACCAATGTCTTGTTTGTGTCATTATGTGAAATAACTGTATGTGATGAAATGGGATGTGTCTGGGAAAAATAAATAAAATAAAATAAGAGGAAGTATGGAACAAAAGGAAAGGAAAGACCACGACATTAATATTTCATGAGTACCTGCACGTATTTTTACGAGGAGTATATCTAATGACAAACACGATTAAACATAATTTTTGCACACAAAAAACTGCTCTTAACCAGAATACAATTCTCATCCGCTCGTTAATGGTATCATCCCTAGGCTTCAGCCTAGATTTCGCTGAGTTGACTTCCAAAGCTGTGTTCGCAAAAATTTTGTGTCCTTAAATCACCTTTACCCGTGGAATGAAATGTTACTTTTCCTTTACTTTACGTGTATGGTCACAAACTTTTAGTCAACAGATTACCGATTTCGGTCTATAATGACGATCTTCAGATCTGTTTTATAAAAACAATGTCCTGAAGATGGTCATTAGAGACCGAAACCGGTAATCTGTTGACGAAAAGTTTGTGACCATAGACGTAAAGTAAAGGAACTGTTTTATTCACGACAATGTCGCAGCTTGTGAGACATGTTACTTTTTTCGCATTATTTCCGGTGTAACCGAACGCTGAATAAGACTTCTCCACTATAATAATTGAACTTGCTACCATGAAGGAAAAAGCAATGCTTTCATAAGGCACCTGCAGACAGATTCCACCAGTCAGCTGATCGAGATGTCTATTTCAGCGAAATGACGTCACGAGCAGCCTAAATCACGTATGATCTAAGTTTCCACCAGGTTGCATAATCTCATCCTTAACATGAGAGAAGAATGAAGTGTCTACCATGAGAATTACTTTCGAATGTCGTGTTTTGACTGAGTAGATTGAACTTCTATAGCAAAATGATATTTGGCACTCACTACAAACATCGTTGGAGAACTACATGTAATGAGAGCTAAGAGTAAGGATTCTCAGCTATTTGAAAAGCCCCCCGAAAACTGTACGGCTGTATTCTACGTAACATTCTTACTGCCGGCCGGTGTGGCCGTGCGGTTCTAGGCGCTACAGTCTGGAGCCGAGCGACCGCTACGGTCGCAGGTTCGAATCCTGCCTCGGGCATGGATGTGTGTGATGTCCTTAGGTTTAATTAGTTCTAAGTTCTAGGCGACTGATGACCTCAGAAGTTAAGTCGCATAGTGCTCAGAGTGATTTGCACCATTTTTTGCCAACATTCTTAGCGCTGGTTCCGTCGAGTAAATGCTGAGCAATGGTTCCCAATCTCCATGTGACCATTACTCTGAGTGCAGTCAGATATTAGCAAGCATCCCTCTCCCCAACATCAACAATATTTGCGCCTAACAAAACTTGAGAGTTTAAAATAATTTCTTTGAAAACTTATTTTTAAAAAACGAATGATGTATGGCATTTAATTTTTGTAGGTGTTTTATTAAATGGTGAACTAATTTGTCAACGAGACTTGCTTGCTTCTAAGAAACTTTTTTATAGAATGATGAAGCAATTCTCAGTGTATCGGGGATGCTATTTACAAATGTTTCTCAGAAAAGGAATCTGACTGTCTCCACATAGTGTAGGTACTTGTCACAAGACACGTTTCCCTTACACCCCGCCAGTCCATCGTGTCCGACCACAGCCACTAATTATGATAATAATAAAATAAACAAAACGACCGAGAGGGCCTTGAAGGCCCAAGGGGATCGTCCGGCCTCCGTGTCATCCTCATTCTTAGGCGTTCAAATGGCTCTGAGCACTATGGGAGTTAACATCTGAGATCATCAGTCCCCTAGACTTAGAACTACTTAAACCTAACTAACCTAAGGACATCACACACATCCATGCCCGAGGCAGGATTCGAACCTGGGACCGTAGCAGCAGCGCGGTTCCGGACTGAAGCGCCTAGAACCGCTCGGCCACAACGGCCGGCTCTTAGGCGTTACCGGATGCAAACACAGAGGGCCATGTGATCAGCACACCGCTCTCCCAGCCGTTGTTAGTTTTCGTGACTGATAATTATGATAATAGCGATAATAAAATAATAATAATGCAGTACGGGCCCTACAGCAGTGTAGTAGCCATTCTATAGTTACTGTTGTGATGTGCCGCCAGTTCGTTCCTTTATTTGTAGCGAAGTAAATAATGAAGAACTTTGTGGTCCATTTAAGCATATGCGAATCACACAGGGTTGTCAGAAACAGTCTGAAAAGTTTGCAAGGGTGATGCAGAGTAGGTTGTGTTGACAAACAACCGTGAAGAAAAAACTCTATACGTTACGCTGTTTCCAAGTTGATCACCGTTGAAGTTGTCAATCAGGCCGTTGTGTCCATAAATTGAAGGCCCGCCAGATACATTTAGTGTCAAGGCAACTGTTGTTCTCAAAGCGTAGCTGATAGCGCGCGAGACTGCTCAGCCTTCAGGACAAGTTAGGTCCTTACTTCCGTCCCATGTCCAACTTCTGTATCGCTCTCTTGTTCGGTTTTCGGAAACCAAACGAACAACACGTCTGGCGACACCGTCTGTCGTCGGCCGCTTGAATTTGCAGGCGCAACGGCCTGATTACCTAACTTCATTGCCAACGGAGCAACGTATCCATTGTTTTTCTCAACAATTTTTTCTCAGCACAACCTACCCTGCAACACCCTTACAAGCTTTTCAGACTGTTTCTGGCCACCCTGTATACCTCCAATTTTACTGTCATAGATGCATGGTACAAAGCACGTGTGTCGTAGACCTATGTGAGAAAGATGTTCGTACAATCGTTTCACCGCATTGTGTTACACGTGAAGTCCAACACTGTATTTTAAAAATGTGTACAATCGTTACACCGCATTGTGTCATACGTGAATGTCAATACTGTATTTTAAAAATGTATTACGTTTTTAAAATAGAGTATTAGTAACTTATGTCATCAGTGTTATAGTCTAAAGGTAAACACACACTTGTATACAAAATCGAGAGATTGTCTATAGACGTAGCAGAGGGACTGTACATAGCCATGCAGATAAATAGTTTATATCGACAAAAAAATGGTTCAAATGACTCTGAGCACTATGGGACTTAACTACTGTGGTCATCAGTCCCCTAGAACCTAGAACTACTTAAACCTAACTAACCTAAGGACATCACACACATCCATGCCCGAGGCAGGATTCGAACCTGCGACCGTAGCAGTCGCGCGGTTCCGGACTGCGCGCCTAGAACCACTAGACCACCGCGGCCGGCTTATATCGACAGTCCAGATACTTTGTCTCGTGTACACATTTGAAATCGTTGTTCCTCGGTATTTGCTAAATATGGCTGACCTTGCTGCGATCGTGGCTTGTGCAGCGACAGTAATGATGAGAAAAATTGAAAGAGCAGACGTTGGAGGAAACGTGAACTATTTGTGGACGGGCCTCGTTTCGGCAGTAATTTAATTTCGACTTTCAAAGTAGAAGACAGCATGTTTTTTCCCAGCATCACTCTCTGATACTTAATATTTTTTGGCCAGCTCCTTGGTAATCAACTTCTTCTTGCTGCTATTTTTATATTCGGAATCACTAATTTCCCACGAACATGACGCTAGGTGAAAGTCTTCAGTACGATGTTAAACTGTCCCTATTGCCCGCATCTTCATAACTGATGTTTAACGATAAGAAAAACAAAAATAATAAAAATAGACGAATTGTTCCCACGGCGCGAAGAGAATAACGGCAGGCTTTGTCTACCGGCGCACTGCGCAGTGTCCTGCAATTATGTCTAAGGATTGTCCCATGTCTCTCATTTTCGAATGGGAGTCAAAAGCTCTGCGATTTTGTTGAAAAAGTATGTCTACAAAAAGAAATGCATCTAATTAGAAAACACACAAAATCGCTCAGTTGTCTGTAGACACTTTTTAGATACAAAAATAGCTCGACTTTGTGTACTAGTCTGTAAAAGGTCATAGTAAACAGTGTTAATAGCAACTATCTTTTTAATAACAATTTAGTTGCGTGACCGAAACACACGCGATCCCGGATGTTTGTACTTTTCAGTAAATTTCAATTTCCTTCTTTCAGAGGATACTTGAGGAGCGTCGGAACAAAACCCGATATATCCACTTTTGCTGTATTCGCGTGTTTGAGCTGTAGGGGGAGATACGGGAGTAATAATACATGCTGCCACAAAATAATTTTCAGCACAACGTTACATCAAGTGTTTTATGGTGTGTTTCTTCTTTTTATAGCTTGTGGAGGCATTTAGAGATCACTATTTGTTACTTTCTGTATTAACAGCAAATGTGGATTTATCGGTTTTTATTCCGGCGCTTCTCAATTGCTCTCAGGTTGGGAACCAATGGCGTAGAGCGAGACAAAAGCAACGTACCCTGGGTTTCCCGATGCCTTGGTAGCGTCCTCCGCGGCGGTGGTGGAGGGTCGGTACCACAGCTGCGCAGCGCGCTACGCCGATAACGGAACTCGGGCAGCGACAACGAGCAGAATTTTACGATTGCGCAGTATTGCACAATGCGCCGCGCCTTTGTCGACGGCTAGCGTCGCGTGTGACGTCAGCGATCGGTACCGGACCCCACGGCGGACGTACGTGCGGGCGGAAATGGTGCGAAAACACGGCCGGCAGGGGGCGCTTTGTCCGCGGATCGCCTAGAGCAGCCGCGTCTATGAAAGCCTAGAGCGGCCGCAGCTGCTAGCCTAGGCGCACAATGGCCGCTTTGTGTGCCCTCGGCTACCGGTCGCCGGCGGCCGCGTTGCGTGTGCGTAGAGTAGAGTAGACGGTGCAACAACAGGCCAGCGGGGCTCTATTATCCTAGTTTGGTCGATACGTGCTAAGCCGTGTTAAAACGTAATTGTGATTTAGAAGACGATACGTACGATGGACATTCAATAATTAACGAGACAAAATGACGTAGGAGAACAGACTATTTTTACAAAACCACTTCTCGGTGCAATCACCACCAATATTAACCCGTAACTTACGCGGTGACTTTCCTGTAAAGTACATTACGAGGTGGCGGTCTCTGGGACCTCTACGTTTAATCCGAGATTTAAGGCACAAATCATTTGAAACCTTTCATTTACGTTTCGTAAGGTTTATTTTTACAACTATTTAAATGTTGCTTAAACACTCCTTGTTTGTTTTATAGCACTAAATAAGCCTGCAGCGTTTTACTATTTACCACGAAAATCACGTACTTTTGTATAGTTTTTTTAAATAGTACACATAAATGGACTGTTAGAGAACTGAATATTAAATTTTGAAAAATTGTACAATCTCTGTAGCAAGTAAATTCCCACATAAAACTAAATTACAGGGCTTTAATTTTCGTATATAAATTCCACTCGACAGGTACAAAAGGAAAGTCTGCAACATCGACAGCCAGTGCAGGAATCTACATTTTTCTTATCGCTACTCAGAAAATATGTGATTTTAATTAATGCTTGAAGTTTATTGAAGAAACATAAATCCCCATTACAATTGTGCTGCAGTTCGTCTTCGTATTGATGCTCTTGTTTGACAGCAAAGCTATAGTCATTGGCTATTACAAAATCGTCGACTTTTTTGTCTGTTTCTTGATCTCGATCTATTTCACTGTCACCTTACTCCATCCACCGTCTAACAATTTCATCAAACTCGATAAAGTTAAAACTGACACGACCTTGCGAACACATTTTGTACTATACGGCACTGTATTGAAAAAACAGGTACATAGTTCACGACGCTCGGTTTATGAGACCCTAACGCCACTGAATAACACGTGTCGGCACAAAAAAAGAAGGCGATAACGCAACCGATAGCAAAACATTGTAGGGTTGGCAGTTGGAGGAGGACAAATGATCTTGGAGAAAGAGGAGGAGGAGGTTAGTTGGTTGTTTTTGGGGAAGGAGACCAGACAGCGTGGTCATCGGTCTCATAGGATTAGGGAAGGATGGGGAGGGAAGTCGGCCGTGCCCTTTCAGGGGAACCATCCCGGCATTTGCCTGGAGTGATTTAGGGAAATCACGGAAAACCTAAATCAGGATGGCCGGACGCGGGATTGAACCGTCGTCCTCCCGAATGCGAGTCCAGTGCCTAACCACTGCGCCACCTCGCTCGGTCTCTTGGAGAACGAGTTCGACGATTTTTGCGCCGTCTGAGAGCCCACATCTAGCGAGTTACGGGTTGAAACGTCCCAACGATGAACTAGTTTTTTATAACTGACGCTTCGTTGTATGAACAACTTCCACGCAAAATTCTTTGACCAACTCGGCCGGCCGAGCGGTTCTAGGCGCTTCAGTCTGGAACCGCAAGACCGCTACGGTCGCAGGTTCGAATCCTGCTTCGGGCATGGGTGTGTGGTGTCCTTAGGTTAGTTAGGTTTAAGTAGTTCTAGGGGGACTGATGACCTCAGATGTTAAATCCCATAGTGCTCAGAGCCATTTGAACCATTTTTAACCACCTCATTGTTGCTGAATTTTTCTCTACGTAATGCCTCCTTGAGTGAACAAAGCAAATGAAAATCCTAGGTAGCCAAATCTCGACAACAAGGAAGGTAGTCCCCGACCAATTTTTTTTTCTTCGATGGCTGCTTTGGTCATCTGCGCCGTGTGAGGGCGAGCTTTGTCGTGCAGCAATATGACGCTTTTGCTTTGAGATTAGCGATGTTTTTCTCTCATTCCTGGCTTTACTTTGTCCATCAACATGTCAGACTAGTAGGCACTGTTTATTGTACGCCCGCCGATCCACCAAGTAATCGCAAAAAGGCACACTTTGCGCACTTCAAAAGATGGTCAGCATCATTTTTCTCGTTGATGCTTGCGTTCTGAATTTCTTTCGGACAAGCGACCTGGTGTGCTTTCATTCTATGCTTTGTCTTTTGGATTCTGGTTTAAAATGGTGAACCAAAGTTTTTTAACGCTTTAAAATCTTGTTTAGACACTGATCTCCTTCCCTTTCAAAGCATTGTTTCGAATCTGTACAGACTTTGAGTCTTGTTTCCTTGTATCGTTGCGTTAACTCTTTTGAGACCCATTTTGCACTTGTTTTGCTGTACTTGACCTTGTCACTGATAACGTTATGAACTGTGCTAACACCTAGTCCAACTGTTTTTGCTTTATGTTTTCAACTTCAGTAAGAAAAACACAATTCTCTCGCTTTGTTCAACTAATGAGGAAACTTTAAGCGGACATGCCATCATTAAATGCAATATTGAGGTTGTAAACGAAACAAAACAACTTTTATTCGTCAGCTGTCTTCAGTACATCCCAGTGATGCCAATCTAATGTCTTGAAAATACAAAACTCCTCCTACAAACTGTTTCATTTCTTCATCAATTTGTCTCTTTAATTATTGAATGTCCCCCTACATTGTTGCGAGGAGGATTTGACAGACTGAAAGACCAATTCAGAACAAAGCACCGGACTTCAAGAAGAGTGTAATAATAATTCCTGTTCCAACTAAGGCAGTTGCTGATTGGTGTTAATCGAACCATCAGTATAATAATCATGGTTCGTAGACACTGACACACATGAATGGAGAAACTAGTAGAAGCCGACCACGGGGAAACTCAGTTTGTCTTCCTTAGAAATGTAGTAACATGCGAGGCCTTACTGATCTTAGAACTTACCTTAGAAAGTAGAATGAAGAAAGACAAACACACTGTATATTTACAGCATTTGTGGCTCAAATGGCTCCAAGCACTATGGGACTTAACATCTGAGGTCATCAGTCCCCTAGACGTAGAACTACTTAAACCTAACTAACACAAGGACAACACACACATCCATGCCCGAGGCAGGATTCGAACTTGCGACCGTAGTAGCAGCGCGGTTCCAGTCTGAAGCGCCTAGAACCGCTCGACCAAGCATTTGTGGATTGCGGATAGTTTTGACGATGTTGACTAGATTATATCCTTTGAAATTTTGAAGTTGGTAGGGTGAAATACAGGGAGCAAAATGGTATTTACAACTTGTACAGAAACTAGGTTGCAGTTATGAGTGGAGGAACATGAAAGGGAAGCAGTGGTTGAAAACGAATAGGGACAGGGTTGCTGTCTATTCTATGTATACTTTGAGCGAGCGGTAATGGAAACCATATTGGAAAGGTAATTTAAATCCAGTGAGATATAATAAAAGCTTCGAGGTTTCCCGATGTCATTGTAATCCTAACAGACACGGTAAAGAACTTGAAAGAACAATGAACAGAGTGCAGAGTGTCTTGAAAAGGGAATATAAGACGCATATCAACAAAAGCAAAACAAAGGTAATGTAATGTTGCTGAGTTAAACCAGGCACTTTGTGGGTTAGATTATTAAATGAGACATTATAGACAGTAGACATTTTTGGTTATTCGGACAGCAAAATAAGAGGCTATGGACAAAACAAAGAGAATATAAAATGCAGACTGGCAACAGCGAAAACAGCGTTTCTGAGAAAAAGAAATTCGGTAACATCAAATATAAATTTAAATGTTTCTAAATTTTTATGAAGACATTTGTACGGAAATGAAATGTGGAAGATATGACAGTTCAGACAATAAGAGAATAATAGTTTTTGAAATGTTTAGAAGAATGATGAAAATTAGATGGATAATGAGGATGTACTCAAGGGATGAGGATGTACTCAAGGGTATTGGGAAAGAAGAAATTTATGGCACAGCTGGACCAATCAGCTAGAAATTAACAGGCCACACCCTGAGGTATCAAGGCAGCGTCAGTTTGGTAATCTACATCTTCACAGATATTGTGCAAGCTACCATACAGCGAGTGGCGGTTGGTATACTGAACCACATAGTAAGTAACAAACACTAACCTGTCTCCCTCTATCGATAGTTTTTAAGCATCCTTATTCCGAAACATACTAACATATTTTAAATTTCATTAGTTATTAATGCTACTGAATTGTAGCACAGTGTCGGAAGCACTGACGGATGTTTACTGTCTTTGTAGGGTAGTTAGTTAATTAAAAAGCGTAGCTAAGTGCAACATTTGAATAACAGTAAAACTGTATTAGATGCGTCAGCTGCTTGATATGGGAACGTGAGTATGAGATCTGAGAAAAAACGGAACCACAAAAGTCGTACTGCCGAGGAACTGTTTGTCGCTCAGCTTTAGTTCATCACCATTCCTCATCCTTCAACTGCACTAAGTCATCAAAAGTACCCGGACACCTGACTGAAAATAATTAGTTTGTGGCACACTCCATCGGTAATGCTGGAATTCAATATGATGTTGGCCCAACCTTAGCCTTGATGACAGTTTCCACTCTCGCTGGCATACGTTCAATCAAGTGTTGGAATGTTTCTTGGGTAATGGCAGCCCATTCTTCACAGAGTGCTGCACTGAGGAGAGGTATCGATGTCAGTCGTTGAGGCCTGGCACGAAGTCGGTACCGAGCGAGGTGGCGCAGTGGTTAGCACACTGGACTCGCATTCGGGAGGACGACGGTTCAATCCCGTCTCCGGCCATCCTGATTTAGGTTTTCCGTGATTTCCCTAAATCGTTTCAGGCGAATGCCGAGATGGTTCCTTTGAAAGGGCACGGCCAATTTCCTTCCCAATCCATCCCTAACCCGAGCTTGCGCTCCGTCTCTAATGACCTTGTTGTCGACGGGACGTTAAACACTGACCACCACCACCACGAAGTCGGTGTTCTAAAACATCCCAAAGGTGTTCTATAGGATTCAGATCAGGACTCTGTGCAGGTCAGTCCATTACAGGGATGTTATTATCGTGTAACCACTCCGCCACAGGTCGTGCATCATGAACAGGTGCTCGATCGAGCTGACAGATTCAATCGCCATCCCCGAAACACATCAATGTAGGCCTGTGCTGTGATAGGAAGGGGTACAAGCCCCCTCCATGAAAACACAACCACGCCATAACACAACAGCCTCCTAATTTTACCGTTGGCGCTACACACGCTGGCAGATGACGTTTACCGGGCATCCACCATACCCAAACCCTGCCATCGGATCGTCACGTTGTGTACCATGATCCGTCACTACACACAACGTTTGTCCACTGTTCAATCGTCCAACGTTTACGCTTCTTAGCCAGCCGGGGTCGCCGAGCGGTTCTAGGCGCTATAGTCTGGAACCGCGCGACCGCTACGGTCGCAGGTTCGAATCGTGCCTCAGGCATGGATGTGTGTATGTCATTAGGTTAGATAGGTTTAAGTAGTTCTAATTTCTAGGGGACTGATGACCTGAGAAGTTAAGTCCCATAGTGCTCAGAGCCATTTGAACCATTTTTTACTCTTCTTACACCAAGCGAGGCGTCGTTTGGCATTTACCGCTGAAATCCAAGAATTAGTTAAGCTTGCTAAAAGGTTTGCAATGGGGAAGCCAAGTTGTCAGAAAGGACCCGGACAGAATAGCCGTCAGATATATGACAAGGAGATGGAAGACCCAAGACGACCAAGATGTGATTGCCAAGATGAGACGACCTCAGATGGTTCAAATGGCTCTGAGTACTATGGGACTTAACATCTGATGTCATCAGTCCCCTAGACGTAGAACTACTTAAACCTAACTAACCTAAGGACATCACACACATCCATGCCCGAGGCAGGATTTGAACCTGCGACCGTAGCAGCAGCACGGTTCCAGACTTAAGCGCCTAGAACCGCTCGGCCACAACGGCCGGCTGTGATGGTCTGGATAGATGTCTGCTTATTACACATTACGACCCTCCTCAACTGTCGGCGGCCCTGTCAGTCGACAGGCGAGATCGGCCTGCACGTTTTTGTGCTGTACGTGTCCCTTCACGTTTCCACTTCACTATCACATCAGAAACAGTGGACCTAGGGATGTTTAGGAGATGTATGACCCAAGTGACACCCAATCACCTGACCACGTTCGAAGGCCGTGAGTTCCGTGGAGCTCCCCATTCTGCTGTCTCATGATGTGTAATGACTGCTGAGGTCGCTGATATGGATTACCTGGCAGTAGGTGGCAGCACAATGCATCTAATATGAGGAACGTATGTTTTTGGGGGTGTCCGAATACTTTCGATCACACAGTGTACGTCATTACGTTGTAGTCAGTAGCTAGTCGTATACATGTGATATTATGTGAACGGTTGGTAATTTTTATACATTGATTCAAAGTAAACTGCAAGGAAAGATGGACTTTAATTACTTCAATCCTTGCATTCCAAATAAAACAACAGCACAAGCTCGCAAGAATTATTGCCAGAATAAGATTTACATTAGTAGCTTCTCTAATAGCAAGATAGACCTCCAGATGTCTATCACTCACAAACTAGGCTCTAATGAAATTAGATTTTCTATCATTGTTTATACAGGTTGTTTCCGTAAGAGCACGCAAAAATATGGCAGGACATAGAGATCGCCCCAGTGAACAATTTTAGGTAGGGAACCTGAGGTCGGGGAAGCCAGCTTAAGGAGATATGGAACTACACTTGTCTACCGTTCTGGCTAGTATTACTGTTTCCCAGCATATTTACAACTAACATTTCATTTTGCCGGCCGCTGTGGCCGAGCGGTTCTAGGCGCTTCAGTCTGGAACCGCGCTGCTGCTACTGTCGCAGGTTCAAATCCTGCCTCGGGCATGGATGTGTGTGTGATGTCCTTAGGTTAGTTAGGTTTAAGTAGTTCTAAGTCTAGGAGACTGATGACCTCAGATGTTAAGTCCCATAGTGCTTAGAGCCGTTTTCGAACATT
The DNA here is from genome assembly GCF_021461395.2 of Schistocerca americana. NCBI lineage: Eukaryota > Metazoa > Arthropoda > Insecta > Orthoptera > Acrididae > Schistocerca > Schistocerca americana. The sequence continues at coordinate 197,767,032 of NC_060126.1, read as the reverse complement.
TCATTTCTGGATAAAAAGATGAAAAAATGACTGTTTGTATACCTCCGCGTGAGCCCTAATTTCTCGTATCTAATCTTGAATTACACTTAAAAGAGGTTGTTTTGAATCAACTGACGGGAAAGCATGTTTGATGAAAACACTAACGTATTTACATTAGGTCCATGACAGTGAACAGAAAAATGAATGTAAAATCTGTATGTAGTAACGCACACTGATCAGCCAGAACATTACGACCACCTACCTAACAGCCGGTACGTCCACCTTTGGCACGGATAACAGCGGAGACCCTTCGTGGCATACAAGCGACGAGGCCTTAGGTCGCCGGAGGGAGCTGACACCACATCTGCACACACAAGTCACCTAATTACCGTAGATTCTGGGGAGGAGGCGATGAGCTCTGACGTCACATTCTAGACGTGTCTAATCGGGTTTAGATTTGACGAGCGCATCAATTGGAACTCGTCACTGTGTTCCTCGAACCATTCCATCACACTCCTGGCCTTGTCGCATGACGCATTATACTGCTGAAAATTGCCACTGCCGCCGGGACACATGATCGTCAAGAGGGGATGTACGTGGCCTGCAACCAGTGTACGATACTCCATTGCCATTACGGTGCCTTGCACGAGTTCCATGCTCCAGCGAATTTTCAACAGAGCCTAATGGAACCGGCGCCAGCTTGTATGCGTCCCGCAGTACAGGTGTCAAAGTCCCGTTCCCCTGGAAGACGACGGAATCGCGCCCTCCCGTCGGCATGATGAAGAAGGTATCAGGATGCAACGCTGTGCCGTTGTGCCAACGTCCAGCGCCGATGGTCACGTGGCAATTTCTGTCTAGTGTCAATGTGGTGATATTAACATAGGCACATGAATGGGTCCTCCTTTGCGAAGGCCCGTCGATAGGAGTTTTCGATGCGCTGTGTGTTCAGACACAGTTGTACTCTGTCCAGCATTAAAGACTGATTATAATTCCGCCATAGCTCGCCGCCTGTCCTGTTTTACCAGCCTGCCCAGCCTACGACGCCCGATATCTGTAATGCGGGGTGGCCGCCCACGTCTGGACGTGGTTTCACCTTGGTTTTGCCATGCGTTAAAGACACTTACCACAACACTCCTCGAACACCCGACAAGTCGTATAGTTTCCGAAATGCTTGTACCGAGCCTCAGGGCAATCACAATCTGCCCTCGGTCGAACTTCCCCATTCTACACACGGACAGCATGTTCACTGGCGCAACATGCACCGTGCGTGTGCCTGACTAGCAGACATTCCTCGCCAGGTGACACTGCTATCTCCTGGACGGGTTTGTACCGATAGTAGGTCGGTGGTCAAATATTCTGGCTGATCAGTGTACACGTGTCATGAAATTAGTGAATGTGGAGCCTAGTATTGGATAATCACCTCGAGTTGGTTCCCCAACAGGGAAAGGAAGAATATGGATGCAAAAGTCAACTAAGTCGTGTAGTGAATTGGTGACGTAAGAAGAAATACCTGTACTGATATCATGTGCGCGCTTTCTTTACTCGATTCCGGTTGCTTAGCAATGTCTATTGGGCATTTGAGGATAGAAGTGAAGGACCTGGACAATGGAAGGTCCGGGCAAAGCGTCAGGAACTGTGGAAGCTCCAGCCTGACGACCGAGTTGATCTAACTGGGTATTTAATGTTATGACAGAGGGAAAACTGATAGGAAAAATGCGTAATTCTGTAAAATATTACACGAATTAATACCTTCTGTCATCTCAGCTGCCTCATAAATTGGTATTGCAAGGTACCCATACAGTTCGTCTTCTGTGTCAAAACTGTCGTCGGTGTTAGTGCAAGATTATTCACATTGCTGGTGCCGTTTCGTGCACGACAGTCCTGCTCATCTACACCGACAATGAATTTGGCAATCTGTCTTGCATTTGCAATACATAAGCTGAAGATGCCATTCAGGAGCCGGGATTTCGGTGTCGTAATGGGGCCAACCTACTTTTGATACCTTCCACCGCCACTATTCTGAATCCATGTGAAGGGTAGTGCTCCAACATCGTCGACAATTTTGATAAAGAAAACGAAGCCAACCTCTTTTAAATGTAATGCACCAAAAGTACAGCGCCGATGAGAGATTGGGCAGGTGGGAGCTGGTGCACAAGGCATTTTTCGTTATTATCTATTTGCTTCCTCTCGCCTTATAGGAAAATTGGTTGTTACAGACGTCCCCCACAGACAATCTGATGTACTTTCACATGGTGGAAGGGCTTTTGTTCACAATATGCACATTTTTTCTAGTTGTAGAGTGTGGGAGAGCTGATCTACAGCACGTTCTGGTAAAAATACTGGTGGCCATAAAATCAAGCCTGGCTGTTTACATTTTGTTGAAAATTTTGACTAACGTGGTATAGAGTTGTCAACTTCGAAAAATCCATAGTTTTCTAGACATGAGCGAAAAACTGAAAGAAGTGCGAAAATACTGAGGTTTTTTGCATTTTTTTGTTGTTGCGAAACCGACCTCCTACAGGCCAGCAAACATGAAATTAGGACTCAGCACCCCAAAAAACTTATATAACCATTGAAGAATAAAAATTCTGCAATTTTGTTACGGAAAAGCCACCATCTGATTGGGCCAGCACCCACAACTGTCTTGCACTTAACCTCATCCCAAAAGTTGAAAGATTTTTTAACCAAATTCTTTTCATTGTCTAACCCGTTTTATACACAGATTAATTTATTTGTGAGCAGAAAAAACTGTTAATATTTAGCAATATACAGGGTGTCCCAGCTATCTTGTCCACCCAAAATATCTCTGGAACAATAGCAGCTATTGGAAAACGATTTTCACCGGTATCAATGTAGGGCTGGGGCCCATGAATGTACATATTTGGAAACATTCTAAAATGAAAGCATATGAGTTTTTTAACACAAACTTATGTTTTTTTAAATGGACCTCCAAAATTTTATTTCAGGAATCCATAGCATGACAAAGCAAATACACAATGGCGTTAATTGCATCGCAATATTCCCATTACATCCCGAGATATTAAGACGCGAAGTTGACGCTTGAAACACCCGACATGCACTGCTAGCGCACGTCCTGAGGCTCAGGCGTGAACCCCATGCTGCCCGTAATCGCGATGTGATTGACATGCGTAAGCACACTTCCATACTTATCAAGAGGTGCGAAACGAATAATACGCATGTCAATCACATCGCGATTACGGGCAGCATGGGGTTCACTCCTGAGCCTCAGGACGTGCGCTAGCAGCGCATGTCGGGTGTATCAAGTGTCAACTTCGCGTCTTAATATCTCGGGATGTAATGGGAATATTGCGATGCAATCAACGCCATTGTGTATGTGCTTTATCATGCTATGGATTGCCGAAGAAAAAATATAGGAGGTCCATTTAAAAAAACATAAGTTTGTGTTAAAAAACTCATATGCTTTCATTTTAGAATGTTTTCAAATATGTACATTCATGGGCCCCAGCCCTACATTGATACCGGTGAAAGTCGTTTTCCAATAGCTGTTATTGTTCCAGAGATATTTTAGGTGGACAAGATACCTGGGACACCCTGTATATTCTGTTTTATGGCCCATATTATCCGATATTTTTCTTAACATCTTGAACTGTTAAGCCTTAGAAAATATTTTCATGTTGTGAGTCGTTTTGGACAGAAATTTTTTTCAGCACTTACACTAAAACAAATGTTCAAGTGAAAGTTTTATGCAGTTATACCTTATTTGAAAACAACAATAAAATATTTATATGAATAGCTTAAGGGACTCATACTAGTGGCCGGTAACCTACTTCACGAAAGGATGGTGCCAACATCGGGAGGAGAAACACGAAGAAAAGGAAAGAAACAGTGGAGAAGAGCTAGAGGTGTTTTCGCAGCTGTCAACATTACTGAATCGACCAAAAGACTCAAAAAGAAACATTATTATGTCCACAGTTTAATATCGTCTTTGGTGTTTGCTGACCAAATGCGCACCTTACTAATAGTAAGCAATCAGAGAACAGTGAGTTCCTACTGTAGGCTACATGTAACACACGTAACGCTGTTCCGGCGCAGCTCTCCCGGCCTACCTCGTCCACGCGGTGGGGCCTGCTGTTTCTCTTCAGCCCAAGTAATGTACATTCATGACTGGTTACTACGGTGCTACAGTTTATACTTGACATGGCCTAACTTTGGCATGCAATAGTTTAGTGGGACTGGCTTCTGAAGAAGGCCAAATTATTTTGGCTGAAACCTGGCTAAAGATTGGTTTCTATTTGCAACTGACGCTGACGTGTTACATGTTCAGTTATCACAGTTGCTGACAGGACTGTACTGTGTTTAGAGAAGATGCCGATTACAGTTAAATTTCGTGTACCGTTAGCGGGTTGAGCTAGTCTGAGATAAAAAGGAATGTCGTTTTGAGACTCCCTTGCCATTCGTACGTTACGTATGTGATTGCAGTCTTTATCAAAGTATTCCAGTGACAAAATCTTCTCGAGTGATCAGCCGAGTGGTGGCGTCACCTTGTCGTGACGTTTCTATGAGTTTCGTATTCATCATCTTCAGGCGAAGACACTGGGTGCGAAACTCATTGAAACGTTGCAACGACACCACTCGGCTGGTCACCCGAAAATATATTATCACTGCACGTTATATGTTAGTGTGGAAATGGTCGTCTACAACGGGCAACAGTCGTGAGTTGTAATGTGGACGCGATAACGTCGCCTGTATTCTGGAACTAGGAGCTTCATGTCGAATTCTTACACAGCACTGAAAAAGATAGAGTTACGTAAGTGATGAATTTAAGAACGCAAATGGACCGGTATGTAAATAATATTTTGAGAACAAAGAACGGTTTAATTTCTACACATGTCAAAAATCGGATTTTCTTTGACGTTTTATGGACACACTTAGCAATCCTACCCGTTGGCTATTATTCATGGTGTACTTAATTTGGTCAGTCTCATTTTGTTTGCCTGTCTGACCAACCCCTTACGACGAGTGCTTTAGTTGAGTAATTGGCTCTTCGTTGTGGCTAGTCATTTTCCACTTTTATTTATTGCAGCTACGTTAAATATAGCAATTTTGAATATACGTAGTTTGTGACGCACCACACTTGTATGAATTAGACCTGACAGTGCTCTTGTGAACAGATCGGAGCCGGCCGCTGTGGCCGAGCGGTTCTAGGCGCATCAGGCCGGAACCGCGCTGCTACTACGGTTGCAGGTTCGAATCCTGCCTCGGGCACGAATGTGTGTGATGTTCTTAGGTTAGTTAGGTTTAAGTAGTTCTAAGTCTAGGGGACTGATGACGTCCCATAGTGCTTAGAGCCATTTAAACCATTTTTAGGAGGCTGACCTAGTAATAACAAAATGGATAATTAATTTAAAATCACTTGTTTTTCTTTAAGAAATGTCCTTTTTCGAATACGCACGAAAATTGTTGTACAACCAAGTCAGAGATGTCGCATTGTATGCAAGCATACAAAAGCTTTTTTTTTTTTTTTGAAGCGAGTTAAAGTACACTCTACTAAAAAAAAAAAGAAAAAAAAGAAAGAAAGAAAGAAAAAGGCGCACAAGAAGGTATTATCCGACTGGGATGTAAACGTACATGTACAGACAAATAATTTTTTTTTTTTTTTTTTTTTTTTTTTTTGCATCAGTCTACTGACTGGTTTGATGCGGCCCGCCACGAATTCGTTTCCTGTGCTAACCTCTTCATCTCAGAGTAGCACTTGCAACCTACGTCCTCAATTATTTGCTTGACGTATTCCAATCTCTGTCTTCCTCTATAGTTTTTGCCCTCTACAGCTCCCTGTAGTACCATGGAAGTCATTCCATGTCTTAGCAGATGTCCTATCATCCTGTCCCTTCTCCTTATCAGTGTTTTCCACATATTCCTTTCCTCTCCTATTCTGCGTAGAACCTCCTCATTCCTTACCTTATCAGTCCACCTAATTTTCAACATTCGTCTATAGCACCACATCTCAAATGCTTCGATTCTCTTCTGTTCCGGTTTTCCCACAGTCCATGTTTCACTACCATACAATGCTGTACTCCAGACGTACATCCTCAGAAATTTCTTCCTCAAATTAAGGCCGGTATTTGATAGTAGTAGACTTCTCTTGGCCAGAAATGCCTTTTTTCTCATAGCGAGTCTGCTTTTGATGTCCTCCTTGCTCCGTCCGTCATTGGTTATTTTACTGCCTAGGTAGCAGAATTCCTTAACTTCATTGACTTCGTGACCATCAATCCTGATGTTAAGTTTCTCGCTGTTCTCAGTTCTACTACTCCTCATTACTTTCGTCTTTCTCCGATTTACTCTCAAACCATACTGTGTACTCATTAGACTGTTCATTCCGTTCAGCAGATCATTTAATTCTTCTTCACTTTCACTCAGGATAGCAATGTCATCAGCGAATCGTATCATTGATATCCTTTCACCTTGTATTTTAATTCCACTCCTGAACCTTTCTTTTATTTCCATTATTGCTTCCTCGATGTACAAATTGAAGAGTAGGGGCGAAAGGCTACAGCCTTGTCTTACATCCTTCTTAATATGAGCACTTCGTTCTTGATCGTCCACTCTTATTATTCCCTCTTGGTTGTTGTATATATTGTATATGACCCGTCTCTCCCTATAGCTTACCCCTACTTTTTTCAGAATCTCGAACAGCTTGCAACATTTTATATTGTCGAACGCTTTTTTCAGGTCGACAAATCCTATGAAAGGGTATTGATTTTTCTTTAGCCTTGCTTCCATTATTAGCCGTAACGTCAGAATTGCCTCTCTCGCCCCTTTACTTTTCCTAAAGCCAAACTGATCGTCACCTAGCGCATTCTGAATTATCTTTTCCATTCTTCTGTATATTATTCTTGTAAGCAGCTTTGATGCATGAGCTGTTAAGCTGATTGTGCGATAATTCTCGCACTTGTCAGCTCTTGCCGTCTTCGGGATTGCGTGGATGATGCTTTTCCGAAAGTCAGATGGTATATTGCCAGACTCATATATTCTACACACCAACGTGAATAGTCGTTTTGTTGCCACTTCCCCCAATGATTTTAGAAATTCTGATGGAATGTTATCTATCCCTACTGCCTTATTTGACCGTAAGTCCTCCAAAGCTCTTTTAAATTCCGATTCTAATACTGGATCCCGTATCTCTTCTGAATCGACTCCTGTTTCTTCTTCTATCACATCAGACAAATCTTCACCCTCATAGAGGCTTTCAATGTATTCTTTCCACCTATCTGCTCTCTCCTCTGCATTTAACAGTGGAATTCCCGTTGCACTCTTAATGTTACCACCGTTGCTTTTAATGTCAACAAAGGTTGTTTTGACTTTCCTGTATGCTGAGTCTGTCGTGCCGACAATCATATCTGTTTCGACGTCTCCACATTTTTCCTGCAGCCATTTCGTCTTTGCTTCCCTGCACTTCCTATTTATTTCATTCCTCAGCGACTTGTATTTCTGTATTCCTGATTTTCCCGGAACATGTTTGTACTTCCTCCTTTCATAAATCAACTGAAGTATTTCTTCTGTTACCCATGGTTTCTTCGCAGCTACCTTCTTTGTACCTATGTTTTCCTTCCCAACTTCTGTGATGGCCCTTTTTAGAGATGTCCATTCCTCTTCAACTGTACTGCCTACTGCGCTACTCCTTATTGCTGTATCAATAGCGTTAGAGAACTTCAAACGTATCTCGTCATTCCTTAGTACTTCCGTATCCCACTTCTTTGCGTATTGATTCTTCCTAATGTCTTGAACTTCAGCCTACTCTTCATCACTACTATATTGCGATCTGAGTCTATATCTGCTCCTGGGTACGCCTTACAATCCAGTATCTGATTTCAGAATCTCTGTCTGACCATGATGTAATCTAATTGAAATCTTCCCGTATCTCCCGGCCTTTTCCAAGTATACCTCCTCCTCTTGTGATTCTTGAACAGGGTATTCGCTATTACTAGCTGAAACTTGTTACAGAACTCAATTAGTCTTTCTCCTCTTTCATTCCTTGTCCCAAGCCCATATTCTCCTGTAACCTTTTCTTCTACTCCTTCCCCTACAACTGCATTCCAGTCGCCCATGACTATTAGATTTTCGTCCCCCTTTACATACTGCATTACCCTTTCAATATCCTCATACACTTTCTCTATCTGTTCATCTTCAGCTTGCGACGTCGGCATGTATACCTGAACTATCGTTGTCGGTGTTGGTCTGCTGTCGATTCTGATTAGAACAACCCGGTCACTGAACTCTTCACAGTAACACACCCTCTGCCCTACCTTCCTATTCATAACGAATCCTACACCTGTTATACCATTTTCTGCTGCTGTTGATATTACCCGATACTCATCTGACCAGAAATCTTTGTCTTCCTTCCACTTCACTTCACTGACCCCTACTATATCTAGATTGAGCCTTTGCATTTCCCTTTTCAGATTTTCTAGTTTTCCTACCACGTTCAAGCTTCTGACATTCCACGCCCCGACTCGTAGAACGTTATGCTTTCGTAGATTATTCAATCTTTTTCTCATGGTAACCTCCCCCTTGGCAGTCCCCTCCCGGAGATCCGAATGGGGGACTATTCCGGAATCGTTTGCCAATGGAGAGATCATCATGACACTTCTTCAATTACAGGCCACATGTCCTGTGGATACACGTTACGTGTCTTTAGTGCAGTGGTTTCCATTGCCTTCTGCATCCTCAGGTCGTTGATCATTGCCGATTCTTCCGCCTTTAGGGGCAATTTCCCACCCCTAGGACAAGAGAGTGCCCTGAACCTCTATCCGCTCCTCCGCCCTCTTTGACAAGGCCGTTGGCAGAATGAGACTGACTTCTTATGCCGGAAGTCTTCGGACAATGCTGATTATTTATCAAAGTTTAGGCAGTGGCGGGGATCGAATCCGGGACCGAAGACGTTTTGATTATGAATCAAAGACGCTACCCCTAGACCAAATGATTATAATTTATGAGAAACCAGATGACTAATTCAAGAGAAAGAGCTTCGTAAACTGAACAGGTCAATAACGCGTTTATCCGCCCCTGGCCCTTATGCAAGCTGTTATTTGGCTTGGCATTGATTGATAGAGTTCTTAGATGTCCACGTCAGCGATATAGTGCCAAATTCTGTCCAATTGGCGCGTCAGGTTGTCAAAATGTCGAGATGGTTGGAAGGCCCTGCCCATAATACTCCAAATGTTCTCTATTGGGGAGAGATTCGGCGACCTTGCTGGCCAAGGTAGGGTTGGGCAAGCACGAAGACAAGCAGTAGAAACTCTCGCCGCGTGCAGGCGGGTATTATCTTGTTGAAACGTAAGCCCAGGGTGGCTTGCCATTAAGGGCAACAAAAAGGGGCACAGAATTACCATGAAAAGAAGTGGCACCCCAGTCCATCACTCCATGTTGTCGGGCCGTATAGCGGGCGACAGTCAGGTTGGCATCCCATTGCTATCAGGGGCATCTCCAGACAGACCTCGCTGGTCATCAGGACTCAGTTCGAAGTGGGACTTCCCACTAAAATCACGCCACTGAAGACAGTTCTACTCCAGTCATCCTGTGCTTATATTTTAGCAAGATAATGCCTGCCCCCACTTGGCGAGAGTTTGTTCTGCTTGTCTTTATGCTTTCCTGAGTTCGCCACCAAAATCGCAGGATCTCTTCCCAACTTAGAACATTTGGACCAAATGTGTAGGGCCCTCCAACCAGCTCTGGATTCCGACGAGCTAACGCGCCAAATGAACAGAAGTCGGAACGATATCCCTCAGGAAGACATCCGACAAATATCAGTAAATACCAATCTCAATAACTGCTTGCGTAAGGGCCAGAAATAGACCATAGCGATACTGACCTGCTCAATTTGTGGGTTTCTCTTGAATAGATCATCAAATTTTTCTGAAACTGTAATCATTTATCTGTACATGTACATCACATCTACCGACTTCCGTCCCATTGGGATAATTCCTATGCGGTGGGCCTTTTCTTGTCTTAGAGTTTACATTGTCAGTCAACGCGTCCTTTTTGTCAGGAAAAATTTCGGTATTTCATGCTGAAACAACTGAAGCGCGCTCTTTGAGATTTTCCTTTAGTTTCAAAAGGCGGATCTGAAAACATCGACTGATAAATATCGATGTTTTTGTTTCCATACCCATACCTGGTCCAAGTTAACAAGCGACGCGACAGTGATGAACCATCAATTTACTTTCATCATCTACGAATATATTTTTGAGCAATATTGTTACGCTTTTCCCACATGCACGTCCCCTTGTTTGTTATCAGCATTAAAAACTGTTGTGTCATAAACGGACGTCGAATCCTAACATCAAGAAATGTTTAAAACCTTAAAAATGACACATCCTCGAAAAATAAAATAAAACGCGGTACATATACTGTATGACGAAAAAACAAAATTAAATTTACATTCCTGTATCCAGAATACCCGGAATTTTAGTACTTGTGAACAATGCGTACCTCTTAATGAAATAAAGATTACAGGTCAACAAACTCCGGGTATTGCCAATATGCCGTAGCAAAATTAAATGAAGCTGCTGGTCGATTTACTGGCGAAACTAACAAATGTGCAGGTGGTCTCATTAATAAGGGTATCAGTGGTGAGAAATGTTGCCTTCCTTGTGAACGAAGTTACCCTGTCCGTTTCCACATCACTAGATGTACACATGTCTGTAAGCCTCAAATGGTTATTGGTGTAAAGAAATCACAGTTGCCAAAAGCTTACTTCTTCGAAATGAAGGTGATGGATAGGAACTGTCGGGCGCAAATTTAAAGTAGCATATTGTGTTATATTTATTTTCATTTGCTGAAGGGCTGTTCATTTGTACTGTGTAGCTACTGATTAGTACCTTGTGCGTAGAAGTAAGAAGACTTCGTCGTTGGAACTACTGACAACCTATGCGGATTAACAATGGGTGGTACTTATTTCATTCAATTAATTTCGTAATTACTACCGTAAATAGGCACCACATTTTAGCATGGACATCTATATGGTCTACTGTGACATAATTCAGCTGATCGGTATGGCTACAAATAGTTGCACATCTCGGCACGAATGACGCCTGCCGTTTGGAGTTTGAGACCATCCTCTGTTCCTTTCGGCAGAAGGCTGATTTGGTGTAGGCAACTAACAATGCTCGCGGGGTGCAGGCTAAGCTATTTGTAACATCGTACCCAGGGTCGATAGTGCTCCTTTGGTTTGGTACAGTGCTGAAGGACTAAATGAGAGGTTCAGACGACTCCGAGACTGTACCAGTTGCGACTTTATCGACCTCCGCTATCAGGTGCAAATTTGTACGTTGCCGTTAACAGATCAGGCGTGCGCCACACGCAGGAAGCGGCTACTAGGGTAGCAGAGTACGTGTGGGGTGAGCATGGAGCCTTTTTAGGTTGGAGGGATGCCCCCTTGGAATCAGAGACTAATTTCCCGCCGTATTCTCTGGGGATACTCGTCCTCGCAGATCGGATAGAGAAAAGATCATTAAACTGCAGGAGCTTCCAAGGAAAGGCTTCAGAATTAATATCGCGCATTGAAAGTTATAATGAAGAAATGGTGTTAGGAACATTAAGTTTATTGAAACCGGAAGTGAATAGCAACGATTCTGAGCTCAGATTGGAGTATTTATAGCAACGATGGGTTAGTTACCAACGATAGCGATGTATTGATTGCAGTAAAGAATTGGATAATATCTAGCGAGGTTATCACCGATTCCAAATGTGAATTAATCTGAGTGAAGTTAAGCATCAAAGATCGGTCAAAAATAGTAATCGGATGTCTTTATAGACCGTCTGCGTCAAAGACTGTAGTGGTAGAGCGCTTCAGAGCGAAGTCGCAGAATATTGTTAGTAACTTTCCCCTGTAATAGGGGGCAACTTCAACTTGTCAGATACGAATTTGGAGAGTCGTGCTACCTAAACTGGTGCTAGAGACAGGAATTCGTGTGGCATCATTTTGAATGTCATGTCCGAAAATTACTCCGTGTAGGTAATTAGAGAACCAACACGAGAAGGAAAAGTCTTTGACTTTCTAGCTACAAAGAGACGTACTCACCGAATCAGTTAACGTAGAGGCCGATATCAGTGATCATAAGGTTTTTATAGCAACTGCGACTACGCGTATCACAAGGAATGTCAAGAAAGGTAGAAAAATATTTTTGCTCCGAAGGACTGAATTGCAGAGCATCTCATTTGTCAACAACAAATACTCATTGCTAAAGACGAGGACGTGGAACACAAACGGAAAAAAAATTCAAAAGCACCGTTCAATATACCTTAGCTCCCGAGCAAGGTCTTAAGGGATGGGAAAGACACTCAGTGGTTTAACAGCTGTGTTAAAAACTGCTATGTAAACAAAGAGAGCATCACACAAACAGGAGAAGTCAAAACGTAGCAGACAAACGAAAGGTGAACGATGGGAAAATGAACGTAAGGAGATCAATGAGAGAAGTGTTCAATGACTTTGAAAGTAAAAGTTTGTCAACCGATCTCACTGAAAACCCGAAGAGCTTTTCGTGTTACGTAAAATCAGCAAGTCGGTCGAAATCATCTATTCAGTCGCTCAGTGACCATACAGGCACCGACACGGAAGATAACAGAGAAATGGCCGATAACCTAAATTCTATCTTCGTAATTTCTTCACCGCGGAAAGTCGTAATAATGTTCCTACTTCCGATCACCGCACGAACATCCAAATGGCAGATATTGAGATAACCGATAACGGAACAGAAATGCAACTACAATCGCTTAATGGTGGAAAGGTATCAGGACCAGATGAGATGCCTATAAGACTCTAGAAAGGTAATGCGCAAGAGCTTTCTCCCCTTCTAGCAGCAGTTTATCGTAGTTTGTTGGACCAACGAAGGGTACGTAGGGATTAGAAAAAACGGCTGGTCTTTCTCCTTTTGAACAAGGGTCGTAGGACAGATGCACATAATTATATGTCTGTATCGCTGAAGTCAGTCTGTTGTAATATTACGGAACATGTTTCATGCTCATTATGATGTTTTTGGTGGACGAAAATCTCCTAAATGAAAATCGACAGGCATTCCGCTAACAGAGATCTTGCGAAACTCAGCTCACTCTGTTGTCTACGTCTACATCTACATCCATACTCCGCAAGCCACCTAACGGTGTGTGGCGGAGGGTACCTTGAGTACCCCTATCGGTTCTCCCTTCTATTCCAGTCTCGTATTGTTCGTGGAAAGAAGGATTGTCGGTATGCCTCTGTGTGGGCTCTCGTCTCTCTGATTTTATCCTCATGGTCTCTTCGCGAGATATACGTAGGAGGGAGCAATATACTGCTTGACTCCTCAGTGAAGGTATGTCCTCGAAACTTCAACAAAAGCCCGTACCGAGCTACTGAGCGTCTCTCCTGCACAGTCTTCCACTGGAGTTTATCTATCATCTCCATAACGCTTTCGCGGTTACTGAATGATCGTTTAACGAAGCGCGCTGCTCTCCGTTGGATCTTCTCTATCTCTTCTATCAACCCTATCTGGTACGGATCCCACACTGCTGAGCAGTATTCAAGCAGTGGGCGAACAAGCGTACTGCAACCTACTTCCTTTGTTTTCGGATTGCATTTCCTTAGGATTCTTCCAATGAATCTCAGTCTGGCGTCTGCTTTACTGACGATCAACTTTATATGATCATTCCATTTTAAATCACTCCCAATGCGTACTCCCAGATAATTTATGGAATTAACACGAAAGTTGCAGATAACTACGCCCAGGTTGCTGCTGTGTTCCTCGACTTCAGGAAGTTATTTTACGCCGTACCCGACTGCTGTCTAGTGAAAAAAAAAATAATAAATACAAGCTTATCGAGTATAGGGCCACATTTGTGACTGGCTTCAGGACTTCCTTTGCAGACAGAACTCAGCATGTCGCTCTTGAAGGAACAAAATCTACAAAGCACTCCGTCTTCAGGCCACAAGTGGCCCATCGGGACCATCCGACGGCCGTGTCATCCTCAGCTGAGGATGCAGATAGGAGGTGCGTCTGGTCAGCACACCGCTCTCCCAGTCGTTACAATGGTTTTCTGTGACCGGAGCCGCTACTATTCGGTCGAGCAGCTCCTCCATTGGCATCACGAGGCTGAGTGCACCCCGAAAAACGGCAACAGTGCATGGCGGCCTGGATGGTCACCCACCCAAGTGCCGGCCACACCCGAAAGCGCTTAACTTCGGTGATCTAACGGGAACCGGTGTATCAACTGCGGCAAGGCCGTTGCCCAACAAAATCTACAGTTGTAATGGTAATTTTCGGAGTATCCCAAGGAAGCCTGGTAAGACTTACTGTTTACAATGTATATAAATGATCTAGTAGAAAGCGGCGGAAGAATTTTGCGACTGTTCGCAGATGATGCGATTGTCTATAAGAAAGTATCCGCGCGAGAAGACAGTATCAAATAGTTCAAATGGCTCTAAGCACTATGGGACTTAACATCTGAGGTCGTCAGCCCCCTAGACTCAGAACTACGAAAACCTAATTAACCTAAGGACATCACACACATCCACGCAAGAGGCAGGATTAGAACCTACGACCGTAGCAGCCGCGTGGTTCCGGACTGAAGCGCCTAGAATCGCTTGGTCACAGCGGCCGGTAAGACAGTATCGATTTGCAAAATAACCTACAGAAGACTGAAGAATGGTGCAGTCTCTGGCAGTTGAGCTTGAACGTAAATAAATATAATATATTGCGTATAGGAAAAGAAATCCACTACTGTACGACTACACTATTGACGGCAAATTGCTGGAAACAGCATATGCCTAACATATCTAGGAGTAAGTATCCAGTGACTTTAAATGGGGTTACCTCATAAAACAAACAGTGGGAGAAGTAGATGCCAGACAGATTCATAGGATGATTCTTCAGGAAGAGTAACTCATCCACGAAAGAAGTGATTGATAAGACGCTTGTTCGATCCTTCCCTATCTGGGACCCTTTTATTGAGCATTGTTGAAAAATCTGGGACCCATACCAGGTAGCGCAGGTAAAAGAGAGTGAGGGAGCGAGAGAGAGAGAGCGACGCGTTTCGTCACGGGATCGTTTGGTTGGCGTGAAACGTTTACAGATATGCTCAACAAAGGCAGGCGTTACAATACAACAGAGGCGCTGTGTGTCAATGAGAGGTTTCCTATTGAAATTTCGAGAGAGTACTTTCCACATACATCTAGCGAAATGATCACGATGAAAAAATAAATTGAGAAATTCGAATACAGAGACTTGCCAATAATAATTCTCACGCGCCATTCGCGCAAGTGGAACGGGGAAGGGGGAAGATCAGCTACTGGTAGCAGAGGTACCCTTCATCACACACCGTTAGGTGGCTTGCGAAGTATCGATGTAGATGCAGAAGTGTTGTCAGCAATAAATGAAGTTGTCTCTCAGTTGTTCCATAGTCGACAATAAGTTTAAGTGAGCGGTGATGCATGGATACGGTTTACTTAGAATTTTGCGCATTGTGAGGTTTAAAATCATAGTGAATAGTGTGGCGTGCACAGTATTCGTGGCTTGATTATGTGTTGTGATATTTCAGCAAGATCACCAATAAAACCAGATACCTTATTGTCAACGTAACAAGTCGTTTGATCTCAACATTGCTTTTCCCAGCTAATAATCGTCACTTGGCTAAAGAAATCTCCACCTGAGATTTGAGTAGCAATGTCGTCTGTAAAGTAGTGTAAATGGCACTAAATTGCAGATCGTTTATCAAATTTATACTACTGTTATATGAGGTGGAAGCACTTCTCTTTAGCAAAATGAACAGTTTGTCACGGAATACTACACGCATACAACACAGACGTGTTTTTCCTGTTAAAATATTTAATAAAAGTAGTGCGAAATAATCAGGCTTCGTACATCAGCAGATAAGAATTTATATAACGTAACGTGCTGTCTGCACTGTATTTAATGATTCAATTTAAGTTGAATTTGTCTTTTCAAAGTAGTAATTATTTATAACCAACAACATTTGTGTCTGATAAAATTTCTATTGAAAACTGCCGCTGCAATATTTTACTAAGATGGCGGCTGACATGAGACAATCACTTATCGATTGTCGCGTCAGAACCTATTTTACCACAAACAAATAATATATATTAAATCATTTTGCTTTAGTCTCATTATGCATTAACATTTGAAAATATTATCAATGAAAATTGCTTATTACTTTTCTACCATTTACTAATAAACTGCGCTGTAAACGCTAACGCTAATGGCTGCGCTCATTAGTAGCTTAGCGGAATAATTAACACTTATATAGGATGGGAATTACAATGGATTAAACTCTGAAATAAATTAAAATCATTTCACATCCAAAGTAACTATTTAGCAAATATTAATTAACAACACATTACAGTTTCTTACAGACCTCAGTGCTACATCAATCGCGTCCAGTCAGTTCAATGGTTCGAAGCAGAAGCCTCATTCATCTACAATTATCACAAATAAACAAAGATGATTTGCACTGTCTATTTTCCATGAACATGGAGATATTATTGACACAGAAAATTAAATTATTACACAAATAATAATTACTTATTATTATTTTTAGTGTCGATGAAGTCCTTTTGATTGATAACACGATAATGTTCGATCAAATTCCACACACAATTCTGTCGTGAAAATTATTCTGAGTAAAATATAGTCGTGGATATTACGATAGGGAGAAAAAGCGACCGATTTTCCTAAGTTATTTATACCTCTTAACGAACAAAGACCGAAAACGGAAGTGAGAAAATCGAAAGTAGAAACTTTTATCGAATTCAAATGGTTCAAATGGCTCTGAACACTATGGGACTCAACTGCTGTGGGTATAAGTCCCCTAGAACTTAGAACTACTTAAACCTAACTAACCTAAGGACAGCACACAACACCCAGCCATCACGAGGCAGAGAAAATCCCTGACCCCGCCGGGAATCGAACCCGGGAACCCGGGCGTGGGAAGCGAGAACGCTACCACACGACCACGAGATGCGGGCTTTTATCGAATTCATGGCAACCTGACAAAAATTACAATTTCATAAGTGGAACTGATAGCATAAAAGGAATGTTTCGAACGGACTGAGTGTCATTATACCCATGGTTGTTTGTTATAAAGCAGTTACACGCGATCTTTGTTCAGTCACGTATAACACATTGCAGTCATCATGACATTCATGATTCAGTAATTTCAAAAACTTTCTTGAATCCGCAAAAATGCATATGAATTTTGAGTGGCATGAAGAAGCAATTGACGAGTCATAATATTATGACAGACAAAACTAAGAGGGCAAAACATCTCGTCAATGAAACTCTTGCACTATTAGTACATACTAATTGCGTTAACTTGAAATTAAAATGTTTTTTACCTATTATTTGGCGCATTACATATAAATTCAACGCTGTTTTTGATTACTTATAGCAGTTTAGAGTACAGTCAGATGACAAAACTTTGCGAGAAAATTTTGAGAGGGCCCTAAAAATGCGACCTATATTTATCAAAGAAACCAAAATGATTTACTTTCAGAAGAAAACTAGGCGATACAGTTTTACGGTATGCATAAATGTGTGTGAGCGAGAGCAGGATATAGTTTTCACATCAATCAATTTGAAAATCAGTGTCGAAGCTTGTGATAGTGGTCCAGAATTGCAAAATATAGGAAATATTGTCCGTACCAAATTTTTAAAGGCATCAAAACAATTGACTGAGATAATAAGGTTTTTCGAGGGGACCAATAGAAAATAAGGTAAATGGGGGAAAACTTAACATTTGGGAATGTAAAAACATGTTACCTTGTTTATAACATTGGCCGAGGAGTCGACATAGGGTCTGAGCATAGCTTGTTGGTTGCGTATACGGAAATCAAATCGAAAACAAATCAGGGTAAACACCAAGGACAGGACGCACAGTGCAGTATGAAGTTCAGCCAAAAATCCTGAAACTTGTCAGTATGCACTGAAAGGGAGCAACAGATTTGAAATACTTGACGAAACAATAGAAGAAGTCAATGAAAGTAATACAAAAGGCATAAGTTTACTCTAGACGGACTTACGAAGAATTAGAACAGGGCTACAGGGAGATACAGAAGAGATAAGAGGCTGTATTTGCGGTCAGAAAGAAAAACAACATCCGCAAGGGAAGGGGAATCAGCTGCGGACAGTAGCTCTTCACGAAATCAACAGTAACATTATCGCTCGACCACGTATATAGTGCAGGGTTGTAAAGAATATTTGGGCGACCTATTGAGCTGTTCTGGATTGAAAAACAAACTAGAGAAAACATGCCCTGCAGCAGATGAACCTCTTGCAAATGACCCAGCGTACCAAGAGATAACCAACAGTTTGAAAAGATTCAGAAACATAAAATCGGCTTGAACTGACGGAATACTAGTGGAATTGCTGACATAGGGCGATCACAGTCTTCATGAAAAATTCTTCCATCTTATTCATAAAATTTGTCGAGGTGGAAAAGTACCGGATGCATGGAAGAAATGAATCACAATGAAAGGCATAAACGAAACTGCAAGAAATGTAGAGGTATTTCTCTGCTGGACACAACACAGAAAGTATTGTCACGCACTATATTGCAAATACTCACCCATTATACCGAGGTCGCAACAGAGGACTACCCTGTTCAAGAAACTAAATGAAATCGCCATGAAAATACGTTTAAAAATTAATGGAAAAAAGACAGAATACATGAGGACACAAAGGGAAAACATGACTACAGAAGAACGTGATGACATTCACATTGGAAACTACACTTTCAAGAACACTCCAAACTTCAAATACCTTGGTATACACATAAATGAGTGCAACAGAAGACATGCCGATACGAAATTAGACTACGGAACATAAAGAAAGCTTACATTTCCCTCAGAACGTTTATATCCTGCAAACTTCGGACTAGGAAAACCAAGCTGAAAAGATACAACACAGTCATCAGACAGTCTGCAGAAACACTGTAGACGTTCCAGTCTGGTCACGGGGCACACTCCCAACGTCGAAAGAAAAACGACCTTTTCTAACAGGGCTTGTAGTAAGTGTAAGAGCACAGTGATCTTTGGCATCACAGAAATGTTTTGTAGCTGTGCTGCAGAAGTGAGAAACCCCAGTAACCAGGTAAAGGAGGGACTCATCAGTATCTTGCACAGACTCTTCTTCAGATTTTTGCACGTTATCTCTGGGAGATGTGCCAGCCCACACGCCTGTCACAATCTGCGTAATGGTGTGTAGGTCACACGGAACTCCGCCTCTTTCTGCGACGTAGAAGTGCAGCTGAGTCTTCGCTGAGAGCTTCAAAAATGTTACTACTTCCAGGAGTGAGGCACACTTTACACGACGTGTGTGAAGACCACATCTGATGGCTGCTGTGAGGAGAACAGGTGTTATAATCCTCTTCAACGCTATACGCTAGCAATTTACTGAAGGGGCGCGAACACGAACGTACGTTTTCGTGCTTTCCCACGACACGGTCAGTAGTCGCCACACACTCATTTGCTGACGGCGTGCAGGGAAAACGTGAATTCCAAATCGCCGCTGTCGGCCGCATACCCGACTATACGTTTAGCGTTCCGTCTCGTTTTGTCAGCACTAATTCACTTTCCTATATAGAGGAAAAAAATCAGTTCTGCGAACCAAGCCGCAAGCTGTGGCTGAAACGTTGTCCTACACATTATTTTATATAAATACATATTTTTCTGCGATATATAAGGAGCTGACAAGGAGAAACTTTTTCAGTTTGCTTTCCAGATTAGCTCTGCTATCTATCAGGCACTTAACATCATTGCGTTATTGATTAATTCTGATAGCAGCACTGACCTCTTTTTGTGCTAAAGACAACCTTAATGTAGAATAATAAATGTCATTTTTTCTTCTGGTATTGTAATTATGCACATCATCGTTCCGTTTGAAACAGTGGGTTATTTACAACAGACTTAATGAGAGAATAAATATATTGTGAGGCGGTAGTCGAAATAGCTAACTCCTTAAACAGCTGTCTACAAAATCATACGCGAAAACCCACTCATCGAAACCTCACTTTCAGTTGACCTAGAATCATTAAATTTGGCAAGAAACAACGTTTCACATCACAAGTAAAGGAAAAAAACTTCTAAAATTATTAATTTATGAGTATATCACATGAAAAAACTATTTTTAATCTTATTTTTCAATTAGTTTGTCCGTCTGTTAAGGTCCCTTTTTCTCTGCAGCAGGCTGGTGAATCACGTTCAGTGTTACATTTTGTGTCACATACTGTTACCTATAACTCCTTGCCGGTGTAAAAAATGCAAACTTCCAAGTGAATGTAATCAAAAGATTTAGTTATTTATGTCACATATTTTTAACACTCGCAAGCTCTCTCATCTAAACCTGTAGGGCCGTTGAACCATAATTATGAAATTCGGCAAGACTAAAGTTTTCACAGTGCATCTGAAGTAAAGAAATCTGAAACTTGTTAATTTGTAATTATATTAAATTAATATGTCTTTTTTTCGTCTGAACATACACAAAATTCACCATCCGTCAATAATATAAAAGACGAGCATGACCGGAAGTAAACATGAAATGTAAGTCGTAGTCATGTTTTAGTAACTAAATACAAAACGTTTTATTAAATCTCTCTGTCTCTCTTTCACTCTCACTCTCACTCTCACTAAGTTCCCTGCTTGCTTCTTTTTGTACGTCTGGGTTAGCCTGAGGAACTACTGTAGAGATTTTAATACGGTCTGTGACCAATGTCTTGCCCTTATCGATGTCGATAACAGGCAAAAAATCATTGAGATTCTCGATACTCGGGATGGGTGAACTACAGTTTGTACAACAGTGTCCTCAATGCGCGAGTACTACTCACACTTAGCCAATACCCCGTTGTGTGTCTTTCTTTTTTAATTTAAATTCTCATTCATATGAATATTTGAAGTTCCAGCCATATCTTTTATTTCCTTATCATGTGTTTTATTTATCGTTGGTGTAGTAACTAGATGCAGGGAACTGAAGGCGGTGTGTGTCTTTGAAACTGAGTGTGGACCATTTGCAGAGAACTACTCAGTAACACTTTTAAGAACATTATTTATCATTTCTAATGTTGTTGTATATACGTTTGAATCGAATAAAAAACCACTGTAATCTGCAAAATGAACTAATTCTGCTTGTTATATATGAGAAGATCGTTTACTTATATGAGAAACAACAGCGAACCTAAGATAGAGCCTTAGCAAACCCATACATAATTTCTCCCCTGCCAGAATAATGAGCTCGGATTACATTAGTTGAATTACTAACGAAGTATAACTTTCCGCATCCCATTGGGTACGTACATTATCCATTGGCTGTTATACTATCAATTCCGTAAAATCTCAGTTTATATAGGAGGATATTAGGAGTTACGCTGTCGAATGCTTTACATAGATCACAGAAAATATCAAATTGTGCTATTTTGTTACATACTGAAGTGAGATAGAGATGGTCACATATACAGATGGCGGTAGTTCAAAAATGGTTCAAATGGCTCTGAGCACTATGGGACTTAACATCTGCGGTCATCAGTCCCCTAGACTTAGACCTACTTAAACCTAACTAACCTAAGGACATCACACACATCCATGGCCGAGGCAGGATTCGAACCTGCGACCGTACTCCTAATATCGTGTCGACCGTAGCAGCAGCGCGGTTCCCGCCTGAAGCGTCTAGAACCGCTCGGCCACAGCTGCTGGCGTGGCGGTAGTATGGCGTACGAAAAGTATAAAGGGGCAATGCACTGGTGGGACTGCCATTCGTACTCAGTTGATTTATGTGGAAAGGTGTTCGACGTGATTACGGTCGCACTACGGCAATTAACAAACTTTGAACGCGGAGTGGTAGTTGGGGTAAACACATGGGACACTCCACTTCGGAAATCTTTAGCAAATTCAATATTCTGAGTTTCACAGTGGCGGGAGTGTACCGAGAATATCAAATTTCAGACACGCGCAACATATTGGCCGACGTGCTTCCCTTAACGACCGAGAGCTGCAGCGTTTGCATGGAGGCGTCAGTGTTAAGAGACAAGTAACATTAGCTGGAATAGCCACAGAAATCTGTGTGGGACGTACGACGAACATATCCGTTAGGACAGTGCGGCGAAACTTGGCGTTAATGGGCTACGGCAGCAAACTACTGACGCGACTGCCTTTGCTAACAGTACGACATCGCCTGCAGCGTCTATCCTGCGCAGCGCTCGTGACCATATAGGCTGGACCCTAGACGACTGGAAAACCGTGACCTGGTCAGATGAGACCCGACTTCAGCTGGTGAGAGCTCATGGTAGAATTAGAGTGTGGCGCAGACCCTCCGAAGTCATGGATCCAAGTTGTCAACGAGGCCCTGTGCAAGCTGGTGGTGGCTCCATAATGGTGTGGGCTGTGTTGACATCGAACAGACTGGAGTCTTTGGTCCGACTGAGCCGATGATTGACTGGAAATGGTTATGTTCGACTATCTGGAGATCATTTGCAGCCTTTTTGGTTTTCAAGTTCGCAAACAACGATGGAATTTTTATGAATGAAGATGCTCTATGTTTGATCCACAATTGTTCGCTATTGGTTTGAAGAACATTCTGGACATTTTCAGAGTATGATGTGGCCATTCAGATCACCGAATATGAATCCCATAAAACATCTATGGCACATAACTGAGGGGACAGTTTGTTGCGGAAAATCCTACACCGACAGTACGATCGCAATTACGGACGGCTATAGAGGTATGGCTCAGAATTTCTGCACGGGATTTCCAACGACTTGTTGAGTCAATAACATGTCTGGTTGCAGCACTACGCCAGCAAAAGGAGATTAGACACGATATTAGGAGTTCTCATGACTTTTGTCAGCTCAGTGTATAATGCTTGTGAAATTTAGTTTGTGAACTTGTAAATATTCTGAGTTGAGCAAGTCTTTTGAAACACATACTATGATTTTGAAAGGGGACAGTAGGTACCACTTTCATTAAAACTGTGTGCAATTTGTGCCACAACTTGTCAGCAACTTGTTACTAGTAATTTTTCCTTCACGGCAACTTTACTCGCCTAGCCTCTGTGTACACATATTTATTTTTTGCTTTGCAGTTCGTCTCTACCTCGTTACCCTCCTATGTGAGTCTGTAGCTGAGGACACGATTGTTTTGAAACAGAGAGGATGGCAGCGACACTCGGTTTTAGTGCAAACTCAGCTTTGCAACTGCTTGGGTCAGGGCCAGAGAAACAGCTCAATGGTGGGGAATGGACGCATCGCCCTGGCGTAAGGTGCGGCTGTTGGTAACAGGAGCCTCCTCTTTCGCGCACCAGTCACCGGGATGCAGGGGAAACGTTAGCGGTAGCATTTTTCCTGGCACCAGTCCCGCTCATTCACCATTCTTCCACATCCGCCAATTTCACGTCCGCCGCCAAAAGATACACTCTAAGACGAAAAGAAAAACGATGCACCACAAAGAAATTACCAGAATTGAATGGAAATCGATAGATGTGATGAACATGTAGAGACAAACAAATGATTGCAATTTCAGAACAGTGGGATGATTTATTCAAGAGAAGAGGTTCACAAAGTCAGTAAGTATTGGTCCACCTCTGGCTTGGCGTTGATTAATAGAGTTAATGTCCCCAAGAGGGATATAGTGCTAAATTATGTCCAGGTGACACGTTAGATCGTCAAAACCCCAGCTGTTTGGAGGACCGTGTCCACAACGCTCCAAACATTCTCAAATGGGGAAAAAGCCGGCGGCCCTTGACGGCCAAGACAGAGTTTGGCAAGGACGAAGGCAACTAGTAGGAACGCTCACCGTGTGCGAGAAGGCACTGGAGAGAAGTTTAAGTAGACCTCATCTTTCAGATGTAGAAACACACATATCAATTTTCATTTACCTCACACAACTTCTTTTTGGTGCTGCGATTTTTAATGGACAAAGCTGGCACTCGCGGAACACACCAGAGTGGAGAGAGACAGTTTCCCTGTGGCTCACGCAAGGGATCGATGCTGGACACTTTTCGTTTAGACGTTGAAGAGGACACTTGAGGCTGAGATCTGGTGGAAAGCACATCTGTTTGTGCCAGAGTGTGACATTCGGTCGTGTCTGCGATAGATTCTGGGTGGTGAACGGCTTCTACCATATTCTAACTTTTTCCGATTACGTTATGGAATTGAGGATAGAGTTCGAGTTTTCACTCGTTATTTCGCGTGCGTTAATGTGTAAATCATCACGTTGGGCTCAGAACTGTTTTGACTTGGTGAATATTTCTTGTGTTGTGATCATGAAATAGACCTAATTTCGCATATCTTTGAAGATTATTTAGTTTGGGGATTTTGCTACCATTCACAAAACGCTCTCAATGTAACTTTATTGCACTGGACAAAGGTATTTTCGGCGACTTATTTTAAAAAATCTTTATAGGACCACTATCTGTTTATTTGAGACGTACTCTGTTGAATAAACATTATTCAACATAATTCCGTGGTCTACATCGATTACAGACTTTTGAATAGAACCCCGTCTTCAGCTTTATATTTCTGTGTATTTTATTAATTCACAATTCTAGCCAATCTATAGACTATTTGACTGCAGGATCACAGCTACAGATTATTATTTGCAGCGAGTTAGCTGCTGGGCATGAAAGCAGACGTGCGCGGCTATACACTATGACGACATCAAACTATTCGTTTTTAAACGGCGTCGTGCATAGCCCAACTACCTTATGTGCGAGCAACCACACATGCTTTCCTCGTATTGACTGCTGGTCAGTGAACAATTATTCACCAGCAGAAAACCAAGGTAACGTCGTAAGGCACAGGCATTCAAAGAAATCAGTGAAACAGAAATCGTTATCGGCTCTGAAAACTGTATGAAGCTAACGATAAGAAAGGGTAGGTTAAATTGTGTTGGCGATGGTGTGTTCCTTGCAGTTACAAGTAGTTTATTTTGTTGTGAAATTGAAGCAGGTAGTTGCCAGGTAGTGCGGATAAAGGTTATACTAGACAACCGGAATAAATTATTAATTGGTTCCTTTTACCAATACTACGACTCAAATTACACTGTTGCTGAAAGGTTTATGGAAAATATGAGTCTCATTTCGGATAGGTACCCGACTCATACAGTTATATTTGGTGGTGGCGTCAACCTACACCTCAAAATGTTAGCGAAAATGTTTGTTTGACGTTGGTTGAGGGCATAAAACATAGTCCGAAAATCTAGTAAATATTTTCTCGGAAAATTATTTTGAGCATTTAGTTCCAGAGTCCACATGAGCTGTAAATGGTTCCGATAACATACTAGACCTCCTAGTTACAAACAATCCTAAGCAAACCGATGGATACAGGGATTAGTGCCGACAAGGTCGTTGTAGGGAGTCTGAATACCGTAACATCCAAATTCAACAAAAGAAAGCAAAATATATTTTAAAAAAAAGGAGATAAATTTCGTTAGATGCCTTCCTAAGAGACAGTCTCCTTTGTTTCCAAAATAGCTATTTAGTCGTCGACCAGACGTGACTGGCATCCAAAGAAGCAGTATTGACACCAGTGAAGAGTTTTATACCAATTAAAGTAATAACACATAGAACAGATTCTCTCCCGCCCCTCCATAATACACGAAACAGGTAAGGACACTGTTGCAGAAGCAACGAAAAAAAGCATGCCAGATTCAAAACAAATCAAAACTTCCAAGACTGGCGAAATACAAAAGCTAGAGAGTTAGCATGGACTTCAAAGTGACATGCATTTAATAGTTTTCAGAAGTTCTGTCTGAAAACCCAAAAATATTCTGGTCGTATGTAAAATATACCAGCAACAAGACAGAGTCAGTGCTTTTCACTGCACGATAACAATGGTTATGTTACTGGTGATACCACTCACAATTGCGGTTTTCCGAAATTCCTTCATCACAGAATATGCAGTAAATATCTAGAATTTTAATCAAAAACAGCTGTTATCTACAGTAATTTAGAAGTAAAGACTATCGGTTTAGTAAAGCAACTTAAGACGCTTAATATGAGTAAAAGAAAGTTTCCCATTCCTGATTATATACAAAATAGGTTCCTTTCGAAGTATGCTGATGAAATATTTCGATTTTTAGCAGCCATACGTAACAGCTCGTTCGACTAAAGATTCGTACCTAAAGACTGGGAAGTTGCACAGTCACACCAATATACAAAAAAGAAAATAGAAGCAATCTTCTGAAATATAGGCTCATATCACGGACACTGATTTGCACTAAGAATTCTGCTCCTATAATTTAATTCTATATTATGCAAGATTTTGAAGGAAACTATCTATTGACACATAACCAAAACGGATTCAGAAAAATATTTCCTCTGATACAGACCTCGCTCTTAATTCACACAAAGTTATGAGTGTTATTAACAGGAATCCTCAAGTTCACTGCATATTTTTGATTTCCAGAAGACTTTTAAAACCATTCCTCACAAGTTACTTCTAACCAAATTCTGTTCCTAAGGAGTACTCTCACGACTGTACGATTGTAATTGTGATTTCTTGTGAGAAAGGTCACAGTTTTTAGCAACTGATTGGAAGTCATCAATAGAAACCGAAGTTTTATCTGAAGGTTCTCCAAGGAAGCGTTATAGGTCCTCTGCTCTTCACGATTTAGAAGACAACCTGTGACGCCCTCTTGGATTGTTTCCAGGTGCTGCTGGTCATTTATCCTAAAGTAAGGTCATCTGAAAATAAAATCCAAATGCAAAATGGTTTATGAAAGACATCTGCATGTTGAGGAAAGTGGCGGTTAGAAGATCAAAACAAATTTCAAAATTATTTACACAAGATACCTGCATCGTGTGAGGAGTGGCTTGTTTATCCTGAACAATAAAAAGTTTTAGTTCCTCCACTTGAGTATAAAAAATAATTCCGTAAAATGTCAGTTACACGATAAATGACAAATTTAAAGTTTTACCATTCAACTAAATACCCAGAGATTAAAATTATTATAGCTTACATTGGATCCATCACACAGAAATTTTTGTATGAAAGACTAATCAACATTTCTGCAATTTGTTGACGTAAAACTTAGAAGATGCAACAAATCTACTGTAGAGATCGTCCATACTTCGCTTGTCCTCTTTTAGAGTATGGCTGCGTTGTATAGGGTCAGTACCAGAGAGCATTGATGGAAGGCATCGAAGAAGATCAAAGAAGGGTAGCTCGTTTTGTATTATCATGAAGGAGGAGGGAGAGTGTTAGGGATATGGTATGCAAGTAGAGGTAGCAGTCATTGAAACAAAGACGTTTCCATTGCTACAAGATCTCTACACCAAACTTCAGTCACCAGCCTTCTCCTAAGAATGCGAAAATATCTTGTTAACAACGTCCTTTACAGAGAGAAATAAACATGGCAATAAAAAAGGACACATCTGAGCTCGCACAGAAACATTCAAACGGTCATTTTTCCACGTGCTATTCGGGAGTGGAACGGTTGTGAAATAGTCATAGTCGTTGTATGAACCCTCTGGCAAATACTTACGGAGACATTGTACGTGAAATTCAATGAAATTTGACATTTTCTGTTTTCTACTCCATAATGTACTTTGGATTTCCCTGAATATTTTGGTATATAATACACTCCTGGAAATGGAAAAAAGAACACATTGACACCGGTGTGTCAGACCCACCATACTTGCTCCGGACACTGCGAGAGGGCTGTACAAGCAATGATCACACGCACGGCACAGCGGACACACCAGGAACCGCGGTGTTGGCCGTCGAATGGCGCTAGCTGCGCAGCATTTGTGCACCGCCGCCGTCAGTGTCAGCCAGTTTTCCGTGGCATACGGAGCTCCATTGCAGTCTTTAACACTGGTAGCATGCCGCGACAGCGTGGACGTGAACCGTATGTGCAGTTGACGGACTTTGAGCGAGGGCGTATAGTGGGCATGCGGGAGGCCGGGTGGACGTACCGCCGAATTGCTCAACACGTGGGGCGTGAGGTCTCCACAGTACATCGATGTTGTCGCCAGTGGTCGGCGGAAGGTGCACGTGCTCGTCGACCTGGGACCGGACCGCAGCGACGCACGGATGCACGCCAAGACCGTAGGATCCTACGCAGTGCCGTAGGGGACCGCACCGCCACTTCCCAGCAAATTAGGGACACTGTTGCTCCTGGGGTATCGGCGAGGACCATTCGCAACCGTCTCCATGAAGCTGGGCTACGGTCCCGCACACCGTTAGGCCGTCTTCCGCTCACGCCCCAACATCGTGCAGCCCGCCTGCAGTGGTGTCGCGACAGGCGTGAATGGAGGGACGAATGGAGACGTGTCGTCTTCAGCGATGAGAGTCGCTTCTGCCTTTGTGCCAATGATGGTCGTATGTGTGTTTGGTGCCGTGCAGGTGAGCGCCACAATCAGGACTGCATACGACCGAGGCACACAGGGCCAACACCCGGCATCATGGTGTGGGGAGCGATCTCCTACACTGGCCGTACACCACTGGTGATCGTCGAGGGGACACTGAATAGTGTACGGTACATCCAAACCGTCATCGAACCCATCGTTCTACCATTCCTAGACCGGCAAGGGAACTTGCTGTTCCAACAGGACAATGCACGTCCGCATGTATCCCATGCCACCCAACGTGCTCTAGAAGGTGTAAGTCAACTAACCTGGCCAGCAAGATCTCCGGATCTGTCCCCCATTGAGCATGTTTGGGACTGGATGAAGCGTCGTCTCACGCGGTCTGCACGTCCAGCACGAACGCTGGTCCAACTGAGGCGCCAGGTGGAAATGGCATGGCAAGCCGTTCCACAGGACTACATCCAGCATCTCTACGATCGTCTCCATGGGAGAATAGCAGCCTGCATTGCTGCGAAAGGTGGATATACACTGTACTAGTGTCGACATTGAGCATGCTCTGTTGCCTATGTCTATGTGCCTGTGGTTCTGTCAGTGTGATCATGTGATGTATCTGACCCCAGGAATGTGTCAATAAAGTTTCCCCTTCCTGGGACAATGAATTCACGGTGTTCTTATTTCAATTTCCAGGAGTGTACATTAAAATCAGACAATTGTGAGACCTTCAAATAATATTTTGAATGTTGACATTTGACTGTCAAATTTCGCGGCTACACATATACTGTCACAGTTGAGCAGTCATATCTTGGGAACTACATAGTCTAGAAGGCTGTGAATTGCTTTGTTTTGTGCCTACTGCTACGTCTCCGAAGTTGGCATTATGAATTATTTCTGATACTAGTTTTCGTTGAAAATAGTGTGATTGTCGGATCTTTTTGTAGTAAGCTAGCTTCTATTGATTTTTATATACAAATAAAATGACTAAGCGTAAAAGTAACTTCAAGAAACGCAAATTGTAACAGATATGTGAGACCTGCATTTTCTTCAGAAGTACTTGAAAACTCGTGTGCTAGCAGTGAAGGAAACCACGATAATGTTTCTGAAGTGACCATGCCCCCTAGTGGACCAAAAAGGAAAGTAACTTTAGAAATAGGTGACAGTGGTAAATATTATGGAAAATGTCATTATTGATCTACAAATCCTTGCACTAGTTCTTTTTGAAACTATATTTTTCTGTCTTTGCGGTGGTGAAGTTAAACTTTAGGAGGATATTGGAGCTAAATAAGTGTTACGTCCAAATTAATTATTAAATGTCAGAAGTGTAAAAACGAAAGAGCATTTCATACTTCATCAAAGTGTTCAGGTAATAAATTATATGAAACTAATGTGAGACTGCATTGGTAAAGGTGCAAGGGCTGGAAACGTTCTCTGCACTGTGTTGAATTTGCCAAAACCGCCTTCTAGGTATACGAAATATGTAACAGCAATTGGGGACTCTGTAAATGCTGTGGCTGAAGATTCAGTGGTTGCTGCTACATCAGAAGGTGTTGAACAAAATGAGGGTGACACAGACATCAGCATTGCTGTGGATGGATCCTGGTAAAAGGGTGGGTTTAGTTCTAAACATGGTTTTACATCTGCAATAAGTATTGACACTGGAAAAGTTTTGGATTTTGAAGTTCTCAGTAAGTACTGCCAAGGTTGTACAATGAACCATAATAACAGATTACTTCATAAGCAGCAGCGTATAAAAAATTATGATGGCACAAGTGGAGGAATGGAGGTAAAAGTAGCAGTTAACATTTTCCAGCGCTCACAGAAGGACAGAGGTGTCAGGTATGTGAATTACTTAGGTGATGGAGACGACAAGGCTTTCATTGCAGTACAAAACAGCAAGCCATATGATGTTCATATACAAAAAAAAAGGTGTGTAGATGTCGACAAAAGGATGGGAACACGTCTGCTAACATAAAAACCAAGCTGTGTAACACAAGACTGCCTGCCTGCCTGCTGGAAGACTAACGGACAAAGAAATTGACGAATTAGAGGAATATTATGGGAAGGCCATTAGAGACAACTGTGACAATTTAGAGAAGATGAAAAGAGCTGTGTGGAGCACTTTCTTTCATCGGAAATCAACCGATGAAAAGCCATGTCTTGCTTTGTGTCCACCTCCACCAAACACTTAGTGTAAATATAGGCAAGCCGAATTTTCTGGCACCCTGCATGAATTTACATAAACATTCTCTTCCTTTGGCAGTAATGGAGGCAATCAAACCTATTTACAGAGATTTGTCAAATCCTGAGCTACTAAAGAAGTGTTTACATGGGAAGACCCAGAATGTGAATGAGTCCTTCGATAATGTTGTGTGGTGCTGTGTCCCTAAAAATGTATTTGTTGGCCTTATGACTGATACCGTAATAATTTTTAATAGTGGGGACTATGAAAGACTTAAGGTTCTACATTTTTTGCAATAAATGACCCGTTTTCTAAAAAATTACTGATGGTAGAGATATGAAATTTTCGCAGCTTTCCAAGTGTGAGATTCAACACACATGGAATTAGAATGATTAAAATATCCTGAGTTGTTTTGTTTTTATGTTCATTTATTTACAAAATTCTGTCAAAAAATTGAGTGTTTGAAAAAAATAACATGCCCCACAATACAATTTTAGTAATAATTCAAGTTCAGTGTATCTAGAAATGTGCATTGAATAATTCTGGAAAATTGTAACTTGGTGTCTTAAAAAGTTTCCAGGATAATGGGTCACAAAATTCGATAATTTGACATTGGCGGCGTAGGACATACAATGTCCCTTTAAATGTGAGTGTCAGGTGCCGATGAAGTATAAGTAAATGCTGTACAAGAAGTACTTTACACACATACTGACACATGCATCGGGCATCGGAGATCTGAGCAATGACAAGAAGAGAGGCGAGCAGAATCCAAGCCAGTGGAATGAAATTACTACGAAGTGCATTGGGGAAAACGAGGAGAGATAGAGAGATGAAGATGTTAGGAACGAAATTGGAGTGGAAAAGTTTAATGAGAGAAGTGAGAAGAAAAGGTTAAAATGGTTTGGACATGAAATGAGAATGGAAGAGGGAAGAATATCAAAACGAATAATGGAGGCCAAGTTTCAGGGCAAATGGCCAAGAGGAAGACCCAGAGCAAGATGGATTATCTCAATCAAGAAAAATTTAAGATGAAGAAATTTGGACTGGAACGAAACAGTTATAGAAGAAGAATGGTGAAAAGACAGAGAAAAGTAGAGGAGTACCATTAATGTCTCAACCTGGCCTGGTGCTGGACAAAGGGGAAACGAATGCGATGAAGAAAACTCAACGTCTTAAAAGTCTGAGGATACGTTAGAGATAAAGAGCTTAGGTGAATTACTCTGTACTGAACGATGGTGATGAAGACATTGATGAGGATGATGATGATGACATTGATGAACACGACAAAGGAAATTCTTTAATTCGAATTTTAAATCAGAGCAAATTTCTATCCCGCTATTTGAAAGTAGCACAGAAAATCTGTATCAGCGGAGGGGCGGTGACTCATATCAGTTTCACGGTTAATAGCGAAATAAGACGCTTTGAAATTTTACGGTAAGTGGTGCTGGGTACACTTGGTACTAGTCTGTATCCAGTTAATGTCAAGGCCTTTTTCAACCTATGCTGAACTCATACGTCGGTCTGCGTGACTGGGCAGTAGTCGAGTAGGGTATTTCAAAATAATTTTTTTCTAATGGCGATGGGGTGGAGGGTGGGACTGGAGGGCATTTACCCTTTCCCCCAGGCTGCTTACGCCCACAGAAAAATAAATATGTGTGTAAACATATCATCGTGTACATTGTTTGTCAAATTATCGTGTTACTGCTCATACGTTTGTCCTATGGCAAATCTCTTGTTTTTCAGATTTTACAGTAAATATAGCGAAGTAAGAAGATCCGTGATCACGGAGTTTCAGGTCACAAAATATTAGATCGTAACTAAAGAAATTTAAAAAAGAAATTGTTTATGGATATTCGCGTAGTTTTGTTGCCAACAAATTCAGTCGTCTAATAGCGGTAATTGGTACTAAAATATTTGTGAGCAGTAAAGGCTGAAATATTTGATCACAAATTACGAAGGGTAATCGAGTCAAAGCTATGATTGTCATCTCGAAGAAAAACAAGCTGTGTGGATGAAACTTGGTGGTGAAGTTACTTGTCTACGCACTCAGCCTTAAATGTGACATCTTTCCCAATAACAGATGACTTAGGACATACCTTTGTTGTAAAAGTCCTTATTCTGGCTATTCGGGAAACATCCGAAAATCACCACCTTACAAGGGAACCGTCAGACCTGTTCATGACTGAGTGCGTGGCTAATGGCTTTTCATGCAACGGCCTCTAGTTTCCGAGGAACTCGATGAGTTTTATACGTTACCTCCTATGATAGCTGTATAATACGGTCGCCAATTATTCCGGCCCACACATTCCGGCTGCACTGATGCCGATGATTCACTGTCACCATACCATGGGGGTTCTGCATACTATCCCACAGAAGACTGTTATGAAAGTTGAAGATATCACTACGCGCAAAGGTGGCCTCATCTGTGAATCAGATGGATGTACAAATATCGGGTTGCCTGGTGAAGAAACAGATATGTGGAAAGTCTGTCGCTAGTAAGCCTTGCACACGCTGTAAGTGATAAGGGTAGTAACAACTGTCATGGTGAAAGTTCCACAGCCGGCCGGAGTGGCCGTGCGGTTATAGGCGCTACAGTCTGGAACCGCGTGACCGCTACGGTCGCAGGTTCGAATCCTGCCTCGGGCATGGATGTGTGTGATCTCCTTCGGTTAGTTAGGTTTAAGTAGTTCTAAGTTCTAGGGGACTGATGACCACAGTAGTTAAGTCCCATAGTGCTCAGAGCCATTTGAACCATTTTTTGAAAGTTCCACACGGTCGTCTGGCTTACTCTTTACTGGCGGACCAACTACCTGGTACTGACACGGCAGTCGCCTTCCACAGTGTTAATGACATTTTCCTCCAAGTATGGTGTCCGAACATTTCGGGTGCGTCCTTCATGACTTCCTGCTTCCTGAAACGTTCCTCTCTCAGACAAACGGCGAGAAGCTGTTGCAAACATTAAATGCTGTGTGGTTGTCGGTGGGGTAGGTTTCCTTGCTGCCTGCTGCCCGTTGCCGTTTGTCTTTCCGTAAGTTAACACCATGTCAGCAGGCTCTCGATTCAAATACGGAACCATTGTGTACAATGCTGTATTACATCGACTACAAGGTGAGTCAGAAAAAGTGAATCATTAAGTCCCATAGTGCTCAGAGCCAAAAAGTGAATCAGACTCAACATTAACAGTTACTACATCAGGAGAGGGCGCTAGGGCATGACGTATGTGAAACAGTAGCACCCGCTAGGAGGAAACCAAGCATACTGTAACTCTGGCTGCGTAATGCTGCTCGTATTAGACCGCAGTCTCTGTAACAACGTATGATTGAATAAATGGTCTCTAGCATGGAAACCATGTATTTCCGGTCAGTTTTGGAACTCTCACCAACATCAGAGATAATTAAGGCTTCGAATCACGTTTTTAAATGTTTGTATGCTGCATTATCGTTTGCTTTCACTATAAATACCAACGATCTTCCAATTGTACCTCTGATAAATATGTACGGCAGTACTTCCAAACGTGAAATGTCATTGGAATCAGAAGTAGAACTACCGAATGTAAAAGTTATTAACGAATTCTCTTGTATCTGTGGGGAAAGATACACCGGTAACTATTAAAACAAGCATGTTTGCATTATATAAAAGTCACCAAAATAATGCAGCAGCTCGCAGAGAGAAAATAGCATATCACGCTTAAGACGACATAGTACACGACAAACACAATTCATAATAGGAATCATTTCCCCAAACGTGTCGTTTATGTGACTGGTAGCAGCAAATGCTCTTGTCTAACAAAAACAAACGTATTATTCCGTGCTAGCAGACGACTAGTATCACACATCCTCACGCTGCAAAACATGGAGGTTAGGTGTTCAAGTGGTTTCAAATATGGCGCAACCTTGGCCAGGCTAAGTTTTTTATATAGGTCGTTGAGAAAATGAACTACCGCACGGTACCGCACTCTATTTACGGGCTGTTCTATTTTGTTTTGTGTTCTTTAGTGGCATGCTTCGGCACTGTGGCACGCGAATTTCAGTGGGAATGAGGACAGCAGATATGTATTTTCATGCTCAAAAGTATCCAGACGAAATAAATTGCGTTCCGCCTGTTTTGCATGCAGCCCATCTAACGTAAGTTAGCTGTAGTTGTTCTAATCTCTTTTCGGTGGAGTCGTGTGAGTATAGAACAAGGTTACCACAACAGACCTTTTAGAGAACACTCTTTTGGCAGTCAATCCAGATGTAAATTGTTACCATAATACAACAAATATTAGGAAACATTATTCGAGTTGAGACAGCCCTTAATGCTCGTCAATTCAACTTTATTACAATATCTGGCATTTCACAATTATTACTATACTCATTAGAGTCTGAGACATCTCACTCTAGCACGTAAACCATTCAGTAAACCTTAACCAACGCTAACTATTTTTATGAACAACAGATTTTTAGGAAATATGTGGCACCTCAAAGTTCAATGAGAATTCAAAGTATTTTGTTCTCTAAAAGGTTTTATGACAGTCCGAGGTGAGTAGCTTTGCATACGATGGTTACTGAACTTATGAGTTAAAAGCGCTCTACGGAAGTCTCAACATTAACTGCCTTATCACCACTAATTTCACTGCTCCCATGGTGGCAAGTGGCATTAAAGGGGTTGTGCAAATATGGAAAGAGCGCAAGAAAAGCATTCTTGAGCATAAATGCAGGTGCTGGTCATTTCTGCAGGTTGCGCTGTTGTATTTGACCACGGACGACACCAGTGCGGTGTCCTGAATATGTTGCGTCAACAGTCGGAGCTCAGTAAATTCTAAAGTGAGCAAATTGTTGATGGTTGTATCGTGAATGCTTCCGTTACGAAGGGAAGAAGTTTTAAATGTGCAGGACGAGATGTATCGAAGATTTTTACCGCATACAGAGAAAGCGGAAAAGCATCATTCACTAAGACACAAGGCTGACGAAAGCTTGTCTTCGCGACATACTGTCATAGAAGAGGATTTTGACGAAATGACGGAACGACAGCTGCGAAAGTCATTTCAGAATTCAGTGTCGCACTGGCGATCCCTGTCAGCGCCCAAACAACATGAAGGGTGTTCCATAAGCAGATTCCTGCAGGACGAGCTGGAATCCCAAAACAGCTAATCAGTAGTGCAAATGACTGTCTACAGGAATTGAGGTGCCAAAACCAAAACATCTGGACTACGGAGTAATGGAAGAATGTCGTTTGGTCGGATGAGTCTTCTTTGACACTGCATTTATCCATCCCGAGAAGACTAGAAGCTATTTTGAATGCGAACGGGATTCCTACTCCGTATCAGGCACTCTAATGTGTTGCCGAGTTTACGTCCAAGAGCAAAACCAAGCGGGGTTCGACGGATGCTGTGACCGAGCGGTTCTAGGCGCTTCAGTCCGGAACCACGCGGCTACTACGGTCGCAGGTTCGAATTCTGCCTCGGGCATGGATGTGTGTGATGTCCTTATGTTAGTTACGTTTACGTAGTTCCAAGTCTAGGGGACTGGTGACCTCAGATGTTAAGGCCCATGGCGCTTAGACCCATTTGAACCATTTTGAAGTAGGCAGAGTTCGGTGGCGATTTGCGCGGCCATTGGTGGTATTCCATGGGCCTCACGGATACTCTCCAAGGTCGCATTATTGCCAAGGATCATGTGACCATTTGGGCTGATCTGATCCATGCTGTGGCACAATGTCTGTTCTCCAGTGGCGATGCTGTGTTCCAACACGACAGGGCCCCTGTTCACACAACTCACGTTCTCCAGCACTTGTTTTGTGAGCACGAGGATGAGGCGTCGCGTCTTCTCGACCCATCAGAGTCAGCAGGTCAGAATACTGTGAAGCCTTTGTGGTCTACTGTTGACAAGTGTGCGTGATCGATAACTCATCTACATTATCGTTACCTGAACTTGACACTATTTTCCAGAAAGACTGGTATAAAATTCCTTTAAAAACCATAAAGGACCTACATTTATCCACCCCGAGAAGACTAGAAGCTATTTTGAATGCGAACGGGATTCCTACTCCGTATCAGGCACTCTAATGTGTTGTGGTTCCGTTTTTGTTTACTCCTGTTTGTGGAGTACGAAAGTCATCCATCACCCTTTTTATCTAACACTAAGTGGCACGACTTATCGAGGCATTCAAGAGCAGTTACTTGTGCACATGTTTGAACTTAAAATGTCAAGGCAAACCTTTTTTTCTGGATCTAAATTCAAAGCTAGCACCATTGTTAACTCTGCAAAGCTTTCGTGCTTGACCCAGACTCAATCACAGCAACGATCACGTTGCTGATGATGCATAAAGGGAGGTGGAATACCGAAGTTTTGAGCAGTATCAGTCAGCAAGTCTGAAGATGAAAGTAAATGACGAAAATGAACTGAACCGGGAATCCTGTCATTGCCCTGATCTCCCTTTTACTTAAGCACGAGCGACGTTTAATATACAGGGTGTTTCAAAATGAACATTCCGGTTTTAAGGCTTTGTAGCATTTATTACATTCAGCTTACATTATTATAAATAATGCATTAAATGAAAGAGCAACTCATACAGTTTTTCTTACAACTATTCAATGTGAGCATTATTCGTCACACAGCACACATCGAGCTGATGGGAGAGCTCTTCCCAAATCTTGATCGGTGTGCCCGGGGCCAGCGTTGCAACAACTGTTTCAGTCCTGTTTGTGGTATCAGGAACCCCAGCTTGTAGCGGAGGTGCATACACATGACACTTTATGAACTCCAAATGTAAAAACGCTTGACATCGGATCAGGTGACCGTGAAGGCCCTGAGAAACAAGCTCTGTCATCCCGCCCTTGCAGCCAACTTCGTTTAATCAATCGTGCAGTGTCTCATGCCAGTGAGACGGCGCACCATCTTGCTACCAAATAAAGTTCTGTGGTTCAGCTTCTTCCAGTATAAAGAAAGAGCCATTGTTCTAATGCATAAACATAAGAAGCACCAGCTACGCTTCACAGCAAAATAAAGGCTTTTAAACTTTCCGTTGGTAAATGACACGAGAAACAATTTAGGGGACTCTCGTTGCAACTGTACCATCTCGTGGCGATTTGGTGACCCCCAGATACACACATTATGTATATGTTCACATTTCCACTTAAGTGAAATGTCGAGTCATCACTGCAGAAGACACAATCTGGAAAAGCTTCATCGTCATGCACCAACATTTTGTTTGTAAAGTTCGTATGTAAGCCGTAGTCTGTAGGCGTTAGAGCTTGTAACGGGTCTACAAATAAAAATATCTGAGCTGCTCTTTCATTTGATGTACTATTTATAATTGTAAGTTGAATATAATAAATGCTATAAAGTATTAAAACCAGTATTTTCGTTTTGAAGCACCCTATAGTTCCATTTACAAGAAATAAAGTGTGCTCGTTTTTAAAACTGAAATACGACGAGGTAAAGATTTGTGACGAGGATTCGAACTCGGCACCTAATCGGAATGTTAACTAAGTAAAATCATATGTTAGATATAGAATTTTTTCACTAATTTCCAGATTTGAAATGACGATACGAACGTTTTTCTTCCTGGCCTGGATCCAACCAGACATCTACCGCCATTGTTTTCTAACCGTGAATAAACGTTAAATATCGATTGTTTGTTCACCAGTAGCGAGATGTGCGTATGCTTCTCTAGAAATAACAACGAAAAATCGTGTGCTGACTGTGAGTCTAAGCCCACACACGTCAGGAAGACATAACTTCCAAATTCTTTTTCACCAGTAGCTAGGAGTGGCGTGTTTGAACTTAATGCAAAGTTCATTGTTCGGTTGGGAGATGAAACCGGAACCTATCTTCATAGTTGACAACGAATGAAGCGACATTAGAAATGAACATTATTTTTCCACCAGTTGTTAGGAGTGTACATGCCAGAGCTTGAAATGAAATGATGAATATTTTTATGCTGGACTAGGATTCCAATCCAAATGTGCCTTTCCTGGAGACATAGAAGAGTTTTCATTCTTGCATAAAACAACGAAATGATGTATCCGTTTCTTCCGAGGAGGGGCCAAACACCGCAAAGAATAGATCAGAATTCGAATTA
Organism: Schistocerca americana; assembly: GCF_021461395.2. Lineage (NCBI taxonomy): Eukaryota > Metazoa > Arthropoda > Insecta > Orthoptera > Acrididae > Schistocerca > Schistocerca americana. The sequence goes on along the minus strand of NC_060126.1, from coordinate 197,728,494 downwards.
CAGTCCAGCACAAAAATTTTCAGCACCTCAAGTTCAAATAAAATGACAGCACTGTGTCTTTACATGACCATTAGTTAATTAAATAAAATAAAAGTAATAGTGCACGAAAGGTTATTGGTGACAGTTTGTGTGCCGCGACTTTCGTCTCTACGGCAACATCAGATGGGTCTGCCCCTGTCGGTAGCGAAGGGATACCACTCTTTAATATGGATTCTGAAGTACAGTACAACCTGACGTTCTTCACTTGGCATTACCCTAGATGAAAGAGACCTGTTTGTGCTTCTTAAAAACAAACACCTGAAGTGAGAAGCGAACCTATACGTTCTGCATATGAAACCCATCAGACCACTGGCAGGCTTATCGCTGTGTTGCCATGCAACATACGCGGCACTGTCAGAGTTCTGACTTCCAAACTCAATGGAAATGGATTCCTGCCTGTTCAGTACATTCATTTACTCGTCCAGTCGTAATTTTGTTTGACCGCATCGACATTCACTAGCTGCCTCGGTTAATTAGTGCATACTTTCGGCGTGCTTAGTATCCCAGAAACACCAAAAATTGGATGATATATTACATTGAAATAACTGCAAAACCAGTTAGAATGTCGTTTTACCTGCTGAACGGTTATTGTTAATTTCCGGTGCTAACGTTAAAAGGAAATTACAAATTAGACATGGTGAATGAAACCCTGCTCGCTATTGACACGGAAACTTTGCTAGTCTGTTGTTAGCGAGAGGTAAACAAGTTTCTTGTCCTCATAACCGCGACAGTAAGCTGTTTGGAAATTTTGGCTACTTCAAAAAATTTATTAGTTCGAGAACTGCTGCTGCAGCATATGAAATTACCAGAAGTCCGATTATTACTGCCATTATTATTATTATTTTCTTCGTTCAGCTGATGTTTCAGGCGTGTTTGCAAGAAGCAATCGTGATTTGGGTCAGTTCCTTCCATATATAGCGAATACTCTTCAGGTTAATATCGGACATCTACAATTATTGGTTGGTTGCATTAAAATTAAATTATGCTGGGAATTGGTAGAAAGTACGCCGCTTGACATTTTGTTTTAGTATATAAGCTTACTCCTGCTTTATTGCCTTCATCAGAACATTTCATGACGTTGTAGATGGACATATATCAGAGTAAACTAATTATTGCTGTCTATAGATGTTCGATGCAGTATTTATTTATTTCCGGCGACGTTTGGAAGTTGTTTAAGAATTAGCTGTTGCACGTATATTTTAATACACTTTTTGTTATTTAATAGTCGTAAAAATTCAAGTTTAGCAGTCTAACCGTCACCACCCTCTCATAACCCAGTCGATTCATTAATTTTAAAGTAATTTTAAATCTGGGCGGCTGGTCACAATTTCATAGCACTTGTCACGCTAAGATATGCCACACTGCAGAGAGAGGTAGCAACGCTGGAATTAAAACACTTTCCATAGTATCGTCTGCTATCGTTCTTCGTTGTTGCCGAAAACTGTAGGCTCGTAATCCATCTCCAAGCTAGATTTTGAAAAGCAAATTCTTATATTGGTGTATGGGATACTCAGGTCCAGTTTCTTAAATTATATGACCACTGGTTGTGTTTCTACTACTGAATAGATATATTTTTTCGTTATTTCACTTCACAATACAATGCTAACCCAGCACTTACATAACTCATACTCTGGACTCGCACAGAACAAGAACAACGATTTAACTCAACGATTTAACTATAATAGTATGTTGCAAATAAAATACGATGGTATACTGATGTAGTCAGGCAGACTAATCGTTGGAACATACATTACAAAAACAAAGTACAAATAATTATTTATTACAGTCTGTCTTTTTAAGAAGCCCATAATGTTGACATTTATATGTTTTCGTATACCTATTTGGTAGCGGATTTCTGGGATTTTAACTTGTGAATCAGTCATTTCGTATTATTCAAGATCCGTTAGTGCGTTTTATTTCACCATAACGAGTTTTATTACAACAGTTAATTGTTTACTCAAAGATACATATCAAACAACTGGCTGTAAAACTTGAATTTCTACGAATATTAAATAATAAACAACCTATTGTAATAAATGTGCAACAGCATATTATTGAACAACTTTAAAACGTCACAGAAAAAATGATTAAATATTGCATTCAACAACTACAGACAGCAATAATTAGTTTACTCAAAGTTGACATATGTCCATCTACACCAAGGCGCCAAAGAAACTGATTTAGGCATGCGCACTCAAATACAGAGGTATGTAAACAAGCAGAGTATGTCGTTGCGGTCGGCAACGCCTATGTAAGAGAGCAAGCGTATGGCGCAGTTATCAGATCGGTTACTGCTGCTACAATCGCAGGTTATCAAGATTTGAGTGAAATTGAACTTTATGTTATAGTCCGCACACGAGCGATGGGACACAGTATCTCCGAGGTAGCGATGATGTGGGAATTTTCGAGTACGACAATTTCACGAGTGTACCGTGATTATCAGGAATCCGGTAAAACATAAAATCTCCGACATCGCTAGGGCCAAAAAAAGATCCTGCGACAACGGGATCAACGGCGACTGAACAGAATCGCTCAACTTGACAGAAGTGCGACACTTCCGCAAATTGCTGTAGATTTCAATGCTGGGCCATCAACAAGTGTCAACGAAACATAATCGATATGGCCTTTCGGAACCGACGGTCCACTCGTTTACCCTTGCTGAGCGCACGACACGAAGCTTTACGCCTCACCTGGGCCCGTCAACACCGACATTGGACTGTTTATGACTGTTGATACCTGGTCGGACGAGTCTCGTTTCAAATTGTATGCAGCAGTTGGACGTGTACGGGTATGGAGACAACCTCATGAATCCAGGCACTCTGCATGTTAGAACGGGACTGTTCAAGGTGGTGGAAGCTCTGTAATGGTATGGGGCGTGTGCAGCTGGAGTGATATGGACTCCTGATACGTCTAGATACGACTCTGACAGGTGACACGTACGCAGGCATCCTGTCTGATCACATTCATCCATTCATGTCCATTGTACATTCCGACGGACTTGGGAAATTCCCGCAGGACAGTGCGACCTATACATGTCCAGAATTGCTACAGACCGGGTCCACGAACACTCTTCTGAGTTTCAACACTTCCGCTGGCCATCAAACTCCCCATACATGAACATTATTGAGCATATCTGGAATGCCTTGCAACTTGCTGTTCAGAAGAAATCTCTACCCTCTAGTACTCTTACGGATTTATGGGTAGACCTGCAGGATTCATAGTGTGAGTTCCCTCCAGCACTACTTCAGATATTAGCCGAGTCCACGCCACGTCGTTTTGCGGCCTGCGTGCTCGCGGGGGCCCGACACGATTTTAGGCAGGTATACCAGTTTCTTTGGCTCTTCAGTCTGTAAGCTATTACAAAGACACATAAAAAATTTAGCTCAGATCGTCACAGACAAGAGAAGAAGGCATAGTTTACTGAAAAAAGCTTCGCTCTCGCTTATTCTAAATCACTTGAAATAACAAAGTCTGCTATTTGTTTCAGCCACAGACTATTTGTTTGATATTGTTGATCTGAGTATGCAGTTCATACAGTCGTTTCCACACAGTATTTCGTTTCTATACGTTTCATTACACTTGTTAGTAAACAACTTAAAACATTTGTTCAATTACAAGGCGCATATTCGCCGGTGATAAAATACTTTCAAATGATTCACACACACAAGAAAGAAATGATATTCCTTAAGTAACGCTGCCAAGTAATTTAAGCAAGAAAGCAGTGCAAAAGATCAGCTGTTTTTAGCTGCAATAAACTCCAGTTATTGTATTGTAGAGCAAATTCATATTTTCACGAAGTTGATTTAAAGGTAGTATCCGCTTCATCAGTGTAAAAAAAAAAAATATACACAGTTGTATCCAACACAGCGACTTAAACTTTTTTTTTCGGGCCTTCTGCCTCTCCTCTATCCCGTCCTTCCACTCGCCATGAGTGCCTTCTCATCCTGGCTTCGATACCGTTTCCTTAATGTGTCGTATTATTGGCAGAACGATAAATAAAAAGTATCTGTCTTCGTTTTTTGGTCTTGTCTAGATGGCAGTCGCAGCACAGTGACGGCTTTAAAATTCGTCTTCGTGGAGACTGGTGTACCCCTTCATTGCGCGGTTATTCATGATTCGTCCGGCGCGTCGGTTTCCCGAGGTTCCTTTGCTAAAATTAGCTTCTCCTAACTCTGAACACGCTACTTGGCGAAAACTACACACCACTATCCGTTCTGCTCCACATGACGATGAACGTGTCGTAGAACAGTACAAATTACATTAATCGCTTCTTCTGTTAGAAGGAAATGTTGACAGAGTTAAAAATAATAAAAAAAGATAGACGACTTCTCCTGTCGCGACGACAAAGTTTTCCTATACGAAAGCTTCCAAACAAAATTAAAGAACTTCTGATCTGAGTATCGCACGGGAAATGTCTCTTCGCTTTCCTAAAGCCATAAAAAAACGACGTATGGGAAAGAATAAATCAACAAAGGGTAACTATTAAGGTGTTTCGATTCAAAATGGTCAGCCGGTGTGGCCGTGCGGTTCTAGGCGCTTCAGTCTGGAACCGCATGACCGCTACGGTCGCAGGTTCGGATCCTGCCTCGGGCATGGATGTGTGTGATGTCCTTAGGTTAGTTAGGTTTAATTAGTTCTAAGTTCTAGGCGACTGATGACCTCAGAAGTTAAGTCGCATAGTGCTCAGAGCCATTTGAACCATTTGAATCAAAATGGTCACTAAGTTTCACGTATTTTTAAAGTTTGGCAAAGTTTTTCTTATATTGTTTTATCTTCATTAGGTTGTGGTGTTGAAGGACGAGCTGTAGCCGGAAATCTACTTTGCTTTTTTTTTTCAGTCAAGAGGTAATGTACTGTCTGGCTTTTTAGCCAGATTGCAGCATATCTTTTGTACACTGATCAGCAAGAACATTACGACTGCCAACCTACTACCGATATAACCCCGTACAGTGTAGTGTAACGACGTATAGATTTGTTTAAATGATTTTCATTTGACATATGACCATGTGCAGACTTCGTCACCTACGTCAGTTACAACACACTTCAAAATTATTTAAACTCTTTCTAAAATTTGTCTCTGAATGGTTCTTGAACGAAACTGTAATTAAAACATCATCATTTGATTCGTATGCGCAGAATTACGTCACTCAGTCCTATTGGTTTGCGATAACTTTTTCTCAATTTAGATGTCGTTTTGTTTCTTCTCAGAAGTTATATTAACGCAAGTTATCTGATTTAATAAATATTAGAACCACATTGAACAAACTTTCAAGACTCAAACTCGCGATGAACGTTGTCAAAATTAATGATCTTGTCAAATAGATTATTAATTCATTCACATAATTCTTCGTAAATAAATTCTCGGATCACGTATAGTAGTATACACTACTTTATTATCTTCATACATATAGACGTGAACCTGAGCCTTGACAAGATAGGACTGAACACTTACACATGATTAAACTTTCTATGACGTCATTGTTTTACAAAACATTAAAAAATCATAATTTTTCAATTTTTAGAAGCACGACGCAACAACTTGGTTTCAGGATCTTCTGTTGCTCTTTGGCTGTCGATCCGCGATGTATAGTGGCCAGCAATTTTCTCTCTGATCCCGGCAAGGAAGATGCTGTCTTCGTTCGTTGCGCCGCCCACTCCGTACATGAAACATAAAAAATAAATACAAACTTTAGACAATTCACAACCATTACAGATATTACAAAAAAATACATAAACAAAAACTAAATTAAACCTATATTCACCTGCAAACTGGGCTGACACTGGTGGAGGGGTGACGCTTCAATTTCGAGTCCCACTACAACAGGCGATAGAAGCGTCAGCTGGCGAGGAATGACTGTTAGTCAGTCACACACACGTTGCATGTAGTACCAGTGAGCATGATGTCCGTGTGTAGAATGGGGAAGGCGCGCGATCTATCTGAGTGTGACCGAGCGCAGATTGTGATGGCCCGGAGGCTCGGCTCGAGCCTTTCGAAAATTGCGCGGCTTGCCGGGTATTCGAGAAGTGCCGTGCTGAGTGTCTTCAACGCGCGGTGAAATCGAGATGAAGCCACACCCAGACGTCATAGGGTTGGGCGTCCACCCCTCATTATAGACGTCGGACGTCTTAGGCTGGGCAGACTAGTAAAACAGGACAGGCGGCGAACTGTAGCGGAACTAGCATCACATTTCAGTGCTGGGCATAGTAAAAGTGTGTCTGAACACACACTCCCAAGGGCGGACCTACACATTCGACGACCCCTGTATGTGCCAAAGTTAACACCACGACGGCGACAACTACGACTGAAATGGGCACGTGACAATCTGAACTGGAGGTAGGCGCAGTCGCAGAGCGTTGCATGGTCTGATGAATCCCGATACCATCTTCGTCATGACGATGGGAAGGTTCGAATCCGTCGTCCTCCAGGGCAACAGCTACTTGACGCCTGTACGGCGCAAGGCAGACAAGCTGGCGGCGCCTCCATTATGCTCTGGGGAAAACTCACGTGGGCATCCATAGATCCAGTGGAGCTCGTGCAAGATACTTTGACGCCAAGAAGTATCGCACACTGGTTGCAGACACCCCTTCATGACTATCATGTTTCCTGACGGCAGTGGCATTTTTCAGTAAGATCCACATCTTTAAGCCAACTTCAATTACTAGAATCAGAGTGTTAAGATGTCTGTAAAATGCATATACAAAGTTCCACGGCAATACTCAAAATAAGTCAAGCGCTACATCGACAAAAGTGCGCTGGGCCAAATTCAGGTATTTGAGCTGCAGGAGAATAGCGTACTGAACCGTCGTTCTGCGCATCCTAGTGATCACTCCATAGTTATTTATACCCTATGCTATTCAACAGAGTAACATGTCGCAGAATTTTTACTGATGCACTGCACTGGTGTTTTAGGGTTAGCAAGACTATGCCTTATAGGAATTGCTTCGGGATTTCGGTGTCAGCGTTCTTTAATTTGTTGTAAATGGGGAGCAATGTAGACTTCATTTGGGCCTGGAAAGCCCGGAAAACTGTGCTAGAATGCCATATTGACCCGGCGACTCGTCTAGGAGTCTCTTCTCAACAGCAGTTACTACGTGGTCATCATCAATCTCTGCTGTACGATTCCGAGGCGCCACAGTATTAAATCTGCTTTGAAGATTTTGTAACAGGTCGTCTTGTACTTCGTAACTAACAACACTGTCGAACATAAGGGCAACAAACTCACCATAAATTTCCTTTGTAATTTCGTTCTGCGTTGTAAAAACAATCCCATCTTTTTTTTTTTAAATTTCTGTGATCATATTTCTATGTCCTGTCTTCCTTCCGCGTATAAAATGAAGTATAGAAGTTTCTTCTTGGAAAACAGCACCCTGTATTTTCGCAAGAATTTCGAAACCTTTTAACTGTTTCTGCTTCAAAGCCAAATTTTGGATCCGATTCTCTTAATTTCAGTATAATTTGCAATGACTGATGCGTCGAGTTTGTAGAGATCACGCAGGCATTAGAAAGAAAATTCTGCTGTGTTCTTGTACTAGAAACACTTTTCCCGCGAATAATCTGTTAATTTCGGCTTTGCACATTTAAGTCAAGTCAGAGCAGAGTCACAGGAAGTGAATTTGCTTTCACATTACTGTCACATTTTGCTGAAACGCTTGCGGCATCCAGCAGGCTGCAAATGTGAGACGTTTTGTTTTCGGCAACTTCTAGTTCGGTACTTGCCATGTTTCTCCATGTTAATTGAACACTTAAATGCAGAATGATTAGTAAATCTGGTGGACCATACTTCCGTTTGCAAGGTGATGCTCTTTAAGTGTCAGATATGTACCATCTAAGAGCCTTGCCGAGCAGTCAGTGATGAACGTAAAACCAGTCGCCACGCCGTTTCTTCACTCCAAAGTGTCGATTAAAATGAGCTCTTTAATGCCGTATTCTGATTCAGCAGACAGGTTAAAATTAAGGACTTGATCTTGGGGACTCAAGACAATTAAAATCGCCAGCTAAAATAATATTATCCTGGTGCACTCTGATACGCAACAGACCAGGGTTACCCAATTAACAGTCGGCAGAGCACTTCAAGCGAAACGCAAAGGTCCCGAGGTCGAGTCTCGGCCCGGCACACAGCTTTAATCTACTAGGAAGTTTCATATCAGCGCACACTCCGCTGCAGACCGAAAATTTCATTCTGGGACCAATATAATTAAGAGGTAAATACAATGTTCATACCAATAATCCCTACCTTGTGGACGATATGTAATATAATATAATCTTGAAACAGCAACGAACTAATATGACTACGAAGTCTTTCGCGGCGGAGTCCTTGCATAAAAAGTTCTCGGTTTACTTGCCGCGTCAAATTTGGATAAAATCCCAAGCTTTCGATGACTACCTCCGTCATCTTCGTCAGGGGTAAAACTGACTGGTTTTACCCCTGACGAAGATGACGGAGGTAGTCATCGAAAGCTTGGGATTTTATCCAAATTTGACGCGGCAAGTAAACCGAGAACTTTTTATGCAGCAACGAACTAAACTTGTAGAACTCGGTTAATTGATAGGAATATCTGAAATTGTCAGATTCTAGTGTAATTAGCAGATAATGAAATCGTGTTTTAACGAGAGCCTCATATTGAATTATCAGCTAAAACACTTCAGACAAAGTTTAGCTTATCTTGTATACAGCTATTATTCATTCGTATGATCAACATATGTACCGATATTCACTAATTTTCGAGACAGTTAGGAAATTTCGTGGAGAACTGTCAGTCAGAATCTATAAACTAATAACTGAAACTTACTTTCCATTTAACTGTCAGAATTTCTGTTAATACTGATACAATGGTCTGTTTAATTAAACGTTGAAAACATGATAGAAATGCGTTACCTAATTATTTGCTGTGTAATTAACAAAACGGTAAAATGTGTAGTTTGTATGGCATATCTGATCTATTTTCATGGGATAAAAGCGACAGCCGGCTAATCTGCTTATACGAATCGAATAACAGTAATTGTAACATTTCCATCGCTATGTTAAATTAATTAGCTGTGGTGATGTTTAAATGTAACTCGTAAAATCTGTACTGACAACAATGTTACTATCGTCATGGCATGTACGAAGGTAAGTCAATTATTATCCGCAAAGTAGTTATAAAATTTTATTGTAATCAAAATGGAAGCTTACAAGAACATCTTTTTTCGACATAGTCTCCTTGCGTTTCAACGTACTTGGTCTATCGTTGTACAAGCTTCCTGATGCTCTCATAAAAGAAGGTTCTCGGTTGAGCTGCGAGCCAGGAATGCACGCTTCTTTCACTGCTTCGTCCGAGGCAAATCGACGCCCCTTAAGCCTGTTTGTGTGGAACAAACAAGTGACAGAAGGGGCAAGATCCGGACTATATGGAGGATGATCCAGCAGTTCAAATTTGAGTTTCTGGAGCGTTTCAGCAGTATGCGAACGGGCATTGTCGTGCAACAACACAACATCTTTTGACAAGAATCCTCGGCGTTTGCTTCGAATTGCAGGCTTCAGCCTGGCAGTAAGCATCTCACTGTAACGTACACTGTTTATTGTTGTACCCCTTTCCCCAAACCAAATATTTTTTGCAAATGTCCAAGCGCTTTTGTTTATGCACTGTGTGAGTAGTTTTGGGACCCATCTTGCATAAACTTTATGAAACCCAAGTCTGTTGTGGATGATTTCGTAGGCAGAACCGTGACTAATTTGCAGACGATGTGCCACTTCGTTAGTAGTTAATCGTCTGTCTAAGAGAATCATTTCGCGTGAACGCTCAATGGTTTCTTCATTTGTGGCGGTAAACGGTCGTCCGGCTCCATCGTGCGTAACACTTGTGCGACCATTTCAGAATTTTTCAGACCACTCGTAGAGACTCCGTTGTGGCAAAACACACCAAAAGTCTTCAGTGAATTTCGGTCCCTGATGCGCCTTCCGACCATAAGAAACGGATCCCTTAACTTTGTTCTTCTTTGGTGCAACTAGACAGCGGAGCACCCATGATTAACAGCACGGCAGCGATAACGAAACTAACCTAGCAGCTTGAAAATTGCAAAGAAATAACAAAACATAAAGCATGCGTCATCAACGTAAAACGACAGTACTACCAAAACAAACAAAATATAACTAAATTGCGGATAGTAATTGACTTACGCTCGTATACAAGAGATAGAATTTTGGGAGGTGGTGCTCACTGTTAATCGGAGGTTTGGAGAAATAAATCTGTAATAAGTTTTCGGATATATTTGTTACTTATTTCACATAACAGGCTGATTAATATAAAAAGTGAAACAAATTCTCGGCAAGAACGCTAGGACAACGAGCAAATCTCAAGTATTCTACATTACTGAGTTGCACCACCCACATATATTGTTCTTAGTTCGTCAAGCTACTGACTGCAATAACTTCACGTTATTAGCATTTTCATTTAAAGAAGAATTTGTTATGTCTTAAAGTGATCGGAATATTTAAATAACATGCAAAATAAATAGTAATGCAAAAATTCCGAAGAGAGGAACAGCCTCATTTAAAAAAAAAAAAAAGAAAAAAAAAAAAAAAAACGCTACTCCATGCGATGTTTTCTGCTAGCAGATGGGGAATATACGCTGATGATCCGGATGTTATGTACGATGTAGGCGTTACAGGCGTTGACATACGTCAACAGGGACAGATGACGTATGTCAACGCCTGTAAGCACCTAAGGGTGTTAATTTCACTGTAATTTCGTAAAGTGTTTTATAAGATCAACTCTTTCATTACACGCAGTCAGTATGAAACCCGTAAATAAGTATGAGATTCGTATCTGCCTCCCAATACTTGGTCTATGAGAGGTAACCGTTCATGAGCGGAGACTGGCAGTGCCTCTCTGAAAGTTAACTGCGTTCCTCTCGTTTTATCTACCGTGGTCTCATCTGGCCGGTTCTTCTCAAACGAAGATCTGAAAGTGTCTTTTGCGGTTGTACGAGGGACCCCTGGAGCGCCTTTGCGGGGAGCCATACTTGTTTTCAGGATGAGATTTTCACTCTGCAGCGGAGTGTGCGCTGATATGAAACTTCCTGGCAGATTAAAACTGAAAATCTCATTCTGGAAACATCCCCCAGGCTGTGGCTAAGCCATGTCTCCGCAGTATCCTTTCTTTCAGGGGTGCTAGTTCTGCAAGGTTCGCAGGAGGCTTCTGTAAAGTTTGGAAGGTAGGAGAGGAGATACTGGCAGAAGTAAAGCTGTGAGTGCCGGGCGTGAGTCGTGCTTCGGTAGCTCAGATGGTAGAGCACTTGCCCGCGAAAGGCAAAGGTCCCGAGTTCGAGTCTCGGTCGGGCACACAGTTTTAAACTGCCAGGAAGTTTCATACTTGTTTTGCTTCCGCGGTGTTGGCTGAACAATCAAAAATGGTTCAAATGGCTTTGAGCACTATGGGAGTTAACATCTGAGGTCATCAGTCCCCTAGAACTTAGAACTACTGAAACCTAACTAACCTAAGACATCACACACATCCATGCCCGAGGCAGGATTCGAACCTGCGACCGTACAGTCGCGCGGTTCCGGACTGAAGCGCCTAGAACGGCTCGGCCACCACGGCCGGCGCTGGACTATCGCTGGCTGGTGTATGAAGTGGAAATTTCCTCTGAATTTTCATTTAATATCTGAGCTACCTGTTTGACCTTTTCGCGCATTAGTCGGACAATTTGATCAGCAGCGTGATGCGCGAACGTTCGTTTCTTATCTTTTCTGGGGGAGCGACTTTTCGGTGAGCTTGCAGATTTTTCTGCTGCAGCATCCTGTTCAGTTTCAGTGGCGTTCTCGTCAGCAGACAGTCCACCCGATTTCGGAATTCTTTCCTGAACTGACTCGTTTAGGACTTCCTAAAAGAGTGCTCGGTCGGTTGCGGTGCGGCCGGAATTACATTCGCTACTTCAGTCACTTCCACTGGAATGCCGTTAGCGGTAGCATCGTCAATTTGAGGAGTGAACAGAAGGGGGGCGGCGCGTGGGAGTCCAGTGACAGCCGCCACGTACTTTATGGGCACAGAGAGCACGGCCGCAGGTGAGGCAGCTTCGCCGGCCGGCAGCTGCGCCACGCGCCGCACTGGGCACGCACGTGACCCGTTGAGCCGCCCTCTACGCACGTTCTCGGCTGTCCTTCATACATTAACAATAGCTCGGTAGCCACAAACGTTAATGGAAAATGAAATATATTCCTGTAGTTCTAATTTTAGTTGTCTGGTACAATTAAGCACCGGAACCTTAAGTGAAATCGACCACTTTTCGGGAATATTACTGATTGTTTTCCCGTAAGACGATACTACTACAGCTCTTTTCTTGCCTGGGACTTCAAATGATGAGTCAAAAACCCTTACTGTCCTTCCACCGAAACCAGAATGGGTAACACTAACTTCACCAATGTTTCCGCCAGAGTGCTTGAATTTAAAGGTTCCACCACTAGATTCGACAAGTCTGTCACAAACGTCGTCATTTATCAGTTTGACATGTACCGCGCTACTCAGGATCGGGAAATGGATACCAACAGTATCATCACAAATTATCTTCACAACTACTTAAAGAAAGGTTTTAAATACATAGGAGTCCGCTCTGGTAATGTTAGCATCAAAGGTGAACTTCGAAGTACACTCCTGGAAATGGAAAAAAGAACACATTGACACCGGTGTGTCAGACCCACCATACTTGCTCCGGACACTGCGAGAGGGCTGTACAAGCAATGATCACACGCACGGCACAGCGGACACACCAGGAACCGCGGTGTTGGCCGTCGAATGGCGCTAGCTGCGCAGCATTTGTGTACCGCCGCCGTCAGTATCAGCCAGTTTGCCGTGGCATACGGAGCTCCATCGCAGTCTTTAACACTGGTAGCATGCCGCGACAGCGTGGACGTGAACCGTATGTGCAGTTGACGGACTTTGAGCGAGGGCGTATAGTGGGCATGCGGGAGGCCGGGTGGACGTACCGCCGAATTGCTCAACACGTGGGGCGTGAGGTCTCCACAGTACATCGATGTTGTCGCCAGTGGTCGGCGGAAGGTGCACGTGCCCGTCGACCTGGGACCGGACCGCAGCGACGCACGGATGCACGCCAAGACCGTAGGATCCTACGCAGTGCCGTAGGGGACCGCACCGCCACTTCCCAGCAAATTAGGGACACTGTTGCTCCTGGGGTATCGGCGAGGACCATTCGCAACCGTCTCCATGAAGCTGGGCTACGGTCCCGCACACCGTTAGGCCGTCTTCCGCTCACGCCCCAACATCGTGCAGCCCACCTCCAGTGGTGTCGCGACAGGCGTGAATGGAGGGACGAATGGAGACGTGTCGTCTTCAGCGATGAGAGTCGCTTCTGCCTTGGTGCCAATGATGGTCGTATGCGTGTTTGGCGCCGTGCAGGTGAGCGCCACAATCAGGACTGCATACGACCGAGGCACACAGGGCCAACACCCGGCATCATGGTGTGGGGAGCGATCTCCTACACTGGCCGTACACCACTGGTGATCGTCGAGGGGACACTGAATAGTGCACGGTACATCCAAACCGTCATCGAACCCATCGTTCTACCATTCCTAGACCGGCAAGGGAACTTGCTGTTCCAAGAGGACAATGCACGTCCGCATGTATCCCGTGCCACCCAACGTGCTCTAGAAGGTGTAAGTCAACTACCCTGGCCAGCAAGATCTCCGGATCTGTCCCCCATTGAGCATGTTTGGGACTGGATGAAGCGTCGTCTCACGCGGTCTGCACGTCCAGCACGAACGCTGGTCCAACTGAGGCGCCAGGTGGAAATGGCATGGCAAGCCGTTCCACAGGACTACATCCAGCATCTCTACGATCGTCTCCACGGGAGAATAGCAGCCTGCATTGCTGCGAAAGGTGGATATACACTGTACTAGTGCCGACATTGTGCATGCTCTGTTGCCTGTGTCTATGTGCCTGTGGTTCTGTCAGTGTGATCATGTGATGTATCTGACCCCAGGAATGTGTCAATAAAGTTTCCCCTTCCTGGGACAATGAATTCACGGTGTTCTTATTTCAATTTCCAGGAGTGTATGTGTTCTATTTCGTTGATTCATAACTGCATATTCTATCCACACAAACACAAAAACCACAGCGGAAAGTTGCAATACGCGCTTAGACTAATATTTGTCAAAGATTTTGTCAAGCTTCTTTGACCAAAGTGTTTCTCTGGAGCTATTACACCATGGTCTAATTTGCCGAGAGTGGATGATGAAAAGTTGTCTCTACAGCAGCGTTTAATGTAATATATGTCTGACTTGTGTCAACTCTGGGGGGCGACCTGAATTGTTATATTATTCTGAAATATCAGATACGCCAAGATTACGTGTAAATCTTGTTTGATTACCGGTTTCGACAGATCTGTGCTGCCACCGTCGGACATTGTAGAAGTTCATGATCTCGCAAGTTTGTAAAGATCTTGAGCTTCTATTCGAGTATTATAACATCCGACGGTGACAGTACAGATCTGTCGAAACCGCTAAACAGTTAAAAGATTTACAACCGACCTAGGCGTACCTGATATTTCAGAATAATATTAAATATAATGCTGGCGGCAAGCGCATTTCGTGAAAGGAAAGAGCAGAGGATATCACTGTGGATGAAACCAAGAATGACCAAGAATGGCGAGAAGAAAATCTCTCAAAGTGTTCACCAGAATTTGTTTCGTGAGCTACAATGTGATCATACAAGAATGGATGAACAAATATTTCTATTTGTACACATCTAAGTAGCCTCTCGTATCTGCAAACAAGATATTTAAAAACCTCGATTTCTCCGAAAGATCTTCTCATGGTTACGTTAGGATTTTTAGCAACGGGCGGGAGGTACTCGCGCTCCACAATATACTATCCAGAAAGATGTGAACCAAGATATAAATCACTTAAGGAGGAATTTATGAAGGTTATTTTACGTTATTTAGAGTAACAAATAAATAAATATTTTTTAATTCTGCACACTTTTCATTGAGAACATTTTTAGTTCATCGCCAAGACATCTCAGATAATTTAATTTCTTTCTTAGATCATCCATAGCGCAGCCACTTCGAATACAGCTGATGGTTGTAGCTTCTTCTTGTGACAGTCTAACCGCTGATTGTTTTTTGGAATTAGTGTGTTTGATGTTATGAAGAATGGCATATTCTTCATACTTGAAAACTTCAATGTGCTGGTCAAAGCTTTCCTAGTACACTGTAAAAGATTTGATCAAAGGGCTTTGATCAAAGACCTTTGTCAAAGAAACCTTACAGTGTATTATGGGCCTGAATGCGAGAGAGCGAAATGCCCGCAGCCAAAGCCAAGACTGCACTTTGTCGCTGCCCAGAAATTCTAACTTTGTGAAACATCCGATTCAGTAACATGATTCAGTACCCCTCCTCGCCGGATAATGCGCAGTTGACGCAGTGGGCTCCATAACTATACTGTAATATTTATTTCGTGTGGAAGCAATGTTGACTAATTGCAGTATTTTGCAGTGCCGTCGCTGCCAACTCTAAACAGTCTGCCGAACTGGTTCTGTATCAGTTCAGGTCCCAGGTATCGATACATCACATTGATATCAGCATTGTGCTAAATAAAATCACATACCCCATCGACGTCAGATCTTTTATTACGTTACTTCTTTCTTATTGGGAGCTTATTTATTTCACAGTCAGCTTTCCCCCTTTGAAACAAATAAAAGCGGCAGATGAGGTCAGTAACCGATTCACAAAGTCCACTTCATGACGCTATAACACTCAACATTTCAATGCGCTCATATGGTATTCCGCAGAACTGGCCACCATGTACACAATTCTTCCGTCTCTCTGAACAGCATAAATACAACACTTCCATATACAAATAACGGTGCCCTCTCGTGCAGTCACGTGGAGCAGGCCACCTAGTGAACTCTCGTTCCTTTGACAACACACCTGTGTGTCACCGCAAACCACTACTAGCAAGTCACTGATTTGTGATCCCATTGAGACGCTCATTTCATGAAGAAGTTCTAAATTTTTTTCAAAGTGCTGACGTTCTCTGATAACACGTTCCACATCAATTGGGTAAGAAACTTACCTATTCACTCATATTAAAAACATTTTTGCAGTACCACACGTTTCTCATTTTTACTTTATTCCTTCATGGACAGATAGAACTTCTTAAACTCCACACACGTTTTAAATTGTACGTTCAGCTTGCTGTGCACATAGTTATAGCCTAGCCGGCCGAAGTGACCGTGCGGTTAAAGGCGCTGCAGTCTGGAACCGCAAGACCGCTACGGTCACAGGTTCGAATCCTGCCTCGGGCATGGATGTTTGTGATGTCCGTAGGTTAGTTAGGTTTAACTAGTTCTAAGTTCTAGGGGACTAATGACCTCAGCAGTTGAGTCCCATAGTGCTCAGAGCCATTTTTTTAGTTATAGCCTACACAAAGAAACAAACCCTAATTTTCTCACCCTCGACATCCTGCCCTTTTTGTGCACTGTAGTACCTCTTTTAACATGATAATAGCACAGAAAATATTGATAAATCTACATATCCTTTCAGTGCAATAACTTAACTTATTTGCTAACTACACCTCTGGCCATTAAAATTGCTGCACCACGAAGATGACGTGGTACAGACGCCAAATTTAACCGACAGGAAGAAGATGCTGGGATATGGAAATGATTAGCTTTTCAGAGCATTCACACAAGGTTGGCGCCGGTGACGACACCTACAACGTGCTGACATGAGGAAAGTTTCCAACCGATTTCTCATACACAAACAGCAATTGACCGGAGTTGCCTGGTGAAACGTTGTTGTGATGCCTCGTGTAAGGAGGAGAAATGCGTGCCATCATGTTTCCGACTTTGATAAAGGTCGGACTGTAGCCTATCGCGATTGCGGTTTATCGTATCGCGTCATTGCTGCTCGCGTTGGTCGAGATCCAATGACTGTTAGCAGAATATGGAATCGGTGGGTTCAGGAGGGTAATACGGAACGCCGTGCTGGATATCAACGGCCTCGTGTCACTAGCAGTCGAGATGACAGACATGTTATCCGCACGGCTGTAACGGCTCGTGCAGCCACGTCTCGATCCATGAGTCAACAGATGGGGACGTCTGCAAGACAACAATCATCTGCACGAACAGTTCGACGATGTTTGCAGCAGCATGGACTATCAGCTCGGAGACCATGGCTGCGGTTACCCTTGACGCTGCATCACAGACAGGAGCGCCTGCGATGGTGTACAACAACGACGAACCTGGGTGCATGAATGGCAAAACGTCATTTTTTCGGATGAATCCAGGTTCTGATTACAGCATCACGATTGTCGCATCCGTGTTTGGCGACATCGTGGTGAACGCACATTGGAAGCGTATATTCGTCATCGCCATAGTGGCGTATCACCCGGCGTGGTGGAACTGGGTGCCATTGGTTACACGTCTCGGTCACCTCTTGTTCGCATTGACGGCAGTTTGAACAGTGGACGTTACATTTTAGATGTGTTACGACCCGTGGCTCTACCCTTCATTCGATCCCTGCGAAACCCAACATTTCAGCAGGATAATGCACGGCCGCATTTTGCAGGTCCTGTACGGGCCTTTCTGGATACAGAAAATTTTCGACTGCTGCCCTGACCAGCACATTCTCCAGATCTCTCATCAATTGAAAACGTCTGGCCTATGGTGGCCGAGCAACTGGCTCGTCACAATACGCCAGTCACTACTCTTGATGAGCTGTGGTATCATGTTGAAGCTGCATGGGCAGCTGTACCTGTACACGCCATCCAAGCTCTGTTTGACTCAATGCCCAGGCGTATCAAGGCCGTTATTACGGCCACAGGTGTGTTCTGGGTACTGATTTCTCAGGCTCTATGCACCCAGATTGCGTGAAAATGTAATCATATGTAAGGTCTAGTATAACATATTTGTCCAATGAATACCCGTTTATCATCTGCATTTCTTCTTGGTGTAGCAATTTTAATGGCCACTAGTGTATATACAATATACTTTACTTTCACCACATAAGCTCACTTTAATTCTTCCTGCTTATTCTATAAATGGCTTGAGATATCTCACATGATAGAGTCCCAAAGATTTTCTGATGTCACGGACTCAATTTCAACCGCATTTACGTGTGCTAGTCTTCTTGTACGTACAGGGCGGCTGTATCTCTTGAAGAACTTTTGACATAGCTTCATTTGTTTATTGGACAATCTTTAAGACTTTTTTTCCAACTACAAATTCTCTTAAGTACATGTTTTGGTCCGCGCGCACCTTGCACTTCTCTCCAGCAACACGAATATTGTGCAAAGCCTCCTCCACTATGACTACGTTGCCAGCGCGTCCTTCGTGGAAAATCGATCAGTCCCTGAATTTTATCTGGAGGGTCCCTGTTCTTCAGGATAATCCGCATCGTTACACTGACGATGCTATCAAATGCAACTCTTTTGAGGTAGAACAACAAAAAGTGCACTTGATCTAATGCTTCAGTCGTCTCTTAGGTCATACCAATAGGTGAACGGTACAGGATGTCAGCAATGACGTTTGTCGGACCAGGCACATAGACTGCTCAAAACTGGTATTCTTGGAGCACAGCTACCCATCTCGCTAGTCTTCCATATGGAAGTTAGGCGGTTAGGAGAAATTCTGAGATCCTATGGTCCGTATAGACCAGGGCGGCCAGAAATTCTGCACGCGTGCGGTGCTCCTACACATGTGCAACTTACGGGTCACAGCGTGCACGTTGCAGCCGTCAGCGTTCATGTAGTGCATATTTCTACGCACAGATGTCGCTTTATCCACTTGCTGTGATACTCTGTACCGGCGCATTCTAGTGCTCTTCCCACACCTTACAAGCCAACCATGGGAAGGTATTTCGCGTATTAAACATTTAAAATACTGTCACAGTCTACTCATTGAGACGTCTACTTTTATGTTAACAGTTTAACCCCGTAAGACAAGTAATACAGTTAACTACCGTGGGTTTTCATTAAGGCAGCTTGACTGACGGCACGTAAATACGCGTAATGTATTTAAGAAAGAGAGCACTTAGCGACTTCCAACGAACCTTATTCATGATTTCAAATAACATTAAACTAATGCAAGATTTCCTATAACTAATTCTCGGCGCCCTCAGTTACAACCACATAATTTCTGTCTCACTGACCTCTGAACAGAATGATAAGCGCAGACCTCTCGATGATCACCTGTTATTTCAATACCATTATTGCTATATCTTTCATCAGTTCCGTCTGAAATCTGCATAATAACCGACAATTAGATGAATGCTATGTTTTATCGACTTCAGCTGAGCGTAACCCTTCACACATTAAAAAAAACCCTAAATGTAAGTATATAAATCGGTTTAATGACCAATTTTCCTGATAATAACGTAACGTGGAGCACAATGAGGCAATAATGCACAGTTAGTAAACAATAATTTTAATTATGAAATGAATAAATCCAAACACGTTTATCACAGATCGTGAGAAATGATATAGTTAATATCGGGCACAAAAACACGGCTCATTGACAAACGCAACCTTGATTTATTCATTTTCATCACTGAGAAAAATCTTTCACAAACATATGTCTACCCGAACATGGACATAACTCTCGCGTCTTCTCGGTGCAGGTGTGGAAATTCTTGTTCTGAAAAATTTTCGTACAATTATTTTGCAATTCGCACTGCAAAGAACTTGTCCTTCAGTCTTGTACTGCACTGTACGTCGTTCAGTTCCATCTGTAGATCATTCGGAGCATCTTCAAATGACGACGAGGACGGTCGAGCAAAGAGGCGAATGACAGGAGACAAACTCGTAACATCTGCAAATCGTGCTCGAAATTGTTCCATAATTTTTACAGTTATTGACACATATTCTTGAAATCTAGCACTTTCAAAGGCATTTAGTTTTTCCAACATGTCAAAGATTAAACTATTTCCACCTTGCAAACTGACGTTCAGGCTGTTCATGTGAGACGTAATGTCCACGAGAAATGCAAGGTCTGATATTCAACAAGGGTCTTCCATAGGTTCACTTTTTCCCTTCTCATGTAAGAATGTTACTAAGACCAAACGTAAATCAAAAAATATTTTGCAGCATTTTACCTCAACTGAGCCAGCGTACTTCGGTACAGTAAGGTATGTCGCCGTACTCCGCTCCTAATTCCTCCAAGAACGGCTGAAAATGGCGATGCGTAAGCCCATATGTCTTCAGACAGTTTACAGTACGTACAACAATTTGCATGACGTTTGCTGACGTTACTGATTTTGCACAAAGCGCCTCTCGATGCAGAATGCAGTGAATTCCATACGTCTCGTCTGTGCGCCCTAGCATTTTGCGCATCCCTGCTATGAGTCCTCTCTGATGGCCTTGCATTGATGGTGGTCCATCTGTGGTCACTGACACTAACCGATTCCAGTCCATACCGACACCATCAATCACTTGCTCGACATCTTGGAGTAAGTCCCTTTCAAAGGTACTAAGTCCAAAACGTCCTCTGTTACACAAAGTGCGTTATCGAGACCTCGTATGTATATCACAACCTGGGCTGTATCTGTAAGATATGTTGCTTCATCGAGCGCAACAGAGAAAACAACAAAGTCTTTAGCCTTATTTATTAGCTGCCTGTGCACACCGCCGGCAATAGTACTGATACATCTTGTCACTGATTGTTTGGACAGACTGATTTCTTGAAACCTGCTAACGTTCGTGGGACAGACAAGTTCTGCAGCATCAATCAGACACCCTTTCACAAACTCCCCTTCGGAAAGGGGTTTCCCAGATTGTGCAATTCTTAATGCGATTTTAAAACTTGCTCGCAGTGAAGATTTAGTGTGGTTGTCATTCTGGAAAATTGAAAACAGTACATCGTACAGCGTACAGTAAAATAGACATAAATGTCACTCAAGAAACTAAGAGTTGAAGAAGTATCAGTTACTTTGACGTACAGTAAAATCGAGTTGATGTGTCTCATCCATTTTCTTAAGGACATTTAATTTTGCTTGCCGTTCTTCACTGTTGAGTACACTACACTCATCTTTGTGATATGTATTGTAGTGTCTTTCAATTGAAAACTTACGCTGGCCGCCTATTATTCGGCGGCACAGCAAACACTGAGCTTCCGCCAGCGGCTACAAAAAAGAATTGCAGTTCCCAGTCATTTTTAAACGACTGAGAACATACATGTCCCGTCCTTTGCTTTTTCACGGTACCTGCCATTTCTCAGAACTTCTCTGTTAAGGTTGCGGTCACCAGGGGTACACGAGACTGGGTATGATGCGCTCTTGCTTGTACCACATAAATAGGGAAGTGGAGTCGCCGCCATTCATTTAGGACACATGTCTAATAACAGATGTCGCTGTCGCACACGTGCGCTCATGTGCAGCACTTCCGCACGTCTGCACACTGTGCAGTGTTTGGCCGGCTCTGGTATAGACCTATGTTTTTCTACCAAACAGAAAGCCACTAAACTTTTTAAATCCCCTTACTGTTGCAAGGGCTTCAAGTTCGGTAACAGAGTAATTCCTTTCCCTTTTGGATAGTACTCTGCTACCAAAGGCGATTGTTCTATGTACTTATTTGCCGTCTTGTTAAAACTCCTGAAACAACATAGCTCCCAGACCGGTCTTCGCGCTGACAGTGGTCATACAAAAATTCTGTGATAAGTCAGGATGTGATAAAATGGAGCGTTGATGAGTGCCGCCTTCAAATTACTGTATTGAATTCTCGGTCTGCACACTCATACCACACCCAGGGTGTTCATTTTCCCGTCAATTGGGAGAGTCGGGGACTAGCTAATATTTCTACATAGATAAACTTTTTATAAATATTTATTATCCCTAGAAACCCTCTCCGTTGTTTTATGGTTGTAAAGTGGCAAACTTTGCAATTACTGCCATCCTCTCTCGGTCGGGGCTAATCCCTTCTCCTGTTATCACGTGTCCCAGAAAGCTAACCCTATTGCTCCCAAAACAAGGCATCAATATTTGCAGTCACCCTATACCTTCTCAAAATGCTTAACACTTCCTTTAAGAGTTTATGTCTCCCAGGTACCCAAAATGGTCTATGTTTTTTTTACCTCAAATTTATATTGATTCCCATTAATGCATTCCGTTTTAGGTAATAAGGTCTCTGCGTTATTTTTTTAGTGTAAGCTTCAACCCTTGCCCGTCCATATTATCTATGTTTTCCAGAATCTCGAGTTTCGAATCACTCTTGCTGTTAACTTCATTAATCTGCTCACGTTCTGACTTGAACTCTACTCTATTCGCACTATTTTTTCTACACTCTTCCCCCTTAACTGCATGTTGGTCTGTGAGTTATAATTTTAAACAGCTCGCCGGAATTTGAGCTTTTATAGCCTTCTCATCAAATCTGATTTTTATTTTATTTTTTCCCTAACATTAACTCTCCTCTTCCTAGATCAATGATACGAGGGGTGTCCACAAAGTAAGTTCCGATCGGTCGCGAAATGGAAACGACTATGAAAATCCGATAAAGCTTTGCACAGATGTGTTGGACAGTGTCTCTAGTATGACCCTAGATAGCATCACGTCGCTCTTCTCGTTTCTGAGCTCACAGTGAGCGCGTAAAGATGTCTCGAAAATAGTGTCTCCCGCCAAGTACGTGGGCCTGGTGAAAATTTCGCCTGAGGCTATGCAGCCAACATTACATAACTGTCGTGCGATTTCTTCTTCAATACAATTCTCAGCCGCATTCTGCAGGGGTAGTGAAGATGCTCCTGTATCGTTTTCAGTTGAAAATGTTTGATTATCCACAATACAGCTAGTAATTGTCTCCCTCTGAGTTTCATCTCTGCTCACATGAACCGCTGACTATGAAGACAACATTTTGGCACAGACAACGAGTTGTAGGCCAGCGTAGAGAATTGGCGGAGAGCACTGGCGGCTGCCTTCTATGATGAGGGTATTGGAAAGTTGGTACAACGCTACGAAAAATGTCTAAGTCAGAACGGCGATTACGTAGAGAAATAGCTGGAAGGTATAGCTAACTGTTACAAATAAAACATTTCTGATTTTCACTGTGGTTTTCATTTCGCGATCAATCGGAACTTACTTTCTGGACAGCCCTCGTAGCTTTCTGCGCTGAAAGAAAATCTACACCGATTATCATATCAGCTGTTAGTTTTGATATTACGAACAGATTTGCAGTCATCTGGTGTCCTTGGTGTTTAAAATCTAGACTTGTTTGTGGCGATATTTCCATACCCTTTCCAGCTAACGTACATCATACCTTTGTTTTTTGTACTGAGAGCATCGGTGAATTAACTGAATCCTTGCATTTAGCGAACAGCCTGTCTGAAATAGCTGAGAGTTCGCTTCCACTATATATTACAACAGTACCCATAATTCCTCCAATTTTTACTTACTGTTACCCCCTGATAGATTTCCTGTTTCGGTAACGTTTCCTTCTCATCAAGTAATATCTCCCTCATGTCCTCATATGCTATAATATTTATATTATTACTTCCGAGACGGTTTACGGACGCATTTGCACTAGTGGCCGTCGTCTGGCCTTGTCATTGTTCACTTTCTACGTCATTTTGGCGTACTCTCGCACAGTGTTAGGCGGTCTAATTGTTCCCGATTCCTGTTGCTGTTCATTCCACCCCATCTTAGGTCAGACCGGTGACGAGTTTCTCTATTGTCGCCCCATGATGCGCCATTATTTTGTGGCTCCCATCTGCGTTCATTTTGTTGCCTATATTCTCTGCCATAGTTATTCCACTGTACATTGTTTCCACTACGATATCTATGGTCTATGTTTTGTTGAGGCGGCCGATTTACATTGTTTTGACAATTATGGACTATATTATTCCCTCCGTTGTTCTCCCTTCTTTCACTTTGCACGTCTCTCTGCCTACGTTTTTCTCGGTGACTGATGTTCGTTGGAAGCGAACTCCAACTCTCTTGGGATACCCTTGAATACTTCTTCATCACTTCCACATCGGCCGACGAGCGTTTGCTGGTAGGAAATTGGCAACTTCATGTAACACATGATCTCAGCCGATGTGCATGGGTCGTCCAAATACTGATTTTCCTTGGTCAAGTTTTCGAAATACTTCACCGGACTACGGAACCCTGGATTCCCCAAGTCTCTGCTCGTCATTATTTCCTGTTTGGTCCTGTCCTGTGTCTCCCTGGACCAGTATATGTTTAAAATGCGTCACGACACTCTTCGTATGACGTGCACGTTTTTGCAATGTTACGCGTGCATTCGGCCGATGTTCCCTCGATATGTGAACATACGAAGTCCAGTTTGTACATCAGGTGCCAGTGAGGAGGTAATGATAAATCAAATTGTCCAATAAAAGTCTTTGGCTGTAAAATATAACCTTCGTATTTGTAATGCTGGAATTTTCGTACAGAGATAAAATGCTTAAAATCGAAAATTTCATTAGAATTTCTTCCCGCTCGGCCTACCACACTCTCACTTGGCGCTAACGTTTTCTGTCTACCGTTACCTGGGGCGTCCTCTCTTACTCCCCGTCACGTTTTCGTTACTGGAAAAATGTTCCGTGGTGCGCATTATCGGGTAACAATTATGCATATGAAATATCCCATTGCTGTTCTAGGTATTCGCAATTTGCGACCTAGTCGTGCCCTGTGTAGACGCGGGGGCCGTATCCAGCGATATTTAGTTGATCTCCAGATACGCTTTCAGTCTGTAGTTGACGAGCAACGCTTACTTTCGAGCACATTCTAGTATCGTGTGGGCTTGGACATGATCGTGCCGAGTTTGAACTGGCTATTTCGGTTTCTGTTATTTCCATATCGCCTACTATTTCTTTTCTGAGATATGATTTTTGACTAAGTTGCCACCTGACTTCCTGAGATAACTGCTTAATTTTGCTTTCTATGTTTTGTTTAAATTGGGAGAACTCCACGGTAAATGCCTTACTTGGCGCAATTTCTGTCTTTTGCAGCTGCGTTGTTTCTACTTATTTCAAACGCCTCTGCAACTTCATTAATGCACGTCTACCTATCTTTGTCGTATTTTCTGTCTTCTCTAATGTTTCAAGAGCAATCCCCTTTGCGCCCTTCGCTAGTAATAGCGCCTCGTTCGCGTTTGTTCTGATCTCCGCAGTCTCTCGTTCTAGTTTTGTTCGGAGCGTCACTACCTCATTTTTCACTTCCCTTGTTTCATGTTTTATCGACTGAATTTCGACGCAAATGTTTTGAATTTTACTTCACCTTTCAACACTAACGTTTTGAATTTTACTTCCCATTTCAGCACTAATGTTTTGAATTTTACTTCCCATTTCAGAGTGTACTTCATCATTCCCGCTTTTTTATTTGGCTTGCCAATTCAGAGCTGACCTTTTGAATTTTACACCCCATTTCACTTTCCAATTCAGAGCTGAGCTTATGAATTTTATTTCCCATCTCACTTCCCATTGCTTTTAGGTATGCGAGGATGTCCAGCACACCTGTATCTAAATCTTCTCTCCTATTGTGACTCTCTCTTCCTCTGCTTTCAGGTGACCTTCTGCCCTTTTCCCTTTCCATTTCCTGGCATTCAAAAAAGTCATCAACGCGCGCCCCTGATATGCTGCCTCGTGACGATGTCACTGACGGCGATCTACCACGATTCTTAGTTGTTCCGCGTTCACTTGGACTCCCTATATTATAGTCCCGTAGTTTTACGATTGCCTCAGTGCGTCTCTGTTCCTCATCTTCGCTATCAGATTGCCTACCACGGGCTTGACTGTGTCTATCATCCTCACAAAATTCCCTTGGATCGGTTTAATGTCATCGCGTGACTTTACCACTGCAAACTATACAGTGCCTTGTGCTGCTAACAAAGCTAGGCTTTTTGACTACCCCGTGTATCTGCCATTTCTATATTGTTACAACTAGTAATTTGTTGTGCTACTAAGCGTGCCTTCGCCCTAGTTATCATAAATTGATCCCTGATAACAGTTTTCTCTTAAAAGTACACACAATTTACAATACCAACATTTATTATGTAACAAAATATCTACATCAAAAAAGCTAAACTAGTGGCAACGTCGAGAACGAGCAGTGTCATTACATACAAACAGAATACACCGACAAATGACATAACATAAATATCAATAATTTGCAGCCAGTGGGCTGAAGCGCGACGACTCTGAAAATACACAAATTATTTTTAATGTTATCGCGTGACTTTACCACTGCAAACTATTCACGCAAGCTGGTGATCACTATCGATAACACCTAAACATTACAAATGGGAAAAAAATTTGAATATTTCCGCGGTTCCAAACCACTTTGTGACTACTATCAGAAGACTAAGTAGGATCCTGGTAGAGTAAGCCATATCCAAGTTGCTACTCAAGGCGGGTGTAAAATGAATGTGCGCAACGGAAAATACTGAACGCGACAATGAAGATTTGGCCGACTACCCCCTGAAGCAGATCTTAGGGTCTCTTAGTGGTGATATTATCACTTCCTTCTTGCTCTTTAACATATAAATTACAACATAAAACAAATTAATGGTTAAGGGAACTATTAACTACAAATGAGAAATGCTGTTTCTGCTTATACATTTATTGTGGAGCAAAACCCCTTTATATATCAGAAATGTTTATATATCAATGTCCAATGGATATAAAGAGATACAAATGGATTTCCTAACTAATATGATTGATCAGTTGCCCAAATCTGCCCCTGTTTATGGCTACGCGATCTAATATAAATAAGGCGAGATGACTGACATCACCTATGTACCAAACACTAGAAGACACTACTTTCAAAGATGATCTACAGTGGTGTGCAACCTCGGTGAAAATAAAATTTACGTGATCGTAGCTGTTTAGCTTTATAGCCCTAATAAACTGAAGCAAATATCACCGTATGTACTGTGTCCGGTGTGTCGGAGTGATGGTTCTCTTACACGTCTGCAACGATGGAAGAACTCCAGCCACAAAATAAAAACTCTTTCTAACACTAGGACGGCAGAAGGCGGTCCTCTGACTAGTATGATCAAATAATGTCTTCTCCTCTGTGTTCTACAGCAAGAAACGCGAGCTCTTAGCCACAAGGGCGGAATTCAGATAACATCTCTACGTCAGTGTAGACAGAAGAAGCGCTCTCAATCACCGAACGCTGCGTACTCAACGACGACCCCTACCCGGACGCGAAGTCCAGAAACGTATAAGTTCGCAACAGTACAGCGCCTAACCGCTCTAACTATAAAATCTCGTGAGAGTAAAGACAGCAAGTCCGTCCGTACCAACAAGAAGCTGAGACTGAGCGACCGTCAGACACGGGAGCTTAAAACGGAAGACCTCGTCTCTCCAGCGCTGGCTTCCCAGCAAGGCTTGCCTCCCCACCATCGTAATTCCGAAAACGGATCATATTCCCGAAACCACGGAATATTCTCCCTCTCTACAGATTCTTCAGAACGCCGACCAACCATATTTTAGTCTTTTGTCGTCCAGCGCGGTAAGTTTGCGAGGAAAAACCTGTTGTTGTTGTTGTGGTCTTCAGGCCTGAGACTGGTTTGATGCAGCTCTCCATGCTACTCTATCCTGTGCAAGCTTTGTCATCTCCCAGTACCTACTGCAACCTACATCCTTCTGAATCTGCTTAGTGTATTCATCTCTTGGTCTCCCTCTACGATTTTTACCCTCCACGCTGCCCTCCAATACTAAATTGCTGATCCCTTGATGCCTCACAACATGTCCTACCAACCAATCCCTTCTTCTAGTCAAGTTGTGCCACAAGCTCCTCTTCTCCCCAATCCTATTCAATACTTCCTCATTAGTTATGTGATCTACCCATCTAATCTTCAGCATTCTTCTGTAGCACCACATTTCGAAAGCTTCTATTCTCTTCTTGTCCAAACTATTTATCGTCCATGTTTCACTTCCATACATGGCTAC
Source organism: Schistocerca americana (assembly GCF_021461395.2). Lineage (NCBI taxonomy): Eukaryota > Metazoa > Arthropoda > Insecta > Orthoptera > Acrididae > Schistocerca > Schistocerca americana. The sequence goes on along the minus strand of NC_060126.1, from coordinate 197,700,582 downwards.
ACTCCATACGAATACTTTCAGAAATGACTTCCTGACACTTAAATCAATACTGGATGGTAACAAATTTCTCTTCTTCAGAAACGCTTTCCTTGCTATTGCCAGCCTACATTTTATATCCTCTCTACTTCGACCATCATCAGTTATTTTGCTCCCCAAATAGTAAAATTCCTTTACTACTTTAAGTGCCTCATTTCCTAATCTAATTCCCTCAGCATCACCCGACTTAATTAGACTACATTCCATTATCCTTGTTTTGCTTTTGTTGATGTTCATCTTATATCCTCCTTTCAAGACACTGTCCATTCCATTCAACTGCTCTTCCAAGTCCTTTGCTGTCTCTGACAGAATTACAATGTCATCGGCGAACCTCGAAGTTTTTATTTCTTCTCCATGAATTTTAATACCTACTCCGAATTTTCTTTTGTTTCCTTTACTGCTTGCTCAATATACAGATTGAACAACATCGGGGAGAGGCTACAACCCTGTCTTACTCCCTTCCCAACCAAGGAAAAACCTATACTCTTACAATGGTACGCTTCTGAGTAAAAATCCTTGGAAATAACCCAGCCTGCGCGGTTTCAGAGGTGCCGCTTCTTCGTTCCTCTCACCTGCGTCGAAGATTTTCAGCGTTTCCGAAGTGTAATCCTTCCGATTCGGCTACAAAACCGACCGGTCGCAACTATTTTGCTCCAGCGCTTAGGTGCTACGACGTCCGTCTTGCTATTTCCTGTGTTTAAGCAGGACCAACACACCTGTGTGGGCCTCCCACCCAGGCCTTCAGTTCCGCCAGCCGTTTCACTTCCACTGGCGTTCCAACCTCTACTAGTATAGGCAATCATTCATTACGCCCTTTTTATAATAAAGACACTCCGTCACCTGTCATGCAATAAGCGTTAACAATTATTTACAAGACTTACGTGACAATGTCAGTCTCCTTTATATATTCATATATATTATGAACCACCTATCACCTGATACCTAATTGTGTTTGTAGATCACGGAAAAGTATATGGATGAGTTCTTGTAAGGTGCGAAATTATAGCCATCTTACAAAGAGACATCGGAGCAGCCACAAGCCCGCCGCATTTTATACGCCGAGCGTCACACTTCTCTTACAGCCTCCAAGTCGCTTGAAGACACAATGAGAGCGTCTTTTGAAGGCTGCACGACAAACAGAGCGCCGTGGCTTTACACCTGAATCGTGGGAGGTGAGGCTGCATTCAGTTATGATCTATTAACCGTCTATAATAGTTGTCATAGGATAAAAAACGTAGGCACCATAACACATTAAAATCAATGGGAGAAACGGTTGGTATGTGTTGTTCTGGTGGCAAAATCTCACATCCAGTACTACGTGAGCCAGAGAAACGCCTAAAAGCTCTACTTTTGCACGAATGTTATGACTCGAGGCATTTTTTAAATATAATTAGAAAATATAATGTATCCTTTCAGATTCGACATAAAACAAAATAGCAGACACAGGTTCACTATGTAGCTGCATACCCGCATTGCATGCATCTTTATGCGTACCTGTCTACACCACTATATACACACTGATATCTTAGCTTACTTATTAGCTTACTCACCATCACTGACCGTAACAAAACTGCTGATACGCGAAAGAAGCAGCGGATAACAGCTAGTTTAAATATAAGTACAATTACTGTTGTTAATCACTCAATCATACGCCGAGACAGACAACACAGCACTTCGTCATGAAATTACAGTGTCACCTTTTGGGGTCACTGAGGGGTGGCATGAAACTGAAAAACAGAATATTCGACTGATGTGTTTCGAACGGTGTCGAATTTTAACGAGCGGCGCTAGCGGACCGATGGCCAACTTTCCGGAATCTTATTAGAGCTAGACTACTGAGGGCTCATAACATACTAGTTTATATAGGTTATGAATAAATAATAAGATCGGAACTTGTGCGGGCCGATGTGCCACCCCAAAATGTCAGGTTCTGAGCAAAGAGGCTTGACAACCACTGCCGTGGGTCATTGTTCCGTCCTCCCATTGCATACAGTGATACCCTACACAAGGTGAGTGTCTATCAACTTCTTACTAGTAAACCTATCCATATCTCTATTGACTTATAACCAGCAACGGCGGAAAAACAGATCCGACACAGAGGAAATCAACACTGAAAACAAGATTGAGGGCGGTGAGGTGAGAATTACAGTTGTTAACAGCAATCCCCCTAAATTAATGGAACAAATTTAGGAACAAACAAGTCAGAGCATACCGTAGGTTTTACACTTCTGCAGATATTTTCAGTCCAATGTGGATACCACGATAAATGGGGCTACGAAATCAAATGAAATGCCATTACTCTCTGACGAACCACCAGACACCTTGGGTCTCTTACACCAAAACATTCAGAAAATATCACTGAACAGCCTCCGAAATTTTGTCGGTGGAGTTCTGTTTTATGTTATTTCTGTAGGTGTCTAACAGTCAGACTGCAGCGTTCAGTGGAAAGACTTTTGACCGTTACAGCTAGCTGTAATGTTTTATTCATTTGTCAACTTTCCGCCAGTTCTCACTTCTGTATTCCGCAGCCATTCCTCTATACCTCGCTCAGGAATTCTTTCCCCACGTGTGACATTTATTTCTCTTCCTATCATGTCACTGAACATGCACACACTAAATTTTTATTGAATAGTAATACGCATTCTACCCCCCTTTTGAATGTGCAATGAAATAAACCAGTGTAGCCTTTGTATCTGCTTTTCCAGGTAAAGTGCGACTATTCTATCGTTTACAGGAACTGCTGCGTAGTTAACGCAGATTTTTTGTCCGAACAAGTTGCGTGTTCGTGCGGTACACACCGCCATTGCTGAGCGGCCATGTTGGCCGCTGAGGGGCGTGGCCAAGGGTGAGCCCCACCCCACGCAGTAGCAACCCCCGTTAATCACATGCAGTCGCGCCCGGGATGGAGGGGTGGTTTGTGCCGGATCGTCTCGCTCGGGCACGCCCCGTTGCGGAACTGTTGTTCGACGGGACCGGACACTGGGTGGGAAAACAGGAAGAGGGAAGCTTCGCCGGACGCCCGGGAGGGACGCAGCGATATGCGTGACTTTGGCGCGGGGGAAGGGCGGGGCGGAGGAGGGGAGGGAGGGGTGAGCGAACTGGCTATCGATCGGAACGAAACGTCAGACCCGTGCCGTGGGGTGACGCTGCCACGTTAACGACTGCGGGTTCGCGCGTGATTCAGGCGCTGCCGACTTAATGTGATTACAGACGGGTGCAGTGCGTCACCCTTGTTGGGAGGGCGTAACGTGATCTTTTGTCTGGCGGTCGAGAGGAGGCTGCATTTGCCCTCACTGTTCCTCATATTGCAGCACATTGTCTTGGATCGAAAGAAGTTCGCATGTAACCTTAGGCGCACACAGGGGTGGGGGCACGTGTCCACTACTGTATTCTGTAGTCGAGTTTTTACTAATTTCTGAAATCTCACGTATTTCTAGAAACGATTGCATCCGATTCTTGTCGACCGCATGCAAGGGGTAATACTGTGCTTCAAGGGGAACATTCATGAAATTAATCTTAATGTAAATTTTTATTTATTTTTATTTAATTGTAGAACCCATGGACAATAAGTTCCCAAAGATTCACGCTGAAATCGCTTTTGTAAAGCCTGAAAATAAAATGGGTGACTCGACCTTCCTGGTCATACCCGCCTTTTCATGCAACTTTTCAATACCAGCCCGTTGAACAAAGATTCTGTAGATTACTTTCAAGCATACTGACAAGGGATACATTTAGAAAGTTCTCTGGTTTTATAAATCATTTATGTCTCTAGCTGTATCTTAGGAACAGTAACAAAACAGCTGGTTCATTTACGAAGAAGCAATTTTGCCTTGTGCTACTGGCGCAGATTTACGCAAGTGTTCGATTCTTTCATCATTCAATAGTGCAAACGGCCATAAAGAGTGCACAGAAAACTGGATAAACGGTGCTTAGAAACTGATGAATGAACATCCCATTCATTATCCGTACCATATTACCTGGTGTAAATGTCTGCTCGCTCAGAGGGATAACAACTCATACACTCACAGGGAGTTGTTGTTGTTGTGGTCTTCAGTCCTGAGACTGGTTTGATGCAGCTCTCCATGCTACTCTATCCTGTGCAAGCTTCTTCATCTCCCAGTACCTACTGCAACCTACATCCTTCTGTATCTGTTTAGTGTATTCATCTCTTGGTCTCCCTCTACGATTTTTACCCTCCACGCTGCCCTCCAATACCAAATTGGTGATCCCTTGATGCCTCAGAACATGTCCTACCAACCGATCCCTTCATCTAGTCAAGTTGCGCCACAAACTTCTCCCCAAACCTATTCAATACCTCCTCATTAGTTATATGATCTACCCATCTAGTCTTCAGCATTCTTCTGTAGCACCACATTTCGAAAGCTTCTATTCTCTTCTTGTCCAAACCAGTTATCGTCCATGTTTCACTTCCATACATGGCTACACTCCATACAAATACTTTCAGTAACGGCTTCCAGACACTTAAATCTATAATCGATGTTAACAAATTTCTCTTCTTCAGAAACGCTTTCCTTGCCATTGCCAGTCTACATTTTATATCCTCTCTACTTCGACCATCATCAGTTATTTTGCTCCCCAAATAGCAAAACTCCTTTATTACTTTAAGTGTCTCCTTTCCTAATCTAATTCCCTCAGCATCACCCGACTTAATTCGACTACATTTCATTATCCTCGTTTTGCTTTTGTTGATGTTCATCTTGTATCCTCCTTTCAAGACACTGTCCATTCCGTTCAACTGCTCTTCCAAGTCCTTTGCTGTCTCTGACAGAATTACAATGTCATCGGCGAACCTCAAAGTTTTAATTTCTTATCCATGGATTTTAATACCCACTCCGAATTTTTCTTTCGTTTCCTTTACTGCTTGCTCAATATACAGATGGAATAACATCGGGGAGAGGCTACAACCCTGTCTCACTCCATTCCCAGCCACTGCTTCCCTTTCATGCCCCTCGACTTTTATAACTGCCATATGGTTTCTGTACAACTTGTAAATAGCCTTTCACTCCCTTTATTTTACCCCCGCCACCTTCAGAATTTGAAAGAGAGTATTCCAGTCAACATTGTCAAAAGCTTACTCTAAGTCTACAAATGCTAGAAACGTAGGTTTGCCTTTTCTTAATCTAGCTTCTAAGATAAGTTGCCTAACGTGTTCCAATATTTCTACGGAATCCAAACTGATCTTCCCTTCTACTAGTTTTTCCATTCGTCTGTAAGGAATTCACGTTAGTATTTTGCATCCGTGACTTATTAAACTGATAGTTCGGTAATTTTCACATCTGTCAGCACCTGATTTCTTTTGGATTGGAATTATTATACTCTTCTTGAAGTCTGAAGGTATTTCGCCTGTCTCATACATCTTGCTTGCCAGATGGTAGCGTTTTGTCAGGACTGGCTCTCCCAAGGCTGTGAGTAGTTCTAATGGAATGTTGCCTACTTCTGGAGCCTTGTTTCGACTCAGGTCTTTCAGTGTTCTGTCAAACCCTTCACGCAGTATCGTATCTCCCATTTAATCTTCATCTACATCCCCTTCCATTTCCATAATATTGTCCTCAAGTACATCACCCTCGTATACACCCTCTATATACTCCTTCCACCTTTCTGCTTTCCCTTCTTTGCTTAGAACTGGGTTGCCATCTGAGCTGTTGATATTCATACAAGTGATTCTCTTCTCTCCAAAGGTCTCTTTAATTTTCCTGTAGGCAGTATCTATCTTACCCCTAGTGAGATGAGCCTCTGCATTCTTACATTTGTCTTCTATCCATCCCTGCTTAGCCATTTTGCACTTCCTGTCGATCTCAATTTTGAGACGCTTGTATTCCTTTTTGCCTGATTCATTTACTGCATTTTTATATTTTCTCCTTTCATCAATTAAATTCAATATTTCTTCTGTTACTCAAGGATTTCTACAAGCCCTCGTCTTTTTACCTACTTGATCCTCTGCTGCCTTCACTACTTCGTCTCTCAAAGCTACCTATTCTTCTTCTACTGTATTTCTTTCCCCCATTCCTGTCAATTGTTCCCTTATGCTCTCCCTGAAACTTTATACAACCTCTGGTTTAGTCAGTTTATCCAGGTCCCATCTCCTTAAGTTCCCACCTTTTTGCAGTTTCTTCAGTTTTAATCTACAGTTCATAACCAATAGATTGTGGTCAGAGTCCACATCTGCCCCTGGAAATGTCTTACGATTTAAAACCTGGTTCCTAAATCTCTGTCTTACCATTATATAATCTACCTGAAACCTGTCAATATCTCAAGGTTTCTTCAATGTATACAACCTTCTCTTATGATTCTTGAACCAAGTGTTAGCTATGATTAAGTTGTGCTCTGTGCAAAATTCCACCAGGCGGCTTCCTCTTTCATTTCTTAGCCCCAATCCATATTCATCTACTACGTTTCCTTCTCTCCCTTTGCTACTACCGAATTCCAGTCACCCATGGCCATTAAATTTTCGTCTCCCTTCACTATATGAATAATTTCTTTTATTTTATCATACATTTCTTCAATTTCTTCGTCATCTGCAGAGCTAGTTGGCATATAAACTTGTACTACTGTAGTAGGCACGGGCTTCGTGTCTATCTTGGGCACAATAATGCGTTCACTATGCTGTTTGTAGTAGCTTCCCCACACTCCTATTTTTTTATTCATTCTTAAACCGACTCCTGCATTACCCCTATTTGATTTTGTACTTATAACCTATTGGTTATGAACTGTAGAGTAAAACTGAAGAAATTGCAAAGAGGTGGGAATTTAAGGAGATGGGACCTAGATAAACTGACTAAACCAGAGGTTGTACAGAGTTTCATGGACAGCGTAAGGGAACAATTGACAGGAATGGGAGAAAGAAATACAGTAGAAGAAGAATGGGTAGCTTTGAGAGATGAAGTAGTGAAGGCAGCAGAGGATCAAGTAGGTAAAAAGACGAGGGCTTGTACAAATCCTTGGGTAACAGAAGAAATATTGAATTTAATTGATGAAAGGAGAAAATATAAAAATGCAGTAAATGAAGCAGGCAAAAAGGAATACAAGCGTCTCAAAAATGAGATCGACAGGAAGTGCAAAATGGCTAAGCAGGGATGGCTAGAGGACAAATGTAAGGATGTAAAGGCTTATCTCACTAGGGGTAAGATAGATACTGCCTACAGGAAAATTAAAGAGACCTTTGGAGACAAGAGAACCACTTGTATGAATATCAAGAGCTCAGATGGAAACCCAGTTCTAAGCAAAGAAGGGAAAGCAGAAAAGTGGAAGGAGTATATAGAGGGTGTATACAAGGGTGATGTACTTGAGGACAATATTATGGAAATGGAAGAGGATGTAGATGAAGACTAAATGGGAGATACGATACTGCGTGAAGAGTTTGACAGAACACTGAAAGACCTGAGTAGAAACAAGGCCCCGGGAGCAGACAACATTCCATTAGAACTACTGACGGCCTTGGGAGAGCCAGTCCTGACAAAACGCTACCATCTGGCAAGCAAGATGTATGAGACAGGCGAAATACCCTCAGACTTCAAGAAGAGTATAATAATTCCAATCCAAAAGAAATCAGGTGCTGACAGATGTGAAAATTACCGAACTATCAGTTTAATAAGTCACGGATGCAAAATACTAACGTGAATTCCTTACAGACGAATGGAAAAACTAGTAGAAGCCGACCTCGGGGAAGATCAGTTTGGATTCCGTAGAAATATTGGAACACGTTAGGCAACTTATCTTAGAAGCTAGATTAAGAAAAGGCAAACCTACGTTTCTAGCATTTGTAGACTTAGAGTAAGCTTTTGACAATGTTGACTGGAATACTCTCTTTCAAATTCTGAAGGTGGCAGGGGTAAAATAAAGGGAGTGAAAGGCTATTTACAAGTTGTACAGAAACCATATGGCAGTTATAAGAGTCGAGGGGCATGAAAGGGAAGCAGTGGCTGGGAATGGAGTGAGACAGGGTTGTAGCCTCTCCCCGATGTTATTCCATCTGTATATTGAGCAAGCAGTAAAGGAAACGAAAGAAAAATTCGGAGTAGGTATTAAAATCCATGGATAAGAAATTAAAACTTTGAGGTTCGCCGATGACATTGTAATTCTGTCAGAGACAGCAAAGGACTTGGAAGAGCAGTTGAACGGAATGGACAGTGTCTTGAAAGGAGGATACAAGATGAACATCAACAAAAGCAAAACGAGGATAATGAAATGTAGTCGAATTAAGTCGGGTGATGCTGAGGGAATTAGATTAGGAAAGGAGACACTTAAAGTAATAAAGGAGTTTTGCTATTTGGGGAGCAAAATAACTGATGATGGTCGAAGTAGAGAGGATATAAAATGTAGACTGGCAATGGCAAGGAAAGCGTTTCTGAAGAAGAGAAATTTGTTAACATCGAGTATAGATTTAAGTGTCTGGAAGCCGTTACTGAAAGTATTTGTATGGAGTGTAGCCATGTATGGAAGTGAAACATGGACGATAACTGGTTTGGACAAGAAGAGAATAGAAGCTTTCGAAATGTGGTGCTACAGAAGAATGCTGAAGACTAGATGGGTAGATCATATAACTAATGAGGAGGTATTGAATAGGTTTGGGGAGAAGTTTGTGGCGCAACTTGACTAGATGAAGGGATCGGTTGGTAGGACATGTTGTGAGGCATCAAGGTATCACCAATTTGGTATTGGAGGGCAGCGTGGAGGGTAAAAATCGTAGAGGGAGACCAAGAGATGAATACATTAAACAGATACAGAAGGATGTAGGTTGCAGTAGGTACTGGGAGATGAAGAAGCTTGCACAGGATAGAGTAGCATGGAGAGCTGATCAAACCAGTCTCAGGACTGAAGACCACAACAACAACATTATTATTATAAAATCTGGCACGAAGCCGTACAGGCAGGCCGGGGTGGCGGAGCGGTTCTAGGCGCTACAGTCTGGAACCGAGCAACCGCAACGGTCGCAGGTTCGAATCCTGCCCCGGGCATAGGTGTGTGGCACGTCCTTATGTTAGTTAGGTTTATGTAGTTCTAGGGGACTGATGACCTCAGAAGTTAAGTCCCATAGTTCTCAGAGGCATTTGAACCGTTTTGTGAAGGCGTACAACTTGTATTATGAAAACTCTTATTACGACATGTCAGATTTCAGTCGTTTTCTAGAACCTCCTCCTATCGGACATCTCAGTATTTTGACAGAGAACAAATACAGAAACTAGCTACAGTCCTGATAAAACAGTTCTGTGATACCTGACTGCGAATTTTAAAATATTCTCCAACGTCTCCAAACAATTATACTGCAATGCTTCTGATCGGAACAGACAGCTCACCTCGTCTTACCGCTGTAATAATTCAAAAGAAATACTGCGACCCATGCAGAGTGGAATGCATGGTTACAGCTACTGATGTAACGGCTCCTTTGTTTGTTTATAAAAATACTCATTGATCACAACGGTTTTGGTTAATAAGTCTTAGGCGGTGTAAAAAATGAGAACAACAAAAAATAACTTTTAATTTACTATTTTCTGAAAATGAAGATTCATACATCGACAAATCTTACTCAGACATTTCATTTCCTTGAACAGCTTGAAAACTGTTATTATTCAATAATGTCTATAATCAATAATAACGTATCCGCTCCATGGGGTACTATGTGGTTCTGTGTGTATCACATGGAAAAAACCAGCTTTCTTCCGCATAAACCTCTTCTGTTCTTCTCGATAGCCTCGCTGACGCCATAACTGGCCGAAGGATGTTAGTTCTACTAACAGTATACAGCAATATTGTGGTCGACACCAGATGTAGGTTTAAAACACATTAATTGCTATCTTGGCGCAAAGTACTCGCTGGCAGGACCAGTTTCGGGTGTCTCATGTTGTTCGAATTAAAGGGAAGCAGATTGTTACCTACTACTCTACTTCATAGACTTCATAGACTTAAACTGTAATAGTGCAGTAATCACACAACACAGTCCAGTTGTTCAAAACGATTCACATGTCGCAAAAGTTTAGCGTATCATTTCACCATATCACTGCTCTCGTGCACATTTAAGGCACTCGAAACAATTAAGATGGTGCAAATCCGTCAACACTGCACTGCTATCAAGCCATTGTTCTTGGGAGTCAATAACGACTGTGTTCCTCTAATAAGGTCTCAATCAGAATTAATTAGTAATTTCTGTCACAGAGATCATGAACTAAACCCACGAGTGAAGAAAACGAACTGTAGCCGAAATACGGTAATATGTCAGAATGTCACTTATCGAACTACGGCACAGTGCTCATGACAAGACGAATAGGTGTTGCTCCCTTTACTCTCAGCCGCAGACTGCCTGACTTCGGATATGCTAGGTCTCTACATAGTTTCGCCTATGTTTTACACTATTCATTATTGACCCTCGACATATTGAACCTCGGAATTAGTGAGTTAAGTAACAAACGTTGCACGTCAAATGGAATATGAAAAATATATCAATAAAACTATAATGCCGAAGTTCAGAATCTAAAAGTAGATTTGAAATAATTTGTAATTGAAGTCGGCTATGATGTTTAATATTAATTAATTCGGAAGATAAATAGTTTCAGACAATTTTAGATACCTTACGGAGAATTTGGGAATATGTACTTTGAAATGATAGGCGTTAATATTCCGAAATATGTTTCCTACCGCTCACGAAATATGTACGGTCGTAACCTATTCGATCAACAATATTTCATAGTTACCGAAGCCTCTGAGTTAACTAATTAGATCACTGCAATTATATTAGCGAGTAGACTGTAATGAGCAATGAATTTCGGTGGGACTAAGCTCATTTATGAATCTGAAATTACTATGCACTGACTGTACTAGGTACACTATCATACTGTCATTATCATAGCGCATGAAAAAATTTAGAAAATCTCGGGAGGCAGAAAAACGTAGCTGATGATACTGTATATTCAACTTGCTCCGTCTCACACAGTCAGATCCCTCTTCACGTTTCCAGTCGTAAACAGAACACGGGAAGAACGCCTGTTAGTAAGTTCGAATCTCTCTATTTCTACCTGCAAGGTCTTTTCGCGAGATGTAGATAGGAGGAAGCAGTATATTGCTTACCCTTGTAGGAACGCACGCCCTCAGAAATTTAACGATAAACAACACTGCGATGCAGGACGCCTCTTTCGTAGCGTTTGCCACCTGAGCTGGCTGAGCATCTGTGGCGCTTCCGCGGTTACTAAATGAACCTGTAACGAAGCGCGCTGCTCTTCTTTTGGTCCTCTATATTTCCTACATCTATCCTACCTTGTACGGATACCACACTGAGGAGCAATATTCGAGTATTGGTCGAACGAGGGTTTTGTAAGCTATTTCCTTTGTGGATGGACTCTTCCAACGAATCTCAGTCTGGCATCTGCCTTACTTGCAGTTAGTTTTATATGGGCATTTCACTTTAAATAGCTCTGTACGTATGGTAGAGTGGACTAATTGCGAACACTTAAGGGAAAACTAAAATAAAGCAAAATCAGATAAAATTACGAATACTATTTAATATTGAAACTTAAACGAATCAGTCTTATGTTCACGTAATCAGTGTAGATAAATTTTCAATAGAAAGTCAAATATTAAGAAAAAATCAGACATTCGACTCCAGGATTATCTCACAAAACGTGGGGTAATTGCGCATGGCGTGTGGGGTAATCACGGATATGCTCTAATAATGACATAAATCACAGAGAGACCCTCTTGATGTACTTTCACCATTCGTGCAGTTTTCGTGGGCCTATATCTTACATTTGTAGCATTCCATCCAGTCTTCAGTGGGAGGATCTTCATATTTTTCTTCACAAGCTAGGCAATAATACTCATTCTACATCGCTGTTCCTTCACTCAACTTTTTCTTCTTGCATGGTATGTCCTTTTCTTGAACCTTCATCTTAATGTTAGCATCTGCATTTGCTTGAATGTGCTTCACAACTTTCCTACCGTTAGTGGAACGTAGAGTCTTTTCACTTTCTTTCATCTACTACTTAATTTTTTCCCTTTCTTCTTCGTTTTCTTTCGAATGTGGCAGTTGGGGAACATTAGGTGTAACAATATCGTCAAGTGGAATTGATTGGTCCAAAACAGATACAGAGTTTACTAGGGCCTGATGCCCATTTAATGTCCGTAATAGGAATATCTGCGTATCAAGTGTGATATTTCATGTCAGTGCTACATTTGCATTAGGTGTCACTGTGTCGCAACTACTAAATGTTCATCAAAGTTAGTTGTATCTATTGGCCAAATACCTGTTGCCTGAAAAGCGTTTGCTGTTTGTTCTATGTTATACAGCTATATTTCCAAAATATAAGAAAGAGAATTAGAAAAACATGCCTTAAATATGCAGTAAACTATTTTATGAATTAAACAAAAGAGATTGTGCGGAAAACAGCTTTCAAATATGCTGAAATAAATAAATTGAAGTATAATTTTGACAAAATATCCCAAACGGCACGACAAGATAGGTTGTACAGATTTTTTTAAAAAAGGCTTCCTAATATTTCACCACCGAAACTTGAGTCCACTTCCATCAGTAGAATTACAGCTTTTAATGAAACGTAAGTGAAAATGTTCAACCATTTGCAAGCTTTGCAAACAAAATGCCACTTTGATGCCAATCGTATTTGCAATGTTGACGAGACAGGCATTTCTAATGTCCAAAGAAATTCAAGGATCTTAGCACCAAAAGGACAGAAACAAAAGGGCAGAGCAAGTGGTGAAAGAGGAATTACAACAACAGTTGTTTGCGCATATTGTCCTCAGTTACTGTGTGGAGGCAATGCCGATTTGATAGCAGCAGCTAGCGATTCGGGTTGGTTCAACAACAACCTACTCGTAGGCTGGCTACATCACTTCAACCCATACGCTAAACCAATTGTTGCAAAACCAATTCTACTTATCGTAGACAACCTCATAGTCACGTTAGTCTTGCCTGCTATCTGCTTCGTCGCTTGAATGAAATGATGTTTTTATCCCTTCCACCACGTATACAACCACTGGACCTGCCATATTTTGGACATGTCAAGGCTTCATACAACAGACAACGCGACTTGCACATGTCTTCAAATGTAAGCTGACGAATTGAACAGTATGAAGTTGCCGAACTTTTCACGAAAGCGTTTAATCGCATCAGCAACACAGAGAAAGCAGTAAACGGTTTCCAGGCAACTGGTATTTTGGAAATGATACAACTAAAGTTAATGAACATTTGTAGATGTGACATCCGTGACACCTCATGCACAGGTAGCATTAACATGAAAGGTGCAAAGAACAGTGACACTTTATACGCAGATAGGCCTATTTTCGACATTAAATGTGCAGCAGACCCCAGTAAGTGACCCCTGTAGCTGTTTTGGACAAATCAGTTCCACATGACGATATTGTTAGGACCTCGTGTTCCCAACTGGCACATCCGAAACGTAAAGAAAATATCTGAAAACGTCAGTCAGCTGTAATAACCAGTTTTCATACGAAAGAGATGTTAGAAAAAGAAGAAAAAAGATAAAACATTAAGGAGTAGATGAAAGAAAGTGAAAAGACTGTACGTTCCAGTAAAGGAAGGAAAGGTGTGCAGAACCTTCAAGCACCTGTAGATGATAACATTAAGGTGAAGGTTGAAGAAAAGGACATACCACACAAGAAGAAAACGGTCAGTAACGAAACTGCGATGGAGAATGCCTACTTTGTGAAAAAAGTATGAAGATCCTCCCACTGATTATCGGATAAAATGCTATAAATGTAATTTGTGGGCTCAGGAAAACTGCACGAGTTGTCAAGGTACGTCAAGAGGATTTATCTGTGACATATGTGATGATTAGACTATGTCTGTGATTACCCCACACGCCATCCATAATTATCCCACGCTCTTTGGGGAAATATCGGATGCAAAAGTTTGTTTTGTTGTAAATATTTGACTTTGTTCTGAAAATTTATGTACGTTGTTACAGTAATAAATAATGTTCGAAACATACTTTATTTTGTTTTATTTCACTTCTCCCTTAAATGTTTGCAATTTCCCCGCTCTTCCACACACTGCTGCTTAAAGAGGAGCAAGATCTTTCGTATACTCTATGCAGAGTAGTACTGATATCCCATGTATTACTTTAGACAATCAGTTCTCTGATTAGCGACTCAAGGTAATTTTCAGATAAGAAATTTATAGAACAATTCCGCACGAGTGCTTGTCCATTCTACCCACCTTAAGCACTTGAGTGTCTATAGTTGGTAAGCCCCCGAACTGTGATTCCGGAAAATCTGCAAGTGTACGACTACAGCTCACACAAGCTCTTCATTGGACACAAAATGTCTTCCAGTCATACGTTTCTGTATATACTGAAATAAATGAAACGTAAAAGTCCCCAAAAGTCTTACTGTACGTCTTCCGATTCTCTATCGTCAAGACAGTTTTTTTGGGCAGTCGCCTAGTCCTGATGGAAGGTTTCTGTTTTAATCAAGGCCTTTTGTAGCATATTATCTAAAGCCTAACCCTACTCACGGTTCATGGTGCACAGAACCAATTGCAGGTTGCCTATCTAAACAATTCAGAGTGGAGACAAAAATCTGATTAATGAAAAGGTCGCTCTAGTTGTTCTGTAGAACATTATTTAGTCCCCTACCGGTTTCGGCTTTTATGTTAAATCCAGTATCAAGTGGTTCTGAAAAGTAATGACCAAAACGTATAAGTACAGTTTCGGTAGATTTAAAACCTTGCTTGTCTAATGATATCGTGAGAAAATTGTATAATTCATTACCTTATATTTTCTACATAACTTTTCTACTTTTCAGAACCTTAACGTAAAAGCAGAACTCCGAAGTGGACTACATAAAGTTCTATAGAGCAACTTGAGCGACCTTTTCGTTAATTAAACAAACAGTTGCGGAGCGCAAGGAGAAAATAAATTTGATTTTCAACATTTCATGTAACTAGCTGACCCGTGCAAATAATTCACACTATCAAGATCAGTCACTGATTGGTAATACAGTAACAGAGAAATAAGTAAATGCAAATATTTATTAATAAAAGGTATTATATTTTGGATAGTAGAAACAAATATTAATTTCACTGTAATAAATCGGTATCGTTACGTATAATATGGTTTAACTGCAAAACACACAAAAAGCAGGCATTGCGCGTGACAGATTCTTATTTTTTAAAACTTGTTTATTTTGCAAAAATTGTTTGAAAATAATGTTAGTATTTGTAATATCATCATTTACTTTTCGATGTATGAGCCTTTAGCACAAACATAAATATCACTGACTGAATGTGCAAGTTCGTGAAAAAGCCACGTACAGCTGTCCATGTGAAAGAACAGGTTCTGGCAAATACAGTCCTGCCCTCTGAAGCGTCAGACCATGATTCATAAACGGCATAGCGAATTCTGCTGTTATAGGGAATTTTTTTTTATAATTTGGCAAGGCACGATTGAATCAGAAGGTGTGAGGTTAATGCGAGGTATGAGCACAGATTTTGCGGAGTCAGTGAATTTAGCAGTGCTGTCGTACTCTCCCTAGAGGGTTACCACTAATTCTTGCATCATTAATTAATAACTGATTAGGGTTAAGATTTCGAATTAACATAGTCATAGCAGCTTTCTTTAAAAGCACTTGATCAGGGGGTAAACTGGATGGATTTAAAGAGTGCAATGATTATACAGAATACAACTGAACGTTATTTATTTCTTCACGTTGGACAGAATCAGAATTGAGGTAAACCTCTGCGTCTTCAGGTAATAAAATGGAAATGACATATTCATTAATTTTTACAGAATAATCATTTTTTGGAAGCAGAATCGCCGTTGAATAGAATTGCGAAGCATTTTGTTCATTGATTTCTGTTGCGTTGAATGTGGTGGTAATAAAACTATCGTAATTCCAATAATAATGTTTAGAAATTTTGATACGTTCATCGAAGTAATCTGTTTCATTTTGTAAATCAACCTTAGCCAATTAAGGAACCATTGAGGAAAAATGTGATCACAATTTGTCCTAATATTTGGAGTCAGGTTATGTATTTTAACATGAGACCATAACAGTGATCTGTTAACCGTAGTCTCGACAATGACGGTACTATTGGTATAACTAACGAAGGGTAATAATTGACTGAAATCTCCACCAAACAGGATTATTTTGCGTTCATAAGGTAGGTTATTATTCGTAGTAGTGGTGAAATAACTAAGTTGGTGACACAAAGCCGTTGTCTTGTACGAACTCTTGCCGCTGAACATTGAATCGGTCTTGTCTGCGACTGCGCTGAGCTTTTATTTTGCTAATGTTGAAGATATCTTTGTTCGTCACTTTGTCTGGGATCTCTACTTCTGCAGTTTGTGACACGTTCCAGTGGTGTGAAATGCTTTCTAGTTGGAAGTTACCCTCTCGGCACCGTGGAAACCTGAAATACAGAAGAAAAAGTTATCAGACACATGAAAGTTTTTGGTTTCATGTAATTTTCATTTATTAAGAAAAATGAATAAGAAATAAATATCCCCGGAAGTAAATGTTTCTTTTACCTTTGTTAGTGATGCACATTAAAGGTACCGAGGTTACCTTGTTTTCGCCACTTCTCGTTCTACCGTTTGCAACGTGATCGATAAGAAGGATAGGTGATATATTTCAGAAACTGCTGCTCGCAACCTTGCTGGCGGACTAAATCTATTTCACCGCCTTGCCGGCGGCTACCAGTTTTGGCACTCTATTGTAATCGCTATTTCAGTTTTATTGCGAAGTGGTTGAACTACGTCTCGTGCAGAGTAACATTACAGCACAAAATCCGTTGGATTATTTTCAAATAATGCGGCATTCATAATGCACATACGTATGTTACAACTGAAAGGGTAAGTATTTTTTTTTTTTCAAATTACGTTTCCCGTGGTACCTAATCTTTATATTTGTACGCACTGTTTGGTATAACAAGGAATTATGCTTCATCAACAGAATTGCTTGTTACATGGGCAATGCTTTACAGAAGGTCCCATGTCCGAAGATGATTCGTTAGTGAAGTTTCAGATATCTACGAACAGCCACTTTATTTTCCGTAGAGACTCTCTACATCTGCATCTACACAGATACTCCGCAAATCATCGTTCGGTGCGTGGCGGAGGGCACTCTGTCCCACTGCCTGATATTTCCTCTCCCGTTCCATTCGCAAATACAGCGAGGGAAAAACGACTCTCTATACACCTCCGTATGAGCCCAAATTTCTCGTATATCTTCGTAGTCTTAAGTGCAGTGTATGTTGGCGGCAGGAGAATGATTCGGCAACCAGCTTCAAATGTCGGTTCTCTAAATTTTCTGAAGAGTATTCCTTGAAGACAACATCGCCTTCCTTCTCGGGATTCCCTTTTCAGTTCCCGAATCATCTCCGTAACATCGACGTGTTCTCTTAAAATACCAATAACGAATCTAGCAACCTGCCTCTGAATTGCTTCGATGTCCTCTTCCAATCCGACTTTCGAGCAGTATTCAAGAATAGAACGCACCAGCATCCTATATGCGGTCTCCTTCACAGATGAACTACACTGCCCTAAAATTCTCCAAATACACCAGAGTCGACCATTCGCCTTCCCTAATCTCCTTGAATTACTGAAGCTAGTCCATTCATTGATGGACTCACTGTTTTCCAGCTTCCACTGCTTAAAGGTATATTTAAGGCAGATCTTCCAAATAAACAAGTATATCTGGACCTTTTAGAATAAGAAAGGAGAAACTAGTGTGTGTAAAGAAAATTCTACAGTGCATATCTGACGAGCATAACATAATCTGCTAGTAATCAGCAAAGGATGGACAAGAGAAAGATGAATGATCCATACTCAACATTGTTTGCTTTGTTTTAGTTTTATTGTGGTTGTATTTTCTATTTATTATGAATATACTTGTATGCTCATAGAACACTCTTATTGCTATAAAAATATGAATAAACTCGCATAACACAATTCTTCCGCTCGAAAAAGAACGGCAGTTGCTTCATCAACATCTTAGGGTTTGAAAATGGGTCATCTGCAGTATATTGAAACTGGATTCACGCTCGATGGTTAACGTATTTTGTAATGGGTGTTTATTGCAGCCTAGGGCCAACTGCTACGTAGTAACTCCTTAAGAGCATACTTAAGCCCATTGTTCAGTTCAATAGCTTATGTATCCTAAAAAATTTGCTTTCCGGGAGATGACGCCTTTTCCAACTCACCGATTGAATTAATGCCTCATGTAGAACGTACCAAAAACGTCCTTGTGACATGTCTATGGCAGCAAATGTTTGATACACCGCTAAGCGTGTATCATACAGTATCGTATAACGCACGATGACTTCAAGTTCCTCTAAACGGTTCAAATGGCTCTAAGCACTATGGAACTTAACATCTGAGGTCATCAGTCCCATAGACTTAGAACAACTTAAACCTAACTAACCTAAGGACATCACACACATCCATGCCCGAAGCAGGATTCGAACCTGCGACCGTAGCAGCCCCCAAGTTCCTCGATTTGCAGCCATGTCCATAGTGTAATAGTCAACATTTCCTTCCACTTTATTTCGATTATTTCCTTGCTTGTTCGTCATCGGATACTGAGCACAAGTTCCGTAGCTTGCGTTTTGGACACTAGCCAAACCACAAAAAAATCATTTGTTCACTGCTTCAGTCACCTATTTTTTATTTACAATAGAAGTGAAGGTGACTGAAGCAGTAAACCAATACTTTCTTTATAATCTAATCACTCGCAGCCCGGTACGGACAGTCCGTTATGGACTGTTTCGAGTTTCGCAGAGCTGTAGCTATTGCTTCCTGATGCAGTGAAAGAACAAAACAGTCTCACAGAAATTTAAAACCAAGCAGAAGTTATTACTGTCAATAAAATTTTGTAGGTAAGGAAAATGTGATAAGTGAATAGTATTTGTACTTTTAGGTTCCAGGTTGCTATGAGATCCCACCGCAGTGCAGCAGCTACAAGCAGACAAGTGCAATGACTGGATGCAAAACTATTCTTTTCACCTTCCTCTTTCGCTTAGAATTAAGCTAACGGGAGAATAAAACTTCTTTGTTGTTCTTTTGACCTGAAAAAATATTTCAATCCGTTAATTTTTGTGTTAAACATTTTTCACAGTATTAAGTTGAGTCTGGAGAAATCTTCGGAAAAAGAGAAAACTGGCACTACACCGACCGAGGTGCCACAGTGCTGTGACACATCGAACTTGCATACGGGATGACCGGTGTTCAAGTTCACGTCAGGCCACCCAGATTTGAGTTGGCCTTGGTTTACCAAGGTAAGTACCAGAATGGTTCGTTTGAAGAGAACACGGTAGAATTCCTTAACCATTTTTCCGAAGTCGAGCTTATGCTCGTCTCTAATGATAGTGTTGTCGACGGGTCGCTAAACCGTTATATTCCTTCTGTCCTGTGAGGTGGCACCACTGTGGGGTTCCCGACACTAACAATGTGGTGCTAGTGTCGGAAACCCCTCAGTTTAACATGGAATCAGGACATTTTTAGGATACACAAAGTACCGACGGAAGTGAAACTTGTCAAAGAATATTAAAAAAGTGTAAACTCTACTAGGAATGAAAACTGGAACTTTAGGCTTCCTAGCGCGATGATTAGACACATTCAACGAGTGAGTTTGCAAAACTAATCACAAGGGCCAGGTTGCCTAGTAACGGCGAGTGGGAGAATGCCGAGCGACTCTGTGCTAGGTCAGTTATTGATTCGTTGTCGGGCGAAGCTGAGCTGCCCCTCCCCCTTCACCGGAAACGAACTCACATCTCTTTCACTTCACATCCGTTTGAAAGTGTCCACATGTTATTAAAAATCCTTACAGCTATGTGATGATGTGCAAAATGTCCCTTATCTGACTTTAAATAACGTGGTAGGCAGCATAACAACATTTAGAACCATCAATGAGAGTAATTTTGAAGCGACATGTGACGGCGAACACACAATTTCATCCACTGAGGTACGGTAAAACTGACTACATGCATTCTTTATAAGACAACAGAGAGATCTTTCTTCTACTTCGCTAAATTTTTATGAAGTAACACAGATATTACTGAAATTCCAAATTACTGAAAAGCACGTAAAATTTAGCCAACAGGCTTGCCGCTGTGGTAGCACCGATTGCCGTCAGATCGCCGAAGTTAAGCGCTGTCGAGGTGAGCTAGCACTTGGATGGATAACCGTCCGGATCTGCGAAGCGCTGTCGGTAAGCGGGATGCACAGCCCTTGGGAGGCCGATTGAGTAGTTACTTGATTGAGAAGTGGCGCCCCCGGTCACGGAAACTGACAACGGCCGGGAGAACAGTGTGCTGTTCACATAACCCTCCATATCCGCATTCAGTGACGCCTATGAGCGGAGGATGACACGGCCTTCCGAGGCCTGTTTGGACGGATTACTATGTAAAATTTAATACACGAACACATCTACTATTTATTGAAAAGCTTTTTATAGCGTTGACAACACGACGTTATGGGAAATACTAAACAGGAGAGGCTACGGCGCCGCTTACTAACAGTAATCCAACAAATGCATCAAGACACCAAAATTGTCATTGCCGGGAAAGATAATACAACATGGATGCAGTCTGTTTCCTATACTTCTCAATATCTGTGTTGATATGTTGAGACAGTGGCTAAAGTAAATATTTACACTCATCGCTTTAACTAACGGAATTATCTAATGACATCATTCGCTGCTGATGACAAACTTCTTATAGCTCACGACCGGAATACCCTTCAGAAACCGATTTACAAACAAGATATTACTGCCAAGATCTATAATCTAACTATGGCGAGCCAAAAGATAAGGTACAGCTTTCAAAGGGGAAGCCCCAGTCCCAAGCAAAACTGTAAAACCAGAAAATACCTCTTGAGAAATAACATTCCTTCACAACCGAAGAGACATACAAAAAATCTGAAATATCAGTCAGTGTAACTCGTAGAATGTTGGAACGTGCGGACAGTGTTTGAGGTGATCGGCGGATCTCTCTCAAACACCTTGTCGCTCGACTGGATATGTCTGTTGTTAGTACTGACATACTCGTCCACGACTTGGGCTACTCGAGGGTTTGTGCCCACGGGGTAAGTCGCCACCTAACAGAAGACCATAAAGAGCAACGAAGAACCATCTGTGAGGAGCTGTCAATGATGCATGCACTCCGCAAGAAACAGCACGCGGGTGATGGAGAGTTTATTGATACAGCAAAACTTTGGCTCCGACGTTGACTTACAGTCTGGAACCGCGCGACCGCTACGGTCGCAGGTTCGAATCCTGCCTCGGGCATGGATGTGTGTGATGTCCTTAGGTTGGTTAGGTTTAAGTAGTTCTAAGTTCTAGGGGACTGATGATCTCAGAAGTTAAGTCCCATAGTGCTCAGAGCCATTTGAACCATTTGACGTTGACTAGTAGACTGGTACCACGCAGGCCCTGCTAGTAAGTTGGCCTAAGGCCGTCGCATTGAACGGAGATAATCTAGAGAAACAGCGTTTTGTAGCCAAAAGAGTGGGGAATAATATGGTGTATTGGAACCCTGAATAAAACGAACGTGCTTTCAGTAAAAAATGTTTTACATTACATACTGAACCCGCCCCTTGTAACATACTGCGCATAACTTAGGCAGAGACACGTTTTTGTAGATTACACCACTGCTGAAAGTTGGCTGAGAACAGTCACATCCGTTAAATACATAGGAGCATGTGTTCAGAACGACAGAAGCGGAACGACCACTTCAAACTGATACTAGGAAAAACTGATGCCAGACTGAGATTCAATGAGGAATCTACACTGAAGAGCCAAAGAACTGGCACAACTGCCAGGGCCCCCGCGAGCATGCAGAAGTGTTACAAAACGACGTGGCATGGACTAATGTATGAAGTAGTTCTGGAGGGAACTGACACCATGAATCCTGCAGGACTACTCATAAATCAGTAAGAGCACGAGGGGGTGGAGATCTCTTCTGAACAGCACGTTTCATGGAATCCCAGATATGCCCAATAATGTCCTTGTCTGAGGAGTTTGGAGGCCAGCGGAAGTGTTTAAACTCAGAAGTGTGTTCTTAGGGCCGTTCTGTAGCAATTCTGAACGTGTGGGATGTGGTATTGTCCTGATGGAATTGCCCAAGTCTGTCGGAATGCACAATGGACATGACTGGATGCAGGTAATCAGACATGTCGCTTACGTACGTGTCATCTGTCGGAGTCGTATCTAGACGTATCAGGGATCCCATATGATTCCAACTGCACACGCCACCCACCATTACAGAGCCTCCATCAGCTCTAACAGTCTCCTGACGACAAGGAGGGTACATCGATTCATGAGGATGTCCCCATACTTGTACGCGGCCTTCCGCTCAATACAATTTGAAACAAGACTCGTCCGACCAGACAACATGTATCCAGTCAACAGTCCAATGTCGCTGTTGGCAGGTCCACACGAAACATAAAGCTTTGTGTCATGCAGTCATCAAGCGTACACTAGTGGGAATTTGGCTCCGAAAGCCCATATCGATGATGTTTCGTTGAATGATTCGCGCGCTGACACTTGTTGATGGCTCAGCATTGAAATCTGCAGCAATTTTCGGAAGTGTCGCACTTCTGTCACGTTGAACGATTCTCTTCAGTCGTCGTTGGTCCCGTTGTCGCAGGATCTTTTTCCTGCCGCAACCATGTCGGAGATTTGGCATTTTACCGGATTGGTGATATTCACGGGACACTCGTGAAGTGGTCGTGCAGGAAAATCCCCACTTCATCCCTACCTCCCACATGCTGTGTCCAATCGCTCGTGTGCCGACTAGAACACCACATTCAAACTCACTTAAATCTTAATAACTTGCCATTGTAACAGCAGTAAATGATCTAACAACTGCGCCATACACTTGTTGTCTTATACAGGCGTTGCCGACCGCAGCGCCGTGTTCTGCCTGTTTACATATCTCTGTACGAGGTGCATTCAAGTTCTAAGGCTTCCGATTTTTTTTCTAATTAACTACTGACCCGAAATCGATGACACTGGCGTTACTTCTCGACGTAATCGCCCTGCAGACGTACACATTTTTCACAACGCTGACGCCATGATTCCATGGCAGCGGCGAAGGCTTCTTTAGGAATCTGTTTTGACCACTGGAAAATCGCTGAGGCAATAGCAGCACGGCTGGTGAATGTGCGGCCACGGAGAGTGTCTTTCATTGTTGGAAAAAGCCAAAAGTCACTCGGAGCCAGGTAAGGTGAGTAGGGAGCATGAGGAATCACTTCAAAGTTGTTATCACGAAGAAACTGTTGCGTAACGTTAGCTCGACGTGCGGGTGCGTTGTCTTGGGGAAACAGCACACGCGCAGCCCTTCTCGGACGTTTTTGTTGCAGTGCAGGAAGGAATTTGTTCTTCAAAACATTTTCGTAGGATGCACCTGTTACCGTAGTGCCCTTTGGAACGCAATGGGTAAGGATTACGCCCTCGCTGTCGCAGAACATGGGCACCATCATTTTTTCAGCACTGACGGTTACCCGAAATTTTTTTGGTGGCAGTGAATCTGTGTGCTTCCATTGAGCTGACTGGCGCTTTGTTTCTGGATTGAAAAATGGCATCCACGTCTCATCCATTGTCACAACAGACGAAAAGAAAGTCACATTCATGCTGTCGTTGCGCGTCAACATTGCTTGGCAACATGCCACACGGGCAGCCATGTTGTCGTCCGTCAGCATTCGTGGCACCCACCTGGATGACACTTTTCGCATTTTCAGGTCGTCATGCAGGATTGTGTGCACAGAACCCACAGAAATGCCAACTCTGGAGGCGATCTGTTCAACACTCATTCGGCGATTCCCCAAAACAATTCTCTCCTCTTTCTCGATCATGTTGTCGGACCAGCTTGTGCGAGCCTGAGGTTGTTTCGGTTTGTTGTCACACGATGTTCTGCCTTCATTAAACTGTCGCACCCACGAACGCACTTTCGACACATCCATAACTCCATCACCACATGTCTCCTTCAACTGTTGATGAATTTCAATTGGTTTCGCACTACGCAAATTCAGAAAACGAATGATTGCACGCTGTTCAAGTAAGGAAAACGTCACCATTTTAAGTATTTAAAACAGTTCTCATTCTCGGCGCTGGCGGTAAAATTCCATCTGCCGTATGGTGCTGCCATCTCTGGGACGTATTGATAATGAGCGCGGCCTCATTTTAAAACAATGCGCATGTTTCTATCTCTTTCCAGTCCGGACAAAAAAAATCGGAGGCCTTAGAACTTGAATGCACCTCGTATTTGAATATGCATGCCTATACCAGTTTCTTTTGCGTTTCAGTGTATATATATTATTAAATTTATGAGCCCCGTTGTGTTTTTGCGTCCGTATGTTAAATTATTGTGGGGACTTTGATACAGGTTTCACTGACAGACAGACAGATTCACGAGGAAGGTTTGCGTGAGCAATGTGTTACCGCTACATCAAACAAGTCGTCGGGCCGTAAACGCTTAGTGCTGCTACCCGTGCAACGCCGGTTCTCCTAAGTGTAGGCCATCGACGAATCAAGTTACTTACAAAACCCTTGTTTGAATGTTACTTGATTAGATCTTCTCAGTCCGGGACCTTTATGGAAGGGTTGATAAAGAAAGCAGAAAAGTCTCAAGAACAGCGGCGCATTACGTTCGGGTGAATTAAGAGAGCTTGAAGGCTTCACTGAGATGGTTAGGCAACTACAGTGGTACACGTTGCTAGAGCAGTTTGACGAACTATGCAAGACAACCATCATGTGATGTTGGAACTTCCTTCTCCCGGTATCATGCATTGTTCCAAGACAGCAGACATAGGTTTATGACAGAAAGTTCTGAGATAATTTCGCGTTTCACTGTAACATCGAGTTGTTTCAATCCACCACTGCGTCAGCATGATTGGTGAGTGATTTTTTAACATCAGTTTTTACTGTTTTGTAGTGCTGAAACCAAATATTTTGCATTTTTATACAAACTTTTAATATTTTTCCTACATAAAAAATTAAATTTATAAAAAGTTTGTAGCACATAAGAACCCGTTCTCTACTAATCAATATTCGAGTTTACTGTTCATATACACAGCCAGTAACTAAATGTACATCATATGCCCTCAACGGACTTTATAAATCGAATGTCAATAATTACCAAACAGTTACTTCTCTTCATCAGGAACCATAAGGAAAAAATGCAGATTACTGTGTTGCCATACACTGTCTGAGTCAATCGTGTCCGTGCCACAAATATATTCACGAGATGATAGTTCATGGCATTATTCCTCTTAGTTTTATATTCCTTTACTGTACTACACCCTATTAATGTTCACGATGATAATTATATCAGCGAAACTGTCAGTTTGTGTTTAATAATTCACTTACTTGCAAACAGACATTTCTTTCTGTATGTATATGAATCGCAAACAGTTACATACTCTTCTAAAAAGGTACCGGTTGACTAAATTATGGCAGAACATTTTGCATTGGTACATCAATGAATTAAACTATATCAATTTTTTAATCCTGTATCCTCAAAAGTAGAATTTATCTGCCGAAAAGTTATTTTTCCACAGCTCTTTATCAATATGGCCGCTCAGGAACTAAGAATTTTCCGCGCTGTTCGCTGTTTCTTGTTGGTACGTTACATTAATCGTAGGTGTCATATTTTCGGCGTACAAAACTTCATCATTCATTATTTTGTTTGTTTTTCTCATATTGACAAAATTTAAAAAGGGAGTAGGATAAAGTTAGATATAGTGGGAATTAGTGAAGTTTGGAGGCAAGGTCAGGTGAATGCAGGGCTATAAATACAAAATCAAATAGGGGTAATGGAGGAGTAGGTTTAATAATAAATAAAAAATAGGAGTGCGGGTAAGCTACCACAAACAGCATAGTGAACGTATTATTGTGGCCAAGATAGACACGAACCCCGTTCCTACTACAGTAGTACAAGTTTATATGCCAACTAGCTCTGCAGATGACGAAGACATTGAAGAAATGTATGATAAAATAAAAGAAATTATTCAGGTAGTGAAGGGAGACGAAAATTTAATAGTCATGGGTGACTGGAATTCAATAGCAGGAAAAGGGAGAGAAGGAAACATAGTAGGTGAATATGAATTGGGGGTAAGAAATGAAAGAGGAAGCCGTCTGGTAGAATTTTGCACAGAGCGTAACTTAATCATAGCTAACACTTGGTTCAAGAAACATAAAAGAAGGTTGTATACGTGGAAGAATCCTGGAGATACTAGAAGGTATCAGATAGATTATATAATGGTAAGACAGAGATTTAGGAACCAGGTTTTAAATTGTAAGACATTTCCAGGGCCAGATGTGGACTCTGACCACAATTTATTATTATGAACTGTAGATTAAAACTCAAGAAACTGCAAAAAGGTGAGAATTTAAGGAGATGGGACCTGGATAAACTGACTAAACCAGAGGTTTTACAGAGTTTCAGGGAGAGCATAAATGCAGTAAATGAAGCAGGCAAAAAGGAATACAAACGTCTCAATAATGAGATCGACAGGAAGCGCAAGATGGCTAAGCAGGGATGAATAGAGGACAAATATAAGGATGTAAAGGCTTATCTCGCTAGGAGTAAGATAGATACTGGGTACAGGAAAATTAGAGAGACCTTTGGAGAAAAGAGAACCACTTGTATGAATATCAAGAGCTCAGATGGAAACCCAGTTCTAAGCAAAGAAGGGAAAGTAGAAAGGTGGAAGGAGTATATAGAGGGTCTATACAGCGGCGATGTACTTGAGGACAATATTATGGAAATGGAAGAGGATGTAGATGAAGATTAAATGGGAGATACGATACTGCGTGAAGAGTTTGACAGATCACTGAAAGACCTGAGTCGAAACAAGGCCCCGGGAGCAGACAACATTCCCTTAGAACTACTTAAAGACTTGGGAGAGCCAGTCCTGACAAATCTCTACCACCTGGTGAGCAAGATGTATGAGACAGGCGAAATACCCTCAGAATAATATAATAATTCCAATCCCAAAAAAAGCAGGTGTTGACAGATGTGAAAATTACTGAACTACCAGTTTAATATGTCCCGGATGCAAAATACTAACGCGAATTCTTTACAGACGAATGGAAAAACTGGTAGAAGCCGACCTCGGGGAAGATCAGTTTGGATTCCTTAGAAGTATTGGAACACGTGAGGCAATACTGACCCTACGACTTATCTTAGAAGATAGATTACGGAAAGGCAAACCTACGTTCCTAGCATTTGTAGACTTAGAGAAAGCTTTTGACAATGTTGACTGGAATACTCTCTTTCAAATTCTGAAGGTGGCAGGGGTAAAATACAGGGAGCGAAAGGTTATTTACAATTTGTACAGAAACCATATGGCAGTTATAAGAGTCGAGGGGCATGAAAGGGAAGCAGTGGTTGGGAAGGGAGTGAGACAGGTTTGTAGCCTCTCCCCGATGTTATTCAATCTGTATATTGAGCAAGCAGTAAAGGAAACAAAAGAAAAATTCGGAGTAGGTATTAAAATCCATGGAGAAGAAAAAATGGTTCAAATGACTCTGAGCACTATGGGACTCAACTGCTGTGGTCATCAGTCCCCTAGAACTTAGAACTACTTAAACCTAACTAACCTAAGGACATCACATACATCCATGCCCGAGGCAGGATTCGAACGTGCGACCGTAGCGGTCGTGCGGTTCCAGACTGTAGTGCCTTTAACCGCTCGGCCACTACGGCCGGCCCATGGAGAAGAAATAAAAACTTTGAGGTTCGCCGATGACATTATAATTCTGTCAGAGACAGCAAAGGACTTGGAAGGGCAGTTGAACGGAATGGACAGTGGCTTGAAAGGAGGATATAAGATGAACATCAACAAAAGCAAAACGAGGATAATGGAATGTAGTCGAGTTAACTCGGGTGGTGCTGAGGGAATTAGATTAGGAAATGAGACACTTAGAGAAGTAAAGGTGTTTTGCTATTTGGGGAGCAAAATAACTGATGATGGTCGAAGTAGAGAAGATATAAAATGTAGACTGGCAATGGCAAAGAAAGCGTTTCTGAAGAAGTGAAATTTGTTATCGAATATAGATTTAAGTATCGGGCAGTCGTTACTGAAAATATTTGTACGTAGTGTAGCCATGTATGGAAGTGAAACATGTAAGATAAATAGTTTGGACAAGAAGGGAATAGAAGCTTTCGAAACGTGGTGCTACAGAAGAATGCTTGGATAGATCACATAACTAATGAGGAGGTACTGAATAGAATTGGGGAGAAGTGGAGTTTGTGGCACTACTTGACAAGAAGAAGGGGCCGATTGGTAGGATATGTTCTGAGGTATCAAGGGATCACAAATTTAGCATTGGAGGGCAGCGTGGAGGGTAAAAATCGTAGAGGGAGACCAAGAGATGAATACACTAAGCAGATTCAGAAGGATGTAGGTTGCAATAAGTACTGGGAGATGAAGAAGCTTGCACAGGATAGGGTAGCATGGAGAGCTGCATCAAACCAGTCTCAGGACTGAAGACCACAACACGATAACATTTATCATCTGCAAAAATGATTCATTCTTGCACCAAATCTAATAAAGTGATCACATAGTGCACGAACAGAAACCGAACTGGGTTGTACCCTGTGGACTGCTTACCTTAATGTCTTTGCATTTAGAGGTGTGCCCCTTGATTTACTTGATATCGTAGTATAACAACGCTCCTATTCGTTAGCTAAATCAAGCATCTGCTGAACTCGTATTCTATAAGACTATAATTTCTCTGACAATACTGCGACTGACACAAACACCTTGGATAAATCGCAGAAGATACAAGTTGGTGATATTTCAATATGTAAACACTTTAGTACAAACCTATAAATGTTTAAAAAGCTGTGTCAATACAAAAGACCTTTAGAAATGTTAACAACGATCGGCTGAATGTTCCATCATTGCACAGGTGGCTGAAAGCTCTTCAGTAAATTAACTTCTCAAAAACATTAGAGAATGATGTAAGCAGGGATACCTGCTGGATATTACTGTGGTACAATTTAACATGTTGGACAAATGAGTGTGCGTGAATTAAACATACAAATTACCTTTGTAGATTGTTGATGATTTCTTGTTCCAGTTCGAAAGTAATTTGCATCTTTCGAAAGCGAAAATCCGTTTTCGCACTGATAATCCTGCTGAGCTTCCATTAAGTACAATTTATGCGTTTAAATTTAAGAATGGCGTATTTCTCTCAAGTAAAATCAAGAGCTTACAATATTTTGCTGTGTTTACCGTTACCTGCCGATGACGCACAGGTCACAATCATTGGTAACTATGAAGTGTCTTATTTTGCCGTGAAAAATATTATTCAAGACGAAAATCACAATTAAAGCTGCAACATGAGCGTTAAATTAATACGTTCAAACATTCTTAAGAGAAAAAGTGTGGATCCGATATTAGGAAACGGTTGTAAAAAGATGCTTCACCTCTTAGCAACAAACAATGCCCAGCTAATAATGCGCATCATAAAGATACAGAAATTAGTGGACACACGGTTCTCGGAGCGTGATTGAATATTGTAACCCCAAAATCCTCCAAAATTAAACGAAAAATATACCTAATCAAAGAAGAAAATAAAATTCCCTTGACGCTTTCTTGAGAAACAATTTCCACTCCTTCTGTATTAACAATGTAAGTGTAGACAAGATGTGGCTTGAATTCAGACAAACACTATCGGCAGCAATTGAGAGATTTGTACCAAATAAATTATCAAATGACGGAGCTGGTCTCCCACGTCACTCAAAACGGGTCAGAACACTGTTGCAGAAATAACGAAAAAAGCATGCCAAATTAAAATTACAAGATTGGCAATCTTTTACAGACGCTCGAAATACGCGAGATGCTTATAATAGTTTCTACAACGAAACATTGTCTCGAAACCTGACAGAAAATCCAAAGACAGTCTGGTCTTATGTAATGTATGCTAGCGTCAAGACACAATCAATGCCTTCTCTGTGCGATAGCAATGGGAATACTATTGACGAGAGTGCTAAAAAGCAGAATTACTAAACACATTCTTTCGAAATTCCTCAACCAAAGAAGACGAAGTAAATATTCCAGAATTCGAATCAAGAATAGCTGCCATCGTGAGTAACGTAGAAGTAGATATCCTCGGAGTGGTGAAGCAACATAATCACTTAACAAAAGCACGTATTCCGGTCCAGACTGTATACAAATTAGATTCGAGCTGATGCAATAGCTCCGCACTTAGCACTCATATACAACCATATCGCTCGACAAAAGAACTTACTCAAAGACTGGAAAGCTGCACAAGTCATACCAATATTTAAGAAAGGTAGTAGGAGTAATCCACTAAATTACAGGCCCATATCGTTAACGTCGACATGCAGCAGGATTTTGGAGCGTATATTGTGTTCGAACGTTATGACTTAGAAATATCGTTCTCGTGAAACACAACTAGCTATTAACACAAACGAACTGTTGAGTGATATTGACAAGGGATTTTAAATTGATTCCACATTTATAGATTTCCAGAAGGCTTTTGAAACTGGACCACACAAGCGGCTTGTAGTGAAACTGCGTGCTTATGGAAAATCGTCTCAGTTACTGGATTTGTGATTTTATGTCAGAAAGGCCACAGTTCGTAGTAATTGACGGAACGTCATCGAGTAAAACAGAGGTGATTTCTGGCGTTCCCCAAGGTGGTGTTATAGGCCCTCTCTGTTCCCTGTCTATATAAAAGATTTAGGAGACAATCTGAGCAGCCGTCTTAGGTTCTTTGCAGATGATGCCGTCGTTTATCGTCTATTAAACACATCAGAAGATCAAAACAAATTGCAGTACGATTTAGAAAAGCTATCTGTATGGTGTGAAAATTGGCAACTGACGCTCAATAATGAAAAGTGTGAGGTCATCCATATGAGTGCTAAAAAGAATCCGTTAAAGTTTGATTAGACGATAAATCGGTCAAATCTAAAGGCCATAATTTCAACTAAATACCTAGGAATTGCAATTATGAACAACTTAATCAGAAAGAACACATAGAACATATTAGGAATTACAATTATGAACAACTTAATCAGAAAGAACACATAGAACATATTGCGGGGAAGGCAAACCGAAGACCGTTTTATTGGCAGAATACTTAGAAAATGTAACAGATTTACTAAAGAGACTGCCTACACTATGCTTGTCTGCCCTCTTTTGCAGTACTGTTGCGCGGTTTGGGAACCTTACTAGATAGGACTAACGGAGTACATCGAGAAAATTCGAAGAAGAGCAGCTCGTTTTGTATTATCGTGAAAGAGGTGAGAAAGTGTCACTGACATGATACAGGATTTGGGGTGGACACCATTAAAACAAAGGCGTTTTTCGTCGTGGCGGAATCTTCTCGAGAAATTTCAGTCACCATCTTTCTCCTCCGAAAGCGAAAAGATTTGGTTGACGCCAAGCTACATCGTGAGAAACGACCAACATAATAAAAGAAGGAAAATCAGAGCTCTCACGGAAAGACACAGGTGTTTGTTTTTTCCCCGCACTGTACGAGATTGGGAGAGCAGAAAATTATCGTGAAGGTGTATCGACGAACCTTCTGCCAGGCTCTTAAGTGTGATTTGCAGAGCATCCATGTAGATGTACATGTAGACTTTGCCATGAGGCTACTTAACGAAATGTTCCTCACATCAGACCAAAATATATACATTTTGGGAAAATTTGATCAGATGAGTTACGCCATTTAATATGATCTGTCGGATTACAACTTTGACGGCTGCAGTGTAATCATACGGAGTGCTATCTGATGACTATAGGCGACTACGGTCGCAGGTTCGAATCCTGCCTCGGGCATGGGTGTGTGTGATGTCCTTAGGTTAGTTAGGTTTAATTAGTTCTAAGTTCTAAGCGACTGATGACCTCAGAAGTTAAGTCGCATAGTGCTCAGAGCCATTTGAACCATTTGACTACAGGTGAAAAATTATGCAGAATATCATCTTTAATAAACTGACGTGGCGTTGGGGAATACAGTTATTGAATGTGTTTGTATGTACACTTGAACAGTAGAGGCCCCCTCGAGAATACCATTAAACGATAAGGCAACACTGCCTGCAAGCTGCTTTTAATGATAGACACGGTGACATCCTGGGTGGGGATATAACAAAGATGGAGATGAATTAAAAGCCAGCGATTTTTCATCCTGTTTCTGAATGTTATCCTTCTAACAGCTCATTATGTTTTGTCCAGCGTTTCATTCAAGTCATGCGAAAAATATGATCTTCCGATTTCGGTGTTGGCCTCTGCGTTCTACGTTAATTAGCCACGTATTCCAGTGAGAGGACATTTTTAAAATTCTCCGTAAAGGTGGGCGAGTTGCATGGGGGCTTAATTAAATAGAATGCAAATAATTTTAATTTTAGTCGCTGTATGTCCGGCTACGACGTCTCGTAACCGGTTGGCCCTGACTAGTATTAGTACGCATCTGACTGCATAGAATAACAACAAAGAATGAAAGGAAATTTCCGATACCACAATTAATTAATTAAGTCCCCAGCAACTATAAAAGCTACGAAACAAAAACTACGGAACAACACAGCACAAGTGTAACTGTTCTGTGTGTGGAAGTGTGATTCAACGTACACATCTGGCACGGTTCTTCCTCAATAAGACAAGATATTTTAAATACCATTTACACTGAATTAATTTAAAAAAACTGAAATACTATAATTGCACATAGAAACCCGAATTACAGTCTAATACATGAACACAAGCCAGATGCTTTGTTGACTGAACCTGTGACCAAGAGGCATTGTTAGTTAGAAAATTTAAAAAAAAATAAAAAAATGTTTTTTACCTTCATATACGAGGGCAGTTCAATAAGTAATGCAACACATTTTTTTTCTCGGCCAATTTTAGTTGAAAAAACCGGAAATTTCTTGTGGAATATTTTCAAACATTCCCGCTTCGTCTCGTATAGTTTCATTGACTTCCGACAGGTGGCAGCGCTGTACGGAGCTGTTAAAATGGCGTCTGTAACGGATGTGCTGTGCAAACAACGGGCAGTGATCGAGTTTCTTTTGGCGGAAAACCAGGGCTTCTCAGATATTCATAGGCGCTCGCAGAATGTCTACGGTGATCTGGCAGTGGAGAAAAGCACGGCGAGTCGTTGGGCAAAGCGTGTGTCATCATCGCCGCAAGGTCAAGCAAGACTGTCTGATCTCCCGCGTGCGGGCCGGCCGTGCACAGCTGTGACTCCTGCAATGGCGGAGCGTGCGACCACACTCGTTCGAGATGATCGACGAATCACCATCAAACAACTCAGTGCTCAACTTGACATCTCTGTTGGTAGTGCTGTCACAATTGTTCACCAGTTGGGATATTCTAAGGTTTGTTCCCGCTGGGTACCTCGTTGTCTAACCGAACACCATAAAGAGCAAAGGAGAACCATCTGTGCGGAATTGCTTGCTCGTCATGTGGCTGAGGATGACAATTTCTTGTCAAAGATTGTTACAGGCGATGAAACATGGGTTCATCACTTCGAACCTGAAACTAAACGGCAATCAATGGAGTGGCGCCACACCCACTCCCCTACCAAGAAAAAGTTTAAAGCCATACCCTCAGCCGGTAAAGTCATGGTTACAGTCTTCTGGGACGCTGAAGGGGTTATTCTGTTCGATGTCCTTCCCCATGGTCAAACGATCAACTCTGAAGTGTATTGTGCTACTCTTCAGAAATTGAAGAAACGACTTCAGCGTGTTCCTAGGCACAAAAATCTGAACGAACTTCTCCTTCTTCATGACAACGCAAGACATCGCACAAGTCTTCGCACCCGAGAGGAGCTCACAAAACTTCAGTGGACTGTTCTTCCTCATGCACCCTACAGCCCCAATCTCGCGCCGTCGGATTTCCATATGTTTGGCCCAATGAAGGACGCAATCCGTGGGAGACACTACGCGGATGATGAAGAAGTTATTGATGCAGTACGACGTTGGCTCCGACATCGACAAGTGGAATGGTACCGTGCAGGCATACAGGCCCTCATTTCAAGGTGGCGTATGGCCGTAGCATTGAATGGAGATTACGTTGAAAAATAGTGTTGTGTAGCTAAAAGATTGGGGAATAACCTGGTGTATTTCAATGCTGAATAAAACAACCCCTGTTTCAGATAAAAAATGTGTTGCATTACTTATTGAACTGCCCTCGTATATTGACTAAAAATACACTCTGATCATTACAACATCTCCATTCGAACAACATCTGCTGTCTAGCCCACCAAAACAACTGCACACGACATGGCCTCAACTAGTACAGCTATCGACATCCTCTCAGCAAAGCACTAACTACCACAACTTCTGAACAAGCACTGCCAGTGGAGGCGACGGAATGAAACTCTTTGGCGCAATCTCTGCCGCTGTGACTCAGTGTAGCCACCTTTCAGAGTGTGACCGAGGGTGTTGTCTAACTGTGGGGCCGTAGAAATACCCTTTACTGTTTTATTCATACATATATCAGTGTCAAAACGTCAGTGTCACATCTTCCTGTGGTCACGCCACAGGACCAGGCAAAATAGGAGAGCCACCTCGGATCACTTCCATGTTTTGTCGAATGGTTTTGAACGGTCCCTAGCGGTTACAACCTCTACGCGAGTGTAAAAATTGCGATTGTGCTGCGCTTCACACAAGTGCGCTCACGTTCTATGGAAATGCAGCCGCACGATGTCTTTAGAGAAGCGTTGAAATGCAGGAGGATGTCAGCAAAGCTTGGGAAGAACGTCTTCCGGTTTCTCATCGCACTGCGAACTGCCGTTTGAGGCAATCAATGTCCCAGGGAAAGGGGTCGTTTCATTTCTTTTTGCCACTGCCGATTCTGAGCGGCTGTATGCCTGGAATATTTTCCTCGCCCATTCATAAGAAAAGCGTTCGATTTCAACGCTGAGCGTCGCGGTTCTGACCGCCGTCGCAAGACACCAAAAAAAGGGGCCGAAGTGTGGTAAGAGGGGAGTGGCGACCTTCCCATCGTGTGACAGTGGTGTCTGACAGAGGTGTGGTGAAATTTATGCCAGGGTGATATCATTAACCCACATTAATCGTATGAACTTCAGAGCTGTGGGTTTTTTTTCGCATGTGTCGACAGCTTTCTCTCTGAAGCGTCGTCGATCCCGAGAGTGAGTTGGCAGGGCGCCACGCTTTTGCACCACTACAGAGAAAGATTGTATGCACGTTCGATGCAAATTTCAAACTTAAGCGTCGTAATGGGTAGGAATTATGTGGTTTCGGAAAACTGATCTTTTAATTCTGTCGTAGTGTAGAAAGACTCGTACCAGACGGTCGAACAATCCGATCAATAATGCCAGACTATCATTTCAATAACGTCGATCTACAGTTCGAAAACTTAAGAAACAACGAATGTACCGCGATGTACAGGATGTATCAAAAAGAATCATGCGATTTGGCATGTCTATATTTCTGAAACTAATAAACATATACAAAGAACTTTGCTTTTTTTATGAATGGGAAACTCAAAATTTTTTTTTGTTTTCATAGGCGTTCAATGTGGCCCCTTTGAGATGCACGGCATATGTCAATGCGGGTGTTCAAATTGTTCCCAAACTGCAGCGAGCATGTCTTGAAATACGTACAGCTGCCACAGCTACTCTTACGCGATGTCTCAGCTCATTCATTGTTGTTGGTAACGGAGGCACAAACAGAGTGTTTGGTAGACCCCCTCAAGAAATAACCACATACAGTCACGTCCGGTGACCTTGGGGGCCAGTAATGTAAGGCTGAATCATTTTCTCCAGCGCGACCGATTCATCGTTCAGTATCCTTTGATTTAAAAATTCCCGCACTTCCAGATGCCAGTGTGGCGGTATCCCATCCTGTTTGTATGTGAAGTCGTTCGAGGCAGTCTCCAACTGTGGGAAAAAGAATTCTCAAGCACATCGAAATACGTGCTTCCTGTGGCAGTGTTCTCGGCAAGAAAAATGGACCATACACTTTTTCCCGTGAAACTGCACAAAACACATTAAATTTTGGAGAGTCTCTCTCTTGTTGTACGACTTCATGTAGTTGTTACGTACCCCATATACTTACATTATGACGGTTCACCTTTCCATTTAAATGGAATGTTGCTTCGTCACTGAACACTAAGCGTGGAAGAAACCTGTCATCCTCCATCTTGCCAAGAACGAAATGACAGAAATCCACACGTTGTTGTTTGCCACCTTTACGAAGAGCTTGCAGTAGCTGAATTTTGTATGCTTTCACGTGTAAGCATCGACGCAACATACGCCAGACGCACATCGGTGGCATGTTGAACCGTCGAGCTGCACGGCGAACGTATTTCTGCGGACTCCTTATGAAACTATGGCGGATGCGTTCGATATCTGTTTCTGACACTCGAGGACGGCCCGGCGATTTGCCTTTACGCAAGCAACTGGTTTCTCGGAATTGTTCATGTCACTGTGTAATATCCTGTGCTGTAGGAGGATCCACACCATAGCTAGTACGAAAGTCACGCTGAACAGTTGTTACCGATCTGCACTGCGCAAAATGTAGTATACAAAACGCTTTCTGTTGTTCCGACACCATCTTCACTAGAACTGAAGTGGGCGTACACTGCTGCTGCCTAGAGGTAATCATGTAAAACTCGAAAGATTGATCTTTCCAACAGTACGTTGTTCACGCACATATCTCAAAAAACATAATAGTTATGATTTTTTTTAAATCGGATGATTCTTTTTGATACACCTTCTATTGCGAAACTCAGTTGCTGCAGTGCTTTTTCAGCGCTAAGTCTACCTTTTAAATCGATTTTTCGGTGCCAAAATTGTTGCCTGATATTACTCAGAGTACTTATTTCAATAAAGTGACACGCAATTGTGTGCTTTCGGACGGCTATCAACGAATCAGTTTGTTCGTTAGCAAATCGTTTGATGTTGCAGCTATGTTTCAATTCTCTTCCTTCTAAATGGCCTTAATAGCGACAGACGAACTGTCAGTAATGCCACTATATTTTCAAATAACTTCAGGGAATTCAGCCGAAATATCGGCGGTCGCTGGAAGTGTTACCTGGCTGAATTCCCGGAAGTTATTTGAAAGTTGTATACGCCAGGAGAAACTCAGGTCTCACATTGTTTACCTCTATGGGGAGGAAATGTATCGGTGTTTACGTAAGTTGGACAAACTTCGTAGCTGTCGAGTTAGACTGCAATGTGCTTCGTCTTTTTTATTGAGGTGTCATGATGAAAATCATGTCCAAACATTTGCCAAGGTTGTGCACAATATTAATTCTCCTGCCGCCAATCGCATCAAGCAACGTGCTGACTTGGCTCTTGTTCGCGAAAGGATTCGTTTTACTCATCGACGTTTGGATCCTGTTTCCAAAGAATTGTATCGTTTTCATTTAATGGTTGCATCTGAAGTGTCTGATTTCACTTGGGATTGGTTGGACGGTGCCTCATGGACTCAAGCTGACTGGGAATACAACTCCGTCACTGCCCGGCATTTGGCAAAGTTTGAACGTTTTCATCGCGCGGAGTCGGATGTTATATCTCGACGTTCTGTGATAAATCTCACAGAGAAATCTTTTGACGACACAACCTTATCCGTTCTAGGGAAGGGTTTAAATTTTGCATCCACTCCGAAGAGTTTGCCGGTAGTTTATTTTATTAGTTCAATAGAACAGGCAGTTTGCAAACTACCTCCTGACGCTGCAGAGGAGGTTAGGAGAAAGGCATGCCGTGTTTTGACTAGGGCTCGTCCACCCAAGAGTAATGTAACAACAGCTCAGAGGACTGCTTTACACTCTCTCAAAGTTGATCCTGATATTGTTATTTTACCTGCGGACAAGGCCAATGCCACCGTTGTTTTAAATAAACATGATTATGTACAAAAGATGCAACGTTTACTATCTGATTCAGCGTATCGCAGAATCGATGCTGACCCCACAAAAAGTGCTGAGAGAAAGACCAACAGCCTCCTGAAGAAAAGTGGTTTGTCGCAGGTCACTATCAAGAGTCTTAACACCTATAGTGCTGTTCCCTTAGGTTATATGGACTTCCGAAGGTTCACAAGGAAGGGGTTCCTTTCCGCCCTATAGTGAGTAACATCGGCGCTCCGACAAATCGTGTAGCCAAGCATCTTGCTTCTCTGTTGAGTACACAAGTAGGTCGGTGTGAACATCATATCAGGAACTCAGCTGATTTTTAGGTCGTTTGGGGGGACTGCGGTTGAATGACTCTGATATCCTTGCCTTACGTAGGAAACACGTCCAACAAGATCTGTCGTATTTTACGGAAATACGATGTGAAATTTGTTTTCCGACCTCCATCTAAAATTAGAGCACTTTTGAGTTCCGTTAAGGATGATCTCGGACTGCGTAAGGCGGGTGTATATCGTATTCCTTGTAGCTGCGGCATGGCATATATTGGCCAAACTATCAGGACCGTGGAGCACCGATGTACTGAGCGTATACGGCACACACGATTACAGCAGCCAAGTAGATCTGCTATTGCCGAACATTGCTTGGATACTGGTCACCCCATGTTATATAATAACACCGAGATATTGGCGTCACGTCCAGCTATTGGGGCAGTGTTATTAGGGAGGCAGTTTAAATTAAATTAGCGAGCAACCTCGTTAACAGGGATGGAGGTTTCTGTTTACTCTGTTTGGAATCCAGCTCTCTCCCTTGTCAAAAAACAGAGGGACAGAGTCAATGCTACCTCAACTGCGAATTCATAGTCTCACTATCGATATCTCTGACTTTGGTCATCATTGGTGGCACTAGTGTTTAGTGTGTGTGTTATCTTTCCTGCTTCAGTCCGAGAACTGAGGTTTTAAATTTGCATGTACGCCGCCTGTCCGTTGCAGTTTGCCTTGAAAATGGCGGGGTGCTCTCCCGCCGAAATATCGGTGGTCGCTGAAAGTGTTACCTGGCTGAATTCCCGGAAGATATTTGAAATATGTATACGGCAGGAGAAACTTAAGTCTCACAATGCCACTATAAAATCACAAAACCTATTACCACAATCTTGGATACGACCTAGGAGTAAATTCCGAAGGCATTTGTCTACAGACTGCATGCTGGTGGCCTGTTACACAACATCACAACATTCTGTGAATAATCACATCTTATTTGGACCTAATCACAGCCTGTTTCAGCCTCCACATCTTCTAGTGGTAAAGATCAGCCATCGAGAGACGTCGTTAAAAGATGAGCTAATATTGTGCTAGAGAATAACGTAAAGCAATTGTGAGAACAAATTTATTTGTAGCTACTCAGAGGATATCTATTTAACGAAACTTTTTTCATAGCAAAGACTATGTTCTTTTGAGGTACATCTAGTTGCACATTAAACAAATGTGGAACCACTGTGAAAATCTAATAAAGCTTTACACGTATGTGTTCGACAGTGTCTCTAGTATGCCTGTCGGTCACATCACTTCGCTCTTTTCAGTTCTGAGCGCATGGTGAGCACATAAAGATGCATAGAAAATAATGTCTCCCGCCAAGTATGAGGTCCTGGTGAGAGATTTCGCTTGATGTTATGCAGCCCACATTACAGCACTGTTATACGGTTCCTACTCTGTGACAATTCTCGGTCGCAATCTGCAGGGGCAATGACAATGCTCCCGCAGCGTTTTCGATGGGAAGTGTTTGATCACCCACTCTACAGCCCGTAATTGGCTCCCTATGTGCTTCATCTCTGCTCACATAACCTATTGGCTATGAGGGCAACATTTTCGCACAGACAACGAGCTATAGATGAGCGTAGAGAATTGGCGGGAAGCACAGGCGGCTGCCTTCTATGACGAGGGTACTGAAAAGTTGGTACAACGCTACGACAAATGTCTGAGTCGGAGTGGTGACTATGTAGAGCAGTGGCTGGAAGCTGTAGCTAACTCTTGCAGATAAAATATTCCTCATTTTCGAAGTGATTTCCATGTCGCGGTCAATCGGAACTTACTTTCCGAATAGCCATAGTATTTTCTATAAGTCGTATGGCACTGTCCAATGCATGGGTAAGTAACGCCAATTTACCATCTAAAAGATGAAGCACAACTTGAAAATGCTCGCTATGATTAATAAAATAAAAGATACAACACACTGGGGTCGCACCGTTTCCACGTAGGTACTGGTGTGAAGCTCATAATCTCTAAATTTGATTTGTTATCGTTGCCACAATAGATTTATACACAATAAAAAAACTCTGATATTATATAACTGACAAAAAGGTGGTTTGTTAATCCACTCTTCGTACTGAGACGACAAAAACAAGCAGACAATCACGTTTTAAAATTCCTGCGATCTTATTCACCTGGAAAGACAACGAATGTGAGGTCTAACAGACTGGTGACTCTCTCTAGAAATAACTCCAGTGAAATGCTGGACGTGTTGTCTGCAGTCAGACTGTGTTGTTTGTGAGTCGTTTCATCAGTGTTTAACGTACCTAAACAAAGAGTCTAGCATTCTAAAGTGAGACAGAGATTTGCTTGAAAGTGCGTTCTTCGTTGCCGCCGTCACTTTGTCGGCATTCGGTGATGCAACGTATTTTCACTAATAAATTCTGTTACGTTATATAATCACATCCCTTTACACCGGTCAAGAATATGTATTTGTGCTAAATAAGAGATATTATACTTCTAGGAGTTGACAAATTTACTGAAAATTTATAAACTAATTGTTTTGGGTTTCGGAAAGATATAGAAACTATTTCTGTACGGCTTTCGGAGTGCTATACAGAGTGAATGGCCTGAAACTTCCACCGCAGATATTGCGGAAAAGGAAAGTGCTATTGATATGCGTATTTCACAGAATGTACTGGTAGATATGGACTCGCATTGTTAGCCAACCAAAAGATTGTAGTAATACTTAGGAAGTATTTTTTGTGCAAACATACACATTTTAATTGGATCAATGCCTATTGACATTAACAGACTGGGAGTAGGGTAAATTAAAATGTGAGTGGCGTTTGTTGCACGATACTAGTGCGAATCGTTTATGAGATATCGCATTTTGAAACATTCCCACACCGACACTTCTACAATACCTATAGTAGCACACACTAAAGAGCAACGCAAATGCATACACTAGGTATGTGGATTCTGACCAGTTACCAGACAACTGACCATCACAGATTTTGTTTAAAATGACCACGGGCAGCGGCAATACACGCTTCCAGTCTGGTATGGAACGAATGCCACACACGTGCTAGCATTTCAGCGCAGATGTCTGAGCAGGTTGCAGTAATACGTCGTTGCAAATCATCGGGTGTAGTTAATATGTCGTTGTAGACAGCGTCTTTCAGCTTTCTCCATAGAAAAAAGTCTACAGGCATCAAATCCGGAGAACGGGCCGGCCTCTCTGTCCAATTCAGGGACTATGAAACAATTCGTGAAGACATGATATAGTACTACGTGCGTTTTCGGTGATTCACCCTGTCTACTTTGCTGACTACTACGGAAATCATGGAAAATGATAATTTTTATCGAATTATAGAGGATGTGTGCAATTCCTTTTACTGGATAATAGGGGTTGTGGAAGGGTCTAAGTAGACAAAGTTTAGATAAGGAACCCACCTTCATTCACCACAGATGTTCCGTTGTGGGTTTCCTTGTGAGCCTCAACGATACAGATAACCGTACCGTGCATACAACTACAACGGTTGCTTGTATGTTGAGAGACCAGATAAACGTGTGGTTCCTAAAGAGGGACAGCAGCCTTTCCAGTGGCAACAGTCTGGATGATTGACTGATCTGACCTTGCGACATCAAACAGTACGGCCTTGCTATGATGGTAATGCAATCGGCTGAAGACAAGGGGAAACTACTGCAGTTACTTTTTCCTAGGGCAAGAAGGTCTACTGTACGGTTAAATGATGACAGCTGAAAGGTGGCTACACTGAGTCACAGCGCCAGAGATTGCGCCAAAGAGTATTATTCACCCGCCTCCACTGGCAGTGCTTATTGAGAAGTAGCAGTAGGCAGTGCTTGTTGAGATGTTGCAGTAGTGAGTCGTAGTTGAGAAGTCGTCGTAGTGAGTGCTTGTTCAGAACTTGTAGTATTGTTTTGATGGGCTAGACACCAGCTGTTGTTGGATTGGGGATGGTGTAATGATCAGAGTGTGCTTTTCGTCAATATATATGAAGGTAAAAAAAAATCCTTTTTTTTATTATTTCAATGCCTTAAACAATAATGCCTCTTGGTCACAGGTTCAGTCAACAAAGCATCTGGCTCGTGTTCTTGTATTAGACTGTATTTCTGGTTTCTATCTGTAATTATAGTATTTGTTTATTTTTCTTTTATTATTTCAGTATAAATGGTATTTAAAATATCTTGTCTTATTGAGGAAGAACCGTGCCAGATGTGTACGTTGAATCACACTTCCACACACAGAACAGTTACTCTTGTGCTTTGTTGTTTCGTAGCTTTCATAGTTGCTGGGGACTTAATTAATTAATTGTGTTAACGGAAATTTCGTTTCATTCTTTGTTGTTGTTCTATGCAGTCAGATTGCGTACTAATACTAGTCAGGGCCAACCGTTTGCGAGATTTCGTAATCGGACATACAGCGACTAAAATTAAAATTATTTGCATTCAATATAATTAAGCCCCCATGCACGTGGCGACCGCTGCTTCAGACCGTCCCTTGGAATTCTTCTGATAGTAAAAATAGCAGACAGTAGTATTGTTGTAGTAATTTGTAGTTTAGTAATTGTAGTCTCTATTGCATATGTAGATTTGGTAATTGTCATTCTTTTAATGGTATATTGGCAGAATTTAATTTTTTATGTCTTGTATACAGGTCTGACAATTTTGTGCAATTGTGAAGGTTCTAATTGTTCGTTAGGCGTGTTTGTCGGGAAACATTTCGTGTGAATGGTATTGTTGGAGATAAAGTCTCATTGTGTGTAATTTTCGTATAGTGACGAGTTTTGTATGTTTTGTAAATGATTACGCGATCGATGAAAAAGGCAAAAATGATGGATAGTCAGAATGACGAAATTGTTGAAATGGCGAACTCGCCAACACAGGAGAATAGTATGATGAATAATGAAGTGGAAAATAATTTAATAAGTCGGGAAAATAGTTCGGAACCAGTTCAAAATTTTTCTCAATCAAAAAATTTTCAGAATACGAGATTAACGCTAGAAGATTCTGAAATAGTATCGAACACAGATAGCTTTACTGCCATGACGAAGGAAGTTAGTTTTACGGGAAATGTTAGGGGCGAAAAGAATTTCGAACAAGTTAATATGGAGCAGTTGATGAGTGCAATATTAAATTTGGGATCTGAATTAAAAACAGTGGGATCACAGTTACGATCTGAAATTAAAACAGAGATAGGAACAATTACAACCGAGATGGAAGCAATGGCAACACGGTTAAGCTCACGAATAAGGACATGTTTCGAAAACATGAATGATGAATCAAAGAAAGAAATTAGAGAAGAAGTACAACCGATTTTGAATTCTTACAATAATAGATTAATTTCA
Source organism: Schistocerca americana (assembly GCF_021461395.2). Taxonomy (NCBI): domain Eukaryota; kingdom Metazoa; phylum Arthropoda; class Insecta; order Orthoptera; family Acrididae; genus Schistocerca; species Schistocerca americana. The sequence continues at coordinate 197,657,106 of NC_060126.1, read as the reverse complement.
ATAGAAATCAGACAGAAGGAACAGGATAGAGAACAGGAAGAAAGAGATCGCGCGATAGTACAAAAATTTTCAGAGTTAAATTTACAACGTGCACACGATAAGGAAGAAATATTTGAAAGAATCGAGGAATCCGTACCAAATGACAGAATAAATAACCTAACACAACAGTATGAACAATTAACTACTAAATGTGTCAATACTGAAACCCGAGTCGCGACACTTACGGAAGACGTAAATAAACAGAAAGAACAAATAGGTGACTTATCGGAAAGAGTTGAGGAAATTGCAGATAAATTGACAAGTCTTAGTTTAAATGGGGACAGAGAGTCAGATGATACAGCTCCATTGCCATTTGCAGAAACAGAAGAGTACCAGAACATCAATAAACATGTTGAAAATCAGGGAAAATTTAATGAACGCGTTAAAAGGGAATTTGAGGCGTTACGAAAGCAAGTCAAACATATTGAAAGTGAAATCGTAGGAAAAGACAGTAGAAGAAATTTGGAATCACCGATAGCAGCGGGTTTTGAATATGATATTGTATTTCATTTACGAGATGCAACAAGAGAGCGCCAGGCGCGCGAACTTTACAATAATCGACAGTGGGACTGGGACAGACGCGGTAGGTCTTTGTCGCCACGAGGAGAAAACTTTGACTATAAACACTTCTTAACTGTTCGTAAATTTAAGATCTTTCGCAATTCTAAGAACGACATACATCCATGTTCATTCTTAGATCAATTTATGTACGCACTTCCACCAAATTGGCCACTAAGTCACAAACTGGAATTTATGTGTGGATATTTAGGAAACGAACCGGCTACGCGGATGCGCGCACTTCTTAGAGATTGTAATAATCTAAATGATTTTTATCATGCATTTCTATCGGCATATTGGTCCGAAAACACGCAAGACAGAGTCAAACATAGTCTTTATATGCAGCGTAATTTTAAACAGTCTGAGTTCCGCACGCCAGCAGAATACTTTGAAGACATGATTCGAAAGAATCAATTCCTTTCCAACCCTTATAGCCCTACTGAATTAATTCGCATTTGTTTAACTAAGCTGCCACAATCGATAAGACAAATTGCTTTAGCCGGAAGATGTAAAGACGACATTGAGACTTTTAAGATGTTGCTACAAGAACTTGAGTATGACAATGACGACGGGACTTCTTGCAATTTTTTCAGTAACAGTAATTACAATAGATTTTCAGAGAAAAAGGATAATGATCGGAACGGACGTTATATGGGTAATTTGGAGAATGACAGACGAAACAGACAGGACAATAGATACCAGCCTTATGACAATAACAGACGGTCTAACAGAAATTACACAGACAATTATAATAACGGAAATTCCTACCGGAATGATCAATCATACGGAAACAGTAATCGGTATCATCAAGTCAGAAATTATTCATACAATAATAGGAATTCTTACTATAGAAATAACCAGGGTAGCAGATATAACAATAATTTCAGAAGTGACAGTCGAAATTACACAAGAAGTAGTCATGCAGATAGCCAGGAAAATAGAAATTTTAATAACAGACGCAACCAAGAATTTACATGTAACAGACAGGAGGGACCTAATTGGCATCCTCCACGTGACAGAAATTCAGAGAGACAAGTGCAAATAGTAGAAATTGATCCGCGAAATTACGCGAATAATCAAAGACGTGACGCAAACAATCGACAATGACTTGTAGCTTCGGCTTCTGGCAGCAATATAGACGGTTCAGAAAGTAATGACACTACGACATTACACTACGTACGCCTGGAAGACATGAGAGACATTTTGCTAGACGAAAAGGAAAATAATGTAGACGCATTTTTACATCCTGTTATTGAAGTATGTGTGGGTAAGAATAAGTTCACTGCAGTTTTAGATTCTGGGAGCCCATTGAATGTCATTAGTGAATCAGTTTTTCGTATATGTGTACCTGTTTCTAAAACTACAATTCGAGGCGCTATTTCTGGAAAAAGTGTAGAAGTCAAACAACAGACCAATTTAAATTTCATTCTTCAAGGATACGAATTTTCTGCTGATTTTATTTTTGTTCCATTACTCAGTACACAAATTATATTAGGTATGGAGTTTCTTAACGCACATAAGGCAATTTTAAACTTTAAAGAAGGAAGTGTGAATTTGACTGTTGCCGGAATGCCGAAAAGTTTGAAATTTTTCGAGTGTTCAACAAAACCTGTATCAGACACAAAATGTTTAAGGTTTCTTACTTCTGATGTTTTCGCTGAGTATTATGACGACAATGTGTTCATTCATGACAATGACAATAACAGAGACGGGATGGATGATATAATTAATAGCGAAGAATTAATTAATGAAAAGGTTAAGAAAGCTGAAGTGCCAGATGACGTTGTAAGAGAAGAGCTGCACCAAATTTTGACTTCACATGCTACAGTATTTAGTCATCACACAGGAACTATACAAGGCTTACAATATTTATTTAAAGTAAAAGAACACACACCATTTCGGGGGAAAACGTGCGCCATTCCTTTGGCTTACAGAGACAAGGTTAAGAGTGAACTTCAATACATGTTAGATCAAGGCATTATTGAGCCAGCAGTCAGTCCTTATACCAGCCCATTACACGTCGTTCTTAAAAAGGATGGGTCAATTCGTTTGGTTCTGGATTCCAGGCAGATAAATAATATCATCATTCCCGAAACTGACCGTCCACAAAATTTAGATGAACTTCTTCAACATTTCCATGGAATTAAAGTTTTATCCACGATTGATATGCGCGCAAGTTTTTGGCAAATAGAACTCCACCCGGATTGCAGAAAATACACTGCCTTTTAGCCTTTGGTAACTGTTATCAGTTTCGGAAATTACCGTTTGGACTTACTGTATCTTCAGCAGCATTCATTCGTAGTTTAAACGAAATTTTACCTGTTTATCTTCGTGACAATATTACTTCTTATGTTGACGATATTCTTATTGCTAAACGTTCTTGGAGTGAGCACAACAAAATTTTGGATTCATTATTACGTATTTTTGCAAGAGTTGGCATTACAGTGAACTTGGAAAAATCTGAATTTGGTCGTTCTCAGGTGAAATTTCTTGGTCATATTATTTCTACAGAAGGTATTCTTCCTGATCCAGAGAAACTAGACGCTATTCGTAATTATGCTGTTCCTACTACAAAACGTGATGTTCGTAGTTTCCTTGCTGTTTGTAATTTTCTTAGACGCTTCGTTAGATTGGACGATTTGGCCACACCTCGTTTATGTGAACTATCTGGAAAGAATTCTAATTGGTGTTGGGATGAGGAAGCTCAGTCAGAATTTGAACAACTTCGTGATGCTTTAGTTGCTGCTCCACTTCTTTCACATCCGGATTTATCTAAAGATTTTTGTTTGGCGACGGACTCATCATACAAAGGCCCAGGTGCACATTTATTTCAAGAGATAGAAGAAAACGGCGTTGTAGTACAGAAAACTATTGCATTTGGAAGTCGTGTTCTCTCTAAACCAGAAAAGAATTATTCGATTACGGAACTTGAAGCCTTGGCTGTTATTTGGGCTTTCACAAAATTTCGGACATTTTTGTTTGGCAGACATACTAAGGTTTACACCGATCATCGAGCTCTGGAATTTCTTATGTCAACAAAATTAACACATGGAAGATTGTCACGATGGGCGCTGTATCTACAGGAATTTGATTTAGTATTGTTTACATACAGGGTTCTTCAAATATTATTGCTGATGCTTTATCACGTGCACCTATGGGTTTGAAACAAAGTGCTGAAGAGGACTGCAAAGAAAACAATTATTGTTTGATGTATATTCAAGGTGTTGCGTTTGAGAATTTTATTTCGTCTTCGCTCCAGGACATCGCTAAGGAGCAAAACAAGGATCCAATCTGGAAGGACATTAAGGAGAAGTGGAGGAGAGAGGCAAGCGTAGCGATTAGACAGTATTATTTAGTTCGCAATGATATTCTTTTTAAGCGAAAATCGGTCGACAACTCTGTTTGGTTAGTTTGTATTCCTGATGAGTGGGTCAATGAATTGATTTGGTATACACATTTCAGTTATGCACACTTTGGTCCCAGAAAATGCTTTCATAAATTACGAGTAAATTGCTACTTCAGTAATATGGAAAAACGTATTCGATCTGTTCTTGCCAAATGCAAATTATGTCAAAAGGCTAAGCCGCCAACTATTTCTCACAGAGCACCGTTGTTTCCTATCATTCCAGCGAAATTAAAGGAGATGGCTGCAGTCGATTTGTTCGGTCCAGTGGTTCGTTCTACTAATGGTTTTGCGTACATTTTGGTAGCAGTGGAACTGACATCAAAATATGTGTGTTTTACACCTTTACGCAAAGCAACAGCTCGTTCAGTATCTAATGATTTCATCAAACATTTTCTTAAGGAGGTGGGTCATGTTGATAAGGTTATATCAGATAATGGATCACAGTTTCGCTCTAAAATTTGGCTTCGTACTCTACGGTGTCGTAAGATTAAACCAATTTTCATTTCACTTTTTCACCCTCAATCTAACGCTTCAGAGAGATGGATGAAGGAAATCAATAAACTGTGTCCACTTTATTGTCATCAGAATCACAGAACTTGGGATCAGTATCTTCATATTTTTCAAAACATTCTGAATGAACTCCCTAATGATTCAACTTCTTTACCGCCTATACTGATATTAAAAAATAAAGCACCGACAAATCGCATTTCTGAACTCGTTCCTTTTCCGCCTTCACGGAAACTGCGGCATTCTGAAGTTGTCAACCTGGCTCTACAAAATATTGCATCTGCGGCTGCTAGAAGAGAGAAATCAGCTAAACGTCCTGGTCGTTTAAAAACCTTGTCAGTTGGTCAAAAGGTGTTAATTAAGTCTCACCGTTTGTCTCACAAAGGAAAAGGCTTGTGTCGCAAATTTTTTCTGCTTTATAACGGTCCATATAGAATTCGCAAAAACATTCATGATAACACTGTTGAAGTAGAACCTCTTAAATCTCGACGCTCCAAGGGAATACATCATATATCGAACGTTAAAATTTTTGTGGAATGACAGACTTTTGAGAAACTAACAGTTATACGTAAACATGCAGAGAGTACAAGGATACCGCGCCGTGTTCCGGCGGCGGCACATACTCAAAGCAACAGTCAAGTCTGCGCGCCGCACAAGGCAGTCGTTGACCGCAAACAATTACTTCCTACGTCACGCGTACCTACAGCTGATCGAGCGCTCAGTGCGAATGCACTGACAGCCGTAAACAAATACACAGTCTAATTTCTCTGATTAAATTCAGTATAAAGCTATAGTGACTTGATAAATTATGTTATTAACGTTCAGTATTTTTCAGGATACGGTTGTATAAAATATTTAAGAACTTCAGGTAAATTCTGTGTGTGTCCGACGTTAAGAGGACTTGCTATCGCGAAATTTTCAGGAAGAATGTAATTTCGAAGAAGAAACTAATAAACTAAAAAGGTAACTATTAATTGAGTTTATTTTTCAGGTAACATATTTCCCCTTAGGTACGTACTTTAGACGTAATTTGCTGCTCGCGATTACATGATTTATACTTTGTGTTAACTGATTTTGACAATGTTTTATTAATAAACAGGGTTATTACGTGTGTATATTATGCATCGCTTGGCTGCACTGCTTTTCTCACTGATGTCACTTTTTTTTGTGTGCCTGCTGTGCTTATTTATTTAAATTATAATTGTCACCTGATTAGTTGTGCTGATATGGTTATGTATGTAAATTATACTTTGTGATTTATCTGCTTGCGCCGTCATGTTTACTTATTAAGATTACATATGAACATTTATTTGCTTATGCTGAAATGATGCTAATGACCTGTTTATTATGTAAGATATATATTTGCTGCTTTGCATATGGATTGCATATTTACACATTTTGTTTTATTGTCATAACTACTCTTTAATTTGGTATATAGAAATGCTGATATACGGTGTACGAACATAGACTTTAGGTTACACTATGGAATTAATTATTGTTCGCTTGGCAGAGCCTCGTTGTAGGGATTGTGCTGCATCCACTTGTTGACATTGTGTTCTCTTCTGGTATATTTACTCGCTATTGCATGTTTTGCTTACGCTCAGTGCTTTATATTTTAAGATAAGAAAATGAACTGCCATGATCTGGAGGTTTTATGGGAGCTGTATAAATTTATGCTAATAGAAAGGAAGCTAACGACATGAAATACCAACACTAGGTTTAGACCATTGACAGTCATTACACTGCATTTTTCGTGAGCAATTGAAATGGTAAGTGACACTTGACACAAGAAATACTCCACATGTTTGCTTCTGTTTTGCCATGATTCTTGAAGTGGTGTACACACTGTGAAATATTACGATTTATTCATTCAAAGTCTTATGTGATCTTTCTACCTACTGAAAGTTATTCAAACTGAAGGCTGTTAGAGGTCATGTATGCATTTCTTTTATTTTATGATGGACAAGGTAACCAAAATGTATTTTATAATTCATAATGAGTAGAAGATTTGGCTCAGGTGGACTACACAGAGGTTGTGTGTGGACATTGTGTCTTCGGATTGTATGGGATGATGAATTGAAATTTGCACTAGGATTTTATCTGTACTTGTTCGAGGAGACTGACTAGAGGAAAGAGTTGTTATGGAAGTGAAATGATATTGGTAATAAGGTTTATATGTATCAACGTATTGAAGAGGTATTATTGAGGTATTGAGATTGTGTGAAGTTGATGATTATTGGAGTTTTGGTGGACAAGAGGTAAGGTAAATATGTATCGACGTAAGAGGTATTATTGAAATATTAAGATTATGTGATGCTGATGATTATTGGAGTTTTGGTGGATAAGAGGTAAAGTAAGTGAGGAGCATTTTTTTTTTTTTTGTTGGTTTATATGGAACAAAGAGGATGAATATGGCAGACTAGAACACTCATGTGGAAGGAAGATTGTCTACACACACACTTTGTTAAATCAATAAGCAGTATATACTTTTTTTTTTTTAAGAGAGGGAGTAATTGCATATCTTGGCACACTGACAGTTGTTCAGCAACCGTACATTTTGATCTGGTTTAGCAAACATTGGTCTTGACGTGATGACTATGACGTTGACTAACTATTATCGACCGTTATACATTGCTGCCACTACTACTTGATACACAAGTTGAACATAAAATTTTGGACAGAATTGCATTTACACAGTTAACACTATTCAATTACACAGTAGTACTTAATGTGGATGAAAGATGAGTGAGTGTGTTTTGTGTGTTTTCCTTTCCTAATCCCAAATAATTGGTACCGACCTACCTCCTAAATATTATTTTACTTGTTTGTTGAGGCTTGCACTGACACCCATAAACATTATAGGTTTACTGATATTTGTGTATTTGTAATATTTAATATGACAATTATCTGATATAATTTGTGTGTTTATTATAATTTGTATGTCTAGTGTAAGAACATTGAGAATAATTTTGTAAAAGCAATTGTGTGTGCCTTCAAACTGTTGTTCGTGCTTGCACCTATTCAACATTAATCGGTGCCACTTGGAAATGTTTAATTTCTGCTGATAAACTCTAATGAACTGTCTAATTAGTGATAGTGAATATTATGGACTGTTACCTGCACCTGCTCAACATTACTGGGTGCCACTGATGGACTGCATCTATTGAAATAATGTCACTTGTTGGTGTCTGCACCTGTTCAACATTACTGGGTGCCATTGATGGTCAGCTTCTACTGAAATGGTGTCACTTGTTGGTGTCTGCACCTGTTCAACATTGCTGGGTGCTACTGATGGACTGCTTCTACTGAGATAATGTCACTTGTTGGTGTCTGCACCTGTTCAACATTACTGGGTGCCATTGATGGTCAGCTTCTACTGAAATGATGTCACTTGTTGGTGTCTGCACCTGTTCAACATTACTGGGTGCTACTGATGGACTGCTTCTACTAAGATAATGTCACTTGTTGGTGTCTGCACCTGCTCAACATTACTGGGTGCCATTGATGGTCTACTTCTACTGAAATGATGTCACTTGTTGGTGTCTGCACCTGTTCAACATTGCTAGGTGCCACTAATGGAACTGCTTCTACTGAAATAATGTCACTTGTTGGTTCTGCACCTGCTCAACATTACTGGGTGCCATTGATTGAAGAATACTTATGTAAACTATTATGTAAAATCATATGTATGAAAGCATTTGTATTCCTTACTGTATTTTATATATTAGGTTATTGAAGGGTCAGTGCAAAGCCAAAATTTATTTAGTGAAGTGATATTTACTTATTAATATTACTTTTTAATTTTTGTCTTTTTTTTTTGGACGAATTTGGTGGTATTTTCATCACCAATGCTGGCAAAAATACCATCAAATTCTAGTCCGTGGAGGAGGGGCATATGAAAGGTGGCTACACTGAGTCACAGCGCCAGAGATTGCGCCAAAGAGTATTATTCACCCGCCTCCACTGGCAGTGCTTATTGAGAAGTAGCAGTAGGCAGTGCTTGTTGAGATGTTGCAGTAGTGAGTCGTAGTTGAGAAGTCGTCGTAGTGAGTGCTTATTCAGAACTTGTAGTATTGTTTTGATGGGCTAGACACCAGCTGTTGTTGGATTGGGGATGCTGTAATGATCAGAGTGTGCTTTTCGTCAATATATATGAAGGTAAAAAAAAATTCCTTTTTTTTTATTATTTCAATGCAGTCAGATTGCGTACTATACCAGACAGGGCCAACCGGTTACGAGATTGCGTAATCGTACAGACAGCTACTAAAATTAAAATTATTTGCATAATATTTAATTAAGCCCCCATGCACAGCATCCTCTTGGATAAAATGTTCCGGAGGCAAAATAGTACCCCATTCGGACTCCGGGAGGGCAATAATCTGGAGGATGTCGTCATCAGGAAAATCGAAACTGGCAGTCTACGGGACGGATCGTGGGACGTTAGATCCCTTAATTGGCCGCCAGTTATTTTTTTTTTTTGAATCGTCAGTCTTCTGATTGGTTTGTTGGTTTGATGTGGCCCATGTGGCCCGCCACCAATTCCTCTCCTCTGTCAACCTTTTCGTTTCAGAGTAGCACTTGCAACATACGGCTTCAATTATTTGGTGGATGTATTCCAATCTCTGTCTTCCTCTACAGGTTTTACCCTCTACATCTCCCTCCGATACCATAAAAGTCATTCCCTGTTGTCTTAACAGATGTCCTATCATCCTGTCCCTTCTCCAAGTTAGTGTTTCAAATATTCCTTTCTTCTTAGATTCTGCGCACAACCTCTCCATTTATTATCTTATCAGTTCAATTAATTTTCAACATTCATCTTTAGCACCACATCTCAAAAGCTTCGATTCTCGTTTGTTCCGGTTTACGCACAGTCCATGTTTCACTACCATACAATGCTGTGCTCCAGACTTACATTCTCAGAAATTTCTTCCTCAAAATAACCCCTATATTTGATATTGGTAGACTTCTCTTGGCCATGAATGCCCTTTTTTCCAGCGCTAGTCTGCTTTTGATGTCCTCTTTGCTACTTCGTGACCATCAGTCCTGGCGTTAAGTTTCTCGGTGCTCTCATTTCTGCTACTTCTCATTACTTCATTACTTTCGCCTTTTTTCGATTTACTCTGAGTCCATATTCTGTTCTCATTAGACGGTTCATTCTATTCAGTAGATCATGTAATTCTTTTATTTCCATCATTGCTTGTTCGATGAAAGACTACACCTCTGTCTTACACCCTTTTTAACCTGAAAACTTCGTACTTGGTCATCCACTCTTATTTCTGGTCAGTTGAGTAAAGACTTAAATCAAAGGCTGTTTTGCAGAAATACGTCTACCAATGACTAAGAAAATAAGAATGCGGGCAAGCTACAATGAACAGCATAGTGAACGCATTATCGTAGCCAAGGTAGACGCTTGGCCAACACTCACCACAATAGTAAAAGTTTATATGACAACTAACTTCGCAGATGATGAAGAGATCCTGTACCATACTGCCGCGAGAGATGAAACATTGTCTCATCATTTTTAGCAGGAGAACGGGCACCAGAGTCAACAAAGAAAGCGCATGGATTCATTCAAACCGAAAAAAATCCAAACCTGTGCACATCAGTTCTGCTCATTTGCTTTCTGTAACACGACAACACAACGCATAGTGCTACGTGGTTATTTTGCAAAAATTAAAGCGCAGTATTAAGTCCGTACACCGTGGAACGTTGACGAATGTCGTCATTCCGTTGCACCATAACGCCCACTCACATGTCGCTATGGTTGATCCGAGTGCGGTGCAGAAGTTTCACTGGATAGCCGTTACATAGCTTCCACACAGACCCGATCTCTCCACATGCAACTTCCTCATTTTTGGAGCCCTGTTGAAAGACGTTTGCAGCCTTCGATTTGTTCGGACGAAGAGGTGCACGCGTGGTTGCAATCGTGTTTCTGTAGGGAACAGCAGACTCTTTTCCACGAAGGCGTGACCTTCCTGTTTCGCAGTGGGATAAATGTATTAACAGTTATGGCGATCACTTTTGAAATACTAAACCGTTCACTCACTTTTTTCATCTGTCTCGTTATCATCTGATTACCCCTATTCAGAAACACCAGAACATAAGTGATACAGAACTAGCTACAGGGCGCCATTGTCTTAGGAAAAGAAGCTCAGATACAGATTACGGTTTTGTATTAATAAGATAACGCAAAAAGCAGAGACATTTTAAGGGAGCTCAGAGCAGCTACTCCCTTTACATTTATAGATTTTTGAAAATATATTTTATTAAGTCAAAAACAGCTACAATCGCTTAGTAGTGGAAAGACTTCAGGACCAGATAAGGCACCTATAATATTCAATAAAGGCTATGCGAAAGAACTTGCTCCCCTTCCAGCAGTAATTTATCGTAGATCGCTCGAGCAACGAAAGGTACCTAACGACTGGAAAAAAGCGCAGGTCTTTCTCGTTTTTAAGAAAGGCCGTAAGACAGATCCACATAATTGTAGACCTATATCGGTGACGTCAATCTGTTGTAGAATTATGGAACATGTTTTATGCTCAAGAATCATGACGTTCTTGGAAAAATAACGGCTCCACTATAAGAATTAACATGGATTTCGCAAACAGAGATCCTGCGAAACTCAGCTCGCTCTGTTCCTCCATGGGATCCACAGTGCAGTGGACAACGGCGCTCAGACTGGTGCCGTGCTCTTTGATTTCAGTAGGGCATTTGACAGAGACCGCATTGCCGTTTAATGAAAAAATAAATGAGCTTACGGAGTATAGCAGCAGACCTGCGATTCGATTTAAGACTTTCTTGCAGATAGAAATCAACACGTCGTTCTTAACGGAACTAAATCGACAGATGTGAAGGTAATATCCGGAGTACCACAGGGAAGTGTGATATGAGCGCTGGTGTTCACAATATATATAAATGATCTAGGGGAAAGCGTCGGATGCTCTTTAAGGCTATTCGCAGAACATGCAGTTGTTATACCAAATTAGCAACGCCAGAAGATAGAATTTGCAGAACGACCTGCAGAGAATTGATGATTGATGCAGACTCTGGCAGTTGACCGTGAACGTAAATAAATGTAATATATTGCGCATTCATAGGAAAAGAAATCCACTACTGTACAGCTACACTATTGATGACAAACAGCTGGAGACAGCGTCTGCCGTAAAATATCTAGGCGTAACTATCCAGAGCGACCTTAAGTGGAATGACCGTATAAAACATATAGTGGAAAAAGCAGACACAAGACAGATTCATCGGAAGAATCTTAAGGAAATGTAACTCATCCGCGAAAGAAGTGGCTTATAAGGCGGTTGTCCGCCCGATTCTTGAATATTGTTGATATATCTGGGATCCTTATCAGGTAGGACTGATAGAGAAGATCCAACAAAGAGCGGCGCGTTTCGTCACGCGATCGTTTAGTTGGCGAGAGAGCGTTGAGATTTACTACTGAAATTTCGGGACAGCACTTTTCAGGAGGAGTCAGACAACATCTTCCCCCCACATACACCTCGCGTATTGACCAAGTGGAGAAAATTCGGGAAATTAGAGCCAATACAGAGGCTTACCGATAATCATTCTTCCCACGAACTATTCGCGAGTGGAACAGGGTTGGATGGATCACATAGTGGTACCGAAAGTACCCTCCGCCACACAACATTAGGTGGTTTGCGGAGTATAATGTAGACGTAGAAAAGGAAACCACTAGCCGAGCCCTCAGAAACAGTGATGGTCTAAGTACATCAGCCAGTATTAGATCACAAGACAGCAACATCAAAAGAGACACAGCCTGTCAAGATCTACCACAAAAAAAAAAAAAAAAAAAAAAAAATTACGTGAGAACCAAGGCACGCTTTCTAATTTACAGGTATAACGTGGTTTAGACCCGTGTAAAATCATTCGAAATTGGAAGAAGTAAAATTATGGACTATATTATTTGCTAATGGGTGTACTATCATGTTCAAAACGACCTGAATTGCCTTCCACCTGATTTGTATGCAACCCACATAGCATAGCTGTCTGCAGGTCTTTAACCTCTTGTTTGTTAGAGTCGTTTCACTATACAAAATGATTACTGCACGTGACAACTACAGAAAACTGCCCTGAATGGCTATCAATCCTGATGCAAATTTATTCCATGATGATTCAAATATCAGGAAACACGTTATTAGCGATGACGTACTCTTTGACGAACATGAACTCAAATTTATTACAGTGCAAAAAGCAAATTTCAACTTCAAAGGTCGAGACAAAAATTGTTATGCTGGGCCAGAACCCGGGACTCCAACCAAGCTACCATTGTTTCTTTTAAATAACCACAAACTATCTTAAATATGGTATAAATCACAAGTAATTAAATGTGCACACATATTTAGTCTTGAAACGACGCAGCATAATGTTTTGTGTTTATTGGGGATTCGAACACAGCACATAATCTGATTGTTCACTTAGCACAATCAAACCTTTGGTATTGCAATTCTTTATCAGTAGCGACATGACACACTGAAATGGCGAGATGGAAAAGTTTTTCCTTACTGGATTTTAAACTCGGCATCTACCGTCGTTTTCTAGCCACGAGTAGACGGTAAATAACGGTAAATTTCACCAGTAGCGAGACATGCACGTGCGCGAACAGGAAGTAACGCGACGAAAAAGTCTGTGCTGACTAGGAGTCGAACCTTGTACATATCTCCGTCGTTGACTACGCATGAAGAAAAGTTAACTATAGAATTCCTTTTCACCATAAACTTTGAGTGGTCTGTTTCAACCTGAAATGATATGACGAAAACTGTGTCTGACAGCAAGTCGAAACCGGCACCAACCGTAATTGATGAGAAAGCACGGAGAGACGTTAAAAATCATAATTATTTTTCACTTGTAGTTTGGAGCATGCATCCTACAACTTGAAATGGCAAGATGAATATTTTTGTGCCCGACCAGGAGTCGAACAGAGAGACGCGCCTTTCGTGGAGACCTTGAGGAATTTGCAATTTTGGGGCAAAAAAAAAGAAAAAAAAACGATGGGGTTTATCGTCACAAAGGCTTCAAAGGATATCGCAATTCGTATCCCAGTCCATCAACAAAACTTTCAAAATTTCAAGTTCCATGCTATGGTAAATACTCTGAGGTGACAAAAGTCATGGGATACTTCCTACATTGTGTCGGACCTCTTTTGCCCGGAATAATGCAGGAAGTTGATGTGGCATGGAGTCAACAAGTCGCTGAAAGTTCCCCGCAGAAAAAAAATAGGATGCATGCTGCCTCTACAACCGTCCATGTCGGGCAATCGGAGTGGTCAAATCATTCTCTCGAATTGTCCAGAATGTTCTTCAAACCAACTGCAAACATCTGCGATCCGGTAATATGTGCATTGCCATACATCAAAATTCCATCGTTGTTTAAGAACATGAAGTCCATGAATGGCTGAAAATGGCAAGAAAGAAGCCGAACATAGCTATTTCCAGTCAAAGGGACTGTGTCTGTGATACAATATCCACAGTCAAAGATTATCTTCAGGAGTTGTGGGAACCGGGGTGATGCAAAACTTTTTTTGATGTAGTATCTGTAAAACGATCTTCTCCAAAACACAAAGCATTAGCAAAGTATTACGAAATTTTGACCACAATATGGTCTGTGTGTTCGCGAAGTTTTGTCTCCTCCCCAAGAATCGTTTCAGGACTATCACGAAAGTATATAAACCTGGCAGTGAGAGTAGACCCAGAAATAAATCGAGTTATCGAAGTATTCAAAGCAGCACGTAATCAACTGAACTGCGTATTCACAGAAAACTAATATTTATGTGGATATAAGCAGAAAAGCGTAAAATTTAACAGAGATTCAATGTAGCAACTTCTTAAACTTTTCACCTTCAGATCTAGCGGTACTAATCGAGATTGCGGTAAGACTACAGGTTGAGAAATTTGGATGTCTTCACTGAGTTTTGATCTGGAAGCTTGTACCACAGTTATAGAAGTAGTGAGAAGTTGACAAATTGTATACGTCTCCACTGGGATTGGAACCAATAGCAAAGGCATGGTTCACGTCACAAAGCGCCCGTGTTACCGTTTACCTAGCACACAGCTGCTGCCTGCAGTGCGCTTTCATTGCCATAGAGATTGACAACACAGATAATTCGCAATGTAAAGTATGAGATTAGTTGTACATTCTGGGTGGAACGATCTTCATGGAGTCAGGTAATAAACATTAAAACCCATTGTTATATCGTAAGTGAGAATGGTTCAGGCTATTTATCCGTAATGACACGAAAATATTAAGCGACAGTCACACAGTTATGAAATGTATCCTAGAATGTTTCCAATTCTCCATTAAACTGGAGACATGAAAAACACATTTACTCAGACGATGTCTTGAGTTGGCTAGCACTTGGGAAGCTCGTGCTTCGAAGACGCACCGGGGCGAACTGCGACCGCGTTGAGTGGAAGCCGAAATACCTGAAGTAGATACGAATAATATGCAGGTGCACCGATTGCAACTTTAGCATTATAAATGAAGGGCAATGGGAATTATTTGGGTGGTCCTACTCTTCTGTGTCTCTTGCAACTATTTTTTTAAACTCTCTCGCCAGCTACGATTCACTTTTTTAACGCGTTTTTATTAGGCCGCTTTTTTGTCTGTTTCTTTGGTGAAAATTTTGCAATTGTTTTTTAACCGACTTTCCAATGAGCAAGAGACCTGAAATGTTCAACAAGGCTCGGAAGTGGATGATAATACAATACTGTATGAATGCGTGCTGTCCGTTCTTTCAGACATGTCCGAAAGAACAGACATCATGCGGAATCCGCAGCTGTGACACGTATTAAGTACTGCCTAGAAGCAGGAGGTCACAGTTTCGAGTCCCAGTCCGCCACAGACTTTTATTTGTCGAAGCCGATTCAGCATATTCCGCATCAAGTACCAATGCAGCTGATATCCGTTCCTCTCCTTTCTCCCCCTCCACCTTCAATTTAAATGCAATATTAAACTCTCTTTCGTGTCTGTTGTGTGGCGAAGGTACTTTGTTTTTCTGTCTGCCTGCTACAAGTTTTGCAATCGGGTTCAAACTATTTACCGATGAACTATGGACTTGAAACTTTCAGCATAGCCGTATGGTAACGCAATATTAATTTGCTGTCTTGTCTTGTGTGTGGCGCAGCGTACCTTGTGTACCGCTGGTACGGCTGCTATTTCCCCCTTTTCCTGTTCCAGTCACGAATGATGAATGTTTCGGGGGGGGGGGGGGGGGGGGGGGAGGAGATTGCTGGTATACCTCTATGTGAGCTCAAATCTTTCATTTTTTTTATTTACTTTCGCTTTCTTTTCCACAGATATACGGAAATTGTTTCTCTCAGGTCAAGAGAAGTTGAAATAAATCTAAAATTTACGATATATCTCTGCTGTAATCTCATCAAAATGCTTCCAATAGATTCAAATATTTCACGCACACAAGACTACAAAGCGGGAAATAATTATTTAAATAAAAAAACGTTTAATGTTACACGTTTATAAAGCGCACTAAAAGATATAAAATAATTTCTCGTTGGCTCACGCAGATTCCTAACCCCATTCAGGTCGTACGAAAATTTGTGCTTGTCAGTTTCTAATAGCTATGACAATATTTGTGAAATTTAATAAATAAAACTCGGGGCTCATGCAACAGACAATAGTAAGGAGCGTAGGGAGTAGCTGACGGGAAAAATCATACAACAGATCATTTGCAATGCAATAGGTTGTTAGTGACGTAGGTGAACTATTCGTGTGTTCAGAATGACATTTTCACTCTGCAGCGGAGTGTGCGCTGATATGAAACTTCCTGGCAGATTAAGACTGTGTGTCCGACCGAGACTCCAACTCGTGACCTTTGCCTTTCGCGGGCAAGTAGAGCACTTGCCCGCGAAAGGCAAAGGTCCCGAGTTCGAGTCTCGGTCGGACACACAGTTTTAATCTGCCAGGAAGTTTCATATTCGTGTGTTAGCTATTATGCATGCGCCCCACGTATTTCGTTTTAATTTTTACAAATATTGTTATAGCTATTGGTGTCAGAATTTTGCAACCATAACTTATTAGAGCGATAGTTCGGTAGTATTCTCATCTGTCAGAAATTGCCATCTTCGGTATTTGAATTAATATGATGTTCTGCTTAACTCTGAAGGTATTTTGCCTACATCATATGTATTGGATAACAGATGGAATAGTTTTGTTATGGTACTGTCTCTGAGTCTGTCAATAATTTTAAAGGAATGTCGTCTACTCCAAACACCTTCTTTCAACATACGTGGTTTAGTGCTCTGCCAATTCAATTCAGTATCTCATGGTTTGTCCCAGGGAGTTGGTCATCTATCACTAAATCAGCTGTCAGTACTAGGCCTTACTGCAGTAATTCTTAACCAAAGGGATTTAGTTCCAACAGCAATTTACATTAGATAACTGTACATTAGATAGCGTAAATAATGCATTTACCAACCAACCGAGCTTGTATAGTGTGTGAGGTACAGGGGTCGTGATTCAGTTACCAGTTACCGTACAGTGGAGCAGTTCCTCCTCTGTCATTGATTAAGTATGAATTATAATAACGCAACGAATGGTTGCTATTGAGTTGTGTCTGGTGTGTGACCTTCTCAGTAAGTAATTACAACAGTTACTGTAGAGTATAGCCACCCATATAATTTCTCCTGAACTTAATGGTGTTCAGTTGTAGCCGGCGAATCTGAATATTATTCGTAGTTACGCTTTAGCTCCGACCCCTAGTTACAGGAATGCAAATGAAATTCATTGGCTTGGCCAACTTCATGGCTGCTTTCAAAGCCAAATAGAGGACGCTAAAGAAATAGCTCATCTCTGGAAACGTGTTTCCTGCTACTAGCTAAAGATGTGACAACATCCCAGTTATCTTTGGCAACACTGCGACCTTTGAGTTACATCCTGGAGTTGCTGAGAATTATGCTGCTGCCTTCACTTGATATTTCTTTCTCATTTCGTATAAATAGTCTGAGTGATTTTCACTTAATGGGAAACATTTGGTTGTCAAATTTTTTATCTGATTCCAGTAAGATCGTTGCTTATACAATAACTACTAATCTCATATTTTACGTTGCGAATTATCTATGTTACAAATAACTATGGCAATGAAAGCATACTGCAGGCAGAGTGGCTCACCAGCTAAGTACTAACAGCGGCGCTTTGTGAAGGGGTAGATGCGTTAGCTATTTGTCCTAACCTCACTGGAGACATACCAAATTTGTTAGCTTTTACATATTCTCTTCTGTGGTACAAGCTTCCAGATCGAAAATCAGTAAGGAGATCTGACTTTTCGAGCTTCAGAATTATCATAATCTCGATTTAGTATCCTGTAGGTCTAAAGGTGAAAAATTTAAGAAACTGCAGCATTTTGAAGTTTACACTTTTTTGCTGATATGGATATAAATATTTGTTTTTTATGATTACATAATTCGATTTATTACCTGTGATGCTGAATAATTCGGTAACTGGGTTTCTTTTTGGTTCTACTCTCGCTGCAGGTTTACGTATTTTCGCGCTAATCCCAAAATCATTCTTGGGTAGGACGCAGTGCTTGTCGTAGACACAGACCATATTGGAGTCGAAAGTACGTAATATGTTGCTAATGTGTTATATTTTTGGCTGCCTCGTATTGCAGATATTATTGGTTTAAGTAAATTAGACTTTCGTCGTAAGGGTATCACGGTAAGTTGTAATTAATTTACGATTAGCGCATGTTTTGGTAATACTTCTCATTCGTTTATTGTATATAGCAGAAAACCATAGGAGAGCAATCAATCACCAAAGCATATTACCTTCCATTAGCTAAAGCAGACTATTGAGTATGAGGCAGTTTTTGGATACCATGGTGCAGAAAGCTACTGGTTCATAGATAAATACGTCATCAACCAAGTTAAAAGCCCATTTTAGTTCACGTAGAAATTTTCTTCGTCGTTATTGGATAAGGACCGAGGAAGGTAAACGTTTGAGGACGCTAGATCAAAAGACTAAGTGTGGAATGGACTGCTTTCCAGCCTAGCTCCTGGAAAGGTACTTTTGTGAAATCAGCAAACTGCAGACGGTATTCCCGTACAGTATTGACGCGTTATGCTGCTTCCCTGGATAGTTTTCTGACACAGAAATTGTAAGATGTATTTGTTTTTGGGAACAATTGGCAACTCCAGACAGATCCACTCCCGGAATGCCGTTCGTAATGTAAAACACTGCCTTCGTGTCACCAGATGTGTAACGTTATATTTTGAGAACTCACAAAAGGCTTTCCTTCAGGTATTTGTTGTTGGGAACAACCACTTTCTTTCTATCAAGTTAACACACGATGGTTCAGATCTCAAGTTTACCACTATTTCCTTCAATTGAATTCTGTGGAATGCTGTAATCTTTCCTTTGAAAGGGCACAGTCGATTTCATTTGTAATCATAGCGTCTGTTTCGGTTCTAATCATCTCGCAGTCGACGGGACTTTAAGATTCTTTTCTTTTCTCCCAAAATTGCATATTGAATGCAGGTGTCTCATGAAAGTTCAATGGAAGCAGTTCATCATATCCTGATGTTATTTGAAACAAGAGAACTATTTTCCGACGTGATTTCTTCGGTGTACTTACCCGGCACACGGCACAAGTGCTTCCTGCTGCCTCCACTGCTTGCAACCCTCTGTTAAATTCAAAGACAACAAAAGTCACATATTTTAGAATGTTTCCGTCTCACGGTCTGTTCTCTATCTCTTAAACAACAATCGTCATGGCCATTGTGTGTGCAGCATTCAATAGGTCACTTCTAAAAGAATTTATAACCTCAAGTTATGTAAGACGATTGATAAATATAGCAATCTGGGGTACAAATTGCCAAACATGTCCTCAGACGTATGCACCAACCTACGTTTTTTAGGTACATTTTGTCCTGGTAGGCTATGTACATAAATATTTTGCTGCATAAGAAGAGGTGGCTACGCCATGCCAACGCAATTATAACAGACGAAATTCATTAAAAAAAAGCTGAAGAATATGCTCGGCATCTGCACTTTCTGTTCACATTGCATCAGATTTACCACCCACTGTAAATACAAAGAGAACACCACAGCAGCTCAATTGAAAAGCAATATTTCCTACAGAAATTTCCACATCCCACCATTTTGCCGTTATGTGATTTTTACTTCAGTGACTACAATACCAAGTCGCAGGTGCCCATTGTGTAGCAATGGCAGCTAGTGAATATAGATGCATAGCTTTCTGAGATCTTGAAGTGTCAGCAACTTGTGATACTACTCCAATATTAATCCGATCGGAAGGTATATATTTTGATATGTTAGAAAATGCATTTTGTGAGACGCACTGTCTTTTCGGTACTTAACGTAACGACCTGTAATTGTAGTCTACTATTTCACAGAGTGATCTGAGAATAGATTATGAAAAAAAACCTTATTATCATTAAGTATTAAAAAGAGTTTTTTTTTGGAACTTTCACTGTCTGCCCGTATGACAAACAAGGGAATGAATGTTTTGAACAGGCTGTAATCAGCCTCCAGGAAGTCAATGCTCGTTCATTACGGAGCATTCTTCTTTACGACAAAATGATAACTAGTCCCATGTGAAGCTCGGTGCTCCGTTGGAATGATTATAACTTCGTCAACTTAAGGTCTGAGTTCAGTTCACACTTTTGGCAACCGTTTTCCACAACCATAAAAAGACCCTCTTCAGCTCTGGTAACGGCAGGTTAAGAACACGGGACTGATGCGTGTTCCAATACTCTTGCTACAGCTGCTGCTCATTCTTGCACTACGGATCTGTGCAGTAACTGAAAGGAAAGCAACAAAATTCTGCGATCTTTCCTGTGAAATGTCAGCAGTGTCTCTGTTCTCCCTGAAACTGTGTTTTGTTTTGCCCTACGCCAGTTCTATCGGATTTAGATCGCAGTTATTGGGTGGTAAACGCACTATTTTGTGACCTCTGCTGTCGGTCATTTTATCCACGACGTACAGTTTCACGTCTGGTTTGTTTTCCTTTGTTGTAAATAGTGGTTCAGCCTTCCTCATTGAGTCGTTGCAGCTCATTTGCTCGTGTTGCAACCACTCTAGCATCGTAATCCTGAAATCATATTCATTAGGCAGGGGCATTTTCTGTATAATTACAAAACACCATACCTGCAACTCGCTCCCCGCCCCCGACATCCGCTAGTTTCGTCAACTTCAAAAAGTTCGTAACTTAGTGGAAATAGTTTCTTGCACCAGACTTCCTGACGAATTAAAATAGTGTGCCAGATCGGGCTCCCCGGTTCGAATTTCGGCCCGGGACACAGTTTTAATTTGTCAGGGAGCTTGAAATAGGCACACACTCCACTAAGGGTGAAAATTCGTTCTAGCTTCTTGCAGCTTGCTGCAAGTACTTGCCGAATTTGTCTTTTCGTGGAAGTTCTTCTCAAACTTACAGAACTTGTGTGTGTTAAGCTCTGGTGCGAATATATCATTGACGATAAGGAGGCTGGTACAATTACAGATGGGCTAAAACAAATATGTCGTTGGAAACCCTAAACACACACATTGGCACCACCAGCCAAAGAACTGCGAATAGAGTTTAGCAATCAATTTGTGTCAGCAAAAGGGAAAGTAGAATGGCAGGCAGTATAGACGTCTTTAAACTTAACTAATTTCTTTAATGTTACCGTAAACATAAATGCATAATGTGTGATAAAAGTAGTAAGTACTGATTGCAAAATCGAAGAGTAATCTCTTGGCGAGATACTGCGTCGCATTTTTGTTTCCTGCTATCAAATACTTGTCTATACATGAAACTAGATATCGGAATTGGCACACGACGTCCTCAAAAGTTTTAAATCTAAGTGAAGGCCTCAAATTTTAGTTAACTGAATAGTGTTTCATGGTAACATCAATACGCTTCGTCACGATTTTTATTGGTAAATAATAATCCAACAACAGTGGCGACTGCTCTGGTTTTTAAGAATAACTGCACTTTTGTAACAAGTACTTGCGTCGAACTCCTGAAATAAACTTTCCCCAGTGACTCGAAGAAATAAACTTGAGTAAGTTTTTCTTCTAATGTAAACGCCTCAGCAAGTTATTATACGAGGATGAGTCAAATCAAAACCTTAAATATTTTTTTAAATATTATTTATTGTGCAGAAGTAGTACAAAGCTGTATCACTTTTCAACATAATCTCCTCCACGCTTAATGCACGTCCTCCAGCGCTTACGAAGTGCATAAACTCCTTTAGAAAACAAACTCTTTTGTTAGTCCACGCAACCGCTAATTCACCGCGTGTCCTACCTCTCCATCAGAACGGAATTTCTTTCCTCCCATTGGCTCTTTGAGTGGTCCAAACACATGGAAATCGCTTGGGGCAAGGTCTGGTGAGTATGGTGGATGAGGAAGACACTCAAAATGCAGGTCTGTGATTGTTGCAACTGTTGTGTGGGCAGTGTTGGGCCTTGGATTGTCATGTTGCAAAAGGACACCTGCTGACAGCAATCCAAGTCGGTTTGAGTTGATTGCAGGCCGCAAATTTCTAGGAGATCTGTGTATAATGCACTGGTGATAGTGGTCCCTCTAGGCATGTAACGCTCCAAAATGACGCCGTTTTCGTCCCAAAAGAGAGTCAGCATAACTTTCGCTGCTGATGGTTCTGTTTGAAACTTCTTTGGTTTTGGTGATGAGGAATGGCGCCATTCCTTGCTCGCTCTCTTCGTTTCCGGTTGGTGGAAGTGAACCCAGGTTTCGTCCCCATTAACGATTCTTGCGAGGAAGCCATCACCTTCTCCCGAAGAAGTTCTTCACAAGCATCAACACGTCGTTCTCTCATTTCAGGAGTCAGCTGCCGTGAGCCCATCTTGCAGACACTGTGAAACTGGAGCACATCATGCACAGTGTGGTGTGCTGACCCATGACTAATCTGTAAACATGCTTCAATGTCACTCAGTGCTACTCGGCGGTTTTCCTTCACTATGGCTTCAACTGCTGCAGTGCTCTGTGGAGTCACAACTCGTTGTGCCTGACCTGGACGAGGAGCATCTTCCACTTGAGTCACACCATTTGCGAACTTCCTACTCCATTCGTAGACTTGCTGCTGTGACAAACATGCATCACCGTACCGAACCTTCATTCGTCGATGAGTTTCAGTAGGTTTCAAATCTTCACTACGCAAAAACCGAATAACAGAACGTTGTTCTTCCCTGGAGCAAGTCGCAAGTGGGGCGGCCATCTTTATACTGATACTGCTACGGTATGTGTACATGTGCACTATGCTGCCACCTACAGGCCATTCTGCACGCTGTTTGTAGCACGCGTACCAACTTACAGGATAACGGTGCGAAATTTCGATTTGTTATTACAAATTTTGGGTTTTCATTTGACTCACCCTTGTAGAAGTTACCCGCTAGTGAACGGAAGGATAACTTTATCAACTAGCGGCAGCTTCACGTTGGCAGAGCTCGGAGACAAATGAATATCTTTCAAGTAGTGCCGCTTCTAGCAGCACGAGCGAAATCGTCTCACTCCCCCACACCTCAGATATAGTGGTAAGAGGAGGGCCCAGTGAACACCCCGTCAAAAACTGAACACACATAAATCATGAAAACAGGTAGAAGGTGTACTGGACGGTAAAAAAAAGCAAAATAGAAACAGTGAACGGTCCAAGAACATGAAGTACAATACAGAGCAGCTGCCAAGATAAATGGCGTCGTGGCTAATTAAAAAAAAAAAGTGGTTTCGGTGTTGGGCTAACAAGCGGGTGAGCCGTGTTCAAGCCTCTGTTCGCTGTATTTCAATTTGTGTTTGTTTAGTGGTCTAACGTCCGTTTCCAACAGCAAGGTGTAAAGCAGGGACCTATAACGACAGTTGATTCTGCACAACTGTTCTATTAGTCGCCGAAAGGAAGTGGCTTTCGAATTTGAACCGCAAACGTTTGATGACAAGGAGACAAGTCAACCGAATCTTCCACCGGAAAACACGTCTGGTGTGTCATACCTGTATGACAGGAACCTAATGTGTACGACTGGTAAGTCCTTGCCCGACATAGGTGTTCGTATTAATGTGAATGTGATCATTCCCAAATGATGAAAACATAATAGTTTGTCAGATAAACTGCAAGAAATGAACGCAACAGCTTCACAACCACACAGTTTCCCTTGCTCTGTCAGAACATACGTTTTTAACGTTTTTGAAGTTACATACCGTTTTGGAAGTCTTGACTCTTGAATTCGTATTTCACGCCCGTTTATTTGTTGTTTTCATTTCTGTGAGACCTGCCCTCACTATTCATCACATTGACTTGCGACGGTAACGTATTCTTACCACATGACTCATACTCTATAAAAACTTTGTGTTCTGGCTTACTGCGGGTCTCAACGTATAATATGAGAACTGCCAACACTACAGAAAGAGAACAAACATTTTAATGACCGGATGGACAGTTCATAATGAAAAAAATGGAAAAAAGGGGCACGAGAGAGTTTGGAACACGGCTGGCCCGCTTTGCAGCCCAAATCCTACCCCCGACGCCGTTGCTGCTTCAGACTGCTGACATTCACTGTTTCTATTTTGCTTTTTTTCACAGCTCAGCACACATTCTTCCTATTTTAATGCTTGATTTTTGTTCAGTTATTGACGGGCTACCCACTGGGTGACGTTACACCTAAATATGAGGGGGAGTTTCCCTTGTGAGATGAAAAGGTTGACACAAGAGAGGAATTTGTGGCGGGTCGCACCAAACCAGTCATAAGACTGCTAGAAAGAGAGAATAAAAGAGAAATCTACAACTTGAGATGATATGATGAAAATTTTTTGCCCGCCAATGATAGGAACCAGACACATGCCTTTTGTGGAGACCTTCAGGAACTACAGTCATGGGGAAACAACGAAACGATGGAACTGTATCGTCAAAAAGGCGCCAAAACCGGCATAGAGGGAGAGCTGGAATCCCAGCCCAGCACCAATATTTTCAAATAATAGAAATATGTGCTCTGTGGCCTTGTAATAGGCTGTTCATTGATAAAATATTTCTGGTGTCAGAAAGCTTACTGTTGACATTATTTCTATTTGCCGCGACTTCCTCCTCGGTCATGGCTCAACCTTCACCGAATCTCCTCCCTCGCGACGACATCGGCTGGACCCTAGACGACCGGAAAGCCGTACGTAGCCTGGTGAGATAAGTCCAGATTTCAGTCAGTAGAAGCTGATAGTGAGGTCCAAGTTTGGTGCAGACTCACGTAGCCATGAATCCGTACTGTCAACAAGGCACTGTACAGGCTGGTTGTGGCTCCATAAAGGTGTAGCCTGTGTTTCTATGGAATGGATTCGGTCCTCTGGCCCAACTGAACCGATCATTACAGTAAATGATAGTTCGGCTACTTGGAGACCATTTGCAGCAGTTCATAGACTTCATGTTCCCGAGCAACGATGAAATTTTTTATAGATGACAATGTGCCATGTCACTGGGCCACAATTGTTCGCTACTGGAACGAAGAACATTCTCGACGGTTCGAGAGATTTGGCCACCCTGATAGCCCGACATGAAACCCATCGAACATTTATGGGACATAATAGAGACTTCAGCTCGTGCAAGAACTCCTGCACCGGCAACGCTTTCGTATTTACGGACAACTATAGAGGTAACATGACTCTATATTTCTGCTGGGGATAATGAACGACTTGTATATTCCATGGCTCGTAAAGCTGTTTCACTATGCCGGGCAAAAGCTACGACACGATATCGGGAGGTATCCGTGATTTTTCTCTTCACTGTATATCATCGCATATGGTTAATGCAAATGATGATTAAATTATATCCTAAGAAGAAAAAGGACGCGCGAAGAAGGAACTATCCGAATGGTGCGGAAATCGATAGATCTAATGTAGATGTAGAGACAAACAAATGCTTACAATTTCAGTAAAAATGGACGATTATTCAAGAGAAGGACCTTCACAAATTGCGCAAGTCAATAACGAGTTGGTGCACCTCTAGCCCTCACGCATTGATTGATAGAGTTGTTGGATGTAGTCCTGAGTGGTATCGTGCCAAATTCCAGCCAACTGGCACGTTAGATCATTAAAACCCGTGTTGGTTGGAGGGCTCTGCTCATAATGCTCCAACGTTCTCCACTGGGGAGACATTCGTCGACCTTGCTGATCAAGGTAGCGTTTGGCAATGAAGAACGCAAGCAGCAGAAACACTGGCCGTGTGCCGACGGGCATTATCTTGCTGAAATGTAGGCCCAGGGTGGCTTGCCGTGAAGGGCAACAAAACGGGGTGTAGAATATCGTCGACGTGTTGTTGTGCCGCGGATGACAACCAAAGTTATGTAATGAAATGGAATCCCAAATCATCACTCCTGGTTGTCGGGCCATATGGTGGGCGACGCTCAGGCCGATATCCCAGCTCTGTCTGGAGTGTGTCCTGACACATCGTCGCTGGTCATCGGGGTTCAGCATTGAAGACAATTCTACTCCAGTCAATGGGATTCCAGGCCGAATGTGCCCGACAACACCGTAAACGGGTTTGTTGGTGTACGGAGTCAATGGTTGTCGTCGGCACAAGGGACTCCGTGAGCTCAGCCCCCTTTCTGTGAGCCGTCTATTAATGGTCCTTACCGTCACTGAAGCACCATATGCTCGTCAGATCGATGATAATGATGACTGAGGGCTCTGAGTGCCTCTCCGACGATGGCTCAGCCCTCATTTTCCGTTGCCTCTCTAGGTTGACTGCTTCCTTCTTGACGCTGTATTCGGCCTTGGTTCTCCCGTTCCTGCCAACATCGGCGAATAGTGGCATCGCTCCTCTTCAAATGTCGAGCGATTCACCGATTACTCCAGTCGGCTTCTTTGAGTCCAGCTACACATCCTCTCTCAAATGCGTACATTTCTATACATAAAAGGAAATGTCCGATTGACAATCACCATCGCCCAGGTCAAACCACTAAGAACAGAAGCTAGAAATTTGAAGAGGGTGTAGATCTTATGATGTAAGCATTGCTTAAGAGCAGCTTGTTCGAAATTCTACGCCTAAGGGAGTGAAATAGGGAATGAAACATTTTCTTGAAAATACGTCGCTATTAAAGAATTTTTGAAGCTACAATTACGAAAATTTGTATTTGGTTTCTTGATCAAAATTAAACAAATACGTGTTTTAGTATCCTTAGACATTTAAGCACTATGATGGTGAAATAGTGCATGAAAGTTATTTTTGAAAAGAAATTATTGAAGAACTACCAAAGCATTTTAAAGCTACATCTACGAAAATTGATATTTGACTTCTCGTTTGGAAATAAAAGAATACGTGTTTCAGTGTTTTTGGAAATTCAGCTGCTAAGGAAGTGAACTAGAGGATGAAACTTTTAAAGAAAATATTTCGTTATATTAAATATTTGTAAGCTAAATTTATGAATGCTGGTATCCCCCCTGCATGGAGAGCTGCATCAAACCAGTCTCAGGACTGAAGACCACAACAACAACAACGGTATCCCCCTCTTGCATAGAAATAAAAATATGTGTTGGGGGGGGGGGGTTTAAGTTTCCATCGAAATATCATCAGAAGAACTATAGCCTTAATTAGGATGAGTAATTCACAAGTTGTTGCACTTCGTGGACAACAAAAACATTCATGAAAGGAAAACAAAAAATCCGTGCAGACCACGTGAGCGATGCAGCGTGCGATAAGCCAGTTTGCGTGTTTTCTTCACGTGTCTGTCTGGTAGGCATAGTTGCTGCCGAACTGAGTGCACAAAATGAAATTTGCAAAGACTGTATGCCTAGTATCGGCACGTCCCCTGTTTACTATATTTGCCAGTTGCGCGAAGAAACTGCGCTGCAGCGCCATACATTCATCCATCGACCGCCAAAGTTCACAATTTCGTATTCTCCGTCGATACCTGCACCAATTTGCATATCTCCTTCGTGGTGCCTCTTTTTTTCTTTTACTTAGTGTGTATTGAGCGATCATAACTGCAGAATGACATTATTTTCGCTTCTTTGTGCCACGCAGATGTTAGTTTATCGAAGAACTGTGATCATCACCTGAACTATTATTAATGTAAATGTGACAGACAAAACCGCGAAAACTGTATGGCCACAGATCAATCTTATTCCCCAACTGCGTGGTATTCTCAAATATAGGAGACGTAGCACGTGTGAAACTCATTCCAGTGACAAAGAAATTAAGTTTAATTAAAGCGTTATTAAATATTTTTCTACGATTATTTGGAAACAAAAAGCCTGTATTCTTGGCATAAGTATGTGAAATTCTAGTCGCGCTGAAGTATATTTTAATACAAATTCAGCTGCTATGGTGCATTTCGCCTTCAGTGTATTATCTTCACAATTTGATTAAGAAGTATAAAATACTAGTACGTTACCTAAGATGGCTGTTAACTGATTCATGTATGTCAAACTGTCCACGTCTTCTGATGCTATCACATTCGCCTGTGGCACAACAGATGACACTGAAGGGCTCTGTTAGGTTTTTCACGTAAAATGCGATAAATAAATACATTAAAGTTTTAGCAGTATGCAAAATTATGTGATAGTCTTCAAAAAAGGGGAAAATAAATGCACAACAAAGAACCATGTTATATAATCGCTAATATCCGCCTCCATAGATGAGTGGTCAGCGTGCCAGAATGCCATGCCCGGGTTCGGTTCCCAGCGGGATCGGAGATTTTATCCGTTCTAGGACTGGGGGTTGCGCTGTTCTCATCATCATATCATCGTCGTCGAGACGCAAGTCGTCCAAGTGGCGTCAATTAAAAAGACTTCCACCAGGCGACCGGTCTACCCGACGGGAGGCCCTCGCCGTACGACATTTCGTTTCATTGCTAATGTTCGCCAAATTCGGTGTTTTTAGGGACAGTTTCAAATGCAGTCCGTTATTATCGACTCGTTTTTTAATGCCATCAAAATATAAGTTTACTAGAGTAGACTTTCCAGTGCGTTAAAATGCCGCATAAAACTGAAAAACAGCGGTTGCCGAAATCAAAAAAATAGGCTCTTCTGAGCTATGACACTTGCCACAAAAAACTAATAACGTTCGCTTATTCTGTTCTTCAAAAATAAAAACTTGATTTATTCCAGACATACAAAGTAAATTGTTATGTCAAATTCTGTGCTAGCGGCGTAATGACATTCTAACCTACAGGGCGCTTTACTGAGAGACATACTCCAACCCGAGATCACGTGAGCAGGGTGACAACATAGCAACTATTGTGTGCATCTGAATGCCTCACTCCAGAGATATTTCTCCTTTATAAACTTTTGTCTTCATTACAGCTCTGAATACTGGCAAGAAGTAATAACAATATCCCTTCCTGTTGCAGGATGCAGACTGTCTGGAAATTAATTTTTTATTGCAGCTCACGTTAAAAAGGAAAAATACATCGTGTTATGGACATTCAAAGACTAAAGCTCTAGAATTAACAAAATTTCTCGACGGTCTCTCAATCTGGTTGGTGCGGGATTAGGGGGGAGATGAGAAGTTGTGTCAGCGGATAACCGTACGTTTCCAGTATTTGAAGTATGCAATAAACGTGACTATTTTTTGCCACTGTTACCGCCTCCTGATTCTTGTAAGTAACAAACAAGAAGACAGGCGCCATTTGAGCTGTGAAATGCGTGAGCGTGAAGAAAATGAAACAGGCTAGCTTCTGGTTATTCTCAGGAAACAGAAAATAAAGTGGTAAGCTTACAGTTATTATTGATTTACTTTTATCTGAAGATGTTATTAACGCCTGTAATTCATTGTATCACCGTACAGATTTGATTTTTAAATATAACAGTTTAATACTCAAAATCTATTAGAGCCGGTGCGTGACGCCAGACGGGGGCAATAGTGCGCTGAAAGACAATAGGTGCGCATCCCCGTGAAAATGAAGCTGGAAGAAGCAGAAATGAAGACGCAATCCTATAAGTAGCACAGCCACAGCTAAAATAATTATAGATATTGAAAGGAACATTCAAACAAATTAAAATGTATTGAGGTGTTTAAATTCTGGTAAAATTGATTGAGAGTCGAATTTGTCGCCTTGCCTGTTTTACGGTAGTCGCTCAGAGACTTTATAAGAGACTTACTACCGACTTCCAAAGTTCAAAATTGGTAATACTAAAAAATTAAAATCATGACACACAAATTAAAAACAAAAGTCGTGAGCCGCTATCATAAAACTACTTACAAGGTGTAATGTTTCATGTTGTCCAAACGGTTCAATACGCGTTTCACGGTTCAATGAGGAGCGCGACTGACATAACCACCAACGGTAAACAATAAGACCAGATACCATTGATAAATTACGTTCAGAGAGCAGCAGACGTCCCTAAAATGAGTGTTATTAAAGCAATGATGAGGAAGATCCAGCAGGTGCTGCAAGTAGACTCAAATGAAAGAATAACCAAAACAATAACCATTGTACATTTAGGACGGTGAGAAATTTCGCCTCACAAGGACTTTCATTTTAGGAACACGCGTACCAACTCTGATATATTTGAGTGGTAAAAAATAGGAGCGATAGACGCCTGTGTATTCTCCACTGTCATCTCAAAATTATGATGCTCAATAATGTAGACCGTTTCACGTACCACATTAAAGTTCGCCATTATGTTTAACTATTCCTTCGTTTGGGTCTACTTGTAACCCCTGTTGGACTTCCTCACCACTGCTTTTATAACATTTTAGGGACCTCTGGCGTTCTCCAAACGTAAATTACCTATGACAATTGGCTTTATTAAGCTTAACTACCGTTGGTGGTTGAGTCAGCTGCTCCTAATTGAATACGCATTAAGCCGTCTAGACAGCAGGGGACATTAGACATTGTAAGTGATTTTATGATAGTGGCTCATACTTTGTTATTGATTTGCGTGCCATGATATTAATTTTTTAGTATTAAGAATTCTGAACTTACTAAGCAGTAGTACGGCTCTTATAACGTTTTGCATTAGAACTTTTACGCAGAAATATAACAGTAATACACTCGCAGAAATACATTCGTATCTGCATCTGAGCGACTACTATAAAACAGCTAACGAGGCAAATTGGTCTCTCAGTTTTACCAGCATTTCAATACCTCAGTATATTTTAAGCTGTGTGAGTGTTCCTTTCAATATGTAAAATGGAGAAGAAAGTAAACAATTAAAATAAATAAGAGACTGTGTTGAAGAACTAGAATGGTTATTTTACTGAGCAGCCAGAAAACAAGAAGAAAAAAAAAACAGAAGTGAAGAGGAAACATTAGAATCATCAGAGGTATCGTACGTTCCGAACGTTTGTGATGACGATGATATTGATAATCAGTTTATTGACGCGTTTAAATCACTACGTACACTTTGTTATGAACGAATCAGTTACGGGGCGTCTGTGGAGAAATACATAAAGACAAAAAATTTTTGTTCAAGTGTGTGGGTGCTCTGATAAAAATTATTTAGGATGTATTGAAGAAGATACCCGAAAACTATGTTTGGGATGACTGCTTATCCACGAAATGGACCTTCTAAAAATTGTTGAAGTATGAAAATGAAAGTGACTGCTTATCCCATGTTACTGTTTAAATACAATTCAGCATTCTAATTTCCTAGCAGAAACTGGCAGATAATTTAAGTGACGATATTTATTATTCCTGTATATTTAATATAAACGTCCCTTGTCAAGAGCAAAATTTCATACCACTGCGAATAACTGCCCCCATGAGGTGAAGAATCGTGTGGAGTAGCATCTTTGTACTATTTGCTTTAAAAAAAAATTAAATTAATTTAGCATAGTGAAAGTTGTGACCTACAGCAATCTTACATACGGTTTATTTTGTTTCCCTTATACCAACAAACAGCTTTTAGGCGAGCTTTGTTAAAAGGGTAGACGAAATGAACCCTGTTGTGGCTAACCTTCGTACATAGACCATAGCGGAAAGTAACATCTAAGTAAAAGTCTTGTGCCTATTTTGTAACACTGAAAATGTTTAATGAAATGGAGATATTTATCTTGGGGTTGAAGCCGAATTATTATGTCCGGGTTTAGTTTCATAAAAATATGTTTTGGAGAAGAATATTATCTTCCAAACATATTACATCATCTGTATCCTTAAAACGTTTTAAAATACATTTTATGTTAGTGATCTTTTACTTCCACTACATTGAAAATGGTACACAATCATACCTACATTATCTGCAAAAGTATTGCTCAGCTTATTTCCCCTTTAAAAAAGCGTCTCTGACAGCCCGGGAGCCGTAGCACATGCCTTGATGATGAACTGCCTCTGTCTCCTTCAGGGACAATACACAACTAGACGATCGTTGATATCGTTGTGTAGGTACAAGTACCTTTCATACTTCAACAAGGAAAAATTCTCGAATTAAGCCACTGTCTAAACCGAAGGAAAATGAATAAGGTGGCTGGTACCAAAAATTAATTTCCTTTATGAGAATTAACGTTATAACACAGCACATACACGCATCTATAGTCCATACTTCTGACTTCCATCACGTAGAGTTGCACATTTTATAACCTTATTAAAACGACTGTATTTGAAATGAGAAATATTAACTCAAGAATGTGCAACTTTAGGATGCTTCAGTCGTGTGACATACCGTGTAAAATCGCCACAGGGTAATTTGCAATTTGTGGGCACAGGCGACGAAGGCAACTCGGTCGTTCCAAAATTTCCGAAAAGGCATACGACACCCACAACCGAGTCAACTGAGAAAAACGGGCACACACATCATCTCCACAAGTATGTGACTTTCTACCAATAATGATCGTTGACTGCACCGATGGGCCAAAACATTATGACCACCTCCTTAATACCTTGTTTTCCTGTCTTGGAACGAATCGCATCACTGATTCTGCGTCTCAGGGATCTGACAGTTTGTCGGTAGGTTTGTGGAGGTATGTGTCATTAGATGTCGACGCACAGGTCATGTAATTCACGTAAATAACGGGCCGCTGATTTGCATACGTGGCGATAGCGCCCGATAGCTACTCAGATGGGTTCCATAGGATTTACAACAGGTGACTTTGGTTGCCGAGACATCAACATCAGTTCAGTGTAACGCTCCTCAAACCACTGTAACACGGTTCTGGCTCCCAGACGTGGACAATTAGACTGCTGAAAGATGACATCGCCGTCGGGGAAGACATCAAGCATGAAGGGATGCAGGTGGTTCGCCTCTGTGAGTGTGTCTTCCATTACTACCACAGATCCCATGCAAGCGCTGGAGAGAGTCTTCCATAGCACAATACTGTTTCCACAAGTCTGCGTCCGTGGCGCGCTGCGCGTTTCGAGCAGACGTTCTCGATGACAGGGTTTGAGGTGACCTAGTGTAGCAAAAATATGATTCACCGAAGAGCCAACACGTTTCCATTGACAGACGATCGAATCCTGATGGTCTCATGTCCACTGCAATGTTAACTGATGTCATTGGATCAATATGTGAACACGTAGGGGTGGTTCGCTGCGGAGCTCCATATTTAACAATGTTCCGAAACACTTTTTCATGCACAAGTATTGTGCTCTTACGGCAGAGATGAGATAGATGACCGTCTATCTTACTTTGCAGAGTGGACAAGCTTCCGAAACTACGTTCTGTGAAAAGTCGTGGACGTCCGACCATTTTACGCATACTGGTAGTTTCACTGTCCTACGTCTTTCCGTAGATCTTCACGACAGTAGCACGTGAACAGTCGACCAGCTTCGCAGTTTTCGAGATACTCGTTTACAGGCTCTGCGCAATAATCTGCCCTTTCTCAAAGTCGCTATCTCAATGGATTGCCATATCTTCGCTAGGATGATACGCCGTCCGTGTCTGCTCCGCTTAAATACATTTGCTACCGCGTCACGTGCCCGCAACTCCACCAGGGGGTATCCAACATGGCGGTGGGCAGTGATCATAATGTTTGGCTTATCAGTGTACATTGTGTACCGTAGGAACTTAACCCTTCCTGTCCAGTTTGTGGAGATTGCAAGTACTCATTCTTTATACGCCTGACTTTGCTTAGCTTTCCCTCGCGACAGTTACACGTCATGAAAGCTGATGGGCGCAATATGTTTCTTGATACATCTTCACAGAGACACTCAAGCATCGATTTAAGGATGGTTTGGAAAGCGCCCTCAGCACTATTGAGCTGCGAGAAAATGTTATTCTCGCATAGAAAAACACTAACTGTCGTACCGTTTACTTTTAATTTTCTACAGCTACGACTTCGTGACTATTCTGCATTTCAGAGTGAAGTGCCTGGCAGAGGAGTCTTCGAACCATCTTCAAGCAGTTTTCCTACCGCTCCACTCTCGAACTGCTAGCGGGAAAAACAAACGCTTAAATCTTTACGTGCGAGCTCTAATTTCTCTTATTTTGTTATGACGATCATTTTGAGGAGAAAATTAGTTAATTTCGTGAAAAGATCTCCTCGCAACTAAAAACGCCTTTGCTAAATTGTTGCCACCCCAACTCGCGTATCTTATCCGTAACATTCTCTCCGCGATAATACAAAGCGAGCTACCCTCTTTCGAGTTTTTTGATGTCCTCCGTCAATCCTAACTAGTAAGCATGCAAGACTCTGGTTCCTCCTCCAGAAGAAGACAAGCGTAATGTAGCGAGGCTCTTTAGTAAATCCCTTTGCATCTTCTAAGCGTTCTGTCCATGAAACACAGTCTTTGGTTCGCTTTCCACACGGCATTATTTATGTGATGGTTTCAACTTAAGTTGTTCGTAATTGTAATAACTAGGTTTGTCAATGAATTGACAGCCTTTAGATTTCTGTAATTCATCGTGTAATTGAAATCTAACGAATTCTTTTTTGTACTGATGTGTATGGTACTCACAGTTTTCATTATTTTGAGTCAATAACCAGTATTCGCACCACAAAGATATCTTGTATAAAGCATTTTGCAACTGCCTTTGATCTTCTGATGACAGTACTAGACGTTAAATGAGAACATTATTTGCAAAAAATCTAAGAGGCTGCTCATATTGCCTCGTAAATCGTTCATACAGATTAGGAGCAGCAGAGGGGCTAAAACACTTCCTTGGTGAACGCTAGACATCACCTATGTATTACTCTATGACTTTTCGTCAGTTACGATGAACTGTGATCTTTCTGACAGAAAATCACGAAACCAGTCGCACAACTAAACGATACTCTGTAGGCACGCAATGGGATTAGAAGTCGCTTGTGAGGAACGGTGTCAAAAGCCTGCTGGTTTTATAGATATATGGAATCAATTTGAGATCTACTGTCGATAGCACTCATTACTTCGTGTAAATAAGGAGCTAGTTGAGTTTCACAAGAACGATATTTCTTGAATCCGTGCTGTGTCAACTGGTCGTTTTCTTCGAGGTAAACACCGAGCGAGGTGGCGCAGTGGTTAGCACACTGGACTCGCATTCGGGAGGACGACGGTTCAATCCCGCGTCCGGCCATCCTGATTTAGGTTTTCCGTGATTTCCTTAAATCGCTATAGGCAAATGCCGGGATGGTTCCTTTGAAAGGGCACGGCCGACTTCCTTCCGCGTCCTTCCCTAATCCGATGAGACCGATGACCTCGCTGTTTGGTCTCTTCCCCCAAACAATCCAACAATCCAATCCTTCGAGGTAAATTCATAATGTCCAATAACCTGTTAAAAATCGACGTTAGTGATATGGGTCTGTCATTCAGCGGATTACTGCTATTTCTTTCTTGAGTACTGGTGTGATATGTGCCACTTTCTAGTCTTTAGCTACGGATCGTTCGTCGAGCGCCCAGCTGTATATGACTGCTAAGTATGGAGCTATTGTATCAGTATACTCTGAAACGAAGTTACCTGGTATGCCATCTGGAGTGGAAGAATTGACTTCATTAAGTGATTTAAGTTGCTTCGTTACACTGAGGATATTACTTGTAGCCTACTCATGCTGGCAGCATTTCTTCATTCGAATTCTGGAATATTTACTTCATCTTCTTTGGCAGAGGAATTTCGGAAAACCAAATTTACTAACTCCGCTTCAGTGACACCGTCATCGGTAGCATTGCCATCGCTATAGCGCAGTGAAAATATTTATTGTGTCTTGCCGCTGGTAATTGAAATGGCCTGGGAGTCGGGACAGGTTCCATTAGACTGGACAAAAGCAGTAATCACACCAATCTTTAAACATGGAAACAGAAAAGATTGTAACAACTACAGAGGTATCTCTTTAATCAGCGTTGTGGGTAAAATCTTCTCAGGTATTGTTGAAAGGAAAGTGCGAGTATTAGTTGAGGAGCAATTGGATGAAAATCAGTGTGGGTTTAGGCCACTTAGAGGTTGTCAGGACCAGATCTTTAGCTTACGACAAATAATGGAGAAGTGTTAGAGTGGAACAGGGAATTGTATCTATGCTTTATAGATCTAGAAAAGGCATATGACCGGGTTCCTAGGAGGAAGTTATTATCTGTTCTACGTGATTATGGAATAGGAGGCAAACTTTTGCAAGCAATTAACGGTCTTTACATAGACAGTCAGGCAGCAGTTAAGAGTTGACGGTAAATTGAGTCCATAGTTCAGAGTAGTTTCAGGGGTAAGACAAGGCTGCAACCTGTCTCCACTGTTGTTCATATTATTTATGGATCATATGTTGAAAACAATAGACTGGCTGGGTGAGATTAAGATAGGTGAACACAAAATAAGCAGTCTCGCATATGCGGATGACTTAGTTGTAATGGCAGATTCGATTGAAAGTTTGCAGAGTAATATTTCAGAGCTAGATCAGAAATGTAAGGACTATGGTATGAAGATTAGCATCTCCAAAACGAAAGTAATGTCAGTGGGAAAGAAATATAAACGGATTGAGTGCCAAATAGGAGGAACAAAGTTAGAACAGGTGGACAGTTTCAAGCACTTAGGATGCATATTCTCACAGGATGGCAACATAGTGAAAGAACTGGAAGCGAGGTGTAGCAAGGCTAATGCAGTGAGCGCTCAGCTACGATTTACTCTCTTCTGCAAGAAGGAAGTCAGTACCAAGACTAAGTTATCTGTGCACCGTTCAATCTTTCGACCTACTTTGTTGTATGGGAGCGAAAGCTGGTTGGATTCAGGTTACCTTATCAATGAGGTTGAGGTTACGGATATGAAAGCAGCTAGGATGATTGCAGGTACTAGTAGATGGGAACAATGGCAGGAGGGTGTCCACAATGAGGAAATCAAAGAAAAACTGGGAATGATCTCTATAGATGTAGCAGTCAGGGCGAACAGGCTTAGATGGTGGGGTCATGTTACGCGCATGGGAGAAGCAAGGTTACCCAAGAGACTCATGTGTTCAGCAGTAGAGGGTAGGAGGAGTCGGGGCAGACCAAGGAGAAGGTACCTGGATTCGTTTAAGAATGATTTTGAAGTAATAGGTTTAACATCAGAAGAGGCACCAATGTTAGCACTGAATAGGGGATCATGGAAGAATTTTATAGGGGGGGCTATGCTCCAGACTGAACGCTGAAAGGCATAATCAGTCTTAAATGATGATGATGATGATGATGATGATGCCGCTGGTGAGCTTTACATACGAGGGTTATTCGGAAAGTAAGGAACGATCGGTCGCGAAATGGAAAATACAGTGAAAATCTGATAAAGCTTTGCACAGACGCGTTAGGCACTGTGTCTAGTGTGCCCATCGAAAGCATCACGTCGCTCTTTTCAGTTCTGAGGTCACAATGAGAACGTAAAGATGGCTAGAAATTAGCGTCTCCCGCCAAGTATGAGGGCCTGGTGAAAGATTTCGCCTGAAGCTCTGCAATCCACACAACATAACTGTCATGCGGTTCGTTCTACACGGCAGTTCTCGGGCGCACTCTGCAGAGGCAATGAAGATGCTCCAGCAGCGTTTTCGATGGGAAGTGTTTGATCACCCACAATACAGCCCGTAAGTGGCTACACCTGGGGTTCATTTCTGCTCAAATGAACCGCTGGCTATGAAGACAATATTTTGACACAGACAACGAGCTGCAGTCCAGAGTAGAAAATTGTCGAAAAGCTCTGGCGGCTGTCTTCTAAAACGAAGGAATTGAAAAGTTGGTACAACGCTACGACAGATGTCTAAGTCTGAGCGGTGACTGTGTAGAGAAGTAGCTGGAATGTGTAGGTAACCGCTGCAAATAAAGCAGTGTTGATTTTCACTGTGGTTTCCATTTTGCGACCCTTACTTTCCGAATAGCCCTCGTATTACCTGATCTTTCTGGACTTTTTGGCAGACTTCGAGACAGTTCCGTTGTGGAAACGATTAAAAGCATCTCGCATTGAAATCCGCACAAAATTTCAAGCTTCAGTAAACTTCGTCAATCTTGGAGACCTTATGTTGTTTTAAATTTGGCATTATTTTTTCTTTATTTCTGCAACATTTTTCTAACTTGTTTTGTCTACCATGGCGGATCACTACCACTTCTTATTAATTAATTTGCAATATATATCTTACCTGCCATCGATACAATTTTTTTTAAATATAAGCCACATCTAGTCTACACTTTCGTTAGTTTGGAAGCTGTCTGTTAGGAGGGCATCAAGGGAATTTTTATCTGCTTTCTTAAATATACAGAGTGTCCCAGAAATTTTGCGACAAACTTCGAGGGGTTTTTGAGGATGTGTTGATGAAGAAATCGAGGACAGCTTCAATGACGCTAGTGAGAGTCAAGTTACAGGTGCTGGCGCCTGCCACTAGGCAACCCCTTCGGCAACAAACGTGACTTTGCACGTCAAGGGACCACAGGCGGAACGTCTCACAATGTTTGTTATTGAGTGACCGCAACTAATTGCTCCGATCGCCAGGGGAGAAGATGCAGCTTGTGGCTTTGTAGGAGGGTCTTGTTTCCTATGATTATCTTAGTGGATAATGGTCTGAGCCACGGATTTCCATCTGCAGTTTATTTTTCTTCTGTATACTGAAAAACATCGAAGAATTTGTGGGGTTCCAGGAAAAAAATAAACTGTAGATGGAAGCCTGTGTCCAAATCTGTGATCCATCGAGGCAACAGAGCATTGTAAAGGAGACAAGCAAGACTTTATTACGCAGCTGCAAGCTCCATCTTCTTCTCTGGCGATCGTCGCAATCAGTTGCGATCACTCAATTACACACAACATTGCAAGACGTTCCGCCTATGGTCTGTCAGCACACAGTCATGTTCACTGCCGAAGGGGTGGCCCAGAGGCGGGTGACGACAACTACAACTTCGACGCTTTGTAGCGTCGTAGGATGACGCTTCTGGACACAGGTTTCCATCCTCTACATCCTCTAGAAGTTCGTCGCAACAATTCTGGGACACTCCGTATAAGTTATGGTTGCCAATTAATAAAGCTAGGATAGTAGTTCTACAAATAGCGTGTGACTCAACTAGAAGAATATTCAGAAGAAACGATGCTGGGTTTGAAGGGAGATCAATCATCATGTATGGTAGAGCAAAGTCTCGTGAACTCTGTTTAGGAGAAGACATCGTATTTGAAGAATTATAAGATGTCCATGATAAGAATAATCACGATGTGTCCTTCTCTGCATTGTTCAGCTGCTCATTAAGTAGTAACAGTAATTTTCAGATCTCTCTTACACCTGTCACAAATTTTCCTGAAATGAGACAGCATGGACTGAAGAAAACATCTAGCCAGTATAATCAACTGACGAGTCCCGGAGTCTTTTTTTTTTTTTTCATTTCAGTAAGTTTTTGTTTCTTTTCCTGTTTTCATCTCCAGCTTCGGCTGGTATTGGAAGGATACCGAAAACAGAAACACGAGGCAGCTCCGTACTCCGCATAGCAGAATATTTCAGGTGGCAATAGCCTCACGTTAAAAACAATTTCGATATGCGGGCTATACTACATATGTATTATGTATCCCATGAAATGCATCTAACGTAGACTGATCAGCGACTACCTTCTTCACTGCAAGCTTTTCAAAATACAAGCGGTGTTTTATTTTACTACGAAGTATGATAGTATGAAAATAACCATGGGCAATAATGAAAACAATATCAGTTCATTATCAAGCTCTTATGTCATACTATAAGAGGCGAAAAAAATATTTTTTTCCGAACAGTTTCTACAAAATCGAATGAAAAAGACTGCGAGCGAACACGAGCGAATACCAAAACAGTAGTTTTCAATTTTTTATGTGAAAAGTAAAAGTTTTACTGAGAAACTAACTGCAGAGGCTTATCTACGTAAAACAATGTTTTTAGGCACATCGGTTGAGTTTAAACGCACTCTCTGTGCATCGTATGACGGAAGATGCGTGGAGCGAAAGGCCTAAGAGATGCACCGAGCGATACGGAAGATATACGAGGGGCGTTCAGCAATGAAGTTAAAATCTTCTGGGTTATTAGGTCGCGTCATATTTCTTCTAAAATGATCGACGTTTCGACCCTTCAGC
Organism: Schistocerca americana; assembly: GCF_021461395.2. NCBI lineage: Eukaryota > Metazoa > Arthropoda > Insecta > Orthoptera > Acrididae > Schistocerca > Schistocerca americana. Next base: position 197,617,252 of record NC_060126.1, on the reverse strand, counting down.
TGGGATCTTCCTCAGGATCTTCTGGTGTCCACTACTACTAGGCCACTAGCAGTAGTCATTAGACATCGTGAGAGAGCAGAATGGGGCGCTCCGTGAAATTCACGGACTTCGAACGTGGTCAGGTGTCTGGGTGTCACTTGAGTCATACGTCTATACGCGAGATTCCCACACTCCTAAACATGCCTAGGTCCACTTTTTCCGATGTGACAATGAAGTGGAAACGTGAAGAGACATGTACAGCACAAAAGCGTACAAGCCGATCTCGTCTGTTGACTGACAGAGACCGTAGACAGTTGAAGAGGTTCGTAATGTGCAATAGGCAGACATCTATCCAGACTATCACAAAGGAATTCCAAACTGCATCAAGATCCACTGCAAGTACTACGGAAGTTAAGCGGGAAGTCAGAAAACTTGGATTTCATGGTTGAGCGGATGTTCATAACCCACATATAACACCGGTAAATGCCAAACAACGCATCGCTTGATGCAACCAGCGTAAAGATTGGACGATTGAACAGCGGAGAAACGTTGTGTGGAGTGACGAATCACGGTACACGGTACATTGTGGGTATGGCGAATACCCGGTGAACGTCATCTGGCAGCGTGTTTAGTGCCAACAATAAAATCCGGAGGCGGTGGTGTTATGGTGTGGTCGTGTTTTTCATGGAGGTGGCTTGCACCCCTTTTTGTTTTGCGTGGCACCATCACAGCACAGACCTTCATTGATTTTTTAAGCACCTTCTTGCTCCCCACTGATGAAGAGCAATTCATCGATACCGATTTCATCTTTCAACACGATCGAGCACCTGTTCGTAATGCACGGCCTGTGGCGGAGCGGTTACACGACAATAACATCCCTGTAATGGACTGGCCTGCACAGCGCTCTGACCTGAATTCTATAGAACACCTTTGGGATGTTTTGGAACGCCGACTTCGTGCCAGCCCTCACCGACCGATATCGATACCTCTCCTCAGTGCAGCACTCCGTGAAGAAAGGGCTGCCATTCCCCAAGAAACCTTCTAGCACCTGACTGAACGCATGCCTGCGAGAGTGGAAGCTGTCATAAAGGCTAAGTGTGAGCCAACACCATACTGAATTCCAGCATTACAGATGGAGGGCGCCCCGAACTTGTAAGTCTTTTCAGCTAGGTGTCAGGATACTTTTGATCACATAGTGTATTTTGTTTTATTTTCATTGCTTCTTCTCTATGTTAAAGCATATTTTCAGTTTCACGACCATCGTTCAATTACACTGTCTAACAAAGACGAAAAGCTGTTTTTAACTATGCCATGTACGGATGTTGTCATTTTTAGAAAGATGTATGAAACTGTAAGGCTGCAACTCTATCAAGAATGTGTTATGCTGTGTATTCTGCAATTAATACGTGTATATACTCTTGAAACCTTCTACAATATTATGTGCAGTTCTGTAAGCTGATGTATGTAGCTAACACGAGAAAAAATATGTTTTATATCTTAGATCTGAAAATTGGTAGATTGTTAGCCTAAATTCGTAATCATTCCAAGTAAAGAAAATTTCATGTGGGATCTTGAATTCATGGGTTTTCAGTCCCTAACATAATCAAAAAAATAACGAAATATTTGTGAAAACCAAGGTAATAAATATGATTGCTACTCGCTTCACTTGTAGCATTTCCTGCCTGATCATACCCTGGTAAATTGCAACATAATCGGAAAACAGTATAGTTTACGCCAGTTACTAAAACAAACGCTGTCAAAATGTAATAACAGGCAACATACCTCCTCCGCATCGTAAAATCATGACGTGACCATGACGTCGTGGTTCAAAGCTGAGAACTGGAATCGTACACTAGAATTGAACGGTGTGATAATGATATGATCTTTTGTTTACATTTTGCGCTAAGAAAGACACTCTTAAAATTACGCATTTGTGTATTGTTAAGAGGAATGGTACTGAATCGTGCTGCTTTGGACGCAGAACGAAATCCGTCATGAGAGGATATGTTACTTTTCATCAGTATGTACCACAAAGATCTATTTATTAATTTACTTTGTTTTATTTATTTATTTAACCTGATCTGATTACGGCTATCAGACTCTCTCGTACATCGAACCGGGGTTTCACGAATATAGTAGCTTATTACATTATAGAAGAAATAATTAATTTAATATGGCAAAGAGTATTAAAGTGATTTAGTATCCATAAGAGACAACGTGAGTAAATAATACTAAGTTATGGCTACCACACCAGTAAGAAGCGCTTTATGTATTAATACTGAGAGACACTGTTTTAAAGGCATGAAAATGTAATGCTAATTTATGTAAATCTATGACTATATACTTATAAGCAGGTGCTGGGTAAATTTAGTAGTGTGGGAGTGTGCTGTCAGTCAATCCTTCGAATGAATATACCTTCGTATTAATCAATTGTCCAAACCATTGTGCTTATTTTGCAGTGGTCATAACGTTTTTATGACGTGATGAATGATCGCGAGTGATTAACATTTTAGTTTGCCTGAGGATAAACAAAGCTGGAGAAGTTGTACTAGAAAGTACATATAGAAGAATTTCAACCCTAAAATTATTTCCAAATGTGTTAAACTTAAAAAATACCACTTACCGCTTTTTTTAACCTGCATCTGGGCTGTGCAGTCGCAAACAGACAGACGGCCCTTGTGTATATATCTTACACGTTTTAAGTCAAGTTCATTCCAGCTATCAAAAGCCTATGATACACGTGTAAAAAATCCATGATGTTTTTGAGGAGGTCGATACTAGTGACATGCCGACATTCAGAATCTACAGAGCGCTTACGCAACATCCTCTAGTTATTGTGACAAAAATTCAGTTCTTCGCATCTTACTATTCGCTCCATAGATATTTCTACCCTGTGAATTTAAAGAACTACTTTCATTATAAAGCCAGGCAAGCCATTGGTACAGGTCATCTTCGAAAAAGTCTCTAGCAACATCGGTGTGTGTAATTTTCCTGCGAGAGGAAGCACGAATTGACTGGATCGAAGTTTTGCACTAATCGTTGGAGCGAGTGACACCCACTTTAGGTTGGTACAGGTTTTAAAAACCTCTTATCAGTGAACGTCCAGATCGAGAGAAAAATATTGTGAAGTCACTCGGGAATTCATTGTAAGTTATATATTAAAGGAAATATGCTCCTGTCGGAGCACAAAATAGTCGAATATGTTCCTCTTTAAATGGCTGACAGGGGAGTGGAGAACTAGCTGCCTCAATTCTTATTCTGCTTTCCTCACCAAAATTTCGGCATGCGAATATATTAACGCTTTTTTAATATAGGCTACTTTTCTTTGCAGTCAAGCGTGCCAAGCGTCTATACTCAGCGTCTCCCTCTCCCAGCCACCGTCTCCCACTGTCTCCTTTTTCTCCCATTGATTTACAGCATATCTCACTGTCACTGTCTCTAATTCCACTGTCTCCACTATATATCGGCAGCTCAAAAGTATGGGGGTCTAACTTACGTTTCCTGCTATACCCACGCGTTTAAAATTTCGGTCCAAAATGCGTCCTTCCCTACACCTACGTGTTAAAATTCACCGGTCTAGGAGGGTCTAGTTTCCCCAAGCCTTATGTATGGTTTCCACTCATATTTTTCAGTTTCATTGTCTCCTGTCTCTTTTACTGTCACTATTTCACTGACAATCAGTATCATCTTTCTCCTTGGCTCCGAAGACGCCGAAGACAGATCACCTAAAATAATTACAGATTTTAAGTGTCATTTACTTCATGTTTCTGCAGTCAAACTTGGCTGTTTGAAAAAAATACAAAAAAATGTAGAGAATAAAGTCTCGATAAATGAGATAAGAAATATATTAATCGACGCTCAAAGATGTCTGAATGAAGGGAAGACTGCCAGTTTTATTGGCATGCAAACCAAGATGAATTTCAACAAATTAAAAAATGAGAACACTAACGAAGAGATAATTAATTTGATTTCACAATTTGAGGAAGAGAGAATGGCTTTCTTCTATATCGCAGCATTTGATTAGAGAATTGGGCTAGTTCTTTTAACAAATATCAAGTGTTTGATTAGATGACGCTATTTGAAACCCCAGATTGTGTGATGATGGAAAAGGCTGTTAAATACCTGACTAAAAATGGTGTGAAACTTTCAGGCTACAATTGTTTTCAGGAATATATGTATCTGCCGAAACTAAGCAAGGCTCGGAGGAATGGAAGTCTAAGCACTCCGCAGATGAAACGTGTATTTACTTTCTTAAGGAAACCGAAAATCCTGTACTCAAAGACCAACTGATAAAATTTTCCGAGTATTTGTTTTCTATTCCCATACACAACGCTACTGTGGGAATCGTATTTTCCCTGATGTCGGCCCAGTGGACTGATGAAAGAACTCGACTTTTGTCAAGGACTGTGGAATCAGTCTTACAGTGCCGTTTTAACTACAAGCTGACTTGCATGGAGTTTTATAAATACGTAAAAGGGAAGAAAGACTTGCTGGAGAAGGTGAAATCTTCCAAAAAATAAGGTATACCAACTACTCCTGCCGCAACAAGTTCCATGGAATTGCGTAAACGCTTGCAGGATTCCAACATTACCTAAGAAAATTAAGTGAAAAAGTAATTATGTTAATTTTTTTTTCATTTCTACACTACTATGTCGTAATGTCTCGATTAGGTCGCCGCTAGATATGGCAACCCTAGGCTCACAAGGTATTAGCTTTTTTTATGTATACCGAAAAGGTTTAGTTGGGAATCGGATTTTCAACAGGAATATCGTGTCAGTCTTGTCTAAACCGGTGTACGTGGCAACCTTGGCTGTATAAACCACTAACATTCAGCTGTATGAGGAGTCGAGCATGGCCTCACGAAAAAAAAGGTTGATATCGTTAATTTCATATTTATTTCCTACTAAAATCACGCTAAAATGTTGTAAACGCTTGCAGGATTCCAACATTACCTAAGAAAATTAAGTGAAAATTAATTTTAGGCCCACAAATTGCATTTTCTGCTATGTAGCGCATTTGATACGCTGAATTTGTGAACTTTCTGGCTACATTTTATACAACAACGAGGAAGATTCAGTCAATTCCATTCCATTTCGTTCATTTGTTGTTCCTACAACATATAGTTTTGTTTTGATAGGATGTGTGGTGGTGAATTGTTGGTATGGGCACACGGCAGCAAGGTCTTCAGCGCCCAATTGTTTTGAGGAACACCGCCACAGCAGGTGGTGAAAGAGAAGAGCAAAACAGGTGAAGAAAATGAGTTCAACCACCACCGCCGCTAACAAAAAAATGGTTCAAATGGCTCTGAGCACTATGGGACTTAGAACTACTTAAACCTAACCAACCTAAGGTCATCAGATACATCCATGCTCGAGGCAGGATTCGAACCTGCGACCGCAGCGGCGCGCGGTTCCAGACTGTAGCGCCTAGAACCGCTTGGCCACCTCGGCCGGCCCGCCGCTAAATAAAGATATCAATGCGCTTTTCACATGCCTGGAATGGCTTCTGAAAAAGCTGTTAAAGCCTGACCAATGTGATGTATTTTGAATTAAGGCGTTAAATTTCATACCTCACAAAATATCACTATCTACTAATTTTATTAAAACATTTGCGAATTTTTCTATAATTTTTTCACTTTAGAATGATTAATATTCTTCATCTCAATAAATACGGAAATGAGAACATTTAACAATCTAGTACATTCCACAGCGTGAAAAGAAATTTGTATTTTACGCTAACAAACTAAAGTAAACGAAATTTTCCCGTCAGTTTAGCAGCTTCATTATATCTGATACATGGACTATGACAGCCCGTAAGCATTCGCGAAAAATTTGTGAATATACTGCAACTAGGTGACCCAAACAACGTTTTGCAGATTGCTTGCTTCAATTTAGAATTTAGAGAATAAACAAGCTAACTGAACTTTCGTGAAATGTGCTAAATGAATTCGATTCTGCCACGATAGCGCATTTCCAAGTCTTGTTGATAATTTTTTAGAAGAGAGCGCTATTAGTGCTGGCATGTCTTGACCTTGCCGATGACACAGTCCACGCCAAGTTTTGCGAAATGTTTTTAACTGCGAGCATTATATCAAAAAAATCCTCCTTTCAAAAGATACCGGCTGCCTTTCAAAAGTAAGTCGTTCCATAAAAAACTGATTGCCCCCGTATACAGGAAGGTAAAAGAGTCCCAACGACACAGTATAATACTCGCCCCTCCGTGTCGCCTGCCGAAATTTGTTTTTTGAAACTGTGAACTGCTTGCGAAGGGGGAGGCAAGTGTACGAAACATAGGACTCTTGTATACATACAATGTGTCGGACAAGGCGAAAGCGTTCTCAGATTGTCTGCTTTCCTACCCAGGATAACTATAAAAAGCAGGTCTAGAATGACTTCTTAGAATGACGTTCAGACTGAGTAAAGACGGATCCAAGATAACGGACGTTTGAACTACGGCATATCAGATTGTCTGCTTTCCTACCCAGGATAACTATAAAAAGCAGGTCTAGAATGACTTCTTAGAATGACGTTCAGACTGAGTAAAGACGGATCCAAGATAACGGACGTTTGAACTACGGCATATCAGATTGTCTGCTTTCCTACCCAGGATAACTATAAAAAGCAGGTCTAGAATGACTTCTTAGAATGACGTTCAGACTGAGTAAAGACGGATCCAAGATAACGGACGTTTGAACTACGGCATATCTGTTAAGTATCTAGGGACAGAACTACAAATCGATATAAAGTGGAACAAGGAAAGAAACGGAACACATCTTTACTTGTGCAAAATGGTTCAAATGGCTCTGAGCACTATGGGACTTAACTTCTGAAGTCATCAGTCCCCTAGAACTTAGAACTACTTAAACCTAACTAACCTAAGGACATCACACACATCCATGCCCGTAGCGGTCGCGCGGTTCCAGACTGTAGCGCCTAGAACCGCTCGGCCACGCCGGCCGGCTTACTTGTGCAGTCATCTTTAATTTTGCAGTTACTGTTTTCAGTGATGAAGTTAAAAAAAGAAACAGTAACTACTTTTATGAATAAAACCTGGTCTAGAATATGTCTTTTAAATATCTGAAGGCTTCCTAATTCGGCCAAAACTGATACTTGCAATTAAAATTCTGGCTTTTGTTCATAAAATTATAAAATGAATATCATCTCCTGCTACACAATCCTCTCTTAGTACTTAACTTTTCTTTCATTACCCACAACTGCGTTCATATTTCTGTATCACATCATTGTGTAAGGCGAAATAATGAAAAATTTGCAAAGGATCTGTATGGTAATTCTGTCTTAATAGAAGAGGTAGTCCGTGAGCGTAGTATAGTTCAGAGTTGAGGCGCTACTCTAGTTTTCTGGGTCGTTATTTTTCCTGTCGGATGTCTTTCCGCGTTTCCGTACAGACTGCATTAGGCCTAATGTGTAGGGATGCCACCATTCAAGAAACCTTGGACTAGACAGCTTCTCGATGATATGGATGTACTACAAGTTTACTACAAGTATCATAAGAAATATCATCAATTTCTTGTACCCATAATTTCTAAAAATATGAAAATGTTGTGATAACACAAAAATTAAAAATAAAGGCATCTCCTGTTCATTCTTATTTGTAATGTCTGGATTTGTTATTTAAACATGAAATGGATTTTGAATGAAAAATTTAGGCTATATGATCAGCTCCATTCAAAGTTCAGGTAAAAAAGAGAGAAATAATTTCGCAGAATACGTCTAGCAGTAATATGATCACTGTCTTGTATTTTTGAATGCATAGCATATTTTGTGTTGCTCTTTGCTGCTTTCAATAGTCTTTCACTCCTCCATTTCCCTTTCAGATAATTCAAGAACATACAGCTTCTAGAAAAGTTCACATTTATTTGAAAGTTCTCTTTTCACTAGGGCCATTGACATCCTATTTCTTCCTTCTGACCACTGGTTCTTTATCATACTGAAGATTTTTCCAGCAAATGAGTTACTAGTAGGAAATGAATACATGTGTGATGTAAGCCTAAGCAGTTGGGAATGGGACATGTCAATTTTAGTCTGCTGCTTAAAGAAATCTTCCCAAGTGTGGTCTTCTGCCGTCCGTCTATAAAGTTCAGCATATGCATCATGCAAATCATAAAATTTATTGTACAACTGATCTTCAGCCATGTTGAGATTAAATTCGTTGGTAACCTTGAAACATATTGTCATTGCAGGTGAAACTAATTCTGTTTTTTTGGCGGAAAACCTGCAAGCAGATTGAACACATTATTCTCAAAAAAGTCATAATTTTTGGACAAATAAGCAACGCGACCTGACAAAGATTGTGCATCATTTTCCAAATCTCAATCTCTGCGATTTCGGTATTTCCTCCAGGATTTTATGAAATTTATTTTGTAAGAATGTGCCTTTTTCCCTTTCCTTTAGCTTGCTCTTAAGATCCCTTACTGCTCTGTCCAGTGCAACAGAAGTAAGTGAGCTGCTTTCTAGTTCTCTAACAGCAGTTTCAGACAGGGCAAAATATGCTGCAGAAAACGTAGATAGCATGCAGGAAGTGAATTATGAGTTTCTTCAGAATCGCGCTCCCCACTACATGTCAAAAACTGCTAAATCAATCTTGAACATTCTCCCTTGCTCTTTGAAATAAAATAAGGCACAATTCTGTCAATTGCAGGAAATGGCCACAGCCATCTTGCACCTAAACTTTATCTTCACAATCTCTGAAAACTGTCACTGAAAATTTGATGCAGAGGAAATAAATTAACTATAGCGTTTCAGAACTAATTCCACTATATCAAACGAAATGTTTTAAGGCCATGTTTTACAGTAGGCCTATTATTTGACATGGCAGTTGGTATTAGCTCTCAGAAGGAATGGATTTTCGTTTTCCAGTAAGACAAACACCGAAATTTTTTGTCATAATTCAATGGAGCATTGTCACCACCGTATGCGCTTTATTAGTATGAGAGTCATTAGATTCTGTAACGTTCTTTATTTGCATGGAAAATGGGTTTCTTTGGAGTCTTCATAAAAACCCAGCAATCTATAACGTATCCCGCAGTTAACATCAAATTACTGAACTGCATATGGAAAAGCTTTTAAATTTCCTCGGTTTCGGGCATCAGAGGACACAAAAATATAAGGCTTCATGAAGCTCACCTGTGACTACATCTTGACAGTTTGGGCCACGAACATTTTCCGGGACAGCCATTGCCCTAGTTCTTCCACAAGCTAGCTTAGGTGCAATATTGCTGTCTGGAAACAAGGAGTGATACACTTTCATTTGCCAGTCGAATGATTTGTAGCTAATGTCGCTTTGTACACTGTGATAAACTTCAGCATGTATCGGGCATCTTCACAAAGAAAGTTGTAATTATTTTGCTTTTATGAGATTGCCGTTGTGTTAAAATGTGTTTTTGTTTTCTATGATGATCCGCTACAGTTCCTCTTCCCTCATATTTTATCGCAAACATGGCGGGGCAAATCTCAAACACAGGGCTATGAAATCGTTTTATTTCATCAACCATGCGAAAATATCTTTTTTTCGAAGCAGTGTTTTTGAGGCCCGTACATCTCAACTTTCTTCCTTGGAACAGAGTAACTGGACGAACTGCCCTCATTGTTAGAGGTCCTTTCTAATACTAAAATACTCAAACTGGGCGTGAAACGCGCTGCCAACTTAACTACGCAATAATACCTAATTTAACAAGCAAATATGTATTTTAAATCACGTATAGTCGTTTGGGAGTGAAATTCACACATCATTCTTTCTCTTCGCTCACATTATTCGCTAATTCGGCACAAGCCGGGTAAAAGAGTGTCCAGAATCCCTTTACCTAGGATCACGGGCAGGTCTGCCGAAACTGGGCGGGTGGGAACGCTATTAACGTAGGTCACATTGCGTTTTACTATTTTTATGGTTTTCATCCGTTACTACACCGGTCTGCCTGTGTAGAAGACTTCCTGGCAGCTTAGAACTATGTACCGGGCAGCGCTCAGCCCGCAACCCAGCCCTTCGCGCGAAAATGCTCTGCGACTGAGCCATCCACGCACGACTCAACATTCGCCCTCACAGTCACTTTCTTCAGTCTCTTATTTTCCAAACTTTACTTAGGTACGTCAAAAATTTTCAAATATGATGTTCTCGAGAGTGCTAGACAGTTGCGTCTTCTCGCTTACATACGTTGCAGCCCTAGTCGTTTCCTACACACCGTGTCAATATGGATGAAACCACTGAGGCAAATTTCGCACTGTCGTCTTGCGAGACTCGAAAGGCACTGCAATGTTCCAACATACCATTTTAGATTAGCATTTTTTGAAGAAAGAAATCCTGCTAAGAAATAGATTACCCATAGCCTAGAAGATTGTTTCAAGAACAAATCTTTTCATTCTGTAGCTGAGAGTGCACACGAAGGCTTATTACATATGTATACAATTACATGGCGCATAGTCCACTTAAGGATTCCAGTGTGTCTTTGTATTTGAAGAACTCGTATGTTTTTTATCTGGCCTTTTTTCTTTCTTGTGTTTATGCGTCCGTCTGGAGCAATGAGAAACGCACAAGCTGTGTGTTTGTCGTATTTAGGTGTACTGCGTCAGTGTCGCAATATATGATTATTTTGTTAGTTGAGATTATTTATTTTGGTGCGAAAGGTGATTAATAGGTTTTCTGTCAATCTAAAGAGAAATAGGATCTCCACTGTCTGTATGATCACTAAGTTGTGTTAAGTTACGGCTGTGTGTAGGACATTAGTTGTCGGTAGTTTTTTATTATTTTTATGTTTGTCGGTGCGCGGCTGTTCAGCATCTGTGAAATAGTTCATCATTTCTCCAGGTCTCTATGCTGGATTGTTTCTTGTGTCAAATTTTCCTGATAGGTCTAAGTATGTTGCGCGGCAGTTATCACATCTGAGTTGATAAATGCTTCAGTTTTTGTACTTACTTGTTACTGTGTTGGGCATATATTGCAAGTCTTTATAATGTGTTGTTTGGTTTGTATATCGTTGATGAGCGTTGTTTTTTTTTCGGACGTTTCCCATCCCCTCTGTCAGTGTGTGTTCATAAAACAGAGCGCGATTCTTTGTGGCATCGGAGGATGAGGGTAAAAGTGCTATGGCAAGTGTCCACAGTGCTTTTCATATACGGAATTTATCACATGACCACTGCCAATCGTTGGGTGTCCGAAATTCAGAGGTTGAATAGCATTTGCATTTCCACTCCTCGGTTGCGTGGAGGTACGAGGGCATACTGAAAAGAAATGCCTCCGAATCTTTTATGTGAAAACCGTTACAGCTTTTTAAATAACGTTGTTAACACTCTCCATCTTTATTCTTCATGTCGCCATATTTGCTTCTCAACATGGTAATCCTTGCAACGAACACATTTCTGCCACTTGCTTTTGTTGAAGTTGCCACATTCTTACCTTTGTTTGCACCGCTTCATCGCTGTCAAAGTGAAGTCCTCGATGGTGTTCCTTCAGTTTTAGGGACAGATGAAAATCGGATGGGGGACTATTCGGGACCGTATGGATGATCGCTGACAGTGAACCCATGGCGTCGGATTGTTACTAATGTCGCAGCGCTCGTGTGGGCCTGGCATTGTTATGTTGAAGGAGAGTGTGCCCCATGTGTGGGAGAATCCTCGAATTCGAATGTCGATTACAGTAAGCTGCATCTCACACACCGACATAGCTATACACCACAATGTTACAACCTACAATTTGGAGCCCTCTAGCGGCAAGGGGCTGTGAGTATATAGACAAAAGAATAAAGATGTAGAATGTTAATAATATCTGTTTTATTTAAAAAGCTTTAAAAGTTTTTACATAAATTCGGAGACACTATTTTTCAGCACGCCCGTAGAGACAGGATGTTAAATTCCTTTGAGGCCGGTACCGCCATATTCTGTGTTCCAAAACACCAGCAGATTGTTGTTTACAACTGAGTTTTGTTCTTAATTTCTGTCATTTACAAGCAACAATTTTTTAAATAGTAAATGTTACAGTGGTTTCGTCAGTAACACAATGTCAGGAAGGCATTTTCTAACGTTTTTCTTGGATTAAATGCAATTAAGCTTCGTTAACGTAATTTTATTTATACATTTCGATTAAACAAGAGGAGAAATAATTAATGTGACAAGGCTGTCTTCGTAATCCAACATTTTTCTAGACACGGACTGACGAAACTCATGTTCGGTCTATCTCCGTTTTCCTAAAATACTGACAACATAATTTACAATGTTCAGTCAGTTTCCTTCTTTCAGCATTCATCCAGAGAGCTCTTCCAGTTGGACTGATAGGAAATGTAAATTCTAATAACAGAAATAAAACTTCTATAGTGAAAATTCAAAAGATAATATCACTTGAAAGACCAATTAAGAGTTAAATGGGCGTCCTTTACATTTTAGACTACAATCAGAACAATTAGTGAAACTTCTTGGTAGATTAAAACTGTGTGCCGGACCGAGACTGGAACCCAGGACCTTTGACTTCCCGGGCAAGTGCTCTACCAACTTTTTTTTCTACATGATTACATTTAGGAAACGTGAACAAATGATATTCTAGTGACTGAGTGATACAACAACAAAGGTGGCATTCAAAGATTAAACAAGAAAAAAAAATGTAAATCACTAATACAATTCCAGCTAAAAAAGATCTTCAATAAACGTAACTGGTTCCATTTGGTACTTCGCCATCGTTATCTGATATCTCTAACAGCGCCTTTGTAGGATATCTGCAACGGAAACCAACTGAGCTACCCAAGCACGACTCACGCCCCGTTCCTCACAGCTTTAATTCCGCCAGTGCCTCGTCTCCTACCTTCCAAACTTCACAGAATCTCTCCTGGGAAACTTGCAGAACTGGCACTCCTACAAGAAAAGAGGACGGTGCATGGGTCGTTCTTGGGTAGCTCGGTTGGTAGAGCACTTGCTCTCAAAAGGCAAAGGTCCCGAGTTTAAGTCTTGCCGGCACGGTAGCTCAGCGTGTTCGGTCAGAGGGTTAGCTGCCCTCTGTAATTAAAAAAAAACTGAGTTAATGGTTCAACGACGAACTGAAACGGGTGCCTTGCGACGCCCGCCACGAGCAGATGCAACGAACGAAAACGAACAAAATGAGATTAAAAAAAAGTCTCGGTCCGGCACAAAGTTTTAATCTGCCAGGAAGTTTTATATCAGCGCACAATCAACTGCAGAGTGAAAATTTCTTTCTGATAACGATTAGTATTCGCGCAAATCTTGCAAGAGGACAATTTTTATCAGAATTTTTCCACGAGAAGCTAATGTTTGGGACGACTAACACGACGGCCGTCAACTTGGAGTTCTGGGTGTCTTGACAACTCCTTTTATTGTACCTACATGTTCAGCTGTATACAGCCCTACAAGTCACTTTGGTGAATAGAACTCATAACACTTTACGTCACAAAACTTCGGCTCTGATATGCTAAATCGAAAGAACCATTCATTCATACGAATAACGCTTAACACGTTTTTTCGTGTCCCATAAGAAATTCCGAACACATGTGACATGACATGTTAGGCTATTTAGAAAAAATATATTGGAAGAAAAATAAGTTACTTTATACAGTTCAAGGTAATGCAATAGACGAACTTAGACGTAAAAGAACACGTGCTTTTTTTTGGTAGAAGTGGAAACTATCTTCACGGACAAGTTACAGAGCATATAAAATCAGTTCAAAAATGGTACTGTGTATAGATGGTTTCTGGTAAGTGGCAGAGCACATGCGAGAAATACCAAAAACAGCAACAGCGTGTTATGAATATGCTTTTAAATTTTCGCAAAGTACGAAGGGGCACGATTTCATGGAATTTAGTCTATAAGACTGTTAAAGCAATGCTTCACGCAGCTACTTCCGTTGGCGACGACGGGGAAGAAAATTTTTAAATACGTATTTTTCCCTGAAACCGACATCAGATGAACGGGATGGTAGGGTCCGTTGTTGCAAATCGATTGTATAATTCGTGCCACAACATCCGCGTGAGCGAACGATAGAGATTAGGACACTGTTGCATTCAGAGGTAACTTTATGTGACGGAGCATCGGAATAATATTTATTCTTCATGTATATGGCAGTGTATCCTGATAAGATGTCATTGTTATTGGCGATGTGGGTATAAATAAAATACAACAAAATTGCGTTCCGTACTATCACATGTGTAGGTGAAAGAAGTTGCTTCTTCAGCTCCAGTTAACAGAGTGGGTTAGCGTAGTAGTTACCAACCGTTCTAACACGATTACCTCTGAACGAGACTTCATGTAGGCAATAGACTTTACACAGTTTATAGAGTTTTTAAATGAGGACAGATAGGTACTGCTTAGTTACCTTTAAAGCAGATAAAAATTACATACGTTACACATATTTTAGTAAACCAAGAAATAATGAAACAATTAGGCTTGGTACTGATTATGAAACTTTTTTTTGCTGTCGAACAGCAGTCGGACACATTAGTTGAAAATCTATCTTCACACATTGTGGGAAATGGCGCTGGTATTCATTGGACAGTAAAAGATACTTGCCTTCAACCTTTCACCAAAATACCGCCAGATATGTTCAGATAAAATCTATTTACAGTATGTTGTCGGCGCATAACTGAAGATTTTTAATTTGACTACCATGTCACGATCTGGCAGTACTATGTTGGTAGAATTCGGGTGTTTTTGTGAATTTTCCTCGTCGGAAACACGATTTCAAGTAGAATTTACTACTGATGAGTGCTGACGTAATTCATTTGTGAATGACCATTCCTTCATTGCTTGTGTCAAGCATGAGTGACAGTAAAAAGAACTGAAAGACTTAATGAGTGCTGGTGAAATACTCACGCCTTTCCTATTAAAACCGAAATTTAGCGTATTATTTCTCGAAAGAAATCCGTAAGATGTGCCAGTTTCGAAAAAAGACATTTTCTGTTATTTTTTCTGTCTGTGATTTTCATTTGCTTTTTTCCTGAGGACAGTTATAATCGTATAGACAGTGAGAACATCAAATTTTGCTCTGCATGCTGTAACAAAAGATCAACGCATTTCAGCGGCTCTCTGTGCGTCATAGCAGGTCATTCGATGATCTCGTTTTCGCTTTGTTCTTCTACAGTGAACTAAACTAGATCATTAACATGTACAACAAACTCCCGATTATCTAGACACGAATTGGTGTCCGCATTGGCTTCCGGCGGTAAAACATGAGTCACATGCAAAAAGTGTATTATAAATGAAAATATTCGTTGTAATTGAAGGAATCGGCGGAAGAAAGTGCTAACCCACAAAAGCGCATTTTGAGTTATTGCATATTAAATGTTTGGTTAAACTGAAAAACTTGAATGTAAGTACAATAAGACAACACAATTTATATAGTGGACACCTCTTTCTAGCGGCACATATGAAACTTGTTCGTCCCAACATAAGGTTCACTCGAAAACGTGACAGATAACGTGCTCACACTAATCCATCCTGAATTGACGCTCGGTAGTATTTTCCGCCGATCCCTTCAATTATAGGAATACTTCCGGTTTCGCAAAAATCGCTGAACTCTGCGCGGATAAACCGAATCTCGTGATAGTTGTGCTGCACTATTAAAAAAACTGAAGTGATACTGACATTCATAGGAATAGTCGGAAAATTTATTATGCTTTATTTTCCTTGTGGTGTACTCATACATTCCGTTGTCGTGTAAAACAGCACCATGGGATGCAACAAAATTCGGTAAAGTAGATATTACGTTAGTCAAAGCTTTAACTACTTGTAATTAGTAAAACCAAATCTCTTAAACAATACAGACGACTCGAGAAAGGTTCTCCTATTCTGGATGCAACATGTCTATTTTCACAATATTGACAAATTTACAAGGTGATAGGTGATGGATTTCTTGAGGATTGTTGAAAATGCTCGTGACTCTCCTGGATACAAACAGTAAGGCTATAGGGGGCACAGAATGTCTAATTTCCTGTTACCATTCGCAGGAACAAAGTCACACGAGTGATTGAAAAATTCGTAACTTACATGAAAGGAGTTACTCCGCTTATGTGGGGGTCTTATAATGGAGTACTGTAACCATGTGCCGACCTGATAGATCACTGATTCCGATACTGTGACTGTCAGTGACAAATTACATGACGTGGCATGTAATCAGAAATAAGAAATATAATCCTTACTCACACACAGATCGATCGAAACCTTATGTCTGGCTGCAACAGAGCGGACGGTTCGAGCAACACGAATCTGCAGGCACGCGGAACTTGATCCAAAGTTCTCCACCCTGGTTGTATAGAGAGGAATGAACAACTGGACGCGCTACGGCTAGCAACCAACCCATTGCTGTAAGCTCTATGGTTGCGAGCGAAGTGAATACGTCTTTCATACATTCATTTTGAAAACTGTAGTTCCTCCCCTCAACTCAGAATACCCAGATGAACGTCTTTCAAAAATTTAGGTAAAAAATATTACAGTCTAATACTCATGGTGTGCAAAACATAAGGACGAAAGTAGCTTTCGCATGATGTATTATTGCCAGGGAAATAGGTCGATGAAATTTGGACCATAAACAGAAAGAACTACAGTATAGTACGGGAAGTAAGAAAGATATACGCAATGAAACGAATAGAAATGACACTTTTGCTCAAAGACAATAATTGCACTGAAGTAGCACATAGTAGATAGCGTCGGAAGTTCCATGCGGCTTTTCGCGAATGATGCTGTAGTATACAGAGAAGTTGCAGCATTAGAAACTTCCAGCGACATGCAGGAAGATCTGCAGCGGATAGGCACTTGGTGCAGGGAGTGGCAACTGACCCTTAACATAGACAAATGTAATGTATTGCGAATACATAGAAAGAAGGATCCTTTATCGTATGATTATATGATGGTGGAACAAACACTGGTAGCAGTTACTTCTGTAAAATATCTGGGAGTATGCGTACGGAACGATTTGAAGTGGAATGATCATATAAAATTAATTGTTGGTAAGGCGGGTGCCAGGTTGAGATTCATTGGGTGAGTCCTTAGAAAATGTAGTCCATCAACAAAGGAGGTGGCTTACAAAACACTCGTTCGACCTATACTTGAGTATTGCTCATCAGTGTGGTATCCGTACCAGGTCGGGTTGACAGAAGAGATGGAGAAGATCCAAAGAAGAGCGGAGCGTTTCGTCACAGGGTTATTGGGTAAGCGTGATAGTGTTACGGAGGAGTTTAGCAAACTCAAGTGGCAGACTCTGCAAGAGAGGCGCTCTGCATCGCGGTGTAGCTTGCTGTCCAGGTTTCGAGAGGGTGCGTTTCTGGATGAGGTATCGAATATATTGGTTTCCCCTACTTATACCTCCCGAGGAGATCACGAATGTAAAATTAGAGAGATTCGAGCGCGCTCGGAGGCTTTCCAGCACACGTTCTTCCCGCGAACCATACGCGACTGGAACAGGAAAGGGAGGTAATGACGATGGCGCGTAAAGTGCCCTCCGCCACACACCGTAGGGTGGCTTGCGGAGTATAAATGTAGATGTAGATATAGTTGTAGAAGTCACTGCGATTTATGATTACTCCCTGGGACATGTTTTCGTAATAGGGAGTGCGTCATCGTGGACGGGAATACGAACTACGCAAGTGCTCCCATGTTGGCCACACGGTTGATAAGGGATTTTTGAAGAGCGTTCCATTTCTCCATCAGCGTAATTAAAAATTGCTGGATGGTCGTTGGACCACATACTGCAATACGTCTTCCCCACACGTGCTCGATGGGATTTAATTCGGGGAAACGGGCAGGTCAGACCATTCACCGAATATCCTCTCATTCCAAGGTATTCTCCACCTGCGCTGTACGGGGCTGTCACTGACTGTCATCCATAAAATGGAGTGAGCCCAGAAGGCATCCTTGAAAAAACGCAGGGCGAAGGAGTGCAGTGTTACAAAAATGTTGACCGGTGCGTGTAGTGTTCCACGATTATGAAGGTAGTTCGCTCATGTAACTTTATTCCTTCCCACACCGTAATACACGGACCACAAAAACGATCGCTTTCGACAGTACTGGACGTACCCCCATATGCCGAGAAGTGGAAATACGTAATGAACCGTGGAACATTGTAACTTTATTTTTGTAAATTACACTACTGGCCATTAAAATTGATACACCACGAAGATGACGTACTACAGACGCGAAATTTAACCGACAGGAAGAAGGTGCAGTGATATGCAAATGATTAGCTTTGCAGAGCATTCACACAAGGTTGGCGCCGGTGACGACACCTAGAACGTGCTGACATGAGGAAAGTTTCCAACCGATTTTTCGTACACAAACAGCAGTTGACCGGCGTTGCCTGGTGAAACGTTGTTGTGATGCCTCGTATGAGGAGGAGAAATGCCTACCATCACGTTTCCGACTTTGATAAAGGTCGGATTGCAGCCTATCGCGATTGCGGTTTATCGTATCGCGACATTGCTGCACGCCTTGGTCGAGATCCAATGTCTGTTAGCAGAATATGGAATCGGTGGGTTCAGGAGGGTAATACGGAACGCCGTGCTGGATCCCAGCGGCCTCGTATCACTAGCAGTCGAGATGACAGGCATCTTATGCGCATGGCTGTAACGGATCGTGCAGCCACGTCTCGATCCCTGAGTCAACAGATGGGGACATTTGCAAGACAACAACCATCTGCACGAACAGTTCGACGACCTTTGCAGCAGCACGGACTAACAGCTCGGAGACCATGGCTGCGGTTACCCTTGACGCTGCATCACCGACAGGAGCGCCTGTGATGGTGTACTCAACGACGAACCTGGGTGCACGAATGGCAAAACGCCATTTTTTCGGATGAATCCAGGTTCTGTTTACAGCATCATGATGGTCGCATCCGTGTTTGGCGACATCGCAGTGAACGCACATTGGAAGCGTGTATTCGTCATCGCCATACTGGCGTATCACCCGGGTGATGGGGTGCCATTGATTACAGGTCTCGGTCACCTCTTGTTCGCATTGACGGCAATTTGAAAAGTGGACGTTACATTTCAGATGTGTTACAACCCGTGGCTCTACCCTTCATTCGATCCCTGCGAAACCCTACATTTCAGCATGATAATGCACGACCGCATGTTGCAAGTCCTGTACGGGCCTTCCTGGATACAGAAAATGTTCGACTGCTGCCCTGGCCAGCTCATTCTCCATATCTCTCAGCAATTGAAAACGTCTGGTCAATGGTGGCCGAGCAACTGGCTCGTCACCATACGCCAGTCACTACTCTTGATGAGCTGTGGTACCGTGTTGAAGCTGCATGGGCAGCTGTACCTGTACACGCCATCCAAGCTCTGTTTGACTCAATGCCCAGGCGTATTAAGGCCGTTATTACGAGCAGGGGTGGTTGTTCTGGGTACTGATTTCTCAGGATCTATGCACCTAAATTGCGTGAAAATGTAGTCACATGTCAGTTCTAGTATAATATATTTGTCCAATGAATGTCCGTTTATCATCTGCATTTCTTCTTGGTTTGGCAATTTTAATGGCTAGTAGTGTACTTATAACATCGCCGCTGATAACAGACACTCGCCTATGTAATATGTCTAAGGGTGGAAATTTGGTCAACTATTTTTCCCGAGGTTACTTTCACGATCTAAAACAGAAAGAACTTGGCTAATATTCTTATTTGTAAACCCTTATTCCTGAAAGTTTGTTTGTTTCTGCAATATCAGACGTCAAATCTGCTTCATTTGTAAACAGGAACATAGCTCTACTCTGAACTGTAAGTTTTCCTTTGGATGATGTCAGTTTAGTTTTCCGTAACTGAGATCCAACACAAAAGTCTTTACTAATGCCGCTGCGGTTAATGTCATTATGGAGTTTGATTACTGGCTATGAACTGCAACAAGTCATTTGACACAAAAGTCACATTTTTTTGCCTTTTCTGTCACTCAAAAGAAAAAAAAAGCTTCACACTTACGCTTCTTATAGCACCAGCACCAGGCACAATGTTACTTCAAGGAGAACAAGAGTAGCCTTAATGGCTACGAGTGAGTGACTACAAACGGTCGTATACCGCATTTCCAAGTTGACCAGAGTCGTACTAGTCTTCGGCGAGACCACTCCTTCTACGTCTTTTTATGTATTAACCTACCAGGAAATTTCAGTTTACCCTTAGACTGGGAATGACTCTGGTATAAACTGTATACCACTAGCTGCAGGTCCATTTTGCGTGGCCTGGTCAGAATTGTTCTTGTGCTAAAGCGCTGTCGCTGCAGATAACTCTGTTTCTGTATTGCCGTGCACGTTTCTTCTTTGCTGTTAGAATCGACCTGCAGAGAAATGTCGTCGAGATGTTGATACAGTTCACGTTTGAATATCTGGTTGCGGAAACTGGCCTACGAGAAAAGGTTCAGAAATTTATGTGTGTAAAATTTGGTGGCTAATAACTCTTTAATAATTCGGTGTATGTTACCAAACACTGAGTTCTCTGTTTTGAAATATCTTCCCGCTACAGCTGACATCGCGCCAGCAAAGCTTAGCTATAGTTTATGCTTCTGTGAGGATACTGTAATCTTAAATAACCGTGTAGTCGTTTTCGTGTTCCACGAATAATTTTGCACGATAAATCGTAATGATGTGCAACGACTCATTTTACATTCACATCGCAAATTAAAAAAAAAAGTACATATGATTACAAGCTGAACATTTCTAAGTTTCATTCTTTATTTATTTTTAGTATACAAAAAGAAATACATACGCAGCGCCTACCCACCACTTTTTATACAATACAATAATACAGATTCATCTATAGAATGGGAGTTGTCAAGCAGAAATTAATTCAGTTTGGTTTAAAAGTTTACTTTGCTGTCTGGCAGACATTTTGTATCGGCGGATAAGTGATCAAAAATTTTTTGTTGGAGCCTTGTGCACCCCCTCTTGTACTAGAGACAACTCTGATGTGGAGTAATGAATGGCATTTTTCCTTCTGATACTGTAATTATGTACATCATTGTTCCATCTGAAGTATGGTGGATTATCTACAACAAACTTCATGAAGGAATAAGTATACTATGAAGCATTTGTCAGAATGCCCAACTTCTTGAACAGATATCTACAAGATTATCGTGGGTGAGCACCACATATTATTCTAACAGCATGTTCTTGACCAGTAAGACTTTCTCAAAGATGAGATACCTCACAACATTATTTCATGTGACATTATTGAATCAACATATGCAAAATAAATCAACTTACCGAATTGTCTCTCCCCAATATTTCAATGATTTAAGTGCAATTGTGGCTGATCTAAGTTGTTTTAGGAGTTCCAAAATGTGTATTTTTCCTTTTTTTTTCAATTTAAATTCTGATCTATTTGGACCCCCTATGAATTTTGAAGCTTCCATGCTATTTATTGTTTCCGCGCCATGTATTACATTTATCATTGGCGTAGTATCATAGATGTGCAGAACTGAATATGTTGTGTCTTTTTATAATTGAGGGTGGGACCATTCGCTGAAAACCAGTCAATGATACTTTTTGTACCATTTCCTCCATTCCTGTATGTATGCTTTAATTTATTACAATAGTAGAGTCGTCTTCAAAAAGAATTGATTCTGCTTGTTGTATATTACACGGCAGATTGTTTACATATGTTGTTGTTGTGGTCTTCAGTCCTGAGACTGGTTTTATGCAGCTCTCCATGCTACTCTATCCTGTGCAAGCTTCTTCATCTCCCAGTACCTACTGCAACCTACATCCTTCTGAATCTGCTTAGTGTATTCATCTCTTGGTCTCCCTCTACGATTTTTACCCTCCACGCTGCCCTCCAATACTAAATTGGTGATCCCTTGATGCCTCAGAACATGTTCTACCAACCGATCCCTTCTTCTGGTCAAGTTGTGCCACAAACTTCTCTTCTCCCCAATCCTATTCAATACTTCCTCATTAGTTATGTGATCTACCCATCTAATCTTTAGCATTCTTCTGTAGCACCACATTTCGAAAGCTTCTATTCTCTTCTTGTCCAAACTATTTATTGTCCATGTTTCACTTCCATACATGGCTACACTCCATACAAATACTTTCAGAAACGACTTCCTGACACTTAAATCCATACTCGATGTTAACAAATTTCTCTTCTTCAGAAACGCTTTCCTTGCCATTGCCAGTCTACATTTTATATCCTCTCTACTTCGACCATCATCAGTTATTTTGCTCCCCAAATAGCAAAGCTCCTTTACTACTTTAAGTGTCTCATTTCCTAATCTAATTCCCTCAGCATCACCCGACTTAATTCGACTACATTCCATTATCCTCGTTTTGCTTTTGTTGATGTTCATCTTATATCCTCCTTTCAAGACACTGTCCATTCCGTTCAACTGCTCTTCCAAGTCCTTTGCTGTCTCTGACAGAATTACAATGTCATCAGCGAACCTCAAAGTTTTTGTTTCTTCTCCATGGATTTTAACACCTACTCCGAATTTTTCTTTTGTTTCCTTTACTGCTTGCTCAGTATACAGATTGAACAACATCGGGGAGTTTACATATATGAGGAACAATAGTGGACTTATAATTAAGCTGTGGGGAACCCTATACGTGATTTCCCCCCACTCAGACTGGTTGAATTACTACGCACAACTTTCTGTGTTCCTTTGGTTAGATATGACAGCATTCATTAGTTGGCTATGCCATCAGTCTTATAAAACTTCAATTTGTCAAGAAGAATACTGTTCTTCACACAGTCAAATGCCTTAGAGAGGTCGCAAAAAATACCAAATAGTGCTATTTTATTATTTAATACTTCTACAATCTGGTGAGTGAACGTATAACTGGCATTCTCAGTAGAGCAACCCTTCTGAAACCCAAACTGAATTTGCTACGGGTACTACTGTCGCTAACGTGATATACTATTCTACAATAGATCACCTTCTCAAAAATTTTGGAGAACGATGTCAGCGGTGAAACAGATCAGTAGTTTTTGACATCTCTCTTATCACATTTCTTAAACAGGAGTTTAACAACTGCATATTTCAGTCTCTCTGGCAAAATGCCTTGAGTTGTGATGCATTAGTATTTCAGATAAGACTGGACTTGTTGCATGACAACAAATTTTTAGTACTCTATTGAAAACATGAGCTTTTATTTTTTAGATAATGTATAATTTTCTTAATTTCGTAAGGAGAAGTTAGAGATACATTCATAGATTGGACTTCATGAAAGTTACATTTTAACATACTTCTGTGATTTTCTCTAAAACTGTTTGTCTCTATGCTTTCTGCTATATACTGTATAAGAAATGATTATTAAATGCAATTGCTACCTGTGACTCATCATTTATTCCCTTCCATTCAATTCATTGGTCCTGTTGTGGTGTTCCGTGAGTGGATGCCCCGTCTCTCGCTTCACTACATTCCATATTGCCTTAAGTCTTGTCAGACATACTGATTTCTGACATTACGTGCATGTCCTTTGACTTTTTAATAATCTTTCTCAGTAATTTTAAGCAGTTTTTGTAGAGTGCAGCCTACTTGTTCTTGTCGAAAGATACAGTTCCTTTTTCCTTTCACACGATAATTTTATACCTCTAGTGATTCATGGTTTTTTACTTGACTGTTAACTGTCATTTCTGACTAACCAGACGCGGAACGCTGTTTTCAAATAATGATACGAATTTATCATGGAATAGATTAAGTTTTACGTTAGAATGTGGTTCATAATTAATTTCAGCCCAGGTCATCTCTTGTAAACTACACTTAAAAACATTTGTCCTGGAGTCATTAATTATTCTAACTGATTTCCATTGAGGAGTATCCATATTGTTAGGCACCACATTATTTATCTAAACTAATTGTGCATAGTGATCAGAGGGAGCATTTGTTAGTCGGTAAATAGTGTATTGAGCTTCCCAAAGAAAATATTTATCAATTACTGTCATACGGTTTTTATCCACCCGTGTTAGAAAGTTAATTACTGAAACCAAGTAGTAGGATCCAATTAAGGTTTCCAGATCAATTTTCCTATTAGAAGCCTTTAGAAAAATCTACATGTAAGTCATCACAGACTATTAACTGCTTGCTGCTGACCGACATATAGCAAAGTAACGAATCCAGATTCTTGAAATAGTTCATAATTTTTCAGAATTAATTCACAAGCACACTTTTCTATCTGCTGATCAGTACAAAATGTACTTGTCTCAATGCTTTTGAACCTGTGTTCTATTTTAATCAACTCCTCCTTATCCCATATTAGCTGTGCATGAGTAAGCTATTAGAATTAGAGTGTAATTTTTTTTACGCAACTCATCTAATCCTGTGGTTACGTGGTTTTCAGACGGGCACAGGATGTCTCCCCCTTCAGAACTATCTAAGTTTTCCAAACAGATGAGAAGCTATTCTTCCTTATTACTCAGGACTCTACTATTTTGATTAAGGAAGTCAACCTTAGTTTTCTGTGCGTTCTTAAGCATTTTGTGGAGCTGTACTGTTATTTTCACTTCTTGCAAAACAGGGCGCCTGAATTCCGATTCTAAGCTAATAAAGGTGCCTCTCTGACAGCAGTAACGATAGGGATCTTGCTTTGTGTGATGGTGGCCCCCGTATATTATCTTCAAGAAGCTCAGCCACCCTATCTTTCCCTCTCCTATACAGGTGTAGGACATTTTCAGTATATGCCCATCTCCAATTGTAGCAACAGGCACTACACTCATACGAGATTTCATTTCAGTCAGTAGCTGCCACTTCATTTCTGTCTTTCCACGGCTGGTCATGGCGCTGCAGAACCTCCGCAAAACTCACATTTGTGCGTGTAGTTGCTTCTTCTATTTCATCCAGATTACCCCTACTACTGCAATTTCTGGTTTTTCCAAGTTGTTCCCTGCTCCACCTACTACAATAACCTGATCCTGTTTGCCAAAACCTTTGCATAAATTCCCTATGTCCTGTCACCTGTCTAGAGGCTATCACTTAGTTCACAATGTTTGTGACCTGGTACCCTGTCCGGAGTTTGTCCTGTACCATCAAGGTCTGCAACCCTTCCATGCCTACTACCTAGCGGCAACACTCTTTTCTTCCTACTCTGTCTCTCTCTCTCTCTCTCCCTCTCTCTTCTCTCTCTCTTGGTACCGTCCTACATTGAATTTCTTTGTTAGAACTCTGCTGCCCACCACTACGCAGACGTATGTAGACAAATGACTAGTGTGAAAGTTTCTAAATCAAACAACATTTACAATACTTTCTGGAAATACGAACTTAATAATGAATAGACACGCCCAGATTAAATCACTTGAATAAAAAACAAAACAATTAACTGGAATTCGCTAACTGTGGCAAAACGTAAAAAAATATACAACTACAAAACGGCCTTACTACTTTTTCACGTTTTTTTGTATTGTTACTTAAAGGAAAGTAATACCTTTAATAGAATGCCTAAAAAGGTACTAACACACGTATTTAATGAGTGATTTATACTAAATTAATTGTTATTACAGTGTAAATAACTCAGCTTTACGAAAGCGCAGAAACTCCGACGTCTCTCTTGGCGCAGGGCTACCAGTCCCCCAGTTGTGTTATTTCTATGTGGATATGCTTTTATATTTGCGAAACGTGGACGATAAATAGTTCAGACAAGAATTCAATAGAAGGTCTCCATATGTGGTGCTATAGAAGAATACTGAAGATTAGATAGCTAGATCTAATAACTAATTAGGAAGAGAACCGAAATGGGAGAAAAAACTGTGGGACAGCTTGACTAAAAGATGGGATCAGTTGGTAGGACACATTGTAAGGCATCAATAAATATTAATTTGATAACGAAAAGAAGTGTGGGGGTTACAGTTGTGGCGTGAGACGAAGTCTTGAGGACACTAAGCAGGTTTAAATGGTACGTTTATAATTAGTACCTTGGGACCTTCTAATTACAACTGTGGCATACGTGTTTCGCCTTTATTCTTTACAAGGCGTCTTTAGTACATGTACATATTTTTGTTTATACTATTTAATTTGTATTTCGGACGTTGCATATACATGTTACAAACAATTACGGCAGTTTTTGTTTTCTACGCTGTAATAATAATTTAAAATTCTACTCACAGGTTTCGTGGATGTTGATCTATATGCTGTGTTTTTGTTCCTTTGTTATAGTTATTTTTCTTCTGGCAATTGGCATTTGAAATTTCTTTTTTTATATTTCGCAACTTTTTTTTAAATTTATTGTGACTTTGGGCCTGATGGCCACACATCCATCTGTGTTTTGGAGGTTTACAGAGTAAGGTTGCATTTATCATTTAATTTCATAATTAGATTTAAAACTGCGATATTATTTTGATCAAGGACAGTTGGTATAGTAGTTTTTAACGCTTGGTGACATCGTATTAGTTGTTGTATGAAATCTATTTGCTGATTTGCATACAGCTCACATTCAAAAAATATGCGATTAATACCCCATACTGTTATACCATCACATTCACAATAAGGGTTATCTCGAATGTGTATTCGGCGAAGACGGGTAGGAAATGATTCATGATTAAATATTATTCAATTTTTTTATTCGCCTTAACAGTGTGGAATTAGGTTTTCGAGGAAATGTTTGGCTGTATTTGACAATATTTTCCCTTGATTCATAATGGTAATTGATATTCTTCTTCCCAAAAAGCACCAATCAGAGCTGCGGTTTTCGCTAGGCCATAGACCATTTCATTATATTTAATGTTAGCATGTCCTTTCATCCACAAAAATTTTCATCTTTCCGAGATATCCTTTTCTTTAGTAGTTTTCATGATATCCATTACTAGAGGATCAGTTTTCCCCGAGTATGGCACGTGTCTCCATATCTTGGACTAGGCTTCAAAATGTTTCTAATCTAAATAACTTTAAAGCTGTGAATATAACTGTTGCTTCTGCTGAAGAACTAAAAGTTGCGCAGGGGAGCAAAATCAATTGTTTGCAACTTGTGGTTGGGCAGAGACACGTGAAGCCCGCTGCCATTATCGGTGGTTATGGAGCCGTCAGTATAAATACTCGTATGGAAATATTTCGGGAAATTATCAGCAATGCAGGTTTGTAGTGCTCCAGCGTTTGATTTTGTTGGAAGGTGTTATTTCATTGTAATGGTAGCCTTAATTGCGATATGTTAGTGTTCTTCGCGGTTAGGAAGAATGCTCTTTAAATCTATGAAGTTTTTAAATAATTCTGATTTTAGAATAATGTTAATTCTATGTATATCTATCCGTTTATTCTTGAAATAATCTGGCGAATTTTTGTGTAAGTAGGTGGACGATTGTAGAAAGTCTTTCTACTAGGAATATATCCGTCAACTTCCATCGTAAGGCATTGGAAATTTCTTCGGTTTCTGCTAACCACGCATTTGTTGGCGTTGAACGCATAGCTCCCGATGCAGCTAAAACTGAAGTTTTTGAAGTTTCGAAATAGGATCGTTTGTTGCCTCTACGAAACAACATACTTCCATAATCGAGTTTTGATCTCATTAGACCGCGATGTATTAGCAGCAGAATAGTACGATACGCACCCTTCCATACTCTTGTAACGGACCGTATCATACTGAGACATGGCTGGATTTTCTCTATGAAATATGCAATATGCCTCGCTCATGACAGGCATGAGTCCATTATCATGCCTAGCAATTCAGACTGACTTTTCACTGGTAAAAATTGGTTATTTAATCTTATGTGTTAGTCCCTGTGGAATTCCTCACCCGCCTACATAAACCACAGTTGTCTTCAGATTAGAGAGCTAGAAGCCTTTAAAAGGCAACCAGGTTTCGACCTGGGACGTTGCTGTACTCATTACTCGTTTCTTCAAGGCAGATGCTAGACTTATATACGCATGTGTCAGTAGCAGATTGAACCGTTTGGCAGCCTCATTCCCATATCTGCTGCATAAATATTAAACAGGATAGGTCTTAATACCGCTCCATGTGGAAGTCCAGCAGAGGGATACGTTGAGCCTAGAGTTTTATTTTCTGTATGCAAGAGGACAGACCTTCTAACGAAAAATTTGCTTATACCATAAACAAAATTGTATGGCAGTCCTACGTCTTCAATTCTTTGCCGAAATAAAGGAACGATAACATTATAGAATGCCCCTTCAGTATCCACAGACATGGATGTAAACACTGTCTTTTATCAAATGCATTTTGTATGTCCAAAGTAAGTTGTGTCAGATTGTCTAACGCAGAGCGATGTTTCCGAAAACTATTTTCATGATCTGGTAGTAGAATATTAGTTTCAAACCACCGTTTGAGACGCTTTTTAATTATTTATTCCAAGGTTATTGCAATGCACGATGCGAATACTATGGGTCTGTAGGAGTCGGCAGACGTCGGATCCTTTCCAGGTATCAGAATCAGTGTAACGGTCAATGTAGCCCAGTCTTCAGGAAATGATTCGCATATCAAGCAATATTCGATTGTAGATACCAAAACAAACACTTTTTCAGATTCCGCAGCTTTCCACTCCTGGTGCTGGGCTAAGCGGGTTGAGGCAATCGACAGTTCTCCTTTGTAAACGGCGAGCAAAGGAAGTGATGGATTTCATCCGGAGCTCTCAGAGGTTCTACCGGTACTGAGGGACGCGCTATTTTCTCTAGAAATGTTGCTGCTAGTGATTCATCCATCCTTTAGAAATTGATATTTCCTTGGTTCCTATGTCAAAGGGTCTTAATACGTCTTCACATATCTGTGACATTAATACACTCCTGGAAATGGAAAAAAGAACACATTGACACCGGTGTGTCAGACCCACCATACTTGCTCCGGACACTGCGAGAGGGCTGTACAAGCAATGATCACACGCACGGCACAGCGGACACACCAGGAACCGCGGTGTTGGCCGTCGAATGGCGCTAGCTGCGCAGCATTTGTGCACCGCCGCCGTCAGTGTCAGCCAGTTTGCCGTGGCATACGGAGCTCCATCGCAGTCTTTAACACTGGTAGCATGCCGCGACAGAGTGGACGTGAACCGTATGTGCAGTTGACGGACTTTGAGCGAGGGCGTATAGTGGGCATGCGGGAGGCCGGGTGGACGTACCGCCGAATTGCTCAACACGTGGGGCGTGAGGTCTCCACAGTACATCGATGTTGTCGCCAGTGGTCGGCGGAAGGTGCACGTGCCCGTCGACCTGGGACCGGACCGCAGCGACGCACGGATGCACGCCAAGACCGTAGGATCCTACGCAGTGCCGTAGGGGACCGCACCGCCACTTCCCAGCAAATTAGGGACACTGTTGCTCCTGGGGTATCGGCGAGGACCATTCGCAACCGTCACCATGAAGCTGGGCTACGGTCCCGCACTCCGTTAGGCCGTCTTCCGCTCACGCCCCAACATCGTGCAGCCCGCCTCCAGTGGTGTCGCGACAGGCGTGAATGGAGGGACGAATGGAGACGTGTCGTCTTCAGCGATGAGAGTCGCTTCTGCCTTGGTGCCAATGATGGTCGTATGCGTGTTTGGCGCCGAGCAGGTGAGTGCCACAATCAGGACTGCATACGACCGAGGCACACAGGGCCAACACCCGGCATCATGGTGTGGGGAGCGATCTCCTACACTGGCCGTACACCACTGGTGATCGTCGAGGGGACACTGAATAGTGCACGGTACATCCAAACCGTCATCGAACCCATCGTTCTACCATTCCTAGACCGGCAAGGGAACTTGCTGTTCCAACAGGACAATGCACGTCCGCATGTATCCCGTGCCACCCAACGTGCTCTAGAAGGTGTAAGTCAACTACCCTGGCCAGCAAGATCTCCGGATCTGTCCCCCATTGAGCATGTTTGGGACTGGATGAAGCGTCGTCTCACGCGGTCTGCACGTCCAGCACGAACGCTGGTCCAACTGAGGCGCCAGGTGGAAATGGCATGGCAAGCCGTTCCACAGGACTACATCCAGCATCTCTACGATCGTCTCCATGGGAGAATAGCAGCCTGCATTGCTGCGAAAGGTGGATATACACTGTACTAGTGCCGACATTGTGCATGCTCTGTTGCCTGTGTCTATGTGCCTGTGCTTCTGTCAGTGTGATCATGTGATGTATCTGACCCCAGGAATGTGTCAATAAAGTTTCCCCTTCCTGGGACAATGAATTCACGGTGTTCTTATTTCAATTTCCAGGAGTGTATCTTCATGTAATTTGTTACAAAATGCTGACCAGCTCTCTTTTTTCTCTTTCTTCAAAATGCGCTTCACTTGGGAATTTTTTTTCTTGTATTGTAAGTGCTTATCAAGTGACTGGTTTGCACGATAGTCTCTCAATGCATTTCTTCTTTTTGCAACTGCTGCTGAACATTCTGTATCCCACCGAACGGCTGGATCTTTCATTGGTTGCTTCGATATTTTCTTCACCGGAATTGTTTCGGAAGCTGTTTTATTTATAAGTTCGATGAATGGTTTATAAAGATCCTAGACATTGTTATATACACTCAGAAGGGGAGGACACGACGTTGGGATCACAGATTTACTTCAAACTTTGTACACCTTTAGTAGGCCGTTAAAACAACATAATGTGCAAGTAATAAGGTGCAGTACTCTGGCAACTACGAGAAAATCGCAAGAGAAATTTCACGCGTCTCTTATGTAGCCGATGTATCTGTGCGAAGATCCTGGCCATAACAAGTAATAGTGGTCAAGTGGGCAGCCGCCATGGTAGCTCAGCGTGCTCGGTCAGAGCGCTGGCGGGTTTCTGAAGTAAAAAAAAGTGAGCGAAGTAATCTACAACGAAATTCAATGGATGCCATGTTACATCCGCTACGACCAAATGCAACGAACAAAATGCAAAAAAAGGGACAGTCATCGGTATACAGGGTGTTACAAAAAGGTACGGACAAACTTTCCGGAAACATTCCTCACACACAAAGAAAGAAAATGTTATGTGGACATGTGCCCGGAAATGCTTACTTTCCATGTTAGAGCTCATTTTATTACTTCTCTTCAAATCACATTAATCATGGAATGGAAACACACAGCAACAGAATTTACCAGCGTGACTTCAAACACTTTGTTACAGGAAATGTTCAAAATGTCCTCCGTTAGCGAGGATACATGCATCCACCCTCCGTCGCATGGAATCCCTGATGCGCTGATGCAGCCCTGGAGAATGGCGTATTGTATCACAGACGTCCACAATACGAGCACGAAGAGTCTCTACATTTGGTACCGGGGTTGCGTTGACAAGAGCTTTCAAATGCCCCCATAAATGAAAGTCAAGAGGGTTGAGGTCAGGAGAGCGTGGAGGCCATGGAATTGGTCCGCCTCTACCAATCCATCGGTCACCGAATCTGTTGTTGAGAAGCGTACGAACACTTCGACTGAAATGTGCAGGAGCTCCATCGTGCATGAACCACATGTTGTGTCGTACTTGTAAAGGCACATGTTCTAGCAGCACAGGTAGATTATCCCGTATGAAATCATGATAACGTACTCCATTGAGCGTAGGTGGAAGAACTAAAATGAGCTCTAACATGGAAATTAAGCGTTTCCGGACAAATGTCCACATAACATCTTTTCTTTATTTGTGTGTGAGGAATGGTTCCTGAAAGTCTGGCCGTACCTTTTTGTAACACCCTGTATAGTGATGCGAATGATGTTATTCACAATCAGTTACATTGGAAGGTACAATGTGCCAGACAACAATAGTAATATACAATTACTCGTCGTATGTGCTCGCGAAATCACACGTTGCAGGATGGTATTTGTCATACAAACATGGAAAACATAAATTGAAACATCTACTGCATCGAATGAATGCATTTTTCCCGCACTTACGGGGAATGTTCTCAGTTTCCAAGGAAAAACAAGCCTCGTTGACATTTTGAAAGATCTCTCCACCTTCCGATAGTTTGGATGCAAACCATGCGTGGCGCAACATTTTGGCAAATATAGGTGCTGACAGTTGGTGATGTACGGTGGAGTTTAATTAAAAATAGTAAGTAGTGAAATAACATGAAGTGCACTAAAACTACAAGGAAATACACATGGTTTTGTTAAATTATATTGCCTTTCAAGTGTCATATAAATGAAATTATATGACGAGTCATGAAAGAAAACTAGATTAATAATTAAGTTTGAGCGGAGGTCAACCCGTCGAGTCATACAGTTCGTCTTACGTAGCTCGAAAGCTAATTACTTGGCCAAACACCAACTCTAACGCCCAGCACCTACGTACAGACGCATAATCCACATAACAGACGCATCAAACTTCTCTTGCGTTTTTCTCATAATTGAAGAGTGGTGCACCTTACGACTTGCAAATTTTGCTGTTTTAATGGCCTACTAAAGGAGTACAAAGTTTGAAGTAAACACTTGATCCCAACGTCGTGCCCTCCCTTTGTCAGTTCTGAAATTAGGTGCTGACTCTGTATCTTGTATGCTTCCCACTGCGCTTCTTTTATTTTCCATTTTCCACTTATCTCTACTTCCTTGTCTAATGTAGGAGTTATTTCCAGAGTAATGTCAATTAGGAAATGATCTGAGCCCTGTGTATAACTCCGAACTACCCAATGAGATAAAGTAGCCAGTTCTGGTGAGCATATGGTTAGATCTATTTCATCTGTCGTCTGTGCGAATTAGATACTATGATATGTTTCCATCAATAAGTAATAATAACCCATAGTGTTCAATTACATCTTTTTGGAGTGTCTCGTAGCCGGCTGTAACTCCACGCACCCACAAACCGTTACGCACATTAAAATCACCACACACTAAATACGGCGGTTGTGTCTGGATAAAAATATTTCTCCGTGTTCTGTCCTAAATTCCGGTTCTTGTCGAGCAATAACCAGAGATTAGAGAGAAACTGTGCATATATGAATGAATTCTGACGGCTACAGCTTGAATTTCACCTCTTAGCGTATTGCCAATTAGCACCATATATCGCAGAAACAAACAACTTTTGTAACGTACGATTGATAGTTGTCGCATTAAAATCCTTCTGGATGTACTGTCGTATCATCTTTCAAAATGCTGAAAATGCTAAAATACTAAAACAACTGCTAGAACATTGGTTATTTCATACTTAAGCATTTGAAATCCCGTTCTTGCAATGTCCAAAAAAGTAAGAGTAAGAATTAACTTTCAGTAAACTTTGTAGTCAGAGTAAACTATCAGTAAATTCATTCTGGTTCTTACCATCTAAAGGTTAAGTTTTACCAGCAGTTAACAAATCTGTATAAATGTTTGTAGCAGTTGATACACTTGTTTATGGTTTGGTTGGTTTGTTGATTAAACAGAGTAAACTGCAAGGTTATCAATCCCTCTTTCCTTAATTACACAGGTCTCGGATTAAAACCATACCCCAAAAGAACCCTATCGACTGAAATCCGGGGAAGCAACAAAATGCGTAAAACTGTTTGTGCAGCCGCACTGAAGTAGAAAACGAGAGTAGCAAGCCAAAATTGAAAACATTAACTAAAAGGAAAAAAGCGGGAGGTGTTAAGACAATATAGCAGACGGCCTCGGCTGGCTGATTGTAAGAACAAAAAAGGATGAGCCAGCCACTCTGCAACACACTAAAATCTCCAGACTAAAAACACAAGGCAAGGGAAACACAGATGGTGGAAAGACGAACACCAAGTCGAACATACAGCATCAGAGGGAGCGAGGAAGAATTAAGATGCAGATAGGGTGAGAACCTGGGAGATGATGCCAGGCGCCCACGATCAGATTTAGTTTTTGGCATATATTTATCATCTACCAGTTGTTTTCAGTCCTATGGAAAGTTCTTGTAAAGGAAATCCGTCTCGTACGCTGTTTGATACAATGAGGAGTACTGAACAGAGGTTAAGGGACGCTAATTTTTCTACTGAGGAAGAAGATATTTTACTGTCATACACAGTCGTATTTCCTTAAAACAGTCCAAGGAGAAATGTTACATAATTGAAAATAAGAAAAAAGTTGCTGTAACATGGGAGCAGCAAAGCAAAATCTAAAGAAATTCTCTTAGCAGGAGGGTATGGTAAACAACCACCAAACAAGGCAAGAACACAGAAAAGCTACTGGACTTAATGAGTACTAGCACTTTTGGACTGGATAATTCATATGATGGAGATGCAGTAGGTAGGTTTATTGTCACAGTTTAACACATTTTGGTCAGTATTTTGTGTTTTTGTCGCCGTATGTCATTTTAAAGAACTAAAACTTTACACCATTGTCTTTCAAATATTCGTGTTATCTGTTAGCTAAATTTATATTTCAATTTCCGTTACTGAAAAAGGAAGGAGCGATAGTTTGCAAGAAACTGCAGTCTCACTGAGGTCGATAATGGGCCTACGATTGAAACTTTTGCTATCGAAATGACGGACGAGCAGAATGAAAAACAAAAGTGGTTATCCTGGTGACGAGTCTCGAACTAATGTGTGAGAGTTTGCACAGCAGGTATGTATTTTATACAGAAGAAGAAAAGAGAGGCTGAATAAGAAAGGAAAATACATTAGTGTGAACGAAAAATGGAACTGCTTAATATGAAAATAACTTTGGAAAAAAAGACAAAGATTTTCAAACGAATAATATATTTTATATTGTAATAGCATATTATTACGTTTAAGTTTTTTGAATAAAATGTGTAAGTACAGAAGCCTAACAATTTTTCCTATTGTAGCAAAATATGACTTCAGAGCTGTGCGAAATAGTCTTCAGTCAGCGCAGTTCTTGTCGTAGTTTGCTGAATGTCCTCTATAATGGACGAAGCAAGAACTTCAGAAGTTTATAAGGTTGTATTTGGCTCTAGAAAGAGAATCATCTTGTTTCTGAGCTTTATTGTGTAATACAGCACAAACAAGGACAATAGTCATGGCTTTACTTTAACTCTCAAGCCTAGTGATAACACTGGAAATCTTCGCTTCCAAACACCGAAACACTTTCCTATTACATTTCTGGTACGAATGTGGGATTCATCAGAGAGCCTCTCTCCTTTGTTACATCGAATGACCTCACTGAATAGGGTTTCAAGGGATATGCACTGTCGCTTAATACCCACGAGAAGCAGGTGCTGTGCGAACTCCCATAAAACACCAAGTGTATTTAGCTTGATTCCTAGAGTGTAAAATATTATGGTTAAAAGTAGTTGGTTCATCAGCAACACAGAATTATTCCTGAAATGTAAATGTAATGCTCATGAAGTGTTCATTAAAACTTTTTAAAGAAGCGTTATAGAAGAGCCAAAAAGAACAATATCATAATAAATACAAAACAAGTATGTGCCTTCATGTTTTATGCTGAATTTGATAACATTTAATACCAAGGAATAACTAAACTGTTGGTTTCGTTAGGCGGAATCGCTTACAGGATTTTTAATTTTATAAACTTTCATAATAGTTTGTTCTGGGTTTCACTACTTTAGATCTCCTTGTATATAACCCCAATCTGACCATCTCTACCTTATCAGTCACTTTTAAATGCCTGAATCTAATTCCGCTACTTTTTTCATTTGGCACGTAACCTTAAAATATGTTTCCTTTAAGGGCATACTGGGAGACAATGCTACGGGAAAGATTACTGCGGTTATCGAACTGTTTACGCACAGATGTCTTAACTGGAGACTGTAAAATCAAACTACCGGTAAAATTCCTGTAAGCGTTTCCGTAAACAGTTTATTGAACACAGTAAGAACGGGCCTAAGAGTTTTCTACGGTGGCCCAGCAGGACTTTTATGAGAGCTAATCAGCTGCCGAACTTATGTATTTATATCGTAACCCAGTGAAGCGTCGGCACTGTAAAATGTACCAGAATATAGGGGGTTTCCATCATTTCGGTATACATCTAAATATTACGTACTATCACCGTTATCTTGGAGCAACCTCGCTTCAGAGCAGTGACCCAATTAGTCTATTAAAGATACGATGGAAATAAGAAAATTAACACCAAAACGGCTCGAGAGCCGAATGCTGCAGATTCTTATCAAAATTAAACTGGCTTTACTTTAGTCAACTATAAGGACTCCTGCTTTAATTTTGTGTTACGTGCCCTCTATAATAATGGCAAAAAAATTGTAGTTCCAGCAGCTAACATTTTCGCTAGGCGACGACCTGCGGCAGTTTGCGCAACGCTACTAGCGGATATACATCTCAAGAGCCGTTCCATGCAGTAACGTGAGTTCGTATTTAAAATCCAGTTATGATAAAATGCGCTTATATTCTATACCGCATGGGTTTCATTTCATTCATTTAAAACATTATCAGCGGCAGCATTTTTGTGTAATTTCCGTCTACTTCCGGAAATATCGTTTGTTTGCATTTTCCAGATATTCCAGCGCTTGACACCTCCGGTTGTGGCCTAATTTTACGTTGTTTTACAGTACTACACATATCATGACGTCATATATGATAACGTATTGCTCTATTATGGCTTCTTTACATACTCCCGGCTAATCAACCACGGATACTAAGGTGAGTATTGAGGATGCGAAGTATTTGATACACCTATTGCTCCATTATAGTCTCTGACATGAGCTAAAGAGCTTAAAATCAACTAAATAGTTGGAGGCCGTAATATAAAGTGTAATAAATGTAACATCATAACACAGTACCGAAGTTGTTTTCACATCATAAATATAATACGACTGCTGTCAACCATGTGAAAACATTATAAGGTTAAATTGTGATGGCTTTAAAACATTCAGCGGCCTTCGAATGTTCCCAAAATGAAATTCCTTTGGATACTAGGCCAGTGTTGCCACTGCTTACTTTCAATTTTATTCATGTTTTGGAACAATATTTATTGATATGTTTCTGGCAGTTCCAATAAACTGGTTCATTTTTTATTTGTCGTTTCCGTACAGAAACTCAGACAGTTTCAGATAGCATAAACTGAAAGAAATTGCGTCAATCTGTTTATGTTTTCCTTATTTACGGTCACTTGTTCCAAGTTGATACGACTTAACCCCAGACGCCTATTTTCCCTAATTCTAGTGTTGAAGTACACGTGATCAATGATTTGGTATTGTGTAAGTAAGCCCACTAAACATGAACACGGTTAACACGAAAAATATGATAATGCGAAATGATGGTGTGGTCTTGACAAAATAGTATCGAATGTTACTGGCATTTCTTCGTCAAACCAAACAATTATTGCTACTGTTCATGTGTCACCGTTTGTCGTTGGATACTGCCACCGCCAGAAGACTGCAGTTGGTTTTCGAAACCGGTGGCGGGCGTGTCGAAGTCACTGTATTCTGTGCCAAAATCTTTTTGTATACTTTGTTTTGAAGTACAGACACTGTGTAGTTTATTTTCTAAGCATAATGTCATAGAAGAACTGGGCGAAAACAAATCGCTTTTTCGCTTAAAATAAAGATGGAGCCGCTGAAGACAGCTGATGAAAGAAACGGAGATCAAAAACTGAAATCTGTAAAGAAAGTCGCTTCGCTATCTCTACAGTGTCCGCGGTAATAATTAAAAGTAGACATCAAATTACGGCAGTATTAAATGCCGTATGCTAAAACCAGATGTATAACGCATGATAACGGCAAAATATGAACGACTGAAATGGAGTGGGGCCCCGGTCGAAAAGCGGACGGTCAAAAATGTGTCCAAAATTTTATTGAAAGTGTAAACAACGGAAGTAAATCATTCAAAAAATATTTGTTGATAACACTAAGTTTGAGCGCCACGTCTACAATTTTTATGGTATTTTATAGTAACTGCGAGACTGATTTCGAGTTTTTAATACTTAGTAGGTAGATCAAGTACACGGTTGCTTTGCCTACAACTACTGCTAAAAGTAATTACAGTGATATGCGCTTAACAAAGAACATTTACGACAAGTAATGTATTGAAATTTCACATTTTTCGGTGACATATAATGACTCCATGAACTACTATATAAAGGAAAGACGCTATGTTATCTCGCTGTGATCGCTTGTCTTTTGATCTTTTTGTTTAGCTCCTGTCTTGTCTTACGCTCGTGCCTCTGTATGAAATTCAATGTATAGAGACTTGCTGCCTATTCATGTAAGTTGAATTACCGTTAAATAATTATCAACGTTGAATTTTAAAAACTTGTTCTTGCTTTGAAACGGAAACCTCTTCCTCTCCTTAATATTTAAGTACATGTGGCCAATGCATTGTGTGGTTGGAAGCTCATGTGGTGTTTTAATTTAGGGTAGCTTAAAATCACTTTTCTTTCATTTCTCGCGCTCTACATTCTGAACGACCTACACTGTACAGTTATTTACTAAGTCCGATTTCCAGTTAACACAGCACTGTTATCTCTGACTGTGGAAAATTTATCTTTACGTGAAACCACACTAGCAGAAGCTTGAATTAATTTTGGTTTGGGCCTGATGAAGCAGTATTTCAAAATAAAGAGAATTTTCAGTCTATTCCGAGTCAAAAAAAAATTAATATCCATACCACAGGTAATTTTTCTTAGCAGTAAAATATACCTATGATCTCAGAATAATAATTCCTAACGTCATGATATTTTCACTTTACGTATAGAACATATTTGAAATGCAATTTCCATCATTAAACGTAGAAAGATAAGTTCTTAACACTTTGCCGTCCGCATGTCTCGTGCAAATTTTTTCGCTTGGCGCCAACAGCGCTAAGTCGGATTACTTGTCTTATCGCCGGTCGCTTGTCACCTTTCCGTTGATGACAAGCTTCAAACACATTGACTTTTGCGCTATTTAATTTTCCGGAAATCCTTCTTTTTTGTCGTGTCGTTCCACAAACTTGGATTTTCTTTTCAAGTAACTTTTCTGCAAGTTCTACACTGTTGTAATAATTATCCATGCAGAGGTGATGCCACTTTCCATCAGAAGGTGTCAGTAATTCCATCATTCTTTTTGCTAATGGCGGTCCAGCGCCGGAATATATCTTGAATGAGGAAATGTATCCCGTACTCGAATCACACAACATCCGAATTAATATGCCGAATTTCGTAATTTTCGACGGACTGTAAACTTTAAAATTTAACCGTCCACGCCACGGTATCACTCCTTCATCAATTGAGATGTTTTGACTTAGATTAAACGTTTATTTAACCTTTTTGGAAAAATAATCAGTTACGAATTGCACTTTGACAAGCCAGTCGGCACTATCCAGTTTATTGTTGCTGTCGGAAAAGTGTAAAAATGATAATACTTGTCTGAATCGGTTGCGGGACATCGTTTTGCGAAATATCGGTGTGTCTGTCAACGGATTCGTTGACCAATAATCATTGATATATGTTTTTCTTACAATTCCCATTAGAACCCAAACCATTTTCTAAGTTCGGGTCCCGTAACGTCGACAAATTTCGCATTTTTTAAATCCAGTTTCCTTCTATTGCAATTTTGACTGTAGTACTTTTTGGTTCGTTGCTAATATATTCAAATATATCGTTCCCAATATATAATTGTACGATATCCTCGACGCTCTGCGTATCTTCGGGAAATATGTTTGGACCCGGGGATCCTTCAAATTTGTTATTGGTCCTCGGTAAATCAAAGTCTGACCACTGTGCACTGACTTCTTCGTCTGATCCAGCCGAATCATTTGGTAACTGTAGCGTTCGCCGAATTCTTCTTGGGCGTATTTCACTATCTTCCTACGATTCTGCTTCACTTTCATTTTTTTTTTTTTTTCATATCCTATGCCTTCTTCCCAATCGGTCAATTCGTCCGGAACGCCACACAAGACGTCCGCACATTCATCGTAAATAATCCTATTGTCTCTTTCGTCCGCCTTGATGAAAGGGCACAAGTACTTATAAAAACAGAACACTTGTTGACGTGTGTAATTTATCGTTACCTAAACAAAACACCAACAGAATGCAAAAGATACTAAAGTGGTGTCGCCGGCCACTACGCGATACTATGCACACGACACCACTGTGGTGTCGCCGGCCGTCGACAGCTATTTCGCGCACGACACCACTGTGGTGTCGCCGGACGGCAGAGTGTTAACAATGAAAGATATTTATTCCTGCTTTCCCAATAACTGTTTAGCAAGATACGTTCACAGTTTCGCGTAATAAAATGAGGTAGGGTCTAGTTTACTGCTTAGCGCTGGACGGTTCGTTGGAGAGCGGGGGCGGAAAGGAGCAAGCTGACCGGCCGACACAGCGTGTAATGTTGATCCACATAGACGCTCTGTACACCTGAAGGCACGCACAAGAAGTTTAGTAAATCAAATAGGAAATTTTACAAATCGATCTCTGACACTGGCAACCTATGAAGCCTCTTTTAATCGGAGCAGGCATATTCATGTTAACACAGTGTTTGTGCACCGTAACTCAAACGATATCTTAATGCTACTCTATGAAACTTTGGTGTGAAATGAAGAATTTATCTTCCTGACGAGTATACATGGAAGCGTCTCCTTTGCCGTGTCCTAACATACACTTCCACACAAAAGCAACTCCTTTGCGGTGCTCCGACATACGCTTTGACACGGAAGCAGGTCTTTCCCAGTGTGTCGGCACCCGGCGGAAATATTTTTATAAAGAATAAATATAAATAAAATAGACAAATTTCATTGTCACTTCGACAGTAATTTTCGCGATATCGTACCGAGCTGTTAATGTTGTGTGTCACTGTCGAGTCATATAACTTTTTTTGCGTCGATACGCACCCTAAAAAGTGTCAATTTGATAGTGAAAATGGGAAGTTTCTGACTGAGTGGCCTGAACAATATTGTTTTACGCTGCCTGATAGTCCTGGAACTATTCCATTCTCCCTAGGGCTGCAATCTGTCGCAATATATCGGTACCGTCAACGATATAGAAATTCTTGTCCCGACATCCCGACAAGACCCAATTTTGCCCCGATTATGCAAAATGCGATTACGAGCTTGGCTATTCATGTAACGACATCTGCTCGCGCAACATGTAAATCCAGCAGAAACTGTTGACGTTTGATTCCCTGAATAACGAAACATCGGAGACAATTGCAAAGTTTTGTCTAGATACTTTAAGATAACTGAAAATCCAATTAGATAAATTAGTCGCTTTTGTGGAGACAATACCAATAGCGACTTAGAAGGGCTTTATGGACGCGGCCAGCAGAAAGTGTTTCACCAAATAAAAGAAGAACCAGGAGAAATTGTAGAAGCAATTGGATGCCCTGCCCATGATCTCCGCAATACTATATCAAGCGCTGCTGGAGTCTTAACTGTCGACATTGAAATATTGGTCATGAAAATATTTATTTTTCAAAATAGACGGTAAGGACAGAGAAACTAAAAGAGTTCTGCTTATACGTTGATGCCAATCATCAGACTCATCCATTTCACTCAAAAAGAAGATGGCCGTGATTAACACCCGCAGTTGTGAGAATTATTAAGCTTTGTACTCTATTAAATCAATCTTTAATACTGAAGACAGGGCATCTGAAATATTTTCAGATTTTCCCGTTAGTCCGTTCAGTGAAATTTACTTTACCTTTCTGTAGTCAAACTCTGCTCTGATGGGAAAATAAATATAAAAAGCGTGGAGAAGAATAAAGTCTCAATAACTGAAATAAGAAATATATTAATCGACACTCAACGATGTCTGAATGAGAGAAAATATGCCAGGTTTATTGTCATGCAAACATGGATTAGAACAAATTAACGAATGAGAACCCTAACCAACAAATAATTAATTTGATTTCAGAATTTGAGGAAGAGATAATGGTTTCCTATATCAAAGTGGTTGATTACTTGAAAAAATGGGCTATATCTTTTAATAAATATTAGGTATTAGATGGGATGACGCCATCTGAAACCCTAGCTTGGGTGATGATTGAAAACAATATTATATAACTGAGTAAAAATGGTGTGAAATTTTCAGGCAACAATTGTTTTCCCGAATATTGTATATCTGCAGAACTTTTCAGAAACGAAGCGTGACTCGGAAGAATGGAAGTCTAAATACTCTGTGGAAGAAAGGTCTACTTGCTTTCTTAAGAAAGCAGAAAACCCGAACGCAAATGCCAACTGCTAAAATTAAGCGAGTATTTGCTTTCTATTCCCACACACTACGCGACTGTGGAAAGAGTATTTTCGCTGATGTCGACCCATTGGGCTGATGAAAGAAATCGACTGTTGCCAAGGACTATGGAATCACTCTTATTCAGTTTAACTGCAAGTTGACTTGCGTGGGATTATATAAATACGTAAAAGGGAAAAAAGACTTGCTGAAAAACATGAAATCTTTCGTTGAGTATGGTGTACCAAAGGCTTCTGCTGCAACGAGTAACTATAATTTTCTCCCAAATGCAACTAAACGGTAGCTCTTGTTAATAGTGCCAATTTACAGCGACACTACGAAGGAACCCATCAGCAGTTTCATAAAAAAAATCCTCTGGGTAGTGAAGCTCGTGAAGAAAAATCCCCTTTATATCTAGCAAGAACGGTCTTACTAAACCGCTCTCTGAGCGGACAAGGAAATCTGCTGAAGCAGCGTTGCGGGTGTGCTGGACGCTTAATGAACACTACAAGCCATTCTCAGACTTAGATAGTAAAAAATATTTGTTGGAAGTGTCGCAGCACTTTTTGAAGAGAAAAGGCATGCTTGCTTGCCACAATTCGAGATATTTCACTCTCGGCAAGAAGTAATACAAGAACTGAAATGTTGGCTACTAACAATAAAGTAGTTTGCTCAAACTTCTGCAAACGACGCCTTGCTACGCCTTAGCACTTGATTAACCATGTGACATTGTTAATGAGGAACAAATGTCTACTTTCTGCGGTTTTTGGATGTTGATATTAAAGCATTTAGCGAAGAACTGCTAGCACTATTGCCGTTTAAAGACAAAGCTCACGGAGATGATTTATCGAACGCTTTTGATGACTTCAAAACAAAATCAAACATTAGTTATGTTAAAATAGTGTCTCTTTCAACTGACGGGGCCCCAGTGATGATCGCTGGTAAAAATAAGCAGGATAAGAATGCTGGTCTGCTATCTTATAAATGCATAATTAACTTTTTGTGGTAAACTTAGAGCTACCATAGAAGAAGCAATGGACATTTGATCAAGCTGATCAGTTTTATGCGGTCTCGTTCTGCTCTTCAGCACACAGTACAAAGAGTTCCTTTATGAGCATGGCTCCAAGCACTGTGGGCATTATGTGAGGTCATCATTCCCCTTTACTTAGAACTACTTAAACCTAACTAACCTAAGGACATCACACACATACATGCCCGAGGCAGGATTCGAACCTGCGACCGTAGCTCAGTTCCGGACTGAAGCGCCTAGAACCGCTCGTCTCTTGAGTATGAATCGGTGCATTGTGATGTACTGCAGAACAACAAAGTTCGTTGGCTAAGGAAAAGTCAAGCGACTGTACGTTTCTGGCAAATAAAAGAAGTAACCAGCTTCTTAGACAGCTTGGATACAAAAGAAACAAGAAAACAATCTGGAGTTCCTAGCAAACCGACGCAATATTCTAGCTATGGCTTTCGTGAGAAACATTCTGAAACAATCAAATGAGCTTAACACTGATCTACAAGAAAACGGGAAATTAAAATATGATCTGATAGAAAAGTGTCTCGGTTCCGTTGCAAGCTGGATATTTTTGGAAAAGACATTGCGATTCAGGATTTTAATCACTATTCTTGTCATGTCAGATATTAGGAAGGAATTTGCAGCAAGATTTGAACACTTCACATGGACAGAGAAGTTGATGCGATTCTTAAAATCGCCTTTTGAAATTTCTCCGACTGCACAATGGACTGATGTGGCTGCGAAGATGTTCCACGTTTCAAAGCCTGTACTCCAAATGAAGATAACAATTACACGAAGACCATGCCCTTATAAATGTATAATACTGTTTCCTCCGAAGAATCCTGGAATAAACATATGCCTCAAAAATATAGAAACTGTAAAAATATAGCCATTTACCTGACTACTATGTATAGCTCCTCATACGTTTGTGAAACTCCATTTTCAAAACTGAATTTTTTGAAGAACCAATGTACATAGTGACAGTTATTGAACTATATTTAAAAAAACATACATTACTTACAAACTAGGGCGTGCACACACTTTATTCAACATGTAAACAGGACTACAGACATCAGGACTTAGATTATGACTGTTCTATATGCCTGCCCCCCCCCCCCCCCCCATGAACCAATGACCTTGTCGTTGGTGGGGAGGCTTGCGTGGCTCAACGATACAGATAGCCGTGCCGTAGGTGCAACAACAACGGAGAGGTATCTGTTGAGAGGCCAGACAAACGTGTGGTCCTGAAGAGGGGCAGCAGCCTTTTCAGTAGTTGCAGGGGCAACAGTCTGGATGATTGACTGATCTGGCCTTGCAACACTAACCAAAATGGCCTTGCTGTTCTGGTACTGCGAACGGCTGAAACCAAGGGGAAACTACAGCCGTAATTTTTCCCGAGGGCATGCAGATTTACTGTATGATTAAATGATGATGGCGTCCTCTTGGGTAAAATATTCCGGAGGTAAAATAGTCCCCCATTCGGATCTCCGGGCGGGGACTACTCAAGAGGACGTCGTTATCAGGAGAAAGAAAACTGGTGTTCTACGGATCGGAGCGTGGAATGTCAGATCCCTTAATCGGGCAGGTAGGTTAGAA
Organism: Schistocerca americana; assembly: GCF_021461395.2. NCBI lineage: Eukaryota > Metazoa > Arthropoda > Insecta > Orthoptera > Acrididae > Schistocerca > Schistocerca americana. The sequence continues at coordinate 197,572,832 of NC_060126.1, read as the reverse complement.
AATTTAAAAAGGGAAATCGATAGATTAAAGTTAGATATAGTGGGAATTAGTGACGTTCGGTGGCAGGAGGAACAAGACTTTTGGTCAGGTGAATACAGGGTTATAAATACAAAATCAAGTAGGGGTAATGCAGGAGTAGGTTTAATAATGAATAAAAAAATGGGAGTACGGGTAAGCTACTACAAACAGCATAGTGAACGCATTATTGTGGCCAAGATAAACACGAAGCCCACTCCTACTACAGCAGTACAAGTTTATATGCCAACTAGCTCTGCAGATGATGAAGAAATTGATGAAATGTATGATGAGATAAAAGAAATTATTCAGGTAGTGAAGGGAGACGAAAATTTAATAGTCATGGGTGACTGGAATTCGAGAGTAGGAAAAGGGAGAGAAGGAAACATAGTAGGAGAATATGGATTGGGGGAGAGAAATGAAAGAGGAAGCCGCCTGGTAGAATTTTGTGCAGATCATAACTTAATCATAGCTAACACTTGGTTCAAGAATCATGAAAGAAGGTTGTATACATGGAAGAACCCTGGAGATACTAAAAGGTATCAGATAGATTACATAATGGTAAGACAGAGATTTAGGAACCAGGTTTTAAATTGTAAGACATTTCCAGGGGCAGATGTGGACTCTGACCACAATCTATTGGTTATGAACTGTAGATTAAAACTGAAGAAACTACGAAAAGGTGGGAATTTAAGGAGATGGGACTTGGATAAACTGACTAAACCAAAGGTTGTACAGAGTTTCAGGGAGAGCATAAGGGAACAATTGACAGGAATGGGGGAAAGAAATACAGTAGAAGAGGAATGGGTAGCTTTGAGGGATGAAATAGTGAAGGCAGCGGAGGATCAAATAGATAAAAATATGAGGGCTTATAGAAACCCTTGGGTAACAGAAGAAATATTGAATTTAATTGATGAAAGGAGAAAATATAAAAATGCAGTAAATGAATCAGGCAAAAAGGAATACAACGTCTCAAAAATGAGATCGACAGGAAGTGCAAAATGGATAAGCAGGCATGACTAGAGGACAAATGTAAGGATGTAGAGGCTTATTTCACTAGGGATAAAATAGATACTGCTTACAGGAAAATTAAAGAGACCTTTGAAGAAAGGAGAACCACTTGCATGAATATCAAGAGCTTTGATGGAAACCCAGTTCTAAGCAAAGAAGGGAAAGCAGAAAGGTGGAAGGAGTATATAGTGGGTCTATACAAGGGCGATGTACTTGAGGCAATATTATGGAAATGGAAGGGGAGGTAGATGAAGATGAAATTGGAGATATGATACTGCGTGAAGAGTTTGACAGAGCACTGAAAGACCTAAGTCGAAACAAGCTCCCGGAGTAGACAACATTCCATTAGAACTACTGACAGCCTTGGGAGAGCCAGTCCTGACAAAACTCTACCATCTGGTGAACAAGATGTATGAGACAGGTGAAATACCCTCAGACCTCAAGAAGAATATAATAATTCCAATTCCAAAGAAATCAGGTGTTGACAGAGTGAAAATTACCGAACTATCAGTTTAATAAGTCACAGCTGCAAAATACTAACGAGAATTCTTTACAGACGAATGGAAAAACTGATAGAAGCCAACCTCGGGAAGATCAGTTTGGATTCCGTAGAAATGTTGGAACACGTGAGGGAATATTGACCATACGACTTATCTTAGAAGAAAGATTAAGGAAAGACAAACCTACGTTTCTAGCATTTGTAGACTTAGAGAAAGCTTTTGACGATGTTGATTGGAATACTCCCTTTCAAATTCTGAAAGTGGCAGGGGTAAAATACGGGGAGCGAAAGGCTATTTACAATTTGTACAGAAAGCGGATGGCAGTTTTAAGAGTCGAGGGGTATGAAAGGGAAGCACTCGTTGGGAAGGGGGTGAGACAGGGTTGTAGCCTATCCCCGAAGTTATTCAATCTGTATATTGAGCAAGCAATAAAGGAAACAAAAGAAAAATTCGGAGTAGGTATTAAAATCCATGGAGAAGAAATAAAAACTTTGAGGTTCGCAGATGACATTGTAATTCTGTCAGAGACAGCAAAGGACTTGGAAGAGCAGTTGAACGGAATGGACAGTGACTTGAAAAGAGGGTATAAGATGAACATCAACAAAAGCAAAACGAGGATAATGGAATGTAGTCGAATTAAGTCAGGTGATGGTGAGGGAATTTGATTAGTAAATGAGACACTTAAAGTAGTAGAGGAGTTTTGCTATTTGGGGAGCAAAATAACTGATGATGGTCGAAGTAGAGAGGATATAAAATATAGACTGGCAATGGAAAGGAAGGCGTTTCTGAAGAAGAAAAATTTGTTAACACCGAGTATAGATTTAAATGTCAGGAAGTCGTTTCTGAAAGTATTTGTGTGGAGTGTAGCCATGTATGGAAGTGAAACATGGTCAATAAATAGTTTAGACAAGAAGAGAATAGAAGCTTTCGAAATATGGTGCTACAGAAGAATGCTGAAGATTAGATGGGTAGATCACATAACCAATGAGGAGGTATTGAATAGAACTGGGGAGAAGAGGAGCTTGTGGCACAACTTGACTAGAAGAAGGGATCGGTTGGTAGGACATGTTCTGAGACATCGATGGATCACCAATATAGTATTGGAGGGCAGCGAGGAGGGTAAAAATCGTAGAGGGAGACCAAGAGATGAATACACTAAGCAGATTCAGAGGGATGTAGGCTGCAGTAGGTACTGGGAGATGAAGAAGCTTGCGCAGGATAGAGTAGCATGGGGAGATGCATCAAACCAGTCTCAGGACTGAAGACCACAACAACAACAACATATGCCTGCCATCACTGGCGATGAATTGGCGCAGACGAATAGCGAAATTCTTCATGACCTGTTGAAGTGTCGGAATATCGATGCAGTCGATGGCCTCCTGAATGGCTGTTTTCAGTTCAGCAGTGGTTTTGGGGTTATTGCTGTACACCTTGTCTTTAATATAGCTCCACAAAAAGAAGTTCCGGAATATATGGCGGCCAATCGAGGCTCATGCCAGCGGCCTCTGGGTACCCCAGAGCCAGAATGCGGTTTCCAAAGTGCTCCTCCCGGACATAAAACACACTTCTGCTTCGATGGGGTCGAGCTCCGTCTTGCGTGAACTTCATCTTGTTGAAATCAGGGTCACTTTTGCGTAATGGGTATGAAATCATCTTCCAAAACCTTCACGTACCGTTCAGTACTCACACTGCCATCAAGGAATATAGCACCGACTATTCCGTGACTGGACATTGCATGCTACAAAGTCACGCGTTGAGGTTGAAGAGAATTCTACATTACGAAATGCGGATTCTCAGTCCCCTAAATGCACCAGTTTTGCTTATTGAGCCCGCATCTCGTGGTCGTGCAGTAGTGTTCTCGCTTCCCACGCCCGGGTTCCCGGGTTCGATTCCCGGCGGGGTCAGGGATTTTCTCTGCCTCGTGATGGCTGGGTGTTGTGTGATGTCCTTAGGTTAGTTAGGTTTAAGTAGTTCTAAGTTCTAGGGGACTGATGACCATAGATGTTAAGTCCCATAGTGCTCAGAGCCATTTGAACCATTTTTTGCTTATTGACGAACCCATTCAAATGAAAGTGGGCTTCGTCGCAAAACAAAACCAAATGCGTATGCTGATTCCCATCGTGCAGTTTGAACAGCCTAACGCAAATCGTTCAGAGGGTATGACGATTTTATTTCATAAATTTCAGTAATTGTCACCTTGTAGCTCAAGGGGAGGTCCATCTTGCAGACGAACTTCGTAAGCTGTTCCCCGCTTGAACCTCATTTTAAAAGAAAACTGGCTCAAGACCGCAAATGTAATTTTTCCCATTGGTTTTTGAATACAATTATGTCTATCTCTTGTATTTGATATTATTTTGTCAACAAAAATTAAAATAAAAATTAGTGAGGAGTATGAATTTCTTTTTGGACCTCCGTAAATATTTTTCAAAAGTATCCGGACCACACCTCAAATTAGTTGCCGATCCCTGGTGTAGAGAGTGTGTTGCGTGTTTGATTCAAACAAGCTACGTCTCAGAATGCTTCAATTGGAGGAACTTTGTTGCTGGAAAGAGCAGGCGAACTTTCAGAACAAATTGGTATTTCATTTTCTGCAAATCCAGGCTGGTTGGACAATTTCAAGAAAAGCACAGCATAGCGTTCAAAATATTTGCGTAGAAGCTAAATTTTATTGTCTATGGCAACAGAGTTGTTGCAGTTAAATTAATGTTGCCGTCAACGCTTAAACAGTATCACCCGAAAGACGACTTATACGCCGACGAAATTCGCTTTTTTACCTCTGCTTACCCAATACAAATTATAGTGAATGAGACAATCGTGTTCGGAGCGGAAAATCTCTAAGAGCCACTGTCTCAAAACTGTATAAACATTACTATCAGTCGAATACAAGAGCAATTTTTTTGCGGAATTCTGTTTTCGTACTGTAATAAAATCTGACGAAATTTAAAGCAGTTTTTCTGGTGCGCATTGTTTATCTCGAAATTCTTTCAACACAAAAAAAAATTTCACTGCCTTCAATTTCTTGTTAAATGTTTTTCATTGTCTGTGTAAGAACGTGGGCATTTGTCAGTAGCTTGGTATGAGGGTTTTATTCATTTCAAATGAGTGGACAGTGCCTTACAGAACTGCGGTTGTGAGCTCGTAGAAGCTTAACCATCCGTCACTTGACGTAAAAACGTCTCCAACAAAAATCGCATCCAAGTGACAGAGGTGCTGTTTTCTCCATCTAATCCCCATTCGACGAGTTTTCTTTTCCTGCGCTTTCACTAATTTTCCTGCAACATACTGGTCCCCATTCCATTACTTCGCACTTGTGCCGAGTAGCGTTTCCGTTAAGAAATCTCAATTTCTTACTCCATCAAGTTCCCCAAATTCATAAAAGCAGTTTTGCAAGGTAAGTTTTTTTTTCCTTTTGTTTTGTCTGGAGCTGTTCATTATGACAGTGCCGTTATAACTTTGTTTCTCATAAGCCTGTCTGTTATATTCAGTCATTGTATCGCTTACATTTATGGTCATCGATAAATCCTGAATCACCAATTATTTCACACATCAGTTTTACTATCAGATTTTACACCTATCAAAATGCAGAGCAGTTTTAAAAACATTACAAGCATTGGTATTTCTGATTTTAAGAAAATGCATTCCCGGCATACACCGTACAATGTACAACAGTAGAGAGAAGCTATTACTTAACTACATCTCCCTATCGCACTAAAATATAATGTTGATCTGCGCTGATATTAATAAGGAATATTGTTCGTAGTCTACAATTAAGTAAATGGTTGTAAATAATCATAAAAAGGAGCAAAGCTATTACTTTCAATAAGCTGTTATACTTATAGGCAGTCAAAATATGGTAACTAAGAATGGAGGCTTGTTTATTTATATAATTTCTTACTGTAGTAATAACAGATTTTAGATAATAAATAGGTATTATCAATGCGAAATTATTTTAAGTTGTATTTCAATTCCTGTCTACTCATAATTCCCTGTCTTGTGTTAAAGAATTTACCTTAAAATAAGGAATTACATTCTGAAATGGCTGCTGATTTCTTACATATATTATTTTTGCATTTTGCTTTCTCGTTGTCTGTATGACAGTAAACCGCTCACAAATTATAGGCAATACTGAATCAGACTCAGCAGTATGCACTAGGGTACCTAGCGACTAGAAGAAAGAGCAGGTCAGTCCCAGTTTCAAGAAGATAATTATAGGCTTTAATAGTTGACGTCAGTCTGTTGTAGAATTATGGACCATGTTTTATGTTCAAGATTTGTGACGTTTTTGAAGAACGAAAAATCTCTTCTATAAAAATCAACATGGATTCCGCAAACAGATATTTTGCGAAACTCAGCCCGCTCTGTTCCTCCACGTTATCAACAGCGGTATAGACAATGGCGCTCAGGTTGGTGGCCTATTCCTTATCTTCAGGAAGGCATTTGATAACATCGCTCACTGCCGTTGACGTCCTTGCAGGCAGAGCTCAACACTTCGCTCTTAAAGAAACAAAATCGACAGATGTAGACGCAAATTCGAGCGTACCCCACGGAAATGTGATAGGACCGTTACTGTCTACATTGTATGTGAATGATATGGTAGAAAGCGTGAAGGTTTTTAAGATTGTTCGCAGATGATACGGTTGTCTATAAGAAAGTAGCAATGCCACAAGACAATATCGATATGCAGAACGACCTGCAGAGGACTGAAGGACGGTGCAAGCTCTTGTAGTTGATCCTGAACATAAATAAAAGTAACATACTGCACATGCACAGCCATATGAACTATATGTAATAAAAACTTCGCTTTTAAATGGGAAATACACACATCAAATGGTTCAAATGGCTCTGAGCACTATGGGACTTAACATCTGTGGTCATCAGTCCCTAGAACTACTTAAACCTAACTAACCTAAGGACATCACACACATCCATGCCCGAGGCAGGATTCGAACCTGCGACCGCAGCAGCCGCGTGGTTCATTTGCGTTGTTTATAACATTATGTCAGAGTTCGATTTATAGCTTAATTGGCGAAAAGTGGATGTATGCATTAGTTAACAGACCTTACATGATGCTATTGTCCATTTATTTTGGTACCTATACTGCTACAAAATATACAACTTGTCATCTGCAAACAGCAAAATGTAATTTATTTTTGTGTTTGTCATGCATTTAGGAACGGAAATGAGTCTGTATCACGTTTTTTACGTTTTTTGTGTGTAACTTACAGTTTTGAAGTTGTGGTGCGTTCTCCTGTGTTAGTGGCGAAGTAAATAGGCTTACTTCCCGTGACCTATGGTCACTTGGCACAGCACTTTTTCGATTTCCCAAAACATAGGGGGAGTTTTCGCTTCCATTACGGGTTGTTATGGCTGTGTGGTGTTCATTTGTTTCGTAGCGCGTTTGGCTGGGTGAGGTGCGCGAGTTTGAATTGTATTTGGCGTCAGTGGTGTATGGTTTATGTGGGTTTGCGTGTGTATGTTGAGTGCTGAGGCAGAGAGAGAGAGTGAGAGTGAGAGTGAGAGTGAGAGAGAGAGAGAGAGGGAGAGAGTAGTTTTGGTGTGGGTGTTATTCATATAGTTCTTCTATTGTGGCGAAGAGGGTTTTGTTGCACAGTGATGTGTATTCATTTAGTACTTTCTTTCCTAGGGCTATTGATTTTTGGATGTGATAGTTTCCTTCTATAATTAATTTTTGGTACAAGCTGCATGAGGCGCAATTTCTCATTCGATTTTCGTAGCACGCACGGACATAACAAGAAGAACTGCACCACAAGATGATTATACCTAGAAGTAACTATCCACATCGACCTTAAGTGCAATGATAACATCAAATAAATAGGAGGAAAAGCAGATGCCAGACATGTGCATAAAAAAGAATCTTCAGGAAAAGTGACTCATCCGACAGGGAAGTGACTTACAAGGCGCTTGTTAGACCGATTCTTGAGTCGTGTTCATAAATACGTTAATCTGAAACACTTACCTGTGGCACTACTAGGTGAGAGGGAGAGGGAGAGTGGGAGGGAAAGAGAGAGAGAGAGAGAGGAGAGAGAGAGAGACAGAGAGGGAGGGAGTGTGTGTTCTCAATTTCTACTTCATCGTAAAGTCCTTTTCTCAACAGAAATATTTATTCAGAAATAATACTATCCATTTGCATACACTGTTACATCCAAAACAATACATGTGTTCATTGGGTGGAAAAAACTATACTGAATTTGTCATCTACCAATACAAATATTTTTTCTTAATAGTGTTCGCAGGAAAATGGCCTCTCTTCTTACCGTAGAACCTTAATACACGCTTTTCATTATAATTCATGTTCCTTTACGTGAAATAAAATTACTGAATTTCATTTAGACAAAGAAGAAATATATTAAGAAACCAGCAGCTATTTTTAGATGGGATAACAGTCTTAACACCAGTAGCCTTGTTTGATATTAACGTAGTTAAATTAATTTGATTTTAACGTGCTGCGTTTCAACAAAGTACTTCAAATATTCAACTAAGTCCTCAAGAATATACCTATCAATATTTATGCAACATGTGCATTCTCCGGTAGGAATACACTGCGGACGGCCGGTGTGACCAAGCGGTTCTAGGCGCTTCAGTCCGGAACCGCGCTGCTGCTACGGTCGCAGGTTCTAATCCTACCTTAGGTTAGTTAGGTTTTATCAGTTGTAAGTTATAGGGGACTGACGACCTCAGATGTTAAGCCCCATAGCGCTCAAAGCCATTTGAACCATTTGAATACATTGCGTGTAAAACTATTTCACATTACTGTAGCCTACGAAATGGTGTTATATCATCAGAATTGGCTTTCCCTCATATCACACAGTTCATCATAATTCCACTTGCCACCACGTATCCACATAGATTTTACAAAAATGGACGATTTCGTTTCTTTTGCACATCTATTGTGTTACGGACGATTTCTTTTCTTTGAACATCTTCAGGTAGCATGCAGTTAAACAAAACAGGAAATCAGGCTAAGCCCACACCATTTTAACGAATAAAATAGGTGACTCGCACTGGTAAACTTAAATTACTTACTTATCGAGTTGGGCTGAAGTCAAGACATGGATGGTCTGGTTATCGTATATGATGTTAACAACAACTTCCAAGAACACTGATCGTAAGTATTCTACCGACCGCTTGATGGAAGTATGGCGGGCTCCTTGACAGAGGTACCATGTGAACATGCTATTTGGCTTCTGTTGATTGCGAAAGTCGATTTTACGATCGTAATCGTTGCAGTCAATTACTAAACCTTATTCACAGAACTAATATTAAGGAGTGCGCAGTTAATGCAAACTATTGAACAGCAGAACCAAACAAAACTCAACAGCATAATTATGCACAATAACAAGAGAATAGGACACAGCGTTTACACCAAATAACCAAGAGAGTAGGTGACAGTGTTTACACGAAATTACATCGTCATTTGACAGTAAGTGAAAAATTACAAAGTGCAGTTGGAGAATAATTAAGATCAACTACCGTCCTTATATTTTTCATAATTTCTTTGTCATTGTATTTCATAGTTATTTGTTTACCGTCATATGTGTGAACTGAGGCAGTTTGATGTAAGCAATCTGGTCCCTTGTCACTGTGATTAGCTGTACTGGAAACCTTATGTCATCCGATCCCTTGTCACTGTGCATAGCTGTATTGAAAATCTTTGTTCGTATCTGTTTTTCAGTTGTTTGGATTAAATATGTAACGGTTTTTATTCTTTACCATTTCTCTACTTGTACATTACAGTAATAAGTTAAACACAGCTCGATATTAATTGTCAATACACGACTGGAACTATACAGTTTAATTATTTTAGCATTTCCCATATTCAGGGAAAACACGTTTTCTCGTAATCGCTTTTATTCATTGCTCACGGTCACTTTGGGTCAGCACGTTTACGTTTTTTTTTGCTATGATGTGCGCAACTACTTCATATGTGTAACCGGTTACACACTGTTTTTATCCATCTACATCAGTGAAACCTTGCCTAAGCTTCGGCATCTGTCTTCTTATTCTACAGACATGTAGCATATTAAGCACAGCTGGCTTTTAGTTTGTTAGGAAGGCACAAAAAAACCAACCCGTTCAGCTGTTTTTAGTTCCTTTATACGTTTAGTGACAAGATGTTATTTGTGGCAACAGGTTTTATTCTGCAGTCGCGATGACTTTGTACGACCACAGTTACGGATTCTGTTGAGCTATATGTAATTACTTCACAACCAGTTGTATAACAAGTCTTACTGCTTGATCAATCTAACGATGATACAGCTCTGTGTAACCACTGGCTTACCTTCTTTTCCATTGTAAGTAATTTTAGCTAACTTAAAACAGCTTGCCTGTAATTTTGTAAACACCCCGCGATAACTACCAGTTTGGTTGCTTTAGATCTTTAACATTTTAAAAAGACAACGCATCTCTTGTAACTTTACTAATAACTTATGTTCAATTTGAGAAATCAGAATTATCGTTCCAGATATGTTTTACGTAATTATTCTGCAATTGCAGTTTATAATTTTTTACTTACTGTCATAACTGTGAAACGACGATGTAATTTTGTGTAAACAGTGTCACCTGTTCCCTTGTTATTGTGCATAGTTATGTTATTACTTTTTGTTCGTTCTACTTTTTAATTGTTTACATTAACTGTGCACTCCTTAATGTTAGTTCATTACTTAACGTTTTGTCGTTGCTTGTAACGATTATGACCGCACAGTCGACTGTTGCACTTGATAGAAACCAAATACCATGTTTACATGTTTACCTTCTCTCGGGACATCGCGACAAGCCCCAAATTTGTCCCGATTTTGCAAAATACTGTTACGAGCTTGGCTCAAGCACTGAAGTAACGCCATCTGTTAGCGTAACATGTAAATGGGCCTCAGTTAGTTTTGCTTATGTCAACAAGTATACGTTGACAAGGTCTTCTCACAGATGGTGTTGCATGTTGCGTATATTGTATCGAAGATGCAACTATCTTCTAGAAATGTCAACGGCTAAAGTAATGCGAGTATTTATTTTCTATTCCCGCACACAGCATCACTGTGAAAAGAGTGTTTTCACTATGGCCTGATGAATGAAATCGACTGCTTCCAGGGATTGTGGAAATTTGTGGTAAGTCCCTATGAGATCAAACTGCTGAGGTCATCGGTCCCTAGGCTTACACACTACTTAATCTAACTTAAACTTACTTACTTTAAGGACAACACACATACCCATGCCCGAAGAAGAACTGGAACCTCCGCGCGAACCGAGGCAAGGCGCCCTAGACCTCGTGGATACCCCGCGCGGCCAATTTAACTACAATCTCACATGTATGGAGTTTTATAAATATGGAAAAGGGAAAAAAGACTTGCTAAAAAAGTGAAATCTTCCGAAAAATATGGTTTACCAATTACTTCTGCCGCAAACAGGTTCAATGTGTGTTCTAAATATGGTTAAAATGGCTCTGAGCACTATGGGACTTAACATGTGTGGTCATCAGTCCCCTAGAACTTAGAGCTACTTAAACCTAACTAACCTACGGACATCACACACACCCATGCCCGAGGCAGGATTCGAACCTGCGATCGTAGCGGTCGCGCGGTTCCAGACTGAAGTGTCTAGAACCGCACGGCCACACCGGCCGGCTGTGTTCTGAATAAAGGATGCTCCAAAATTGCTGAAAACATATATTGGCGAAATAGAGAGGGTAAAAAAATTCAAATATCAAGTGGAAATAATCCAAGAAAATGATTTGGAAAAATCTGCAATAGAGGAAAAGTGGCATAAAATGGGGAGAGCATACGGTATTACCAAAGATCTCTACAATAAAAAGTGTTATCCAAAAATGCAAAAATAATGCATTCCAACACAGTAGTGAAGCCAGAATGTCTGCATGCAAGTGAGTGCCTGACATTAAACCATAATTTAGATGAATTAGAAGTACTAGACATGTGGATTATAAGGAAAATATCAGGCCCACAAAACACAGTAAAATGTTGTAGAAAATATTTCAAACGTAATGACGGAAAGACGACTCACATTTTTTGGACATTTTGTTTCGAATGTAAGACAGTAGATTAACTAATAAGATTTTCAAATATTTGTGGGATAAGAAGTCGACCACAACCCGGCCAATGATGTAAAAAAGGATTAAGGAAGAAACTACATAAAAACTGAAGATATAAACAACAGAGGATTTTCCGTAAAAATTATTGAAAATGGAATGATTCAAAGATAGGCTAGCTAAAAAAGCCGTTTCAAAATGGTCTGAAGACAGAAAGAAGGAACGTAGTGTATAAATGAAAGTATATTGGAAGAAAAGAAAAGAACAAAGAGCGAAGAACTGAAATTGGAACGTGGTCCTCAGATAGCCTATTCTCAGCAAAAATAAATTTCTTATTTCATTTCTACACCTGCAGTTCAGTGTGTCCCGAGGAGGTCTCAGCTAGATTTGCCAACCCTATGCACGCAGCATGCTGTGTCTGCTCTCCAAGTCGGCAGAATGTTTACGATCAGTGTTCTTGGATGTCGTCTTTACACAGCAACAAGACCATCTGTGTTTTTTCTTTATGAGAACTCGGTGAGGATTTAGTATAAAACCATCAGTGTCAGTCGCCAATTTTATTCGTTAAAATGCTGTAGTTTTAGCACAATTTCCTGTTTTAACTGCAGACAACCTGAGGACGTTCGTAGAAACACAACCGGACGTAAGACAGTATGTAAAAATATAACTGAGGTGGTTTTCATTAATGACTGACATTGCCTGCTGTGGGCTCGACATGATCAAGATTAATAAAATAAAAGTTTATTCATGGGAATAATTGCTTACGAGTAATATTTTGCTCTTGTTGTTATTATAGGCTTCGGTGTCAGTGTGAGGATTGATTTATTGCAGCTGCCCACGGGAGTCATGGCTTTGCATGCTTCCTTATCTATGCATAACTACTTCGACCCATATCCAAGTGAACCTTCCTACTGTATTCAACCCCTGGTCTCCCACTACAGTTTTTACACCCACACTTGCCTCCATTAACAAATCGACTGTTCCTTCACGCCTCAACATCCTCCTGTAAATCGATCCCTTCTTTTATTCAAGTTGTGCCATAAATGTCTTTTTTCACGTAATTGGATTCAGTACGTCGTCGTTAGTATCCGATCTATCATCTAGTCTTCAGCATTCTCTTACTGTACAAAATTTAAAGCGCTTCAATTCACATCTTGTCTTGACTTTTCGCTTCCTTACAATACTACTCTGCAGACAAATACCTTCAAAATAGACTTTACAGCACTTAAATTTATATTCAGTGTTTCTTTTTCAGAAACAAATTTTTTTGTTATTGCCAATCTGTATTTTACATCCTCTCTTTTTCGTCCATCGTCAGGTATTTTGCTGCTCAAACAGGAAACTCATCTCGTACCACTTTTAGTGTCTTCTTTCCTAATGTAATTCCTTCAGTAATCTGATTTAATTCCAGATCACACTATTACGCTTGATTTTCTTTATGTTATAAAACTAAAATTAATTTTGTACAAATACTTCATGACTTCCAGCATACCCAAATTAACTCAAGAAATAAACGCTACTATAATTTTTTCTCAAACTTTTAAAGTGACATCAGATAAAATATTAAATTCACATTTGGAAACACCTTTGCCTCCACTCCTTGGTTGGAAATAACTGAACTCTACAACAGAAAGCCTTGCTTCACTGGGTAGAAAATCACAGATAAAATTTAAAACATGATTGTGATTAGTTACGGTTTTCTAACAAAAGTTCACGAATATATTAAGAATATAATAAAAATAGTCTACACCGCATAAAATATTTTATTTTAGAAAACGGTGGTCGGTTTCAATCTATGTCTGATCATCCTCAGACCGCTACATACTGCTTTCTGACTGCCGGAACTGATAGCATGTAACACTAACTGCATTAGGCTGGTGTGAAGAGCATTTGCGCAGAAAATAACAATTTTAGTTCCAGCAGTCAGCAAGGCATGTGTAACGGTCTGATAATGATCAGACGTTGATCGAAACCGGTTACGGTTTTTTAAATCAAAATATTTTAGGTGGTCTAGACTGTTTTTATTATATTTTAATATAATTTTATTACCACTGGCATTTCCTAAAACTATGTTTCAAAACGTATGTCGAAGATAATCCAAAACACAATTTTTTTTTAATTTGGCGTCCATTTCTGTTATTTGTGTGGCACCACTCTGGTATAGAGACATGTGGATCAAAGCTACAACTTATGTTTCTTGCTTACCTTGTTAGCTGGTTGTTTTATGGCAACTGCTCTGAAGTTCCATAGCTCTCTTACAGCCAAACATTCGATCACACACAAACGGGAACGTATCTATATGACGTGTCTCTGAAGGAATCGAAAATACTGAAGAATCTGGAATGTTTGTGTAAGCATGTGGGCGTTTGTTATTTGGAATTTTATTGGTGGGAAAACCCATGAATTATTTAAGTCTCTTCACATATTGCGATCTTTCACTCGGCGCGAAATTCAGAAAAAGCATAATGCACATCGGTGATCCGAGTCGGTGCCTCAAGCTACAATCATGTTCTGTGTACATATTTACGTAAAATATGCACAGAAAATAAATATTTTAACTAAAGACATTAACAGATCATTCAACAGCGACGAGCATTTAAATTCAAGTTTTAGTATAGAGAGAGAATAAATACATCCAGCAAATAACATGCGATAAATACAAGCATAGAACTTAAAAATTCACTGATTATTTACGCGCAATTTAACGGGCGTTAAATGCCTGAATTACTTTTGTTGAGCTATTTTGTCATTAGGCCACGGAAGGCAATTATTCCTTATCCCAATACAGTATACAGTCATTACTAGATAGTTGACCAGCCCTTCTGAAATTGTTCACAGAGGAAAAGCAAGAGGTGATGGTTTTTGTCGGCAACTGTTTCATTTCGCAGTCACACTACCGATAGTCTAATTGCTGAGAGACAACAGCATTTTTCGTTACCGTGTGACGCGATAAATCATTGGAAACGTCATGCAGGGAACATGTATCATTTAACAGGTTCTTTTATTGTTAACAGTGACAAGTTCTTTCAGCACAACTGAACTCTGCATATACCAGCTGATAACTGATTTCTCAGTTAAGTAGCATTCGCCGAAGAGTTTGTTTTGTTTTGCTTTACGCCGAAGAGTGGATTGCCCGTGGCAGTCATATTTTATGGCCACCGAGACGCCCGGGAGCAAACTGCAGATGTACAGATGGTGAACTGACGTAAATCACGACGTACAAAGCAGAAGTGAACAAGACACAAGGTATATCATCAACAACAATACATCACGGAGGAAAGAAAACACGTAAGACTGATTGTTCAACGTCCGTGAGTGTGCATGAGTTCAGTAACGTTTGCTCTACGACTCTTTGCAGATTTTGACATTTAATACCTCTGAAAATTACTTTGCATACTCTACACTTTGATTCATAAGGAATAATTTTCTGGGGCAGTTCGACACACAGACAGACCATGCATAGAAACATGATGTACGAATATTATCTACTGCCCATCCTTTAACTTCATGTGGGCAACAGTTTAAAAAAATTAGGCATACTAACCATAGTGCCACATTTACTATCTTAAGAAGTTTTTTTTGTAAAGTATGATGCACAACTTAATATTAACAGCAGCAGTCATAAATATGACATTACAAACAAAAATAGCCTCCACTACACACGACTTCACCTATTGTTGCATGAAGAGGATTTAAAAACAAATTGTCCACTCCTACTCCATAATGAGTTTCTCAGTATATAGCATGTATATGGTTGGGTTATATTACTAAACTGCGTTGTAGATTGAGACTGAAACAAAAAATCCAGCTATGTGAATGGCGAGCGACTAACGATGTTTTGAGACAAAGTGTGTCTCATTCCTGAAACTGCTGACGCGTCCCCCATCATGTCGAGTTGCCGCTGTTTGACCCACGGAACATGCACGAAAAAACTAAACTAACAAACAAGTTAAGAGTTGTTACTGTCATCCTTCAGATTTGAGCCTCCACGAGAGAACAACGCAACAGTCAAGGTAACTGAAAACTTTCTTAGATAACGACGGACAGTTTTTTGAAAATTTAATCTTGCGTTTCGACAATTATTCGATAGGATTTAAACGACATAAGGGTAAAAATTAATGGATGTTGAAAACTATCATTTCATATTTAACAGTGAAACAGCTGCGATTTGTACACCACAGAAAACATCTACATTTACATCAAGAATATATGGAAACTATCAACTTTTCCAGTGACACAAAAATGACCTGTTTCTGCACCAACATCTCTTACATACATTTTTTCTACGAAGCACTAACAGGCCGTTGTATTTTATTAGGCCTAATTAAAGTTAGACAGAAGTTCCTGCTCTTAGTTTAAATTGACATACAAAGTTGTTAACAGAGGAATGCTTCGATCACGGTACATGGATGTAACTATCGACGTTTATCTCAAGGAAACCAAGCACATTTACTACCATCGTACTGAATGATATTTGGAAAGTAAGGGAAAGCTAATAGACTCGAAGAAGCTGTAAATAAGGTAAAATTACAATTATCTGACATCTGTGTCAAAGGAAAAACGTCTGTTTCGTGTTACAAATGTGGTTTTCATTTAAACACGATGCATTTCAAGCCTTGCAGGTTTCTCCACAGTTGTTTAAAATATTCTGCCATTAGCCTTACATGGCAGCTACCAAGTGGTTATTGTTAACAAACACACTTTAGTATGATGACGAAAACAAATGTGAATAAAGTAGAACAGTTGTCAAAAATGACTCCTTCTGTTACCACATGTACAGCCAACGTGAAGTGTAAAATTTTCTTTCATGAACTAATATTACGAATATTGTGTTCGTTATAAAATATAAATATGCAGAATAAGAACTCTATAAAAACATACTGTATATGTTATATTCTAAGACGTGACTATAGTTAAGATGATTGCATCCCGCATATTTAGAAGTGACGTGTGTGCTGTAAACAGTTTTAATTGCATAATCTGTTTTTTTTATCAAATAAGTCTGTAAAATTACATTAGTTGATTTTTATAACATTGTACTTGTTTTATTTTAGTCACATTTGTTTCATCATCAGACTAACATGTATTTATGTTATAGATCCACTGGAAACTTCACATAAAAATAATAACGTAATGTTCTATTAAGAGACTGAGTAAGTGCCTGTAAGACTCTAAATGCATTGTGCTCGAAAAGAAAAAAAAATATTAATTTTTTTTCACTTCAAACTGACTTTCTTTCATTCATTTTTTTTTAAATTATAAACAAGTCACGCTCTGAACTATAACCACTACGGATAAAATCAAGTTACGCTACCGGAACCTTTTCTTGGGCTGGACAATTCCCTCGAATAAGAAATAATATTTAAATGTGGTACGTACTTCTCTCGTTCGTGCACTGCCGAACAGCAACACTGACGTAGAGACAGCTGAAATGAAAACGAGCACACAGCTGGCGGTGAGACAATCTTCACGGGAACTAAATGAACTTTATCCATAGAAGACTTAATTACATATTTAACTACACAAATTTGACACAGTGCTGTAAATTTAAAAGCCCCCAAGTTGAAGCTCACTCTGGAAGTTAGATTTTTTTCCAACGATTTTCCACATGTTTTTTCTACGAGCACCTTTTTTGGAATAAAACCGTGTTCTCAGATGAACTTTTTGACATTTTGCGTATTTTCAACGTTGTCGGCAGATGCTGCACATCACTTTTTGTTGTAGCATTTAGTTTTAACACTGAAATCTTTGGTTACTCGGTGTTGCTCATACTACATTAATATTTACACCGGTATTGGCGTTCCGTAAGCTCTGATTATGACTTACAAATCGTGCGAAACGCTGCGTGACTAAATAACAAATCCTGAATTCACCAGCTGTACGTAATAATTTACGTAATGAACGGAACTGGGAGAACGAGACAGCTGCGACGGCGGCGGTCGCGATGCGCGGCTGCTCGGCACGTGCGCGGCGGGAACCGGCCGGCGACTGCGGCCTCGAGTCCCGGGTTCGTTGCCCGGCGACGGCCCCTCTCACTCGCGCCCGCCTCAGACACTTTCGCCGCGGCCCGGTTCCCAGCGCCTCGCGGCTCTCCTACATGTACTGTCGACACGCATACCACTGCACTCTGCGTGGCGGAGGGTATCTCAGACCAATATTATCGATTTAATTTTAATATTTCAGTAGATGACAAACCCTGCATTGCTCGGGTATTCATTTTGCAAATTTTCTGTTAGAAACAAAATAAAAACATGGCTAGCGCCGAGTATGAGTCGCACACTGAAGGTTCCGTACGAACTTAAATATATATGTAGATAGTTTATCTATTCCGCAAAGCAAGAGACTATTTTTGCCTTTTATCGATGTTGACACCGGTAGGATGTCAGTCCCAGAGATTCCAAGTTTTTCGGCAAAGTTTTAATTTCACTAATATAAATTTGACATAAAGTCACGCAAGAGGCAGGCGACCATCATTGCAATAATCAGCAGTCCTGCATTCAAGCTGACTGGGCCGCAATAGTAAGTCAAACATCAGGAAAGAGTAGGCTTTATTGCTCATGTGACACGTTCAAACTTTATCCGTCACCTAATATCCATGAGCGTAGTTAGGGAATGTTTCTTTCACATACAGCTTGAAACGTCATATCTACGTGCTCCTACATATCTGATGCTGGATAAATTCCGAAATGCGTCATACGAGCATCGAAGTTGTTCCTTGCCTGATGTTACACATTTACCACTGAGATCCAGTCATCCTGAATGCAGGCTATTGACTGTTTTAATTTCAGATTTGAAGTCGGATTGTTGTTGTTGTGGTCTTCAGTCCTGAGACTGGTTTGATGCAGCTCTCCATGCTACCCTATCCTGTGCAAGTTTCTTCATCTCCCAGTACTTACTGCAACCTAAATCCTTCTGAATCTGTTTAGTATACTCATCTCTTGGTCTCCCTCTTCGATTTTTACCCTCCGCGCTGCCCTCCAATACTAAATTCGATGATCTCTTGATGCCTCAGAACATGTCCTACCAACCGATCCCTTCTTCTAGTCAAGTTGTGCCACAAATTTCTCTTCTCTCCAATTCTATTCAATACCTCCTCATTAGTTATGTGATCTACCCATCTAATCCTCAACATTCTTCTGTAGCACCACATTTCGAAAGCTTCTATTCTCTTCTTGTCCAAACTATTTATCGTCCATGTCTCACTTCCATACATGGCTACACTCCATACAAATACTTCCAGAAACAACTTCCTGACAAATCTACACTCGAGGTTAACAAATTTCTCTTCTTCAGAAACGCTTTCCTTGCCATTGTCAGTCTACATTTTATATCCTCTCTACTTCGACCATCATCAGTTATTTTGCTCCCCAAATAGCAAAACTCATTTACTACTTTAAGTCTCTCATTTCCTAATCTAATTCCCGCAGTATCACCCGACTTAATTCGACTACATTCCATTATCATCGTTTTTCTTCTGTTGATGTTCATCTTATATCTTCTTTTGAAGACACTGTCCATTCCGTTCAGCTGCTCTTCCAGGTCCTTTGCTGTCTCTGACAGAATTACAATGTCATCTGCGAACCTCAAAGTTTTTATTTCTTTTCCATGGGTTTTTAATTCCTAGTCCGAATTTTTCTTTTGTTTCCTTTACTGCTTGCCCAATATACAGATTGAATAACATAGGGGATAAACTACAACCCCGTCTCACTTCCTTCCCAACCATTGCTTCCCTTTCATGCCCTTCGACTCTTATAACTGCCATCTGGTTTCTGTACAAACTGAAAATAGCCTTTCGCTCCCTGTATTTGACCCCTGCCACCTTCAGAATTTGAAAGAGAGTATTCCAGTGAACAAAGTCAAAAGCTTTCTCTAAGTCTACAAATGCTAGAAACGTTGGTTTTCCTTTCCTTAATCTATTTTCTAGGATAAGTCGTATGGTCAGTATTGCCTCACGTGTTCCAACAATTCTACGGAATCCAAACTGATCTTCCCCGAGGTCGGCTTCTATCAGTTATTATATATGTAGATAGTTTACTACTCCGGATATCAAGAATCTCGACTATTTTTGTTTGTTATCGATGTTGATACCGGCAGGATGTCAGTCGCAGGGTTTCCAAGATTTTCGGGACACTTTTAATTTCACTAATATAAATTTGACATAGTCACGCAAGAGGCAGGCGACCATCATTGTAATAATCAGCAGTTCTGCATTCAAGCTGACTGGGTCGTAATAGTTAGTCAGACATCAGGAAAGGATAGGATTTATTGCTCATGAGACACTTTCAGAATTTATCCATCATCTAATATCCATGAGCTCAGTTAGCGAATGTTTTTTTCACATACAACTTAAAACGTCATATCTACGCGCTCCTAGATATTGATGCTGGATAAATTCCGAAACGCATCATATGAGCATCAAAGTTGTCCCTTGCCTGACGTTAAACTTTTACCGTTGCGATCCAGTCATCCCGAAAGCAGACTATTGATTGTTTTAATTTCAGATTTGAAGTCGGATAACCAATGATAATATAGATTTTTTTCGTTTGATCTAATAATATATTAAAGGTTTTCGGACTCTTTTCTTTACTTGTACCGTGAAACCTTACTTCTTGCCAAACGTCATGATTCTAACCGAAAAAGGAAGGACGTCACTTTGAGGTCGTTAGAGACATAGCCCAAGCTCGGATTGTGTCAAGGATGGAGAAGGAAAGGCGACCGTGCCCGTTCAAGGAACCATCACGGTATCTGCCATGAATAATTTAGGGAAATCACGGAAAATCTGAATCTGTATGGCTGGACGCTGATTTGAACCGTAGTCCTCCCCAATGCGATTCCAACGTGCTAGACGCCTCTCCACTTCCCTCGGTTTCAGAATTCTAAGCAAACGGGAAGTACTCTACAGGTTTTGATGAGTGGGTTTGCGAGTATCAAAGTATGCGACCTAAACGGCCGTAGCTTTTGGTTGCACTCACTTACAAGTCTACACTTGTTACACCGTGAGGGACCTGTACACCTCGCCTAGTGACATACATTTCAGCTTGGTACGTTACCCGTTCATGAGAAAGGGTTTTAAACAGTCGGACTGACAGACTGACAACAAAGATATCCTGTAAGGCTTCCGTTTTTACCGACAGAGGCACTACGGAATCCTAAAGACCTATGTTTGTGATATATTATCGAAAAAATTTCATTTTCATGTATCCGTGAAAACGCCTTTGAAATTACGAAACAATAGTGCAAAGAAATATGCATAATGTACAAATTTGTAAGCACAGTATTCAAATGAAGAAACGCAATATGCAAAATACATACCCCTGTGATGTTTATTTAGAGTCATAAACAATACTTCAAGTTACATGGGCAAGCAACAAGCAACTGTCTACAACGTGTTGTTGTAAACGCCTCTGTGGCATCGCTTCTTCATAGGCTATAGAAGGCTATTGATTTCGCCTAGAGCCGTTTGCACTTCTCAGCTGAAAGCTGTCAAAAGCGCTGCCTGGTGTCAGGAATTTGCTTAAAGTGAGTCGCCTGTAGCAGTGTCTTAGTAGCATCGAACAAAGTACATACTAAAATTTCATGCATGAGGCGGCATTTTTCCACGCTTTCAGTGTTAATGACGTCTCTTGAACAACGTGTCATACAATGATATAATTTTGTAAATACATTCAGCGGCATATGTGGATACTGCCTGCGAAATATGTTGCGAATAGAATTCCTAGCAATGCGGTTGTTTTTCCACACATCTCAGTTTTTATGACGTCGTATCTCCTGATCTATGTGTACTACCAGGAAATAATTTTTAAACACATGCACACATTTTTATAATATGTGTTGATTCGCGTACTGAACGACGAAAATGACTATCCCTCTGTACTTGACCTGATCTCTTTTCTTATTTGCACGACCCCTTCGCGAGATGTATGAGCACCCTTTTTAATTCGTGAATATTTCAAGGTATCGAAATGAGACCTTCGGCAAATGAAAGGGTGGAAATGTCGGATAAATTCTAGTGTCCAGTTCCACTCGTCGGCTTTGACTAATGACGTCGTACCTAATGCCGGTATTACACTTTCAAATTTCTTTGAGAAAGAAAGTTGATCTAATATTCATCATATTTCTTTGACAAAGGTCTTTGACGTGGCCCAAAAAGGGGTATCACGCTGTCATTATTCGCCACAGAACAGCCGCGTGGTGTCAACTGAGAAATTACTGTTTTTAATTGTGTTAGTTTCATAATCCCAGATCACTAAAAGAGACGGTGATTCTTCCGACGCGAATACAAAATTTGATCAAACTAAAATCCGTCCTCTTGTTAATTATAATGACAAAATTTTGTGCAATGTACGGTACACAACGGCCGAGTTGCAATTCTATCACCGAAAACAACATGAGAAAGACATAGTGACGTGGTGTGTTTAAGTTCGAAAGGAACTAATTATGAGTATATCCGCGTATTTGTCAAGTATATAACGAATTTCGTTGTGGATCTCAGACTCATTGTAATACATTTAAAACTAGGCACGATTTTTTCATTCTTGGACATTAGCTATTTATTCTTATAAAAGATGTTATGGGATTATCCTTGCTCGTTTGCCTTGCGTGTACGTATCAAGTTTCTCCTTCCCGCCTGCAAATCTAGTCCTCTAGGGCGATCGCCTGTGACGCTTTCTTCTTTATGTGCATATCTTAGTCTACATCTACCACATTTTCCATCATATTTAACATGGAACTCAATTCTTATCCACTTTCAGCTACCATTGCTGCACCAATGAACCGTACTGTGCTAACTTTCTATCCTTGGCAAACAACTATAATCGCTCTTTCCGTTTAGTAAGTTGTTACTGCTGCTTGTAGTGAATATAAAAGGCAAAATAGAGAAACGGCGGTAATAATGATGAGATGAACGACGAGAATCGGGGAAGCCTATGTTGTAGGCCTTTCTTTAACACGATGATGAGCGACCGTGGGATGATGATTAATCAGTTTTGTACGTCATAAAATGACGCTCATATATCGACATCGGATTTCGTAATCATGCAAGTGAACGATAGATTCGTTTCCTGGATCGTGCTGTGACACTTAAGAGTGCGTCAATGGCGGCCGAATCATTGCATTATCTTATTAAGACTACCAATGATGAATATTTTCTGAGAACATTATAAGTTATCAGATGAGGAAAAGGGGTAAAACAAACAATTCAAATTAATAACATAAATATTTATATTAGTGTAATTCAGCGTATTTTAGATAACGTCGTAAGACAATGTCTTTCATTCCATCCGTTCACCAAGACGAATACGAAGGAAGAGAGTGCCAGACAGTATTGAGACACTAGCATTTGTCCTAAAAACAAATTCGGAGGCGAAAAAAAGTCATAGGACCTATCTGCTAGATCGGGAATCTTTGATGATGATATTGATAAATTGTGGGATTACGCAACAACAATTTCTTAATTCCCTTTTCAATGAACAGCTAAACATTTATGGTGAGAATGAACGTGCAATACATCTTTCCTGGTTTTGACTTCTTACACAAATCCGTCAGTCATGACTATTCCGATTCGTTTTGAACAAAAATAGTGGATTTTCATCTTCCTGCCCAAAAAAGGAAAAACGTATTATTTCATCCCAGTTTATAAAACCCTTTCCATATTTGTAGCTCCACAACAAGCTCCAAAATATGACTTCCTTTGCATCTCTAATGTGCTTCTCTAGTCCATATACACAACACACAAAAGTTTCTCAGTGTGTTTATAGATGTCAGCCGCTTACATTATACAGAGTTCAGAGCTAATATGGATGTAACAAATTTTCTGGATATAGTGACGGATCTAAAACAAATGAGGCAGTTGGTTGCGCTTATTATTGCCCTAGGTTGCAGATAGTTAAAAAGTTTTTAGTACCACCGATAAGTAATATTTGCAGTGCAGAAGTAACAGCAATTAAAGAAGCAATTAAGTTTGAAACTGAAAAAGAAAACAAAACTCTAATTCTCTCTGACTCTAAAAGTGCTTCGGAGCAATTATAACAATTAAAGTGGAACGCTGACAACTGCTATATGTATTTATATCGTGATACAACCAATAATGAAACCCAGCAAAGAAAATAAATCCGTTCATCAGATATGGGTAAAGGGGCATCCAGGTATTCGGCGATAGTGAAATATAAGATGGTCCAGCAAAAGAAAGTATCAAAAAAGTGGAGTCATAGTTTGCATAGCTTTCGTATTGCGACTTTGTCCACGTATTACAAAAAGATCCTTACGATCAATGGGAAACGTGGTGGCAAATATCGCAGTGGAGAAAGGGCATTTCGTTCGCTTCAGTTCAGCGTACGATGCCAGCAAAGGAAATAGTAAAATCTACCAAAGAAATATGTAACATCAATTATTAGAATAAGGTTGGAACACGCATAAAGACTGTATTACAGTTGAACTTATAAAATGATTTCAACCAAACATTATAACTAACTTCAGATTATGTTTGAAGAAATATGGGACACTGAAAAGACTCCAGAAGATTGGATGTCTCTTATCCATCCTTTCCACAAGATAAGTGATAAGCATGTTGTAACTAACAACAGAGGAATAACTCTTGTTGACAATGGGTTACAAATATTTTCAACAATATTATTAAACAAGGTAGAAGCAACACTTGCCAGCCATTTCGGAGAATATCTGAGTGGATTTAGAAAGGGCAGATCTTGCTCAGAACAGATTTTTCAGCCTGAAGTCCATATTGCGTCACACACCTACAAACTCTAAAGTCATAGTTGTAACATTTATACTTTTTAAGAAAGGTATTTTATTTGGTTTATGGGCAAACACTAGATAAAGTGATCCGAGGATTAAATCTAAACTAGCAAACCTTATTTGTGAAACGTTCACAGATACCAGATCAAAAGTAAAATTTTACGGTGAAATACCCTACAGGTGTAAGGCAAGGTGACGGCCTGTCTCCATTCCTCTTCAACTGCGTCCTAGAAAACAAAAATAAAAGGACATAAACTATCACCAATGACACATGGGACTGAGAACAAAGGCATTAAAATTCACTGTCTAGCGTCTGCGGATGATTTTGTCATTCTTTCTGAAAACCCAAAAAAACAGACATAAAAATCAATCTCTTGGAAGAAACAGCCAAGAAGCATGTTTAAGAATTACTGTAGAAAAAACAAAATGTACGAGAAATATAAAAAGTGCTCCCGAAATTCTAGTAACCGATATTTGACAGATAAAGAGAGTCAATAAATTTAAATATTTCGTAGAAATGATTCAGGAAGATGACTTAGAAAAATTTTCTGTAGAAGAAAGAGTAAGTAAACTGGAGAGAGCATATGATATAACCAGGAACATTCACAACAAAATGTCTCTGTCTAAAAATTTGAAAATACAGCACTGTGACACAGAAGTGAAACAAGAATCTCTCTATGCAAGCGAACGTTTAGTATTGAATTACAAATTACGCAAACTTGAAGCCCTACAAAGAAGAATCATTGAAAAATACACAGCCTGTTAAGAAATACGGACGCATGGAAATTAAGAAGTACTGAAGAAGTGTATCACAACATTCAAAACATAACTGCAACGCTATGGAAGAGGCGACTGCTATGTTTTTGGTCATTTACACAGAATGAACAGCAGCAGGTTAATCAAAGAGATTCAGTTTTATGTCCTATTTCGTTTCTTACACATTAAGCTACTATTTATTTCACTTTGGATTTGTTGTGTCAGATTTCAGTTCGTCTCCACCCAAAATTCCCACTTCCCGCTGTAGTCCCCTCGGATTCAATACTTATTACTAAGAATTACCGCTATTCCATAATTTTACAAGTTTACGATGAATGATATTGTTGTGGACTTTAAAGGTCGTCTGCGGTTCTTTCATTTGCTCGCGTAAACGATGATGATAATTTATTTCCCTCATGTGTATTTTCTTTTTTTTCCCTGCTTTTTCTTTCTTTTTCGGTACCTCAGTTTCCCCGCGATGTAATTTTTGGCTATGTAGTTAATCGCGTGAACTGTGAATAGAGTATAAATCGCTTAGACCAGTGTTAAAGTATCAAATTTCTTTAAAGAAAGTGCTTTTGTCAAATTTATTTTACTTAGTGTAATAGGGAACTTTTGTCAGTTGTTGGCATTCGTCAAATTTATTTCATCAAATCTAGCGCGTCACCTTTGATTTGATCACAGAAACGGATCATATTCTTTTTTAACTAAATTTATTGGCTCTTTTCGGGGAACGATAAGAGCCATAACTGATCCCGTTAGTGATTTCAGTTAAATCTTAAACAATTTTTTTTCTTTATCTTTTTTTCTCTTTCCGTTTGGGTCACCTAAGGGCCAATCGAGAATTTCAGTGCTTCCTCGTTTGTTCTTCTTTCTTCATCCTCCAGTATTCTTTCATCTTCTCGCTATGTAATCTTTTTCTATCTTCAGACCATTTTGACGCTGTCTTCTGCCTCCTGCCTTGGATCCTTCCATTTTTAACACTTTCTTCTTAGAAATATGTGTTTCCATTCCGTCTTTTTTACTTATGTCGTTTCTTTCTAAATCTTCCCTAACTTCTTGAATGCAGGCTGTTGTTGATTTATTGTCCCAAAGATCTTGAACAAAAAGCAACACAGAAATCCTAAAAAAGGCACTATAAAAGTAACGAAAATTCATGAAAAAATAACAAGTTTTGGAATCGGTAATTAGGATTGAGCGACTGTATTTGGTCGACACTGGTTACCGATTCCAAGTTTCATTATTATCAGCATTTTCCTAGTAGGTATGTGCTGTTCTTTGTTGCAGGATTTATATTTTTGGTATTGCTTTCTGTACTGCAGTGCAAAATAACAAATCTTGGAACTGGAAGCTGAGCTGAACTTATAGGTCAACTAGTTACCGAATCCATGGTACGTAACTTTTCGCGTTTTCCCATTAGACATGTGCAGTGATTTGTTATAGGATTTCTGTTTTCGGTGTCGCTTCCTGTGCTACACACGCATGTGTATTTATACTCTATGCACAGTTCACGCGATTAACTACATAGCCACAAATTACATCGGAGGGAAACTGAGGTAAAGAAAAAGAAAGGAACAGCTGTAATTGTCAATTCCACGTTTCGTTATTATGTTTTATCTTCATTGGAAGTGGATTATTAATTCGTTAAAGGTTTAAGTCTAATTCTGTACGGTATCGCTCTCTGTCCTACTGCAGAAACACGATGTATAACAAATCTTGCGATCGACAACCAGAATCGATCTATGTAGATCAAATGTCGTTACTAATTCCTAGGTTCGTTATTACTCATAGTAGTACAGAGAGCAACACAAAAAATGCAAATGATGAAACAAATCATTGTAGGCACATATTGTAAAAACGCCAATATAATAGACCTTAAAATTGGTAAGTAGAATATAAAAATCAAATCTACTTGTCGATTACAAGGTTCTTTATTGTTGGCAATGGTCCAGATAACTAGCCCAAAAAATCTTAAAAGATATCAGTGCACACATCAACCACAAAAACGCGGAAAGTAACAAACCTTGGAGTCAGTAAGTAGATTTCACTTTTATATGGTAAGTCTAGTTGTCGTTTCCACGGTTTCTTTTTTCGCGTTTTTGAAATAGGTCTGCGAGGGTCTTTGTTTTAGGGTCTTAAGTACTGATGTCGCTATTTTTAATTGACATGTAATTTATATAGGTCAATTCTAGTTGTCGATTCCTTGTTCCGTTATTTTTTTGTGATTTTTTTGTTAGTTGCGTATTGTTATTTCGTTAAAGATTTGACTTTTCCGTATCGCACTCTATGCTAATGAAAGCGCGAGATTAACAAACGTTAGAATCGACGACTAGACCTAACCTTTATAGGCCTACCTGAAGTACAGAGATAAGATCCAAAACAATAAATCTTAAAAGAAATAACAATACATACCAAGTATAAATTCACGAAAAATAGCGAACCATGGAATGGCGAACTAGAATTGACCTATTTAGCTGCCTAACTTGACACTCGGAAATTGTGTTACATTCGGAAAAACACCCAAATATTCATGAGAACTAAGACTATGAATATGACTGTTACTTGACGCACTCGCAGTAATTTAAGCTGTACGCTTAGGGTCCTGCCGAAGCACACCATCGGAAATCGCGACGTATTTGGAATAAACATCATAGTTTACGTCAGATAGTAAGACAATCACAGATAACATTTAATAAGAGGCCACTCAAGCGGGCCCGCATCTCGTAGTCGTGCGGTAGCGTTCTCGCTTCCCACGCCCGGGTTCCCAGGTTCGATTCCCGGCGGGGTCAGGAATTTTCTCTGCCTCGTGATGGCTGGGTGTTGTGTGATGTCCTTAGGTTAGTTAGGTTTAAGTAGTTCTAAGTTCTAGGGGACTGATGACCATAGATGTTAAGTCCCATAGTGCTCAGAGCCATTTGAACCACTCAAGCGGCCCCTAGGCGGACGATAATAGTGTGCAATATTACGTGATGCACAATATTTTTGAATTTGTAGGGGTGAGGTTGAGAGATTGCACAATACTATTCAGAACATCAACTACCGGTACTTTTGAAGTATATTGCGCTTCCCAGAAATATTGTACCGGCTGTGGGTAGTATTGGTGGTTCCTTATAGGGATGGGAAAAACCGACTGGTTGAAATCGATATCACTACTTTAGTTATGCAGATAACTGGCAACTTTCGGTACTTGTTTGGCCTAGCATGTTTCTTCACTTTAACAAATAACCAGGAACGAAAACCAGCATATTAGTTTGCCATCACAGAGGCACTAAAATCACTGGTTTAATTTAATTTTCTTTGTAAATTTCCATTGCTTTGAAATATTGGGAGATTATAGGAATTTGGAAAAGTTGTAGACACCATTTTAATAACAGCGCCTCCGGTTAGAGACTAGCAACAAAAAAAGTACACATTATATAACAATCGGTGTAGCACTGCAGAAACGATAACACACCCGCTGAAGTGTGGTGAGACCAATCAGACGCCACACGTTCGAGTGCAAAGTGGTATGCCTCCCCCCACCGCGTGTATACGACACTTTCTTGCTGTCGTTCTCGGACATAAGTCGTATTGCACAAAGGTGCCATCCCAAATTTGGAAGCATTCTGCGAAGTGTGGCAGCGATGAAGTACACTGCTCCATTTGCTTAGCAGATTAAAAACTGGTGGAAGCACAACAAATTTTCGACCTCATATAAGGAGAAAATATCCACAACGTTCCTTGGAAGAAAAGGTAAATTTGATTGATGTGCCTGTAATTTAATTGACATACTGTAAACTTGGGATAATAACTGAACCCTTAATTTTCTGGTTGCTTCAGGGTGAAAAATTAATACCATCCAAAAGTGACGATGTGGGGAAGTCATCAGTTTGCGACCTTTCGCTACCTCTGTCGCCGCGCCCGTCTCCTTCATCACCACAGTCATTGTAGGAGACAGTGATACCTATTTCTGCCACAGCTTCAATCCCTGTCGATTATGATCCCTTATTCCTTCACGTTCACCTTCAACTTCGCCTTCACAAAAAATTTTCGGTCTTTTTTGCGAAGTCTACGTTTGTTACTCAGGGTTGCCAGCCGTCCCGACGTATCGGGACCGTCACCGTTATGGACCTTCTTGGCCCGATATCCCGTCAGGACCCAATTTCGTCCTGATTTCGCAAAATAGTGTTACGAGCTTAAGTACTGAAGTAGCGACATCTGAAAGCGCAGCATGAAAATGCAGCCTCAGTTGGTTTTATTTTTGTCAACAAGTTTAAGCTGAGAAAGTCGTTTCACAGATGGCGTTGGTTTTTGCGTAATCCTGTTTCGACGATGCAACCACCTTCTAGATCTGTCATCTGTTAAAGTTCTGAAACTTTCTGACAGATTAAAACTGTGTGCCGGACCGAGACTCGAACTCGGGACCTTTGCCTTTCAAGGGCAACTGCTCTACCATCGGAGCTACCCAAGCACGACTCACGCCCCGTCCTGGCAGCTTTACTTCTGCCAGTACCTCATCTCCTACCTTCCAAACTTTACAGAAGCTCTCTTGCGAACCTGCAGGACGCCGGCACGGTAGCTCAGCGTGTTCGGACAGAGGTTTAGCTGCCCCCTGTAATGAAAAAAAAAGTGAGTTAATCGATTAACAACAAACTGAAACGGATGTCTTACGACGTCCGCCCCGAGCAGATGCAACGAACAAAAGCGAATAAATTGAGATTAAAAAAAAAAAAAAGAAAGATGGTAGAATGGTAGAGCACCTGCCCTTGAAAGGCAAAGGTCTCGAGTTCGAGTCTCGGTCCGGCACAGTTTTAATCTGCCAGGAAGTTTCATATCAGTGCACACTCCGCTGCAGAGTGAAAATCTCATTCTGTTTAAGTTCTGTTTCCTATTTCCGCTCACAACGGCACTGTGGAAAGAGTATTTTCACTGATGTCGGTCCAGCGGACTGATGAAAGCAATAAACTGCTGTCAGGGGCTGTGGAATCAGTCTGACAGTGCCAGTATAACCACAAGCTGACTTGCATGGCGTTTTATAAATATGTAAAAGGGAAAAAAAGACTTGCTGAAAAATGTGAAATCTTCCGAGTAATGTGGTTTACCAACTACTTCTGCCCCAAGTTCTATGTAATTGGTTTCTAAGCCAAACGTAAATATACTAAATAAAATTTTACTTATGAAACTTCTGGCAGGTTAAAACTGTGCCGGACCAAAACTCGGACTCGGGACCTTTGTTTTTTTAAAAATCTCATTTTGTTCGTGATAGCTCGTTCTGTTTGTCCGGGGCGGACGTACTATGACGCCTGTTCAAGTTCATCGTCATTTCATTAAATTAGTTTTTTTGTTGCAGATGGCGACTAACCCTCTTTTTTCTGAAAATTAAGAATACCTCTTTAATTTTTTTTCTGAACATAAACTCAATGTTGTGTGTGATACTCGCTATGAAAACAAACTTTCATAACAAATTTGTGTGTATGCTCTTTTCTTTATGACCATCTACAACTTTTGGCTGACAGGGTAGTAACGTAACTAAATTGAATAACCAATTCAACTGTTTATATATATTTTAATTTTGTAGT
This sequence comes from Schistocerca americana, assembly GCF_021461395.2. NCBI lineage: Eukaryota > Metazoa > Arthropoda > Insecta > Orthoptera > Acrididae > Schistocerca > Schistocerca americana. Next base: position 197,542,188 of record NC_060126.1, on the reverse strand, counting down.
TAACTGTCTAATAACACGAGGAATAAAATAAAATAAAAAAGAGTGTTGGCAGGAGTGGCAATCGAACCGGAGTCAACAGTGCCCCAGCTGGTCACCTAGATCACGTTTTTTAATTTTTTTAAATTTTTTTTTACGAAATGGATAAAGGAATGCCATTCCTTTTCGGCGACATAACCATAATAATAAAGGTCGTCCCGTTACGACATAAGAATGCTCCGTGCTATAGCCCGCTGCGGATTTTCCGATGACTGTCGTCTCGTCGCTGTGTTATTTCCGTTGTTTGTTCAACTCATTAATAAAAGGAACTGGAAAGAGGTTCGAAGGTTATCTTCTCATGTCACCGATAATACAGCTGAGAGGCGGGCTGTGGAATGCACTTCAAAGAAAATTAGAAAAATGTTGTCAGTATTTAAGGTTCTTGACGATTGCGCAATGTCGTTCCTTGAAGTCTCTGGTCGAACACGCTGAGCTACCGTGCAGGCTCCAAATGAGCTACCCAAGCACGACTCACGACCCGTCTTCACATCTTCAGTTCTGCCAGTACCTCGTCTCCTACCTTCCAAACTACACAGAAGCTCTTCTGCGACCCTTGCAGAACTAGCAATCGTGGAAGAAGCGATGTTGCGGAAACACGGCTTAGCCACAGCCTGGGGTATGTTTTCAGAATGATAATTTCACTCTGCAGAGGAGTGTGTTGCTGATATGAAACTCTCACTCCGTCACACAGTTTTAATCTGGCTGGAAATTTCATATCAGCGCAAACTCCGCTGCAGAGTGAAATTATCATTCTGAAAAATTTACTTCGTTTACACACCCCCATCGAAGAGTGTCCCGACGAGGTCCCAGATAGATAAGGCAATCCTATTGTTGCTGGAAGTAATAGCAACAAAAAAACAAAAAAAAAGGCTATTTCATAAACAGTTTGTTTCGAGCGGTTTTGAAAGTGATGTTAAACTGAAAACTAAAAGAACCGGTATATCGAAATTTTATAGGTGACACAAAAAACTTATTATATCCCAGGGAATTGATGGTTATTCAGTCTATATTTGCTACAGCTGGTTACTGTGATACTTAAAATCAACAAACATATATCGCAAATAAACTACGAAACATGTAAGGGGGATCCGCTAGGTAACTTTTCATCGAAACATACATAGCAGATAAAACTACAGCATCGTTTGCCTGCGATCAGCCACGTAGTACTATATTTGGCTGAACGATATGTTTTCCAAAATCAGAAGAAATTTGTAATGAATGAAAGTTCTGTACTCCGGATTCGAGGGCGGAAGATACAGTAATGTATCAGGTGGACGATCAGCACGTAAAAATCCGTGATAATTTTTTTTTTCACAAAGCCTCAATTCTCTTAACAAATTCTCGTGAGTGTTCTTTGATGGTTCCTGAACGAATTTTTCATCGACCTTCTTTTTCCGCTAGCAAAAAAGTAGAGCAATTATCACGGCAGGAGCGTCTTTATGGTCCAACATGCCGAACCGCGGTATTATTATGCAGCGTTATAGATCGCCTAGGGGGCGGTTTACATCCGTCGCATGGACAACTCATTACGTCACACAGAACGTCAAAGATCAAAGATGAGGGTGTAATCGGACGGTAGAAGTGATCCGAAATGTCGAACATCCTCAGTGCTTAATCCCACATTTGTTACGAGAATCAAAGAACAATGTATCTCTCTTTGTAAACAATCTAAGTATATCGAAAAAACTGATTAGTTTTTCTGATACAACAGAATTATACTGCTTACCTTATCACTATAAAAAGTTATGAGATAAACCAGAAAATAAATAATTTATTATTGTATGTGCCATACCAGACAACGGACGGGTTCTAAGCGCCAATAAAAACGTTTTTGTTTAAAGTGCCGTTAATACCGAGGCCCTACGTATTATTTGTGATAATACAAGTACCGAAACGTAGTAGTAATGTAAATAAGTAGAACTGAAGACAACAAAAATTATTTCTCATGTACTTTAAACTTTTCAATATTGACTTCTGTCCCTGACGCAACTCCATTCTTGCAGTCAGCAGTTGCGAAATTTTCTGTAAAACTGACTGTGCTGGTAAGGAACAAGCGGCAACATCGTCAACAGGTCTTTCTGTTTTGCGGCTAATAAACATCTTTGGTGTTCTTTTGAAGTACGGCGTGGGATATATGAATTATTGCCTTTCCGCTGTTGAATATATTGAGCAACATCGTCAACAGGTCTTTCTGTTTTGCGGCTAATAAACATCTTTGGTGTTCTTTTGAAGTACGGCATGGGATATATGAATTATTGCCTTTCCGCTTTTGAATATATTGACATTTTTCCATTCTTCTGTTTCAGAGTGAGATTTTTATGTAGCTGTTTAACGTAGATGAATATGAAGCACTTTGTCCACACCGCACTTGGAGATTTTACACGCCTATTTTGGAAAAAATATTTCAATAGCATTTTTCAAATCAAAGAAGTGATTTTTATGCGTTGGGATTACATGCAAAGGGTTCATAGCTTTAGTCAACTCAATAACCTTCTGTAAATCTTTCGCTTATCTTTCTTCGTTTCTATACTGCTTGGCGGATAGGCCAGGCGTTGTCTAGCAATGAATGCTTGAAAAATTTTCTCAGTGACTAGACAGCTGGACATGTCTAGGGACGTGAAACGAAGTACCGAGTCCACATTAGCGCTAAAAAAGCGTTTTGTGAAAAAATACAACTAAGAACTTTTACATTTTCGCTCTCCAAATGATATTAGATGGAGGGGCACTTAATTTTGTGGCGTGGCTAATATCTCAACTCTTGTATCAAGAAACCTATTGAAGCAAACATTTTTATTGGAAAAGTATACTTTTTTAATACGTGTACAGTGATGTATCGTTTATTAATGTCAGTGTTGAATTTTTTTGCAGATGTATCCGATAAATGTGATGAAATTGAAAGACCAGGCGGCCGGAGTCGACTATTGCGTTGTTAACACCGACAAATGAGGCTCTGGTGACAGGCTCCAAGGTCGTACCAAGCATTTCGAGCGTTTACTTGTTTCCACATGATGATCGAACGACAATGACGGCCGGGTGCCCCACCTGGAGAAGGTCGGCCGCCGAGTTACAAATAAAAAACTGCTTACTCGAACGTGAGTACGTACAGAGATTCGAAATAGCCATTCTAAATATTTGCTGCTCGGATAGTAGTTCTCGTAGTTCCATTTATATCAGTCTTAGCTGACCCTGTCTCTACGTTGTACAAGTAGCACCAAGAGAAATATTGTTTAATATTAGTAGCGTAGCCCAGTCAATTCGTATTGAGAACCCCATTGGCGGTATTTACATCGCAATAGTTGACTCCGGCCGCCTTCCGTTTTACTTTCACGACATTTATCGGATACTTCTGCGAAATGTTTAGCGCCAAACACTTTATTTTTCGATTTAAAACGACATTACAGTCGTTTCTTGCCTCCTAGTTTCTACTAGCAAATTTCTCTCTGACGTATCTTTGCTGACTCTCTCTTCATGTCTTTTCGGATGTCCTCTACTTCTTCTTCTATTCATTTCTTTCCTGTTCCACTCGCAAATAGAGCGAGTGAAAAACGACTGTCTAAAAGCCTCCGTACAGCCCTAATTTCTCGTATTTTATCTTCGTGATCTTTACGCGAAATGTACGTTAACGGCAGTAGAGTCGTTCTGCAGTCGGACTTGAAACGTAACAGCCCATTAAGACCCGTTTAAAACGAACATTTTCCAGTATAATTCAGGATCGCACATGTAAACAAAATATGTAACTCGTCATGAAAAGATTATAACTGAAAAAATAAGTGTTTAATCTCATTCACTTCGAAATGTAGAAGCTCTGTAAATGAAGGGAACAATTCCCATGAAGGGAGTCTCTAGTAATTATTAAAAACCTAAATATATTATTGTAATTACATATTGGAGAAGTTATTTTCGAATAAACTAACAGACATGTACTAATATCGTAGTGTACTAGCTGTTCTTGAGTAAGCATACGTTTATATACGTATTTTCAGTTTTTCTATGTCAATTTTAATTGTTAGTTAATCACAAAATGATTCTAAACAATGCCGAGGATTGTTCGGGATTGTTAAGAAAGGGTTCAGCCACGTTGGCAAAGGGGTCAGTAGTTTGGGTGTATTTGGACAGAAAACATGTAGCTTGTTGAGCATAATTCATTCCATTATTGTATGATACAACTTATTTCAGATTTGTCAAGATGCTTTTATTTACTTTGAGACTGTAATAAATATTCAGATGAAACACTATACTGGATTAAATATTGTTTTTTCTTTATAGTAAAAACCTACAGTTGCTGTTTTCCAGGACTTCTGCTGCGACAGATTGCCAACTACGATGAGTAAATTAACGCATAGTAACGTTTTAGACTCGAATGCTAGTTCTCTAATTTCCCGCAATAGTACCTCCCGAAAGTAGCATTGTCTTCCCTTCAGGGATTCCCATTTGAATTCACAAAGCATCTCCGTAACACTTAAGTGCTGACCGAAGCTATCGGTAACAAATGTAGCAGCCCGCTTCTGAATTCCTTCGATGTGTCCCTTCAATTCACCTGGTGTGGTTCCCAAACACTCGAACAGTAATAAAGAACTGATTGCACAATCGTTATGTACGTCATCTGCTTTATATTCATTAGCTTTAAATTACATTTTTCCACATTTAGAGCAAGCTGCATGTCGTAGCAAAAACTAGAAATTCTGTCTAAGTCATCTTGTTTAGTCCTAAAGTCACTCAATGAGTACACCTTCCCGTACACCACAGCGTCATCAGCAAACAGCCGTAAATTGCTTCTCGCTTGTGCGTCAGGTCATTTGCGTATGAACAGAATAAGAGCTCTTCTATTACAGTTTCCTGACGCACTCTTGGTCTCTGATGAACAGTCGAGGACAACGTACTGGTTTCTACTAAAATGCCTTTGGGCCTCTCATATATGTGGGAATCTAGACTGCAAGCTTGGACCTTACTTGGTATTCATTCCAGTGTCGTCTTAGGCCATCTGTCCTCCTGAAGATGGCATATGCCTATATCATTTCAATAGTATCGCTTCTATTGCATCCATTACAATGGTGCCCAGGTTCGTTCTCTTACATATGTCTTCATTTTCAGTTTTATCCACTGGTGTTAACTACAGCAACATTTCCAAAATCCCATCTCCATTAACGACAACTGTCTCTTAATTGTACTTATCCATTACGGATATTTTAGAACCGTGACTTTTTTGAATATTTATGTTTTGTTCCATGTATCGGTTTTCGAACCTTTTTCAGGTTCATCTTCAGATGGTTTCAGGAAGTTACATCATTATGCTAGCAATAATGATATAACTTCCTGAAACCATCTGAAGAGGAACCTGAAAAGTTTCGAAAATCGGTTCATGGAATAAAACATAATTATTAAAAAAAAGTAACTGATTGCAGGTTTGTATAACTTATTTACATTTCTCTTAATTATTAATTTATTCCCCATGTTTCTGCTCCATACGTTGCTATACTTTGTATAACAATTTTAAATATTTTAAGGGGCTCCGGAAAGGCTCAAAATCATGAAAAGTTCAATTTTTACTTTTTTGCGTTTTCTGAATCTGCAGACTATTACCTTTTAATAGATATATAATTTATTCAATTCCGAAGACTACAACTATTTTTAAATTTTTTTTGAAATGTGTTCTACATGGGCGTGACCCACTGTGGCGCTGTTAAACTGCTGTCAAATGGTGTAATTATTAACGTCCGTGTTCATCAGGTACATTTTAGTGATGTGAGATAAAGTATGTGTTGTGGCTAACCTGCGATGGTTCAATATATATCGCTGGTGTGATTGTCGATTGTTTCATGTTTATTTACTCTGTCGTTATCTCGAAAATATTCGTAATTAATTCTGTTTCTTGAGTCTCTGTTTTGTTGAAGTATAATAATGAGTAAAAGTAAAGTTATTAGAAATCCTCTGAAGGCTTTTAGGAAAAGGAGAAATGTTGGAAAGCCAAAGGTATGTGTTATTACTGTAAGCAATAAAGACGATAACCAAGTGAGTGAACCTAACCTCTCAAGTACACCTGCCCATAGCAGTCAAAGTGGGAATGAAAATATTTCACAGAAGAAGCTTGGTTCAATGAGTGAAAACTATGAATGTTTTATGGGCGAATCGGATGTGAATGAAATATTTGATATGTCGGTTCTCAAAGGAATTTTTTCAAACTCTGTAAGATGTATTCATTGTAGTGAAGTTGGTCTGGAACTCTCCATAATAAAGCACGTAGGACTTGCTAGTGAAATACAACTGAAATGTGATAAGTGTTCATACATGACCGCCTTTTGGAACAGTGTTGCAGTAACTGCAACTGAAGAAAATGGTAGCAAAATCTACGAACACAACAACGAGCGATGCTTGCTTTAGACAAGGAACGCCTTCGGGCTGCAGACAGGGCTGTAAAGAGTCTAGAAATACAAGCAAGAGTAAACAGGAGGAACAAGAGGAAGCTGGAGGAGGAGTTTGCAGAGGATGAAGATAATCCATCCTATGGACCTGGAATGCGCTAAAAAGTTAATCCAATCTTTGTCGCTCGATTCCCAAAACTTTTATTTTCTCATACCAATTACATGTTTTCTAAGGATCTTCCAAACATATTTGTTTCAAACTTTCAGTAAATCTTACACAGTACCTTCTGCATAATTTAACACAGCCTTTTTCCAAAAAACTGTACATTTCTGAATATATAAATAAAAAATTGCAAAAAACTGTTGTGAACTTTCATTACAATTGAAAAAAAAAATCATCTTTAATAACTGAACTAAAATTTTGTAGAATCCCTGTGTTAAGTTGTAGCCCATATTCCAATAAATAATCTGTAAAAAGTTCAACTTCCTACCTCAAATACTTTGTGAGGAAAGATGTAATTTATAAGCGTTATTTTAACATTGCAAGTATAGGGCGTTCCGGAGCCCCTTAATCTTCGTTTCTGATTTGATGTGTGCTCCATAAAACTCCATTAAATTTTTGGTTGCCTTTCTACTTTGGCCAATGCGGTTCTTAATTTCGCTTTTATTGGATTTATATTTGTTGACGACAACTCGAAAATGCTTATGAGTGTGCACAGACTTTAATACCCTAAAATCTATAGCCAGGTCTTCACCAGTTTCTCCAATAATTAAGTATTCTGGTTCCTCTAGATTAATGGTTAACGCCCCATTCTTTTTCCTATTCTTTTTCTTCGTCTTTCTGCATGTTTTAGGCATTTTCCTGTTGCGCCATCTTCATTGAAACTGTTAATTTTTCTACCTTTTCCTCGGCCTTCCTGATTTTTTTCTACCCACTGACTGATAGTTCAGCATTAATTTTGTATTCTGTCATCTTCCATTCTCGTGACATGGTCCTTCGACTTGTTCCCGTGTTCCTAAATCTACTCATTGAAGCTTTACACACTCAGTTCTTCTCTGATTTCAGCACTTCTACTCCGATCGAATAGTGTAATCTTCTGGGGAATCGCATTCCCGATGCCTGTATTCTTTGTCCATTTCTGTTAGTAGCAGTAAGCGACTGACTTCCATACGTCACTACTTGTACTAACATCCTTTTGTAAAAGTAAAGTAGAGATCTTTTTTTCTTCTTACTTGAGTTCTGAGGATATTGCAGAGTGTTCCGTGAATGCAATCAAATCTTTGTAATTCCTTTTGTATGTCCATTTCTGTCACGAATGAGATAGTATTTCCTAAGAAACTGAACAGGATTACTGTTTCTATTTTCACTTGTTATTATTTTGACACTGACAGGAAGTGCAAAATGGCTAAGCAGTAATGGCTAGAGGACAAATGTAAAGATTTAGAAGCATATACCATTACGGCAAAGACAGATACCGCCTACAGGAAATTTGAAGTGACCTTTGGAGAAAGAGAACCTCTTGAATGAATAACAAGAGCGCAGATGGAAAATCAGTACGAAGCAAACATGTAAAAGCTGAAAGGTTCAAGGAGTATGCGGAGGGTCTATAAAAGGGAGATGTACTTGAGGGCAATATTACAGAAATGGATGAGGACGTCGATGAAGACGAGATAGGAGGTAAGGTACTGTGCGAAGAATTTGACAGAGCACTGGAAGACCTAAGTCGAAACATGGCCCCAGAAGAATATTCCGTTAGAATTACTGATAGCCGTCGGAGAACCATCCATGACAAAAATCTTCCATCTGGTGAGCAACATGTGTGAGACAGGCGAAATATCCTCAGACTTCAAGAAGAACATGATAATTCCGATTCCAAAGAAATCAGGTGCTGAGAGGTATGAAAATCACCGAACTATCAGTTTAATAAGTCACGGTAGCAAATCGATAACACGAAGTCTTTACAAAGGAATGGAAAAACTGATAGAAGCCGACCTCGGGGAGAATCAGTTTCGATTCCGGAGAAATGTAGGAACATTACGATATGTCACAGACTGTAGGCTGAGGAAAGGCAAACCTACTTTTATAACTTAGTAGACTTAGACAAAGCTTTTGACATTGTTGACTGGAATACTCTCTTTGACATTCTGAGGGTAGCAGGGGTAAAATACAGGGAGCGAAAGGCTATTTACAAATCGTACAGAAATCAGATGGCAGCTATAAGAGTCAAGGGACATGAAAGGGAAGCGGTGGTTGAGAAGGGAATGAAAAAGGGTTATATCCTAATCCACGATGTTATTTAGTCTGTACAATGAGCAAGCAGTAAAGGAAACAAACAAACAAAAATTGGAGTAGGAATTAAAGGAATTGAAGAAATAAAAACTTTGGGATCTGCCGAGCAAACTATAATTATATCACAGACAGCAAATGGCTTGGAAGAGCAAGTGAACGGAATTGACAGTGTCTCGAAAGGAGAATATAAGATAAATATCAACAAAAGCAAAACTAGGATAAAGGAATGTAGTCGAATTAAGCCAGGTGGTGCTGAGGAAATTAGATTAGGAAATGAGACACTTAAAATGGTAGATGAATTTTGCTGTTTGGGCAGAAAAATAACTGATTATGGCCGAAGTAGAGAGGATATGAAATGTAGACTGACAATAACAAGAAACGCGTTTCTGAAGAAGAGACATTTGTTAACATCAAATATAGATTTAAGTATCAGGAAGTCTTTTCTGAAAGTATTCGTATGGAGTGTAACCATGTATGGAAGCGAAACATGGACTATAAACAGTTCAGACAAGAAGAGACTAGAAGCTTTTGAAATGTGGTGCTATAGACGAATGCTGAACGTTAGATGTGTAGGTCATGTACCTATGAGAAGGTATTGTTTAGAACCGGAGAGTAAAAAAATTTATGGCACAACCTAACTAGAAGAAGGTATCAGTAAGCAGATGCAGAAGGATGTAGGCTGCATTAGATACTCTATTGCAGTAATTACTCTTTATTACAATTATTATCTTATGTTTACCCTCATTTAAATATAGCTGCCATTCATTCCACAAAGTGGCAGTTTTGTCAAAGCCTTTCTGCAGCCCCTTACGTCTCCCAAAGGCGATAGCTTCCTGTACTCAACAACGTCACCACTGAACAATCTTGTGGTTCCACTTACCCTGTCTGACGAATTATTTATGTATACTGAGAACATTAGAAGTTCCTCCGCTGCTTAAAGCAACTTCCCGCATTCCCTGTGGAATCGAACTTTCTTAAAACGTGACACTACAATCGAGGGAAAAAGCAGACGGGTGATATTCGCAAATTTTTGGATTCTGATATCGCCAGCAATCATAACACTGCATATCAGTTACACGCGTGTGTACCCACTCCTCTTTTTAAAAAATTAGAGGACATATTAGTTGAAGGAAAATAAAAACTCAATTAAAAGTTAACAAACACGTACATGTATAATTACATACTGGTCTAATTATCTCCAAAACTTATGTTGCACCATTTATTCAGATCCCATCACGATTCACTACACACACAGACACACACACACACACACACACACACACACACACAATCGACTGACGCCAGGACCAAGATATATCACTGTTCCTCCTTTACATTAGTGGTGCGTTTTCGTTTGCCTATTTGCCTATTTGAATAGCTGACTCAGCATCCGTCCATTCAGATGTTGAGCTCATAAAATAGGAAAAGATCACCATTTTCCATTGCAGAACTTGAACATAACAATTTCTCAGCAGCATGCGCTATACTCTAAGTGTATTGTGGAATAATATATTTTCAAAATGTCTGCCGACGTGTATTTTCTTATTTAAATAATCCTTTGCTATATATTATGTATTGTTTAAGAGATGTACCTTTAACTGCCTTATTAACAACTTTGGTTTTAGTTATCTTGTTCATTTTCTTGGGCAAGAGTTTAATGCCCTGGGAACAAATACTGGTTTCAGTATTTTATTTAACTGTTCTCGATAAGTGCTAGTTAATCTGTATTTAATTCGGTAATCGGATGCAGCACTTACACCCCCAAAACTTTAAACAGTTTTTATAATAAGCCTGATTATTGCTTTTAGTTATTATTCAAATGGTCCTTTTATGTGGTTTGAATGTTGTAGCCGTATTTTGTTCACATTTTGCTCAAAAATTTTACCATAGCTAAGGAATGAGTGTACACAGAAATAATATGGAAGTACGAGATACTTATTGTTACACACTGATTACGGGACTAACGGCACAGGTGTAAATACAACCACAAGGAGCCTTTCACAATAGATTCTATAATTTTTAAGAATGACTTTAGCAATATCTTTTATTTGGAGGTAAGACGACCCCTTGTTTTAGAAACTCTGCAACATGGGTGTCTGCAGAAACTTATTCACGATGGGGCTAGGTTCTAAAACTGACATTTTTTTGTTTAACTCATTATGTGAGTTTGAGAAAATATCGCCCCCCTAGAATAAAGGCTGACGGAATATACACAAATGTTATCCTATCTCAAAAGGCTGACACTTATCCACTTACTATATATTAATAGTAAGTTACTTTGAAGATGCTAATAAAATATGCTTAACTTTGAGTGTCAAAGTAATTATTTTTATGCTCTATGAATGAGGATATGGTTTTTATTTTAACGGTATGAAATGATACCTTCATACAATAAATTCCAGCGTACCCTAAAAGTTGGGAAATTTATTTAGAACATATTCACTAAAGATAAGTTTATTCATTCGCCAGTAATGTTAGGTTGAATATAAATATTGCAAATATGAAGCAGAAAAAGATCAGACTGAGAAAACACTGTGAGATATTAAAGGTAACCATCGATAAGTGCCATTTACATTCCTCAAAGTGAAAAAGGGAATGAACTTCAAAAAAATTTAACCAACTTTGATGCCATTTATACTTAATAATGCTTGATTAAAAACTTCACATGTGATCATATTAATAGATATATTGTTCCAATTTCGTTTGGTTTATTCTTTGATGTTGAAAATAAAGAAATGTTTTTTGAAAGGTACTATATTGGGGTACTTCGGTAAAGTGTAACACACGGACAGCTTTCGATCCTCCCAAAACAGTAAACAGGTTAGCCGGTAGAACCAACAATTACCAATCTAGGACTGAACCGAGATGGTCTTCGTCTCTCAAGTTTGAGCTGAGGGTCTCATTTATCATGTTAGTTACATGAGATTGCATGTTGTCTATGCATTCTTTCAGTGCACTGACTGCTATTTCATCTGTACCTGATGACTTGTCAAATGTACTTCTGCACTGTTTTCCTTATTTCTACCTGTCTGATGGGTAACAGCAGTGTATACTTATGATATCTATAAATTTTTCTCTAGACAGTTTCGGCCCATAGTTTATACCCGAAACGAACCCTTCTCATTGTTAGTGTGCTGCTCTATCATAAAAAGGACGAGACATCCCTTTCTAGCCGCATTTTCTTCTTTGTTTGATGTTTTGGTACTCTTTTCCATACCATCGAATATTACTACACTTCGTACACAATAAAGTAAGCGCTGCGTATTTTCGCTTCTTTTACAGTTATATATCAAAGAACTATAAATTACCTAAAAATAATTTATTTTTACTCCCAGCCATAGTTCACAATTATTCATAATCTAGTAATCAGTAAGTTCTCTCCACAATTCACATTTTAATATCTACGTATTTATAATTTAAGCGAACCATAAGTGATGGCAGTGCTGTTAGAGTGACCCACTCGCATATTCAGAAGGCTAAAGCAGTTACATACAAAGCTAACACGATTTAGCTGATTTGTGTAATATCTCACAAAGGCGTACATATTTCTGAACAACAATCTGGGCATATCACAGATTATTTGGATTTCTGATTTTTCCAGTTGACATATTTTAATGCCTCCAATAACGTCATTTCTGCAGTCACATTCGGAATTTTTCATAGTACCAATTATGAATAGAAGAGCTGGTTTGTAACATGTTTGGATGTAATTATTGATATTCTGCTAATAAGACTCAGCTAATATAATGATCGAAAAAGTGACGTTTTAGAGAAATTTCCGGTAGGATAGTGGCGAAACAGTTTCCACTAATGTTACAGGAATGCAATGGACCGTCTTTCCAGCGTTCAGTATCTCTGTTCTTCAGCCATAGTACTAACTCACGCAGTGAAATAGTAGCGTATCGGAAAAAACCATGCCGAACGACCGCAGAGTACAAACACGTTACTGCTTATAGACCAACAAAAATTAGGAACAGATTTACACCAAATACGTACTTAGTTACTAATCCTGTCAATCTTTTTATAATTTAACGTGGTATAAGGCGCTATCAACCCTTGGGTAAGACACATTGGTTACAGCTTTTGCGTTTTTCGGGTCAGCGTTTCACGTGCAAAGCGAGGATGCACAGTAAAAACATCCAACATGATACAATATTTAATACGGCCAGTGTCGTAGCTGTACCTCATCATAGGACTAAAACTTCCTCTGACTCTTTGTTCATTTCAGTTATGGACATCTGGGACAAGAAATCCTAATTACGTAAATTCAAACTGGTGCTACATTAAAGAAGAAAATAATATTGGCGTGGATCTAAGCAATGCTCCTCATGTGTCATGAGTCATGTCCAACAGTGTATCAGAATCTCTGCCTCATTTGACTATCTGGTTTTCCATTCCTCTTATCGTACCTCTTCTTCGTTTTTTGTTACTTTTCTACTCTAATAGTCCCTGTTTCTTCCTGTTCTTATCCAATAATACCTACCATTTCCATCCGTTGGCTGTAATTTAATTCGAATCAGCTGCAATGGCTGTTATCTTTTAACTCTTGTTCCAAGTATTGTTAGCTGGGGCATATGGGATGCGTGAACTTGACAATGGTAACAGCCCCGTCATAATTACAATTTTTATAACTGTTGCTTTTATTATTGTTCTTGTTAATACTATTATTATTATTACTATTACCAATGTTATTATTACTACATGTAACAAACAGCCCAAATGCTCCAAGATCAGGAAATAAAACAGTACATCAGCAATTTTTAAGTCTCTTCTCATTAGCGAAGCGTTGGAGGGAGAAGTACGTTTCGTGCACTTATTCCATTACCGGTAGTAGTAAGATTGCCACGGTTTACGATAAAAAGATTTCATCCGCAGTTCTTTCGTCTCGGCAGACAGTGTGTCTACTCTCTCCTTACGTTGTAATGTCGTGCCGTATAGTTATATCTGTTATCCTTCTAGCACAAATTTCTTCTGGTACTTCGTCGTATATAGTTGAAACTCGCCCGTTGAAATTTTGACAACCCTCCTTTCCTTGGAATAATCATGCCTAATAATCCAAAGGCTCTTTAATTTGTTCGATGTTAACTGTTCAAATGGTTCAAATGGCTCTGAGCACTATGGGTCTTAACATCTGAGGTCATCAGTCCCCTAGAACGTGGAACTACTTGAACCTAACTAACCTATGGACATCACACACATCCATGCCCGAGGCAGGATTCGAACCTGCGACCGTAGCGGTCGTGCGGTTCCGGACTGAAGCTCCTAGAACCGCTCGGCCACATCGGCCGGCTGTTAACTGTTCCCATAAGCAGTTTGCATCGTACAATTGAGGCTTTTCTTGGAGCTACTTGCAGTGGAATGGAGAATATCGCTAGTGTCAAGTATAACCCTCGTTGTGGTACTGATCCTATATGACAACATCAAATATGGTCTCGTATTAAAATATATATTAAAGCAGAGCTACAATTTTACAATTGGAAAATTTCTGTTTTTCCCACTTACTCTGTAGATGCATTTACGAAATATGAATTCGAAAGACTAAATAATAAACCAGACTCTTGGTGATATATTTTCATCAAAATATCTCTTTCATTTTACGTCTCTCTCTGCGTACAGGGTGTTCGGAAATTCCTGTCCCAGATTTCTAAGACTTGTGGTGGGGAGTGAGTACAAAATATTTTGAATGAGAACCCCTGTTCGGAAATTTATCGTTTTCGTGCTACACCCATTTGAAAACATGTTGGTAACGCGACCACTTTTACACGTAATTGATTAGGCGTGACCCAGTGCGTCACTTGTTTTATAGTTCTACTCATTAACAGCGAAAGAAATTGCTCGTGTACTAGCTGACAGGTTCTCTGCAACGTTATGCAATGTAGTCTCTTCCAAATCGGGTGTGCGGCGTCTCCTTGGAGCACAACAGCCATGCATGCTGACGGAGAGGATACCCTTTCTTAAAGCCGTTGCGTAATTGTGGCGGAAAGGGTATGCGATGGAGTCGGAAGTTGTGGAGAACGGTCATCCTATAGGCGAAGACCTGCTCTTCCATTGCTGTGAGCTTCGCCATTCAGAAGGATCATATCGGTGTGTTCTGCAAACGTGTACTCAACCATGTTGTCTAACACTCACGGACACGTGAATGAGGCACGAACCAGATCAGAGAGATATGACAGACGTCAAATGACACCAGCTGACCCGACGTAACCATCAACCACTATGACTATCCTGTTGCTTAGCTACGTAGCAAACATTTTTTCAAACGGGTATAGCACGGAAACGGTACGTTTCCGGACATGCGTTCTTATTCAAAATATTACGTACTTACTTCCCTCTAGAAGTACTAGAAATTTGTAAGGGAATTTCCTAACACTTTGTAAGTGGTACGTACCACAATCAAATACTAGGTTTTCTGATACGTTACTGCTCCTAAGTACGTATATGTTGTCAGTATTAGGTTAATATACAGTAAGAATGTATTTCTCCTAACAGAACTCCACGTCATTTAGATTCCATTTCTGATACCTCATTAAGTCGTTTTCCTCTGGCGCTGACAGCGTGACAATGACCTTGCTACATGATGTACTGTGTTAATCATACAATTGTTATATTTTACTGTCTCTTTTTTTTTAGTTTCGTTGACAAATAACTGCAACGTTTTAGTAAAGCAATCACAAGTTTGATAATTGTGCGTGCTGGTATATATCCCCGTTTTTACCAAAGTTTGCTGCACAACATATCGATCATTACGATTACTTTCTACATAATACAGCTTGACCGCACGTCTGCGTGTGTGATGCGTCCGTTTTTCACATTTCAACTTGAGATTTCTCCATGCGCGTTTCATAAAGTACATACTTCCTTTAATATAAGTCATCGAACTCTTTAACAATTTATCGAGTTGCGATATACAGCCTACGTCGTTTCTGAAGGAACAAAACCACTTGCAACTTTTAGGTACAACGTCAGTTTTAATGCTGTGCTTTCTGGTGTTCAGACGATATTCTGTACGATATTTCGACAACCGACATAGTCGCAGTCTTTAGGTGAAGCACCTATAGACGATGACTTGTTGGTCGTTGAAATTTCATGGCAGAAAAAAGGAATCAAGAACTGGTCCGAACACTCAAAAGGACATCATTAAATAAAGATGCCGAGAAAACCTGAGAGATCACATTGTTAGATTTCCTTGAATAAAATGATATGCATTACAGACTGAGTATTTGTATGTGGGAGCAAAACGTTATTTTGAACTATACACAAACCTTTGCTACAGGAACAAACGTATAAAATAGTTTGAGTAAGATCGTTTTTTTTGGCAGTTTGAAAGGGGGCTGTCCTATTTCCCACGACGATTTTCAGGAAGTTTTGGCCGTAAATGTGAATGAAGTTGTGAATTTGATAAGACTCAGTATGAAGCAGAGATGTTGCTCAGAACAAGTCGGAGAGTAGCAGTAGCAGCGTGTGTTGGACAGCCTAACAATGTACTTGTTTTGAGGGAAGATATTGAGTAAATGAGATTATATTAATGGAAGAATGATAAAAGCCAACTTTTAAGGTAATCCAGTCTTTTTATGTTTGTAACTGTGTAGCTTCTTACTGTCAGAAAATTGCGTATGGTTGAAGACTGGTGTAGAAATTTTGTAATGAAGTACATGGCTTTGCCTTACAGTTGAAATAAGTGTCAAGAAAGCCAGTTGTACACAGGAGAGTTAATAAGAAATATTTCCTTAACTTGTCTAGATGTGAGAACTTTATGAAAAGGTGTATTTTTGTCATGGCTTAGTGAAGCGTAGTTAAACTTGGAGTCTTTTTTTCTCATTTATCAGTCGATAAGATTACTTCCTCATTTTCATTTTTCCTTTCGTGACTCTGCTTGCACTCTCGCATTGCACTTCGTGAGTTGTGTACTTAGAAGCATTTTGTGAAAATTGGCAAGATACCGTGTTGCATTGCACATCGCAAGTACGGCAAATGAAATTTGATTTTTTAGTCACATTGTCATTCCTAAGATCAACGAGCTGCAAAACTGACGATCGTTCCGTGAGCACAGTTAGGCCAATACACTTAATTACCATCGAAGTTCATATCCACTGCAGGACACAGTGATTGTCAGAGTGTATTTGTGAAAATATACAAATCAGTTCAGAGGCTTAATACCAGTAGGAGATTTCAGTAAAGTGCTGTCTTGTGAATTTTTAAGCTGTTTTATCAGATTGTTAACAGTTCTCGTACAGTGATTGTTTGCAAGACTAGAGATAAAGATTAGCAATATTCAGAGCCACCATTTTAATCTGAGTCACATTGTTTTGCAGTCAAATGGCATATGTAAATTTCATTGAAAACGGCTTGCTTTCTCACAGACGATCTGCCTGATATGCCAGCGTGAGCGCTACTTATTCCCATACAAAATTAAATTTTCGCATAGTTCTATTGCCCTGCACCGAAATTTACATATTTCAATATCAAACTCAGTTTTTCACATTTCTAAGATAGCCTTAGTGTTCTATGTAAAGTAAAAAATAAATTTTCAAATCGGCTGCATCATTTTATGTTGTTGTTGTTGTTGTAGCTAGTATTGTTGTTATTTTATCAGTAGTCCGGCAACTGGCCACGTAGTCTATTGTGAGCAAAGCCTGTTCACCTCAGCGTAGCTATAGCGACGTACATCCACCTGAGCTACTTGCTGTATTCGAGCATTGTTGCTTCCTTGCAGTTTTCAACGTTCACACTTCCGCGCATTACCAAATTAATTATTCCCTGCTGCATTAGAGTGTGTCGCATCAACCAGTTCCTTCTTTTAGCCCACTTGTGTCATCAACCTCTTCTCTCTCTCTTTCGATTCGCTACCTCCTCTTACACTGCTCAACCTAGCCAGCTAATCTTCAGCATTCTTCTCTACTACCACACTACAAAAGCCTCTACCCTCTTCTTGTCCGTACAATTTACCGTCTGCATTTTGTTTCGATGCAAGTCTACAGTTGAGACAAATAAATTAAAAAGGCGACCCAACACTTAATTTTTTTTCCAGTTTCTGTCAAATTCGTATTCAAAAATTTTTATTTGTGCTGATTAGTTCCAGATTACATCACCCGTTCTCAAACCGTTGTCTTCGTCGTAAACATTTCCACAAGCGCACACGTATGCAATAGCCATAACTAGTATTTTTATAATGTATAAAATAGTAAAGCACGTACAAGTTCCAGTGACTTCATAAAGACAAGAAATGACAGCTAGCCCCAACCAACAAGTACGGTTGGAGCGAGCTGTCATTTCTTGTCTTTGTAAAGTCATTGGTTCTTCTATAAGCATGACTATTTTGTACATTACAAAAGTTGTTATGTCAAATGCGGTTGGGACGATCTGTCATTTCTTCTGTTTGTGAAGTTATTAAATCTTGTATAACCAGATACTAGCTTAGCGCCCATTGCTTGGCTCGCGTAGACTGCATGGCCTGCACAGACTTTTTTTCCTCAGAACCTTCTAAGATTTTCACGCCAACTAAGGTCATAGAAACAAGCTTTTTTCCGAATGTACTTCTGACAAGTAAGCGATTCTGGTAGCTGGAATACAAAGTTTTTGTTAATCATATCTTTTGCGTTCTTGTGTGGATATTTCCATAGAAACTTTCATACCATAACACATGTTTCTTTATATCTAACCCAGACGTGAGATACTAGTTTTCATAGATTACCCCTTAATAATATTTAACACAAAAAAATATTTTCTATGAAGTTTTCATCTCCTCAATCATCCCCTTAGTGGTTGAATTTCAAAAGCAGTGAAACACGAGTATTTTTTTAAATTTCTGACTGAGAAGCCAAACACAAATTTTCAAATATTTAAGGCTGAAAATGCTTTGACAATGAAATAATTTTATAAAAATTTTCAGCCCATAGTATACTCCCTTTAATCGGGCTGTGTTTCCAACAACAATGAAACACGTATTTTTTATTTCGGATAGAGAAATAAAATACCGATTTTCATAAATGAAGCTGATTTAGTAGTTGTTTAATAATGATTTATTGCCAAAAAAATCTTTCACCCACTGTTTGCACCCACATTGCTGAAACACGTTTCTTTTTTTTTTTTTTTTAATTTCTGACTGAGAAATCAAATATCGATTTTAGTAGTTCTAGCTTCAAAATTGCCTCAATATTGACACATTTTCAAGATGCCTTTCGTCCCCTATTTCACCCCATTAGGAGAGAAACTTCGAACAATCCCTTCTTAAACGACGCTTGCAGTATGCTTACACCATCTACAAATTTCAAGTTCTATCCTTAGCGGTTTGACCTGGGCGATGATGAATCGGTTTGGACTGTTTACCTGTCCAACCAGAACCGGTATTGGGAAATTCGTTTACGAAATCCGGTTTTGGGACACTTGTAAGCATAGTGTGTCCCACCCTCGTTATCGTAGACCAGTCAGTCTGTGATTGTATGTGTACATGCCAGTTACTTTATTTTTGTTGTTCTTAAATTGTAATACCAAGACACGACCAACACCATTTTAAAAGAGATCTACGGATGAATAAAACAACTATTACTGATGTCAAGTAATATTCCCGCTTGTGGACTGCTACGTATCACTAATGTTATTTCAGTTAAAATATTTGTGAGATAATATCAATTCCATTGAATGTAAAGTAACAACTATTTCTTTTCGTTGCATTTATGAAAACGCATAATCTTGCAAACCTCTGATGTTATACCAAACTTTGTTCTTCGATATTTGTAGTTGTTTTATCTGAGAAAGATGCGACATTAGAGTGCCTTCTTGTTCTTGTTCCAAGGGCGTACCCAGGATCTGAACTAGGGGGGGGGGGGGGGGGGAGGTCATACTAGTCTCAGGAAACAAGGACTCGAGATAACATACAGCACTTCTTACTAAATAAAACAGTAAACCAGTGAAAAACTGCTTTTAATAAACATTTTAAATACAAGAATGCACTTGTACAATCCGAGAAAACATGCAGCATTTCTTATTAAATAAAACAGTAAACTAGTAGAAAACTGCGAATATCTTCTGGAAAGGGGGGGGCGGGGGGCAGTTGGGTACGCCCATGTCTTGTTGTGGTATCGGATGTAAGTGTACTGGATGCATCATTTTGCCAATAATAACTGAGCCATTATATTTCAAACTTGTTTTCATTTTGTGAAACGACAAACCTCTGCTCTCCTATTTTAATTTAAATATGCAATTAATTCCTTGCTGTTTAAATTAAGCTGTAAGCGACTTGCTTGGTAACGTAACGATCGAGCGCCATTTGCTCTATCGTTAGTTATTTTATTATCATTCTTAAAAGGTCTAGTCTGCATCTTCATTCGAGGCCCGCTTAACTTTTTACAAAACGATTTCTTTTGTATGAACGTAAACCACGTACATTATCATTCGTCACCAAACGTACTGTTAACCAACTTTTGAGCTTGGAGATCAATTTATCCATTCCATTAAAGCCAATGAATACAGTTTCATTTAAAGTAAAAATAATCAGCATTTACAACAATTTCAGTTACAGTTAAGAATATTTGCACTTCCCCTTTTTTACCACCTTTGAAGTGGATCCTTATGTTTAAACTTTATGAGACTTATAATCTGGAAAATCGCTCAGTTTATACGAAAGGAACGACTTCAGTTTATTTCCAAGCTGTTATCCGCTGTAATGAGGACGTTGACGTATTAGCGAAGTAAGCTGTAGGAATTTTTCCTCGCTTTGAAATCGTCATATACAGACTACTTTGTGAGATTATGTTCAAAATGTTCAAATGTGTGTGAAATCGTATCGGACTTAGCTGTTAAGGTCATCAGTCCCTAAGCTTACACACTACTTAACGTAAATTATCCTAAGGACAAACACACACACCCATGCCCGAGGGAGGACTCGAACCTCCGCCGGGACCAGCCGCACAGCCCATGACTGCAGCGCCCAAGACCGCTCGGCTAATCCCGCGCGGCGTGAGATTATGAACTGCGGGAAACATCAATAGCAAGAGATGTGGAACGTGTCCCGACAAACGAAAGATGGATATTATACGACATTACGACCTCAAATTGCTACAAGGCAGTGGTTTACGAGAAGAAGTTTGGACCAATCAATGATTTTCAACGTCATTCTACTCCACTTTAACTACACCCGTTTTTCTGTACCTCTACTTAGAATCAACACCTACGGTTCTCCTGTTTGTGAGTGTGAGTGCGAGTAAGAAGCTGATGTAAACCATACCTCGTTTTCGTGCCCCAAATTTGACTGAAAGACACGAATTTTTGAAGACCATGATGGCTATGGGATACTACCTGATTCCATCGGTTTCTTCTATTTTGTTTACTTAAGACAATCGCCTTAAGAAAGTGATTGTAAATCGTCAAGATTACAGGGAAAAATCTATAAGTTTTAATAATATGCATATTCATTTTATGTATCGCTCATGATTAAATTTAAGAAATAGTGTGAGGAGATAGCACAGAAATGTCTAATTTACTTCTAATACCATTTTTTAAAAATTTACTGTGGAAAATATTGAGATAGCTAGAGCTCTGAAGTCTGTAAATATGCATTTATGTATTTTCTCCATATAATTAACTATATAACGTAAAGATATGTTTTAGATGGCTAAATTCTGGAGGCTAAATACAGAAATAAAAAGAGAATTCGGGTTATTGGTGGACGAAGAGACTACTCTGTTTCTCCCTTGCCATTGATAATGCACTAGGTAGTTGCTTGCAGCCATAGTTAAGTACGAGGCGCACAGAAAATTACTGCAGCTTTTTCATCCAGCGGGATTGAGAGTGAAATACAGATTTTATTACAGGATTAACCCTGACTCTGCAGACAAAATTACATTAGTTGTTCAGAGATATTTTCTGAATATTTTGGAGTAGGAGTTATGATGTCTCCAGTGTCTCCCTGCGGAATAATTGCATTACATTTGATTTCTTACCTCCACTTACGTTTGTGCCTGTACTACACTGATAAAATCTACACAGCAGCGCAGATGTCGACGGCATGCACTTTCTGTCTAGTTTGGCGACAAACATGTCCCGTTTAATTGCTGTTGACAACAGTGGTGACCAGTTTACTAGTGGTCCTCAAGCTTGGGTTCACTAGTGCCCGGTTCCGTCTCGTGTCAGTTTTTCCGGCAGTGTTAGCTGTACCTTACCAGTTACACACAGCAGTACGGAAAGATTTACTGGTTAAAGAATTGGCTGATATGTACGTCTTGTATGGGTTCACTGAATGCAGTGGGAGAACGCTATGCCGAGCTGTTCCTGCGGCGAAGGCAGCCACATAGCACTACTTTAGCGTCTGTACGTTTCTCTGATTTTAGTGTCGTACGTTTTCGGTGATTGCATATTACCGGCTCCTTCACGTTTGTGAGGTTATCGTCACACAAACAAAGGTACTTGCTGTAACAAAACCAATAAATCATAATGACATTATTACTGTGCAGCGAGCCACCGGACACCAAAGGTGCCTAATACCAAAATACTCAGAAAATATCCGTGAAACCCTCCGAAATTTTTTCAGTCCAGTTAGCGATCACTCTGTGACGGTAAAAATGGACCCACTATAGCATAACTTTTTGTCTGTCTGTCTGTCCGACTGCTAAGAGTCCTTTTGCTCAGAAACGGGTACACGTATCAAGTCAAGTACATCTACGGTGCTTTGGCGGAGTAAAAAAATTTCAGAAGTCAATGCAATCAAAAGATACGGTCATTTATGCCATATATTTTGCGTTCGCAGCCGATCGTTGTGACCGAGCGGTTCTAGGCGCTGCTGCTACGGTCGCAGGTTCGAATCCTACCTCGGGCATGGATGTGTGTGATGTCCTTAGGTTAATTAGGTTTAAGTAGTTCTAAATCTAGGGGACTGATGACCTCAGATGTTAAGTCTTATAGTGCTTAGAGCCATTTGAACCATTTTTTCCCCCTTGAGTTCGAAAACTCACTTATCAAAACCTCCCGTTGACCTAGAATCGTGTTTCACAGTACAATTAAAGGAAAAATGACACGAAATTCTAGGCGCTTCAGTCTGGAACCGCGCGACCGCTACGGTCGCAGGTTGGAATCCTGCCTCGGCCACGGATGTGTGTGATGTCCTTAGGTTAGTTAGGTTTAAGTAGTTCTAAGTTCTAGGGGACTGAAGACCTCAGATGTTAAGTCCCATAGTGCTCAGAGCCATTTGAGCCATTTTTTGTTGATGGAAAATAAAAAAAAAATACTGTATACTAGGTAACAAAGATTAAGCACAGTTTGTTTGTATCACAGTGGTGTTGCAGTTGCCGCAGAAACCATTTCATTCGCAGCGTATTACCTATTTGTCACAAGCTGTATCGTTTTCTTTAGCAAATTAAAATTTTTCCTAGTCTGAAAATAGTTTATAAGAATCGTAACTGGAGGTTAGGGAAATAAGAATCGTTCTCGTACTCCAGTTCTATAAACAAACTGATTAAAAATGTGTTCCGCGCCGGGATACGAACTTGGCATCTGCGCCTTTCGCGGGCAGGTGCCCGTCCAGGCGGTAAGCATCACATGGCGAGGAATGACTGATAGTCAGACACACGCACGGTGCATACAGCATCGGTGAGCGTGCTGTCCGTATGTAGAATCCGGAAGGCGCGCGATCTTTCAGAGTTTGACGGCGGTCAGATTCTGATGGCCAGGAGGCTCGGCACGAGCATTTCGGAAACTACGTGACCCGTCAGGTGTTCGAGGGGTGCTGTGGTGAGTGTCTTCAACAAGTGATGAAACCAAGGCGAAACCACGTCCAAGCGTCGTGGGGTTGGCCGACCACCCCCCATTACAGAATTCGGATGTAAACTGGGTAGACTGGTTAAACGGGACAGGCGGCGAACTGTGAATGAACTAACATCAGATTTTAATGCCGGACAGAGTACAAGTGTGTCCGAACACACTGTGAATCGATCATTTCTAACGATGGGCCTCCGCAGCCAACGACCCATGCACGTGCCAATGTTAACACCACGACATCAGCAACTACCATGGAAATGGGCACGTGACCATCGGCACAGGACATTGGCGTGGTGAGAGAGAGTTGCAAGGTCTGATTTGTTGTGGATTGGCAAGAGAGCCAACCCACTATGAGAGGAAGCCGAAAGGCACGCGTTTTAGCTCACGCAGGCTGGCGTGAGGTCTGGAACAGGACAAGGGAGTTAGACTTTAGCAAAGGACGTAGCTGTTGGAATACTTAACTTTAATCCGTAAACGGTGAACATCGCTCTTGACGGTACATGTTTTACAGCATCAATAGTAATTGGTAATGGCGCTTTGCTAGGTCGTAGCAAATGACGTAGCTGAAGGCTATGCTAACTATCGTCTCTGCAAATGAGAGCGTAATTTGTCAGTGAACCATCGCTAGCAAAGTCGGCTGTACAACTGGGGCGAGTGCTAGGAAGTCCCTCTAGACCTGCCGTGTGGCGGCGCTCGGTCTACAATCACTGATAGTGGCGACACGCGGGTCCGACGTATACTAACGGACCGCGGCCGATTTAAAGGCTACCACCTAACAAGTGTGGTGTCTGGCGGTGACACCACATGACTAGTCCCTGTTCCTTCTTCATCATGCCGATGGGAGAGCGCGAATGCTTCGTCTTCCAGTCCTTGACACCTATACTATTGGACGGAGACAAGTTAGCGGCGGCTCCATTATACTAAGGGAACATTCACATGATCATCCATGGGCCCAGTGGAGCTCATGTAAGGCACCATGACAGCCAATGAGTATCATATACTGGTTGCAGACCACATACATCTTTTCGTGGCGATCATATTTCTCGACGGCTGTGACATTTTCCACCAATATAATGCGCTACGTTGCAAGGCCAGGAGTGTGATGTAGTGGTTCGAGGAACAAAGAGGCGAGTTCCAACTGATATGCTGATCCCCCAACTCCCCAGATCTGCAACCGATCGAACATACCTGGGATACGATTGAACGTGTCGTCAGAGTGAAACATTACTGGACAGATCCACTTAATTTTTAGCAAATTTAACGTCGCTAAAACCACGGAAAGTAGAAAAATGTGCAGTTATCTATTCATTTCTGTAAATAACTTCCAGTCTAAATAACTTGCGTCAATTAATTTTGTGAAATGTGATTATTACTTCATAAATAATATTTCAAAGATATAGTGGCAATCAGCCTGTGGCTGATTGCGATCGATTGTAATACTTCTTTTTTGTTTTAGAATGTAAGGGAAGAACGTTCCTGCTCGGATTTCTCTATCTTGTCTGTTAGCCTTTGTACTGAGAGGACGCACTATAGCTATGCTCCTTCCGTATCAGTACTAATCTTTAATTTGTATGGACAAATTGAAGTCATTATTAGCTTTAGAACCATTGGTAATTAAATTAACGTAAATTAGTTAGGTCTCGTGAGTTCTCAATTTAGCAGTTCTCCTAATAGATATAAGATACATGAATTGTTTTATTATTAAAGCCAGCGACCAATTCGAGCTTAAATGATCGTGACCTAGAGACGCAATGGCTGAATACGATTAGTATTCTGCCTTTTATTCATTTGCATCTTACTACAGCGTCCCCGAAATTAACTGCCGATCATCACGAAGCGTTTTGCAAATTTGAGTTCAAGCACGGAACCGTAAGTGTGAACTGGCCACTTCTCCAAGCTATGATCCCATTTCGCCCGTAGATAACATATATCGGCCCCGTAAAATTGATGGTAGTATTAAAAGATGAAATCTTCTCTAAATTTTACAGCATTTTTCTAGAACTCAGTTCGACCGCTGACGAAAATGCATCCACCGTCGACAGTGACCGTCTGCTCCAAATGATTTTAACAGTTTTCTATGTTGTGATTAATTTCAATTTCCACTTAAAACTTTAGTAATTTTGCTTGAACAGACGCGTCAAGAGCTCATCTCTCCCCTCCCTGGAATTTGCGGGAATTAGACGGCTTGTGTGTGAAGTGGTGCCAACTCCCCCCAGCGACCTACCAATGCCTCACTGCCTCCATGCTATTACGCGTCACCGCCGTTATCCGTGCCAAATATGGACATCCCGGCTTTTCGGTAGATGGTCATAATGTTCTAGGTGACAATGTGTATCCATTCTTTCGGAGTGCTAGTCCCGCAAGGTGTGCAAGAGAACTGCCGTGAAGTTTGGAATGTCGTGGAGATGTACTGGCAGCAGTAGAGATGTGCGGGGAGACGAGCTTGGATAGCTGAGTCCGCGAGTCCTCTCCCGGCTTCCGTGGCGTGCTGTGGTGCGCAGCTGTTTACCTGACGGACCGACCCGTCGCTTCCTTAAGTGGTGTACCATTGTAATTCTATAAGTACAGCGAAAAGATCTTACTCATGGGAAACAACATTGAGGTTTAGCTTCGAGACGAATAGCGTACGTTGTGGCGTAACCGGTTTATAGTATTTCGTGACTTTAATTACTTATAAATGACATTTCAGGTAGATCAAAAAAATTATAAAACCAGTTACCTATTGTCAGCGCAACAATTTGTTTGATCTCAAAATATTAATTTGTCACTCCTGCCGCGCGGGATTAGCCGAGCGGTCTTGGGCGCTGCAGTCATGGACTGTGCGGCTGGTCCCGGAGAGAGGCCATGGATGTGTGTGTTTGTCCTTACGATAATTTAGGTTAAGTAGTGTGTAAGCTTAGGGACTGATGACCTTAGCAGTTAAGTCCCATAAGATTTCACACACATTTGAACATTTCATTTGTCACTCCGATAAAGAAATGTTGTGTAGAAATGTTGTCTGTAAAGTCATTTGAGTGGGACTAAAATGCGTATCATTTATCAGATATTACACAACTGTTACTTTAGATGAAAGCACCTTTCTCTAGCAAAAGGAACATTTAGTCACAAAATACTACCCGCGCACAACACTGACTTATGTCTCCTATTAAAATATTTCATGTAAACCGTCCGAAATAGTTAGGCCTCAGACATCAGCAAATAAGAAATTGATATTACGTAACGTGCTGTGAGCACTATTTTTAAAGATTCAATCTGAGTTGAATTCTGTCTTTTAAAGTAGATTCGGGACCACCGGTCCACATTTATTTCCATTCATCTATATCTAACAACATTTACGTTTGTTAAAATTCTCGATTCAAAATTGCCGCCGAGATACTTTTGCTAAGATGGCAGCAGACAGACGATAGTCAATTTGTCTATTGTTATTCTCGATTCCTTTTATATCAAGTTAATATATTTAGATAAAACTCTTTAAGCCTTTTATCTCTATTCTTTAGCATTTAAAATTATTTTCAATGAAAATTGCGTCATATTTTTTATACCAGCTTCTAGTAAACTCCGCTGTAAGTTATTAGCGCTCATGGCTGCGTTCCTAATTGCGGAGCTGAAAATTAACACTTAAAAACATTAATTAGATTGGATTACAATTGAAATAAATACAAATCCACGTCTCGACAATGGCGACTATATTTTTTTAAATGATAATTAACAATATAGTTACAGGTTTTCTCTTTACAGACGTCACACGTCTCACGTCCTAACAGTTCATCCGTTAGCACAGGAAGAACAACTGAACCACAATTATCACAGATAACCAAAAAAGATTCTAATTATCGTTGTCTATGAATGTAGTTCTCTGATAAGAGTTTTAATTCACACAGAAATTAAATTATTACAGAAATAATGAAATAATTATCGTCATTTTTACACGATACAGTCTTTTTTACACGTAATATCGATAATATTTTTTGAAGTTTGTACACTTGGTTCATTTTAACATCATGTGGCTAGAACATAGTGTCGTGGATATTACAAAGTCTATCTGCGTTATCCTTTTGAAACTGGCTGGTACACGAAGTAAAACGAAATGACGAGGAAATTTTCATTGTTCAAATGGACAAGATTAAGAAGCGTATTTGTCAAGTGTATCAGTGCTGAAGTTTGTGAAAGAATCTTTCAAAATACGAACGGTACCGGTAAATTTAACGATGATGGTTCAGTAAGCAGTTACAGTTACAAGGGTGTGCTGAAAAGTAATGCCTCCTACTTTTTTATGTGAAAACATTTTATAGAAACAAACATTGTTAACATCTACATCTTTATCCTCCATGTCTATGTATTTATTTCTCAACTTCGTCACTTTGCTGACTAACATATTTCTTCAAACAGAAGGCCAGTTTGTTGACACTGTCACAGTAGAATGCTTGACTTTGTTTTGATGGAGCCGCAACCTTATCTCTGGTTGTATCACTGTCACTATCAAAATATAGCCCTCAAAGGTGTCCTTTAAGCTTTGTAAACTGATGAAAATCTAACTGAGTTAATTTGAGGCTATATGGAAGATGGTCGACGACAGTGAACCCGAGGGGTCGGGTTGAAGCATATATCGTAACACTGAGTTCTGGCATTGTTGTGGTGAAGGACGAACTCCTCGACTTCGAAACTTAATTAAATTAATTCTTATGCACCGACATAGTTACGTTTCAAACCGCCACGTTAAACGCTACAATTCGTAGCCCTCTAGCGGCAGAGGACACCAAATATGTAGACATGAAGAATAAATACGTAGAAGATTTGCAACGTTCGTTTTATTTTAAAAAGTTTTAAGAGTTTTCGTGTTTAAAAATCCAGAGACATTGCTTTTCAGCATACCGTCGTGCTTATGCTAATTTAGATATATGATCTTTCAAAATTTAGAGCTCGCGCTTTGAAATTATATCTGATAAAATACGAAATACTTTCAAGATTTATGGCACTGACTTCGATATCAGTGAGGATACATGATCGTAGAAAAGTTTCTGTGGCAAACTAAATGGAATCAATGTAGCTAGATTGGTTTTGAAGAAGTATGTCCCTTCACATCTGGTTATCTGTGGCCACAGAGCACATGCATCATACGAAAATCAGCCCCATGCTTGTTGTCTCCAACTCAACGGAGCATTTGAGTATTACAGTGATCTAAGAAGGCCTTTGCATCTTCCATGTAACACGAGCTACAAACAGACAAATACCAAAGTACGTATGCAACCATTTTGTCCAGATGAAATGAAGTCTTTGTTTTGCAGTCCAGTGAAGAGAATCAAGTGGAGGGAGTAGAACTACACCACAAACTGCCGAAGTTAATTTGATTCAAAAGTGTCAAGAAAATTCGAATGAGCAGACGGTAACAAAATTGAAAGCGACTAGAATGGAACGAGCTGAAAATACTCACCAAGTAATCGATGAAGTCGACATGACAGGTACCTTTGATCAACAAATAAGTGAGTCGTCAGAACCCACGGAAAAGGGGGCATGAAATTATGGAAACTATAAGTGACAAAAAATAGTGAACAGGCGGAAACGTTACGAAGAAATTGGAGGAACGAAGAAATTGGAAGAAACGCATGTGCGACGTAAACTGTGAAATCAATGAGCTCCCCTTTTGCTAGTGACGCAGAGAACAACGGCGCGATAAAACCAAAAAGGTCAACGTCACCAGTCGCTATAAGGGAAGACCCAAAAGCAGACATCAAATAGAGTCATCACAAAAACAAGGAAAAACAATGGGAAAGGGTACTGACACTCCAGGGGCTGTCAAAAGGAAACAGTAAGTTGCAAAATAAGATCAAGTAGATGCATCAGTCAAAGTTGTGTATGCACCGGAGTATCAGTACGTAGGACAAATAAGTGGCATTCAGAAATACGGATCCTGGACAAATGAACCTCGGGCGTCACCGGAAGATTTTTAATTTCTCTTGTAAAATCTATCCCAAACACGTCACGATTTAATGTAATAGACCTATACCGTTGTCACAATAACTGTAAATAAAGTAATGAGCAAATTAAAAATATCATTACTTCCTGATTTTCTGTATTCCTCAGCTATGGACATAGTTCTCTTGCACGAAGTTTGTACAGAGCAAATCCAGGTGACAGGTTGCGAATCTCACTCGAATATGGCCCGGACTGGACGTAGCGGGACGGTTATAGTAGTGAGAGAAGGAATTCCATGCTTTGAAATAGAACAATTGGATTCAGATCGTGAAATATCTGTACTTCTTCTACAAAAGTACCGAATAATATGCCTCTTCCGTGTCAGGTAACAAAACAGAGGCAGCAAAAAATTTTAAGAAGGGAGTATTACACTTGTTGCGCAAAAGTTTGCGGAAAATCATCGTAGCCGGTGATTTCAACTGCATATTAAATGTTACTGATCAACACAGCCACGGATCTACCATATTTCCGAACCGGGGCAAAAAAAACTTACAGTGTGCCCGCCCCCCTCCCACTCTAGACTCTGAAATAGGACGTCAAAAATTTTTAAGAAATCGATTTTTCAAAAATATGCTCATCTTGTACCGCACATCTTTCTGAAGAGGTTGATCCATAAAAAAATATATGTTCGAGGAAATGTAAGACATGTTATTTGGTCTTAAGTGTAACAACGTACAGTGCCACGCTCCTGCACACAGCATTCTTCTATCACACGTCACTATTCGCTCCGTGGAATTCGAAAGTGTTAATTTTGTAATGGAAGCCATCAAACCTATATTCAGGACACTGGAAATTAAAATGTCCTGTGGTGCCTCTCCTGCCCCAGTCGGCCGGTTTGACATCCTACTCCCTCAAAAATAAACTTACAATTAATACTGGGCGGGATTATTTGTGACTGGGAGAGTAAGAACTCTTCCGAAAATTTTCACTCTTTATTGTCTATTAACTAACAACTTTCTCTTTTGCGTAACATAAAATTAAATATGGAAAGAAAACCAGTAAAGTCAAGACACAAACAAGGCAGTACACATTTCTTCAATCCTTAGGTCCTAGCACTTTCTTTCTTTCTAATCTTAACACCCTCTTGCTGTCCTTTCTGCGAAAAAATCAGTTATCTCAAAAGTTTTGCTACATGAAAAATCAAAATGTCGTTGTCTAATACTGAAAAAGCTGTTGATACGGATAGTACTCAAGACTGGTGTGGTTTCTCGGTTTGATTACATCTATTTTGTTACTGTCTGCTAGATAAAACGAAGTAAGCCTCTCTAATATTGCAGCAATTGTAGTACACGCCAAATAAACGAGATTGTTTCGGCTCAAATGGTCATTTTTATCTACATCATTTACATAAATAACACGGCAGAATATAATTGACGAAGCACCAATATCCAATGCCTATTACACCTACTACAAGCATAAATTTTTATGCTAGGAAATAGTTTCACATTTCGTTCATATGCTTCAGTTTCTCAAGCATGAGATCGAAAAGTAGTAGTAGTACGAAATTTTTATATGAATTTGGAATCGTCATATTCTTCTATACAAATTCCTGCCACTGTCAAAACTTTTTCCCTGGTCAACTTCACTAACCCTGCCAGGATCACCGGTTCAATTATCGCGCGTTTATTCTCCGGTTAGGCATTTTTACGTCTTCGTACAACGCGTTTTCCGTGCTATTCCGAGAACAGAACTTAAGCGGTTGCAAACCGGAGGGGCTTTACAACTGGCCCTTA
The DNA here is from genome assembly GCF_021461395.2 of Schistocerca americana. Taxonomy (NCBI): domain Eukaryota; kingdom Metazoa; phylum Arthropoda; class Insecta; order Orthoptera; family Acrididae; genus Schistocerca; species Schistocerca americana. The sequence goes on along the minus strand of NC_060126.1, from coordinate 197,511,049 downwards.
GTAGCGTAGCGATCTGGAAAAAATTTTCTGTCACAGTCTCATTTTCTTGGATACACCGAGTAGATTATATGTAACCTTTCTTACCTTTATTCCTATTAGTCGTTTATTTCCTCACTGGAAGTCTGACTCTATGGATTTTGCTAATAATTATAACCAAGCTGATTACTCGCACACCCAATCAACCACATAACAAGCAGCGATTGGCATTCACCCATTCGGGTTTATTGGGCTCAGCTCGTACAGCCCCGTCTCCTTTTGTGTGCAGGAAAATTTTTTTATTTCTTGAGGCGATGGTGATTCCACTGGCAAAGACACCACGCACACTGTGTATGTATTCAAAAATCAACTTGTGATTCGTTCAGAAATCAACTTGGAATGTGTTATAATGTTGAAAGGCCAACAGGGATGCGTTTCAAAATCATATGAATAATCGATAGACGTTTCATGAAACAAGTATTTTTTCCTTCAAGAATATGAATTTGGCGCCCTCTGAAATTGCCACCTGGGGCAGACAGCCCGGTTTGCCGCCCCCGCCCCCCCCCCCCCCCCCCCTATACATCCTTACCTAGATCAACATCCAATCTTCAACACTTCTGCAGAACTAAAGACTCTCATTGAAAACCTTCGCTGCCATAACACATGGAAACCAACATATAAATCAGGACCGATATACACCCACGTAACAAATACATCTGTGAAGAGGCTGGGTGTAATATATGTAACAGGGCCATTACAAACAAATGTAGTTATTAAACTTCCTGGCAGATTAAAACTGTGTGCCCGACCGAGACTCGAACTCGGGACCTTTGCCTTTCGCGGGCAAGTGCTCTTCCAGCTGAGCTACCGAAGCACGACTCACGCCCGCTCTCACGGCTCTACTTCTGCCAGTATCTCGTCTCCTACCTTCCAAACTTTACAGAAGCTCTCCTGCGAACTTTGCAGAACTAGCACTCCTGAAAGAAAGGATACTGCGGAGACATGGCTTAGCCACAGCCTGGGGGCTGTTTCCAGAACGAGATTTTCACTCTGCAGCGGAGTGTGCGCTGATATGAAACTTCCTGGCAGATTAAAACTGTGTGCCCGACCGAGACTCGAACTCGGGACCTTTGCCTTTCGCGGGCAAGTGCTCTACCACCTGAGCTACCGAAGCACGACTCACGCCCGGTCTCACAGCTCTACTTCTGCCAGTGTCTCCTACCTTCCAAACTTCGCAGGAGAGCTTCTGTAAAGTTTGGAAGGTAGGAGACGAGATACTGGCAGAAGTAAAGCTGTGAGACCGGGCGTGAGTTGTGCTTCGGTAGGTCAGGTGGTAGAGCACTTGCCCGCGAAAGGCAAAGGTCCCGAGTTCGAGTCTCGGTCGGGCACACAGTTTTAATCTGCCAGGAAGTTTTATATCAGCGCACACTCCGCTGCAGAGTGAAAATCTCATTCTGGAAATGTAGTTATTTCTGGAATACTATCTCTCGTCTTTTGTGACCACTGCTGTAACATGGCATGTGTCAAGATGCAACCACAACAAATCAAATGTGCGAAAGGGATATCGAAGCTGAATGTCTTGGACAAAGAATTAAAACACGAATTTTATGGTGTATGGCGGACTTGTACAAAGCAAATGCAGAATTATCGCAATACACTGGACTTGTGGGTTAAACTGGCAAGGCAAGATTAGGAAGTTTTTAATACGATTTCCAACCTGCAAAAGGAGAGAACGAGAAGGCACCTTGAACTTCTTCTATTCATGTCTTCGCGACTTAACACGGCAGATGTACACGTGTAGTGTGTGATAGAAAAAATATCAATAAATTAAAGGCTAAAATTGAGTGCATCAGATCTCAACATCTGGATGGTTTGAATGTAAGAGCCAAAGTAAACAACGAGGTCGATAAAGAAAAACAGCCTTTTACCATCTTCTAAGATACAACAAAAGGAGAGATCACCAGATAGTAAAATATGAACAAACGAAGGAAGGCAGTGTGGTAAGAGATCAGAAAGGCATTCTACAAGGAAGTCATAAATATTTTCACCATCTCTATGGAGAGAATGTTACCCATTCCTCATGTAACAGACAAGCTCAACGCGAGGAAATTGTTGAATCAATAAGGCAAGCAGTAAAAGGGAAGTCACCAGGCTCTGATGGAAAACCCACCGACTTTTATGTGCTGTTTTAGGAGACGTAAAACAGTGTGTCACTGATGCCGTGATTTGTATTTTGTCACATGAAGATATGCCTCGAGATTTTAAAGGAGGACTAGTCATGCTCATTCCAAGAGAGATGAAGGCGAAAAATTTGTCTAATAAGGGGAAGTGACGCCGGATTTACTTCAAACTTCGTACACTTTTGGTAGCGCAATAGGATAAAATAAAAAGCAAATAGTATGACCGTACTACTTAGGCGATTCGCAATGGAAGTTTCACGCGTCAGCGATATAATGGTGCTTTGTGACTCTGACCACGTCGGTCATGTGGTTATCGCTCAAGCTCCGTTATCGCTGAGTTGAGTCTCGCATGTTTTTTTTCAGTTTATATTTATTCAACACTAGTCACATTATTTCATACATATCACATTTTAAACGTAATATTATGAAAAGACACATGTACCTACAAGAACTTTTATTTAATCTTCAATGTTATTTGACAGTTTGCTAAATTTTATTATCACACGAAATGTTATAACTATCGACAAGTAAACGAATAAGCCCATTAAGTTTCCTGAAAATGTCGCGATTACCGAAATTCCTTATACCTTCGTCTGGACGCTTCGATCTGCAGAGACAGGAGGAATGAAGGACAGGCTTGGGAAGCCCAAGGCAAATATCGGTAAATAAAGGTGGAAGTAACTTTATTCAATAATACAACGAGTTACAATATGCCAGAACATGTGGGAAATGTACGATTAATCGCCAGGAAGTTTCATATCAGCGCACACTCCGCTGCAGAGTGAAAATCTCATTCTGGAAATGTAGTTATTTCTGGAATACTATCTCTCGTCTTTTGTGACCACTGCTGTAACATGGCATGTGTCAAGATGCAACCACAACAAATCAAATGTGCGAAAGGGATATCGAAGCTGAATGTCTTGGACAAAGAATTAAAACACGAATTTTATGGTGTATGGCGGACTTGTACAAAGCAAATGCAGAATTATCGCAATACACTGGACTTGTGGGTTAAACTGGCAAGGCAAGATTAGGAAGTTTTTAATACGATTTCCAACCTGCAAAAGGAGAGAACGAGAAGGCACCTTGAACTTCTTCTATTCATGTCTTCGCGACTTAACACGGCAGATGTACACGTGTAGTGTGTGATAGAAAAAATATCAATAAATTAAAGGCTAAAATTGAGTGCATCAGATCTCAACATCTGGATGGTTTGAATGTAAGAGCCAAAGTAAACAACGAGGTCGATAAAGAAAAACAGCCTTTTACCATCTTCTAAGATACAACAAAAGGAGAGATCACCAGATAGTAAAATATGAACAAACGAAGGAAGGCAGTGTGGTAAGAGATCAGAAAGGCATTCTACAAGGAAGTCATAAATATTTTCACCATCTCTATGGAGAGAATGTTACCCATTCCTCATGTAACAGACAAGCTCAACGCGAGGAAATTGTTGAATCAATAAGGCAAGCAGTAAAAGGGAAGTCACCAGGCTCTGATGGAAAACCCACCGACTTTTATGTGCTGTTTTAGGAGACGTAAAACAGTGTGTCACTGATGCCGTGATTTGTATTTTGTCACATGAAGATATGCCTCGAGATTTTAAAGGAGGACTAGTCATGCTCATTCCAAGAGAGATGAAGGCGAAAAATTTGTCTAATAAGGGGAAGTGACGCCGGATTTACTTCAAACTTCGTACACTTTTGGTAGCGCAATAGGATAAAATAAAAAGCAAATAGTATGACCGTACTACTTAGGCGATTCGCAATGGAAGTTTCACGCGTCAGCGATATAATGGTGCTTTGTGACTCTGACCACGTCGGTCATGTGGTTATCGCTCAAGCTCCGTTATCGCTGAGTTGAGTCTCGCATGTTTTTTTTCAGTTTATATTTATTCAACACTAGTCACATTATTTCATACATATCACATTTTAAACGTAATATTATGAAAAGACACATGTACCTACAAGAACTTTTATTTAATCTTCAATGTTATTTGACAGTTTGCTAAATTTTATTATCACACGAAATGTTATAACTATCGACAAGTAAACGAATAAGCCCATTAAGTTTCCTGAAAATGTCGCGATTACCGAAATTCCTTATACCTTCGTCTGGACGCTTCGATCTGCAGAGACAGGAGGATTGAAGGACAGGCTTGGGAAGCCCAAGGCAAATATCGGTAAATAAAGGTGGAAGTAACTTTATTCAATAATACAACGAGTTACAATATGCCAGAACATGTGGGAAATGTACGATTAATCGCCAGGAAGTTTCATATCAGCGCACACTCCGCTGCAGAGTGAAAATCTCATTCTGGAAATGTAGTTATTTCTGGAATACTATCTCTCGTCTTTTGTGACCACTGCTGTAACATGGCATGTGTCAAGATGCAACCACAACAAATCAAATGTGCGAAAGGGATATCGAAGCTGAATGTCTTGGACAAAGAATTAAAACACGAATTTTATGGTGTATGGCGGACTTGTACAAAGCAAATGCAGAATTATCGCAATACACTGGACTTGTGGGTTAAACTGGCAAGGCAAGATTAGGAAGTTTTTAATACGATTTCCAACCTGCAAAAGGAGAGAACGAGAAGGCACCTTGAACTTCTTCTATTCATGTCTTCGCGACTTAACACGGCAGATGTACACGTGTAGTGTGTGATAGAAAAAATATCAATAAATTAAAGGCTAAAATTGAGTGCATCAGATCTCAACATCTGGATGGTTTGAATGTAAGAGCCAAAGTAAACAACGAGGTCGATAAAGAAAAACAGCCTTTTACCATCTTCTAAGATACAACAAAAGGAGAGATCACCAGATAGTAAAATATGAACAAACGAAGGAAGGCAGTGTGGTAAGAGATCAGAAAGGCATTCTACAAGGAAGTCATAAATATTTTCACCATCTCTATGGAGAGAATGTTACCCATTCCTCATGTAACAGACAAGCTCAACGCGAGGAAATTGTTGAATCAATAAGGCAAGCAGTAAAAGGGAAGTCACCAGGCTCTGATGGAAAACCCACCGACTTTTATGTGCTGTTTTAGGAGACGTAAAACAGTGTGTCACTGATGCCGTGATTTGTATTTTGTCACATGAAGATATGCCTCGAGATTTTAAAGGAGGACTAGTCATGCTCATTCCAAGAGAGATGAAGGCGAAAAATTTGTCTAATAAGGGGAAGTGACGCCGGATTTACTTCAAACTTCGTACACTTTTGGTAGCGCAATAGGATAAAATAAAAAGCAAATAGTATGACCGTACTACTTAGGCGATTCGCAATGGAAGTTTCACGCGTCAGCGATATAATGGTGCTTTGTGACTCTGACCACGTCGGTCATGTGGTTATCGCTCAAGCTCCGTTATCGCTGAGTTGAGTCTCGCATGTTTTTTTTCAGTTTATATTTATTCAACACTAGTCACATTATTTCATACATATCACATTTTAAACGTAATATTATGAAAAGACACATGTACCTACAAGAACTTTTATTTAATCTTCAATGTTATTTGACAGTTTGCTAAATTTTATTATCACACGAAATGTTATAACTATCGACAAGTAAACGAATAAGCCCATTAAGTTTCCTGAAAATGTCGCGATTACCGAAATTCCTTATACCTTCGTCTGGACGCTTCGATCTGCAGAGACAGGAGGATTGAAGGACAGGCTTGGGAAGCCCAAGGCAAATATCGGTAAATAAAGGTGGAAGTAACTTTATTCAATAATACAACGAGTTACAATATGCCAGAACATGTGGGAAATGTACGATTAATCGCCAGGAAGTTTCATATCAGCGCACACTCCGCTGCAGAGTGAAAATCTCATTCTGGAAATGTAGTTATTTCTGGAATACTATCTCTCGTCTTTTGTGACCACTGCTGTAACATGGCATGTGTCAAGATGCAACCACAACAAATCAAATGTGCGAAAGGGATATCGAAGCTGAATGTCTTGGACAAAGAATTAAAACACGAATTTTATGGTGTATGGCGGACTTGTACAAAGCAAATGCAGAATTATCGCAATACACTGGACTTATGGGTTAAACTGGCAAGGCAAGATTAGGAAGTTTTTAATACGATTTCCAACCTGCAAAAGGAGAGAACGAGAAGGCACCTTGAACTTCTGCTATTCATGTCTTCGCGACTTAACACGGCAGATGTACACGTGTAGTGTGTGATAGAAAAAATATCAATAAATTAAAGGCTAAAATTGAGTGCATCAGATCTCAACATCTGGATGGTTTGAATGTAAGAGCCAAAGTAAACAACGAGGTCGATAAAGAAAAACAGCCTTTTACCATCTTCTAAGATACAACAAAAGGAGAGATCACCAGATAGTAAAATATGAACAAACGAAGGAAGGCAGTGTGGTAAGAGATCAGAAAGGCATTCTACAAGGAAGTCATAAATATTTTCACCATCTCTATGGAGAGAATGTTACCCATTCCTCATGTAACAGACAAGCTCAACGCGAGGAAATTGTTGAATCAATAAGGCAAGCAGTAAAAGGGAAGTCACCAGGCTCTGATGGAAAACCCACCGACTTTTATGTGCTGTTTTAGGAGACGTAAAACAGTGTGTCACTGATGCCGTGATTTGTATTTTGTCACATGAAGATATGCCTCGAGATTTTAAAGGAGGACTAGTCATGCTCATTCCAAGAGAGATGAAGGCGAAAAATTTGTCTAATAAGGGGAAGTGACGCCGGATTTACTTCAAACTTCGTACACTTTTGGTAGCGCAATAGGATAAAATAAAAAGCAAATAGTATGACCGTACTACTTAGGCGATTCGCAATGGAAGTTTCACGCGTCAGCGATATAATGGTGCTTTGTGACTCTGACCACGTCGGTCATGTGGTTATCGCTCAAGCTCCGTTATCGCTGAGTTGAGTCTCGCATGTTTTTTTTCAGTTTATATTTATTCAACACTAGTCACATTATTTCATACATATCACATTTTAAACGTAATATTATGAAAAGACACATGTACCTACAAGAACTTTTATTTAATCTTCAATGTTATTTGACAGTTTGCTAAATTTTATTATCACACGAAATGTTATAACTATCGACAAGTAAACGAATAAGCCCATTAAGTTTCCTGAAAATGTCGCGATTACCGAAATTCCTTATACCTTCGTCTGGACGCTTCGATCTGCAGAGACAGGAGGATTGAAGGACAGGCTTGGGAAGCCCAAGGCAAATATCGGTAAATAAAGGTGGAAGTAACTTTATTCAATAATACAACGAGTTACAATATGCCAGAACATGTGGGAAATGTACGATTAATCGTCGGATGTGCTTTCGATGTTGCTGGATGATATTTTTCATGTAGACACGGAAAACATAAATTAATATGGCATCTACTACATAGAATGAATGACTCTTCAAAGTTTCCAAGGAAAAACCAAGCTTGTTGACATCTTGAAAAAATTTCTTTCTACTGTCAATGTGGATGCAAACCATGCCTAACGCAACATTTTCACATATTTTCATGCCGAAAATTGGACTATTAACAGTGTACAAAATTTGGAGTAAATACGTGATCCTTGTACTTTCAGGCCGATTTCCCTTCTGAACTCTGATCGTAAGATATTCAACAGAGCATTGAATATTAGATTGCAACAGAAGATGAAAAGAATCGTATCAGACAAGTGCTGTACATGGCAAACCTATATTAAAGGGTTTGATTGACTACAAAATTTGACAGGGGAAACGTCAGTAACAAAAGCAAGTGCGGCTATTTTACGAGTCGAATTCTTGAAGCGAGCGAGGTGGTGCAGTGGTTAGCACACTGGACTCGCATTGGGGAGGACGACGGTTCAATCCCGTCTCCGGCCATCCTGATTTAGGTTTTCCGTGATTTCCCTAAATCGTTTCAGGCAAATGCCGGGATGGTTCCTTTGAAAGGGCACGACCGATTTCCTTCCCAATCCTTCCCTAACCCGAGCTTGCGCTCCGTCTCTAATGACCTCGTTGTCGACGGGACGTTAAACACTAACCACCACCCACCACCACCACCACCTAAATGGTTGGATGTTCACGACTCTTCACAGAACGTGGGGTTCCGAGGCTTGTCTGCTGTGTAAAGTAGGATAGATGGCATCACTGCCGAAAGAGCGTGATGCTGGTGCACGCACAAGTGCTTAGCAGCGCACCGTTCATCGTACATTGTTGAACATGGAGTTCCGCGGCAGACCACGCCAAGGGGTTCACATGTTGCACAACGACATCTTCAGTTACGATTGTAGGGAGCACGAGACCATCGGAATTCGACAGTCGATCAATGGAAACGTGTGAGCTCTTCGGGTGAATGACTTTTTTTTCTACACTAGGTAGCCGGCCGAAGTGGCCGTGCGGTTAAAGGCGCTGCAGTCTGGAACCGCAAGACCGCTACGGTCGCAGGTTCGAATCCTGCCTCGGGCATGGATGTTTGTGATGTCCTTAGGTTAGTTAGGTTTAACTATTTCTAAGTTCTAGGGGATTAATGACCTCAGCAGTTGAGTCCCTTAGTGCTCAGAGCCATTTCTACACTAGGTGGATGGTTGTCTCCACAAACGTCGTCATCGAGGTGAACGACGGCTTGAAACGTGCAGCGCGCGATCGGATGCAGGCTGGTGGGAGCCGTGTTATGCTATGGGAGACTTTGTCCTGTCCTTGCATGGGACCTGTGATGGTAATGGAAGACACGCTCACAGCTCCGAAATAGTTGCATCCATTTATACCTGGTATCTTCCCCGACGGCGATGTCATCTTTCAGCAGTATAATTGCCCATGTCTCGGAGCCAGAACCGTGCTATAGTAGATTGAGGAGCGTTATAGTGAACTCTCGCTGATGCCTCGGCGATCAAATTCGGCTGATGTAAATCATATGGACCCCATACGGGTCGCTATCGGGCACCATCACTGCGTTTGCAAATCAGCGGCCCGTTATTTACGCGAATTACGTGACCTGTGCGTAGACATCTAATACCATAGACCTCCACACAAAGCTACCAACAAACTGTCGGATCCATGATACGCAGAATCAGTGATGTATTTCGTTTCAAAGACGGACAAACACGCTATTAAGCATGTGGTCATATTGTTTTGGCAGTTTTGACAGTTGTGTAGTTGCAAACCAGCATCTCAGAGTCGTCGTTGTAGTCGGTATGAAATGGTACGTGATGCCGTAATTACAACAGACATTGACGATGACGCCCTCTTCTCAGTTTGTATCCATATCGTGCAGTGGTAGATTTGACGCAAACTTATTCTATATCCAAGCGGTACGTTTCCAGACACGGGTTCCATATCAAACATTTCTCTGCTACATCCCATTTACAACTGCTAAAAGCATGTAATAGTAATCGTGAAACACGCTGTATAAGAGAGGATAGGGTAAATATTCAAAAATGGGGAGATGCACTGACATAACCCACATTGACCAAGGGGAGATGGTAACGGCTCGACGCCTGGGAACGAGCATCTGTGTAATGACGAACGTTGTTCGCCACTGGCGTGCTACTGCCGCCAGCATCTGTGGAAAATGGTAAAAGTTCGGTGAACGACCAGGTCTCACCACAGAACGTGGAGGTTGGCGGCTTGCCCCTCTCCAAAACAGTATAAGCGGCGATTGGCGTCTGATTTAACGACAGAGTACAATGCTAATGCTTTGCGGTGTTACAGTCCCTGGTTCCGCTGTAGCAAAATTCAGTTTTCAGTTAAGCGGCCTTACACTCAACTAAATATTGGAGTTAATCCTCCTTGACCGTTTTCGAATTTCTGTCATCCAGTGCGTAGGCGACAAGTAAATTTTGGAAGTTTTGTGATAAGCAGTTAGCAGATTCGAACGTCGAAGACCAATTTGCTTGTCGACATTTTAACTGAAGATTGAAATACGCGTTACGCTAATTGAAGATGGGTGAAAGGCCGAAACGCGTATTAGTTTAAACAAAAATACATGAAAGATGGCTGGTTGCTGTATTTTTTTTAAAATAAAATGTATGATAAAACCTATATCTGGAATAGGCTGTGCCGTAAAAAATCTCTGGCGCAACTGTCGGAGTTTGTAAATCTTAAACTAATTTCAAATATCCGCAGTAATTATCATTTAACATAGATAAAATTACTGTCTTAAGCCCTTGCAAAATAAATAGTCACTACATGTACCTTGACTGAGAATTAAGATAAATACTAGGTGGTTATAATTAAATTTTCGCTATTTACAGAAACGCATTTTAATTTGACATGAGAGGGTAATATTTGTTAATTGCGTACCATGTTTCCTTTCCAGGCTACAAACGTTGCTCAGTGTGACGAAAATTCTGCATCCATGACAGCCTGGAGCCATTCCTAAGGTGGCACGTCGGCTACCTTCCTCGCTATGCTCGTCTTCGACCTCTAACGTGTATTAGTGTACTATTAATAAACCCCACAGCCAGTAATGACACGGATTAAAATCTAGTGATACTGGTCGCCACCCAGTTTCCAAATCGCTAGTTAATTCGAAATTCCGAACCATGTTCTTCAAGGCTGCTGCGGAAAGAGGACTTCTCCATAGACCTTTAATGCTTCGACACTCGCAAAGAGTAGCAGCACTATTGCTGTTATTTTGATAAAACGGAGCCATGTTGTGTGTCTGCAACTGTAACGCACACTGATGCTTATGTTTCAGTCCTACTCCGCCAAATGGCAAGCCATGACAGACCTCTCGATTATGACCCATAAATGTTCGATGGTATTCACGCCGGGCGATCTAGGTGGTCAAATCATTCACTCGAATTGTACAGTGAACATTGTGGCTCGGTGAATGACACATTGTCATCATAAGAATTCCTTTGTTGAATGGCTGCAAATGGTCTCCAAGAAGCCGAACGTAACCGTTTTCAGTCAATGATCGGTTCAGTGGGACTAGAGAACCTACTCCATTCCATGTAAACACAGCCCACACCGTTATGGAGCCACCACTAGCTTGCACAGTGCGTCGTTGACGACGTGGGTCCATGGCTTCGCCACATCGAGCCCTATCATCAGCTCTTATCAACTGGAATCTGGACTCATCTGACTAGGCCACGATTTACCAGAAGTCTAGGGTCCAACCAGATGGTCACGAACCCAGAAGAGGCGCTGCAAGCTATGTCGTGCTATTAACAAAGGCAGTCGTTTCAGACGTCTGCTGTCGTAGCTCATTAACGCCAAATTTCGCGGCGCTGTCCTAACAGATATGTTCCTCATAAGTTCCACATTGATTTCTGCGTTTAGTTCATGCAGTGTTGTTTCTCTGTTAGCACTGATAACCCAACGCAAATGCAGCTGCTCTCAGTCGTTAAGTGAAGGCCATCAGCCATTGAGTTGTCGGTGGTGAGAGGTAATGCCTGAAATGTGATATTCTTGACATATTCTTGACACTGGGAATCCCTAATTACTGCATTCCCTAACGATTTCCGAAATGGAATGTCCCATGCATCTAGCTCCAACTACCACGCCGCGTTCAAAGTCTGCAAATTCCCGTCTTGCGGCCATAATCACGTCGGAAACCTTTTCGCATGAATCACCTGAGTACAATAATGACAGCTCCGCCAATGCACTGACCGCTTATACCTTATGCACGCGATACTACCACGATCTATGTATGTGCATACCGCTGTCCCATGAGGTTTGTTATCTCAGTGCAGTATGTCATTTTGTTTTGTTGGCGGATAGCGCCTCTTCTCTGGTTGTAAAACTTGCGTTATTTGTATATGCGTTTGATCTGTTCTGATTATTAAAGTAAATTTAATTTTGTCCACTGACGTACCTGCTCGTATTTGTTGCAGAGAAACCTTTGCTCCATATTGTCTTTTCCTTCATAGTGATGGAACTTAACAGTCTGAATTACTTTAATTGAGTTAAGTTTTTCATTTGTTGCTATTTTTTTCATTTACTTCTCGGTGCATTGTTGATTGCAGCTGACGAGTTAACAATTTGTTGGATTTGTAAAATTTGAAATTTTCCGGCGAATCAACTGTTCAAAAAGATTTCGGGCTTGCAGCCGGTGGTCGTAAAATAAGTTCCTGTTTAACCAGGAATATTTTGAACAGTCTGACGGTGTTGCCATGGACAGCCCTCTGTCTCCTCTGGTGGCTAACCTCTTTATGGAGGATTTTGAGGAGAGAGCAATTGAATCAGAGGTCTGTAAACCAACTAATTTTTGGAGATACGTCGATGACACTTTCATAGTGTGGCCCCACGGAGAAGAAAAGTGAATGGAGTTTTTTCATCATCTTAACTCCATCCATGAGAATATTCGACTTACTATGGAACTAAAGAAAGATGGCTGCCTTCCATTCCTGGATGTTTTGGTCAAACGGAAGAGTGGCGGCACTGTGGGACATTGTGTCTATCGCAAGCCCACTAACACTGATTTGTATCTGCATTCTTCAAGTTGCCATCACCCATCCCATACCATGAGTGTACTTAAAACACTTGTACACAGGGCACACACAGTGTCGGATGCAGATAATTTGCCTAAGGAACTGGCACATATGAGGACGGTGTTCAGAGACAATGGGTACTCGACCCGGCAAATTAACAGGGCCTTCTCAACTAGAACCAGGAGCCGGGAAGTGGATAAAGAGGAGGACGCGCCAGCCAATTCCCTAGCGTTTCTTCCCTTTGTCGGAAATATCTCCTTCAAGATAGCAAGGATTCTTAGTCATTTTAATATGAAAGTGGTTTTTCGTCCGCCTTCTAAGATTTCGGATTTGCTGGGATCGGTGAAGGCTGACTTGTTACTGCGGAAGGCGGGAATTTACAAAATACCGTGTCGATGTGGTATGGCCCATATAGGACAGACAACACGTACAATGGAAGAGCGTTGTACAGAACATCAGCGTTGCACTCGCCTACTACAACCCAGTAAGTCTGCAGTTGCGGAACATTGTATTTCTAACGGACAAAGCTTCGATTTTAGCCACTGCAACAACTTTTTGGGACTCCATCATCAAAGAATCAGTTGAAATACGCATTGCAGGAAATCTAATGAACCGTGACAGTGGTTACCAATTGAATAACGCACGGAATCCTGTCATCTCCGAAACTTGCTCGAGACGAAGACGCCAGAAGACTTCGATAGCTGCGGCCAGCGTCAATACAGACGGCAGCTGAGTACTGCCGTTCCACCAGCGAGGGCGGTGTGGCCCTTCTGTCTCCGCAATTGCAACGCATGCGCGGCAGTACTATCAGCGCACTATACAGGGTGTTACAAAAAGGTACGGCCAAACTTTCAGGAAACATTCCTCACGCACAAAGAAAGAAAATATGTTATGTGGACATGTGTCCGGAAATGCTTACTTTCCATGTTAGAGCTCATTTTATTACTTCTCTTCAAATCACATTAATCATGGAATGGAAACACACAGCAACAGAACGTACCAGCGTGACTGCAAACACTTTGTTACAGGAAATGTTCAAAATGTCCTCCGTTAGCGAGGATACATGCATCCACCCTCCGTCGCATGGAATCCCTGATGCGCTGATGCAGCCCTGGAGAATGGCGTATTGTATCACAGACGTCCACAATACGAGCACGAAGAGTCTCTACATTTGGTACCGGGGTTGCGTAGACAAGAGCTTTCAAATGCCCCCATAAATGAAAGTGAAGAGGGTTGAGGTCAGGAGAGCGTGGAGGCCATGGAATTGGTCCGCCTCTACCAATCCATTAGTCACCGAATCTGTTGTTGAGAAGCGTACGAACACTTCGACTGAAATGTGCAGGAGCTCCATCGTGCATGAACCACATGTTGTGTCGTACTTGTAAAGGCAAATGTTCTAGCAGCACAGGTAGAGTATCCCGTATGAAATCATGATAACGTGCTCCATTGAGCGTAGGTGGAAGAACATGGGGCCCAATCAAGACATCACCAACAATGCCTGCCCAAACGATCGCAGAAAATCTGTGTTGATGACGTGATTGCACAATTGCGTGCGGATTCTCGTCAGCCCACACATGTTGACTGTGAAAATTTACAATTTGATCACGTTGTACAGTACATACTGACGAAACTAAAATGGGTTCTAACATGGAAATTAAGCGTTTCCGGACACATGTCCACATAACATCTTTTCTTTATTTGTGTGTGAGGAATGTTTCCTGAAAGTTTGGCCGTACCTTTTTGTAACACCCTGTATAAGCTGGAGCGGAGAATGTCAGTCCTCGTTCGGCTTACCTGAAGATGGCTGGCAGGTGTCCAGCCGAAATATCGTGCAATGAAGTTTACGACGACCGGCTGCAAGCCCGAAATCTTTTTGAACAATTTGTTGGATATGTTCACCCATTCTACCGAGGAGTTTCTGTCGGTACATTTTCATTCCATCCCGTTCATTTCGGAATTATGGAGCTTCTCTTTACACATCCGCAGCTTATATGAAAGTTTTGTGCCTTATACTGTCCAGTATCTAACAGTATTCCATGTAATGTAACCTTTCTCAGTCCAAAACTTGACTTACAAGGGAAGGCCGCCAATTGTGAAATTCAGATTCGATTCATACTGCGCATAATAAAAGCTCATGGCAAGAGGTGTAATGTGGCAAAGCACCAAGATGCACTTCTCAGCCTTTGTCGAGAAAATCGACAGTTAAAAGAAACCGTTGCGGTGAAATACTCTCTACGATTAATAATTTTCCAGAGCGTCCTGGCGCAGCGGTAAGAGCTAGGGTTCGTAATCTGAAGGTCGCCGCATCGAATCCCGCGCCATGATGCATGTTGGTAAAGGCGGATCGCTCCCCAATTGTACCGCCTCCATTTTTCCGTTTGTTTAACAGGGTGTACCAAAGCTCTCCCGTCCGCACTGATTTTCGACGATGTTATAAGTTGCGCTAGGGACCGCATCTACCTTCTTTCGAAGTTAGCAGGCAACTACGCTGTTATGCGGCGGCTCGTTTCAGCCCATTCAACATCTGTCCTTCAAGTGTAACGAGCGAGTAACGGAGTTTATATTTCATACCTGCCACAGCAAATTTATGTTCGTGGGGTTTCTATTCTAATTCGAACGTTTGACTTACGCTATACGTATTCGTTTCGGAATATCGTTTCTACGTCTTTCGTTAACTATACGTGGTTAACATTATGAAGACAATTAATAACATTTGTGAAATACAACTTTGTTTGCGGAAAACATAATGATGTTAGAAGTCGCCAGTTTTTCCACGACAAACGACTTTCAACAACTTATTATATGCGTAATTGTTGCAATTGATTGCCGGGAATTATATATATATATACAAAAAACAAATACTAAAAAAAAGTTGCATGGAGCGAGATTCGATCCGGCGACCTTCGGATTACGAACCCGAGCGCTTACCGCTGCACCACAACGCTGTAGAAAATTATTAATCGTAGAGAGTATTTCACCGCAACGGTTTCTTTTAACTGTCGATTTTCTCGACAACGGCTGAGAAGTGCATCTTGGTGCTTTGCCACATTACACCTCTGGCCATGAGCTTTTATTATGGGCAGTATGAATCGAATCTGAATTTCACAATTGGCGGCCTCCCCTTGTTAGATATAGTCACTGGTGGTCTCAGGCTTTGTGGTTGCATCTGTTTAAAAATTGCAGCTGCTGAATTATTCGCCAGTGCTTTTACTTCCTTCTGCGATCTGTACGTAGGTGAAGCTTCACATTACCTTTTAACATCCCACAGTCCCAATACTCTTTCACTGTGCGATAAATCTATAGTTAGACCTGGAAAATATATCGCCAAATAAACCGGTCTATTCCACATTTCATGCTATTTGCGATTAGTTTGGGTACCAGTGTTATCTATGCCATATTTTAGCCAATATACAGGGCTATTACAAATGATTGAAGCGACTTCATAAATTCACTGTAGCTCCATTCATTGACATATGGTCACGACACACTGCAGATACGTAGAAAAACTCATAAAGTTTTGTTCGGCTGAAGCCGCACTTCAGGTTTCTGCCGCCAGAACGCTCGAGAGCGCAGTGAGACAAAATGGCGACAGGAGCCGAGAAAGCGTATTTCGTGCTTGAAATGCACTCACATCAGTCAGTCATAACAGTGCAACGACACTTCAGGACGAAGTTCAACAAAGATCCACCAACTGCTAACTTCATTCGGCGATGGTATGCGCAGTTTAAAGCTTCTGGATGCCTCTGTAAGGGGAAATCAACGGGTCGGCCTGCAGTGAGCGAAGAAACGGTTGAACGCGTGCGGGCAAGTTTCACGTGTAGCCCGCGGAAGTCGACGAATAAAGCAAGCAGGGAGCTAAACGTACCACAGCCGACGGTTTGGAAAATGTTACGGAAAAGGCTAAAGCAGAAGTCTTACCGTTTAAAATTGCTACAAGCCCTGACACCCGATGACAAAGTTAAACGCTTTGAATTTTCGGCGCGGTTGCAACAGCACGTGGAAGAGGATGCGTTCAGTGCGAAACTTGTTTTCAGTGATGAAGCAACATTTTTTCTTAATGGTGAAGTGAACAGACACAATGTGTGAATCTGGGCGGTAGAGAATCCTCACGCATTCGTGCAGCAAATTCGCAATTCACCAAAAGTTAACGTGTTTTGTGCAATCTCACGGTTTAAAGTTTACAGTCCCTTTTTCTTCTGCGAAAAAAACGTTACAGGACACATGTATCTGGACATGCTGGAAAATTGGCTCATGCCACAACTGGCGACCGACAGCGCCGACTTCATCTTTCAACAGGATGGTGCTCCACCGCACTTCCGTCATGATGTTCGGCATTTCTTAAACAGGAGATTGGAAAACCGATGGATCGGTCGTGGTGGAGATCATGATCAGCAATTCATGTCATGGCCTCCACGCTCTCCCGACTTAACCCCATGCGATGTCTTTCTGTGGGGCTGTGTGAAAGATTCAGTGTTTAAACCTCCTCTACCAAGAAACGTGCCAGAACTGCGAGCTCGCATCAACGATGCTTTCGAACTCATTGATGGGGACCTGCTGCGCCGAGTGTGGGAGGAACTTGATTATCGGCTTGATGTCTGCCGAATCACTGAAGGGGCACATATCGAACATTTGTGAATGCCTAAAAAAACTTTTTGAGTTTTTGTATGTGTGTGCAAAGCATTGTGAAAATATCTCAAATAATAAAGTTGTTGTAGAGCTGTGAAATCGCGTCAATCATTTGTAATAAGCCTGTATTATGATTGTTAACAACTTGCACTTTTTGAAGTAGTGAAAGCCCTCTGACGGCATTTTCTTTCAGTTGCTCAACATCTTTCTCCAATTACTTGCAGCCATTTTTTGAGGTTTGGTGTACACCTCTGCAATTAGCATTTTATAAGTTTCTTTCTGTTGAAATACATGATTGTTGGCTGTTCTTATACGCTTTCGTAACATACACTCAGGTGAAAAAAATAATGGGATACTTCCTAATATCGTGTCGGACTTCCTTTTGCCCGACATAGGGCAGCCTCTCGAGGTGACGTGGATCAACAAGTCTTTGGAAGTTCTCTGCAGAAATATTGAGCCGCGCTGCGTCTACAGTTATCCATAACTGCGAAAGTGTTTCCGGTGCAGGATTTTGTGCACGAATTGGCCTTTCGATTATGTCTCATAAACGTTCGATGGGATTCACGACGGGCGTGGCCAAGTCATTCGCTCGAATTGTCCAGAACGTTCTTCAAACCAATCGCATACAATTGTGGCCTGGTGACATGGCGCATTGGCATCCATAAAAATTCCGTCGTTGTTTGGGGAAATGAAGTCCATGAATGGTTGCAAATAGTCAACGATCGGTTCAGCTGGACCTTAGGACACACTCCATCCCGTCTAAACATAGCCCACGTCATTACTGCGCCACCACCAGCTGCCACAGTGCCTTATTGGCATCTTGAGTCCGTGGAGTCTGCGCCACACTCGAACCCTACCATCAGTTCTGCCATCAGCTCTTACCAACTGATGTAGTGACTTCTCGGATTAGGCCACTGTTTTCCAATAGACTGAAGTCCAATCGATATGGTCACGAGCCAAGGAGAGGCGCTGCAGGCGATGTTATGGTGTTTGCAAAGGCACTCATGTCGGTCAACTGATACCATAGTCCATTAATGCCAAATTTCGCCCCACAGTCCTAACGGATACGTTCGTCGTAGGTCGCACATTGATTTCTGCGGTTGTTTCACGCAATGTTGTTTGTCTGTTAACGGTGACCCCTCTAAGGAAACGCCGCTGCTCTCGGTCGTTAAGTGAAGGCTGTCGGCCATTGCGTTGTCTGTGTGAAAGGTAAGGCTCGAAGTTTGGTATTCTCGGCACACACTTGACATTGTGAATCTTTAAATACTGAATTCCCTAACGGTTTCCGTAATAGAATGTTCCATGCGCCTAGTTCCAACTACCACTCGGCATTCAAAGTCTGTTAATTCCGTTGGGCCGCCACAATCACGTTGGCCACCTTTCCACATGAAGTACGAATGACAGCCCTGCCAATGAACTGCCTTTTTATACCTTCTGTATATGTGCATATCGCTATGCCATGGCGGTCTTGTAGCTATTATTTTTAGCATCTGATGCTGTGCTGCAATTATCGAGTATTTTCATAAATTTCATCAGATCTTCTCATCCTTTATTGCTATTGTGACATTGTCAGCATAAGCATAAGCTTTACATGTAACATCCGCACCAAAGACATCTAGTTGTGAAACTTGATGTTCTACTGCTAGCAAAAGGGAATCCAGCGCCATCATGAATATTATCATGGATAAGGGACATCCTTGCTTTACGGATCGATTTATATCCGTCAGTTAACAGTTTATCGCAATGTCGCGCTTGACGAACTGCACAGCACGCTGTGAAGGTAATTGTGACTCATTTTGTGGTAGTTTCGCTGCCCTTCTACCTCTTTCAGTAGATGCTCACGACAATAGCACGTGAACATACGACCATCTTTGATGTTTTCGAGATTCTCGTCCACAGGCTCTGCGTAATAATAATCTGGCCTTTGTCAAAGTCGCTTATCTCAATGGCTTTCCCCGTTTGCAGTCCACGTCTTCGCTACTGTGATCCCCCGTTCCTGCCTGCTCCGCTTGCATATATTTTGTTACCGCGTCACGTGTCCGCAACGCCACAAGGTCCCATCCAACGTCGTGGTGGGCAGTCATCACAATGTTTGGCTGATCAGTGAAGGAGGTTGGCTGTGGTGCTCCACGAACGTGCCGCACCATTGTCTTTGAAGAAGACATCCTTCAGCATGTAGAAGAGAACTTGACGACGAGTTCGCGAAACATTGCCCTTGACATGTGCTTCTACAGCACAGATCAGAGCTCTTTCTCCCCTCTGTGTGTGTACCGTAAAGCGGGAGGTTTGAAAGTGATACCATCTTTAAACTTATGTTACGTGCAAACGGTTCATTTTCCGACATGTATTCCTTATAAAAACTTCATCTACGAAGTCCTCTTTACAACTCCTAGAAGAGTATAAGAGAAATTGTGAAACTCCCTGTATACTTTCCTTAGAACGTCACGTTCCCTCCACGCCAGCAGGAAACATTTAGTGTCACGAAGTGCAGTGGCTAAATCGTCTGGCTCATGAGTGTAGGTGGTCTAGTGGTTAGCATTGGTACCTCTTGATAACGGGATCGCGGGTTCGATTCCCGGCCCGGTCGGGGATTTTCTTCGCCTGGGGACTTGATGTTTATGTTGTCCTCGTCACTTCATCATTATTCGGGGAAATGGTAAGACTGGGCAGTAGAAAGACTGGGAATCTGTATGAACGTTGATAACCAAGCCGCTGATTGCCCATAGATCGAGATACTCGTCATCTTCACTGTAGCTGATCAACAGCGAACGAGATGTACTGTGGGATCAACTGAATAAAACGTTCATAGTATGTCTTAAATAAGGGACGTGCGAGTTGTCAAGAGCTCTCTAACATCCATGAAGACACACACACACACACACACACACACACACACACACACGCGCGCGCGCGCATAGTACTATAGCATATGCTTTGACGTACACATAAATATGTAATGATTTGTATAGACGATATATTGTTTAGGAGTGTATGTGGTGCTCTGTATCTTCAAAACTCATAAAAGTACTGAATATTTGTTACTCTTGCACAGAAATATGAATGTTTTCATAAGAAGTCAACATTTTTTAAAATGTTCAAATGTGTGTGAAATCTTAGGGAACTTATCTGCTAAGGGCATCAGTCCCTAAGTTTACACACTATTTAACCTAAATTATCTTAAGGACAAGCACACACACCCATGCCCTAGGGAGGACTCCAACCTCTGCCTTGACTGCAGCACCCCAGACAGCTCGGCTAATCCCGCGCGGCTCAACATTTTTTAATTGTGCTGTACCAGTCACTTCGAAAAATACAACATGTCATGAACAGTGCAAGTCGAAAGTAATTTTAAACGTGAACAGACCCCTGATGATGAAGCTGTCGGTTCCAAACCGATAATGGCTCCATTTGCTCCTAATAAATGGTATTGTTAGCTGTAGTTAATTGCTGTTTTTACTTTTTTGTAATGATTAATCTGTACTCAGTTCAGTATCCTCTGCGGTCTATATAATTTGTGGCACAGTAGTATCACGATTTTTTATCCATAAGTTTCATCGCTAATCTCAGCATAATCACTGTCAGACAGTGGCATCAACTCTAAGAAGATAATTAAGAGATGACATATGGACAAATAAAAGTCTCAGCAGAATAGATAACTACTATTTCTGAATGTTTCGTATTTTTTAACCGTAAGCTTGTGGAATGTTCAACTGAAAGGTGGATAAAAACTAGAAAATGAATTGAACTAGAAACTTAATTAAAAACACTAGTAAGTAGATTAGCTAGAATGTGGATTAAACTAGAAATTATTCAAGTTTTACACAATGTTTCTTAAAAATGATTAGAACGACCAGTTTTACTAATGAATGTATTGGACACGTCAAAGATCTTTGTATTTTTGTCCACCATTCCGTGAATATCTGTTATGTATAGCAGCGTAGTGGATGGCAGTCATGCTCTAAAACATATGTCTCCATGTTTGATGCCGTACTTGTTAAAGTTCCCTACACTTCCATCATCAGATTTGCTTTCCGACGTGACACTTGGACGGTACTAAAAGTCCTTTTCACCTGATCTGTTGTTTGCATCTCCAAGCGAGTTATAAACAGATGACAGATGGTGAACCTCAATCATTTATTGTTATGAGAAGCCTTTGGAGGAAAGAGGAGAGGTGTAATGCATTTATTTATCACCCGCTGATGGAAGTGGTCAATGAACTTTCTTTGTTATATTCTGGAGTGTCTGATACATACGTAAATTTACAACGCGACCCAGTAAAATGTAAATAATAGTTTACATTTGGTGTAAAATAGTCATACACTTATAAAATAGTCATACACTTATAAAATAGTCATACATTTATAAGAAGGAAATATGTATTGAACAGAAAATTTATTGTCCTGAAAACAAAGTTTTTTATATTTTCGATGTTTTCAAAATTTTAATTGTATTTGAATTCATTGACATAGAAAATTATTTTTGTTATTTTTAATGTTTCTGTAATTGTTTTTTCGGGTAAGTTAAAAGAAATTTTTTTCAGGAACAGTTAATTACATGTAAGTTTCTCTGAACGTAAAAGACTCATACTTTTGTAAGATATCTCAACTGCAAGTTGTTGTGTCTTTGTTCTTGTTGAGTAGTTTGGTTGTGCCGCTAAGAAATGGTCTGTTTGTACATGTTGAAATGTGGTAATTAGTGCTGTCACTGCACGTTAAGTACAAACTATTATGTTTGTTTTTCTACCTGCGATTTCTTATTCTAATAGGTATCTGTTATGCAGACATAGGCAAGTTAAAATTTTGTAAAGTTTGTAAGGTTTTAACATTACGAATACGTGGGTAGTTTTATAAGTGTGCCAAAAAAAGCAAGAAAAAAAGCTCGTTTCGTAAACAGCTCACCTTATTTTTCGATATAGTTTCCTTTGAGAGATATAAACTTGGTCCAGTGATCCTCCAGCTTTCTCATTGCATCGGAAAAACTCTACAACGCGTTGACTGCAATTATCGCTTATTCATTTGATGAAAGTTCCTTTCCAGAAAAACAAATTTTCAACTTAGGGGACAGGAGTAAGTCACTTGGGGCTAAGTCTGGTGAATAGGATGGATGCGGAACCAATTCAAAACCTAATTCATGCCTTTTTCCATTGTTAACACTGATGTGTGGGTGGTGCATTATCCTGATGAAAGAGCATCTTTTTTCACGTGCCAACCTTGGTCTTTTTTCAGCCAACGCACGTTTCAAACGATCCAACAATGAAGAATAAAAGGACCCAATTATGGCTCTACCTTTTCCCAAGTAATCTATGAGCATTAATACTTGGGAATCGCAAAAAACAGTAGCCATCACCTTACCCCCTTACAAAATGGTCTTCGCCTTTTTCGGAGCACTTACAGCAGCCTTTGTCCATTGTTTTGATGGCCGTTTTGACTCTGGCGTGTACTGATGGATCCAGGCTTAATCAACAATCACGAATCGGAGCAGAAAGTCTTGCGGATTGCGATTAAACATCAACATACATTGTGCTGAAATGTTGTGCCGGATACGCTTTTGGACGACTGTGAGCAATTGTGGCACCCACCTCGAAGACAGCTCTTCGTAGCCGATAATGCAAAATATTATGTACTCTCTCATTTGAGATCCTTACAGTCTCTGCAATCTCACGAATTCTTATTCGGCGGTGTTGCATTACCATATCACGGATTTTGTCTGTGCTTTCTTTCACGGCGACCTCAGTTGCGCTTCATCTTCGGTGCTTGTCCGACCACGTTTAAATTCTTTAATCCAAGAGTAATGTTCTTCAGTGATAGTGCACAGTCCGCCTGAACTTCATCCAATTCTGTTTTGATTTGTTTTGCAGACCAGGGCTTCAAATGAAAATATTTAATAAGAGTACGAAACTCGGTTTTCTCCATTTTCAATCGCAGTAAACTCACTGAACAATTCTGACAGCTATAAACGATGAACTGTACACTGTACATTGTTGAAATGGGGTACACGAAAGGAGCCTCCGAGATCTGCGATCAGAATGGTGAAAGTAATCGGGTGTACCCTGGGCAACTTCAGAATATGATTCGAAATAATCTGACGGCTGATCCTTTCACACCAGAAACATATATATACCTGAGCCCTTTTCAGGGCCTCAGTTAACGATTATATCTACACTCCTGGAAATTGAAATAAGAACACCGTGAATTCATTGTCCCAGGAAGGGGAAACTTTATTGACACATTCCTGGGGTCAGATACATCACATGATCACACTGACAAAACCACAGGCACATAGACACAGGCAACAGAGCATGCACAATGTCGGCACTAGTACAGTGTATATCCACCTTTCGCAGCAATGCAGGCTGCTATTCTCCCATGGAGACGATCGTAGAGATGCTGGATGTAGTCCTGTGGAACGGCTTGCCATGCCATTTCCACCTGGCGCCTCAGTTGGACCAGCGTTCGTGCTGGACGTGCAGACCGCGTGAGACGACGCTTCATCCAGTCCCAAACATGCTCAATGGGGGACAGATCCGGAGATCTTGCTGGCCAGGGTAGTTGACTTACACCTTCTAGAGCACGTTGGGTGGCACGGGATACATGCGGACGTGCATTGTCCTGTTGGAACAGCAAGTTCGCTTGCCGGTCTAGGAATGGTAGAACGATGGGTTCGATGACGGTTTGGATGTACCGTGCACTATTCAGTGTCCCCTCGACGATCACCAGTGGTGTACGGCCAGTGTAGGAGATCGCTCCCCACACCATGATGCCGGGTGTTGGCCCTGTGTGCCTCGGTCGTATGCAGTCCTGATTGTGGCGCTCACCTGCACGGCGCCAAACACGCATACGACCATCATTGGCACCAAGGCAGAAGCGACTCTCATCGCTGAAGACGACACGTCTCCATTCGTCCCTCCATTCACGCCTGTCGCGACACCACTGGAGGCGGGCTGCACGATGTTGGGGCGTGAGCGGAAGACGGCCTAACGGTGTGCGGGACCGCAGCCCAGCTTCATGGAGACGGTTGCCAATGGTCCTCGCCGATACCCCAGGAGCAACAGTGTCCCTAATTTGCTGGGAAGTGGCGGTGCGGTCCCCTACAGCACTGCGTAGGATCCTACGGTCTTGGCGTGCATCCGTGCGTCGCTGCGGTCCGGTCCCAGGTCGACGGGCACGTGCACCTTCCGCCGACCACTGGCGACAACATCGATGTACTGTGGAGACCTCACGCCCCACGTGTTGAGCAATTCGGCGGTACGTCCACCCGGCCTCCCGCATGCCCACTATACGCCCTCGCTCAAAGTCCGCCAACTGCACATACGGTTCACGTCCACGCTGTCGCGGCATGCTACCAGTGTTAAAGACTGCGATGGAGCTCCGTATGCCACGGCAAACTGGCTGACACTGACGGCGGCGGTGCACAAATGCTGCGCAGCTAGCGCCATTCGACGGCCAACACCGCGGTTCCTGGTGTGTCCGCTGTGCCGTGCGTGTGATCATTGCTTGTACAGCCCTCTCGCAGTGTCCGGAGCAAGTATGGTGGGTCTGACACACCGGTGTCAATGTGTTCTTTTTTCCATTTCCAGGAGTGTATTAACATAGAAGGCATAAAGAAGAACTGTTACGAGGACTATGCAGTCAGCACCAGTGCCATATACTGTGCATAAAACAGACATATAGACGTTGTGACATACGCCGACAAAAAATAGACGGAATGCGTCTCGCCATCGAAAGAATGGATCGAATGGCTCTGAGCACTATGGGACTTAACATCTGAGGTCATCAGTCCCCTAGAACTTAGAACTACTCAAACCTGACTAACCTAAGGACATCACACACATCCATGCCCGAGGCAGGATTCGAACGTGCGACCGTAGCGGTCGCGTGGTTTCAGACTGAAGCGCCTAGAACAGCTCGGCGCCATCGAAAGACCACACGATAAATATGGAAGTGCTATCTCTGTTCATCCAGATATCCAGATCTTATCCACAGCGTTCACGGAGGAAAACAACATTGAAATTCTTACTCTAGAAACAGTTAATAGCACAATTACATCGCTTTATAAATCACCTGGTGCTGCATTCACTGTTAACAAACTACCCAAGTTTCTAAATAAACATCTGCAGATTGTGATCGGCGATTTCAACAGCCATAGTACTTTTTAGGGCTATGACCATTAAGATGAGAATGGGACAGTAGTATAAGTGCGGATAGAAACAAGTTACTTGACTTTAATGCATGATGTAAAACTGACTGGATCTGTTAACAGCGGCAGGTGGAGGCGAACTTACAACCCTGACCTAATTTTTGGTAGCACCAGTATCAGCCAACAATGTATAAAATCTGTCTGTTTCCCAATACCCATCTCACAGCATAGACCAATAATGTGTCAATTATTTGCTGCTATAAGACCACAGAAGGAATCTTTTCGGAGAAGGTTTAATTTTAAGAAGGCTGATTGGTCAAGATTTGCGGAATTGCTGGACATTGAAGTATCTTATATAGAACCAATACTCGCATGCTATGACACCTTCACGGTAGCTGTAAAGAGATTTTCGTGAATGTATATTCCTCGCGGCTATCGAACATCTTATATCCCCAGGCTTACTTCAAACCAAGCCACCCTACTAGCGGAATACAGCTACTTATTTAAAGAAAACCCTTTCAGTGAAGCAACTGTGGAAGCAAGGAACAAGCTTATTTCCTTTATAAGGAAGACAAAAAGGTATAAGTGCATAAAAACTATAGAAAACTTGGATCTGAAAAGAGACAGTCATAAAGCTTGGAGACTTCTGAGACGCCTAAACAGTGATCCGACTAAGACCATGACACATCATAATATCACTGCCAATCAAATACCACATTAGTTACTGACGAGTGGGAAGCAAATACACAAATCACAAAAACCTAAATTGCAAAGAGAAGAGCAAGATCATCATTCAACGTGGAAGAACTACAGAAGGCTATCAAACAAAGTAAAAATGGCAAATCAGGTGGCTTGGATGATGTACGAACCGAGCAAACACTTTGGCTAAAATACAAAGAAATGGATTCTCCAGCTTTTCGATAAGTGTGTAAGCAGAAACCAAATTCCAAAGATATGGCGGAAGAGTCGAGTGATTGCTTTGCTGAAACCTGGCAAAGAAGGAAATGATCCAAAGAATTTTAGACCAGTTGCACTAGTTTGTCATCTTTACAAATTTATGGAAAGACTTATTTTGAATCGCCTATCACCTGCAATTAACCCTCACTTATACCTCAGCAACCTGGATTTCGTCCGGGTAAAAGCTGTGCTGGACAACTGCTAAATGTCACACAGTTTATAGAAGATGACTCTGAAGCTCGGAAGGTGACAGGAGTGGCATTTGTCTACTTATCAGATTGATGATACGCTCAATCACCAGCTACTCTAGTCAAGGTGTACAATCTCACCAATGATTTAGGTCTAACCAGACTCGTCGCCTCCATCCCGCAGAATCGCAGGTTCTTCGTCGTCTTTCAAGGACAGCGTAGTCGATGGAGATTACAGAAGAATGGCCTCCCGCAAGGAAGTGTTTTGGCTCCAATTCTGTTCTGACGACCTCGTTCTAGCCACCCGGAGCACAGATTCTGAATCAGTGGAGAACAACCTCACGAATGCTCTTGAAGATCTCCAGATACTACAACACAAACCAGATTAAACAAAATCCTTCAAAGATCCAAGTGTGTGCTTTTCATTTGAGAAACAAGGAAGCCACTCGCAAGTTGAAAATAGTATGGTCGGGGGTTGAAGTGGAGCACTACGACACTCCAAAGTACCTACGTGTGACACTTGATAGATCTCTCACTTTCAAAAACCACTGCCTGAAATGCAAGTCGAAAGTCTCCACCAGGAACAATCTCCTACGGAAACTGGTCGGATCACAGTGGGGTAGTCAACCTGAAACAATCCGAACATCTGCAATGGTATTATGCTATTCTGCGGCAGAGTATGCCTGTCCTGTTTGGTAGAATTCAACTCATGCCAAACATGTGGATGAAGCTCTCAACGAAACCTACAGAATTATAACAGGTCGCTTGAAATGCACTCCAGTCGAATGGCTTTACCACCTCACAGGAATAGAACCACCACCTGTTCGAAGAGAGATAGCTGCGAACAAGGAAAGAAAGGAAATGGACAACTTGGAAGTCCCTAAATACACTGAGATCCGGAGTTGGAAGATCAAACGTTAACCTGGAAAAATAGTGGATACACTAATCCAAATGATATTCGGTGTGACTGTGGCGAAGAACAGACAGTCCAGCACATGCTCGGTGTCGATTGTGTCGAGTCTCCTGTACAGAAGACGACCTTCAACAAGCAACAGAGGCCAAGTTTTGGTCAAAAGTAATTTAATCATAACTGTGTAAAATATATGTACATGTACCTGTATGTTTCTGACACGAGAATAATAATAATAATTGTTGAAATTCTTTACAGGATCCTTGGTATAATCTATCTTACCAACCATGAAGGTGCAACAAAAATGTTGCATACTTGCATGGAAATTTACCAACTTTTCGAACCACTCTCGTATTGCAGTCAAAGATGCAAAGAGGCTGGTGAAGCCATTGATACCTTTTAATTCCCTTTCCATCTCGCAAGCCTTCCTGAATGAGTGGATGAATGAATCAGTTTGTTTCAAAGCTTCTGCGGGTATCAGGGACTCAACTCCACACTGTATGAGCTACGCTAACCTTGTAGTAGTTTGTTAGTCTAGAACTAACAGAGGGTCAGAGATTCTCCATTGCAATTGGCTAGATAGGTAACGGTTCCAGCTATCCCCATCCTTCAGCGAAAACAGGCCCGCCGAAATCTGTTGACAGAGCGGCACTTTTCTGACGTCCGTCCCGTAAGTATGTCAAGGTATTTTCATTGAGCTTACTTGGAGTTAAGTTTCGAGTCGATATTTCGTCATGTAGTATATTTGATTTAGTTTCCACTTTACTGCCATAATTCAGTTGTTCTTTTATTTAATTAGTTGCCGTGTGTGGAAGGTGTCTTAATGAGATGCTCTTTGTCTGTAAGGGAATGCTTCTACGCGCGCTTAAAGATCACTAAACTCAATGTTTCATGCTTCAGCTAATTTCTAAATAAAAATACATGCTTGTTCGCAAAACTGCTAAAATCTTTTGTATCAGAATCCTTCCGATTTTAATATGTACGCTCATGTCTTAGTCCCAGACCTCTGTTGGTGAGCACGGCACGTGACACAGTAGTCGAGCTTACCTCGTCCTGGAGTGTTTAAACGAAGTGAGTACATGTAGTATTTTGGTGGACGTCCTTCTGGAAATATTTTACTCGAGTTAAGGGATTTTAGTTCGATGCTTCACATAGTACTCGTAGGCAGAATCTGGCACTTGTCCTTTAGTTGACATCAAGCAAGCAGTGTCATGCTTCATATTGTCATATGTCGGATCTCAAACGAACAAGTACCGAGACGCTTAATGAATTTCTCTTCTTTTGGCATTTGTAGAATTTAACATGTCTTTTGATCGGTTCGATATTTGACTAGTGACATGCCTGCACTCGCATTGTTTTTACCATAATCAATTTGCTTGTAATAACTGAGCATCCATAGGTGCTTAGTAGTTGCCATCTGCAAGTCCTTGCCTGACAGTTTAGGTAAGTTGAACTGAATGATTCTTGTTACCATGGTTTCATACCATTCACCGTAGCCACTAAACCTATAAGACAAGCTACATCTGTGGTAGCATCACTATTTGATGGAATGTAAATTATCAGCTGTGTACAGGAACCATGTAGCTACAACATTTTTCTTGCTGTCGAACTTTCATTGGCTGAAGCCATTCTTACTGTGTTTAACAATAATTAATGTCCACTATTGTGATTATTTGCCCACTGTCTTTCATTAATGAACCACACAGATCCAAACTTCACCGCCTCCTACTTACCACCAAGACGCAATGAATGCTAGAAAGGCAAATGAAATTAATTATTAAGATTCATACTGTATAAGATTCCTCTACGCACCATGTCGTACGATTGATGTTATGTGATAATCAAAGTTTCAACTGTTCAGAAAATCGATGTTAATCATATCAGTGGCCAAATCAAACTGAGTTAGAGCGTAACTCTTTGCGCGTCCACTTGCATCCCTCAAGTTCACTGATACACAGACAGCCAGATTATAGATCCTAATTTATTAGATTAGAGCTTAAGTTCGCAGCGTTTTACTGTATGTCTAATAAACAAAACAAATACACCAGTGACTTTGGTCATCAATAATAAATTCTCCTATACTATTTAGAACAGTCTGCCAACGGTGGTGTACCTTTTCGATTTCGAACTGTAGAAATCACGTGCTTTGAGGAGAATAACTCGTCAATCCATGTTCCATTGTCATCCGGAAAGGAATTTGTAACCTCCCCACAAAAATAAATAATAATATTAATAATATTCTCATTTAATGTATCCTCCCAAAAAAATAAATTCAGTAACCTTCCAACAGTAATAAACAATATAATTATTTATTTCATTCACATTCAGCGTAACCTCCCTCAGATAAATTCCGTAATCTTGCAGTAATACAATGTAACTAACCACTCAATTAAATTGCGACTCACTTATAACCTTTCAATAATTGACTGTGAATTTGAAATGGTAAATTTTGGACATCGGCAGTGCTGCGTCATGGCCCTGAAAGATCATTCTGAATAAAAAAAGAAAAAATTCTTACCTCAATGAAGTCGCCGGATAACGCATATATATCTGCTCTTACAATAAATTTTTCTGGCACAGCCCTGTGCAATGCTGGCCGATAGAATTGTCATTTATGAAAGGAAACAACTGATTTTTCTTTCGCAATAATCGGGATGATCATGGATTGGAGAAATTAGTAAATTCTTTAAATTGAAATGAATGGTTGTTAAAAGTTACTTTTTATGACAAAGATTATTATTAGGACATTTTTAAAACATTTACATGGGACTTGAGATAACAATATTACATATGCACGAGGCTGCTTTTTTACCTTATACAATAATGCTCAGGCTCCGGCATCGCTGCACCACGACCAGCCCAGCCAACACGATACACCAAACCAGACTAGACCAGACTGGACTGCTCGCTAGCAACAACTTACTCCTACTGCTGCACAGTTCCTACTGCAGTCAACACTGCTCTCTGGTCTGAGATTCTCATCGCAGGCAGCGCCTGAGCAATACATCGAAGTTACATCTGCTTGGACCTCTTACATAGCCCTGCACTGGGGGGGGGGGGGGGGGGGGGCAAAAATTTGGCAGCGATTGTGAGTCAATTGGACTTGCCATGAGCAACAAATTTTTCTAAAATCTATTAGTTATTAAGTCTACAGTCACAGAGTATATACATTATTGATAAGTGCAGAACATATTAAGTAATGAAATAGAGTGCACACGCACTGAGTACAGAATATATCAAGAAATGACAGAAAGTACACGCAGTGAGTACAAATGATATTAACAAATGACAAAGTGCACACGCACTGTATAAGTCTTTAGCAGTTTTACATAACATATCATGAAGTGAAATAGTGCACACACACTGAATACAAAATATATTAACAAATTACATAAAGTGCACACGCACTGTAGAAGTCTTTAGCATTTTTGCAACATATCATGGAGTGAAATAAAGTGCACACGCACTGAGTACAAAATATATTAACAAATTACATAAAGTGCACACACACTGTAGAATTCTTTAGCATATTTAGAACGACTGATCATATTAACAATTGAAATGAAGTGCACTCGCACTGTAAAAGTTTTTAGCATATTTACAACATATCATGGAGTGAAATAAAGTGCACACGCACTGTAAAAATCTTTAGCGTTTTACAAGAACTAGGAAAGGAATGGGAAGGATTGCATCATGGTTGTAGCACAGTAGGTTGCACGTAGCTGCACTGAAAGTCCATATCTTTCTACAGAAGCACAACACCAAGTGAGACAATCTGAATTTCTCTTCCCTGAAGTATTAATCAGTGTAGCCAAGACACTGAAATGTTGTATTTATATTCAATGTTATCATTTTGGTAATACATAAGGTACACCAAACAGTAGGACCATAAGAACATCTCCATCGTTCAAGGTGATGGACAGCATGATGTGTCAACACCACATTCTTGTAGAATCCATACCCTTTCACCAACGTAGAATTAGTGCAAAAACCAAATATAGTGCTCCATGATCATGAGGATGGACAGGACAAACGGATATTGCAGTAATTTCTGGTAATGAGGTCAGAAGGTGAAGGACATTAAGTCTTATGCTAGTCATCATTGAGAATTACACTAGTCTATCAACCGATTTGAGTAATTATTGGCATTCATTGGCTATTTATACAGCATTTAAGTAGTATGTATGGAGTATTACAGAACATTATTCATAAGTCATCTCAATATAGTAATTATTGGCACTCATTGGCCAGTTACAAAGCATTGTTTTATGCATTATTCAGAAGTAATCATTCAAAATGAGTTAATTATTGGCATAGCATTTATACATAATTCATCTAATTATAGTAATCATTGACGTTCATTGGCCAGTTACTAAACATGTAGCAAGTATTGAATATTACAAAACACTATTCATAACTCATCTGATTGCGGTAATTATTGGTACTCATTGGCCAGTTACAAACTATTCATATAGTTTTACAAAACATTATTCAGTATTATTCAGAAGTCATCATTCAAAACAAGAGTTAATTATTGGCATAGCATTTATACATAATTCATCTAATTATAGTAATCATTGACATTCATTGGCCAGTTACTAAACGTGTAGCAAGTATTGAATATTACAAAACACTATTCATAACTCATCTGATTGCGGTAATTATTGGCACTCATTGGCCAGTTACACACTATTCATATAGTTTTACAAAACATTATTCAGTATTATTCAGAATCATCATTCAAAACAAGAGTTAATTATTGGCATAGCATTTATAGAGTATAGCAAAAATATTATTTACAGAAATTATTGGCATAGCATTTATGCATTATTACAACACGTCATTCAGTATTACTCAGAACTCATCATTCGTGTGACATAGGACATATTTAAAATGTAACACACTGTAACTATTACTCAAGGTCTGTGGTCCAATAATACATAGATATAATGGATTCAATACATCTGAGAAATTTGCATTATATTTAGAACTAGAAATATATCCTAAACTGGTAGCATCATTTGGTTGTATACTGGTAATAGTTGGGACTGGTAATAATTTTTTTTTGTGTTAGCAATGCATTGCGTTGGGATCGATAATTGCTGGGGCATGAAAATATATGCTTTTGACTTATTGCTGGAAATAAGGATTAATAACGTCATTCGTCATGAGTCAGCTGTAGCAAGGTTATGAAGCAAGTAGAGTATATGTGATCACATTCATGAATGATACACACAAATGGATAAAAAAAATGCATGGATTATTGAGCTGAAAGAAGAAACGCATATTATCCTGAAAAGTAGTGAACTTCGAATTAACAGATAATGAAACTTGTACTCAATATGTATGTACTCTAGCTGTCCTTTCCAAAACATTCAGTCATTACACCATGCACCATAAGACATACTGTCAAAACGAACTGCAACAAATACTTAAATAACTACATAGCATCTCTTAACTAATAGTAAATATATAAACTTCATCATTATTCTCATCTGCAAGGAAAAACTTCATTATTCATATTACTGTAACTTCATCACTATCATCACCTGCAAAGAAAAAACTTTATTATTCATATTAGCATATTCTTCATAGAATTATTCATCATCATTTATTATCATCTTCAAAAAAGGACACTTCATTATTCATTATTCATATTACCATTTACTTCATACAACTATCCATAGTACAGAGTTTCTTATTTCTAGCATATTTCATCACTAAAACTAAGATGTGTAGTTCTGTCTGACAGCCTGCATCAATCGCCTAGTATTCTGAAAGAAAAATAAATAGTCAAGACTGCTATCATACGATGTGTATAGTATATTCTGGTTAATGCTTGTTAATTCTGATCCATTTACTCTTCATGACAAGATATTGCATTTTCTTTCGTTCATTCCGATGGTAAAATTTCCATTTCAGAGTAAACCACTGTGGTTTGTTTAATTTATTTCTTGTACACGTTATTGCTTTCTGAAAATGATGAATAAGGATTAATACCTTGCATTTAAATCACATACTCATTAAATAAAAACTTGTTTCTAGTGATACAACTAAGCATACAGCATAGCATGACAGTAAACGTATTATGTCAAAAACATAGTTTTCAAGTGCAAAAAATGTATACACAGTATCATAATGTAGTAGCAAAAAATGTAAAATAGTCACGATATTGAGATATCATAAGGCAAAATGTCAAAGTCAACTGATGTTTGTTATATCTTAAAGATTACATAGTGCATACAGACAAAAATTCTACTTCCGATAGGAAAACAATCATACATACAGAAAAAATGAAAAATGTGCACAGTCTGATATATAACGACAAGAAAGGCGACCTGCTAACCTTACCTTGCCGGGCACTTGCCAAGAAAAAATATGATAATCATCAGTAAGTAGTCACATAGATAGAATTGCATAAGTGGTCATAAAATATGTAAGTTTATCTGAAAAAATGTGCACGGTCTGATGTGTAACGACAAGAAAAGCGACCTGCTAACCTTACCTTGCTGGGCACTTGCCAGAAAAAATATGATAATCATCAGTAAGTGTTCATATAAATATAATTGCATAAGTGGTCATATAAAATTCAGGAAATGGCATTACAGTGTGATAAATCATAAAGTAGATTCATTCAATAAAGGGTTTAATATTGGAGATATGGTGATTGCCTTTGCTTTTTCTGGTTCTCAAAGTTTCGACGTGTACTATATTGGGGTGAGGAATGCTGCGAATTCGATATGGACCTGCGTATAGAAGCTCAAATTTACTGCATCTACTCTTTCCCCTGTTGGATAAGTAGTGTGTACGTGCTAATATCTTCTGTCCAACGTGAAGGTCACGGCGTGTACAAACCTGTTTTTGCTGTCTTCTCCGGCGCTCTGCAGCACGTTTGATGTTGTTGAGTGCAATGTCAATTATTTCATGGTGACGTAATCAACGAGATGTAGGAAAAGATACTAATTCTTTAATTTTGTTAGGTGGTTCAACATTTTGCAATATAACAGTCGGAGATAGCATAGTAGATTCATTTGGCATGGAGTTAATTACATCCTGGAATGAGATTATGTGTGTGTCCCAATCAATATGTTTTTTATGGCAGTATATTCTACATAGTTTACCAATTTCTTTCATTAGTCTTTC
This sequence comes from Schistocerca americana, assembly GCF_021461395.2. Classification (NCBI taxonomy): domain Eukaryota; kingdom Metazoa; phylum Arthropoda; class Insecta; order Orthoptera; family Acrididae; genus Schistocerca; species Schistocerca americana. The sequence goes on along the minus strand of NC_060126.1, from coordinate 197,476,524 downwards.
ACAAGGGTTCGAAGAACCGTGATACTTGGATATATAGATCGGAGAAATGTTTCTACCTCGTAACATACGGGTTCATAATGCAGATAGAAACTGTGGTCCATTGTGGGAAATTACTTTCAATACATGCCCTACATGAAATAAAAATGTTTTACAAATGCATTCGAAATAGTTTTAGCAGTAGCTTTGCGTAACGGAGTGAAGGTTAAAAATTTCGAAGTGAGTTCAACAGCGACAAAGATGTAACAAAAACCTCTATTAGATTTGGGAATCGGACCAAACATGTCTACAGCGGCCATGTGTCTCAATTTAACGGGTACAATGGGATGTAACGGAGGAATACGTGAAGTCGTGTCTGATTTAGCTTTCTGGCAGATTTTACATGACGCTAAAACTCGTCGAATACGTTTCTCCATGTTCGCAAAATAACAGTTCTGTCTCAGTATAAGAAAACATTTTCTGGCTCCGTAATGTGCCTAACTTAAATGAGTATACCAAATTAATTTGTTAACAAGTTCGTCAGGAATGCATAATAACCAATTGTTGCTGTCAGGGTCAGAGCGGCGAAACAGAATGTTATTGCGTACAGCGTAGTGGTTTCTAATAGTAACGTTATTCCTATCTTGCCAAAGGTGTTTAATTTCTTTCCATACGTTGTCTTTGCTCTGCTCTTGTGCTATGTCTCGTAATGACGACGAAATGAAATTTTCAAATGCAACTTGTTGAATGTACATGACGCTAGAATTTGCTTGGCAGAAGTTGGTTGCGATGTCTTGCTGATTGTTGCTGAGAGAACGGGATAGTGCATCTGCTACAATATTTTGTGTACCGGGAATGTGAACAATTGTAAAATTAAATTCCTGTAAATAAAGTTTCCATCTGCTTAACCTGTCATGTGTAAATTTTGCGGAAAGTAAAAACTGTATCGCTCTATGATCTGTGTAAACAGTAGTATGTCTTCCATAAAGACAATGCCTGAATCTCGTAAATGCCCATACAACACATAATGTTTCAAGTTCTGTGACAGAATAATTGCGTTCAGCAGGTGACAGAATGCGACTTGCAAAGGCGATGTTTTTAATTACTGAAGTGCCATCTTCTTCAATTTCCTGCAAAATGTGTACGCCTAAAGCGGTGTTAGAACTGTCGGTGGCAATGGAAAAATTTCTAGTAAGATCTGGGTGTGATAAAAGTGGTGCATTCAACAAGGCATGTTTCTAATTAACAAACTCAGACTGTGCTTGGTTATCCCAGGACCAAATAGCATTTTTACCCGTCAACTGGCACAATCTAGGGGTGTCTAAAGCAGAGTAATGAATAAATTTACGGAAAAAGTTAATTAAACCCAAAAAGCGACGTAGTTGTTTCTTCGTCGTTGGAACAGTAATGTCACGTAAAGCTTGAAGTTTTTCCGGGTCAGGCGCAATGCCTTCTGCTGAAACTACATGTCCAAGAAATTTTATGGAAGTTTTGTCAAAGTGCGATTTGCTAAGATTAACTGTGAGTCCTTGTGCACGAAAAATTGCAACATTTGTTCAAGAATCAGATTGTGTTCAGACCAGTTAGCTTCTGCAATAAGATTGTCGTCTACATGCGTTGTGATTCTGTCTTTCATGCAAAAGTGTGTATCGGATGTCGTCAAAACTAATAACATTTTCGTGAACAAGATTCTGTGTGTCAAAAGTATGGTTTACGTTGCTGGAAGATGCAACCTGTACTGTATCTAGTCAAATTCTTTCTGACGTGCTGTTATTTGCGGGAGGATGCTGTGGCATTTCAACTATTTTTACTGTTCCGTTATTTCTTCCTGACGTATTAGGTACGGGATGATACCGACAGTCTGGTTCATTCATGATAATCTGTTGTGGTTGATTATGCTGCAGGTAAGACCGACTGTTATTAAACGTACGCTGAAAATTGTGCTCATTACTTTTACGTCTGTCATGATAGTCATTGCTATACGGTGCGTTGCGATAGGAATTGAAATGATGTGTCTGCTGTACGTAGTGATTTCCTTGTTGCTGTGCGTTTCTATTTGGCGGAGCCGACGCTATACGTGTAGGCGGCGAAACATTAAAGCTTGGTTGACCTTGCAAACCACATTGTTGGTTAGGTATGCTAACCGGCTGGCTTTGATGCTGTTGCGGGGAAAACCCTCTATTGTTGCCAAAATGCGTCTGCGATAGCTGAAAATTTTGTACATACCGATGATTACACTTCTGTCTTTCATTAAAATTACGCTGGTAGTTCTGGAGTGTCTAATGAAAATTGTCACTTTCGGTAAAACTTGTAATATCACGTTTTCTTTACTCATACGTAATCCTAGATAGACCGATAGTTGAAGAGTTGTCCTGATAGATATAAAGGATAGTAGAAGAGAAGGCAGCAGTGCAGAAATCTAAAGATGAAACAGCACTACTACAGCTCGGGGCCCTGTGCACGCTACGGCACATATTCATCAAAGTGTAATGAATCCCCTGAGGTCACTTACGCGCTGCAAATAAATTTTAATTTCTGCATTACAGGCAATGCCGGTGAAAATTCGAAAGAAAATTGTTGTATCCAGTCCAAAGGGTGAATCTGTGTTCTGTCATTATTAACTAACTTTAATTTTCTCACTGATTGAAAGTGCTTGTTATCAAAATTATCGTCTCTGTATGTATGAACAGGTTCAGGGTTGTATGATAATCTGTTTGTCTGTGACTGTTCGGAATCTAACTCACGTACTCTCTGTAAATTACCTAAATTATACCGGCTGTGTGAGTGTGAGAAATGTTCGGAATGTGGCATATGCTGTGACGTGTTAGAGACTGAAACATTTTTCATTTCTGTCGCTTTAAAACGTTCGTCTATTTGGCTGATCTGCTGTTCAAATTTCTTATCGACTTTCACATCCAGAGTGTGTGGAAATTCTGCTGACATTAATTTAAACTCGTCGCGTAACTGTGTTGCTTTTTCAGAACATTGTTCAGTGGCTGCACTAATTTCATCTCTAAGTAATTTCGTTGTGGCTGCATGTGTGTTACTTAATTCCTGTGCAACAGATCTAATTTCTTCACTACTGTTCCTAGCATAAGCCTTACTTTCCTCACGTAATTGTTCTTTAGTATCATGGCGTTGCACGGCAACGGCTGTAGTCTGTTCACTAAGTTGTTTGTTCTGTTCATTAAAGTTGTCGTGTTTTTCATTCGACTGTTTGATACTTTGGTTAAGTTGTTCGTTCGATTCATTAAATTGTTTATAACTGTTGTCTTGTTTTTCATTAAGTTGTTTGAAACTGTTGTTTAGTTTTTCATTCCATTGTTTGAGATTTTCATTACGTTGTTTGTACGATTCATTAAGTTTGTCCTGTTTTTCATTAAGTTGTTTGTACCATTCATTAAGTTGTAGCAATATTGCCATAACTTGATCCATGCCAATATTACCTACTCTATTTTTTATCCCGTGTGTTGGTGTATCTGCATTTGTCGCGTTTTGTGTAACCATTAGGCCATTGTTTGGTTCACGAAAAGGTTAGCAAATCGGTTGTGCTCTGTTGGTCACTACCTCGGAATCAAATAAATCTGACTTGTTTTGTGTATATTGTTCACCTTCGTTAGAATCATTTATCTGTTCACTGTGTAAATTTTGCAAATCCGGTGTGTTAAACTGGGCAGCGTTCATTGTAACGGAACGTGCCGCGTCATCAATTGTCGTTAAATTAACAGAGGACACAATTGAATTTGTTTGCTCATCATTAGCATTAAAATCATTACTAGTGATCGGCACACACTGATTATCTGTAATTAGGGGATTATCATTATTACGCTGAGTGTCGCTAGTATTATCGGTCAAATTATTCGAATCGGCTTTTTCACTCATTGCACATCGCGATGAACTGTTAGCAGTTTTACGCGGCATTTTCACAAATAAAAGTTAAGCACAAAATGAAACAAAGACAAAGCAAAAATGGAACAAATACAGTTACAACAAAGAGCAATAAATTGCCGATGATCTGCGAAGGAAAGAGTGACAAATTAGTAAATGCGTTGCGCCAGATGCAAACTACATTTAATATTAAGTAAATAAGAGCAGATATATAACTGACTACTTCTCAGAAATTCACAAAGAAATACGATCCTGGCCGGTTGTCGACAAGTGTAACCTCCCCACAAAAATAAATAATAATATGAATAATATTCTCATTTAGTGTATCCTCCCAAAAAATAAATTCAGTAATCTTCCAACAGTAATAAACAACATAATTATTTATTTCATTCGCATTCAGCGTAACCTCCCTCAGATAAATTCCGTAATCTTGCAATAATACAATGTAACTAACCACTCAATTAAATTGCGACTCACTTATAACCTTTCAATAATTGACTGTGAATTTGAACTGGTAAATTTTGGACGTCAGCAGTGCTGCGTCATAGCCCTGAAAGATCATTCTGAACAAAAAAAGAAAAAATTCTTACCTCAATGAAGTCGCCGGATAACGCATATACACTCCTGGAAATGGAAAAAAGAACACATTGACACCTGTGTGTCAGACCCACCATACTTGCTCCGGACACTGCGAGAGGGCTGTACAAGCAATGATCACACGCACGGCATAGCGGACACACCAGGAACCGCGGTGTTGGCCGTCGAATGGCGCTAGCTGCGCAGCATTTGTGCACCGCCGCCGTCAGTGTCAGCCAGTTTGCCGTGGCATACGGAGCTCCATCGCAGTCTTTAACACTGGTAGCATGCCGCGACAGCGTGGACGTGAACCGTATGTGCGGTTGACGGACTTTGAGCGGGGGCGTATAGTGGGCATGCGGGAGGCCGGGTGGACGTACCGCCGAATTGCTCAACACGTGGGGCGTGAGGTCTCCACAGTACATCGATGTTGTCGCCAGTGGTCGGCGGAAGGTGCACGTGCCCGTCGACCTGGGACCGGACGCAGCGACGCACGGATGCACGCCAAGACCGTAGGATCCTACGCAGTGCCGTAGGGGACCGCACCGCCACTTCCCAGCAAATTAGGGACACTGTTGCTCCTGGGGTATCGGCGAGGACCATTCGCAACCGTCTCCATGAAGCTGGGCTACGGTCCCGCACACCGTTAGGCCGTCTTCCGCTCACGCCCCAACATCGTGCAGCCCGCCTCCAGTGGTGTCGCGACAAGCGTGAATGGAGGGACGAATGGAGACGTGTCGTCTTCAGCGATGAGAGTCGCTCTGCCTTGGTGCCAATGATGGTCGTATGCGTGTTTGGCGCCGTGCAGGTGAGCGCCACAATCAGGACTGCATACGACCGAGGCACACAGGGCCAACACCCGGCATCATGGTGTGGGGAGCGATCTCCTACACTGGCCGTACACCACTGGTGATCGTCGAGGGGACACTGAATAGTGCACGGTACATCCAAACCGTCATCGAACCCATCGTTCTACCATTCCTAGACCGGCAAGGGAACTTGCTGTTCCAACAGGACAATGCACGTCCGCATGTATCCCGTGCCACCCAACGTGCTCTAGAAGGTGTAAGTCAACTACCCTGGCCAGCAAGATCTCCGGATCTGTCCCCCATTGAGCATGTTTGGGACTGGATGAAGCGTCGTCTCACGCGGTCTGCACGTCCAGCACGTACGCTGGTCCAACTCAGGCGCCAGGTGGAAATGGCATGGCAAGCCGTTCCACAGGACTACATCCAGCATCTCTACGATCGTCTCCATGGGAGAATAGCAGCCTGCATTGCTGCGAAAGGTGGATATACACTGTACTAGTGCCGACATTGTGCATGCTCTGTTGCCTGTGTCTATGTGCCTGTGGTTCTGTCAGTGTGATCATGTGATGTATCTGACCCCAGGAATGTGTCAATAAAGTTTCCCCTTCCTGGGACAATGAATTCACGGTGTTCTTATTTCAATTTCCAGGAGTGTATATCTGCTCTTACAATAAATTTTTCTGGCACAGCCCTGTGCAATGCTGGCCGATAGATTTGTCATTTATGAAAGGAAACAACTGATTTTTCTTTTGCAATAATCGGGATGATCATGGATTGGAGAAATTAGTAAATTCTTTAAATTGAAATGAATGGTTGTTAAAAGTTACTTTTTATGACATAGATTATTATTAGGACATTTTTAAGCCATTTACATGGGACTTGAGATAACAATATTACATATGCACGAGGCTGCTTTTTTACCTTATACAATAATGCTCAGGCTCCGGCATCGCTGCACCACGACCGGCCCAGCCAACACGATACACCAGACCGGACTGCTCGCTAACAACAACTTACTGCTACTGATACACAGTTCCTACTGCAGTCAACACTGCTCTCTAGTCTGAGATTCTCTTATGTGATATTTAAAAAAAAAAAAAAAAAAAAAAGAAAAAAAAGGCGCTGCAGTCATGGACTGTGCGGCTGGTCCCGGCGGAGGTTCGAGTCCTCCCAAGGCATGGTTGTGTATGTTTGTCCTTGGGATACTTTAGGTTACGTAGTGTGTAAGCTTAGGGACTGATGATCTTAGCAGTTAAGTCCCTTAAGGTTTCACACACATTTTTGAACTGAAACATTTTGGCGACGCGTATCCTCCACGTGTAGTGCCCGATGGCGACGGACTTTTCTTTGTTGTGCTGTCGCTTAATTCTCTCTTGTGTCTACTTTGCAGGGCCGCTCATTTGCTTTATCAGTTACTTGTCATTTTTGCTAATAAGTGTTTTCAGGTGGGCGTTACAGAAATTTTCTTTGGTTTTTTTTTGTCTGTTCGTTGCATTTGTGCCTCGCAACATGCCCACCCCACCTCTTCTACCCCCTGGTCAGATGCCACAGCCTCAAGCATTAGATGCCACACAGCTAATGCAGATGTTTCAGTTCCAGACGCAGCAGATTTCGGTACTGCTCAACATGGTACAGCAGCTACTGGTCAATAGAACTAGAACCACCTACAGCAACACCTACAGCTATACCGCCTTTTTGACAGTTAAGTGAACAAGACGAGGACTGGCAAGAGTGATTGTCCCAAATTGAAGCCCACGTCATCATCCACAATGTACGAGGTACCGCAAAACTTCCGTATCTATTATCGACAGTAGAAAGTGCAGTGTAGGGTGCTACAAAAACTTTTCCCTAACGCCACTTCGTGTGAACTTGCAGTTGTAGACTCACTAAAAAACTATTAATAACAAAAAATGAATGTATTATCAACTAGTTATCAATTCTTTAATTGCAAAAAAAGGTCAGAACAATCTTATCGTGAGTGGGTAACAGCTTTTCAGCCATCGACATCTTTTTAAGTGGTGATCCTCTCCTCACTTTGTCCTCACTGCTCTCAACCGTGGACAGTGAGACACCTTTAACTTCAGTGCCACTATTTTAAACCGCTACGCGCCCGTTTTCAGTTGTCGCCTGATATTCTTGAGTTTATCAGTGTCAGTGAGGTGACACTGGTCATTTGAAGCTCCTTTTTGGGGAATACAACACCCCCTTCAATAGTAGTTTTCTGAGATTTCCTTCCGTTTTTAGTTTCCTTCCTTCTTGAGTTTCGCTCCCATAGCTGCTGACTTCACATTCGGTTTTTTACCCTTTCCTAAGCCACAGAATGGGTGTTTATGACCGTAGCAATTTTGGGCCCTAAAACCATAAAAAATAATACATGGGATGACAATAAAATGTAAATTCAGATGTGCTTGCGGTGCTTTTCACATGTTATGTTGTGTGATACGACCGTGTACAATGTACCTGATGTCAAACTCAGAGAACAAATTTTGAAACAGTCCAATCCATCATTTCAGTAGGTAGTGCAAGTACTAGATCAGTACGTCTCCGGTGCCTTTTCGGCTCATAAATTTGAGCTGCCAGCTATTTGTCGGGTTGAGTCCCTTGCTTGCGATCGCCCCATTCCGTACCAGCGGCTTGCGCTAGCCACGCCAAGTACACGAGTTTCCACGCCGCATAAGCAGTACCCTAAACAGGCGGCTACACGGGCGAACAGAATTAAGTCTTGCCCTAGGTGTTATTCACGGCACAAATACCAAGACTGCCTCTCCCAACAAGCTAAGTGCTATGCTTGTGATAGGAAAGGACATGTACAATCCGTATGTTTGCAATGGAACAAACATAAGAATTCGGACGCAGGCGCCTCTGTCACATTGCTCAATCGTCACACGTATCAAGTGTTAGGATCCCCACACCTTTCTAAAACTGGCACGCAACTGATGGCGTATAATGGACAAGACATTCCCGTTCTCAAATGGTTCAAATGGCTCTGAACACTATAGAACTTAACATCTGTGATCTTAAGTCCCCTATAACTTAGAACTACTTAAACCTAACTAACCTAAGGACATCACACACATCCATGCCCGAGGCAGGATTCGAACCTGCGATCGTAGCGGTCGCGCAGTTCCAGACTGAAGCGCCTAGAGCCGCTCGGCCACACTGGCCGGCATTTCCCGTTCTCAGAACATGTACTTTGCCTGATATGTATCGCTAACATTGCGAACAGTGACTTTCACAATGCTACAATCACGCGTCCGCAGCTCGTAGTCGCGCTGTAGCGTTCTCGCTTCCCGCGAGGGATTTTCTCCGCCTCGTGATGACTGGGTGTTGTGTGATGTCCTTAGGTTAGTTAGGTTTAAATAGTTCTAAGTTCTAGGGGACTGATGACCATAGATGTTAAGTCCCATAGTGCTCAGAGCCATTTGAACCATATAATCACGCGATTGTGACAACATATTTGGTCTTGATTCTTTTGATTTGTTTGGCTTTAACATTCAGGACAATGTGTTGTCAGCGTCTGCATCCAATGCAAAAGACAGTGTAGCTAGCTTGCTAAAAGAATTCTCAGAACTCTTTTCTGAAGGTTTAGGCAAAGCTAACAATTTTGTTGCACGTATTACGGTGAAAGACAATGCTCAGCTGAAACTTTGCCGGACCAGGGCTGTTCCCATTGCATTACGGGATAAAGTGCCTGCTGATCTTAAAGAACTGCAAGATAACGAAGTTATTGCGCCCATATCAGCTAGTCTATGGGCAAGTCCACTGGTTTTGTTCCGCAAACCTTCAGATCACATTCGCCTCTGTGTTGACTTTAAGTCTACAGTCAACCCACAAACTATCATTGATACTTATCCATTGCCAAGCCCAGAGGATCTGATGGACTGATTAGGCGCTGAACGCTACTTTTCAAAAATTGATTTGCGTCACGCGTATCTTCAAATACTGCCCGATGAAGAATGTCAAAAAATATGTGTAGTGAATACTCACTTTGCTTGTTTAAATATTTGCGTTTGCCTTTTGGCAGTGCTTCCGCATCCGCCATTTTCCAACAGTATTTGGAACAACTGACTCCACAAATGCCAAACTCTTCAAACTATTTGGACGACATTGTCTTAGCATACCGTACACTTGAAGAACATGTTGAAAATTTACGTGCTTTGTTTCGTGTGTTATCTGCTGCACGACTAAAGTGTAGACTGGACAGGTGTGATTTTTTTAAACCTGAGTTGCAGTATCTTGGCCATGTCATCAACAGTCAAAGTGTACATCCTCTTCAGTCGCATTTGTTAGCCATACGAGACTTGTCAGTTCCCCGCAATATCACAGAATTGCAGTCTTAGGGAAAATGAACTATCATATTCGGTTCATACAGAATGCTGCACAAATCGTAGCTCCATTGCATCGCTTGCATCGCAAGAATGTCCCCTTTGTTTGGACAGACGAGTGCCAAGTAGTTTTTTACAAATTTAAAGATGCATTGCTCACTGACCGATGCCTAGTCCACTTCGATCCTGACAAACCAGTTATATTTCAAGTTGGCGCTTCCTCTTACGGAATCGGTGCAGTGTTATCGCACAGAATTGGTGATAAAGACAGACCTATCGCTTTCGCATCAAAAGTGTTGTCCAAAGCTTGTTGTAACTATTCACAAATTCAGAAAGAGGATTTAGCTATTGTGTATGGTGTCAGCAAATTCCACCACCATTTTTATGGCAGAAAATTCTACTGAGTAATAGATCACAAGCCTCGGCAGTCCTTGTTTCATCCGACGAAACCGGTTCCTATTCGATCAGCCCAAAAATTGGAAAACTGGGCTCTGATGTTGTCTCAATACCAGTACGAGATTTTGTATCATCCGACGCCTAAACATGGTAATGCGGATGTACTTTCACGCCTTCCAATTGGCCCTGACACAGACTTTGATGCTTCTGCTGCATCATGTTGTCACATCGATGCTCAGGATTCTGAATTGCCGCAGACTTTTCCGTTGAACTATAAGAAAATTGCACAGGCCACGGAAGCTGATTCCGATTTGAACATTTTGCTCAGTTATATTCGCACATATTGGGCTCACTCATTGAACAGTATAAAGAACTCAGTAGTGGGCCGGTACTTCACACTTCGGCATAGCGTCGCTGTACAGAAAGGTGTGATTCTTGTTAAAAATGACAATGGACAGTCATGTGTGTTGATCCCTTCAGCTTTACAAAAGGAAGTGTTGCCGTTACTTCACCAAGGACACTGGGGATTGCTCGTACGAAACAGTTAGCGTGTCGACACTGTACTTGGCAGGGTATGGACGCCCAAATAGAACAGATGACGTCACAGTGTCACACATGAGAGGAAAATCAGTCCGCCCCGCCACAAACATTCTCTGCTCGGCCTAAGTCGCAAATGCAATGGCAGCGTATGCACCTTTTTGGAACACTCGCCGGTTAATTGTGGTTGACTCGTATAGCAAGTTTCCTTTTGCGGTAACAATGAACTCGACAACGTCCCGTAGCACAGTTCAGGTGTTGTCATCGATTTTTTTGCCTAGAAGGCTTACCTAAAGTAATAGTGTCTGACAACGGCCCTCAGTTCGCATCAAGTGAATTTTAAACATTCTGTGAACGGAATGGCATACAGCATCTAACTAGTGCACCGTTCCATCCACAGTCAAACGGCGAAGCGGACCGTTTTGTCAGAACCTTCAAGCAGTAAATGGCCAAACTTTGCTCCGTGCATACCAGGGATCAAGCATTGCAACTGTTTCTCGCCTCATATCGTTCGCACCCACGAGATGGACCATCGCCGGCGGAATTGCTTCATGGCCGTCACTGTCGGACGCTACTCCACCTGCTCCATCCTCCTCAGCATCCGGCGCCGAAGGACGCCCGCAAGTATCACCTCGCACAGCATGATGTTGTCTTTTACAGGGTTTTTAGCGGCAGCAGACGGTGGGCGCGAGGCGAGATCGTCCGTCGACTTGGTGCTTGCATGTGTCTTCTTCCAGGTCCAGATGGCTTGCAGCGCCGCCATCAAAATCAACTTCGCCTCTGTCATGTACACGATGATCTTTCAGTCTTTCTTCCTCCTGTTTCACGGGTCCAGAGGGCAGCGCGACCACAGTAGCCGCCAGAGGATGTCATCACGACATCGCAGGACGACCCCATGGAGGCGGAGCCTTCGCCTCCTCCGCTTCCTCTCGCCCTAGCGATGGAGCTGGACACTCCCACACCACAGCAGTCGCCACCTTCTTTATCTGGTTTATGGCACCAGGAGGTGAACACATACCTTTCTGGTGGTTTTCGGGGCGACGTTTCCACCAGAGAGCAAGCCGGATGGCGGGGTATGGCTGGAACTGGACATCCCCTGCAGCCACAGCTTCCAACCCGATGGTGCACCCACACTCCTGCCTCCCTCTGCCGTGGTCGCACTGCCTACGCGACGACGGTCCATCGCTTTGGGGGGAGGGGGGGGGGACGGGGGGAGGGAGGAATGTTCTGGCGTAACCACAAGCGCCGAAACGAAGATGAAGAACGCAAGAGAAGAGAAGGCGGTGAGGCGACGTCAGCCAGTAGCCCGCTGACAAGGACCGCACCACGACAGGAGCGACCTCTGCAAGAAGTGAATGTAAGCACCGCTCCTGCCAGACTTGGCCGGACATTAGTGGACAGTGTTAGCACGGCCTAGCAGAGAGCGCTACGATATCAGTCATTAGTGATCCATATCCATTGGTTGTTTGGACTTCGTCTATAGCGAAGAACATTACTGATTGCATGTTACCCATCGCTTGCGATGCCGCTCGTGCGGCTCTCCCCGTCGGAGGCCCGAATCCTCCCTCAGGCATGGGTGTGGATGCTGTACTTAGCGTAAGTTAGTTTAAGATTAAGTAGTGTGTAAGCTTAGGGACCGATGACCTCGGCAGTTTGGTCCCATAAGGCCTTACCACAAATTTTTTTCGCTTGCGACACTTGTTCTAAATACAAAGTTAAGTATTGTCAATTAGCTTTATCGAAATAAAACTACTGATGTTATTTGCTTGGACTGTTGTATAGCATTCCGAGAACGCAGCATCTCTTGAGCACCCTATACGAGTGGGCAAGACTCCACACTTGGTGATGATGACTGAACAGGCCCCACTCGCATCCACCGTGGAAGCGTGGGACATGACTTGCTGCCCTCTTAAAGGAATCTGGCGACAGCAGGCGTGTACATCAGGTCAGAACGCTGTGCCACCAAGTACTACAAGCGGACTCAGTGCATTATGTGATTAGCCTGACCCAGTCTCCAACCTATGGTTGCAGCTGTCTGCTAACGTTGACCTGATGTCATGATGGTGCTGCTGGACTCCGAATGACTGTGCCTCAAAATTCGCACCTATTTTTACAGCTCTGAGATGCATTTGTTGTGCTATTACCTAGACCGCTACCACTCACACTGATAAACCAAAACATTATGACCACTGCCGATGATGCCATTGGATGCTGCCTGATGGCGTTGCAGGCACGTGACGCAGTAACATGCATGTAAGCGGAGCAAACACGGATGTGGCATCATCCTAGGGAAGATATGGGCTGCAAATGGGGAAGCCATTTAGATTAGCGACTTCGACAAAGGCGAGATTATTACTACGCAGAGCTGATGAACGAGTATCTCGAAAAAGGCGAAGCTGGTCGAATGTTCACGAGTACTAAAAGGTATCCGCTAAATTTCGGTTACGCGATAAATCAAATCAAAATGTCTCTGAGCACTATGGGACTCGACTGCTGTGGTCATCAGTCCCCTAGAACTTAGAACTACTTAAACCTAACTAACCTAAGGACATCACACACATCCATGCCCGAGGCAGGATTCGAACCTGCGACCGTAGCAGTCACGCGGGTCCAGACTGTGGCGCCTAGAACCGCACGGCTACTCCGGCTGGCGCGCGATAAATCGCACAAATCTAAAGGCTATCAGTTCAGCTGAATAATTAGGATTACAGTTAGTAATAACTTTAATTGGAAAGGTCACATAGATAATACTGTCGGCAAAGCAAACCAAAGGCTGCGATTTATTGGCTGAACACCTAGAAGATGCAACAGATCCACTAGACTGCTTACACTACACTTATCAGTCCTCTACTGGAGTATTGCTGCGCGGTGTGGGATTCGCATCATGAATGATTGACAGAGGACATCGAAAAGTTCAAAGAAGGACAGGTCGTTTTACACTATCACGAAATAAGAGACAGAGTGTCCGGGGCGTGTGTAGCGTTGCTCTTGGTATGTGTGTGTGTGTGTGTGTGTGTGTGGGGGGGGGGGGGGGGTGTAAAAAGAAAAAGAATTGGTTTTTTTTTTGAAAAACATGTCGAAAAAGTGAATATTTTGGTAGGCCACTTGGCAACACAATCAGGGATTGATTACACTATTATAATAACATACTTTGAGCATTAAATACCTGAATAAAAGAAACATTATCATTTCTGTGCATTTTTATATTCGCGATGTAGTCTTACCCGGACAACACTAAGGGACCAGAAGATTTATGACTTTAAAGAAATGCAACACTACACAATTTTAAAAAAATGGCTCAGAAATAACAGGAAAACGATAATGTTCCTTCTGTCTCATGCTGCGTTCTGCCCATCAGCGTGTTCGTAATTATCAATTGAGTGAATGAGGAGATGGAAATCATCAAGGTTAATTTACTAAAATAAGCACACTTACCTGTAACACACTTTTTTTAATGCTACGTACCTTTTCATATTAAATTACAATAGATGACCATTGTGGTTAAATACTTTATACATAACAGTCAAAATGTGCTTTTGATGCTGTCTGTTCGTAATCATTTACAAGAAACTACATGTTTTCTGATTGAAAAAAATAACAACTAGCATATTCACTCAATATTTTCACATAAAATATAAAATACAGTTGCGGAACGCAGCAAGTCCGCGTCCGCCTTTCATAGAATGCAAACAGTAAAAGGTGAGGCGCCAAATGCCTCATTTGTCTTGAAACAACAGAATTCTGTTTTTATACCACTAATCGATACATGTACATAGAGATTTACAGCCACCGCGCAAGAACGGCAAAGATAAAGAATAATAGACTCTGTCGCTGCTATGCGATGGTTCATTTCTTTTACTTTACAATTGTTCGATAACTTTAGGCCATCAGGCGTTTACTATTGAGCGTATATTAATGTTTGTGAGGCGAAAATTACTAATATTGCATGTGGTACGCGAGATGGAGTGGAAATCATTAAAAGGAAGATGGATCATAAAATTTCAAACCTTCTCCTCCGAATGTGAAAATGTTGTGCTGGTATTCATCTACAAAGGGAGAGATAGTCATTTTAATAGAATAAGGCTAATCAGAGCGCACACGGAAAGATATGAATGTCCACTTTTCCTGCGCGCTGTTCGACAGTGGGAATGTAGAGAAACAACTTGAAGGTCGTTGGATGAACCCAATGCCAGGCACTTATTGTGAATTGTAGAGTAGTCCTGAGGAAGTACAATAGAGGCCCATATCGCGGCTGGAAGTGGTTTTACAGAGCATTAGCGTGATGGCGCCAGGGCGTCCGGTGTACCTAGTTGGCTGGCTTCCATTATTTTGACAACGTTGTACGGGGGAGTGGGCCCGTATTGAGCACACGTGGTGGCATGACCCCCGCCTCTGCTCTCTCTCTCTCTCTCTCTCTCTCTCTCTCTCTCTCTCTCTGTGGCCCCCTCGGCTATTGAAGAGCGTTCTCACAGGCCCGGCTACCGGAGGGACCTCGCTGAATGGGCTAGCCCTAGACTACCTGTCCGCTCCTAGCCGAGGCTCAAGCCGCCTTCCCCTGTAACAACAGTTGCTCTCACATGTATACAGCTCTTCATGTCGGCTACGGTCTACAAGCCCCCTAGCACGTAGTATCTACATTTCTCATTAAACCACTGCACTATATATTCAAATATTAACAGGAAACACACAACCTAAAGTAACTAAATACTTGACGATTCCTCTCGGGTTATCATCCGAATGGTGGCGTCTTGTCGCAAAGTTTCCATGAGTTTCGTATCCATCATCTTCTGGCGAATGATGGGTACGAAACTCATTGAAACGTTGCGACAAGTCGACGCTGATAACCCGAGAAGAATTCATTAGTGGAATATGGCAAGAAAGACTGAAATCACATATAACTAAATGCTTGATTCTGAATTCCTAACATTAAGCGAGTTTTCAGACCAAATTGTCGGATCTCAGGTCTGTCTATTATGCAAACAACTGATCTTTTTAATGCCCAAACATGTTTCTGCACCTTTGTGCTATTATCTACATATATACTCTGCGAACTAACGTGAAATGCATGGCAGAGGGAACGTCCCAGTGTACGAGTTATTAGGGAATTTTCCCGCTCCATTCCCGTATAGAGCGCGGGAAGAATGTTTAAATGCCTCTGTGCTTGCTATGATTAATCTAATCTTTTCTCGTGATGCCTATGGGTGCAATGTGTAGCAGATCCCTACAGTCAGCTTTTAAAGCTTGTTCTGGAAACTTTATCAGACTTTCTAGGGATACGATATTGCAGTGCCTATGTTATTTAGAAACACGATGCGAAGTCCCTCACTACGGCACTACAGCCGTTACGAAACACATTAAATGTATTCGCAGTTGCGAATATGGACGACCATCAGCTGTAGAACGGAACGACGGACCATGACTCGAACCCGCGGTCGCTATCTGGGCACGATTCACGGTTAGATACAAACTTCCAAGTGTTGTGAACCATGTGTCTACATCCAGTAAATACAATATTGCATATCAATGTTCCTTTGGACGAGCATGCATGTCCGAAGGAGCCTGGCGTCGTATTTCTGAATAACAGAGGCTCTGTAATATCGTATTTATCCGCCGACATCGGGCAAGCGACTTTCAACTAAAATGTCACCCCTGTACGGAAGTGTACATAGTGGATGTACGAGCACAGAAGGTATACGCATAATGGATGTACGAATATAGGATATAGACACATGGTTGACGATATATGGACGTTTGGCGGTGCTCGGATAATCAAATGATAAGGAGACCACCCGCGATAATTGGGAAATACGGGTTCGAATGTCTATCCGGCAAAAATATTCATTGTCATTTCACTATACAGCTGATCGTTGTCCATATTCGCAACTGCGAATGCACGTAATGTATTTCATAATGGCTGTAGTCGTCGCAGTGCCTGTTCCTTTGGACATGCATGTGTGTTCGCACGCAAGCACTGTGGTATCGTATTTATCCGCTGACACCGGGAAAACTACTTTCCAGCAAAATGTCTCCTTTGCGCGGGAATGTACATAATGGAGATACGAAGACAGAATGCAGACACATGGTTGACGACTTGTGGAATTTTGGGTCTGGCTGTTAGTTGTTCCCAGATAGCCAAATGATTGCTGGCGCGGTAGCTCAGCGTGTTCGGTCAGAGGGTTAGCTGCCCTCTGCAATAATAATAATAAATAAATAAATAAATCGTCTGAAGAGATCAACGATGAACTTGAACGGGTTTGATGGGTCGTTCGCCCAGACAAATGCAACGAAGAGTATCGAACACAATGAGATCAAAAAAGAAAAGAAAAGAAAATGGTAAGGCGACCGCTCGCGATAAAAGAGAAATTCGGGTTGGAGTCCCGGTCCGACTCAAATTTTCAATTTTCTCATTACGTTATACAGGTGATGGTTGTCCATATTCGCAACTGCGAATACATTTATTTCTAGGGATAGTTTCCGTTTATCTTGAAGAGTTTGCCAGTTTAGACGTTTTATCATCTCTGTGACACGCTGCCGCGGGTCGAAAAATCCGTGACTGTTCGTGCTGCCCTTCTCTGTAAACGTTCACTATCCGCTCCTAGTGCTATTTGGTACGAGTTGCACACACTTGAGCACTATTCTAGGATGAGTCGGAGGAGCGATCTGTAACTAGTCTCCTTTGTAGACTGATCGCACTTCCCCAGTAGTCTAGCAACAAACAAATATCTACTACCTGCTTTATCCACAACTGTGCCTATGTGATCGTTCCATTTCATGTCCCTACAAAATATGTTAACTGACCGTTTCGAGCTGTGACTCTTTGATATTATAATCATGAAGTGCACTGTTTTACATTTCTAAACATCTAAAACCAATTTCCCATTTTTGCACCACTTTGAAATCTTATCGACGTGTGACTGAATATTCGTACAGCTCCGTTCAGACTGTACTTCGTTTTAGATAACTGCATCATCTACGAAAAGTCTGAGATTTCTATTAATGTTGTCCGTAAGGCCATTAATATACAACGTGAACTGCAAGGGTCCTGACACACTTCACTGGGACACACACCAAGTTACTTCTGCATGTGTCAATGACTCTCCATCTAAGATAATATGCTTCGTCCTCCATGTCAAGAAATCTTCATTCCAGTCACAAATTTTGTCGAACACCACGTACAGTCATACTTCTCATAATAAGTGTAGGCGTGGTACTGACTCAAATGCATTTTGGAATTTGAGAAATAGTGCTATTACCTTATGTGCGTATTTTTTCAGATCTATAAAATGCAAATATTTTAAGTAATAAGTATTGGAACAATACATAGCCCCAAAAAGATTTTTTTGTCTGTTGGGAATATTATCTCATTCTGTAGAATGTTAGATTCTGTATAATCTTCTTTACATGCGGAAGTAGCTCACCATCTGCAACGAAGTGTTTTTGTGAATTTTGCTGGCGAGTTGACAAATAACTTTATCTTTGAATATAATTTTGGCGTGAGAAAATGTTTCGCGACTGTATTTAAGAATGACTTGCAGTGATTTTCGTTGAACCAATCTTTATATGTCCACTCACGTTATAAAAATATGCGCGTGTGATTTACACATAGTGTAAGTTCTACGAAATACTGAATTGTAACTTACGTGTGTGGTTTATCGAAAGCACGTTTCTACAACACATAAATATTGTAATAAGGAGACCTAGCACGAAAACAGATAAATCGTTGCAAAATATAGCCGCGAAATATTTTTGAGCGATGAAGTTACGTTTATCATCATCATCATCATCATTTAAGACCGATTATGCCTTTCAGCGTTCAGTCTGGTGCATAGTCCCCCTTATAAAATTCCTCCATCATCCCCTATTCAATGCTAACATTGGTGCCTCTTTTGATGTTAAGCCCATTACTTCAAAATCATTCTTAACTGAATCCAGGTACCTTCTCCTTGGTCTACCCCAACTCCTCCTACCCTCTACTGCTGAACCCATGAGTCTCTTGGGTAACCTTGCTTCTCCCATGCGTGTAACATGACCCCACCATCTAAGCCTGTTCGCCCTGACTGCTACATCTAGAGATTTCCTCGTTGTGCACACCCTCCTGCCATTGTTCCCATTTACTGGTACCTGCAATCATCCTAGCTACTTTCATATCCGTAACCTCAGCCTTATTGATAAGGTAACCTGAATCCAACCAGCTTTCGCTCCCATACAGCAAAGTTGGTCGAAAGATTGATCGGTGCACGGATAACTTAGTCTTGGTACTGACTTCCTTCTTGCAGAAGAGAGTAGATCGTGGCTGAGCGCTCACTGCATTAGCTTTGCTACACCTCGCTTCCAGTTCTTTCACTATGCAGCCATCCTGTGAGAATATGCATCCTAAGTACTTGAAACTCTCCACCTGTTCTAACTTTGTTCCTCCTATTTGGCACTCAATCCGTCTATCTCTCTTTCCCACTGACATTATTTTTGTTTTGGAGATGCTAATCTTCATACCATAGTCCTTACATTTCTGATCTAGCTCTGCAATATTACTTTGCAAACTTTCAATAGAATCTGCCATCACAACTAAGTCATCCGCATATGCGAGACTGCTTATTTTGTGTTCACCTATCTTAATCTCACCCAACCAGTCTATTGTTTTCAACATATGATCCATAAATAATATGAAAAACAGTGGAGACAGGTTGCAGCCTTGTCTTACCCCTGAAACTACTCTGAACCATGGACGCAATTTACCGTCAACTCGAACTGCTGCCTGACTATCTATGTAAAGACCTTTAATTGCTTGCAAAAGTTTGCCTCCTATTCCATAATCACGTAGAACAGATAATAACTTCCTCCTAGGAACCCGGTCATATGCCTTTTCTAGATCTATAAAACATAGATACAATTCCCTATTCCACTCGTAACACTTCTCCATTATTTTCCGTAAGCTAAAGAGCTGGTGCTGACAACCTCTAAGAGGCCTAAACCCACACTGATTTTCATCCAATTTGTCCTCAACTAATACTCGCACTTTCCTTTCAACAATACCTGATAATCTTTTACCCACAACGCTGGTCAAAGATATACCTCTGTAGTTGTTACAATCTTTTCTGTTTCCATGTTTAAAGATTGGTGTGATTACTGCTTTCGTCCAGTCTGATGGAACCTGTCCCGACTCCCACGCCATTTCAATTATCCTGTGTAGCCATTTAAGACCTGACATTCTACTGTATTTGATGAGTTCCGACTTAATTTCATCCACCCCAGCCGCTTTATTGCACTGCAATCTATTGACCATTTTCTCCACTTCCTCAAATATGATCCTACTTCCATCATCATTCCTGTCCCATTGTACATCGAAATCTGAAACATTACTGATCGTATTTTCACCTACATTGAGCAACTCTTCAAAATATTCCCTCCAACTGCCCAAGGCATCAACAGGATTCACCAGCAGTTTTCCTGACCTGTACAAAATACCTATCATTTCCTTCTTACCTCCCTTTCGAAGACTGCTAATTACACTCCAGAATGGTTTTCCAGCAGCTTGACCCAAGGTCTCCAACCTGTTTCCAAAGTCTTCCCAAGATTTCTTCTTGGATGCTGTAATTATCTGTTTGGCTTTGTTTCTTTCTTTCTCTGTCTACCTGAGTTCTAATATGTAGCCATTTTTGATATGCCTTCTTTTTCCTTTTACAGGCTGCCTTGACTGTGTCATTCCACCAAGCTGTTTGCTTCATCCTACCTTTACACACTACTGTTCCAAGACATTCTTTGGCCACTTCTAGTACTGTGTCCCTGTACCTTGTCCATTCCTTTTCCAGTGACTGCAATTGATTACATTCAACTAACTGGTACCTTTCTGAGATCACTGTTATGTACTTGTGTCTGATTTCCTTACCCTGAAGTTTCTCCACTCTTATCCTCCTACACATGGACCTGACCTCCTGCACTTTCGGCCTCACAATACCAATTTCACTGCAGATTAAATAGTGATCATTGTCATCAAAGAATCCTCTGAATACACGTGTGTCCCTCACAGCCTTCCTGAATTCCTGATCTGTTATTATATAGTCAATGACAGATCTGGTTCCCCTGCCTTCCCAAGTATACCGGTGAATGTTCTTATGTTTAAAAAAGGAGTTTGTGGTTACTAAGCCCATACTGGCACAGAAATCCAAGAGTTGTTTCCCGTTCCTGTTGGCCTCCATATCCTCTCCAAATGTTGATGGGCAAAAGTGCCGAAATATTTTTGGACATTAAAGAGAACATTTGTTTACGTAACTGTGGCAGCTGAATTTTCATAATTTAACCCACTATGTTTAGTAACGCACACCTGAACACAAATTTGGTTCGGATGTAGCAAAAAGTACGTATTTAACGGTAGCATACGATTGCTTGTAATCTCAGGTTTTTTTAAATGCCAACCATTTTACTATTATTGACTCAAACATATGCCAGCGTTTGATTTAAATTTTCATTTTTAGCTTTCATTACTAAAACCATGCCAAAAGCTACAAACACTCAGAGTAACCTTGTATTCACAGCGAGATAATGGGTTTTGTGCTTGAAAGTTGTCAACGACTAATCCTAACAAACCAGTTACACAAAAGCGCGTCGCCGCTTGTTAAGAGTTACGTTTAACACACACCTTGGACTCTGTTGGTAGACAGCTATCCATAACGTTTTCGTCGCGGCTTTTGGTCTCACTTAGGTTATCTTGGCAGCTGTGCGCTTTCGTCGTCTGCATGCTGCCATTGTTCACAGGAAAAACTAGTGAGGTTACACGGCGAATCACATCAGCCTTGCAGCCTTTTTATTTCGTTAACTATTCACGACATCGAGACGAGAATTGCGGTAAATGATGGTAGGCAGAGCGCACATAACTTTGCTGTATGGTTAATATTCTTAGCTCTTATGTCAAACGAGATATTGGTGCAGGTATGGTTTTGTTAAACGTAACGGTATAATTTTTAATGGCTTTCGAAAACTCTTGAAGGCACTTCTTTGGTGTTGAAATATTTCCAAAAGTATCCGAGAAATGTGAGTCTCTAGCCAGGCTAAGACACTATATCCAGCCCCTCGACTGTTTACTTACTTTCACAAAAGCTATTCACTTAGGCACGAGTACGTACACACCTTTAAAATATTTTTCGAAGTACCTTCTGATGCACTACAAGACAGTATATAGTTCCATTTGCAGCATCTTCACCGACTGCATCAATGATGCAAAATGCAAGGCCAACTGGAAATACGTTTTTCGTCATAACAGCGTATGTCTGTCTTTTTGCAGCATATAACGACGGAGTCCAGCACGATAGCCCCTGTTGGTTAATATTAAGTAGCAATAGCCGATTCGTGCCACTTTGCCTTTCAACATTGACAGATTTCTCGTACACTTCTGTGAACAGTTTCAACGCCAACATTAACGAACGTTCTATATCGCAGCATTCGTCTTTTTAAGAGCTTTTGAATGATGTCACATTCCATATTGTATATAGTTCCATTTGTAAAAAATAATAATAATAATAATAATAATAAAATAAAAAATTGGTTCAATATCTTGGTTTATGCATGAGCTAAGAGTATTGCCCATGGACAAAATTAAATGCCCCTCTGTCTTTTATAATTTGACAAAAATCTCGTTCAAATATTTTGAAACGTTCAGAGAATAAAAGGGGTAAATAAAAGTTCCAGTTGATTCTCCCTGTATATGTGGAGCGGGGTGGGTGGGGGGGGGGGGGGAAGGTACAAAGCTTTAGATTCAAAACATAATTGTCTGTGAAGTGTCTACTTGACTCTTTCTTTTCCCAAATGCAGTAACGTTAAGTCGAGAGTGTCTGAAATCCCACTAGTTGGATGACAGAGAGAAATTTTGTGTGTCGTTGTTAAGAAGTCTTCTTCGGTCACTATTTACGTGCCACTGCCTGGACGGACTTTCAGTCCAAAGAGAGCGAGAATCTAAGTCTTAGGCGTTCGTTGAGGCTGGCCGTTACTACTGAATAATTTTCCGGCTTATAATTTCTGATGCTTCGCGATACGGAGATGAGCGGGAATGGACGGCGCTCTCGCAGACGTCAGCCAACCCAACACACACACTACATCCTCCTGACACTGGTCGTGAAAGACTATCGCGTAGACGTGGTCAGATTATCTTATGAAATTTTAGTTAGTACATCTTGCTGTCATCGCAATTTTTTCTTGCTTTTCTTTAGTGATTTGCATAAAACCCACCACAATAATCAAATTTTCTTGTAACATCTTTGTCTTTCTAGAGGGAATAGAAGAATGTTTCTACATTTTATGAGCAATTTTATCCTTGGATTTAACATAGTGATTTAATTTCTGTTTTACATTTCAGAGATATACGGATGTCTAAATTTAACTGTCGTGTATTACCTAGTAGAAATTTCAGTCGTACTGCAACTTTTATATAATAAAATGACGGATGCCATTTTAAGTGTAATAAAATTATACTGCAAGTATGTTGTCACATACGTGCACACAGACTGTTCAGTGGAAAAATTAAGGGTTGTAACAATCCGATGAGTTTTTTTCGTGAAACATCATTGTGTACGTGCCTAGTAGCCAAAACAGATGTTCACTAAGTCTCTAACAACACGAAATATGTGTTAGATAGAGTATTTTATGTAATGGAATTTATATTTCGCACAGTCAAGGCTGTGTCAAGCAGATGATAAAGATGATATTAGCTTTAAGAGGTAACTCCATTGTAGAATCTTCAAAAAATCATATTTATTGGCGTAAAAGATAGTTCGAATGTTTTTAAGTATGAAGCAAAAAGTCTAATCCCTCAAAAAGACCCTAAACGGCATACCCCCCGTAGCGTCTGGGTATAGTTAGAAGCATTTCAAAACAATAAATACGTTAGCATGGCGTCAGCAAGCTTCAGTACGCGTACGAAAAAGACAAATCTTTCGCTTCGAATTTTCATTTTTGTGTGTGCTATTATCTATTGATAGTTTAATTGTGCGCTTATAGTATACAGTTCTGTCTTTCAAGTAACAATGAGTAGTAAGAAAGTGTACTCGGACAGAAAAGGTACGAAAACATCGTATTCAACGCGGCGCCGAAGCATCCAAAGAATAAGTATGAGGCTGAGAGCAGTTCGGAAGGAGGCACTGCCTCTGCTAAGGAATTGAAAGACAGTGACGAGGATATTTATGTGAGCTAACGGATTAAGCTATAGGATTATAAATGTTCTTGCCGTTTCCTCTGTTATTTGTCAATACGTGAAATGCGAAACGTGCAATGCAGACAGACATGGCGTTGCAGGAACGAAGCTCTCGAAGCTTAAGCATCACATTAATTATTGCTTGTCAAAACAGCAGAGAAGTTGTTGTACCACGTAGTAAGTTAATACGGAACGCATATGAAATCAAACGTCGAATCTTTCTAGCAATGCGTCTGCTTGAAATACGGCTGAACGGAACTGTAAAATTTTGTGTGCTTATGGAACTCCCAGGACCGATATTTCAAACGTTCTCTGATAAACTAGTGGGTATGATTTCGATCACAACGGCAACAATACGACATTCCTGTCCTGGGATAGCAAATTAATAGTAAGAGTTTTCTAAAACCAGAATTTTTTCATTTGTTCATGTTTACTACACATTTCAAAACTTCAAACGCATTTTTCTGGGAATACGAGTTTTCAAAACGGCATGCAGCTAATTCCAACAATTTTCAATCTTTCCTTCAGAAAATTTAGCCACAACTTGGAAATAACGCATCAAGGCGAACCACGTAGGGAATTTTCGATTGATTAATTTGAACAATATTCGTTAACAAATGATTTTATTCACTCACCAATTAAACAATAATCAATATTTTTGAAATTCCCCTACGCGGTCCTCAAGCTACACTGACGTAGATTATAAAGATTTATTTTCTTTTTTCCACATCCGAACTGGCTCTAGTTATTGTGCGTGCCGCAGATCGCCTCAGATTCAACTTGCCTCGGGAGAATTGCTGGGTGTCGCCATTTTGTAAAATTTTCCTAAAACTAAGCCATGTCTCCGCAGTATCCTTTCTTCCAGGAGTGCTAGTTCTGCAAGGTTCGCAGGAGAGCTTCTGTTAAGTTTGGAAGGTAGGAGACGAGGTACTGGCGGAATTAAAGCTGTGAGGACGGGGCGTGAGTCGTGCTTAGGTAGCTCAGTCGGTAGAGCCCTTGCCCGCGAAAGGCAAAGGTACCGAGTTCGAGTCTCGGTCCGGCACACAGTTTTAATCTGCTAGGAAGTTTCATTTTGTAATATTCTTTAAAAAATTCAAGAAAACGCATTTTTAGGCCGTTAAAGTGGTGTTACCCGTTAAAGAAACTAAGTATCTAAGGCCATCAGTCTCTTATTCGGAGCCCCTAGGACGGAATCTGTGTACCCCATCTGTATTTGAATACGGTAAATCCCCTGTGCAAGAGTGAGAACGTGTTCTAAATGTTTGCGTAGACTGTATCTGAGGCGGGACATGGGTAGCAGCCTGGTATTTACCTGGTGGAATGTGGGAAACCGCCCAAAAACCACATAAAGCTAGGCCAACCTCATCAACCCTCGTCGTTAATCTCCGAGACGGATTTGACATAGGTCGTGCTTCTTGTGTCCCGGGAGCGATGTGTTAACGCGCTCAGTGTTTCACGCGGCTGCGTTAAGTAGTCTTGTACATATTTCTAGTCTGAGACAAAAAAGGAAAGCATGATTTCACTTTAACATTTTATTGTGATCCAAATTACAAGAGAGTGCAATCACTAACGCAGCTGAAGGAGAACGTCGGAAGGAATCGGACGTATCTTTATCGAAGGAATCATCCCGACATTCGCCTAAAGTGATTTAAGAAAGCGGTGGAGAAATCTGAATCTTGATCGCCGGTCAAAGACGTACGTCTCGAGTGCGAGCCGACTACTTTGCACATCCTTCTACGTCCCTCCATCTCAGTTTAGCAGTAAGTAGATAGAATTCGCCAGCTTTGAAATGCCGTTGACGAGATACAGAATACTCCTAAGACGCCTTTCTGGTTAGTGCGAGAGCCCACAAGCAAAACAGATTGGTTCGAGCCGGCCGGAGTGGCCGTGCGGTTCTAGGCGCTACAGTCTGGAACCGAGCGACCGCTACGGCCGCAGGTTCGAATCCTGCCTCGTGCATTGATGTGTGTGATGTCCTTAGATTAGTTAGGTTTAATTAGTTCTAAGTTCTAGGCGAATAATGACCTCAGAAGTTAAGTCGCATAGTGCTCAGAGCCATTTGATTGGTTCGATTACCCTAAACCATACAATACTAATTACAGATTTTTTTGACTCAGGACTGCATTTTCAAAAATTTCAACAAATTTTGCCGAAATCTATCATAGCAATATGTCAGATTTTTTGGATGTAGTTGAATGATAGAGTTAAGGCACCAGAAACACGGTTTTTGGACGCCTGTAGCGTAGTGCAAACCTGGGGAACCATTTAAAAAAATATAAATGAAACAGAAAATAATCATAGCAAACTATCTGAAAATCTGTTTTACCAGAAGATTTGGGTTAATTAACGCGTAAAAATCATTTTTCAGAGGAAAATTTGAGGACCTCCTATTTTGAGGCCGTTATGGAAATGAAAAAAATTTTTGCGATCGCTAACAAAGCATTACGTCAGAAAACTATTGGATATAATATAATAAGTCGTCTAGGTACAGAAAAATTGATATCAGACAAATTTAGTGCATCAGCGTACTAATCAGACGTCTTTTCGATATTCAAAACTCAGTACAAGGTAGTACTGAGGCATAGGAATAGGCTAAAGTTCGAAAACACAGTTTATTGAAACTGTGCTTTCAACACTACAGTCAACATCAAAATAACTCTGCAGGTCACCACCAGTTTCTTCAATGTGTTCCTCTGGAAAACAAATCTAATTACTCTAAATCATTCATGTTTTTAATAAAAATATTACATTAAAATTAATGCCTTCCATACATTTTACGGATGTCGATTCTTCGTCTAAAATAACGTACCTTATTTCTGGTGGCTGGCTACCGGGGAGTCACGTAAAATCCTGATGTCCTTCGTTATCTTACCATCTGTGGGCTTTAGATCTGTTAGATTTTTCGTATGAGCGTTGCTCCATATTTGCTAAATACATTTTGTTTTCAATAAATGCTATTCCAGTTCTGTTTTACACGGCGGCAGGCTGCAGGCGTCAACATTAATAAATCCAGATTTGTAGCTCTAGAAGAATGTTCACTTTTCATTTTACATGTCTGAGTAAAAATGTTTAATCTAACCGATTCGACCTGAATGATTTTTTTTTTCGTTGTGTAATCTGCAAGTGAATTCTTCTAAGACGTCTACTACGTTCCCTGTACCAGAAGTATATCTGCCTGAATCTGCAAAAGCCTTTTGGTAGCGAGCAGAATTTTATAGAGCATTGTCAGTGGCCTGCCTTTTCCCTTGCGATAAAATGCTGAGTCGTAATAGCAGCCAGTCACGGCGTGAAAAGCAAGTAAACATTTTGCTAGAGCATTCAGATTGTTTCATACTGACGCAAAACAGCAATATACCGAAGGGGATTTCCAACGGCAACATCCGTCCAGATCTTTACGGAACTTTTTGCAAATTCTATTTAAAATTAAAATGACAGTATTGAATATTGAATAGATACTGACTCCGTTAACTAACTTGACAGATATAGGAAACAATCTTAGTATCTGCGTCTTTGTGTTTCTGAGCAGTTAGATCCTCATTAATTGTTGAATTGACAGTACCATTGGCGACCCATTATTTATCGCACATGTCGTGATTAATATGGGAGGTTATGTTCGCAGTAATCTGCGTCACGTCCTGCTGAGACCAATTATTAATTAATAATTCGGTCAGAGCTTCTTGACATTTTATATTTTTAAATTATTTTGCAAAATCCGAAGGTCTTACTTGCGTTCTTGACGCAACACGTAGATAGTAGTTCTCAGCATAGGAGAGTAACCAGCGCTGGAACGTTCTTTTCTTTTTTGTTAGCATAGGTGACCACTTGTTTGTTTTAGCTATAGTCGTTCTAGCTACACTGAATATCGTAACAGCCAAACCAACCAAAAATAAAAGCAGATAAAAATTCACTTGAAACATTATAAGACAAAAGTCTCCACTCTTTTCAGTCCGACTGTGTAAGCGTAGACCAGATGAGGTTTAATCTCAAAGAAATAGTGTCGACGGCAATTAAGAGATATATAGCAAATAAATTAATAAGAGATGGTTCTGATCCCCCATGGTATAAAGGCAGAAACAACGAAAAAAGCGTGCCAGATTTAAAAGAACTCAGTATCCTCAAGACTGGCGAAGTTTTACAGAGACTCGAAATTTAGCATGAATTTCAGTGCGAGATGCTTTCTATAGTTTCCAGAACAAAACTCACTCTCGAAATCTGGCAGAAAACACAAAGAGGTTATGGTCGTATGTAAAGTACACCACCGCAACAAATACCTTCATTGCGCGCTAACGGCGAGAATGTTATTGGCGGCAGTACCACTAAAGCAAAATTACTAAACACGATCTTCCGAAATTCCTTTACAAAAAAAGACGAAGTAAGTATTCCAGAATTCCAATCAAGAATAACTACTAATATGAGTAACTTAGAAGACATATCCTCGATGTATGGAAGCAGCTTCAAACATTTAATAAAGGCAATGCCTCCAGTCCAGCCTGTATACCAGTCAGGATCGTTTTAACGTGTACTAATAACAGTAGCTCCATACTTAGCAATCATATACAACCGCTGGCTTGTATAAATATCCGTAGTCACAAATTGGAAAATTGCACTAGTCACACCAATAGACAAGAAAACAAACAGGAATAATCCGCTGATTTACAGATCTACATCACTAACATCGATTTTCAGAAGGATTTTGTAACATGAACTGTGCACGAACATTATGAGTTACCTCGGAAAAGAACGATTTATTGACAAACGGACAACACGGATTCAGAAAATATCGTTCTTGTGAAACACAATTCTTTATCCTGACGAGGTAATGAGTGGTCCTGACAGGGAACGTCAAATTGATTCCATATTTTTAGATCTCCAGAACGCTCTTGACACCGTTCCTCACAAACGACTTCTTATCAAATTGCGTACCTAAAGAGTACCGTCTCAGCTGCGCGACTGGACTCGTGATTTCCTGTCAGAAAGGTCACACAGTTCGTAATGACTGACGAAAAGTCATTGGATAAAACAGAATTTATTATCTGGCGTTCCCCAAGGAAGCATTATAGTCCCTCTGCTGTTCCTAACGGTTTAGGAGATAGTCTGAGCATCCGTCTTAGATAGTTTGCAGATGATGCTGTTATTTGCCGTTATGTAAAGTTATCAGATGATCAAAACGAATTGCAAAATAATTTATGCAAGATATCTGTATGACAGTAAAAGTGGCAATTGGTTGTAAATAATGAAAAATGTGTTGTCACCCTCATGAATACTAAAAGAAATCTGCTGAATTTCGGTTTCACGATAAATCACACAAATCAAAAGGCTGTAAACTCAACTGAATACTTAGGGATTACAATTATGAATAACTTAAGTTGGAACGATCACATTGATAATGTTATGGGGAAAGAAAATCAAAGACTGCGTTTTATTGGCAGAACACTTAGAAAATGCACCAGATCTACTATAGAGACTGCTTACATTAGTTTTTCCGCCCTCATCTGGAATACTGCTGTGCTGTGTGGGATCTGCATCTGCTAGGACTGATGGAGGATATCGAAAAAGTTGTGTATCATCAAGAAGTCGTGGACAGAGTGCCACGGATATGATACATGAATTGGGATGGCAATCTTTAAAACAAAGGCTGTTTTTCGCTGCGAGAGGATCTTCTCTTGAAATTTCAAACGCCAACTTTCCACTCGGAGTGTGAAAACATTTTGTGGGAGCCCACTTAAATAGTGAGGGATGATAATCATAATAAGATAAGAGAAACCAGAGCTCGCATGAAAAGGTCTAAGTGTTCGTTTTTCCCTCGCGCTGTTCGATAGTGCAATGGTACAGTAGTAACTTGAAGGTAGTTCGATGAAACCTGTGCCAGGCACTTAATTGTGTATTGCGGAATAATCATGTAGATGCAGATGTGGAGAAATCTTTGAAAACGTTGTTTTAGTAATCTTCATTGCCATTTTT
The DNA here is from genome assembly GCF_021461395.2 of Schistocerca americana. Taxonomy (NCBI): domain Eukaryota; kingdom Metazoa; phylum Arthropoda; class Insecta; order Orthoptera; family Acrididae; genus Schistocerca; species Schistocerca americana. Next base: position 197,446,879 of record NC_060126.1, on the reverse strand, counting down.
TTATTTTAATAAACTGAGCCGGGTGTCTGTGGTACAGTTGCGTAAACTTTTTCGACGTTTTTTCAAATATGTAAGTTGTCTGTTTAGGTTTTTACGTTGGTAACGCCACGTAGCGCTCTGTATGAAAATCACTGACTGTGCTGTGTGCAGTCTGTGGCTGGTTGGGCTCATTGTTGTAATATTCGCTTGTGTAGTGTTGGGCAGTTGGATGTGAACAGCGCGTAGCGTTGGGCAGTTGGTGGTGAGCCGCCAGCAGTGGTGGATGTGGAGAGAGAGATGCCAGAGTTTTGAGAGGTTACTATAAGCGGAAATCTGGACGTGTGTCCACCAGCAAAAGGAAATATATCTATATATATATATATATACACATATATATGATGACTTTTGAACATTATTAAGGTAAATACATTGTTCTCTATCAAAATCTTTCATTTGCTAACTATGCCTATCAGTAGCTAGTGCATTCAGTAGTTAAATTCTTTTATTTAGCTGGCAGTATTGGCGCTTGCTGTATTGCAGTAGTTCGAGTAACAAAGATTTTTGTGAGATAAGTGATTCATGAAAGGGATAAGTTATTGTTAGTCAAGGGCATTCTTTTGTAGGGATTTTTGAAAGTCAGATTGCGCTGCGCTAAAAAAATATTGTGTGTCAGTTTAGTGATGATCAGAAGAAGTAAATAGAGAACTGTCTGAGTACGTTCAGTTTTACTCGGCTATCTTTGTGTCAAATAACGTAGAAGTTTACCAGCACAGCCATTCATAATTTTTTCTAAGGGGACGCTACAAATACCCTTAGGCTAGGGTGACCAAACATCCCGGAAAACCGGGATTGTCCCGGTTTTCATCCCTGTGTTCCGGTGTCCTAAAAATTTCTTTCGGGACGCTCAAAAGTCTCGGAATTCAGTTTTTAAATACATTTCTCAAATTTTTGGGATTTCGCTGTACTAAAGGAAATACAACACAAGAAATTAATATATTTTAGCTTATTTGTCTAAAACCTCCATTGTCCCATACTAGTAATCACAGTATCAGTATTGATACACTCAGGCAATAATTTACTTTGAGCGGTACTTTGGCCAACAAGTAGTAAGTTGTATTATTGTAACAGAGCTATGAAACCGTCCGATTGTCGCGCCACTTACACACTCATTGTCAGAATAGTGTAGTAGTTGATGGTTGATGTTTTGTCAGACAAACTGCAATAGTTTTTTCTCATATTAGTGGTATTATCGCCGCAGTACTGTGAAACGCAATGCCGAAACGTGCCTGCAAGTTCAGTGACTGTTATTGCAAGGAATGGAATTTCATTAAGAAAGGTCGTTTTGATTACGAAGCAGAGTGTTCCGTATGTAACTGTTTTATTAGTATAAGTCATGGTGGACGTTCCGACATAGTTGATCACATCAGGTCAAAGAAACACATTAACAGATACAGTGCACCGAGCTGCAGTAAAACTCTACAAAATTATTTTGTGAAAAATCAGTCAAGTGAAGAGACGAAAGTTCGAGCAGCCGAGCTTACACTAGCCTACTACACGGTAGAACATCACCAAACTTATAGATCTAGTGATTGTACTAATAAGCTTAACAGCATTATGTTTGATGATTCTTCCATTGCAAAAAAGTTTAGTTCAACAAGAACTAAAGTGTCAGCCTTAGTGAAAGGAGTTATTGCTCCCCAGAGTGTAAAGGAAGCCCTGAATACATCAAAAAGTCGTCTTTCTACGGGATATCCACTGATGCCAGCAATCATAAGGCCACTAAAATATTTCCGTTTGTTGTTCAGTTTTTCGATGTTAATCAGGGAATTCAGACCAAACTTTTGAAGGTGAGTTCCCTACCTAATGAAACATCTGACGAAATTTCAAGGTTTTGTATGAATACTATCGAAATGTTTGATCTTGAGAAAAATAAATGTGTGGCATTTTGTGGAGACAACACCAACACAAACTTTGGTGGTTTAAAAAGACAAGGCAAATGCAACGTATTACCAAATTAAAGGCAACATTGCATGAAAACATTGAAGGCATAGGGTGCCCTGCACATGTTTTACACAACTGCTGACAGTTTAAGCTGTGATGTTGAAGCTATCGTCATGAAGGTATACTCACAGTTCTACATATATACTGTTAGAACAGAGAGGCTTAAGGAGTTCTGTGATTATGTGGGAACTGAATATATGAATGTAATGTGTCACTCGAAAACTCGCTGGTTATCACTGTTTCCAGCAGTTGAAAGACTAATCCGCCTGTTTGAACCGTTAAAAGTTTTTTTCCTAAATGAAAACAAAGCGCCCAGAGTATTGGTTCAGTTTTTCAGTAACCCTTTAAGTGAAGCCTACTTATGGTTCATTCACAGTCAGCTTAGCACTTTGCAGCATGGGATAAAGGAAATTGAGGGAAGCACGAAACGTGTAATAGAGGTAAATGAAGTTTTGAAAAATACTCTGGAAACTGTTACTAAGAGGAGAGAACAGCAGTTCATTTCTTTTAATGTTAAATCTGTCCTTAAAAGAGCAGAATTATCAGAAGCAGCGGAAAGAACTTTTAGAGAAGAAGTTAACAAGTTTTATGACACTTGTGTTGAATATCGCAGCAAGTGGAGAGCCTCATATTTACCCTCATCGCCGGTGTTTGATTGGATGTTACTGAAGAGAGTGCCAAAATGGCAAAGTGTTGAAGAGACAGTTTCTTATTTGAAGAGTAAAGAGATTGAAATCGATGATTCCATTCTCTTTGATCAGTTCGGCATACTGAGAAATTTTGTAGAAGAAAGTCTTCTCAAGTGGAATGATGATAAAAAAAAACACCATTGGAATGTCATGAGAAGTGAGCGAGTTTTTTTAAAAGCTGCGACTGTCTTCAGCATTACTCTGAGTTGGTAATAATTGCAAGGTATTTATTTGCAATCCCGGTAAGAATATTTTCGTTCATGAATATCCAATGGACTGATGAAAGAAACAGAATCGAGGTGGACTCTCTTGAAGCAATCCTACAGATCCTGTACATCTACAAAATGGATTGTGCCGAGTTTTATCACTGTGTCTCAAAGAACAAAGACATGATCAAGAAGGCTGGAGGCAGCGAAAAATACCCTTTTCTCCATGGACAGACAATTCCATCTACAAGTGCTCAGTAATATTAATGCTCATGTTAATATTACTTGATTAAAAGTTGAATGGCTGCAAAATTTTGTAAAATCGTAATACATTTCTTTATTACTGTATACGTTTATTAAATGCCATTAATTATACAGATAATCTAGATTATATCAATCTTTTGTATCCTCTTATTAGTTATAATAATCGGGTTAACAAAATGTATCAACAAAACATTAATATTTAAAATTAAGAAACCTGGGTACATGTGGAATGAGGTGTCCATTGGCACCCGGGTGAATGTGTCCCGCTTTTCACCGAAAATAATTTGGTCACTCTACCTTAGGCTAAATGCTACGAGCAAAATGTCTGAAAATAAACTTTTCCGTAATGAAATGACAGAATCTGCGTACATGTTTAACAGGCGGCTTTTTGTCATAGCAGAAATGGACCACCGGGGAGCTGTGACGTTTTTGACAGTTATTGCGCACCTAGTCGGGTTCGGGATCACCTACTCTAAAGAATTTATACGCTCTTAGCAGTAAACCGATGAGACTTGCTTTTGGTCTTGGGCGTACTAGATAGAGCGCCAGCACTAGGCGGTCCCGGCACTAGATGATCCGGCTGTGAACTCCACTACGACTCGCCTATTACTCGTGAAGCCCCTCAGCAACCGGTTCCATGAGGGCGCGTCTAGGCGAGAAAAATAATTTCATTATACGCAACGCGTAGCGGCGATCTAAGACTCACCCCTACCCCTAGGCCTGTCGGGCTTCTATGCTCGAATAGGAAAGTCTAATTTTTCTGTGAGAACTAGCTAGCACTAGGCTGCTCTCCTAGGGACCTGTTTGTACACTACTGCTGCTTCTCACTTCTGTCGCCGGTCCTGAGGTTTCTCCTTTCACTTTTTGAGTCTATTGATTGCAGGTGTACACTCGCAGTTCTGTTTTCTTCCAGTTATCCTTTTATGCTTTTTAATGAGTTAACACAACCCCATACCGTTTCACCGTATTCTAAGGATACTGCAGTATTCTCAACTGCGTTATTTTCCTTACCTCACTAGACACATGTCCTTTGCCTATGATACGGCAGCCCAGCGGAGTGGAAGAGTAGGGAAGGACGGAGTTGGCAGAGAACTTGATGCTCTCCCCAGTGAATGGTCTGTAACGTCTTTTAACTTTCGTTTGCCTGCCGTCCTCAGTTGTGTGTAATATTATGTTGATAAATAGCACTTTGGATACGTCTAAATGCGACTGAGTGAAAAGAATTTCTCGTGTCATACTCGTTTCGTCTCTATTGTGTGAAAGGTGTTACAGTGACCTGAAGTATGTACATATCTGCGTTTACACAATTTTCTTTTACGGAATGGACATTGTACGTTGAGGTTAGAAACAATTCTGGCATTTTCTGTTTTTCTATGGCATAATAACAGTTAAATTTCAATTTACAAATTTATTAGTTGGTAGTAGTATTTAAACTGTAATAACGTCATAAAAAATGCCAGAACTGTTTCTAACTGTGGTGTAAAATGATCAGTTTTTTGTGTATTAGACCTAATTAAGTAATGAAAAATAACTTGCCGAAGCAAAGATCAAGGTATACAAATCAAATTATTTGCCAACTTTTACCTACGGATCTCAATATTGGACCTGGATAAAGAAAGATCTGAGTAGAATACAAGCGACGGAGATGAGGTCTCTTCGAGGGACGGAGGGTAAGAAGAAAAGGACAGTATAAGAAATGAAACAATCCGAAATACCCTTCAGACCAATTCCATAAAAGAAACTACTGATAGTTTGGCCACGTTAAAAGAATGCGAAATGAAAAACCACCAACAAGAGTTATGGAATGGACAGAATCTGGCAAAAGCCCAACTGGAAGACCGCGAACATCACAGCGAGATCAGGTGAAGGATGATAAGAATCGAAGTGGATTACCACGGTAGAAAATACTGTGCGACAGTATGTGAGAGAAAACAGGAGATTGGAAGAAGCTCTGTGAGCGACCTGCATGAGCAGAAACGTTTCAGGAAGAAGAAGATTACGCCATAGCAAATTAGAAAGTGTCAGAACTGTTTCTAACTGCTTTTATCAATGTCCAACATGTAAAAGAAAATAATGTAAACACAGATATGTATACATTTCAGGCCACTTTAAGCCATTCAAAAAAGAAATGCCTATTGCATGGATAATTCGCTTTATTTAGTTGAAATTAGATGGACCCAAATGATATTTAGCAACATAATGTGAAACGCTTCTGTATTATAATAAATGGCAGTATTATTTGAAATATTTGCGAGCGTCTTTGGATGCCTGAACACTTGAGTGATATGTTACTCTTTGGTTCCCAATGGTTCATAAGGCTCTAAGCACTATGGGACTTATCATCTGAGGTCATCAGTCCCCTAGACGTAGAACTACTTAAACCTAACTAACCTTATGACATCACACACATCCATGCCCGAGGCAAAATTCGAACCTGCGACCGTGGCAGCCGCACGCTTCCGGACTGAAGCGCCTAGAACCGCTTGACCACAGCGGCCGGCTTACTCTTTGGCTAATAGAGGTTTTGTTAGGAGTTAATGACGTCACTGTCATTGCCGGCGGAAGTGGCCGTGTGGTTCTAGGTGCTGCAGTCTGGAACCGCGAGACCGCTACGGTCACAGGTTCGAATCCTGCCTCGGGCATGGATGTGTGTGACGTCCTTAGGTTAGTTAGGTTTAACTAGTTCTAAGTTCTAGGGACTAATGACCTCAGAAGTTGAGTCCCATAGTGCTCAGAGCCATTTGAACCATTTGTCACTGTCATTCTGCTGCGAACGAGTGAGAAGCTCTGATGGCGAACGAGGCAAATAGAGGACGATTTTTCTTTGAAGTGGTGAAGTGTCTGAGAATAGAGGATGGTTGTCTTAAAATACTTTCTTAGGGTGACGGTACAGAGTTCTTACCTCCGCAAGCGATGACCGTCAATTATTGTAGTGTAAAGACTGCATTTTGTTCAAAAATATCTACTGTCTGGTATCCAGGGCAAATTATCGCTCACGTATTCAGAATTCTGCTAATTATTCTCCACTCTCCCGTTTTTCAGTTAAAGTATTTTATAAGAAAAGAAGAAGGGTACATTTTGCAGCCTAAGTACTGTTTGTCTGAATCAGTTTTCACTGTTTATGACAGTGTCAAAGGAAGAGCACAGTTTTCAAGTTAATGTAATCCATTTCTATGTTATTAAAAATCGTATTGCAATTTTAATTCAAAGCAGTCTTTTTGCTTATTTGATAACTTTTTTCCAAGTTTCTCCTTACAGTTTAAAAGTGAATTTTGTTACAACTGTGCTGTCACGCTTTGCACTATCGCGCGGACAGCTAGCGGCACCTTTGGAACAATAGCAAAATTCTCATTCGCAAGCAGTTTAAAATAAAGAGGAAGGCAAACAGCTGCACAGCGATTTCGTTCAAGAACATGCAGAGCAGTATTTCATATTATGCAGTTAAGGAGAACAGAGCAGAGCTGAGCTGTCCGTTGCACAGGAAAAACTCAGCTGTAGAGCCAAACTTTGTGAGGTGGAGTTAGGAAGGTGTATTCATTTGTAAATTTTTCGCAAAGTGCAGTAGATGCTTTTTCTAACAGAACACAGATACAATACGCGATAATTAGCAAGTTATGTTGCGATTGTCTGAGGAGGAAGTAATTCTGTGTATTGTTGACAGCCATTCTTTTTATTGAATTTCATTTACAGATTGTCAGATTCATTTTAGAGTGATTGGCATCACAGTTGGTTCAAATGGCTCTGAGCACTATGGGACTCAACTGCTGAGTTCATTAGTCCGCTAGAACTTAGAACTAGTTAAACCTAACTAACCTAAGGACATCACACACATCCATGCCCGAGGCAGGAGTCGAACCTGCGACCGTAGCGGTCTCGCGGTTCCAGACTGCAGCGCCTTTAACCGCACGGCCACTTCGGCCGGCGGCATCACAGTCATCGAATACAATTTACGCAGTTACGTTTGTATTCAAACGTCGTATAGCAAAGGCTAGTCTAAAAATAAACTCCATCCGAACAGGCCTTGAAAGACCCAACGTTACCCGCCGACCGCCGTGTCATCCTCAGCCCATAGCCATCACTGGATGCGGATCTGGAGGGGTATGTGGTAAGCACACCGCTCTCCCGGCCGTATGTCAGTTTACGAGACCGGAGCCGCTAATTCTCAGTCAAGTAGCTCCTCAGTTTGCCTCACAAGTGCTGAGTGCACCCCGCGTGTCAACAATGCTCGGCAGACAGAATGGTCACCCATCCAAGTGCTAGCCTAGCACAACAGCGCTTAACTTCGGTGATCGGATGGGAACCGGTGTTACCACTGCGGCAAGGCCGTTGGCCGAAGGATAGTCTAGATCAGAATAATAAGAATTTAGAGCACTCGCTTTCACATTACTAGTAATACACTGAGACTGTAATTTTGCAGAAACATAAAAATAAAATTCGTACTGCTAATAAAGCGCACAAGCTATAGGGGCCTATAGTAATGGCAATAACAAACATTCTGAAGTAAGAAGTTCCAACTTGCAACCTGTAAGTTTCAAATGTTAATGGTCTATCAGCCGGCCGGTGTGGCCGTGCGGTTCTAGGCGCTTCAGTCTGGAACCGCGTGACCGCTACGGTCGCAGGTTCGAATCCTGCCTCGGGCATGGATGTGTGTGATGTCCTTAGGTTAGTTAGGTTTAAGTAGTTCTAAGTTCTAGGGGACTGATGACCACAGATGTTAAGTCCCATAGTGCTCAGAGCCATTTTGAATGGTCTATCGTTTCCTTTTCGCTTCATTTTTCTTACCTTCATATATACACTCAGGTGATAAAATTCATGGGACAGCAATAGGCACATATACAAATGGCGGAAGTATTGCGTATACAAGGTATAAAAGGGCAGTGCAATGGCGGAGCTGTCATTTCTACTCTGGTGATCCAAGTAAATAGTTTCCAAAGTGATTATGACCACACGAAGGGACTAGTCTTTCAACGCGGAATGGTAGTTGTAGCTAGACGCATGGGACATTCGATTTCGGAAATCGTTAGGATATTCAACATTCCGATATCCGCCTCGATAGCTGAATGGTCAGCGTGACGGACTGCCATCCTAAGGGGCCTGGGTTCGATTCCCGGCTGGGTCGGGGATTTTCTCAGCTTAGGGACTGAATGTTGTGTTGTCTTCATCATCATTTCATCCCCATCTGGCGCGCAGGTCGCCCAATGTGGCATCGAATGTAATAAGACCTGCACCAAGGCGGACGGACCTGCCCCGTAAGGGACCTCCTGGTCAAACGCTTATTTCCATTTACCACAAACAATACAATGGCCTTAGCAGCTATCTACATGGTAAATTTCTCAAGTTCATCTCTGTCAGGGAGAAACCATGTTGTCTATAAGAGGATGGCAATGTGATGGCAGTATGTAAAAACAGAAAGAAACCATCTAAAGACCCACAATCAAACCATGTAAGCTGGAAATGCCTGACGTTAAAAATTGCTGTTCTGATGGAGCAGCTGTCTGAGATACTGCAGTAGATGCCAGTTCTAACGATTCTTTTCCCTGTAGTTTATGCTTATTTATTTGAATTTCAGACATATGTTCACCTCCTCATCGGAAATCCACCTTCCTGGCCGTGATTGTGTCACACACTCTTCCCACTTCTGTAGGAATGCGATAGGAAGATACTTGACAACATATGTTTGTAGAACCTGGGAGAAACCGCACTAGAAAATATAGCTCATAGATATTTCAAGGGTAATGGCATAGGGACGATTGTCGGTCAGAAATAGTGTGCTTTTTGTAAGTGGTTAGAATGGCACATGTGAATAGAATGCTAGAAAAAGTGATAACTCTGTCTGCCATTGTAGCAGCGGAACTGTTTTCCTCCTCATGTGAAATGTGCTATATCTTGGATATAGAAGCAATTGGACTGCAAAGCCACTCCCTGACATTGCATGTATATGAACTTCTAAGTCTCTCTTTCTCCAACATCTGAAATGTTAAATATCATAGGATACATGTATGCTGGAATAAAACCCCTTAGGACTTGTAAAAATATATTATCTATTATATGCAACTTTTACACATTGTTAACATAAATTTTGTATTTTGTGAACTGAGGAAGATAAATCATTAACATTAAAATAATAACATTTTCACTCTCTTTTGTCTACATTAGCCCTATTCCATCACCCTGCAGTTTTTATGCGCTATACATTTAGCACGTGTTCCACTCACTCCAATGGTGCACTAATAGACTCAGGAATGCCACCTGTAAACTCTGTTTGTGTGGAACTTCTGTTTATAGGAGTAATACTAGAAGACTTAGGTATGGAACACATACATACATATCTGCACACTTCTAACTCCTCCTCTATATCATAAGCTTCTTGTTCCAATACATACTTGACAATATCATTGAATAGTGGTTTAACATACCTTCACCATAGACTGAATCTTTTCATGGTGAACCATACGGCACTGTAAAGACTATGCAGGTCCGCAGCATTTGGATGCTATAAATACATACATTGCATCGGGTCTTGAGATATTAACGTCATCGCAACACCTCCCAAATATGTCGACGATGGATTCTCTTTCACTGTCGAAGATATTGATGTCTCGAAGGAATGGGTTGTTCTCAAGTGTCATGCAACCCACGATGTACTTCAGTTTACTGCACTGCTGATCCCATTCCATATCACTGAACTGCACTTTTGTACCTCCCTGGACATTCTCTATTTCCCCGACAGGTTGGAAATCTGTCAGGTGCTAAACCGATATCAACATGCTTCGATCCAGCAGATTAGTAGTGTTAAAACAACAGTACTCCATAACGATTTAGCTGAGGCTCTAAAAGTGGCATAGACATTGGGTATAGCGGAAAGTCGAAGAATGGAAATTCCATGTCCTGCTCCAATATATCAGGCACTGCATCAGGGAGCTTGTCCGTATGCTGACTTAGTGGCGCCGGTGATGAATATAATGGAATATCGAATGCTGGAAACAGTTCCCCATGCTCAGCTGATGTCTTTGGAGACGTTATGCATTCTAAACTTAGATCCATGCGGTTTAGTACCTGCAGGGTGCTGTAATTGAAAATTCCAGTCCTCCTGCTCAGTGCTACTGCTAGTTCAGGTGTTAGATCACTTTCTGCTCATAGGAAGGGTGGATGGAGTTTAAAATTATGTCTGCATCAGTATCAAATTCCCATCTCACCATTGTACGTTTACATCGAAAATCGGTGTGAGTTAAAAAAGTAAAATTGCCATCTATCAAAACCGTGTGTCGATCACTACGGTACAACTGGCTGAGAATCATACCGGTAGTTGGGAACCTATTGCAATCTGAATTCTTCATGGGGCCTACTGTTTCAATCTATTGACTCTCAAATGCTAGTGTGGTACGATACAAACGGAGCCAAAGCGACCCACACACCTGTATGAACAATTATAGTGTATTTTCCTGTACAATCACTTAAAGACTTCGATGCTGTATTGATTCAATACATTCTCGATGGGTAGAAAGAGAATATTGCGGAGAATATCACTCTAGTCGGTTCCTTTTCCTGTTCCACTTCCATATGCACCAATGGGAAAAGGAATATGCGCCTCTGGCAGGAAAGTTTAAGCATTCACTTGTGGCGAATCTGTGGAACTTGTACTCAGAAATGTGAGTCACTGTTAAGAGACTAACTATGGCGGACATTTCTTAAGTGCTCTTCGTTTATGCTGTCATATGAACTACCATAGCACGTTTTGCTGCACAGTGCCACTATCCCATAACTTTCATTTTCATGTCACAGAATCTGTCGCAGTACCAAAGTTCTACATTGTTATACTCTGTCTTAAAATACACCCCTCTCCTCCTCTGAATCCACGTTCAAAACTAATGTCATTTGTGTGTTCTGCACATCCTTTATACACAATGCAATGGGAATAGGCTTCTTTTTGTAAATAACAACAACAAAGACATGTGGTAATGACTTCATTTATTCATTCCTCTTAGTCACAGATATGTTGTTGTTATCTTCAGTCCTGAGACTGGTTTGATGCAGCTCTCCATGTTACTTCATCCTGTGCAAGCTTCTTCATCTCCCAGTACTTACTGCAACCTACATCCTTCTGAATCTGCTTAGTGTATTCATCTCTTGGTCTCCCTCTACGATTTTTACCCTCCACGCTGCCCTCCAATGCTAAATTTGTGATCCCTTGATGCCTCAGAACATGTCCTACCAACCGGTCCCTTCTTCTTGTCAAGTTGTGCCACAAACTCCTCTTCTCCCCAATTCTATTCAATACCTCCTCATTAGTTATGTGATCTACCCATCTAATCTTCAGCATTCTTCTGTAGCACCACATTTCGAAAGCTTCTATTCTCTTCTTGTCTAAACTATTTATTGTCCATATTTCCCTTCCATACATGGCTACACTCCATACAAATACTTTCAGAAACGACTTCCTGACACTTAAATCTATACTCGATGTTAACAAATTTCCCTTCTTCAGAAACGCTTTCCTTGCCATTGCCAGTCTACATTTTATATCCTCTCTACTTCGACCATCATCAGTTATTTTGCTCCCCAAACAGCAAAGCTCCTTTACTACTTTAAGTGTCTCATTTCCTAATCTAATTCCCTCAGCATCATCTGACTTAATTCGACTACATTCCATTATTCTCGTTTTGCTTTTGTTGATGTTCATCTTATACCCTGTTCCGTTCAACTGCTCTTCCAAGTCCTTTGCTGTCTCTGACAGAATTACAGTGTCATCGGCGAACCTCAACGTTTTTATTTCTTCTCCATGGACTTTAATACCTACTCCGAATTTTTCTTTTGTTTCCTTTACTGCTTGCTCAATATACAGATTGAATAACATCGGGGACAGGCTACAACCCTGTCTCACTCCCTTCCTAACCACTGCTTCCCTTTCATGCCCCTCGACTCTTATAACTGCCATCTGGTTTCTGTACACCATGGTACGTTTGATATATGTAAATGATAAACACATTTAGGTTCTTCAAGATACAATTTGGTTCTTTAAAAAAATTTCACAGAAAAATCCACTGATTAATTTTGCACAGTAGTACACTATTTCCTAAGTAACTGTTTCTTGTATGCATTATATTCTGCTCATATTTCACTCAAACTGATGGGTGCATCACGAAACTTGAGTACTCCATCTCCAAATTTAGTGTGGATGGATGTCATACTTACTGGAGCAATAGTAGTCGACTTTGGCACTGCACTAATTCATGAATTGAAGCATTGTGCTACATCATTCAGATGCATACCACACACAAACACAATTCATAGTATCACTGTACACATGGTAGCGAGTGGGCCAGTCTCTCTGACACATGAGATAGCATCATCCCTTCTCCAAATAAGTTCATAACAGCAGAGTGTTGTAAAGAAACAGATACGTCTCTAGATTTTATCCTGAGTACTGCATCACTGTACACTGTAGTGACTGATAGCGTCAGACCAGCAGAGTAAATGTCCAGGGGAGAATGAGATGGGTTATACTTGGTAGTCATTTGAGTATTGATGCATGACATTACACAACGTACCTCATCCCATTCTGACTTAATAAACGGCACTTTAACACCCCTCATAACATTCTCAGTCTCGATCATCATACTGCTGCATCTATGCCTATATTCAAGCACTTTGACCCATTAGCAGTTAAATTATACATGGAAGTGAGTAGCTGCAGCGCAGTGGGAGCAATTGGTACCTTCTCATCTGCTACATCTACGCTTTGTCTTTGCAGTATCACTGGCATGTTACGTGGTTCTATGGATGTTGCATTGTTTGGGTCACTTTCAGACATGTGCCATGCTGCTTGAGACTACCCAGTGCACTTCCGCGGGTCAGGGACGGGCAGAGTGTCTTCATCGATGAGTGGCATAGACAATAGCAGCCCCTAGTCCTGCTTCAACACGCCGACTCATTCTGCTACAGGATTCCATGTGCTGGAGGTAGCTGCCTCTGCTGCAGGTCCTGACACGCTGGAGATCACCACTGCAGGTTCCGACATGTGCGGCTGTTGTGCTGCTGCTGGTCACAGAAGAAGAGGAACTGTTACATATGATAATAATAACAATAATAATAACAGCAACTAAGGGCACACATACACAAAGCATATGAAATGGAAATTACCGTTTGGCGTCATTGGCCAGGTCTTATTACATTCGACGACACATTAGGCAACCTGCGCGCCGGATGGGGATGAAATGATGATGAAGACTGTTGTGACTTGGCAAGACAGCCAATCCACTGTGACGGGTAGCCGAAAGGCACGAGTTTAAGCTCACGCAGGGTGGCGTGAGGTCTGGAAAAGGTCAGGGATATGAGACTAGCAAAAATAGTACGTATCTGTTGGAATACTTAACTTTAATCCATAATTGGTGAACATCAGTCTGACGGTACATGCATCACAAGATAAATAGCAAATGATAATGGCGCCTTGCTGGGTCGTAGCAAATGACGCAGCTGAAGGCTATGCTAACTATCGTCTCGGCAAATGAGAGCGTAATTTGTCAGTGAACCATCGCTAGCAAAGTCGGCTGTACAACTGGGGCGAGTGCTAGGACGTCTCTCTAGATCTGCCGTGTGGCGGCGCTCGGTCTGCAATCACTGATAGTGGCGACACGCGGGTCCGACGTATACTACCGGACCGCGGCCGATTTAAAGGCTACCACTTAGCAAGTGTGGTGTCAGGCGGTGACACCACAAAGACAACACAACACCCAGTCCCTGAGCGGAGCAAATCCCCGACCCAGCCGGGAATCGAACCCGGGCCCGTAGGACGGCAATCCGCCACGCTGACCACTCAGCTATCGGGGCGGACAACAAAGCATATAATGACTGCTTACTCTTCCACCACAAATCAACCAACCAACTAATCGAGTTTCGAATTCGAAAAGTTCGTCTACTTCAGCGTCACAATGCCAGACCACACACGAGTGCTGCGACGTCTGTAGCAAGCCGACGCCTTGAGTTGACTGTTAACGATCATCCTCCACAGAGACACGGCTTGGCCTCACACTGACACATAATGTTTTCATAGACCAAGATAAATTTAATCGAATAAAAACTTTTCCTGTTAAGAATGGTCTGTCTGATCATGATACACAGCTAGTTACAGTATATGATATAGCTCCATTCAGTAACGCAAAACAGTCTTCCGAACTAGTGCGTTCAATTAACGATTTAAAAATTCAAAATTTTAGGGTAAGCTTTGCAACTGTTAGACTGAGACAGGTGTACAGAGAACATGATGCTAATTTAAAATTTAACCTATTTCATGATACCTTTGCGAGTATATTTAAAAACAGTTTCCCTAAGAAAACAGTGAAATATAATTGTAACCAAACCATGTAAAAAGCCATGGTTTACTAAGGAATAAAAATATCTTGTAAACAGAAAATGGAAATTTATCTTATAGCTAGGAGGAGTAATGATCCCAAAACAGTGAAACATTATAAAAACTACTGCAATGTATTAAGAAAAGTTATTAAAAAGTCCAGAAGTATGTGCGTTATGTCTGAGATTAGCACGTTTGATGATAAAATTAAAACAATTTGGAGTATTGTTGAAATGGAAACAGGGAAACCGAGAGCAAAGGAAGATTGTATTTCTTTCGAACACAATGAAATGTTTGTTAACAAGAAGTCAGAAGTAGAAAACATTTTTAATACTCATGTTTTTTAAGTGTTGTAGGGAAAATAGGATCCAGCTATTCATTAGAAAATGCAAGACAGTAAATGGAGGAGGCAGTACCTATGCAATTTGATAAAATTGAAATTCAAACCACATCTCCTACTGAAATTAGGAAAATAATAAATTCACTCAAAAGTAAAAGCTCACATGGAATTGATGGCATTTACAAAAAGCTTGTTCTCAACAAATTAGTAGGATTCTCAGCCACATATGTAGCAGCTCACTGAAACAGGGCATTTTTGTATATAGACTGAAATACGCTAGTGTTAAACCATAGCTTAAAAAGGGGGATAGATCTGATGCTAACAACAACCTCCCAATCTCACTCTGACAGCTTTAGCCAAAATTCTTGAAAAAGTAATGTATTCAAGAGTAGTATCACATATCTGTAAAAATGAAGTACTAACAAAATGTCAGATTGGTTTTCAGAAAGGCTTTTCAACAGAACATGCTATATATGCTTTCACAAATCGAATATTAAATGCATTGAATAACCGATCATCACCCATTGGATATTTTGTGATCTGTCAAAGGCTTTTGATTGTGTGAATAATGAAATTCTTCTAGATAAGCTTATGTATTGTGGTATGAGGACAGTGCACAAATGGTTTAAGTAATACTTAACTGGAAGAATGCAGAAGGTTGAAATTAACAGTACAGATAGTCTGCAAAAACCAGAAGAGTGCTCTAACTGGAGAGGTATCAAGAACAGACTCCACAGAGTTCAGTCTTGGGTCCCTTACTGTTTTTAATATATATTAATGACTTTCCACTGTGTATTCATGAAGCTGCAAAGCTAGTTCTTTTTCTTAATGATAGAAGTGTAGTAACCACACTTTTTTTTTTTTTTTGGTCATCAGTCTACTGACTGGCTTGATGCGGCCCGCCACGAATTCCTTTCCTGTGCTAACCTCTTCATCTTAGAGTAGCACTTGCAACCTACGTCCTCAATTATTTGCTTGACGTATTCCAATCTCTGTCTTCCTCTACAGCTTTTGCCCTCTACAGCTCCCTCTAGTACCATGGAAGTCATTCCCTCATGTCTTAGCAGATGTCCTATCATCCTGTCCCTTCTCCTTATCAGTGTTTTCCACATATTCCTTTCCTCTCCGATTCTGCGTAGAACCTCCTCATTCCTTACCTTGTCAGTCCACCTAATTTTCAACATTCGTCTATAGCTCCACATCTCAAATGCTTCGATTCTCTTCTGCTCCGGTTTTCCCACAGTCCATGTTTCACTACCATACAATGCTGTACTCCAGACGTACATCTTCAGAAATTTCTTCCTCAAATTAAGGCCGGTATTTGATATTAGTACACTTCTCTTGGCCAGAAATGCCTTTTTTGCCATAGCGAGTCTGCTTTTGATGTCCTCCTTGCTCCGTCCGTCATTGGTTATTTTACTGCCTAGGTAGCAGAATTCCTTAACTTCATTGACTTCGTGACCATCAATCCTGATGTTAAGTTTCTCGCTGTTCTCATTTCTACTTCTTCTTATTACCTTCGTCTTTCTCCGATTTACTCTCAAACCATACTGTGTACTCATTAGACTGTTCATTGCGTTCAGCAGATCATTTAATTCTTCTTCACTTTCACTCAGGATAGCAATGTCATCAGCGACTCGTATCATTGATATCCTTTCACCTTGTATTTTAATTCCACTCCTGAACCTTTCTTTTATTTCCATCATTGCTTCCTCGATGTACAGATTGAAGAGTAGGGGCGGAAGGCTACAGCCTTGTCTTACACCCTTCTTAATACGAGCACTTCGTTCTTGATCGTCCACTCTTATTATTCCCTCTTGATTGTTGTACATATTGTATATGACCCGTCTCTCTCTATAGCTTACCCCTACTTTTTTCAGAATCTCGAACAGCGTGCACCATTTTATATTGTCGAACGCTTTTTCCAGGTCGGCAAATCCTATGAAAGTGTCTTGATTTTTCTTTAGCCTTGCTTCCATTATTTACCCGTAACGTCAGAATTGCCTCTCTCGTCCCTTTACTTTTCCTAAAGCCAAACTGATCGTCACCTAGCGCGTTCTCAATTTTCTGTTCCATTCTTCTGTATATTATTCTTGTAAGCAGCTTCGATGCATGAGCTGTTAAGCTGATTGTGCGATAATTCTCGCACTTGTCAGCTCTTGCCGTCTTCGGAATTGTGGATGATGCTTTTCCGAAAGTCAGATGGTATATCGCCAGACTCATATATTCTACACACCAACGTGAATAGTCGTTTTGTTGCCACTTCCCCCAATGATTTTAGAAATTCTGATGGAATGTTATCTATCCCTTCTGCCTTATTTGACCGTTAAGTCCTCCAAAGCTCTTTTAAATTCCGATTCTAATACTGGATCCCCTATCTCTTCTAAATCGACTCCTGTTTCTTCTTCTATCACATCAGACAAATCTTCACCCTCATAGAGGCTTTCAATGTATTCTTTCCACGTATCTGCTCTCTCCTCTGCATTTAACAGTGGAATTCCCGTTGCACTCTTAATGTTACCACCGTTGCTTTTTATGTCACCAAAGGTTGTTTTGACTTTCCTGTATGCTGAGTCTGTCCTGCCGACAACCATATCTTTTTCGATGTCTTCACATTTTTCCTGCAGCCATTTCGTCTTAGCTTCCCTGCACTTCCTATTTATTTCATTCCTCAGCGACTTGTATTTCTGTATTCCTGATTTTCCCGGAACATGTTTTTACTTCCTCCTTTCAGCAATCAACTGAAGTATTTCTTCTGTTACCCATGGTTTCTTCGCAGCTACCTTCTTTGTACCTGTTTTCCTTCCCAACTTCTGTGATGGCCCGTTTTAGAGACGTCCATTCCTCTTCAACTGTACTGCCTACTGCGCTATTCCTTATTGCTGTATCTATAGCGTTAGAGAACTTCAAACGTATCTCGTCATTCCTTAGTACTTCCGTATCCCACTTCTTTGCGTATTGATTCTTCCTAATGTCTTGAACTTCAGCCTACTCTTTATCACTACTATATTGTGATCTGAGTCTATATCTGCTCTTGGGTACGCCTTACAATCCAGTATCTGATTTCGGAATCTCTGTCTGACCATGATGTAATCTAATTGAAATCTTCCCGTATCTCCCGGCCTTTTCCAAGTATACCTCCTCCTCTTGTGATTCTTGAACAGGGTGTTCGCTATTACTAACTGAAACTTGTTACATAATTAGTCTTTCTCCTCTTTCATTCCTTGTCCCAAGCCCATATTCTCCTGTAACCTTTTCTTCTACTCCTTCCCCTACAACTGCATTCCAGTCGCCCATGACTATTAGATTTTCATCCCCCTTTACATACTGCATTACCCTTTCAATATCCTCATACACTTTCTCTACCTGTTCATCTTCAGCTTGCGACGTCGGCATGTATACCTGAACTATCGTTGTCGGTGTTGGTCTGTTGTCGATTCTGATTAGAACAACCCGGTCACTGAACTGTTCACAGTAACACACCCTCTACCCTACCTTCCTATTCATAACGAATCCTACACCTGTTACACCATTTTCTGCTGCTGTTGATATTACCCGATACTCATCTGACCAGAAATCCTTGTCTTCCTTCCACTTCACTTCACTGACCCCTACTATATCTAGATTGAGCCTTTGCATTTCCCTTTTCAGATTTTCTAGTTTCCCTACCACGTTCAAGCTTCTGACATTCCACGTCCCGACTCTTAGAACGTTATCCTTTCGTTGATTATTCAATCTTTTTCTCATGGTAACGTCCCCCTTGACAGTCCCCTCCCGGAGATCCGAATGGGGGACTATTCCGGAATCTTTTGCCAATGGAGAGATCATCATGACACTTCTTCAAATACAGGCCACATGTCCTGTGGATGCCACACCCAACAAGCAAAAATCAGCTGAGGAAATTGTAAACAATGTCTTTCAGAAAATTATTATGTGGTTCTCTGCAAATGGACTCTCATTAAATTTTGAGAAAACACAGTTTATACAATTCTGTACGGTAAATGACATGACACCATTGATAAATATAGACTATGAACAGAAGTCTGTTGCTAAGGCGGAATACTCAAAATTTCCGGGTGTGTGCATTGATGAGAAATTGAATTGGAAGAAATACATCGAAGATCTGCTGAAACGGTTGGGTGCAGCTACTTATGCTATTAGGGTTATTGCACATTTTGGTGATAAACATATCATGCCTATTTTCACTGTCATATGGCATCATATTTTGGGCCAATTCGTCATTAAGAGAGAAAGTATTCATTCCACGAAAGCGCGTAATCAGAATAATAGCTGGAGCCCATCCAACATCACCTTGCAGACATTTATTTAAGAAACTCGAGAGATTCACAGTACCTTCGCAATACATATATTAACTTATGAAATTTGTCATTAATTACCGATCCCAATTCAAATATAGCAGTGAAGTGCGTAGCTACAACACTAGAAGAAAGGATGATCTTCACTATTCTGCATTAAATCTCACTTTGGCACGAAAAGGGCGAATTGTGCTGCCACAAAATTCTTTGGTCATTTTCCAAACAGTATTAAAAGTCTGACAGATACCCAACCAACATTTAAAAGTAAATTTAAAAAATTTCTGACTGGCAACTCCTTCTACTCAATAGATGAAGTCATAGATATGAAGTAGTAACTGAAAAAAATTAATTACTTGTATTTTGAGTAAAGAAAACTTATGTTAAAATGACACGTTCCACACCATTACGAAATGTAGTGTTCATGATCTGTGGAACAAGGATTAATGTATGTATCTATTAACGTACGTGTTACCTGTCTGAGTCGTATCTAGACGTATCAGGGGTTCCATATCATTCCAACTGCACGCGCCCCACATCATTACAGTGCTTCCTCCAGCCTGACATGCAGGGTCCATGGATTCATGAATTTGTCTCCATACTCATAAACGCCCATCCGCTCGATACAATTTCAAACGAGACTCGTCCGACCAGACAAGACGTTTCTAGTCATCAACAGTCCTATGTCGGTGTTGATGGGACCAGGCGAAGTGTAACGCCTTGTGTTGTGCAGTCATCAAGGGCACACGATTGGACCTTCTGTTCCGAAAGCCCATATCGATGAAAGGTTCACAGGCTGACGCTTGTCGATGGCCCAGCATTGAAATCAGCAGCAATTTCCGGAAGGGTTGCGTTTCTGTCACGTTGAACGATTCTCTTCAGTCGTCGTCAGTCCCATTCTTGTAGGATTTTTTTCTGTCCGCATCGATGTCGGAGATTTGATGTTTTACCGGATTTCTGATATTCACGGTACACTCGTGAAATGGTCGTACGGGAAAATCCCCACTTCACACTATGTCGAAGATGCTGTGTCCCATCGCTCGTGCGCCGACTATAACACGACATTCAAACTCACTTAAATCCTGATAATCTGCCATTGTAGCAGCAGTAACCGATCTAACAATTGCGCCAGACATTTGTGTTATATAGGCGTTTCCAACCGCAGCGCCGCTCTGCCTGTTTACACATCTCTGTGTTTGAATAAGCATTCCTATACCAGTTTCTTTGACACTTCAGTGTAGAAATGTGTTTCAGTTATTATAGCGCCACATGTGGTTAAGGTCCACAGTTCTACTGCAGTCTATTCATTTTTATTTGCTGTTAATTAGCGTATGTTCTCAGTTTAACCAAATCAAGGAAAACATCACATCAACCACAATCATACAAACATACATGTCAAACGTTGCCCCACCTAAGCAACACATGACACTGTAATCAAAATATGTAACACATCTCCATCTGCATGATTACCGTGCAATTCACACTTAAGTGCCTGGCAGAGGGTTCTTCGAACCACCTTCAGACTATTTCTCTAGCTTGTCGACGATAAATTATTTCCACATTCAGATGAGAAATTTCGTGACAAGATCTCGTCGCAACGAAAAACGGCTTTGTTTTAATGGTTGGAACCCTAACTCGCTTATCATATCCGTGACGCTCTGTGTTCTGTTTCGCGATAATGGAAAACGAATTGCCCTGCTTTGAATTTTTTCTACGCTCTCTGTCAATCCTATCTGGTAAGAATCCCACACCTCTTCTGGAGAGGACGTTTAGTAGACTTGTATCGTCTAAGTTTACTGCCAGTAAAACGCAGTCTTTGGTTTGCCTTCTTCATGACATTCCGTGTGTGATCGTTCGAATTTAAGTTGTTCGTAATATTATTTCCTAGGCATTTAGCTGAATTGACAGAATTTAAATTTGTGTGATTTATCGTGTAACGGAACTTTAGCGGATTTTTTTTTTAGTACTCATGTGGTTGGCCTCACACTTTTCTTATTCCTAAGACAATTTCCACTTATCGCTACATACAGATACTACATTTAAATCATTTTGCGATTGTACTGATCTTCTGATGACTTTACTTAGCGGTAGACGACAGCACCGTCAGCAAACACTCTGAGAGGGCTGTTCATATTGTCTCCGAAACCGTTTACATAAATTAGGAACAGCAGAGGGCCTGTAACGCTTCCTTGGGGAGCGCGGGATGTCATTTCTGTGTTACGGGGTAATTCAAACAAATAATTTACTTCTAGCTTTATGTTTGAAAGACAAGAAATTGATTACTCCATAAAACAATATTAACATATCACATAACATAGCGGTGTTGTCCCCAAGCCACTCTGCACTTTCATTCACCATAGCTGGTAGCTCTGGGTCATATCTTGAAGAGCCAAGACATTATGAGTACCTGCTTAATAGCTTGTTGCCGGCCGGAGTGGCCGAGCGGTTAAAGGCGCTACAGTCTGGAACCGCACGACCGCTACGGTCGCAGGTTCGAATCCTGCCTCGGGCATGGATGTGTGTGATGACCTTAGGTTAGTTAGGTTTAAGTAGTTCTAAGTTCTAGGGGACTTATGACCACAGCAGTTGAGTCCCATAGTGCTCAGAGCCATTTGAACCATTTTTAATAGCTTGTTGATCCATCATTGGAAAGCAGTACGTCACCGATTCCGCGTATCATGGATTTGACGGTTTGTTGGTAGGTTTGTGGAGTTAAGTCGCACCAGATGCTGACGCACAAGTCTTATAATTTCCTTGAACAGCGGGCCGCTGTTTTGTGCACGCAGTCAGAGCACCTCATAGCGAACAAACGGGTTCCATTGGATTCACATCAAGCGAATTTCGTGGCCAAGACATCAACTTGAGTACACTATCATGTTTCTCAAACCACTGTGAGACGCCCCGCTTATCCTGCAGGACAGGGCAGATAGTATAAATTGTGGAAAGGGGCCAAAATAAGGAGCTGTCAGTTACACTCGAACATACAACTTTATTATTTGATCAAATATTACAAGAGCCCCCAAAAAATTTTTTAACACACAGCTTTAATCTTTGGGACTCAATTACCGGCTGAAAGCGACTTTAATTTAAAAACGGCTGAAGGCCCATAACTTAAAACGCAAGCATAATCAGAAATTTAAAAGGCAAGCCTTATCTCAAAACAATTCTTTAGTTAGGCTGTAGTAAACAAGTTAAAAATTCAAATTGGCTGAAGGCCTAACACTTAAAGCTCCATAAAATTATTTTTTTTTTAATACCAAATGCCTTACGTGAAACAGTTCTTTAATTTAGGCTGAAGGCATTAAGAGCAACAACTCAAACTCAAAAACTGGCTGAAGGCCCAAGACTTAAAATTCAACAACATTAAAATTTTTAAAATGCCAAAGGCCTTACGTGACACGGTTCTTTGAACTAGGCTGAAGGCCTTAAGAGCAAAACAACTCTATTTTTTTTAAAAATCGGCTAGTAGCAATACAAGTACAAACAACAAGAACAAATTTTAAAAAATAAGGCAGTACACTCAAGGGCGCTCAGATGTTCGAGGGTCGGCCTGTAATTCAAACACTAACGCTCGCTTAGGTTAGACATGCAGTCGGGCCAACCATTCACGATCCGACGACAACCCAACCGACCGACAGTCAGCGGACCCACCGACAAGATAACTTCCACTTCACGCTACCAGGCCACAACAGGGAGTTCAACGGAACAACTACACACCGTGCTGGACAGCAACAACACGATGAGGAAACTACACTGCCTGAAATTTACATCAATGGCCAGGGCAGGTAACCGGAACGTTAACGGCCACAAGGCAGAAGATTCCGCTGGTGCACTTCAGTTCAAATAACCAAATACAGTGAAACTCCACCAGAGGGTGGCTAGAATTTTCCAACTTGAAAACCAAGTTGTTGCTCGCCGGAATATCCCAACAATCAAGAACGAATTCCAAACGACACAATGCGAACAGTCTTGACTTGTTGGTAGGTTAAATCAAAACTCAACTTTCGTGTCCAAGGTTGTTGAGCCTTTGACCTCGTAGCAATGGGAACAGCGCCACACACTCCAACACTGCATAGAGACCGCCAGCGGGTCTGGCCAGACCACGTCCCGTGGAGAATTCCTCGCTGCTCCACGCCAACCGACCGACTGGTCGCACACCGCCCAGCCGAAAACTATAAGCGCCAGGTCAAAAACAGTCCAAGGTGCGAATATCGATACACACCGCTGCTGCCACCCGTGGAAGGAAAGGATTACAGTATAACCGCGGAAGACTAAACACAGAATCGCAATGAAGGTTTAATCCATCAGGCGATACACAGTTGTCAGTGTGTCTTCGATTACTACCACAGGCCCTATACGAGCGCAGCAAAACGTTTCCCACAGCATAATACTGCTACCACTAGTCTGCGTCCTTGACTCAGTGCACATTAAGAACGGCCGCTGGCGTGGATTACGGCGTTTATGGAGACGGCCAGCAACTAATTTAGCAGTAATGTGATTCATCCGAAAAGGCGAAAGGTGTACACTAATCCTCGGTCCAGCCTCTACGACCTTCAGGCCACTGCAATCGTAATTCAAATGGTTCAAATGGCTCTGAGCACTATGCCACTTAACTTCTGAGGTCATCAGTCGCCTAGAACTTAGAACTAATGAAACCTAACTAACCTAAGGACATCACACACATCCATGCCCGAGGCAGGATTCGAACCTGCGACCGTAGCGGTCACGCGGTCCCAGACTGAAGCGCCTTTAACCGCACGGCCACACCGGCCGGCTGCAATCGTAATTGACAATGTCTTTGGTCCAACATGTGAGCACATAGGGGTCGTCTACTTGGAGTCCTATGTTCGACAATTTATCCTGAATGGTGTGATCCGAAACATGTGTGCGTCCACCAGCATTGCTCTCTTTCGACAGAGATGCCACAGATAGCCACGAGTCCTGCTTTACAGAGCAGACAAGACTCCAATTCCCACATTCTGTGAAGAGTCGTGGACGTCCAACCACTTACCGAGCAGTGTTAGTTTCACTGTCGTTCTACCACTTTCCATAGATGCTCACTACAGCAGCACGTGAAAATTCAACCAGCTACGCGGTTTCCGAGATACTTGTACACAGGCTCTGGGTAATAATAACATCACCTTTGTCAAAGTGGATTATATCAGTAAATTTCCCCATTTTCGGCCCATAGAATGATTCCCCATCAGACTTGGCTCCACGTATGATGTTTCCTTACCAAGTAACTTCACCGCAAAGCCACTGGGTGGCAGCCAACCTCTCGGTGAATAGTGGTCATTACGTTTTGGCTTTCAGTGTATTATCCACTGTATAATGAACGGATATAGTCAGTAACTTTCTACTGCATACACCATTTATATTATTTAAAAAATTGTGCTGTAAGATGAGTTTTCCCGCCTCATCTTCTTGCGTGGCGCTCTACACACTTTGAACGTGAGATGTAACGACAAAATTTCGTGCAGTTTGTTCACGGATATTTTCTGAGATTATGTGGTAAGAGGCGCGTGATTTCCGATGACTCGTTGTAGAGAATTCAGAAAGCAATTACACGTGTTGTCCCGCGGTAACGCCATTGCGAAACAAGAGTGACGCATTGTCAGAAGAGAGTATATGTCTAGGATTGCCTGCAGACACTGTTCTGCTGGGTACGAGTATCAGGTGCATCACAGTGTGGGAGTGAAATGCGGCGCAACCAAACTAAATGGGACAGTTACGCTATTTGTGCATAAAATATCTAAATTACCCACACGTTCATCGTGAAATTCTGGTGGTATGCGGACCAAGTGTAATGTCACGTCGTGCTGTAGTGAGAAGGTGCCAAGAATTTGACCGAGGCAGCGCAGACGGGGCTGTTGCTTATCGGGAACTCCAGATCTTGCACCATGTGAGCATCGTCTTTTCGGAAAGCTGAAAGAAAAGTTCGGGAGGGGGAGGCGAGTGGGGGAGAGGGAGGGAGAATACACTTTCCAACGATAAAGACGTTCAAGCAGCGATTCTCGAATGGTTCCGTCGACTAGGAGCGGATTTCTATCGTCGAGGAACTGAATGATTGGTGGAGCGTTCCGACCTTTGTTCACAGAGACTTGGTGACAATGTTGAAAAATAGCGTAATGTGTATGTGCCACTTTAAAATGCAGTGCACCGTTCAATAAAAGTTACTTGGCCTGCCATAATAGTGTATAGCATACTTTTTAAAATCCCCTCGTATCAATGAAATCATGATTCTTCAGTTTGTTATCATAATTACCTATAGTGTACCATCACCGGAGCGTACAACGTAAACCCCCAGACTAAACTTGCAGTCTGATGTAACTATGCATTCATTACGTGTACAGCTCAAAGCAACGTCGTTGTGCCGTCTTTCCTCTGCATTCAGTGAACCCACAAAACACTTGCATAACGGTCAACTGTTCATCAGTAAATGTATATGTGAAAGGAAATGTCCTGACTGATTCAGAGACTCTTCATTACCGAGCCCAGACCGCCAAGGATAGAAACTTGAAATTTGGAGAGGATTTTGATCTTGTTCTGTAGGCACCGGTTAAGAAGAGATTTTTTGAAATTTTGTAACACCCCAACATCTGGTTTTGATGTGTTTCACCCCAGGTAATTGACTAACAGATCAACAGAGAGTGCAAAACTGCCGCAATGTCGGATAATGCAAAGAAAGTAATAAGGCCCTGTGACTCCTGATTGAACTGTGGTGGCAGTGTTGACATTACTTGATTCAGAATTGATCCCTTTTAATTAAAAAGGGGTGCACATTGATGTTATATTCAGCTATTGAACACCAGATGCAAATGTTGAACGTAAAATTAATTAAGAAAGTGACTTGGGATTTCAACTACTTGATAGAAAACAGATGCAGTCGATTAGCACAGATTTATTTTAACTCACGACCTTCAATCATCACATTACATGACTCTCCTAACAGGCAGTGGTAATAAATTGCGTTTGCGTGGAGTAAAGCGCGCTAAATCAAAAGTAATTCCTATCGACTGACCCAGGCATAATGCGAAGTGCGAGAAGAATTCTACAATACACGGCCCATGAAGCCCTCGTGGAAACTTTGCCGACGTGATCCAACAAATTATTCAGCGGCCAGAGCGGGCGCAATATCACCGAATTCAGCGTGGTGAGGCGTCGTCGTTATGCGGACGTCGGCCGATCTCATGGTGCTGCAAGGCTGCGCTCGTCTAGTCACTTCTAGCTGTCTTGCTCAGTACGCAGCTGAACGAAAACTTTCTATCTCCAAGCTCAATCGTTCCGTTTGCTAAGTCCTAAACTGCAGAAATGCTCACTCTCTCTCTCAGGCAAGCTGAGTAAAGAACGCCACGTCCGCACTCTGGGCAAGCTAGGAACGGAAGACCTCTACTGGGACTTCTCTCAGTCCGCTCTTTGCCTTGGTTTCCCCTCCAGCAAAATCGCTTACGCCAATTGTAGTGCAAGTCGCGTTAATTATGCGTCGCTTCCCAGCGCCGACCAATGCCTCCTCTGGGAACTGAACAAATTCCCACAAAATTTCCCTTCCTCTCAACTTCTGCTATTTAGCTCCTCCCAGGCCACCCATCAAGGTTAACATCTGCACAAAACACCAATTTTTCCGGAATTCTGACTCCCAGGAGAGTACTTCAAATTCCTTGGTCCTACGTTCCCATCGGAGGCTGGCGTATTTCATTCTGTCACTCTTCACCTGATTTACTTCAGACTCTGCAGACCGTGAATTCAGCATGAAGTTGCTATAGTCACGAACACGCATATTTTGACCTCTGTTGACTGCTCCACCATAGCTTTGTGCGGCTTTCTCGCATGTTTTACTGAAAACCGGACGACAGACATTTATCAACAGGTGTACAAGTTCTCTGTCCGCTTCCTGGTACACCAGCATGGAGTCAACCACCCACTCACTGTCACTCATCTTATGGCAGCTGGAGGCCGCGCCCTGTTACCGCTTTCTCAGAGCTTGAGCCGCCCTAAGCTGCCTATTGTTGCTTCCCTTCGCCGCTCCCCAGCCGGCCACGCTCAACTCTAAATACTTCCCTGGGGTAAACTAGCCTCCAATAAATCGACGCGTTTCCACAAAGTTTTCATGCCGTGTGAATTACTTTAAAACCATCACCCGACATTAATTATTCCAATACGTCCATACTATACCCCCTACAAGATGCATTGTGCCTTGTCAGTCATTTTTGTTCAGCCCTACTGTGGCTCAACGTGAGTTAGGTGATCTTTAATGACTTCATGTAAGGGGCATAGTTCTTTCCATCTTACAATTTCACCTCTAAGAGAGTGAAATAGGGGATGACAAATTTTTTGAAAATGTGTCGCAGTTATGAAAATTTTTAAGCTAGATCTACGAAAATTAATGTATGGTTTCTTCGTCAGAAATTTAAAAAATACGTATTTCAGAGTTTTTGGAAATTCAGCTCCCAAGTGAAATTTGTTTTGAAAATAAATCATTGTTAAAAAACTACTGAAGCATCTTTAAAGCTATACCTATGAAAATTGATATTTGACTTCTCGGTTAGAAATAAAAAGTAGGCGTTCCAGTGCTTTTGGAAATTTAACCCCAAGTGGGGTGAAATAGAGGATGAAATTTTTTATGATAATATTTTATTATAAAAGCATTTTTCTAGCTAAATGTATGAAAATTTGTATTTGGCTTCTCGGTTAGAAATAAATAAATAAATGTTTCATTGTTTTTGGAAATTCAACGTTAGGGGATGACATAGGGGGTTGAAAGCTTTTGTGAAAATATTTCATTACACTAAAATATTTCTAAAGTTAAATTTGTGAAAACTGGTATCGGATTTCACAGAGTTAACACTAACCTCGAACTCCAGATACCAGAATTGTTTCTGGTCAAGAGTACTATCGGAAAAGACAACGCTTCTATGGCCTTAATTAACGAGAAAAACTTAAAAGGTGTTGCAGGTTGTGAACTAAATCAAAGAAAGCTATTTAACAATCTCTGCGACAAATCAGCTTTGTCAGAACTGCATAGAAAAAACAAATCGTTGTTTAGTACATTAATTTTCCTGTGGCCCTAGTATATGTTTATAATTTTTTTTGTAATTACTACGTAAGCGCGAGCCAAGCAGTGGACGCTAAGATAGTCTAAACATATTGCGGTTCATTGTGATCGTACAATTAACATTGCTAGGAAAGCAAACACAAGCTAGAACCGGGCAGTATTGATTGCAAGCTTCAGCCCAAAGGCTACAATGAGTGACTGAATAGAAAAAGTTTGTTCCAAACAAAAGACACAGGGCGTGCCATCAGCATTTGTACTTTTGAGTATGTATTTTTAGAACAATACGGATACAAAGATAAAGAGGAATAAGAAACAAAATCGAATGCAGTTATTGTGTTACAGGTCACTGGAGACCACAGATTTTTTTATACCAAAACACTTACATCGTATCCGTAAACAACCTCCTAAATTTCATCTGTGGATTTTGAGTCCCTCCTGTATATATATATATATATATATATATATATATATATATATATATATATATATATATATATTGAGAGAACGAAGCTATTTGATTTCTGGGGAAAACTTTAAGATATCGTAATCTGAATTCACCAACATTAATTGCAATGAAAGCCTTACTAAACAAGCGATGCGGCTCGATGACAAGTGACCAGAAAATTTTGGTCCCAATCCTTGACCAGTGATCCAGGTTTAGTTTTAGTTTTATCTTTGACAAGGAATCTTTGCCTCCTTATCCTTCCCTCGTATAAGCTCGTGCTCAATCTCCAGTGACGCCATACCAAGCCAGGTGCGCACACTGGACTCACATTCAGCAGGACGATAGACCATCCTGATTTAGGTTTTCTGTGATTTCCCTTAATCGCTCCAGGTAAGTGTCAGGATGGTTCCTCTGAAACGGCACGGCCGGTTTCCTTCTCTATTCTCGAAAAAAATCCGAACTTGTGCTCCATTTCTTTCGTTATTGACGGGACGTTGAGCCCTAATCTTCTTTCCTTCGTTCTTCCAATGGAAGACTGGGCCTTAAACCTTTATCTTCTAAGAATTTTCCAGCTATTCCCTAACTGCCGCTACTCATTCTTCATAAGTAGGTCTAATCAGTCAGGTTTTAAAGTCGCGATTAGACTAATTAACTTTTTTTTATTCGAGTTGTCAGTTTAATAACAGTTATTATCAAGCTCAAGCCAACTTTTATTCTTTGAAGCTATATTATAATTGCGTCTCTGTGCATGTAATGGTAGATTTCATTGCCTGAGTGAGCAGCGGTTTTGGATAGCCAGCAGTTGAGTTGCCCATTCACAGCCTGATGGGTGCACCTACTCGCTTGCTGACCCGTCTGAATGTGTGTGGGCAACAGTAACTTCTTGGCGGACCCTTCATGCCAACACTGGCAGTGTGCGCTGGCAGGTAGTGGTCAGTTCTTTCAGGTAGAGGTTCACCGTCGAAGTGACACACCCAGACCATGGATATGATCACTATAAAAACACGCACACACAGGCGAATGGGTCAGGGCAGACCCACTTTGCAGGGCAAGTCAGCTGAGCCGACTAGCTGGCCTGTGTATGGGTGCCTTAAAGCCGCCCATTCACAGTTCGACAAATGCACCAACCTGCTCTCTGACCCATCTGACTGATTGGGCAACAGTGAATGCTTGGCGGACGCAATCTAACTACCTGCAGTGACAGAGTGTGGGTTGGCAGGTAGTGGCCAGCGCTAGTAGATCGAGGTTCGCTGTCAAACTGACACACCTACACCGTGGATCCGACCACCATGAAATCGCCGACACCCAGGTCAGATCTACCCAGCAGAGGTTTGTCCAACTGGTTGGCCTATGTATGGTGGCCTTTAAGACAGGCCAGGTGACATGAACCAAAATACCCTGCTGTGTTGCTCTCTAAGGACCAGGGGCGTTCTGTGAAGAACTCACCGGACTGTTGGAGGAGGTATTAACCCAGCCAGACAGCAGGTATGCCGCTGACCTATAATGTTTCGACCCAGGTTCGATACGTCACCTGTAGCAAATTTTTTCCTTGTGATATAGAAAACAGTGCAAAAATCAAGAGCTCAGATGAACACTAAAATGGTAACCAGTGGAAATACTCACCCCAGCAAATGAATGGCTACGTAACAACTGGGCATTTCAGAGTTCTTTCTGTAGCGGGAATTGTACCTTCCCCAGTGAGTTCTCAGAAGGTAGGTGGTAAGGGGAGCAAAATGAACAGATCACTGTCTGCCTGCTTGTCCAGAACGCAGACAAACTGTTGAGCCTCTATGTTCTTTAACTGCTTGGCGAAAGTGTATTGCAATAAACAAATGTCAAGAGCTGGGGGGTTGGAGATCTTTTTTCCACTACAGACAACACGGAAATGCATAGGGTGTTCTCAAAACACAGCTAGAGTTGGGAGCCAGCAGCAGTTTTCTGTATTTTTGTACGTGAAAAGGCCGTGCATTAGTGGAATAAAGAAGCGAAATGATGACATAGACTCACAAGTCGAAAGTTCTGTGCAGAGCTCAGGGAAAAAATTGGTCATTGGAGAATGAATTTTACACCGTTTTTGATGAGACAGAAACACTAACATAACAATTACGTCACTGGCTTGAGCTGGGTCAATATTTTTTCGTTGATGAGTGATTTTTAGACGTAAACCGAGTGCAGAGCAGTCACGGAGATACAGTTTACTTTACTCTTCGTACAGCGGTAGAGAAAATACTCTTCTCTTGACGGCTTATCACTGCTTGTGAGACAGAACAGTCCAAATGGCATCCACCTGCCCCATCCGAAGTCTGCTCGTCAACACACAACAGTTATAATGAGAATATCTGGCGACATTAACTGACAAGGAAGAAATTTTAGTTATCTTGTCACCAGCACAAAGTATATAGTGAATCGATCGAAATTCCGATGACGTGATTGCTCATGTACTAACGGACAGTGACCGTCGAGCATTGCGAACGGTGGTTTAAAACATTGCATGATATCCGAAGAAGGAATCACTCGTAAGCTCCAAGTGTTATCATGACTGTACGTAGGGAGTTACAAAGAATGGGGTACAATGTTCCAGCTGCTCCTCATGAGCCACACATCTCTGTAGGCAGTACCAAGCGGTGCTTGATGTGGAGTGAAGAGTGACGTCACTGGACCGTGATTTACTGGAAGCGAGTGATTTTGAGTGCTGAATCACGCTATACCCTGTGACAATCATATGAAAAGGTTTAGATGTGCCGATTGTCTTGAGAACCTTATCTGCCATCATGTGTAGTGCCAACAGCGAAGTACAGAGGAGGTGGTGTTACAATACAGGAGTGTTTCAGTCTGTTACAGTGTGGTCCACTTATTGCAATTAAGACGACGCTAAATACGGAAAGATGTGAACACATTTTGCAGCATCACGTAATGCGTACAGTAGAGGAACAGCTCGGAGATGATTTTTTGCGTCAGCATGGGAACGCACTCTGTCATAAAACAGCATCTGTGAGGCAATGGTTTGTGGACGATAACATTCCTGAAATGGACTGGCCTGTCCAGCGTCCCGATGGAACGCCTCTGGAATAAGTTGACTTCGCTCCAGACCACAGCTTCAAAAATTGCTACCTTCAGACTGAAACCGACGTTCACGCATGTCTCTCCTCAGGTCGCCAAAGAAGTCAAAATCCGATGAAAGAATGGGGCTATACGGAGGATGTTAACAGTGTTTCCCAACGAAGCCTTCGTGCGATTGGCAGTGCAGGGAGGGTGTTATCGTGCAACAGAATGATTGCGTCCGAGAGCATACCGACAGCCTGTGGGCAGAGGGCAAAGCCAACAGTGGAAACATCCCACATTTCCCCCGCCACAGAAATGCAAAGCTGTTCACACAAGTTTCGGTAAGATCGTGATGACCTTCTTCTTCGACTGCAGCGGTCCCCTGCGAGTAGAGTTTCACGAGCGTGTAACAACAATGAGCGCGCAGAGCTGTGAAGACACTTTGCAGAAACTGCGACCCGCCATAAAGTCAAAATGCCCAGGAATGCTGTCAGACGGAATCGTCCTGTTGCATAACGCCCGTCCCACACTGTCTATCGGACGAAGGGAAACACTGCAGGATCTTTCACTGTGTGTCTTCCACAGCTTTGGCAACCTGAAAAAAAGGACATGCGTTGACGTCGGTTTCAGTCGGACGAGGAAGTGTAAGAATGGGTGCGGTTGTGGGTCCGTCAGCGGCCGAGAGCGTTCTACGAATCAGGAATTGATCGTCTCTTCTCCAAGTGGCATAAATGTCTTTACGCGTGTGATGATTACTTTTGAGCGGAACAATTCGACGGTCCCATTGATGGGTGTTCGGTGTGATTTGACTGCTCCATAAACTTTAATAGTGAAGATAAGGCGTCTTCCAAAACTCCTGAAGATCGTCAGGGTTTTTCGCGACTATGTGGAGGGTGCTGTGATATTCGGCGGAAGCAAATTTCATCCACTTCTCGTGCAAAGAGAAATTCGCCAAGGCTGTGTAATGGCTCCTACATTATTTGGTATATCCTTCTCGCTCCTTGTCAAAGCTGTATCTGTTGAAACAGTCATCGGCATACATTTATATATAAGTCAAATGAAAACGAGATGGAAAAACGTAAGTAAACTTTTTATCATTCCAGAAGTAACATGGAAATCGCAGTCCCACATGTTAGCAAGGTTGTTTCGAGAATGTTGCAGAGGTTTCAAAAAAATGTGTGTGAAATCTTATGGGACGTAACTGCTAAGGTCATCAGTCACTAAGCTTACACGCTACTTAACCTAAATTATCCTAAGGACAAACACACACACCCATGCCCGAGGGAGGACTCGAACCTCCGCCGGGACCAGCCCCACAGTCCATGACTGCAGCGCCCAAGACCGCTCGGCTAATCCCGTGCGGCGCAGAGGTTTGTCTTACACATTCTCCATACAACCCCGATCTTTCCCCATACGATACCCATGCTTTTGGAGCCCTGCAGATAGACATTAGATTTGCTTCGTACGAAGAATTGTATGTCTGGGTACAACCAATTCTAAACATTTTTCCTTGAAGGCACTGACCGTCTTGTCTCACGGTGGGATACATGTATTAGCAGTTACGGCGATTACTTGTGACATAATAAACAGTTTACTTACGACATTTCCTGGCAGATTAAAACTGTGTACCAGACCGAGACTCGAACACGGGACCATTTGCCTTTCGCGGACAAATGCTCTACCATCTGAGCTACCCAAGAACGACGCACATCCCCTTCTCACAGCTTCAATTCGGCCAGTACCTCGTCTCCTATCCTTCCAAACTTCACAGAAGCCCTTCTGCGAACCTTATTCTGGAATCATCTCCCAGCCATGTCCCCGCAATATCTTTTCTTCCAGGAGTGCTAGTTCTGCAGGTTCGCGGAAGAGCTTCTGCGTAATTTGGAAGGTAGGAGACGAAGTACTAGTAGAATTGAAGGAGGACGGGTCGTGAGTTGTCCTTGGGTAGCTCAGATGATAGAACACTTGCCCGCGAAAGGCAAAGGTCCCGCGTTACAATCTCGGTCCGGCATACAGTTTTGATCTGCCAGGTAGTTTCATATCAGCGCACACCCCGCCGCAGAGTGAAAATCTCATTCTAGTTTACTTATGTTTTTTTTCCATCGGTATTGCTTTCATTTGACTGCCCGTTATACAAAGACTAACGGTAATCTTTACAACGTCTCGCTATTCATATCCAAACGATATCGTGAGGACTTAATTGTAAGCCACCTTTTATCCCCTGACGATGCACCATTTGTAGAACTGACTACCTTCAAAGGCTTATGGACAAATTTACTGGTGCTCGCAAGCTCGTCTTTATGTCTGTTAACGTATAGAAGACTGCGATTATGGCGCAAGGATACACAGATATGCCTTGTTTAACATTGTGTAGTTCCTTTTTCAGTCTAGTCGACAGATTCTGCTAACGTGGCTCGCTACTGTCAGAACTCTCCGGACGACGAAACAAACGCGAGAATTGACAAAGAAACGAATACTTTCGGAAATCCTCGCGCAAGAGTATCGGTCAACAAACACCTTACGGTTGCCATAAAATATTCGTCTGTCAAGCATGCGTGTCACGCACCCTTGTGTATGTTACCATACTTGGACACTATCCTAAACAATAGCGTAAACTCAACACCTTACCCTTGCGGTGATTAGGAAATATTATTAACATGGAAGGACTATGTGACACATGAGATGGTCCTGAATGCTGCCACTCTTGGGGAACGTCGCCTGAGGTGGCTAGGAGACTTACATCGTATGGACCACTCCCGTCTTCTCCGACGCACACTACTCCATGAGACAGCACCTGCCAAGAGTCTGCAGTAAAGACCTGCATTGTGCTATAAAGATTTCAGCAAGTGCCCCATGAACGCATTTAATATTGACTGCGACAAGTGGGAGGAGCTTGCCGAAGACTGTAGGAGACAGAGGACGGCAGCAAGTTACGCGACGGAGCCTGCATCGACAACTTAGCTGCGACGAACTCCTCATATACCGTGATACACACTTGGTATATTTGTGGGCTCCAAGTGGGCTCTCGCATCGGACTCGCTGTAACCAACGAAAGTGCTTGCGTGATGTTACTTCAGTCTTCTGTTCAGAGGTGTAGTCCATTGACGGAATAATGTTCAACTTGCCACAACAAATACGGAATCTCAGCGCTTCAACAATGTACGAGGTGCATTCAGGTTCTAAGGCATCCAATTTTTTTTCTCTGGACTGGAAAGAGATAGAAACATGAGCATTGTTTTAAAATGAGGCCGCGTTCATTGTCAATACTTCCCAGAGATGGCAGCATCGTACGGCAGATGGAATTTTACCGCCAGCGGCGAGAATGAGCACTGTTTTAAATACTTAAAATGGCGACGTTTTCCTTACTTGAACAGCGTGCAATCATTCGTTTTCTGAATTTGCGTGGTGTCAAACCAATTGAAATTCATCGACAGTTGAAAGAGACATGTGGTGATGGAGTTATGGATGTGTCGAAAGTGCGTTCATGGGTGCGACAGTTTAATGAAGGCAGAACATCGTGTGACTACAAACCGAAACAACC
Source organism: Schistocerca americana (assembly GCF_021461395.2). NCBI lineage: Eukaryota > Metazoa > Arthropoda > Insecta > Orthoptera > Acrididae > Schistocerca > Schistocerca americana. The sequence continues at coordinate 197,411,660 of NC_060126.1, read as the reverse complement.
CCGGGCTCGCACAAGCCGGTCTGACGACATGATCGAGAAAGTGGAGAGAATTGTTTTGGGGGATCGCCGAATGACTGTTGAACAGATCGCCTCCAGAGTTGGCATTTCTGTGGGTTCTGTGCACACAATCGTGCATGACGACCTGAAAATGCGAAAAGTGTCATTCAGGTGGGTGCCACGAATGCTGATGGACGACCACAGGACTGCCCGTGTGGCATGTTGCCAAGCAATGTTGACGCGCAACGACAGCATGAATGGGACTTTCTTTTCGTCGGTTGTGACAGTGGATGAGACGTGGATGCCATTTTTCAATCCAGAAACAAAGCGCCAGTCAGCTCAATGGAAGCACACAGATTCACCGCCACCAAAAAAATTTAGGGTAACCGCCAGTGCTGAAAAAATGATGGTGTCCATGTTCTGGGACAGCGAGGGCGTAATCATTACCCATTGCGTTCCAAAGGGCACTACGGTAACAGGTGCATCCTACGAAAATGTTTTGAAGAACAAATTCCTTCCTGCACTGCAACAACAACGTCCGGGAAGGGCTGCGCGTGTGCTGTTTCATCAAGACAACGCACCCGCACATCGAGCTAACGTTACGCAACAGTTTCTTCGTGATAACAACTTTGAAGTGATTCCTCATGCTCCCTACTCACCTGACCTGGCTCCTAGTTCCTTTTGGCTTTTTCCAACAATGAAAGACACTCTCCGTGGCCGCACATTCACCAGCCGTGCTGCTATTGCCTCAGCGATTTTCCAGTGGTCAAAACAGACTCCTAAAGAAGACTTCGCCGCTGCCATGGAATCATGGCGTCAGCGTTGTGAAAAATGTGTACGTCTGCAGGGCGATTACGTCGAGAAGTAACGCCAGTTTCGTCGATTTCGGGTGAGTGGTTAATTAGAAAAAAAAATCTGAGGCCTTAGAACTTGAATGCACCTCGTACAAGGCGATTTTTTCCACCGTGTAAAAACTCTAGGGATTGATCGATGAGAGCATACTGAACAAAAAAGTCTCTTGAACTTATGTCCAGAAATGCATGGTTTCCAAGGTAGAGGCCATTTATTCAATGCAGCATGCATTGTTTCCTCCTAGAGAGTAGTACTGTTCCTCATACGTCATGTTCTAGCGCGCTCTCCTGCCGTAGTAATTGGTAATGTTCTGTCCAGTTTACTTCTCTTGCTGATTAACCTTGTATTGGCTGTGATACAGCATTGTACACAATGGTTCCGTATTCGAATCGAGAGCCTGCCGACATGCTGTTTACTTACGGAAAAGCAAGTGGGAACAGGCGGCGGGCAGCAAGGTTGTATCAGGAGGCCTGTCCCCGCCGACAACAACAGCATTCAATGTTTTCAACAAAGTTTCACCATTTTTCTGAGACAGGGTCATTTCAGGAAGCAGGAAATCATGAAGGACGTACCCAAAATGCTCGGACACCAGACTTAGAACAAAATGTGATCAGCACTATGGAAGGCGACCGCCGTGTCAGTACCAGACAGTTGGCTCGCCAGTACAGGATAAGCCAGACAACCGTGTGGAACATTCTTCACAACAGTTGTTACTGTCCTTATCACTTGCAGTGTGTGCAGGGCTTATTAGCGACAGACTTTTCATATCGGGAGTAGCTTTGTAACTAGTTTCTTCTCCAGACAGCCACGATTACAGGATTTGTGTCATCCATCCTATTCGCAGATGAGACCACATTTACACGGAGCGGTATCTTCAACTTTAATAACAGTCATCTGTGGAATGTTAAGCAGAACCGCCGTGGTATGATGACAGCGAATCATCAGCGTCGGTGCAGGTGGACTGTATGGGACCGGGATAATTGGCGCCGTATTTTGGGGCCAGTCTTCCACGTCGCCTAAGGGCCGGAACTAACGACGTTTCTTGCGAGCAGCTTTTCCTCCCCTGCTGGAAGAAGCGACATTCATGATTCAAGTGTTATGTGGCTGCTACATGATAGTGCTCCAGCCGTCTTCGCCGCTGTCGTCCGGACGCATCTCAATCGTGTCTTCCCAGGTCAATGGATCGGGCGAGGGAGTTGAATGGATTGGCCGCGCGGAGTGGCCGAGCGGTTAGAGGCGCCATGTCAATGATTGCGCGGCCATTCACACCGGAGGTTCGAGTCCTCCCTCAGGCATGTGTGTGTGTGTGTGTGTGTGTGTGTGTGTGTGTGTGTGTGTGTGTGTGTGTGCTGTTCTTAGCATAAGTTAGTTTAAGTAATGTGTATGTCTATGGACCGATAACCTCAGCAGTTTGGTCCCTTAGGAATTCACACACATTTGAACATTTTTTGAATGGGTTGCTCGTTCACCGGATTTCTGATTATGGGGCCACATCAGAATTATCACGCATGCAGAGCCCATTCCAGATATGGAGATACTGGAGCAGCGTATTCATGCTTCCTTTGACACTGTTCGAATGCAGCCTGGCCGATGTGAACGTGTGAGGCAGAAAATGGTATGGCGCGTACACGCATGCTTTGAGGCACATGGAAACCATTTTCAGCACATACTGTAGCTCTGGCTGCATGGTACAAGACGTATTAGATCGCAGTCTCTGTAACCAAGTATGATTGAATAAATGGTCTCTAGCATGGAAACCTGCATTTCCGAACATAAGTTCATCAGAAGTTTTTTGTTCCGTATCCTCTCATCGATCAACCCGTAGAGTTTCTACACGGTGGAAAAAATCACCTTGTATATGCCTGACATTCATCTTTTCGTGGTTTGTACAGGTAGCTTCGTCGGCGAAGAGAATTCTTTGAGGATGAAAAGCGTATTGTCCTGAAGCCACATCGTAACGGAGCGACAGAATTTCACGCGTCATCTTCATTCCCGTTCGTTAATCTTTTGATGAAGTGACACATAATACGGATTGAAGTTGCTTGCACGCAAAATGCGAACAATGCTTAACCGACTTTTTGCAGGCGCACTTAACTGACTTTTTACAGGCGCACTGCAGTTTGTCTGTGCTAACGTCTGGGTTATAAGCAACATCTGCCAGAGGTTCTGTTTTGTCCATTGCACTCGTTGCATGTCAACCGCTTACCCTCTGCACTGTATTCAGCTGCTCTTCCAAAAGCAATTTCTTCCACATTCGCCGAATTGTCATCATTGTTGGGCCCCGTCGCTCGGGATAGCTTCGTATGCACAACTAAGCCGTTCTATTGGCGATCCTTCAGAATTTTTCGTAAAGAAGTAGCACATCCACACTGTACAATACAAAATAAAGGATCACTTCTTTAAAACCCCGTATTTTTCTCCCATTGTGTCGCAGATGTTTGAAATTTGTCTCAAAGGTGGCTACACCCTTCCTCTGTAACGGTGCAAAAGCGTGGCGCCCTGCGACGTTAGCCTAGCGCTCGACAACGCTTCGAAGGGCAACGTGTCGACACACGCGGAAAGGACACAACTCAGAAGTTCATGTAAAGTGTAAGTTGGGTTAATGATGTCACACTGGCACCAAATTTCACCATAACTGTGCACAGTGCCACCGTGGCCGTGTCACATGATGGAAACGTCGTCACATCCCCTCTTATCATCATTTTACTTCTTTTGACGCCTCTGCGACAGAGGTCAGAACCGCGACACGTACCACTGAAATAACGCGGTTTTCATATCAGTTGTCGAAAACATTCCAGATACACCGTCCTCCAGAATCTGCACGAAAAGGCCTGAGAAGACGGGCTTGGAGCAGATGCCCACGCTAATCTTCATGTACAAGTATTTCCATCTCTGCGTAATTACGGCGATCTACTGTAAATCCGTTTCATACTGTTTATCCCGATATTAACTACCCAAGCGGACTTTGTGTACCTTGACTGTCGTAAAACTTCAGATTCAGTAGCCTGTCAACTATACCTATTCTACATGCAAAATGAAGCACTTATTGTTGGATGTGAGTCTCCCATAGATTCTGGTGCATCGCACTGGAAGTATGGTAGCACTGGCTACTGAATCTGAAGTTTTACGATAGTCAAGCTACACAAAGTCCGCTTGGGTAGTTAATATCAAGATAAACAGTATGAAACGGATGTACAGTAGATCGCCGTAATTACGCAGAGATGAAAATACTTGTACATGTTCATGTTACCAGATAGTAATTCAGTAGAAATTATTAGCTGCAAACTCAGACTTACTATAACGTTATTATGAGGAGGTGCTGCTCTATAAAATTGTTGTAACATCCAGTGAGATGTTGACAAAAATGTGAACCCGGTACAGGTACACCGATTAGCATCTAGTTACTCATGCAGAGAAATGTGAAATTATGTAGACTTGTAGCACACGATTATTAAGTTACAATTGGCGTTACGTGTGTCATATGGTGTCTTCAGTAGGGGAGCTTTGGAGTAGAGGTTAGGGAGATGAGTTATAATTAAAGAAAGGAGAGGTGCTATGTTGTGTTTAAGTACTTAAATTGAGTTCTATATGTAAGACTTTTTGATCCTTCCAACAGCTCATGATTTCGTCTGAAACTACTGCTTCACAGCTGTATAAAGTGAAAAGATCAACCACATTCCGTCGTACATGAAGAGTAAACGAGGAAAAAGTCGTTGGGTGCCATGTCGGGAGCGTAAGGGGATTGAGGACGCTCAGTAGAAACAGCATGTACGATTATGTCTGAGCAGAATGTGCTCGGCCGTGGTCGCCATGGGGCACAACGTCCCCTTCGACAGTTATTCGCGAAACTTGGTCTTGACAGCCTTCCATAACCACATCAGGAGATTTGGGAGTTATGCTCATGCGGCATTTTACCCCTTACGAGCATTATCTGTTAGCACCACAACATGACAGCCATCCAAACCATTCAGTATCACCTGGCCCAGTGGTGATTGGGTGTTTGTCACTTTTAGCGGCAGTGAATCCTCATGTTTCCACTGCTTGCTCCGCTCTTGTGTGTCGTTGTCGAACTGATGCGTCGGACGCTCTTTAGTGTTGATTAAAGACATCTGGGTTGGTCTGACACAGATGCAACATATCCGCTAATGCTTTTCGAAAAGGAATGAGCAATCGCTTAACTCTGCAGCAACCTTCGTGATGTTCAGAGTGTCGTGCAGGGCAATGAAAACTGATGCGATTGATTTTTCACTTTTTGCACTGTCGCCTCGATTGTGACACGCCTGCCATTTAGCACCAGCTCCTGAGATTGACGGCTCATCACAAAGAGATGATCCGCCCCTTCGTTCCCCGTCATTTAGGCTGATTTGAGCATCTTAGAAGTGTCTGCGTCAACCAGTGGGTACCGTTTTGCACTAGTTGTACACTGAAGATGAAAGCAGAGCTGACCATTTGCAGCATAGTCGACAGGACCGATTGCGGACCTCTGGTACAGAGCCGAGTGGAGGGTCTGAATCAGAGGCTCAGACGGTTCTGCGACCGTGTAGGCTGCAGATTCCTCGACTTGCGCCAAAGGGTGGTTGGGTTTCGGATTCCGCTGAATAGATCAGGTGTCCACTATACGCAGGAGACGGCTACACGGGTAGCAGGGGCTGTGTGGCGTGGACTGGGCGGTTTTATAGGTTAGAGGGTCTCGGGAAAACACAAGAAGGGTTTCAGTCATAAAGGGTGCAAGCTGAACACAGGAAGAACGTAGATACAGTTGTAAATTGCCGTAGCTGTGTTGGGTAAGTACCAGAGCTCCAAGCGCTAATAGTAAACACTGGTGCTCAAATCCTTATAGGCACTGAAAGCTGGCTAAATCCGGATATAAGCTCAGCCGAAATTTTTGCGAAGAACCTAATGGTGTTCCGAAAAGATAGGCTAAACACGGTTGGCGGTGGCGTGTTTGTTGCTGTCAGAAGTAGTTTAACTTGTCGCGAAATTGAAGCAGATACTTCCTCTGAGTTAGTATGGACAGAGGTAATTGTTGGTAACCGGAATAAAATAATAATTGGATCCTTTTACCGACCTCCCAAGTCTGATGATACAAACTTCCTGGCAGATTAAAACTGTGTGCCCGACCGAGACTCGAACTCGGGACCTTTGCCTTTCGCGGGCAAGTGCTCTACCATCTGAGCTACCGAAGCACGACTCACGGCCGGTCCTCACAGCTTTACTTCTGCCAGTATCTCGTCTCCTACCTTCCAAACTTTACAGAAGCTCTCCTGCGAACTTTGCAGAACTAGCACTCCTGAAAGAAAGGATACTGCGGAGACATAGCTTAGCCACAGCCTGGGGGATGTTTCCAGAATGATATTTTCACTCTGCAGCGGAGTGTGCGCTGATATGAAACTTCCTGGCAGATTAAAACTGAAAATCTCATTCTGGAAACATCCCCCAGGCTGTGGCTAAGCCATGTCTCCGCAGTATCCTTTCTTTCAGGAGTGCTAGTTCTGCAAGGTTCGCAGGAGAGCTTCTGTAAAGTTTGGAAGGTAGGAGACGAGGTGCTGGCAGAAGTAAAGCTGTGAGTACCGGGCGTGAGTCGTGCTTCGGTAGCTCAGATGGTAGAGCACTTGCCCGCGAAAGGCAAAGATCCCGAGTTCGAATCTCGGTCGGGCACACAGTTCTAATGTGCCAGGAAGTTTCGTATCAGCGCACACTCCGCTGCAGAGTGAAAATCTCATTCTGATGATACAGTTGCTGAAAGGTTCAAAGAAAACTTGAGTTTGATTTCAAACACGTACCCGACTCATACGATAATAGTTGGTGAATTTAATTTTCCCTCCATATGTTGGCGAAAATACATATTTAATTCCGGAGCTACGCATAAAATATCATCCGAAAATGTGCTAAACGCATTCTCTCAAAATTATTACGAGCAGTTAGTTCATGAGCCCATGCGAATAGTAAACGGTTTTGAAAACACACTTGACCTCTTAGCAACAAATAATCCTGAGTTAATAACGAGCATCAAAACCGATTCAGGGATTAGTGAACACAGTGTAGTCGTAGGGAGATTGAATATTGTAATTCCCAAATCCTCGAAAATAAGCGAAAAGCAGATAAAAATTCACTTGACACCTTCCTGAGAGACAATCTCCATTCATTCCAAATTAATAATATAAACGTAGACCAGATGTAGCTTAAATTCAAAGAAACAGTACCGGCAGCAATTGATAGATTTATACCAAATAAATTAACAAACGAGGGAGCTGATCTTCCTCGGTACACAAAACGGGTTAGAACACTGTTGCAGAAACAACGAAACAAATATGCCAAATTTAAACAGACGCAAAATCCCAAAGATTGGCTATCTTTTACAGAAGCTCGAAATTTTGCGCGGACTTCAATGCGAAATGCTTATAACAGTTTCCACAACGAAACTTTGTCTCGAAACCTGGCAGAAAATCCAAAGTTTGTCTCGAAACCTGGCAGAAAATCCAAAGAGATTCTGGTTGTATGTGAAGTATGTTAGTGGCAAGTAACAATCAGTGCCTTATCCGCGCGATAGTAATGGAGATACTATCAAAGACAATGTTGCCAAAGCAGAGTTACTAAACACAGCCGGCCGGGGTGGCCGAGCGGTTCTAGGCGCTACAGTCTGGATCCGCGCGACCTATACGGTCGCAGGTTCGAATCCTGCTATGGGCATGGATGTGTGTAATGTCCTTAGGCTAGTTAGGTTTAAGTAGTTCTAGGGGACTGATGACCTCAGAAGTTAAGTCCCATAATGCTCAGAGCCATTTGAACTAAACACAGCCTTCCTAAATGCCTTCACAAAAGAGGACGAAGTAAATATTCCAGGATTCGAATCTTCTGGTCCAGACTGTATACCAATTAGGTTCCTTTCGGAGTATGCTGATGCATTAGCTCCATACTTAATAATCATATAAAACCGTACCCAAAGACTGGAAATTTGCTCAGGTCACATAAATATTCAAGAAAGGTAGTAGGAGTAATCCACTAAATTACAGGCCCATATCGTTAACATCGATATGCAGCAGGATTTTGGAACATATATTGTGTTCGAACATTGTGAATTGCCTCGAAGAAAACGACACACAGTCAACATGGGTTTAGAAAACACCTTTCCTGTTAAAAACAACTAGCTCTTTATTCACATTAAATGTTGAGTGCTATTGACAAGGGACTTCAGAACGAATCCGTATTTCTGGATTTCTGAAAGGCTTTACACACTGTACCACACAAGCGGCTAGTAGTGAAATTGCGTGTTATGGAATATCGTCTCAATCGTCTCAGTTATGTGACTGGACTTGTGATTTCCTATCAGAGAGGTCACAGTTCGTAGTAAGTGAGGGAAAGTCATCGAGTAAAACAGAAGTGATTTCTGGCGTTCCCCAAAGTAGTGTTATAGGCCCTTTGCTGTTCCTTATCTATATAAACGATTTGAGAGACAATCTGAGGAGCCGTCTTCGGTTGTTTGCAGATGACGCTGTCGTTTATCGACTAATAAAGTCATCATAAGATCAAAGCAAACTGCAAAACTATTTAGAAAAGATATCGGAAAGGTGCGAAAAGTGGCAGTTGACCCTAAATATCGAAAAGTGTGAGGTCATCCCCATGAGTGCTAAAAGGAACTCGTTAAACTTCGGTTACACGATAAATCAGTCTAATCTAAAAGCCGTAAATTCAACTAAATACCTAGGTATTACAATGACGCACAACTTAAATTGGAAGGAACACACAGAAAATGTTGTGGGGAAGGCTAACCAAAGATTGCGTTTCGTTGGCAGGACACTTAGAAAATGTAACACATCTACTAAGGAGACTGCTTACACTACGCTTGTCCGTCCTCTTTTAGAATACTGCTGCGCGGTGTGGGATCCTCACCAGATAGGACTGACGAATTACATCGAAAAAGTTCAAAGAAAGGCAGCACGTTTTTTATTATGGCGAAATAGGTGAGAGAGTGTCATAGAAATGATACAGGATTTGGTCTGGACATCATTAAAAGAAAGTTGTTTTCGTTGCGACGGAATCTTCTCACGAACTTCCAGTCACCAACTTTCTCCTCCGAATGCGAAAATATTTTGTTGACACCGACCTACATAGGAAGGAACGATCACCACGATAAAATAAGGGAAATCAGAGCTCGTACGGAAAGACATAGGTGTTCGTTCTTTCCGCGCGCTATACGAGATTGGAATAATAGAGAATTGTGATGTCTGGGGAGTTTCGTGACCAGCGGAAGTGTTTCAACTCAGGAGAGTGTTCCTGGAGCCACTCTGTAGCAATTCTGGATATGTGGAGTGTCGCATTGTCCTGCTGGAATTGCCCACGTCCGTCGGAATGCACAATGGATGCAGGTGATCAGACAAGAAGCTTACGTACGTGTCACCTGTATCTAGACGTATCAAGGGTGCCATATCAGTTCAACTGCACACGACCCACACCATTACATATGCTCCACCAGCTTGAACAGTCCCCTGCTGACGTGCAGGTTCCATGGATTCAAGAGGTTGTCTCCATACCCGTGCACGTCCATCCGCTCGATGGAATTTGAAACGAGACTCGTCCAACCAGGCACTATGTTTCCAGTCCAATATCGGTGTTGACGGGCCCAGGCAAGGCGTAAAGCTGTGTCGTGGAGTCAAGTGGACCTTCCACACCGAAAGCCCATATCCATGATATTTCGTTCAGTGGTTCACAAGCTGACTGTTGTTGATGGCCCAGCATCGAAATCTGCAGCAATTTACGGAAGGCTTGCACTTCTGTCACGCTGAACGAGTCTCTTCAGTCGCCATTGGTCCCGTTCTTGCAGGATGTGTTTCTGGCCACAGAGATGTCGGAGATTTGATGTTTTACCGGATTCGTGATATTCACGGTACACTCGTGAAATGGTCGTACGGGGAAATCCGCACTGTATCGCTACCTCGGAGATGCTGTGTCCCATCGCTCGTCCGCCGACTATAGCACCACGTTCAAAGTCGCTTAAATCTTGATAACCTCACACTGTAGCAGCGACAACCTATCTAACAACTGCGCCAGACACTTTTTGTCTCATATAGGCGTTGCCAACCGCAGCGCCGTACTCTACCTGTTTACATGTCTCTGTATTTGAATACGCATGCCTGTACCAGTTTCTTTGGCTCTTCAGTGTATGACGGTCCATTGTTTCCGTACTCTCCTTCCTTATGACACTCCTCGTAGTTCGGCTTGGTATGGCTTCCATACATCTGAGCATCATTTCAGATAGATCGCACAATATAAGCAATGTCTTAAGTAACATAGACGAGTTTCCCGGCAAATCTGCCTTAGACTTTCAGTTAGTTCACTTATAACTGAAAGTGATTGATATTTCCACTTTATACAGCTACGAAATAACGTTTTCAAGCAAATCAGACCTTTTAGAAGGCCAGAAGTTTCAGGAAGTCTTACATGTGGAACTGTTTTACGTAATTAAACACAGTTTAGTGCCTGTCCTTTCCTTAGGTATACCTCATCTCCTTAACTTCCACACATAAACTTTCCACCTGAAGATACCGTGTGACATAAGTAACGTCAGTTGTGACCTACGATTTGTCCGCTAAAAGACCAGACAGTATCCCATTTGTCTCTATTAAGAACTAGCTTCTAATCAGTGGATCAAGATCATATTTGCGTCGGCGTCTGACAGGATATTACGACATCGTCATAAGTAGAAGTTTCAGGTGTACCCCAGGGAAATGTGCTGGGACATCGCTGTTCACGTTACATATCAGTGACGTTGCAGACAATATTAATATTAATCTCAGACATTTTCCAGATGATACAGTTATATGTGATGAAGTACTGTCTGAAAGAAGCTGCATAAATAGTCAGACCTTGATAAGATTTCAAAGTGGTACAAAGACTGGCAACTTGCTGTAAATGCTCTCAAATACAGTATAAAACCGTGCACTTCATAAAACAAAAAACGTAGTATCCTGTGACTATAATACGATTGAGTCACTGTTGGAATCGGCCAACTCATACAAATACCTTGGTGTAACACTCTGTAGGGATATGAAATGGAATGATCACATAGGCTCAGTTATGAGTAAAGCAGGCGGTAGATTTCGGTTTATTGGTGGAATAATGGGGAAGTGCAATCAGCCTATAAAAGGAGGTTTCTCAGAAAACACTCGTGTGACCACTTCTAGAACATTGCTCAAGTGTGTGGGAAGGACTAACAGAGGAAAATGGCTCAAATGGTTCTCAGCACTATGGGACTTAACAGCTGTGGTCATCAGTTCCCTAGAACTTAGAACTACTTAAACCTAACTAACCTAAGGACATCACACACATCCATGCCCGAGGCAGGATTCGAACCTGCGACCGTAGCAGTCGCACGGTTCCGGACTGCGCGCCTAGAACCGTGAGACCACCGCGGCTGGCTCTAACAGAGGATATTGAACGTTTACGGAGAAGGGCAGCACGAATTGTCACATGTTTGTTTAATCCGTGAGAGAATGTCAAGAGATACTGAAGAAACTGAACTGGAAGACTCTAGAAGATAGACGTAAAATATCCCTAGAAAATCTTCTAACAAAATTTCAAGAACCGGCTCTGAATTATGACTCTAGGAATATACTACAACCTTCTACGTTCCCGCTGACATAGGGGTCGTGAGGACAAGACTAGAATAATTACTGCACGCACATAGGCATTCAAGTAATCATTCTTCCCGCGCTCCATACGTGAATGAAACGGCAACAAACCTTAATAACTGGTACAATGGAACGTACCACCTGCCATGCACCTCACAATAGTCGTTGCACAGGAACAAGCAGTCAATGATTTGGTGTCTGTCGTCGAACCTCACGTAAACAGTTGCTTAAAAACCAGGTGTACTAACACCAGCTCCCAGAATACGTCAGCTGTACGTGAGTTTGATTAGAAGAGTCAGTCAGAATACAAACATAACATTAGTATTAATACATGTAACTTTGGGAATAAAGATAGCCTTCACTATCGACAATATAGCCTTGCTCTTGAACAGAATGGAGTTGGTTGGCCTAAAAGAAGTTTTAAAAATAAACAGAAATCATTTCTGCTTCACAACTCCTTCCGTTCCATAGATGATTTTTTGTAATAATCACAGCTGTGTCGGATTAGGTTACATTCATTACATTTGATAGTATATTAAGAATAAGTTAAAAATCGAGTCGTGTAAATAGTGATCAGGTAATCCTATATTCACTGAGAAAATGTATAATATTCGCAAATGTTCTGGCACGTTCCACACCGTACCGAGCAGATGCTAATGATGACGACTTTTTTTTTGTCATCAGTCTTCTGACTGGTTTGATGCAGTCCACCACAAATTCCTCTCCTGTGCTAACCGCTTCACCTCAGAGTAGCACTTGCAACCTACGTCCTCAATTATTTGCTGGATGTATTCCAATCTCTATCTTCCTCTACAATTTTTGCCTCCTCTACAGTTTTTGTCCTCTACAGCTCCCTCTAATACCATGGAAGTCATTCCCTCATGTCTTAAACAGATGTCCTATCATCCTGTCAGTGTTTTCCACATATTCTGCTCCTCTCCGATTCTGCGCAGAACCTCCTCATTCCTTACCTTATCAGTCCACCTAACTTTCAACATTCGTCTGTAGCACCACAACTCAAATGCTTCGGTTCTCTGCTGTTCCAGTTTTCCCACAGTCCATGTTTCACTACCATACAATGCTGTACTCCAGACGTACATTCTCAGAAATTTCTTTCTCAATGTTTGATATTAGTGGACTTCTCTTGGTCAGGAATGCTCGTTTTGCCATTGCTAGTTTGCTTTTGATGTCTTCCTTGCTCCGTCCCTCATTGGTTATTTTACTGCCTACGTAGCAGAATTCCTTAACGTCATCCACTTCGTGACCATCAATCCTGAAGTTAAGTTTCTCGCAGTTCTCATTTCTACTACTTCTCATTACTTTCGTCTTTCTTCGATTTGCTCAGAGTCCATATTCTGTACTCATTAGACTCTTCATTCCGTTCAGCAGATCATGTAATTCTTCTTCACTTTCACTCAATGTGATCAGCGAATTGTATCATTGATATCCTTTCACCTTAAATTTTAATTCTACTCCTGAACATTTCTTTTATTTCCATCATTGCTTCTTGGATGTACACATTGAAAAGCAGGGGCAAAAGGCTACATCCTTGTCTTACTCCTTTTTTAATACGAGCACTTCGTTCTTGGTCGTCCACTCTTATTATTCCCTCATGACTGTTGTACGGTCGTGCTCAAAAGTATCCGAACGACTTGAATTGCATTTCGCCTGACTCACATGCAAACCGCATAACGCAGCTGTCTAGCAGGTCCTCTAATCGCTCCTTGGTGCAGTCGTTTGACTATTGAAAATGGTTCTAACAAGTTACCACTAGAAAACTCTGCTCTGTATCGCAATAACGCAAGATGTAAAATAATACCATGATACTAAAAATATCAGGGAACACCTTATCCCAGATAAGACTGTCAATAAGGCTTGTAAGCTCAAATTTATTGCAATAAATGACATACCTGAAATGTTACCACTCTCATTATTACGTCAGATATGTAACGAACGTAGTAAGTTCGTCGTATTCATGATTTCCTCTTCAAAGTAACATACCATACTTGTTATTTAACACAAAATGACATTAAAAATTTACGTTATTCACTAGCAGCTAGTTGAGAATACGTATGAATTTCAAATGACAAGACGAACCGCCACGTTCTGCATATGGATTCAAACCCAGGTCATGCAGACTAAGATTTCGTGACTGACGGAAACTAACAGTCATTCCTGACTAGGCATACAGAGAATGATATACCTCGATTTTAGACAGTATCAGTTAGCAAATATCAACTTAAAATTACATTACGTAAACTTTTTAACGGAGGCGAATCCCTACCCAGCGTCTATTGTTCTGTTAAAGAACTACGAGAGATGTTAAATATTGCTTCTTCACAAGTAACTTACTTGAAATGCCGTGAGGTAAAGCTTTGTGCTGGACAGTGATTCGAACCCAGAACCTAATCGGATTGTTATCGAAGTACAATCAACTGTGACGTATCGGATTTTCTCGGCAGTAGCAAGATGTTTTAACTGAAATGACGAGACAAAACATTAATTTTTTTCCTTCCCAGGACTCCAACCCGGCACCTATCGCTGCTGTATTCTAGAGAAAACGAACGTTAAATATGGGTTTGTTACACCAGCAGTGACATGTGAGCATGTTTGAACTACAAATAATATGACGAAGAGTTCAGTACTGACTGGTAATCGAACCTGACACATATCGTTGTTGACTACACAGAAAGAGACGTCAGCTACCGAATTTTTCTTCACCAGCAGCTCGGAATAACATCCTTTAACTTACAGTGATCTCTCAAATAGTTCTGTGTCTCACTGGGACTCAAAAACGTCAGATATCGTTAGTGTTGACAGCGAATGAAAATGCATTAAAAATCAAAATTATTATCCACCAACAGGTAGGTGTTCTCAAGCTAGAGCTTGATAATACATGACGAAAACTTTAGTGCCAGGCTAGGATTCGAACCCCTTCACGCGCAAATGTGGAGATGTTGAGAAATCTACAGTTTTGAACAAACAACAAATTGTACTCGAGCTGTATTGTCACTAAGGAATCAAATTACGCGTTAAGGGCGGTCTGAGTTGCATTCCCATTTCAGAACCAATTTTATCGACATACAGAAGCTCGAATAAAAGATGGAATAAGTGTCCTGTGACCCTACATAGCGTCTGTTTCGTCATTAGAAATAAATAACTAGTATAAGAAAGGTTACTGGTGATAGAGTTCCCACATTTCGCCACTCCTGACATTATCGTGGTTCAACCTAACGTCTACATGGTAGAGAAGGAATATCTTGTTTAATGTGAATTTCAGACCACAATGCCATTATACGTTTTTCACTTGGCGTAGGCAGAAGATAACAGGATGTGTATCTCCCTATTAAAAATCATCGGATGAAGTTGGAATCGAACCCACACCATCATCATAGGAACCTATCACCAATCCAACAGATCACCAAACCCTCTTCTCTGAGACTCATTTTTCTATCATAACACCATTGCGGCACACTGGATGAGAATTCTGACACACAGGTTCCCTGTAGTCGTTTGCAGCATGTTCGGTACATTCATTTACTTGGATGACTGAGTCGCCATGAAGTAGCTGCCTCGTCTACCCAGTGCATACATACATCTCCATTTTGTAATCACCGAAATAAATTCACGTAACTGCCACCTACACAGAACTGACAACAGTGTAGGATGCAGAAATTTAAATAGGAAGTGTTCTTTTCCATTTGAGCTAATCTATTGCGCTATCTTTTTGTTGAAAAAGTCGTGCAGTGCAAAAAAAAAAACTTGTAACTGTCTGTCTCTCAGAAGTCTAGAACCGGCCATATGCATTATCTCACAGCTCTGTGGAATGCGGAAGTTCTGGAGGAACTGTTGTTGACTTCTGGTGCTGCTGTAGCTACATGACAGCTAGTAGTGTAACGGTAAGCGCCTCCCACTGTAGATAAGACGTCGCGAGTTCTATTACATTCGCTGCTACATTTTTTAAAAAGCAGTTCTTCTGTCTTGTGAAGTTATCAATTTAATGGAACTTTGAACATAATTCCCTTCACTTCTCAACTTAAAGTAGCCGCATGTGGCAAAAGGGCTAACTTCTACAACATTTTGTTCTTTTCAGGTTTAATAGACAGCCAGGCAGCAGATGCATCTCGAAGCTTTTGTATTATGTATGGGGAGAGTGCATCGTGTCAAAATAGAAAACTATTTTCTACATTAGCTGACGTCTGGTAGTGGCATTTTATTCTTCTCCAATGCATGTGCATTGTCAGACTGTTATAGATAACATCAGAGAATTCGCATATATCGTGGTTTTAACAACACTAAAAGAAACCTTACAAAAATTGTGCACAGCATTATATGAAATGAAATAAAACTACCCACGATAACCTTACAAGGAAAGTCTTTTTTAATAAAACTGAGTACCTTTACACAAGCGTGTCTCTATCGGTACGAATTAGTAAAGTACTACTCAGTTAGATTTCAATTGGGTCTGTGTTTAATTGGTATGCTGTGTCATACTCAACAGGTATGCAAATGTGCCATTTCATAAATAAAGTTATGTATTCCTAGAAACCTAATGCTTGCTTGTCAGCAGCGGAAAGAGGCGTTACCTGTTGTGCAGCATTGTAAGCTTTTCACCATTGCATTATGAGGCGAAAGTATTTTCTTGCGTTTTCCTTATCGATGTTTGATTTAACTGCCTGTAGCTCTCTCACAGAGGGGATAAAAACGTCATAGTAAGCGAGACTGGAAACACGAACCATAACAGCCGCTTTTTCACAGGTCAGCACGTCACCACATAGCTAACGAAGAGGTGTGTGTTATGCCTACCTCTTACCAGGCCAATAGTGGCTAGAACTCGTAAACCGCTATTTAAAGGACGAGACTAGTTGCGATTTCCAAGTGCAACGACTTTCCTGGGCTGAAAAACGTAAATTTACAATCTTTTGTTACACCTCAAGCGACAATAACTCAGATTATTCAATGGAAATGGCAGGAAAAATCAAGTGAACTTTGAGGCTTAATTCCGTGCACACCAGGAAGTAACTCTTCGATCACAGAGTTGCCAAACTTACCTTGCATTGTTGCCAAATCTCAGTTACAGTACCAGCAGGAAGAAAATGGTTCAAATGGCTCTGAGCACTATGCGACTTCTGAGGTCATCAGTCGCCTAGAACTTATAACTAATTAAACCTAACTAACCTAAGGACATCACACACATCCATGCCCGAGGCAAGATTCGCACCTGCGACCGTAGCGGTGGCCCGGTTCCAAACTGTAGCGCCCAGAACCGAACGGCCACTCCGACCGGCGAACTACTTCTATAATGACCAAACGGTCTTAAATGATCTTCAAGCACATGTGTTCCAGCAGGGGCATGAAGAAAATGATAGCAATAATGACGGTAATAATCGAATTATCCGATAACTTCACACTTCACAGTGGATTTTCTCGAACGAAGAAATTTCCTGAATTAGTGAAAATCTCAAAATGGCTTCACATCGAGGCTATGATGCCTAGAAGAGTCTTTAGATCCTTCTGTCGTGAGAATAGCATAATCTCCTCGTCAGAAGCTTGCTTGTACTTAACCATTTAATAGACTCGCATTTTTTCCACCGTGACTAATTTTGTAAGCTAAGCACATCATCCGTTACAGCACACTCCTGAGGCTGGGAAATGTGGCCACAATGGTCTGGTGGAACGAACTATCACAAATGCAATGCGTGGGTTCAGGTATTTACTTTTAAGAGGCACAAACAGATTTACTTTACCTCTGGTAACCTCAAGAGAAAGACGTTATAATCCAGAATCCGCATTAAACATCACGTTCTTTCATTACCAACTGGGCAGAGCCGGTTTACGTTGGGAAATGACATAGGCGGAGGTCGTGGTAAACAGAAATACTGTCGCCGGTAAACTTACGTACATTAGAAAACTTTATTTTATTTGATGGACCGATAGCCATTTAAAGGAACAGGGCTCTTATTTTACTTGTGCTTGATTGAACTAGAGACGTTGAAAAATTTGGTGCTGGACTGTGATTCGAATTCGTATCTCCTCTTTCGAGGATATGAATCTCTCGGAACAGTATGGTTCAATCACTTCGTTCCTTTTTCCAAGATTGCAGTCTTCTCTAAGTCTCCTCCAAAGGTAAGTATGTGGGTCCGATTCCTGATCCAGTACAAAAATATTCATAATTTCATTTCAAGCCCTATCACGTGCACACCGGCCTGATAGTGAAAATAACATGCATTTTTAATGTCTGTTCATGTGTTGCCAACAATTTCTGGTCAAACACGAACACATCTTACTGTTGGTGAGTAAGGAATTTACACATAAGCTATATTCGTGGACGATAAAGAAGAACGGTAGGAGTGCGGTTGGATTGTCGCTCAGGCACAAAAATTTGTGTCCTTATTTTAGATTCAAACACCTAGCAGCTAGTAAGAAAAACCGATACGTAACATTTGATTTTACTTAGTTAACAATCCGATTACGTGTTGGGTTCGTGTCTCTGTCACAGAACTTCACATCACGCACTTCATCTTTAAATGCAACACACTTCGTAACCTTTGAATGGAGGTATATCAGACATCTTTCGTGGTTAGTTAACAGGGATGAAAGGGTCTCGATAGGAGTCCCGGTTTATTACAAAAACTGTGGTCTTTTATTTTCAAGTTTAGATTTGGTTACTGATATTGGCGAAAAATTCGGTAATTCATGGCTCTTCACGGCTAGTCAGCAATTTGATATGATTAGATTAGGTTAGATTAATACTTGTTCCATAGATCATGAGTACGACATTTCGTAATGATTTAGAACATGTCATTTTAATGAAAGATTTCTTTACATACCGGTATTCAATTTCTTTACATCAATTTTTTACCCTCTCTCTCATCCTTTTTAATTTCTCTTTCTCTCTCTCTCTCTCACACACACACACACACACACACGTACACACACACACACACACACACACACACACACACACACACACACATTCTTGTTTTACTTTTATTTGTTTGGTGTGCTCGACTATCGGCGAGACACGCAAACGTCCTGAATGAGTTTCTCAGTTTTGTGTACAGTTACGAAATAAATATAAAAACAATTATGAGAGTTACTGATTTATGATGCTTAGTTGCAGTCAGTTCTGCGTATTATTAGTAACTACGCTCCAGTCCCTAAACCTAGTTACAGACATGCGAATCAGATGCATTACGTATTCCAGGCCGTAGCACCCGCGTCTTTGATAAGTCAGTTATGGTCACTTCCCAGCCTACTGTAGCATCACATCGGTTCGTCTTCGTCCTGCTGGTACTGTAACTGAGATTTGGCAACAATGCGAGGTATGTTTTGCAACTCTGTGATCGAAGAGTTACTTCCTGGTGTGCACGGAATTAAGCCTCAAAGTTCACTTGATTTTTCCTGCCATTTCCATTGAATAATCTGAGTTATTGTCGCTTGAGGTGTAACAAAAGATTGTAAATTTACGTTTTTCAGCCCAGGAAAGTCGTTGCACTTGGAAATCGCAACTAGTCTCGTCCTTTAAATAGCGGTTTACGAGTTCTAGCCACTATTGGCCTGGTAAGAGGTAGGCATAACACACACCTCTTCGTTAGCTATGTGGTGACGCGCTGACCTGTGAAAAAGCGTCTGTTATGGTTCGTGTTTCCAGTCTCGCTTACTATGACGTTTTTATCCCTTCTGTGAAAGAGCTACAAGCAGTCAGATCAAACATCGATAAGGAAAACGCAAGAAAATACTTTCGCCTCATAGTGCAGTGGTGAAAAGCTTACAATGCTGCACAACAGGTAATGTCTATTTCCGTTGCTTACAAGCAAATTTTGGGTTTCTAGGGATACATAATTTTTTTTATGAAATGCTACATTTGCGTACCTCTTGGATATGACACAGCATACCAATTAAACACAGACCCAATTGAAAGCTAACTGAGTAGTATTTTACTAATTCGGTCCGATAGAGGCACGCTTGTGTACAGATACTCAGCTTTATTAAAACAGACTTTCGTCGTAAGATTATCATGGGTAGTTTTATCTCATTTCTTACAATACAGTGCACAATTTTCGTAGTGTTTCTTTTAGTGTTGATTAAACAATAGTAGACCTGAGAGAGAAATTAATCATCAATGATATATGCGAGTTCTCTAAAGTTATCTATAACAGTCTGACAATGTACATGCATGTAGAAAACTCGTTCTGAGTTAAAGCTCTCAAACAAGGTTTGAAGAAGAATAAAATGCCACTACCAAACGACAGCTAACGTAGGAAATAGTTTTCTGTCTATTTTGACACGATGCGCTCTCTCCATGCATAGTACAAAAGTTTCGAGATGCATCTGCTGCCTGGCCATCTATTACACCTGAAAAGAACAAAATGTCACAGTAGTTGGCACTTTTTCCACATGCGATTGTTTTGGGTTGAGAAGTGAAGGGAATTATGTTCAAAGTTCCATTAGATTGATATCTTCAGCAGACAGCACAATTGCGTTTTAAAAAACGTGCACTACACGTACCATTTCACTACTAGCTGAATGATAATTACAGCATCTCCAGAAGTCAACAATTCCCTCAGCACTTCCGCATTCCACGGTGTTGTGAGAGAATTCATAAGGCCAGATGTAGACGTCTGAGAGACAAACAGTTACAACTTTTCTTTGGCACTGCACGACGTTTTCAACAAAAAGATAGCGCAATAGAGTAGCTCAAGTGGAAAGGAACAGTTCCTATTTAAATTTCTGCATACTACAATGTTGGCAGTTCTGTGTAGGCGGCAGTTACGTGATTTTATTTCGGTGATTACAAAATAGAGACGTATCTATGCACCGGGTAGACGAGACAACTACTTCATGGCGATTCGGTCAACCAAGTAATTAAATGTACTGAACATGCTGCAAACTACTACTGGGAGCTTGTGTGTCAGACTTCTCATCCAGTGTGGCAAAACGCTGTTACAATAATTGCTGATAGATTCATATGCTCATGGTCTGGGTTCGATTCCAACTCCTACCGATGTTTTTTGATAGGGAGATACAGATTCTATTCTCTTCTGGCTACGCCAAGTGAAGAACGTATAATGGCATTGTGGTCTGAAATTCACATTAAACATGATATCCCTTCTCTACCAAGTAGACATTAGCTTGAAGCACAATAAAGTCAGGAGTGGCGAAATGTGGGAACTCTATCACCAGTAACCTTTCTTATACTAGTTATTTATTTCTAATGACGAAACAGACGCTATGTAGGGTCACAGGACACTTATTCCATCTTTTATTTGAGCTTCTGTATGTCGATAAAATTGGTTCTGAAATGGGAATGCAACTCAGACCGCCCTTAACGCGGAATCTGATCCCTTCGTGACAATACAGCTCGACTACAATTTGTTTTTTGTTCAAAACTGTAGATTCCTCAACATCTCCACATATTGCGCGTGAAGGGGTTCGAATCCTAGCCCGACACTAAAGTTTTCATCATGTATTATCAAGCTCTAGCATGTTAACACCTGTCTGCTGGTGGATAATAATTTTCTACATCTACATCTACATCTATACTCCGCGAGCCACCTTACGGTGTGTGGCGGAGGGTACTTATTGTACCACTATCTGATCCCCCCTTCCCTGTTCCATTCACGAATTGTGCGTGGGATTTTTAATGTATTTAATGTATTTTAATTCGTTGTCAACACTAACGATATCTGACGTTTTTGACTCCCAGTGAGACACAGAACTATTTGCGAGATCACGGTAAGTTAAAGAATGTTATTCCGAGCTGCGGATGGAGAAAAATTCGGTAGCTGACGACTCTTTGTGTATTGTTGTTGTTGTTGTGGTCTTCAGTCCTGAGACTGGTTTGATGTAGCTCTCCATGCTACTCTATCCTGTGCAAGCCTCTTCATCTCCCAGTACCTACTGCAACCTACATCCTTCTGAATCTTCTTAGTGTATTCATCTCTTGGTCTCCCTCTACGATTTTTACCCTCCACGCTGCCCTCCAATACTAAATTGGTGATCCCTTGATGCCTCAGAACATGTCCTACCAACCGATCCCTTCTTCTGGTCAAGTTGTGCCACAAACTTCTCTTCTCCCCAATCCTATTCAATACTTCCTCATTAGTTATGTGGTCTATCCATCTAATCTTCAGCATTCTTCTGTAGCACCACATTTCGAAAGCTTCTATTCTCTTCTTGTCCAAACTATTTATCGTCCATGTTTCACTTCCATACATGGCTACACTCCATACAAATACTTTCAGAAATGACTTCCTGACACTTAAATCTATACTCGATGTTAACAAATTTCTCTTCTTCAGAAACGCTTTCCTTGCCATTGCCAGTCTACATTTTATATCCTCTCTACTTCGACCATCATCAGTTATTTTGCTCCCCAAATAGCAAAACTCCTTTACTACTTCAAGTGTCTCATTTCCTAATCTAATTCCCTCAGCATCACCCGACTTAATTCGACTACATTCCATTATCCTCGTTTTGCTTTTGTTGATGTTCATCTTATATCCTCCTTTCAAGACACTGTCCATTCCATTCAACTGCTCTTCCAAGTCCTTTGCTGTCTCTGACAGAATTACAACGTCATCGGCGAACCTCAAAGTTTGTATTTCTTCTCCATGGATATTAATACCTACTCCGAATTTTTCTTTTGTTTCCTTTACTGCTTGCTCAATATACAGATTGAATAACATCGGGGAGAGACTACAACCCTGTCTTACTCCCTTCCCAACCACAGCTTCCCTTTCATGTCCCTCGACTCTTTATAACTGCCATCTGGTTTCTGTACAAATTGTAAATAGCCTGCCGCTCCTTGTATTTTGCCCCTGCCACCTTTAGAGTTTGAAAGAGAGTATTCCAGTCAACATTGTCAAAAGCTTTCTCTAAGTCTACAAATGCTAGCAACGTAGGTTTGCCTTTCCTTAATCTTTCTTCTAAGATAAGTCGTAAGGTCAGTATTGCCTCACTTGTTCCAGTGTTTCTACGGAATCCAAACTGATCTTCCCTGAGGTCGGCTTCTACTAGTTTTTCCATTCGTCTGTAAATAATTCGTGTTAGTATTTTGCAGCAGTGGCTTATTAAACTGATTGTTCGGTAATTTTCACATCTGTCAACACCTGCTTTCTTTGGGATTGGAATTATTATATTCTTCCTGAAGTCTGAGGGTATTTCGCCTGTTTCATACATCTTGCTCACCAGATGGTAGACTTTTGTCAGGACTGGCTCTCCCAAGGCCGTCAGTAGTTTCAATGGAATGTTGTCTACTCCCGGGGCCTTGTTACGATTCATGTCTTTCAGAGCTCTGTCAAACTCTTCACGCAGTATTGTATCTCCCATTTCATCTTCATCTACATCCTCTTCCATTTCCACAATATTGCCCTCAAGTACATCGCCTTTGTATAGACCCTCTATATACTCCATCCACCTTTCTGCTTTCCCTTCTTTGCTTAGAACTGGGTTTCCATGTGAGCTCTTGATATTCATACAAGTCGTTCTCTTATCTCCAAAGGTCTCTTTAATTTTCCTGTAGGCAGTATCTATCTTACCACTACTGAGATAAGTCTCTACATCCTTACATTTGTCCGCTAGCCATCCCTGCTTAGCCATTTTGCACTTCCTGTCGATCTCATTTTTGAGACGTTTGTATTCCTTTTTGCCTGCTTCATTTACTGCATTTTTATATTTTCTTCTTTCATCAATAAAATTCAATATTTCTTCTGTTACCCAAGGATTTCTACTAGTCCTCGTCTTATTACCTACTTGATCCTCTGCTGCCTTCACTACTTCATCCCTCAAAGCAACCAATTCTTCTTCTACTGTATTTCTTTCCCCCATTCCTGTCAATTGTTCCCTTATGCTTTCCCTGAAACTCTCTACAACCTCTGGTTCTTTCAGTTTATCCAGGTCCCACCACTTTAAACTCCCACCTTTTTGCAGTTTCTTCAGTTTTAAGCTACAGTTCATAACTAATAGATTGTGGTCAGAGTCCACATCTGCCCCTGGAAATGTCTTACAATTTAAAACCTGGTTCCTAAATCTCTGTCTTACCATTATATAATCTATCTGATACCTTTTAGTATCTCCAGGGTTCTTCCATGTATACAACCTTCTTTCATGGTTCTTAAACCATGTGTTAGCTATGATTATGTTGTGCTCTGTGCAAAATTCTACCAGGCGGCTTCCTCTTTCATTTCTTAGCCCCAATCCATATTCACCTACTACGTTTCCTTCTCTCCCTTTTCCTACACTCGAATTCCAGTCATCCATGACTATTAAATTTTCGTCTCCCTTCACTATCTGAATAATTTCTTTTCTTTCATCATACATTTCTTCAATTTCTTCGTCATCTGGAGAGCTAGTTGGGATATAAACTTGTACTACTGTAGTAGGTGTGGGCTTCGTATCTATCTTGGCCACAATAATGCGTTCACTATGCTGTTTGTAGTAGCTTACCCGCATTCCTATTTTCCTATTCATTATTAAACCGACTCCTGCATTACCCCTATTTGATTTTGTGTTTATAACCCTGTAGTCACCTGACCAGAAGTCTTGTTCCTCCTGCCACCGAACTTCACTGATTCCCACTATATCTAACTTTAACCTATCCATTTCCCTTTTTAAATTTTCTAACCTACCTGCCCGATTAAGGGATCTGACATTCCACACTCCGATCCGTAGAACGCCAGTTTTCTTTGTCCTGATAAAGACATCCTCTTGAGTAGTCCCCGCCCGGAGATCCGAATGGGGGACTATTTTACCTCCGGAATATTTTACCCAAGAAGACGCCATCATCATTTAATCATACAGTAAAGCTGCATGCCCTCGTGAAAAATTACGGCTGTAGTTTCCCCTTGCTTTCAGCCGTTCGCAGTACCAGCACAGCAAGGCCGTTTTGGTTAGTGTTACAAGGCCAGATCAGTCAATCATCCAGACTGTTGCCCTTGCAACTACTGAAAAGGCAGCTGCCCCTCTTCAGGAACCACACGTTTGTCTGGCCTCTCAACAGATACCCCTCCGTTGTGGTTGCACCTACGGTACGGCTATCTGTATCGCTGAGGCACGCAAGCCTCCCCACCAACGGCAAGGTCCATGGTTCATGGGGGGGGGGGGGGGGGGCTCTTTGTGTAGTCAACATCTATATGTGTGGGGTTCGATTACCAGTCAGCATGGACTCTTCGTCGTATTATTTGCTGGGTAGGAATTCGCGTCCGTTAAAAATGTTTACGTAACGTTATTTTAAGTTGATGTTTGCTAACTGATACTGTCTAAAATCGAGGTATGTCACTCTCTGTATGCCTAGTCAGGAATGACTGTTAGTTTCTGTCAGTCACGAAATCTTTGCTTAGTCTGCATGACCTGGGTTTGAATCCATATGCAAAATGAGGCGGTTCGTCTTGTCATCTGAAGTTCATACATATTCTCAACTAGCAGCTCGTGAATAAGTTAAATTTTTAATTTCATTTTGTATTAAATAACAAGTATGGTATGTTACTTTGAAGCGGAAATCATGAATACGACGAACGTACTACGTGCATTACCTATATGACGTAATAATGGGAGTGGTAACATTTCAGGTATGTCATTTATTGTAATAAATTTGAGCTTACAAGCCTTATTGACAGTTTCATCTGTGATAAGGTGTTCCCTGATATTTGTAGTATCAAGTGGTTCAAGTGGCTCTGAGCACTATGGGACGTAACTTCTGAGGTCATCAGTCCTTTAGAACTTAGAACTACTTAAACCTAACTAACCTAAGGACATTACACACATCCATGCCTGAGGCAGGATTCGAACCTGCGACCGTAGCGGTCGCGCGGTTCCAGACTGTAGCGCCTAAAACCGCTCGGCCACCCAGGCCGGCTTTGTAGTATCGTGGTATTACTTTACATCTTGAGTTATTGCGATACAGAACAGTGTTTTGTTGTGGAGATTTGTTGGAACCATTTTCAATAGTCAAACGACTGTACCGAGGAGCGATTAGAGGACCTGCTAGACAGCTGCGTTATGAGGGTTGTATGCGAATCAGGCGAAATGCAATTGAAGTCGTTCGGATACTTTTGAGCACGACTGTACATGACCAAACACTCCGTTAACTGGCTGTGGAGCAGGGCCTATTTGGGACTATTTCTCGCTCAACACGAGGGAAGGGCGCGATGACGTCGATCCCGCTCCATGGAATGTAGATGGTATTCGTTGAGTTGAGTTGGAGGTCGCCTAGGTCCGCCATAATGAGAATGATCGACGATGGATGTCGACGGTGTGGGGCTAGAGTGTGGGCGTGGCGAAGTGCCGGGATTGGTGATGTCATGATCCACAGGATGAGTTGCAGGCCGTCGTGGTGTCCTGGGGTCCTTAATAGTCAGGAATTCCTGATGCGAGGGTCGTAATGTGACTGCAGCTGTGTCCACATCGCTCGGGATTTTGTAACTACAAGAGAAGTGTCGGGTGATAAATCCATTCTCGACTTAACGGTCCTTGTGCAACCCCTCAACCAGGAGGAAATCAAAGATTAGTTTGACTTGAATGTCTTCTGGCAGAAAGTGTGGTGCCCCTAGGTGCAACACAAAAATGTTGTTGGTTTTTGAGCTGGGTGATGTGTCATCAGGCTGTGGAGAGCCACAACAGTCAAAATGGATCGTACGTCTTTGGTGTGGGGGATGTCGCACATGGTCCAAGCTGGTTTTAAGCGGTTGACTGCCCCACTAGTTGGCTTATGTTGCAGGTGTCAGTGTCTCGTCTGATGACTCCATGAGGCCTATTGTGAGGATTGTAGTGTAGGTTAGATAGGTTCAACCTGGAGCATGACGTAGTTATAGGCTCCTGTTGCCTTATGTACGAGATTTTCGAAGAATTGTGTGGCTATGGAGGTGGTATCCTGAGCTGTGTGATGCACTGTTTGACTCATGTAACGAGGATACGGAGTTCGGATGTATCCATCACAACTTGTAGCAAAAAGTCTGCTGGCAGAGTGAGCAGATAACCATAGAGGACTTCTGTGAATGGGACACAGCAATCATATTTGTGAGCGATGCTTACATCTAATAGCGTCCAAGGTAACGGTTCAGTCCAGCAGTTGCTGTGACACATAAGGAGGCTTTAATTGTGTGGTGCAGTCATTCCATGAAGCCATTGTTTTCTGGATGGTTAACCGTTGTGCAGTAATATCATGTACTGCAGAGGTTCCATAGCTCATTAAATAGGACCAACTTAAACAGTTGTCCTTGTTCAGTGGTCATAGAGATCAGATAGCCAAAGCGTGATAGCCGTGCTTTGACAAATACTCTGGATGTCATCTTTACTGTAATCTCCTTGAGGGAATGTCTCCCATCCAGCTCATCACACAATCGACGATAGAGAGTAAGCCTCAGGAAGAAGCCATACCAGGTCGACGCGGACGTGATGAAATCGACCTTTCAGAATCTCAAACCGATCAATTGGCAGCTGCTCATGGTGACCCAGTTTGCTGAATTATTAAGCCATGCAGGTATGCATCCTATCTCGGCAGTCCTTTTTGACATTAGGCCAATACTTCAACAGATTGCTGGGATTCACACTACAGATTGTAACAGAAATACTGAAGTATCTCAGCTGGCAGACATTAGAAGGAAGACTCCTACAATACCCTGCGAAAGTATACATAAAAAATTTCAAAATCGTTTTCCAGAAAGGAGTCCACGAAACTGAAGCTGTCATCTACTCGTATTTGTACGAATTTAAATTTGTTGTGTGGCACAATATTTCGTAAATGTGTAAACGGTTTAAGCGCTCTCAATAGATGCAGACGGGATCAGTATGACCACAGACAGATAAAGGTTTCGGTGCCACGAACCGAAATCTGATACACAATGGCACTTTAGCTTGCACGACTTTTCTATGAAGACGATCAAGCCACAGACAATAATTACGTAGCACATGTAGCGTAAACTGAAGCAATGGTTAGCTGCCAGACAAAAGCCTGTACAGTCTTTACAAGTACACTGACAAGACATAAATTTAGAAAAAGAGTATTTTACTGTTGGAGGTGATGTAACTTAACCATCCAGTTACAGAGGGGTGTGGTGTCACCGCCAGACACCACACTTGCTAGGTGGTAGCCTTTAAATCGGCCGCGGTCCGGTAGTATACGTCGGACCCGCGTGTCGCCACTGTCAGTGATTGCAGACCGAGCGCCGCCACACGGCAGGTCTAGAGAGACGTCCTAACACTCGCCCCAGTTGTACAGCAGACTTTGCCAGAGATGGATCAATGACAAATACGCTCTCATTTGCCGAGACGATAGTTAGCATAGCCTTCAGCTACGTCAATTGCTACGACCTAGCAAGGCGCCATTACCAGTTTATATTGAGATTGTAATTATATATCATCAAGAGCGATGTTCTCCAATTATGGATTAAAGTTAAGTATTCCAAGAGCTTCGTACTTTATTTATTAGACTACACTCCTTTAATTGTTCCAGACCTCACGCCAGTCTGCGTGAGCTTAAACGCGTGCGTTTCGGCCTCCTCTAGCAACACGGTGTTGGCTCTTATGTCAACACATCAAGGGGTCTCACAGTAAGCGTGAGGTCTGAACCGCGGTTCAAAAACAATTGCAAGAAGTGAAAGTCACGTCTACAAGGTGCCCAGAAACAATCTGAATAGCTTCTAGGGGTGTTGCAAGGTAGGTTGTGTTGAACACTTACAACCTGCGTTTGTCTTGTTGCAACGTACTCTACTGGTAATTAAAATTGCTACACCACGAAGATGTCGTGCTACAGACGGGAAATTTAACCGACAGGAAGAAGATGCTGTGATATGCAAATGATTAGCTTCTCAGAGCATTCACACAAGGTTCGCGCCAGTGGCGACACCTACAACGAGCTGAGATGAGGAAAGTTTCCAGCCGATTTCTCATGCATAAACAGCAGTTGACCGGCGTTGCCTAGTGAAACGTTGTTGTGATGCCTCGTGTAAGGAGGAGAAATGCGTATCATCACGTTTCCGACTTTGATAAAGGTCGGATTGTAGCCTATCGCGATTGCGGTTTATCGTATTGCGACATTGTTGCTTGCGTTGGTCGAGATCCAATGACTGTTAGCAGAATATGGAATCGGTGGGTTCAGGAGGGTGATACTGAACGCCGTGCTGGATCCCAACGGTGTCGTATCACTAGCAGTCGAGATGACAGGCATCTTATCCGCATGGCTGTAATGGATCGTGCAGCCACGTCTCGATCCCTGAGTCAACAGATGGGGACGTTTGCAAGACAACAACCATTTGCACGAACAGTTCGACGACGTTTGCAGCAGCATGGACTATCACCTCGGAGACCATGGCTGCGGTTACCCTTGACGCTGCATCACAGACAGGAGGGCCTGCGATGGAGTACTCAACGACGAACATGGTTGCACGAATGGCAAAACGTCATTTTTTCGGACGAATCCAGGTTCTGTTTACAGCATCATGATGGTCGCATCCGTGTTTGTCGACATCGCGGTGAACTCACATGGAAGCGTGTATTCATCGTCGCTATACTGGCGTATCACCCGGCGTGATGGTATGGGGTGCCATTGCTTACAGGTCTAGGTCACTTCTTGTTCGCATTGACGGCACTTTGAACAGTGGACGTTACATTTCAGATGTGTTACGACCCGTGGCCCTACCCTTCAGTCGATCCCTGCGAAACCCTACATTTCAGCAGGATAATGCACGACCGCATGTTGCAGGTCCTGTACGGGCCTTTCTGGATGTAGAAAATGTTCGACTGCTGCCCAGATCTCTCACCAGTTGAAAACGTCTGGTCAATGGTGGCCGAGCAACTGGCTCGTCACAATACGCCAGTCACTACTCTTGATGAACTGTGGTATCGTGTTGAAGCTGCATGGGTAGCTGTACCTGTACACGCCATCCAAGCTCTGTTTGACTCAATGCCCAGGCGTATCAAGGCCGTTATAACGGCCAGAGGTGGTTGTTCTGGGTACTGATATCTCAGGATCTATGCACCCAAATTGCGTGAAAATGTAATCCCATGTCATTTCTAGTATAATATATTTGTCCAATGAATACCCGTTTATCATCTGCATTTCTTCTGGGTGTAGCATATTTAATGGCCAGTAGTGTAACTGATGGCCCACAAATGGACGGACTTTATTCACCCAGTATGTGAGAATAAGAGCACGTAGCGACTTCCAACGAGCTTTACACGTAATTTCAAATCCTTATAAAACTTTTTGTCGCTGACACTTCCGCAGAGCGACGGACGAAAAAACATTTTCCGCTGTTCATGCAGTAAAAAAGCAGCATTAGGCGTTACGTTTTAATTTATTACTACCAACTCTAATCGCAACACAGTTTTCAGACGGTGTCCATATACGAGCTATGTTCAAAAAGTATAGGGTATTTTCATTTGTTGGAAATATTTATTTATTCTTCTACATCAATGTTATCTCCTACAAAATAGTCCCCATTACATATCATACTCTTACGCCAGCACTTCTTCCACTGCCCGAAACTCTTCTGGAACTCGATCTTTGAGACTTTCAATGATACGCTTTTAATCTCGTCTAAGCTTGTAAAACGACAGTCCTCTAAGGTCCTCTTTGTTTTTGGGAACAGAAATAAGTCATACGCGACCAAATGTGACGAATATCATGGCTGGGGCATCATTAGAGTGTTATTTTCGCCCAAAATTCACGAATAAGGAATGAAGTGTCAGCAGGTACACTATCGTGGAGCAAAGGTCATGAACTGTTGCGCCGCAAATCCGGCGTTTTCTTCTCGGAGGGCTTCTCACAAATGGCGTTGAGTCTGTAGGTATTACTCCTTACTGATCGTTTAATTTTTGGCAGGTACTCATGCTGCACCAGGCCGTTAAAATCAAAGAAAACAGTGAGCAGAACCTTCGCATTGGACAGTAATTGCCAAGATTTTTTCGGTCTTGGAAAACCAGAATGCCTTCAGTAGGACGACTGATTCTTAGTTTCGGTGTCAGTACACCTGTGTTTCGTCACCTGTTAAAACACGTTTCGGTAGTCCGGCATAGTTGTTGACTTCCATTCGTCGTTGCTTTTGTTCGAAATTCAATACTTCGGTACAAATTTTGCTGCTGCATGTTTCACACTGCAAAAATCTGGTTTCTTGTCATGAACCAGTTGATACGGCAACATCAGAAACGTCTCTGACTGTCATTCGGCGATTGTTCATAATCATCTCTTACACTTTTTCCACGTTGTCATCGATTGTTGATGTGCCGAGGCATCCAGAACATTCGTCATCTTTAATTTCTTCACGGCCATCTTGGAAACGCTTATACAATTCGTAAAGCCTTGTTTTGCTCACAGCAGAGTCACCAAAAGCAATATTCAACATTTCTCAAACTTTGTTACATTTTATTCCATTTTTATAACAAAATTAAATACGGATTCTCCGATCAGTTTTTAAAACAAGTCGATAATCGCCACTCGTAAGCAAACGCATCAACCTCCGAGACAACTGAAGACAAACTAAGCATTCAGTATCGCTACCAGTGTACAGATACATTTCAGACATGTTTACCAATGCAGCAATGAAAAACGATGTGAATCGGACTAACACAACCTGCGAATTTACAAAATTTCCGATAGTTTTTGAACACACCTCGTACATCACTTAACGTACCTGTGGAACCATATCACTATAGGACACATAATACAGAAAATATGAAGTCATAAACATTTAGATGGGTGAAAAACTAGCGTTTGCTTGAAATGGCGAGCAGTAAAATTTCCACATCACGCACGACGTGCTACTTTATTACTTCTTTACCACTAACGTTGTTCGCAACTCGCTTTGCAGACAGTATCTATATATCACTGAATGTACTGGTTAACACTATACCGCCGGCGATGACAATCCACTGTGGCCTCGCGTGCTACGGATTCGTCGACGCGAACCAGCCCTCTCTATGCGGAAATAAAATGTCAGCGAGCGGACGCACGACACGGAACTAAACGCCACGAAATAAAAGTGCTCACGCTATCTGATGCAGAATTAACAATTAAATGTCACCAGAGGCGGGCCCACCAGCTTCCC
Source organism: Schistocerca americana (assembly GCF_021461395.2). Classification (NCBI taxonomy): domain Eukaryota; kingdom Metazoa; phylum Arthropoda; class Insecta; order Orthoptera; family Acrididae; genus Schistocerca; species Schistocerca americana. The sequence continues at coordinate 197,380,138 of NC_060126.1, read as the reverse complement.
CTCCCCCAGCACACCCGACCCGAATCCAACATCACTCCCGACGTGATTCTCGCCCCCCCAACCTCCTTGCAAGCATCACCACAGATGTCCTTGACCTCATTGGCAGTGACCATGCTCCCGTTCTCCTCACTATCTCTAATGGTCGCCATCCCCGTTCCCACTCCTCGCCCCGACATCCCTCCTAAACTTGTCCATGATTACTCCCTTGCCAACTGGGATGCGTACCAGGACTCCATTCACACCCAGGTCGAAGGCCACGACCTTACCCTCCAATCTCCTAATGACATCTCCCGCACCGCTGCCTTCCTGCACCAGACCTTGTCTGACGCCGTCGAAACCCATATCCCTACCAAAGCCATCCACCCTCACCGTCCAGTCCTGCCCCCACAGGCCGTCCTTCTCCTTCGTGAATCCCGTCGCCTCTACCGCTCTTTTCTCTGCCCTCGTGACCGGGACACACTCACCCGCCACCGGCAATTACAACGACACATCCGCAACCTGCTTACTGCGAAGAAACGCCGCACATGGCGACAGACATGTACACAACTCAACACCACATCCCCAATAAACTCTTCCAAGTATTGGTCTGCTTTCCACCGCCTTACTGGGAACCGCCCCACCCCCCAGTACCCTCTCCTCCTTGATGACCGTCCCTTTCCTGACAACCTCAGTAAGACCGACCACATTGCCTCGCACCTATCCCATATTTTTCCATCCCAGATGATCCCCAATTTGATTATTCCGTCTTCCCTGACGTCATAGACAGTACGGATTCCTCTGTTCCTACCCTTGCTTCTAGCTTCCAGTACTTGGGCCACACACCACCATCTGAACTCAACACCACCATCACTACACAGGACATCAGCCTCACACTCCACACTGAACGCAACACTGCTCCCGGCCACGATCGTGTTACCTACTGCCACCTCAAACACTGTCCTCCCTCCGTCCTTTCAGTCCTTGCCACCCTCTACAACGTCATCCTTGCCACCGGCTTCTACCCCAACCTGTGGAAAACCACCCGTATCCTGATGTTCTCCAAACCCTCCATCTGATGCCTCTTCCACTCGTCCTATATGTCTCACCTCAGTGTTCAGCAAGCTCTAAGAATCCATTCTTATCTGGCGCATCCATCACCACCTCGACCGAAACCACCTCCTCCCCAACACCCAATATGGATTTCAACCTTCCGTCTCTGCCATTGACCAACTCCTACACCTCACTCATTTCCTCTCCCTCCAGCTTAACTCCCGTTGCTCTGCCATTTTTGTCTCTCTCGACCTCGAAAAGGCCTACGACGTCTGGCATCCCGTTCTCCTGTTTAAACTCCAGATCTATGCCCTTTCTGTCAACTACATCTGTTTGATTCCCTCCTTCTTCTCCTGCTGCCCCTCCTATGTTACCATCCATAACGCCAATACCGACACCTTCTGCCCCTCTGCAGGTGTGCCCCAGGGCTCTCTCCTCTCCCCTCTCCTCTACCTCCTGTACATGGCAGATATGCCCCAACGCCCCCTCCCCTCCAGTACACCTCCTGCAGTATGTCAATGTCACCGCATTCCTTGCCCTCGCTCCAACCCTCCAACGGTCCAATGCCTTCTCCAGAATCGACCTTTTTGCTGCATGGTGTAACCAGTGGCTCCTGAAAATCAATTCTTCCAAGACCCAGACAATCATCGTAGTTTGTACCACTCTCTCCTTCCAGCTCCTTGATTTCTCCCTCACCATCTGCGCCCATCCTGTCCGCCTCTCCCCCACCCTCACCTACCTTGGCCTCACCATTGACCGTCACCTCACCTGGATCCCTCATCTCTGCTCTCTCCAATCCAAAACCCACAACTACCTCTGACTCCTCAAACTCCTCTCTTGCCAGACATGGGGGTTGAACCCCTCTACCATCCTCCACACCTACAAATCCTTAATCTGGTCCATCCTCTGTTATGCCAGTCCTGCCTGGATATCCAACCCCCCCCCCCCCCCCCACAAATTCTATGTCCCTCCAGATCCTTGAGCGCCATGCACTCCCCCTTGCCTTCTGTATACACTTCCCGTCCCCCACACGAATCCTCTATGACCTGATTCCCATATCAATAAAGGAGAAAAAAAGGCCCACCAGTACGAAAGGAAAAGTCAGTATTGTGTTGCCAGTAGGGAAGCAGTAACAGCAGATTACGTCGGTCAGGAGACTCAGTGACTTCGTACGTGGACTGGTAATTGGATGTCACCTGACTGACAGATCCATCAGGGACAATTCATCCCTTCTAAACTCACCCAAGCAGACTGTTGGCGATGTCACTGCAAAGTGGAAATGCAAAAGAACAACCACGGTTAAACCAAGTCTGGCAGATCTCACGTACTGATAGGCAGGGGCCGCCGATCGTAACGAAGGGTGGTTGCGAAAAATAGCATTAAATTTATATCTACATCTACATAGATTCCCCGCAAGCCACCGTACGGTGCATGGTGAAGGTTCCCTCTACAACTTATTATCATTTCCCTTCCTGTTCCACTCGCAAATAGAGCGAGACAAAATCTACTGTTTGTACTCCTCTTTATGTGCCCTAATTTCTCGTATCTTATCTTCGTTGTCCTTAAGCGCGATGTATGTTGGTGGCATTAGAATCATTCGGCAATCAGTTTCAAATGAAGTTCTCTAAATTTTCTCAATATCGTTTCTCGAAATGAACGTCACCTTCCCTCCAAGGATTCCCATTTGAGTTCCCGAAGCATCTCCACAACACTTACGCGTTCCGAACCTAGCAGTAACAAATCTAGCGGCCCGCCTCTGAATTGCTTCGATGTCTTCCATCAATCCGACCTAGTACGGATCTCAAACACACGAACGGTAATCTAGGTCGCACCAGCGTCCAATATGCGGTCTCTTTTATAGGTCAAGCATTATCTATCTATATCCGGATCCCGCTCCAGCTACCGCCGGGTCTGGGTGCTGACGAGTCCTCTCCACGTGGCCGAGGCTCGTCTGTGTTTTGAAAGCAACATATGAAGACTTTCCTACTGGCTTGCTAGGCCCAACGCAAGAAAGGATTTTCTGTTGGGGTTGTCTCCCTTAGCCTTTGTAGTTTCTCCTCCACCACAAGGCAGTGGTTCCCTTTTCATTTAATCCCCAGAAAGGAGGGTCGCCTCATCTGCCAGCTACGCCGTTCCAAAGTCTTCCTTCTCCGCCGTTATACCCCACGGGACTGAGTCCCTGCCTGAACTCAGCCATCCTAGCACTCCGGCCTACTGAAGTGTAGGATGCCCACCCCCGCGACGTGGACGCGCCAGACAGGAATTACCCCAGTGGAGGAATAGGGAAGGGGATCCTACCTCCATGGAGCCGAGTTAATGATTGTGTGTGGTGCCACAATCAAAGGCTACAGGTCAAGCACTATTTCCTAAAATTCTCCCAATAAACCGAAGTCTATCATTTGCCTCCCCTACCACGGTTCTCACATGCTAGTTCCATTTCATATCGCTTTGCAACGTTACGCCCAGGTATTTAAACGACTTCACTGTGTCATGCAGGACACTAGTAATACTGTACCCGAACGTTACAGGATTCTTCTTCCTACTCATCCACATAAACTTACATTTTTCCACATATAGGGCTGGGGGCCATTCATCACACCAAGAAGGTAGCGTTCGCGAGTTCCGAACTGCTACCAGGAGTCCAGTTAGCACAGCGACTGCGTGTAGGGAGTTAAAAAGAATTGGAAACAGTGGTCGAGCAGCTCCTCATAAGCCACACATTTCTGTGGGTAATGATGAGCGGCGCTTGAGGTGGTGTAAAGAACAACGGCAGTGGACAGTAACTGACTAGAAACGAGTAGTGTAGAGTGATGAATCGCGCTATACCCTGTGCCAATCCGATGAAATGGTTTGGGTTTGGCGAATGCCTAGAGAACGTTATCTGCCGCAATGTAGTACGGAGGAGGTGTTTTCCGTTGTTAGGGTGTGGTCCCCTTCTTACGCTTAAGAGAAGGAGGAGATGAACGTATCTTACTGCACTGTGTGCGGCATACAATAGAAGAAAAATTCGAAGACGATGATTGTTTGTATAAGCATGACAATGTACCCTGTCATAAAGCAGCATCTGTGAGGCTATGGTTTTGTGGTGAATAATATTCCTGAAACAGACTGGTCCGCCCAGAGTCCCGATCTGATTCCAATGAAAAACTTTTGGGACGAGTTAGAATGTTGACTTCACTCCACACCCAGCGTTCAACGTCTCTACCTTCTCTGTTTGCAGATCGTGAGGGAGAATGGGCTGCCATTCCTCCACAGGTATTCAGACATTTCATTGTCAGTGACCCAGCAGAGTTCAAGCTGTCAAAAGGCGAAGGGTGGACACACCCCATATTAATGTCCACTATAATGGGGTACTATCTGAAAGAAGCTGCACAAATCTTGATGAGATTTCAAAATGGTGCAAAGATTGGCAACCCGCTTTAAACGTTCAGGAATATAACATTGTGCACTTCAGAAAACTAAAAAAACGTGGTATCGTATGACTATAATATCAATGAGTCACTGTTAGAATCAGCCAACTCGTACAAATACCTGGGTGTAACACTCTATAGCAATATGAAATGGAATGGTCACATAGGCTCGCTCGTAGGTAAAGCAGGTGGTAGTCTTCGGTTTACTGGCAGAATACTGGGGAAGAGCAATCAGCGGAGCAGACAAAGGAATGCTCTGTTTTTTGTAGAATATCTGAATGTAATATCAGAAAAAACTGGCAGAGGTATAAGAGCCAAAAACATTATTCCAGCGTATTTTACATTTTCAGGTCCAGGCAGAAAACTCAGGCACAAGGAAAAGGCAATGGTTGCCCTGGGAAATATAGAGAGCGAACCGGCAGGTAATTTCGAATGAGATTTCAAGAACACTTTAACTTAAATAATCCTCGCTCTGCTTTAACAGTGCACTTACGCGACACGGGGCACAGAATCACAAACCCTTCATAAAAAAAAGTACTTCACAAAACAGAAAAAAGCCATATTTTGAATATATATTTGAGGAAGAAGAAATTTTTAGACACAAAAACGAAAACGCACAGTTCACGATGAATAACCAGTCGGAATTAAAGCACCATAGCATTCTGGCTAACTTTGATTGTTTGTATGAACAGGTGCTAGCAGGTATTAAAATTCTGTACTATTCTCGCTTGTAAAGGTAGCCACCTACCGCTCCACGTCATAAGTATATGACTTCACACTGTCCACAAGGATAGCTTCCGTTCCGCCAGCCAGCTAGTCTCTCTTTGTCGTTGGAGCAGGCCGCTTTTGCTTTGCTCTGCACTGAGCTGAGCCCGCCGAAGTGGCCGCGCGGTTCTGGCGCTGCAGTCTGGAGCCGCGAGACCGCTACGGTCGCAGGTTCGAATCCTGCCTCGGCCATGGATGTGTGTGATATCCTTAGGTTAGTTAGGTTTAACTAGTTCTAAGTTCTAGGGGACTAATGACCTCAGCAGTTGAGTCCCATAGTGCTCAGAGCCATTTGAACCATTTTTTTTGCACTGAGCTGCCATGCTGTCATACTCGTAACACACTGCAACCTAACTCTTTCCACATGTAATTTGCGTGTGCCACGATAATCGTGTTAGCAGTGACAATTCTTTATCGCCTCCTTATTTTTTAAAAAAGAATTTATCGTTCCCTTTTTATAATTTTTTTTTCTCTTTCTAGATGCAGGCAAATTTTGAAGAATGGGGCGTAATATTGACGATATTCTCTTAATAGTAACTTTTGACTATGATCTTTTACCATTGTGTGTATATTTTAGACATTCCTTTACTAATTTTAATATCCATAAAAAAGTGGTGACACTGTACTTTGCTTTTTACCACGTAGGTTCACTGATGATGTGGCTTAAAGCCGCGAAACCGGTCGTGTTTTAATAAACTACCCCGAGAAAGTGTATAAACAAAGTTTCAAGAACCTGCATTAAATTATGATTCTAGGAATATACTACAATCCCCTACTTACCGCTCACTCGTGGATCGTAAGGATGGGACTAGAATAATTACTGCACGCACAGAGGCATTCAAACAATCATTCTTCCCGCTCTCCATACGTGACCGGAAGAGGAGGAAACCCTAATAAGAGGTACAGTGGTACGCACACTCTGCCATGCACCTCACGATGGTTTGCAGAATATAGAAATATGTGTAGAATATTTGTCCGAATGTAATATGGTGTCCCATCTAACTTTGCCACTTCATATGCACTGAAGAGCCAAAGAAACTGGTACACCTGTCCCTGCGAGCACGCAGAAATGCCGCAACACAACGTGCCGTGGACTCGACTTATGTCTGAAGTAGGGCTGGAGGGAACTGACACTATGAATCCCGCACGGCTGTCCATAAATGCGTAAGAGTAAGAGGAGGCTGAGATCTCTTCTGAACAGCACGTTGCAAGCGTCCCAGATTTGCTTAATAATGTTCATGTCTGAGGAGCTAGGTGGCCAGCGGAAGTGCCACTCTGTAGCAATTCTAGACGTGTGCGGTGTCGCATTGTCCTGCTGGAATTGCCCAAGTTCGTCGGAATGCACAACGGACATGAATGGATGCAGGTGATCAGAAAGGATGCTTACGTGCGTGTCACCTGTCATAGTCGTATCTAGACGTATCAGGGGTCCAACATCACTCGAATTGCATAAGCCCCACACCACTACAGAACCTCCACCAGCTTCAACAGTCCCCTACTGACATGCAGAGTCCATGGATTCATGAGGTTGTCTCCATACCCGTACACGTCTATCCGCTCAATACAATTTGGAACGAGACTCGCCCGACCATGCAACATGTTTCCAGTCATCAACAGTCCAATGTCGGTAGTGATGGGTCCAGGCGAGGCGTAGAGCTTTGTGTCATGCAGTCGCCAATGATACACGAGAGGGCTTTCGGCTTCGAAAGCTCATATCGATGATGTTTCGTTGAATGGTTTGCACTCTGACACTTGTTGATGGCCCAGCATTAAAACGTGCAACAATTTGCGGAACGGTTGCACATCTGTGACGTTGAACGTTTCTCTTCAGTCGTCGTTGATCCCGTTCTTGCAGGATCTTTTTCCGGCCGCAGCGATGTCGGAGATTTAACGTTTTTCCAGGCTTCCGATATTCACAGTACCCTCGTGAAATGGTTGTACAGGAAAATCTACTAACACGGAGATGCTGTGTCCCATCGCTCGTGCGCCGACTATAACACCGCGTTCAAACTCACTTAAATCTTGATAACCAGCAATTCTAGCAGCAGTAACCGATCTAAGAACTGCGCCAGACACTCGTTGTCTTACATAGGCGTTGCCGACCGCAGCGCCTTATTATGCCTGTTTACATATCTATTTTGAATACGAATGCCTATATCAGTTTCTTTGGCGTTTCAGTACATTTCCAAAATGAAACATCATGTGAAAAACGCATTGAGCCAGGGATGTACCTATGTGAAGAGTTCACACAATGAGTATACACAAACCATATAAGCAAACAAAAGTCGTTTTCACCACAAAGTTAATTTTTGTGTTTATTTATTTATTTAGTTTTAGGCACGTAACGTTATCTCTGCGGAAACGAGAACTATTCGTAGAATTAGTGATGGCAGACTTCGTTTCAATGCTCAAAACAACATACCTTCTGGTGTACTTAGACGTTAAATAATGGAAACGTTGCCACAGTTTCTGCCGAATGTCTTAATGCCGTAATGCGGGTTGCCAGCACTGTCTTAAAGCCTGCAGTAGGCCACCCTTGCTCTGCGCATTAGGGCAAACTATGGCGTCGTTGCCACCCACTAAAGTCTACGTATTTCAGAAGGTATAAGGTTTAGAACAGTGAAACACAAGTCTGCCGTCACTAACTGTAGCTCTGGCTTTTATTTCTTTAGAAAAAAACATACATGTGCATTTAAAAAATTGGCCAGGTGCGTGTAGGGCACGCGCACTTAGGGTTCTGCAAAAAGTTATGTATATAGACAGTTCATTCATTCTGGGAATCGAGAATTTCGACAATTTTTGCCTGTTATCGATATTGATATTGGCAAGTTCCACGATTTTCGAGAATGTTTTACTTTCAATAATACAGTATGAATGTTACATAAGGCCATGCGGGAGGCATACGACAATTATTATAATAATCTGTAGGTCTCCATTCAGGATTACTGGATCGCAATGGTAAAAGTCAAACACAGGCATTGCTCATATGACTCGTTTCGGAATTTATATATCATTAGACATCCAGGAGCGATTATTCCACGTAGTTACAGCGTTCCAAGTTGTATGTGGGTCAAACATTCGCAAACCAGTCTGGATACCTGGTGACGAATAAATTGCGAAACGCGTCATATGAGTGGTAACATCATTCCGTGCTTGATGTTTGACTTACACCATTGCGTCAATCTGAATGCAGAACTACAAACTGTTTCAGTGTCAAGTTTGACTTCGGAAGCAGATGATAAAGGAAATATTTTTTCGTGTGATATGGCTACTAATTAACAATTTTAGATTTTTACCATTACTTTTACTGTGAAACCTTGCTTTTTGCGAAATTTCATGATTATAGGTCAACGAGAAGTGCCCTGTAGGTGTTGATGGGCGACTTTTCGAATGTCTACATATGTGACAAAATATGTCTTGTGATTCAATTCACTTAGAAGCTTAAAATTTTTACTCTGCTAAGACACCATGTTCGCCGCGATAGCTGAGTGGTCAGTGCGGCGGTCTGTCACGCCAAGGGACCCGGGTGCGATTCCCGGCTGGACCGGGGATTTTTCTCCGTTCAGGGACGGGGTGTTGTGTTGTCCTCATTATCATTTCATCATCATCAGTAGAAGACAACGGCAAACCACCACTGGAATCACTTCCCTAGACGCTCATGCGGTGGACCTCTCTGACGAGGCATCCCCCATGACAAGACATGCCCGTAAGGCAGAACAGAAAGGTTTTTTTTTTTTTGTTTTTTGTTTTTTTTTTTAAGACACCATACTCCTTAATATGTGACATAAATTTGAACTTTATGCGTCTACCTGTTCCTGAGAAAAGCCTGTCTTAAGAGATGGACAAACAGACAGACATGAGGACAAGGAAACGATCCTACGAAGATTCCGTTTTAACAGATTGGGGCACCGGGTGGGGTAGCGTAGTGGTTAGCACATTGTACTCGCATTCGGGAGGATGGCGGTTCAAACCCGCGTCCGACCATCCTGATTTAGGTTTTCTGTGATTTCCCTAAATCGCTTGAGGCAAAAGCCAGGATGGTTCCTTCAAAAGGTTCAAATGGCTCTGAGCACTATGGGACTTAACTTCTAAGGTCATCAGTCCCCTAGAACTTAGAACTACTTAAACCTAACTAACCTAAGGACATCACACACATCCATGCCCCCTGCGAAAGGACACAGCCACTTTCCTCCTCCATCCTTCCCTAATCCGAGCTTGTTCTCCGTCTCTAATGACATCGTTGTCGACGGCACTTTAAACGCTAATATCGTCCTTCTCCAGATTGAGGCACAGAATCCTAAAAACGTGACTGTGTGTTGAAAGTAATGTTTAACTACATGTATGGATTGGCCATTCCTGCACATTGTGTGAACCCCTGACACAGGTGGATGCCTGTCCAATTGCATTTTTCACATTTTGTTTCGTTTCGGAAATATATGATGTGGCAGAGTTAAATGGGACACCCTACATATTACATCACTCAAACGACATTGTTAGAAAAAAGGAAGGAATTGAAACAAAAATTGTCTAGGCTGCGCTTTATAACTCTAGTTTGATAGTAGTGAAGAACTTAAAATTTTTAGTTCCACTCGTGATGTGTACACACTTTCATTGGTGTGTCATGAGACGTGCATCAGGGCGAGTGCACTCTTTCCTCGTCCGCCGCATGAGGGATCTCGTCCTTAAGCGGTTACTGAGCTACGTAAGCTGGAAGGAAGGAAGTTCATGGTTTAACGTCCCGCCGACATCAGGTAATTAGAGACAGAGCACAAGCTCAGATCGTTTCAAGGATGGGGAAGGAAGTCGGCCGTGCCACTTCAAAGGAACCATCCCGGCATTTGCTTGGAGCAATTTGGGGAAATCATGGAAAATTGAAATCAGGATCGCCGGATCCGGGTTTGAACCGTCGTCCTGCCGAATGTGAAAAGTGTGCTAACCACTACGCCATCTCACTCGGTCTTAAAGGTTAACAACAACAACAAAATCTAAGGTCCTCACGGGTACCGAACCCCGAATATTTGGATTGACTGCGTGACAAAACTACCAAGCAAAATTAATGTCTTGTTAAATACCACGTTGTTCTGGAGTGAGAGTACGTTTTAGGAACCTTTTGCAGACGTAGTTAGTTACAAAGATATTAAACACCTCAATTTAATACAACAATCAAACGCCGGCCAAAGTGGCCGTGCGGTTAAAGGCGCTGCAGTCTGGAACCGCAAGACCGCTACGGTCGCAGGTTCGAATCCTGCTTCGGGCATGGATGTTTGTGATGCCCTTAGGTTAGTTAGGTTTAACTAGTTCTAAGTTCTAGGGGACTAATGACCTCAGCAGTTGAGTCCCATAGTGCTCAGAGCCATTTGAACCATTTTGAACAACAAACATAATTAAAATTTAACATATATGCTGGCGTGTAGTTAATTGAAGGTGTAGTTACTTCCAAAAATAATGTTTCGTATTGTCACCAGGAGACTCTTCACTCATACACATCATTTCGTTTGACATCAGGACCATCAAGGTATCGCTGGCTATACATTACATTCACTGGGCGTTTCTATCTACCTGTTTGAAGAATGGAGTCAACATCCCTCCATAATGGAGGAGATGCCAGCGCAGGGGAGATGAAAGGATGTTAGTACTTACCGGCACAGATCCTGGACACACAATTTTCCAGTAACGCGCATTTTACTCTGAAAGAATGCTGTAGAATGACAGAGAGGTTTTAATATTTGCCAGTCCTCGCATTCTTTTAGCAATCCGTACTTTGTTGTTTAAGTAATCCCGTATTGTATATTGATCATTATTTACGAAGTGCGACAATAAAGAATGAGACATGCGTGAAAAGAAATTTTGCTTACTGTTTTAGTCAAGTTTAGTGTTGTCTCCTTCAAAGTAGTTCGCTTCTGATTGCACGCACTTTTTACAGCGCTTCTGCCATTGATGGTAACATTTCTGGAACTCATTTTCTGTAATATCCTCCAAGACCCTCGTCACAGCTTTTTGGACATCTTGTGTTGTTTGAAAGTGGTGTCCCTTGACCGCAGTTTTGACTCTTGGAAATAGAGAAAAGTCGCACGGAGCGATATCTGGTGAATAAGGTGGCTGTGGTAGTACTGAAATTTGTTTTGAGGTTAAAAATTGCTGTACTGACAGGGCAGTGTGGGATGGCGCATTATCGTGATGCAGAATCCAATTATCAGCAATGTTGGCACGAACACGAAGCACTCTTTGATGAAGTCTTTCTAAAATTTCTTTGTAGTAATATTGGTAAACTATTTGTCCAGGAGGCACCCACTCTTTATGAACAATTCCCTTGGAATCAAAGAAGCACACAAGCATGCATTTCACTTTTGACTTTGACATGCGAGCTTTTTTGGTCTGGGTGATCCCTTTGAGGACCATTGCGAACTTTGGCGTTTTGTCTTTGGATCGTACTGAAAAAACAACTTTCATCACCAGTGATAACACGGCCCAACAATTCTGGATTGATGGCACAATATTATGCGGTTGCATTTCTGTGACGAGAGACACAAACACGAGTTAACTTATTACAGCACAACTCACGACTGAGCAGTTGCATCGATGTGCCGCTTGGACTAGAAGCAGCTTATAGACCAAGGTCAAAGATATTGTGTCTATGCAAGCTTGTAGGGTTGCCACATCTTGCAAAGAAAATCAGTCTCATTACTTTACTGTCGCACCTCGTATGAGGCATGTTTTAACAGCCTTTTTAAACATGTTGTTTTGTTATCCCTCTCAGTTCCTAGGACAGTCTGTTGCACAGTCTGAATCTCTAGTAGAAAATACGTCTTTCAGTTTTCTGTTTAATTTTCTCGGTGGATGTAAGTTAACTCTAGCTTTTGTTCTATGGCCTTGAATGGAGCAATTAGTTTAATAATTACTAACCATATTCCAAAATGTGCACAGTTGACTGGTAGATGGACTCACAAGGGGAGGCCACCACGTTCGCACCACGGATTTATCTGAAACTTTGTGCACTTTTGGCAGTCCATTAGATGAACATAATGTGCAAGTAACATGGCGCACTACGTAGGAGATTTTGATAAAATCGCAATAGAAGTTTTACGCGTCAATGATGTACCGGTATGTTCCGACACGGTGCAGGCGCTGGAGGCGGCCATGTTGTTAGCATTCAAGCTCACCAGTCGGTGGCCCGCTAGATCGAGTTGCAATCACTTTTTTTTTATTTATATTTTTTTCGACACTAATCATATTATTTCGTACTTGCTACGTTTGAAAGGTAAAATAATGAAGAGACACGTGTTTTTCCATGAACTTATTTTTATTTCCAATGTTATTTGCCTCTTTACTAATTTTTATTATTTTTATTATTACAACAAATATTATGCGATTTTTATTTCTGTAGCGAAGTTAAAAACTTTATAAAGAGCCTTCAAACTTGTTCATATCTGATTGACAACGAACGAGAATTTGCTTCTTGTGAAGATGCTACTACAATACATTCAATCGCACATCACTTACTTTCGGCACCAATATTTAAGAAAATGTTGCGTTACGCGTTGTTTACCTCCAAATTATCGGAAGAAAGAGAAATTTTTAAATAATATTGACAAACTTTGTTTTTCCCTAGAAACTCTGAAGATTCCTTGTGCGTGCGACAAAACTGAATCAATTCGATGTAGTAGATGCCGTTTTAATTTATGTTTTCCGTGTCTATATGAAAAATATCATCCTGCAACTTGAAATGTCGATAGCACGTCCAATGATTAATCGTACATTACCATCATATTCTGGCATACTGAAACTCATTGTACTATCGAATAAAGTTATCTACACGTTTATTGCCGGCCGCGGAGGTATAGCGGTTCTTGGCGCGCAGTCCGGAACCGCGGGGCTGCTACGGTCGCAGGTTCGAATCCTGCCTCCGCCATGGATGTGTGTGATGTCCTTAGGTTAGTTAGGTTTAAGTAGTTCTACGTTCTAGGGGACTGATGACCACAGATGTTAAGTCCCATAGTGCTCAGAGCCATTTGAACCATTTTACACGTTTATTTACCGGCGTTTGACTTAGGTTTCCCAAGCCTTCCCTCTTTCTTCTAACCTGTTGTTGTTGTTGTTGTGGTCTTCAGTCCTGAGACTGGTTTGATGCAGCTCTCCATGCTACTCTATCCTGTGCAAGCCTCTTCATCTCCCAGTACCTACTGCAACCTACACCCTTCTGTATCCGTTTAGTGTATTCATCTCTTGGTCTCCCTCTGCGATTTTTACCCTCCACGCTGCCTTCCAATACTAAATTGGTGATCCCTTGATGCCTCAGAACATGTCCTACCAACCGATCCCTTCTTCTAGTCAAGTTGTGCCACAAACTTCTCCCCAATCCTATTCAATACCTCCTCATTAGTTATATGATCTACCCATCTAATCTTCAGCATTCTTCTGTAGCACCACATTTCAAAAGCTTCTATTCTCTTCTTGTCCAAACTAGTTATCGTCCATGTTTCATTTCCATACATGGCTACACTCTATACAAATACTTTCAGAAATGACTTCCTGACACTTAAATCAATACTCGATATTAACAAATTTCTCTTCTTCAGAAACGCTTTCCTTGCCATTGCAAGTCTACATTTTATATCCTCCCTTCTTCGACTATCTTCAGTTATTTTGCTCCCCAAATAGCAAAACTCCTTTACTACTTTAAGTGTCTCATTTCCTAATCTAATTCCCTCAGCGCCACCAGAGTTAACTCGACTACATTCCATTATCCTCGTTTTGCTTTTGTTGACGTTCATCTTAAATCCTCCTTTCAAGACACTATCCATTCCGTTCAACTGCTCTTCCAAGTCCTTTGCTGTCTCTGACATAATTACAATGTTATCAGCGAACCTCAAAGTTTTTATTTCTTCTCCATGGATTTTAATACCTACTCCGAATTTTTCTTTTGTTTCCTTCACTGCTTGCTCAATATACGGATTGAATAACATCGGGGAGAGGCTACAACCCTGTCTCACTCCCTTCCCAACCACTGCTTCCCTTTCATGCCCCTCGACTCTTATAACTGCCATCTGGTTTCTGTACAAATTGTAAATAGCCTTTCGCTCCCTGTATTATTCCAGTCAACATTGTCAAAAGCTTTCTGTAAGTCTACAAATGCTAGCAACGTAGGTTTGCCTTTCCTTAATCTAGCTTCTAAGATAAGTCGTGGGGTCAGTATTGCCTCACGTGTGCCACCATTTCTACGGAATCCAAACTAATCTTTCCCGAGGTCGGCTTCTACCGCTTTTTCCATTCGTCTATAAAGAATTCGCATTAGTATTTTGCATCCGTGACTTATTAAGCCGATGTTCGGTAATTTTCACATCTGTCAGCACCTGCTTTCTTTGTGATTGGAATTATTACATTCTTCTTGAAGTCTGAGGGTATTTCGCCTATCTCATACATCTTGCTCACCAGATGGTAGAGTTTTGTCAGGACTGGCTCTCCCGAGGCCGCCAGTAGTTCTAATGGAATGTTGTCTACTCCCAGGGCCTTGTTTTGGCTCAGGTCTTTCAGTGATCTGTCAAACTCTCCACGCAGTATCGTATCTCCCCTTTCATCTTCATCTACATCCTCTTCCATTTCCAGAATATTGTCCTCAAGTACGTCGCCCTTATATAGACCCTCTATATAGTCCTCCCACCTTTCTGCTTTCCCTTCTTTGCTTAGAACTGGGTTTCCATCTGAGCTCTTGATATTCATACAAGTGGTTCTCTTTTCTCCAAAGGTCTCTTTAATTTTCCTGTAGGCAGTATCTATCTTACCCCTAGTGAGATAAGCCTCTACATCCTTACATTTGTCCTCTAGCCATCCCTGCTTAGCCGTTTTGCACTTCCTGTCGATCTCATTTTTGAGACGTTTGTATTCCTTTTTGCTTGCTTCATTTACTGCGTTTTTATATTTTCTCCATTCATCAATTAAATTCAATATTTCTTCTGTTACCCAAGGATTTCTACTAGCCCTCGTCTTTTTACCTACTTGATCCTCTGCTGCCTTCACTACTTCATCTCTCAATGCTACCCAGTCTTCTTCTACTGTATTTCTTTCCCCCATCCCTGTCAATTGTTCCCTTATGCTCTCCCTGAAACCTCTGCTTTAGTCAGTTTATCCAAGTCCCATCTCCTTAAATTCCCGCATTTTTTGCAGTTTCTTCAGTTTCAATCTACAGTTCATAACCAATAGATTGTGGTCAGAGTACACATCTGCCCCTGTAAATGTCTTACAATTTAAAACCTGGTTCCTAAATCTCTGTCTTACCATTATATAATATATCTGAAACCTGTCAGTATCTCCAGGCTTCTTCCATGTATGCAACCTTCTTTTATGATTCTTGAACCAAGTATTAGCAATGATTAAGTTATGCTCTGTGCGAAATTCTACCAGGCGGCTTCCTCTTTCATATATTAGCCCCAATACATATTCACCTACTACGTTCCCTTCTCTCCCTTTACCTACTACCGAATTCCAGTCAACCATGACTATTAAATTTTCATCTCCCTTCACTGCCTGAATAATTTCTTTTATTTCATTATACATTTCTTCAATTTCTTCGCCATCTGCAGAGCTAGTTGGCATATAAACTTCTACTACTGTAGTAGGTGTGAGCTTCGTGTCCATCTTGGCCACAATAAGGCGATCACTATGCTGCTTGTAGTAGCTTACCCGCACTCCTATTTTTTTATTCATTATTAAACCGACTCCTGCATTACCCCTCTTTGATTTTGTATTTATAACCCTTTATTCGCCTGACCAAAAGTCTTGTTCCTCCTGCCACCGAACTTCACTAATTCCTACTATATCTAACTTTAACCTATCCATTTCCCTTTTTAAATTTTCTAACCTACCTGCTCGATTAAGGGATCTGACATTCCAGGGACCGATCCGTAGAACGCCAGTTTTCTTTCTCCTGATAACGACGTCCTCTTGAGTAGTCCCCGCCCGGAGATCGGAATGGGGGACTATTTTACCTCCGGAATATTTTACCCAAGAGGACGATATCACCATTTAACCATACAGTAAAGCTGCATGCCCTCGGGAAAAATTACGGCTGTAGTTTCCCCTTGCTTTAAGCCCTTCGCAGTACCAGCACAGCAAGGCCGTTTTGGTTAATGTTACAAGGCCAGATCAGTCAATCATCCAGACTGTTGCCCTTGCAACTACTGAAAAGGCTGCTGCGCCTCTTCAGGAACCACACGTTTGTCTGGCCTCTCAACAGATACCCCTCCGTTGTGGTTGCACCTACGGTACGGCTATCTGTATCGCTGAGGCACGTAAGCCTCCCCACCAACGGCAAGGTCTATGGTTCTTGGGGGAAGCCTTCAAACATATGTCTACAGATCGATGCGTCGAAGTGCACAGCAGTTCTTGGTACGTTACCCGATTGCTGATATAAGGGATTTCGGAAATCGCGATAGGCGTACATTTTCTGGAGCATTTAATGCGTCTGTTCACTTGCTTTTCGACGGTTGTAATATTTCTTGTGATAACAAAAATTAGCAAACAACCAAATAATACTGGAAATTTAGTAAAAGTTCATGCAAATGCACGCGTCTTTTCATCATGTTATCGTTCAGGTGTAATATGTATGAAATAATGTAACTTGTGCCGAAAAAATATAAATAAAAAAGCATGAGTGGGAGCCGCCCCTGCGACCCAGCGATTGCAGAGCCTGACGCTAACCACACGACCACAACGCCGCCATCCAGTTGTCAGTGTCGCAACGTACCGGTGCAGCACTGATGCGTAAAACTGCTCTTGTTATTTTATCGAACTCGCCTAAGTAGTTAGCATTAAATTGCTTGCACATTATGTTGTCCTAATGGGCTACTAAATGTGTACCGAGTTTGAAGTCAACCCGTGATTCGAACGTCGCAGCCTCCCCTTGTCAGATAGTGCTGTTCGTGCCCCCAACTCCTTTAACAGATTTTCTCGTACAGGAAGCCGAAGACTGCGGTTTATCTTAAAGCATTTTTCTGTAAATTGATTTTGGGTGCTTGGTCCTCTAAAATTTTGCTACAAATATCGACTGAGTTAACATACGAATTGTACACTGAAGAGCCAAAGAAACTGGTACACCTGCCTAATATCGTGTAGGGCCTCCCCGAGCACACAGAAGTGCCTCAACACGACGTTGCATGGACTCGATTAATGTCTGAATCTTGCAGAGTTGTCCATAAATCCGGAAGAGTACGAGGGGGTGAAGATCTCTTCTGAACAACACGTTGCAAGGCATCCCAGATATACTCAATAATATATATACTCAATAATATTCATGTCTGGGGAGTTTGGTGGCCAGTGGAAGTGTTTTAACTCAGAAGAGTGTTCCTGGAGCCACTCTGTAGCAGTTCTGGACGTATGGGGTGTCGCATTGTCCTGCTGGAATTGCCCAAGTCCTTCGGAATGCACAATGGACACCAATCGATGCAGGTGATCAGACAGGATGCTCACGTTCATGTCACCTGTCAGAGTCGTATATAAACGTATCAGGGGTCCCATATCACTCCAACTGCACACGCCCCACACCATTACAGAGCCTTCATCAGCTTGAACAGTCCGCTGCTGACATCCAGGCTCCATGTATTCATGAGAAAAACGGTCTATTGACACACAATGAACACGGATTTAAAAAACATCGTTATTGTGAAACACAATTAGCTCTTTACTCGCACAGAGTTTTGAGTGTTATTGACAAGAGATTTCAAATTGATTCCGTATTTCTGGATTTCCAGGTGCTTTTGACAGTGTACCACACAAGCGGCTTGTACTGAAATTGCGTGCTTATGGAATATCGCTTCAGTTATCTGACTGGATTTGTGATTTCCTGTCAGAGAGGTCACAGTTCGTAGTGATTGACGGAGAGTCATCGTGTAAAAAGCAGAAGTGATTTCTGGCGTTCCTCAAGGTATGTTATAGGACCTTTTCTGTTCTGTATCTACATAAACGATTTGGGAGACAATAGCATCTTGTGGTCGTGCGGTAGCGTTCTCGCTTCCCACGCCTGGGTTCCCGGGTTCGATTCCCGGCGGGGTCAGGGATTTTCTCTGCCTCGTGATGGCTGGGTGTTGTGTGCTGTCCTTAGGTTAGTTAGGTTTAAGTAGTTCTAAGTTCTAGGGGACTTATGACCACAGCAGTTGAGTCCCATAGTGCTCAGAGCCATTTGAACCATTTTTTTGGGAGACAATATCAGCAGCCGTCGTAGGTTGTCTGCAGACGACGCTGTCTTCTATCGATTAGTAACTTCATCAGAAGATCAAAACAAATTGCAAAACGATTTAGAAAAGATATCCGTATGGTGCGAAAATTGGCAATTGATCCTAAATAACGAAAAGTGAGAGATCATCCACACGACTGCTAAAGGGAATCCGTTAAACTGAGGTTACACGATAAATCACTCAAATCTAAATGCCGTAAATTCAACTTAATACCTAGAAATTACAACTACGAACAACTTAAATTGGAAGGAACGCATAGAAAATGTTGTGGGGAAGGCTAACCAGAGTCAGCGTTTTATTGGCAGGACTCTTAGAAAATGTGACAGATCTACTAAGGAGACTGCCTAAACTACGCTTGTCCGTCCTCTTTTTAGAATGCTGCAGCGCGGTGTGTGATTCTTAACAGATAAGACTGACGGAGTACATCGAGAAAGTTCAAAGAAGGGCACGTTCTGTCTTATTGCGAAATAAGGTGGAGAGTGTCACTGAAATGATACGGGATTTGGGCTGGACATCATTGAAACAAAGGCGTTTCTCGTTGCGGCAGAACCTTCTCAAGAAATTCCAATCACCAGCTTTCTCCTCCGAATGTGAAAATATTTTACTGACGCCTACCTACATAGGGAGAAACGATCACCATGATAAAATAAAGGAAATCAGAGCTCGCACGGAAAGATGTAGATGTTCGTTCTTTCCGAGCGTCATACGAGATTGGAATACTAGAGAATTGTGAAGTGGTTCGATGAACCCTCTTCCAGGCACTTAAATGTGATTTGTAGAGTACCGATGTAGACGTAGATGTAGATGTAGATGAGGTTGTCTCCGTATCCGTGCAAGTCCATCCGCTCAATACAATTTGAAACGAGTCTCGCCCAACCATGCAACATGTTTCCAGTCATCAACAGTCCAATATTGGTGTTGACAGCCGGCCGGAGTGGCCCAGCGGTTCTAGGCACTACAGTCTGGAACCGCGAGACCGCTACGGTCGCAGGAATCCTGCCTCGGGCATGGATGTGTGTGATGTCCTTAGGTTAGTGAGGTTTAAGTAGTTCTACGCTCTAGGGGACTGATGGCCTCAGATGTTAAGTCCCATAGCGCTCAGAGCCATTTGAACCATTTTCGGTGTTGACGGGCTCAGGCGTGGCGTCGCGCCGTTCTCAAGGGTACGCGAGTGGGCCTTCGGGTCCGAAAGCCCATATCGATGATACTTGTTAATGGCCTAGCATTGAAATCTGCAGCAATTTTCGGAAGGGTTGCACTTCTGTCACGTTGAACGACTCTTCAAGTCGTCCTTTGTCCCGTTCTTGCAGGATCTTTTTCTGGCCGATCGGAGATTGCTGTTTTGCCGGATTCCTGATATTCACGGTACACTCGTGAAATGGAGAATCCCCACATCATCGCTACCTTGGAGATGCTGTGACCCATCGCTCATGCACCGACTATAACACAACGTTCAAACTCACTTAAATCTTGATAACCAGCAATTCTAGCAGCAGTAACCGATCTAACAACTGCGCCCGCTGTCTCATATAGGCGTTGCCTACCGCAGTGCCGTATTTACCTGTTTACATATCTCCGCATTTGAATACGCGTGCCTATACCAGTTTCTCTGGTGCTTCAGTGTATTCAACTACGAAACACTTTCTGTTTCTGACGGTCTGGCCATCGGCTGGGGGATGCTACCTTTGATGCTGCTGTTCATATTCCCTCCTTTCCGAACCAGGACGCACGAAGGGTCTAAGACACAGTGCACGTGCTGCACCAGTAAAGTGGCCTAGGATCAGTCCCCTGAGAATGTTGGACAATTCCTGCCCTGCCTAACTTTCTTGGTCTGTCTAATCTGCCTTTAGCTCATCTGTGACGAGCTCAGTGCAATGCACGTAAATCGTAAGTAATAACCGCAGATCAAAATACTCGCATATTTAATATTTAAACAAAAAGAGTGGGCATCCCCTTTGCAGTGGAACGCCGACACAATGAGATAAACAAATTAGGAATGCAGAGTCTATATTTGTTTGTAAAGGGTCTCCTAATCAGGATCAGTTGTAGGATAATAGTTTGGTTCTGAGATTCAAACCAAGTCTGAGTTTAATACCGTATTTTACGCACTGTTGTTGTGGTCTTCAGTCCTAAGACTGGTTTGATGCAGCTCTCCATGCTACTCTATCCTGTGCAAGCTTCTTCACCTCCCAGTACCTACTGCAACCTACATCCTTCTGAATCTGCTTAGTGTACTCATCTCTTGGTCTCCCTCTACGATTTTTACCCTCCACGCTGCCCTCCAATGCTAAATTTGTGATCCCTTGATGCCTCAAAACATGTCCTACCAACCCATCCCTTCTTCTAGTCAAGTTGTGCCACAAACTTCTCTTCTCCCCAATCCTATTCAGTACCTCCTCATTAGTTACGTGATCTACCCACCTTATCTTCAGCATTCTTCTGTAGCACCACATTTCGAAAGCTTCTGTTCTCTTCTTGTCCAAACTGGTTATCGTCCATGTTTCACTTCCATACATGGCTACACTCTATACAAATACTTTCAGAAACGACTTCTTGACACTTAAATCTATACTCGATGTTAACAAATTTCTCTTCTTCAGAAATGATTTCCTTGCCATTGCCAGTCTACATTTTATATCCTCTCTACTTCGACCATCATCAGTTATTTTACTCCCTAAATAGCAAAACTCCTTTACTACTTTAAGTGTCTCATTTCCTAATCTAATCCCCTCAGCATCACCCGATTTAATTTGACTTCATTCCATTATCCTCGTTTTGCTTTTGTTGATGTTCATCTTATATCCTCCATTCAAGACACTGTCCATTCCGTTCAACTGCTCTTCCCAGTCCTTTGCTGTCTCTGACAGAATTACAATGTCATCGGCGAACCTCAAAGTTTTTACTTCTTCTCCATGAATTTTAATACCTACTCCGAATTTTTCTTTTGTTTCCTTTACTGCTTGCTCAATATACAGATTGAATAACATCGGGGAGAGGCTACAACCCTGTCTCACTCCTTTCCCAACCACTGCTTCCCTTTCATGCCCCTCGACTCTTATAACTGCCATCTGGTTTCTGTACAAATTGTAAATAGCCTTTCGCTCCCTGTATTTTACCCCTGCCATCTTCAGAATTTGAAAGAGAGTATTCCAGTTAACGTTGTCAAAAGCTTTCTCTAAGTCTACAAATGCTAGAAACGTAGGTTTGCCTTTTCTTAATCTTTCTTCTAAGATAAGTCGTAAGGTTAGTATTGCCACACGTGTTCCAACATTTCTACGGAATCCAAACTGATCCTCCCCGAGGTCCGCTTCTACCAGATTTTCCATTCGTCTGTAAAGAATTCGTGTTAGTATTTTGCAGCTGTGACTTATTAAACTGATAGTTCGGTAACTTTCACATCTGTCAACACCTGATTTCTTTGGGATTGGAATTATTATATTCTTCTTGAAGTCTGAGGGTATTTCGCCTGTTTCATACATCTTGCTCACCAGATGGTAGAGTTTTGTCATGACTGGCTCTCCCAAGGCCATCAGTAGTTCTGATGGAATGTTGTCTACTCCCGGGGCCTTGTTTCGACTCAGGTCTTTCAGTGCTCTGTCAAACTCTTCACGCAGTATCTTATCTCCCATTTCATCTTCATCTACATCCTCTTCCATTTCCATAATATTGTCCTCAAGTACATCGCCCTTGTATAAACCCTCTATATACTCCTTCCACCTTTCTGCCTTCCCTTCTTTGCTTAGAACTGCGTTGCCATCTGAGCTCTTGATATTCTTCTCTCCAAAGGTCTCTTTAATTTTCCTGTAAGCAGTATCTATCTTACCCCTAGTGAGACAAGCCCCTACATCCTTACATTTGTCCTCTAGCCATCCCTGCTCAGCCATTTTGCAGTTCCTGTCGATCTCATTTTTGAGACGTTTGTATTCCTTTTTGCCTGCTTCATTTACTGCATTTTAATATTTTCTCCATTCATCAATTAAATTCAATATTTCTTCTGTTACCCAAAGATTTCTATTAGCCATCGTCTTTTTACCTACTTGATCCTCTGCTGCCTTCACTACTTCATCCCTCAGAGCTACCCATTCTTCTTCTACTGTATTTCTTTCCCCCATTCCTGTCAATTGTTCCCTTATGCTCTCCCTGAAACTCTCTACAACCTCTGGTTTTTTCAGTTTATTGAGGTCCCATCTCCTTAAATTCCCGCCTTTTTGCAGTTTCTTCAGTTTCAATCTGCAGTTCATAACCAATAGATTGTGGTCAGAATCCACATCTGCCCCTGGAAATGTCTTACAATTTAAAACCTGGTTCCTAAATCTCTGTCTTACCATTATGTAATCTATCTGATACCTTTTAGTATCTCCAGGATTCTTCCAGGTATACAACCTCCTTTCATGATTCTTGAACCAAGTGTTAGCTATGATTAAGTTATGCTCTGTGCAAAATTCTACAAGCCGGCTTCCTCTTTCATTTCTTCCCCCCAATCCATATTCACCTACTATGTTTCCTTCTCTCCCTTTTCCTACTGACGAATTCCAGTCACCCATGACTATTAAATTTTCGTCTCCCTTCACTACCTGAATAATTTCTTTTATCTCGTCATACATTTCATCAATTTCTTCATCATCTGCAGCGCTAGTTGGCATATAAACTTGTACTACTGTAGTAGGCATGGGCTTTGTGTCTATCTTGGCCAAAATAATGCGTTCACTATGCTGTTTGTAGTAGCTAACCCGCACTCCTATTTTTTTATTCATTATTAAACCTACTCCTGCATTACCCCTATTTGATTTTGTGTTTATAACCCTGTAATCACCTGACCAAAAGTCTTGTTCCTCCTGCCACCAAACATCACTAATTCCCACTATATCTAACTTTAACGTATCCATTTCCCTTTTTAAATTTTCTAACCTACCTGCCCGATTAAGGGATCTGACATTCCACGCTCCGATCCGTAGAATGCCAGTTTTCTTTCTCCTGATAACGACGTCCTCTTGGGTAGTCCCCGCCCGGAGATCCGAATGGGGGACTATTTTACCTCCGGAATATTTTACCCAAGAGGACGCCATCATCATTTAATCATACAGTAAAGCTGCATGTCCTCGGGAAAAATTACGGCTGTAGTTTCCCCTTGCTTTCAGCCGTTCGCAGTACCAGCACAGCAAGGCCGTTTTGGTTAATGTTACAAGGCCAGATCAGTCAATCATCCAGACTGTTG
This sequence comes from Schistocerca americana, assembly GCF_021461395.2. NCBI lineage: Eukaryota > Metazoa > Arthropoda > Insecta > Orthoptera > Acrididae > Schistocerca > Schistocerca americana. Next base: position 197,356,493 of record NC_060126.1, on the reverse strand, counting down.
CCCCTGCAACTACTGAAAAGGCTGCTGCCCCTCTTCAGGAACCACATGTTTGTCTGGCCTCTCAACAGATACCCCTCCGTTGTGGTTGCACCTACGGTACGGCCACCTGTATCGCTGAGGCACGCAAGCCTGCCCACCAACGGCAAGGTCCATGGTTCATAGGGGGGGGGGGATTTTACGGACTATTGGACGTAATTTTTCCTTCGAAAAATTGTCCTCAAAATTCAGCTGCATCTTATACACGTAATTAATACAAAAATGTCCAGTGTTTGATTTAAAATTTCCGCCAGTCTTAAAATAGTCATATATTCGATGCCACAAGAAACCTATCTCTATCTGGCAACATTGGATCCAACGTGCAGCAGCAGTGCACCGATGCGACGAACGTGAGTTGGCGGCGTTTCACAAGCTTGTTAACAATGCCTACCTCCCGCCCCGCCATCACAAACCCAGAACAGTGTCTAGCCAATGATGTATCACTGCAGCCTACGGTGCCAATGAACTTGAACCGAAAGTGATTTGTGCTGTCGGTATATTCATCTAATGCGGGCCATAAATTGAAAGTAATAGAATATGCAAAAGAATTTGGAAATATAACATGTGAGCGACGTTACGGCTCTCCACCGATAGAAATAACCATTCGCGATTGGAGGGCTATTAAAGAAGAGCTGAAAAAAAGGGAAGACTGACTGTGCAAATACAGGACTGAATCCAAAATGCTCAAATCTAGAAGATGACGTATTGAAATGGATTCAAGGACGTAGTCAAAATTGCGTTGGAATTAACACAAAAATAATTCAAGTACCTGCTCGTAAATTAGCGCTACTGTGGGACTTAACAGTGTGGAAGTTATTGGTGCTAGAGGTTTATGAAGCGTCTGGGATTAAGCATGCGAACCAAAACCAAAATATCTCAGAAAATGCCACAAGAGTACAAACAGAAAATATTTTGCTTCCATCGCTTTATTATTCAATATCGAAAGAAAACCAGCCAAATAGCGAATGTAGATGGAACCCCTCTGACATTTGATGTGCCGAGTGACAAAACTGTTGCCATGAAAGGTGCTACAACTGCAGCTATAAAAACAAGTAGACATGAAAAATGCCCTACAGTGTTGTCCTTTCATGTTGTGCTGACGGTACTAAATTTAATCCAATAATCATTTTCAAGCACAAAACAATGCCAAAACCTTCTGAAATACCGCCAGGTGTTGTTGTTCATGTACATGACAAGGGTTGTGTTGTGACTTGGCAAGACAGCCAAGTCACTATGAGAGGAAGCCGAAAGGCACGCGCTTAAGCTCACGCAGGCTGGCGCGAGGTCTGGAACAGTTAAGGGAATTAATAGTAGCAAATAAAGTACGTAGTTGATGTAATACTTAACTTTACTCCATAAGTGGTGTACATCGGTCTGACGGTACAGGCATCACAAGTTAAATATCTATTGATAATGGCGCCTAGCTAGGTCGTAGCAAATGACGTAGCTGAAGGCTATGCTAACTATCGTATCTCTAAATGACTCTTCTCCCTAGCGACATGAATCAATTAATTGCTGGACACATTTCTGATATGGCAGAAATTGAAAGACTTCAGGATTCCAACGCTTAGTGTCTGATCAGTGGCACTAATGATGAGGATAATAATAATACACTACTGACCATTAAAATTGCTACACCAAGAAGAAATGCAGATGATAAACGGGTATTCATTGGACAGGGATCGAATGAAGGGTAGAGTCACGGGTCGTAAAACATCTGAAATGTAACGTCCACTGTTCAAAGTGCCGTCAATGCGAATAAGAGATGACCGAGACGTGTAAACAATGGCACCCATACCATCACGCCGGGTGATGCGCCAGTATGGCGAGGACGATTACACGCTTCCAATGTGCATTCACCGCGATGTCGCCAAACAAGGATGCTGCCATCATGATGCTGTACACAGAACCGGGATTCATTCGAAAAAATGACGTTTTGCCATTCGTGCACCCAGGTTCGTCGTTGAGTACACCATCGCAGGCGCTCCTGTCTGTGATGCAGCGTCAAGCGTAACTGCAAACGTCGTCAAACTGATCGTGCAGATGGTGATTGTCTTGCAAACGTCCCCATCTGTTCACTCAGGGATCGAGACGTGGCTGCACGATCCGTTACAGCCATGTGGATAAGATGCCTGTCATCTCGACTGCTAGTGATACGAGGCCGTTGGGATGCAGCACGGTGTTCCGTATTACCCTCCTGAACCCATCGATTCCATATTCTGCTAACAGTCATGTGATCTCGACCAACGCGAGCAGCAATGTCGCGATACGATAAACCGCAAAGTCGGAAACGTGATGGTACGCATTTCTCCTCCTTACACAAGGCATCACAACAACGTTTCACCAGGCAATGCCGATCAACTGCTGTTTGTGTATGAGAAATCGGTTGGAAACTTCCTTCATGTCAGCACGTTGTAGGTGTCGCCACCGGCGCCAACCTTGTGTGAATGCTCTGAAAAGCTAATCATTTGCATATCACAGCATCCTCTTCCTGTCAGTTAAATTTCGCGTCTGTAGCACGTCGTGGTGTAGCAATTTTAATGGCCAGTAGTGTAATAATAATAATAATAACTGGTGGCGCGATGAGTGACACAGCCTCGCGTCTCTCCAACGCCTCACGATTGTCGATGATGACGAACTGGCTGCCGATCCTTAAATACGGCTTTCCGCTGCTGATATTTGCGTTCTTCCTGCCAGTAGGTCCGTAGAGTGTTCTGGCGTTGCTCGTCGGGCGCAACTGACCCGATTAATGCCCTTGATGTTGACACCCAGGCATGCGGAGTGCTGCGTCTTGTTATGTCCTCCACAGGCTGATGACACAGTGTTCTCCTTCATGTTGCTTATACCGGCGCTCTACCGACCCACGAGCATCATGGTACCATACCAGCGGGCTGCACGACAGAGTGATACACACATACGACTTCTGGCTCCCAATATTCCTACACATTTTAACTAACTTCATTACTGTTAAACACTTGCGTTTAACTACCTTAATTGCTCTAATCATTCGACTCAGTACAGTAGCAAAAATGTGAAGAGCCAACATGTTTCCATTGATCGTCGATCGAACCCCAATGATCCCATGCCCACTGCAGTCGTAACTGACGATGGCGTTGCGTCAATATGTGAACACGTAGGGCCCGTCAGCTGCACATACCCGTGTTCAGCAGTGTACAATGAACGGCGTGCTCCGAAACTTTTGTGCATAGACCAGCATTGTGCTCTTTCGGCAGAGATGGCGCAGATTACCACCTATCCTGAAACTTCCTGGCAGATTAAAACTGTGTGCCGGACCGAGACTCGAACTCAGGACCTTTGCCTTCCGCGGGTCTCTACCAACTAAGCGACCCAAGCACGACTCACGGCCCGTCCTCACAGCTTTACTTCTGCCAGTACCTCGTCTCCTACCTTCCAAACTTTACATAAGCTCTCCTGCGAACCTTGCAGAACTAGCACCCCTGAAAGAAAGGATATTGCGGAGACATGGCTTAGCCACAGGCTGGGGGATGTTTCCAGAATGAGATTTTCACTCTGCAGCGGAGTGTGCGCTGATATTAAACTTCCTGGCAGATTAAAACTGTGTGCCGGACCGAGACTCGAAGGTCCCGAGTTCGAGTCTCGGTCCGGCACACAGTTTTAATCTGCCAGGAAGTTTCGTATCAGCACACACTCCGCTGCAGAGTGAGAATCTCATTATGGAACCATCTGCCCTACTTTACAGAGCAGACAAGTCTCCGAACCCCATGTTCCGTGAAAAATCGTGGACGTTTAACAAATGGCTCTGAGCACTATGGGACTTAACATCTTAGGTCATCAGTCACCTAGAACTTAAAACTACTTAAACCTAACTAACTTAAGGACATCACACACATCCATGCCCGACGCAGGATTCGAACCTGCGACCGTAGCAGCCCAACGGTTCCGGACTGCAGCGCCTAGAACCGCACGGCCACCGAGGCCGGCGGACGTCTAACAATTCAGCGCCTAGTGGTAATTTCACTGCCCTACCTACCTCTTTCTGTAAATGGTGAACATTCGACCAGCTTCGCCGTTTTCGGTATAGTCGTTCACAGCCTCTGCATAATAATCATCTGCTCTATGTCAAAGTCGCTATCTGCATGGGTTTCCCAATTTACGGCCTATATCCTAGCTTGGGTCATGCCCTGTCCGTGTCTGGATCGCTTACATACTTTCTTTACCGTGTTATGTGCGTGCAACGCCACCAGACGGAATCTAACATCTCGATGGGCAGTGGTAGTAATGTTTCAGCTCATCAGTGAATATTAATGTATCTTTTGCCAGAAAAGCAACATTTGTTTATTTATTTATTTCTCGGCTACTGTGTCTGTCAGTTGTTGTTGTTGTTGTTGTTGTTGTTGTTGTGGTCTTCAGTCGTGAGACTGGTTTGATGCAGCTCTCCATGCTACTCTATCCTGTGCAAGCTGCTTCATCTCTCAGTACCTACATCCTTCTGAATCTGCTTAGTGTATTCATCTCTTGGTCTCTCTCTACGATTTTTACCCTCCACGCTGCCCTCCAGTACTAAACTGGTGATCCCTTGATGCCTCAGAACATGTCGACCACATTCCATTATCCTCGTTTTGCTTTTGTTGATGTTCATCTTATATGCTCCTTTCAAGACACTGTCCATTCCGTTCAGCTGCTCTTCCAGGTCCTTTGCTGTCTCTGACACAATTACAATGCCATCGGCAAACCTAAAAGTTTTTATTTCTTCTCCATGGATTTTAATATCTACTCCGAATTTTTTTTGTTTCCTTTACTGCTTGCTCAATATAAAGATTGAATAGCATCGGGGAGAAGTTACAACCCTGTCTCGCTCCCTTACCAACCACTGCTTCCCTTTCTGTCAGTTAAGTAATAAAAATCATTCTTCCTCTCTAGGGTTATGCCAAAAATAGTTTTGTGACAGGGGAGCCAATGTAAAAGATTTTATTCTTTATGAAAGAAGTCAGGATTGTGGACAGGTCTGCCATGAATATTGACAATAAACCGAGAGAGCGAGCAGCCTTCCAAGTAAAGCTCTTGAGATCGAATTCGAGGAAAATGTTTGGTCGATTGCGTGACGGCCCTCCATCAGTGCTGACACCGTATTTAAGTAGACTGCAGCAGCACGTAGGGTCCGCAGAGCTGAACGCATGTACATGCACGTTCACAGGGGCCATTAAAATTGCGTTTTGCTGACAATATAGCCCGTAAATGCGGCTACACGAATCATGTGCGGTATCGTTTCCAGCCACTGTTGCCTAACTATGTTTACGGCAAAACATTTCCGGGCTACTCTACATAGTGTGTCTCAGTGTGAAATTCCAGACTGCATTGCTGTCTCGTTGCGAGTCGCGGCCTTTATGATCCTTGAAGTCTGAACAACAGTCGTGCAGAAGCTCTCGATGCGTCGCTCCAGAAGGCGTCGTGGCCACGAGTGTAGCTGCACGTGACTGGCACGCGGAAAACGACGGTGGGGCAGCGAACCAACAACAAGTTTTGTGGTAAGTTTTGTGTTCTCAGACGAGAATTGGTCGAATTCGACCCGAATATCGAGAGACAGGTTCCTGATCGCTCCTCGAAGCCAACATACCAGCCCATAGAGCAAAGATCGGGTGCGAGTTTTTGGCCATCAAACGGACCATATTTCTGGGTCGCCCGCCTTATGCGTCGGATTTGGGCCACCCGACTTCTGGTTGTTCCTCAATCTGAAGTTTGCAATGAAAGGACATACAAGAAAACTGTACTGCAGTACTAAATGCACTTTCAAAATAAGTGCTATAGTGACTGTTTCAAAACACTTTCAAAAGGATTTCAGCTGTGTACTGATTCAGGGGGAGACTATTTTGAATAAATAAAGTGACTTTGAGATCATAAACCATGACTTTTATTCTTCATGGCGACAGTCCTATTGGAACTGGGACACGATGAGTGCCGCCGCGCACTACACGAAAGCGAGCTAGTGATGGTGAGTTCTGCTCGCTTGCATTTGCAGTCCACAAGGAAAAAAGTTAGCATGAAAAAGAGAAATCGGGCTTCGTAGTTCTGTTTTTTGTTAAATAAGCGAACTGCTTCCGGAACTATAACTCGTGAACTGATTCTCGATAAATACCGTGACCAGAATGCTGAAATACGATTTGGCCGGCCGCTGTGACCATGCGGTTCTAGGCACTTCAGCCTCGAAGCAGGTCGAATCCTGCCTCGGGCATGGATGTGTGTGATCTACATCTACATCCACGCTGTGCAATCGACCATACGGCGCGTGGCGGAGGGTACCTCGTATCACAACTAGCATCTTCTGTCCCTGTTCCACTTCCAAACAGAACGAGGGAAAAATGACTGCCTATATGCCTCTGTACGAGCCCTAATCTCTCTTATCTTATCGTTGTGGTCTTTCCGCGAAATGTAAGTTGGTGGCAGTAAAATTGTACTGCAGTCAGCCTCAAATGCTGGTTCTCTAAATTTCCTCAGTAGCTATTCACGAAAAGAACGGCTCCTTTTCTCCAAAGACTCCCACCCGAGTTCCTGAAGCATTTCCGTAACACTCGCGTTATGATCAAACCTACCAGTAACAAATCTAGCAGCCCGCCTCTGAACTGCTTCTATGATCTCCCTCAATCCGACCTGATGGGGATCCCAAACGCTCGAGCAGTACTCAAGAATAAGTCGTATTAGTGTTTTATAAGCGGTCTCCTTTACAGATGAGCCACATCTTCCCAAAATTCTGCCAATGAACCGAAGACGACTATCCGCCTTCCCCACAACTGGCATTACATGCTTGTCCCACTTCATATAGCTCTGCAATGTTACGCCCAAATATTTAATCGACGTGACTGTGTCAAGCGCTACACTACTAATGGAGTATTCAAACATTACGGGATTCTTTTTCCTATTCTTCTGCATTAGTTTACATTTATATACACTCCTAGAAATTGAAATAAGAACACCGTGAATTCATTGTCCCAGGAAGGGGAAACTTTATTGACACATTCCTCGGGTCAGATACATCACATGATCACACTGACAGAACCACAGGCACATAGACACAGGCAACAGAGCATGCACAATGTCGGCACTAGTACAGTGTATATCCGTCTTTCGCAGCAATGCAGGCTGCTATTCTCCCATGGAGACGATCGTAGAGATGCTGGATGTAGTCCTGTGGAACGGCTTGCCATGCCATTTCCACCTGGCGCCTCAGTTGGACCAGCGTTCGTGCTGGACGTGCAGACCGCGTGAGACGACGCTTCATCCAGTCCCAAACATGCTCAATGGGGGACAGATCCGGAAATCTTGCTGGCCAGGGTAGTTGACTTACACCTTCTAAAGCATGTTGGGTGGCACGGGATACATGCGGACGTGCATTGTCCTGTTGGAACAGCAAGTTCCCTTGCCGGTCTAGGAATGGTAGAACGATGGGTTCGATGACGGTTTGGATGTACCGTGCACTATTCAGTGTCCCCTCGACGATCACCAGTGGTGTACGGCCAGTGTAGGAGATCGCTCCCCACACCATGATGCCGGGTGTTGGCCCTGTGTGCCTCGGTCGTATGCAGTCCTGATTGTGGCGCTCACCTGCACGGCGCCAAACACGCATACGACCATCATTGGCACCAAGGCAGAAGCGATTCTCATCGCTGAAGACGACACGTCTCCATTCGTCCCTCCATTTACGCCTGTCACGACACCACTGGAGGCGGGCTGCACGATGTTGGGGCGTGAGCGGAAGACGGCCTAACGGTGTGCGGGACCGTAGCCCAGCTTCATGGAGACGCTTGCGAATGGTCCTCGCCGATACCCCAGGAGCAACAGTGTCCCTAATTTGCTGGGAAGTGGCGGTGCGGTCCCCTACGGCACTGCGTAGGATCCTACGGTCTTGGCGTGCATCCGTGCGTCGCTGCGGTCCGGTCCCAGGTCGACGGGCACGTGCACCTTCCGCCGACCACTGGCGACAACATCGATGTACTGTGGAGACCTCACGCCCCACGTGTTGAGCAATTCGGCGGTACGTCCACCCGGCCTCCCGCATGCCCACTATACGCCCTCGCTCAAAGTCCGTCAACTGCACATACGGTTCACGTCCACGCTGTCGCGGCATGCTACCAGTGTTAAAGACTGCGATGGAGCTCCGTATGCCACGGCAAACTGGCTGACACTGACGGCGGCGGTGCACAAATGCTGCGCAGCTAGCGCCATTCGACGGCCAACACCGCGGTTCCTGGTGTGTCCGCTGTGCCGTGCGTGTGATCATTGCTTGTACAGCCCTCTCGCAGTGTGCGGAGCAAGTATGGTGGGTCTGACACACCGGTGTCAATGTGTTCTTTTTGCCATTTCCAGGAGTGTATATTTAGAGTTAGCTAACATTCTTTACACCAATCACAAATCCTGTCCAAGTCATCTTGTATCCTCCTACAGTCACTCAACGACGACACCTTCCCGTACACCACAGCATCATCAGCAAACAGCCGCGCATTGCTATCCACCCTATCCAAAAGATCATTTATGTAGATAGAAAACAACAGCTGACCTACCACACTTCCCTGGGGCACTCCAGATGATACACTCACCTCCGATGAACACTCACCATCGAGGACAATATACTGGGTTCTATTACTTAAGAAGTCTTCGAGCCACTAACATATTTAGGAACCAATCCCATATGCTAGTACCTTAGTTAGGAGTCTGCAGTGAGGCACCGAGTCAAACGCTTTCCGGAAGTCATGGAATATGGCATCCGTCTGATACCCTTCATCCATGGTTCGCAAGATATCATGTGAAAAAAGGGCGAGTTGCGTTTCGCAGGAGCGATGCTTTCTAAAGCCGTGCTGACGCATGGACAGCAACTTCTCTGTCTCAAGGAAATTCATTATATTCGAACTGAGAATATGTTCGAGAATCGTGCAACAAATGTCCTTAGGTTAGTTAGGTTTAAATAGTTCTACGTTCTAGGGGACTGATGACCTCAGACGGTCCCATAGTGCTCAGAGCCATTTGAACCAAACACGGTTTGGAACACATCGTACTGCCGATTCATACGACGGTCATTCAATAATTAAAGAGACAAATTGGTTTGGAGTAAAAAAGCGTTTATTTTTGCAAAATAATACTTTTTCTACTTTTCAACATAATCCCCCTTAACATTTATGCACTTGTTCCAACGGGATACACGCTTTTTTATTCCGGCTGCAAGGAACTCTTTATCTTGTTGTTTGAACCAATTTCCAACGAACTTTTCATGTCCTCGTTGTCCTGGAACCTCTTTCCACGTAATGCCTTCTTCAATGCACCAAACAAATGGAAATCACTGGGTGCTACATCAGGAGTCAAAGGGGGATGAGGCAGTACTTCCCAACCTATTTTGTCGATGGTTTCATTCGTAGTTGAGCAATATGAGGACGCGTGTTGTCTTGCTGGAGAATCACACCTCTCCTCTGAGATCCACGACGTATCTCTCTCATGGCTGGCTTCACCTTGTTTAAAAGCAAATCCGAGTAGTATTGGCTGTTCATTGTTCGTTGCTCTCCGAGATAATCACAAAAAACTGGACCTACAGCATCCCAAAACACCGTCAACATGATGTACGATGGCTATTCCTCTATTAACGTGTTGTGGGTCGCGAAATTGAAACCACAATGAAAATCCGATGAAGCTCTGCACAAAGTGTTGCGCAGTGCCTCTGGTATGCCTGTCGATCGTGTCACGTCGCTCTTTTCAATTCTCAGTACACAGGGCGCACGTAAAGATGTCTATAAAATAGTGTCTCCCGCCAACTACGAGCCCCAGCTGAGAGATTTCTCCTGATTTCACGCAACCCCACGTAACTTAACTGTCAACATTCCCTTCTTTGTGATTAATTCTCGGCCGCACTCTGCAACTGCAATGAGAACGCTCCTGCAGCGTTTTCGACGGGTGTTGTTGATCACCCACGATACAGCCCGGACTTGCTTCCCTCTGATTTTCATTTCTGCTCACATAAACCGCTGGCTGTGAAGAAAGCATTTTGGCACAGACAACGAGCTGCAGACCAGCTGAGGGAATTGGTGAAAAGCACTGGCGGCTGTCTTCTATGACGAGGGTATTCGAAAGTTGTACAACGCTATTATAAATGTCTAAGTTGGAACTGCGACTGTGTGGAGAAGTAGTCAGAAAATATTGCAAACTGTTGCAAATAAAACATTTACGATTTTAACTGTGCTTCTCGTTTCGCGACCGATCGGAGCTTAATAAACGAATAGCATCGTACCTTTTCGATGTATACTTCCATCGACAATACCTCTTATTACCAGTCACTTGCAGTGTTTTTTTTAAATAATAAACAATTGTTTACATTAATATTTCATAGTTGTTCATCAGTACAGTGACAGATTTTCGTAAATGTGCTACATCTGCGATCAGAATTATGGGACATGAAAAGTAATGTATACAAAGACGATAATAATAAAAAGAAAAAAAAGAAAATTGGCAAGTTGCTGCCCATGAACACGGGAACACGTGTGTTGAAGCTTCAAATATGTTCATATGTCGTAAGAATCTGTATAGAATAAAATTATTTGTCAGTGCTGGGTATATCTTCTGCTACAATAGTAGCACTGGGAATGACCTTTTTCAGATTTCGTACTTTGTATAGAAGTTACCAGGGCTATTCATCTCAGGGTTAGATCGGAGGTACAAATGAAACCACAGTCAAAATCCGATGAAGATTTGTGCAGATGTATTGGTCAGTGTCTCTAGTATTCCCAGCGATCGCGGCAGGTCGCACTTTTCAGTTCTGAGCGCACAGTGAACACGTAAAGATGCTTAGAACAATAGAGACTCCCATGTAAGTGTGGAGTGCGTGCTGTCATTCGAGTGTTTCATGCTGAGGGGTCCGCCTGATTTCACGCGTAACGTATCTGTGTAGCGTGACAGCAAGTGCGGCAATGGTGCAGAAACTTTGAAGCAAGATGTGCAATCGTCCATGATTCACAAAATCAGGGAAGGAAATGTGTGCCAACCGATGATCTTGCTAGCGAATGACCAGGCGATTCAAGGAAATCGTCCACAAAGGACAATTCAGAACAAACGAAGAGGAATGTTGCTCGGCCGCAGACTGCATGGGCAACGAAGACACTCCTGCACCGTTTTCGTTGGGAAGACCGGACTGGCACCCTCTGGTGTTCATCTCTGCTCACACGAACCGCTGGCTACGAAGACAACACTTTGGCACAGACAACGTGCTGCAGACCAGCATAGGGAACTGGCGGAAAGCACAAGCGGCTGTCTTCTGTGACGAGGGTACTGGAAAGTCGTTACAATGATACAACAAATGTCTAAGTCAGAGCGGCGACTATGTACAGAAGTAACTGGGAGGTGTAGCTAACTGTTGCAAATAAACTAGTTTTGATTTTCACTGTGATTTCCACTTTGTGACCTATCAGACCTTGAAAAGAAACTGGTAAGGATCCCATATTGATGAACAATGCACAAAAATCGGCCGAAAAAGCGATTTGTAAGCCACTTTCTTCGCGGATGTCATATTTCCTTAATGATCTTCTTACGAATCTCAGTGTGGCATTTACATTTCCTTCTATTTGTTTCATGGGGTCATCCGACTCAGTTACCCGTAGATGTGTTGCTGTAGATACTGTTTTCAGCAATTTGTCGTCAATAGTGTAGTTGTAGAGAAGTGGATTTCTTTTCCTATGTGTGTACAATATATTACATTTTTTTACGTTCAGGAGCAACTGCCAGAGCCTGCACCATTCACCAGTCCTCTGCAGGTCATTTTGCTCATCTATTCTGTGTTCTGGCGTTGCTACTTTCATACAGACAGCCGCATCATCTGCGAGGAGCCTTAAAGAGCTTTCGACGCTAAACTAGACCATTTATATACACTGATTGTAAACAGTAACGGTCCTATCACACTTCCTTGGGGTACTTCGGAAATTACATATACATTTATCGTTTTTGTTACATCAAGAGGGACGCGAATTCTATCTGCAAGGAAGTCTTGATTAAAGTTGAAAATCTGGGCCATACTCGGTAAGCTCGTATTTTTTTCACTGAATGGCAGCGGGGGATGTTGTCGAAAGCCTTCCTGAAGTCAAGGAACGTGGCGTCAACCTGAGAGCCGTTGTCTATATCGGAATGGATATCGTGGAGGAACAGAGCGAGCTGAGTTTCTCAGGATCTCTATTTGTGAAATTCATGTTGATATTCATAGAGGAGACTTTCTTTCTCCAAAAACGTCATAATTCTTCAGCATGAAACGTTCTATAATGCTGCAACAAACTGACGTCAACGATGTGTCTGTAATTACGTGCATCTGTCCTACGATCCTTCTTGAAAATGGGAACGACCTGCGCTTTTTTTTCCAATCACTAAGCACCCTTCTTTTCTCCAGTGATCTACGATAAACTATTGCTGGAAGGGAACAAATTCTTTCACATAATCTTTGTAGAATTTTATTGGTACCTCATCTGGTCCTGACATCTTTCCACAACTAAGCGATTCTCCTTTTTCTTCTGTTCCACGATTGGTTACATCGGTATCTGCCATTACGATGTTCATATTCGTGCGATGATTGAAAGGCGGGATTGTTTTATGATCTCCCGCGGCGAAACAATTTCGGAAAAAATAATTAAGTACTTCCGCCACCTCTCTCTTATCTTCCGTTTCGGTGCCCGTATGGCACTGAGTGACTCAATAGATGATATCGACCCGCATACTGATTTGACGTGAGATCGCAATCTCTGAGGGCTTTTATTCAGATTGATTGACAAAATTTTACTTTCAAAGTAACTGATACCTCCTGACATTTCTCTCCTTAGATTCATTTTCGCTTCGTTCAGCTTTTATTTGTCATTTAGGTTTTGACCTCTCTTGGATGGCAACCGTTCTAGAGGAGCGGAGCATTCGGTTTCGAGTATCGGTCCGACACAATTTTTCAACTTCCACCGTTGCATTGCCGCAGTGCTCTGTGAGGTCGGCAGTCCTAACTCTTTCCCAGCCTGCTTCCTTTCAGTTCCATTCGCCACAAATTATTCATACAAAGTACGATACCTTTCGACTCTGCAATCACATACGGCTGTTATGTCGGATGTGCCAGATTTTTCGAGAAGAATAAATGTACTGTTTCACGACTAGTGCAAATAACGGCGATAGTTCTGGCGCATCAACATAATGTGATCTGACCATTGATGAAGTAATAAAAAATTGTTCTGCTTTATTTCTCTTGTGCTTCACCTACAGAGTTTTTTGTCGTGCTGAACTACGTAATGAGACAAAATAGAAATCGATAAATTACACTACTGGCCATTAAAATTGCTACACCACGAAGATGACGTGCTACAGACGCGAAATTTAACCGACAGGAAGAGGATGCTGTGATATGTAAATGATTAGATTTTCAGAGAATTCACATAAGGTTGGCGCCGGTGGCGACACCTACAACGTGCTGACATGAGGAAAGTTTCCAACCGATTTCTCATACACGAACAGCAATTGACCGGCGTTGCCTGGTGAAACGTTGTTGTGATGCCTCGTGTAAGGAGGAGAAATGCGTACCATCACGTTTCCGACTTTGACAAAGGTCGGATTGTAGCCCATCGCGATTGCGGTTTATCGTATCGCGACATTGCTGCTCGCGTTGGTCGAGATCCAATGACTGTTAGCATAATAAGGAATCGATGGGTTCAGGAGGGTAAACGGAACGCCGTGCTGGATCCCAACGGTCACGTATCACTAACAGTCGAGATGACAGGCATCTTATCCGCATGGCTGTAATGGATCGTGCAGCCACTTCTCGATCCCTGAGTCAACAGATGGGTACGCTTGCAAGACAACAACCATCTGCACGAACAGTTCGACGACGTTTGCAGCAGCATGGACTATCAGCTCGGAGACCATGGCTGCTGTTGCCCTTGACGCTGCATCACAGACAGGAGCGCCAGCGATGGTGCACTCAACGACGTACCTGTGTGCAAGAATGGCAAAGCGTCATTTTTTCGGATGAATCCAGGTTCTTTTTACAGCATCATGATAGTCGCATCCGTGTTTGGCGACATCGCGGTGAACGCATATTGGAAGCGTGTATTCGTCATCGCTATACTGGTTGTATCACCCGGCGTGATGGTATGGGGTGCCATTGGTTACACGTCTCGGTCATCTCTTGTTCGCATTAACGGCACTTTGAACAGTGGACGTTGCATTTCAGATGTGTTACGACCCGTGGCTCTACCCTTCATTCGATCCCTGTGATCCCTACATTTCAGAAGGATAATGCACGACCGCATGTTGCAGGTCCTGTGCGGGCCTTTCTGGATACAGAAAATGTTCGTCTGCTGCCCTGGTTAGCGCATTCTCCAGATCTCTCACCAATTGAAAACATCTGGTCAATGGTGGCCGAGCAACTGGCTCGTCACAATACGCCAGTCACTGCTCTTGATGAACTGTGGTATCGTGTTGAAGCTGCATGGGCAGCTGTACCTGTCCACGCCATCCAAGCTCTGTTTGACTCAATGCCCAGAGGTGGTTGTTCTGGGTAGTGATTTCTCAGGATCTATGCACCCAAATTGCGAGAAAATGTAATCCCATGTTAATTCTGGTATAATATATTTGTCCAATGAATACCCGTTTATCATCTACATTTCTTCTTGGTGTAGCAATTTTAATGGCAGTAGTGTAGGTACCATATTATCCGAACTTTGAAGTACATGAAATTTTCATAATATGGTGTCGTAAACAATGCAGATGCCTGTTATGCAAAGTTGACATTTATTCGATAGACACGCCACAACTGATGATAAAAATTACGATGAACTAAGCAAGGACTTATTAGGCGTAAAACTGACATTAGAGTAGAAGGTGTCTGACAATGGATTTCTGGAATAACGTTTGAAATGCTTGTCAAGTCGTTGCAGCGTATACACAGCGAAGACACAAACCACGCGAAATATTTCCGGAGGACCACAATTTCCGTACCGTATGAAGCGACAAAATCAGAATAGAGATTTTAAAATTCATAGGTTACGTAAAGGAGGGAATCACTCTGATTATGTGGGCGTCTTCTAATGAAGTATTCCAATGTTATCCTGATCTGACAGTTCTCTGTTTCAGACACCATCGCAGGAGAGATAAGATGCATAACTAGAAATAACTAAGTAATCTTTACTCAGATACAGACTGACAGAATTTTTTGCCTGACTATAATATTTGGGAATGATGACAAAACTGGCACGCATGCAGCATGTATATCTATGCTCAGAGACTAGAGATCTACCTACAACTAGTATTGCGATCTGTGTTTGTTTTTCATTGCTCGCTTCAGAACAATAAAATAAATGATTTACATTTCAACTCGCAGGCACGCTGTGTAAACTGGGAGACAATTATTGACCTATGTGAAATAAAATCGTCATAACTTCCGAACAGTTTGCATCAGGACTTTCAAACTGCACGGTTGGCAGCGTTGCATGATGGAAATTAGTATGGTTTGGTTTAGCGACGAAGCCCACTTTTATTTGGATGGGTCGTCAATAAGCAAAGCTGGCGCATTCGGGGAACTGACAATCCGCATTTCGCGATCGAGAAGTCTCTTCACCCTCAACGGGTGTCTGTGTGGTGTGCAGTGTCCGGTCACGGAATACTCGTTGCGATATTTCTTGATGGCAAGGTGACTACCGAACGGTGCGTGAAGGTTTTGGAAGATGATTTCATCAATATTATCCAAAGTGACCCTGATTTCGACAAGAGGTAGCTGATGCAAGACGGAGCTTGACCCCATCGAATTAGGAGAGTGTTTGATGTTGTGGAGGAGGATTCTGCGGAATGCATTCTGGCTCTGAGGCACCCAGAGGCCACTGGCATGGGCCTCGATTGGCCGCCATATCCTCCGGATCCGAACACATGTGACTCCTTCTTGTGAGGCTATATTGTAGACTAAGTGTACAGCAGTAACATCAAAACCATTGCTGAGCTGAAAACAGCCATTCAGGAGCTCATCGGCAGCATCGATGTTCCGACACTTCAGCGAGTCACGCAGAATTTCGCTATTCGTCTGCGTCACATCGTCGCCAGTGAAGGCAGGCATATCGAACATGTCATAACCTAAATCCTAATATCTGTAGTGACGTTTACATGTTGAATAAAGTCTGTGCAAGCCGTAGTTAGTAACTAATTTACGTTTTTTTCATATAGTTCAATAATTGTCACATGTAGGTCTATTCTCAAGAGACTGGAGTTTTACATAAAATTAGTGTAGTAATCTGTGTTTTGCGTAGATGAAAATTTCTTAGATGGGGTAACAAACATAAAATTTTTATAGATGAGTATTGACTGTGTCCATAGGCCCTTACTATAACTTTGCACTCGGCACAGGTCGATCGAACAATCGATTGTGACGTGTTGCGAGAGCGAGTGTGGAGTTGCGCCAGAGTGGTTGGCGGGTGTAGTGTGTGTGTGAAGGCCATGGTTGAAATAAGGTCTTTAACGGAGAAGGATGTCGCCATCGCCGTGGTTAGACCCCTATGTAATAGATTAACACCGGGAAAGTGAAGAAGTATCATTACGAAAGTGATCAGTGACGTACTAGTGCCGATATTTGGTTTCGCGTCTACCGCGCCGGCCTAACCTTGGATTGCAGTGTTGGATGCAGTGATGTATTAGCGTGTGACGATAATGGAAAATGAAGAAAGCCTGTGCTGAGATTAGCCGTAATTAGATATGTATGACGAAGGCAGTGGCTATCTCTTTTTTTGTGTTTTGAGAAGAATATAAGTTCGTAATTAGTAAAACTGTGTTGGTGTTCCTCATTACCAGACATTCAGTATTATAGTATTGAGCAGAACGAACTGGAAAGTAACAACTTCCGTAGCAGTCAATTCCGATTGCCAGCCCCCATTAGGTTCACGGTCGTGTTAATAATAAATATTGGACTGCTATTCGATCAGATCAGGTCGGGATAATAAACGGAGGTGTTACAACTGCCAGTTAAAGTGGAATGAGTAGACAAAAATACTAGGAAAGGGAATGTGATCTGCATGTTATAACCTGGAGTTGTTTATCAGTGTGTAACAAGTGACGGATCACCTGATGTAATAGTTCCCTACCTCAAGTAATTACCTCCTACGGGACAAAATGAAATTTTCTGAGGGGTAAAAGCAAGTGTTCAACTGTGTTGCAGTCACGAATCTAAATTATTTTTAAAAGGTCACTACTACTTCGTAAGACTCTAATACCGACTACATAACTTATCAATAATTTTTTCTTCAAACACTAGTATAATGCCTGACACAAAATGGTGGAGAGAAAGCTTGCGAAAAGAATGTATGAAAATCATGTCTTCACATACTCCACCCACTACACAAAGAACAAATGAAGCAATTTCTGTTCTATTGCGGGGATTCTCATGAGACATTTAACCACGTGTGATGTATGTCACTTAATTTTATACTTTGGTTAAATATCTCATGAAAATCCTGACTACAATACGACGTGCATTCAAGTTCTAAGGCCTCCGATTTTTTTTCAAATTAACTACTCACCCGAAATCGATGAAACTGGCGTTACTTCGCAACGTAATCGCCCCGCAGACGTACACATTTTTCCAACGCTCACGCCATGATTCCATGGCAGCGGCGAAGGCTTCTTTAGGAATCTGTTTTGACCACTGGAAAATCGCTGAGGCAATAGCAGCACGGCTGGTCAATGTGCGGCCACGGAGAGTGTCTTTCATTGTTGGAAAAAGCCAAAAGTCACTAGGAGCCAGGTCAGGTGAGTAGGGAGCATGAGGAATCACTTCAAAGTTGTTATCACGAAGAAACTGTTGCTTAACGTTAGCTCGATGTGCGGGTGCGTTGGCTTGGTGAAACAGCACACGCGCAGCCCTTCCCGGACGTTTTTGTTGCAGTTCAGGAAGGAATTTGTTCTTCAAAACATTTTCGTAGGATGCACCTGTTACCGTAGTGCCCTTTGGAACGCAATGGGTAAGGATTACGCCCTCCCTGTCCCAGAACATGGACACCATCATTTTTTCAGCACTGGCGGTTACCCGAAATTTTTTGGTGGCGGTGAATCTGTGTGCTCCCATTGAGCTGACTGGCGCTTTGTTTCTGGATTGAAAAATGGCATCCACGTCTCATCCATTGTCACAACCGACGAAAAGAAAGTCACATTCATGGTGTCGTTGCGCGTCAACATTGCTTGGCAACATGCCACATGGGCAGTCATGTGATCGTCCGTCAGCATTCGTGGCACCCACCTGGATGGCACTTTTCGCATTTTCAGGTCGTCATGCAGGATTGTGTGCACAGAACCCACAGAAATGCCAAGTCTGGAGGCGATCTGTTTAACAGTCATTCGGCGATCTCCCAAAACAATTCTCTCCACTTTCTCGATCATGTCGTCAGACCGGCTTGTGCAAGTCCGTGGTTGTTTCGGTTTGTTGTCACACGATGTTCTGCCTTCATTAAACTGTCGCACCCACGAACGCACTTTCGACACATCCACAACTCCATCACCACATGTCTCCTTCAACTGTTGATGAATTTCAATTGGTTTCACACCACGCAAATTCAGAAAACGAATGATTGCACGCTGTTCAAGTAAGGAAAACGTCGCCATTTTAAGTATTTAAAACAGTCCTCATTCTCGCCGCTGGCGGTAAAATTCCATCTGCCGTACGGTGCTGCCATCTCTGGGACGTATTGACAATGAACGCGGCCTCATTTTAAAACAATGCGCATGTTTCTATCTCTTTCCAGTCTGGAGAAAAAAAATCGGAGGCCTTAGAACTTGAATGCACCTCGTATTTGCAATAGACCAGAAACTGCTTCGTTATTCACTTCACAACAATAAATTAAGTAACTGACAGTTCGAATGTTGGACTGTGTGTGAATTCCTAAGGGACCAATCTGCTTAGGTCATCGATACCTAGACTTACACACTACTTAAACTAACTTAACCTAACCTATACTGAGAACAACACACACCCATGCCCGAGGGAGGACTCGAACCTCCAGTGGGAGGGGCCGCGCAGAACAGACAGTTCATCTCGACAGTAATTGTAACGGCTATTACACTGCTATAGAGAGTACACAATATTAATTTTATTATTATTATTGTTTGTAGTCGAATTAACTCAGGTGATGCTGAGGGAATTAGATTAGGAAATGAGACACTTAAAGTAGTAAAGGAGTTTTGCTATTTGGGGAGCAAAATAACTGATGATGGTCGAAGTAGAGAGGATATAAAATGTAGACTGGCAATGGCAAGGAAAGCGTTTCTGAAGAAGAGAAATTTGTTAACATCGAGTATAGATTTAAGTGTGAGGAAGTCGTTTCTGAAAGTATTTGTATGGAGTGTAGCCATGTATGGAAGTGAAACATGGACGATAAATAGTTTGGACAAGAAGAGAATAGAAGCTTTCGAAATGTGATGCTACAGAAGAATGCTGAAGTTTAGATGCGTAGATCACATAACTAATGAGGAGGTATTGAATAGAATTGGGGAGGAGTTTGTGGCACAACTTGACTAGAATAAGGGATCGGTTGGTAGGACATGTTCTGAGGCATCAAGGGATCACCAATTCAGTACTGGAGGGCAGCGTGGAGGGTAGAAATCGTAGAGCGAGACCAATAGATGAATACACTAGGAAGATTCAGAAGGATATAGGTTGCAGTAAGTACTGCGAGATGAAGAAGCTTGCACAGGATAGAGTAGCATGGAGAGCTGCATCAAGCCAGTCGCAGGACTGAAGACCACAACAACATCAACATTATTATTGTTATCGCAGTCATCGTAACAGTCACCGCCGAAATGCAGGTCGTCGCCTAGAAGGCGCCACAGTGATGACACCACCGTCACTGTCGTCGGACACCATCAGCAATCAGCCGTCTCTAATGGAAGTCATCGCCAGGGGTACGTTGTGGTAACACGCTGTCGCCATCACCCTGGGACGCTGCCTCTACAAACACCGTGACTGGGGCAGAGCCGGCGACTGTGGCCCACCGACGTAGACAGCCGCCGCCGGGGATGGTCGCTGAGAAAGGGCACTGACCTGTCCCATTGCCGCCGCCGCCACGCCCCCCAAGCCGTCATCACAACAGAGGCCAACGGCGCGTGGTTCCAGCTGCCGCAGTACGATCCAGCAAGGCCGTAGCGTCACTGCCGAGGCAGCGAATTCCAGTTACCCCAGCTCAACTATAGTGGCAGCAGTAGGCGCACGTGTGAACGTCCGCCGACCACCTTCGTCGCCGCCGAGAATATTACGAGCGGAAGCAAAGTTCGCCCACAGGGCCAACAACCAATGTATAGCAGTTGATCAATAAATACGAGGGTCACTCCAAAAGAAATGCACACTATTTTTTTTTTAAATTCATCTTTTATTCTACATGTTTGAAAGTTTTACAGTGTGTAGATACATCCTTTAGGAACAATATTTTCATTTCTCCACATAATTTCCATCCCTCTCAACTGCCTTACGCCAACTTGGAACCAGCGCCTGTATGCCCGCTCGGTAAAATTCTGGACCAACCTGTTGGACACACTGTTTGGCAGCGTGCACAATGGAGTCGTCATCTTCAAACCTTGTTCCACGAAGAGAGTCTTTCAATTTCCCAAAGAGATGGTACTCACATGGAGCCAGGTCACGAATGTAAGGCGGGTGTTCCAGTGTTTTCCATCCGAGTTTTGTGATCGCTTCCCTGGTTTTGTGACTGACATGTGGCCGTGCATTGTCGTGCAACCGCAAAACATCCTGCTTTTGCCGATGTGGTCGAACAAGACTCAGTCGAGCTTGAAGTTTCTTCAGTATCGTCACATATGCATCAGATTTTATGGTGGTTCCACTTGGCACGATGTCCACAAGCAAGAGTCCTTCGGAATTGAAAAACACCGTAGCCATAACTTTTCCAGCAGAAGATGTGGTTTTGAATTTTTTTTTTTTTCCTTGGGTGAATTTGCATGATGCCACTCCATTGATTGCCTCTTCGTCTCTGGTGAAAAATGATGGAGCAATGTTTCATCACCTGTCACAATTCTTCCAAGATATTCATCTCCACCATTCTCGTACTGTTCCAAAAGTTCGCTGCATACCGTTTTTCTTGTTTCTTTGTGAGCCACTGTCAACATCCTGGGAACCCACCTGGCACAAACCTTTTTTAACGCCAACACTTTCAGTATTCTGCAAACACTTCCTTCCCCTATCCCAACGTAGCGTGACAACTCGTTTACTGTGATGCGTCTGTCAGCAGTCACCAATTCGTTAACTCTCTGCACATTGTCTGGAGTGTGTGCAGTACGAGGCCTGCCGCTGCGAGGACAATCCTCAACATTGCCGTGCCCGCTTTCATCACGTAACCTGCTTGCCCACCGACTAACTGTACTGCGATCGACGGCAGCATCTCCATACACCTCTTTCAACCTCTTGTGGATGTTTCCCACTGTCTCGTTTTCACAGCACAGGAAATCTATGACAGCACGTTGCTTCTGACGAACGTCAAGTGTCGCAGCCGTCTTGAAGACATGCTGTGACGGCGCCACCCACGGGAACAGGTTGAACCAAGTTTGAAAACATGCGGGAAGGCTGTATCTACACACTGTAAAACTTTAACACATGCAGAATGAAAACTGTATTTTTGCAAAAATGTGAGCATTTCTTTTGGAGTGACCCTCGTATTATCATTCTGTCATCAGGAGCCATCCCTGGAGGCTTCCCCCCCCCCCCCCCCCCCTCGCACTCCATCCTCTTCTACACTCCAAGCAGAGTACTCACGTTCGAATCCAGCGACAAGCAGTGGAGTCCCGTGCCTGTTTACACTACACTGGGTCAATGGTCTTCTCCACAAACGCCTTCATCTAGGTGAACGGCGGCTCGAAACGTGCAGCGCGCCACGGACGCAGGCTGATGGGAGCTGTATTATGCTATGGGAGACTTTCTTCTGCGCTTGCATGGGACCTGTGGTAGTAATCGAAGATACCATGACAGCTGCGAACCACCTGCATCCCTTCATGCTTGACATCTTCCCCGATGGTGATGTCATCTTTCAGCAGTATAGCTGTCCGTGTCTCAGAGCCAGAAGTATGCTGCAGGGTTTGAGGAATATTGTAGTGGACTCACGCTGATATCTCGGTGACCAAACTCGGCTGATGTAAAGCATATGGAACCCATTGGATCGTTATCGAGCGCCGTCTCCGCGTACGCGAATCAGGGGCTCGTTATTTACGCGAATTACAAGACCTGTGCATAGACATTTAATGCCACATACGTCCACAAACCTACCAAAAAACTGTCGGATCTTTGATAAGCAGATTCAGTGATGTATTTCCATTCCAAAGAAGGGCAAACAAGATATTAAGCAGGTGGTCATAATGTTTTGGCTCATCAGTGTATTAGCACAATGAACAAATTGAGCAATAATTCGCTAAACATCCCCATCAAGTAAGGACTGCAATATGCATCACTTTCATGAATACTCATGTAATGGAACTCTACAAAAATACTTGATTGCGTAAAGAAAAAAAGGATGAGCTCCAAATTCACAACTACCTTTAGTTAATTAATCTACGAAACACTTAACATAAGTTTTTCTGAAACATTCCAGACATACATATCTATCACACACTTATAAACAGTGCTGCTGTTGTTCTGGTAAGTACGAAGACTGCGCTTCCTCTTTTATTTCATACAAATTAGCAGATTTGTAATTGCTTTGCTGATGTATTTCAGTCCTGCATCTGTACTGTTCCTGTTTAACGTTTCTCTGTTTCACAGGTAGTATTGTGAGGTCATCATCAAACATTAAAGAGCAAATATTTTCTATCTTAGGATTATCATCTCAATTTTTAACAGCCCTTGTCATATCCGGTATTCCCCAGTTATGTTATCACGGGATAGTCGTCCAGCTTTAGTTATTTATTTGATCCCCAATAAAATATATTTTTGCTTTTGTAAACAAAAGGAACCCTAAATCGCTATTTGCTTCGTCATCTGTGCTCAAAAAGTCAACATCTGCCAAACAGTCTTGTCCATCAGAGGAAGGCCTAGAGGTTGCTTTTTCGGGACAGAGTCAGAAAATAAATCCTTGACATCCATTTTCTCTCCATCTACTTCTTCCTTTATCCTAACAATTTTCTCTTTAAGATTTGGATCACCCCCTCTCAATACTTTGGTTCGTCTTCTTTTTCGTGGCGTAGGTTTTTCCCACCTGTATAATACATTTAAAAATTTTAGGCCTTGTAACATAAAAGAATGTCTAAAAGAAAAGGCAATTACCTGCATCTAGTCCTACTCACCAGAAATAAAAGTATCGCTTTTGGAGATACGTGTCTAATAGACACGCAACAAAACGTGCAATACTGGAAATATGTGTTTCACAGACACTTATAAAGAAATTGTGTGAGCTACAGGGACATTTGCAATAGCGCAAACAGTATTGTCAGTACAGCAAAAAAAAAAAAAAAAAAAAAAAAAAAAAAAAAAAAAAAAAAAAAAAAACACTTTCATGTCCTCAGCCACTTTTGCCTTTTAAGGGGTAAATATGTATCCTTATTCACCTCAGATTCGCTTCCCATCCTGGCGCCCATTTTCCAGCTTGGCAACAATGTAAAACAAGTAGCTATTTGTTACGAAATATAAAAACGTCTACAAATGTATGTTCCAAATGAAATATTTTTCTGACAATTTGTAATATGTGTAGGAAAGATGAGAGGAGAAAGATTTATTCACGGTAAGCTCAATTATTTTGTAACCGCTTACGGCAAATTGCACATAGTCATAGGAACTAATAAAACATAATGTCTTTGTAGTCATAATATAAAGTCGAAGATCAGGCTACATTCCATTTTTACCAGTCAGATTATTCTCTCTATATGAGTCATTGCTGTAATATGTTGAACGTATCAGCCATATTAACTATACGTAACAAAAACTCTGCTTTTAAAGGGAAAATACACACATCAAATGGATCAAATGGTTCTAAGCACTATTGGACTTAACATCTGAGGTCATCAGTCCCATAGACTTAGAATTACTTAAACCTAACCAACCTAAGGACATCAAACACATTTCAGTAATGAACAGTGATTTATTTTCAAAGAATTTTCTTAAGTATTTATTTTATTTACTAGCGATTCACCAAGAACATTAACACATTTAATCACACTATGTAAGCAGGGAGGTAGTTGCCAGGGAGTAACTGATGAAATCATAACCAAATTCCTTTTAACAAATGGGAATTTTATTCACTTTAATAGTGCCTAAAAGCATTTTATAAAAGAAGCAGATTTAAAATTATAATCAGAAAGCACCCTCTAAATATCAAAGTTACAATTTATTGAGAGGCTGAAAGAAACAAGTTTTTACTGTGTGAGCTTTCGGGCACAGAACCTTGTCGCTCCCTTTTGACATGGCCGTAGTTACGACCGCTCACAACAGCCTCTGAAAGACTACACTGGTGCAAATCTGCAACACACCAGATTACTTTAAACTAAGAGTTTTAACAATTTCCACAAGCACACAAACTATGAACCCCCCCGTAGGAGGGATGGAAATAGTAAAAAACACTAACAATTAAAATATTAACCTTGCCACTGAAGGTGCAACTTGATTTTAACTTCTAAGAAAAGTCGTACGGTGAAAAGGTAGCAACTTTATATACTAAAATGATCATTTAAATAAAAGCCCATGAAATGCAATCTTATATAAAATTCTACAAGGTTGGCCAAACAATAGTTACGTTGCTCTACAGTACACAGATACCGCCTCTCAAGACCATAGGCAATAATATCAAAGTTTCCAAGGATATAAAAATGGAAATGTCGTGTGGCTAGGGCCTCCCGTCGGGTAGACCGTTCGCCTGGTGCAGGTCTTTCAATTTGACGCCACTTCGGCGACCTGCGCGTCGATGGGGATGAAATAATGATGATTAGGACAACACAACACCCAGTCCCTGAGCGGAGAAAAATCTCCCACCCAGCCGGGAATCGAACCCGGGCCCTTAGGATTGACAGTCTGTCATGCTGACCACTCACCTACCGGGGCGGACCAAAACTTATTTCAGGTATTAGGCCGTTACACTCCAAGCAATAAATTCGTTAACACACCAGATCCGACAAACATGACAGATTCAGCCACCAACGTACGGTAGATTGATAGGGAGATTACCGAACAACCCGAACCTGCAACCGTAGCAGCAGCGCGGTTCCGGACTGGAGCGCCTCGAACCGCTCGACCACAGCAGCCGGCAATATACACATCAAAAAAAGTTTTGCATCACCTCGGTTCCGAGAGTTCCGGATCCTGTACAGAAAATTGGAATAGACATCAACATAAACGTCATTTCCGCCCTTTTTATTGCTAATGAAAACCACACATTGCGTGTTGTACCGCCATACAGCGAGAACTTCAGAGGTGGTGGTCCAGATTGCTGTACATACCGGTACCTCTAATACCCAGTAGCACGTCCTCTTGCATTGATTCACGCCTGTATTCGTCGTGGCATACTATCCACAAGTTCATCAAAGCTCTGTTGATCCAGATTGCCCCACTCCTCAACGGCGATTCGGCTTGGATCCCTCAGAGTGGTTGGTAGGTCACGTCGTCCATAAACAGCCCATATCAACATATGCCAGGCATGTTCGATAGGGTTTATGTCTGGAGAACATGCTGTCCACTCTAGTCGAGCGATGTCGTTGTCCTGTGCACGATGGGGGCGCGAATTGTCGTCCATGAAGACGAATGCCTCGCCAATATGCTGCCGATATGGTTGCACTGTCGGACGGAGGATGGCATTCACGTGCCGTACAGCCGTTACAGCGCCTTCCATGACCACCAGTGACGTACGTCGACCCCACATAATGCCACCCCAAAACAGCAGGGAACCCTCACCTTACTGCACTCGCTGGACAGTGTGTCTAAGGCGTTCAGCCTGACCGGGTTGCCTCCATACAGGTCTCCGACGATTGTCTGGTTGTAGGCATTCTGACACTCACCGGTGAAGGGAACGTGATGCCAATCCTGAGCGGTCCATTCGGCATGTTGTTGGCCCATCTGTACCGCTCTGCACGATGTCGTGGTTGCAAAGATGGACATCGCCATGGACGTCGGGAGTGAAGTTGCGCATCATGCAGCTTGTTGCGCACAGTTTGAGTCGCAACACGACGTCCTGTGGCTGCACGAAAAGCATTATTCAACATGGTGGCGTTGCTGTCAGCATTCCTCCGAGCCATTATCCATAGGTAGCGGTCATCCACTGCAGTAGTAGCCCTTGGACAGCCTGAGCGAGGCATTTCATCCACAGTACCTGTTTCTCTGTATCTCCTCCATGTCCGAACAACATCGCTTTGGTTCACTCCGAGACGCCTGGACACTTCCCTTGTTGAGAGCCCTTTCTGGCGCAAAGAAACAATGCAGACACGATCGAACCGCGGTATTAACCGTCTAGGCAACAACCTCCTTCCTAGTAGAATGACTGGAACTGATCGGCTGTCGGACCCCCTCCGTCTGATAGGTGCTGCTCATGCATGGTTGTTTACATCGTTGGGCGGGTTTAGTGACATCTCTGTACAGTCAAAGGGACTGTGTCTGTGATACAATATCCACAGTCAACGTTTATCTTCAGGAGCTCTGGGAATCGGCATGATGCAAAACTTTTTTCGATGTGTGTAAATGAGTCTTTATGAAAACATAATTTATTCAGTTAATTTCTTGATCAATCCGGTACGATAAAAGGATTTCTTGTGGATAGGAGACGTAGCACCGGGAGGCGAAAAAGTATGTCCGATTAAGAATCCCGGTTACACGGAAACAATGGAAGGTTCGTTTTGGCGGACCACGATCATGTTACAGTGAGTGGAAGACCACACAATGAAGAGGCAAAACGTCGATCTTAATTATTTCCAGAAAAATCAACACCTATATTTACTCCAGAAAGGATAATCCCTACAAATGTCAGCATTATATAAAAATCTTTGTAGAAAATTTTAATTGCTCTTTCTGTAAGACGTCTAAAACACTTAACTGATCGATAAAAGAGCAACATAATGGCACACACCGAGGTAACAAAAGTCTCAGGATACCTTGTAATGTCGCGTCGGACCTCGTTTCGTCCGGAACAGTGCAGCAACTCGACTTGGCATAGGTTCAACCAGTCGTTGTAAATCCCCTGCAGAGAAATTGAGCCTTGCTGCCTCTATAGCCATCCATAACTGCGAAAGTGTTGCTGATGCAGGATTTTATGTGTGAACTGACCTCTCGATAATGTCCTATAAATGTTCGATGGGACTCATGTCAGGCGATTTGCAAGACCAAAAAAATCCAGCCGAATTGTCCAGAATGTTCTGTAAACCAACCGCGAACAATTGTAGCCCAGTACCATGGCGCAATGTCGTTCACAAAAATGCCGCCGTCCTTAGGGAATACCGAAGTCCATGAATGGCTGGAAATGGTCTCCACATAACCATTTCCAGTCAATGAGTGTTTCAGTTGGACCAGAGGACCCAGTCCATTCCACGTTAACACCACTTCTTGGGGTCTGCACCACACCCGAATCCTACCACATCAGTTCTTGCCAACTGAAATCAGAACTCATCCGACAAGGCCAGGGTTTTCCAGACGTCGAGAGTCCAACCGATACGGTCGCGAACCCAAAAGACACTCTGAAGATGGTGTCGAGCTGTTAGCAAAGGCACTCGCGTCGGTCGCCTGGTGCTATAGCACATTAACGCCAAATTTCCCCGTGCTAATCTAACGGATACATTCGACTTACGTCTCACATTGATTTCTGCGGTTATTTCACGCAGTGTTGCTTGTCTGTTAACACTGACAACTCTACGCAAACGCCGCTGCTCTCAGTCGGCAACTGCGTTGTCGATGGTGAGAGGTAATGCCTGAAATTTGGTATTCTCGGCACACTTTTGGCACTGTCGATCTCGGAATATTGAATAATCTAACGATATCTCAAATGGAATGTCCAGCTACCACTCCGCGTTCAAAGTCTGTTAATTCCCGTCGCCCGGCCACAATCCCGACGGAGACCTTTTCACGTGACTCATCTGAGTAAAAATGACAGCCCCGCCACATAAGGATGGGGCCCCTCCATGCCCACACCAACGTGGTGACCAAAACCAAAAGTTCTACTGTCAACTCCGTAAACATGTTAGTTTTTGAATCAGGCGTCAGAGGATGCGGGCTGTGATGTTGTCCATGCGTCTGGGTAAGATTACTCATTAACATGCTCCATCAGGAGATAGAAGTGGTCGAAAACGATTGAAGGGTAGTGGTTGTAAGGGCAGAGGAAAGAAAGTGCCAAGGCAAGAGCCAAGGGAAAAAAACCTCTGCGACAGTGGGACGGGTAGTAAGGGCAGTAGCGGCTTGCTATCTGCGACAGTGCATGCAAGGTGTGGTTGTGTTAGTTCGAGGTATCGTGCATCGTTACCTTTGTCGTTGTTGGAGCTTGTTGCGGCGCTTGCTGCAGTTGCTGCGTCCCTGCAACAGTTCAAGGTCGTTGTAGATTAGTGGGCGATCGGTCGTAGATCGGCTCACAGACGGTGTAGGGGGTGTGTGTGGCTGGTTTGCGTGCTGTGTACAGTACGGTTTCCCTGCGGTTGCCTGTTTTTCGGCTAGTCGCACATCTGGGTTTTCAGTAATAACTATGTTGCAAGGGCTCGCCAGTACTGTCGTGTTAGCGTTCTATAGACCATAGATGTTCAGTTCCTAGCCAGTCCGCCAATGGACTGCCATTTTATATGTTGTATACGCGATACTACCACCATCTGTACATGATATTATCGGTAACTCAGTATACATTGGTTGCTTATTGCAATACACAGTGGAACGTCGTCTAGCTGGCGCTCATTAGTGTATACCAGCGGTTTATAAGGGCTGCTTTTATTCGATACTCCGAAAGCAAAAGAGACAGCATTCGACAGTGAGAATCCAACCTCCACACACAGGTACTGGAGCGCTGCCCGTTATAAATTACCATACACTAATCAGACAGAACATTGTAACCATCCACCTACTCTGGATGAAAACTCGTCCAGGCGATAGCAGAGTCACCTGGCAGGGAACGACACGCACAGTGCATGTAGTATGCGTGAGCTGTTCGTGTATGGAATGGTGAATGCGCGCGATCTGTCTACGTCTGACCGAGGGCAGATTGTGATGGCCCGGAGGCTCGGCACGGACTATTCGGAAACTACACGACTTGTCGAGTGTTCGATGAGTGCTGTGGTGGGTATCTTCAACACGTGGCGAAACCAAGGCGAAACCGTGTCCAGACGTTGTGGTGTTGGGCGGCCGTTTCTCATTACAGATGTCGGAAATCGCAGTCTGGACAGACTGGTGAAACAGGACAGTTGAACTGTGGCTGAACTAACACCAGACTTTAATGCTGGGCAGAGAACAACTGTGTCTGAACACACAGTGCACCGTACACTCCTAATAATGGGCATGCATGTGTCAGTGTTAACACCAAGACATCGGCAACTGAAATGGCCACGTGACCATCTGCACTGTGCAGTGGCAGAACGTTTTGTGGTTGATGAACCCCTTCATCTTGTCGATGGGAGGTCGTGAATCCGTCGTCTTACAGAGAACAGTTCCCTGACACCTGTACTGGAGGATGGAGACAAACTGGCGGCGGCTCCATTATGCTCTGGGGAACATTCATGTACGCATTCATGGGTCCAGTGTACTTGTGCAAGGCACCATGACTGCCATGGAATATCGCACACTGGTTGCAGAGCACCTACACCCCTTCATAACTATCAAGATTTCTGACAGCAATGGCATTTTTCAGCATGATAATGCGCCATGTCACAAGGACAGAAGTATGATGGAGTAGGTCAAGGAACACAGACCTGAACTTGATCGAACACATATGGGATGTGACTGAATGTGGCGTCAGAACACATCACCCCCCTTCCCGGAATGAACAGAAATTAGGTGACTTGTGTGTGTGTGCGCAGATGTGGTCCTCACTTGCTCCAGCGACCTACCAAGACCTTATTGCTTACATTCATGACCCATCGCCGCCGTTATCCGTGCCAAAGGTGGACTTACCGGCTCCCAGATAAGTGGTCATAACGTCCTAGCTGATCAGTGTAGAGTTGTGCAGTTCTGCAACGCACTCGTTTGTTACGAATGTAAAATACATCTGCCGGCAGGAGTGGCTGTGCGGTTCTAGGCGCTGCAGTCTGTAGCCGAGCGACCGCTACGGTCGTAGGTTCGAATCCTGCCTCGGGCATGGATGTGTGTGATGTCCTTAGGTTGAGAGGTGACATGAGCCCCCTCTCATATTTCTATCTTACTCTGAGTAATTCGATTTTCCTCTCTAACTACATGCGGTGAAAAGTCGCTATGCCTTCACACGTGGACTTCCCACGCAGCGTCTCTCGTCACCCGGGTAGTCCGGTGAAAGGCGGGTTCTGCTGAACTTGAAAGGGTTAAGCCGACGGGTGTGAGGGAGTCGAGTGGATGCTTTCCAGACGCCGACATTGTCATAAGAGCGGGAGCAACATGCCCACAGGGGTCTGACGGAGCGGCTGGGCTAGAGATTCCATTACTTCGCAGAAACTTACTGAAAACACTTTCTGGCGGGCTACCAGCGAGGCGTGGGAGTGACTTGTGTTCCCAGGCAGTCTTGGCGGGCAAATTCCCGCGTTTTCTGCAAAATCATAACTGTGATTGGCTGGCTCAGGGGATAGCTCTGTGACGTAGCAAAATCGGCGCAGAAATTGGCGCCAAGGATCTCCATTGGTGGAATAGTAGTGCGTCGGCAATAAAGTGGAATTTTCCGCCGGTTTTCGAGTTGCTGATTGGAATGTTTAACCACAGCCACTGTCGTGGGGGCAGGAATGTGCTGTGTTCGGCTTGTACAGATGCTCTTGAGAGAGTCGGCTCTCGCCTTTCGGTCGGAGTAGGTTACAAGACTGAGCTCTCGCTGCTCTAGACAGCCTGCCTTCCGTTGGCTGTCTAATATACTTTCATTTAATTGTAACTGTTTGACGAAGTTGCTGAAGTTTCCACTTCAATGTAACTTTCTGCGTACAGTTCGCAATTGAGCGTTCTGAGTACAAGCAGCCTATGTTGTCCGTCTTGAGCAGTTTTGGCTAAAGTTGACTGTATCGGAGTTACTGTGTGACTCCTCTTGTTAAAATCACTCACTGTACCGTCAGTGCTTGTGTAGCGAGCCTTCTTCGTCTCCCTCAGAGGCGTATTTGTGTTGCTAGGAAGTCTTTAGTCTGGAACAACCAGACCAGGAGAATTTGTTTCGGGCTATACTCGCGACATTATCACCACCACGACGGGACATCGAAGCAACTAGCCATCGCCTCTGGTACGCCAGATCGTGTCCTTGCAGTTAAGAAGACAGCTTGGCAATGTATGTCCGCAGCACAGGCAGATTAGGGAATTTTGCTCTGTGATAATCAGAGCTCAGCAGAGCGCGCCTGTTCCCGTCTTTTTCTTACGTGGTTCTGTCTTGGATGTTCATTGTCTGAGTTCTCACTACTGTAGCAGCAATTAATGTTGTGTTGGCTGGGTGTTTCTCTTAAGATTTGAGTTGAAAGGAATTGGCTCCACATACCACTTGGCCATAAACGTCAAAAGCTAGTTTATGGACAACTTCACCTTCATAACATTTATTTGAGTATCCAATTTGACGTATTGTAAATGTTTCATGTCTTTTGTTTATTATTTTGAGTTTAGTCATAATCAATCAAATTGTTATTTTGTGCAGAACTTTCATTCTGTGAATCGGTAAAGCAACCCTTTCATTTCTCACTACGTTAATGAAACTTTCCTTTATCTAATTAATTTCTATTCAATTAAATTATTGCAGGTGCCAAACTCTCTTCTACTCCACTTGCAGGGTCGATTACAGTCAGTTCGCGTTCTTTCTTAATCCATGTGCAACAGCAAAAGTCGGAGTTAGAAAAGGGGGGGCTTAGAGCATCATTTTCGTATGAAGATTCTACAAGAATGTAGTGTTAAATGCACTGTTAGCCCCGGCACCTTGCAAGGTTAGTTAGGTTTAATTAGTTCTAAGTTCTAGGCGACTGATGACCTCAGCAGTTAAGTTGCATAGTGCTCAGAGCCATTTTAAAATACATCTACATCCGTATCTACACCTATATTGTCTACAAACCACTGTGAAATGCATGGCCGAGGGTACATCCCACTGTATCAGTTATTAGGTCTTTTCCCCTTTCGAGTCATGTATGGAGCTCAGCAAGACTGATTACTTAAATGCCACTGTGTGCGTTGTAATTAGTCTGAAATCATCTTCCTGATTCCTATGGGAGCGAGGCGTAGAGTGTAGTGCTGTATTATAGCATTCGCCGCGCGACGTAGCCGCGCGGTCTGGGCGCCTTGTCACGGTTCGCGCGGCTTCTCCCGTCGGAGGTTCGAGTCCTCCTTCAGGCATGGGTGTGTGCGTTACCCTTAGCGTAAGTTAGTTGAATTTAGATTAAGTATTGTGTAATCCTAAAGACCGATGATCTCAGCAGTTTGGTCCCATAGGAACTTACCACATATTTCCTAATTTTTTTCAGCATTTTCGTGACACTCTTCCATGGGACGAACAAACCTATGGGCATTAGTGGTGGCCGTTCTTTGTATCCAGGGCAGCCAACTTCCATAAGTCAAAAGTCGGGACGCTTCAAACAAAAGGCAACAGTTAATATTCGATGGAAATTATTGAACTACATGTTCGATAAGCCTGCCATCATTGGCGAAGATGTGGCGCAGACGAATAGCGACATTCTGCATAACCTGCTGAAGTGCCGGAACATCGATTCTGTCGATGACCTCCTGAATAGCTGTTTTCAGCTCGACAATGATTTTGGGTTATTGCTGTACAACTTGCCTTTAATATAGACCGATAAAAATAATTCGTATGTGTTCAGATCCGGAGAATGGTTCAAATGGCTCTGAGCACTATGCGACTTAACTTCTGAGGTCATCAGTCGCCTAGAACTTAGAACTAATTAAACCTAACTAACCTAAGGACATCACACACATCCATTCCCGAGGCAGGATTCGAACCTGCGACCGTAGCGGTCGCTCGGCTCCAGACTGTAGCGCCTAGAACCTCACGGCCAGTCCGGCAGGCAGATCCGGAGAGTATGGCGGCCCAGTCCAGAGGCCTCTGGGTACCCCAGAGCTAGAATGCGATCCCTAGAGTCCTCCTCCAGGACATCAAACACTCTTCTGCTTCGATGGGGTCGAGTTCCGTCTTGCATGAACCACATCTTTTCAAAATTAGGGTCGCTTTAGATAAAGGAGGTGAAATCATCTTCCAAAACCTTCACGTATCGTTAGGTAGTCACCATTCTATCAAGGAACATCGCACCGATTGTTCTGTGACTGGACATTGTACGCCACACAATGACCTGTTGAAGGTGAAAAGACTTCTCGATCTCGAAATGCGGGTTCTCAGTCCCGCAAATGCTCCAATTGCGTTTGTTGACGAAATCATCCAAATGAAAGTGGGCTTCGTCGCTAAACCAAACCATGCATGCGCATACTAATTCCCATCATGTCCAGCGGCCAACCGTGCAGTTTGAACGTGCAACGCAAACCCCTCAGGAGTTATAACGATTTTATTTCATATAGTTCAATAATTGTCATCCTGTGTATTAAATATGCAATTCTTACCCACATTCGTCAGTTTTTTCCTCACAACAAAGCTAAAATACAAATATCATTATTTAAAGTTAAAATATTTAAAAGGTAACAGTGTTTACCTCACATATTGGTGATAATCATTGGGGCCAGGGCTGGACTTACAGACGTACCTCTTGTCTGATCTAGCGGCTCGGAAGTTTCTTCTCATGCGGAACATGCTGATAGAACTCTGAGCGGCTCATATTACGGCCCCTTCAACACCAAATACTATGAAAATGAAGCGGCGAAGCCGGCCGTTGTGGCCGAGCGGTTCTAGGCGCTTCAGTCTGGAACCGCGCTACGGCTACTGTCGCAGGTTCGAATCCTACCTGGGGCATTGATGTGTGTGATGTCCTTAGGTTAGTTAGGTTTAAGTAGTTCTAAGTTCTAGGGGACTGATGACCTCAGAAGTTAAGTCGCATAGTGCTCAGAGCCATTTGAACCATTCTCCGGATCTGAACACATATGAATTATTTTTATCGGTCTATATTAAAGACAAGTTGTACAGCAATAACCCAAAATCATTGTCGAGCTGAAAACAGCTATTCAGGAGGTCATCGACAGAATCGATGTTCCGGCACTTCAGCAGGTTATGCAGAATATCGCTATTCGTCTGCTCCACATCGTCGGCAATCATGTCAGGCGTATCGAACATGTAGTTCAATAATTGCCATCGAATATTAACTGTTGTCTTTTGTTTGAAGCGTCCCGACTTTTGACTTATGGAAGTTGGCTGCCCTGGATACAAAGAACGGCCACCACTAATGCCCATAGGTTTGTTCGTCCCATGGAAGAGTGTCACGAAAATGCTGAAAAAAATTAGGAAATATGTGGTAAGTTCCTATGGGACCAAACTGCTGAGATCATCGGTCTTTAGGATTACACAATACTTAATCTAAATTCAACTAACTTACGCTAAGGGTAACGCACACACCCATGCCTGAAGGAGGACTCGAACCTCCGACGGGAGAAGCCGCGCGAACCGTGACAAGGCGCCCAGACCGCGCGGCTACGTCGCGCGGCGAATGCTATAATACAGCACTACACTCTACGCCTCGCTCCCATAGGAATCAGGAAGATGATTTCAGACTAATTACAACGCACACAGTGGCATTTAAGTAATCAGTCTTGCTGAGCTCCATACATGACTCGAAAGGGGAAAAGACCTAATAACTGATACAGTGGGATGTACCCTCGGCCATGCATTTCACAGTGGTTTGTAGACAATATAGGTGTAGATACGGATGTAGATGTATTTTAAAATGGCTCTGAGCACTATGCAACTTAACTGCTGAGGTCATCAGTCGCCTAGAACTTAGAACTAATTAAACCTAAGTAACCTTGCAAGGTGCCGGGGCTAACAGTGCATTTAACACTACATTCTTTTAGAATCTTCATACGAAAATGATGCTCTAAGCCCCCCCTTTTCTAACTCCGACTTTTGCTGTTGCACATGGATTAAGAAAGAACGCGAACTGACTGTAATCGACCCTGCAAGTGGAGTAGAAGAGAGTTTGGCACCTGCAATAATTTAATTGAATAGAAATTAATTAGATAAAGGAAAGTTTCATTAACGTAGTGAGAAATGAAAGGGTTGCTTTACCGATTCACAGAATGAAAGTTCTGCACAAAATAACAATTTGATTGATTATGACTAAACTCAAAATAGTAAACAAAAGACATGAAACATTTATAATACGTCAAATTGGATACTCAAATAAATGTTATGAAGGTGAAGTTGTCCATAAACTAGCTTGTGACGTTTATGACAAAGTGGTATGTGGAGCCAATTCCCGCCCCCCCCCTTTTTTTTTTTTTTTTTTTTTTACCCTCTCATGTGTTTTCCGCATTCTGGTTTGAAAAACAAACATGAACATAAAATTAAAAATTATGTAAGTTGATATAAAATAGTAAAACCGTAAAAGTAAACCAAAAAAGTAGAGACTTGAGAGTGTCCCGACATACTCGTGTACGGACATGGCACAGTTATAGAAAAGTAGGGACGATCCATGCAAAATGGGGATAGGTGGCAACTGTAGTTGTATCCGTTCAACATTCCGTTACTCCTATTTGTTAGGGGTCCCCCACACTTGAGCAATATCCCAGGATGAATCGCACGAGTGTTTTATACGCAATCTCCTTTACAGATTGATTGCATTTCTTTAATATTTCATCAGTGATCCACAGTCTGCCACCTGTCTTATCTGAGACTGTGCATGTGCGACCTCTCCATTTCGTATTCCAACAAATTGTTTCATCCAGATATTTGTACAGGTTGACCGATCTCATTTATGACTCATTTTCTGCATTCTTGTGAAGATCACAATTTTACATTTATGAATGTTTGAAGAAAGTTGCCCGTCTTTGCCTCAACCAACATCTGCCAAAAGTCTGAGGCTACTGTTAATATTGTCTTTAAGTTAATTAACATACAACTTCAACAGAAAGGGGGCCTGAACACTGCCCTGCGGTACACTTGGAGTCACTTCTACCTCTGTCGATGAGTTACCAGCGAAGATAAAATACTGTGTCCTCCACACTAACAAATCCTCCAGCCAGTCAAAAATCTCTCCAGATTCCGTATACGATCGTACTTTCGATAGTTAGCATATGTACGGTTCTGAGTCTAATCGCTTTTGGAAGTCAAGAGACACTGCATCTGCCGAATGGATTGATCCATGGCTTTCAGTATGTCATGTGAGTAAAATGTGATTTGGGTTCTCACATGAACATTACAAAATAGGTTCGCATCCTGCGACTATGCCTTTACGTCAGCTGTTTGCGACACATGAAAATTTGTCCTGGGTTGCGACTCGAACCCGGTTCGACGCGAATTTTCATGTGTCGCGAACATCTGACGTCAATGCATAGTCGCAGAATATGTTTCTATTTCGTAATTTTTACCACACCTGTAACTGTCAGTGACTGCCTGTTTTTGTATTTTGCATTGTGAATAGACATTATATATGTGCAGATACGAGTATTACAACCATCAGTTTCACATGGTCGGTATTTCTTGAATCCATGCCGGTTGGCTTGGAGGAGGTCATCCTGTTCTGGTTCAAACGGAAAGGAGTATCCAAGTAGAAAGGAAGATTAGGTTTAACGTCCTGTCCATATCTAGATCATTAGAGCATAAGCTCGAATTGTGTTGAGGATGGGGAAGGGAATCTGCCATGTCCTTGCAAAAGAACCATCCCGGCATTTGCCTTAAGCGTTTTAGGGAAATCACGGAACGCGTATCTCGATGGCTCGAGGCGGATTTGAACCCCCGTCCTCCAAATGCGAGTCCAGTGTGCTAACCACTGCGCCACTCGCTCGGTTTCTCCAAGCACACTGCGACCAGCCATTTGTCACTCCACTGATGTTCTTTGCACACTGAATGGCGGCTTGATTTCTGCTGAGGAGGAGGAGGAGGAGAGTAGTGTTTAACGTCCCGTCGACAACGAGGTCATTAGAGACGGAGCGCAAGCCCGGGTGAGGGAAGGATGGGGAAGGAAATCGGCCGTGCCCTTTCAAAGGAACCATCCCGGCATTTGCCTGAAGTGATATAGGGAAATCACGGAAAACCTAAATCAGGATGGCCGGACGCGGGATTGAACCGTCGTCCTTCCGAATGCGAGTCCAGTGTGCTAACCACTGCGGATTTCTGCTGACAAAATTATCACAGTTTGTTCGTCTACAGACAGTTACGATCTTGGTATTGGATTAGTTGACGAAGTTGACGATCAATGTAAAAATATTATTAGAGATACAGTCATAAGAGTCAGCAAGGGGGTGCAAGAAGGGGGCATTGTTCTCTCCTCCTCCACTGGAACCTAGAGCGCAGAGTATTTATTAATTACAAAATTGTCATACGCTTCCAGAAGCGATATCCCGTGATACCGCTGAGCCTGTAGTTTATGTTGTAACGTTACATGGCTGATTTCAGTGAGAAAATTCCATGGATCGAGCAACAGCTATACCACAAATGGCAATTTTCGGGTCTTGCGCATCTTATCACCCCTTCTCTACCCCCCCCCCCCCTCCCCCCGTTGGCCCCACTACCCGCACCCCTAGCGATAAATTTCTGCAACATCTATATAGTGCCAAAAGAAAAAGAAAAGAAAAGCAGTGCTTTATTTGGAACGACGAATTAATGTTGGTAAAACACTTACATGATCGTACTGCACGTAAACGAAATTCGAATCTGACTAAACAGAAACTTATTGATTATTTTGTGGATAAAAGACACTGTTTTGTTTCTTCAGTATCCGGTCACCATATGTGAAAACGAAGTAGAATTGGTGTGTTTACGTGAAAATACACTTCTGGCCATTAAAATTTCTACACCAAGAAGAAATGCAGATGATAAATGGGGATTCATTTGACAAATATATTAATACTAGAACTGACTTGTGATTACATTTTCACGCAATTTTGGTGCATAAATCCTGAGAAATCAGTACCCAGAACAACCACCTTGATACGCCTGGGCAATGAGTCAAACAGAGCTTGGATGACATGTACAGGTACAGCTGCCCATGCAGCTTCAACACCATACCACTGTTCATCACGCGTAGTGACTGGCGTATTGTGACGAGCCAGTTGCTCGGCCACCATTGACCAGACGTTTTCAACTGATGAGAGATCTGGGCAGCAGTCGAACATTTTCTGCATCCAGAAAGGCCCTGCAACATGCGGTAGTGCATTATCCTGCTGAAATGTAGGGTTTCGCAGGGATCGATTGAAGGGTAGAATCACGGGTCGTAACACATCTGAAATGTAGCGTCCACTGTTCAAAGTGCCATCAATGCGAACAAGAGGTGACCGAGACGTGTAACCAATGGCACCCTATACCATCACGCAGGGTGATACGCCAGTATGACGATGACGAATACACGCTTCCAATGTGCGTTGGGTGGCCAGTAGTGTAAATACACTGTCTAGTCACGTTAATGTGACCACCTATCAAAAGCCTGAATAATCACATTTGCAACACACATCGCTGTGAGATGTGCAGGAAGAGCGCCAAAGAGGTTCTGGAACGAACCGACAGGGACGTGGCGCCATGTCGACTCCGGGACGAAGCTAACTCCGCTAGGTTTCTCGGCTGAGGATCCATGGCGCGGGCAATCGGGTCGAAGTGGTCCCAGAGACATTCGATTGGGTTTAAGTATGGGGAGCATGATGGGCAGGGGCATACGGCAATTTATTTATTTATTTGTTACAATTAGCCCACTATCTATATAGCAGTTTGTGGGCAGTGTTGTTACTAATACAATTCTACTAACACATTTACTTCTATGACAGTGTGTTAACAATTAGAATTTCTTTTTAATTCTTTGATAATATAAATACAGGTTATAAAATAAAATATAAAGATTATAACACATAAATAAATAATGATCAAAGAGAACACAGGTAGCCGGCCGCGGTGGTCTAGCGGTTCTAGGCGCTCAGTCCGGAACCGCGCGACTGCTACGGTCGCAGGTTCGAATCCTGCCTCGGGCATGGATGTGTATGATGTCCTTAGGTTAGTTAGGTTTAAGTAGTTCTAAGTTCTAGGGGACTGATGACCACAGATGTTAAGTCCCATAGTGCTCAGAGCCATTTGAACCATTTTGAACACAGATAGTAAATAAAATTTTAAGGGAAGTTAGTGAAAGAGAAAATTTGTCTCTGAAATCTTAACTGTTGTAGAGATGAGGGCTCGGGAAAACTTCGAGCCTGTCGTCACTGAAACAGCTTTACAAGTATTTGGTTTTACAACTGATACCTTTTGCTTTATATAATAGTTTTGATCCATTAATGATGTTAGGAATTAATCCTAACCTAATGTAAATCACATAGTTATTCAGTATTTTATTTGCCCTATTGTTAGGTTGTTTTGACCTTGTATGGATAATTACGTTAATATCTGAAAGTCTCGTGCACTTTCTGTATCTATTGTTTCATCTGATTCAGTGTAGTGACAATGACTGTCTGTTTCGAGCCTCGTGTTTTGTTGTCGTGCTTGTGCTGCGTTTTGTAGTGTTCTTAAGTATCGTCTATTTTGTCTGTAAGCTTCATGAACGGTTTGAGGCAAGCCATCTGCTAGTCTGTTCGGGATGAGCCATTTCTTCTGATCTCTTATTGTGTTTCCTAGGTCTTGTAATTCTACATTCGGTCTTAGGCGTATTAATGTGTTGCAATGGACAAGGACATAGTCAGCGGTGCCATATTCCCCACATTCACAGGTGTCAGTTTCTTTTAGATCTACACGATGGAGATGAGCAGCATATCGGCCATATCCCCTCATGAAATGGATAATTCCTCTTGTGGGGTAAATGTATTTTAGTCTTATGCGTCCTCGGATATTAGGGGAAAAAGAGCAGACACGTCGTTGCTTGTCTGTCCCATTCCTCCAACCATGCCTCAATCCGCCATATGTTAAGCTGGCTTCGGTTTGTTGAGTGCAGTTATGTTTTGTTTTTTGTCTTGTCTACCTTTCTTTAACCAGTTTACGTCGCTGCTCGGTGACGAATAGTGATGTCCGTGGGGCACACACGAATGACTACACACAGTGCCTCTATGGATGTCGTTCTAAAAGCTCTGAATATTGTGATGATCACGCTCCTTTGTGCGTATCTTACAGTGTTTTTGTTTGTGGCCAGTCTGAAGCGGTGTGGCCAGATATTCGCAGCAATAACAAACTGTTGATTCAAAGAGTGGCTGTGGTTCAGATGGCTCTGAGCACTATGGGACTTAACATCTGAGGTCATCAGTCCCCTAGACCTCGAACTACTTAAACCTAAGGACATCACACACGTCCATGCCCGAGGCAGGATTCGAACCTGCGACCGCGTGATTTCGGACTGAAGCGCCTAGATGCGCTCGGCCACTCCGGCCGGCGGTGGCTGTGGTAGAACCGCATAGTAACCAGAGGAAGTCTAATTGGGTCGCTTTAAGTCCAGCTAATTTATGCGTTATTGTCATCGCTTTGTCAGTAATTAGCCTTGCGTGTTCACTGAAGTTTAATTTATTGTCCAGATGTTTTCCAAGATATCTAGTTACTTCCCTGTTCTTAATTGAGATATTGTTTAGTTTAAGAGTCCCATTTAATAACAGGTACGCTGTTTTGTTAGCTGCTATAGACAATTTCCTATTTGTGTACCAATTGTTAATACTTTCAAGATTTGTATGACCTTTGTTTCTAACTCTAGTCTTGAATATGCTGATGCTACATCCAGGAGGTCGTCAGCGTATGCCACCACCCCTTTTGTTCTGTTATCCTCATTGATTTTATTCAATAGAGGTTCGATGGCAGTGTCCCAGAATATTAGCCCGCAAATGAACCCTTGTGGACATCCTTTGATAATCTTTTTGATAACCTTGCTGTGGCCAGACTTCCATTCACCTATTCTCTGCTTGCAGTAGTCTACCAGACTATTATGCAAAATTGATGGAGTCCGTATATCTCTTAGTCTTCCGAAGAAAGCCGGCCATCAGAGGTTGCCGAAAGCTGCAGCAATATCTATCAATACAGCCGCTGTATTTGTCGTCAGCTGTCTACAGGGTGCGTCAAAAAATGTCGTATACACACTTTGAACTATCATAGACAATTTATTTCCCGTTCTACAAGGTTAAATATCTGTGACAAAGTAATGTTATGTTTCTTCAACAGGTGGCAGCAGTGGCAAAGAAGTAACTGCAACATGGCGGACGTGCGTTTGAGCTTTGAAGCGCGGAAGCAGATAATTAAGTGGTACTGGAAGTTTGAGAATGTAGCTGCGGTTCGAAGACAATGGAGAAGTGAGTATGGTACAGAACCACCTTCAAGGTTAACAATTACACGTCTACGAGACAAATTCGAAATTCGTGGAACAGTGTGTGATGTGTATAAAGGTCGATCAGGGCGACCTCGTACAGCTACAAGTGATGATTCCACAACTGCGGTCTTGGAACTGTTTCAGCGTTCGCCTCAAAAATCTTCAAGGCAAGAGGCACGTGAGAGTAATGTAAGTGATAGTAGTGTGCTACGCATTCTGAAGAAAGGCAAGTTTCGTGTGTACATTCCAAGGCTGGTGCAACAGCTAAGTGACGACGATCCAGATCGAAGGTTAGAATTTTGTGAATAGGTTCAGGAGATGGTGAGACGTGAACCGGGATTTATGGGTAGCATAATTTGGTCGAATGAAGCCCAATTCAAACTCAACGGAACTGTCAATAGGCACAACTGTGTGTACTGGGCTGAACATAATCCTCACATTACAGTTGAAAAGGCTGTGAATTTGTCTGGTGTAAATGTGTGGTGTGGTTTGTCTGCGAGGGGATTCATTGGACCTTTCCCCTATGAAGGTACTGTTACTGGAGAAACGTACCTAACAATGCTTGCTGACTCCATATTCCCTGTCATTAGTGCATTATACGGTAATGATGAGTTTTATTTCCAACAAGATGGCGCCCCGCCGCACTATCATTGGGACGTACGAGTACACCTGGATCACAATGTGCCAGGCCAGTGGATAGGATGTAAGGGACCAATCGAGTTTCCTGCACGCTCTCCAGACCTCACGCCGCTGGATTTCTTCTTATGGGGCACAGTAAAAGATGAGGTGTACAAACGTAAACCACGTAACCTAGACACACTTTGGAATGAGATTCAGGCAGTGTGCGCAGAAATCTCATTGAACACTTTGGTACGATGTACGGAATCAGTGGTGACTCGTACTCAGAAATGTATAGATGCTGAAGACCACCAGTTTGAACATTAATCACATTTGCAAAGAACATTTATTCTTCCAATTAGACTTTAAGCTTTCCATTTCCAGAAATTTAACATTGTAGAACGGGAAATAAATTTTCTATGAGCTTCAAGGTGTGTATACATTTTTTTGACTCATCCTGTATATCATTTCGACTACTCTGTTTACTGCGTCTATAGCACTGTGTTACAGAAGCCGTACTGATGGGTATTTAGTCCGACAAGCTGTCTGTGCGATTGTAGTCTGTCAGATAGTAGTATTTTTTTGTTTTTTATTTTCGCTAGGTTGTTGATAAGGCATATGGGTCTGTGGGTCTTTGGGTCAGCCAGGTCTCGATCTCCCGACTTTTTGATTATTACTCCGTTGGCAATTTTCCATAATGTTGGTATTCTTCCCTCTAGTAATGCCTCGTATAGCAAGTCTGTTAGGTAACGCATAAATTGTGGAGCAGCTTTTTCGATCGTTTCCTAGTGAATGCCCGCTGGACCAAGGGCTTTCCTATTTTTTAATTTTCTTATTGCCAAGGCAACCTCTTCAAGTACAAAAGTGGCACAAACTCCGTTATTCGTGTATGGTTCAGTTAGTTGTCTGCGTAAGTTTGTATGTTGTCAGTTGTCTTGTGTACAGTCGTCTTCGGAAAGGAGTTTACACAAAAGGTGTTGAGCAGAGCGTCTCCAACCTTTTGTGAACGTACCATCCGGTCTTCCAAGCGTTGACAGTACTGTTGGGCGTTCTTTAAACGCTCTGTTTGTATCTTAAAAGGTGCCCCCCCCCCCCCCTCCTCAGAAGTTGTTTTGTGTTTAGGTCCTTACATTTTGTCCCAGTGGCTTTGTCTGGACTCTTGGAGTTCGTTTTTGTACGTTGTTTTGCATTTAAATAATGTTGTAGTCTAATGGTTCTTTCCTGGGCTGTCTTAGATTTTTAGTAGTAGTGTCGTTTCTCTCGCGTTTATTTTCTCAGTCTTGTTAATGTGGTCGACCACGGCAGTACTTGTTTTTGTGTGATTTGTGTTATTGGAATTGCTTGCTTTTGTGCTTGTGCTAGAATATTTCTTATGATGTCATTCGATAATCGATACTGCCTTGAATTTTATTTAGAGGTGAGTTCTCAATTATCTGTTTTAAGTTTATTCCACGGCCGGGGTGGCCGTGAAGTTCTAGGCGCTACAGTCTGGAGCCGAGTGACCGCTAGGGTCGCAGGTTCGAATCCTGCCTCGGGCATGGATGTGTGTGATGTCCTTAGGTTAGTTAGGTTTAAGTAGTTCTAAGTTTAAAATTAGTCGTTTCTGTAATGTGTTGTGTATGTTTGTGTTAATAGTTCCCGTCTATATTACTGTTGCATTGTAATTATTTTGTGCTGCGTTGTCTAAAACTTTCCAGTCTGTAATATGTGTAATTGATGTAGTGTTTACAAGTGAGATGTCTACGTTACTTTTTATTTCTCATGTTATTGCAGTAGGTCGGCGGTTGACGAGGTTTGTTTAGAACAAATAGATTGTATTTATTTATTACGTCCACTATTATGTGTCCTTTCTCGTCCGTTCTTTCTGTGTGCCAAAGATTTGAGCGTGCATTGATGTATGCGAGACTCATTAGTCGTTTTCTAGTTGCAAATCTGCTATGTCTTTTATTCCGTCTGCGAAGGGTTCTACGTCAAATGAGTACTGGGCATATATTGAGGAGGTTGTCCAAGTATCGTCCCCTAGAGTTATCTCAGTTGTTGCAATTCGTTCCTTACACAATTGTATGATTAATGTAGCTGTGATTTTTATGTTATATGCTGTGATTGTTGCCTTGCTGTTCAGTCTTTCGTTTATCGTCATGCACTGTTTTGGAAGGTCAGATATTTTTCCATTACGTAAGTATGGTTCTCGAGGACACACTGCATCAACATCTACTTCTTCCACATGCTTCAAAAGCTATATAACTACCATGGCACTTCTCATACAATTTAACTGTAAGAAAATCACTATGGT
This sequence comes from Schistocerca americana, assembly GCF_021461395.2. NCBI lineage: Eukaryota > Metazoa > Arthropoda > Insecta > Orthoptera > Acrididae > Schistocerca > Schistocerca americana. The sequence continues at coordinate 197,312,107 of NC_060126.1, read as the reverse complement.
TGTCTAGTTAAGGGGATACGGAATCGGATTTTGGGTTAAAAAATCGAATTTTTTTTTATTGGCGTATTATATTCTGCCATGTTTCCTCTTTAAAATGACGTATCATACATAGCTCTACTACAATTATAACTATTTTATTTTTATATATTTGTGAGATCGGGTATTGCGCTTTAGTTATACACGTCTCTCGTGGCTGACCATGAACTTTTTGGCAGTACCTTTAAAGTGACATGAATTCAAATATCCCGGTTTCCAGCGACTATTTATACACTAGTTGCCCGAAAATGTTTCTCTCTGGTTTCCTCAAGTTACTCTTTGACTTTGTGGCGGGACTGTTTTGTAAACAGTGTGATATAAGAAAGAAGTTGTTGTTGAGTTATTTCGTATTTAGTGCTTCATTTTTCGCAGTGAAAATGCCTAGAGCTAAAGCAAAAGTATTTAAAAAGCGTGTGAACTGGCAAAAGAAAAGAAATAATGATTCATTAGCAAAGCAAAGCAGTTCATCATCATCACTGTTGGAAAATGTGAATCCACTTATTACTGATTTGCCGAACGAACTTACACCAAATGAAAACAGTGCTTCTCATAAAAAACTAAGAGATTTGGAAGAGAAATATAATTTACTTGATAGAGGGAATGAAGTTTTTGAACTCATTGATACGAATATATTGTGTGAAGCTCTTGAAAACAGTTTGTGCTGCAAAAAATGTCATGGAAACGTTTCTCTGAAAGTAGAATTCCATGTTGGCCTGGCTGCCCAGTTTAATTTAATATGCAGTGTTTGTAAATACAGCTGTAAGTTTCCAAGTTCGGTTTCAGTAACTGTAAATAATGGATACAAGAAAACTGAACTTTATAGTGTAAATATTAGGTTAGTTTATGGATTGCGAGCAATTGGTAAGGGCAAAGCAGCTGGTGATATGCTATGTAGTGTTCTAAATCTTCCAAGTGCACCTTCAAAGTTTGAAGCTTACAATTATGTACTAGGATCTGCAGTTGAAGATGTAGCACAGAAGTCAATGCAGGTTGCTGTGGAAGAAGCAGTGGAAGAAAATTACGGCAGTCGTGACCTCACAGTGGCGTTTGATGGCACGTGGCAGAAAAGGGGCCACACCTCCAACAATGGTGTTGTAACAGCAACTAGTGTTGATACTGGCAAGGTTATTGATGTCGCAATAATGTCTAAATACTGTAGGTGCACAGGCAGGCTGAAAAATGAACACAGTGATGACTGTATTGCTAATTATTATGGTAGTAGTGGTGGCATGGAGGTTGCTGGGGTGAAGAAAATTTTTCATCGCTCTTCACAGTGGTATAATGTTCGCTATGTCAAATATCTGGGAGATGGTGACTCTAAAGCATTCAAAGAAGTTTTGGAAAGCAAACCATATGGGAACAGTGTAAATATAAGCAAACTTGAATGTATAGGACATGTGCAGAAGAGAATGGGTGCCAGGCTGAGAAGGTTAAAATCAGTTATGAAAGGGAAAAAACTAGATGATGGGAAAACCTTGGATGGCAGAGGAAGATTGACTGATTCCATAATAGACCACATTCAGAACTGCTATGGCCTTGCAATCAGGCAAATTACAGGCAATCTTGAAGAAATGAGGAGAGCTATATGGGCTTTATATTTCCACACCGCATCCACGGATGAGCATCCACAACATGGTTTGTGCCCCAAAGGTGAAAACAGCTGGTGTAAATACAATAGGGGACTAACAACAGGAGAGAAATACATTCACCACCACAGTCTACCATCAGCCATCATGGCAGAAATAAAGCCCATTTTCAGAGATCTGGCTGACAGAAGTCTTCTGATGAAATGTCTTCACGGAAAAACGCAGAACCCCAACGAGTGCTTGAATAGTGTGATATAGCATCGTCTCCCAAAAACAGTGTTTGTCGGAATTAATACACTACATTTTGGTGTGTATGATGCTGTGGCAACCTTCAATCTTGGAAATATAACTAAATGCCAGGTCCTTCAAAAGTTGGGTATGTGTGTTGGTTCCCGTACGGTACGTGCTATGTTCTTTTTAGATCAGCACAGACTAAGGCATGCTGATAATATAATCAAGACATTAGTGAAAAAAGCAAGACAGGTGCAGAGGGGTGCCAAAAGAAGACTTGAAGATGATTATGAAGACTGTGAAGGGGGTATTAGCTACGGATAAGGAATGTTTTAATCTTCTTTCTCCGTTTCCCGTAAGTTTACTTTTTACTTCATCTAGGAACATTATCTCAGGTACTGGTCAACCTAGAAGTCTGAAATTTTTATGACGTAGTGACATAGGTCCCTATTACATACTGAAACAACGATTTTTTAATTACTTGATTTACAAAAGACTTAGGGGTGATAGTCTAGTAAAAAGCGATGGAAAAAATTTACTTAAAAATAAATGTACAATATCTCTGTAAGAAAATACTTTGACAATAAACTGTTGTTTCAGTATTGTTGTAACATATGAATGCACATACAGTAAAATTTTTACCTCTCTGTCTCCAGTAGTTTGTGAGAAAATGTTCCCTATAGTAGGCATATATTAACATTGCGGGGATAGGTGATTCCGTATCCCCTTAATACAAAACATCTAGGTCCCATCTGCGTGTGGCCAAAGTATACTCATCCATGTTCCCTTACAAGGTCTTTGTATGACTTCTCGAAGTTAACTGCTTCATTCTTCCTAGCTCATATCAGCCCCAGTACCTGTAAGAGTCCTGTTGTTGTCTGTCAGAATAATTTCAGATCTTAGGATCATTCGGTCAGTTTGCTCTGTCGTCTGGAAACATATTGTCTCCATCTTGATCATTTAATCTCGTTCGTTATTAGTCTAAGTGCTGCTTGGATTATATCTCCATGTTTTAGTCTACTAAGCTGCGCGTTATTCTCTATGTTACTGAAGACTACTGTTCGTTCTTATACGTTGTTCGTTACATTTTTGTCCGTTTCTTTTAGATCTATGTGTTTTTGTCTTTTGGTTCATATTCTGTGTGGTGGTTTGTTTTGGTGAGACGTGTTGTGCATTTTCTACCTGTATTGTCCTTGTTTTGTCCTCTACAGGGCTATTACAAATGATTGAAGCGATTTCATAAATTCACTGTAGCTCCATTCATTGACATATGGTCACGACACACTACAGTTACGTAGAAAAACTCATAAAGTTTTGTTCGGCTGAAGCCGCACTTCAGGTTTCTGCCGCCAGAGCGCTCGAGAGCGCAGTGAGACAAAATGGCGACAGGAGCCGAGAAAGCGTATGTCGTGCTTGAAATGCACTCACATCAGTCAGTCATAACAGTGCAACGACAATTCAGGACGAAGTCCAACAAAGATCCACCAACTGCAAACTCCATTCGGCGATGGTATGCGCAGTTTAAAGCTTCTGGATGCCTCTGTAAGGGGAAATCAACGGGTCGGCCTGCAGTGAGCGAAGAAACGGTTGAACGCGTGCGGCCAAGTTTCACGCGTAGCCCGCGGAAGTCGACGAATAAAGCAAGCAGGGAGCTAAACGTACCACAGCCGACGGTTTGGAAAATCTTACGGAAAAGGCTAAAGCAGAAGCCTTACCGTTTACAATTGCTACAAGCCATGACACCCGATGACAAAGTCAAACGCTTTGAATTTTCGGCGCGGTTGCAACAGCTAATGGAAGAGGATGCGTTCAGTGCGAAACTTGTTTTCAGTGATGAAGCAACATTTTTTCTTAATGGTGAAGTGAACAGACACAATGTGCGAATCTGGGCGGTAGAGAATCCTCACGCATTCGTGTAGCAAATTCGCAATTCACCAAAAGTTGACGTGTTTTGTGCAATCTCACGGTTTAAAGTTTACGGCCCCTTTTTCTTCTGCGAAAAAAACGTTACAGGACACGTGTATCTGGACATGCTGGAAATTGGCTCATGCCACAACTGGAGACCGACAGCGCTGACTTCATCTTTCAACAGGATGGTGCTCCACCGCACTTTCATCATGATGTTCGGCATTTCTTAAACTGGAGATTGGAAAACCGATGGATCGGTCGTGGTGGAGATCATGATCAGCAATTCATGTCATGACCTCCACGCTCTCCCGACTTAACCCCATGCGATTTCTTTCTGTGGGGTTATGTGAAAGATTCAGTGTTTAAACCTCCTCTACCAAGAAACGTGCCAGAACTGCGAGCTCGCATCAACGATGCTTTCGAACTCATTGATGGGGACATGCTGCGCCGAGTGTGGGAGGAACTTGATTATCGGCTTGATGTCTGCCGAATCACTAAAGGGGCACATATCGAACATTTGTGAATGCCTAAAAAAACTTTTTGAGTTTTTGTATGTGTGTGCAAAGCATTGTGAAAATATCTCAAATAATAAAGTTATTGTAGAGCTGTGAAATCGCTTCAATCATTTGTAATAACCCTGTATAATTGTATTTGTGTTTGAAAGTGCTCGTTCTTGATCATATATATGTTCGTTGTCTTATATATACACAATTGATTGTGCTGTATTCTTGTTCAGTTGTGGTCATTATTTCGTCACCATTGGCTTTGATCGGCTCTGTGCCGTTATTTTTTCATTTGTTTTATTGATGCTTGCACGGCTATTTTTGTGACCAGGATTCTCTGCGGTGTTTTGTGTGTTTTGGATTTCTTGCTCGTAACTGATCACTTCCTCTACGCTCATAAAAGTGGCTGTTGTCCATTCAAAAATTTAATGTTTTAGGTGCCTTGCTATAGTATAGTCCTTGAAGCCTTGCAGGCATTCGTCATCTATGAAATCAGTAATATATAAATATTTGCGCGGGTTCTTGTTCGCGTGGATGGAGATTTGCACTTGTGTTCTGTTCTTATTTTTGGATTGTACTCTAGATAGTAACTGTTGATATTTGAAAGGGATGAGTGCAGTTGCCTGTCGTTGTTATACTGCTAAGCAGACGTTATTGAAGACGTCATATTCACTACGTTCTATCTGCCTTTTATATAGTTCTTCATAGGTTGGACACTCTGGACCACCTGCCTTTACGCAAGTTCTATTTTTGTATTTGCAAAGGATGCAACCCACAGTTTCTTCCTCACGGCATTCAGAGTTCTTGTGGCCTGGTTTAGCACATATTCCGCACACTGGCTCTGTATCACAACGTTTGGTCAGGTGACCATATGCCCAACATTTAAAACATTTTTGGATTCAGACAGAGTCTCTGATACCTAATGGCTCAAATTGTATGTAAACTCTATCGCCTTGTAAAAGCAAAAATCAGACCCTTGGTGTAACCTCAGATGCTTTGTTCACAGTTGTTTTGCCTCTAGGCCCTGTCAAGAAATTGATTTTAACTTCTTAAAATTCCTCTCTTTTAATATGCTAGCAGAGGTTTATTTCACAAAGATCGTCAAGGAATTCTTCATCAGTTAGTGCTGTAGAAACCTGGTTCACTGTTAGTAGTGGCCTTATTTTTCGTGGCTCTTCGCATCGAACGCCTTTTAATTGAGCAGTCTTGGAAATAATCTTCTTCTTGTATGTCAAAGTTTCTGTTTCCAGAATTACCGTGCTTTCTGTTTTTCTGATCGCCTTGCTCTTTATCTTGTTCTGTCTCGGATTTATACTTTTTGTGATAGTATCTCAAACAAGTCTGGCATCTTTATTTATTTCTGACTTGAAAAATAGTACACTTGTTTTGTTTCGCCTTTGCATTTTATATACTTTCTTCTATTTTATTCTTTGCCTTTACCTTTTGACCTGATCTGCTGTGAATGACATGGAAGTAGGTTTGCACTTATTTCTTAGGCTTTTGTTTTCCGACTTCAGTTCAGCTGTTTCATTTTCCAGTCGTCTTATTCTGTCGAGAGCGTCAGTGTCGTTCGCTACTGCTAGGTCTCTGCAGAGTCAATGGCTGTCAATTCGAAGCTCTTCGTTTTGACCGTATAATTTCGCCTTGCCCATTGCCAAGGACCATATTTGCTTCTAAAAGATGCCCCTATTGTAATCGAAACTTTTCTTTTTGAGCTCTTCCTGCAATTCTCCCAAGATGTCATCGACTGCTTGTACCATTTTGGCCTTCATGCTGACACTTTTTGGTACTAGATCTTCTACCGAATTAGTGCGTCTGACTGCACACGTTGTTCTGCCGGTCGGCGTTTCAGAACCATCTCGCCCGAGCGACATACTTGTAAGGTTACACGCCGGGGATGGACCCTCGCCACCAGCAAAATTTTCCGCCTACGGCAGCTATCGCCAATTTGTTTGCTCCAATGTCCGCTTTTTTAAACGCAGACGCGGAGCTGAGACATTTTTAGAGCTTACTACTTTTTTGCCGTTATTCGTGCCCGCCCCGATAGCGTCGAATGAATCGTGTCATAACCTTAGCTAATTAACTCCGGGTACATTTCAGCTGATGTCAGAACGATTATTAGTGTTTCATGTTATACGTAAGTAGGTTATCGGTCGCTATTAGAAATATTATCCTCGCAGCTGCAACAGAAAGTACACGGAACTTCGCCACAGCACTGTTTAAGTAAAATGTTAACAACGTGCGTTTTTAAGTATGAAGTAATATGTAAACTGAATACTGTAGGTTAAGTTCGAAGCTTAATTTCTTGTTCTGCTCACTTAATTGAGTAAGTGTACATGTAATACAACAAAAAAAAATATACGTAATGGCTACGGTCGCAGGTTCGAATCCTGCCTCGGGCATGGATGTGTGTGACGTCCTTAGGTTAGTTAGGTTTAACTAGTTCTAAGTTCTAGGGGACTAATGACCTCAGCAGTTGAGTCCCATAGTGCTCAGAGCCATTTTTTTATACGTAATGTGACAGATTCGTTTATTCCTGTCCTGTGTACGCTAATCCAAGTTTTATGTGATATTTGGAAAAGTGCTCGATTCCTTCAGCTACAGCATGAGTATAACATATGAAGACATGCAGATCGAAAAGATTGACAGCGTTACATTTCTGGGACTACAACTCGATAATAAATTCAATTGGGAAGGGCATACCACAGAATTGATGAAGCGCCTAAACAAGTCTGTATTTGCAGTGAGAATGATGTCAGATGTAGGGGACATAAATATAAAAAAAGGTTACACACTTTAATTCTATTGTTTCATAACGGATCATATTCTAGGATAACTCATCATACGGAGCAAAAGTTTTTAGCATGTAAAACCGTGTAATAAAAATCGTTTATGGTATGAATTCAAGACATCATGTAGGAACCTGTTATAGGAACTTTGTATCATAACCACTGCTTCCTAGTATATTTATTCCTCAATGAAATTTGTTGCAAGTGTTTCCAACCAATAGCTCAATACATAATATCAATACTAGAAATAGGAACAGCTATCTACATCAAGACCTAAAATCACTTGCCTTGGTCCAAAAATGGGTCCAGTATTCAGGAACACTTATTTTCAATAAACTGCTAACAAGTCAGCAACCATTAAAAACTATGTTTCAGATAAGGCACGGTTTCCAGAGTGTTTGAAAGACTTTTTGATACAGAAGTGCCCGATTCCACCGTGTGCTTTCACCCATGACGTCATCAGTATGGCGGAAATGGCTATGCTAAGTGCCTCCTATGACGTCACTACATACACACGGCAACAAACTCGAAGATACATATAAAGTTGCCGGTTATAAGGTGAGGACAAGCTAAATATAATATTAAAAAAAAAAAAAAAAAAACACGCCCTGATCCCAAAACACAAAATGACGAACAAAAAGAAAAAAAATTACAGCATTCCGCTACACCAACAAAATCTCGCCGGCAAGGTAGCTCAGCGTGTTCGGTCAGAGAGGCGCTAGCCCTTTGTAGTAAAAAAACTGAGTAAAGGAAACAACGCAACGAACGATACCGGAAAAAAAGTTAGCTGAATGGTCAGCGTGACGGACTGCCGCCCTAAGGGCCACGGTTCGATTCCCGGCTGGTTCAGGGATTTTCTCCGCTCAGGGATTGGGTGTTGTCTTCATCATCATTTCATCCCCATCCGGCGCGCAGGTCGCCCAATGTGGTGTCGAATGCACCAAGGCGGCCGGACCTGCCCCGTAAGGGGCCTCCCAGCCAATGACGCCAAACGCTCATTTCAATTTTTTTCCGTTATTAGTCTCAGAAATGAATGTGCCCTCACTAGATAATTCTTAGTGGTTAAGAGCAAATTCTCAGTAATCTAGCGAACATAATTTAGGTGTTAAAACACAAAGTTCGCGTTGCTGTCGTACAGCACACGCAGTGAGAATACTGCAAACAGCTGTTGATAAACTGCGCCTCAACGTGGCCCTGTAGGCGGCGTCTGCAGACACCCAAACTTCCGGATGTCGGACACCCAGATCTGTACCAAACGTTGTGTGTCGATACAGAATCAATCAAAACTCAGATTTAGTTCAAACCATGAGCTGTCGTCCAGCAGTAAGGGTTTAAACGTTAATAAAAAGCAACCACAGGTCGTTGTACCACGGGTCACGGGTTCAAGTCCCAACGAATACTTTTTTTTACTGTATTATGTGTGAAAGTGTTATATGGGACAATATTTTCTTCCTGACATGTAAAAAGACTTTTCGGGGTTTGTGGAAATGTTCTTTCTGCTGTCGCTTAGTTAGTTCAAAGTAGCAAACCTATTGAATACATTTGTAGAGCTGGTGTGGTGTTCTGTCGGACATGCGCGACAGAACAGACACGACTCGTGATAAAGCACTAGCTAGTGCATTTGTAGTTTCCAACAATAAACAGAAACATTGGGATGATAGAATAAAGAAACAACTGCATCACGATTGCGGAAGTACTAATGTTAATATTAATAATAATAATAATAATTGACTGCAGATGGCAGCGCCACGGAGACTAGATGTATTATTTTGTTATGTTTACCACTCTTGGTTTTATTATGTGTATTATTATTATTATTACTTCTGCACGTGTGATGCAATTGTTTCTGTATTTTTCTGTTATGATTGTGTATTCTGTGAAACTACAAATGTATCCTATAGATTTACTGCTTTCAAAGAAACAAAGCGAAAGCAGATTGCCAAGAGGACTTCGCTGTAAACTCCAGACAGCCCTTTTACATGTCAGGAAAAGGTTGTCCCATACAAGACTTCACACATAATACAGTACAAAAAAATTATTTAATTTATGAAAAATGAACAAGCTGTTACATTTTAAATTTCATGTTTAAAAAAAACTCAAATTTTCTTGTTAATCTTCTTAATTTTTACTGCGGTTATTAATAGATTTGGAAAGTTATAGTGTTTCATACAACTGTAAGTATGATTTGTGTGCTGTGCGAATTTCATCGAAGAGTCGCTCTTACTTATGAAGGAAGGTGTACCTATGGAAACGAATGCAGCCAATAGTCAGTGAAAAGATTATAAAATTTCACATGTAAAAAAAAATATTTTGTTATGTTTTTGAACTTCCACTGCTATGATCGTGAATCCTGAATCCTTCCTGGTCATGCTGACAAAATGTTATGAATTTATTTGTAGAAGTATATGACAGTGGAAATTAAAATGTCCTGTGGTGCCTCTCCTGCTCCAAGTCGGTCAGTTTGACGTCCTACACCCCTTAGACACCTTCGCTGCCCACTAAACTCCCCAGACATGAATATTATTGAGCATATCTGGGATGCCTTGCAACGTGCTGTTCAGAAGAGATCTCCACAACCTCGTACTCCTACAGATTTACGGACAGCCCTGCAGGATTCATGGTGTCAGTTCGCTCCAGCACTACTTCAGACATTAGTCGAACCCAAGTCACGTCGTGTTGCGGTACTTCTGCGTGCTCAAGGGGACCCTACACGATTTCAGGCAGGTATGCTACTTTTTTTGACTCTTCAGTGTATACAGGGTGGTCCATTGCTAGCGACGGGGCCAAATATCTCACGAAATAAGCGTCAAACGAAAAACTACAAAGAACGAAACTTGTGTAGCTTGTAGGGGGAAACCAGATGGCACTATGGTTGGCCCGCTAGATGGCGCTGCCATAGTTCAAACGGATATCAGCTGCGTTTTTTAAAATAGGAACCCCCATTTTTAATTACATATTCGTGTAGTACGTAAAGAAATATGAATGTTTTAGTTGGACCACTTTTTCGCTTTGTGATAGATGGTGCTGTAATAGTCACAAACATATGGCTCACAATTTTAGACGAATAGTTGGTAACAGATAGGTTTTTTAAATTAAAATACAGAACGTAGGTACGTTTGAACATTTTATTTCGGTTGTTCCAATGTGATACATATGCCTTTGTGAACATATCATTTCTGAGAATGCATGCTGTTACAGCGTGATTACCTGTAAATACCACATTAATGCAATAAATGCTCAAAATGATGCCTGTCAACCACAATGCATTTGGCAATACCTGTAACGACATTCCTCTCAACAGCGAGTAGTTAGCCTTCCGTAATGTTCGCACATGCATTGACACTACGCTGACGCATGTTGTCAGGCGTTGTCGGTGGATCACGATAGCATATACCCTTCAACTTTCCCCACAGAAAGAAATCCGGGGACGTCAGATCCGGTGAACGTGCGGGCCACGGTATGGTGCTTCTACGACCAATCCACCTGTCATGAAATGTGCTATTCCAATACCGCTTCAACTGCACGCGAGCTATGTGCCGGACATCCATCATGTTGGAAGTAAATCGCCATTCTGTCATGCAGTGAAACATCTTGTAACATCGGTAGAACGTCACGTAGGAAATCAGCATACATTGCACCATTTAGATTGCCATCAGTAAAATGGGGGCCAATTATCCTTCCTCCCATAATGCTGCACCATACATTAACCCGCCAAGGTCGCTGATGTTCCACTTGTCGCAGACGTCGTGGATTTTCCGTTGCCCGATAGTGCATATTATGCCGGTTTACGTTGCCGCTGTTGGTGAATGACGCTTCGTCGCTTAATAGAACGCGTGCAAAAAAATCTGTCATCATCCCGTAATTTCTCTTGTGCCCAGTGGCAGAACTGTACACGACGTTCAAAGTCGTCACCATGCAATTCCTCGTGCATAGAAATATGGTACGGGTGCAATCGACGTTGATGTAGCATTCTCAACACCGACGTTTTTGAGATTCCCGATTCTCGCGCAATTTGTCTGCTACTGATGTGCGGATTAGCCGCGACAGCAGCTAAAACACCTACTTGGGCATCATCATTTGTTGCAGGTGGTGGTTGACGTTTCACATGTGGCTGAACACTTCCTGTTTCCTTAAATAACGTAACTATCTGGCTCACGGTCCGGACACTTGCATGATGTCGTCCAGGATACCGAGCAGCATACATAGCACACGCCCATTGGTCATTTTGATCACAATAGCCATACATCAACACGATATCGACCTTTTCCGCAATTGGTAAACGGTCCATTTTACCACGGGTAATGTATCACGAAGCAAATACCGTCCGCACTGGCGGAATGTTATGTGATACCACGTACTTATACGTTCAGTGGATGATCAATGGACTACCCTGTATATTGACAATTCTCATCCCTCTTTTTTGTATTAGCAAATAGCCACTGGACCTGTGAAAGTCCTCCACACGACGAAGAAATAGGGAAGAGTAAACAGCACTGACACTACTATTCATCCGAACTGAAGAAAATTGTGCCGACCGCAAAAAACCACACCGAAATACTAAGTCAAATGCGCTGTGCCGAGTACTCTAGAGAAGGAATGAGCAAAGACGATACAGGTGGAGCCTCGGCCAGCACGCGACGCGCGCAATCGGTCCGCGTGAGGTTTGGCACGCCGTGGCCGGCACTGCTATATAGTCTGTATGATTTTGACCCTAAATGTTTTGCATCAGGGTGTTATGTGAACCGTAGAGCAGTACGCAGTGACATTCCAGCAAGCAGATGTTTATAACGGCGATCGAGCCGTACAATAAACGCGAAGGCCGTGTGTCGCAGGGGGAAGACATTGTTAGCGACCAGACAGATGGCTGTGTAACGCGTCGCCTCGCCTATTCGGAACGCAGCCGGTCACCTGTAAATGCAGAGCCCGACGTGAAAACCGAGTGCGTCGTCTAGAGTGGCGTGGGAGTCGGCCGAAGCGGCAGCGACGCCGTCAGGTGAGACCGGCCTGCCCTGCCCGGGAGCCGAACCCGCGGCCCGCCGGCCCTGAGCGGACCGGTTTGCGCTGTATGGGCGCACTCCCTCTCCTCCGCCGCGGTCCGCGCTTCGACCCCAGCTGCCGCCGCTCTCACCGCCTTGGTCCTTTTTTTCCGCTGCCCGCTGCCGGCCGCGCCGGCTGCGGCCGTTTGAGCCAGCGGGACTCGAACCGCGGACCGCCGCTCGCTCGCCCCCCTGCGCGGCGGCTTTCTGCCGGGGGCGCGCCGCAGACGGCAGTGACTCACCCACGACGCGCTTTTGTTTCTGCTCCCCGTGGCCAGCGGGCCGTGACAATGTGTCGCGTTGCTGGCAAAGCGGAAAGCGCTCCGTGGCCGAGCGGTGTTTGGCTTTTATCCCGCGCCGAGCACCAGCCGGCACGCGGGTCGGTGGCTCGTTTAATTAGCGAGCGAAAAAGGCATACAAATGTCAGCCCAGTACGCCTCTTTGCTACACGCACGCCGATCAATTTACCCCTCAAGCACTCACTGGCGCTGAAAATTTTCTGCCTACAGTGTACTTTTCGAGTACAGTTCGGTGCAACTCATCGAGAAGCGTCAACTAAATACTATTTTCCACGATTGAAAATTAGAAACAGAGACTCCGAAATTACTATTGGCAGAAATAGAATGTTACAGTAACAACAAATTTAGGCTTTCGAGAAGGATGCAGTTTGTCTCCGATACTTTTTAAGACTAAGCCAACCGGCGACACCACAGTGGTGTCGTGCGCGATATAGCGATCAACGGCCGGCGACACCACAGTGGTGTCGTGAGCATAGTATCTCGCAGTGGCCGGCGACAGCATGTTAGTGTGTTTGGCGTTCTGTTGGTGTTTTGTTTAGGTAACAATAAGTTACACACGTCAACAAGTGTTTTGTTTTTATAAGTACTTGTACCCTTTCATCATGGCGGACGAGAGAGACAATAAGATTATTTACGATGAATGCGCAGACGTCTTGTCTGACATTCCGGACGACTTGGCCAATTGGGAAGAATACATTGAATATCAAAAAAATTAAAGTGAAGCAGACTCGTAGGAAGATAGTGAAATACGTCCAAGAAGAATTCGGCCAACGCTACGGTTGCCAACTGATTCGGCTGAATCAGACGAAGAAGACAGTGCACAGTGGTCAGACTTTGATTTACCGAGGACCAATAATAAATCTGAAGGATACATGGGTCCAAACATATTTCCCAAAGATACACAGAGCGTCGAGGATATCGTACAGTTATATATTGGGGACGATCTATTTGAACATCTTAGCAACGAAACCAAAAAGTACTACAGTCAAAATTGCAATAGAAGGAAGCTGGATTTAAAAAATGCCGAATTTGTCGACGTTATGGGACCCGGACTTAGAAAATCGTTTGGGCTTGCTATCCTTATTGGAATTGTAAGGATTTAAAAAATGCCGAATTTGTCGACGTTATGGGACCCGGACTTAGAAAATCGTTTGGGCTTGCTATCCTTATTGGAATTGTAAGAAAAGGAATGATCAATGATTATTGGTCAAATAATCCGTTGATAGATACACCGATATTTCGGAAAACGATGTCCCGCAACCGGTTCAGACAAATATTATCATTTTCACATTTTTCCGACAGCAACAACAAACCGGATAATGCCGACAGACTTGTCAAAGTACAATTCGTAATTGATTATTTTTCCAAAAAGTTTAAAGAAACATCTCAATTGATGAACGAATGATACCGTGGCGTGGACGGTTAAATTTTAAAGTTTACAATCCGTCGAAAATTACGAAATACGGCATACTCGTTCGGATGCTGTGTGATTCGGGGACGGGATACATTTCCTCATTGAAAATATATTCCGGTGCTGGACAGCCTTTAGCAAAAACAGTGATCGAACTACTGACACCTTCTGATGGAAAGTGGCATCGCCTCTGCATGGATAATTATTATAACAGTGTAGAACTTGCAGAGAAGTCACTTGAAAAGAAAATTCGAGTTTGTGAAGCGATACGGCAAAATATAGGATTTCCGGAAAATTAAAGCGCACAAAAGTCAATGTGTTTGAAGCTTGCCATCAACGGAAAGGTTACAAGCGGCCAGCGACAAGCCAAGCCATCCGACTTAGCGCTGCCGGCGCTAAGCGAATAAATTTGTACGAGACGTGCGGACGGCAAAGTGTTAGTATCTGTGTTGATACAATGTTGAGACAAAGACTAGAACAAATAACACGAATATTTTTGGGTTGAAAAGAATCGCACGGAAACGGGATAGGATAGAGATAGAAAGGCAATAATGACTTCCAGCCGCACAGGGCATTGCGGCAATGTAACGGCGACAGTTATAATTTGTGCGCCGCCGTCACATTCCCAATTTCCCACTCGCCGCACCTCAACGATCCCCGCCAATTAACCCCTTGCGTGCAGATTTCTGATTCCCGTAGGAGTTCGGACGTTCGTTGTGCATCCGAACTGAAATTTTTTCGTCAAACAGCCTTCGTACATGTGAGGAGGTCTGTTTTGTAGGAAACCACTTTCTGTTCTGTCAGACGCCACCCATATCTACAATCCTATGGGCGCGACGGCTGTTGACGAAAAATTTCGGTACGAACTACGAGAATAAGAATTCTACGAGTGGGGGGATAATGAGAGGCGTTCCTCGTGGGGCAGCGAGCGGGAAGTTCGGAATCTGGATCTGCCGGAAAGCATGTCCGGATGGCTGAGGTGGTTAAGGCAACCATTCCAGAGAAGTGGTGGCTCCGAGACCCGCTCTAGCACAAATTTTCAACTCTCAACTTTGCATTATCCTTCCTACCTCTTCCCCATTCCATCTCAACTCCTTCCTTTCTATTCCTTCCATACCAAAAACATTCATGTATATGTCCCACTTACTTGAAGTAACAAAGGGTAAATCTCAGAGAGGCGTAGCATCCGGTATAGACTGCGCCCCACCTTAGTTTCGGTAAACACCAATACAAAATGCGCATAGCGGCTCTGCAGTGCCTAGAAGTCGCCAGGGCATGATAAAAATATTTACGTTTCAATTGAGGAAGTTATAGATGAAGTTGGGGGGGGGGGGGGGGGATAACTGAGGTAAGTCACAAATGTCTCTTCAAAGTCTTTTTCAGTGAGATAAGTCTACAAATGTCTCTTCAAAGTCTTTTTCAGTGTCACGATTAGTTCTTAGTGTATGCTATACAGTCAAATATTTCCAAATATTTGATTGGTGTATTAACAGTAAATTCTATCGGGAACGTATTGATTCTAGTGCGGCCATCTCAGCTATGAATTTATAAGGTGCGGCGCCTCTCCCCTACAGATCAGGATACGTGTTGCTATAAAATCCGGTACACATGCCGCACATTTTTTTGTAAGATATTTCCCGCACAATTCAAATAACCGTTTTAAATATAGATGAAAACATTTCTGTTTTGTTTCTATTTTCGTTCAAGTGATTTAGCATGCACAAAAGAGCGAAAAAATATCCCCAGATTTGCGTAAGGAGCACGGAGATTTACGCTTGGAAAAAAAAAAAGGAACTGGCTATGTCGCGCAGTTTACAAGTTTCAGTTACACAAAGGTCTCACAGTTTTTAATATGTTTTGCATTTATTGTAAATCTTATTTTTGTTTTTGAGTTAATGTTTCACCAGGATTTATTGAGTGTATTAAGTAAAGATAAATTTATTACATACCTTAATGTTTTCAACTATCAGTGAGTAAATTGGTTATCTAAACCAGTGAACTGCTTAAATATATAAATAAGATATTTTAAAAAACTATCGTTAATACTTCATAGTTTTTCTGTAACCCATAACATATTTATAACCAAAACTGTATTTATGAGTATATGTATACAGATTTTGACTTCAAAAAACAGGGTAGTCTTGCCGTTTGTAGCATGCGGCATGTATATCACCCATAGCATACGAGATGGATATTGCAATGTAAAGATGTTTACACAATCAAATATTATGTTTAAATGTTGCATGAAAAAGCCAAAGAAACCTTATGTCGTAGACGACTGGCGCACAAAAAAAAAAAAAATGTTTTACTGAAAGTGCAGCATGGGAATTTATATATGCGATATTGAAAATGTGTGCCATCGCTCCCGGAATTACTCTAACAGCTACCTGCAAATTTGCATGCCTTTTACGCAAGATTTTATACACGGTACGTACGAAGCAACAACATATGAAAGTACACCACAGAAATCTGTGGCTAGCAAATTACTTTCCAACAAACTAGGGTCAGAATCAAAAGATTGACTTTTTATTCGTAATGCCAAAGTCTGAGACGTAACAGAGGCATCAAAATAAGTTAGTTCACAGCCTTTTAGATTGTGTGTGATTCCCACGATATGACTGTTCAGCTATGACAGTGTACACAATGTACTACTACTACTAATACTACTAGTAAGTGATCAGGCTCAGTGGACCGCAAAAATCTACAAGTTTCCTCCTCCACTGTATTCTGTCCATTGGTGCTATCCGCCATTCTATTGACACTTGGCTTAAATCTTCATGGAGTCCATCCCTCCAACGCTTCTTGGGTCTCCCTGGCGGTCTCTTTCCTGTAGGCGTGAAATTCAGGAGCTTTCGAGGCCATCTGTGATCCTCCATCCGGGCCACATGGCCGGCCCACTGCATTCGTTTGGCTTTGACAGTTCCTGCTATGTTGGGCTGCTGTACACGATGTGATGAAAATTATTGTGAGTCCCATTTAAATATAAAAATAATATCTGAAGGTCTTAAAGCTGCCGGTTTTTAGTGTATGATATACCAAACTATTCAGGAGAATCTAAAGTGCATTATGGAATAGAAAACAGAAAATGTCAAATTTCATCGAATTTGATATAAAATCTCCCGTAACATGCATAAACGAAGATATCAAGCAGTATAGGATTAAACTGAGAGACCACGTTACAGTAGATACGCAGTACGGTGTGCTGCATATCTGCTTATTATAACGAATTATCGAACGGAATGGGAAAGATGAATAGGCAGACCAAAAAAGAGGAGGATAAATCAAGCAGTATCTAAATACAGACAACAGAGGCACCGAACAGCAGGCCACAACAGGAAAATGCCTGACATACGAAGAAAGGAAACAACATAGGGAATAGTAGCTTCATTCCGTATCTTCAAGATACCATATAAAATAAAATAAAAAAATTAAAAAACGGAGAAAGGACGTGATTTACCGTAGTGATCTTGCATGAGATTTTACGTATGTCGGCCTGCAACTGCCGGTAGAGATATGCAACCATAATTATTAATATAATTGACTGGATTTTAGAAAGTCTGAGCAGTCGCAAACAGAAAGTTACTATTCAAGCTTTCCCGGCGGATGTTTTGAGAATAGTCTTCACGGGTTTGCCGCCAGATACGTTGCGCAAATTCCACAATAATTTCTCGGAGCAACTGTTCGACATCTTCAGGTGGTTCCACTTCGCTGCTGGCTAGGTTGAACCACCTGAAGATTGCTCCGAGGAAATATTGTGGTATTTGCACAACGTGATCCGGCGGCAAACCCGTGAAGACTATTTACAGGAAGCTACTAGTTTTTTGGTGCAGTTTTTCGTACTCCATCTCACGACCAACATTCATCCCCATTCTTCACGTTTAAATTTTATGTAACACCTTTTAGTTCGTTAATGTATGGGAAATGAACAAGCTGTCGAAGTTATTTTTGCTATGAAATGGAAATCTGATGATGAGCAGAGCCCGAAATATGTCATTTGGAATAAATTCACCATAAGACAACTAGTACCTGTGTTTTAGACTACTCAGCTTTTCTAAAATCCAGTCAACTTGTATGAGATGTTATAAAACATTCTTGCCCTTTTTTACTCGCTAAATCTATTAAAGTGTACTAGTAATATCTATACGCGTAGAACACAATTTTTATCGCCAAGATACATTGTATCAAAAGTCGCTTCACTATGGTGCGGCGACAGATTTGTCCCTAAGCGCGTTGCAGATTGGGAATTTCATTACACGCTAGTACAGACACATCCCGTTCAAGGGAAGCGGTTTTTTTTCTTTTTTTTACATGCTTTTCATAGGCATCTTAATAACTTGCGTTCGATATCTGGAATGAACCTGGCTTAAGGCTTTGAAGAGGTAAGTACAAGGGCATTTCACTTGCCTGCGACAATTGACACAGATCAGATTCTTTGTTACAGGAAAAGAAGGGCTAGCCACGACTATTTTGGGTTTTGTACTGCTCTTGAACTTAAACATGAGTCTCTGTTGTAATAAACTATGATGTACTGGTATTGCGAAATAGCCCTGACATGCAGCCAATTAGCGGTGTTTTACACTGAGGAAATGTAGCAAGGACAGAATCCTTCCGGTTTTACTCTCTGATACCATATGTTTCATCTTCGCTCATCCTCAGTGAAACTAAATTACGAGGGTTCAATGAAAAGTAACGCCTCCACCTTCGTTAATTGGGTTTCGATGGGAATATTATATTAACGAAACGCAGAAATAATCCTTAGAATGTGATCTTTAATTATCAATATTCACTTTTCCACATAATCACCAGCCAATTGGATACATTTCTGCCAACGATGGACAAGTTTTCTGAAGCTGTCACGGAAGAAGTCGACACACTGTTTCCGCAACCACAATCTCACAGTTCTCTCGACGTCTTCATCAGAAGCATAATGATGTCCCCGCAGATCGTCTTTCATTATCGGTAACAGATGGAAGTCAGACGGTGCTAAATCTGGACTTTAGGGGGGATGCTGTAACGGTGGTGAGATTCAGTCGTGCACAGATCTTCCGATATCCAAGCAAAGCAATAATGTAGCCCACACGTTCTTTTGAAATGCCTATTGTGTTTGCAATTTCTCTCAGTGATACGACGATCGTCCTGAATCAATCGGTCAACATTTTGCTTGTGACACTCGGTGCTTTCTGTCGCAGGACGCTCAACTCTTTGTTTGTCACGGAGATCAGATGTTCCCGCCTCAACATTTTTAAACTTACTCGCCCAACGACGCACAGTACTCACGTCAACACAGTCACCATAAACTGCTTCCATTCTCTGATGAATCTCCTTTGGGGTGACACCTTCTGCTGACAAGAATTCAATGACTGCACGTTGCTTAAATCGCAGATCTTCCGATAGCCAAGCAAAGCAATAATGTGGCTCACACGTTCTTTTGAAAAGCCTGTTGTGCTTGCAATTTCTCTCAGTGATTCGACGATCGTCCTGAATCAATATGTCAACATTTTGCTTGTGACACTCGGTGCTTTCTGTCGCAGGACGCTCAACTTTTTTGTTTGTCACGCAGGTAAGATGTTCCCGCCTCAGCATCTTTAAACGTACTCGCCAAACGACGCACAGTACTCACATCAACCCAATCACCATAAACGGCTTTGATTCTCTGATGA
The DNA here is from genome assembly GCF_021461395.2 of Schistocerca americana. Classification (NCBI taxonomy): domain Eukaryota; kingdom Metazoa; phylum Arthropoda; class Insecta; order Orthoptera; family Acrididae; genus Schistocerca; species Schistocerca americana. The sequence goes on along the minus strand of NC_060126.1, from coordinate 197,292,648 downwards.
ATCTCCTTTAGGGTGACATTTTCTGCTGTCAAGACTTCAATGACTGCACGTTGCTTAAATCGCATTGACCTACCGTCTATGCACGTTTCCATACTTTACACTAACAACACACCTGTTCAATGCTAAGGCTTCCCGCCAGCTGGAGCTGTAGAGAAGAGGCTACGGAGCAAACCAGTACCTGCCGCATACCAATGCTGCCAAGTGTTGAAGAGTTACGAAGGTGGAGGCATCACTTTTCAATCAACCCTCGTATTTATCGCTTATGCTCATTCTCCAATTATGACTACATTAAAATAAGCAAAATGGCTAGCTAATCTGAAAAACCAGGTGGCAACGACACAAACTGTCACTCGTAAGTCTTACCTGCAGGTGAACATTCTTCGATATGTATACACAAAAGGATTGTCTCAAAAAGTAAGTTACAAATATGGTCCCACTCTAAGACCACTGTGCAGCGAGAGTAGTACATTATCAGGAGAGAATACATTTCCACACAGTTCTGCTGTGGTACGAGTAACAGGTGCAGCACAGTGTGGGAATGCAAAGGCGCTGCAACTGGAAACATGACGCCTCTAGATAGATATTCCTCGACTAGTTGGTAGTGGTTAGTCATCGTTAATGTTGAATTCTTTCTGATCTCAGGGCGTGGTAATCGTTAATTTTCTTTGCGAGAAGACACCACAAATTAATGTCTTTAATATTTGTCGTAAAACACGGTTCGTAGAAGAACTGAATAATTCATAGTGTCTTTCTCTCTTTAACTTTGATGGAGTAATCAATGAATAAAGATAATCTATAAGAAAGTCCTGTCCAAATTAATTTTACAAGTCAGATTCACGTGAAAAGTTATTTTTGCACGTTATTATGAAGTCGGTGTTCTTTAACGCTGGCAGTCAAAGATCCTATGCCTATAATAATTTTTCGTTCGATTTTATTTTAAAAAATTGACGATCGCTGAGCCGGGCTGCGTAATGTAGCGATCGAAAATGATTAAAAGTCCTCACAGTTTAAGCTTTGAATTAATTTCTGTCCGCTGAAACTGTCTATCTCACTTCCCTGAATCCACTTAAAGAAATTAATTATTATTTCTTTTTAATAATAAAACTTTTCCCTTTCTCATGGATAATTACTTTTAGGGAAGGTGGAAGGTAATTCTGAAATTAAAGGTTTGAATATTTTCACACCATACATTTCCACAGTTAAAAGTCACGACCTAACACTATACAGACAACGTGAGACAAGATAAGCCGTCAGAAAACTACAAGATGAGAGCGAGACACTATTGTCTGATTATTTATAGACTTATACAAAAGTTGACGTAACTATAACTTCTTTCGCCTAGAAGTTCTTAGTACACTGCTTGTTCTTTTCAAATGGTTATCCTTATATAATTCTCTATTATACAAGAAGAGAGTAACGAAACTGTTTAAAATCGTGGCTTATGGTCACATAAGAGTGGCTTCAAAATGTACTTCAAAGCTGAAGTAAGCGAGACAGTACGATTCTTGTGGGCGAAACGCCTAAATTGGACACATGTTCACTGTGAAACATCGGCGGTATATGGACCAAACGCAATGATACGACCAGGCGTAGTGAAATGGTGCCAACAATCTGACCAAGGACGCTCAGACGTTGGTGACGTTGATGCGATAGGAAGGCCATCGACGTTCACCACAGAGGACTCTGTCCAGACTAGATTAGATTACATTCAGTTTTCGTTCCCTACATCTAAATATGAGATGAGTCTCGTGTGTAACGAAGCGATTCGCAGCAGTTACAGATTTTCTTACGGTGAGGACGTTCACATAGCGGTTCCTGTATGGCTCCTCCCCCCCCCCCCCCCCCCCCTCCCCCGTGACCAAGGAGCATCGAGGAATTGTGGAAGATTGTTGGAACAGTTCGAGCGTTGTACACAGGGACTTGGTGGAAGTATAAAAAATTTCTCCTACTTCCATACAGATTCTCCTAAGCCATACAGAGAGTCCTGAAATTTTGAGCTTGTAAACTGTAATAGTCATGAAACTACTTGTAGAATTTAAAGCGAAAAAGGTGAGGTATATGTAATAGATAACAGTAAGAACATGAACTGTTCATGCCTCAATTGAGGCACAGTTTTAGTTTTAAATTTTACAACTATTTTCATAACTATTAAAAATTAAAAAGCACAAAACGTGTTATATTTAAAAAATTATTCAAATAATTATTTACTCTAGTACTGTGTGTGTGCCAAAATGACATTACAGCCGAGACATGTGGTCAGTTTCAGGATTGTTTCAGTTACTCTTCACCTCAGTCAACCAATACATTGCTTCATCTTACGATTATCTGCCGGAAAGACCTCGAAAGTAAAAGTTAAAGAGAATGTAGTTCGCAAGGAACCATTCCAGCTACCATTCTTACCATGAAACATTCGAAAGCGGAAGAGGAGAAGCGGGTTAATATTTCATTGTCATCGGTTTATGGGCTATGAGTTTCAAGTCTCTAACTCTCAGGAAACGATAGTTGTGACCAAAGTACCTTTCACCTCGCGTTAGACACGGAAGTGAGTTAGTATTGCGTTGCCGTCCAGTTCTGAGCTATGTTGACAGTTTCAAATCTCTAGGTCATCTGGAAGTTAGTTTAAAATAAACTGCAAAATTGGACCGAACAAACGGAGAAGAAAGCGACGTAATAAAAACGTTTTACAAAAGTGTCATGTACCTGTCTCACTTTAAAGTGTATTGCAGCAGTTATTTGGCGTGCCATAGTAATGAGTCCCTTTCTTTTTGAAGTCCCCCATATGACACTCCTACACTGTAATCCTGCGCTTGTGTGATAAATTTACGGCCATATAGTCGTATAAATTAGTCCAACGATTTTATATCTTCATTGCTTCATTGCACTGTGCCTAGAAATCAGTCAACACATAAAGTGAAACGTGGACAATGAGTAGTTAAGACAAGAAGAGAATAGAAGCTTTTGAAATGTAATGCCATAGAAGAACGCTCAAGACTAGGCAGGTAGACTAACTAATGTAGAGGTACGGAGGCAAGGTATGAATTGTAAGGAAAGACCAAGACTTGAATACAATGAGCAGACAGAAATAGATGTAGGATGGGTAGCCTGGAGAGCTCCATTTAACTAGTCTCGCGCCTGAAGACCACAACGACACATGATTGTTAAGTGCAAGCTGTACGAGGTGCATTCAAGTTCTAAGACCTCCGATTTTTTTTCTCCGGACTGGAAAGAGATAGAAACATGCGCATTGTTTTAAAATGAGGCTGCGTTCATTGTCAATACGTCCCAGAGATGGCAGCACCGTACAGCAGATGGAATTTTACCGCCAGCGGCGAGAATGAGAACTGTTTTAAATACTTAAAATGTCGACGTTTTCCTTACTTGAACAGCGTGTAATCATTCGTTTTCTGAATTTGCGTGGTGTGAAACCAATTGAAATTCATCGACAGTTGAAGGAGACATGTGGTGATGGAGTTATGGATGTATCAAAAGTGCGTTCGTGGGTGCGACAGTTTAATGAAGGCAGAACATCGTGTGACAACAAACCGAAACAACCCCGGGCTCGCACAAGCTGGTCTGACGATATGATCGAGAAAGTGGAGAGAATTGTTTTGGGGGATCGCCGAATGACTGTTGAACAGATCGCCTCCAGAGTTGGCATTTCTGTGGATTCTGTGCACACAATCCTGCATGACGACCTGAAAATGCGAAAAGTGTCATCCAAGTGAGTGCCACGAATGCTGACGGACGACCACACGGCTGCCCATGTGGCATGTTGCCAAGCAATGTTGACGCACAACGACAGCATGAATGGGACTTTCTTTTCGTTGGTTGTGACAATGGATGAGACGTGGATGCCATTTTTCAATCCAGAAACAAAGCGCCAGTCAGCTTAATGGAAGCACACAGATTCACCGCCACCAAAAATATTTCGGGTAACCACCAGTGCTGAAAAAATGATGGTGTCCATGTTCTGGGACAGCGAGGGCGTAATCCTTATCCATTGCATTCCAAAGGGCACTACGGTAACAGGTGCATCCTATGAAAATGTTTTGAAGAACAAATTCCTTCCTGCACTGCAACAAAAACGTCCGGGAAGGGCTGCGCGTGTGCTGTTTCACCAAGACAACGCACCCGCACATCGAGCTAACGTTACGCAACAGTTTCTTCGTGATAACAACTTTGAAGTGATTCCTCATGCTCCCTACTCACCTGACCTGACTCCTAGTGACTTTTGGCTTTTTCCCACAATGAAAGACACTCTCCGTGGCCGCCAATTCACCAGCCGTGCTGCTATTGCCTCAGCGATTTTCCAGTGGTCAAAACAGACTCCTAAAGAAGCCTTCGCCGCTGCCATGGAATCATGGCGTCAGCGTTGTGAAAAATGTGTACGTCTGCAGGGCGATTACGTCGAGAAGTAACGCCAGTTTCATCGATTTCGGGTGAGTAGTTAATTAGAAAACAAATCGGAGGCCATAGAACTTGAATGCACCTCGTATTAACGTACGTTTATAGCTAGCCAGAACACCCATATCGTCAATCCATTTAAGGCAGAAAACCACAGCATTTGACTGCTAAAATTTAGCGAATAGTATATGGAACCAACGCAACTTGCGACACCGTATCCAATCAATGACATAAAACCATCACCAATAAGATTACACAGTATGCTATTATACGCTGATCAGGCAGAACATTATGACCACCTAACTAGTAGCAGGCACGTCCACCTCTAGCACGGGTAACAGCGGCGAAGCGTCGTGGCGTGGAAGCAGTGTGGGTTTGGCAGGTCGCTAGAGGGGGTTGGCAGCCCATCTGCACACACACAAGTCACCTAATTCCCGTAAATATCGGGGGGGGGGGGGGGGGGGGGAGTCGATGAGCTCTGACGCCACATCACATCCCAAATGTATTCGATCGGCTTCAGATCTGGCGAGTTGGGGTCAGTGTATCAATTGGGACTAGACTATGTGTTCCTCGAACCACTCCGTCACAGTCCTGGCCTTGTGACATGGCGCATTATCTTGTCCAAAAATGCCACTGTTGCCTAGAAACATGATACTCGTGAAGGGGTTTACTGGTCTGCAAGCAGTGTACGATACTCCTTGGCCGTCATGGTGCCTTTGCACGAGTTCCACTGGAGCCATGGATGCCCACGTGAATGTTCCCCAGAGCATAATGGAGCCGCCACCAGCTTCTCTTGTGGAAGACGACGGATTCGCTGCCTCCCGTCGCCATCATGAAGAAGGTATGGGAATTAATCAGACCATGCAACGCTGTGCAACTGCACCAACGTCCAGAGTCGATGATCACTTGCCCATTTCAATCGTAGTTGCCGCTGACGTGGTGCTAACATCGGCACATGCATGAGTCGTCGGCTGCGGAGGCCCATTGTTAGGAGTGTTCAGTGCACCGTTTGTTCAGACACACTTGTACTCCAGCCAGCATTGAAGTGTGATGTTAGCTCAGCCACAGTTTGCCACCTGTTCTGTTATACCAGTCTGCCCAGCGTACGACGGGGGACATATCTAATGCGGGTTGGCCGCCCTACTCCACGACGTCTGGACGCGATTTCACCTTGGTTTCGTCACTTGTTGAAGACACTCACCACAGCACTCCTTGAACACATGACATGTTGTGCAGTTCCAAATTGCTCGTGCCGAGTCTCCAGCCCATCGCAATCTGCCCTCGGTCCAACAGATACATCGCTCGCCTTGCCATTCTACACATAGACAGCACGCTCACTGACGAACGGGTCTAAATCGATAGTAGATCGGTGATCATAATTTTCTCGCTGATCAGTGTACGTAGCTTACAAATAGTCGGTCTGATTACTACAATTCAGAAATGCAGTTACTCACTCACAGTTCTTAGTTAAACAGGGATGTGCGCTTGTACGCTATTGTATTCCTTCTTTTCATAAATCAATTTTTTTTGTTCGTAATTATTGTAGCAGTTGTTACTGTTATTGTAATTATTAAAGAGCAGTCGCAGGCTTATTGAGGTCCTTGCTACTAAACTGGCAATATTTTGTTATGCTTGTGTGTATTTACAAAACTGATGTGTCTCCAATCATCAATTTTCAGAACATTTTAGTACTTCTCCAAATCGTCTTAAAAATTCCATTCCTTGCTATCTGGATGCTCTTCTCCAACAGTCTTGATATATCTATCCTCTTGTGGTCTCATTACATGACCAATATAATTAGTCCTTCTAGTTTTTCTTTTTGGTATGATCTCAGATTTTTTAATAAGGTCACAAAGTTCTTTGTTTTTGTTTTCATAAACATAGACACAGAAGATAATAGATGCTTAGTGGAAATGAAGGATTTCATTGAGAAAACAGATATTTATTACTATATTTTAACAAGTAAACATATGAATATGGTTTTTAGACAATTATTTGCAAGTTCATTTGTATAGTGACACAGTTCTATCGAAGTGGAAGTTGGACTCTGGCTAATTTGGAACGTCAAGCTGGTGAAATGTGGATATGACGGAAAATGACGAGAACGAGCTATAAGAAAAGAAAAATCTAGCTAGAAGTCTTAAGTCAACGGAGAGAATATCATTACAGAAAATGGAAAAGAGAAAAATAAAAATTTGTAGCACATATCGTCAGACGCAACACTTTCATTATTAACTTTCTCGAAGGGGAAATGCTGCGTAGGAATGGAAGAGGCCAGTCCACAAAGAAATATTTGGAAGATATCAGGAAGAGGATAGGAAATCAAATCGTGTGCAGGATGGGACGAAAGGTAGGGAGGGGGGTAGAGGTAGCCCTTGACCCGTCCTGTAATCTAACTACAGCTTTTTTCTTCACTACTGAATTCTCTCGAATTGTTTGCAAGTCCACTAAACCTTATATTTCACACTGACGACCGCGACGAAAAACACTGCAGCCTTAACAGTCCTTATACAGGGTGATTTCGTGACGATGTTACAAACTTTCAGGGGAGATGGAGAAGGTAAGGGACCCTGGTCCAGAAACGACAGAGTCGAAAGTTATAGACTTAAATCGTTCTGATACCTCTGACAATGGAATACATGTGCTGGTACTGTTGTTGTGATGACTGTAGAAGAGACAACTTTCAGAGATGGCAGTATGGACCAAATCAAGCAAAAAAAAAATCCAGTGGACTTGGTGTCTAAAAAGTGTCCCTTGAGAACTTTGAGCGCTTACTCATTTTCGATGCGTGAAATACATCTTTTGTGCTGCAACCCCTTGGTTTCCAAATTTTTTGCGGAATTAGTTTGGGCCGAAACAAGAATAAAAGTTTAGTATATATGGGCTCTAATGTGCTACGGCCTCTTTTTCAGTAGAAAAGATGTGTTACACTGTAGCGAAGACGAACAGTTAGTATTCATAGCTCTTAAAGTAAGCACTTAAGAGCCCATATTTACTTGACATTTTTTATTGGTATGTTCTATGCTGCCGCCATCAAAAATATGGGAGCTAAGAAGATTGCAGTAAAGAGATCTGTTTCACAGTATCGAAGATGAATTAAGTGATCAAGCCTTAAGGTGTGCACTTTCGAGACTATGCTTAATAGACTTTTTTCTTGTACTGGTCAATACTACCGCCTCTGAAAGTTGCCTATCCTAAAATCCTAGCAACAACAATGCCGGTAGATGTATTCCACTGTCAGAGGTATCAGAATGATTTTAGCTTACAAATTTCGAGCCGATCGTTTCCGGACCAGCGGCCTCACCTCAGACTGATACATTTACCCTTTCCCTTTATCCTTGACAGTTTGTGATATCACGGAATCACCTTTCACACCTTTGGTTTTCTTAGTTTTCACTCTGTTAATTGGCAGTCATACTGAGTCCTTCAAGAACTGTGGTTTCGGCGCTAATTTGTTGACAAACGTGCGGAAATAATGTTTTCAATCTCGTTCTGTCGCTTCCCCATTCAGAACTTACCGAGCTTCAGAAAGAAGCCGGTCCAACACCAAGGATCGCGGATTTCTTTGTCAGCTCCCAGCATATAAAAATGACGAAGTATATGTAACAGTCATCTGTTCACAGTTCCCACAGGGACGCCCTCACCCATTCGTGCGCAACGCAATCACAACAGTAGTTCACCGTTTGTCTGTGGGGAAAAAATCCACTTTGATTGCAGTATTACACAGCATAGTTGTTGAAATACACTAGGAAGAGCACAGCCATGCTATGTTGTAAGTGTGTACATCTATACTTAGCCCCAAACACATCAGTCGATAAAGGGAAATACTATTTCCTGCGCTAAAAGCGTGGAGAGAAGTTGAAATTTCATGTTCGAAATATTTGCTCTCCAGAAATGAAACATTCTCAAAGTCCACGTGTGCAACACAGCACCATCTCCGGTCACAGAGCTACAAATTCTGCATTCCAATTGGCTTGCGGCTCAATAATGAGACAAACTGGGTAGACGACGATTACATTGGTGCAGTCCTAGACTGCTAAATGTTGCTTCTACCGGCCAATTTGGGAATAGCTTTAGGAGATTTCCCAAATTCACCTACACCTATATAGACCCCAGAGCTACACTTCACCTAAACAACACAAACAAGTAGCTTTGAAAACACATTTTGTTCAGTTTCAGTTACGCCAGTCGACACTAAAAGTTAGAAGTAATGAAAGTAATGGAATAAATCCATTAACATGAACAGATGTGAGGTTTTGTTAAAAAAAAAAGGGGGGGGTAAAGCTACACGCTACCTCATGCGACGGATAACCGCCTCTTGAATAATAACAGCTTGGCTGCTTTTGTAAATAATTTATTTAACGGCCGGTTTCATGTCTTTGAAGCCACAACATCGGATTAAATACGTTACATAAACTTGCGACATGGACGGGAGCGAAAATTCCTTGTCTACGAGAAAATGACGCAATTAGAGGTTCGCCATGTACGTAGAGAGCATGGGTCTACGATTCGTCAAGCGTGCCATGAATTCGGAACGCATGAGGAATTGTGGACTCATTCTTTCTGCGTACCTAACGAAGAATTAATTGCGGTGTGTATTTGTAGGCAAGGAATTTTCGTTCCTGTCGATGTCGCGAGTTTAATGTCATGATTTAACCTACCTGATCTGACGATTTGTCTAAACGCTACGAAGCCGGTAGTTAAATAAAGTATTTGCAAGCGCAGCCAAGCGGTTATTATTCGAGACGAAAAAATTAAAGTGTTGTGGATAACGCCAACGTTGAAGGACACTTTTTTAAAACTTATTTTTGTTTCTTCACTTCGAGGGGTACTAATGTGGCATTTTGTTCATACCCAGAAGGACTTTTTCATTCTGACTTTCTTGTCCTCTTTCAGATTTTTGATTTTCAGTTTCAACCTAACATTACATGCGTGTTAATCAATTATTTTAGTGAATATTTTATAAGTTCACTTCATAAATCGTTGGATAACCTGCATTTAATCGTACTAGGATGTAATTTCAGATCACTGAATCAAAAAGGCTACATCCAAATTCATATTAATAACTTAAAAAGATGTACTTAGCATACAATGTTGGAACATGCTTGCTATTTAGGTACTGAAGTAATCTATCTTTAATATACTAGGTACATAACAGTTAGTCTTTTGAGATATAATAATTTTTGTGTACTCCCTGTCAAGGCTAGTCATTGCGATAGGACACGTTTTCAAACTCACCGAAACAATTATATCAGAACTGACAATTTTTTAATCTTACGCCTCTTAGAAAAATTTCCGCGGACGTTTGTGGATGGGATGTTGACAGTCATATTAAACTGAAACGAAAGGCCAGTGACAGAAGAAAGATGTAGCATCAACAAGACATTAGCCTTTAGAATATCGTCAATGCTCACTGACAGGTTCGTTCACTGCTTCAAAAATTTTACTTCGGTATTTTCTTCTCAAATATTCTCAGAGTGTTATCATGTTTTACGTCAGTTTCCGTATTTCCCTTACATATGTTAGAACTGGTTTAATAAAAGTTTTAGAAATGCATATTTTTATTTTCCCACAGGCTCTGCTGCTCTTGAACACATTTAATAGGGAATAATTTGTTTTATTTGCATTTCGAATCCTGTTTTTAGTTTCAGCCTTTACAATATTTGTGGTAGTATGGTGAAGAGGGTTTCGAAATGTTTAAATTCATGTACTCGTTTATTGCTTGGAATTGCTTCAATGACGCAAGACGTCGAATACACAGCGACCGCGTTTCACCGGCAGTGCGTGGGAGCTGTAGTTCAGACCGCTTGCAGTTCTGTCCTAATGTCAAAAATACGTGTTTATTTTTTACCAAATGTTGCGTCCCAGTCGGCTTGCTTCCTTTGAATAATTCTCGTTTTCATTTTGACGCCACGTGATTCCATAAACAGCCGGCCGAAGTGGCCGTGCGGTTAAAGGCGCTGCAGTCTGGAACCGCAAGACCGCTACGGTCGCAGGTTCGAATCCTGCCTCGGGCATGGATGTTTGTGATGTCCTTAGGTTAGTTAGGTTTCACTAGTTCTAAGTTCTAGGGGACTAATGACCTCAGCAGTTGAGTCCCATAGTGCTCAGAGCCATTTGAGCCATTCCATAAACAGCGAAATCCGAAGCTGAAAATCATCCTTCGGTCCACTTCTTCGTTTACATTTTTACTTCGCAAGCAACCTTAACGATGTATCGCGGAGAGCACTTGTTTATCTACAAGTCTGAAGAATTTTTTTCAGTTATTTTTAATGACTTTGGCGTCACGTGTGTTGATTGTATGAAGGTAAATTAAATCAGACAATGCCGAAAGAATTGGCGTAGTCAATGAGACGTTAAAAGCAGTAGAGTTTGATACTTGGCAGCAAACTAACTCACTATGGCAAGAGAAAAGGAGATGTAAAATGTAGACTTACAATAACAAGAAAATGTATTCTGAAAAAGAAAAATATACAGGGTGACAATTATTGAACTATATGCGATATTATCGTCATAACTCTTGAGCGGTTTGCGTTAGGACGTTCAAACTGCTCGGTTGGCCGCGGGGCATGATGGGAATTAGTATGCGCATATGGTTTGGTTTAGCGACGAAGCCCACTTTCATTTGGATAGGTCCGTAAATAAGCAGAATTGGCGCATTCGGGGGATTGAAAATCAGCATTTCGCGAAGTGTCTTCGCCCTCAACAAGTCACTGTGTGGTGTGCGACGTCCAGTCACGGAATAATCGGTGCGATATTCCTTGATGGCACGGTGACTACCGAAGGTACGTAAAGATTTTAGAAGATGACTTCATCCCCATTATCCATAGTGACCCTGATTTCGACAAAATGTGCTTTATGCAAGACAGAGCTCGATCCTATCAAAGCAGGAGAGTGTTTTATGTCCTGCGAAGCACTTTGGAAACCGCATCCTGGCTCTGGGGTACGCAGAGGCCACTGGCATCGGCCTCGATTGGCCGCCATATTCTCCGCATCTGAACACATGCGACTCCTTTTTGTGGGGCTATATTGAAGACAAGGTGTACAGCAATAACCCAAAACTATTGCTGAGCTGAAAACAGCCATTCAGGAGGGCATCGACAGCATCGATGTTGCCACACTTCAGTGAGTCTGCGCCACATCGTCGCCAATGATGGCAGGCATATTGAACCTGTCATAACCTAAATCCTAATACCGGTAGTGACGTTTACATGTTGAATAAAGTGTGCGCATGCAGTATTTTGTATATGTTTTACGTTTTTTTCATGTAGTTCAAAAACTGTCACCCTGTGTTAATAGCAACTTAGATCTCGATGCTTCGCTCGCGTAGTATGGTAAACACAGATTTTGTTTTGTTTTTCTTTAATCGAATCTGTACGTTGTTACGCCCATTCACCTTGTGTAAATCTATGTACTGTAGAAGAATTACTGACCCTTTACATGGCTGCCAGTCTCTGTATAATTAAAATGCTCCAAGTTTAATTTACGAGAGGCGTTCAGTAAGTAGCACAACACATTTCTCCTCGGCCAATTTCGGTTGAAAAAATGCAGAAATTGCTTTCGGACGTGGTGGAATATCCGGCTTCAGTCGCTACAGTTTCATGAAGTTCCGATAGATGGCGGCGCTATACATAGCCTTCAAAATGGAGTCTGTAACGGAGGTGCGTTCGAAGCAGACAGCTGTCATTGAGTTTCATTTGGCGGAAAACCACAGCATCGCAGATATTCATAGGCGCTTGCAGAATGTCTGCGGTGACTTGGCAGTGAACAAGGTTGGGAAGGCGTCTCCCATCACTGCAACAACATCGCGAAATCTGTCCGATCTCCCGCGCCGGCCGGCCGCTCACAGCTGTGGCTCCTGCAACGTTGGAACGTGCGGACACTCTCATTCGAGGTGATCGACGGATCACAGTCAGACACCTCGCCTCTGAACTCAACATCCCTGTTGGTAGTGCTGATTCACTCGCTCACTCATCCACCAGATGGGCTGGCGAAAGGTGTGTGACCGCTGGGCTCTTCGCTGCTTAACAGAAGACCATAAAGAACAACGAAGTACCACCTGCGCGGAACCGCTTGCACGTTACGAGGCCGATCGTGACAATTTTTTGCCGAACACCGTCATAGTCGATGAAACATGACTTCATCAATTCCAACCGGAAACAAGACAGCAATTCATGGAATGGCGTCACTGCTCAAAGTCGCAACCTTTAGCAAGTAAAGTCATGGCGGCGGTCTTCTGAGACTCAAGGCGGTAATTCCGTTTGATGTCCTCCTTCGTGGTGCAACAATCAACTCTGAATTGTATTGCGCTGCCCTAAGAAAACTGATGAAACGACTTCAGCGTTTTCATTTGCCATAAAAATGCAAACGTCCTTCTCCTTCTCCATGACAACGCGAAGTCTCACATAAGTCTGCGCGCCCGAGAGCAGCTCACAAAACTACATTGGCTGTTTGCCTGTTCATCCTACACCTCGGATCTCGCACCTTTCAACTTCCATCTGTTTGGCCCAATGAAGGATGTACTTCGCGGGAAGCAGTACGTGGATGATGGGGATGTTATTGATATAGCAAGACATTGGCTCCAGCGTAAATCAGAAGAGTGGTACCATGCGCACATACTCTTTCCAGTAAGATGGCGTAAGGCCGTCGCATTGAAATGGTTCAAATGACTCTGAGCACTATGGGACTTAACTTCTGTGGTCATCTGTCCCCTAGAACTTACTACTTAAACCTATCTAACCTAAGGACATCACACACATCCATGCCCGAGGCAAGATTCGAACCTGCGACCGTAGCGGTCGCGCGGTTCCAGATCGTAGCGCCTAGAACCGCTCGGCCACCACGGCCGGCGTCGTCGCATTGAAAGGAGAGTTTATTGCAAAATAGGGTTTTGTAGCTAAAAGAGTTGGGGGAAATATGCTGTATTGGAATCCTGAATAAATCCAACCAGCTTATAGAACAAAATATGTTGCATTACTTATTGAACGCCCATCGTAATTTCACACAGCGAGTTTAAAAACGAAAAGAGGTTCTGTAGCTATTAGCGCCGTTTTTACACCCTGTGCAGAACTCTCTCACCTTAAACAGATATTCCTCTGCATTCGGTAACAGAACTGGTGACACTCCTCGCCAATTCGTCATGCTCACCTGCAAAGCTTCACTCTCTGCTCCTCAGCATAAAAGGTTAGCAGACACGATGCTACCGACACATTGTCAATCTCGTACATTGAAGCGGCAAAGAAACTGGTATAGGCGTGCGTATTCAAATACAAAGGTATGTAAACAGGCACAATACGGTCAGCGCAAGTGTCTGGCGCAGTTGTTAGAAAAATTTGGAAATTTCTGGTAAGTTCTTATGGGACCAAACAGCTGAGGTCATCGGTCCCTAGGATTACACACTACTTAATCTAACTTAAACTAAGTAAGGACAACACACACACCCATGCCCGAGAGAGGACTCGAACCTTCGACGGGGGCAGCCGCGCGAACCGTAGCAAGGCGCCAAGACAACGCGGCTATCCCGCGCGACGCAGTTCAAATGGTTCAAATGGCTCTAAGCACTATGGGACTTAACATCTGAGGTCATCATTATTCGAAAATTACTGGCGCACTAGAATGGAAAATGTGCGTTTATAACATGGTGTTCCGTGAATCAGTTGATGGAAAGAAATAATCGACGGGGCTAGCACTATGATGGGTGACCATCCTGTCTGCCCAGCGTTGTTGACATGCAGGGTGCACTCAGGCCTTGCGAGACAAACTGGGGAGCTACTTGACTGAGAAGGAGCGGCTCCAGTCTCGTAAACTGACATACCCGCAGAGTAGTGTGCTGACCACATGCCCCTCCATGTCCGCATCCAGTGCCGCCTGCGGGCTGAGGATGACACGGCGGCTGGTCGGTACCCTTGGGCCTTCATGGCCTCTTGGGGCGGAGTTTAGTTTTTTAGCTGGTACGTAAAGTAGCCTTGATCATACCAGATCGAGTCAGACGTTTGGTGGGTGCTACACCGGTACATTGGCTGGGCCAGCGCAACAACATTTATTCGTTGACAGGACAGACAAAAGTGAAGCTGCTCAACATCCTTTGTAACGAATCGCCAGGAGCCACAGTGCGCGATGTTCGGACCGGCGGCGGTGCCACTGTTTCTGCCACAGATGCATCAGGCACTACAAGGCGAACTGTATGACGTGGCGGATCGCTGGTGGTTTATCCGAGAAATTTCATTGTAGCTGTCGTCTCCACTAGTATTAAACATTTTCGGTCTATTTTGCAACTAAAATATGAATCTAAATTTAACAAACATAAACTAGCTGTGTTACCGTTAATGACAGTTCCCTAAGTAGGTACGTTATTAATATAATAGGCTATCTGGCGTATTGCATCGCTCTCGTTCTAACAGGTAGATAGATATTCAGCGATCACAGGCCCTGCAGACCACACGCTGCATCCACAAACTGCCTCCATTCCTTCGTATTTTGTGCCCGGTTCCTTCAGGTGTCTTCAGTTCCCAGGGCTGCTAGGTCTTTAGACAGGTCGTCCATCCAGCGCTGCCTTGGTCGTCCAGTGGGGCGTTTGCTGTTTGGCTTCCCCTCCAGTGCCACCTGCGCTTGTCTTCCATGTGGCGTACGGGCTACATGGTCCATCCATTGTAATTTTGCTCTTTATCTTCTGTTGGTTGCCGCATCAGAAGGTAGATTTCCTCGTTTTTCCTCCTCCCCCTGTCTCCGTTATCTTAGTCCCCATATCTTCCACATTACTCTGCTTTCAAATATTAATAGTTTTTACTTTTCTCGCTTAGTCCATGTTTCTGTACCGTACATTACTGCTGGGCATATCACTGTGTTGTAGATTTTCATCTTAGTGTTCACTGAAATCGATTTAGAGACGAGCGTCTCTCTGGGAGAATGCATGCACTTCATTCCCACTGCTATTCTTTCCTTGATGTCCATTTTTATGTTGTTGTCCGTGGTAAACCAAGATCCCAAGTATTTGAACTGGTATACTCTCTTGAACCTTTTGCCATCTTTCTCAAGAAATCCTTCCTGCTCTTGTCTTCTTCCTAATTGTATGAGCTCTGTTTTGTCTTGATTCACTTTGGGCTCTACCTTCTGTCCATAATAGTCCATTTTCTAGTACATTCCTTTCAACTCGTGCTTAGATTCACTTAGTAGTACTATGTCATCTGCATATGCAAGGCAACTGAAGTTACTGTCCATATCTACTCCAGCCCACTCCTGTTGCCTACACTCTTTTATTACTTTCTCTAAGATGACATTGAACAGAACACATGGGAAGCATCCCCTTGTCTGAGGCCTGTCTCAATCTCGAATGTTTCTTATGTGGATCCTCGGAAATGTACTGCTGCCTTTGACCCTTCCATACAAGCTTGCACCATTATCATTAGCTTCTCACGGATTCTGAAGTCACGCATAGCATTGTAAAGGCTATTCCTGTGGATGCTGTCATATGCACGTTGAAAATCGACGGACAGGCTGTAGATATTTTTGTCATATTCCCAGTGTTTTTCAAACAATTGTCTTAGTGTAAAAATGTGATCTATTGTCGATCGGTTTGGTCGAAAGCCAGCTTGGTACTCCTGTATGTTGTTCTCTATGAATGGTTGCAATTTTCTGAGGATAATGATCGACAGCACCTTATACGTTACATTCAACAA
Source organism: Schistocerca americana (assembly GCF_021461395.2). Taxonomy (NCBI): domain Eukaryota; kingdom Metazoa; phylum Arthropoda; class Insecta; order Orthoptera; family Acrididae; genus Schistocerca; species Schistocerca americana. Next base: position 197,276,569 of record NC_060126.1, on the reverse strand, counting down.
GCTGATTCCTCTGTAGTTACCGCATTCCATTTTGCTTCCCTTCTTGTGTATTGGGCATATTATAGCTAATTTCCATTCTTCTGGCAGTGTCTCCTTCTCCCATATACACTCCTGGAAATTGAAATAAGAACACCGTGAATTCATTGTCCCAGGAAGGGGAAACTTTATTGACACATTCCTGGGGTCAGATACATCACATGATCACACTGACAGAACCACAGGCACATAGACACAGGCAACAGAGCATGCACAATGTCGGCACTAGTACAGTGTATATCCACCTTTCGCAGCAATGCAGGCTGCTATTCTCCCATGGAGACGATCGTAGAGATGTTGGATGTAGTCCTGTGGAATGGCTTGCCATGCCATTTCCACCTGGCGCCTCAGTTGGACCAGCGTTCATGCTGGACGTGCAGACCGCGTGAGACGACGCTTCATCCAGTCCCAAACATGCTCAATGGGGAACAGATCCGGAGATCTTGCTGGCCAGGGTAGTTGACTTACACCTTCTAGAGCACGTTGGGTGGCACGGGATACATGCGGACGTGCATTGTCCTGTTGGAACAGCAAGTTCCCTTGCCGGTCTAGGAATGGTAGAACGATGGGTTCGATGACGGTTTGGATGTACCGTGCACTATTCAGTGTCCCCTCGACGATCACCAGTGGTGTACGGCCAGTGTAGGAGATCGCTCCCCACACCATGATGCCGGGTGTTGGCCCTGTGTGCCTCGGTCGTATGCAGTCCTGATTGTGGCGCTCACCTGCACGGCGCCAAACACGCATACGACCATCATTGGCACCAAGGCCGAAGCGACTCTCATCGCTGAAGACGACACGTCTCCATTCGTCCCTCCATTCACGCCTGTCGCGACACCACTGGAGGCGGGCTGCACGATGTTGGGGCGTGAGCGGAAGACGGCCTAACGGTGTGCGGGACTGTAGCCCAGCTTCATGGAGACGGTTGCGAATGGTCCTCGCCGATACCCCAGGAGCAACAGTGTCCCTAATTTGCTGGGAAGTGGCGGTGCGGTCCCCTACGGCACTGCGTAGGATCCTACGGTCTTGGCATGCATCCGTGCGTCGCTGCGGTCCGGTCCCAGGTCGACGGGCACGTGCACCTTCCGCCGACCACTGGCGACAACATCGATGTACTGTGGAGACCTCACGCCCCACGTGTTGAGCAATTCGGCGGTACGTCCACCCGGCCTCCCGCATGCCCACTATACGCCCTCGCTCAAAGTCCGTCAACTGCACATACGGTTCACGTCCACGCTGTCGCGGCATGCTACCAGTGTTAAAGACTGCGATGGAGCTCCGTATGCCACGGCAAACTGGCTGACACTGACGGCGGCGGTGCACAAATGCTGCGCAGCTAGCGCCATTCGACGGCCAACACCGCGGTTCCTGGTGTGTCTGCTGTGCCGTGCGTGTGATCATTGCTTGTACAGCCCTCTCGCAGTGTCCGGAGCAAGTATGGTGGGTCTGACACACCGGTGTCAATGTGTTCTTTTTTCCATTTCCAGGAGTGTATATCTCTAAGTGTAATCTCTCACCTCCCTCCTTGATTAATTCTGATATTATTCTGTCCTCCCCTGGGGCTTTGTTGTTTCTGAGTCCTTTGATTGCGATCTTCACGTCTTCTTCACTAACTCCCCATTCTTCTTCATCTTTCCTTTCCTCCGTAGTGTTTGCAGGTCCTCTGGGTCTGGGTGATTCAACAGTTCTGAGAAGTATTCTTTCCATTTTTCTACAATTCTTTCCTTGTCATTTATCAAGTTGCCGTTCCTATCTCTAATCAAAAAAGTTGGGCTCTGAAATCCACGTTTCCGATTTTTTATGTATTGGAGGAATTGCCTTGAGTTCTTGTTTTGGCTCTCTGTCTCAACTTGTTCTAGCAAACTAGTTAGATATATTCTCTTCTCTGCTCTTGGGATTCGCCTTGTCTCCCTTCTGATGTTGATAAAATGTTCCCTTTTCTGCTCATTCTCCCTGTCAGGTAGCCACTTCTCCCTCATCTTCCTTCTCTTTTCTGTAGCCTTCTGGCATGTCTCGTTGAACCATTTCCTCTTCTTAATTATCTTATTTCTTCCCAATATATCCTCCGTTTCTTTCGACCGTTCCTACACGTTCTCTCTTGCTTCCAGGGTCTCTAGGACCTCAAAACGGTTTTTAATTTCTAGAGCATATTGATCTTTAATGGCACTTTCTCGTAGTTTCTCAACATTCTTCTTATGCATGTAGGTGAACATGAGTTTAAGCCCGCACACAATGAGGAAGTGGTCTGACGTACAGTCGGCTCCTCTATACGACCTGACGTCCGTGACTCTATGGCTATAGCGCTGGTACACCAAGATGTGATCTATCTAGTTGGTGGTTCTTCCATCCGGTGAACACCATGATCCGTTATGTATTCTCTTATGTTCGAAGTAAGTCGAACTTACTCTCAGGTTCTTTGAGATAGCTAAGTTGATCATCCTTTGACCATTCTCATTGGTCTCATCATGCAAACTGTGCCTTCCTATAGTTGGTATGTAGAATTCTTCTTTTCCTGCATTTCCATTAAAATCTCCCAGCACTATCCTGATATTTCTAGTTGGTATGCTCTCAATTGTTTGTTCTAGTTGGTCATAGAACTCTTCCTTTTCCTCATGTGTTTTATCCTCACTTGCGGCATGAACATTGATGAATGTGATATCTGACACTTGGTTTCCAAACACTACGTAGGATATTCTCTTGTTAAGAGCTTTGAATTCCTTCACCGAATTTTCTGCTTTGTTTTGTATTACAAAACCAGTGCAGAATTCGCGTTTATCTACACAGCCGCCGTAGAACAGTGTATATCCATCCTCTTTGTGAGTTCCTTCTCCTAGCCATCTTGTCTCTTGTACCGCCACCAGGTCCAGTTTATATCGGTTAATTTCTGAGACCATAGTCTGGATGGTTCCTGGTCTACACAGGCTCTGAACATTCCAAGATCCAAAATTAAAATTTCTAAATCATATACCGTTTTTCCTCCATTCTAACGGAGACCAAAGCAAAATAAAACCATAGAGTTGCAGGGAGCAATGGTTTTATCAACAGCATGTCTTAAAAGTAAACTAAACTCCGCTCGAACAGGCGACGAAGGCCCGACGGTACCGACCGGTCGCCGTGTCATCCTCAGCCCACAGGCGTCACAGGATGCGGATGTGGAGGGATATGTGGTCAATACACCCCTCTCCTGGCCGTATGTTAGTTTACGACACCAGAACCGCTACTTCTCAATCACGTAGCTTCTGGGTTTGCCTCACGAGGGCAGAGTGCACCCCGCCTGCCAACAGCGCTCTACAGAACGGATGGTTATCCTACCAAGTGCTAGCACAGCCCGACAACGCTTAACTTCAGTGATCTGAAGGGAACCGGTGTTATCACTGTGGCTGACCCGTTTGCGTAGCACACGTAGTAGAGAAACTAATTTTGTAATTTATCGATAGGCGTGACAAACTTAAGTCCATTTCATATTCAGTGCCAAAAATTAAAAATGTTGACCGTCGATTGTGAACCTTCACAGCTATACTAAAAATGAATATCGCAAACAGCATGGCAAAATTGTTGTTGTTATTCAATGTCTTGTTGTATAGACTGGGAACAAGCTGGATAACAAGAAAAGAAACATGTCCATCAGAGAACTGTGTTGCAGCAATTGAACTTCTCGAGGCCATCGTATGCAAACACAACATGTATTTATTTCCTACTTTTCAGTAGTGACACAAAAACTACATTCACTCCCGTCGGTAGTGTGAGGGCATCATGTTTGACGGGAGCTCTGATTAACCTCAGGCTAGGAATTCTTCTCTTGATGTTCGCTGAGGTGAAGGAGGTCCTTTGGTATGAGTGAAAAATTTTATCTCTAGTGACCGTCGCACATGAGACCTTTCACATACTAAGTAAAAAAACTAGCCAGCAAGACCATCCACAGCCACCAACCCAAGAGACAGAAAGAAGACTTTCCGACTATCATCTTTTATTGAATTCTGACATCTTTTTCAGGAAATAGTAAATATAACTCCTTATGGGGTTTAGGAGCACAAGGCAGTGGTTTGTCGATTAAATGTAATATTACTGTACCAACAAGCATATTCTGATTTTCTTTTATTAGGCAACCACTTTCGACGTTCCAATCACGCCATCTTCAAGCCCGTCGCATGAATGACACCAAGTATCACTCATGCATGTGTGAGACAAGCTGCCAACAATCATATTTGGTTCCGTAGATATCTGAACTTTATGAACATTAATTTGATGTTGTGAGCAGGGAACCAAAGATACTGAGTAACTTGTGAAAAGCAAAAATTCCGTGCCTAAGATTCGAATTTTCAACTTTCTTCTTCGTAGCGTCAATTGTACTGTGCGACAATAAGGACAAGACCGAAAAAGTTAGGGGTGAAAAGCTTCGTACTCTGATCTCTTCCATTTCGAAGCAGACACCTATTATTCTACGAACGCTGATGTAGAAGGACAACACTACTGTAGTGGGTCTCAGTCAGTACGCACAAATCAGCATCACAGTTCCTCGTCAGCGATCAAAGGCTGAGTGGTTTCCGGATGGCGTCTGCCACTTCTGCATGAATAGTATGTATTTACAGAAGTGCAAAATACGGTAATGCTAAGTTATATGTCTTCCTTCTTACGGTAGAGAAGATAAAAGTTGCTGACGCGTACGATCTCTCAGGACCTAGATTTGAAATAGGCAGAAGCATAAAATTCCACTTTGGGCCAATCTCAATAAAAGCACATTCAAAAACCATTGGTGCTGTTGGTACTATGTAGTGTGGTCGTATTACGTTTGAGGACTTTTGGCGCAGATGTATACTCGTTAATGTGTAAAACGTAGTCCAAGGATCTCACCCTCTTTCCTGAATACAAGTAATGTATTTGCACTTGCGAATATGGACAACCATCAGGTGTATAATGGTTTGACGACAATGAAAATTTGTGAGGACCGGGACTCCAACCAGGGTTTCCCGCTCGTCGCGAGCGGTCGCCTTACCATTTGCCTATCCGAACACGACTCACAGCCACACCCAAACTTCCATATCACGTCAACCATGCGTCTACTACCTCTACTCGTAGATGCATTACGTATATTTCGATATAAGGGAGACATTTTACTTGAAAGTCACTTACCCGGTGTCGATGGATAAATACGATATTGCAGTGCCTGTATTTTTCCGAATTACGATGAAATGAACCCGATGGAACACTTCTGGGATGTGATTGAACGTGACGTCAAAGCTCATCGCTCCCCTCCCCTGAATTTACGGGAATTAGGTGACTTGTGTGCATGTCCAAAGGAACGCTGCAATGTCGTACAGAAGGTTGATCTTTTAATGTATACACGTTTGCGCTAGTAAAAATGTGCAATCTGTATATTTGATATTCTGAAATACAAAAGTTATGAATCCATTAATCAAGGGAATATAGTATCTAAATATTTGAACTGTTCATTCAACACGTTCATACCATTTTTTAAAAAAAAAACGTAAAAATTTGAACTGTCCACTCAGTCCTTTTATGTGGCGACTCACATAATCTCTATGAGAACTGTGGAACGATTAACCAAAATATTCTTTTCAGTCACTAGATGAAGTTGTGTGCTTACTTCAGTCCCCACTACCAATGGAAAATCTGCTCGCGTGCAGATGTGCTGAGCAGATCATTACTGTCCAGGAGTGAATGTAACAGAGATAATGTGAGTCATAGTACGGACGTTTTCCACGGAACGATCATATTTCTATATAGACTGATCAGCGAGAACATTATGACCATCGACGTACTATCGATATAAACTCGTCCAGACGATAGCAGCGTCACAAAGCGAGGAATGACTGCTAGTCAGACACTCGCACGGAGCTTAAAGTATCAGTGAGCGACCTGTCCGTGTGTAAAATGGGGAAGGCGCGCGATCCATTTGAGTTTGACCGAGGGCAGTTTGTGACGGCCAAGAGGCTCAGCACGAGCATTCCGGAAACTGCACGAGTTGTTGGATGTTCGAAGAGTTCTGTGGAGAGTGTCTTCAGTACGTGGCGAAACCAAGGTGAAATCACGTCCACACGTCCTGAGGTTATGCGCCCACCCCTCATTACAGATGCCGGACGTCGGAGGCTGGGCAAACTGATAAAACAGGACAGGCGGCGAACTGTGACAGAACTAACATCAAACTGTAACACTGGGCGGAGTACAAGTGTGTCTCAACACGCAGTGCACTGAACATTCCTAACGATGGGCCTCCGCAGCCGACGACCCGTCCATGTGCCAATGTTAACACCACAAAAATTTGGAAATTTGTGGTAAGGTCTTATGGGACCAAACTGCTGAGGTCATCGGTCCCTAAGCTTACACACTGCTTAATCTAACTTAAACTAACTTTCGCTAAGGACAGCACACACACCCGTGCCCGAGGGATGACTCGAACCTCCGACTGGGGGAGCCGCTAGAACCGTGGCAAGGCGACTTAGACCACGCGGCTAACACCACGACATCGGCAGCTACGACTGAAATGGGCACGTGACCATCGGCACTGGATGCTGCGCAGTGTCAGAGCGTTGCATGATCTGATTAATCCCGGTACCTTCTACATCATGGCGATGGGAAGGCGCGAATTCGTCGTCTTCCGGGGGAACAGCTCCTTGACACCTGTGCTAAGGGACAGAGACAAGGTGGGGGCGGCTCCATTGCGCTCTGGGAAGCGCTCACTTACGCATCCATCGGTCCAGTGGAGCTCGTGCAAAGCACCATGATGGTCGAGAAGTATCGAACACTGGTTGCAGTCCACGTACACCTCTTCATGAGATCATACATCCCGACGACGGAGGCATTTTTCAACAAGACAATGCGTCATGTTACAAGGCCATGAGTCTGACGCAGTGGTTCGAGGAATACTGGCGAGTTCCAGTCGATGCGCTAGCCCTCAACTCTCCAGATCCGAACACATCTGGATGTGACTGAACGTGACGTCAGAGCTCATTGCCCTCCTCCCCGGAATTTACGGGAATTAGGTGTCTTGTGTGTGCAGATGTGAGGCGCCAACTGCCTCCAGCGACCTGCCAAGGCCTCATTGCTTCCATGCCATGATGCGTCGCAGCTGTTATCCGCACCAAAGATGGACATACCGGCTATTCGGTAGTGGTCGTAATGTTCTGGCTGATCAGTGCGAAGTATTTACTTCAACTGACGTTTCAGGGCACATAACTTATGCATTTCTCAATCTCAAATACAATAGTACACTTAATTTACTAGCTCAAATGAGTACATACTGAGAAAAGCTCAGTACTTCGACTTGTCATGCAGCAGTAGAAGCCTTTCCGCTGAGCCTCTACTGCCCAGGGTTGGCCAGTACATACCGAGTGCAGAAGAGCTGCGCCGTCACTCTTCGAATGCGATTTTCTCGACAGGAGTTGAGAATTGCTCCAAAGCGTATTGGAAGTGGCAGTTATGAACTTTACGTATGCTGTATGCGGGTCGAATCGTTGAGGGAAAGTTTGCGCCTCTCCTGATTAGCGAAAATTACAGAGTTAAAATTTTGTGCACTTTTTTTGTACGTTATCCTAGTAATTTTAATTATACATAACATTATGTTCTTCTTTTAGTTCAGTAGACTCACGATATGTATGTTATTACTCCTTGAAAATTCGAATACTCTGTTTGAAGTGGTTTCTGAGATTTAGGAAAAAATGCAACATAAAATGTAAATTTTCAGGAACGGCTTCCAAAGTTTCAAAGGACTGTAACTCACTTAATATATGCTTAATTTTTTATTTTTAATCACTCATAAGTACCCTGCACCATACTGTATATCATCCTCTTGACCTTTTTCCAAGTTTTTTCTCCTTCTCTTCTTTCTGGACTCCTTAGTGGACTCCTCAGTGACTACTCTGCTTTATCAATGCGAACCTTGTCCATTCGTTCAAGTTCTCTGATGAAGTTTGGTCCAGGATTAATTCCCATATGCTTTAGCACTTTCACCCTACCAATGTTGCCATCATTAAAAGAAATAACAGCATCACTGACCCCCACTTTAGTGTCTTCATTCCAACAAAATATTTTTTGGTAAGCGAGTCCATACAAGATTATTGAACGACTCATTGGGATTTTGAATCTGACCATGCAGACACTTCTTCAGTAATTCAGGATTTGCCAGGTCTCAGGTTTTATGATATCCATGACCGCTGCTGGGATGGAATGTTTATGGCTGTATGAACTGTCTGAGTACTGAGCATTGCGGTAATTGCATCATGAATCAGGTCAAGGAGGTCAAAGGTGGTGTACTAGTTTTTCATCAGTTGACAGTCTGTGGAAGAAGACAGCCCATAGTACCTGATTCATTTTCAACAAATCCTCCGTATTATTTCTAATGGCCATCCAATAATACTGCTGTAGTTCGTCAATCATTTTGTCTGTCAGCCTGCCTCTTATGGTTTTACCATCAGAATGTTTATTGTCTCTCAAACTTTGTTTCAAGTTCCTCAACCTGGTGCCCATTCTCTTCTGGACACAGCAATCCACAACCTTCTATACAAAAAATTAGCGATTTTATTAGACCTTGAAGTAATGTGCATAAAAATTTTATCGTTTTCAACCGGTGTAGATTATACGAGGGTTCGAACTTAAATAGTGGCAACTATTTATTCACAACCGATACAAAAGAGTTACATGTTTACGCCAGTTACTGTCCTTCAATGTAGTCACCAGCGTTGTGTAGAACTCATTGCCAGCGATGTGGAAGGCGTAGTATACCGTTAGCAGACCCTGTTCTGTTGATGATGCGAATGGAGCGGTCTACTGCCTGTCGAATCTCTGGTGCAAATCAAAGTCACAAGGACTTAAGTCCGGGGAGTATGGTGGATGGTACAGTACTTCCCAGTCCCATCGACCGAACAGAGCAGCCACAGCTTGCGCTGTATGCGCCCGCGCATTGTCGTGCAAAATGATGGGTGGGTTGCGCAGAAAGTGTCGCCGCTTCTTTCGCAAAGCTGGTCGCAGGTGATGCTCCAAAAAAAAGCTTCGAAAAGCTGGTCGCAGGTGACGCTCCAAAAAAAGCTTTTTGTATCGGTTGTGAATAAATAGTTGCCACTATTTCAATTCAAACCCTAGTGTTTAAAAAAATAAAATTAAATACTTCCCAATGTGAGTGGATAGTGACATATATATCATTTTATTCGGAAAATTGCATATTTTATAATGAAAGAAAAATCCGAAAACGTGAAAAAAAATTGTTTCCCTTTCTAATTCCACTTAAATACCGACTAGACGACGCGACATGTGCTGCGGTTGAGCAGAGAAGAGAAATGAACCGCCTTTCCTCGATAACTCACTGGTGTGTTTGGATAGTGCGTTTCTAATATTGACGTTTGCTTTAGTGTTGGTTTTCCTGATAAAAATCTAATAACAGACTTTGTTCCTGGTCTATAGAATCGTATAATGGACCTTCTTCAATGAATTAAAACGGAACTGTACACTTTGTTATTTTCGGACAGTCTGCTCGCTAGTTACCATGTTTCGCGATAATGCTTTCATTCGTTGCCGAACGAAATGTTTTTGAATACCTCTACAAGTTGGTAATATCAGTAACAAGTTGCGATGCTTTACAAACGTTGTGTATGATGCACTAAAATTGTATTCTGTTGAATGCGTAGCACGTGAAACTCGAAAGCTGCGAGAAGTCGCAAGCCTTAAATACAACATTATACACACACCAAAAAAAGTTTTGCATCACCTCGGTTCCGAGAGTTCCGGAACCTGTACAGAAAACAGGAATAGAGATCAACATAAACGTCATTTCCGCCCTTTTTATTGCTAATGAAAACCACACAATGCATGTTGTATCACTGTACAGCGAGACCTTCATTGGTGGTGGTCCAGATTGCTGTACACACCGGTACCTCTAATACCCAATAGCACGTCCTTTTGCATTGATACATGCCTGTAATCGTCGTGGCATACTATCCACAAATTCATCAAGCCACTGTTGGTCCAGATTGTCCCACACCTCAACGGCGATTCGGCGTAGATCCCTCAGAGTGGTTGGTGGGTCACGTGGTACATAAATACCCCTTTTGAATCTATCCCAGGCATGTCCAATAGGTTCATGTCTGGAGACCATGCTGTCCACTCTAGTCGAGCGATGTCGTTATCCTGAAGGAAGTCATTCACAAGATGTGCACGATGTGGGCGCGAATTGTCGTCCATGAAGACGAATGTTTCGGCAATATGCTGCCGATCTGGTTTCACTGACGGTCTGAGGATGGCATTCACGTATCGTACAACCGGTACGGCGCCTTCCATGACCACCAGCGGCGTACACCGGCCCCACATAATGCCACCCCAAAACAGCAGGGAACCTCCACCTTGCTGCACTTGCTGCACAGTGTGTCTAAGGCGTTCAGCCTGACCGGGTTGCCTCCAAACACGTCTCCGACGATTGTCTGGTTGACGGCATATGCGACACTCATCGGCGAAGAGAACGTGTTGCGAATCCTGAATGGTCCATTTGGCATGTTGTTGGGCCCATCTGTACCGCGCTGCACGGTGTTGTGGTTACAAAGATGGTCCTCGCCAGGGAAATTCGTGCATTTCTATGCCCTTTGCCATTCTATTCCTCACATTTCCTCCAGTTGAAAACTGTCCTTCCACACACACACACACACACACACACACACATATATATATATACGTTTGGCCTCTGTTTCTTTTACACACTGGTTGCCGCAAACAACGACAAAGCAAAAGGGATGGCTTTTTTTCCATTTCAGTGAAAGAAAGCCCGATTTGGCAGTTGCCCTTGTAAGAGGAGCGTGAATAGATAAGATGAAATTTCACGTTACTTCACAGCAGAATTTGCTGACTTGGTGGAGAGTACTTAAAAAGTTTCCGAAGCTCTTCAGATTATCTCGATTTATGCTAAAAATCTCTACAACTGAAATTTTAGCCGAGCAAGGCTAAATGTCAATGAGAAAAGACCACTGATCCTTTCAGAAAACGCTGATGACCTGCTCATTCTGTGTAACATCTGCTTAGTAAGGTTTATTTTGTAGAAACGGTGTGAGTTTTAGCAGTACTTTGTTTAAATGGTGGAATTCTTGTTTTCCGACAAAAATTTGTGGCCTCTGACGTTATGTTATTTTTATCTTTTGTTTCTAAGAGCTATTCCAACAGCCCGGTGGCTCCACTCAGCGAACACTGATATCTAGTTTATAGTGCAACATGCTGCTGTTTGTCAGCATATTACGTTGAGTTATTGAAATTCAAACTGAAAGGAATTGCTGCATCAGTTTTGCAATGATGCAGGTGTCAGTGGTCCCGTGAAGATTCTCACATGCATAGATGAGGTTCTGATCGTCCACACAGCACAGACACATGCCAGGATCATAATATTGTAAGGGCAGCAGTGACAGTACAGCTACCACAGCACAGTTAAGAGGGCTTATGACACAACAAGAACTGTCGTAAACCGGTTATGCTGTGGGCTATGGACGCACACCTCTAGCCCGTCTTCCACTCACACCACAGCATCGATGTGTAGGCTTTGCTGGTGCTGTCAGAGCATCACTAGGAAGATGGAATGGCGCATCATGGTCTTCAGCGATGAAACCAGATTCTGCCGGCACACAAGTGATGGTTGTATGCACATACATGGTAGACCCAATGAGCGCTGTCTTTAGTGCATTCATTCAAGACACACTGGCCCCATTCTAGGCCTTACAGTCTGGGGTATGATAAGCTACGACTCTCGCTCACCTTTGGTGTTTCTGGAGGGGATGGTAACAAGCGCTCTGTACATGAAGAATGTTATTAGACCCATTTTTTGATGTTCTTTCTGCAGGAAAGTGATGGGTTCTTGGAACAAGATAATGCTCGTGTACACATTTCCCGTGTAACTCAACGTGCTCTGTGGGATGCGTAACAACTTCCATGGCGAATACAATCTCTGGACCTGTCTCCAATCGAGCACATGTTGGATATGATGGAACAAGCAGTGACTCGTACATCTCGTCAACCGACAACTCTTACAGAACTACATGGATAGGTCGAGCAGACAGGCATAATGTATATCAAGATGGTATCTCCCATCTGTACAATCGACCGGATGCCAGAGTCAGCGCCCGTGTTGTTGTTCGTGGAGGCTACATCACGTACTAATAGTGGTTTTGCAGCATCGGTCGGTACCTGGTGCCTCAGAACTGCTTGCGCTATTGATCTGTAGATGTAATCACTTCATGTACTCCAAATGCACTGCTGCAACGGCCGCTTAACTTCACACTACCTGCAACTTTCCGGGTGCGTGTGAACCTTTCACCACCTTGGATTCGTGAAGCAGCCCATGTTAGCCTTGGCCTTCATACGCTTCCTAAGGACACAACTCCAGCCTCGCTCTATCGCCTTCAGTTTCACGACCTTCGCATGGAACTTCGCAATAGTACCTTTGTGTAGACTGATGGCTCTTGGACTGACCGTGGGGTCGGGTGTGCCTTCATCATTGGCGCCCATGTCTTTCGATATCGGCTTCCGGCACACTGCTCAGAATTTACAGCCGAGCTCTTTGCCGTGTATCAGGCCACAGAGTACATCTGGCGACACAGACTTTTCAATTGTGTCCTCTGCTCAGACTCACTCAGTACCATTCAAAGTTTATGTGTGCTGTACACCGCCCATCTCTTAGTGCAGCGGGTCCAAGGGACCTGACACTTGCTCCCTCGTACCTCAGTCTCCGAGTACTAGTAGCCATTAAAATTGCTACACCAAGAAGAAATACAGATTATAAACGGGTATTCATTAGACAGATATATTGTACTAGAATTGACATGTGATTACATTTTCACGCAATTTGGGTGCATAGATCCTGAGAAATCAAATGGCTCTGAGCACTATGCGACTTAACTTCTGAGGTCATCAGTCTCCTGAGAAATCAGTACCCAGAACAACCACCTCTGGCCGTAATAACGACCTTGATACGCCTGGGCATTGAGTCAAACAGAGCTTGGATGACGTGTACAGGTACAGCTGCGCATGCAGCTTCAACACGATTCCACATTTCATCGAGAGTAGTGACTGGCGTATTGTGACGAGCCAGTTGCTCGGCCGCCATTGACCAGACGTTTTGAATTGGTGAGAGATCTGGAGAATGTGCTGGCCAGGGCAGCAGTCGAACATTTTCTTATATCCAGAAAGGCCCGTACAGGACCTGCAACATGCGGTCGTGCACTATCCTGCTGAAATGTAGGGTTTCGCAGGGATCGAATGAAGGGTAGACCCACGGGTCGTAACACATCTGAAAGTAACGCCCCCTGTTCAAAGTGCCGTCAGTGCGAACAAGAGGTGACCGAGACGTGTAACCAATGGCACTCCATACCGTCTCGCCGGGTGATACGCCAGTATGGCGATGACGAATACACGCTTTCAATGTGCGTTCACCGCGATGTCGCCAAACACGGATGCGACCACCATGATGCTGTAAACAGAACCTGGATTCATCCGAAAAAATGACGTTTTGCCATTCATGCACCCACGTTCGTCGTTGAGAACAACATCGCAGGCGCTCCTGTCTGTAATGCAGCGTCAAGGGTAACCGCAGCCATGGTCTCCGAGCTGATAGTCCATGCTGCTGCAAACGTCGTCGAACTGTTCGTGCAGGTGGTTGTTGTCTTGCAGACGTCCCCATCTGTGGACTCAGGGATCGAGACGTAGCTGCACGATCCTTTACAGCCATGCAGATAAGATGCGTGTCATCTCGACTACTAGTGATACGAGGCCTTTGGGATCCAGCACGGCGTTCCATATTACCCTCCTGAACCCACCGATTCCATATTCTGCTAACAGTCATTGGATCTCGACCAACGCGAGCATCAATGTCGCGATACGACAAACCGCAATCGCGATAGGCTACAATCCGACCTTTATCAAAGTCGGAAACGTGATGGTACGCATTTCTCCTCCTTACACGAGGCATCACAACAACGTTTCACCAGGCAACGCCGGTCAACTGCTGTTAGTGTATGAGAAATCGGTTGGAAACTTTCCTCGTGTCAGCGCGTTGTAGGTGTCGCCACTGACGCCAAGCTTGTGTGAACGCTCTGAAAAACTAATCATTTACATATAACAGCATCTTCTTCATGTTGGTTAAATTTCGCGTCTGTAGCACGTCATCCTCGTGGTGTAGCAATTTTAATGGCCAGTAGTGTATATTCCCTCCGATGATCTCTGTGTTACCGTCTGTCAGGAAGTGGTGTCCCTTTGGCATCGCCAATGGTACTCCCTTCACGGGTATAAGCTCCAGCTTATTAAGCCTCTCCCAGCGGCTCGGACGACATCCTCTTGGCCCTTCTGCCGGGAAGAGGTCATTTTAACTTGGCTGCGTATTGGGCACTGCCTTTTTAGCCATCGTCATTTGATAAGTGGTGCTACCCCACCACTTTGTACACATTCCACCCAAATTTTAACTGTCCGCCACTTCCTGATTGAATGTCCATTTTTTAACCGTTTACGTTCCCGCTTGGGTTCGCCGTCAGAGCTATCGGACGTTTTAGCAAATGACGCGCGGGCTGTCGAGCGCGTTTTACTTTCTATCCTCCAAAGCAATGTGGCGTAGGCCTTTTAATTTACCGAGCGAGGTGGCGCAGTGGTTAGCACACTGGACTCGCATTCGGGAGGACGACGGTTCAATCCCGTCTCCGGCCATCCTGATTTAGGTTTTCCGTGATTTCCCTAAATCGTTTCAGGCAAATGCCGCGATGGTTCCTTTGAAAGGGCACGGCCGATTTCCTTCCCAATCCTTCCCTAACCCGAGCTTGCGCTCCGTCTCTAATGACCTCGTTGTCGACGGGACGTTAAACACTAACCACCACCACCACCACCGCCATTTAACTTTTCGTTTTGGACCTCCGTTTCCGTATGGTGTCTTTTTTAGCCCTTTCTCCACGTCCCTATTTTTAGCTGTCTACTCATATGTCAGTTGAGAATGACGTATAGGCGTTTTTTAACTCCTTTCTCTTCGTATTCTATAGTTTGACTCGGGCACGTATGACCCCAGTTGTTTTTGCACCCTCAAACGAAATAAAACAAACACAAAGTCTCATGACACTGCAGGCAGACGCAAGACGCACCACGGCACATTCCACGGGCTGTGGCAGTGAATAGCTAGAGCAGAGCACGAGGCGCAGCGGGCAGGAGCAGAGGGCCGGCAGCTGCCGCAGCAGGCCGTCTCTGGCTCGGTGGCCCTGGCCCAGCCCGTCATCCTGGCGGGCCAAGCCATAAGACGTGGGCTGGGCGGGCGGAAACCAGCGCCGGGCGTGACTAATGGAGGTCGTTAATAAAAAGAGGAAAAGCATAACTCCCAGAATCTAAGTAGTGAATTTAGGTGCCCAGTGGATACAAAAGTTTTCCACAGCACCAACTACACCGATGAGCCAAACATTATGACCACTTGAAACAATAAAAGGTTACTCCATTTTTCAATCACAGTACAACAGAGATTTTGCTTGGCATTTATTCTAAAAGAACTTGACAGGTTTCCAGAAGTATACGGCATCAGATGTCAACGCACAGGTCGAGCTATTCCGACAAAGTTCTGGATGGTGGTATACGGGCACGCAGCTTGTGCCGGATATGTCTTCCAGTGGGTAAAGATAAGACCACTATAATGGCCCCCAGACCACTGTAGCACGATTGTAACCTTGCAACATGGACAGTTATCCTGCAGGAAGATGTCATGGCTGCTCCCACGGAAAGTCAGTGTACCCCATAGCATCCTATGGGACCGAACTACTGAGGTCATCGATCCCTAGGCTTACACACTATTTAATCTAACTTAAATTAACTTACTCTAAGGACTACACGCACACACCCATGCCCGAGGGAGGACTCGAACCTCCGACGGGCCGCGTGAACCGCGCAGCAGCATAATTCTGCCCTCACCGAGCTGTATGTTTTGTGCAGCCATTCGCCTGGATGACGGCGTGAAAGGACCCAACCATCGACCTAGTTTAACGAGAAATGCGATTCATTCGACAGGCGACACGTTTCCATTGAACCACGGCGGAAACTCAGTGATGCTGTACCCACTGCAATCACAACTGACGATGTTCTGTCAACACAGATACACGTAGGGGTCGTGTGTGATGTGGAGCTCCATGTTCAACAATGGCCTTTGCACTGTGCGCTCCAAAACACTCGTGTCTGCACCAGTATTGTCCTCTGTCGTCAGATCTGCCACAGGTCGGCGCCCGACCTGGATTACACAGTGGGTGACCCTCCGACCTCTACGTTTTGTGGTGAGGCGTGGTCGTCCAATACCATACAGCCTACTCGTTATTTCAACATCTTTCAACCACTTTCAACAGGTGCTCATGACAGTAGTAGCTAACAGGCAACCACCGCTTCAGAGATTCTCGTTTCCAGCCGCTGCGTCATAACAATGTGCTCTTTGACAAAACCGCTTTTATCAGTGGATTTACGCATTTGCGGCCCATATCTTACCAATAATGACTACCCATTCGTCTCTCTTCCGCTTATATTCTGCGCCACGTGCCCGCAACGCCACTAGGAGGCACTTGATCTGACGGCAGGCATTGGTAATAATGTTTGAAGCTGCAACTAGTCAGGTAAAACATGTTTCCACAATTCGTCAAAACTGGGAGTCGGACAGCGCCACGTGAATTCAGTTATTTTACAGTAGTAGTCGTCTAACTGCGGCCAACACGCTGCACACGGCCCGTAACACTTACTCTTGCGTCCCGTGATTCTCAGCGGCATTTTACGAGGTGCGTCTGAGAGGTTCGGTGAATGATCTTGGAAAATAAAGGCAACAAGAGTTACAAACAAAAAACCTTTATTGAACTTCAAAGTAATGATAAATAGCTACAAAGCACTTCTGAAATCGGTCGTAAAGGTGCTGGAAACTGTCAGCAGACGCTTATTGTGGAATCGCTCGAAGTACCCTGGTTGTACACAACATCTGCGAAGCGGAAGTCTTGCCGGAGAGTTAATTGAAGCTGGAGAATAAAAAGATGTTTGCCGGCGCTAAATCTAAAGAACAGTCACCTCGGGTTGAGCGGGAAAGTTGACCAAGCAGACGTTGCCGATACCCAACAACACATGACCAAATGCTTTGAGCGATTACGTAAGAAGAGTTTGCTGACAATATCCAATAGCGTTACAAGTGATGTCGCAAGTGTGGTGTAGCTAATGGTGATTACTGTGAAGGCCAGTAAAGGTACACTCCTGGAAATGGAAAAAAGAACACATTGACACCGGTGTGTCAGACCCACCATACTTGCTCTGGACACTGCGAGAGGGCTGTACAAGCAATGATCACACGCACGGCACAGCGGACACACCAGGAACCGCGGTGTTGGCCGTCGAATGGCGCTAGCTGCGCAGCATTTGTGCACCGCCGCCGTCAGTGTCAGCCAGTTTGCCGTGGCATACGGAGCTCCATCGCAGTCTTTAACACTGGTAGCATGCCGCGACAGCGTGGACGTGAACCGTATGTGCAGTTGACGGACTTTGAGCGAGGGCGTATAGTGGGCATGCGGGAGGCCGGGTGGACGTACCGCCGAATTGCTCAACACGTGGGGCGTGAGGTCTCCACAGTACATCGATGTTGTCGCCAGTGGTCGGCGGAAGGTGCACGTGCCCGTCGACCTGGGACCGGACCGCAGCGACGCGCGGATGCACGCCAAGACCGTAGGATCCTACGCAGTGCCGTAGGGGACCGCACCGCCACTTCCCAGCAAATTAGGGACACTGTTGCTCCTGGGGTATCGGCGAGGACCATTCGCAACCGTCTCCATGAAGCTGGGCTACAGTCCCGTACACTGTTAGGCCGTCTTCCGCTCACGCCCCAACATCGTGCAGCCCGCCTCCAGTGGTGTCGCGACAGGCGTGAATGGAGGGACGAATGGAGACGTGTCGTCTTCAGCGATGAGAGTCGCTTCTGCCTTGGTGCCAATGATGGTCGTGTGCGTGTTTGGCGCCGTGCAGGTGAGCGCCACAATCAGGACTGCATACGACCGAGGCACACAGGGCCAACACCCGGCATCATGGTGTGGGGAGCGATCTCCTACACTGGCCGTACACCACTGGTGATCGTCGAGGGGACACTGAATAGTGCACGGTCCATCCAAACCGTCATCGAACCCATCGTTCTACCATTCCTAGACCGGCAAGGGAACTTGCTGTTCCAACAGGACAATGCACGTCCGCATGTATCCCGTGCCACCCAACGTGCTCTAGAAGGTGTAAGTCAACTACCCTGGCCAGCAAGATCTCCGAATCTGTCCCCCATTGAGCATGTTTGGGACTGGATGAAGCGTCGTCTCACGCGGTCTGCACGTCCAGCACGAACGCTGGTCCAACTGAGGCGCCAGGTGGAAATGGCATGGCAAGCCGTTCCACAGGACTACATCCAGCATCTCTACGATCGTCTCCATGGGAGAATAGCAGCCTGGATTGCTGCGAAAGGTGGATATACACTGTACTAGTGCCGACATTGTGCATGCTCTGTTGCCTGTGTCTATGTGCCTGTGGTTCTGTCAGTGTGATCATGTGATGTATCTGACCCCAGGAATGTGTCAATAAAGTTTCCCCTTCCTGGGACAATGAATTCACGGTGTTCTTATTTCAATTTCCAGGAGTGTATTTTGTTTGTAACCCTTGTTTCCATTATTGCCTGAGGTCATTCATCGAAATTTTCTGATGCACCTAGTAATATGTACCTAGCAGCTAGCAGCCGAATTCAGAAACATCAAATAACGTTAAGAGACTGTAAAGACCGTAGTTTTCCTGCTCAGTAAGAAACAGGCATACAGAGTACGGTAATATATTAAGGTGTGCATAATTTTAATTGACGTTCATGAATGCGGCCGGGAGTTGACCGCATACCACAAGGGTAAAAGGGGTAAGTTACACGGCCACTGCGGGGTTAGAGGATGTGAGGGGGGGGGGGGGGGATGTTTCTATGTTTCTTTCACTATCTTCCATTGCAGAATACTGACGGGCATGTGCAACTTGTACCAATCGGCCGCTACGTTACAAATTTTAACACAGAAATAGCACGGATTAGTGATTATATGAGTACATTACGTTAAAATGCGATACATACAGGTACACTCCTGGAAATTGAAATAAGAACACCGTGAATTCATTGTCCCAGGAAGGGGAAACTTTATTGACACATTCCTGGGGTCAGATACATCACATGATCACACTGACAGAACCACAGGCACATAGACACAGGCAACAGAGCATGCACAATGTCGGCACTAGTACAGTGTATATCCACCTCTCGCAGCAATGCAGGCTGCTATTCTCCCATGGAGACGATCGTAGAGATGCTGGATGTAGTCCTGTGGAACGGCTTGCCATGCCATTTCCACCTGGCGCCTCAGTTGGACCAGCGTTCGTGCTGGACGTGCAGACCGCATGAGACGACGCTTCATCCAGTCCCAAACATGCTCAATGGGGGACAGATCCGGAGATCTTGCTGGCCAGGGTAGTTGACTTACACCTTCTAGAGCACGTTGGGTGGTACGGGATACATGCGGACGTGCATTGTTCTGTTGGAACAGCAAGTTCCCTTGCCGGCCTAGGAATGGTAGAACGATGGGTTCGATGACGGTTTGGATGTACCGTGCACTATTCAGTGTCCCCTCGACGATCACCAGTGGTGTACGGCCAGTGTAGGAGATCGCTCCCCACACCATGATGCCGGGTGTTGGCCCTGTGTGCCTCGGTCGTATGCAGTCCTGATTGTGGCGCTCACCTGCACGGCGCCAAACACGCATACGACCATCATTGGCACCAAGGCAGAAGCGACTCTCATCGCTGAAGACGACACGTCTCCATTCGTCCCTCCATTCACGCCTGTCGCGACACCACTGGAGGCGGGCTGCACGATATTGGGGCGTGAGCGGAAGACGGCCTAACGGTGTGCGGGACCGTAGCCCAGCTTCATGGAGACGGTTGCGAATGGTCCTCGCCGATACCCCAGGAGCAACAGTGTCCCTAATTTGCTGGGAAGTGGCGGTGCGGTCCCCTACGGCACTGCGTAGGATCCTACGGTCTTGGCGTGCATCCGTGCGTCGCTGCGGTCCGGTCCCAGGTCAACGGGCACGTGCACCTTCCGCCAACCACTGGCGACAACATCGATGTACTATGGAGACCTCTCGCCCCACGTGTTGAGCAATTCGGCGGTACGTCCACCCGGCCTCCCGCATGCCCACTATACGCCCTCGCTCAAAGTCCGTCAACTGCACATACGGTTCACGTCCACGCTGTCGCGGCATGCTACCAATGTTAAAGACTGCGATGGAGCTCCGTATGCCACGGCAAACTGGCTGACACTGACGGCGGCGGTGCACAAATTCTGCGCAGCTAGCGCCATTCGACGGCCAACACCGCGGTTCCTGGTGTGTCCGCTGTGCCGTGCGTGTGATCATTGCTTGTACAGCCCTCTCGCAGTGTCCGGAGCAAGTATGGTGGGTCTGATACACCGGTGTCAATGTGTTCTTTTTTCCATTTCCAGGAGTGTATTTGTCGCAATTTATATGAAGGTAAATGACGACTCTTCTAATTTAACATAAAGAGTAGAAAACATCGACTTTGAAACATTTAGTAAATATTTGTGATAGCAAACAGTTTTTGATGTTGTTGAGCAACAGTCATACAATATTCTTAAAGAAACACACCACCAATTGACTGATTTATTGTTTATTTGAGTGCAACCCAGATTTGAGCCGTTTATGTCATTTTCAAGTATCTGATTTTATGTCTCTAACATGTATTGCACGACACTTAACACGTTTTCAAGCTTAAAGTTGGTCCTCCCCCTCTTGCCTTAACTACTTCAAAAATTCCATTTCGATCTCAAATAAATTTTGTATCCTTATAGTACGCACTGACGAGCGAAAACTTCATGACCAGTGGCCACCGCGACGTTGGCTGCCGCCTGGTGGCGTTGTGGCCACGTGACGTGGTAACAAAAGTGTGTAAGCGGAGCAGACACGGGCGGGGCATCACAGTAGCGAAGATATGGACTACAAATAGGGAAATCCATTGAAATAAGCAACTTTGACGAAGGATACTCTATAATTACGCAAAGCTTGTGAATGGGTATCTCGAGAATGGCGAATCTGGTCGAATGTTCACGTGCTTCTGCCATGAGCATTTACGGAAAGAGGTAGAAGGACGGTGAAACCACCAGCAGGCGCTAAATAGTTGGACGTCCACAACTCTTCACAGAACGTAGGGTTCAGAGGCTTGTCCGCTTCGTAAAATAGGATAGATTGTGGTCTGTGGCATCTCTGCCGAAAGAGCACAATGCTGATGCATGCACAAATGTTTCGGAGCACACTGTTCATCGTACATTGTTGAACATGGAACTCCGCAGCAGACAGCACCTACGTGTTCACATCTTGACCCAACGACATTGTCAATTACGATTTCAGTGGGCACGGGACCATCAGGATCCCCCCGTCGATCAATGGAAACATGTGGACTCTTCGGGTGAATCACATTTTTGTTGGGTTAGATCGATGGCCGTCTCCATAAATGCCATCATCGAGGTGAACGGCGACTCGAAACGTGCAGTGCGCCACGGAACCAGCCTGCTGGGAACAATATTATGCTATGGTAGACTTTCTCCTGCGTTTGCATGGGACTTGTTGTGTAATCGAAGACACGCTGACAGCTGCGAACCACCTGCATCCCTTCATGCTTGAAATCTTCCCTGACCGCGATGTCATCTTTGAGCAGTATAACTATCGGTGTCTCGAAGCCAAAACTGTGCTACAGTGGTTTGAGCAGCAGCATTATAGTGAACTCGCGTTGATGTATCGGCTACCAAATTCGCCTGACGTAAATCCTGTGGAACCCATCTGGGTGGCTATGGGGCGTACGTAAATCAACAGCCCGTATGACCTGTGAATAGACATCTAAAGCCACGTACAACCACCAACCTACCAACAAACTGCCGGGTCTCTGATAAACAGAATCTGTGATGTATTTCTTTACAAAGACGAACAAAGAAGCTATGAAGCAGGTGGTCAGTGTACATCAAAGACATGTCAATACCCTTTCCAAAAATTTCAAAACTGCCCTTAGGAGAAATTTTTTATTTCCTTTTTTCACTAATTTAGATAACATTGCTATCCATAGACTCCTAAATTCGTAACATATCTGACGGAATTTTTTTCTACTGCTAGTATTCCGAAATGAAAACTTGGTTTCTTAATTTTCAAACTTGTATCGAAGTGAACTATGCAAATTTTATTTATCTGCTATCGGAATAACACAGGAGCCTAAAGTAAAGTCATATGGCTTGAGTGGCTGGGAGACTCTGAAGGGCTGGTTCAGCTGCCTAATAGGAAAGGATAGCCTACTCCTTTAGAAGGTACCAAGGAGGCCGCCAAGCTTGACGTTCCTATCCGACAGGCGGATCACCATCAACAGTTTCGCATGCCCTGACACCATGAGACACTGGAGAGGTCTGGAATTGTATCCAGGATATTGGAGGAATCAGAAAGTCAATATGGATCGTATGAAGATGAAATTTCTGACTCTGATATTGACCACGGAAAAGGTAGGCGCTGTGGTCTTGTGGTAAAGTGCATACTCGTCAGTCGAAAAGTCGTGAGAGCGAATCCAAGTGAGATCTGGAAATATTTCAGTTTTTTCACTCAGGGCACCACATCTCTGGTGTAAAACTATGCCAGGAACGGCAAGTGTTTCGTATTCAACATTATATTGTTGGTCCCATTTCCTTGGTAGGATTATTAGGAAAGCTTATGGACACACAACTCGCTGAAGAGGCGCAGACATGTGAACACAAGCGTTGTCTGCTGCTGAGTTCTGTATTCAACGATGTACGATGAGCGGTGTGCTCCGAAACACTTGTGTGTGCAGCAGCATCGTGCTATTTTGGCAGAGATGCCACAGATCACCGTCTATCCTACTTTATGGAGCAGACAAGCCTCAGCCCTTGTCCAGCGAAGAGTCGTGTACTTCCAACTATTTAGCACCTAGCAGTAGTTTCACTGTCATAACTCTTTCTGTAGATGCTCACGACAGTAGCACGTGACACATTCGCCCAGCTTCGCCGTTTTCGAGATACTCGTAATGGATTTCCCCATTTGCAGCCCATTTCTTCGCTAGGATGATCCCTCGTCGGTGCCTGCGTCGCTCACATGCTTTTATTACCGCGTCACGCGCCCACAACGCCACCAAGCGGCATCCAACGTCGTGGTCGGCACTCATATTATTTTGACTTACCAGTGTAACATTCGAACAGGCAATACTAAGAAATGAATTTCTGAAAAGAAGAATTTTTTTAATGTCGAATATAAATTTAAATGTAAAAAAGTCTTTTCTGGGAGTATTTGTCTAGAGGGCAGCCTTCTACGGACGTGAAACATCAACAAAAAGGTATAAAAAAAAAGAAGAGTAATGTGGTAGTATAGTAGAATGCTGCAGATTAGGCGAGTAGAACGGATACCCAATGAGAATGTGGCGAACTGCATAGGGAAAAGCTCTGATTCAGTTTGGCTAAAAGAAGGGATTAGTTGATGGCACACGTCCTGAGGTCTCGAAGAATCGTCAGTTTGCTAAAGAAGGAAAGTATGGAGGTAAATATTGAAAAAGGGACACTTACGCTCTAAAGCAGAAAGCAGGTTCAAAAGGATCTAGTCTGCACTCGATATGCAGATATGAAAAGACATGCATAGGAGAGACTAGCTTGGAGAGCTACCATTAAAGCAGTTTTAGGACCGAAGATCACAACAACAACATCCAATGTTTAAACGCGACTTTTATGTATAAATATGACATTTCAGTTCCCACTTACACATGAGCAGAATTGTCGAGCCTCTCCATGTTCTGGAACAGCACCGAACATGTTTTGTAATCCTTGTATTTCTCCAAGCACACGAAGACTCGTTACAAATAATGCAGCAAGGAATAAAGTCCATCTCTCAGTAACAACAAGGATGAGACTCTCTGAATTAAAAGACAAACGATGGTTCCGGATCTGCAACTAGGCGACATCTGCATAGTGTCGTGAATGAGGTGGCCCCGAGCACGAGTGGGCCGTGTGGCTGCTGCCAGCCATCCTGTATAATGGCGGCATATGGTGCTCATGGTAATGGAGCCCCTAGATGCGTGGTTTAGTGAGCGTGCTCCATTGGGTCTCCCAGATCCCGCATGACCACTATAAGCACTTGAAAGGAACTTGCAGTTCTGTTGCCAACTCTGATACCAATTGGTTGGTATAGATATGTGATACCATATCTCTCTCTTTCCAAACCTCTTCGCTGACGTGGTGTAGAGTAGCTGAGCGAACGACGACAATGATGAGGAGTGGATGCAGGTAGCAACGAGGACTTCAGCAGAAACAGGCGTAACTTCAGATGTGCCCCAGGGCAGCGTAATAGGTCCACTGCTTTTTACGATTTACATAAAAGATCTGGTTGATGGTATTGACAGCGGCATTAGACTGTTTGCCGATGATGCTGTAGTCTACAAGAAAGTAGTATCACACGGAAGTTGTGAACGAACCAATGAGGATTTGCAGAAAATAAATGTGTGGTATAATGACTGGCAGTTATCTCTCAATATTAGTAAGTGTAACCTACCGCGTATAACAAGACGAAAATCCCAATTAGTGTACGAGTACAAAATAAATGCCCTGTCGTTGAGAGCAGTAACATCCGTCAAGTATCTGGGTGTGACTATTCGAAATGATCTCAAACGGAATGATCAGATTACACAAGTAACGGGCAAGGCGCACTCTAGATTGCTGTTTATTGGTAGAATTCTGAGGCGATGCAGTCCTTTAACAAAGGAAAATGCTTACAATACGTTAGTTCGTCCCGTATTAGAGTACTGTTCGTCTGTATGGGACCCTTACCAGTTGGGTCTGATTCAAGAGATTGAGAAGGTCCAAAGAAGAGCAGCAAGATTCGTGACTAGTACATTTAGCCACCGTGAGAGCGTTATAAATCTAATAGAAAGTTTGAAGTGGGACACACTTGCAGATAGACGACGCGCTAAACGGGGCTGCTCACTAAATTCCGAAATCCGACATTCGTCGAGGATGTAGAGCATATATTATTACCACCAACTTTCAAATCGCGCAATGATCACGATTCAAAGATAAGGCAAATTAGAGCTCGTACTGAGGCATTCGGACAATCGTTTTTCCATCACGCGATCCGCGAGTGGAACAGAGGGGGGGGGGGGGGGGGGGGATATGGCTTTGCGTAAATTGTGCCCTCTGCCACACACCGCTTGGTGGATAGATGGTTCAAATGGCTCTGAGCACTATGGGACTTAACATCTGTGGTCATCAGTCCCCTAGAACTTAGAACTACTTAAACCTAACTAACCTAAGGACATCACATACATCCATGCCCGAGGCAGGATTCGAACCTGCGACTGTAGCAGTCGCGCGATTCCGGACTGAGAGCCTAGAACCGCTAGACCACCGCGGACGGCGTGGATAGATGTAGGTGTAGGTGTAGAGACGTGAACCGAGCTCCCACACGCACCCTGAGCCCTCACAGGAACACCATCCATAAAAACTTGTCATAGGGAACGTATTCACAGCCAGAAGCATAGCAGCAAACAGAGATGGAGGGATCTTGACGACTACAGAGAGACCAAAGGTGGTACATGGGACAACGGCTGGGAATGAGGGGCTTATCCCAGACGGCGGCTGTCGAGATGCTGACGATCAGGAAAGGGCATCGACTTCCATCGGCTCTGGGACTGCCGTAATAGCATGGGGACAATGGGAGCTGAATGCAGTGTGGGCTGCTGCGTCTAGGCGGGCAAAGATCCGGAAGCAGCAGGATCATCCACTTCACATGGACGAATTTGACTCTGGTGGTGTCTCAGTGACCCTCTTGGTGGGTGCCCAAAAAACATAGAAGTCTAGCAAAATACACAATGGTGCCTTGCTCCCAGCGTATCTGTCTGAATCATTAGTGTGATACTTTGCCTGTCAGGGCAGTGTGTGCTACGCCTGCTGTGGTGCGTGCGGCAACTGAAGGAACGTACAACGTCGCCATTCATCTAACATCTCCACCATTGTTGGTCCGTTGTGTGGCTGGGAGCGGGTAGGAAAACAAGAGGAGCAACAGAGCTTTACCCATAAGTGGGAGGCACGAAGTTTGCTCATCTGTGCTTAAAGGTTCGTTCAATGCGTTCAGCTTCGCCAATGGATTGTGGGTGGAATAGTGCAGTCCTGATGTTGGTGATGCCGTTCAAACTCGGAGGCAATAAATTCCCACAATCACTTCAGACTACACATCGAGGCAAAAATGCGACGACAATGCCTAGATTGTGGAACGTGCCATAGATGAGTGCACAGAAACCACGAAAAGACATTTTCTGAAAGCATCAACAGCAAGGAGCCAACGTGTATTCCAATAAGGAGCCGCGAAATCCAAGCACAAAGGTTGCCGAGAGACTTGAGTTTGTGTTATGCGAAGAACTGCTGAAGTGGAGCTGACTGATGTTTAGCGCAGGCTTGGCACTGAGAAGTCAACTGTTCTGTTTTGCGCACCTAGACCGCGCCAAGTGCAATGGCATCACTCCAATTGCTTGGTGAGAACGACGCTCCAGGACCTTGGTGCAGCAAACGAAGAACGTCGGGATGGAGAGCTTTGGGAACCCCAACAAGTGACTGGTCATTTTTGGCGTGAAGCAAAATATCAGCGAACCATAGAATTACTAATCTTTCTGGCTGAATGCGACCAATCAGAGCAGATGTAGTGCAACAGACTCTGCAAATCGGGATCCATTGCTGTGGCCTGGGCAACTTTCCGGTGATTAACCAGAAAGCTATGCAAAACATCTGTGTTTCGTGCATCAATGAAGCAACAAGAAGCAAAGAACTCGTCGAATGTTGAATCTGGACCAACAGGGAGGTGAGAAAGGGCATCTGCAGTGGTATTTTTAGAAGTAGGCCGATACACAAAATCATATTTGTAATTTGACAAGAGAGAGCCCACGGTTGGAGTTACTGCACTGTGCGATTTGGGATTGGTTGAGAAGAGCTAAACAAAGATTATAGCAGTTTGTTGTCAGTTAGCAAGTAAGATTTTCTGCAAAAAGAGATACTGGTGAAACTTAGTACACCATAGACAATGGCAAGTGCCTCGTTTTCAATTTGCAAATAATTACACTGAGTTTTGTTCAACAACTTCGAAACAAAGGCAATCGGGCTGTCAATAGCACCAAATTTATGCGACAAAATTGCACCGATGCCTTAAGAGGAGGCATCCAAAGTCAAGGTCACAGGCAGGGCCATTTCTACCAATAGGCGAGACTAGGTGGCAGCCTAGGGCGGCAAAATTTTAGGGACCGCAGAGGGCGGAAAAAATTAACGTCAAATCAACGAAATTGAGGACAAAACATGAAAACTGAGGACTGACTCCAGAAAATGATAGTATCTGGTCACCTTAATCTAATGATTTGTATTATTGTGCCGTTGGATGCTGTTGGTGGTGGTGGTGGTGGTGGTGGAGGGGGGGGGGATATAGGAAAGACCAATGATAGTAAAAAAAGAGAGGGCATCATTTCTCAACTCTTTCCTAGGATGGCAAAACACCTAGCAACGGCCTTGACCACAGGTTTGGATGAATGAAAATGAACAAAGCATCGATTACTAAGCAAAGCATCTTTCAACTTTTGGAAAGCTGATTGACAATCTTGTGACCAAACAAAAGGAATATTCTTCCTGTACGCACATTGCATGGGGGTGTAAGATCACGGATAGCAATCAAATGTTTCTGCAATGGGTGAATGCCGTGGCAATTAATGATACGTCCCAAGTAGTCAATTTGAGTCTGAAAAAATACACATTTGTCTCTGTTACTTGAAACAAAGTGCGAAGATTGCTAAATGCATTCTTCAAGAGTGCGACCTGAGACAGCAATGCCATCTAAATAACTACAGCAAAAAGGAACTGCTGCAGTCAGCTGCTCCAGAAAGAACTGAAAATATGGCGGGTGTGGAAGCGCTGCCAAATGGAAATCTAAAAAATTTGAAGAGATCCAGGAGACACGTGACAAATACGTCTTGCGACTGCTCATCCACAGGTGTCTGCAAGTAAGCGTTGCGCAAATCAACTTTTTGTAAAGTAACGACTGGCATCAAATTTCACTAGCGTGCGGGATGTGATAACTGTCAATGACTGTTTGAAGATTCAAAGTTTTCTTAAAACTGGCGCACTAGCACTTCTTTAGAACAGGAGGGGCCGCCCACTGATTGAGAATAATGGGTCTATGACCCACTGTCTTGCAAAGCAGAAAGTTCTGGAGTCTCTTAAACTGGAAGAGCGTGAGGAACAGCACGAGCTCCGACAAAACGTGGCTATGCAGTGTCCTTCATTGTAACATGAACAACAAAATTATTAACTTCGCCTGATCCCTCAGAAAACAAACCCTGAGATTCTGCGCATAACTTAGCAACACTGTTCCGAGGAACAAAGGAAGAAACACAAAGTACATTGTCCTGAGTGCTTAACCCAAACAAATTAAAAGAGTCTAAACCAAAAATATTAGCACTGTCTCGGGAGGAGAGCACTGTAAATGTCACTCTCTTCTTCAAATTTCTGAAAGTTGCAGGAAGGCTACAAGTGCATGAAACAGGAATGTCTCGACCATTATACACCGTCAACGTACATCGAAATGTGCCCAACTTAGATTTGCCAAGCAATTCGTAAGTGCTACAGCTGAACAAGTTCACTTATGCTGTAGTGTCAAGTTGCAAATGGACTGATTGTCCAGAAATAGTAAGAGACAAAAAGTTTGTTGTCTTCCGGTAGCACTGCAGATGAGTTGGCAACGTTTCCTGAATGGCTATCACACTATTGTTTTGCACTAACGACACTGTGAGGCTTTGAAAACATACTATACACTGGTTGTGACCTATATATGTGTGAAGGAGTAGCAGAAAGGGGTGCCTTACATTTCTGTAAGAACACAGACTGTACATGTCCCCATCTGCCGTAAAAAATGCAAATCGCTTCGCGCGGGGTTGGGGGGAGAGTGGGCAAAATTGGCCAGCATGTGCCGTATTAAAGTAGGGGAACGACTTCACACCTTGTGCCGGATGTATTTCGTATGATACTATAACTTGGGATAACTCTTTCCATTCTCAAAGAGTATTTTTGGCTCAGAAATGAGCGGTTCGGACAATAAGTGGTGTAAGTTCGTGAACTTCTTGTCGACCCCTGGATATTCTGCCATTGGCTTCTCAATATACATATTCTTTAATGTCGTTTCTTGTTAACAATATCAGCTTCAGTTAATACTAAGCAGAAATCCAGTCTGCTTTTGGATCGCACGTCCGTAACACTTGTGCAAAAAGGAGTGCACTATTCTGCTGTATCCATTTTCACCGAGCTACCACAACAATTAAAAAATCTTGGCAGTAATCCAAGTGCTTTCAAATTTAAATTGAACAGTTTCCTCATGGGTCACTCCTGTTCTATCGAGAAGTTCCTTGACAAAATTAAACTCATTCCTGTGTTACATTGTTGACAGAAATTATCTAACCCCGCGGTTCCCGAGGTGATCCAGGTGGACCCCCAGGGGTCCACGGGAGACCAGACTGGGGTCCAAAAAAAAAAAAAAAAAAAAAAAAAAAAAAAAAAAAAAACGACTAGGTGTTCACAAGCTGTAAGTGGGGATTCACGAAAATTTTTAACCACCTTAATTTTTTGAGTACCTAGTGTACTTTAAGGTCAGCGACTGCTACTTGTAAAAACAAGCATATGCGATATTCAGTATAATGCATGTATATAGAGACTTGCAAAGTGCTGCCCGCTCGCCCGGAATGCTTGTTTAGACGTGCAAAGGGACGAAATACGTTTTGTACTGTGCTTCCAAGCTTCACTAATATAAATCTGAATGCCGAGGACAAAACGTTGCTCATTTGTTTCCGGAATTTTGAGAATAAAAGTGTGAGTGAATCGGTCAGTGTTTGTCAGTGCCGAAAAAAGTAAATAACTGCCCATTTGTTAGCGATATAATAAAATTATAATAAATAACTTTTCAAGCTTCTCAGTCTTATTGTTTATATTAACAATAAGAATCAGTACTAATCAATAAGGCGTTGCTCCTATTGCGTGCAGTACAACTAAATAATAATATAGTCCACTAATAAAGAGAATCTATGCTAATAAAACGAGGTATTGGTCTCGTGAATTAGGAATATATTTTCTTTACTCATTAATTAAAAATTGGTTGCTAAAGATTCGACGATTAAACAATGGATCTTAGCAGTTCATTGCTTTTAATAATTAAAAATAGTTTTTCCGCTGGCATTTTGACTTTTTCATTGCAATAATTAATTCTATGGTTTATGGTAGAAGGTCCATAAAAGACAAGAAATTATGTATTATACGTTTAATGAACACTCAGAACATCG
Organism: Schistocerca americana; assembly: GCF_021461395.2. Classification (NCBI taxonomy): domain Eukaryota; kingdom Metazoa; phylum Arthropoda; class Insecta; order Orthoptera; family Acrididae; genus Schistocerca; species Schistocerca americana. The sequence goes on along the minus strand of NC_060126.1, from coordinate 197,246,104 downwards.
TAGATGTGAACAAGATCAGAGATGATAACAGTTTCTAACTATTTTTTTTACTCACTTTTCGAATCAGTTGTAGAATTTCTGGAAACTAAAGATCCAGATTTAAAAGAAAATATGATCAAATTTAAATCAGGCATTGCGTGCTTGACAGATTTGTTCAAAAAATTTAATGACGTTAACTTGCAGTTACAAGGGGACAGACTAAACAACAAAGGTTGTAATTTCTGCTTTTCTTGATAAATTGAAATTTATGAAGCAAAATATTAGTCGGCGCAAATTCTCCCAGTTTCCAAACTTGTCACAGGCACAATGTCTTGATGAGGATATTCAGATATATGCTCAACATTAATTACCCTGCATGATGTCTTCAAAAATAGATTTGAATGTCTTCTGACGATGGAAATACCACCATGGATCATAAATCCATTTGATGGAACGGAAGGGGCGAATGCGGTATTACAAGAGCAGCTACTTTAGATTAGCACCAATGAGGAGCTGAAGGTGAAACTTAAGGAAGGCTATCAAACATTTTGGCTGCTGGCAGAAATACCCGAAAAATGTCCTCGGCTGTGGGAAATTGCGAGAAAATTTTTGATAGCGTTCCCATCGTCATCTCTTGTCGAAAAAAGTTTTTGTTTCGTTGCCAACCTATTAACAAAAAAAAGGAGCAGAATGAACATCACGGAACGGGGAGATCTGAGGTTATTTCTTACAAAACTGGAGCCAAATATTGATAATTTGCTGTCAGTTCACCAAGTACATCGGTCTCATTAAAATTATGACTATTTTTTAAATTGTTTATTTGCATTTTAGAGTTGATTGTTGATTTTTTGTCGATTGTTGATTACTACATTATCAATGTTTATTTTTAATCATATTAAGTATATAAACATAAGTATTATTTTAATAAATAAGACACAAGAAAATGTGCTATTTTTCTTTTTACCACTTCGAATTTAGTTTTGGGACTCGACTGTGACATTTTTTAGGAGTTTCGGGAATATAGTAAAAATGTAGCAGCAGGGGGTCTACCGAAAACAGTAAAACTTTGAAAGTGGTCTACGGAAAAAAAAAAGTTTGGGAACCTCTGATCTAAACTTATAGCTTGCCGTCTTTTTAGAAGTCATAAACATTTTATTTGACTTATTATTAATGTTTCTATTGTGATTTCATCTACTGATATGTTCCATGATCACGGAGATGTCCGTCCCGATTGCTGAGTGGCGCCGACACGGTAGCTCAGCGTGTTCGGTCAGAAGGTTTAGCTACCCTCTGTAAAAAAAAAAACACCTGAGTAAACGGATCAACGAACAGCCCGTACGAGTGTCATCGGACGTCAGCCACGAACAAATTCAACGGACAATATAGAAAAAAATTAGATTTAAAAAGAAAGTGGTCAGCGTGACGGATTGCACTCCAATGGGCCCGGGGTCGATTCCCGTCTGGGTCGGGGATTTTCTCTACTCAGGGACTGGGAGTTGTGTTGTCTTCATCATCATTTCATCCCCATCCGGCGCACAGGTCGCCCAATGTGGCGTCGAATGTAATAAGACCTGCACCAAGGCGGCCGGACCTGCCCCGTAAGGGGCTTCCCGGCCAATGACGCCAAACGCTCATTTCCATTTACCACGGAGATTTGCTCCTCACTTTGACTAGACGTGTAAAATAAAAAGAGTCCGGTATTTAACAATCTGTTCCCGAATTTGAGAGTCAGCTGCCTTGTACGAGATGGTCTTACAAACCGTTGTTCATTGTAATATTTGCCATAATCACATTTCAGTCTACACTGTCTAGTAAGGCCTTGCAATTCCGTCATCAACTGACGGCATGTCTGTTGTTGTTGCTTGCACAGCCTAAAGAATTTGTAATGCACTGCCGCCACTTTTACTCTTTCCTCATAATACTCTGTAAGCTCCTGCAGTAAGTCCTCATATTGTACTAGCTCAGCGCGTGATGTAGGAAAAAGTTTCACACAAAGCCTGTAAATAATCAATCCCGCAGGGGCCAAGAAATAAGAACATTTATCAGTACCCTGGATGTGATGCACTGTGATGCGTGCATTGAACTTCGCAAGGTACTCTGTCCATTCGGGGTGGCACTCCCGTTGTATTCGGCGTCTTGTGTGATGTCATCTGCACTGTTATGAAGCGATTCATCACTTCAAGCCGTTGTGCCATTTGTTGACTCTGAGATTGAGTAAACGGAGTTGGATCAGCTGCAGGCAAGTGCAAAAGCAGCAATCTTCAAATGTAGAACTTGCATAGGTACCAGTACTCCACGCTAGGTATAATGTGTACGACTTTGTACGCAGTGGTGGTCTACAAATCGGTGTGGCAACAGTGATACTAGGAAAGCTGGACAGGAGCAGCAACAATTAGCGAACACGTTAATATAGTAAACAGAAGATTTACTTAACTTGTATTTCTCCAATCATACAAAGATTCATTACAAATAATGCAGCAAGAAATGAAGTCCAGCTCTCAACAGCAACAGGAATGAGATTCTTTGAACTAAAGCAGGAATGATGGTGTCAGAGCCACTACTAGGTAGCATGTGTGTAGCATCATGTAGTGAAGAGGCACCGAATGCAAGTGTGCCGTGTGGCTGCCACTGGCGATCCTAAATTGCGGCAGCAGATGACACTCATGGCATGGAATCACTGGAGGTATGGCTAAGCAGGCGAGCTCCATTGGGCCTGTTGGATACTGCCCGACTGCTATCAGTATCTGACATATGCTTGCAATTCCATTGCCAACTTTCACACTGGTAGGGTGGTACTGATACATCATATCACAGAATTTTTTCTCGGAATTGGCTGTAAAGCTCTTTGTACTGACACACAAGCATAAAATTTCCGGCCTAGTGACGTATTAAATGATAATCACCATCAACTCTGGTCTTCTTATCATGGAACTTTTACGAGGGCACTTGTTCTGTTTGAAGTAGTATGCATCTTTCACCTCTGAACCAGAGCTAGCACATACAATGATGCTATAACAAGTAGCTGGAAGCTTATTGTAATTAATGTCTGTACAGCATCACACATTGTTTCATTATCAGCTCCTACAAACTTATATTGTATGTGTTCAGCTAAAACTAATGAAGCAAAAAAGGATAAAAGCAGCAAGCGACCGTAATGTTAAATAAATATGGTGCAGTGGTTAGCACATTGGACTCAGAATCGGGAGGACGATGATTCAAATAGACGTCCGTTTTTGTCATCGAGTGTCAGGGCTTGTAGCAATTGTAAACGGTAAGGCATCTGCTTTAGCCTTTTCCGTAAGATTTTCCAAACCGTCGGCTGTGGTACGTTTAGCTCCCTGCTTGCTTTATTCGTCGACTTCTGCGGGCTACGCGTGAAACTTGCCTGCACGCGTTCAACCATTTCTTCGCTCACTGCAGGCCGACCCGTTGATTTCCCCTTACAGAGGCATCCAGAAGCTTTAAACTGCGCATACCATCGCCGAATGGAGTTAGCAGTTGGTGGATCTTTGTTGAACTTCGTCCTGAAGTGTCGTTGCACTGTTATGACTGACTGATGTGAGTGCATTTCAAGCACGACATACGCTTTCTCGGCTCCTGTCGCCATTTTGTCTCACTGCGCTCTCGAGCGCTCTGGCGGCAGAAACCTGAAGTGCGGCTTCAGCCGAACAAAACTTTATGAGTTTTTCTACGTATCTGTAGTGTGTCATGACCATATGTCAATGAATGGAGCCACAGTGAATTTATGAAATCGCTTCAATCATTTGTAATAGCCCTGTATATGTAAGACTGTCCCATGCAATAGCCATCACATGTCTGTGTGAAACAAGATCACATCAAATGTGGCTCCAACCTCTTTGCCAACCCTTAGAGAGCTCCTGTGTTTGTTGCCCTACCTCAGATATAGTTTACAGCATTTATCATCAGTGTGAATACATTCAACAAATCAAGTAGACATGTTTTCACTGCCAAAACATAATGATGCATTTTGCAGTGGCTGAACATTGCATTTGGAGCAAATTCTTTTACCATTGTGTGGCATCCAGATTTAATGCACTACATTGAAGATGTTCCATCTGCATACACATCTATCAGTTTCAACCACTGCATCTCATTTTCCATGATCAAGAAATGTCTTTGTTGTTTGTAGTAGTGCCCAGAGATGCTGAGAACAAGTACCCCTCTTTCAGGCCATTATCTTTTATGTATCAAATATAGACAATCAGATAGACAACCAGATGCAATGACAGTCTATCAATCTAACTGCAGTGCAAATAAATGGCTTCATCTCGTTTTGCTGAATGCTATGTCCAAATGAGCCAAACTCATATGCTCCTTGTTGTGTTCTCGTTGCCGCTGTAGAGTCTTGTACCATAGGAATCAAGGGAGAGGATGTTGTTTCTACTACACCCATGTATTAACAGAGTTCTTTATTTACTTAAACATATAGTTGAGGTACAAGCTCTTCTATATTGGTCCTCATTAGCCTGATGGCTGGTGAAGTCCTCCTACAGACACTAATGTGGTCGCAGTGTACTGACAGATGCCAACTTGGAGTGTGAATTAGTGTGCCAGTGACTGAGTGGCTGAGCTAGTGACAGCCAGTGACTGGGAGACTGAGACTGAATGAGCTCTCCGGTCAGTGGCAGCTATCTAAAAACTTGCAGTCAAGAGGGCGTTGGTGGCATGTTGCATGCGAGACTATTTTTGGTCTCTCTATTGATATGCACACTTGATCCAGTGCCCACTATTGATCTCCTAGCTGCATCTTTGCCAACCGGTGTGCTAGTGACTGCTTATGCCAGCACATTCCTCCCCGTTGATTTACTCCACCATTGTCATGTAGGGAGAATGTGAATGACACTGGGGAGGGAGGCGGGACACTGGACATAGAGATGAGCCAGGAGCTGTGGAGGAGCCAGGAGGAAGGCGTACTCCCAATTGTACCCCACCATCTGGCTTGGGAGGCAACAGGAACATCCTCTCATCCTCTGAAAAACTGCTGCCGGGGCACACGTCCAGGCTTCAGGGCATGCTGTGAGGCAATGACGGCAATGGTGATAGTGATAGTGGGTCCAGGTCCTTCAGGTCGGCGAGCGGGGATGGCAGGGGCAAGGGCGCATCATCCATCCACTCCTCCTGGGGCACCCTGGTGGCATCAGTGGGCCGCTATGAAGGCTGTGCAGTCCCATGATGCCACAAGTCTGGGGAGAGAAAAGCAGCAGAATCACGGGGCAAATGACATGCACAAATTTGGTTCTGGTGGAAGCACTGCAGACCATTAGGACCTGCAATCAAGTACATATAAGAGCCAATGAATTCCTCGATCACACCACTTTCCCAGTGCCCATGGTTGCCATAAATCCTGAAAAGAACATGACCGTGTGACACAAAGTGATACTTGCAGACCAATGGCAGCACCAAAATGTGCGGTGGATGTAGCAAGTGTAGCAGCATCCGACGGTGACGCCCACGCAGAAGTTCTGCTGGTGATGGCTTTGACAGATGAAACAAGGACTGCAAAGGCTTGTGATCTGTCACTAAATAGAACTTGCAACCATACAAAATGTAATGGAATTTTGTCACATCATACACAATAGTGGAAACCTCTTTTTCTATTTAAGAATAATTGCACTGAGTTTGAGTGAGCAATTTCGAGGCAAAAGCAATGGATCTGTCTTGTGCACCAATTCTCTGCTAAGGCACAGCACCCACTCGATAGGGAGAAGCATCAACTTGCAAAACTATTGGCTTGGCAGGGTCAAATGCACTAAACATCTGTCACTTAGCAGAGCATTTTTGAGTTTCTGAAATGTGCATTGGCAGTCTTTAATCCATACAAAAGGTACATTTTTGTGATGCAAGTGATACAATGTAGCCGCGAACTGAGTGGCATTCAGTATGAACCGAATGCACAAGGGTGGTTTGAGAAGTTCTCGGAATCACCATGAGAGGTCAGCGCTAGTGCAATGAGTTGTTCACGTGATATTCATTGGCATATTGCCTGTAAATGTGTGCCACATCAATGCTATTGGAAGAGAGCTGTGGTGGTGATGAGGCTCTGTTGTTGTTCCTGTGTAGTGATTTGTAAAGATGGAAAAAAGTCGAGATTCGAGCAGTGATTAAGTACTTCGTAAAGAAAGGTATGAGAGCAAAGACATTCATGCTGATTTCCAGAATACACTGAAGGACTCTGCTCCTTCATATTCAACTGTTATGCCAAGTGAACAAATGAATTTAAATTTGGTCGGGAGAGCTTAGATGATGAAACGGCAGTGGTCGGCCAATATGTGTCACTAGTCCAGAAATCATTGCAAAAGTGCACAAAATGGTCATGGAGAATCAACGACTGAAAGTGCATGAAATTGCTCACGCTTGCCAGATGTCATCTGAAAGGGTATAGCACATTTTAACTTAAGAATTAGAAATGAAAAAAATGTCTGCAAGATGGATGCCGCAACTCTTGACGCTAGATCAAAAACACATGAGAGTGGACGTATCAGAACAATGTTTGGCCAGTTTGCGACCTTAGATGAAACTTAGGTTCACTACTGTACCCAAGAGACAAAACAACAGTCAAAGCAGTGGAAACATGCTGATTCTCCACCACCAAAGAAAGCAAAGACAATTCATTTAGCGGGATAGGTCATGGAATCAGTGTGCTGGGATGTGAAGGGGATTCTGTTTGTAGATTATCTCCCCACTGGGCAAGCAATTACTAGAGAATACTCTGCTAACCTCCTGGATAAACTGCAACAAAAGATACGTGAAAAAAGGCCAGGTTTAGCAAGGAAGAAAGTCATCTTCGATCAAGACAATGTATGCCTGCACACACATGCCATCGCCATGGCAAAATTACATGAACTACGGTATGAACTGTTGCCACACCTACCTTATTCACCTGATGTGACTCCGTCAGATTTCCATCTCTTCCCAAAAGTGAAAATTTTTCTTGGTGGACAAAGATTCACTTCAAACGAAGAATTAATAGCTGGAGTTGACAACTGTTTTGCAGGCCTGGAGGAAACTCATTTTAGAGATGGGATCAAGGCACTGGAACATCATTGGACCAAGTGCATTAATCTACAAGGAGACTACATTGAAAAATAAAAAAAAGTTTCAGTGATGGAAGTATGTTTTTTCAGTACGTTTTTTCTATTCCATTCCGAGAACCACCCTCACAGTATGTCATCTTGCCTAGCACTGACTGCAGTTCAGACACATTTTCAGGAACAGGCAGGTCATGGATGGCAAGAAAATGAGACTGGATGGGGTGCACATCCTGACTGTTTATCACATGACGTAAGTACTGTAGTTCAGTTTAAAAAAGTCACACTTTTCTAGATGATACTTGAGCCCTGCTTCTGACAACACTTGAAAAAGAGAATGCAAATTGGCAATATGTTCCTCTGGTGTATGACCTGAGGTAACAATATTGTCCAGGTAGTCTGAACAAAATGGCACTTTTGCAGTCAGCTGTAGCAAGTGATGTTGCAAAATGGCAGGTGCGGAAGCACTACTGAAGGGCAAACACAAATACTTGAAGAATCTTGAGTGTGTATTTACAACAAACACTTTCTGTGATTCTTCATCCAATGGAATTTGCAAGTACGCATCACGCAAATTTATCTTAGAAAAGTAAAGTCCTGCACCAAGCCTGTCCATGAGTTACTCAGGGTGAGGTAACAGATAAGTGTCAACTACTGTCTGTGGGTTGACTGTCAAATTGAAGACAACAGAAATGTGAATGTGACCAGAAGGCTTAGACAATAAAACAAGATGACTTGCCCATTGACTGGGACCAATTACACCATTGTCATGCAATTCTTTCAATTCACTGGATACTTTGTCTCAAAGCAATTGAACAGCAGGCCCAGAAAAACTTAGGCTGTGCATTGTATTTCAATGTAACATGGACTACAAAGTTATCAGCATTTCTCATTTCTTCTGAAAATAGTTCAAGGAATTCTTTAAGCAAGCTAACTGCAATGTCTTTTGGTGCAAAAGCTGATATGGAAAGTACATTGTCTTGGATGCTAAGCCAAACAAATCAAAGGCATCTAAACCGAAAATGTTCTCACTGTCTCTTTATTTCAACACAGTAAAATTCACTGTCATAGTGTGAGATATGTGAGTAAGTGGCAGGAAAACTACACTGTCCAAGCGCTGGAATTTCCTGTCCGTTGTAAGCAGTGAGGAGCTTGCAAGATTTAGAAAGGCATGATGAGCCTAACTGTTCATACATGGCACGATTAAGCAAAGTTACCGAGGCATCTGTGTACAACCAAAAGTTCACATGACAGCCAGAAATTCATAATGAGACAAATAGTTTGTTAGAATGTCTTTGCACAGCACAATGGTAAGAAGGAGACACAACCTTAATCTTACTTTTGTCGGAATCTATTGTAGGTTTTGAAAAAATAGTGTTCACTGTATGTACATGAACCTGTTTTTTTCTGGAAGTGGGAAAAATTGGTGTTTTTGTGCCATTCCAAATAAATTGCTCGGATATTGCCTTTTTTCTAGATGTGTAACACATTACATTACATGATGGGCAATCCTGTCTTTTATGGTGAGCAAAACATCTAGGGCAAGACTACTCTAAATTCACAGGCCTATTTACATGTCTACATGGCTGTTTGTGCGGTTGTGTGTGCGCTCATTGTTGTGGCTGCTTGGGGTGGTTGTGAGCAAGGGGCAACTTGACACAACAAATCGGGGCCTGGTCAAACTTACCAGCCGCTATGGCATCTGAATCATATCGCTCTAATATTTGCAATACTTGAGTAAGCGATAGATCTGAGTGCTTTAAGATCTGTTCCTGTATTCTGCTATGTGGGACATTGAATGTTATTGCATCCCTTATCATTAAATCACTATAAAAGTTACCACAAATTTACACTTCCTGGTCATGGCTGTTAGTTTTGTGTACCATTGGTGGTTACTTCTGTTCCGGCTTTTTCTGCAAGTGAAAGAGCTGATCTGTAGCTGCAGCTACTTGTATATGCTGGTCATAGTACAGAGCTAATGCAGCAATTACTTTGTCATAGCTGTGTTCATCGGATGATGCCATTGGAAATAGTTTTTGTATTAACCTGAACATTGGGGGCTCCACAATCAAAAGAAAGTATTGTAACCTTGCAGTACCTTCAGCATGATGAACTTCACAATATGCTTGGAACTGAGGCAATTATTCGAGCCATTCCTCTCCTGTATTGTTAAATTGCTGGAACGTCACTATACTGGTCAGTGGGACTTGTTGGGCTGGTTGGTTGGTCAGTTGTGTGGCCAATGCAGCTTGTGCAATCAGAAATTGTTGTACCGTTATCAGCAAGGCAGCAACTTGTTTGTTCTGAAACTGAAAAACTTGTGTTAGATCCATCACATTGGCCGTCTGTGGCTGAGGTGTGGGGCAGGGGGTGGAGGGGGCCAGATAGTCATTGTTTACACAAATATGTTACAGCAAAAAAAGCAAGCAAAGCCTCTGAAAAGAGAAATTTGATTATTTCCATGGCTCCCCTCCTGGAATACATGCAAGAATATGACAACAATTGAGCAAATAGAAGTAAGCACCCCTGCAAGCGAAAACACAAGAGAAGCAAGCAAAACTGTCAGCCAAGTTGATTATCTTCGATCAGCTTCACTACATCTAGTAAGCAAGGCTTACTGAGATCCTCTCTTGTTGTTGTGGGGTTTCTTGGCTTCAGCAATTTGAAGAGCAATTCCATATGAAGGCTCAAGGCAAGCTCCTTTTGACTGGAAAAAGTAGCCTGATGAATCTGTGCATGAACTTTCCAGTACAGCTTCTTTGCATTTGAAGAATTCAATGTACTTTTCAGTCAATTCTCCATGACTCCTTTAAACGTTGTCTTTTGATCTGCTGGATTTTATACATTCTGCTGTTAGTGCTTTACTGCACAGATCACACTGGGGCTTTTCATTAGTTTTATCAACTCTCATGCTAAAACTCCACTGCAACAATCTTCTTTGTGCCATTCTTTATCCAGGTAGCATGGCTCCTGAAAGAAGAAAATATTGTCTAGGTATTTTTGAAAAAAGGTGTCACTAAAATGTAGCATTATTAAAGAACACAATACAACTGACGTTTAACATATTGACGACTTTACGGTTATATCTATTTGCAACTGAAATGACGCAATTTATACTCTCAAACTCCACAAAACATCTTCGTAGCACACCATTGGCGACTCAGTATTATCCTGGTCTGGAATGTGTCAATCAGCTACTTTGACAGTGCCATGAGTTCCTGAAATCATTTCAGGAAATGAGATCCATTCTGTATGAAAATTTGCCCACCCCACATAAAATAGCTTTCCGTCGCCCTCCCAATCTCCGCAATATTCTTGTCAGACCCTATGCTGCTTCTGCACCCATCTCCCTACACTATGGCTCCTACCCCTTGACTGTCCCCATTGCAAGAGCTGCCCTATGTACCCTCCTACCACCACCTATAATAGCTCTGTAACTGGCAAAACATACATTATCAAAGCCACATGCAAAACTACATGTCATATACCAGTTTTTATGTAAATACTGTTCAGCCTTCTACATCGGCATGACTACCACCAAATTATCAACTAGGATGAATGGGCATAGGCAGAGGATGTATACTGGCAACTCGCAGTATCCTGTTGCAGAGCATGCTCTAAAACATAAAATTCGTGACCTCTGCACCTGCGTTACCACATGCGCCATCTGGATTCTTCCTCCAGACACCAGTTTCTCAGAACTCCGTAGGTAGCACTACAACATGTCCTTGGTTCTTGCCAGCCACTTGGTCTTAATTTATGTTAATTTCTTCCATCTCAGCTTTCTTCATTGTAACTACTCTCTGCTTCACTCTGTTTTAGTTTTCTACATCTTTCATTGTCTTTCCCATCTATTTTTCACCCCCCCCCCCCCCCCCCCCCCCAGCCCCACCCCTGTAACATACAATGCGTTTGGCTTTTCATTCTTATTATCTCATACACAATGTTTTAGTAGTAATCTCTGTCTTGCATATTACCCTTTAATCTCTCAGGTTTTCAAATCTCATCTGACGCAGTCCCTGACAATCGGTACTTCCTTCTCATCCTGCATGGTAAGTCTCCCCTGACCCGTGGTTTTGGGTGACTTTCTTGGAATCTACTCCTTTTGCTAGACCTCTCTGGTCCTTTTCCTTCACCCTTCTTCCTTTCCCTTCAAACCCTTCTGCCTGAAGAAAGAGCCACTGGCTCCAAAAGCTTTCCAATTACAACAATCTTTTATGTATGTGTTCTGCCGCCACTTGGTGAGTAGATTTTATATCTATCCAATTAAATGATTTATACTTTGGCATTCACAGTTTGCATCAATTTTTTATTATGTAGCATCTTCAGTAGCCGAAGTGTGTGTGACACACACACACACACACACACACACACACACACAAAGCTGGAAAGGACATAATCTGAAAATCATCAATAAAATCATCAATATATTACTGCTATACTTTTTCATCACAAGATTAACATGGACGTCAACAACTCCATGTATTATCTGGCAACGGAAAGAGAAGACCTATCCAGGTTAGCAGCACTGTGGTTACCGTGCCATGTTTGGTACTGTTCCAACTAGTAGCCTAAGTTGGCAGTACTTCCACTGGACGTAAAACAAATCATTACCACATAGGCAGTTTATCTGCAGGGCAGGGAGGAGCAAGTGGAGGGAGTACGGAGCGAGGACAAGTGGGTGTGACTGTTATGCCGTTTGCCTCATGAATGCCAGCAGATGGTTTGGTGAGTTGCATTAATTTAGAGCACTGAAAAATTGTATATCCGGTGTCAGCCATCTGGTGAGCCTGTGGTACAGAAGAGTGGTGTGCATATGGGGAGTGTGTAGCCATCCTGTGGCGCTCAAGCTCTTCATGTTAACAGGTACTGTTATATTTGCTGGGTTCTGTCTATTGACTCTGACATTTCAACATGCTATTTTCTGAATTGAAGACTCACATAATAGACATTCAGTTACTCAGATGTGTATTGGAATATTCATGGGGTCACATTTGTCATGAACAGTAGACTTACTGAAGGCCTTGATAATAAGAAAAGTGAATGCTGGTTATTTGTTGCAGATTTGATTTCTGTTTACACATATTACTTGAATGAATCAATGTGCTAAATGCCTGTCACATACAGGAAGGAGAGCTATGTCAGTGCAGCACACAGTGAACAACAGAATCTAATGTTATTTAAATCCTTGCACTTACAAACTTGGAAATTGGTGAAGACATTTTTGCTTATAACTTTCCCCATTAATATAGTAGATGTATAGTTATTTACAATACATCTTAAAAGCATATTAGCCTATGTCCGTATGAACATTTATAAGAATATTGTGTAAAAATTTGAAGTAAATTGGTCAAGAACTTTTTGGTAGCAATGTTAAAGTAAGACCTGTGTTTATACAGTAGTATAGATTAACCTAAATGCACTGTATCTATTAGAATAGTATATAGCTCACATTAGATGGATGGGTGGGTAAGATTTTTATATGATTTCCTTAAAAGTCACTAAGTAGGATATTTTGGCTCTTGTTTTTAATTGAGTGTTACATGCCAGCCTATTTTAAAAGAATGAGTGTTTTTAAATTAAGTGTTGCTGGCAATCCAGTTTGAATAACTGAAAGGTATATTGGTCAATGCTGTCTTAATGAAATGTTACTTGCCAGGTTGTTGAATAATTACAGATTTCTGTTTTGTCAATTGAGTGTTAGTTTTCAGCTTATTGAAATAACTGTAGGTTTAATGTTTCTTAAATAATCACTGTTGTGATTGAAACACTCGCTGACTATTACATCAATACTTGCTTAGAGTGCACTGTGAGTCCATGTCAAATTGAATTTTATTCTGTTGGGTTATTTTCATGTTGCAGGGTCCTACAACTGTTGCTTCCTCATCTCTCTCACCAAATGCCTCAAGCTTGTCATACTGCTGGATTATGATCATCTTAAATTTTATTAAGGTTTTCAACAAATGTGATTATACAAAATGTGAAACCCTAGCTCAATCAGACCACCTCTTTATCCTAATGGCCCAGTATCCCACTAGACTTACACCAGAGAAAAAGAGAGATGGAGATGATAAAAATATACATTGTAGTAGTCTTAGGCATAATATGCACTATGAGACAAAGCTGTGACTCACTGATGCAAAGCTACTTCTGCACTGCAATACAAATGAGCCTGTTACTTCATAACTGTGACATTGCATCTTGAATCTGGTGCTTGTGGGACAGCATGTTGGGTCCATTTTGAATTCTACCCATAATGAGATTCTCAGAACCACCGTTATGGAATATTGTCAGTGTGAACTCAAGTCAGCAACAAGCCACAAGTAAATAATGCATTTTACTACCATACAGAATACAGTGTGCCAACTCACAACATCCCACATATTTCAATCCACAGGCTCAGCGACCTGATGGCTACCTGTATTCATGTTGCAGCAATGGGTTCTTATTAAGAATGGAGTGGAACTGCAAAGAAACTGAACATCTTATAGATCATATAGAAAAGCAGTAATTGTGGCACAATAATTATCATATAAGAATGAAACAAAACAAATGATGACTGGTAATGGGTTGCAAATGGTGTCAGCTGCAAAATTGACAGAAGCAAAGAAAATATGCAAAATTCAGTGATAGCAATTGACATACTTTGGATATCTTGAATAGATACGTCGAACTCAGAAAGGGACTTTCAGTTGCCAGAAAGTGCAAAGTTGTTGCTAGACTCTCTTTGTGAGATACTGCAGATGTACAATTTGTGTCCGTTATTCATTGTTCAGATACAACAGATGTTTAAAATCTTTGAATGAAATTTTATAAAAATTTTTGAACTGTCCATTCTCGCCAGCTAGTAAATCACTGAAAAGATTATTTCTGCTGAATGTTGCCCTACTTCTTAACAATGGTGTTAACCCCTGATGACAGATTTGTTTCTCTTTTTTAAATGCTAGAACAACACAAGAAATACAGCACTTGCAATCTTGATTTGCTCCAGCTGCAAACCCATATGCACCCGAACTAGAACCACAATATATGGCAAATATGGCAAGATGCATTTCTACATCACAGGGTGCAGCCCTTTCCAATCGAGCACACAATATACTGAAAACATATGAAACATTTTGGGTGTGTGGTGCTCAATGTGGAAGTGCCTTAACTTATTCAGATATTATTTGTTTGGACATATTGAAATCATACATAAGACTGGTAAACGAATCTCTACTGGTGAGAAAAAGATATGATTCTTTTATGATCATAAAAAATTATTTCCATATGTTGACTACATTTCATATGCAGCAATGTATAGCCTAAAATATACCAATCAAAAAGTTGCTCATAAACAGTGGTCAATTCATGAGCTCCATAAAAAAAGAAACAGACATGGGTGTGATCTTGACACCTTAAAATGGGTAATGGAATGGGATTCAGAAATTCCTTGTGAATGACTACAGAAGATTTAAAAAGACACTTGAAGTTGGTTGGAGGGCCCATTTCAAAAAAATATGTCAATTTGAGACTGCTATTTTCTTTTGCCTCAGTTTAGAAATTGGACTTATAATTAACTACATATACTGTTTGGGAAATGGGCATGAGTTACTTAACTTCAAAGTATCATAGTAAATATGACCAATGATGAGAAGATAGCCACTTAATCAAGCTGTGATGTGAGACTACAAGATGCAAAGGAATCAAAGCATTTTACTGAACGGTTTCCCTGCAATCATTTGAGAAGAAGTATGTAGGGAAAAACACACAAATCCAAAATCTGTGTCTTTACATTTTTTATGCAAAAGCGTTACCTGATCAAATACTTCAGGAAGGGAAACAACTTTACATCATTTACATGAAGAAATTTGTTTCAGGAGTGCAACAGATGACTCCTCTTCCAGTTTCTTCTTTCTTTGAATCAAACCTAGATGTGGGCAGTTCTTTGCATGGCAAGGCAAAAAAGTCAGTCACAAATAGTCTGTGACAAAGAATTGCAGCAATGAGTCTGAACTACGAATCAAGATGTACAAAGGTTTACAAGAGGTAATGGTTCAAATGGCTCTGAGGACTATGGTACTTAACATCTGAGGACTCAGAACTACTTAAACCTAAATAACCTAAGGACATCACATACATCCATGGCCGAGGCAGGATTCGAACCTGTGACCGTAGCGGTCTCGTGGTTCCAGACTGTAGTGCCTAGAACCGCTGGGCCACTCCGGCCAGCTACAAGAGGTAACTCTGTTATGGCTTACACATCTAGATCAGGCATGTTCGGGAGACAGTTTGGCAAGCATATGCGTCATGATAAAATGAGACAGGCAGACAACAATATGTAATACCCATAGTGTGTTGTCTTTCAAGGCATGATCAGATACTAAATTTGTTATAGACTTGGTCATACGCAAAGCTACTCACTGTGCTGTGATGACAATGAATATTTTTTCTTCAATATTTTAATGACAGCAGCATAAAAAAATATGTCTCATAGATATCTATAAGAATGTTTCTCCCTCTAAATTTTCTTGGCTTCACAAGCTTGCAAGCACAATGTTTGAAATCATAGACCTCCATCTGTAACTTCTATTCTGCAATAAATAAGCCAGATTGCCAAAATGGAAGAGAGCCGTGGTCATGAATCTAGGCATCTAGTATTTCAAGCTGAAGGAGTGAGTAATACATGGGATGCCTTTCTAGGTACATTATCTTATCATCTAAATAATACTATTCCCATCAGAAAGATAAATATTAATAAGAATAAGGCAAGACAGTCAAGGCTCGTGGAATTTGATAATTCTACCAAACAACTGAAAGAAAAAATGGAAGAAATGTATATGAGGCAAAAAAAAAAGAGAGCACAGGGATAAATACAAACAATACAAGTATCAGTTTTGCAAGCAAGTCAAAAGATTGAAGGCTGAAAAGATTAACTCAAAAATACAAAATTCAGATTGTATCTCCGAGACCTGCTGGTCAACAGTAAATGAAATAAGAGACAGTAAAACAAAACTAAAAGGTAATACCAACATACAGATAACTAATAACAATATTGATGTCACCAATCCTCAAGAGATCAGTAACATTTTTAATGACTATTTCATAGCTATCATAGAATCTGACTTTTGTACCATAGATAAAGTACCTGTTGGAAGTCCTGCTGAGGACAATTCTGAAGCTAATCAACTCCATGAACTCGAAATCAAAGATATTTTGCAGCTCATCAGAGAATGTGAAAACAAAAAATCCGCTGTCTGGGATGAAATTTCTCCATTTTTACTTAAACAGTGTGAAAACAATCTAGCATATCCTTTGGTGCATCTAATAAATAGTGTCTTAAAAGAAGGAGTGTTCCCTGATGTACTAAAATTAGCCATTGTTAAATCTCTCTACAAAAAAGGTGATAAACAACTAGTAGAAAATTGCAGACCACTCGCTTTAACTTCCGTTCTTAGCAAGTTAGTTGAAAAAATAATTCTGAAACATATGTTAGAGCATTATAATAAGTACAACATCCTGGGAGATTTTCAGCATGGTTTCAGAAGTGGTCGTAGCACCATGGCTGCAACAGTTCAATTTATGCTTAAAGCTCTTGACAAAATTGAAGAAGGCATGCAAGTAGCTGGAGTTTTCCTGGATCTATCAAAGGCTTTTGATAGGGTTGATCATAATGTACTTTTGTCAAAACTGGCCAGAGATGGCATAAGTGGAAAACTATTGCACCTCATCACATCATATTTAAAAAACAGAAGACAGTGTGCCTCAATTTCACACAATAATGGAGAAACATTAAAAAGTTATACATCAAGGATCAGGAATATTAAATTTGGTGTGCCTCAGGAATCGATAATTGATCCCTTTCTTTTTATATGTTATGTCAATGATTTCCCAAAGATCGTAAAAAATGATACCTTCATTACAATTTATGCAGATGACACTTCAGGCCTTTGTTGGGGAAATGATATTCTTAATCTCACCATAGAGGTAAAAAAATTTATAGATATTGCAAACGAAAAGTTTAAAAATGACAATCTAAAAGTCAACTTACAAAAAACAAATATAATCCCCTTCAATGTTGGTGATTTGCAAACTTGTATTGATTCTCAAGATAGTAATATTGCAGGGAAAATCTGCAGTGAGTGTAAATTCCTAGGTATATTTATAGATAGCAAACTACTATGGGCACAACAAATTGACAATGTATGTGCAAGGCTATCATCTACCCTAGATGTTTTAAGAAGAATAGCTCCATACGTCAATGCCCAAACAATGAGGATGATGTATTTTGGTATAATACATCCATTTCTAGCATATGGTCTTGCATCATGGGGCGGGGCTTCTAAAACTCATGTAGACCGACTATTTAAACTCCAGAAAAGAGCCTTGAGAATATTAGGCAAAAAAGATGCTAGAACATCATGCAAGGGATTGTATATAGAATTTAAAATTCTGACTATCTATTCAATGTATATGTTTGAAACAATAGTATTAACTGTAGAAGAAAAGAAATATACCTGTCGTAATACAGAAATTCATGATCACAATACTAGACAAGTACAAAATTGCCATATGATACATATAAGACTGAAAAAAAACTGCAAACAGACCATATATTAATGGAGCAAAATACTTCAATGCACTACCAAATGAACTGAAGGTAATAACTGGAGAGACGTTCAAAAAACATCTAAAATTGTGGCTCATTGAGCAGTGATTCTATAGCCTACTGTAGAAACTAAAATATAAACTGTTATTATGTCAAATAATTTGGACTACATTCTTAAGTTCCTATCATAAAGTAAAATTATGTTGTATACTGTTGTATTGTACTACCAATTGCTATGTGTGTAATTACATGTTTCACGCAAATAAATTACAAAATTGAAGCCCATGCAGAGTTCAGTTCAGTGCTCATTGTCAAGTCATTTTTAGACCGTAATGTCATTTATGGCAATCTAAAACTGCTCAGTGGCAGCACAATGATAAATAAGAAAGAAACTTACACACCTACTTACATGTAATCAACTCAGCAGTGCTGTACGTTAGCGATCTTTTACTCCATAGTTGGCACATTGATGAGAAAAATTTCACTCATTTTCTACTGTTTTTTGTCTAACAATGCAAAATATATTGATTAGGTACTTAAATTGAGGGCACTAACAATGCATTCATTCATGTGACCATCAGATTTGTCAGTGAATGAATGACTAACTAATGGATGAAGAATGATGAGCCAGCTGATATCTCAATGGAGCCAATAACATACGCGTTGCATCAAGCAACTGGCTGCATGCAAATTTAAAATAATTTCATTCACACATTAGCTGAGGCTTCCACCCTGTCACATCATATGTTATGCTTGTATTTGACCATTTTAGTATTAATTATGCATCTAAATATGAATAGTCTAATTATGTAGAGATATTTAACGATGATGGACATTCCTGGATGGAGCAATACGTAAAATAAGGGAAAAGCAACAACTTACCTCTATTGGATCCATGTGTGAAGTACAGAAACACAAAACAAAAAACAGCATTCTCATTAGGTTTTGAACACTGGCCCTTTTTCTAGAAATTCACACATTCACACAAACAACCACACAGACACCAAATGCACATTCCTGTGACCATGGCAGGATTATGCTGTGGCTACAGGAGTGTGCATTTGGGTGTCTGCATGGTTGCAGGTGTGACTTGCTAGAAAAAGAGCTAGTCCTCAAAAACAAGTGTGAATGCTGTGTGTGTGTGTGTGTGTGTGTTTCTGTGCTCCACACTTCAGTCTGCTAGAGGTGAGTTGTAACCTTTCAATTATTTTACATGTTGTAGAGATATTGATTTACTTCCATGACAGATCTGTAACTGAACGTTTCCTGTTTTTATCTCCAGAAAATTTCATTGGCACCCAGTTTACTGTAACCAGTTACTGTTTATTTATCTCCATGACATCACATGTTGTGTTACGACAGTGAAAGGAACCTGTGACTACTGGAGACAGTGCCACAAGTTCCTCCAAAAATTGTAACACAACACACACACGAACTCCATACTAACAAATGTAAATCCACCTGATGATGGAGGTTTAAACCTTTGAAACACCTCATGGAGATAAATAAACAGTGACTGGTAACAGTAAACTTGTTGTTTCATTTAATGTCAATAACAGTCACAGTAAAGCCTAAAATAAAATGTTTGCATTGAAAGTTGTTGCACTGCTGATCTAAAGGGATAATAAACTGGGGTGGCAGCAGCATGTGGATAAGTTAACCAGAAAGCTCAGTTCTGCCAGCTCTGCACTCCGAAATTTCTCTCACTGTGCTGAACTGCAGGCAGGATGCTTTTGATACTTTCACTCAGTTCTGTCCTTTCTTCTAGGGCATTGCAACTAAGGTGAAAAATGTGTTTATTCTACAGAAGTTGCACTAAGAATAATGTGTGGAATTTTTGACTGAATCTCTTGCAAAAACCTGTTCAAGGATCTAGAGAGTCTTACACTTACATTCAAATACATGTGCTCCACAGTGATATTTGTGGTTGCCAACAAGAGACCATTCAGGACGGACTCAGCAACTCATATCAACAACACTAGAATTATAAATACTTTCGATATAGACTATGCATCCCTGTGTATGGTTCAAAATGGATTACATTCTAACGTAAAAGTCTACAACAGGTTATACCTCATTAGCCACTCCTAAATACATTTCAATATTTGAACTTATCACTGTAAATTCTGTGTAACTCTAATATTTATACAAAGCACATCCAGAAAGTAAGTACCATTTGTTATGCTGCCATCACAGCACTACTGTTGCAGTTCCACACTTTCCCATTCATTTCTGTGGTTAATTCGCTCTCCACTCACACCATTACAGCCAAACTGTGCAGTGTTTACATGGGAGTGGGTGGCCTTCTGTTGTCAATGATGGTTTGCTTGAGAAAGTGAATGAGAAAATTCCTGAAAACAGACAGTTCACAATAAGAAGGCTTTGTGATGAGTTTTGAGAAATTAAAAAAAAACTTTCTTGCAGGAGATTGTCACAAATCACTTAAAATTTCACAAACTGTGTTCCCACTGGGTTCCAAAAATGGTTACAGATGTCCACAAAACAAAGCAACTTGGCAGTGCTTTGACATTTCTTCCCTGATACAATGATGAGGGAGATGAATTCTAAACAGAATTGTGATTGGTGATGACACCTGGGTTTGTCAGTCAAAACAACAGTCAATGGAGTGGAAGCACTTATGATACCCCAAAACACAAAAATTCAAAACTATGTTGTCAGCATAAAAATTCATGTGCACTGTGTTTTAGGATAGACAGTAGGACATTCTACTTGTTGAGTTCCTTCTCAGAGGTGAAATCATCAATGGGGTACAATGCTGTAAAATACCGAGAAAACTTTGGTTCACAGTTCAAAATAAAAGGCATGAAAAGCTCAGTCAAGGCATTCTGATGCCTCATGACAATGCACCTCCCCATTCTGCTGGTGTCACTCAAAATATTATTCACAATTTGGTTGGGAGCAGTTCAATCACCCACCATCTAGCCCTGATCTTGCATCTTCTGTCAACCACTTGTTCTTGAACTTGGATAATGACTTTGGAGAAAGGTGCTTTGAAAGTGATGACAAAACACAAGATGGTGTTCAGCAGTGGCTGTCTTCACTGGTAGGTTCTTTCTATGAAGGGGGTATAGAAAAGTTGGTTTCTCACTATGACAATGTCTGAACAATGGTGGCAAGCATGTACATGAATAGTTTAAGAAATGCTCATTCTTGCAAAAATAAATTTTCATTAAAAAAAGGTTTCAGCTTTTTTCTGAAGCAGCACTTACTTTCCAGAAATGCCTCATATTACATAGATCCAGAATGTATATAAATCAATAATGATAACATTTTAAAGCTAAAATGCTTTGTTTGAATGGTTAGGTAATAAAAGCAGATGAGTAGTATAGGAGAAGGAGCTGTGGATTTGTTCAAAGTGGTTGTTTTTCTCCTAAGATGCATACACAGGTTGTTAAAAAAAAGTATTCCATATTTTAAGAGGTGATAGGATGGACCAAAACAAAACAAAATGACCTGCAAACACAGGCTCTAAAATACATATCTAGCTATGAGCACTTGTTCATCTTTGCTTCTAAGAAACACATTTGTTCTGCTGCAAGTTATTACTATTTAAACAATCTACAGAATGCAGTAAATAAATGAGCACATTCCTCTGTTGTTGTCCATACATAGTATGCAGTAAACATCTGTTAGTGTTTTTACTGTAAACCGTATTTACAGTTCTGGGTTAAGTGGAGTGCATACATTAATTCTATTAGATCCTGTTTGTGTTTTGATAAGTTTTTTAAATGCTTTTATGTTATAGCTTTATCTTTGCACTTACCTACATAATGGAAGCCTATATTCCACATGGGAAATGGCAGACATGATCTTCTGTTACAGTCTGATAAATGAAAGCAGCTGACAAGTTCTACCAATGGCTGTCGCAAAGATGTGGTGAAGATCCACTTTTCATAATAAAGATACTGTTCACAGGCATGGCTGGTTTCACATTAAATGGTATGATGATTTTTAAAAATAACAAATGTGGGCGGATGCAAACCCATATGCAGTTGAAAAAGGAAGGCATGGTTATCGATTTTCAGTTAATATACGGACAGGAATTATTGGTGATAGTCTCATAGGATCTTACATACCACCAGATAAGTTAAGGTATCTTCAGTTCCTATCAAATTAATTACCTGTCCTACTGGAGGAGGTACCATTCCAAAACTGACTGGAGATGTGGTTCATGCATGATGGAGCAACCATTTTCTCCAAAATGCTTGAGAATGCCTCTCATAAATATTTACTGGGCAGTAGGTTGGTCATAGTAGCAAAGAGCATGCAGTAGAAGAAACGTTCTTCACGGTAATAACGATGAAGAAGCGCTCACAGCTCGTAGGATATGCATTTCAGAGCCCATGTTTACTGGATATTTTTCCTATTATGACCTCTCAAAATGTTGAATAATATTTTTTTATTAACAACCTGAATAAAGTAATCTAGAAGTAATTACCAGAATTATCAGCTTAAGTAGATTAGCTCTAGTCATCATTTGTTGTTAATATCCTTTACAGAAGTAGCAGCTTCTGCTTTGTAATGTATAATGAGATGTGTTCCATATCTCCGAAGACTCTCATTCTAGGCAGAATTGATAGAACATGATTTGTGAATGAATGGATGGGTGAATGAATCTAATACTTCTGAAAACATTTATGTTATTTTATATGTATCACTTTCAACTGCCTATATACTGACAAAGTAAAAATCTACATAACAAAAATATTATAATTATGCAACAATAACATTCTCAAGTCAGATAATTCTGATAAATTCTAGAGTGGTTGTAGTGGTTCTTTTTACCTGTATTGCCCTCAGATTCTTGATTCTTGAAGTCTCATAGCTTGATGTTTCATAGAATTTAACTAGAAATTGATGTTCAGGATATTGGAAATGGTTGTTTTAGTTAAGAGGCTTGTTTCCGTTTTATTAGCAATATAACTGTTGAGAAGGCCAGTTTCAATTTCACATTGCATAGTGTATACAAGTAAAGGACCTCTGCATCTCCACTAAACAAATTCCTGGAGTTGATGAGATTGTAATAACTCTTCACAGTTTCCACAAGATATAATACTCACAGTCCACAGTAACAGCAGAGTAATGTATGGGGAACAAAAACACATTGGCAATATAGCATAACAAATTAGTGCACTCATTTGGATATTTCATAAAGTCACCAAAAATTGATTACAATATCCAGTGAGTAACATTTGTGGAACATGAACACTTAGTTGCTGCATTAATGCTAACCAGACAAGAACTTTTATTCAGACTCATTACATCATGTTAATCATAAACTTACCAGGTACTGATTTTTATGAGTAAATGAGACAAAGATGTTATATGGCTGCTATCTGAGCCCAGACTTTTACTCCAACTGACATAGGAATGTTAGCATCATGCTTCCTAAGTAGAGACTCTAAGCTATATACATGTTACATCATTACTAACTTACCCAAGACTGGCAATTTTGGATAAGGGTGGGCTACTTAAAGAATGACTTAAAACTACTTAGTGATTTCAAAAACAACATAATATTTTGAAAAATGGTTAGGTTCAGTTTTCCTATTCTCAACTGGACTAAGAGTGTTAACAGTTGTTTTGTTTATGGAATATGTTGAAGTTTAATAAATTATAAAAGTAAAAGGTGTGGCAGTGAAACAGGTAATTTGGCAATCCTAGAAATAACATGTTACATTAGGAATGAGGAAATGGGAATGGTGCCATCTAGAAAACAAACCTTTACCATTGACCCTAATATCAGTGTTCAGTTGAGATGGTGCCACGGACCAGGGACAGCTTACTGATCTTTCTGTAACTGAAAACACATTCTTCCAACAAGATGGGACCACATGCCATACCTTGTGGCAGTCAATTAACACGCTACTGAACATCTTTCCTAGTCATCTCATTTCCAAGAACTTGGACATTTCTGGCCTTCAAGATCCCCTTACTTTTCTGCATATGATTTCTTCATTTGGGGTAGTTCGAAAACTCAGATCTTCCACTGCGGCCCTCAGCTACCATCCAGGAACTGAAGCATCAAATTTGGGAGGAAGTTATCAAATTACAGTGGCTGTCCTGCAATATGTGATGTGTAACTTCCATCAAAGAGTTGAAAGTGTGGGAAGGAAAGTGGTGACCATCTAAATGACGTCATTTTTAAGTATGAGCATTTTAAATTGCAGGCATTGTAAATTCATGATGTATTCCTTTTATATTTGGACTGCTGGCGGAGGTTTCGAATTTGCACTTTTCACTGCTGCACCTGTTACAAAGAACCATCTTATGCTTTCACATTAGGAACATCGTATTTATGAGTATGGTTTGCTGACTTGAAAATTATTTTACTTAATGGCAAATTATGCACACTTTTAATTATTGGCAGAATTAATTAGTGAGGAATGTCATCTGATTTGCAATAAAATACAGTAACAAAAGTACAGCACCAAATTTAAGAATCTAACAAGTATGTAGGCAAAATTTACAGTGAAAAATTATGAATGTCTGCACTCCCAATGTCAGAGTTTCAGGTCATTCAAAGTATTTTATTGCCAAATTGGGATGCCAGCTTTTTTAATGGGGTACATCACTTCATCCAATTATGCTGATTAGCTCACCAGCTATTGTACATTACAAAATGTAGTATTAACTTCAATTAGCTATATTTTTTACTAACAGAACTTCTAGAACAACTATTTGTATTGCTGGAATTATGACACTGAAAAATAATATTCAGAATAAAAAATTTAAATGAAATTCAGGCTAAGTAATATTTCGAGATATTCATGTACATACTAAATATTACATGTAGAACTGTACATAATACATGAATAACTACATTGAAAATATAATAAAATTAGGCAAAAATTTGGTTATTAATGAGAAGTGAAATCATAACAATGTCAGTAATTCCAATTTGGTATATTTAATCATGAATAAGTTATTCTTTTACTTTGTATTTGAATATTTGAGGAATTTCAATTGCTTGCCTAATGTTTACTGGCAGTTTGTTAAAGTTTCTTGCACCATAGTATAGAACTCCAATTCTTAATCCTAGATTCTTTATGTGAAAAATATTTTTACGTCTAGTATTATGACTATGAATTGTGGAATTCATACTAAATTAGCTCTGTTTATTAACCCAAAATACTGTTGAGGAGTACATATTTTGGCACATAAATGTAGAAACCCCTCAGTTCCTCAAAATGGCTTGTGAATGAGGTTCAGTTACCAACATTATACAATACTCTCATTACAGGTTTCTATGGAATAAATATTTTTTGCATTGCTACAGAAGATATAGCCACACAACAGTACTGAGTGTGAAAATTATGCTAACAACCCTGCCCTGTCAGTCAACACATTGAGAGAGAGAGAGAGACTTCTGAGTGTGTAGCAGACAGAACTGAGCTTTTTGATTATCTAACCCATGTTACAGTGTCACCTGGTTCATTATCCATCTGGGTTCTCCAGAACTTCACACACTGAGCATCATACTGTGCATGACATTGATAACTGCGTCTGGTACCTGTAGGCAATTTGACTTTATTTGGAAAATGACATAATACGAGTTTTTGGAAGATTAAGGGTTATGCTGTTATGTCATAAGTCTGTCCCATTATTCTCCTGGCTATGGCTAGTATGATTGTGTTTGGGCCCTTCACCAATATACTATCTGCAAAATAAGCAGTATAGTATTTCAAAAGTCTTCAACTGTTCTGAGTAAATCATTTATGTAGACCAAGAACAGGAGGAGACTGGGTCATGTTGTTGTTTCTGGTGACACGATTTTATCAGGCATGCTGCGAGCACAGTGTTGCTGGTTTCCATTGTGCAAGCTCATAGTAAAGTAGTCTTTTCGGGAATCCTGAGCAAAGGCATACACAAGTGGTGTCCTCCCTTGTGGAGACACACAGAGGAGAAAAGCAGATTCTGTATAGTTCTGTGGCACACTCAGAAACCTCAAGGGAAATGGAGAAGAAAAATACTTACAAATAAAACCACATTTTATTTGAGTTGACAGTTCCATTCAGCAGCATGATAAAATCAGCAATGATTGACATCTTAACAGTTTCATTTAAGACTTAGATTTCATGTATTTCCTCTCCTTAGTACCATTGGTGGCACTGTACCTCATTGCATTTAAAATTTGTGCAATCCCTCTGCACAGCATACACACTTCTTCTATAAAAATATTATGAAGAGGAAAGTTGCCACTCACCGTATAGTAGAGATGCTGAGTTGCAGAATGGCACAACAAAAAGACTGTCACAAATAAAGATGTTGGCCAGTAAGGCCTTCGTCAAAAATAGACAACACACACACACACACACACACACACACACACACACACACACACGGGACAATCCATACCAAATGGTCCAAGAAAAAAATAATTGGTTGCTTGACCATCTCAGAAAAATTTTATATTTGCTGGGTGAATTCCCCAATGTTTATTAGTCACAAAAATATTTTTTTACAAAAATTATTGTTTATTATTTTGAACGGCAGCCATATTTGTTCCAGGCCACATGTGTTTTTTTCGTATTTGTAAGCATCTACAATTATTCAGTAGTAGATTGTCCTAAGCCTTTCAGATAAATTGCATTTAGTTCAACACACTCTGGGCTACAAATTAACATCATTATCACTTAGCTGAATGTATTATTTAATATATTTTTAATAGTTTAAAGATATCAGACACAAATAAAAAAAACTCAATTTTTGAACAGTCATTCTCCAAAGAAAGATTAATTTCTCAGCTTTAATATTTTTTCTGCTATTACACTGTATAGTATAGTTACTTTTTATAGATTATCAATGGTGAGCAGCTTACACTTAAAAAAATACACAATTAAAAAAAAATTTTTTAATTTTTCCATTTTTTGGCCTGCAATATCTTTGTTGAGGGACCAGACAAAAATCTGAAACTGTCACAGTTAATAGACCTCTACGATTTCAAACTTCAGTATAAATTTCAACTTTGAGATTCAATTGGAAGTTATGGAAAAAAAAATTACAAACATGAGTCAAAAATACGTTTTTTAACATCTAGGCTGGAATGTAACAATACCAGAGAAGGAAAGTTGTTACTCACCATATAGCGGAGATGCTGAGCCATGATACGCGCAATAAAAAGATTCATACAATCATACCTTTCGGCCATTAAGGCCTTTGTCAGCAATAGACACACACACACACATACGCCCACACAGACTCATGGAAGAACAACTTGCACACAC
The DNA here is from genome assembly GCF_021461395.2 of Schistocerca americana. Lineage (NCBI taxonomy): Eukaryota > Metazoa > Arthropoda > Insecta > Orthoptera > Acrididae > Schistocerca > Schistocerca americana. Next base: position 197,219,240 of record NC_060126.1, on the reverse strand, counting down.
ATCTGCAGTCTCAGAGAGCTGAAACTGCACTGCGATCAACAGCACCAGTGCATGATGGGAGTGGCGACTGGGGGGGGGGGGGTTATGGAGGAGGCTGGGGGGGGGGGAGGGATAGTATGGTGGGAGTGGTGGACAGTGAAGTGTTGCAGTTTAGACGGAGGGTAGGAGAGAAGGTGCGGAGGGGGGAGGGGTAAGTAGCGGAAAGGAGAGAAATAAAAATAAAAGACATTAAAAGACTGGGTGTGGTGGTGAAATGACGGCTGTGTAGTGCTGGAATGGGAACAGGAAGGGGGCTGGATGGGTGAGGACAGTGACTAATGAAGGTTGAGGCCACGAGGGTTACGGGAATGCAGGATGTATTGCAGGGAAAGTTTCCACCTGCGCAATTCAGAAAAGCTCATGTTGGTGGGAAGGATCGATATGGCACAGGCTGTGAAGCAGTCATTGAGATGAGGGGTATCATATTTGGCAGCGTGTTCAGCTACGGGGTGGTCCACTTGTTTTTTGGCCACAGTTTGTTGGTGGCTGTTTATGCGGACAGACAGGTTGTTGGTTGTCATGCCTACATAGAATGCAGCACAGTGGTTGCAGCTTAGCTTGTAGATCACATGACTGGTTTCACAGGTAGCCCTGCCTTTGATGTGATAGGTAATGTTAGTGACTGCACTGGAGTAGGTGGTGGTAGGAGGATGTATCGGACAGGTCTTGCATCTAGGTCTATTACAGGGGTATGAGCTATGAGGTAAGGGTTTGGGAGCAGGGGTTGTGTAAGGATGGACAAGTGTATTGTGTAGGTTCGGTGGACGACGGAATACCATGGTAGGAGGGGTGGGAAGGATAGTGGGTAGGACATTTCTCATTTCAGGGCACGACGAGAGGTAGTCGAAACCCTGGCAGAGGATGTAATTCAGTTGCTCCAGTCCCAGATGGTACTGAGTTATGAGGGTAATGCTCCTCTGTGGCCGGACTGTGGGGCTTTGGGAGGTGGTGGGAGACTGGAAAGATAAGGCACGGGATATTTGTTTTTGTACAAGGATTGGAGGATAATTATGGTCAGTGAAGGCTTCAGTGAAATCCTTGGTGTATTTAGAGAGGGACTGCTTGTCACTGCAGATGTGACGACCACGGGTGGCTAGGCTGTACGGAAGGGACTTCTTGGTATGAAACGGGTGGCAGCTGTCGAAGTGGAGGTATTGGTAGTAGTTAGTAGGTTTGATATGAACGGAGGTACTGATGTAGAGGCAGAGGTCAACATCTAGGAAGGTAGCTTGTTGGGTTGAGTAGGACCAGGTGAAGCAAATGGGGGAGAAGTTGAGGTTCTGGAGGAATGTTAATAAGGTGTCCTCACCTTCAATCCAGATAGTAAAGATGTCATCAATGAATCTAAAACAGGTGAGGGGTTTAGGATTCTGGGTTTTTAGGAAGCATTCCTCTAGATGGCCCATGAATAGACTAGCATAGGATGGTGCCATGTGGGTCCCCATAGCTGTACCACAGATTTGTTTGTAGGTAATGCCTTCAAAGGAGAAGTAATTGTGGGTGAGGATATAGTTGGTCATGGAGACTAGGAAGGAGGTTGTTGGTTTGGAATGCATAGGGCGTCTGGAAAGGTGATGTTCATTAGCAGTAAGGTCATGGGCATTAGGAATGTTAGTGTACAGGGAGGTGTCGGACAGTGAAGTGTTGCAATTTAGATGGAGGGTAGGAGAGAAGGTGTGGAGGGGGGAGGGTGTAAGTAGCGGAAAGGAGAGAAATACGGTGCCCTGCTCGTCACTATTGATGCCACCTCTCTGGCATGTAGCATAAGATCAAGATAGAATAATTGAAAAGCAAGTTGAGTGGCATCAGGTAATGATGAAGGGTGAAATCAAGTGCCTAGATGAAAAAGACAGACAAACAACTGATATAATTAGGAAAAAAGATTTCCCACTGGGATCAGCAACAGGAAGAAAAAGGTGAGAGCATGTTAAAAGCATATAAAGATGAACTGGACAATTGTGTAGGAGAGGTGGTTGTAAAACACCTTAATGCACAAAAAACAAAAAATATGACATTCACTTACAAAATATCAATAAACAGATTCCATGACATCTGAATTCAAGGAGTTCCACAAGCTGGTATGCAAAAAAGTAACTACTACTGAGCAAAAAAATTGAGTGACAGAAATCGATAGCTCATTGGAAATTAGTAGTAATAATGTATCCACTCCAAAGGGCAGTTTTGTGAACCCAGTTTGCAACTGCTTCATAGCATTGTGGGTAACAATGAGGTGACATGGAGTAGTCACTACTCTGTTAATACAAAATGCCATCATGGAAGAGATCATCATACAGACTTGCTAGTTCATTGTATTTAGACTAGATGAAAGAAGCATAAATCCAATGATTTTCATTATTCATTCAAGGGAATTTTGTCCCATTCATGGAATGCGATGCAAAAAAATTGAATTTGTTGGTGGCTTTATGCAGCACGTGTCCAACACATGAGGAATTTGAGAGGTCATTCCTTGCAAAATATTGATCAAAGAGCGTGTTCGTGCAGGAACGTTTCACCAAGAAAATGTTCAACATTAAGTTATTTAATGAGTGCCTAGGTAGCCTTGGGCAATATTTTGAGAAGTACATTAACAAGAAGAAATATGAGAAAGAGCCTATAATGAATTGTGATGTGCTCCACATTCTAAAAGCTAAATTGACCATGCTGGTTCATAAAAAAACTAACCTACAAAATCTTTGCATGTAGTGGCCATTGACTACCTACGACCATTACTCGGAAGCAGAACATGTGTAAGGTTTGTTTATGCTTGTAAGGGACACACATTTTGCATTGCTCTTGCATCTTCATGTAATACATCAGCATTGTCCAATATGTACATAATATTGTAATTCTGTCAGAGGCAGCGAAGGATCTGGAAGGGCAGCTGAACGGAATGGACAGTGTCTTGAAAGGAGGATATAAGATGAACATCAACAGCAGCATAACGAGGATAATGGAATGTAGTCAAATTAAATCTGGTGATGCTACGGGGATTAGATTAGGAAATGAGAGGCTTAAAGTAGTAAATGAGTTTTGCTATTTAGGGAGCAAAATAAATGATGATGGTCGGAGTAGAGAGGATATAAAATGTAGACTGGCAATGGCAAGGAAAGCGTTTCTGAAGAAGAGAAATTTGTTAACATCAAGTATAGATTTAAGTGTCAGGAAGTCGTTTCTGAAAGTATTTGTATGGAGTGTAGCCATGTATGGATGTGAAACGTGGACGATAAATAGTTTAGACAAGAAGAGAATAGAAGCTTTTGAAATGTGGTGCTACAGAAGAATGCTGAAGATTAGATGGGTAGATCACATAACTAATGAGGAGGTATTGAACAGAATTGGAGAGAAGAGAAATTTGTGGCACAACTTGACTAGGAAAAGGGATCGGTTGATGGGGCATATTCTGAGGCATCAAGGGATCACAAATTTAGTATTGGAGGGCAGCGTGGAGGGTAAAAATCGTAGAGAGAGACCAAGAGATGAATACACTAAACAGATTCAGAAGGATGTAGGTTGCAGTAGGTACTGGGAGATTAAGAAGCTTGCACAGGATAGAGTAGCATGGAGAGCTGCATCAAACCAGTCTCAGGGCTGAAGACCACAACGAAACAGCATCCAAACCAAGAGGTTTGGATGCCTTCATGTACATATTGGACAATAGTGATGTACAACATGAAGATGCAATGGAATTGCAAAATGTGTGTCCTTCCCAACTGAAAAATTACGTTCATTCGCACAACTAGAATAACAAAAATTCAGAGAACTCTGGCAACAGCCGCCACTGTAGAGAGAGATGTAGATCAAATGGTCAATCTCATTCACATAACCATACCCACAGCAAGACAAGCATTATGAACAAAATGGCAGTTGAAATCATTACAACAGATGTGATCACAACCAACACTACTGTCCACCAAATAGACAGTGGCGGAATAGACATGGTGACAGGCATGAGCAGCAGTCCAGAAGTTGTGATCCCGGAGTGAGCATAACCGGACTCAAAATAAGGCAATGAAGTAAGTGAGGCTGGAAGGTGCCCCTCTGGGGCAGTCTCATAGAACAGTAGAGCACGCAGCATTCCATGAATTTAATTAGTTACAACAATGGAGTAATCATGAATGTACAAGAGCACACCGAATGTGATAAATATGTGAATTACAAAGTGCAATCCAAAGTTAAAACCAGGCAAATGTGATATTTACAATGATAACTAGGCAAATATGGTATCTACAATGATTATTCTCGACACAGGTGCATAGTTGATTGCTGTATGTGGCAGTTTGCTTAAACAAATTGTGAGCACCATGATGTATTGACACTCCATATAGGTGCATGCTAGGCTATGGGAGCAGTTAGCTTCAAATCCAGACCAAATAGGGAAAAATGGTGGTGTCATACATGTCCATCGTTTTGGAATGTCTAACTACTGAATGCATCATAGGTATTGATTTTCTAAGTGAGAGAAATGCAGTGATCAACCTCTCTGCTAGCAAACTATATGCTATATAATATACTATGGTTCTGGTCAGAGGGATTTCAGCAAACTATAGGTTGTAATGACATCACCCTGGATTTGATTACTGATTGTGCCAAGGAGTTAAGATAAGATTCACTGGAAAGCTCACAGACCCTAGCCTGCAGCATTGTGATTACAGGCGTACAAATTTATAGTGTATCATACAAATGTGAATGAATTGAATTGTATCCATGCTTCACACAGAACAGGATTAGAACAAGTATTGAAATTGTATGATACCATTTTTGAGATAGTCCAAGTATTATCCATGGATAGGTGTGTCTCCTCACGAGACATACTGCCACACTTAACTACAGTGTTTCCCTGCGGCCAAACACCCAGTGGTTACGAAGGAGATCAGAAAAATGATAGACTGAGGAATAATCAAATATTCAAAGAGTCCTTGCTGCAGTCCATTAGTTTCTGTATCCAAACTAGTGGGTAGCAACACCTTGTGCTTGACACAAAGGTAACAAACAGAATACTAATTCTGGACAGATCTTGGCTGGAAAATCTGGAATAAAAAATTCAGAGTCTCTAAAGAGTGAAATGCCTGTCGAGTATTGATTTAAGAGAATGATATTGGCAGATCCCACTGGCCAGAAAATCATTTAAATGCATTAAATTCATCATTGGTAGAAGCCAACAGTTACAATATTGCCATGTGGGTTAAATGTAAGCTCTGAAGTATTTGTCTCTGCCCTTGACACACGATTAGTACCTCAATTATTAGACAGAGTCACTGTGTACTGTGGTCTTGCGGTAGCGTTCTCGCTTCCCACGCACGGGGTCCCGGGTTCGATTCCCAGTGGAGTCAGGGATTTTCTCTGCCGCGTGATGGTTGGGTGTTGTTTGTTCTTCAACATCATTTCATCATCATTGACTCGCAAGTCGCTGAAGTGGCGTCAACTAAAATGGACTTGCAATATGGCGGCCGAACTTCCCCCGCATGGAGCCTCCCGGCCCACAATGCCAAACGATCATTTCATTTCATTTTAGACAGAGTCACTCTGTTTCATGACAACCTATTAATAGCTACCTCTCCTTGGGTACAACAAACTAACATACCTCTGAGCACAACATATTGACACACTACAAAAATTAAAAATGTTTGAAGACACTGGAGTTACAGTACCTTTCCAGAAACCCATATTTGGATGCAATAATATAACATTTCATTGTCATGTCGCCACACCACTGGGAACTGAACCTGATAACCACAAATTAAGTGCTGTAAGGAACTTTACTGTCCCCAGGTCTAAGAAACTGAACCAGTTGCTGAACAGTGAGGCTCTTTCGCAGTTATTCAAAGAGCATGCACACTGTGGTTTTGGTCAAATGAATTTCAGCAAGCTTTTGACAAAATCAAACAAGTACTTTGCAGTGAAGGGTTACTGTACCATCCAGAAATGAATCAGTATTTTTTCCTATCAATACATGCATCAAATATGGGTCTGGGGATTTGTGTGTTCATATTTCAGATACATTCAATCAATGTTAAACCAACCATACGTACTCTAGTTTTCCCAAGCAGGATTCTCACGAGTTGTGACTACTACAGAACTAGAAGCCTTAGCTGAAGTATCAGCTTTCAAAAGATTTTGTTGCTGTCTACATGGCCACTGTACAAATCTGTTCTATGATCACCAAGCACTTAGCTTTTTGCAAATTATTGCATTCGAGATGAGTAAGATTATTGCTAGTCTTGCAGAAACAAAGTTTTAAGACTCCACACGCCAAGGGCCAAGATAATGTCATAGCTGATGCTCTGTCTAGGCTGCTTGAAGGATTAAAGCCCTTATCATTCATTATGATCAGGAGTGCGATATGAATGTGAAGCTTATGACAGATGAAACAAATAGGAGGTTTTTCTTGGATCTGTGTAGAAATGTGGCAAATATGCAAGGTACTGATATAAACTGTTAGAAATAAAACAGCAATTCGAGAGTTTGGCTCACCTGCAAAGGTAAAATCACATTGTAAGATGCAGAATGGCGTGGTATTCTACAGAAGACAACTTTGATTCTAATGCCTGACTGTCTGTATACCCATACAGGCAGAAAATAAGCTCATATGCTATACTCATCATGCCTGGGGCCATTTTGGAGTGGTTAAAACAGGTGAATATTGTTATTTTAATAGCTTATGACTCAAGGTGCATAAAGTATTGAAATCTTGTCTACTTTTCCGGAAGATAAAACCTTCAGGTTAGTGTAGGGAGGGTGAGTTCAACCTATTCTACCAACAAAATCTTTGCCGGCAGTAGCCATTGACTACTTACGACCATTACTCACAAGCAGAATTTGGTAAGAAAATGTCACTCTTGAATACATTACTTTCTCGAAAATTTTTGAAAATGCTGTGAGCATGGATACTGGCTGGTAATTATTGACACCTGTGGTGTCCCCTTTTTTGTAGAGAGGCTTGACAATGGCTTATTTTAACCTGTCTGGGAAAGTACCTAGAGTTAGTGATGCATTACTGATTTGACTCAGAACATCAGCTGTAATTGCTCCACATTGTTTTAATATCTAGTTAGAGATGTCATCTACTCCAATAGAACATTTATTTTTCAAAGACTTAACAATTTTCCTTATTCACAAGAGGTTGTTGGATGAAAATTAATCTTACTAGGATTTCTCAAAACTGACTCATGTACTGCATGGCTTTTTCTTTCGAACTATTCTCATCAATTTTTTTTTTTTACCTACACTTAAGAAATGGTTGTTAAATACATTAGCTACTTGTGTACTGTTGGTTAAGATGGTCTCGTTCTCTTTAATAGTAATACTATCTACCCCAGTGGTTACTTTTCCTGTCTCTCTTCCAACAACATTTCATGCTGATTTCATTTTATTGCCCGAGTTATTAATTTCGTCTCTAATACACATATTTTTTGATTTTCTGACAACTTTTCTCAGTATGTTACAATAATTTTTATAGTGTAAAATTACTTCTGGGTCTTTACTAATTCTTGCTGCCTCATACAATTTTCTTTTCCTTTCTGCAGACACTTTAATGCCTGTCGTAATCCAAGGTTTCTTTGAAAACTGTTTGGTGTTAAATTCAGTAATTTTTTTTGGGGCAACAATGTTCAAAAAGGGATTTTAATTTATCAAGAAATTTGCATTTATCACTGGCCTTTGGCTCATTATATACAGCTTCCCAGTTAACATTACTTAAACTTTCTCTGTAGTGCTCTATAGATACCAGGTTGACCAGCCTCATACTTTAACTTAATGGTTTCTGAACTGTACACCCTGCTAAGCTTTGTAAGTTAATCAGTTGTGCTCTGATAATCCATTTATCACAGGGAACGCATGTGTCAGTTTTACAGCCTTTTGCTGCACAAATACATTATCTATTAGAGTGCTACTGTCCTGAGCTATACATGTAGGAAAATTGACCACTGATTCTAAGTTATATGTCATTAATAACACTTCTAGTTCAGTTTTCCTATCAGAATTGCTTAGAAAGTTTACACTGAAATCATCACAGATTAATAACTTCTTTTTGTCTGACAGACAGCATAATATGGAGTCAATAGCTCCCAATCTCCTAATGGGGACCTGTACACTGTTTCTAATACCAACACTACATTATCTAGCTGTAGTTCACACGCACAAACTTCAAAGTGCTGATCAACACAAAATTTGCTTACTTCTACTGTTTTGTATGCCCTTATTTTGTGTAAATGGCAACCCTCCTTTATCCATGCTAGATTTGCAAGTGTAAGATGCTAAATAGTACCCATTTATATTGACACTTTCCATCTCCACAGTTACATGGTGTTCAGACAGACAAAATATATCAATCTCATGCTTATTTTTGGGATCATCTAAACACAGTAACAGCTCATCTACTTTATTTTTTATTCCCATGATGTTTTGATGAAGTGAATTGATACTACCCTTAGCTTTATCCCTATTTACTGTACATGAAGCTTCTTTTATTCTATTTTTCTTGATTACTGTCTGTCTGGACTTTGGCTTTAACCTAAAAAAACCTGTCTGCCTGGTCCCATTAACAGCAGGGATCATCCCTTGTGTGACTGTGGCCCCCCTTACAGTATCTGCTAATAGAGAAGCTAACTTACCCTTCCCCTTCCTATTTAGGTGCAGGCCATGTGTAGCATATCCCCACCTACCAATAGCATCAACTGGAACACCACTCATGTGAGATTTTGGCAGTGTCTGGAGCATCCTCTTCAGCTCAGTGTTAACATGCCTTAGAGCAGCATTTACCCAGGGCCGATCATGTTGCTGAAAGACCTCCACAAACCCCACATTTGTGTGCCCATTTTGTACAGGTCACTCCCAATACTACATCTTGGATTCATAGCCATGCTGTTTCATGCTCCCCAACTATAATTACCTGATCTTCCTTCTCAAAGTCCTTGCATAGCTGACCTAAGTTTTCTGTCACCTGGCTAAGGCTAGCACTTGGTTTCATGACTGCTACCTAGAAGCAGAATTCTTCTTTTTCTATTCTGATTTGATCCTGACCTGTCTTTTTTTCTCTAAGCTACTATTCTGCTTCAACCTACATTCAGCTACATATGGATGAAGCCCTTCCTCTACTACTTCAGGTAGCAAGCCAAACCTATTTATTAACAGAATTTCTAAAGTTTTTTCAACAGTTTCCCTTTTTCACCCTTTGCTTGCTACCTTTTCCCTGCACCCCATCTCCCCCCCCCCCCCCCCCCCAGCCTACATAATTCCAAATACGCATTTTCTAATTCAGCCTTAAGGGCAACAAATCTTTGCCTCCTTTCTACATAACCTACATTGCCATGGAGGAGCCTCATGATCTACCAATACTTCCTCGCTGCTACTTTTGCCCCAATGAAACCATAACCTACAGTCTTCACAGAACACCCCTTCCTTCAGATTTCTATGGTAACCACCACATTTATCACATATGAGTTGATAGAAAAATTTACACAAAAGCAGAGAATAACTTGGCACAAGACCACTGATGTTTCACAGCCTGTACTAACACGTAACTAAATGCTAATGCAAACAAACTTTTAAACTCACTTTTGAAAGTTCTAATTAACTACCTAAAGTCAGTATGACAGACACAAGTTAATTTAACTTTGAACTGCAAAGTCTAGCCAAAAAAATAAACATCTACACTTGCCCGAAATTTATGCCTAAATGTAAACAAAGCTAATGACTATTGGCCTTTACGAAATACTTTCTTTTCGATCTGAATAGGTTCAGAAAAGTGAAACCTTCATTAGATAGCCCAGCAAAGAAGTAAATGCACTAGTCTGAAATGTAATATTAACTAAATTAGCTCTTATTTCAATATTAATCACTTAACTTAGTGAGAGCTTCGTGGACGTGCCTATGCCAGAGATATTAGCACAGTAGCAGACCTGTGGGAGTGTGTAGGGACATGGCAGGGACAGGACTGTTGTTATTCCATCCTGGACATTCTATCAAATAATACATAGATGATTTGTTGGAATGCTTTATTAAAATAACACAGAAATAGAAATTAAACAAAATGGAGATAAAACATTTGAATTAACAACAGGAGATACAGGTACATTACTAACATTTGATATAAATGCCTATACATATAACAACAAACATTAATCATCAGCTTAAACACCAGTTACAGAACATGTAAAAATTACGTGTACTACCAAGTAAAGACATCTCCTCTCTAATATATCATCATAATATATGCATTATTACGAACAAATTGCTATGTAGAAGAGATGTGTGAATGCCATCTACCTTGCCCTTTTTTTATGGACCATAATCTGAATCATATAAAATTGACTTTATTCTAAAACACATTTCACTTACTACCTAAGATGGATTCACACAACACTGCCACATTCAGAGTCAATTTGGTAGTAATGGTCCCTACAGATCTAAAAACTAAATGCACGCATCACATATAATAAGACATCATCTTTGGAATAATACTTGTAGATGTCATGCATTTCATTCTATACTAACAAAAAACACTGACTAGATATTCTTTGTTTAATAATAAAAATTAAGGAGTAATAATTGGATCACACAATAGCACATCGACTTATACAGACATTGAGACAAATGTAGGTAACATTTATGGGCACATGACTGTTATGAACGATTGCTACTTCCAAGTTCCCAAACTGGAATAAGGGTTTGGGTAGACTTGTACACAGACACTTCTACAGGAACAGAACATCAAAACAGCCAGCAGAAAGATTATAGATTATTTAAAACTGACTATGACAGTTTTTCTCTACTTGAATAAACTGAATATCTAACGATTCACAGCCCCCCCCCCTCCCCCAATTCCCTTCCTTCCATTCTGGACTTTTGATGTCAATCCTCCTTCCAGTCAATTGCAATATTGTATTTATTAATGTAATAAATAATATTAATATTAGTAAATCAAAACACACAAAACATTTAAACATTCATTTTATGGGGAACATTAAATTATTGCACTTTGTGTAAAAATTTCAAATTAAATAAAAGAACATTAAACATGAATTCATTACTTCCTTCAGTCTTTTCGTCCACGAGAAATGCATTTTGAAATGAAGTAGTTGTACTTGGCCTAAAAATACAGTGATCTCCTGGTGCATAAATATAAAATCAGTAGATGAGACACTCTTACTGCACTGTATTTGAAATGTTCACCTGAGGTGAAGATATTTCTAAGTAGTTATTACCGTTACTCTGATTTAATAATTTTCATTCTATTGAGTTATAAAATGCTGAGATAGTTATATTCAGCAATGTCTAGGACCAAATGGTCAAATCGCATTTGCATACTGCACTAAAGCACGCAGGTATAATTAATTTTTAAGTATCTGTCAATATGAAAAAGTTAAACTCTTTGTCCCCCTTCAATTATTTACACTGCTCTCAAATTAAGAAGTCAGGATCAAAAGAGGCAAGGCTTCAACGAAGTTATTTTATAAAGTTAGAAATACTGATAAAAAATCAGCTTAGGAATGTCATCCATATGTATCAATAAAATAAGTACCAATTCACGATTACATTTCCAGATCATCATTCAAATACTCTAGTATTCTTAGAGAGCTAAGAGCTTGAATTAAATGTGGAATTAATCAGTTATGTTTCCAAAGGCAAATACTGTTTCTTCATTTTTACTTTGTTGTACAATAAAATCAAAGAATCTGTGGCACATATTAGTGTGCACATATACAAATCTTATGAGGAATCATATTGTTTCAAAATAATTTTTTTTAATGTGGTCATACCAAAGAAAAAATTATAAATTACAGATAAAATTTCTCAAATCTATCTCCTACATCCAAATGCTTCAGCTAATAGAAGATTAGTCAATCTTTATCAATGAAGAAAAATAAAAAAAACTCTGTAGGTATTAGGCATTCCAAGGCTTACAAAAGTAATATAAAGCAGCTGCTCACTTGTTATCAAAGACAAATTATACTAAGACATGTAAGAAAAGGAGGCAGGGATAGTTATGGAGGATAGATGGTAGCACTATGAGGAATACAGCACAGCTCAAAATTTTTAAACAAAAGTTATTTTTTCAAGAGTTACAGAGAAGTGATAAAAATGAATAATATGCAGAAAGTGACAGGGATGGAGATGTGGGGGACATTGTTACTCTGGGGGAATTGTCATGACAGACAAATTTCTGAGCCAAAAATTTCAATTGTGTATCTAGACAGTTACTCTATGTCTCTTCTATTATAATCTGCATGCATATGGACTAGGTTTTTTTACTGAGTTCTTACAGTCTGTAACTTCCTTTTTATAATTTTATATTATGATTTTAGAATTTTAATCATCTTTTGTCAACTGATAATCACTTCTTTTTCAAATAATTATATTATTATTAAAACAGCTTTTCAGCCATGTAAAAAATATATAAACCTAAAACGCAAGGTTACTCTAAGTCCAATTACTTGTAGTCAGGAATCAAGCAGCAATAAAACAATCAATACTATAACTTAATTAACACTATTCTGCATGCAAAATATACATTTGTCACACATTTCAACATGGTCTTAATCAAACAGTTTCAACTGGGGATGGATTGGCTTTCACAATTTATCAGTATCAATAAAACATAAAGACAAAGCTTTTCTTGTGTAGCAGCTCTTGTGGGATGGACCTGAACTTTCAATTGAAGGATAACCTTCCTGTGACTCACTAACAGTTAACTTTGTTGTTAAAATTGTTGAACTGTGAAAGTCATCCACTCACAACCAATCATACAATTACAACAACAAGTAGAGATCAAAATTTTCCATGAAATATTTATGCTTTTATAAGCTTTAACATAACAGAAAAAAGATTATGGTTAACATATGTTAAATTCCATGACACCTGTAGTGTCTCAAACCATTGTTACAATGAGAAGTGCACAACCTGACAAATAAATATTTTATGTTTCATACTACTCAGAATAAACTAACATCTGAAATTATGTAGGAAAGTAATTTATTATTAATGAAAAGCAAATCTTTCATATAAATTTCTTGTTTTGTATTCTCTGTCTCTCCCACTCTCTCTTTCTTCTCATACTGAACTTGCAAGCTACTCATTAGGAGGTATATTTGGGAGACAGAAAGAGGGGGCACAGATGAGGAGGGGGGGGGGGGGGGGGGGGGGCAGGCATCTGATGCATGTCACACAATAAGCAGCAAATATAAAACAAATACATTGAGGACAAAGTGAAAATTTCAAATACAAAGAGACAAACAAAACATGGTTATGCATAGATAACTTCATTATGCAAGCAAAGAGATTTCTGGTTATAGTTCCTATAAAACACTAAAGAAGATTGCATAAAAAAGCAGATCTTAATTCACAGTAGCTGTGTACTTGATGGTTTGTGCATATAGATAAAGATGTGGGTGATGACATAGTTCAGAGTTTGGTACCTAACATGAAGGTACCTGGCCTGGAACACAATGAACTGATGTATGTATAGTTTGGTATCTGCCATGAGAACTGCTGTCACAGCTGTGAAGAACATCATGTGCACTGGGAGAGATGAAGATGGGTGCCCTGCTACACTTTTAGAGCCATTGCACTTTTTTTGGGGAAATAATTGGAAAAAAAGGGAAGGGGGGAGGAATTAAGTGGCTTATTAGTTAGGATACTTCATCATACAACTTTATATGACTCCGCTGTGAGATGTTACTGCAAATTAAGGATTCCACGGTTTTCCAGGGTTTCTTTAAGTGTATAGAACAGTTGCAGTTGCTGCTCTGGTTTCAGGTTGTAAACCTGAAAAAATGAAATGGTACAAAATAAAGAATTATATATCAAGAAAGTTCCACTCTATATGAACCTATAAAACAGTAAATGGAAGAATACAATATAACTTACCTAGAAAGTTTCACTCTATATGAACCTACAAAACTGTAAGTGAAAGAATACAATGTAACTTACCTGCTGTAATAATTTTTGAGGAGACGCTGTATGAATGAAACTTGAAATGTAAACATTCACAAATGTTGCCATCAGGAACTGACAGTCAAAGCGGTCCATAATTCCTCCATGTCCAGGTATTATGTCACCAAAGTCCTATTTTCCAAGAGAGAGAGAGAGATTATTTCTTAAAATAACTTTGATATTCAGGGCAATTTTAGGTGTCTAGTTACTAGTGAGTAGTTCGGAACTCATACGTTTAGCTGAATTGTACATTCATAATACACATTATGATGTGGCCTCTGCCAATTATATATTACACAGTGCTGTCCAACACTCTTTCGCATGAGGTGTCACAGCCAAGTAACATTGCTCAGTCTCACTTGGACAACACATCGAAAGAATTGCCAAAGTTAGTACAGAAGGTAACTGAAAGAAACATGCAAACAGAAATGACCATTATATTTCAAGACAATAATGACACTGAAGTCACTGCTACTTATTATGCTCCCCCGAATATTACAAAATTTGAAACATGTCTCTTAATAGGGTGGGTGATCACAATGGATGGCAATGTTGGCAAGGAGTTCTTGTGACAGGGCATCCCAGTCTCCACTAACGCAGCTGACAACTGCTGGATGGTTATTGGTGCATATACACATGCTGCAATGTGTCACCCCATTGCATTTCACATGTGCCTGGCGAGATTTAAGTTGGGAGAATGAGCAGGTCAGTCCATTCTGTGAATTTCCTTTCATTTCAAGGGCTCCTACACCTGCACTGTTTGATGCAGTCATGCATTGTGATCCATAAAAAAGAAGTCAGGGCCAAATGCAGCCCATAAGACACACATTGAGAAGGATTACAGCATCACAATAATTTTTCCGGTGAGCATACCCACACCACTATGCCTTCCCACACCTTAAAACCTGGACCTCCAAAACAACCATGTTCAACAAATCTCTGGGACCATACTCTCATATGGTGAGAGGTAGGAACATTGTCAAACATGCCTGTTTTGGTGGTCCAGGTGTTACAGTGTGGAGAGGCATAATGTTGAATGGCTGTATTGACCTCCAAATCTTTGAACACAGTGCACTTGCTAGTCAGTGTTATTATGACACTGTACTCCTTTCCCACGTGCATCTTTTCAGTAATGCATTCTGCACCGACTTCATTTTTATGGATGACAGTCCATGACCACATCAAAGAGTGCAGGTGGATGGGCTCTTGGAAAGACAGGATATTCAGCGAATGGACTGTCCTGCCTATTCTTGCAGACTTAAATCCCACTGAGCATGTGTGGGATGTGGTTGGGAGAAGTACTGCATCAGTTCACATGCGCCAACAACCATCCAACAGTTGTCAATTGTGCCAGTGGAGACTGGAACACACTACCACAAGAACCTTTTACCAACATTGTGGGCAGCGTGGGAGCATGTTGCAGCGCATGCACTGATCCATGGCTATCACTCACCTTATTAAGAACTATGTCCTGACAATCATAAATCACAGTAACTTCAGTGTAATTACTATCTTTGAATAAAAGTGTCATTTCTGTTCATGTCCTTGGATAGTCCTTTCAGTTCCCTTATGTACTATACTGTAGCAGTTCTTCCTACATATGGTCCAAGTTTCATTGAGCTGGTACTTGGCAGTGACATATCACGTGAAAGTTACTCCTGTACTTAAGTTTTGCACACTTATAATTATTTGCTTATTTCTGTTTAAACATTCCTTTACATTATCAGACTTGAAAGGGACAAACAACATTAATGTGCAATTGGAAACACTTCTGCTATCTGTCAAACACTTTATTTCTTAAGGCAGGTTGTCAATGAGTTTTATAGCTATAATTTCAATACAGCCAAACACATCCTTGAACTTACAGAATGGTTGGCTGGTTTAAAGAGGGGTGAGGGGACAAAACTGCTAGGTCATTGGTCCCTCGTTCCAATTAAAATAATTCCACAAAGGTGAGAGTAAAACAAACGAGACATACAACACAAAGCTGGAAGAAAGGAAAACCCACAAGAATGAATAAAGGACAATGAACACTAAAATGGACAAAATGGACAAGAACATCACAGAGAGATGCACGAAACAGGGATAAGAGAGTAAAACATGAGATCAAATTACCATGGCTGGCTGACCATGAGAATAAAAAGGATAAGTTAGCCACTCTCAAACACATTAAAACCTCAGCCTAAAAGCACTAGGGTGGAGGACACAGACAGACAAAGGACATGCACCAAAACTTAGATCGAATGATAAAACCAACACTCGGGTATAAAACGTAAAACCAAATCAGCAGATGAGGCGTTGTCTGCTAAAATTAACAGTAACGAGTCCGGTAACCAAAGATGATGATGATGTAGGGGAACCAAAGTAGGACAGTGCAACAGAATATGGGCCACTGTCAACCGGGTGCTGCACCGACACTGAGGTGGGTCTTCATGGGGCAGGAGATAGCCATGGGTCACCCAAGTGTGGCCAATGCAGAGCCGGCAGAGGAACACAGTGTCCCTGCAACAGGTCTTCATGGAAGACTTCCACACATTTGTAGTCTCCTTAATGGCACGCAGTTTGTTGTGCATATTGAGGTTATGCCATTCCGTCTCCCAAAGCCAAAAACCTTGCGGCATAATAATGAGTGCAGTTCAGTTACCAGGATGCCGATCTCCAGATGCGGTTTCTATGTAGCCTGTTCGGACAGCCTGTCAGCAAGTTCGTTGACTGGGATGCCGATGTGTCCGACAAACACCACTGAACGACTGGACTGTTCCAGCAAATAGAGGGACTCCTGAATGGTCACTACCAAAGGTTGGTGAGAGTAGCACAGGTCGATAGCTTGTAGGCTGCTCAAGGAGTCAGTACAGAGAACAAACGACTCGCCAGGGCATGAATGGGTGTGCTCAAGAACATGAGACAGGGCCGCCAGCTCTGCAGTGAAAACACTGCAGCCATCTGGCAAGTAGTGCTGTTCAATATGTTCTCTGTGAACATAGGCAAAGCCAACATGACCATCAGCCATCGAGCCATTGGTGTAAACCACTTAAGAGCCCTGGGACATGTCAAGAATCGAGAGGAAGCGACAGCGGAGGGCCATGGGGTGAAGTTAGTCCTTAGGGCCATTCGAAAGATGCAGAAGGAGCTTCAGCCTAGGTTTACGTCATGGAGGTGTATGTGAATGGACCTTGTGTAGAGGTGGTAAAGGGAAGGACTCCAGTTCAGAGAGAAGGGATCGGACGCGAACTGCAATCATAAGCCCTGACCTCAGCCGCCAATGCGGGAGATGAACTGCCACAGTTGGAAAAAGGAGACGATAATTCAGATGCTAGGGAGAGCTACAAATGTGTGCAACATAACTGGCAAACAGCTGTGTATGTCTGATCTGCAATGCAGGGACTCCAGCCTCCACTAGTATGCTGGTCATCGGGCTCCTCCTAAAGGCTCCCGTCATCAGTCGACACCACAGCAGTGCACTGGGTCAAGTAAACGCAACGCTGAGGGTACTGCCGAGCCATAAACCTGACTCCCATAGTCAAGGTAGGATTGAACAAGGGCTTCGTAGAGATGCAGCAGCGTTGAGTGATCTGCACACAAGTTGGTGTTGCTCAGGCAGCGGAGGGCATTGAGGTGCTGCCAGCAGTTCCGCTTCAGCTGACTGAGGTGAGGAAGCCAAGTCAATCGGGCATTGAAAACCAGTCCTAAGAATCGATATGTCTGCACTACAGTGGGGGGATCGTCATTAAGGTAAAGTTATGGTTCCAGATGAATGGTATGACACCGATAGAAGTGCATGACAAACGACTTTGCAGCTGAAAACTGAAAGCCATAGGCTACAGCCCATGACTGTGCTTTATGGATAGCTCCTTGTAGGCGCCACTCAGCAACACCAGTACGAAATGCAGAAGTCGTCTGCATACAGAGATGGTGAGACTGGTGGCTCTACACCTGCTGCTAGACCATTAATGGCCAGTAAAAATAGAGATACAATTAATACAGAGCCCTGCAGTACCGCAATCTCCTGGATATGGGGGAACTACGACAGGCACCAACTTGGACACGGAAAGTATGGAATGACATGAAATTTTGGACAAAAATCTGGAGCTGGCTCCAGAGACCCCACTCATATAATTCGCTATGGTTATTTTAATAACCCCTACAGCAGCGGAGTGCAGGGGACCGCATTGCTGGGAACCAGGTTTCCTGGAGGGCAATGCAGAAAGCAGGTGTAAAGCCTAACAGCTGCTCTAGCTCAGCCAGGTAGTGGAAAAAACCGCAGCAATTCCACTGGAGGATGACGTTATTGTGGGGCTGGGAAGGCATGAAACGATCCACGAGGCAGTTTACACCTCAGGGTCACCTCCTGCCACTGATTGAGTACCTGTGTGATCCACATCCACTGCGTCTGAGGGCCCAGCGAGATCTACATCCTCAGCAGATGCCAGAATCTCCACTTCATCCTCAGATGCAGAGCTTGTAGGTAGTG
The DNA here is from genome assembly GCF_021461395.2 of Schistocerca americana. Lineage (NCBI taxonomy): Eukaryota > Metazoa > Arthropoda > Insecta > Orthoptera > Acrididae > Schistocerca > Schistocerca americana. Next base: position 197,200,801 of record NC_060126.1, on the reverse strand, counting down.
GTGGTGTGGGTGCCACTGCACTTACTTGGTTCTTGGGGGTCTTTTCCTTTTTTGGTTTCTTTGGTGCTCCTTAGGTCGGCTGGGAAGGCTTCACTGACTCAGTCTCAGGGACTGAAGAGGACCGGGAAGCCCTACGACCATCTATCTGTGGGTGCTTCAGCCACTAGTGAGTGTCTGCTTCGCCACTGGTAGGAACGTGGAAAGGGAGTGACCCAAGGGACCCCTTCCTAGAGACAGGAGCAGAAAAAGACTTGCGCTTCTCCGGCTGAGAATTGGGGGCTGATGTCACCGATGGTTGGTGGGGCGTTGCTCTGGAAGTAAGTGGTGCAGGAACAACAGGGACAGAAGTGCCCCCCTCCCCCACCATCAAGGGGCAGGTGGAGTCTGACGGCTCTGAGAGCCAACGGTATACGGCAGAACCAAAGGTGTTAAAACTGTTGTTGTAGTGGTGGCATAAGTGCATGTCATACACATAGGATGTAGCGTCTCAAATTTCCTCTTAGCCTCAGTGTAGGTCAGACGGTCCAGTGTCTTCTATTCCACTATTTTCCTTTCTTTGTGTAGAATCCCGTAGTCCGGTGGGCAAGGGGAATGGCGCACTCCGCAGTTGACACAGATGGGAGCGGGGCACATAGGGTATTGGGACATTCACAATCTTGACAGATGAAGCTGGAAGTACAGCGGGAAGACATATGCCCAAACTTACGACACTGCATTGGGGGAGGGATATATGGTTTCATATCACAGCGGTAGACATCACGCTTGAAGGCCAAGATGAAGGCACCAGTGGCAACTTGATTATCCTTCGGACCGCGCTGGACAAAATGAACACCTCCTCGCTCTACGTTGGCGCGCCGCTCCTCATCAGAATGCAAAAGATGGTCCCTGGGGAATATAATACCTTGGACCATATTTAAGCTCTTATTGGGTGTGATGGAAACAGAAACATCCCCCAGCTTGTCATAGGCGAGTAATGCCCATGACTGAACAGAAGATGCTGTTTTTATCAAGGCTGACACAGATCGCATTTTGGACAATCCCTCCACCTCCCCAAACTTGTCTTCTAAATGCTCCACAAAAAACTGAGGCTTCATTGACATGAAAGATTCCCCATCAACTCTCGTACATACAAGGTAACGAGGTGAATAAAGTTCACTGCCATTATTAGCCTAGTGTTACTCCCATGGAGTGACCAGGGAGGGGAATGATTTGGGATCATATTTCTCTGCACTGAAGTTAGACCTCAACTGCTTAGTGACTGCTAGTGTGGGACCACCAGCAAGAGACGACGTAGTATGCTTCATGGTGTGTCATCCGCCCTGATGCCACCCCCTCCGACCAGGAGTCCTCCCCACGGGTGCCACCCAGCTGCAGCAAAGGCCACCTGGCAGGATGGCCATTACCGGGAGTCCCGAAGTCCCAGGGTGACGGGCCTCTACTCCTTGACATACGTGGGGAGTTAACAGCGCAGGCATCAGCAGAGCAATCTCTGTGTGGTCAGGAGGCTACAACCAACAGGGTACATGGTGGCCCCACAACAGACTGGCTACCGTGCTGGATATGAGGTGCACAGAAGTCCATGGTCATCAACGAAACACAAAATGACACTGCATAATGGATGGAGGAAAACGCACCCAGGAAGGCGTCCACACCCAAAAGGTGGAGAATGAACGGAACTGAAAATCCACGATGATAAAGTGGGCCAATGATCTCCGTGCACGATGGACACGACGCACCATCTAAGTAACAATTGGCCCGCTCTTCGGTAAAATTTGGAAGACTGGAGTTCAAACCCTACAGAGGATCATCACATAAAGGTCAAAATGTTTTTGACTCCTTTTAGTCACCTCTTACAACAGGCAGGAATACCTTGGTCCTATTCTAGCCCTAGAGGCCACATGGGAACTTACAGAATGGGAAGAAAGACAGTGGTAGAGAGACTCTGAGTAGTGTAATGTGCAAACTCTTCCTGGGATAATAATATGGTCTATGAATTAGACATGCATTCCTTGGAGAAAACACACACACACACACACACACACACACACACACACGAGCACTAGTGCAGGATGAGAGTGGCGACTGGGAGGGTTACTGTTAGGTTTTAATTTTATTGTTTATTGTTTAGTGTTAGGGTTTAGGGTCTAGGGTCGGCTAGGGGCTAGGGAGTACGAGGTACGGGGTAGGGGGTAGGGGCTGGGCTAGGCTAGGCTGGGCTGGGTTGGGGTAGGCTAGGGACCAGAAGATAATGTCAAAAAATGACTCCAAAACAAGAGTATTTTTTCTGTTCTTTGCCTTCCCGCCCCCCTAAATAATCTACAAGAATTTTTTCCTCCCTAAAAAATCTACAAGAAATCTACTTTTTACCTGTGACCACAGTGTGCCATTATGATTTACTGTAAGCTACCAAGTGCTATTAACTTAGATAAAATTTATTTTAACCATATGATGTATCACTAATGTAATTGGTGGTGGCTTCGTGTTATGTACACTAATTGCTAACAAAATAGACTTCTAAAATGTCTACAAAAGTTACATTCACTAGAGGTCAGAGAAGATTATCCTTCCTTCTGGTACTGTGTTAATGAATGTCTCTATAAATCCAAAACTGTAATGCATTGTACACTGTAAATTTCATATCTGGTTAAATGTATGTGAGGTTGGGTTAATATTGTCAGCTACTTAAACACAAGACTGCAAGATGTATATGAGTGAACAGAGCACACAATTCTTTTGTACAATGAATACTGCTTGCTTACATGAGGAGTTACCCAAAAATTTATTGCATAGGATCCATATGTATTATAAAAAGGGACATATGTATGCGAAAGAAACCAAAGGAAACTCCAGGTTGGAATATTAGCAGTACAAGGGAAAGATCGAGTGCTACTCACTGTAAAGATGAAACACTGAGTTGCAGATAGGCATAATGAAAAGACACACTTTAGCTTTCAGCCAAAGGCTTCATCAGCAAAGGAAAAACACACACACACACACACACACACACACACACACACACACACACGAGCAAGTACACCTCACGTACGCGTGACCACCATCTCTGGCAGCTCGGACTGGAATGTAACTATCATGTAGAATGGAAGTAACAATCTCAAGGGGAAAGGGAAGGGGAAGGGATAGCAGGGTACAGGTGGGGGGGAGAGAAGAGTCCTGTTGGGGGCAGTGTGTAAGGACAAAACTGTTGAATGGCACAGTGTTGGGAGGCTGTGGGGCTGGGGGATGGGGAGGAAGTGGGGAGGGGGGGGGGGGGTGAAGAATGAAGGGAAGGGGATAGATGAGTAGGTTGTTGGCAGAGAGCGGCATACAAAAATGGTGAAAGATATGAATAAAGGGGAGGTGACAGGACAGAGGGAGTGGAACCTGTTGGGTGGATGGTGTGGGGACAGCAGGTTACTATAGGTGGAGGCTGGATTACTTTCAGGTTTGGCGAATGTGTTGCAAGGCTAACTCCCATCTGTACAGCAATTATTTCAATGGCTTTTTCATTACCTGAGCCATGTGAATCCTCCCTCCTCCATCTCTATGTTATTTGAACTGTGCAGGTGGGAATTATCCTTACAACACATATCTCCCAAAATTATCCCACCCCCAACCTACAGTAACCTACTGTCCTCCAGTATCCACATATGCCACTCAATGCACCTACAAAAATGTATCAAGCTACCACATATAGTTAAGGAGATATGACACTGTAAACAATGAGATGCGCAAAAAATTCCACAGTATGCATGAAGTTTAAATTTATTACTTCTTTTCCACTAACTCTACTCACAACATATTATGCACACAGTATCCACTTATGCTGCTTATTGTACCTCCACAAATATGTTATTGCATGATGCACAGTGAATTTGTTTCTATGTTTCACTTGAAAAACATTTCATCTTTTGTTTTCATTTCTAACAGAAAAATGGCAAAATTAATTCCAGTGCAATACTGGGTTGTCAGCAAGTATTAAATACACAAAAACAGACAACATACATGTTTACTTAAGCTGGCAGTTACTCTTATGATGGAAGTAACTGAACCTAAGAGTTTTAGCAGATTGGCTATATGCTCTCTTTAGTTTAAGTTTCACGATGCACACCTGACAACCTAGAACTTTCTATGTCAATTATAATTTATTAATAGTACACAAGGTTAACTTTAGGTGGGGGAAGTTTTCACAAAAAACCTGGATGAGTTGGGTTTATTCTAAGTTTCAAACAAGCCCATTTGTAGTTTGCAAAACACCAGTTACTATTTTTCTGCTGTTGTTCCTACACTAGAACAAAACTCTGCCACCTTCAAAAAAGGATTCATTCTACCCACTGATTCACATAAAATACAGATCACAAACTAATGTAATTATTCGTTTTGCAAAAGTTATGATGTCTGCCTATGAATTAGTCGAACAGCTTGTACTGACAACATAATTAATTATTTAAAACTTCCATTGTGCCTTGCACAAACATGTGGTTCCTGAAGAGGGGCAGCAGCCTTTTCAGTAGTTGCAGGGGCAACGGTCTGGATGATTGACTGACCTGGTCTTGTAACACTAACCAAAACGGCTTTGCTGTGCTGGTACTGCGAACAGCTGAAAGCAAGGGGAAACTACAGCCATAATTTTTCCCGAGGGCATACAGCTTTACTGTATGGTTAAATGATGATGGCGTCCTTGGTTGGTTTGGGGAAGGAGACCAGACAGCGTGGTCATCAGTCTCATCAGATTAGGGAAGGATGGGGAAGGAAGTCAGCCGTGCCCTTTCCGAGGAACGGCATTTGCCTGGAGTGATTTAGAGAAATCACAGAAAACCTCAATCAGGATGGCCGGACGCGGGATTGAACCGTCATCCTCCCGAATGCGAGTCCAGTGTCTAACCACTGCGCCACCTCACTCGGTGATGTTGTCCTCTTGGGTAAAATATTCAGGAGGTAAAATAGTCCCCCATTTGGATCTCTGGGCGGGGACTACTCAAGAGGACATCGTTATCAGGAGAAAGAAAACTGGCGTTCTACGGATCGGGCACGTAGGTTAGAAAATTTAAAAAGGGAAATGGATACGTTAAAGTTTGATATAGTGGGAATTAGTGAAGTTCGGTGGCAGGAGGAACAAGACTTTTGGTCAGGTGAATACAGCGTTATAAATACAAAATCAAATAGGGGTAATGCACGAGTAGGTTTAATAATGAATAAAAAAATAGGAGTGCGGGTAAGCTACTACAAACAGCATAGTGAACGCATTATTGTTGCCAAGATAGACACGAAGCCCACGCCTACTACAGTAGTACAAGTTTATATGCCAACTAGCTCTGCAGATAATGAAGAAGTTGATGAAATGTATCAAGTCATGGGTGACTGGAATTCGACAGTAGGAAAAGGAAGAGAAGGAAACATAGTAGGTGAATACAGACTGGGGCTAAGAAGTGCAAGAGGAAGCCGCCTGGTAGAATTTTGCACAGAGCATAACTTAATCATAGCTAACACTTGGTTCAAGAATCATGAAAGAAGGTTGTATACATGGAAGAACCCTGGAGATAATAGAAGGTTTCAGATAGATTATATAATGGTAAGACAGAGATTTAGGAACCAGATTTTAAATTGTAAGATATTTCCAGGGGCAGATGTGAACTCTGACCACAATCTATTGGTTATGAACTGTAGATTAAAACTGAAGAAACTGCAAAAAGGTGGGAATTTAAGGAGATGGGACCTAGATAAACTGACTAAACCAGAGATTGTACAGAGTTTCAGGGAGAGCATAAGGGAACAATTGACAGGAATGGGGGGAAATAAATACAGTAGAAGAAGAATGGGTAGCTCTGAGGGATGAAGCAGGGAAGGCAGCAGAGGATCAAGAAGGTAAAAAGACGAGGGCTAGTAGAAATCCTTGGGTAACAGAAGTGATACTGAATTTAATTGATGAAAGGAGAAATTACAAAAATGCAGTAAGTGAAGCAGGTAAAAAGGAATACAAACGTCTCAAAAATGAGATCGACAGGAAGTGCAAAATGGCTAACCAGGGATGGCTAGAGGACAAATGTAAGGATGTAGAGGCTTATCTCACGAGGGGTAAGATAGATACTGCCTACAGGAAAATTAAAGAGACCTTTGGAGAAAAGACAACCACTTGCATGAATATCAGATGGAAATCCAGTTCTAAGCAAAGAAGGGAAAGCAGAAAGGTGGAAGGAGTATATAGAGGGTCTATACAGGGGCGATGTTCTTGAGGACAATATTATGGAAATGGAAGATGATGTAGATGAAGATGAAATGGGGTATATGATACTGCGTGAAGAGTTTGACAGAGCACTGAAAGACCTAAGTCGAAACAAGGCCCCGGGAGTAGACAACATTCCATTAGAACTACTGACAGCCTTGGGAGAGCCAGTCCTGACACAACTCTACCATCTGGTGAGCAAGATGTATGAGACAGGTGAATTCCCTCAGACTTCAAGAAGAATATAATAATTCCAATCCCATAGAAAGCAGGTGTTGACAGATGTAAAAATTACCGAACTATCAGTTTAATAAGTCACAGCTCGAAAATACTAGCGCAAATTCTTTACAGACGAATGGAAAACTGGTAGGAGCCGACCTCGGGGAAGATCAGTTCGGATTCCGTACAAATCTTGGAACACGTGAGGCAATACTGACCTTACGACATATCTTAGAAGAAAGATTAAGGAAAGGCAAACCTAAGTTTCTAGCATTTGTAGACTTAGAGAAAGCTTTTGATAATGTTGACTGGAATACTCTCTTTCAAATTCTGAAGGTGGCAGGGATAAAATACAGGGAGCGAAAGGCTATTTACAATTTGTACAGAAAGCAGATGGCAGTTAGAAGAGTCGAGGGACATGAAAGGGAAGCAGTGGTTGGGAAGGGAGTGAGACAGGGTTGTAGCCTCTCCCCGATGCTATTCAATCTGTATATTGAGCAAGCAGTAAAGGAAACAAAAGAAAAGTTCAAGTAGGTATTAAAATCCATGGAAAAGAAATAAAAACTTTTAGGTTCGCCGATGACATTGTAATTCTGTCAGTGACAGCAAAGGACTTGGAAGAGCAGTTGAATGGAATGGACAGTGTCTTGAGAGGAGGGTATAAGATGAACATCAACAAAAGCAAAACAAGGATAATGGAATGTATTTGAATGAAGTCGGGTGATGCTGAGGGAATTAGATTAGGAAATGAGACACTTACAGTAGTAAAGGAGTTTTGCTATTTGGGGAGCAAAATAGCTGATGATGGTCGAAGTAGAGAGGATATAAAATGTAGATTGGCAATGGCAAGGAAAGTGTTTCTGAAGAAGAGAAATTTGCTAACATCGAGTATAGATTTAAGTGTCAGGAAGTCGTTTCTGAAAGTATTTTAATGGAGTGTAGCCATGTATGGAAGTGAAACATGGACGATAAATAGTTTAGACAAGAAGAGAATAGAAGCTTTCGAAATGTGGTGCTACAGAAGAATGCAGAAGATTAGATGGGTAGATCACATAACTAATGAGGAGGTATTGAACAGAATTGGAGAGAAGAGAAATTTATGGCACAACTTGACTAGGAGAAGGGATCGGTTGGTGGGGCATATTATGAGGCATCAAGGGATCACCAATTTAGTATTGGAGGGCAGCGTGGAGGGTAAAAATCGTAGAGGGAGACCAAGAGATGAATACACTAAGCAGATTCAGAAGGTTGCAGTAGGTACTGGGAGATGAAGAAGCTCGCACAGGATAGAGTAGCATGGAGAGCTGAATCAAACCAAGATCAGGACTGAAGACCACAACAACAACAACAACAACAACAACATTATGCCTTCAGCACAGTGGCTTTTGTGAAACACAAACTGTGGTTGGTCAACTATTTACTTACTGCAATGGTGGGGTTGCACCTGGAGGAACTCTCCTCCTTGAAACACAATCTTTTTCAAAATTTTGGAAAATGTCATGTCAGGTATGCTGGGTGTTATTGGCGTTTGTGGAGTTACGAGCTCACAGAGAGGTCCTCACCCCCCCCCCCCCCCCCCCCCCCCCGACTATCCACCATAACACCTTGCCCCCTACGTGTATTAAAACTTAGTTTCTCAATGTACTGCTACCCTGAGCTAACAAGTTGCGTACCTTATGGCTTACCCTAAATTTTAAGTGGCTGATAACTTCACAAAATCATTTTCCTGTCAGATTCATTTAAGAAATCAAAGTTAAAACTCAAAAAGTTAATAGCTTTTCCTTCTTGTCAGGACACAAAACACACCGTCAAATTTTATTGTGGAATTTGCTCAATTACCCATTGGGATTCTGTATACTGTGACAATGACAAGTATTCCAGTTTTCAATAAATCCCACAAACACATATATGAGGACAAGACAAAAGTGCTAACATGTTTAGTGCAATATAACCCCTTATTTTAAAAGCAAGAGACACTTGGGTATTCTCCTTGTTATGCTAATACAGATTATGTGGCCAGTAGGTACCAAAAATTTTGACAAACATCCTCACTGTTAGAAAGAAAGATATAAAGGTTTAATGTCTCACTGACACAAAGCCATTAGAAACGGAGCATGAGTTTGGTCACAGTAAAGCCATCCTCACATGGGATGTAAAAAGCATTCATGGACATAGAGCTGGTTGAGTCTTGTGAGGTCACAATGTGGAATCTCACATTCTAGAGCATTCCAAAGTGTGAAAGACTGAATAAGACATGTAGAACTGTTTCTTCAAGGAGGGAAACTTGGACAATAAGATGCAAATTGCTTTCTACATCACAAGAAGAATTTAGGAGATGACAGATTATGTCTTTTGCAGTTCAATCCTGTACTTGATGAGTCCTATGAATATACACTGTTTCAAAGCATCATCACATTGAAGATCCCTCAAAAACTTCCGGTACAATTTATTGTAATGAAATGAAAATAAATTCTAAAATAACGGTTAAATAATTTCCAATTTTACTGTTTTCGTATTATGTATGTGTGTTTCAAAATTATGCCATTTCAAGGCAGTGTCACATCAAACAGTTATTAGAAATGTAGCATCAACGGTACAATTTGTTATAATTAAATGTCATTTATTTGACAGATCAGAGTTAAAGCCTTTAGGACATCATAACATCAAAGACATACTTTATGATGTCCAGATGCACCAAGACATCAACAGTGGGAATTGTAACATCTGAAGGGCAAAAACCAGTTGAGACCAGAAGAACATCAACTGCACATGTAATCAAGAGATCAAAAGAAGAGATTCCCCTACACACGCAAATGGCTAAAGTGATTGAATATCCAGATGTCAAGCCACTCAGCTAGTAAACACGCAACTGACTAGAGTCAGTGGCCATCTTAAACTGGTGCAAAAGAAAACAGAGCCTCTCTCCAGTACACATGGCAAGGGCGCCCCTGTCGATGGCTGTCATACGGTTTGCTGGTTGCCAACATTGTTGGTTCCATGCCCTCCACTGCCATGGCATTATCAGCAGCCACAGATACCAAACATACACTCACATAACACCAGTTCACTTTAGTGGCTAGAGGTGTGGATCTGTGAATTTAAATGTAGATGGTTTGCATCCTGCTATCTGCATATATTTTCTATTTACCTTCATGTTTTCTAAAAAAAATTCTGAGATTTTCTTATAATTTTAACAGACGTATTTTCTATAATTTTCAACGTTATGTTTCTCAGGAATGACTCTGCCAATTTTGTGAACAGTCACAGAATATGGACCAATGAACTGAAAGATGCTGGTTGGTTATAATTAAACTGACAGTGTTCCGAGTGCTGCAGTGTGAGCTGTATACGTCGCAGGATGCTGAAACATTGTAGACGTGTTAATAAATCGGTGCACTCATGGAGTATGCCAGTTAAAAATATGGCACTATCAGCAATAAGGATGTGGTATGGGTGCAGGAAAAGGGGAGGAATGATCAAACACATAACAGTGGTTCTTTATATTTATTAGAATATGGTCACAAATTACAACATGTGTTCAATATGGTTTCACAACTCAGCAGTATGCTGCATCCATAACACAGCATCGTTGATTGTTGCTCGCAGCACATCCGGTGTTATCAGATCAATATGCCATCATATGCTATCCTTCCGATCAGGAAGAGTCCGGATAGATCCCTGATAGATATGATCTTTCAGATATCCCCACAACCAGAAATCACACGGATTTAGGTCAGGGGATCTGGAAGGCCGCATCTCTTGAAATTGCCCAGAGATGGTGCAGTCATTACTGATGATTTCTTGAACCAAACTTTTCACATGGCAAGTGACTTGAGATGTCACATCATACAGCATGAAAATAGTAGTGTGGACACAGTTGTCTTCTTTCAAAAGAATCACATGTTGCATATGGAGGTCTTTATAACATGCACATGTCATTGTACAGCAAACACGTCCTCAAGATGTCATCTTGAAGAAAAGCAGACCGAGACTGAAGGAGCTTGTGAAACCACACCACAGTCACGTAGGCTGAGTGCACCGGATGTTCCTGCACAGCACATGGTGGAGCAGAACCCCATATGCGACAGTTCTATGCATTTACAGCACTGTGCAGAATAAAATCTGTCTCGCCCATCCAAAGAATATTCTGTGGCTACCTGTTATCCATTTTCATGAATGCCAAAAACTGAAGGGCAAAGTCACTGCATTGAGGCCTAACTTGGGGCTTCATTTGGTGCACATTCTGAATTTTGTAGGGATGCCAGTGAAAAATGTACCACAAAATCTTATGAATAGTTGACATGTGAGGAGAGAATTCCCATGACACAGCTCGAGCACTGGCTCCAGAATTTGAGGCACGTGCTGCACGATCAGCTATAGCTGCAGCAACTTTATCAACTGTCATGGGAATGGGGTGCTTGCCTGTCTCTGCTGTTCCACCTAATTCACCTGTTTCTTCAAATTTCTTTTATTGACATGGGGCCTCTTCGCAGCTGGTTCTGTCGGCGAAATTCCCACAATGCAGCACTGCTATTGCTGCCTTTCTGATAAAACAAATTTACCAGCAAAACACTGTGTTTCCTCTCAACTGCCATTCTGTTTTACAAGGAAAACTTCAACCTTGATAACCCTTTACACCGATAGTGACTTCACAAAAAGAATGAACATGTTTCACTAAATGACAAACAGCATACTGACGTGAAAACAGGAAACATTTCACATTCTGACAGCTTACAGCAGCACACTTTCATCTGGTGGTCAGAAACTGGAGCTATTAATTTTTTCAGCATACACCGTGAGCACAACGATAAATGAACATACCTATGATGTTTCAGCACCTTGCGATATATAGAGCCTGCGCTGCAGCACTCTGAACACCATGAGTTTAATTATAACCAGCTGGTATCTTTCTTCATATGCCTGATTTGATCACAATTAAATATTAATTTTTCCATACAAAAACTTTGCAGATTGTGGGAAACATAATTCCTTTGTAAATAATGTGTGTGATCGTGTGTGTGACACGCACGCGCACACACACACACACAGTATAGAAAATTTAACAGTAATATTGCAGTAAATAAACGATTTTTTGGCCTTATCTACAAGAGAACATGGATTTCTTGCAGTATGAGATTTTGCACTTCTTGTTTCAAATCTTGTATTTTACATGTTATAAAATTCTACTACTGAACAGAAACTGTGAACTAATAAGAATCATCTTACAGTTTTACTAGAATGCAGATTGTTGAACTCATTTCCGTTTCAAGCAGAAGAGTTATAATTTTTATTGTACTATTGTCTTGCTAAATGGACACAGAACATTCCTTTTTACCTTGTATCAGGTTCATGGATACTGAAGCTTTTATTTGTGTATACTACAGACAGAACTACTAACCTGGTACATGAACAAGGGAGGAATTTCTTATGCTGATTACATATGTATACATATAATGCAAGTAATCATATTATTACATGAATATTATGACATATTTTCACTGGCATACACTAGAGAACATTACTCCAACATACTGCTGATCATGAGCAATGCCTGAAGCTAGTCCTGTAAAATAAATTACTATCAACAAGAAGCTTATGTGAAACAACTGTCGATTAATATGGCTTATTCATAATTCCTATGAGCTGCGGAGCAACAAATGTACGAGGCAGTCATACTACGAACCTTTTGTCAGTATGCCTAGTTATTTAAAAAGTTGTCAACAAGAGGTTCTAAAGTGATCATCATACATTATATGGGTATGATATGAGAGTCAGATAGAGCCTACTACTGCTGCTGGAGAGTGATTGAGTGTGTTTCCTAAGATATAAGAAGGCCTTTTGGCCAAAAGCTCAAATTTATAGCAGTCTTTTTGTTGGCCTGTCTGCATCTTAATGTCTCCTTTATTCGTGGAATACCAAACTCTCCTTTTGTTGCTACTTTAATGGTTACTGTAAACAAAGTAGTAAATATTTTTACACACTCAATCAATTCTTCAGTTACTACCAACTTTTCTATTATCACCGGGATTGAAATTTTTGTGAATTTTCATATATTAAATGAAGTTAAATTCAACAGAGCTTCAGTTCTCTGTTGAAATATCTCATCCTTGCAATACTCAAATTGTATATGGATGGCCATATGTAAATAAGCTGAAATGAAAGGAATAGAAATATTGGTAGTACTTCAACTGCTTTGAACTTCCAAATAGTGAAACTCTGCGACACATCATCAGAAATAGAAAATAAAGGAATACTGTGTCTCTTTCAATGACATGACCCTATCCCAACAACAAACTGCCTTTGTAATAATGGGACAGGGAATAGTGGGAATGGCATTTGGCAATAACTTTACTAGAATTGTATTGCTATAGCTCTCACCTTTATCTTGAAAGCTCGCTTGAATCCACTTGCGAAGAAGCCACCAAATGGACCAATGACTGAGCTGAATATAGACATTGAGAGAGAGTGCAGCAGGAAAGGGTACAGCGTTATTGTGTTCTTCATGCCAAACTGAAATGTAAAGAGAGGTGCTTTGAAAACTTCACGAAAAAAGGCTACACTTCAAAGTACACATGTTCCACTTCTCTTATCACATAAAACGTGTCCACCATATGATGTAGATAATAATACTCAGAAACAATTTTTCATTATTATTACATACCAACTGCAAAACCCCAGCAAGTGATTCAGGAAGCGTATATTCTTGAGGGCGAAATAATGGTGATGGCTCACATTCCATTGTCATTCGGCCAAGAGCTTCACTATACTCAATTGGACATACGAAGTAGCGATACTGACACATCACATATGACATCTACAAAGACAAATACAGAGAAGTTTTGTTGATATTTTAACATACCTAGATTAGAAAATGGAATGAAAATTCTACGTAATTCACTTATTCAGTCATTAATAATAGAGACACAATTCTTATTTTTAATGTAAAGCATAATACAAGAGCACAAGAAGCTATGAAATGCAACTGAATTATACATACAATGAGTCCAAAAATTACTGTAGAGATTCCTCCTCCCACAAAACCTTCCCAAGTTTTTTTTGGTGAGAGCTGAATCAATGGAGTGCGTCCAAAAAAGAATCCAAATACATATGCCATGATGTCATTACACACTATCATGGAAACAGGCACGATGAACCTGCAATAAAACTTATCGTCTTGAACAACAATTAAGAACAGAAAAATAAATATATATGCAAAGGAGAAACTAGTATAATGCACAGGCACAACAAATAAACTGGACTGAAAGCAACAAAACTAAAAATGATGCAGGAATCTTCATTTTGTGACTCAGTCTTCTTCGTCGTCTCCTTCCTGGCCTTATCCTATATTTACATGGGTCAGCATGTTATTCTGGTTTTGGCAATGTTAGTGGTAGAGGGTGGCCAGATGACACTCCTGTCGCTACACCTTCTCTCCCTGACAGACTTTGTGTACTCCATCTGCTGTGCCTGCTTTTATACTGTACGAAAGTGTGAGAATGTGTTTGAAATTTGCAAATCTAGTAATTGAAGTGGTACATGGCTACCAGCCCAGTATACACTTAGTAGGATGTGTGAAACCACCTAAATCCACATCCAGGCTGCCTAGCAAACTGACCCTTGTCATTAACCCTCATGCAGGTTCACCTATGTATAAATTGCACCAACCACCAATAACATTGTCTTGTTTTGTTCCACTGTTGTTTTGCAATTGTGAGCCCATATTTACTCCTTAATTATTGCATCATCTAACACAATGGTAAGTTGTGTTGTCATATGTCCACTGAGCAACAGTAACATAAAATAAATGACGAGGTGCGTGAGAAAAAATTTATGGACCATCCACAAAAATGACACAGATTATGAGCTATCAGCATAATCTTACAGTGGAGCACCTGTCTATGAGACAATTAGTAACTGAATACGTGATTGGCTAGGATCTGAAGCAACTGTGTTGTTTATTGCAAGTTCATTTTATTATTGTTTACTTAAACTGTGCTTTAGCTCATTTAATGTAAGTTTATTTAATTGTTGTTGAATTAAACTAAGATTAAACTGTGATTCTGCTCATCCATATTTACCTTGGTAAATGTGTAAATGTGTACAAAGTGCACCATGCACCTGCTCATGTTATGAAAAATGGTGCTCCCAATCGAGGGTTAATTAGCCATCTTGATTCAACCTGATACTGATACACCTCACCAATTGTGGAAGCGGTGTGCTAATGCATGCAGCTATCTGGATGAGTCAATTCTCGTTGTGCAACTGATCTTAAAATACAGTGACTTTATAAATAAGAGGGTGAGCAGGAAAAAGGGGTAGCGGTAAGCGATAGGCATTTAAAGTGCTAGAAGACAAATTTCTATCACTTTTTGGCTGCACACATGTAACAATGAGACAGACTTTCTATTCTGTCTAAAGTTCTAAGACAAAATTTTGCAAGGGAAGTACAGGAACAGGTGTATTACTGTTTGCTGTATGAAAAAGAAAGTTCTCTTGAGAAAATTATAAACTCATGAGGGAGAATTCCTGGTCAGTGCTAACCTTTAGTTCCAAAAGCTAGCAGAGTGTGCATTCTTTCATATATGTCTATAAGCAGCACCAGGAGGACAAATTCTGGCCAGCAATTCTGTCTCATAATCATATGAGGTGCGACGATAAAGTAATGAGACTGATTTTCTTTGCAAGATGTGGCAACCTTGCAGGCTTTTTGGCCTTGCTCTATTAGTTGCTTCTAGTCCAAGCGGTACATCGATGCAACTGCTCAGTTGTGAGTTGTGCTGTAATAAGTTAACACATGTTTGTGTCTCTCATCACGGAAATGGAACCACATAATATTACGCAACGGTATACCATTTCTTTGTGTGTTAAATTGTGTGAAAATGCTATGACAACTTACGGTAAGCTTCAGAAGGCTTTTGGAGCGGAGGTTATGTCAAGAGCTCAAGTTTTTCGTTGGCATAAAATTTTTAGTGAAGGCAGAACGAAAGTTGAAGATGAAGACTGCAGTGGATGACCATCGACCTCACGGACGGATGTCAGCTTGGCCAGGGTGCGTGAACTCATACGATCTGATCGACGTTTATCCGTGAAAATGACTGCAGAAGAACTGAACATCAATTGAGAAATGGTTCGTCTAGTAATAACTGGAAATCTTGGTATGACAAATGCGCCATCCCATACTGTTGTCAGTACAGCAATTTTTAACCTCAAAACAAATTTCAGTAGTACCACAGTCACCTTATTCACCAGATATTGCTCCGTGCGACTTTATTCTATTTCCGAGAGTCAAAACGGCAGTCAAGGGACACCATTTTCAAACAACACAAGATGTCCAAAAAGCTCTGTCGAGGGTCTTGGAGGATATTACATAAGATGAGCTCCAGAAATGTTACCATCAATGTCGGAAGCGCTAGAAAAGTGTGTGTAATCAGAAGGGAACTGCTTTGAAGGAGACAACACTAAACTTGACTAAAACGGTAAGCAGCATTTTTTTTCCACATCAGTCTCATTAATTTATTTTCGCACCTCGTATATTATTGTTTGTACAATGTAGTAAATTGATTTATTCTTAGTTCTGCTAAGACTTCCGGCATTTAACTGGAGTATTGGACACTGTCTCCAAGATTTATCTCTTGGATATTCAGTGACAAATGTGGTGAATAGTCTGACAAGGTTCTCCGTAGTTGCAGTGTGGTGATTAGGTTGTTTTCCATTTACAAAATCTGTTGTGACTAATTTTGTAAATGAGGAAAAACTGAATCACCACGCTGCAGCTGTGGACGTCCTTATGATGTTCACCACATTGTCACTGAATGCTGCCTTACATAATATTCAGGAGAAAAATTTGTTCTTTGAAGTTCCAAAGTACGCATTTGACTGTATTAATGGTTCCAACTTTAAAATATAAATTTATATGTACAATGTTAGAAAGTCTGCTTTATCTTTGTGACTACACTGTGAAATTTTATCACTTTGTTTTATACATATTATTTTTATACATTATACCAAATCTACATAAGCCACATGCTAAATAAATAAATCAATTTGTTATGTACACAGCTGCTAACACAGTACAGTATGCAAAGTCGACAACACACTGCAGATGACACAAAAATGCAGTCAGCCCTGATGTAAAAGTATGTATGACAGGATGATAAACTGTGTTCTCATGAGACCACAATACTGCCACTGTTGAATTGCAACACATGCTGGAGGACATTTCACCTTCTTACATGAGGCATAGCAGCATGATGTCACAACCGACCAACATTCAAATGTGATTTTTGAATGAGAAACCCGCTACATTAATCTTTACTATGTAAAGCATGTAGATGGCGTTATTTTACTTATTTTGTGTGGTTGCACTGAAATGCTAAGCATTTGCATATCCAAGAACGTAACACACTTTGTGGATATTTGTCACTTTGTCTTCACAGTGTGGCAACTTTCATGGCCAGCAATGTAGATGTGAACATGTTGCTGACACATTGTGTCACCTTTGCTGGCGTTTGTGAATGCTAACACTGAATGCTACTATGCTAACACTGAATGCTATTGACTTCATGATGGTTTCACTTCATGGGTGTGGCAACAATTCATACCTTAGTTTGCGTAATTTTGCCATGATGGCGGCACATGTCTGCGGGCATGCATCAAGAGTTACAGCACCAATCTTGTAGATAATTTTTTCATTTATAATTCTTCAATTAAAATGTGATATACTCTTTTCTGATGGCATCTGGAAAGTGTGAACAATTTCACACTCTTGCAATCGGGAATCCTCCATGACCATTTTGTGCACTTTTGCAGTGATTTCTGAAGTAGTGACACTGCGCGAATCATCGTCTAAGCTCTCCCGACCAAATTTAAATTCATTTGTGACCAAATTTAAATTCATTTGTCCACTTGGCAACAGCTGAATATGAAGAAGCAGTGTCCCCCAGCGTCTTCTGGAAATCGACACGAATGTCCTTTGCTTTCATACCTTTCTTAACGAAGTGCTTAATCACTGCTCGAATTTCAATTTCTTCCATCTTCGCAGATCACTAAACAGGAACAACAATAGAGCCACGTCACTGCCACAGCTCTATTCCAAGAGCACTGACATGGCACATATTTAAAGACAACAGTCCAATCACTATCACGTGAACAACTTGCTGCACTAGCGCTGACCTCTCGTGGTGATTCCGAGAACTTTTTAAACCACCCTCTTAGGTTACAACGGTGGGGATCTGCTGTCAGCTATTGCTTCTTAAACTGTGTGCCCCAATCAGTGGTAATCAGCAAATGAGGTGTGGGTTATTATTCCCTACTCCCAGATGCAGGCCATGCGACAGCATTTACTCACAAGTAGCACTTTTGTCTCACGTTATTGGTGTGGCTTGTTGAACTCTGAGGGTTGGCATCCAGGATGGGGCAAGCCCTGAGTCTGTTCTCTGTGTTCATGTTGTCAGGGTGTTTTAGTATTTTTGATGAATTTTCTGATTGCATTTTTATCGAACTCAGCTGCCTGCCAAACATGCAGGTTTTGCTAAATTTTATTTCCTTGCCGCAGTCTTGCTGATGTTCTGCCACTGCAGATTTGCTGTGTTGCTCTAAGCAAATGTAGTATGCACGAGCAGTAGTGAGAAAATATAAGTGACTCTCCATAGCTAAAACATACCAGTAGACCAAGAAGAAGATCACTGTAACTGTGGCTGAAACGTTGGTTTCTCCAGTAAAGTTTTTTTGTCATGATGCAGTACGATACGCATAAAACTTTTCTGTAATTATGAGCACTGCTCATACTGAGACTGAATAATGACAGGTGGTGAAGGGGATCAATTGTTGAGCTACGAAAATTCTACAAGTAGACCAGAGATGAATGAGGAATCATTCTACTGACAATACAGACCAAAAATTGGGAAATCGACTTGTTACAAACAGGCACTTGCGAACGAGCATCCTGAAATGGTGAAGTAAGTTGACTGTTTGCATGCTACTGTCATTAGATATACGGAAAGTGGTTAAAGGACAGTGAAACCACGAGGAGGTGACAAGGGGTTGGATGTCCATGCCTCATCACAAGATGTGGAGCTCAGAGGCTTGCCTGCTCTATTAAGCAGGATAGGAGGCAATATGTGGATCTGATGACAAGAGTACAACACTGGTGAGGGCCCAAGCATTTTGGAACTTATTTTGCATTGAACATGGTGCTATGCAGTAAAAAAAAGAAAAGAAAAAGAAAAAAAACCCCATATGTGTTCCCAAGTTGATGCAACATCATCAAGAACTTCAACTGCATTGGGTTTGAGATCATCAAGATCATATTGCAAATCAATGAAAATTAGTCACTTGATTGGGTGTATCACATTTCTTGTTATATCAGGTCATTGGTCAGGTGCAGAGACGCTGTCATCCAAATGAACAGCTGCTCGAAGCATGCAGTGTGCCACAGCTGCAAGGTGATGGGTGCAAAATTATGCTATGGGGGATATTCACCTGGGATTCCACAGAGCAGTAGTGGTAAGTGAGAGCACTATACTTCAGTTAATATTAGTGTTTGGTTGATGTTTCAGTGAGATGAGTGGTAAGGGCCAGCTGTCATCCAACAGCCTTTTTTTTTTTTTTTTTTTTTTACACGTGTTCACTGTGCTACCGGTTTTGTAGGTACGCTGTGAAGAATGGCTGGCTGCACACAGCAACACTGCACTCCTGCCACTAACATCTGTCAATTGTAAAGTGATTTTAATTTTAGTATATGACAAATGTAGGCAGCACACCACCTGTTTAACTTCACACATGATGTCTTCCCCGATGGCGATGCCATCTCCCAGGAGGAAAACTGCCCATGTCACAGTGCCAAAAACTGTGCTACAGTGGTTACAGGAGCAAGTTGATGAACCCATGTTAATGTCTTGGGCACCGAATTCGCCTGATATAAATCTGACAAAAAACATTTAGGACGCTTTTTGTGTCAGCTCTGCACCCACAAACCACTGGCCTGTAATTTACAGGAATTACATGATCTGTCCATAGGCAGTGGGGTGTCGCACACCTTCAGAAACCTACCAATGACTTGTCCAATCTTTGCCATGCTGCTGCACTGCATTCCTAAGGTGGACCAATAGGCTAGTAAGTAGGTGGTCCCAATGTATTGGCTTACCTGTGTATACCTCTCCATTACTGAACGAATCTAAATTTCTGAATGGTTTCTGAATTAAAGACTAGAACCATGTAACTTTTATATACCTAAAACCACTGCAGTGGTCGACTTACTGAACTGCCTACAGTCGAAAAGCCACCTTTTTTTTTTCCCTTGAAAGAACATTCGAACTAAATGTTGTACATTACTTTCATTTGTACTTTCCATTTTTATTTTTACTTGGACTCATTTTGGAACTGGAATGCAAAAGCAAGTGAAACTACGTTTTCTTTTAATCAGAGTCCTGAATATAAGCAATACCTTGCTTTTGTACATTTTCTGCACACTTTTTTGCATGTTTCACACATCAATCAATTGGTTCCTGCATTTTGAAACTCTGCACTGCCATCTACGTTTCTTACTCAATGGTTCACTTTCATTATTTGACTCGTTATTGATTATAACCAATACTTTTTGGAAACCAGATTTCACATGTGCATTTCTTAGTTCATCACTGAGATGCTGTGGAAACTGCTTACAGCTGATAAATTTTCCAGTAATAGCTGCGAACAGAATTCACATATTTATTCCAGTGAAGTGTTATACAGTGCAAGACATCTGTGCTGGCCATCTCTGTGAAGTTGCTTTTACTATGTATTTTCACATCCTCCACTCCAATATATAAAATTCATATTCTGTTTTATTATAAAATTCTAACTTATTAAGATGTTTGAATCATTCCTGATTTCTATGCCTGAATAAAGCTTACTAAGATCAAGAACATTTTTCTTCTTATTATCTCTCTCTGTAAATACACAAGGTTGTTTTTCCACACTTTATCACACTAGTCTCATACAGTCATGCTTTTGTCCCATATAGTCATGCTTCTAGAGCCAATTTTATAAAGAATTTTATTCAGATCAAGCTGAACTTGGATATCTACATTGTAAAAAATAAGTTTGTGCAGCCTTAAAGCATCAACTGCACACAGACGAGCCTACCATCATGAAACAGCATCAAGTAGGCTCTGACCCATGTGCCAATGGAAAGAGCAGGCAGCACCATGCCTCTAGGAAGATGGAGTTCAGCGGCCCCTGTCAATGCTTACCTTTCCAGTCTCCTGTCCTCACCCATCCAGCCCCTTCGCTGTTCCCATTCCAGCACTACACAGCCGTCATTCCACCACCACACCCAGTCTTTTTATTTCTCTCCTTTTCCACTACTCTGCCCCCCCCCCCCCATCCTCTTCCCTGACCTCTGTCTGACCTGCAGCACTTCACTGTCTGGTCTGCCACACCGCCATACTATCCCCCCCCCCCCTTCCCGCCCCAGCCTCTTCCTTACTCCCACCCAGTTGCCACTCCCATCATGCACTGCACTGCTGCTGCTCGCAGTGTGGTTTCAGTTGCCTGAGATTGCAGTTGCGCGCCAGTGCGTGTGTGTGTGTGTGTGTGTGTGTGTGTGTGTGTGTGTGTGTGTGTGTGTGTGTTGTTGTTGACGAAGGCTTTAATGGCCAAAAGCAGTAATTGTGAGAGTCTTTTAGTTGTGCCTATCTGCGACTCAGACTCCGCTATATGGTGAGTAGCAACTTTCCTTCTCATAATAAAAATAAAGATTTTTATTAATTAAGAAATGTTGTATACAGATTATTTTAGATTCCTGCGACTGGCCATCACAACTTCTCTCCTTCCTTGTTTGTGTCAGTGCTGATTTGCACAGTAACCAACACAACATCAAAAATGAGGATTACAGAACCAATGCTGCCTTCACTCTTCTCCGTTCCATCACAGTGGGTCACTAGTATTTCTCCCTTTTCTTTCAGAGGAACATTGCAACTAATTCTGTACTTTCCTACAGAGTAGCTGACCCACTTCTCTTATTTGCATTACTTATAATTAGTTGTGGTGCTCCTCTCATTAAAATGACCTCTAACCTGCCTTCTACACAACCTGCACCTACGCTCTGGCTGCTGCTGGCTTTGATCTAATGCAGTTTATCAGCTTCAGACCCAACAAATGTCACAGTGGATGATGGCAGTCTGGTAGCTCATTAATGCACAAGCTGCTGCTCCACTGACTCCACCACAACAGCCAGCCACATTAACCTGTTCTGCCGTACACGGCTCAGAAGCTCTAACATTGGGCTATGTTGTTGTCACAGTATCAGTACAAAATATTGTACTGGCCCACATCAAAGCACGCAATTGCTGACACCCTTCCCACCTTCCGGTTGGTCCTGATTCTGAATTCGATGCTACTGCCGCATCTTGTTGCCAGACTGATGTGCAGGACACTGAACTATTACAGACTTTCTCACTGTGCTATAGGAAAACTGCACAGGCCACAGAAGCAGACCGTGACTTGAACCTTTCACTGCACTACATTCGTACTGCTTGGGCTCGTTAAGTGAAAAACATCCAGAATTCTTTTGCATGCCAATATTTTGCTCATTTGCATAGCCTCTCCGTCCAACAGGGAGTGATTTTATTGCGGAATTGCTCTGGACAATTGTGTGTGCTTATTCCCAAAATGTTGCAAAAAGATGTGTTGTAACTGCTCCACCAAGGACATTGGGGAACAGTACACACAAAACTATTAGCGTGTTGGCACTGTACTTGGCCGGGCACGGACACCCACATTGAACAGCATGCTTGTGCTGACAATCTAATGGTCCTGCTGCAAATGCTTCCAGATGCGGAAACTCTCAATGACCATGGCAACGAGTGCATATTTCCTTTGCTGGTCCCCCTTGGAACAGCCTGTGGCTTATTGTTGTGGACTCTTTTAGCAAATATCGGTTTGCAGTGCCCATGAACTCAACTACGTCTTACACTATCACTCCGTCTTTGTCATCTATTTTTTGCTGGAAAGTTTGCCTGAAGTGTTGGTTACAAACAATGGACCACAGTTTACCACTCAAGACTGAAAAGTTTTTATACAGCTCACTTTACCAGTGTTCCATTTCATCCTCAGTCGAACAGTGAAGCTGAATGATTTGTGCATACATTCAAGCTACAGATGAATAAACCACGTGTGACCACACATGAGAGCAAGTGCTGCTGCTCTTCCTTGCAATGTACTGCCCCCAGACCCATTGTGGTCCCTCGCCTGCAGGGCTACTACGTGGCCAGCGACACTGCACACTGCTCCAGTTGCTGCACCCACCACATGGCACCTCCCACACTCCAATAGTATTACTTTGTGCCTAATGATTCTATTCTTTTCAGAGTTTTTGGTCACACCAGATGGTGGGAGAGAGGAACGATTCTTCAAAATTTCGGCAATGGCACGTATTTAACTCAAAATCCTTCTGGGTTGCTGCGCTGCCATCAGAATCAGATTTGTGTTTGTCTATTGCAAGATTCTTCCCAGATTTTTTGTCCCCAGATTTCATCCTACCAGAATCTTGTGGCCGGTGTGGCCGCTCCCGGGTGCCTCTTCACAACTGCCTGCAGAAACGCTGGAGCTGGGTCCATTGCCTTCGCTGCCTCACCAGCTCAACTTTCGGCACTTGTCCCAGAGCCCGCCTCGGACAAAGCGTCATCATCGTCATTGCCGTCCTCTCTGTTTTTCATAGGACTGGCTCAAGAAGGGGGATCGCACCCTTTCGGGGTTCTTCCAACTGACTTTCCCCTCAGGGCGCAGAACAGATGTCGGGGTATGGCCAGAGGCTCTGCATCGATCCCAGTTGGGCTCTCTGCTCCTAATGTCACTCAGCTCTCTGCCCCCACCTCCCCCTGTTGACGTAAGATGGCTCCCTACACAACAACGGTGTGGCATTCTGGGGGTTAGGAAGGTGCAGTCTTAAAGCATCGACTGCACACCGATGAGCGCAGCTCTGTGAAACAACATCAAGATGGTGCTGACCTGCACACCAATCGAAAGAGCAGACAGCGCCACACCTCTAGGAAGAGTTCAGCTCCCTGTGTCAATGCTGATTTAACCAGCCACCCTTCACTGATCGGCTGAGTTTTTCACAGACTTCGAGAGCATCAGTACTGAGTAATAGGAAGACTTTATTTAGCCTGCATTCTGTGAATAGTAATAGAATGTCAATGTAATTGCATGTCGGAGGCACAGGAAGCACAACAAGTCAAGTATTGTTTCTTCTATTAATAGAAATAAAGTTATATATTAGTTATAAAATGTTTTGTACAGACGATTTTGGATTCCTGACACTGGCCATCGCAACTTCTCTCCTTCCTTATTTGTGTCGATGCTGACTCCCACAGTAACCGACATAACAATATCAGTCTCAGATTATATCACTGTGAATCAGGACCAGCTTCAACTGGCAAAATTTCATGTATTTAGTCAAGTTCAGCTTCAATTGTCAGTTCACAACATAGTGAAACGATGGTTTTGTTTTGTGCAAATACAATTTGACAAAAAGTAAACAATAAAAAAGTTGTTATTAGCGCACAAAATATTTACTGTGAATAGCGAAGAAAATGGAATTCAACTACTCTCGCTTGAATCACAGTCATTACACAATCAGCATTCAATTTTTCACTATTGAACAAGTGTTTAAAGTGCTATAGCAGCTGCAAATGCACTGATGAACAGAAACAGTAGTAAGCATATATTAAGTAGATAAATGAAGTGATATTTATGAGCCGGCTTTCAAACGAAGATTGTTTTCGTAGCTCTGTGGCTGCATTCTGAAAGAGTGTCTGAAGGTTAATCACAGATCAGATCTCTTGAATAATGTGAAAAATGCTGAGTTGTTTAACTTTAGGACTTTGAGTAAAATTCAATTGTGTAGCAGTTGTTATAGTTTTTAGCATTTATCTTCCACAACATAGCTGTCAGTGAATCAGATGAGGAGCCTGAAATGGATGACACTGCATTTGTTATGAGAGGTGTCGAAGAAATTCCGATATGTAAAGAAATTGAAGCTAACAGAAGTCAAAATGTATTGAGTGTGGCATATATTAACAATTAATTTAGACAAGAACAATTAAAAATTTGGAATAAATTTACAAAGTGACTGCTTGAAAACCTAATTTTGTCATTTCTTTTAGTTTTAGTTCTTCAATTCCTCTAGTCTCTTTCAGTGTTACCATTTTTTTTTCCATGTTACGCGAGCATGGACTACTTTTAATTTATGTTTGTCCTGCAGGCACTTTAATCTTCTTTTGTAAAACTGGCATTTCACATCGAAAACTACTACTTCGAAATTTCACTGAAAATGATTCGGCTATTCCTGGCATACACATAAAAGTGGCAAGTGTGGTAAAAATGCAGCTGAGGAAGAAAGTGCAGTGATCAGCTCACAGGATAAAGATGAAAATTTCAAGCCTGGAAATATTAACTGTGATCTTCAAAAGAATAATGCTGTTATATTTGAATCCACGGATAATTTTCTTACAGTAATCTATTACATACTTGCAATGTTTACAGTTTCTTACCACCCGAAATTGAAGACAAGCAAAACTGCCATTCTTTTTACAAAATTAACTGATTATCTAGATTCTAGTATTGTAGTGGTCTGTTTAGTTATATGGGAAGTAGTAAAGCTGATTGAGAGAAAGTCTGTTTTATCACAAACACAGGCACTGAGTTGACAAATATGAACATGTTCATGTAAGTGTGAAGTTAACAACAGGAAATACAGAGTGCCTATTTAATATAAATAGGGAGTAGCAACTTTTGTCAAAGTGCCAATGTTTTGCATAAATGAGCAGAAACAGCAACACCAGTGATGGTTTTTCTCCACTGTGAATAAATTTAGTTTCTAACAGTTACATCAGTTTTATGATCTTTATTCCATATGAACATTGGTTCTCCTTCATGACAGGATCTACATGGAATCGAAGTTTGCAGGTTTAACAATGTAAGGAAACGATAAATTGGTATTTACCATAAAGATAAAGATGACACATTAAGTTGCAGACAGGCACAATTAAAAGACACTTACACATTAGCTTTCAGTCAAAGCCTTCATCTGAAAAAGAAATAGAAACACCATTCACCCACAAACGCCAGCACAGCTAATGCACACATGGTCTCCAATTCCTGCAGCTTGGACCAGAAACTGGTCCGGAACTGGTAGTCGTGTGCGTGAAGTGTGCTTGCTTCTGTGAATGAATGGTGTGTGTTTCTCTTTATTTTTCTGATGAAAGCTAATGTGTAAGTGTCTTAATTGCGCCTGTTTGCAACTTAATGTGTCATCTTTGTGGTAAGTAGCAATCTACCTTTTCCTTACATTGTTGATATTCCAACCTGTGGTTTCCACTGTTTGAGTTTGCAGATTTCTATATCACATGCCAAAGTAATGGTGTCATATTGCTTTCAGATGGTATCACCAGGCACCTCTAAACTATTAAGTCTGCCAGCAAAGGTCTAATAAGAGAAAAGTACTCATCAGGTGTTCAGACATTGGTTCTAACTCTCAATTTCTAATACCAGCAAGATCAGGAGAAATCACCATTGGGATAGACTGTGTCAGAAATATTCCAGAAAGGCTGTGTATGGAGCTTGATGCAAAAATAGTATTATTTAATGGACACTAAATGGTCCGAGTTTAATGCTTTTTGTCTACTACTAAAATATTTGTTAATTGCTGAGTTGATTGCAGATATTGTATTAAGTTGCAAAACAAAGTTTCTAGAAAGAATTGTGTTAAAAGATATTATGTTCAACCTTATTTTACTCAAGATGTGGTACTCCTAGTCTGCTTACATATTGCCTTCAGCAATTATGAATATATGCCCAACATACTTTGCATGAGAAGGGAGCATTTAAATGTTTAGCACTCTACTGTCTTTCTGGGCTGCGCCAATTAAACTGAGTTAAGCAACTGTTAAAGCTGGTATTTTGTTCGGGTTTGTTGGGTCATAATTCACAGCTTTTAGTAGAAGCTAATAACTTGGATGGAAATTCTATTGCATTTGATATCCCATTGTAACAATCCACACTGAGTGGCATGAAAAATTCAACACTTCAATTACTTACATCATATTTTATTTTACATTTTTTTATTTTAAATTTCAGTCACTTTCAAGACACTAATCTACTATTTTACGGAAATGGTTCCATCTATGTGTTTAACATGAAAAAAGAACACAATTATAAATAAATTAAGCAACAGATGCTGAAGTAACACAAATGGATTCACGCTTCAAGCAAATTATGAGAAAGCTCATGAAGGTAACAAATGTCTTGTCTTCTACATTGTAACATCTTTCTCCACATCTTCAAAAGCATTTATTACCCCCTCTGGCACCTATCACATCATCCACCTTTCAGGCATGCTCCTGAATGTTGCAATGTCCTCTTGAGGAACCATCTCCCACCCTTTCAGGAAGGTCTCGTGTAGGTCCTGTAGGGGCTCTGAATGATGCCCAGCTGCCCCCATACATGCGCAATACGATTTAAAACAGGGCTTTAAATAGGTCAAGCCACAGCACGAACCTCTGCTTCACGCAATAATTCTTGCAAACTTTGGGTGTGCATTGCCATGCATTAGAGTAAAGCCACCACCAATAAATGCAGAAAAGGCACAACAAGTATCAACAGGATTTTCTCCACATACTGAAGTGCTGTAATGCTCCCATGCTCCATGAAGACCAAATCTGTCCTGCCATTCATACTGACTGCTGCCCACGCCACCAATGCACCACACTGAAAAGGCTCCCTGGATGAGAAAATGCACGGTGAATAACTTTCCCTAGGCATTCTCCAGATCATCTTTCCACCATCAGGTGATTGCAGGCCAAACCACAACTAATCGGTGGACTACATTAGCTCCCACTGTTGAACTCTTCATCTGCAATATTACCATAAGGAATGTAGTCGAGCTTTCCAATGCTCTCCAGTAATTTCTAGGCTTGTAGTGGGGCTTCTGGATTTAAGACTGGCTTCTTATAGTCTTCTTCAGACAGTTCCCTCACTAACAATGACCACCTCGAATTTTATGGGGTCTTATTTCGTGTTTCAACAGCAGTCGTGAGAGTGACGGTTTGATGATTGAATAGAACTTCAAAGATGGAAGACATGGTCACCTCTTGCCAACATCACTCCATCACTCCTCTTGGGCCTAATCCTGTTTTCCTTGCATAGTCACTAGTTTCCCTGTACCTTCTTATGGTTCAGGAAATCATGGAAGATGTAGTTCTCAACATTTTTGGTACATAATGCATGCTGTGACCATCTTCCACCAAAGCAACTGCTTTGTAGCACTTTCAGGGTTTAACAAGATGTTTATTCCAGAAAGCTGGCTGTGGTAATCACAGAAGGTGTTAAACAGACGTGACTGAAATGGGAACAATATAAGGTACAACAGTAAGCTCTAAATGAGAGAGGAAACATTACTACCTCATATACAGTGATGGGGTTTCTGAGTTGTGCAGGAAAAAAATTACAGCTAGTGTAATAAACAATCAATGCTTTACTGTTTCCTCACAAAGCAACACCAATAACATATTCCTCTTAAAATATAGGATAAAGTGCTACAGTTTCATCAAATGTACACTCCTGGAAATTGAAATAAGAACACCGTGAATTCATTGTCCCAGGAAGGGGAAACTTTATTGACACATTCCTGGGGTCAGATACATCACATGATCACACTGACAGAACCACAGGCACATAGACACAGGCAACAGAGCATGCACAATGTCGGCACTAGTACAGTGTATATCCACCTTTCGCAGCAATGCAGGCTGCTATTCTCCCATGGAGACGATCGTAGAGATGCTGGATGTAGTCCTGTGGAACGGCTTGCCATGCCATTTCCACCCGGCGCCTCAGTTGGACCAGCGTTCGTGCTGGACGTGCAGACCGCGTGAGACGACGCTTCATCCAGTCCCAAACATGCTCAATGGGGGACAGATCCGGAGATCTTGCTGGCCAGGGTAGTTGACTTACACCTTCTAGAGCACGTTGGGTGGCACGGGATACATGCGGATGTGCAGTGTCCTGTTGGAACAGCAAGTTCCCTTGCCGGTCTAGGAATGGTAGAACGATGGGTTCGATGACGGTTTGGATGTACCGTGCAGTATTCAGTGTCCCCTCGACGATCACCAGTGGTGTACGGCCAGTGTAGGAGATCGCTCCCCACACCATGATGCCGGGTGTTGGCTCTGTGTGCCTCGGTCGTATGCAGTCCTGATTGTGGCACTCACCTGCACGGCGCCAAACACGCATACGACCATCATTGGCACCAAGGCAGAAGCGACTCTCATCGCTGAAGACGACACGTCTCCATTCGTCCCTCCATTCACGCCTGTCGCGACACCACTGGAGGCGGGCTGCACGATGTTGGGGCGTGAGCGCAAGACGGCCTGACGGTGTGCGGGACCGTAGCCCAGCTTCATGGAGACGGTTGCGAATGGTCCTCGCCGATACCCCAGGAGCAACAGTGTCCCTAATTTGCTGGGAAGTGGCGGTGCGGTCCCCTACGGCACTGCGTAGGATCCTACGGTCTTGGCGTGCATCCGTGCGTCGCTGCGGTCCGGTCCCAGGTCGACGGGCACGTGCACCTTCCGCCGACCACTGGCGACAACATCGATGTACTGTGGAGACCTCACGCCCCACGTGTTGAGCAATTCGGCGGTACGTCCACCCGGCCTCCCGCATGCCCACTATACGCCCTCGCTCAAAGTCCGTCAATTGCACATACGGTTCACGTCCACGCTGTCGCGGCATGCTACCAGTGTTAAAGACTGCGCTGGAGCTCCGTATGCCACGGCAAACTGGCTGACACTGACGGCGGCGGTGCACAAATGCTGCGCAGCTAGCGCCATTCGACGGCCAACACCGCGGTTCCTGGTGTGTCCGCCGTGCCGTGCGTGTGATCATTGCTTGTACAGCCCTCTCGCAGTGTCCGGAGCAAGTATGGTGGGTCTGACACACCGGTGTCAATGTGTTCTTTTTTCCATTTCCAGGAGTGTATAATTGCATATCATTTGTTGCATGTTGTATTTTCATGCTGGACAGAATATTTAAACCAGAAAAGAGCTTTCAATTAAAAATGCATTACATATCATAGGTGAAGGAAACAGTTAAATTCGTTACAAGTGATGAGAACAAGTGCATTTACATTAAAGGTCTCTTTGTTTAAGGCGAATAGCATAGCCATAAAGTCCAAGAATGATTTAGACATTTATAACAAACCATCCTCCAAACCTTTTCTCACAATTGATAATACTGAAATATTCACAGAGAATATTTTATTGGTTTTATTACTAATAAAACAAGAACTAGCTGAGCACTGAATGTACTTCAGCAGTTCACAACATTCATTGAGAAACAACTGCTATACTGTGCAATACATGCACCCTTCATGACAGGTTTCTGAACTACACTGCTCTATCTATGCCAGCTCATTTGCCTCCATCGTGATGTCTGCTGGCTTCACCCTGAAAAAGCCACTTGGGGCCAAAAATGGCTAGGCTTGAGCCTCGACCTCCAGTGCACAACCAGAGAGGGTGCTGGAAAAGCCGGCAGTGGACTGATGAGCGAAGGAGGCACTGTCAACACCGCCGGCTCTGTCAGAAGGATGAAAGGGCATGGAGGTTGTGGGAACAACATATCCACCAACAGAGGTGGGGACAAGGCCATCTCCAACAATGATGGGAGGGAGGGGGGGGGGGGGGGAGTGGGGGGGGGGGGGGGGCACAATTGAAATCCATGGGCTCCACGTCGGCAGGTGGATGTACAAGACTCATTTGGGCCCAATGTTGCACAGGTGGCAAGAGGATGGCAGATGTCAGGTAGAGGGGGGAGGGCAACAGGGAAGTGTACAACTGCAAGTGGGAGTTCACCACTAGAAAAGAATTGTTATCAACCCTGGTTGCTCAGTTGACTGGAAACTGTTGTAGTGATGCTTCAACACGACACAGGCGTAACTGATTTGCATGATGTGTCAGCTGCTCTGCAGCGACGTCCACCACAAACAACGCTGACCTTTGTGGCCCATCATGATACCCAGCAGCCAACCCTGCCACTGGTCAAAAGACTGGGCTCAAGCAGCAGCCCTGGGAGAAAACACAGTGTTCTGTGGTATGCGACTCAGAGTGCAACAAATCTGAGATACGACATGGCTGGTGACCACGCAAACGTGCTGTAGGACCGCATTTGAATGTGTGAAAAAATTGCTCCACTTCCAGGTTGGAAGCCAAGTGAAATGGTGCAGCAGAAGTTAGATAAATGATATACCACTGTGAATGCAGAGGTCTTTAAACACTTGTGAAACAAATTGCCTTGTTTATCGGACATGAGAGTATTGGGAGATTCCTCAATGGCAAAAATAACCAACAAAGAGTGAATAGTGGCAGTCGAAGACATGGGGGACAGCTTGGCTACGTACAGGAAACAGGAAATCACACTGACTACCGACAACCATATGCTGCCAAAAAATTGAGCAGCAAAATTAATGTGCACCCTGTTCCATGGGTGGTCCGGGCCAGCCAAGGAGGGAATTAGAGTGGTAGTGCAACCTGGTTCTGTACACAGGCCTCACAGGTCCATGCTAGATGTTCAACGTCACGATTAATAGTAGGCCAGCAGATGTGATGTTATACCAATATCTTCACGCAAGTCATATCCCAGTGCAACGCCTGAACCAGCTGGAGTACGCAAGGACACAATGCCAGGGGATAAATGGTCGAGAACATTACTCCTCCATGACAAGCATGAGGAGAGTCCCTGATCAATGATTAACTGATTACGTAGGAAGAAAAATGTATGCCAAGCCTGATCTGCAACCAAAGAGACGTACTCCAGCCAACCCAACTGGACAGTTGAAACAAATTTATAGAAAAGCGAGTCAGTGGCCAAGGTGGTCAGGACTCTGCTTATTGTTAACGGAAAATCTGACATGGTGTCATGCAAGGCACCATCCCCCACAAACACAAGAGCCTCCTGCTCATTGAACTCTGGACTGGGCCCCAGCAATAGCCGTGAAAGATCATCAGCACTGGCATGCTGGGTGGTGGAGTGGTAACAAATTTCATAATTATAGTTACTGAGAAAGAGTGCCCACTATTGCAATGGATGGTCCTATCCGGCAGCTTGGAATGAGGGATAAATAAGGAAACCAATGCCTTGAAGTCGGTAATGAGGAGGAATCTTGCCCCCATATCCTTTTCCACATGCGAATAATTACACTGTGCAGCAGAAAGCTGCTTTGGTGCATAAGTGATGGGCTGTTGAGTGGTGCTCAGGTCCAATGCGACACTACGGCAGGAATGCCATACTGGGGCGCATCACAGGCCAGAGTTAATGGTTCACCCATAAAAAGGAAGTCAAACAGGGAGCTAAGCACAAACACTGCATGAGACACTGAAAAGCTCATTGCCAATCTGCAGACCAGACAAACTTATTGCCCTTCTGGCAAAGCCGGTTAAGAGGCTGGCATTGAGCATGGACCAGGGAATGAATTGAACATAACATGGCATCTTAGCAAAATAATACTGGAGCTCCTTAAGGTTCTTGGGCGCTGGCAGGTTAGTGATAGCTTTAATGTGGCTATCCATAGGGATGAGACCATTCATCCTAAGCACATGACCCAAAAAAATATACCTTTGAGGAGAAAAAAACTGCACTTTTTCAGCTTGCAATGAAGACTATTCTCCTGGAGGTGTTGGGAAACTGACTGAAGGTTTCATAAACACTCCTACCGAGTAGGGCCACGATCCAGATTCCTCAAGGTGATTGACACAACAGGGGATGTCCTGATTTGATTGCTACAGATACCAGGCATGAATTCCCAGAGCAGATGAGATTCCAAAAAGCAAGCGATTAAAGTGGTGAAGCAAAAAGGGGGCACTGAGAGCCAGGAAAGTCTGAGAAACTGCATTCAATGGCTACTGTAGGTAAGTATCGCCCAAGTCAATGTGGGAGGGGGACTACAAATCCTTGACACATTGCATACTGACCATTAGTCTAAAATCACTGGAGAGGAATACAGCACCCGTTAGGCTTCTGAATCACCACAAAAGAGGTTGTCCACTGACTCAACAAAATAGAGCAAATGCCATCTTGATCCGGCCAATGCTGCAACTCTACCTTTACCTAGTTATGCATGGTGCAGCGAAAGGGGTATGGGCAACAAAATTTAGGTACCACTGATGGCTTAAGAGAAACATGTGCCTTGAAATTTTCTGCCCAACCCAAGGTATTCTCAAACAGTGAGCTGTATGAGTGCAGTAAGGAGTCTTAAATCATCAAAAAGAAACAACTGAAACACTAAAAGCACTTTGTCAGTGACTTGGAATCCAAAAACAGAAAAAAGCATCGAGCCCAAAGATATTACGCACCAACGCTGACCTGACCACTAACAATGCAAGTTGCCTTTTCACATTCTTGTAACATGTGGAGACGAAGAATTGTTCCCGCAGAGGAATCCACTGTTTACTATAAAACACAAACTGACGGAGCACCCACTGCAACTCCGGGCACCCCAAGAAACTGTACAGATGTAAAAAATAAGGATGACCGACACTCCTGTATTATTTGAAATTCAACTTGTCATCCTTTGAAGTGTAACTTGTAGTATGAATGTAAGCACATATTTCACTTCTTCCTAAGACACCGATGAAAGATATTTGTGGGGAAATGTTATTCAGAAAAGTATGTAACCTGTCACTTACTTCTGTGGTAAAATTCTGAGAGCTTCTGTCATAAACTTGGCTTCATAAAAGTAGTCAAACAGTAATCTGTATACCTGACATTGTAACTGTTTTATGAGAGGAGCAAGATAGAGAAGAGTTTATTACGAGTGGTTACACAATTTTGTAGTAGCTGACATAGACGTGAGCCCTCTTATAGCTCTCAATCCTCTGCAGGTGGAGAAGCCACATAGTACAATGAGTGGCACTGCATAGCAGGTCCACAGCATCAATAAACTATGGGAAGGCAATCATAAGAAAATAATAAAGGCAAAAGTTATCATGAAGAGCATTAGGGTGACAGATCATTAGTGGCGTTGTTGATTCGGTTACAACTCATAACCTGAGTCCTAAACACTTGGTGCCCAAAATGAAGGATATGGTTAAGAGGCACTGAAATAAGACAGCTTTTGTGATACTAGAAGAATTTTCAGGAAATATGACATTGCCAAGAGCACACCAAGTAAACGGTGAAGAAGAGGTAGACGAGTACAAGCTGTAGTGTGTCACCCAATGTAATTAAAATATTTAAGAAGAAGTAATTTTGTGATTTGGCAAAAACCAAGTAAGTGTGAATTATCACAACAGAAGACAGAAACAAGATTAGCTGATCATAGCAACAAGGTTAACAACAAGAAATATTTACATGTTGAAATAACTGTCGAGACATGAGTCAAGAAACATTAATTCAATGCAACAGAACATTTCAGCATGTTTGATACACTGCATCCCATTCATTCGTATCAAAGGTTTAGAAGTAGGTGAAGACCATCTAGAGAAGTGCAGGGAAAGTAACAAACATAAGAGGAATACTGTGACAGCAGGCGTTTTATTAGATATTTTCATATATGCAACTTATAAAATTGCACAGAACATAGGTCAAAGTTTTAAAAGGAGTTACAAAACACATGTTTAGGGGTACCCAGATAGAGTCAATATACTATGGAGAAACAACTTCATTATTATAATGTGAAAGGAAAAAGGGTTATAGGCTGTCCATACTGTCAAAGATTTACGATGGGTTGGGCCAGATTTTGGGTAAGTATTTGGGAGTGAAAGTTTTACTGTGGTGAGATTAAAGAAGTATTCACACAGTATTTGTCCAGAGAATAATGTGTGAATGCAGCTCTTACAGAGGTCTGAAGCAGTGATGGTTCGTCACACTTTTGAAGTGACAACTCTTGAAATTTTTGTTTTTGGACATGTTTGACTTACCACAGATCTGACACTTAAAGTACTGGAAAGTGGTGTAGATTAAAATGGCAACTCTGAACTCTTTATGGTAAACAAAGGTTGAAACTTTTGCATCTAAATAAAGTGGTTAACTTATGTTGTTACAAGCTAATATATGGGGGTTACCTTTGACTAGGAACAATGTAATCACGATGGAGTGTGAGCGATCATGACATGTGGTTCACATGAGTTTCTTATGATGATGCAATGATATGTGAGCAAAGAAATTGGCTGTTATTAATAATAATAATACAGTAAAATAGGTAACGGGGAAAATCATTTACTACTGTAATAAACAAAAACAATTTATTGTTTAATCAGTATTTGCTATTAAATTGAACAAATTATGTTAAGAAAGAATGAAGATAAGGATTTGATACCTTTTATCAATTAAGCTGAAAACGATAAATATATAAAACTGGAAATGCAAGCTGTGACGCTTACCCTTAGTAAAACAAATGATTATTAATTACAGGGTGTATATGACCCGGGACAACCGGGAGATCTGGGAAAAACCTGGGAATTTTTTCATCCGGGAGAAAACCAGGAAAAACCTGGAAATTTTTTAGAACTCCGGGAAATTTTCATTGTTTTTGTTTTCAGTTAAATTTTTGTAACTTTGATTGGTAAGATCCAATACTCTAACAAAGGATATTACTTTATTCTCCTACTGCAGAATAATACTGCAGCAATAAAACATGAACGAGAGAAAATAAAACTTAAATGGCAAAGGAAATGTGTCATATACAACAACAAAATACAGTGCTCATACAAGCGTCTACCAACAGCAAAATGTGTCAAAGGCTTTATGTAGACTATGCAATGGCATATAGCCGGCCTCAAATGCTTGAGAGGGGAGGGGGGTGGGAGGAGGGGGGGGGCAGGGGGTGCC
Organism: Schistocerca americana; assembly: GCF_021461395.2. NCBI lineage: Eukaryota > Metazoa > Arthropoda > Insecta > Orthoptera > Acrididae > Schistocerca > Schistocerca americana. The sequence continues at coordinate 197,165,499 of NC_060126.1, read as the reverse complement.
AATATCTAGTATTGCCCCGGTTCGGAAATATTGTAGATCTGGGGCTGATGCGCAGAGCAGTTTGAGTTATAGTGGGGAACTGGGTAGTCTCCACGTGACCCATGTTTACATTTAGTGATTTTGCTGTTTCCTCTTTGTTTACTGCTCTCACGTCAAATGAAAACAAAACTTATTTCTGTGGCCGGGAGCTATGAAGTGAATTAAAATACATTCACATAATTATGGAAATCTAAAATATGTTATTAGTTTCAAATTTTATTTTATTTCCACCTTTCTGACAATCAAGCATTAATTGCCTTGTAGACCAATGAAGTTATTTTTGTCGGTCTGCTAATGAAATTTGGCTTTAATAAATCTTTTCTGCTGAGGCAGTCAATGTATTTGAAACGTAGTGTTTAATTCCACGCTATTGGCTAGTTTCAACTGTTCACTGAATTTCAAGTGCACATTTTCATCTTCTAGAACGTATGACATTGTACCACAATAAAGAACCAAACACTAGATAACACAGAACTGGTATTCCAAGAAAATTTACATCCCGAAAACCACACTGAAAAGCTTAATAGCAGTTCGAGGCCTACTTCATTGGGAATCTGAACATACAAATGTGCACTTTAAATGTGCACATTTTAGTATGGTTCACGAAATTCAGATGCTCTTGGAGTATCCACTAATGTCTTGTTTCTTTTATGACATAATGTAAGATCTTTTAATGTTTAACACATACGAACATACAGGCCTCCAACGTCATCGTAGCTGCGCAAGCACGGTAGTGCCTGTTACCTGCTCTCTCTGGCAACTGCTGAAACAAACCTATTTCTAACAGGTCACGGGAATATATTGCGAATTGTGGTATGAAAAGCATTATTTTGGAAGTAAACTTCATTTTACGCAAGCTGAACTATGTGCGAGAATGTACGATGAATTTCTTACATCACAGAGCGTTTGACTCTCATTTAAAAATCAACTCTTTAATGACAAGCCATTTAGAAGAATTTTGAGCCCAGAAGATCAGACATTTATGTCGTTATTAAAACTTTACTGGCACATTTGTGTGATATATCTTAAAGTGTAAAGCGTGCGAAAAAGATCAACATGTATGTGAAAGCTTAGCTTCTCTTTGCAGCGTATTAACCTTAAAGACCGATATTATATGTAAAAGCTTTGCTCTTCTTGTAGCAACACAATGTATATTAATTTAACCATTAACTTTTCCTGTTTGTATGTTCACACTACTTACAGTAATGTTGCTATCGGCTGACTACACCACATGTCCTACGCGCTGAATATACTCTGGCATTGGCTGGCCAGATCATATGACATGAGGTACTTTCCGAAGCTTACAAAAGCGCATCGCAATCTTAATTTCAATGCTTCGGAAAGTAACATGCGGTATTTGGTGGAATTCGAATTTATACTTTTGTAATATGTAAATATGCAACATACATGTGGCTACACATTAAAGATCTTTCCAAAAAGTGTTTTTTTTCTCCTTGAGTTTCATTTTCCAAAGTGCTGGGAAACTCTACGTCCGTGTATAAAACCATAACCATTCAAAGGCTTGATACGTTTTACAGTTCTGTGGGAAAATATACTGTCACTTAACAAGGAAAAAGTGTGTTTTCACCTGGAAGAGTGTGTGTTTTTAACCAGGAAATCCAGGAAAAATCTGGAAATATTTTCCCTGTCCGCGTATACACCCTGAATTAAAAATGACTGACTTGAGATGTGTGAGTGTACATGCCCTGATGTATGGTAAAATGAAACTGCATTCAGCCTCATGAGATATTAATTTTACCAGTGATGAAAATTTATCAAAATTCATGGTTATAATATGATTATAAGTAACTAATTAAGTTATTTCACATGGCATCTTTCATCTTAATGGGGGCATCTGTACTGTAACATGTTATTATTTAACCATGTTTCACTTCTTCTTATTTAACCGATGAAAGACATACATGGGGAAATGCTATTTAGATAAGTATCATAAAAAGAACTTCTCCCTACCACACATTCATTTAATCTACGTACATACGTCACGAAAGGAATGCTAGCACAAAGCACCAACATGGCACAATGATGATCGAGTGTCTCCACCTGTGATAGAGAGGTTGTGTATTGGAATGCACAGAAAAAGACAAAATGGTAACAATGGCTACCATTCCAAAACAAGCAAAGAATGTCTTGTAATCTGTCACTTCTGTGGTAACATTCTGAGAGCTTCTGTAACAAGCTTGGCTAGGTAAAAGCAGGCGAACAGTGATCTACATACCTGACAGTCTAAAGTTGTTTTATGAGAGAAGCAAAATACAGAAGAGTTTATTAAGAGCGGTTATGTGATTTCACAGGTAGTTGGCATAGGTGTGAGCTCTCTTACAGGCCTTGACCCGCTGCAGATGGAAAAGAAGTCACATGGTACACTGAGTGGCACTGCATAGCGGGTTCACAGCATAAAGAAACTACGAGAAGGCGAGCATAAAAGAATAATCAAGGTAAAAGTGATCATGAAGTGCAGCTTTGTGGTAGATCATTGGGAAATTGTTGATTGTTACAACCCATTACTCAATTCCTAATTCCTAAACACTTCGCCATCCTTTAACAACATCAGCACAACAGACTGGGGTGACATGTGCAGTGCAGTGAAGAGAAGAGAGCCCCAGTATCCAGGGAAAACACTTGGGTGTCGGACGAGACTATCGGGGCAGGACAGCTGGGTCACCCAAAAGGCAGAATGAGAACGATCCTGAGGATTGGAAAACTGGCACAAGCAGGAATTACAATCCTGTGAGAGACATGAACCTATGGACGAAGGGGGCAGCACTGTGAGCCACTGCAGCAGAATCGTCAACAGAGACAACATATTGTGACATGGTGGGAGACGAAGTCACCTGGGGTACACGATAGGACACCTAATTGAGCCACCCACCAATTATCAGAATGTACCTCACTCACTGCTGGCCTAAGCTCATGCAATTCCACAATTTGGACATCATCAGCTGAAGGAGGGTTGAACAAGGTCAATTACCTAGTCTGTAACCAAACAATCACATCACAAACGAGTGAGTCTGTATAAGTGATAGTACATTTGGGACACCCAAAATGACACTTGCATGAAAGAACCTGCAAATAGGCATTCCAGGCTGAATACAGCTGCCACAGGTGCTTTTAGTGTTAGTTGAACTGCTATCATTTCGCAACCACATGGGTTTGATAACCAAAATACAAAATAAGCCACCGACAAAGCCTGGCAAAGGGAAGTTTCTCAAGCTTAGTAGAGTTCTTCAAATTTTGGACAATTTCATATAAACCTGTATTCTCAGACAACAAGAAGACGGCCTTACCAATAATTGACAATACACCTTAACTGGCAGTGCAGCAAGAAGCAGCAGAGGTAATCCTCCCACCATTCTGTAGACTCATCAGAACTGACAAACAAGGGTGGGGACAGTGAAGAAAACTGCCTGCTTGCACCTGGCCCAACCCAGTGGTGAGGCCAGCGTGCGAAATGAATTTGCATTATGATTTACCTGCACCTGCATTTGCTGCTGTTGCTACTCCTGGTCTGCAGTTGCTGCTATGCCTATAGGAGCATACATGCACTGCACCTGCCAGCATTGCAAAAATGACAGATTCACTGTGGCCCCAAGTTAACATTACGAGAAAGGGTTTTGAAAAAAGAAAAGAGGTGTACACGGCTAACAATGTTCTTTGTCACAACTTTGGTATCTCCGCAAGTGAGACAATGCCACTACTCTACACTGTCGGCACGGGTGCATCACAGGCTGACGATGGTTCAATAACTGGGGACCAGAATCCCATGGGAGAAAACAAATTCACTGTGTGAGTCAATCTACGGGAAGCAGAACATCCAAACCCATGTAGAGATGTGCACAGTAATAAATTCAGCACACAATTGGTGCAGGCAGCTAACAATGAAGCACACGTCAACACTTGGCAGGAATCGCAAGGCGAGGTCTGTGATGGTTCAGCTCAGTGTGAGCACTGGTCCACTACGGTTACTGCCATCCACAAGTAAACACTTCCACCAGTGGGTCGCCAGTACTACAGGATGCATGTTTCCCTCCATGGGAGGTTTCTGAACTACTCTGCTGCTCTCCCCATGCCAGCTCATCTCCCTCCATTCCAGTGTCCACTGATGGTGATACTAGTGTCGATGGCTGATTGTAGCAGTGTTGTCAAGAGTGTTTTCTGATAATTTAGATCAACATTGAACTTAATTCCACTGATCCAAGTTTCTGTCTCACAACAAAACAAATTCCTGAACTCCAGTCAGTTTCTCAACTAAGGTCGAAATCGATCCCAGTCAGTGGAGTTTACACAACTAGCTGTTGCTGATGTTTCTATTGGTCTTCTTGAACAGTTCACTGTAACTCACTAGCCTTACACTTTCTTTCTTCTACATTCCAGTCTGGTACAAAGATGGGAAAAATTTTTCTGTTTTATGTTCCTTCTGCATCCAAGTAATGGTGCCATAAGCTTCGTGAGAACATTTCAACAAAGGCTTGATTCACTGTTTAATGTTCATCACTTACCAGGTCGTCTGGGAACTCAATGAAAATAACTTAATGTCTATGTATGCTGCCAATCACAATTTTAAGCCGTATGTATCTGCTTGCTAGCCACGTATTGCATAAATTTACATCTAGTCTCAGTGGGAAACAGATATTCATCAATGCTGAGGTTTTGTCTTGGTCAGTAGAGCAGGGAATGATTTTCGATGAAGTCATCCCAAGATACTGACAACAAAGTAAATTGTTTTATCCATCTTACTGAATTTAGTTCCCTGAAGTCAAACTGTACAAATTTCATTATGCCTCTAAATGAATTTCTTCACATTATATCACGAAGAAATGATGTCAGCAATTTTCTATTCAACTCGATTTCATTGGGAAAAATGACACAGGCATTCAAAATTGCAGTGAATGCATCTAGCTCACAACTAGCCAAGAAGTAGCAGCACTGTGAGTTCTAATGTTTATCTTCACAATGGCACTAGTCCTGCTACAGAGTGTAAAAAATTTTGCTTTTGCAATCTTCCAAGTCCATTCAAGATATGATTCAAAATCTCTCATTCTTTCCCAAATTCTAATTGGGCCACAAGAATTGGTGAAGACAACCAATATCTTCATCTTCTTTCCTGTCTTTCTCTATCACACTGAATGCCATCCCTTCCTGAATGCTAGAAGAGAAAGAGGAGTTTGTCTTGTTGCTTTAACAGTTATTGTTGTAGCTTCTCCAAACACACCAAAACTAATTTCAGTGCCTAGCCAAGGTGCAGCGCTGCTAGAATGTAGTCAGCCTGAACAATATAGCCGTGTGTGTGTGTGTGTGTGTGTGTGTGTGTGTGTGTGTGTGTGTGTGTGTGTGTGTGTGTGTGGTGTTAACTCAGAAGACACATTTGTCTGAAGGCCAAGTAACGTTTTCTGTCTTGTTTATGGAACTATAGTCCTCTCAATGTTTCAACTGTATGGTAAGTTTTTATCTTTACTCTTTCCATTATACATATTCCAGCAAGCAAGGACTTTCCAGTAGCATATTCTTATTAATAATTAAATTCTTATTATCTAAATTTTTTTAAAATTCCTACATGATGAATGTTTCTTTCTACCTTTGTATCTACTTTTACTCTGCATCTTACAATTCCATATTCACTCGTAATTTGAAATGGTACAGGAGCACTCCATTAAGTAAAATTTTTGGGCCGTATCTGTTGTTCTTGTTTATCTTAAACAATTGAAACATAATATGACATACAAAGTTGTTTGAGCCAAACACTTACCTGAGAAGACACACCATATAATTGTATCTTGGCAATCAGTTTCAGCTGTGTCTGCAAGATTAAATGATGTAAAAGAAATGGAAAGTCTAAGACAGAAAACAACAATACCAGAAGGATAGATTGCTGCTCACCACAAATAGGCTTAGCATCAAAGGCAGATATAATGAAACGAATGCTAGAAATATTCTGTCTTTCAGACGAAGCCCTTCTTCAGAAATTGAAAATTCACAAACATTGACACAACAACAACAACAACAACAACAACAACAACTCGCACATGGCCACTGTCTCAAGGCCTGTCAAGCCTTCTGAAGAAGGGCTTTCTCCAAAAGCTGAAATATTTCTAGCATTCTTTTTTCATTGTGCCTGTCTGCGACCCAGTGCTCCTCTACGTAACGAGATTAAGTGATGTGTAATTTGCATCCGCTGTCATTACTGCTTAGTAGATTAATGAAGTGTTGTTATAAAAATATTTGTTCAAATTCCAAGTTTGCTTTCGACTACCTACCATCTTCCTACTATAGGAAGGATACTCTTTCAATGCATTACACTGGAAGTTGCTATACAAATGATAAAGTGTGGATATACAAAGTGACAGTAACTGGAGTGAGAAGAACAGATAATACAATGAAACAAAATGATAGCATGAGAGAATGAGTGAGAAACTCAGCACAAGCAAATGGTGTGGGGAATGGATTAAAAGAAATTTATGACAGAACGGCCCAAAGTAATAATGAAAAAATGTAGAGAGAGTTAAAAGGTTTCACCAGCAACACAAGGCATGTCTCTGTCTCTCTCAGCTTGACAATCTGATGAAGTTTCTCACCCTCTCTTAAACTTTTTTCTGATGGTTGAGCCTACAACTTTTTCTTTCCTCCATTCTGGATTAAAGAAACTCACTGATGCCTTCCTAATCCCATTTACTTGAGTCTGTGGGATTGCTACTATTCATTAGCCTTAAATCACTCTCCATGTAATTTAATTTTTCACTGCCTTTTCCTGAATATACACACAACTACATTATGCTGTATTTATTTAGGTACATGCATGTGTTGTATTTATCCAGTTACTGTCCACACACATTTTCTGTAACACCACATAGCAAACAAGTGACTGGTGGAAACGCGAACTTCATTTTGCCACAGCATTTCTACCAATTAGAGAAATAATATCTCTGCCCAGAATGAGACCACAAATGTGGTTAAGTTGCTGCTGACATCTGCAATGGTGGCAATTTTAAAAGTTCAATGACAAGCCAATTAAGTCCTATGGGACAGATGTGTAAGACAATGTGCATGGATAGTACATTTATTTACAACTGAGATATTCATTTTGTTGACTTACCAAATGAGTCCTTCAAAAATGTTCTGCAGGATGAGGTAGCTTTGAGTAACAACAATCAATAGCACAACATGTGTCCAGGCAAACAGGGAGAACTGCCGCATGTAATACTTCTTCACGAGAGACAATACAAACCAGATGAAGCCCACTAAGTACAATGAGAATGAGATGAAGCGGTGGTATGTAACGAGAACTCTCAAATAATCCTGTAACAGATTGGTGACATTTGCTTAATTTGTGATAAAAAAATAAGAATACAAAAAAGTAAGAATATGAAGAAAATAAATAAGAAGTAATTTGTTCATGTCAACTCTACATATTAACATGCATTCAGCTTTAAAAAGAAAAAATTTAGACATATAAGGTACTACAAAGTTTTCGCCACAGCTATATTTGTATTAAAATTTCCTGGCACATTAGAACTGTCTGCCAGACTGGAACTCGTAGCCAGAACCTTGTCTTTCATGGGCAATGCTCTTACCGACTGAGCTCTCTGAACAAAAAAAAAAGGGGGGGGGGGGGGGGGGTCAAATAGCTCTGAGTACTATGGGACTTAATATCTGAGGTCATCAGTCCCCTAGAACTTAGAACCACTTAAACCTAACTAACCTAAGGACATCACACGCATCCATCCCTGAAGCAGGATTCGAACCTGCGCCGTAGCAGTCGCGCGGTTCCAGACTGAAGTGCCTAGAACTGCTCGGCCACACCGGACGGTGAACATCATCATCTACATCTATACTGTGCGAGCCACTTTGTGATGTGTGTACCATTGTCACCCTTTCCTGTTAGATTAGGTTATATTCAGTTCTCATTCCACAGACTCAAAATTAGATGATTGTCATAGCATCTCGCAGAGTAACAGATGAAAATAAATGTGTGTGAAATCTTATGGGACTTAACTGCTAAGGTCATCAGTCCCTAAGCTTCCACACTGCTTAATCTAAATTATCCTAAGGACAAACACACACACCCATGCCTGAGGGAGGACTCGAACCTGCGCCGGGACCAGCCACACAGTCTATGACTGCAGCGCCTTAGACCGCTCAGCTAATCCCGTGCGGCTGTGTAACAGATGAGAGGTTATTAATGTACACAAGAAAAAGCAACAGACCCAAGATGGAACCTTGAGGAACACCACATGTAACTAATTTTAAATCGATGAAGACTGACTGCTTACCACACATGTATTTCGCAGCAACAACTCTTTGTTTCCTGATAGTTAGGTAAGACTCGAACCATTTCTCAGCACTGCCGGTGACATCATAATATTCTAATTTACTTAAGAGAATGATGTGATTTACACAGTCACAAGCTTTTGACAAGTCACAGAAAATGCACCTAATTTGTTGTCTAATGAATTAAGTACATTCTCACTGTACGTGTAAATAGCTTTCTCTATATCGGAACCCTTAAGGAACCCAAACTGTGACTTGGACACTACATTATTTTCAGTCAAATGCTTAAGGAGATGCTTGAATGCAATCTTTTCAAATATTTTTGAAAAAACTGGCAAAAGTGAAATTGGTTGATAGTTTGATGGTACCTCTTTATCTCCCTTCTTGCAAACAAGCTTAAACTACAGCGTATTTTATCCATTACGGGAATTTTCTACTGATATGAGATTGATTACACAACTAACTTAAGATAGAATTCAACTCGCATGAGCACTCTTGATTAGCTTCTTGTTACGTTATCATAAACACTAGAACACTTAGCTTTTAAGGATTTTAATGATGGCTGGGACTTTGAGAGATGTGAGTGTCATTTCCATTTGACTGAAGTTACTACATTCGTCTGTGAAAAGCTTAACAGAACTTCTGATGTCTACTATTTCATTCAATACTTGTGAACAGTAAAGAACCTATCGCAATCCCTTGGGATGTGCCTGAAGTCACTTATATCTGAAGACATCTCTCCATTGAGAATGATATATTGTGTAATGTTTCCTAGAAACTCTTCATTCCAATCACACAGTTGGTCTGATAATCTGTACACTCATATTTTGTTCAATAGGCGGAAATGCATAACTATATCGAATACCTTACAATGGGCACCCGCATCCACTGCCTTCTGGGTCTCATGAACGAACAGCTGGTTTTCACACAATCATCATTTTTGGACCCATATTAATTCCTATATAACAGGTTTTCAGTCTCTAGAAATATTATCAAATGTGAGCATAAAACATGTTTCAAAATTCTACAACTTACAGATGTCAGAGATACAAGCCTATAGTTTTGCAATCTGTGTGACAACACTGCTTTAAAACAAGAACGACCTGTGCTTTTTTCCAATCAGGAATACTTCACTCCTCCAGAGATCTATGGCACGCTGCTGCTACAACAAGGGCAAGCTCTTTTGCATACTCTATGTAGAATTGTACTGGTATCGCATCAGGTCCAGTGGCCTTCCCTCTATTGAGTGATTTCAGTTGCTTTTCTAGCCAATGGTTATTTCTATATCAGCCATTTTCTCATTAGTATGATGATGATTTAAACGAGTTACTACAGCGCAACCTTCCTTTTTGAACCAGTTTTGGAAAAAAGATGTTTAATATTTCGCTCTTTTCTCTGTCGTTGTCCACTACAATGCCATTATGAATTCGATAGACGGAATTTTACTTTAAAATTCAGTGACCACATCACGCTTGGCTCCCCTTGTGTTACTTTTGGCTCCATTTGGTTTTTGTTTGTCTGTGGCTATGTTGTAATTTGCAGTGACACACAACCTCCCCTCAAAGATTTACTTCGGCCAGTAAATTTCCGCTACTTTCCAAATTTCATAGAATTGCTCCTGCATACCTTGCAGGACTAGCACTCCCGCACTACAAGCAAGGGTATTATGGAGAAATGGCTTAATCATAGCATAGGGCATTGCTTCTAGAATGAAAGTTTGTTTCATCACTTGGGAAGAGCACTGCCATGGCATGTTAGGTGCTAGCTTTCCAGTCAGCACAGTTTTAATATGCTAGAAAATTTCATAATAGGGCACATTTCACTGCAGAGTGAAAGGTTCATTCAAGATACATTTCTATTGGTTAGTGAGTTAAATCCTTAAAAAAATTAGTCTTTAAGGCACTATTGATTCTTCTGGTCCAATGCTAGTCCACATCTTACTAGACTTTAATATGGTAGCTACAGCAATTTGTTGTAGCTATCACACTTGAACAAGTTATTAGTTCTCTACTAATATGGAAACAGTTCTCCAAGATACACATTTAAGGAGAGGTACTGGCAGAATTAAGATGTGAAAGCTGCTTATTAGTTGTGCCTAAGTAGTTCAGTTGGTAAGGACATTGCCTACAAAAGACAAAGATCTAGTTAGCGTCCCTTCCTGTCAGGAAGTTTTTTATACTTTCCGAAGTGCATCAAAAATAGTTCCAAAAACCAAATACATACAGGGGTCCTCCTTTGATAATTTCTGTTCAGATGACACTAGAACTTATAAGCCAAAAGTTGTATGCACTTATAATATCATTTTTGTTAAGGCAATGAAAACACAAAACACAATCAAAATATAGAAAGAAATGAAGGCAAATGAGGTGATAAGGAGACTGAAATACAGAATCTACAGCAAAGCAGGCAAGTACAGCAGTCCAATCTTTTCAGTTTAGTTTTCAAATCGTACAAAGAATTAATATTTGAAAATTGAACCAATCCCAAATTTAATAAAAACTGACCTCCTTAATTTTCAATAACTTCAGTAAAGCAGTCAGCAGGCAAAATTTTTGGTCCAGTGTTCAGCTGAATTCAACCATTTCTTCTTCTTTTTTTTTTTTTTTTTTTTTTTTTTTTTTTTTTTTTTTTTTTCTATAACTACTTGACTACTTACAGTCACTGCATTACAACTATGTGACTCCCCACTTTGCAAATATGTACTTTTATATCTCTACTTTCCTTCCATTGCTCATTCACTGCTTTTCTGTGTACATCATGCAAAAGGCACTGGTGGAGGTATGATATAGACCTCGTGTGTGGCTTTCTCAGCTAAAAACATTGCCCATGCAGTGTGACTGGTATGATCTCTGCCAACTGTCCTCACTAAGACTGTTTGAGGTTTCAGATCTGATTTAAGTATTTGCTGGATGTGACCTAGCCTGAGACGGAAGTGTGAACACAAAAACCAATATGGTATGTCCTAATGGCTAATACAGGATATCCTGTAGATTTATTGGATATGGTTACAAATCAGGCCTAGCCAAATAATCTCCATCTCAGATGCAAAGCAGGACGTGCCCAGCAGTTACAAAGTACACAAGAAACACAACTATTTCTCCTTTGTCTCCCAATGGCTGCATCACAAGAAATGGTTTTGTCAGATAAACTGCCTATAAGGACCTTAAGTATACCTTGTTCACAGCAGTGTGATGCAGTTTTGTATCTGAATATCACCTGTCACAGTTCACAAAGCTCACAGTGAACAACTTCAAATTCAAAGGCCCTTCACCACTTCTTAACAAATTGATATCCAACTTGAAGTCAAGCCAATAGAATTTTCTCCTGTGGTGTCTGTCTCTTTCCTTCTTTTATTCTTTCTCTCTCAAAAGTCCAATGGTGATGCAGTAAGAATGGGGGAAATATGTTTTGAGAAAACCTGGGAGTCTCTGCACGTTTCTGGACATGTACCATAGTCACATGTGTGATGGTTACCTCCCTGAAACACTGTTACTGCTCAGTGACATGGTTCTGTGAGTGATTCTATGTAGGCTTATTTAATATTACAACTACACCCACTTGGGGAAGGCATTAGGAAACATGGTCTGAAATATTTGATCAGAATGATAACTGGCACAACGAATGTGAGAACACTACTGGATCTGATTGATAACAACACAGGATAAGAAAGAACAGCTACTGTAACCCTCGAGGTAGCACACACTACCATTGATTTCATTGCTCTGAGTGGTATAAAGTTGCAGTGAGAACAGTTTATTGCTTTTTTGGCTCTCTGTTTAGCATGACATCTTCATCACTAACACCTAGTTCTATCTACATAATTCTTTAAGATTACGTGGCTGCATTTGTACTTTTAAACACTGGCCTCTTACTGACTGTTATCACCCAATAAGGCATCAAAAAATATGCTGTGATCACAAAGATCGCAAGGAACACCGTAGACAGACCCCAAATGGATTAATTGTTATCTCAGGCTTCCTACCCATTAAAAGTCCTTCTCCCTCAAGGTGTAAACCTGACATATCGAAACTTCAAAATGAAACTGTCATCACAGGGTGAAAAACTCTGAGTCTACCTGGCTCATCATCGAGTCAAAAACACAAAGTAGTTTTGGAATGGACTATACATTGAAATATTATTCAGTAGTTTGCTTTGAGAACTGGTAAAAGTGAAACTGGTTTGAATACAGTGACAAGGAAATTTTAAATCTTATCAATGCCTGAATGGAGACTATCCATCTTCTACTCAGAATCCATTCTTTACAAGGAAGACAGTATATTTTCAAGAGCTGAAACACAAATAACAGACAAAAAGAAGGGAAGTTACACAATATGAAACCAAAGATCTACAGAATTTTTATGCATTGTTCAAGACACTTTAAACATCTCTGATCTTCACAAATCACAGAAACAAGAAAAGACTCGCTTTTGCCCTGGCTGTTACTGGATGGAAACAAAAAATATATAAAATGCACCATTTCTGTACTTAGAGGATTAAAATAATTTTGGTGAGTTAAAGAGCTGAAGCCATTGTTTTATTCAAGCATTACTAAATTTCTAATCAAAACTGAGGCAATTGCCAGTGCCAGTGCCCAGTGCATTTGGAGAACTTTTAACATTGTGCCACTTTTAAGGGTTTCTATTTTAGCCTGGAGTGGCAAAAAAGGTTGTTAAAGTAGAGCTTATTACTAAACCATAACTCTTACGATGCAGATGACTTTCTTTGACTAGTTTCACAGCTTGCTTCAACCTCCACAACATTGGATGGCTGCACCACCTTTATTCAAAAGGTTTAGAAAAGCTCTTAAAAACCTGGAAGCAATAAAGACTTCTGGCCTACATACTACTACTCTAGAACTGTTTGAAAGTGGAGTATTGCTCTCCAATAGCAGAACCAGCTGATATGATAAATGCCATAATGTCACTATACTTAAGAGATATGATTACATAACTGTGGCAATTACTGTGGTGTCTCTGTTCTCAGTGAAAGTAAAAAAAATCTATACTTGAATCCTATTGAACACTCTTCAGAGGGTTAAAGAAAAAATACTTCCAAAGTTTAAGTGTGCATTTTGCTATTCTAGAAGCACAACTGACATGATATTCTGGGTATACAACTGCAAGATAACTGGAAAAAACACAAAAACTTCTTTTCCTAATGTTCTATATCCCAAAAAAGACTTTAGAAATGGTGCCTAGAGATTTTATGTGGATACATTTTAGCTGCCCTGCTTTTTGTAGTTTGTATGACTGCATTACTGGCCTGGCTCTATACCAGAAGTGATACCTCAAAGTAATTTCCCACAACAAACTGGCTTAAACAAGGTTGCATATTGTATCTATACTTTTTGTCCCTCACTCGATGAGCAAGTTTCATGAGACATCATCTATGAGGAACTGTGGTGATGGAAAACTTTTTAAACAAGCCAGCAAATTACTTCCTTGACAAAGCCTCTGTAGTGAGATCACTACCGACTGATGACTTTGAGTTGGTCATGACAATCTATTTGAACAAACTGTACAAGATGAGGAGCAGAAATCCAAGAACGGTAGTGTTTCAAGTCCAATAGTATGTATATAGGCAATATTAATAATTACCTGCAAGAGAGAAACATTTATTCTGACATGGCAACAATTATTCTCTGCTTACTGCAGCAAAAGTTTTAACAAACACTGTGACACTGTATAGTTTTATTCTTCTTCTTTTTTTCACAAGGCATTTCAGTCGAATCTTTCAGGCAAACTGAACTCCTGGTTTCAACAATTTCTGGTACCTGAGTCTAAACACTGCGCTTATCATGTGGTGATATTTATCAATTATGCAGACAGTGCAGATTGCATTATGTTACACTCAGTGACCTATTTTACGGATACAGAACATTAGGGAGAGAACTCACTATTGTTTTCTGTATTTCTCATGCAGTTGTCTGCTCAGAATACCATGTCAGATGTTGTTCTAGAAGAGCAAAATGTACACTGAAACTCTGGAAGTATTCTCTCTTCCACCCTCTGAAGTGTGTTCAACAGGATTCAAGTATAGATTTTTTTGTATGACAGAGAAAAGAGACAACAAAATAACTGCCATAGATTATGTAATTATATTTCTTAAATGTAGTGATGTTATGGCATTAATCATATCCGCTGGTTTTGAGCATGTCCCCCCCCCCCTCCCCCTCCATCTCCTCCTGTGGTGGGGTTTGATAAAAAGCATAAAACATCACTTGTTAAAACATTGTGTTCATGACCCATGGATTTTGCACGTACATACTTGCAGCTATGGCCAGTAGATGGCTGTAATAGAAGTACTGCTATTCCTATTCAGTACAATTTAAAGAAGAAAGATTGGCAATCTGTTACTTGTGGCATGAACTGACAAAACTAATCACTTCAGCGATGTTTGTAAGCATTGTGTTTGCTTTCCGCTGTGTGTTAAACAGGAGACAATATGAGTGGGTCTAAATGTAAAATGACACTTCACTGCATTTTCTGGAAAAACTTAAAAGGTGGATGTGAAATTAATGCTGGAGAAGGGACATCACTTCCAGTGATTGTGGATTCAGTTTCTACTAGTGATTCATTCATTTGTAGGTAATGTTTACGTGATGACAAGACTATTGTGGATGAACATGATATTGGTCATTTGGTGAAAAGAAGCCAACATCTGACAGATGAGAAAATATTTCAATGATTAAAATGAATTTGGTACCTCCTAGCAAATTTTGTTCCCTGCAAGTTGCAGAAGGTAATAAAATGCAGAATGTCAAATCAAACACCTTTAAGGGGAGCCGGAGGTGGTCAAATCCAAAAAATCACGATTTTTTTTTCTTTTTTCTTTTTTTGCTACCAAAAATTAAGTGGAACATTCCTCTTCAATGTAAACTTTGAATTATTGTTCTACTCACCCTAGAAGTGGAGTTATTACCATTTTCCCCCAAGACTGCAGAGGAAATGGGCGGCCGCTGAATGCATCTAACACCCTCTCGTGACTTCCTGGCGAACTGCTTGGGATTTTCTCAGCCTGTTACGCATACAGCGCCTTATGTTACGCATACAGCGAGTGTGCAAGGGTTGGCTACATTGTTTTCTGTGACAAATAAAGCGCTAAGAGCGCGGATCATCATCTCTTTGCTGTTTACCGTTTCGAATTAGTTCAGTGTTGCGCCTGTTGTTGGTAGTATTATACTTCTTGTGTAAAGCGTTGTTCTGGTTACGATGCCACGTTTTAGTAACCGTATATATAAGAAGAGGAAGAGCGTAGGGAAAAGAAAATTAACACGAATACCAAGTTGCGATACTACAATTACTGAAACAGTGCGTTCTTCTGCTAAGCAACACATGGCCGGCCATAGCCCTGTGACATCTTCTAGCAAGAAGCTGACTGGTGGAAGGGACAGATTTCGTGAATATGTTAGTGACAGTGATGATATTAACGAAGTACTGAATATTGGATTATTATCTTCTGTGCTGAAAGAAAGTGTTCTGTGCAAAATGTGTTCAAGTGTAGGAGTGGGACTAGAGATAACAAAGCACTTTGGTTTAGCTTGTGAGTTGAAGATAATCTGTGCATGTTGCAAGTATCAAGTGACTTTCTACAATTCACATGCCCGTCTCTTTGGTGAAAATGGACGATCTAGAGTGTTTGATGTGAATGTTCGACTTGTGTATGGCCTTCGATCCATTGGAAAAGGGTCTGCTGCTGGTAAACTGTTTTGTGGTATTATGAACTTGACATCGCCTCCAAGCAAATTTGGGTACTACTGTGAACTGGTAGGATCCTCTGTTGAAGATGTGGCTTTGAAAACCATGAAGGAAGCAGTGGAGGAATCTGTAGAAATGAACGGTGGATCTAGGGATTTGGTAGTGGCATTAGATGGTTCCTGGCAAAAGAGGGGTCATAAATCCCTGAATGGGGTTGTAACTGCTACTTGTGGTGATAGTGCAAAAGTGATAGATGTTGCAATATTATTTAAACATTGTAGGTGCAAAAATAAAATCAAAGAAGAGCACAGTGGAACCTGTGAGGCAAATTTTAGTGGATCAAGTGGAGCAATGGAAGTGGATGGAGCGAAACAAATTTTTGAGCGTTCAGTTCCCAGATACAACGTTAGGTACAAATACTACCTTGGGGATGGTGACTCCAAAGGTTTCAAGACTATAGAGGAACTGAAACCATATGGAAATGAATTTGTAGTTGAAAAGTTGGAATGCATTGGGCATGTGCAAAAGCGTATGGGTGCACGGCTTCAAAGGCTCAAATGAACTTTGGGTTCAAGTAAGCTCAGTGATGGAAAGACAATAGGAGGGAGAGGCAGGCTTACTGATGAGGTGATTGAACATCTACAGAGATACTATGGGTATGCTATAAGGCAAAATATTAGTAATGTTAGTGACATGCGAAAAGCAGTGTGGGCATTGTTCCTTCATACTGCATCATGAGAGCGTAAACAATTAGATTTGGAAAGTGATTCCTAACAGGGTGTTTGTAAGCATAAAAACACTGCACTTTGGCATTTATGATGAAATAGCAACCTACAACCAAGGGAACAGTGTGAAGTGTGAAGTTCTGAAGGCATTAGGATTTACAGCTGGGGTGAACACTGTACGAGCACTAAGAAATATTGACAGAGAAAGGATAAGAGGAGCAGAAAGAAGAGAAAGGCATATGAAGTATGATGGAACAACAAGCCAGAAAAGAAGAGAGAAGAGGAAGCTTTTGGAGGATGAAGAAGACGACCCTGATAATCCATCCTATAGTGCAGGAATGTATTGAGAAACTTTGATAGCCATTTCCCGTAAATTAGAATTTTTCGAATATAAGGAAGATTTTCTCAAAATCCACTCAAGCTAGAGAGATGAAATTTTTATACAGCACTCCTAGTGGTTAAACTTACATTGTAACACAGCCATTTGGCAGTATGTTCAGTAGTTTCATTTCAGTTTAATTATAAAGCAATTATTTGTAAAAAATTTGGGTCATTAATAAAAGAAATAATTGGAAGGAAACTAGAAAAGATACTCCAAAATCCCTCTGTCATAACTGCAAAACTAAACCACTCTATATGTACAAAAAAATTCAAATTTTTCTATTTGGTAGTTTATTCATAAATGTTCCTCAAACTTAGTGATTTTAACGTGGGCAGCATAGGTACCTCCGGCTCCCTTTAAGCTGTCTAATTTCCGAACAGTTATTTTATTGGGCTACCAGTTTCAGCGATTTATTACACTGTCTTCAGGCCCCTGACCGATGTGTAGGAAGATTCCAACCTCGGTTCCGGTGAATATAGTGGCCAGCATTCAAAGACTGGTATCTGTAGATTTTTGCTTGAGACAGTGATCACTTCAAACATCATCTGCTGCCCGTTATATCAGTAAGACAACACAAAATTATTTAACAGATTGCTGTGCTGATTTTATTACTGTAAAAATGATTGATTTCACTCTAAAGGAATCCAAATTTTTCACTATAATAGCACATGAGACAACTGATGTAGGCTTCTTGGAACAACTATCACAATGTCTATGATCCTTTGATGTTGAGAGTAGTGATGTACAAGAAGAATTTCTAAAATTAATTACTATTACTGATCTGATGGCTGAAAAGTTAGCAAACACCATCCTGAAGGAGGTTAAAGAAAAAACATTGATGTTGCTTATTGCCAAGGACAATCCTTTGATGAGTCATGAGTATGACTGGTAAACTTAATGTAGTTCAGGCAATAATATCACAGTAATAGCCATTAGCAATTTACAGCCACTGAGGCAGCCTTAGGATCAATCTCACACTAAGCAAAGCTCGTATTCTAAGCTGTGTACAAAATGCTATGGGTATAATTGGTTCAGTGGCAAAAAACTTCATCAGGGAATATGCTCAACAATGACACTTACCAGAGGAAGAAATAAAGTCATCTCTTCCAGCAGAAAAGATTCGCACAATGAAGAAACTATGTGAAACACACTGAGTAGAGAGGCATTATACTGTTCTGCATTTTCAAGACATTGTTCCTAGCCTAACTATTGTGCTGCAGAAACTACGTCACATTCACAGTGGGAGCGTACTGCAATGACTGCATTTTCCTTACTTCACACTGTGCATTTATCAGAATTAATTGTAAGTTTGTGTGTCCTTGCCAAAGTGCTTGGTATAATATTGCCACTTGCTCAACAACTTCAAGACAAGGAAATCAATTATTAAAAGCAATGCAACTTGTTGAGGCAGTGTGCAACAGCTTGAAAGAACTTTGTCAGGACACTATTTTACATTTCCATGCTGTCTTTAAGCGAGCAGAAAAACTTGCTGAGAAATTTAGCACTGATATAAAAATTCCTAGAACAACTGCCCTACATGAGAATCGAATGACTGCCCCAGCTGAGTAACATGAGGAATACTTTAGAGTGACAATCTGTATTCCTCTTCTAGATTTTCTGTGTAATGAAGTGGCTTATAGATTCCCCAAAGCACAGCACGAAGCCGTCAGTCACTTAAAGAAGCTAATACTAAAATCACTTCTGATGGGTCTAGTGTAGAAGAGTGCTGAAATACACGAAAAGGATTTTCCACATTTCACACCTTTGTAAGTGGAACTGATGATCTGGTATCAGTTGAGGAAAAAACAAAACCTCAAGCCAACCTCTCCAGCAGAAGCTCATAAAAGTTCATCTTATGTTGTAAACATTGCAGTCCTCCTTCAGCCCCTACCCATTCTGCCCATCACTACTAGCACAGAAAAAAGATCATTTTCTGTGCTGCAATGTATAAAAATCTATCCTCGTAGCACTGTGGCAGAAAACCAACTGAATGGCATAGCTTTGATGCACATAAACGGAGCATCAAATTTACAGCAGAAGTAGTGCTAGAAGTACTCTGTCAAAAATTTAAGAGAAGACTGAACTTGCAGTATTTTTCAGAGTGCATCTTATGGTATACCTATACAAAATGTTTATTTAACTTGCTTTTGCTGAAATGAAACCAGTAAAATTTGAGTAAAACAGTTCATCAGTTGATTTAAATGTATTTCAAAGTCCTTGTTAAGATCACCTTGACCTTAACATATAGGTACCTGATCAGAGATAGGTACAGTGTGCTCTGCTGCAACACACCATTTCCCCTCCCACAAAAAAAAAGATCTAAATTCACCCCTTGTTAAGATTCAGGAAAATTGTACTGCTGAGTTTAGGTGTCTGCTGAAAGACTGGAATATGAAACACAATGTTCCACCGATACAAGTTTCTACAATGTTTGAAGTGAATGTACTGCAAAGATAACATGAGCCAATTTATGTACAGTGTTGTTCAAACTGATACAGACACTTTCAAGTGATTGTAAAAAGTTTGTGTTGAGGAAGGTGTTATATCTGTGGATAATGCAACTACCTAAATTTTCTTTGTTACAGCCATCTCTAGCCACGATTCTATCACACCAATAGACAAGGCATTTTGGGTGATATCAGGACAGCAATGTGTTGAAAATTCAGGACCACATTTAACAATGTTCCAGCTACCAAACAACCAATTTACGACTCGTTAGAGAAGTCTACGGAAACAGGATGTCTTTGTACAGGTGGACACATCAGAGAGGCTGTGGCTGAGATCAATGCAGATACCTTGAGGTGAGTGTTGGTCAAACTGGACTATAGACTGGGTGTGTGCCATGTGACTAATGAGTCAGACTGAACATTTGAGAACACAACACAAAAAAAACTTAATATTGAAAGTGTCTAGATCATTTTGAATAACCCAGCAGAGAAGGGGAGTATAAGAAAGGAGGGTTGCAACAGTTTGATAGTGTCATTTCTATAATAAAAAATTAATTAAAAATTATAATCATTACATACTGTTCTTCATCCAATGATTTGTTTTCTCATTACTAGCTGAAAATACTTAATTAACAGATGCTCAAATCGGTTCAGAAGTTCACATGACAATCATCATCAAAGGGAAGAAAAACGACACAGTGCAGGTGAACGAAACACAACAGGCAGCTAGAATGACCCAGCATTACAGGATTACGGAGAAGTTATCAATATTCAATGCAGGATATTGCTTTTACCAGTGTCTTGAATTTCATTTATGTATTTACTGTTTTGCAAAAAGGGAGAAATATTAGAATTTAAAGTTCCTTTTCATCAACAATAAGGTCATCAGAGAATGATCCTAAGTTGTGAGAGGAAAAGGATGAGGAAGAAAATCAGGTACATCCTTTTCAGAAATACCATTCCAGCATATGCCTTAATTAATTTAGGGAAACGAACAAAACCCTAAATCTTGATAGCTGGATGGGGATCTGAGTTTTATTCCTCCCAGCCCAGTTTCTTGGGACAGAGTGCAGTGGTAAGACACTGGATTTGCATTTATAGTACAAAACTCCTTCTGGCCTTCCAGATTTAGGTTTTCCATGTGATCCTTAGGTAGGTTAAGACAAAAGATGGAAGGGTTCCTTTGAACCAGACATAGCTGATTACCTTTGTTCCATCTCTAACGAGCTTGTCATCAACAGGTCGTTAAATACTCATCTTCTTTCCTTCTTCCAGCTTCTTAACCACTGTATCACCTTCCTTGGCAGATATCACAGTAGTTTCAATCCGTCTACTTACATTATATTGTTTCAAAACCGATTACAACTGAGTTTATTTAAGAGGATATCATTAGAAGTGAAGTAAAAAGTCACAAACAGAAACCAACCTTAGCTTGATAAAAACCATTCTTTAACCTATCATTTCTTCTAGTGGTTCTAATTTTGCAGCATTATGGGAGAGCCAGTCTAGAATTATGAACTGCACAACAGAAGCACAGATAAACAAACTGTGAAGCAGGCCATGGGGTGTTTTCAGAAAGCCAAGCTCATACAAATGTGCCTACAAATTCCAAGATTTTGTCAGTCGGCTCAATAAAATAATAGTGCCCTTTGGAAGCTATTATAAGTTACTGAAAAAAAAGTTAGATAACTGAAAACTACTGTTAGTTAACAGCAAGTTTCCAGGTGTTCTACAGAGCTGCTGTTTCCGTTATACGTGCAGTATTTTGACGACCAACCAAGCCATCTTCTTCACAAGCTACAAGTTCTACTGTTATGTACAAAGGGCATTCAAATGGTTTTGCACAGCTGTCTCTAATTCACCCCCCCCCCCCCCCCCATCCAGGAGGAGAATGAAATTTTTATGAGCATACTTGGACATATAGCTAAAAGTTGGTATATAAAAGTATTTTCTTTTATTTACAGGTGAGCCATAATGGACCGTGAAGTAGATGTCAGGTTGCAACAACGGTCTGTGATGGAGTTCCTCTTCAAGACCGACGATGACCAAGGTATATAGAAAAAGCAGGTAGGCCATTCCTGCCCCAAGCGAGTAAAAAATACTCCCAGACGCCCTTTGCGCACCTTGACGTCACAGAGAGGACGCTACAGTGCTGTGCATTCAGTGGAACACGGAAGTGGTAGTGTACATCCAATAAAAGTAATTTGTTTTGAGACAGTCATGAGCAAGGGTCGGTGTAACTGTGCCATGGCACATTGCATTAATACTGCTCGGACGACGACGGACGTTACTTATCTCATTTTTCCCAAGGATGAGGACTTGCAATGTGAATGGATAGTTTGATGCAAACGCAAGGACAAAGTGAATGTGAAAACTGCACGTGTGTGTTCAGCTCATTTTCGGCCTGAAGATTAGGAACGGGATCTGAGCAATGAGCTTCTATGGTTATCTTCAAGAAAGAAGTTATTATCAACAGCAATCCCCTGCATAAACATTCCGAACTGGCATGGAGAAGAAATTGCAGAAAGCGGTGATGCAAACGAAAGGGTAAGACGTCTGCACATACATAACACTTTAAATAACTGAAACTGAAAAATTACCGTAATACAAACAAATTCACATAAATGCAACGCTTTTAGATGCATTACTATATTGCTTTACGGGGTTGAATGACTCGCTATATTGTACAGGCAATAAATAATGTTGCTCAGGTGTATTTGCTTTTCCTTCTGGATATAATAGCTTCATTTGTCGTAGAAATAGCCGTTATTTTTATGTATTCTCGATATGTTAACTATTTTAAAGCTAGTATATAGTTCAAATGACAAAATCAGCATATTTCGCATAATTTGTTTAAAGAATAGCTCATACCGACCAGTTGACTTTGTAGCAGAGTGGTATGGTTTCTGACTCCCATGTTGGAGGTTATGGGTTCGTATACCTGTATTTCCTCTTAAATTTTTATTTTTATATTTTATCAAATTAAGCTATTGTAGCACAAATAAGATGCCTATTAAACGAAACTAGAAGGGTAAAGTGCAATTCAGAGGACATTGCCCATGCATTGACTTTAAG
Source organism: Schistocerca americana (assembly GCF_021461395.2). NCBI lineage: Eukaryota > Metazoa > Arthropoda > Insecta > Orthoptera > Acrididae > Schistocerca > Schistocerca americana. The sequence continues at coordinate 197,142,851 of NC_060126.1, read as the reverse complement.
AGGTCTGTCACCTAAAGCATACACTTATTTGTGAAATTCAAAAATTCCTTTGCCATGCAGGACAACCCTTCAGAAATGGGCAAAGGAATTTAAATGCAGCCTGGGTATTCTTGAAGATATCCTGTGTTTATTGAAAGCCAAGTCACACACTTTTACTACTCAAGAGAGATAAACAGTTCTGACACTTGACGAAATGAATGTTGATGGCCACATATGTTACGATTTGTCTGAAGACGTAGTAGTCGGACCACATTCCAATGTAGAAGTTTGCATGATAAATGGGTTGTGCAAGCAGTGGAAACAACCAGTTTACTATGATTTCGACACTGTGATGACTAGTAATTTGCTTCAGAGCATCATTAAGGCAGTTGAGAAATCAGGAAGCCGTGTTGTTGCTGTGACATGTGATATGGGTGGAAAAAATATAGAAGTTTGGAAGGAACTGTCTGTTGATACAGAGAGGACTTATTTCATAAATCCCGCAGATGACACCAGGAATGTATGGGTTTTCTTCAATGTACCACATCTGTTCAAGGTATTATGGAACAATTTCTTGGATACAGGCATTACGCTACATGATGGATCCAAAATATCTAAGGCAGCTATACAGGAACTTTTAAAGCATCAAAAGAGTGACTTAACGATAACACACCACATTACTGAAGCGCACTTAAACGTAATTGGACGAGCAAGGCAGAATGTAGGCATGGTAGTGCACCTATTTTCATGACGAACAGTTCAGGCTTTGAAGTATGTTCTTCATAAAGACGTTGAAAGTAATTTTATTGAACTCGTTAATGACATCTTTGATGTCTTGAACTCTCGATTTCCAAAAGATAAATGCTCACCCCTGCGTAGTGAGTTTGGAATGAATCTCACAATTCAAGAAAATACTTTGAAGAGATTCTTAGATATCTGTTCAGCAACGTGCGTTGGTGACAAAAAATGTTGTCTTTCCAAAAAGGTTTTATAATTTCAATAAAATCTCTCTTTGGTCTTTTCGAAAGTCTGAAAAGTATGAGAGTTAGCAATATATTAACTTGTAGACTGAATCAAGATTGCCTGGAAAACTTTTTTTCTAGGGTACAAGGATTAGGTATATTTTATAACAATCCTAAACTTTTTGAAGTAAGGAACAGGATACGTCTCCTTATACTGACGGGTAATGCAATTGATATTTCTTTCTCTGGGAACACGCCAGTTACTACAGAATTAAACACAGTGTCTTCCCAGTGTGACGTCGACCTGGATTCTGCATCCCTAAGTTTCATTACCAATGAGCTCTGTGTAAATGTTGTTGATGAAGCGCCACTACGAGAAACCCCAGAAACTATGAATGTGGAAGAAAATTTACTGACAGATGTGGTAACAATGAGGGATGACTCTGTAATCTCAGATGTTCTTCCAGATGTGGTAAAATACATTGCAGGCTATATTGCATTTAAGTGGCACAACATTGATAAATCACTACGCTTTCCAGCAGCAAAAAGTGAAGGAGATCATGCTGCAGACTGGATATCAATTATATCTGGTGGTGGTCTTTACACTCAAACGCCAGCATGGGAAAACAGAGTGTTGCAGTTTGATGAAGAATTTTCTGCTTTTCACGGAAATGGGGCGTGTAAACAAAAAAATGTCATAAAGTCTCTGTGCCCTATTTTAAAACAAAAGTTACCTGAGGTTCATGAAGCAGTTATTACTCTTTACGTAAAAACGAGAACATTTATAAGGATTAGGCATCTCAATCAAGAAGCAAAGTTGGAAAAATGAAGAAATGTGCCGCAAAGACGAAGCAGTTATGGATTGCATTGTTGTCTGGTAAATGGCAGTAGGAACAGACTACATTAACATTTGCTTCTTCTTCAAATGATTGAGTTATTTTTCATCTTAATTATCATTTATTTACTCTTTAATATGCGCAAAACCTGTCATGCCTTTATTTTTAACTTGTACAGATGCGTATCGAACGAAACCGAAAGTAAAATGAATGAGTAACATGGCACTGAGTCTCTGGTGTGGCGCATTTGCCGTGTAAGCATATGGCTGCGCTGCGCTAGGGTCCTCGTCTTGACGTCAAGGCCCTCCACCCAATAGCAAGCGTTTTCGCCTGAGTGGCCCCCCCTTGCAATGACTCCACCACACTGAGTCACAGGAAGGTGCTCCCTGTATATGGGGAGGACACAGAGGATCGCAGTAGTATCCAGCAGTGGTTGCAGAGGTTTAAAGAAGGTGAGTTCTCTCTACTGGACAATCCATGAAGCACGAGACCATCGATGGCAGTGAGTGACATGAATAAGGAGACAATTGATCAAATCATCCAAAATGACAGATGTGTGACGACACGACAGCTTGTTGAAATGACTCATTTGTCAATGGGTAGTGTGGTATCACTGGTACAGTCACTAGGGTACAGAAAAATCTGTGCACGTTGTGCGCCTAGATTATTGACAAGAGAATTGAAAACAATGAGGAAGAATGTGTGCGAGAGTCTCATGAAGACCTTTACTAAAGAGTGGAAACAGTGCTTTGACGGCGTTATTACCCGGGATGAAACAGGGCTGTTTTTGTCCAAACCTGAGAAAAAAACCCAATTCATGGAGTGGCGTCATCTGGGTTCCCCTCAGAAGAAAAAACCAAGACTTTCATGAACAGCAGGCTGAAAGGTGATGGCCTGCTTCTTCTGGGATCAGTGTGGTTCATTTTCATTGATATTTTGGAACAAGGCTTCACAATCAACCGGGATCATTACTGTTTGTCACTGGACAAGCTGCGACATGCCATCAAGACCCACAGACCACAGCTTCCCGGTCAGCTCATCAGACTACGCCATGACAATGCCAAACCTCATACAGACCTTATGACACAGGAGAAAATCAGGCTAATGGGTTGGAAAATTGTTCTTCATCCTCCCTACAGTCCGGAATTGGCTCCGTCTGATTTTTACGTCTTTGGTCGTCTGAAGGCCCACCTGCGCACTAAAACATTTGATAGTGAGATAGACCTTATTTCCTGTGTCAAGCGATGATGTGTAAGTCAATCCCCACAATTTTACCAATGTGCATTTACATCGTGGAAATAACACTGGGCCAGATGCATCACAACTGATGGAGGCTACATGGAGTAGGCTCAATGTATAGCTAAATGTTCCAAGTATGTTCCAAAAAATTTCATTCTCCTCCTGCAAAAAATAAAAACATTAGAGACGACTGTGCACAACTTTTTGGAACACCCTTTGTATACTTGCTGGCTGGACTCAAAGTAGACTGATTATTTGTTGGTTTTGTGTTGCTATTTACAGCTGAGTTCAATTCCTAGTACCCACTACTATTTTGGTTTTCAGAACTTGTAATGATATTCCATGAAACACAACTTCTCTCAGTGATCTCCAACTCAGTTGGATGTAATGGTCAGCAAGATTTTAATAAACCAAGTGTTGGACCCCTTTTGTTATTTAAATTAAAACCACTGTCCTTGTTTATTGGGTTTTCTTAAATACTTATTTTGACAGACACCTTCAATATGGCATCGCGGAAACTTAGCGTTTGTGATACAATACTGGTCTCGTTGTATTTCATTTCATGATTATATTCAAGGCAGCGCTCTGCGACAGCTGATTTTCTTGGCTGTTTTCACTGGGTATGTGGTTGACGCTTCTTGGATCTCTCCCATCTGTTCTGTTAGTCTGTCCCATGCAAGACACGACACATTCATATGGAGTAAATACGAACCCGTTTTCGGAGTACTGGGTTATCTTTAAAATTACAAAAAATACTTTTTATCCCAGTTGAAGAGGGTGAAATACACTGGATGCCATGTTTCTGTACTGGTCAGCAACCTCTGCAGTTACTGGATCCCATTAACAAAGATAAGCAATTTCTGGCTTGCGTTCCTCAGTCTCAGTCTCAGCCTCTATCTCGTGTATTCTTAATTTTGATTGCACTGTCCATTCAGTTCTACTATTTGAATACTCGGTCCCTCAGAACATTACTTGCAATTCTATGGCATGGCTAACTTTGTCTGAAAGGAAAATTTCTTTGCGACGAATGATGATCGCTTGAGGCATGGACCATCAAGTTTCTGGGACAGCATAAATAAGGAGGAGTCTATCAAAATAAAGATGTTAGAAAACTTAATAAACAGGGATGGTGGTTTCAATTTAAATAATACTCAAGGTCCAGCACTCAGCTTATTAAAATCTTGCTGTCCATCACATCCACCAGAGTTGGAGAATGCTGAGAGAATTTATGTTTCACGGAATACCAGCATGAGCTCTGAAAAACAAAAGGGTATTAAAAAGTATAGAGGGTGATTGGGATTGAACTGTACTGTAAGCAGTGGCGTGAAACCGACAATAGTTCACAGCCTGGTGAGAGTCCAGGCACTAAGTACACACAACGGCAAACTCTCAGCAGCTGAAGAGATGGCTTAGTCAGTCATTGAAATATTGTGCCTAAAATGGAAATAGTAACTTGGTAATACATACATAACCACACTCTTAATCAACTGCACCAAAAAAATCCTGAGAGATCACAGCTGGGTAGTTATTTTCACTCTGCAATACAAAACGGAAATCTAAAAGTGGAATTTAAGGGGCAAAGGAGCAATGTAATGAGCTTAAATTGTACAATATCCTGGATAATGTTCAATCATAAAATTTTATCTGCAATTAATCAGAGCCATTACATTAGTCAATTATTTGACTGTACTGTTCAATAAAAAGTTTTAATATAAAGTAATAATTAACTGCCAGAAAGCATGATCTAACAGTGACAGACATTGGCCTGATGTACTTTAATGTTTGAAGCACAGCTAATTATGTTACTATATGATCAAGTGGTCGGTTTACCACTAAGTCCCTGTACCGCTAAGTCCCTGGCCCAGGACTTGTATTGTATTGTATTAGTGACAAATGACAAATAATTAAAAATCCTTTAGAAATAAACAGACAAAAAAGGATTTAAATTGAAACTCACACAAGTGCAACACACATATTTTATAAATTAAGTGGCTATTGTACTTCAATTTCAAAATAGGGAATCTTGATCTACTGTCATGGCAAAACCAGAACTGAAAATACAATGAAAATGCAGGGCATTTATGTTCAACTGCTATTCCATCACATAGTTAAACATCAGAGTACTTCCATGAACTACAGACTGGAAAAAAATATCACTGCTTCAGATATACCATCCAAACACCAAATCTTAGAACCAGCAGATCTCTACTAACCTGCAAACATTATTTCCTACATTATCATTGTTGCATGAAACTACACAGCTCAGCACTAAAACCAAGAGAAATCTTGTAGAAACTTATTATTCATTATTCTGCTTGATAGTAACTGAGATTTTTATATGTAATAGGTATGAAACTAGCCAGGCCACAATACAGCGAAGGAGTACGAAGCTTTTTTTTAAACTTATGCAAGATTTCCTGTTTAGTAGGTGTAGTATACACAACTTAGTGCCTGTTAACAACACTAAAAAAGCAAATAAAGGACTAAACATTGTAGGAAAGTTCTGGTAAAATGTAAATACTTTTAAATTAAAGGAGACCACTCATCAAAATTGATTAAGTGTTGAGTAGTAGAGAGGCACACACAAAAAGAAAGAAAAATTACTTGCTTTCTGAGTAATCCTTTTCTGAGCTAGAGTAAACCACAAATACACAAATGTATACATGCAGAAACATATGCACGCACACAGCAGATGCTTATGCCCCTAGGTGGTACTGCATGGACACACAGTACCAGTGTTGCATTTTGGCAAGTGGACGGGGTGTTGTCGGGTGGGGTGGGTACAGGGGGTGGGGGGGAGGGGGGGGGGGAGGCAGGTGGCAGGGAGAGGGGACTGAGGATGGGTGACTAGCAGTTCAGAGGGAGGCAGCCAGTTTGCCAGCTGGTTATATGGGAGGGAGGGGTGGCGGCTGCATGCGCTAAGCCTACGATGCAGGGTTGTCAGAGACAGTTGGGTGCAGCGCACGCTGAAGGTGACATATGGGTGTGAATTGGAAGCGGGTCACAGGACAGAGGAAGGTGAAACTGTTAGGTGGAGGGTGAGAAGACAACAGGTTACTGGAGATTGAGAGAAAGATGATTATGTGAGCGAAGGATGTGTGGCAAGGATAACTCCCACTGTGTAGTTCAGGAAAGCTGTTGTTGGAGGACAGCTGATTTGTTGTTTGTTTTGCTTTAGGATGCAAAAAACAACTGGGGTCTTACGTGACCAAGTCAAAATAAGTTGAGTTAAAATAATCTCCTCCTGGCGGGAGGGCTGAGAGGAGGTCGTCCAAGCCACTGGGAGAGGCTTGATAAGCCAAAGCATATTCCCATGAATGGAAGACCATTGGCGATGCCAAAGGGACACCACCTCCTAACATACAGCAACAGAGAGATCATCAGAGGGAATATATGTACTCGCAAGCTGAGGTATGAGGACTGCAACCTTGGCAGCAGCCTCGTTTCCTGGCAGACCGACATGACCAGGAACCCACAGATTTTGAAGGGCACTGAGTGAGTCTGAGCAGAGGACACAATTGAGAAGGCTATGTCACAGAATGTATTTCATGGACTGATACAAGGCGAATAGCTCAGCTATAAATACTGAGGAATGTGCCAGAAGCCAATATCGAAAAACAAGGGAGCCAATGACAAAAGCACATCCGACCCCACAGTCAGTTCGAGAGTCATTAGTGTATACAAAGGTACTATCGTGAAGTTCTATGCCAGAGTCATGAAACTGAAGGCGATAGACCGAGGCTGTAGTAGTGTCCTTAGGAAGCAAATGAAGGCCAAGGTTAACATGAGCCGCTTCATGAAGCCAGTGTGGTAAAGGGTTCGCACACACTGGGACAGTTGCAGGTAGTGTGATGTTAAGCCACTGTAGCAAGTGCCGAAAGTGGACTCCAGAAGGTAACTGAGAAGAGGGACGAGCCCTATACTGACAATCAAGGAATCATCAAAGGAGGAGGCATAGGAGGGACGGCTACGCATGACAGACAAATGGCAAGCATACCAGCTAAGGAGAAAGTCACGGCAGTAGGACAGTGGTAGTTCAGCTGCAGCATACAGACTCTCAACCGTGCTGGTGTAATAGACACCCGTGGCCAAACGGAGGTCATGATGGTGGATACTGTTGAGACGGTGTAAGAAGGATGGGCACACAGACACATAAACAAAGCACACATAATTGAGTTTTGAAAGGACAAGGGACCAGTAAAAGCGGAGGAGGATGGTTCAATAGGCACCCCAGGAAGTATCATTGAGGACACGTAGGACACTGAGGAGCCGCATACAGTCGGCTGCCAGGTAAGATACATGGAAGGACCAAGAGAGATTCCTATCAATCACGAGCCCCAAGAATTTCGTAGTTTCAGCAAACAGAAGGGCAACAGGCCCAAGATGTAGAGATTGTGGGAGAAAAAAAGTTTGCACCACCAGAAATTCATACGGACGGTTCTGTCAGTGGAAAAGCGAAAGCCATTGTCGATGCTCCAGGAGTAAAGACGATCAAGACAGCACTGAAGACGCCCCTCAGTAAGACAGGTCCGTGGAGAACTGCAATAGATGGCAAAATCGTCAACAAAAAGGGAGTCATATATGCCTGGCAGGCAGTTTTAAATCCTCTTTGTGGGATCGAAGGACACGAATGTTCCATTGGAGGAGAGTCACGTAGGCATGTCACCTCGGCGGCTGCCGAGTGACAGCTGTGCTACTATAGTGCACAGAAGCAGGAAGATCGTGCTTCATGGAGTCCACAGAAGCATCAGCTTGCTTGTGCAGTCAGTCTGTGGAACCCAAGACTGAAAAACAGCTATTAGTGTGTACCGGCAACATGGAGGCCGGCCAGGCTAAGGTATCACGTGGCGACACCATCAAAGAGGATCTCCAAGATGGCGGATGGCGAAGGAGAAGACTGTTTGCCTTTGGTGAACTTCTTTGAGCCTTTGTAGTTAGAGGAAGACTCGGGTGTTGTTTAGTTAGAGGGACAGAGGAAGTCTTCGTGAGAGTACTCCTTCTATCCTTTCCGGTCTATCAGTTGCCAGTTGTGTAGCTGGTGTCTTCACCCCTTGAGGCAAGAGTTTGACGACTTGTTGTACAGCTGGACGGAGGGATTGCGATGCTACCTAGACACTGGGTGATTTCACAGCCTAAGAGCTGAATTGGAGGTCGCATGTTTGCGTGGCCATGTCCTTCATGGAGTGAGGGGTAAGAAGAACAGAACTATAGGTACCAGATGGGAGAACATAGGGTTTGCAACTAGCCAGTTAACTTGCGAGCGAGTGGGTAAGGCACCTTTTCCTTTACCCGGATCTCTTGAACAGCCCGCTCATCAAGATACCCGGGACAATCCCGAGAGGAGGCAGCATGGCTGACATTGCAGTTGATACAGCGGCAAAAGGAGGTGGACAATCGCCCTCGTGTGCATCCCTACCACAGGTAACATATTTGGCTGGGTGTCGACAAGACGTTCTAGTGCAGTTGAAACAATGACACTGGTAGCAGCGCTTCGAGTTTGGAATGTATGTACAGTCGGACTATGATAATTTCATAGCCTGCTTTGAACTTGGGTGGAAGCACCACTCTATCAGAGGTGAGAAAGAGAGACCGAGTGGGCACTAAGGAGGAATCTACCTTTTTAATTATACGATGGACGGCAAAGACACCGTGATCAGAGAGGTAAGACTGGATTTCAGCCTCGGTTAGACCATTGAGCAGCCTGGTGTAAATTACACCACGGGAAGAATTCAAAGTTCTATGGGCTTCAACACGAATAGGGTAACCTACGTTTACGTTTTGTAGCTGTTGAGTGGGAAGATGACTGACTCATCGGGAGGAAATCCCCTACGATTGCCAGCGTTTCCCATGGTGCGCTGCTTCCAACTGGGGGCACTCTCTCACAAGGGGGTGCACCCGCCTTAGGTGATTGTTCACATCTCAGGTCATATCCCCTGAACACCTGACAGAGGGACCAATCAGCAATTTGGGAAGGTTACAGCTCAGGCAATCACCCCTCCCTGGGCCTGGCCTGTACAAGGGGGTACATGAGAACCCTACCTGTTGACCCGGGGCTGGGAATTACGCATTACCCAGTCACCTGCTACGTGTCAAACGTATGGGCCAGCCTTCAGGAGCACACAAGAAGGAAGAAGAAAAAGAGGATCCTCAAACAACTAAGCAGAGGAACAAGAGTAGAAGGGAAACAATGAAAGGAAAAGGGAGCGAAAAATAAACGTGAGACTGTTCATACGTCAATGACAGAATGTAGAACAATCCCAATAACACCCCAAACATGTTCTCCAAGGGACGGGAAAAAGAATAACAAGAGGATAGACATGCAGCACAAAAGAGAAAAAAATGCTGCATCTTGATCTATTACAGGGATATGATACCGGTGGCAAGGGGATAGGGGGTGGGAGATGGACTAGGATGTTGTGTACGTTGCGTGGGTGACAAAACACACTTTAGGAGATGTGAGAAGGATCTTGGGTAGGAGGTATCTCATTTCAGGGCACGTTAGGAGATAATTAAAAACCCTGACAAAGGTTATGGTTAAGTTGTTTCAAGTCCAGGGTGATACTGGGTGATGAGGGGGATGCTTCTTTGTAGCTGATTCTTGGGATGGTGGTACGACTGGGGGCATGTGCGGATATGTCACATGAAATCTGTTTGTGGGCTAGGTTTGGGGGTAGTGCCTATCTATGAAGGCCTTCACGAGACCTTCAGCTTATTTGGCAAGGGAGTTCTTGTTACTGCAGGTAAGTCTTCCACAAGTGCCTAGACTAAAGGGGGGGAGGGGGATTTTTTGACATGGAAGGGATGGCAGCTGTTGAAACGCAGGTGCCGTTGGTGGTTAGTCAGTTTAACATGGACAGAAGTGAGGATGGAACTATCTGAGAGATGGTGGCCAACAACCAGGAAGGTGGGTTGAAGAGGACTGAACATGCCACCCCTCCTTGTTGCATTCATAGTCAGCAAACCCGCTGCCTCCCTCCATGCCACTAGCCATGAACTCCCATCACTCCCCATCTCCCACCTCTACACACCCTGTGCATGCAATCCAGCTAGAGCCACAAAGGCCATAAGTAGGTAGTGTGTGTGTGTGTGTGTGTGTGTGTGTGTGTGTGTGTGTGTGTGTGCGTGTGTGTGTGTGAGTGTGTGTGTGAGAGAGAGAGAGAGAGAGAGAGAGAGAGAGAGAGAGAGAGAGAGAGTGGGGGAGGGGGTGTTTACAATAGCTTGGTAAAGGATTGCTCCAAAAGCTAGCAAGTTTTCTTCCTTTTTGTGTGAGCCTATCGACATCTCAATGCTTCTCCTTATCAGTGAAAGTATTAACAAATAAGGGATTAATATGAAACATGAGTGGAATAGTAAGAAGAAAACAGCCACACCAAAAATTATATCTACAGTCTAATTACAATCAAAGCAAGAGATATATGTAACTTACCGTCCGGTTAATGACAACACCAAAGTAATCAACAAGACTCTCCCCATAGAAAAAGTAGTTAGATGTAATTAAAAAATACCAAGATAGTGATCGAAACCATGGAAGATTATGAACTCTGTACACGGCATAACCAATGTTGATAATTTCTTCGAAGCATTTCACTTGTACAAGAAGAGTCTGCAAAGTAGTTAAGTAAACAGAGAAAAGTTAAACATTACAAAACATTGATATGGAGCAGCAGTAGAATTCTTAATATATACATAAATGTACTTACTGTAACCATGAGAGCAAGAGGCCCACTGTATATAAGTAGACAAAACCCAGCAATCATTACTAATGAAAATAAACCTCTTATCACCCAGTTCCGCCATCTGCAAAGCATAATAATTGTGATTAATGAAAGGACATGATGTAAAATGATGAGAAAGGGTATTTGATTGTACTACATGTTTTATACAAGATTCTTCACCTGTCTGAAAGTCCACTAAGAGCAGAGTTTAGTACTTCGGGTGTTTTATCCGTTCCCTGTGGGACTATCTTTGCTACTTCTTCAACATACTTTTCTTCAGGGCTTTTATCATCTTCTGAGTCAACATCTTCCTTCTATTAAAATTTAAAATAAAAAGCATATATTGTGAAGATTTGCTCAGTACGAATACTATTTAAGATATAACTTGGCAAGTAAGTCCTGTAGCATAAAACCTATGAACATAAAAAATTAACAACAAAATAAAAAAGACTATGATTTTTCACTGTAGACAAGTCTTTTCAATAGGACTGCATCATTATTAGCTTCAATATAAGCTGTGTGCCATTAAGAATTAGTGTATGGTAAAATGTGTATCTTACTTTGAGAAAAATTTAGCAGTGGATCTTTCGCAGGCATCTGAAATTAAAATTAAAATAAGGACACTTTCTTCAGGGCATTAAATTTATTACATATCTTTGTCATTATCTGTAACTGTAGTAAACATCTATCATGCATGGAATGTTTTTCTCATCTATAAATTTGCATCCAAGTACATACACATAATCCTACGAAAGCTTTATTTGAGCACAAACTTCTTCAAACTGATGACACTTTTGACTGTACATGTCATAGATGTTAGGAAGGAAGATAAGACACACTTCTCTCCTGTCTTTCACTGAAAATCTACCTCTCCACTTCAAACATGATTACACTGTTCTCAGAACATCTAATTGCCAAAGATTAAGAACTGTTTTTCAATGTGACTAGAAAAAAAGTAAACAATCTCTTTGGTGTTATATGGATCAAAAGTCAACTACATTGTTAAAATGGATATGCGCATCCACATCCTGAAAATAAGTGATCAAAAATCCTCTTTCCCCATACCAAAATTATACACAATGAAACTGGGTACAAAGACATTATATCATTGGCCTCCAAAGACTAGTCAAAATAAATTCATAGAAGGCAGATAACAGAACAATCATTATATGTAAAAGAAAAACTAAAAAACCGAATCTATAAAAGATACTCAGCACAGTACACCAACTTTCAGAAAGGCAGTTATTTACTGTTCGATTTTTCACAGTCAGCCTGAGGAATAAACTAAGTGTGTCCTCAACAACACCTGGCAAAGAATCTGTGAAGCCAAACAAAATTTTGTAAATTACTTACATAGACGGAAAGTTATCAATATTGTCACAGCCTGACTTCCTAGGGTGTGTTTCAATGATGAGGGACACACTGGTATCCATACAACTACATGGATACTCTGCAAATCACATTTAAGTGCCTGGCAGAGGCTTCATCAAACCACCTTCACAATTCTCTATTGTTCCAATCTCGTATAGCGCACGGAGAGAATGAATACCTATATCTTTCCGTACGAGCTCTGATTTCCCTTATTTTATCATGGTGATCATTCCTCCTTATGTAGGCCGGTGTCAACAGCTGTTCAGACTGTATCCAATATCGTTTATATAGATAAGGAACAGCAAAGGGCCTATAACACTACCTTGGGGAACGCCAGAAATCACTTCTGTTTTACTCAATGACTTTCCTTCAACTGCTACGAACTGTGACCTCTCTGACAGGAAATCACAAATCCAGTCACATAACTGAGATGATATTCCGTAAGCATGCAATTTCACTACGAGCCACTTGTGTGGTACCGTGTCAAAAACCTGCTGGAAATCCAGAAATACGGACTCAGTCTGAAATCCCTTGTCAATAGCACTCAACATTTCATGTGAATAAAGTGCTAGTTGTGTTTCACAGAACAATGTTTTCTAAACCCACGTTGACTGTGTGTCAATAGACCATTTTCTTTGAGGCAATTCACAATGTTCGAACCCAACATATGTTCCAAAATCCTGCTGCATATTGACGTTAACGATATGGGCCTGTAATTTAGTGGATTACTCCTACTACCTTTCTTGAATATTGGTGTGACCTGTGCAACTTTCCAGTCTTTGGGTACGGATCTTTCGTTGAGCAAATGATTGTATACGATTGTTAAGTATGGAGCTAATTCATCAGCATACTCAGAAAGGAACCTTATTGGTATACAGTCTGGACCACAAAACTTGCTTTTATTAAGTTTCACTACTCCGAGGATATTTACTACTAGGTTACTCATGTTGGCAGCTGTTCTCGATTCGAATTCTGGAATATTTACTTCGTCTTCTTTTGTGAAGGCATTTCGGAAGGCTGTGTTTAGTAACTCTGCTTTGGTAGCACTGTCTTTGATAGTATCTCCATTGCTATCATGCAGATAAGGCACTGATTGTTTCTTGCCACTAACATACTTCACAAACAACCAGAATCTCTTTGGATTTTCTGCCAGGTTTCAAAACAAAGTTTCATTGTGGAAACTGTTATAAGCATCTCGCATTGAAGTCCGCGCAAAAAATTTCAAGCTTCTGTAAAAGATCACCCATCTTGGGGATTTTGCATCTGTTTAAATTTGGCATGTTTGTTTAGTTGTTTCTGCAACAGTGTTCTAACCTGTTTTGTGTACCAAGGAGGATCAGCTCCGTCATTTGTTAAATTATTTGGTATAAATCTCTCAATTGCTGCTGATACTATTTCTTTGAATTTAAGCCACATCTGGTCTACACTTGGTTGGTTGGTTGGTTTAAAGGCGGGAGGAGGGACCAAACTACAAGGTCATCAGTCCCTTGTTCCTAATAGAACAGTGCCACAAGTTTGAGTATCTGGCCAACCAGAAGAATAAAAAGGGAAAGCCAGCCACTCTGCAACACATTACAACCTCCATCCTAAAAGCACTAGGGCAGAAGACACAGAGGGACAAGGGACACGCGCTAAAACCTACATAGAAGTATAAAACCCACTCTCATGGATAAAACATAAAACTAAAGCTGCTGTGGAGGCATTGTCGCCCAACACCGAAGGCAGAGTGCTGGGAAAGTTAAAAGTCTGCCACAGAGCGGCTAAAAGTGGGCAGTCCAGTAAGAGGTGGACGACTGTCATTTGGGAGCTACAGGGACACTGAGGTGGGTCCTCGTGACAGAGTAGGTATCCATGGGTTAGCCACGTATGGCCAATGTGGAGGCGGCAGAGGACAACTGATTCCCTGCGAGAGGTCCGCATGGAAGACTTCCACACATTCATAGTCTCCTTAATGACACACAGTTTGTTATGCGTGCTGTTATGCCATTCCATCTCCCAAAGCTGGAAAACCCTGCGGTGTAAGATAGCTTGCAGGTCAGCTTAGGAGATGCTTGTTTCCAGATGCGGTTTCCACGTCGCCAGTTTGGCCAGCCTGTTGGCAAGTTCGTTGCCGGGAATTGCAACGTGTCCTGCGGTCCATACAAACACCACGGAGCGGCGTGCCTGTTCCAGGGCATAGATCGACTCCTGAATGTACGCTGCCAGAGGGTGACAAGGGTAGCACTGGTCGATAGCTTGTAGGCTGCTCAATGAGTCCGTACATAGGAGAAATGACTCGCCAGGGCATGAGCAGATGTACTCAAGAGCATGAGATATGGCTGCCAGCTCTGCAGTGAAAACACTGCAGCCAACTGGCAAGGAGTGAATATGTCCTCCATGAACATATGCAAAGCCTATGCGACCATCAGCCACTGAGAAGTCGGTGTAAACCACTTCAGAGTCCCGGAACACATCAAGAATCGAGAGGAAGTGAAAGCACAGAGCGGCGGGGTTAATGGAGTCCTTAGGGCCATGCAAAAGGTCCAGACAAAGCTGCAGCCGAGGCGTGCACCATGGAGGTGCATGTGAATGGGCTGCAAGCCCAAGGGAAGGACTCCAGTTAGGAGAGAAGGGACAGTTAGGAGAGAAGGGACCGCATGCGAACCACAATCGTCAGCCTTGATCTGGGCCGCAGATGCGGGAGATGGACTGACATGGGCGGGAAAAGCAGACAGTTATTCGGATGCGCAGGGGAACTTTGAATGCATGCTGTGTAACTGGCGAGCAGTTGCGCACGTCTGATCTGCAGTGGAGGGACACCACCCTCCACCAGTATGCTGGTCACCGACTCATCCTAAAAGCTCCTGTCGCCAATCGAACCCCACAGTGGTGCACAGGGTAGAGTAAATGCAATGCTGCTGCTAGACTGTTAATGGCCACTAACAATGGAGAGACACTCAATACAGAGCCCTGTGGGACTCCATTCTCCTGGATAGTGACAGGAAGTTTTGGATAAAAATCGGGAGTGGAGACCCCACTCATACACTGTGGCAAGGATGGTGATGTCGCCAAGTCGTGTCATATGCTTTACATAAGTCAAAGAAGACGGTCAGGTGTTGCCATCTGGGAAAGGCTATTCGGATGGCAGACTCGATGGTCACAAGATTATCAGTGGTAAGAGCGACCCTGGCGGAAGCTGCCCTGACATGGAGCCAGCAAGCCACATGACTCCAGGACCCAACCCAACTGTCGACATACCATACATTCCAGCAGCTTACAAAGAACATTGGTGAGACTGGTGGACCAATAGCTACACACATCAAGCAAGTTTTTACCGGATTTGAGCACCGGAATGAAGGTGCTCTCCCACCATTGCGATGGGAAGACCCCATTGCACCAGATCTGGTTGAACATGACGAGAAGATGTCGCTTGTAGTCAGATGAGAGATGTTTAATCATCTGACTGTGGATGCGATCAGGCCCAGGAGCTGAGTCGGGGCAATGTGCGAGGGCCGGGGGAGCTCCCACTCTGTAAATGGGGTATTATAGGATTCACTGCAGCACGTAGTGAATGAGAGGGCGTTCCGTTCTAGCCGCCGTTTGAGTGTGCAAAAGGCTGGGGAGTGATTCTCAGACGCAGAGGCTCGAGCAAAGTGCTCAGCAAAGTGCTCTGCAATCGTGTTTGTGTCGGTACATAGCTCGCCATTTATGGTAACACCAGGGCCAGCTGTTGGGGCCTGATACCCAAAAAGACGTTTGATCTTTGCCCAGACTTGGGAAGGTGCCGTGTGGCACCCAATGGTAGAGACGTATCTCTCCCTTACCAATTCATGATAAGGTAGCGAGCACGGGTATGGAGCCGTTTAACGGCTAAGAGGTGCTCCAGGGAAGGGTGTCGCTTATGCTGCTGTAGAGCTCGCCGACGCTCCTTAATTGCTTCAGCGACTTACGGTGACCACCAAGGGACTGCCTTACGCCTTGGGCACCCTAAAGAGAGAGGGATCACATTTTCTGCAGCAGAAACAACTGTGCTCGTCACCTGCTTAACCATCACATTGATATTACCGTGTGGGGGAGCTTCAGCTGTGACACCAGAGGTGAAAGTTCCCCAGTACGCCTTGTTCAAAGCCCATCTGGGCAGACATCCATGTGCCTGATGCCGGAGTAGTGACAGCAAGATGGGGAAGTGGTCACTACAAGAAAGGTCGTCATGTGCTCTCCAGTGGATAGATGGGAGAAGTCCTGGGCTGCAAATTGATAAATCAATGGCCAAGTAACTACCATGAGTCACACTGTACTGTGTGGCAGCCCCAGTATTTAAAGGGCAGAGGTCAAATCGTGACAGTAAAGTTTCGATATCTCTGCCTTGGCCAGTAAGTATGGTACCACCCCACAAGGTGTTATGGGCATTAAAACCTCCTAGACGTAGGAAAGGTTTAGGGAGATGATCAATCACTGCAGCTAATACATTCAGGGGTAGTGCACCATCTGGAGGAAGATATACATTGCAGACAGTTATTTCCTGCATTGACAGCCACAGCTTCAAGAGGGGTTTGAAGGGGCACAAGTTCACTACAGACCGAGTTTAGGACATAAACGCAATCTCCACCTGACACACTATTATAGTCACTACAGTACCTGTAATATCCCTTATAGCCATGGAGGGCAGGGGTCCGCATTGCTGGGAACCAGGTTTCCTAGAGGGAAATGCAGATAGCCGGTGTAAAGCTTAACAGTTGCCGCAGGTCAGCCAGGCGGTGGAAAAAACCACTGCAATTCCACTGGAGGATGACATCGTGAGACTGGGAAAGCATGGAACATTCACTAAGGCAGTTTACGCCTCAGAGTCACCTGCTGCCACCAATTTATTGCCTGAACAGTCTATATCCATTGTGTCTGAGGGTCTGGCGAGATCGGGATCTACATCTACATACATACTCCACAATCCACCATACAGTGCGTGGCGGAGGGTACCTCATACCACAACTAGCATCTTCTCTCCCTGTTCCACTCCCAAACAGAACGAGTGAAAAACGACTGCCTATATGCCTCTGTACGAGCCCTAATCTCTCTTATCTTATCTTTGTTGTCTTTCTGCGAAATATAAGGTGGCGGCAGTAAAATTGTACTGTAGTCAGCCTCAAATGTTGGTTCTCTAAATTTCCTCAGTAGCGATTCATGAAAAGAACGCCTCCTTTCCTCCACAGACTCCCACCTGAGTTCCTGAAGCATTTCCTTAACACTCGCGTGATGATCAAACCTACCAGTAACAAATCTAGCAGCCTGCCTCCGAATTGCTTCTATGTCCTCCCTCAATCCGTCCTGATAGGGATCCCAAATGCTCGAGCAGTACTGAAGAATAGGTCGTATTAGTGTTTTATAAGCGGCCTCCTTTACAGAAGAACCACATCTTCCTAAAATTCTACCAATGAACCGAAGACAACTATCCACCTACCCCACAACAGCCATTACACACTTGTCCCACTTCAAATCACTCTGCAATGTTACGCCCAAATATTTAATTGATGTGACTGCGTCAAGCGCTACACTACTAATGGAGTATTCAAACATTACGGGATTCTTTTCCCTATTCATCTGCATTAATTTACATTTATCTATATTTAGAGTTAGCTGCCATTCTTTACACCAATCACAAATCCTGTCCAAGTCATCTTGTATCCTCCTACAGTCACTCAATAACGACACCTTCCCATACACCACAGCATCATAATCAGCAAACAACCGCACATTGCTATCCACCCTATCCAAAAGATCATTTATGTAGATAGAAAACAACAGTGGACCTACCACACTTCCCTGGGGCACTCCAGATGATACCCTCACCTCCGATGAACACTCACTATCAAGGACAACGTACTGGGTTCTATTACTTAAGAAGTCTTCGAGCCACTCACATATTTGGGAACCAATCCCATATGCTCGTACCTTAGTTAGGAGTCTGCAGTGGGGTACCGAGTCAAACGCTTTCCTGAAGTCAAGGAATATGGCAACCATCTGATACTCTTCATCCATGGTTCACAAGATATCGTGAAAAAAGGGCAAGTTGCGTTTCGCAGGAGCGATGCTTTCTAAAGCCGTGCTGATGCATGGACAGCAACTTCTCTGTTTCAAGGAAATTCATTGTATTCGAACTGAGAATATGTTCGAGAATCCTGCAACAAACCGATGTTGAGGATATTGGCCTGCAATTTTGAGGATCCGTCCTTCTGCCCTTCTTATATATGGGCGTCACCTACGCCTTTTTCCAGTCGCTCAGGACTTTACGTTGGGCAAGAGATTCGCGATAAATGCAAGCTAAGTAAGGAGCCAATGTAGTAGATTACTCTCTGTAAAACCGAATTGGAATCCCATCAGGATCTGACGATTTATTTATTTTCAACCCATTCAGCTGCTTCACAACCCCAGGGATGTCTATCACTATGTCCTCCATAGGGGAATCTGTATGAGACTCAAACGGCGGTATGTTTGTACGATCCTCCTGCGTGAAAGATTTCTCAAATGCTAAATTTAAAATTTCAGCTTTCGTTTTGCTGTCTTCCGTTGCCAGGCCAGACTGATCAGTGAGTGAGTGGATGGAAGCCTTCGACCTGCTTACCGATTTTATGTAAAACCAGAATTTCCTTGGGTTTTCAGCAAGATCTTTTGCTAAGGTATGATGGTGGTAGTGGTTGTATGCTTCACACATTGCTGTTTTTACAGCAGCACGAATCTCTACTAACGTTTGCCTGTCCTCATTCGCCCGATCTTTCTTGTATCACGAGTGCAACTGTCTTTGCTTCCTGAGCATTCTGCTAATTGCGCTGTTAAACCATGGTGGGTCTTTTCCGTCTGTAACACACTTTTTCGATACATACTTCTCCAATGCGTGATTTACAATGTGTTTAAAATTTGCCCATAATTCTTTCACGTCCATCATACGGGAAGTAAATGAAGTCGATTCATTTACTAAGTGGAATGCTAAGAACTGCTTATCTGCTCTTTCTAGTATGAATACTCTCCTAGCCCTTTTGACCAACTTTTTAACTTTCGTAACCATAGTCGTAAGGGCTCCCCATATGAAAAGGGCAGCCACAGATGAGAATGACATTGCATTGCGAGGACATGTGGCTGAACTGGAAGCAATGCATGGGAGGTGGAACAAATGATTTGACATCACATCTGTATACCATCACCTTCTCAGGTAGGCTATCCCCCTAAAAGGAAAGAATGAAAGCGCCACTGTCTACGCAATTGTCCATAGGGCTTCGCTGGACACGCTGGATGAAATTAACACCATGTCATTTCAGATTAGCCCAAAGTACATCATCAGACTGGAGGAGAAGGTCCCTATGAAAAATTATACCCTGTGTCATATTGAGAGACTTGTGAGGAGTGATGTTCACTGAGATCCTAAGCAGTTGCTGGCATGGAGGGAGGCTGACTGGCTGGCACAAGTTGTCTTTATAAGGAGGGAGCCAGATCTCATCTTGCTTAAGGACTCAACTTCACTGAACTTGTCCTCAGTGTGTTAAAAAAGAAAAGGTTTGGTGGTAGTAAAGTCCTGCCCTCAGTACTGGTACATACTGAGAACTGGGCAAAGGGTTTCGCCCCAAGCTGTCAAGCCTGGCCCTCCTCCGAGGAGGTAGCAAAGGGGGAAAGGCTGGAAAGGCAGAAACAGGAACTGAGATAGAACTATTCTTAGGAAGAGATGTGGCCGTGGAAGAGTGGCCAGAGAGTTTAACACGTTTCATGTGCCAAGCGTCTGCTCTGGTACCACCTGCTCCAATCAGGGGCTCACCTTGGGGTACCACCCAGCCATGGTACTGACTGCCTGGCATGAAGGCCATTGCTGGGAGTTCCAATGGCCTGAAAAGATAGGCAACGACTTCTAGGCTTACTCGAGGCATTCACGGAACAGGTAGTACCAGCAGTGTGATTGGCCACCAAGCTGGTGACCTAGCAAGGATACGATAGGGATATGGCAGGGAAGGAGGAGATGGGTGAAAAGGGGAGAGGGAGAGGGGGAGGAGGGAGAGAGGGACCCATGACAGAGATGATGCAAGGGAGGGAGTAGTTCTCCACTTGGCTCAAACCACAGATTTCAGATTTAGAGGTGGCTGTCAAAGCCCTAAGGGGGACAAAAAAGAAAAGCCGAAAAGGAGAAAGAAAAGCAAACAAACCAAAACTGTAAGACGAAATGAAGTCAGAAGGATAGCTGGGCTGACATAAATAAGAAATGAAGGAGCAACAGGAAAGGAATAGGGGCAGGCAGGAAGAAGGAAGGGGAAGGTAAAGCAGCTGGAAAAGAAGAAAGGCTGCAATAGCTCGGGGACCTTGCGCACCACACACATGCCCACAAGAGAGCTGTGAAGCCCCATGGGACACTCTCCTGCCTGGTTTATTCTTATAACACTGTGTACTTAAAGGCAATATCAATAAAATTGGCTAACCGTTTATATGCATTAAATACATGAGTAGAACCACTTTAATATTACATTGAAAGCCTTTTCAACAATCATGCATCTTAAATGAGAAAGAGAGAGTGAGAGAGAATGTACACTGGGAGACTAACATTGTATGGAAGTGAACTGTGGATTGGTGGGAAATGAAAAAAGATGAGAATTGAAAGGTTTGAGACATGAGTTGCAGAAGGATGTTGAATACTGAAGTGGACTCAAAATACATGTGGAGGTTCTCTGTAAAATCAATTAAGAAAGAACTGTGATGAAAACACTGGCTGTATAAGAAATGAGAAGGTTCGCTGTAAAAGAAATTAGTAAAGGGATGTGTTGGAAACGCTAATTACAAAAAGGGACA
The DNA here is from genome assembly GCF_021461395.2 of Schistocerca americana. Taxonomy (NCBI): domain Eukaryota; kingdom Metazoa; phylum Arthropoda; class Insecta; order Orthoptera; family Acrididae; genus Schistocerca; species Schistocerca americana. Next base: position 197,121,953 of record NC_060126.1, on the reverse strand, counting down.
AGGTGATAGGACAATGTTGAGACAACTGGGAACAATTTCCATGTTGCTACAGGGAATTAACAAAGGGCAAAAATTGTAGGAAAAAAACAGATTGAAGTATATAAAACACATAATTTATTAGAAAGCTGGGCGTTGAGTTCTATCTGAGACGATTTGATTGCAATACATAGTGAAATCGTGGTGGGCTATGCCAATCAGAATACTGGTACAAAAAGAAAAACTTCTTTGAGAGTTGATTTGATGCGCTATTCCTCTGGCAATGTCTGTTATAAACCGATTTAGTTAAATTACCCTGAATTGAACTTTAAAACAATTTTCGCTACGCTCCTCTCTCCTAGCAAGATCGGACACATGAAAGTTGTATGTAGCACTTTTAAGGTTGTTCAAGATACAGATCTTCAAATTTTGCCTTAATATACTTTTTAATTCCTATTCTAGCTGACCATGAAATTCATCTTTCACACCATCCTCATAACCTCCTGTAGGTGCATACAAACATACAAGAGTGATGTTGAAGAAACAGATCTTCATTTTCATTCTCAAAGTGCATGTCCTTTCATTTACAGGGTTAAAATTCAGAGCTGCTGCTTTATGTTTACAGTCCACAAGAAATTCTGTGCCACCAACTGCATCACTCTCCCCTCCATCACACAGAATTATGTAGTTGCCACTTTTTAGGATACTGCCTCCTTTCCACCTGACCTATTGAGTTGCTGCAAGACATATGCTGTTTTCCTCCATCTCTTGTTTGAGTCCACGCACAGTCCTTGATCTGTTCAAAGTTCTCACATTCCAACTAGCAAAGTATATATTTTTCCATTTGCATTGTCCTATTCCTTGAACGAGCTGTTCATCAACATCATCAATCCAGCTGTTTCTGTCTTTGAGTTTCGTAAAAAAAAAAATTCCAATACAGGGCTGTCAGACCCATGATCGACCCCCAACATGGAAGACCATGATTTGTATCCGGTTTAATCCTTTAAGGAAAATGTCTCTAGAACCCTCCATGTCCTATGTTGTGCAACACACTGTGTCTGGCTCCTCTGATGAGACCATTTCAGTTTGGGTGACCCTGTCGGTACCTGTGCTACCGCGGGCACAGCTCTAGACTTCATTGGAACACACAAGCCCTCCTGTCTGGCACTGGACATGCCTTTGACATGGCAGTGTCTCTCGAGACACGATGCCTCATCGCCAAAGACGTATGTGGCTCATTTCTGTAAATATTAGTTATTTTCTTGTTAGTTGCATTTCAAATCACTCTTCTAAAATCACTGTTAATAAATATTGTGTAACACTTTTCATTACATAATATGCTTTTTAACATGTGCTCCACAGGTTCAATAAGACATTTTATATAAAGCACCAAAGCCTGTTATTAAATGAAACTTTATTTTGCTTTGACTAGTGTCAACATTTCATCATCATCTGCCAGATTTTACAGCTGAAAAATGGTATAAAACAAATCTGCACCTACATATTTACTCAAAAGCAACCATATGGTCAATGACAGAGGATACCTTGTGTGACTACTAGTCATTCCCTTTCCTGTTCCACTCGCAAATGGAGCGAGGAAAAAACAACTGTCTAGATGCCTTCATCTATTTATATATCTATCCATCTATATCCAGACCCCGCTCCAGCTGCTGCCGGGTCTGGGTGCTTACCTTCTCTTGTCTCAGTGGTCCTTATGTAAAATGTACATTGGAATCAGTAGAATTATTCTGAAGTCAAGCGTAAATGCCGGTGCTCTAAATTTTCTCAATAGTGCTTCGTGGAAAAAAATGTTGTCTTTTCTCCAGTGACTCCCTTTTCAGTTCATGAAGCATTTCTGTTCATGAAGCATCTTCGCAATACTTGCATGATGATCAAAACTACCAATAACAAATCTAGCAGCACACCTCTGAATTACCTAATGATGTCTTCCTATCAGACACCCTGCTGAGGATTCCAAACATTCGAGGAATGCTCAAGAATGGATCACATTAGTTTATTATAGGCAGACTCCTCTATAGATGAGCTACACTTCCCTAAATTCTCCCAGTTAACCAAAGTCAATCATTTCTCTTCCCTACTACCAACTCCATCTGCTCACTTAATTTATTATCGCTTCACAGCATTGCACACAGATATTTAGTTCATGTGATCATGTCAAACACTGTACCATTAATACTGTATGCAAACATTGTAGGATTGTCTTTTCTAGTCATCTGTATTTTTCTACAGTTAGAGCATGCAGCCTTTCATCACTCCAAAACAGAAATTCTGTCTAAGTCAGCATGGATCTTTCTATGGTCACTCAACAACACCTTCAGTATACTACAGTAGCATTACCAGCAAATAGTCACAGACTGCTACCTCCCCCCCCCCCCCCTTCCCCATTGACACACTATGTTGAATACATATTTAAAACTATTGAAGCATATCGATCTGCCCCAAACAAGACATCTGGATGATGCCCCTCCATGCACCAGGCCCATTTGCTTCCACAGTATTCACTGTACAGTAGAACCCCTCTAATCCATCACCTTCAGGACCGGGACCATGGTCGGAATGAAAAAAGGTCAGATTATCCAAAAAATCTAATATTTATTGCAAAAGAATGTAAAAAGACATTTAGTACAAAAAATAAACGATTTAAGAACTAAAAGACATCTACAGTAATACAAAAAGACTTTTTACACAATGTTAAACACTATATTAACTAAAAAATGTCTACACACACTATAATATGTATTGGTTTTAAAAGGAAAAACAACAAGCAAATTACTGTACTGTACTGTACTTAATAACATATAAACAATATATACTGTAAACTAAAAATGTTTATAGCACTGTATATAAAAAGGAAATATTTTACAAAGAAATAAACTACTGTATGTATAAACTAAGAAATGATTATACTGTATGCGTTGTTTTTACAGTAAAAAGGAAAACAAATTACTTGGAAAAAAAGTCAGTGATACATATTAGTTTAGCAGATGTTATTCTAGATTTAGCTGCAGTGTCCCTCCATTTTATTATCCACAAAACGTCCATTGGAGTTGAAGTTGGATTCTGCTCGATGTACTGAAGGGTGATGTCAAAAGCATTTTTTTGCATCGTTGTGTGAAATCCGGGTAGGAGGTTCGTCTTCGCCATCTGAGTCCTCATTCACAGTTTCCTGGCTAACAGCGGCAACAATCTGGTTGTCACTGAGCTCTTCAAAAGTGTTACAGTCTTAGTCACATTCATTGATCCACTCTTCAACTTCATTGGCAGGGACGTTCGGCTTCAGAGTTTGTAGATCTTTAACGATTTCCAGTGTGTCGTCGTTTTGCTCATCTTCGGTATGCTCATTTTCAATCATAACTTGTGGCCAAAGCTTACGCCACGATTTCCACAGTGTGTCAGGTTTCAGTTCATCCCATGCTGCAGCGATTGTATAGATAGCATCTTTGATGTTCAGGGATTTCACTGCCTCAAATAAGTTATGACCTCCTTCAGATTTTTCCATAATTGAGCTGATATACTTTCTGCGATATCGCCTTTTTAACCATTCGATAACGCCCTGATCCATTGGTTGGATGAGCGAGGTCACATTAGGAGGCAGAAAGAGAGCTTTTATGTCTCCTTCCACCAAATCTTCCTCAGATAAATGTGATGGTGCGTTATCCAACAGCATTAGATCACAAACAGGCAGATTTTCTTGCTTCAAGTCTTTTTCGATTGATGTCACAAACTTAAAAAGGACGCAGTCCATCCAAGCAGATTTTTGATTGCAGTGATAAACCGGCAAGGAAATAAGTTTATATTTTTGAATGCCCTTGCCTTCTAAGATTTGGCAATGACGAACAAGGGGAGCTTGTGGGTACCATCTGCGATGCTACAAGGAATGATTGTTTTTCTATCTTTTTTAAGTTTCATTCCTACCACGGATTCATTTGAAGCTGCGAGTGTTTTTGTTGGCAACATTTTAATGTTCAGCCCTGTCTCGTCGATGTTATGCACTTGGCAGGGTAACAGTTTATTTTCTTCTACAATTTCTTGAAACTTAACAGAAAACTCCTTAGCAGCTGCGGCATCAGCAGATAGTTTTTCACCGGAAATAAAAACAAATCGGACACCATGATGAGTTTTCCAATGACCAATCCAGCCTTCACTGGCAGCAAATTTACTTTTGGCTTCCAGTTATTTGTGCAAAACTATCGCTTTTTCTTTGAGAATTGGCACGGATATTGGAGTGGGGTCCCTCTCCCTATCCCTCACAAACACCAACCACAACAGAACCTTCAACAAACCCCCCCTCATAGCCAACAAACCTAGCCTAGCCACCCTACTCAATCTCCCCATCCCAGCACATACCCCACACAGACCAAATCTCAACTATAACCATAGTCAAATGCCACATATCACCAGTCCCAATTCAGTTCTAAACCTCTCATCCAGATCCCTCTCTCCTCCAGACACATCTGTTCTATCAAAAGGCTTAACCTTTAGCCCCACACACAAATTCAACCACACTGCCCTGGTTAAAGATCTCCTCTCATTCAACCGAACCTCAACTGGAAATATCACTTCACTACCCAAACACAGCCCCCAAATACTAGACCCAGTGTTGAACCCTGTCTAGAACAGTTCCGACCGCCTTCTCAAAGGGATCCTCCTCCCCTCCCCCAAAATCATCCCTTGCAGACATTTCAGGAATTCCTCACATCCAGTGTTGCCTCCCAGTCCTTCTTGAAGAACATCCCGACAACCCCCAACATCACCCCAGCTGAATCCCGTGCCGTTAGGGAGCTGAAAACAGACCGCTCTATTGTCATCCTCCCGGCGGATAAAGGCTCCACAACTGTGGTACTTGACTGTGTGGAGTATGTGGCAGAAGGACTGCGTCAACTCTCCGACACCTCAACCTACAAAGCTGTTACCCAGGATCCCATTCCCTCCATCCAGACTGAGCTGCAGAATATCCTAAAAATCCAAGGTCCCTCACAAGGCCTCACAACGGCTTCCATAGACTTACTCCACCTGAGCCACGTACCCCTACCTTCTACCTACTACCCAAAATCAACAAAGAGAACCATCCTGGCCGTCCCATTGTAGCAGGCTTCAAAGCCCCAACAGAACGTATCTCAGCTCTGGTAGACCAACACCTCCAACCTATCACCCGTAGACTCCCATCCTACATCAAAGACACAAACCACTTCCTAGAACGCCTCAAATCCATTCCCACTCCTCTCCCACCTGAAACCTTTCTTGTCACCATAGATGCTACATCCCTTTACACAAACATCCCACATACCCATGGTCTCTCTGCCCTCGAGGACTACCTCTCCCAACGGCCACCCGAAGATCTTCCAAAAACCTCGTTCCTTATCACACTTACCAACTTCATCCTCACCCATAATTACTTCACTTTCGAAGGCCAGACCTACAAACAAATCAGGGGAACGGCCATGGGCACCAGGATGGCTCCGTCCTATGCCAACCTCTTCATGGGCCGCATGGAGGAGGCTTTCCTGAAGACCCAACAGCTGCTTCCCCTGGCCTGGTATAGGTTTATAGATGACATCTTTGTGGTCTGGACTCATGGTGAAGAAACACTCCTTAATTTCTTCCATAACCTCAACTCCTTTTCGAATCTGAATTTCACCTGGTCCTTCTCCAAAACCCAAGCCACCTTCCTGGATGTTGACCTTCATCTTGTTGAAGCTCACATCCACACCTCTGTCCATATCAAACCCACAAACAAACAACAGTACCTTCACTTTGATAGCTGCCATCCATTCCACATCAAACGCTCCCTTCCCTACAGCCTAAGTATTCGTGGCAAACGTATCTGCTCCAGTGACGAATCCCTCAACAATTACACCAATAACCTGACCAGTGCTTTCCTCTCCCGCAACTATCCTGCAGACCTTGTCCACAAACAGATCTCCCGAGCAATACATTTCTCCCCATCCAACAACAATGTTCCTACCCCCAGACCACACAGAAGCATCCCCCTTGTCACCCAATATTATCCTGGCCTCGAATACATCAACAAATTACTCCGCCAGGGATATGACTTTCTCAAGTCAACCCCTGAAATGAGATCATCCCTTGACAAAATTCTCCCCACACCAAACAGAGTTGCCTTTCGTCGCCCCCCCCCCCCCCCTAACCTCTGTAACATCCTTGTTAAACCCTACAATATTCCCAGACTATCTTCTCTACCCAGCGGTTCCTACCCCTGTAACTGACCCCACTGCACAACCTGCTCCATGCATCCCCCACAACCACCTACTCCAGCCCCGCTTCTGGTAAAACATACACAATTCAAAGCAGGGTCACGTGTGAAACTACACATGTCATTTATCAGCTGACATGCCTGCACTGCACAGCCTTTTACATCGGTATGACAACAACTAAACTGGCTGAGCGCATGAACGGACACAGACGAACTGTCCGCCTAGGAGATGTCCAACACCCAGTAGCGGAGCATGCCCTCCAGCATAATTCTAGGGACCTAGGAACCTGCTACACTGTATGTGCCATTTGGCTTCTCCCACCCAACACCAGTCCCTCTGAACTGCGGAGATGGGAACTTGCACTCCAACACATCCTTTCATCCCGCCATCCCCCTGGACTGAACCTATGTTAAACAACCTCACTCCCATTTACTCTTCAGTCTTCTCCTCTTTCCCTTTCCTCTTTAGCCATTCACGCATCTTTTCATCCTACATAGTTGTGTTTATCTTTATACTATATACATCTTCACTTCTGTATGCATCCTCTTTGGTTTGAAGCTGGCACAGTACTTACAGTAGAATATCTTTGGCTTCCCTCTGACAACCATGCCTCCATCCTTGCTACCCTCCCTGTTTTCCTTTCCCTGTTGCTTCATAACCGGGGTTGTGAGTAACTGAATCCACTTTCCCTTCTTCCCTTTCTTTCCCCTCTCTCCTCCCTGATGAAGAAACATTTGTTCTGAAAGTTAGGAACGTAAATTTTCGGTTCTGTTTTTTGTGTGTCTATCGGCTGTACTGAGTTGAGGTAAGAACTGGCCAGCCCCTCTATCTCTTTATTAGTATTTGTTTCACATCTTTATATGAGATTTTCCATTAATCATTTAAAATATACCTTCCATCATCTGATCAGATATACACTGATGAACCAAAACATTATGACCACCCACTTAATGGTGTGTTGCCCAAACTCTGTAATGCAATTCAACAGCGACTCTGTGTAGCATGGATTTAACAACAAGTCCTTGGTAGATTTTCAGAGATATGTAGCACCAGATGTCTAAGACATAATTGAAGATATTGTTGGCCCAACATGGGTATATGTAGGGATTGTCTACTGTGGAGCCCCATGTTGAACGATGTGAACCAAACAGTGTGCTCCAACACTTCCACCTGCAGCAGCATTGTACTCTTTGATCAGATCTGTCACAGATTGCTACCTACCCTGCTTGTCAGAACACGCAAGCATCTGACCTCCACATTGTGATGAGGTGTGGACGTCCACACTCAATCACCCAACTGTGGTTTCACCAACCTTCAGTCACTTTCCATTGATTCTCACAATGGTAGCATGCAAACAACTGACCACCTTTGCCATTTCCAAGATGCTCATCCCCAGGTGCAGGGCCATAACAATCTACCCTTTATCAAAGTTGCTTATGTCAGTGGATTTCACCATTTGTGACCCATATCATTGCTATAATAGTTACCAATTAGTCTCTCCTATGTTTACATACTTCCTTTACCGCAACATGTGTCTAAAAGGCCACTAGGCAGTGGTCATTCTCGCAGTACGAAGTTTAATGTTTTGCTCATCAGTGTATATCTAGCTCATGAGATGCCTAAGTTGCAAATAGTTAGCAAAGCAAACAGTTTCATTCTGATGGCTATGGCTTTCAGTAGTATCTGCTCTCAGCAAAAGGGGACAATTGTGCACACACTTTCTGAAGCCCTCATTACGTTAATTCTATTGTTATTAAAATGTGCTATTATTGAACTTTAAGAAGGTGACCTCCTAATCTTGAGTTCAGCCAGGTGACAGTAATAACTGGTCCTATTCCAATACACTATTGATAAAAGAGGGGAAGTCAGAGTAGCGGAAACTGGCTTCCTTTCAGAATGGAGTAACATCCATATCTACAGGTAGTTTTCCTGTAGGGGAAGATTAAAGGTCAAATGGTACTGTGAAAGAGGTCTCTGATTGACATCTTCCACATTCTCTCTCTTCGGAAGGGCTTGTGCTGTATATTGGTGTTGTACTGTGTATCAGTTAGATGTGATATGTCAATTATAATAAAAGAATGTATCACATCTGCCGCACCTCAATAATGATGAAACATGCTTACGAGAATCGAAGAAAGTTTATTTTATAAGTAGTAACATTGGGAGGAATGGTTTGTGATATGAGCAGATGCGACGAAAGACATGGGCGCATCACATCTACAACATGGAACGGCCATTTATCATCTCCACTTGCTGTGGGCCACTTGTTCCTTGCTACTGCGGCCTGAAGATATTATGCGGCCACAGAGAAAAGCGTTGTTACAACAAAATTGTAAAGGGCATGACATGCAAATCATTCTAATTAACTAGAATTTTGTCTGATCTAAGATGATGTGAGGACTAGTCAGTTAGAATAACGTATTCTGAAGACTGTGAAAATTATTGTAAATGGAAGAAATGAGTTATCGTACCACAAATACAGGAGTTCAACGTGGGATTCTTCAGAATTATTTCCGTGGTTCAGAAGAAAACCCGCACTCACTCTCAGCACACAGACAACACAAGAGGAGACAAAGCCATAAACTACTATTGGAAGATGGTTATTTGGTCCTACCTTGCAGGTCTCAATCAGTAAAACATCAAAATAGGTGACTGAAAGAAATTTTATGAATACATATCACCACAAGGCCATGAGAGTGGCAGATTTAACTTCCACCAATTACACTTCCTTGATCACATTTCATTTTTATCGGCCAGCTCATACTTTTTCTCACTGACTGTCATCTGCTCCAGTGATGTCAGAGGATGAAGGAGAGGTATCTTCTGACAGGGTATGTATGGATGATGTTCAAGGAAAGCGGTAACCTCTATCTGGAGTAATTTATTTTTTTAGGAACTAGTTTATAATTTTGAACAGAACAGGTTCTAGATGTAACCTCTGTAAAATCTGTGATCCTATCACTTCAAAAGGATGAAGCCATTCATATTTTTTACAGGTTTCAAAGTGTGACAGGTGACTGAATGTTTTCTATTCCTTTATCTTCTTTTCCTTTTTAAAAGTTGGGCAAACATTCAACTGGGGAGGCTGCTGGTCCAGAATGTTTGTACAAAGAGGATGTTATCCAAGAGTGTTCTACCACAAATTCCAAAGAGGGTTTCTGAAGTACAGTGAGAAACAAAAAAACTGAAGTACAGTGAGAAACAAAAAAAAGTATGCATCTTTTGGGTGTTAGTACGTAAGGCTTACCATCACATCTATATACTGTGTACATCATTATGACACTTACTCTGATCAAGGGCTGATCCAAGGGAGAGTTATTCAACTGGCTTGACTGTCACTGTGTGCCAATAGCCTTGTCGCAGTGGTAACACTGGTTCCTGTCAGATCACCAAAGTTAAGTGCTGTCGGGCTTGGTTCACACTTAGATGGGTGACCATTTGGGTCTGCCATGTGCTGCTGGCACACAGAGTGCACTCAGCCCTTGTGAGGCCAAATGAAGATCCATTTGACTGAGAAATAGCAGCTCCCGTCACAAAAACTGACAATGTTTAGGAGAGTAGTGTGTTGACCACATGCCCCTCCATATCCACACCCACTAACAGTTAACTGCCGAGAAAGAAATGGCGGTATGTCGGCACTGTTACACCTTCTGAGCCCTGTTCAGACGGGCTTTGAAGTTAATTTGATGGTCACTGTTCAGGGTCCTGGTGCCACAAAACAATAAGTGTCTACTCTTAGGTCTCGTGGGAAGATAACAAACAGCTCAGGCATCCACTGTGCAGGTCCTGCATTGACAGGGGGTTACAGATGAGAAAGTACACGATGACCCAACCACGTCGGAATGGTGAGTGAAATCCAAAAGAAGGGACTAGACTTTATTTTGCCTAAAGGGTGCAACAGAAAAAAAGGCAAAATGAGAAAAATGATTCAGAACCAAAATAATATTCAGGTTCGCATCCAGAACTGGGGTCAATAGAGGCTGATGAAAGATAGACTGAGGAGGGGGAGAAGGAGAATCATAGTTGGTCCAACACATACCACAAATATATCCACGAGAGAGGAATGAGCCATCTTGCAAATGAAGCTACTACCAAATGGTATGCAGTGTTACACACAACTGGTAGCAAGTTGTGAACTATTTATATGGTTCTACAGTGTTAAAATGTATCAATGTAACAGCAATAACTGTGTGAGACCTTCTCAAATGAAAAAACTAACAACGACCAATAAACTACACTTCACAAGTTCATCATTCTATAAAGCTAAGATCTATACCTTTTTGAACATTAACATGGCGGCATTTCAGATAAACCACATGACCATCTTAATAAAGTCTGAAAGAGAAACACAAAACTATCGAGTGTTGTACCTCTTATTTTTTCAGATCCTTACCTATCAGTGAGTACAGATACTTCTGTGCAGAAATACCAACTGTCAAAGACCACACGGGTCACATAATAGCTGTGATTCTGGCTTTTGCCCATGACTTAACTGTGTTATGTGACATCATTATATCATGTCATTTGAAATGTGTTTTGCTCATATAGGGCATGCTGGTATGGGATGATGCACTCAAGTGTTGGATGTTTGTATTGCATTTTTCCAATGTTGTACATTGTGTTGTTGGAGGTTGTCGACTGGGTTTTTCCAGTGTTTTTTGAACAGCATGGTTGTGGAGACGAAGCAGCCATTAGTATGATTAATTCAATTATTCAAAACAGTCTCAATCACATTTATTATTGTTATACCGCCAACCAGTTTCAATCTGACGTAGGATAGTTTCCTGCCGTTACGTAGACAGGAGTGACACCACCAGCAGTCGACCAATGGTGTAAACGCTGCAGATGCAGACAGAATGCCCACACCGAGAGCCGAATGCCGCCGCCAGGGTCGGCAACTACGCCCCCCCCCCCCCACGCACTGTGCGCCCGGACCACTGCAGCCTCCCGAGGACTAGTGGAGCGGGGGAGGGGGGGGGGGAGTTGTTGTTGTTGTGGTCTTCAGTCCTGAGACTGGTTTGATGCAGCTCTCCATGCTACTCTATCCTGTGCAAGCTTCTTCATCTCCCAGTACCTACTGCAACCTACATCCTTCTGAATCTGCTTAGTGTATTGATCTCTTGGTCTCCCTCTACGATTTTTACCCTCCACGCTGCCCTCCAATGCTAAATTTGTGATCCCTTGATGCCTCAAAACATGTCCTACCAACCGATCCCTTCTTCTAGTCAAGTTGTGCCACAAACTTCTCTTCTCCCCAATTCTATTCAATACCTCCTCATTAGTTACATGATCTACCCACCTTATCTTCAGCATTCTTCTGTAGCACCACATTTCGAAAGCTTCTATTCTCTTCTTGTCCAAACTGGTTATCGTCCATGTTTCACTTTCATACATGGCTACACTCCATACAAATACTTTCAGAAACGACTTCCTGACACTTAAATCTATACTCTATGTTAACAAATTTCTCTTCTTCAGAAACGATTTCCTTGCCATTGCCAGTCTACATTTTATATCCTCTCTACTTCGACCATCATCAGTTATTTTACTCCCTAAATAGCAAAACTCCTTTACTACTTTAAGTGTCTCATTTCCTAATCTAATCCCCTCAGCATCACCCGATTTAATTTGACTACATTCCATTATCCTCGTTTTGCTTTTGTTGATGTTCATCTTATATCCTCCTTTCAAGACACTGTCCATTCCGTTCAACTGCTCTTCCAAGTCCTTTGCTGTCTCTGACAGAATTACAATGTCATCGGCTAACCTCAAAGTTTTTATTTCTTCTCCATGGATTTTAATACCTACTCCAAATTTTTCTTTTGTTTCCTTTACTGCTTGCTCAATATACAGATCGAATAACATCGGGGAGAGGCTACAACCCTGTCTCACTCCCTTCCCAACCACTGCTTCCCTTTCATGTCCCTTGACTTTTATAACTGCCATCTGGTTTCTGTACAAATTGTAAATAGCCTTTCGCTCCCTGTATTTTACCCCTGCCACCTTCAGAATTTGAAAGAGAGTATTCCAGTTAACGTTGTCAAAAGCTTTCTCTAAGTCTACAAATGCTAGAAACGTAGGTTTGCCTTTCCTTAATCTTTCTTCTAAGATAAGTCGTAAGGTTAGTATTGCCTCACGTGTTCCAACATTTCTACGGAATCCAAACTGACCTTCCCCGAGGTCCGCTTCAACCAGTTTTTCCATTCGTCTGTAAAGAATTCGGAGTAGTGGAATTTGGACTAGTGGGGGGCGGGGTGGGGGGGGCGCACATATAAATATACCGCTCTCTGCGAATCTTGATGGTTCACTAGAAGATGGGTAGTATGACATTTACCGAAACATTGCAATATATGTATACTACCACCCAGCTGGAGACCCGATAAACATTCATCAGTGGTATTGTGGATTTTGGTTGAGGTCTTTAGGTCAAGTGAGAGTTGCAGTAACGGTTTTTGGAGTTGGGTGGTGTTTCTGGGATTGCTGTCTTCGTCTGAGCTATATACTTCAAGTGAATGTTGCAGTACCCAGTTTTTGACTTGCGTGTGGGTTGCTGATATTAATGACTTCATTTGAGTTATTTGTGGTATATTTAGTTTATCCCCCTCCCCCAAAACTTTCTACCACCAATGTGTGTCCCAATAGTTTCATTTCATTGCTGAAATTAAATATTTTATATGTTATTTATATTTGTTTATGGGTGTAATGGGTGATGATGTGATTGTGGAATTGAATAAATTTGAATAGGGGTGTATACCATCTTAATGACATCACAGCTCAAAGCAAACAGGCCGGAATCAGAAATTTTTGGTAAGCGCAACTCCAGAATTGTCCAATTTTATATATGATCAATTATGAACAAGTGTCTGTCTTAAACCAGGTCCTAGTGGAGAGATCTGGTGAGTTTGTTCTATGAAATGAAGAATGTGATTAGCCTCTATTTCAGACAAGCAATACTGCAGCTGTGATTTCCAGAAAATCACAATAAACGGAAATTAATGGAGAAAGAAAAATCACACTACAGAATTTCACATATTAACAACTAACCCATATTAGAAACAGAATTTTCAAAAACTTTTGTTGGATGTACTAGCAGAATCCAGACAACACATCCTTCTAAGACTCAAACTTAGAAACTAATGAGGCACAATGGTTTCAACAATAAGCTAATTAGCATCTCCTAGTCAAGTACTTTCAGATGTAGTTTACTGAATTGTGATACCGCACAAAGAAAAATTTATATTATTATCTATTCTGAATGACTACTTCCTCTGGTGGAAAAATTACTAAAATTTCTCAGGAAGAATCCAGTAGAGAGGATTCCATTATAGGTCAACTTTAAAGTGAGCAAAAGACAAGGCAGTGAGCAAACCACTGAAGAAATTCAGAAACGCCGGACATGTGGAGACGTTAACTGAATACAAATTTTGACACACCTTTTTCATATTAAACAAGGTCTTCTTTCATAACAGTAAAGTGAGCTCTCTCATAGTGGTAACAACCATATACAGGACCGGACAGTCTTTAGGACAGATCAACAACTGTGACAATGATCTGTGTTTACTTTAATAAAGCCTACAATTTCATGGATGGAAAAAAGTATGGAGATTCTAAAGGAACTAGCACAAGATGACAGAAGCCCTAACTAAGATTAAAAACTCTGTCTGGTAATCATTACAAAGTTCTGTTCACGTTCACAGCAGGCTGCCCACGTATAGATGTTGGCACATGCACACACAATGGAAATAGAAAAGACTCTTGATAAAATATATTTTGCTTCTGCATTATATTTTCGTATGTAGGTTTCGGAGAGACTAATCTATAGCATAGCCTGACATCTAGGTTAATTTGAAAGGTTGAGAGTCAGCAAAGACAACCATTTTGATGTCATGGAAATATCTATGGTTGATATTTTGCCCACACTTAATTTCAATGAGTGTTTCATGTTTGCCACTTCAATGTTGTCATGGATAAAAGCAAATGAATGATATTACTGCATTCCATATTTCCACACCTGTGACAATATTAAACAAATATTAACGCCTAACAGCTGAATAAGTGAATTCCCAAGTGGCACCACTCAAACAAACAGGAGAAGTGTCAATACAGGTTTCTTCAATTATTTGTTGACAATTTGCTACAAATGAATCATAGCAGCCAACAAGGTCAATGAAAACTCGCCTTTTCAGTGCTATCTTTACTTGGAATATGTGAACCGACGCCATATAGCAATTTAGAATCGTAGTCACATTAAAGGCCTGCATTTTATCGGCCTGATGTTTTGAAAATTCTTCCCCCATCCCCACACAGAATAAACAGTTACGTTACTGTAACTACTGCTAAGAGGTGTTGAGACATAATTTGTCTAAATGTATTTAAGATTGACCTCTATCACAAAATGTTCACTATCACGATATAAAACCAGTGACCTGAATTATCTACAATTAAGATCCCGACTCATAAATGTAATTTACCTGACAACAACCTTAACGTCATGTTAATCACTACGTACACAGCTAAATGACTTCCATCTATGAACTCCATTTACTCACGGAAATTTCAAATTAACTTTCTTCCTGGAACCTGTCCATGTTTAACTAACACATAATGTATCGGCATAACCAAAGACTGTCGTACTTAGGTTAATCCGTCGTTGATAGTTATTAACGTCCATAATGGTCTGGTCGGTTCTATTTATGTTTAACAGAGTGTTTTAAAATCTATCTTTGTAGGCAATAGTAGCATAGTGAAGAGAGGTACAGTTACAAACCTGGTCGCTTTCTGCTTCGGGAGATTTGTCAGCTTCTTCGTTCTTGTCAAAATGCCTCTTCCGCATTTCAGACATATTTGTTACTCTACTTTTTACAGAAAGCAAAGAGAATTGTTACTTCTTGCACGTGTGAACTTTCTTATGTCGCAACAACAACGTAGACGTGTGCTTCCTTCTTCATTCTACTTTTCAACCATAATTCAATAACCGGACATGAACTACTACTTTGCAAACAAACATTGATGTAAAGCACCAAAGATATTTAACGAACAGGTTTGTTTTGTCTTTTTGGCTAACATTAAGTCGATATTTTTACAGCTTGTTTCATGGAATATTTACCATCACCGATCAGGATACTAAAATAGGCGGAAATTCCGTCTGAAGTTTATCTAGTCACATACTGCTGGTGAATAAGAACTCATAACTGTTCTCAGTTTGTGTACGTTTGGTTACAGCTATTTCAATGCCAGAGATATTGGTTAATGTTATTGTCTGCCATCTGCAGTATTAAAGGAAAACTTTGTTTTCGTGCACTGAAATCCATTATACTAAATTAGGCGTTATGTGTATGTGTGCGTTACTCAAGTAGTGCAGTGTTGTGTGTGACAGATTTTCTAATAATATCACAACATAATTTACATAGCCCTCTACAGCATCTCAAGAATCTCAATAGGCGAATAGTTTATTATCGTCTGCATTTTGCGTTTATTGTTCCTCCCTTATGCCAAATTGTTGTTAAGTGTATGAAATATATCGATCTACAAATGTGTTTGTGATAGAGCAAAAGATGACATATGTTCAATGAGATGGAAACAAACTTAAGAAATCTTTTGAGCTTC
Organism: Schistocerca americana; assembly: GCF_021461395.2. Lineage (NCBI taxonomy): Eukaryota > Metazoa > Arthropoda > Insecta > Orthoptera > Acrididae > Schistocerca > Schistocerca americana. The sequence goes on along the minus strand of NC_060126.1, from coordinate 197,106,135 downwards.
TGCGAACGGAAATGTAGTTTTCTTGTTGGTTCGAAACAGAAAACATCTCATCATGGTACAGTTTAAACATTTAAGCCTTTGCCCACATCGACTAAAGTTGTATACGTATATGCTTGATGAAATATCTTGCTCTTTGTATTAACATAGATTCACACCAATACTTTAACACAATGGGAGAAGTAAATAAGTCACAAATGTAGTTTACTAGCTGAAAGTTGTTTATTTGTTGAATATTGATGCTCTGAACTGAGTACGAGGGCAACCACAGCGTGAAATCAATCCCACCGTGAAATGCCTTTGCAACAAATAAGTGTTTCTCCACTGGATTGGGTTAAAGATGCTGGACACACTGGAAGACAAAATCGCGATTGGAAAGTTCAGGTAAAATAAGAATATAAATCATTAATAAACAACGTGTTTTTCATTTTAGTTCCTAGACGTAGGCTATTTGCGTCCTGCATTCAATTATTGTTAACATTGGTATCTTGTGATCATCCAATGACGTTAGGTAGTTGTTAATCAGTGATGTATTGTATGAAGGCGTTTGCAAATTGGAAACTGTCTGCAATATCACAGTTAACAGTCTGTAATATCACAGATTCTCAACAGATTCCTGTGATTTGTTCTTTAGTTTGTATTGTGTCATCACAACCAGGTTTATTCAGTTTTACATTCGTCGAGTTCATTAACTCTCAACCTAAGCTATACTTATACTATACTATACTTATACTATATACTATAAATTACAGATCAGTCTGTTGCCACAACCAGTCTCCCACCCCCCACCCTCCCCCCTCATTCATTGGCTTTGCCCACTAATAGCAGTGTTATGAATGTATGCAACAGAAGGTATTGTGCTAACAGATGTTAACATTATGTCACTGGCCAAAGCCAATGACTTATATTGAACATGCCTCTTGACCCATGTACGAGATAATGTACATAAAAAAAGGATCTGCATTGTAAAACTAATCGACTTACCATTTTGAGCTTATTTATATACTGACACACATTCAGATCTTTCCCACATATTCCCCGCTAACACCGGAATTTGAATCGGGATTACAGAAGCATCTGATTCCATCTGTCTGCTTTGACCCATGACATTGTCAGTATGGCAGAAATGGCCATTTTCAGCGTCTCCAAATATGGCAATACACAATACACTACAATACATACAAATACTACAATAACATCTCCCTCCAAAAATATAATCAAACTAATGGGACAAGTGCTGGAAATTGGGAGTTTTAGGGTGGGGACAAGCTAAATACAAAAATATAAAAACGCGCACCACACTCCCAAATCATACAAAACGATGACAAAAAACCGACGATAAACAACACAAAATTCGGGACTAGTGTAGCAGGGGATACAACCCGTCGGCTTTGGACATTGACGTCACAAGTCGCCAATCGAGAAGCGATTCTTCTTAGTGTTGTAGCTCCCTTCAGTGGCTGATAAGTGTTTTTTGGCTTTAAAAAAAAAAAAAAAATCTCACGAGATAGAATAAACAGATCCACTTTATTAAGCAATCAGTAAAAAACGAAACTGAAACATAACAGCAAAAGCGAAAATGGTAAACTGCTATCTGGCAACTTGTGACATCATTGTCCAAAGCCGATGGGTTGTATCCCCTGCTACACTAGACCCCAAAATTCCCACAAAATCCACAGGTATCGGTCACTTCCTTTAACCTACATAGCTCAACTGCAATTGTCAGTACCACAAAATTAAAACCTACAAAAATTAGAATTGTACCACAACTATCGATACCACAAAATCAACAACTAAAACAACAGAAATTGGAATCGGATACTTCCCTTGATCCACAAAGGTCAATTTTCCTTGCGCTGCAACAGCTGACGATATCAAAGCACACAGCTATGATGACACAAATTTGGGGACTAGTGCAGCAGGGGATACAACCCGTCGGCTTTGGACAATGACGTCACAAGTGGCCAATCGAGAAGCGATTCTTCTTAGTGTTGTAGCTCCCTTCAGTGGCTGATAAGTGTTTTTTGGCTTTAAAAAAAAAAAAAAAAAAACTCACGAGATAGAATAAACAGATCCACTTTATTAAGCAATCAGTAAAAAAACGAAACTGAAACATAACAGCAAAAGCGAAAATGGTAAACTGCTCTCTGGCGACTTGTGACGTCATTGTCCAAAGCCGACGGGTTGTATCCCCTGCTACACTAGACCCCAAATTTGTAATCGGACACTTCCCTTAACGTTTACAGGGTGATTCACAAAGATATGCAACTATTTTAATATGTTATTGTACAAGTAAAACTAAAGAAAAAGTTCATATAAACATATGCCCGCAAATGTTTAGTTATGGCTGATAAAAGATTTTACCTGAAATTTAGCAGCTTTGCTAATATGAAGCCATCGCAAAACTGTACGAGGTTAAAGTAAAGCATGATTTCCTTTTATTTTGTTGTTGTTGGTCTGGTGAATCTAATAAAACATGTACCACACGTGTATCTGCAGTAGTTTTCCAGAACATCCAGAGAAGCAAGGACTATTATATAGATAAATTTATTTACTTTCCATTAAGAATGTAGAAATGTTTGTCATTGTTGGCAACTGTTAATGAGTTGTTTCAATCGTTTCCTAACCTTGCAACGAGCTATTTTTCTGTATTATTCAGTGATAGGACATAACAACAACAGTGCATTTTAAGTGAAACCACATAGTAACTGTTGGAGTTTCAGTTAATGTTAATACCATCATTTTTCCAAAATTAAATTCTCTACAACTTCTGTTGAAAACCTCGTGCAATTGTCTGGAATTTAAAAAAACAAATTGGGCCACGTAGTTAATGAATTAAAAATTTTTCAAGATTACTTCCTTGTTTCTGTGGATGTTCTGGAAGACTACTGCAAATACATGGTTGAGACATATTTTATTAGATTCACCAGATCAGTAACAACAAAATAAATAGAAACTGTGCTTTACTGTAACCTCATACAGTTTTGGAATGGCTTCATATTAGTGAAGTTGCTAAATTTCAGTAAAAATCTTTTTTACTAGCCATAACTCCGTAACTAAACATTTGCGAACTTTTATATGAACTTTTTCCTTTTGTTTTAACATATTTTTGTTTTAACATATTAAAATATTTGCATATCTTCGTGAATCACCCTATATAGGTCAACCGCAGTTGATGATACCAAAACACATACATCTGCAATGACAACATGTGGAATCCGACGCTTCGTTAAACATATATGGGTCAACCACAGCTGACGGTAACCAGAAACAAACACCTACAAGTGCAATAAATAAAACCAAACCCACAAAACATCACAACTCGCAAACAATAGATAAAAAAAACGGCTACTTACCGCAAACAAATACCGGCACCACACACTAGGTTAGCCACCCCAATCACACACACACACACACACACACACACACACACGCAAAACCCTCAGGTAACCACATTTTACTAACTGCCCTCCAAAACAACGCGAAAAATGCAGTACACCCCAGGGACGCTCTTCTGCCAGCAGTGCTAATCTAGGCCTAAATGAGATTGCAAGTTAAAAGAGCACCTGTCCCCCCTCCCTATGACTGATTTAACCATCCCCCAAGAGCCCTCTATTGTATTGGGTCACACCCCAATTTCATAATTTTTGAACTCTTAAACTATGGTCTACAACTAAATGATCATATCTCCTCTTCTCCAATCCCCTGTATGATGAAAAAGCATTTGACATTGCAGTACTCTCCTCCTGTAGCTACTCTTCAATTAACCCCACCAATTCCCTCTTATTACGCCCCTCTAAAACCCTGAAAACACAATCCACATACCCGCCTCCCAAAATAACACCCCCCTACATTCATAAACCAAACGGAGACTTACCCTCCCCCCCCAGTACTTTCTGTTCCCAAACTGAGATTCATCTATCTTGACCACCACCCTCGACCCATCTGACTTGCCCTTATACTTCACATATTCCAAACACACTTCTCTACAAAAAGAAAACCAATCTAAAACCGTCTTCTCACTCAGTCCAGTCTTATGTGTGCAAAAACTGATACAGGACTATAACAAAAATAGTAAGTCATCAAAATGATCTGTCTATTGGCCAACCTAGATTTCTCAAACCAGATACTGCATCTGATGGAGCCCCAAACATTATCCTTTTGACACCGCCACATATAACAGCCCCTGGTCCGAGACGCCGAAACTCGCGCCAACCTCATGTTTTCCCAGCACACACTGTATTTCACAATCTCTGCCAACAGTCTGAGCATGTCGTCACCCATCTCCGCACACAACCTCGCACTATTGTATTTCATAGTCATATCCATACCTATAAAAGAAACCACACAATAAATTAACTGTCTTACCGCGCCACAAATAGCAAACCAATAACACATGTCAACAACGCAATCACATAAACAAACAAAAAAATTTAATTGGTCACTCAATGAAACCAATTTCAATTCTTGTCAGACACTCTCAAAAACTGCACTTTGCCAACACCAAAGCCCTAATGAATCCAATACACCACATACGGAAATACGGAAGCGTCCGATCCCACCCGTCTGTTTTGACCCATGTCACAAATATGACGGAAACAAAAACAAACACACACACTTTCCACAAGAAGCCTAATGACACTAACGGGACAAGCGCGGGAAATGGGGTGTTTTGGGTGGGGGGCAAACTAAATATAAACAAATTTAGACGCCTTGCGTAGCTACAACGTGTAAGTGAAGACAGCCATGCAAGAATACCCACCCACCTCCCCAGGGGTCGTAACCCCTGCAACCCATAGAAGATAAAGATGCGTCAGTAGCTGATTAGTGTTTTTTGTCTTTTTAAAAAAAAAAATCTCACAGGATAGAACGAACAGATCAGAAAGATAAATATAATAAACTAAAACAGAAATTCGAGGAAACAGATAATTAAAATAAGTAATAAGTGTTTTTAAATTTAAAAAAAAATCTCACGAGATAGAATGAACAGATCAGAAAAGTCAATAAAATAAGATAAAACAGAACTGGAGACAGCCACACTCAAACCAAACTCCACGCCGTCATGACGTCACGCACGACAACACCCTTATGTCACGGGTCAAAGCCGACGCGTTGGATCGGACGCTTCTGTCGACCCCCCACATAACACACACACACACACACACACACACACACCACCACCACCACCACAATAAACTGCAACAAGATGACATCTATAAACACAACCAACTCGTAAACTAGAACTCCGCACCCTAATGACGTCACACACCACAACACCTGACCCTTTGAATTATAGATGACTGATACCATGTGAAACTGGTTACTTTATGAGAAATATGGGTGATTGCTTCAATAAATAAATTATGTTAAAACCTGTTTGACATTGTTAAGCACTATATTATGATGCAGTAGACACTCATTTAAACAAATTTCAAGAAACTGAGTAATAGCCATTTCTGTTTAAGGAGTGTTCTATGAGAATAAAAAATCTTGTTATTACAAATCTGATTGCTAGTTGTGTCAGAAAGAAGAAACTTTAATAACTGGTGCAGTTGTATGTACCCTCTGCCCTGCACTTTGTGGTTTTTTGCAGAGTATGGATGTAAATGTAGATGTAGATGCTGGTCATTTTGTGCACTTTTTTTTGGTTTCAATAAAACCCAATGCCATTTAAAGCATTTTCTGTTTCAATAAAACCCCATGTCATTTCAAGCTTTTTTTTTTTTTACCAATATGCTACTCTGAGGAACATTTATGTTTATATGATTCTTGTCTGACAATTGTTTTACTGAAGAAAAATGATCTGCAGAAATGTCAACTGTTTCTACCCTTTGCACCGTTTTTGGGACATTGCTATTCCTTTTACACCTAGTTATTTTATCTTGTTTAGTAGCGTTTCATGTCAGTAGTGTCAAAAAGCTTAAAAGTTTAGGAATATGTCTGTAACGCAGTGTTCCTTGTCAAGTACTTCAAATATCACTTTCCGGAACACTGTAATGGCTGATATTACACTTTTCCCTCTTCGAAAACCAAACTATGCTTTGTTAAAAATGTTTTATTCATGTAACTCGTTGGTGTATCTTTCATGATTGATTCTGTTATTTTTGAAATGCAGACAGTAGTGAAACTGGCCTATAGTTTTTAATACTCTCTGCATTACACGTGTGCCTTAGTTAGTCCGGAAAATTACTTGAACCAAAGGACATATACTATGTTTCTTGTTGGGGCTTGTATGGTGAGTATGCACTACTTCAAAACCGAGGATGGAACTTCACCCATGCGTGCTTACCATTTTTTTAAATCCTGAATAGTCTTACTGACTTTAAGCTCATTTTGTAAATATGATTCTCGGATGACTGCTGTCTTCAGGTGCGGTCAACAAATTGCTGAGACTGTGATCGAAGCCTCCTGTTTGACCCAGAGTGAAAAGAGATTGCAGACCTGAGTGTGCCAAATTTGGTGACAATAGCACAGCTATTATCATCAGTAGTGAGAGGAACAGCTTTGCCAGCTGTCAGATGATAAATCAACAGCTTCGACACATGTGCAGAGGCTGTCAGACATACTGTGCACTACTGTCAGCTGGCCCAGCAGCCTCTTTTGGTAGCTGCCCGCTGATGTACTTTCTTTAGTAGTACAGCCCCAGTAGAAAGATGTCAACAGGAGAATTTGGGTTTTTATTCCATAGTGTGTCCTGTATTGGCGCAGTGCTCAACCACTGCAGATATCTGTGTCTGTTCCAGGCGTGTATGTCAATGTTCAACACATATATCGTCCGCAGTGCAACAAGTCCGTCCAGTGCATGACATCACACAGCAGGGAATCTTGTAGTTAACAAACCTTCTTAAATCAAGATTATCTTTCACTGAGCTTAAAGCAGCTTTGAATTTCATTGGTGGAAAAAAGACACATTTCACTTTATGTATCTCCTATTTTGAAAGAAACACCGCTGATGTGTGGCAAGATAGCCACTCTTCTTTATTCTTTACTTTCTTCCAGCTCCTTGTGTTGTGTAACAAGTATTGAGCATAAGACATGGTGAATCTCCCATTCAGAATATCCATTCTCTAAAAATACAGTACGGAGATAGCATAGCTCTTCAGGTACTCGTCTGAATCTGGTATGGCTTCCGCTCTGTGGACCAACGTCCTAAGCACGCCACTCCATTTTAAAGGATGGTGACAGCTGGTGTATATAGGTGTAAGGCACACAGCGTGACCCAAAATGCCATCCTCTTTTCTGTGCAGAAACACATCCAGGAACAGTAGTTCACCCTTTTTCTACCTCTCCATCATAAACTTAATGTTTGAATGAAGAGAATTTAAGTGTTGCAAAAATGAATCCAGTAATGCACTGCCATGGGGCCAGATAACAAAGGTATTTACACAAATTGCCAAAAAGCTTGTAGATTTCAGTTCTAAAGACTGGCCACAGTGGGTGACTAGGGACTACCCATTTCGACACTGTCAATCTGTTCAAAGTATTGGTCATTGGATGAAAAAGTGTCTAACAGCGCACTTCGGCCCTTCAGTGGGAAAAAGTGAGCACTATATTCACAGCTCGGAAGATTTTGTCTATCGGCTCAAGGACTTACGACTTGCGTAGCGATTCTCATTAGTTTTGATGTGTTCTTACTTTTCTCTTGAGTGTCGTTGCAGGAATCACTGTTGCTCACTGGCAAGAAGCTTGAAGGGGGACTTTTCAATTTGTTTAAGCACGTGCTCACTTCAGCATACTTTTTGTATGCTCAGGTACACCACTTCCATACTGTATTTTTAGAAAAAGGATATTCTGAACAGGAGATTCATCATGCCTTACACCCGGGGCATGTTAGACGAAGTGAGGAGCTGGAAAAAAGTTAAGAACAAAGAGGAATGCCCATCTTGTCTCAAATCGGAGTAGTTTCTTTGCAAATAAGAGGAACATAAAGTTAAATGTGTCTATCATCTGCCAATGAAACTTGGAGCTGTTTTAGGCTCAATGGAAAATGATCTTAGTGTAAGAAGGCCTTGTGTCTATAAGATTCCCTGTAGTAGCGGGACATTGTACATTGGACAGACTTGTCACAACATGGAGAACAGATATGTCAAACATTGATGACACACACGTCTGGACCAGCCAGAGAAATCTGCAATGGCTGAGCATTGTCCCACTACAGGGCACAGTATGGAAAACAAAAACACCAAAATTCTTTTGTCTGTGTCATTTTACTGGGAAAGTGTTATTAAAAAGCAGTGGAAATTCGCAGCTCGACTAATGTGTTGAACAGGGACACAGGATACCAGCCTAGCTCAGCAAGGGATCCAGTACAGGCTATTTTAAAAACACAGTGACCACAAAGAGGGACTTGGCCGTACAAGGGATGACACTGCGGTGGTGATGTAGATATTCAGGTGACAACAGCAAGAATGGACACCAGTGCAAACATGTATATCGGTAGGTGGCTCCCAACGGAGGCCACTGGAGCAGCTGATAGAAGTGCAATGCATGATTGACAGTCTCTCAATGTGCGTAGAAGCTGTTGGTTCATCGTCTGAGAGGTGATGTAGCTGTCTCTGTCTGGCATTTTGCTCGAGAAACACATTCACAACTAGTCCAACAGGAGAGCTTCAAGCAACACATCATCATTGTCCGTACTATCGTGGTACCGTTGGGCTTTCATGGCCTGTTTGGGTGGAGTTTAGTTATCTAAGTCTTTGGGGGTGCTACATGTGTTTCAGGAAGATTTTGGTGCAACTACATGACAATAATAGAGAAATAGCCAGTTGCAGAACATGCCAATTCCTGTGGATTTTCTATTATTCTACCCCATCTAGGATTTATAACAACAAAAACAATCAATTATTGATAAAATTATTTAATTGTATAGATAATAAATCTTCTAACCAAGCGGCAGCAGAACACACACATTTAAGACTGTAATGATTGACAAGCTTTCGGAGTCAGTGTCTCCTTCTTCAGGCAGAAGACACTTTCTTTCTCATCCCGTACGATAAGTCACCCCTGACCCACCATTCTGGGTGTTTCCTAGACCTCTCCAGTCCTTATCCTCCACCCTTCTTCCTTCCCCTTCAACCCTTCTGCCTGAAGAAGGAACCACTGACTCCAAAAGCTTGCCAATCGCAACAGTATTTTGTGTGTGTGTGTTCTGCTGCCGCTTGGTGAGTAGATTTTTTTACCCATGTAGGATTTGTGTGTTATTATACTTGTCAGCGTTTTCCAGTTTCATGATATGCCATACTACTTTCCTTTATTTTCTGCATTTTAAATATTTTGTCATTAAATGATATTTCTGCAGCAACTTTTTGCGTACTTTATTTTATTTTATTTACTTTATTAACTTCATTTTTTTGTACCAGTATAGAACTGCAAAAATTTAGAGTCTGAGAGAACTTCCTAAAACCCACAGTTATCTATAAATTTTCCTTGGCTGCTGCTGCTGCTGCTGCTGTTAAAATGGCTACATTTGGAAATGTTTCCTCAAAATTTAATGCAAACCATGTGCAAAATTTGGAGGAGTTAACGTGTACGTTGATGTTCATGTATACTTCATTCCAGATTTGATTTGCATGTGCCATAGAAAAGGTTTGTATTTTATGTTTTGAGAAGATCCATCTACAGCTATGTACATGCTCTAAAAGCCGCTGTATGGTGCATGGTGGAAGCTACCTCATACCACTAATATATAATTTCCTTTCCTGTTTCACTCGCAAATAGAGCAAGGGATAAACAGCCATCTGTATGCCTTAATAAAATCCTTATGTCTGTTATCTTATCTTTGTGGTTATTACACAAAATGTACATTGGCGGCAGTAGAATAATTCTGCAGTCAGCTTCAAATGTGAGTTCTCTAAATATTTTCAATAGTGCTTCACAAAACGAATGTTGTTTTCTCTCCAGGGATTCCCATTTGGGAAAAAATAGATAGGCAACCTAGACCTATTACATGCGTCCAGATAGCTTCACAGTGAGACTCAGTTTTGACCTCGATATACACAACATTTTTGTGATGTCTAATTTGTCTTTTTGTTATATGTTCTATACCTTTCTAAATATTTCAGAGCTTTCTGATTTGGATTTCAGCCAGTTCTCAGTTCCAAGAAAAATTTGATTGGGACAACTTTCCCAGTGAGCAGTAAATACAGAAACTTTGTTGTGAGCACTTTGACAGTTTACTGTTAAAATTTTGACAGTTGAAGTATCTTTACTTTATATGCCGCCCGATTTCTTTCTCTGCGTATCGACTGACAAGCATTCATCAGAAGACCTTGTACTAACACCTAGTCTAAAAAAGAACAGTATGCACTCCACAAGTACTGTGCTACCCAAATAGCTGCTTCCTTCGTGCAGTGCACCCATAAACTGTCAAGGTGGAGGGATCCTCCAATTCTCCTCCCCATAACACAGGTCCAGAAATATGCAGCTAAAAGTATCACAGAATCGATAGAGCCTTTGGTCGAGACTCTCCAATTAGCTCCAAACCAGAGGACACTGAACAGTTCCGGGAATGGTGCTCCAAATTGTGCATTACACTCTCACGCTATGAGCGAGGCCAGCGGTTTTCGGCATCTCCTCCTTCGGCCCTCAGAATCGAGACAACAGACATTGGTGCCGCTGTAAGCTACAACTTGCAGTCGACTGTACCCTGCACTCTCTGTACACTCAATAGCTGTGGGCCAGGCCCCCTCTGCATCTCACATATGAGGCCACCTGACAGACACGCTGAACATGAATTGGATTTCTTTTCAGCCCTGGACACTACTCCCTAAGGGACTCCGTAGTGTGTTTAACTTTGGAGCTTCCGATAACTAGCGGTGCCGCTCGGACCCCGCTGAAGAAGTGCTCACCTGTCCACTCGCAGGGTGAATGGGCAAGGCTGGACGGCCAGCCTCCAAACCGACTCTCTGCTTTGAGTGACGTGAATACATTACCACCTACCACTCACCCTTTGGTAAGGGTGAATGCCCTAACTTTTACAGGGGCAGTGATTATCGATGTTGAACCACTTATTTTAAGATGCCTGGTAGCTGGGTGGGGTATCAGTTCTCATTCTGAGTCACACATTTAGTTGAGGGAGTTCTCACTAGATAGCATGGCACTGGTATAACATATTTTGCTTTAGCAGTTTTGTGCAGTTTAGTTGGTGTTCATCTTGAATATCAAATGTGGCGCATATGTATGACCTTTATTTTCAAGTAAGTATTTTCATATGTAAATTTAGTCCATGCTAATGAACTTCAGCACAATAGTTGTGTGACCGAAGTTTGTTCATTTCATATTTTTGGTACGTTACTCTTGGTTAGCACTGCTAATCACCATGCTACCAGGATACAACTTTCATCCAGTATGGCTGGGAGGTGTCTTAGGGACGATGAAATCCAAAAATTTCCTTTCGAGGTCCTTCCATTACCATCAGACAATGAAATATGTTTGTTTGACAACTCTGGTAGTGACAGTACATATGAACCCAGTTGTGATATATTATATTAACTGTGTTCAGAAGAAAATGGCAATGATTTAGATGAGAATTTCTCAAAATGTAATCATCACTTGTACAATAATAAACAAACTTCTGTGGCAAAAACGCTGTCAAATGATCTTTCGTTAGCCTCTGACTCAATTTCGGTACCTGTGTCAGACCTGCAAGTATACCTATTGTTCAGAATGATCCTCCACAATGGAGTCAGAATTTCAGAATAGAAGTATTGCCCAATTTTGTGGAAAAAAGCGGCCCTTCAGTCATTTTTACGTATATGTCAAACCCATCACCACATAAAATATTTTGTGACTTTTTAGTGCTGACATTTCACACCAGTTATTAAGCCACACAAAAAGGAAAGTCTTTCTTTCCAACTGCTGAAGATGAGATAAGAGTTTTCTTATGTATCAATTTGTTTATGAGTGTCAGAAAGTTACCAAATTATCAGAATTATTGATCTACATCTCCAGATTTAAGTGAGTCGCATATATTTGAGTTGATGACTAAAACAATTCCGTTTTCTCCTGAGTCAAAGCCATCATATCCATTCAAATGACAATTTGATGATGCTTAAAAGAGGACATGCGTACTTTGAAAAACTTTATAGAATGAAGCCATTTCTTGAAATGTTGAATGAAAGGTTTGCAGAATACTATCGGCCTCATCAAAAATAGGCAGTTAACGAGTCAGCGATGCAATTTGAAGGTAGAAATTCAGTGAAACACTACAGAAGAGACAAGGCTTGAGAAAGAGGCTATAAAATATGGATGCTGTGTGATGAATCTGAATATAATATCAAGTTCCAAATTTATACTGGAAAATTAGCTAAAGAGAAGCCAGTAATGGAACTTGGTGTAAGGGAAGTGACAGATTTATGTGGAGAACTTTATGATGAATATCGTATTGTTTCTGTGGTAATTTCTTCACACCTTAATAATAGTTTCAACCTACTAAAAGCCAGAAAACATTTCCAATTGGAACTATGAACCCTACACGTAATTTCCTGCCAGAACTAAAGGAAGATAAATGGATTAAACTAGGGGATTTTGACAGCAGAGTAAGCTATCCTGTGTTAGCATTTTACAAGTGGAGGGAGAAATGAGCTATAAAACTGAGCTCCACCGTGCACAATCCAAGTGGCACCACAAGTGTAAATAGGGAGGAAAAGGGTGGCTCAACTAATATAGTGACATGTCCTGACAATTTTGACTGTCTAAAAGGAGACTGTGGTTTTGATGGCAAAAGTAAGAAATGATGGCATAGACTTTTTCTTTTCACTTTATTGATGTGCATGTATGAATGCATGCATCATACACAAAGAAACTTAGGCGGAGCAATTCACGAATAAAGACTTCCGAAGGATAGTGTATGAAGGACTGCTTGCCAAAGCAAGTATCCACAGCACTGGACTAAGTCAAAAACAGAAGACCGTACTGTCACTCAGCATGAGCCACATGTGGATAAATAAATCAGACAGGAAGGTAGGTCCATATCAGCCAAATCAGGCCACATTTAGATTGTGTGTTGTATGCTGTAGGCGCTATTTCTGTTAGAACGTTTTGGATGTGTTCAACTTGTAATGTGCCTCACTGTGCAAGAAAAGGCAGAACTTGCTTTCAGATGTTTCATTGTCAATAATAATGTACAGGTGCTTGTGAGCTGGTTGTGTAAATGTTTTCTTAGAAATAGGTTTGATTAAACCTCTCAAAATGTTTCAACCAATAAATAACTAGTGGGTATTATGGGTGAGGGTTAACAGAGGCAACCACAATTTAATTGCCTGGGAACCTGCACGTACTTAATTTAAGTTTGAGCACATTGTCTCTAAAGTCTATTTAATAACTTTTTTAATTTGTTGCTCCTGTGTAATGCAAATGACTTTGATGTCATCTAGGTAATTCACAGCTCATAGTGCCCCATTTATAAGTTGCTGTATGTATTTTTGAAGTGATACATCAACACTTACAACACCAAAAGATAATTTATTATAGTAATATGGCCAAAAAGACGTATTGGTTACCATAAAATGATTTTATTCTGCTCCTATGTGGAATTCATCAGAATATATCTCTTAAAAAAATAGAAATGGCTCCTTGATATCTTTGCCAGTAGCTTTTCTGGAAACAAAGTCTGAAAAAAATCTACAATACATTGAGTAATAATGGATTATATAAAATTGCTTCAAATTCAAATTGTGCTGCAAGGTTTTTAATTAAAACTGTAGATGTCATCTATTTGCTAGATGTGATTAAAGCCACAACACCTGATGCATGTAAGTGATCAAGTTCCAGTTTAACTGCCTGCATCGTAGCAAAAGGTGCTGACCAGGCCCATAGGAAATCAGGAGTAGCATAAAGTTTCGTGCTTTTAAGTGTTAATTGTCAATACTACTATTAGATGTTCTGTCTACGTGACATCACATTTTTAATTCAGCCAGTTTTGGGACAGAATTTCCAACTAAATTGCACTTCAGTTCACTTTCACAGTTGTGAGATGGTGCTGTACAATCTGTAGATGACGGCACCTTATTGTCAATAGACTGAAGGGGAGGATCTTGTCTAAGATTCACTTTAACCCCTTAAGTCGAAAGTGAATGGACACCATGCAGCTTAGGAGCCAACATTGGGTGCATGTTGTGGTGCTGACAGATCGAGATAGGAGTCACATTTTTCTGACAAGTCTTTATTGAATGCATCTTATTGCTTCGCTGCACTTTCAAAGAACTGAGCCACATGATGAACTTCACTTAAATGAACAGAAGTCTTTCAAAAATCACTAGACAAAGTTAATGGTTAAGAAGGAAGCCTTCAACCATACAGCCCCCCAGGGGGTCCACAACTCTTTTGTGGATACATGCATAGCGAGCACGGGACCCTGAGCTAATGTGGCCTTCCTTCCTTTCCGGGCTGCATACCTTCCCTTCTGGGAGTATGTTTTGTGCCTACGTCCGGAGATGGATGCTCGAAAATGTAACACATTCTTTGCTTTCTCTGCTTGCAAGTCTTCGTCCTTCCTTTGTCCTTTTCTTTTCCTTACCTCTTCTCTTTGCCCTTTTCTCTACTGCGGCGTTTGAGACCTCTCTTCTTTCCTTTCCCTTTGTTTTTCTCTTTTTTCCTCCCTGTGCGTGTCTGAAGGCCGACCCACGCATTTCCATGTGTAGCTGGTGACGGGGTAACGTGTAATTCCCCGCCAAGGGTAGACAGATAGGACGCATACGTACACCCTGGTAACGGCCAGGCTCAGGGAGGGGTGATTACCCGAGCTGATACCTTCCGAAAGTGCCGATTGGTCCCTCCGTCCATTTCTCGGGAGGTGTGACCTGAGGTGTGAACAATCACCTAAGGCGGGAGTGCCCTCAGAGAGGGCCCCCACAAGGAAGGAGCGCGCCATCGGAGATGCCGGTAATCATGGGGGATACTTTCGCAATGGTTTCCTCATCTTCTACTATGTCTGCTCACAAGTGTAAGTTCAATGAGTCTCAGCCACAGACAGTCCTTCCATCATTGCCATAGTTCCTTCTTGTTTCTCAGTCTGACGGAGGTCACGACTTCTCCACAGTCAACCCTTTCATTATTCAGAAAGGTGTCGACGCAATTGCAGGTCCTGTAAAGTCTTGTTCCAGATTACGAAATGGCACCTTGTTGTTAGAAACAGTCAGTGCCCTCCAGGCACAAAAATTGCTGCGTACTTCACTGCTACACACCTTCCCTGTCCGGGTGGAAGCGCACCGCACTTTAAATTCTTCACGTGGGGTCATTTATACACGCTCCCTCGATGGATTGTCCGACAAGGAAATTCAACACTACCTGTCTGACCAGGGCGTAACGGCTGTTCATAGAGTCATGAAAAGGGTTGACACGAACATCATTCCAACCCGTACTGTCTTCTTGGCATTTGACAAAGTTTAACTCCCATCGAACATAAAAACGGGCTATGAGATAATTTCCGTTTGCCCTTACATCCCAAACCCTATGTGTTGCTATCGGTGTCAGCGGTTCAGTCACACCAGCCAGTCCTGTTCCAATCCGGCCAAATGTGTTATGTGTGGCAAGGATGCCCATGATGGTGCTTGTACACCTCCATCCCCTTGTTGCATCAACCGTAAGGGTGACCATGCTGCTTCCTCTAGAGATTGCCCCATTTTTAAAGACGAAAAGCTCATTCAGGAAATCAGAGTGAAGGAAAAGGTGTCGACCTTTGCTGCTCGAAAATTATTCTCCAGTCGAAAGCCCACTGTGCCTCAGACAGGTAAATACAGCACTGTCCTTGCCCCTCCTCGGCCAACAAAGGAGGCGGTCACGCAGACTTGTGATCTCACCTTTAGTGCCACAGTCGTCAGATCGGCCAGCGCAAAGATCGCCCGTTCAGCCTCCCCACTTTCGCCTGCTCACTCTATGGTTCACCCTTCATCGGGTTTTGCTAAATCTTGAGCCCAAAAACCAGACACCAAGACTTCCAAAAAAGAGCCTACTCGTTAAGATTTTTTACATACCCCAACTTCACAACCATCGGTTCCTCCTTCATCTAAGCATCCTGTTTCCAAGAAGGCTAATAAGAAACCCAGTTCCTCTCCTTCTCCGCCACGGCGTGTCTCATCTACAGCACCACCTGGCGGTAGCCACCCTCAGCCGTCTTCTGTGTCGCCGAGGCGCACTGCTGGCGGCCGATCTACCGGCCGATCGCTGGTGGCAGGAGCCGCTCCTGAACAACCTATGGATCAGGATCTTCTGCCTTCGGCTGAATGCCGTTCCACACTGTCGGTCGCAAGCTCTAAGCAGTCGTTGAGTTGACGGCAACCTTGGTCACAGTCCTCCATTTTCTGTCCACCCTATGTCCATTATCCACTGGAATATCCCAGCATTCGAGCCAATCGGGATGCATTGTCGATTCTCTTACGATCCTACTCGCCGGTCATCATCTGTCTTCATGAAACAAAGCTGCGTCCCCACGACCGCTTTGTTCTCCCCCATTTTCAGTCAGTCCGATTTGATCTCCCCTCTGTTGAAGGCACTCCAGCACATGGAGGACTCATGATTCTTCTCCATGATACTCTCCATTATCACCCAATCCCCTTAAACACTTCCTTCCAAGCTGTCGCTGTCCGTCATTTCCTTTCTGGATACACCTTCTCTCTTTGTACTGTATATATTCCATCGTCTACACCAATGACACGAGCTGATCTCCTTCATCTTCTTGGTCAGCTTCCACTCCCCTATTTGCTGGTTGGGGACTTCAATGCCCACCACCCGCTTTGGGGATCTCCACATCCTTGTCCGAGTGGCTCACTATTGATAGAAGTCTTCCACCAAGTGGATCTTGTTTGCCTCAACACTGGGGACCCTAGATTTTTGTCTGCCTCCACGACAAATTTCTCTCATTTGGACCTTTTGGTCAGTACTGTTCCGCTAGCTTGGCGCTTCGAATGGTTCGCCCTTGCTGATACACACTTGAGCGACCACTTTCCATGTGTCCTTAGATTGCAGCCTCAACTGCCATATATGCGCCCGCGACGCTGGAAGTTTGCCCAAGCCGATTGGACACTTTTTTCGTCTCTAGCGACATTCGATGACTGCCACTTTCCTAGCGTCGACGATGAGGTCACACATATTACAGACGTTATTCTTACAGCTGCGGAATGTTCAATACCACGCACCTCCAAATTGCCCCGGCGCTCCCCAGTTCCTTGGTGGAACGAGGCATGCCGTGACGCAATACGTGAGCGGCGACGTGCTCTTCGCGTTTTCCGCCACCGTCCTACTTTGGCCAACTGTATCCGCTATAAGCAGTTCCGTGCGCGATGCCGTCGCGTCATCCGCGATAGCAAGAAGGCAAGCTGGAAATTCTTTATTAGCTCATTTAACACCTTCACTCCCTCTTCGGAAGTTTGGAGTCGGATTCGACGGTTATCTGGTGCGCCTAGTTTCTCCCCGGTCTCTGGGCTCACTGTTGCGCGTGATACGTTAGTGGACCCCGTCGCAATTTCTAACTGATTGGGTCAACACTTTGCTGAGATTTCGAGCTCTTCAAATTACCCGCCAGCGTTTCTCCCGAAGAAACATGCAGCGGAAGTGCAACCTCTTGCTTTCTCCTCTCAAAATCGTGAACGCTATAATAGTGTTTTCTCCATGTGGGAACTCCAACATGCACTCTCTTCTTCTCGCTCCTCCACCCCAGGACCGGATGGTATCCACATCCAAATTTTGCTGCATTTATCAAACCATAGTCTGCGTTACCTCCTTCACTCTCAGCTGTGGACGGTAAGACACCTTTTACTTGAGTGCCACTATTTTACTCCGTTACACGTCCGTCTACAGCTGTCACCTGATATATCTTCCAATTTAGCAGATGACACGCGCTCAGCCGATCGCGTTCTCGAGTTTATTAGTGCCAGTGAGATGACATCAGTCATTTGAAGCTCTTTTTGGGGACAAACAACCCCCTTCTATAGTGGTTTTTTTAAGCTTTCCTTCTATTTTTAGTTTCTCCAATTTTTTGAGTTTTGTTCCCATTTCTGCTGGTTTCCAGTTTCTTTTTTTACCTTTTCGTAAGTCACAGACCGGGCGCCAATGACCGTAGCAGTTTTGCGCCATTAAAAAAAAAAATAAAATAAAAAAAATCAACCATACAGCCTAATGTGTGTTATACTGTGAACACAGAACATTTTGTTGTCAGCTAAGATCTTGTTAATTAGTCGCATATTCACAATTAACAGTGTGATATGGAATGTGTCAACAGAACCCATACTATGGAAAAAAAGTCTTTAAACAATGGAAACTCCATGATGGAATGTCAGTAATATAAAGAAAAGGATATATTGCTATTCACTGTAAAGATGACACATTGAGTTGTGGACAGGCACAATGAAAAGACTGTTACACCTTTGGCTTTTGGCCAAAACCTTCTTTGGAAAAGGAAACACACACACACACACACACACACACACACACACACAAAAGCAAGTAGACCTCACGCACATGACTGCCATCTCTGGGAGCTTGGATTGGTCCAAGCTGCCATAGATGGCGGTCTTGTGTACGTGAGGTGTGCATACTGTGTGTGTGTGTGTGTGTGTGTGTGTGTGTGTGTGTGTTTCCTTTCCTGAAGAAGACTTTGGCCGAGAGCTAAATGTGTAAAAGTCTTTTTGCTGTGCCTGTCTGCAACTCAACGTGTCATTTTTACAGTGAGTAGCATACTATCCTTTTCCATGCAAACATCTTTACATTTGAAAACATTTCTGCTTTCCAGCAGAAATTTTGTTTTCATGGGAAGATTGCCACAGTTTTGCAGTTGCACATTTCTCTTCTCTACCTGTCAAAGTTAGTCATTGAAAGACTGTGCAGATTTTTTTCTCTTCTAACATGCACTTGTAAATATTTCTGTTACTACCAAACTCATGTGGATTGCTGTTAACAAAATCCATAGGTGAATAAATCTACTGTGAAGCTGTTGTTAATATTTCTAGCTGCTTAAAGAGATACTCAAAGATGTATGTGTGTGGATCCTGCATGTCATTCTAATTGCTTTCTTTCATGCATTAACTACTTTTTGGGTAAGTGAAGTTTTACCCCACAATATTTTCCATTAGACATCAATGAATGAAAGTATCCAAAATAACATCTATAACGATAAAGTTGGCTGTTATTCTTATGGCACAAGTGTCCAAACATAAACAATTTAGCAGGTCCACCATATAGGTTTTCACATTTTAAGCTTTCATTAATGTGCACGTCAGAACTTGGAATGTTCTACCCTGCGTATTATTTATTGTTGGTATACTAGGTTAATAGGTGGTAGGATATTTTACTATTTTCTCTTGGGATACTTCTGTGCTTGGCTTTGCAACAAAGCTTGTCTTATCAGCAGACAGAACTAATTCTGCTTCCCGATTCACATGGACCATTTACATAAAGCAAGAACAGTAGTCGGCCAATGTTTGGACCCTGTGCGACTCGCACTGTAATTCCTTGCTGTGCAGATGATGTGGCTTTCCTTTCTGTATTACCTACTCAAACAGCCCAAGGCCCCCTGCAGGTTCGGGGTTGGAGTAGGCCCAAGGTATTCTTGCCTGTCGTAAGAGGCGAATAAAAGAAGTCTCACACATTTCAGCCTTTATGTGATGGTCCCCTGTCGGGTGACCTCCATCTTTCTACATTTTCCCAAAGAGCGAGCCAATGGGAGAAGGGTGTCTTACATGGTGCCTCGTGTCCATCATGCATTGAGATCTTTAGCCCACTTTCTCTTCGTCATATTGCAGCCCCACTCATTCTCCATCTCTTGGGCGAGGACACCTTTCTGAGTGTGTTTTCCAACATGCACTATGCAGTGTCGCTTTCTGTGCCGACGATGACCGTGGACTTCTTAGCACCTCATATCCAGCACGGTAGCGAGTCCGTTGTGGTGGGGCTGCCATGTACCCTGTTGGTTGTAGCCCCCTGACAACAAAGGGATTGCTCTGCTGATGCCCCCCCCAGTTAACCCCCCACGTATGCCATGGAGTAGATTCCCATCTCCCTGGGGCATTGGGACTCCCGGCAATGGCCCTTGCTGAGGCTGGATGGTGCCCGTGGGGAGAGCTCAGGTCGGAGAGGGTGGTACCAGGGCAGATGACATGCCATGAATCATAGTACATCACCTCTTGATTGTGGTCCACCACTAGCAGTCTCTAAGCAAGCAAAGTCTAACTTCAGTGCAAGAAGTATGACCCCCAAATCATTCCCCTCCCTGGTCACACCATGGGAGGAACACCAGGCTAAGGATGGCAGTGAAGCTTATTTGCCCCCGTACCTCGTATGTATGTGGGGAATCTTTCATGTCCAGGAAGCCTCAGTGTTTTGTGGAGCTTTTGGAGGACAAGTTTGGGGAGGTGGAGGGCTTGTCCAAAATGCGCTCTGGGTCAGTCTTGATAAAAACAGCATCCTGTGTCCAGTCGCAGGCATTACTCACTTGTGACAGGTTGGGGGATGTTTCTGTAACCATCACGCCCAATAAGAGCTTAAATATGGTCCAGGGTATTATATTCCACTGGGACTTTCTTTTTTAGCCTGACAACTAGCTGCGCACCAATTTAGAATGGCAAGGTGTTCATTTTGTCCGGCGCGTCCATCGGAATCCGAGGGATAATGAGGTTGGCACTGGTGCCTTCATCTTGGCCTTCGAGGGTGACCCATCACCTTCCCAAGTCTGAACGAAGATCAAACGTGTTTTCGGGTACCAAACCCCAACAAGTGTTCCCAGTGCTAACATGGATGGCGTGTTATCTACCGACGCAAATGTGACTGCTGAGCACTATGCTCGAGCCTCTGTGTCGGAGAATTACCCCTCAGCCTTTCGCAATCTCAAATGGCAGCTGGAAGGGAAAGTCCTCGCGTTCACTACATGCCACAGTGAATCGTATAACTCCCCATTTACAGAGTGGGAGCTCTTCAGTGCCCTTGCACATTACCCCGACTCAACTCCTGGGCCAGATCGGACCCACAGTGTCAGATGATTAAACATCTCTCATCTGACTAGAAGTGACAACTGCTCGTCATCTTCAACTGGATCAGGTGCAATGGCGTCTTGCCATCGCAATGGCAGGAGAGCACCATCATTCTGGTGCTCAAACCCGTTAAAAACCTCCTTGATGTGAATAGCTATTGGCCCATCAGCCTCACCAACTTTCTTTGTAAGCTGCTGGAACTTAAGGTGTGTCAGTGGTTGGCTTGTGTCCTGGTGTCACATGGCCTACAGGTTCCATGTCAGGGCAGCTTCCGCCAGGGTCGCTCTATCACTGATCACTTGTGTCTCTCAAGTCTGCCATCCGAATAGCCGTTTCCAGATGCCAACACTTGATTGCCATCTTTTCTGATTTACAAAAAGCGTATGACACAACCTGGCGATATCATATCCTTGCCACAGTATACGAGTGGTGTCTTCAAGGCCCATTGCTGATTATTATTCAAAATTTCCTGTCACTTCATACTTTCCGTGTCCAAGTTGGTGCCTCCAATAGTTCCCCTCATATTCAGGAGAATGGGTTCCGCAGGGCTCTTATTGAGTGTCTCTCTATTTTTAGTAGCCATTAATGGTCTAGCAGCAACTGTAGGTCCGTCCGTGTCACCTTCTCTGTGTGCAGACGACTCTTGCATTTCGTACTGCTTCATCAGTACTGGTGTTGCTGAGCGGCACCTACAGGGAGCCATCCACAAGGTGCAGTCATGGGCTCCAGCCCACAGTTTCCAGTTTTTGGCTGCAAAGTTGTGTGTTGTGCTCTTCTGTCGCTGCCGTACCATTCATTCTGAAATAGAACTTTACCTTAATGACAGTCTACTCACTGTAGTGGAGACATATCAATCCTAAGGACTGGTTTTCAACACCCGATTGACTTGGCTACCTCACCTTCGTCAGCTTAAGCAGAAGTGCTGGCAGCATCTCAATTGCCCTCTGCTGCTTGAGCAACACCAACTGCGGTGCAGATCGCTTTACTCTGCTGCAGCTCTCCAAAGCCCTTGTTCAATCCCGCCTTGACTGTGGCAGCGTGTATACGACCCGGGAGATCCGGGAAAAACCCGGGAATTTTTTCGTCCGGGAGAAAACCGGGAAAAACCCCGGGAATTTTTTAGATTTCCGGGAATTTTTCATTGTTTTACTTACCAGTTAAATTTTTGTGATTTTGACTGGTAAGAACCAATACTCAAACGAAGGATATTACTGTATCCCGCTTCTGCAGAATAATACTGCAGCAACAAAACATGAACGAGAGGGGAAAAAAAAACGAAAATAAAACTTAAGTCACAAAGGAAATGCGCCATATACAACAACAAAACACAGTGCTCATACAAGTGTCTGCCAAGCAAATTGTGTCAAAGGCTTTAGGAAGAATATGCAGTGCTTCCTAACAACAAATTGCCTCTGATGATGAGCGTGACGTGACAGCTGTTTACATTAGATTCATCTCTTGCGCATGCGCAGTTGAGTCGCGTATGAGTAGTACCTTCTCCCGCTTCTGGTTACAGATGTGTGGCTGGGCGCCACTATCTAAATTGCTCCGGTTCGGAAATATCGTAGATCCGGACCTGATGCACAGAGCAGTCTGAGTAGTTCAGGGGAGGTGGGTAGTCTCCAGTGATTTTGCTGTTTCCTCTTGATTTATTGCTCTCACATTAAATGAAAACAAAACGGATTTCTGTGGCCGGGAGCTGCCAAATGAATTAAAATGCGTTCGCATATCTGCGGAAGGCTAAAATATGTTGTTAGTTTCAGGTTTTTTCCCACCTTTCTGACAGTCAAGCATTAATCGCCTTACAGAACAATGAAGTTATTTTTGACGGTTTGCTAAAGAGATTTGGCTTTTATTAATCTTTTGCGCCGAGGCAATCAATTTATTTGAAACGAAGTGTTTAATTTCACAGTGTTGGCTGCACACTGTTCGCTGCGTTTCAGGTGCACGTTTTCCATCTTCTAGTTCGTATGGCATTATGCCATAATAAAGAACCAAACATGAAATACAGTACTGGTACTCAAGAAAATTTACATCCGAATCTGGACACAGGATTGTGCACTTTAAGCCGAATTATGCATTTTAGTATGGTTCACGAAATTCCGATGCTCTTGAAGTGTCCTTTGATGTCTTGTTGCTTTTATGACATAATACAAGATCTTTTTATGTTTTACACGTACGAACAAGCGGGCTTCCTGCGTCATCGTAGCTGCGCAGGCGCAATGACGCCTGTTATCTGGCGCTCTGTGGCAACTGCTGAAACGAACCAATTTCTAACAGGTCACGGGAAAATATTGTGAATGGTGGTTTGAAAAGTGTTACTTTCAAAGTAAATTTCCTTTTACGCAAGATGAACTACCATATGTGCGAGAATGCACGATGAATTTCTCAAATCACAGAGTGTTTGACTCTAATTTAAAAATCAACTCTTTGAGGACGACCATCTAGAAGAATTTCGAACCCCGAAGATCAGACATTTACGTCGTTTGTGTGATGTATCTTAAAGTGTAACACGCGCAAAAAGATCAGCATTATATGTGAAAGCTTAGCTTCTCTTGCAGCTTATTAATCTTCGAGACCAATATTATTTGTGAAAGCTTTGTCTTTCTTGTAGCAACACTATGTATATTAATTTAAACCATTAACTTTTCTTTTTTGTGCTTTCGCGCTACTTACGAGTAATGTTGCTATTGGTTGACTACATCACCTGTCCTATGTTGTCATCAGCTGGCAAGATCACGTGACATGAGCTATGACTATTTAGCTTACAAAAGCGCGTCGCAATCTCGATTTCATTGCTTCGGAAAGTAACATGAAGTGTTTGGTGGAAATCGAATTTGTACCTCAGTAACACGAAAAAATGCAGCGTACATGTTGCTGCACATCAAAGATCTTTCCAAAACGTGTCCCCCCCCCCCCCCCTCCCCCCTGGATTTCGTTTCCTAAAGTGCCGGCAAATTCTACGTCTGTGTAGAAAACCATAAACATTCTAAGGATTGATAAGTTTTACAGCGCCGAGGAAGAGTATATTGTCACTTAAGACGGGAAAAATCCGGGAATTTTTTTTCTTTGTCCATGTATACACCCTGTGTGGGAGTCTGGTTTATGGTTTGGCGGTGCCCTCAGCATTGATGCAGTGTACCACTGTGGCATTCGCCTAGCAACGGGAGCTTTTAGAATGAATCTGGTGACCAGTGTCCTGGTGAATGCCGGAGTCCATCCACTGCAGATCCGACGTGCACAACTGCTCGCCAGTTATATTACACACATTCATAGTTCTCCTGAGCATCCGAATTACCCTCTCCTTTTCTCCCCTGCTGCAGTTCATCTCCCTCATTGGCAGCCCAGGTCAGGGCTAACGATTGCAGTTCGCATGTGATCCCTTCTGTCTGAACTCGAGACCTTCCCTTTACCACCTCCCATCCAGGTCTGTCCACATACACCTCCGTGGTGTACACCTAGGCTGCAGATTCGTATGGATCTTTCGCATGACCCTAAGGACTCTGTTACTCCTGCCGCTCTCCACAGTCACTTCTTCTCAATTCTTGACATGTTCCGGAACTCTGAAGTGGTTTACATTGATGGTTCGATGGCTAATGGTCACGTAGGCTTTGCGTATGTTCATGGAGGACATATCGAACAGCACTCCTTGCCAAATGGCTACAGTGTTTTCACTGCAGAGTTAGGGGCCATATCTCGTGTTCTTGAGCACATCCGCTCATGCCCTTGCAAGTCATTTCTCCTGTGTACTGACTCCTTGAGTAGCCTACAAGCTATCGACCAGTGCTACCCTTGCCATCCTTTCGTAGCATCCATCCAGGAGTCCATCTTTGCCCTAGACCAGTCCCGTCGTTCAGTGGTGTTTGTGTTGACCCCAGGACATGTCGGCATCCCAGGCAACAAACTTGCAGACAGGCTGGCCAAACAGGATATGCGGAAACCGCTTCTGGAGATGGGCATCTCTGAACCTGACCTGCTATAGGGTTTTTCGGCTTTGGGAGATGGAAGGCATAACAGTACGCAAAACAAACTGCGTGTCATTAAAGAGACTACGAATTTGTGGAAGACTTCCATGCAGGTCTCTCACAGGGAACCAGTTGTCCTTTGCTGGCTCCACATTGGCCACATTTGGGCGATCCACGGTTACCTCCTGTGCTGTGGAGACCCACCTGAGTGTCGGTGCGGCACCCAGTTC
The DNA here is from genome assembly GCF_021461395.2 of Schistocerca americana. Classification (NCBI taxonomy): domain Eukaryota; kingdom Metazoa; phylum Arthropoda; class Insecta; order Orthoptera; family Acrididae; genus Schistocerca; species Schistocerca americana. Next base: position 197,080,986 of record NC_060126.1, on the reverse strand, counting down.
ACAGTGGCCCATATTCTGGTGCACTGTCCCACATTGACTGCCCAGCGACAAAATCTTGTGTTACCGGACTCGTTGCCACTAATTTTATCTGACAACGCCTCATAGGCTGATTTAGTTTTACGTTTTATTTCTGAGGGTGGCTTTTATCATTTGATCTAAGTTTTAGCGCATGTCGTTTGTCCCTCTGTGTCCTCCACCCTAGTGCTTCTAGGTGTGCAGAGTGGCTGGCTTCTTTTTTGTGGTAATCAGCTTTATTGTTTTAATATCTTCATCCTGTTTCTTGCATTTCTGTGGTTTTCTTGTCCCGTTTTGTCCATTCGCATGTTTGTTGCCCTTCATCGTTCTTATGATTTTTCCTTTTATTCTGTTTTGAGTTGTCAGTCTCGTTTGTTTTATTCTCACACCTGTGCCATTGTTTTATTTGGAACTAGGGACTGATGACCTCATAGTTTGGTCCCTGTCCCCCTCTTTTAATCCAACCAACAAATCTATGCCCTGGAATGGTCCAGTCATTCAGTGTTGTTTGTCTAGACCCCATATCATGTAGGAATCCCAGGCAACAAACTTGCCGACATGCTGGCCAAACAGGCTGTGTGGATTGGCTTCTCTGCAACTGACCTGCTTTCAGTACTGCACCTCAAGGTTTTGCGGCTTTGCGAGGTGAAATGGCATAACCTCAGCAAGCACAACAAACTGCGTGCCATTAAGGAGATTATGAATGTGTGACAGTCATCCATGCAGGCCTTTCGCAGGGACTCTGTGGTTCTCTGCTGGCTCCGCATTGGCCATGCTTGGGTGACAGACTTCTACCTCCTGCACCGCGATGATCCACCTCAGTGTCGGTGTGGCACCCAGATGACAGTGGCCCATATGTTGGTGAGCTGTCCTCCTTTAGCTGCACTGCGATGGACTCTTCAGTTACTGGACTCGTTAACCATTAATTTCACCTGACAGTGCCTCATCGGCTAATTTAGTTTTACGTTTTATACATGACGGTGGGTTTTATCAATCTATATAAGTTTTTGCACATGTCCTTTGTCTCTTTCTGTTCTCCAATCTAATGTTTTTACGGTGGATGTTTTAATGTGTCACAGAGTGGCTGGCTTTTAGTTTTTATTCTCTTGGTCGGCCAGCCACAGTCATCTGCTCTCTTGCTTTTACCCCTTCTACTTTTCTGTTTCTGTTTTGCCCATAGTAGTGTTGGTTGTCCTGTTTTTCTTCTGGTTCTTGCTTTCTCCTGTTATTGTGTTGTACGTCTCCTTTCTTTTCTTCTTTCGTTTGTGTAATTATTTTATGAGGATCAAGGGACTGATGGCCTCGCAGCTTGGACACCCCCCCCCCCCCAATTGGCACAGTCACAATCATTAAATATCTGTTGGTAACATTGCAAAGTGATATGAAATGGTATGAGTGTGTACAGATTGTGGAAGGGAAGGAGAATTGGTTTACTGGGAGAATTTTAGGAAAGCGTAGCTCATGTAAGGAGGAGGACACTTACAGAACACTAGTGCTGACCATTCATGAGAACTGCTGTAGTGTTTGGAATCCTCAGCAGGTCAGATTAAAGGAAGACATCAAAGCAATTTAGAGGTGATCTGCTAGATTTCTTACTGGTAGGTTTAATCAACACATGTTTATTAAGGAGATGCTTCATGATTTCAAATGGGAATTCCTGGAGGGAAGGCAGCATTCTTTTCGCGAAACACTTTTGAGAAAATTTAGAGAACTGTCATGTGAAGCTGACTGCAGAACAGTTCTATTGCCACAAACATATATTTCACACAAGGACCACAAGATAAGGTAAGAGAATTTGGGCTTTGATTTAGCAAGTGGAATAGGAAAGGAAATGACTAGTAGTGGGACAAGGTACCATCTATTGTCATAGAATGGCTTTTGGATTATGTACGTGGATATAGATTACCTCTTAACTTCATGAGAAGAACTAACTCATGTCATCAGATACTTGAAACTGTCAATTACTTGTTTCTTCAAACGAGCTTCTAAAGCCTGCTGGTATGGTACTACTGAGCCCAGAGGTTTTAGGATGTTGTCTAGACAGCTAGCTGCTCTGTGTAGGTCAATTTGATAGTTCACTGTCACTAGGGGCCACTATCTTTCTATGTTATTTGAAATTGTGGTGATATAAAAAAGGTTTGTCATGAGTATTTAGATTGAAAGTAAGAGGAGAGGTGATGCTGTGAAGTACTCGATCACAACACTTTGCTCCAGTGTCCTTGATTAAATTCTGAAGTTCAGTGTCTCACTTAGTGAAGACAACCAACATCTGTTGGTTAGGAACATTAAGTTTGGCAGCTCCATTAATGCTGTTCAAGAAACATAGGCTTTGTTCCATCACTATTTTTACCCCCACCCTCCTTACTTCTTAGCATCTAGACAAATGCAGATAAAGCCCATATCTAATTATTACAGTCACTTACACTTGAAATCTACATCTACATCTATACTCTGCAAACCACTATGAAATGCATGGCAAAGGGTGCATCCCATTGTATCATTTATTAGGGTTTCTTCCCTTACATTCCTGCATGGAGTGCTGGTGGAATGATTGTTTAAATGTCTGCATCCGTGCTGTAATTAATCTAGTCTTGTCCTCACAATCCTTACAGAAGCCATATATAGGGAGTTGCAGTACATTCCTTGTCATCATTTTAGTCTCTTAAAACTTTTGTTAAGTAGGCTTTCTCAGGGTAGTTCACATCTATCTTCAAGAGCCTGCCAGTTCAGTTTCTGTAGCATACAGCAATATAAAATGGTATGACTACCAACCAGCTGTCCAGGATGAACAGCCACCACCAAACTGTGGCCGAACATGCAACTGAACACAAAACACTTGATTTCAAGGTCTGTTTCAGCACTCGATCCATCTGGATCCTTCCCTCCACCATTGGCTTCTCTGAACTGCACAGATGGGTATCATCATTACAACACATTTTCTGCTCCACTCTCGTAATTATCCTGGCCTCAACCTACATTAACATACTGTCCCCCACCTGCCACCCAACAGTTTCTACCCCCTCCGTCCCCATTCTGATCTCCCACCCTGTTTATTTGTAGTCCTATGCCAATGCATTGGGCTGTCTTTCCTTGCACCTCTCCTTTTTGGCTCATTTTTTTCCCCATCTCCCTGCCCCCACAACCTCCTGATGCTGCACTATTTGACATTCTAGTCCCTGCACACTCCACCAGGTAGCATTCGTCTCTCTCCCTACCTGTACACCATCCCTTCCCCTTCTCTGCCCCCCTTTTTGCATTCAATGCGACACTGCATTCTTGCCCAAGACGGGCGTGAGATGTGCTTGCTTCTCTGTGAATGGTGTCTCTCTCTCTTTTATTGATGAAGGCTGTGACCGAAGACTATATGTAAGTGTCTTTTAATTGTGCCTGTCTGCAATTTGCCATGTCTTGCTGGTGCTACATTTTCTCATTTTGTGAAGTGCACAGTTTTACATTTTTGAACATTTAAAATAAGTTGCCAGTCTTTGCACCATTTTGAAATCTTATTTTGATCTGACTGAATATTTACACGGCTTTCTTCAGACAGTAGTTCATTATAGATAAGTGCTTCATCTGCAAAAAATCTGAGGATACTACTAATATTGTCTGCAAAATCATGAACAGCAAGAGTACCAACACACTTCCCTGGGGCACATCCAAAGTTATTTCGACACCTGATGATGACTCGCTATCCAAGATACCATGCTGTAGCTTCCCAACCAAAAAATCCTTAATCCCGTCACAATTTTCGCATGTTACTCCATATAGTCGTACTTTTGACATGGTACTGTGTGAAATCAATCATTTTTGGAAATCAAGAATGCTGTACTGCATCTATCTTAACTGCTTTGATTCCAAGATTTCAATATTTCGTGAGAAAAATTGTGTTCGGTTTCGCATGATCAATTTTTATGGAATCCATGTTGGTTGGAATGGAGGAGGTCATTATATGTGAGATAGCTCATTATGTTTGAGGTCAGAATACATTCCAAAATTCTACAACAAGTTGATGACAAGGATATTGGATGGTAGTTTTGTGGATCACTTCTACTACCCTTCTTGTAAGCAGGTATGACCTGTTCTTTCTTCCAACTAGTGGGCATGGTTTTTGTTAGAGGAATTTACGGTAGATTATAGTTAGAAGAGGGGGTTAGCTCAGCCTATGCTTTGTTCTGCACCTATCAATATAATTAACATGCAACCCCTAAAACATCAGCTATAAAGTATTACACACTGATGTTAGCTATATGAATTACAAAATTTAAATAACTACTCAAAGTAACAAGAAGTTACAGAAATTAATGGATTGAATTTAACTTTATTTGACTAGCAAAATGCAGAAAATGGGCGAGTCCATAGTGCCATAGCTTTGATCATTTTTCACCATAATATGCTCAGCTATCCTGGCTGCATGCAGCCTTCTCTACTGTCTTATCAACACTGTCTCTCACATTTCTTCTCGACCTCAATGCTTTTATCTAGATGATATGGCAGAAACACTTGTTCCAGTCAAAGCAAAATCCTTTCTGTCCCACTTTATCATTCAGCCACTTTCTCGATGTCCTTGTCAGTAGCAAGAACCGGACTCTGGAATAACCTCTCACATTACATTAGAGAACTGAATAAAATCTCCAGCTTTAGAAGACTGTTGATGACATATCTACCAAAGCAACAATAAGAGTTATCAGTGTCCCTGTAAGCACTCGTTACCCTTGTACATCTTTCTTTCCAACCACATCTTCCTCTTTTCCCACTGTTGTTATCCATTTGCAGTCTCCTTAAGTTACCTTTCCCCCGGAACTTGCTATATCAGAAAACATTTGCCTTGTACACCTATAAATTCTTTTTATATCTGCCATTGGCATTATTGTTGTTAGTATTACATTATTATTATTATTATTATTATTATTATTATTATTATTATTATTATCTTTCCTTTCTCAGACCTTAGGTCTAGTTCGGAATGAAAGTGACGCGGACCTTGATCAAGCGTCACTTCCTTTTAACTGTACGGTATATGTTACATTGCGTTTAGGAACTTTCGGGTAATTGAACATGTATCAATAATTACGGATTTCTGAAGTTGTATATATAAGTTTGGATGTAGCTGTATTGCATTGATGTACTGGTGGATATTGCGTGGTATGACTCCTGTAGTTGAAAGTATAATTGGTATAATGTCAACTTTATCCTGATGCCACATGTCCTTGACTTCCTCAGCCAGTTGGATGTATTTTTCAATTTTTTCTCCTGTTTTCTTCTGTATATTTGCTGTATTGGGTATGGATATTTCAATTAGTTGTGTTAATTTCTTCTTTTTATTGGTGAGTATGATGTCAGGTTTGTTATGTGGCGTTGTTTTATCTGTTATAATGATTCTGTTCCAGTATAATTTGTATTCATCATTCTCCAGTACATTTTGTGGTGTATACTTGTATGTAGGAACGTGTTGTTTTAAAAGTTTATGTTGTAAGGCAAGCTGTTGATGTATTATTTTTGCGACGTTGTCATGTCCTCTGGGGTATTCTGTATTTGCTAGTATTGTACATCCGCTTGTGATGTGATCTACTGTTTCTATTTGTTGTTTGCAAAGTCTGCATTTATCTGTTGTGGTATTGGGATCTTTAATAATATGCTTGCTGTAATATCTGGTGTTTATTGTTTGATCCTGTATTGCAATCATGAATCCTTCTGTCTCACTGTATATATTGCCTCTTCTTAGCCATGTGTTGGATGCGTCTTGATCGATGTGTGGCTGTGTTAGATGATACGGGTGCTTGCCATGTAGTGTTTTCTTTTTCCAATTTACTTTCTTTGTATCTGTTGATGTTATGTGATCTAAAGGGTTGTAGAGGTGGTTATGAAATTGTAGTGGTGTAGCCGATGTATTTATGTGGGTGATTGCTTTGTGTATTTTGCTAGTTTCTGCTCGTTCTATAAAGAATTTTCTTAAATTGTCTACCTGTCCATAATGTAGTCAATATAATGGACGGAAACATTCCACGTGGGAAAAATTATATATAAAAACAAAGATGAGGTGACTTACCGAACAAAAGCGCTGGCAGGTCGATAGACACACAAACATACACACAAAATTCAAGCTTTCGCAACAAACTGTTGCCTCATCAGGAAAGAGGGAAGGAGAGGGGAAGACGAAAGGAAGTGGGTTTTAAGGGAGAGGGTAAGGAGTCATTCCAATCCCGGGAGCGGAAAGACTTACCTTAGGGGGACATATATATGTCTGCTTGTGTCTGTATGTGTGGATGGATATGTGCGTGTGTGCGAGTGTATACCTGTCCTTTTTTCCCCCTAAGGTAAGTCTTTCCGCTCCCGGGATTGGAATGACTCCTTACCCTCTCCCTTAAAACCCACTTCCTTTCGTCTTCCCCTCTCCTTCCCTCTTTCCTGATGAGGCAACAGTTTGTTGCGAAAGCTTGAATTTTGTGTGTATGTTTGTGTTTGTTTGTGTGTCTATCGACCTGCCAGCGCTTTTGTTCGGTAAGTCACCTCATCTTTGTTTTTATATATAATTTGTCCATAATGTAGGTTTTTTATGTCGATAAATCCCCTTCCTCCTTCCTTTCTGCTTAATGTGAATCTTTCTGTTGCTGAATGTATGTGATGTATTCTATATTTGTGGCATTGTGATAGTGTAAGTGTATTGAGTGCTTCTAGGTCTGTGTTACTCCATTTCACTACTCCAAATGAGTAGGTCAATATTGGTATAGCATAGGTATTTATAGCTTTTGTCTTGTTTCTTGCTGTCAATTCTGTTTTCAGTATTTTTGTTAGTCTTTGTCTATATTTTTCTTTTAGCTCTTCCTTAATATTTCTATCATCTATTCCTATTTTTTGTCTGTATCCTAGATATTTATAGGCATCTGTTTTTTCCATCGCTTCTATGCAGTCGCTGTGGTTATCCAATATGTAATCTTCTTGTTTAGTGTGTTTTCCCTTGACTATGCTATTTTTCTTACATTTGTCTGTTCCAATAGCCATATTTATATCATTGCTAAATACTTCTGTTATCTTTAGTAATTGGTTGAGTTGTTGATTTGTTGCTGCCAGTAGTTTTAGATCATCCATGTATAGCAAATGTGTGATTTTGTGTGGGTATGTTCCAGTAATATTGTAACCATAATTTGTATTATTTAGCATGTTGGATAGTGGGTTCAGAGCAAGGCAGAACCAGAAAGGACTTAATGAATCTCCTTGGTATATTCCACGCTTAATCTGTATTGGCTGTGATGTGATATTATTTGAATTTGTTTGGATATTAAGTGTGGTTTTCCAGTTTTTCATTACTATGTTTAGGAACTGTATCAATTTAGGATCTACTTTATATATTTCCAATATTTGTAGTAACCATAAGTGGGGTACACTATCAAAAGTTTTTTGGTAATCGATGTATGCGTAGTGTAGCGACCTTTGTTTAGTTTTAGCTTGATATGTCACCTCTGCATCTATTATCGGTTGCTCTTTACATCCTCGTGCTCCTTTGCAACAGCCTTTTTGTTCTTCATTTATAATTTTGTTCTGTGTTGTATGTGTCACTAGTTTCTGTTTAATGACTGAAGTTAATATTTTGTATATTGTTGGTAGGCATGTTATGGGGCGATATTTAGCTGGGTTCGCTGTGTCTGCTTGATCTTTAGGTTTCAGATAAGTTATTCCATGTGTAAGTGTATCAGGGAATGTGTATGGGTCTGCAATGTAACTGTTAAATAATTTAGTTAGATGTGAATGTGTTGAGGTGAACTTCTTTAACCAGAAATTTGCTATTTTATCTTTTCCAGGGGCTTTCCAATTGTGAGTAGAATTAATTGCTTGGGTGACTTCATGTTGCAAAATTGTCACTTCAGGCATTTGTGGTATCATCTTGTATGTGTCTGTTTCTGCTTGTATCCACCGTGCATGCCTGTTATGTTGTACCGGGTTTGACCATATGTTGCTCCAGAAGTGTTCCATGTCTGTTATGTTTGGTGGATTGTTTATTTCAATGTGTGTGTTATCTATTGTCTGGTAAAATTTCTTTTGGTTTGTGTTAAATGTTTGGTTTTGTTTCCTTCTATTTTCACTTTTTTTGTATCTTCTGAGTCGTTTGGCGAATGCTTGTAATTTCTGCTTCTTTTCGTCTAATTGCTCTGTCGCTTCTTGTTGTGAGATTTTACCTAACCTTTTTCGTTTTTTTTCTGAGATTTCATTTCTTATCAATTGTGTTAGCTGTCCGATGTCTTTTCTCAGTTTTTCTATTTTGATCTGTAGCCTGTGTTGCCATGCTGGTTTTGTGGGTTTCTTCTGGGTGTTGGTTGGTTCTGATCTCTGCCTAGTGTGTATATTTAGTGTAGTGAGTGCTCCTATATATACCAGTAGTTGTAACTCTTCCATAGTTGTGTTTTCATTTATTTTGTTGTGTATGATTGTGTTGATAGCTTTTATTGTTGTTTCGACTTGTGGGTTATTTGGTGGTCTATGCAAGAATGGTCTAATGTCTGTATTTGTGTCTTTGTATTCTATATATGTTAGCTGAAATTTTTCTTCTATATCTAATATCTGTGTCACTTTGTGTTCTATTTGTGCTTGTTCTGGTGGCTGCCTTAGGATTTCGTTTTCCTCTGATTGTTTAATTGGTGTGTGTTGTTCTTTGTTTGTTTGCTCTGGGATGTTTGAGTCCATTACTGTATTTTCTTCTTCTTCTGATTGCACATTATTTTGTTCCAGTATTTGTTGTACTTGTTGTTTGATGTTATCTAATTCTGACTGGGGTATCCTGTTATTTTTTATTATTCCACGGATCTGATCAGCTAGTCGTTGTTCTGTTAAAAATTTTAATTCTGGGTATCTGGTAATAAATGTTGTGTATACTTGTGACCTGTATCCAGTTGTGTTGGTTCCTAGGTTTGTTGCTTGGTAATAACAGAACATGAGGTGTCGATTAACTTCATCTGACCATCTCATCCTCTGTCTTTGTTTTCCTTCTAGGGTGGTTGCAGGAAGCATATCCTGCAAAACACCTCTATTTGGATTTAAATCATTTTCCAGTTGGCTAGCAGTGTCGTTACCATTGTGGGCGGGCATAGGGTTCAAGCGTCGTCCCCGACCATGACGGCGCTTGTCCGAGGCTTCATTAGTTCTGTCCTGAACCAACTAATCACACTAAAAGGGGGGTTAGCCCTATTAGTGGTTTGTTCTTTTCGTCGCCTTTTACGACTGGCAGAACATACCGGAGGCCTATTCTTTTCCCGGGACTCCACGGGAATTATTATTATTATTATTTTTATTACTATTAATATAACTATTACTATTACTTGTATTGCTATTGCTATTATCAGTATCTGTGGTGGCAGCAGCAGCAGTGTTATAAGTACTGCCAGTATTAACTTTATTACTTCATAGTCAGCATTATTCACTCACTTTGCCTCTTCAGACGCTCAGGTTATTTTAATTGTATTTGTCATATTAAAATTGTGACTTTGTAACTAAAGTGTAATCTGAGAAAGGTACTGTATGTGTGAAACCCCAAAAACATAGCCAGTTATGAGTCTGAAGTATTTCAGTGTAGAAGTTGGGCAATTTCCTGGTAAAAAAGTGCATTGAAGGATAAACATTATAGCAAAAGCAAAATGGCCATCTTTGTTGTAACTGTTCCAAGATTATGATTGTGAATTATCAACGTAACTTCTCTTTGAGTATGTACTTTGCAAACTTTCTTATTCAACAGTATTATGAAAAGGATGGATTGCTATTCACCATAAAGATGATGCATTGATTTGCAGACAGGCACAATGAAAAGAATGTTAACATATAAACTGACAGAGAAAGTGGCAGTACCAAGGAGGAGTTATGTGGAATAAAAGAAAGTTGGTAGGTGTGTTTCTTCATCTGAAAGATGACATCTCTTCAAATTTCTCACCAGTCGCATAAGAGTGGTGCCACGATGAGGATGCAAAATAGTTTTACTTTAAATACACACTGTAACAGTCATGAACAGTAGTGACCTCTGAAATTGGATGTGGTGAGCTGAAGAATGCCTCTAAGGTGACAAGGGCACCTTTAATTAGCATCTCACTGAGTTGAAATGAGGTTGTGTAATAGGGCTACGAATAGCTGTTTGTTCCTTCTGTGATATTGCAGAAAGACTTTGCAGGAATATAGCTGTTGTACATGAGTGCTGGCAGCTGTGCTCACGGGAATTTACGTTCACGAGAAGACCAGGCTCTAGACGGCCACCTGGCACTATTGAGAGGAAAGACTGTTGTGTTCAACAGATGGCTCTGGCATGTCATAATGCATCTGCACTAGCAACTTCGGCAGCAGTTGACACCACAGTGACACAATGAACTGTCACAAATCAATTATTTTAAGCACAGCGCTGGCCATATGCCCTGTAGTGTGCATTCCACAGGCTCCAGATCACCACCATTTGTGACCCCAGTGGTGTCAAACGAGAGCTCATAGGAGGGCAGCATGAAGGTCCGTTGTGTTTTCTGATGAAAGCTGGTTCTGCCTCAATTCCAGTGATTGCCATGTGTTATTTAGGAGGAGGCCAGTTGAGGGCCTGCAACCAATCTATTTGCATTCTAAACACACCAAACCTATAGCTGGAGTTATGGTCTGGGGTGTGATTTTGTATGACAGCTAGAGAACTCTCGTAGTTATTTCATACACCCTGACTGCAAATTTGTATGTCAGGTTGGTGATTCAATCTTTTGTGTTGCCATTTATGAACAACGTTCCAGGCAATGTTTTCCAACATGATAATGTTCACCCACATAATGCTGTTGTGACCCAGTGTTCTCTACAGTGTGTCGACATGTTCCTTAACCAGCTTGATCACCAGATCTGTTTCCAATCGAGCACATAAGGGACGTCATCAGATGACCCCTCTAGCATCTTCCTTAACAGCATTGATGTGTCTGTATTGACGAACCAAGTGCAACAGGTGTGGAACTCCATCTCACAAACTGATATCCGGCACCAGTGCAAGACAATGCTTGCATGTTTGCATGCGTTCAACATTCTGACAGTTCACCTGTTATTAATGTACTAACATTTCACATTTGCAATGGCTTATCTCGAGTTACATTAACGCGTGATCTTTGCAATGTGAATCACTTAAATATGTTGTAAAAACAAATATATTCCCAAAATTCTGTTACTCTACATTAATTATTTTTTGGTGTTGCGATTTTTTTTTCTGTTGGTGTGGATGTGGTTGCAGATAGCATCGTGTGTGTGGAGGTGTGCTTGCTTGTATGAATATGTGAGTGTTTTTCTTTTCTGAAGACAGCTGTGGCCACAGCATAACAGTTTTTCATTGTGCCTGTCTATAACTCAACATGTCATATTTACGATGAGTAGCAGTCTGTCTCTTTCATAATATTGTTGATATTCCAATCTGGGAATCTCCGTTCCGTATTTATATAAATGATATGCCCTTTAGTGTTACAGGTAAGTAAAGGATGTTGTGCACGTCTTTGGCTTGGTTTCAGATAGTGCAGTTCGAGACCTAAGTTCATGGTTTGTAGAAAATCAACTAACGCTAAATCACAGTGAGACTCAGTTTTTACAGTTTTTAACAGACAATTCAACAAAACCTGATGTTTTAATTTCACAGAATGGGCATATGATTAGAGAATCTGAGCAGTTCAAATTTCTAGGTGTTCAGATGGATAGCAAAATGTCGTGGAAAGCCCACATTCAAAGACCAAATACTGTCATTTTTAGTATTCGAACAGTATTTGAAAAGTAAGTGGTCGTTTCACACGAAAATTAGTCTACTTTGCTTATTTTCATTTGCTTATGTCGTATAGTATTATATTTTGGGGTAACTCTTCCCATTCTCAAAGGACATTTTTGGCTCAGAAACGGGCAGTTCGCGAACCTCTTGTCGACCCCTGTTCACTTGTTTCGGTACTTTGACTTTGGCCTCTCAATATTTATACTCTTTACCATCGTTTCTTGTTAACAATATCAGCTTATTCCCAAGAATTAGCAGCTTTTACTCAGTTAATACTAGGCAGTAATCCTTTGCATTTGAATCACACTTCTTTGACGCTTGTGCAGAAACATGTGCAGCATACTGCTGCATCCATTTTTGATAAACTTCCACAAGATTTCAAAAATCGTAGCAGTAATCCACGTGCTTTCAATTCGGAACTTAAGAGATTCCTCATGGGTCACTCCTCCTATTCTGTTGAGGAGTTCCTTGAAAAATTCAGCTGATTCCTATGTTATACTGTTAATTTTGTTTACTTAAACTTGTGGCTCCTTTTTTTTTCCATAAGCATTTTATTTTATCTGTTTTCTTTGTTACTCTTTAGCTTTGAACTTTTGCTGTGCGCCTCCACTGTCCCATTACACCTTGCCCCCTCTCCTTCTATTCACAGGAGGAATGGCATTCAAATTGTTGTATGTCTATCCAAATTATTTTTTCTATGGTTCGCCTAAATCACTTTAGGAAAGTGATGGAATCATTCAATTTAACAAGATTGAAGCCAATTTCTCTCCCCAACCCTCTTAAAACCCAGCATATGTTTCAGATCCATTTACTTTGATATGACAGGCTGTCAGCCACAAACTACCGATTTGTGGCTTTGGGGACAAGTAGTGGAAACTTTGTGTCAGTGGAAGGGAAAGGACATCCAGGGTGATTTTACTAAATGGAGACAAACTGCATGACACAGTCCCTGAGGCATGTGTTGTGTCTATGCTACAGGGTCTCCATGCAGTCAGATCCATAGGTGATAATGTCTGCATGCATTGCATGTGATATGGATAGTGGCAGTTGTGTGGACAACATTATTGTCCTCTTGAGTATGGAGCTAAAACACTAGTACACCCACAATATTGCCACTTACCTGTTGTGTTTTCATGTGTGCTTTCATTCATTGTAACATACACACTGCCAAAGATCTTTCATCTCCACCTCCAAGTGGGTGTATCTGTCTTTGCATGCATTTCTGGCCATGTGTCCATATGACCTTTTTTTGTTTCTTATCCACTGAGAGATTGTTTCTTGCTGTGTGTCCCCATTTAGCAAAATCAATCTGTATATAGCCAGAATGATATTTTCACTCTGCAGTGGAGTGTGCATTGATATGTAACTTCCTGGCAGATTAAAACTGTGTGCCGGGCCAAGACTCGAACTCGGGACCTTTACCTTTCGCAGACAAGTGCTCTACAAACTGAGCTACCCAAGCTCGACTTATGCCCCGTCCTCACAGAAGAGCACTTGCCCGCGAGAGGCAAAGGTCCCGAGTTTGAGTCTCGGTCCGGCAGACAGTTTTAATCTGCCAGGAAGCTTCAATCTGTATATATATATTGTATTTAAAATATTCCCAGAAACCTCTATTCTGTATTCAATGATTTTATTTTTGTATTGTGTCCAACATTTTATTCTGACCCTACTTTGTTTCCACATTTGAAGGAAGTTAAAACTGTGTGTAACGCTTAAAGATCCATTAATCAAGGATGTGGAGATCAAATTGTGCTGTTTGGTTCATACAGAGCTTTTATTTTATTCCATAGAATTTACTTATGCTGTACAGCCAACTTCTTTTATAGGTAATGTACAAATTGATTAATTTTTCCAGATAATTCTTGTCAGTGCATATTTTCTGCACTCAAGTTATATATTATCCCTGTTTGTATATGCATAGACTGTGGAGCTATGAAATCATTTTTTTAATGTATTAGATCAAGTCAGTTGTGAAGAGATTAGACTGGCGACAGGTCTGTTTAGGACCGCTCAACGTCTCCCAGTACCTGTACCCCCCATGGTGTGGCAGATTGATGAAATAAATTATCACAGAAATCTGCATGCAGTGCAACTGCATTCCCAATTCCATAATAATTTGAACAAGTATTTCTAGGCAATAACATATTCGGGATTTGTTAATGATATTTCCTTGTAGCAATAGATGTGGAAATATTAGTACTCAACATCAGTTTCATATAAATTACCGTTTTTGTTATTTTTTTCCCCGTTAGGAAGCAGAGTTCTGAATCTTTTTAAAAGAAAAAAGCTATGTGCGCCAAACATAATAATGTGGTCCACATTTTGGGCAGGCAAACACTCTCTATTATTATATACACTCTTTAAGTGAAGTAAGGCCCTCCCATCATTATTCAGTCTTTTTACCCACTTTCACCTGTAAGAGTGAGTAGTCTTGTGTGTGAGTTTAAATTGCTTATGTAGAAACACGAGAAGTGCTAAAGGGAAAAATTGTCTCACCTGTTAACTGCCTCACTATCCAGAATGCAGTAAAGAGGAAATGGTCTGAAGTATCAAGGATCGCCTTCTGAAGCAGAGTATAACATCCTCAGTTGGGGGAAGTAAGTGAGGTAATGTGGCTTTAAGGGAGCTCACTATGGCACAAGCTTCCTCTGTATGTCATCAGCCAATAAAAGGGATTGGCTCTAATAAGGAGCCAATAAGCTCTGTTTGATGAAAACAGAAGTGTAGCTTGTCACATTTCCTTCTGGACACAGGTGGAAGGTTGTGGACCCCCATCAAATGGCCTTAATCTACTTCTGGTAGTACATTGTGAGGACATTTCCAAATTTAAACAAGGACCTATCATCACAACAACAGTGGAAATCCCTGAATGGAATAATACATAAAGTAAAGGAAAGGTCATCACTCACCTATATACAGTAGTTCTTCCTCTTTCTCTAGCGTTAGTGCGCGTGTGCACGCGCGCACCCACCCACCCACACACACACACACACACACACACACAAACCAAATGCACACTCATCTCTCACTGTGGCTGCCTGTGTGTGTTTGTCTCTCTTTGTGTGTGTGTGTGTACTTCTACTAGAGAAAGAGCAAAAACACAAAAGTTAGTATAAATACTGTTTCATTTTATGAATCGGTCTATCATCTGTTGTAGCCAGTGAGAGAACAAGTGCCATACATATATAGTTTCAAAATATTGCGTGCTGCTTCAACTTCTCATTAAGCTTTTAGGTCAGCAGCTATATCCTACATTTTTACAGTGTCCACCGGTAGCATTTTAGCTGGTATTCTTCGGCCAACACCATTTTGGGGCATATTTTTAAACATTTTAGTACACTTAACTTCATTCATATTTTTAAATATCTTGGAAATTAGGCACTTTAAAACTTTTTGTCATTATTATTGAAATCACACTAAGAGAATAGAGGCAAAATTCAAGAAGTTTGTACATCAGTAGGATAAGCATAACACTAGATTTACTGCAACATCCTAAGCCTGTTCATAACAGTTGATTTGCAAATAAACATCCACATTCTTGAAAAGCATATAAAATTAAATAATTTCAATAGATTGAAGTGAAATTGTTTAAAATTAACAAAGGGCTACATTCTACATTGGTGTCTTTTCAAATATAGCCTTTTCGTAGCTTCCATTTTTTAAAAAGAGGTTTTTTATTGGTAACATTATTGATATGTGTTCTGATTATGTTTAGTATAATGCAATCATTTCAAGAAAAGAAATGAACTAATATATTTTATTCAGAGGTTTCATAGTTCTCTGCTGCATTGTAATTATAGTCTTTATGAAAAGCTCACATTTTATGTGCAGTTAGTGAGAAATTTGCACATCATTTTGGGCCTGCTCATTTTGTGCACAGCTCTATTTTATATACAACTGGACTCATATAGCAATCTGCCTGTAGATATGCCACCTGCCCATTTTCTTTGAACTTCACGAGTACCTTCGGGCGGAATGTATTTGGTGTAACAGGATATTTAATCCTAGATCACAAAGCCTATTCCTGTAATACATAAATATAAATCTTCGCAGATTTTACTACTTTTTATTATATTCATTAAAACACACTACAGTAAATTGAAGATACAATAAAAATTGTATAACTGAAAACAAAAACTGCTTATTAGGTATTTTATTGCACTATTACAGTTCTTTTGCCTTATTTATGGCAGTTTGTGCACAGATTTTCTCTATATTCTTTGAGCTGTGCTTGACAATATTCTTGGCAATGTGTAACTGCCATTCTTCTCTTTTTAGAATGGCAGGCGTGATAAAAAGTTCTCTTGCCAGTTGCAGATTGTTCTTGGCATTATAATTGTGATTCTCTGGTTAGGACACGTTGTATGGTTACTTGAAGGTGTGTTGTAGATTGGGAGTTTCTAGCCTCTTTGTCATTCAAGATTTGGCAAGTTCTTCTCCAAGGCGTAGAGGAATGTCTTTTCCTGGCAATATGTTGGCTGCCTACTATTGATTATTGTGGGTATGGATAAACTGAGTATTCACAAATCCAATATTTACCATGCCATAAGATAGACAAAGTGGCCATTTTCTGGTTTTCCGGCTACATGGATAGATGCTGCACATCTGGTCCAGCACTTCTACCCCATATATGGCAGTATTGTAATCCTCTGTTGTGTGTGGCTTCTTACTAATGATAGTGGGCTGGTCATGAGCAGTTAACAACAGAACAACCATTATATTTGGTTTTGCTTTATATATAATCAGGGTCTATACAAGGGCGATGTACTTCAGGACAATTTTATGGAAATGGAAGAGGATGTAGATGAAGATGAAATGGGAGATACAATACTGCGTGAAGAGTTTGACAGAGCAGTGAATGACCTGAGTCGAAACAAGGCCCCGGGAGTAGACAACATTCCATTGGAACTACTGACGGCCTTGGGAGAGCTATTCCTGACAAAACTCTACCATCTGGTGAGCAAGATGTATGAAACAGGCGAAATACCCTCAGACTTCAAGAAAAATATAATAATTCCAATCCCAAAGAAAGCAGGTGTTGACAGATGTGAAAATTACCGAACAATCAGTTTAATAAGCCACAGCTGCAAAATACTAACACGAATTCTTTACAGACGAATGGAAATACTAGTAGAAGCCGACCTCGGGGAAGATCAGTTTGGATTCCATAGAAACACTGGAACACGTGAGGCAATACTGACCTCACGACTTATCTTAGAAGAAAGATTAAGGAAAGGCAAACCTACCTTTCTAGCGTTTGTAGACTTAGAGAAAGCTTTTGACAATGTTGACTGGAATACTCTCTTTCAAATTCTAAAGGCGGCAGGGGTAAAATACGGGGAGCGAAAGGCTATTTACAATTTGTACAGAAACCAGATGGCAGTTATAAGAGTCGAGGGGCATGAAAGGGAAGCAGTGGTTGGGAAGGGAGTAAGACAGGGTTGTAGCCTCTCCCCGATGTTATTCAATCTGTATATTGAGCAAGCAGTAAAGGAAACAAAAGAAAAATTTGGAGTAGGTATTAAAATCCATGGAGAAGAAATAAAAACTTTGAGGTTCGCCGATGACATTGTAATTCTGTCAGAGACAGCAAAGGCCTTGGAAGAGCAGTTGAATGGAATGGACAGTGTCTTGAAAGGAGGATATAAGATGAACATCAACAAAAGCAAAACAAGGATAATGGAATGTAGTCGAATTAAGCCAGGTGATGCTGAGGGAATTAGATTAGGGAATGAGACACTTAAAGTAGTAAAGGAGTTTTGCTGTTTGGGGAGCAAAATAACTGATGATGGTCGAAGTAGAGAGGATATAAAATGTAGACTGGCAATGGCAAGGAAAGTGTTTCTGAAGAAGAGAAATTTGTTAACATCAAGTATAGGTTTAAGTGTCAGGAAGTCATTTCTGAAAGTATTTGTATGGAGTGTAGCCATGTATGGAAGTGAAACATGGACGATAGATAGTTTGGACAAGAAGAGAATAGAAGCTTTCGAAATGTGGTGCTGCAGAAGAATGCTGAAGATTAGATGGGTAGATCACATAACTAATGAGGAAGTATTGAATAGGATTGGGGAGAAGAGAAGTTTGTGGCACAACTTGACCAGAAGAAGGGATCGGTTGGTAGGACATGTTCTGAGGCATCAAGGAATCACCAATTTAGTATTGGAGGGCAGCGTGGAGGGTAAAAGTCGTAGAGGGAGACCAAGAGATGAATACACTAAGCAGATTCAGAAGGATGTAGGTTGCAGTAGGTACTGGGAGATGAAGAGGCTTGCACAGGATAGAGTAGCATGGAGAGCTGCATCAAACCAGTCTCAGGACTGAAGACCACAACAACAATAACAGAATTCCCCAAGAGGCATTACGTGTATCTCTGTGCATTGTTATAAGTAGGGGATGTATCAACTATGTACTTTGTTTTTGTGTCCCAGGCCATTATTTTAATCTCATATTTATTTGGAATTTATGTGGGAAAGGACATCGTCAATGAAAACCCAACAGTTGCTCATTTATGGTAACATATTAGCCTGGTTTATAACAGTTACTGCAGTTATGAACAAACTGTTCCCAAATTTTGTGCATTGGTGTGAAACAATCGTTCTGTCTTCTAGCTTGACAAGTTTCTTTCTTATCAAATCTCAAGCACAAGACTAAGAATTTGAGCCTTTCAGAACTCTTTGTGGCTTTGTATAGAGAACCACATAAATGTGTATAGAACATTTCTTTTACAGATAGATGGATTTTTTTTTTTTTTTAATTTTATCTTTTCCAAAGCTTCTGGCATTTCAAAGGTTCTGAGAACGGCTTCTGGTGTGTGCTGTGCATGTTTAGTTGTGCATGTCTGTTGTTATGTATCTTGAACTCCTGTCTATTTTTTCATTGGTATGTGCCACTACAGCATTTATCAGTTCATTTGTGCAAAATAAAGGAAATGACTGCTGAGGAGTCTTCACTGCCCTAGCCTCTCCAATGGGCGCCTGAGTGAAGTGGATAATGTTTCTGCTTGGCATGCCATAACTTGAATTACTGCAAGATATTGCGGACCGATGGTAATTACTGTTCTCACCTTTTAGAAACTTTCTTGGTGACAACACAATATTGTGTATCTTGATGATGATGAATTTCTGCCATCTTCTTCACTTTCAGATGTTGATTTGTTAAAATTGTCTGATTCAGATAGCATTTGTTTCCATCCATATTGCCCAAGGCTAAGAGTGTCTTCTGGACAGCCCTACAATATCTTCTCGATCTGAATCAGTCATTACTATATCATCAATGTCAACATTATGATTTCTTCATTTGAATTAGAATGGCTGTGAAATTTTTTTTCATCTACTTCTTCTTCAAGTATTTTCATAAGCTTTTCTTTGAAATTTGTGTCTTCTCCATGCAGAGTACTCATCGAAAATAACATAAAATAAATATTCAGATACTTGCTCTCACATATTATGCATAATATACTAGCGCATTACTTACTGAGTCCATATTATTTCTTGAAATAGTTCCATTGTTGCACTTAACCTCATGTAATTCTGGACACGTAGACACAAACCCTTGCACACAACATTACTAAAGTAAACCAACGAATTTTACATTGCATACTTACCAATTGACCACTTTGAAAGCTAGGAAGCTACAATGAATCATAGCCATGTGTTGCAAAAAACACAACAGATACAGCAATGTAACCAATCATGTTTCATGAGAATGATCTAGGGTTAAGATATTGAATGTGAGAAGAGAGGATAACTGTGTCTCTGACTACAGACTCTTGTGGAAACAATATATATTAATAGCACTAAATGTGTGTGTTATCTCAGTCGGCAAATTTTTAAAATATGGAAACTATGTCCAAGTGAAAGTGTTGCATTTTTTTGTTCTTTACTATATTGTTTCATTGTTTACTGGTCTATTCTCTCTATTTTACAGATTTCCTACCTTTTAAAATCTTAGTGTGGTATTAATTTTGATATGTTCTAATTTTTCCAGTGACTGTTAATATGATCTTTACCATTTTAAATTAAAATTAATCATTTCAGGAACCTGTTTTTACTACATCAAGTCCAAATCCACCTGAAAGATGTTCTTCTCATGCTTCAAGCCTCTCTAACAATCATGACATTTGCAGGTGAGGTGAAGCATCTGCTTATGTTGTTTCGGATTGATTCACAGCTTGTTTTTTCTTTAAATAATTTTGTTTTTGTATTAAGCAAGTAGATGTTTGTTCTGCTTCTACTTCTGTTCTTTTCATTTAGTGGTTTTATTTGCTAAAAGTATATGCTGCATATGCTAAAATAGTGGTAAAACAGCATGGCTTGGAATTTCTATCAGTTTGATAATCACATATAGGGTATCACAGGCTTTCAGAACTGGGGGAAGAACCTCCCAAGTCACAAGATGCAATCCAAGAAACATACTGGTATTATGAGTTGTATACTGTTCGACCTTTGATTGTGACCTATCATATGTTTTTTCCTATCTATGTTCTGTATGCAAATAGGTTGTTTGCTGGGTAGTTTGACAAGCAACTGTGAAAAAGTGACAAGTTGTATATTTGTGTGAAAACTCACTTTTTTATTAAATTTTTCACACCAGCAACTAATAATTGTACAGTTGTGAAATATTGCCTAAAAATTCTGAAATGAGAGGAATAAGGAGTGTTATAGTGGCAAAAGTGTTATTGATTGCCCCATAGAAAAGTAGAAAAAGCTATACCTGGCATTCCCAAAACAAAGGGTACTGGGGAGAAATAGCTTAGCCACAACTTGTGGAGAGAATTTCTGTGAAATTTGGAAGTAGGAGAGGGATACTGTCAAAAGTAAAGCTCTGAGGGCGGGTCATGTATCATGCCTGGATAGCGCAGTTGGTGAGAGCATTGATCTCATTCAAGTTCTGGTAGGGCACATAGTTTTAATCTGGTAGGAAATTTTATATTTATTCTTCTTGCCTCTTGCTCCTTGCTATATTTTCAACATAGTCCAACAAACGGATTTGCAGTAAATAAAAACTGTTGTTACCAAAAAAGTAGCTGCTTTGCAACAAGAACAGGTTCTGTGTATTTTTCATTCATAACAATACTGATATATGCATATGCAACTTCTCTTGACATTAATGCTCCCTTTGTAAATGCTGGTGTTTTTGTATGTACACTCCTTCAGTCTCTGCACGTTTCACATTTAATATTTCCTTTAGTATAGGCCTCACCTTTTATGTATTTTTTAATATTTGGTCATACACATTAAGAACACAACTATAAATATTACTGTGCAACAGCCATTGGCACCTATGTACTTCTCTCCTGTGTCAGCTTGTACATAGAACACTTTGTGAATACTTTTTTGCTTAGTGATTACCAATTTTTTCAAGTAATTTGTAGATGTGGACAAAATATTGTAACCTGAAAAACAGACTGTACTTGACACTGAATACAACCTTGACTATCCTTCATATTGATGTAAACAAATCTAGAACATTTGAAGTTTTCCCAGCAGATATGTTATAAATTTAGAACAGTCGTCAATGAAATTTCATTCAGCTCCTACTGGGAAAATATTCAAATTCTGTGAGAGATAATGTAGGGCTATATTACAATGGTTTGCATATTTCCACAATTGGATAATTAAAATCAAATTTGGATATTTTAGTGACTAGGGAAGACACATTTTTTCATCCCCGTGATCATGAAGTAGATCTTGAAAATTTCCAGGCTTAAGAGTGAGCATTATCGCCTTGCAAGATAAAATACATTGCTGAATAATGCTAGCACCATTAAAAGAACACTCATGACTACAACGAATTCATATGCCTACATTGTTGACTTCATTTCATTGTGCACTAAAAACACTCATGACCAGTATAAAATTTGTGCCTTGTTTCTAAGATGTACCAAGACAGTTTGAATTGTGTGTTTTCCATAGTCTTCCTCGAAAGTAGACACATCCTGGGGAAAAAAATGTGTATAAGCGAAGCACTAGACCACATCACATGTCGTAGCTGAAAAATGGCTGATGTGTCGCACACCTTGCATTGCTGAAGTTATTGGCAGTCTCCCTCCCACATTTCCCACACACTATTTTAATTTATACTGTGTTTTCCATGTCCATATCAAGGTTAGTTGTTGATCTTGTTGCAATGATCTTTTTGTGGAAAATGAGAGTTCTCGTCAATTACATTTTACTTACACCATTGTGCTGCACTAATCCCCATGATGTCTATGTGATACCATGACAGTAATACTCTTGGTTGATTTGTGTCAGGTGTCATTGCCAGCTTACCCTTTTTGGATATTACACTTGATGGTAGATAAATATCCTGCCGCAATGTTCATAAACATCATGACATCTCAGAACGTATCCTGACCTGCTGATACAATAAGAAAAAATGCTATTTCAGTTTGGTGTGGATAGTTGAGAAAAACAAACTGCAGAAATAAGATGTGATATGAACATGGGTCTTGGCTTGGTCAACATCTGCGTTTTGCCAAGAAAGCAACAACCCTTGATGTATAGCCGTCAAATATCTGTGTTAGTCTAGAATAACTACATTGAATAATTCCTTTATGGAGCAGCCTCAGACCCATTTGTAACAAGACTGTGTCTATACTCTTGACCTCCTCTGACCTAACACAGTTGCCAGTGCAGTTTCTACCTAAATTTCTCTTGCTCTCTCCATGTAGACTCCTAGTAATACTCATAGCATCTTTAACTAATAGTGTAGAACTGTAGTTTCTGTCACCCTCTATCATTCTGCCTTTAAAAATCACTTTTTCTTGACCATTGGTTTAATTTCTTTGTATTCATTTTTTAAAAGGATGTTTTACTAAAATAAAATGAGAGAAGTTCTGTCTGAAACCTTAATAATTCTTTTACAAATGTGGATATCATTGAGAGAACACATGAAACTCTTACTCATATTAAAACATCTTGTAGGCTATTACTTAATTGTAGAGCTTTGCCTTTCACAGAAGTGGAGGGATGTGTGTAACTCCCTCTCTGATATTCAGTTCTGGCAAGTCTGGAAGTTCCATTACAACATACACTCTCTGTAGCAATATGAAAACTTTGTTGAGCCAGTATATGTATTATATGTAGTTTGTAAAATTATGAATCTGTGGTCTAGAACTCTGTTCCAAAGAGATTCTATGGACAGCATTGGCAAAGGTTGGAGTGGATGGTTTATTAATAGAATCTGTGAAAAGGATGTGCCACCAGTGTGAGGCAGTTGTGAAGTTTGGTTGTAAGATATTGGAAAATTTTAAAACAAATTAGGGATTAAGACAAGGATGTTCTATGTCACCGACTTTATTTTAGTTGTATTTAGAAGTTGTTCTTGGTTACTGGAATAGACAGTGCAGAAGTTTGGGTTGACATTACAGCATCAAAATGTGTATTCATTACAGTTTGCCAATGATCAAGTACTTATGGCTCTACTTAAGGATGATGCCATGTGTATCAAATGAGAAAGTTTATGGATACTTACAAACAATGGGTACTAACCGTCAGTATGGATAAAACAGAATATCTTGTTGTTGGAAATGGGCTAGGTGAGGATTTGGACTTTGAGCTTGACTGGTTAATAATTGTGGAAGTGTTAAAGTATATGGGTTCATCATTTCATAAGACTGGGCAGTGTGATGTGGACATATCCTACAGGATAAGTTGAGCATGAGTGGCTAATTAGATCATTAATTGGAATCCTTTGGAGTCGGCACATATCCAGGAGAACAAAGAAAGTGGTGCTTTGTGCTCTGGTTGAAAGCATTCTGTCATATGGCTTAGTGTGTTGGACATTGAATGAGAGATGAAGGTGGAAAATTGAGACTGTGAAATTGGATGGGTTTTGGCGAAGCATGAGAGGGACCTGCTTAGACAACCTGTGGATCTTGGTAACAAATGATGATCTTGAAAAATGTTTATAGATTCCTCAACATCATTGAACGTATGGTAAAAATTTCGACAATTTTCCATGTGTAGAAATTATAGTAGTCGTCGTCCCAGAAATTGGTACCCAAGAATCGAGTATTTCGGTTTTCTTGATAATGGATACAGATTTTCAAAAATGGGGAAATGGTGTTTCTAGGAAAATGTCTAAACAATGTACAGTTAAAATTTGAGGCATTTGCTTTAGGTTGTTTATTTAGATAACTGTGGCCTTGGTGCTAAAATGACTTAAGTCTGTTTTTGTGGTTTTCTGCGTAAGTATGGTAACCTTGAACCTCTTGATCTCAGTAACATTGAATTTTCTCATCATGAAAGTATTGAAGGGCAATTTGTTTTAATTGTTAAAAACCATTTATTCAAGACAACCGGTGTCAACAGTGTTTGCTGTCATCTTCAGGTCTTAAACATATTTTTGTAGTAAAACATGTTCATTTTACACTGAACCTCATACACAAGATGTCAAGTGGATAAAACTCAGCACATTATAAATGTTTGTATTCGCTAAAATATTTAGAAACACGAACAACTTTGTCCAAAAGACGATGTACACATACATATTGTTCACAGATGCTAATTACGTGATACAAATATGGTACACAATAGCTAAATGATTAATGGAAAATCTCATATAAGATGTGAAACAAATACTAACAAAGAGATAGAGGGGCTGGCCAGTACTTACCTCAGCTCAGTACAGCCGATAGATACACATAAAACAGAACTGAAAATTTACATTCCTAGCTTTCGGAACTTTGTTCCTTCATCAGGGAGGAGAGAGAGGAAAAAAGGGAAGAAGGGAAAGTGGATTCAGTTACTCACAACCCAGGTTATGAAGCAACAGGGAAAGGTAAACAGGGAGGGTAGCAAGGATGGAGGCATGGTTGTTTACCTTTCCCTGTTGCTTCATAACCTGGGTTGTGAGTAACTGAATCCACTTTCCCTTCTTCCCTTTTTTCCCCTCTCTCCTCCCTGATGAAGGAACAAAGTTCCGAAAGCTAGGAATGTAAATTTTCAGTTCTGTTTTATGTGTATCTATCGGCTGTACTGAGCTGAGGTAAGTACTGGCCAGCCCCTCTATCTCTTTGTTAGTATTTGGTACACAATAGCTATTAAGTTTTGGCTCTGAACAGTATGCCTGTTCTTCCAGTAGGTATACAGATGCTCACTAGGTTAAGGGCTATCCAGAAGATTTGACACCCTTATCTCTGTTGTCAATATAGTGGAGGATATGACCCCTTGAAAGGTCACATTTTTTGCCTGCACCTTTCTGGAACATATTTGGATTGAGCACTGTCATGCACAGACCAGTGAGCAAGCACATTTCCTAACCTATAAAGTATGGGGATCCAAATCATGCTGGGTTTGTGCCACTAAGGTGCTTGACTGTTGTGTAATCATTCTGTAAATTTGCTTGCAAATCGTCAGTTGACCTTCACAATCGAAAAGGAGAGGTAGCAGTGTTGAATGTTAAGACCACTCTCCAAATCATCATTGTTGTTACCTGTCACCATACAGAGCAACTAGCTGCTCAGTTAGCTGCTGACTTCAGAAAACTGAACCAGTGACCATTTATTAAGTTGAGGCTGTCATCTATGAAAGCTCTTAAAGGACAACAGTTGCCAAGATATTGGAAAAATCAAATCGACGTCATCAACAACAACCAACTTGTCTAGTTTATTTTAGAATTTCATTTTCTTGGTGTCAGGTGCTTATTATCATCAGGTGAAGAGGACTGTGTTAAAGATTCAGAGGACATTGTGTTAAAGGTTGCAAATGGAAAAAACAACCAGCCAACAGCCATGATTGACAGGATAGAGCTCTTCAAATGTATTTTGCTAGACTGCAACCAAAATGTTACCCTTATCCAACAATGATTGCTTTGGGCGATTTCCTGCCATTGAAGACACAATTCTGCTAGCATAATCTTGTCATGTTCTAGACAACAGTCTGGAAACTCAGTTGAGCTATGAGGCTCTAGTCAAGTGCAAAAAGGGTACTTAATCCCACAAAAGAAATGTTTTCATCAGTGACGATGATAACCATCACGACAGGAGAACAATTTCCTTAAACAACCCCAACTCATCGTTAGTGTTTGTGTGTGTCAAGTATGGATACAAGGCTGATAAATTGAGCATGGGCCAGTGTATAATGTTGTAGTAGTCAACAATCATACAGGCTATCTACAGTTGAACATAGACAATTCAGAAGAGATGGACAGTGCAGCTTGAATGGAGGATCCAACAGCACTGCCGTACAAAGGGCCACTGACTAGCTTAAAACCCAGGAAACTGTATTCCACTCCAAACTATGGGGCCTTTGTTTTAAGAGGCAGAAGAGCAGTGCTGCATGTTTTGTGTTATCTGCTGTTGAGTGTCAGTTATAGTGGCTATCTGGTGACATGCAGGTCGCAGGTTCAACTCTTGCCTCTGTATCATTTAGAACTTATGAAATACTAGCTATGCATATCAGTAGTTTGGTACAGTAAATGTTGGTACATAAGTAAGCTGTTGTACATGCAGTAACTTCAGCTGCTTTCACATGTGTGCATGATTGAGTAAGCATAACACAATGCGTAGGTGCACCGCTCCCCCTCCAAATACGCCCATGCACAATGACATGGCATGCACACAGCATTGTTCTCAAGTAGTGCATGTGGACGGACATGGGCAGGTGCACCTATCTACACATCAAAAATGCTATGGAAGTAACTATACACAGGGTGTATATGACCCGGGAGATCCGGGAAAAACCCGAGAATATTTTCATCCGGGAGAAAACCGGGAAAAACCTGGAAATTTTTTAGAATTCCGGGAAGTTTTCATTGTTTTTGTTTTCAGTTAAATTTTTGTATATTTGACTGGTAAGAACTAATACTCTAACAAAAGGTATTACTGTGTCCCACTACTGCAGAATAATACTGCAGCAATAAAACATGAACGAGAGAAAAAACGAAAATAAAAATTAAATTGCAAAGGAAATGCGTCATATACAGCTACAAAACACAGTGCTCATACGAGTGTCTGCCAGCCGCAAAATGTGTCAAAGGCTTTAGGAAGACCTTGCAATGCTTCATGCTTTGTAACAACAAATTGCCTCCGATGAGCGTAACGTCACAATTGCTTACATTAGATTCGTTTTAGCAGTTACGAGCAGGATCATGTGCATGTGCAGTTGAGTAGTACCTTCCGCCGCATCTGGCTGTAGAAATGTGGCTGTTGGCTGTGTAAGCAGACGCAGCAAGCAGCTAGATGCTACCGGTAAAAATTTTACTGTAGTGCCCAAGCTGCCAGATTCATGCATGTGCAGCAGGCCCAGATCTGAGGGGGGGGGGGGGGGGCAATTCATATTCTTGAGGGGGGGAAAAACCTTGTTTCACAAAGCACCTAGCATCCAGCGCACGTTAGTCTATCAGTTATTCATATAACTTTGAAACACATCTCTGTCGGTTTTTGAACACATTCTAAGTTGATTTCTGAACAAATCGTAAGTTGATTTGTGAATGTGTGTATAGTGCACATCCTAGTCGCATGTAGAAACAAACTTTCCTACAGACAAAAGTGGCTATATGAGCTGAGCCGAGTAAGGCCAAACGGATGAATGCCAACTGCTGTCTGATGGTGGGGTTGATTGGGTTTGCGAATGATGAGTATTGTTATAATTACGAGCGAAATCCGTAGATTCAGACTACAGGAGTGAAAATAAATGAATAACCGGTAAGAAAGATTACGTATTACCCTCTCGGAGTATCGAACAAAATGAAATTTTGACAGAAAATTTTTGGCCAGATCGCTATACTAGTAAGGGCCAGTTGTACAGCCCCCGGCTAGCAGCCGCTTTAAGTTTTATTCTGGAAGAAGCACGGAAAACACATTGTACAAACATGTAACAATGGCTAACCAGAGAATAATCACAGGATAAGTAAAGTGATGATTCTGGCAGAGTTGGTGAAGTTAATCTGTGAATAAGCTTTGACATCGGCAGGAATAGCTAAAGAATTAGTGATAACAAGTCTGTTTGTTAGAACGAGGAAGGAGAAGTAACAGGGACATCACACAAATTATGGAACAATATGACGATTCCAAGTTTGTATAAAAATTTCGTACTACCACTTTTCGATCTCATGCTTGAGAAACTGGAGCGTATGAATGAAACGTGAAACTATTTTGTAACGTAAAGCTTTTTGCTTGTAGTAGGCCTAATAAGCATTTGAGATTGGTACTTTGTGAATTAAATTCTGTCATTACAAAAAAGATCATTTTTGCCCTAAGTCTAGTTTGTCTGGTGTGTGTTACAATTGTTGCACTATTAGAAAGGCCTGTTTTGTTTTATGTAACAGACAGTGACAAAATAGACGTAATAAGATCGGGAAACCACACTAGCCTTGGTCCTATTTGTGTTAACAGCTTTTTCAGTATTAGACGACGACATTTCGATTTTTCATGTAGCAAAACGTTTGACGAACTTCGATGAGGTAATAGATTCTTTCTCAGAAAGGAAAGCACGCTGTGTAAAGCTGTAGCAAGATTAGAGAGAAAAAAATTCTAGGAGCTAAAAATTGAAGAAATGTGTATTGTCTTGCTTGTCTCATGTCTTTACTGAGGTTTATGTATTCAACTTCTAGCACGTATGGTATTATGCCATAATAAAGAACCAAACATGAGATAACACAGTACTGGTACTCCAAGAAAATTTAAATCCCGAAAACCACATTGAAAAGCGTAATATCAGGTCATGGCCTACTTCACAGGGAATCTGGACATAAGAATGTGCACTTTAAATGTGCACATTTTAGTATAGGTCACAAAATTCCGATGCTTTTGGAGTATCCTCTGATGTCTTGTTTCTTTTATGACATAATGTAAGATCTTTTATTGTTTTACACGTACGAACATACAGTCTCCCTATGACATCATAGCTGCGCCAAGCGCGGTGACGCCTGTCATCTTGCGATCTCTGGAAACTGCAGAAATGAACCTATTTCTAACAGGTCGCAGGAAAATATTCCGAATGGTTGTTTGAAAAGCATTACCATCAAAGTAAATTCCTTTTACGCAAGTTGAACTATATGCGAGAATGTACGATGAATTTCTTACATCACAGAGCGTTTGACTCTCATTTAAAAATGAACTCTTTGATGACGAGCCATTTAGATGGATTTCGAGCCCAGAAGATTAGACATTTATGTCGGTATTAAAAATTTTACAGGCACATTTGTGCGATTTATCTTAAATTGTAATACTTGCATAAAAGACAACATTATATGTGATAGCTTAGCTTCTCTTGCAGCGTATTAATCTTATAGACGAATATTATATGTGAAAGCTTTGCTTTTCGTGTAGCAACACTGTGTATATTGATTTAAACCATTAACTATTTTTGTTTGTGTGTTCGCGCTACTTAACAGTGATGTTGCTATTGGCTGACTACATCACATGTCCTAAGTTCTGAATACCCGCTGTCATTGGCTGGCAAGATCACGTGACATCAGCTGTGACTATCTTACAAAAGCGCATCGCAATCTCAGTTTAAATGCTTTGGAAAGTAACATGCGGTGTTTGGTGGAATTCGAATTTATACTTTTGTAATATGAAAATACGCAGTGGACATGTCGCTGCACATCAAAGATCTTTCCAAAATGTGTTTTTTTTCCCTGTGTTTAGTTTTCTAAAGCGCCGGGAAATTCTACGCCCGTGTATAAAACCATAAACATTCAAAGAACTGATAAGTTACACAGTTCCAAGAGAAAATATACTGTCAGTTAACAGGGAAAAAGTATGTTTTCGTATGGGAAAAAGTATATTTCTAATCAGGAAATCCGGGAGAAATCCGGAAATTTTTTTTCCTTGTTCACGTATACACCCTGTATACATTATACATTCTGCACATTATGCAACAAATTTAATCAATTTTTAAGATGGTTTATGTTTACTGAAGAAGAAGAAGACAGTGTCCCATCCCCTTCTTCACACTTTTAAGCATCTACTTCTCTCTTTTTACTTCATAAAGTAACCTATGCTCTTCCTGGAGGTGCAAGCTACCAGAATGAGATTTTCACTCTGCAGCATAGTGTGTGCTGATATGAAACTTCCCGGCAGATTAAAACTGTGTGCCGGACCGAGACTCGAACTGGGGACCTTTGCCTTTCGCAGGTAAGTGCTCTACCAATTGAGCTACCCAAGCACGCCCAAGCTGTCCTCACAGCTGTACTTCCACCAGTACCTCGTTTCCTACTTTCCAAACTTCACAGAAGCTGTCTTGCAAACCTTGCAGAACTAGCACTCCTGGAAGAAAGGATATCTTCACACCAAATTTCATCAAAACTGGTTCCACAGATTAGTCATGAAAACATAATGGAGTTACTTTCGCATACTATATTGTAATGTGAAAGTATGAGTTGAATGTGCTGAGGATTGTGTAACCATTGTATTCATTATGTTGAATCATATCACATCCAAAACATCAATCAATAAAAGAATTTTCAATACAATGAACTTCAAAAGTCAAAGAGTAAATAGCTTTTTCAAAAAGTAAATATTTTTCCTTTTTTGTGTAATAGTCTTTAAATCAATAAATATCTTGCACTATACACTTTCTAAAGTGGTCTTTATTTTTCCCCTCTGTTCAAGTTTTTTGTATACTAAATTTCATCAAGATCATTTCAGTGGTTTAGTCATGACAAGAAAACAGACACACTTTGCATTTATAAAACTTTAAATTACAATATCTTTATTCTGTAATTTGATTTGATGAAATAAAGCTACACTTACAATAACTCTGAAAACCACACCAAAATATGTGTAGTAGTTTTGGAGGTTAGCCTGTTCAGACAGACACAGTGGTTTTACAGTTTTATTGTTAGTATAGATGGAAGGATACGTGATGCATTTCTTCATGAAGTAGTGAACTTGGTTGGAACATTCTTATCTTCTCCATCTACTATATACATATAAATTAAAGTCCACTGCCACTGTTTCTGTCTGCATGATTGGGCTGATCCTCAGGAACTGCTCAAGGGATTTTTATACATTTTTCACTTATAGACTGATCCACAAGGAACATTTGTGTGTAATTTATAAATATTTCCTGCAATTTGACTGAATTAAAGACCCCACCATTGCAAGAATGGTGCCATTACCATCTGCCTGTGAATGGCATAACTCTATAACTCCTTGGCATCGTGTAAGGTTACCTAACTGCAGTGCCAGGCCAGCACAATATACCTCTGACAGGCTGGTGTGGACTACTACTACTGAGAATCCACTGCCAGCTACAACCAACTTCGTAAATGATCCACAATGCAGGACATATTGAAATTAAGTTAATCAGTATAGATTTAATTAACGCTATGCTGGACAAGTCGTCTGGCAGTAGGTACTTAGTGTAGCCATTCAAAGCTGGGCTAGGTCGCTAGTATGTGTATAAATAGGAACTTATTTCTGCTTAGTTTTGTGTGTGTTTACTACACATGGTGTCAGTCTGAAGTCTTACTTTTTGTTGGTGAGCCTGCTCTCGTAACATATGCTTGTTTCCTTGATTCTTCGTGACAGTATGGTTATAACAGCTGGCTAATCTAAAGTGGATGACTGGCAAATATACCAACAAACTTGTCAGTCTTATTTGGGAACAAATAACTGCAGCATAGCATCAACTTAACAAATAAGACGCTCAACAAGACATCTGTTTAAGTTCTGAATAAAGGACTGAAATTTCACTTCAGTTTCATGCTCGTTATTTTAACAGCAGCCAAGTTCCTGAAGCTTAGTATCGACAGTTCCAATAAAGGACAATCCACCAATAAAGAGGATCCAGTAGTTATAGTCTGGAAGACATGTCTTTGCTACTGACTGCTCAGTTGCATTGTTTTTGTTGGATAATGATAACAAGAAGTCAACCATTGGTTGTTGGCATTTGAATAGGTAACAGGAGCCATGTTGCTGGAAAAGAAATATTCAAATGCATTAATCATAGCAGTGACTTTCAGGCACAGAACATGTGATGAGAAGCAGGGTTAAATAAAAAGTAGGTCATATGGAGCTTGAAATAAGTGTGTTTTGATCCCAAATAAATCAGGTCTCTGTGATTTAGGTAATGTAAGGAGAACTGTGTTTCATCGCCAAAACAGTCCTATGAAAGTGCTTAAGACAGTCAGTGTCTGGCAACAAAATCATGGTAATATTAGCCATACCAAAGTTAGTATGATGTTTCTTGTGTTTCTGTCAGAGTTCACAACTTAATTTGTGCACAAAATTATATATTGACTGATCTACATATCTTGTTTGGTTGGTTCAAATAGTGATAGTACATGTGATTGCTCTCTTGACTCCAGTTAGACTGAGGTACTGTTTATGCCCTGCCTTATTAATAGCAGATTTTTGCTCGTGGCGATTTCAGCTGCATCAAATGCTTAATAGGAAGAATTGTTGCTACTCTCCACAGCTAGGTATATCGAAACTCTCCAAGTCATGACTGCAATATAGTAGTGCAGGCAGTACCACAAGGTGCACTAGATTATCCTCTGCATGCTTTTGATGTATCCCAAGGGAACTGCATCAGACTGACTCAGAAACATTCAATTGGCAGGAAAATCTGGTCATGGTGTTCAATTTTTTTTGTCAGTATGTTTTGTTTATGAAAGCCGATTTGCCAGAACTGTATACTTGTGGTTCTCAAAAAGTGCTAAATCTTAAATTAATAAACTCTTGGCACTCATTATGCCCTTTGATGAGCATGTATTTCTCGGAACTTCTGCTGCTGCTCAAATAGTAAATTTACATTGCCTGACTAACTGCATTGTGCTTGCACTGCATCTCAACTGGAGGCGGAGTTAAGTGGTTGAGATGGGTAAGAGAAGGTGGATGGTGATGGAGGTGGAGGGAAAGGCAGAAAGTAAATGCAATAGAAATATGATTCTAGTGAGGTGAAGGATGGAACTGGTAGTAGGAGACAGAGCAGTGGGACAAGTAGACTGGAGAGAAAGTGTAAGTGTAGATTGATGTAGTGTAATTGAGGGTGCCTGTGGTGGAGTTGAGGGGCAACAAAGATTGAAGCCAGAGGGATAAAGGGATGGGAAGATATATTGTAAGAAGCATTTCTATGTAATAAATCCAGAGAAATTCGATGCAGAATGCAGGGGATAATACTCTGTTTTATCTCCCTCCTCCTTGTCCACTATTCCATCTCATCATATGCAACACACAACCCTTTCTGTCTGCAACAAGGTGAGCACTTTGGTGACACATTACTAGCCCATCCCCATACGGCCTCTCCCTATCTTCTCTTATCTCACCTCACTTGATACGAACCCTCAACCCGTCAAACTGCAGTACTGTGACAATGGAGTCAACCCTGTTCTGATAGATTGCTTTATTATGTTGCCCCAGAAACTTGGAGCTTGCGCAACAGTACTATTCCTGCTATATCTCATTTCATAATTGCTCTCCAAACAATGTAAGATGACAGATGATTTGCTTGGCTCTTTCAGTTTGATGTTCCTACATTTCCTAAATTTTCTAATGCTGTGTTCCATATAAGATTTACGCATTTGTATGGCATGGAATATTATTCTGATTTCCTGAGGCTTAGATTGTACAGGGTGATTATAATTAAAGTTAAAGTTTAGCTACTTATTTCTGTTGAGCAAATATGGAGAAAGGAGGAGTTGCCATATTTGTCAGAAACTGTTTTAATTTCAAGACTATTGATATTAATAAATTTTGCTCAGAGAAGCACTTAGAAGCTTGTGCAACAGTAGTAGTATTTCATAATAAGTCCTTTATAATAGTAGGTATATACAGATAACCTTCAGGAAATTTTAACCTCTTCATAAAAAACATGGAAGCTCTGCTGTCTCATCTCATGGTAAAGAACAAGGAAGTAGTGGTTGCTGGTGATTTTAATGTGGATGCATTGAAAAGCTCTGTCAGTGAACAATTATTGCAGTCAGTAACATTATCATTCAATTTAGTTCCTACTGTGAACTTTGCAACCAGAACATGTAAATACTCTTAAACTGCTATTGATAATATCCTTGCAGACAAATCTAGGGAAAAAAGTCATATCACAAAACCAATAGTAAATGGGCTATCTGGTCATGACATGCAGCATCTTGTGTTAAATCTGAGTACAGGAGGGTAATAAATATGTCAAAACTTGAAAAATTCAGGAAATTGCTCAAAGACATGAACTGGATAGATGTTTATGATATTTCTGACTGAAATGGGAAATACAAAGCATTCATTAATAAAGTTACATCCACTTTTGAAAACTGTTTTCCCCTAAAGATAACTCAAATCACACTGAAGTAAAAAAATAAACTGTGAATTACACAAGGAATGAAGATGTCATGTGGGACAAAAAGTAGACTGTATCTGCTATCTAAGAACAGCTTTGGTGTTAGAATTGTAATGTATTACAAAGAATACATTGAAATATTGAAGCAATTAATCCAGAAATCAAAGCAGCTTTATTATGAGAAAAAGACAATTACATCAGGCAACAGAATTAAAAAAAAAAAAAAAACTGTATAGGATATAGTGAAGACAGAGACAGGTGGGGACAACAAGGAAGAGGAACAGATAGCTCTAAAAATAAATGGGACTTTGGTAACAAGTATTCATAGTGTTGCAAACAAGTACTTCATTTCTGTTACTGACAGCTTGGGGTTATCATGTTCAGTGAACAGTTCAATGGAGAATCTGACCAGTCTTTAAAAATAACTTCAGTAAAATGTAAATTGACACGTCTCCCAAAGAAATAGCATCTGTCATAAAATCCTTAAAATCTAAGTACTCCAGTGGGTATGATAACATAATGAAGATAATCAATGAGTGCTCATGCAAGTTGAGTTCTGTCATAAGTTATTTGTGTAATCAATCTCTTTATCGCCGGAACATTTCCAGACTGGCTAAAATATGCTGTAGTTAAGCCTCTCCACAAGAAGGGGTATAAAGCGATACCATCAAACCATTGACCAATTTCACTTTTGCCAGCTTTCTCAAAAATATTTGAAAGCTTGTGTTCAAGCATCTCCTTAAGCATCTGACTGCAAATAATACATTGTCCAGGTCACAGTTTGGATTTCTTAAGGGTTCTAGTATAGAGAAATCTATTTACACTTACAGTGAGAATGTATTTAATTCATTAGCTAATAAATTAGAGGCTACTGGCATTTTCTGTGACCTGTGAAAAGCCTTTGACTGTGTGAACCACAGAATTGTCTTAAGTAAATTAGAATATTAAGGTGTCACCGGCAATGCTGCGAAATGGTTTGAATCTTATCCATCTAACAGGAAACAAAGGGTGTTGTTGCGAAATACCTGTGCAGTAAGCAGTCAGTCTTCATCTGACTGTGAATTAATTACAGGTTGTGTTCCTCAAGGTTCCATCTTGGGTCCACTGCTTTTTCTTGTGTACATTAATGACCTCTCATCTGTTACATTGCCAGATGCTAAGTTTGTTTTGTTTGCAGAGGATACAAACATTGCAATAAATAGCAAGTCAAGTACAGATTTAGAAATAGCTGCTAATAAAATTTTCACTGACTTTAATAAGTGGTTTAAAGCTAATCACTGTCATTAAACTTTGAGAACACCCACTATATGCAGTTCAGAACCTGCGAGAGATTTCCTTCCAGCATGTGTAAAACATATGAAGACGTGCAGATCGAAGAGGTTGACAGTGTTAAATTTCTGGGATTACAACTCGATAATAAGTTCAGTTAGGAAGAGCATAGAACAGAATTGCTTAAGCGCCTAAACAAGTCTGTATTTGCCATGAGAATGATGTCAGATGTAGGATATATAAATTTAAAAAAACTTGCATACTTTGCTTACTTTCATTCTGTTGTCTTGTGGGAGCGTATTCTGGGGCAATTCATCAAACTGAGCAAAAGCTTTTAGGGTACAAAAGCATTTGTTAATTCAAGAACATAGTCTGCCCCTGGTAGCTGAGGGGTCAGCGTGACGGAATGTCATACCTAATGGCCCGGGTTTGATTCCCGGGTGGGTCGGAGATTTTCTCCGCTCAGGGTCTGGGTGTTGGTGTTGTCCTAGTCATCATCATTTCATCCCCATTGACACGCAAGTCACCGAAGTGGCGTCAACTCGAAAGACTTGCACCAGGCGAACGGTCTACCCGTAGGGAGGCCCTAGCCACACGGCATTTATTTAATACAAGAACATTGTGTAGCAACCTGTTCAAGGAACTTTTATTCTGATGTGTGCTTCTCAGTATATTTATTCCTTAATGAAATTTGTTACAAGTAATACATCTCTACTTCCAACCAACAGCTCAATACATAGTATCAATACTAAGAATAAGAACAATCTTCATAAAGACCTAAAATCACGTACCTTGGTCCAAAAAGGGGTCCAGTATCCAGGAACACACATTTTCAGTAAATTGCCAGCAACCATGAAAAACTTAGTTTCAGATAAAGCACAGTTTAAATAGTTTGAAAGACTTCTTGATAGGCAGCTCGTCCTACTCCATATATGAATATCTTAGCATAGACTGTTAAGCCATCTTAAGTAAAAATATCTGTTAGATTTCAGTTTTGACATCACTTGGTCACAACAGTCAAGATTAGGTATTTTGTGTATGATAAATTTACTAATAGTGCATAACATTGTTTCAATCTGATAGTGTGTTATTTCTGCAAATATTAGCTGTTCCATTTTACCACATTGTATTCACCTATTTCGACAATCTCCTCACAAATGATCAGGGTAGTATGTATTATATTCAAATGTTTTATGTTTTACTTTCTGACATGTTCCACACCCACGCGAATCATCTCATTTTTTGGGTGTAAGGAACAAAAACTGAATCTAATCTAATCGAAAAACCACTGTAGAAATAACACCACTGGTCAGAATGATGTCAAATTGCAACGGAATATTATGAGAGAAGGGGGGAAACATATGGCAGAAAAAAATTAAATAGTTACAAAATGTAGCAATAGATGTCACTGCAAGTATCATAATTTAATAGTGGTAGACTGCAAATGACAAATGAATGTACAACAATGCCTATAGTGTATGTTTCGTGTTAAACAAAATGTACTACTCAGTGTGCATGGGTGTACATGAGTGATACTGTTGGTTGCATAAGCCCATCCACCACAGCAAGGTCATATCACATCAGATGGGAAAAATTGAGTTTTAATTGTCCTTAGGCCAAAAACTGCATAAAAACCATCAATCAAAATCAAATCGGATTATCAGTTTGTGTGTGACTGTCCCAAAACTTGTTCAATATGCTGACCACCATTTTCTGCAACAAATTGAAATTGAGAAACAGCATTTCCACAACTGATCGAAGTGTTTCTGGGCTCATGTCCAGAATGTGTTGTGCAATGCATGCCTTCAATGCAGGTAAGTTTTTAGTCAGAACACTGAACACAACATCTTTCATATAGACCCACCACCAGAAGTCGCTCTGATTAAGATAATGTGATCGGGACGGGCAGGCTGTAGGAAAATGGCGGCTGATAATTGTAGCATTTTCGAAATGGCAATTCAGCAGCTGCTTAGTCGGATTTTCAATGTGCAGAGGTTCACCATCTTGCATAAAAATGATCCAATCCACACATCCACTGTTGGAGAGCTGGAATGACGTGGTTGCGCAAAAGATGCTCATAGCGCTTAGCAGCGACGGTACAGGTAACAGGACCAGAAGCACCTATCTCTTAAAAAAAAAAAATATGGCCCTATGATAAATGATGCCGTAAACTGCACCAAGCAGTGACATTTTCAGGAAGGAGTGGTACTGGTTGATTCGTGTGTGAATTTTCCATTGCCCATATTCGACAGTTCTGTGTATTGACATATCCCGTCAGATGGAAGTGGGCTTAGTCTGTCCACAAACTCTTCCATGGCCAATCATTGTCCACTTCCATGCGAGCAAGAAATTCCAAAGCAAAGGTCTCTCTTGTTGGAAGGTCTACAGGAAACAGCTTCTGCACTTGATTAATTTTGAATGGATAGCAAAGGAGGATGTTTCATAGGATGTTACGCACTGTGCTCATGGGTTATGTCCAGTGTTCGGGCAATTCTCCTCACTACACATTTGCACATCACCACTCATCTCCTCCTACATTGCTGTGATCACAGCTTCCACTGACATCAATTCAATTTGTTTCTTCCCTTTACTAGGTTGCACATGAAAAGAACCCGTCTTTTTCGAGTTTCCGAATCATTTTCTCCAGACCCACAATAGTCATTGGGACCAATGCCTTCTTTCAAACCCTCCAGTATCCGGAACTTCCGCATAGCGACGTGTGCACAGTCATCATTTTTGTAATACAGCTTTACGAGCAGAGCGCGATCCTGCATTGAGACAGTCATGGCGAACGTCGCAGATGCAAAAAGAGGAAAAGCCATGTATGCGGTGTGTTTACACTAACTTCAGTGGGTCGTGTGCATGAGAGGTGTTTTTATTTACGTACTCTGATACATGCAGCACCATCTGTTGATCAAATTTTTTTACACTTCTGCTATACATTTTTCCCCTACCCCCACGACCTTGCCGTTGGTGGGGAGGCTCGCCTGCCTCAGTGATACAGATTGCCGTACCGTAGGTGCAACCACAACGGAGGTGTATCTGTTGAGAGGCCAGACAAATGTGTGGTTCCTGAAGTGGGGCAGCAGCCTTTTCAGTAGTTGCAGGGGCAACAGTCTGGATGATTGACTGATCTGGCCTTGCAACACTAACCAAAATAGTCTTGCTGTGCTGGTACTGCGAACGGCTGAAAGCAAGGGGATACTACAGCCGTAATTTTTCCAGAGGGCACGCAGCTTTACTGTATGGTTAAATGATGATGGCGTCCTCTTGGGTAAAATATTCCGGAGGTAAAATAGTCCCCCATTCGGACCTCCAGGCGGGGACTACTCAAGAGGAAGTCGTTATCAGGAGAAAGATAACTGGCATTCTACGGATCGGAGCATGGAATGTCAGATCCCTTAATCGGGCAGGTAGGTTAGAAAATTTAAAAAGGGATATGGATAGGTTGAAGTTAGATATAGTGGGAGTTAGTGAAGTTCGGTGGCAGGAGGAACAAGACTTTTGGTCAGGCGAATACAGGGTTATAAATACAAAATCAAATAGGGATAATGCAGGAGTAGCTTTAATAATGAGTAAAAAAATAGGAGTACGGGTAAGCTATTACCAACAGCATAGTGAATGCATTACTGTGGCCAAGATAGACACGAGGCCCATGCCTACTACAGTAGTACAAGTTTATATGCCAACTAGCTCTGCAGATGATGAAGAAATTGATGAAATGTATGATGAGATAAAAGAAATTATTCAGGTAGTGAAGGGAGATGAAAATTTAATAGCCATGGGTGACTGGAATTCGAGAGTAGGAAAAGGGAGAGAAGGAAACATAGTGGGTGAATATGGATTGGGGGAGAGAAATGAAAGAGGAAGCGGTCTGGTAGAATTTTGCGCAGAGCATAACTTAATCATAGCTAACGCTTGGTTCAAGAATCATAAAAGAAGGTTGTATACATGGAAGAATCCTGGAGACACTAGAAGGTATCAGATAGATTATATAATGGTAAGACAGAGATTTAGGAACCAGGTTTTAAATTGTAAGACATTTCCAGGGGCAGATGTGGACTCTGACCACAATCTATTGGTTATGAACTGTAGATTAAAACTGAAGAAACTGCAAAAGGTGGGAATTTGAGGAGATGGGACCTGGATGAACTGACTAAACCAGAGGTTGTACAGAGTTTCAGGGAGAGCATAAGGGATCATTTGACAGGAATGGGGGAAATAAATACAGTAGAAGAAGAATGGGTAGCTCTGAGGGACGAAGTAGTGAAGGCAGCAGAGGATCAAGTAGGTAAAAAGACGAGGGCTAGTAGGAATCCTTGGGTATCAGAAGAAATA
This sequence comes from Schistocerca americana, assembly GCF_021461395.2. Classification (NCBI taxonomy): domain Eukaryota; kingdom Metazoa; phylum Arthropoda; class Insecta; order Orthoptera; family Acrididae; genus Schistocerca; species Schistocerca americana. Next base: position 197,041,398 of record NC_060126.1, on the reverse strand, counting down.
TTGAATTTAATTGATGAAAGGAGAAAATATAAAAACGCAGTAAATGAAGCAGGCAAAAGGGAATACAAATGTCTCAAAATTGAGATCAACAGGAAGTGCAAAATGGCTGAGCAGGGATGGCTAGAGGACAAATGTAAGGATGTAGAGGCTTATCTCACTAGGGGTAAGATAGATACTGCCTACAGGAAAATTAAAGAGACCTTTGGAGAAAAGAGAGCCACTTGTATGAATATCAAGAGCTCAGATGGAAAACTCAGTTCTAAGCAAAGAAGGGAAAGCAGAAAGGTGGAAGGAGTATATAGAGGGTCTATACAAGGGCGATGTACTTGAGGACAATATTATGGAAATGGAAGAGAATGTAGACGAAGATGAAATGGGAGATACGATACTGCATGAAGAGTTTGACAGAGCACTGAAAGACCTGAGTCGAAACAAGGTCCCGGGAGTAGACAACATTCCATTGGAACTACTGACGGCCTTGGGAGAGCCAGTCCTGACAAAACTCTACCATCTGGTGAGCAAGATGTATGAGACAGGCGAAATACCCTCAGACTTCAAGAAGAATATAATAGTTCCAATCCCAAAGAAAGCAGGTGTTGACAGATGTCAAAATTACCAAACTATCAGTTTAATAAGTCACAGCTGCAAAATACTAACGCGAATTCTTTACAGACGAATGGAAAAACTGGTAGAAGCCGACCTCGGCGAAGATCAGTTTGGATTCCGCAGAAATGTTGGAACACGTGAGGCAATACTGCCCCTACGACTTATCTTAGAAAATAGATTAAGGAAAGGCAAACCTACCTTTCTGGCATTTGTAGACTTAGAGAAAGCTTTTGACAATGTTGACTGGAATACTCTCTTTCAAATTCTAAAGGTGGCAGGGATAAAATACAGGGAGCGAAAGGCTATTTACAATTTGTACAGAAACCAGATGGCAGTTATAAAAGTCAAGGGACATGAAAGGGAAGCAGCGGTTGGGAAGGGAGTGAGACAGGGTTGTAGCCTGTCCCCGATGTTATTCGATCTGTATATTGAGCAAGACGTAAAGGAAACAAAAGAAAAATTCGGAGTAGGTATTAAAGTCCATGGAGAAGAAATAAAAACTTTGAGGTTCGCCGATGACATTGTAATTCTGTCAGAGACAGCAAAGGACTTGGAAGAGTAATTGAACGGAATGGACAGTGTCTTGAAAGGAGGGTATAAGATGAACATCAACAAAATCAAAACGAGGATAATGGAATGTAGTCGAATTAAGCCAGGTGATGCTGAGGGAATTAGATTAGGAAATGAGACACTTACAGTAGTAAAGGAGTTTTGCTATTTGGAGAGCAAAATAACTGATGATGGGTGAAGTAGAGAGGATATAAAATGTAGACTGGCAGAGAAATTTGTTAACATCCAGTATAGATTTAAGTGTCAGGAAGTCGTTTCTGAAAGTAATTGTATGGAGTGTAGCCATGTATGGAAGTGAAACATGGACGATAAATAGTTTGGACAAGAAGAGAATAGAAGCTTTCGAAATGTGGTGCTACAGAAGAATGCTGAAGATTAGATGGGTAGATCACATAAGTAATGAGGAGGTATTAAATAGAATTGGAAAGAAGAGGAGTTTGTGGCACAACTTGACAAGAAGAAGGGACCGGTTGGTAGGACATGTTCTGAGGCATCAAGGGATCACAAATTTAGCATAGGAGGGTAAAAATCGTAGAGGGAGACCAAGAGATGAATACATTGAGCAGATTCAGAAGGATGTAGGTTGTAGTAAGTACTGGGAGATGAAGAAGCTTGCGCACGTTAAGAGTATCGTGGAGAGCTGCATCAAACCAGTCTCAGGACTGAAGACAACAAGAGAAGATACATTTTCCCCTTCTCCAATAATATTCTGTTGTAATTTGACGACATTCTGACCTGTGGTGTTATGTCTACAGTTTTGAAAGTTTAACTTTTAATTATAATCACCCTGTATTTCACATTAGAAACCAGACATTTTTATCTTTCTGTATAGAAGTGAAATGTGTGGAATGCCATTTTTATATAGAAGTCAACTTATTTTTCTAGTGATTGGGCCAGCATAAGACAGAAAGGCAACCCCTAATTTTTCATTTAATTTTTTATCTGGACCTGCAATGTCTACTCAGAATGTTGGATTTAGTGCCTATCCCTTTGGAAAATGATGTATTGGTGTCACGCTTCAGTGAGGATTTCCTTGCTTGAAAGTATGCAATTTTTGTGTATCATGAACTTTCAGCGTATCATTTTTGTTTAATGGATTGTGATGGCTAAAGGCATGGAGATAAACATAAATGTGTCTTTTCTATACAAGTTGTGGCCCATGAAACCATGTGTTCTTCTCCTAATTAATTAATTAATTGTAGGGAAAAAGCTGGCCCTCCTTTCAAATTCTATCTTAATGTTTATAATAGGATAGACAGAGCTTAGGTGTTCCAAAGACTCACGAAGCTATTTATTTACATCTCTACGCCTTACACCAGCTTATATTGTCTAACAAAGGCTACTTCATCTGTCAGTATCATTTTGTCACTCCCTCCCCCACTTTTTCTGTTGCATTTCTGACTCTGCATATGAGTTCAGTTCTACTGTGATTGTCATTTCATGAGATAATATGAGAGGCAATGGTATGTTGCTCAACTCTTCTTGTTAAATGCATCTGGAAATTTAATATTAAATGCCTTCATGATGTAGAGTTCCTGTCCTGTAGCATCTGCCATTGGAATTGGATAATCATGTGTGCTGTTCTCACATGGATCTTTCATAACTCCTTTATTGTTTATACCTGGTAAGGGTACCAGACTGATGAGAAACACTAAATAATTGGCTAAATGAGCATTTTGTGAGCTGCTCATATTTGCTTTAGATTCTTCTTTCTATAAATCTCAATATGGCATATCTGCCTTTTCTGTGACTAATTTTATGTAGGTGTTCCGCTTTATATTGCTTCCTTTGATATTTAACAGTTTTAGCTGTTACCAGAGATTGGTTGACAGTTGCGCAATGAAACAATGATCCATTGTGCTACCTATTTATGCACATTACAATGTGACTGTTAATGCTGAGGACAGGTGGCATTCCTTACACCAACTATCAGTCTTCTGCATTCCACTAAGATTTTCTGATGTTGCGAATAACTCGGTACACAGCTGTATAATCTGTTAAGTGTCTTGTGGCTCATCTAACATTATCCACCAGTTCACTTATATATATCGTGAACATTAAGTGTATTGTGAAACTCCCTTGACCCAAAGCTACTTTCACATATTATAATTTGTCCCTGTGTAACAAGAAACATATTGAGATCTGAATCCAGTCATATAGCTGGTACAGTATGGCAATAGGCTTGTGTTTTAGTCGCTAGGAGATTGGAACTGAATCAAACAAGCATAAAACTTGTTCCCTAATTCTGCAGCAGATTTATGTTGGCTGTTTACTTTATAAATGCTTAAAAATGGGAAAGCTCTGCACCTTTTTTTCAACCAAGGAACACATTGTTGCTTCAGCAATCCTTGGTGAACTGCTGCTAAAAGGCGATCTATGTTTCCAAAGCATAAATTTGTCTCCCATGTACCCATAGCAACTTGTTGACTTGAAAATAGCCAATTTGAGTGTCCTTGCCGCAAACATTTCCATATAGAGGTTCAGCACTATAGATGATAATGAGTTTGTTTATCATAGTTTCCTTCTAATTTGAAACAGACTGATGCAAAAGAGTACCTAAGATCCCGTGTGATCGTACAAAATAACCTGTGACAGCACATTGTCTAATGATATCATTAGGAGAATATTACAAAAACAGATTTTACTTTAATCACACTACAAAAGAGACTGCAGGGAAACTGACAGAGAAAAATTGTGGGTACTTAAGAAGGGCCATGCATGAATTCTACAATAATTTTCGCGGTCTGGTCCTGGCAAAAGATCTGTCAGAAAATTCTTGGCATATTTTAAGTCAACAAACATTTCAAAATTTTCTATTGAGGCTCTCATGGATTCTTCTGGTGTTGAAGCTGAAGACAGCAGACAGAAAGTAGAAATTTAAAATTGCATATTTAAAAATCATTCATTCAAGAGGAGAAATAATGTACCAATATTTGGATACCACATGGACTCACAAATAAAAATTATTGATATTAGCATCCCCTGTATTGAAAGACAGTTAAGACTACTTAATGCAAACATGGCACCAGATGTTAGTGAGGTTCCAGTTGAATTTTATGAGAAAGCCATGGAATTCACTCTTTTTCCTAACTCATATATATTGGGAATCTCTGACTTAGCCGATCATCCCCTGTGACTATGAAAAGTGTACGTCACTCTTGTTTTGAAAAAAGGGCAAAATATCGGGTGCCCGGAATTGCAGATCAGTATTGCTGACATCCGTCTCGTGCAAGATCCTACAGCATGATGAAAATAAGAACCTCACAAAGAGTTTGCACTAATTTAGGAAAAATCACTTGTGTGAACCACAGCTTGCTTTATTCATAAACATCTTGCAAACAGTAGATGCAAGTGAATAGGGGGTTTGGTATTACCACTGTCAAAGATACGATTGTACAGAGTATCTTCACAAAGGTGTGATTGGCTCGAGGATAAAACCCAGTACATTATACTATGCAGCATATGTTCACAGAAATCAAAGTAATGAGGACTGCACCAGGAGTTGCATGCACCACAACCACCACAGCAGTATTCAGCAGTATTAATAACAAAAGAAGATTCAGCATTGGTCATTCAACCCCTGCCTCTCGCTACTTGAACTGTAGCTGTTAGCTGTATCGGCAGTAGCAGCAAGCAGCCAGCTGCTAATGAGAAAAATTTTTCTTGTGCGTCCTAGCTGCCAGATTCGCGCATGTGCAGGGTTGTCTGAGTTGTAGTAAGGAGGTGGTTAGTCTCCACCTGAGCCCTGTTTGTGTTAAGTGATTTCACTGTTTCTTCTTCGTTTACAGCTCCCACGTCAAATGAAAACAAAACAGATTTCTGCGCCCAGGAGCTATCAAGTGAATTACAATACATTCACATAATTACGGAGGGCAAAAATATATTATTAGTTTCAGTTTTTTTATTTTATTTTATTTCCAAGTTACTAGCAGTCAAGCATTAATCGCCTTGCAGAACAATGAAGTTATTTTTGTCATTTTGCTAAAGAAATTTGGCTTTATTAATCTTTCTTCTGAGGAAATCAGTTTATTTGCAGCAAAGTGTTTCATTCCGCAGTATTAGCTAGTTCCAACAGTTCGCTGAATTTCAAATGCACCTTTTCATTTTCTGCCGTGTATGGCATTATGCCATAATAAGGAACCAAATATGAGATAGTACAGTGCTGGTACTCCAAGATAGTACAGTGCTGGTACTCCAAGAAAATTTACATCTCAAAAACCACACTGAAGAGCTTAATATCAGATGGGACTTACTTCATTGTGAATCTGGAAAAAACGAATGTGCACTTCAAGCCAAATTATACATTTTAGTATGGTTTACGAAATTCTGATGCTCTTGAAGTATCCACTGATGTCCTGTTTCTTTTATGGTGCAATGTAAGCTCTCTTAGTGCTTTGTACATACAAACATGCGGTCTTCCTACACCACTGCAGCTGCGCACACGCGATAATGCCTGTTTTCTGGTGCTTTCTGGCAACTGCTAAATCAAACCTATTTCTAATAGTCTCAGGATGGTATTGTGAATGATGGTTCGAAAAGCATTACTTTCAAAGTATATTTCTTTTCACGCAAGATGAATTATGTTACATATGAGAAAGTGGGATGAATTTCTTAAGTCACAGAGCGTTTAAAACTGAACACTTTGAGGACCAGTTACTTAAAAGAATTTTGAGCCCAGAAGACCAGACATTTGTCATTATTTTAAATTTACTGGCACATTTGTGTGATGTATCTTAAAGTATAATGCACACAAAAGAAGATCAATATTACATGTGAAAGCTCAGCTTTTCTTGTATCTGTACTATGTATATTAATGTAAACGATTAACTTTTCCTCTTTGTGTGTTCGTGCTACGTACCAGTGATCCTGCTGTTAGCTGACTATAACACATGTCCTATGCTCTGAATATCTGCTCTCATTGGCAGGCGAGATCAAGTGGCATGAGATATGACTGGCTTACAAAAGGACATCACAATCTCGATTTCAATGCTCCGGAAACTGCCATGCTGTGTTTGGTGCAATTCGAATTCATACTTTCGTAATACGAAAATATGCAGCGTATATGTTGCTGCACATCGAAGGTCTTCCCAAAGCTTCCCTCCTTTTTTTCATCAAAAGTCTGTCCAAAACGTCTCTCTCCCGTTTTTGTTTTTGTTCCCCCACTCACCTCCGGAAGTTCTACACTGGTGTACAAAATGTTAACCATTCAAAGGAACCTGATGTTACTTAGCATGGAAAAAGTGTATTTTCACTCGGGAAAAAGTTTATTTTTTAAACAAGATACTTGGGAATTTTTTTTTCCTTGTCCGCATATACACCCTGAGCATATCATCTTTTGGGGACGTCGTGCTGCTCATACGGAATGATGTTCACAGTCAACCTATCTCCCTGACTACCCATCTTCAAGCTGTTGCAGCTCGCCTTTTTCTTCCTTACCTGACGTTTTCCCTTTGTACCATTTACATCCCTCCATCATTCGATGTCACCAGGGCAGACTTCCTCCGGTTTATTGAACAGCTACCTCACCCATTTCTGCTACTAGGTGACTTTAATGCGCATTATCCCCTTTGGCATTCTCCCATGACCTGTCAGAGAGGTGCCCTCTTGGCAGATCTTATTAATCAACTCAACCTCTTCTGCCTTAATGCTGGAGCGCCCACTTTCCTTTCTGACTCCTCGCACACCTATTCCCATTTGGACCTATCCTTCTGGACTGACCAGCTTGCCCATTGTCTTGAGTGGTCCATTCTTTCTGACACCTACTCGAGCGACCATTTCCCATGTGCTATCCATTTGCTGACTCCTACCCCACCTGCGTGCACACCCAAATGGCAGCTTACTAAGGCTGACTGGCATCTTTACTCCTCCTTGGCGATCTTCAGAGAACAAGATTTCCCCAGTTGTGATGACCAGGTGTACTACCTCACAAATGTTATCCTTACTGCTGCAGAACATTCCATTCCTCTCACTTCCTCTTTACCACACCGTGTCCCAGTTCCTTGGTGGATTGAAGCATGTCGCAATGCAATTCGCGCTCGGAGACATGCTCTCTATGTTTTTAACTGTCATCCTACAATGGCAAACTGCATTCATTACAAACAGATGCATGCAAAGTGTCATCACATTGTTCGGGACAACAAAAAAAGCTAGCTGGATTTCATTTACTAGTTTTCTTAACAGTTTCACCCCTTCCTCTGTCGTGTGGGCCAACCTGTGACGGCTCTCTGAGACCGAGATCCATTCACCAATTTCCAGCCTGACAGTAGCAGATGATGTCATTGTGGACCCTACTGCTATCTCCAACACCTTGGGCCGCCATTTTGTGGAAATTTCGAGCTCTTCCCACTATCACCCTGCCTTCCTCCATCACAAACAAGCGAAGGAGGCTCAAGCGATACCCTTCTCTTCTCAGAATCGTGGTTGCTACAATGCCGCATATCCTAGAGAGCTAGATCATGCTCTAAGTTCATCCCGATCCTCTGCCCCAGGACCAGACAAACACATTCAGATGTTGCAGCACCTTTCTCTTGTGGACAAGCACTTTCTGCTTAATACATGCAACTGCATCTGGGCAGAGCACATTTTCTGGACGTTGGTGTGAAGCCACTGTCATACCCATACCTAAGCTTGGTAAGGACAAAAACCTTCCTTCTTGCAGTTGACCATCTCGTCGCTTTGTCCACCCATGTCATGAATGGTTTTCTGCAGAAATCCCAGACTACGGCAGTGTTTTAGATTTGGAGAAGGCCTACAACACCTGCTGGAGAACTGGTATCCTCCGTACTCGTTTCACATAGAGTTTGCAAGGTGGGTGTGGGTTCTGCCTTTTCGGACACCTTTATCCAAGAAGCTTGCATGCCTCAGGGTTCCGACCTGAGTGTCATTCTCTTTGCTATTACCATTAATCCTATAATGGCCTGTCTCCCACCAGGCATCTCCTGCTCCCTTTTTGTTGACAATTTTGCCATCTATTGCAGTTCTCCAAGGACCTATCTCTGAGCAGCGTCCCCAGCGATGTCTTGATCGTCTTTACTCCTGGAGCATTGACAGTGCCTTTTGTTTTTCCACTGACAAAACTATTTTTATGAGTCTCTGGCGACGCAGTTGGCTTCTCCCACAATCTTTACATCTTGGGCCTGTTTCTCTTCCATTCATTGAAACTATGAAATTCCTGGGGCTCATGCTTGATAGGAAACTCTGTTGGTCCTCCCATGTGTCTTAACCTGGCAGCCCGCTGTACGCGGTCCCTCAGTGTCCTACTTGTCCTTTATGGTACTTCCTGGGGTGCAGATCGAACTACCCCCCTCCATTTGTACCACTCCCTTCTCCGTTTGAAACTCAGCTATGGGTGCTGTGTTTATGTGTCTGCACGTCCGTCCCTCTTACGCCATCTCAACACTGGCCACCATCTTGGCCTCATTTGGCCACTGGCGCCTTTTACACTAGTCCGGTTGAGAGTCTGTATGCTGAAGCTGCTGAACTACCACTGTCCTACCATTGTGACTTTCTCCTCAGCAGGTATGCGTCCCATTGTTCTGCCTTGCGTGGCCATCCATCCTATGCCTCCTTCTTCGATGATTCCTTTGATCGCCAGTATGAGGTGCATCCCTCTTCTCTGTTACCTCCTGGAGTCCGCTTTTGGCACTTGCTCTGGTGGCTTAACTTCACAACTACCTGCAACTTTCCCGGTGGGTGAGAACCCCCCTTCACCATCCTGGCTTCGTGCGGTGGCCGGTGTTCACATTGGCCTTCATTTGCTTCCTAAGGACTCTACTCCTGTATTACTCTATCCCCTTAAGTTTCACGACCTTCGCATAGTACCTTTGCGTACACTGATGGCTCTCAGACTGACCGTGATGTCGGGTATGCCTTCATCATTGGTGCCCGCGTCTGTTAGTATCAGCTTCCAGCACACTGCTTAGTATTTACAGCAGAGCTCTTCGCCCTCTATCAGCCCGCGGAGTACATCCGGCAACACAGACTTTTGAATTGTGTCCTTTGCTCAGACTCACTCAGCGCCCTGGAAAGTCTGTGTGCCCTGTACCCCCACCATTCCTTAGTACAACAGGTCCAGGAAAACTGTCACTTGCTCAGTCTTGGTGGAGCCACTGTGATGTGTCTGTGGATTCTTGGTTGCCGTCATGTCAGGAGGTGGTGTTGCTTTGGCACCGCAATTAGTCCTCCCTTCATGGGTATAATCTCTGGCGTATTAAGCCTCTCCCACCGGTTTTAACGAACTCCTCTTGGCCCTCCCACCAGGAGGAGGTCAATTTAACTAGGTTGTGTATTGGGCACTGCCTTTTTAGCCATTGTCATTCGATAAGTGGCGCTCCCCCAACACTTTGTACACATTGCCCCCAAATTTTAACTGTCTGCCGCTTCATGACAGAATGCCCATTTTTAACTGTTTACGTTCCACTTGGGTTTGCTGTCTGAGTTATTGGCCATTTTAGCAAATGACATGTGGGCTGTCGACTGCATTTTACTTTTTATCTGTCAAAGTAATATGGTGAAGGCCATTTAATTTTTAGTTTTGGACCTTTATTTCTGTGTGGTGTCTTTTGTAGCCCTTTCTCCACATCCTTGTTTTTAGATGTCTTCTCTTATGTCAATTGGGATTGATGTATAGTCATTTTTTAACTCCTCTGTGTCTTCATGTTCTATAGTTTTGACTTGGCCGTGTATGACTCCACTTATTTTTGCGCCCTAAAACAAAACAAAACATACCTTTAAAGTGCTAAGAGATTTAACCCCCTCTCTCTTCTAAGTGATACCATTGAGGATATGTATGCCAGGTGTCCCTCATAAGAGTCATCAAGTGCATTACCTCTGATTTTTCAGCAGATATTTACATTTTATGGACTTAAGGCACATCAGTGCTCAGAGCCTTGGTAAGCTATGATCCGTCATAAGGACTGATATCATTTTCACTTACTCATCCGTGAGTGTTTTGTGTTGGCTGTCCTTGCATTATTAATGTGTGGTGTACTTCAGGTATGCTGTACTGTTGATAGACAGAGGTAGCACAAAGTTCAGAAACATGAGCAAAGACAGTGCAGGAAGCGGTTGAATTTTTGGTGAAGCAGATGACTAAACTATTGGAAAAGAATGCCGCTTTGAAAAAGCAGGTGGACACTAATGGCAGCCGATGCATGTAGACAGGATGAGCTAACCAGGATCTACATCTACATCTACATGGATGCTCTGCAAATCTCACTTAAATGCCTGGCAGAGGGTTTATCGAACCACCCTTACAATAATTCTCTATTATTCCAATCTCAAACAGTGTGCAGGAAAAACAAAAACCTATATCTTTCCATTCGAGCTCTGATTTTAGTTATTTTATTATGATGATCGTTTTTCCCTGTGTAGGTCAGTGTCAACAAAATATTTTCACAATCGGAGGAGAAAGTTGATGATGGAAATTTCGCAACAACAGAAAACGCCTTTGTTTCAATGAAATCCACCCCATACCCTGTATTTCAGTGACATGATGTCCCTTATTTCTTTATAATACAAAATATGCTGCCCTTCTTTGAACTTTCTCAATATACTCTGTTAATCCTATCTGGCAAAGATCCCACACCGTGCAGCAGTATCCAAAAGAGAATGGACAAGCTTAGTGCAGGCAGTCTCTTTAGTAGATCCGTTGAATTGCGTAAGTGTTCTGCCAATAAAACACAGTCATTGGTTTGCCTTCCCCACAACATTTTCTGTTTGCTCTTTCCAATTTAAGTTGTTCGTAATTTTAAATCCTAGGTATTTAGTTGACTTTATGGCCTTCAGATTTGACTTACTTATGATATAACCAAAGTTTAATGGATTCCTTTTATTACTTATGTGGATGAGCTCACACTGTCTATTATTTAGGGTGTTACTAGTTTTTGCATGGTACAGATATCTTGTCTAAATTGTTTTTCAATTTGTTTGGACCTGATGACTTTACTAGATGATAAATGGCAATGTCATCTGCAAACAACCTAGACTGTTGCTCAGATTGCCTCCTAAATCATTTATACAGATAAAAGTTCAGCAGATGCCCTACAACACTTTCTTGGGGAACACCAGAAATCACTTGTGTTTTACTCAATGGTTTTCCATCAGTTACCACGATCTGTGACCTGTCTGACAGGAAATCACAAATCCAGTCATATAACTGAAACGATATTCCATAAGCATGCAATTTGACTACAAGCTGCTTGTGAGGCACAGTGTCAAAAGCCTTCTGGAAATATAGAAATACAAATCAATTTGAAATACCATGTCAATAGCAATCAACACTTCATGTGAGTAAAGAGATAGTCATGTTTCACAAGAACATTGTTTCATTCAATGTATCTGTTCCTTCCTTGGATCCCATCTCAGATAGTCTAGTGTCTCCTTTTTTGGATAAAGTGACTGACGACGTGTCAGTGTTTATTGACATTATGGAAGTTTCTGGTAGTCTGAGCACTTGATCAGACAAAGTACATTTGCACATGACCTGGTTATAATTGATGGGAGAGGTTAAGATGTAAGTCATGTATCATGAGGGGTTGAATAATGTGCTTATATTTGAATAACTCAAGAAGGTATGCCTATCAGCACCATCACAGGTAGAATATTGTCAGATTCTTCAAGGAACAACTTAGTGGGATGTCCCAGAAATGAAACAAATGAGTGATAAAATTCTTAGATCAAATAAGGAAAATCAGTGCACAAACACATGAATTAACATACAGTGATGAGGCAGATAAAATTATTTCCCAAGAGGCAGAGCACAGAATGCTAGACATATTTTGAAGAGGAGTTCTGCCTGATATGTTGTTAACAGAGCAGGTGGAGAATCCAAATTTAGATGCTGCCATTAAGGTTGCATTTGGAAACAACACCACCAACCACAGTGCTATGAGTGCAGGGTGGTGGCATATAGGACACGATACTGTCAGAATAGGAAGCAAAGCGGACAGTGTCCAGATAAGGATTCCTTATATGCCAACAGGAATTCCTTAATGACCGAGCAGCACTCCCAGAGGAGAGTTTGACCATGGCCTATCAGCCCGGACATTTTAAGTGAAGACAATACCGGCTGTGAAAGCCTACATTGTATGGTATATGCAGAGTTGGAGTGTTGCTTGGTTAGCATGATGAACTGAATGGAACATGAGTTTTGGTGGACACAGGGGCTCATATGTCAGTGACTAGTGTTGACATCTTTGGCAGAAAGAGATTGAATTTTCTATGAAACAATGGGTACATCAGTACCTCTGTCTATATCAAACCTACTAACCATTAGCAATACCTCCACTTCGACAGCTGCCACCTGTTCCATGCCAAAAACTCCCTTCCATACAGCGTAGTCAGCCATAGTCATCACATCTGCAGTGATGAATGGTCCCTCTCAAACTACACAGAGGGTCTCACTGAGGCCTTCACAGACTGTAATTATCCTCACAACCTTGGACAAAAACGAATCTCCTGAGCCTTATCTTTTCAGTCTCCCATCACCTCCCAGTTTCACCATCCGGCCACAGAGAAGCATTCCCCTTGTAACACAGTACCATCCAGGACTGGAGCAACTGAATTACATTATCTGTAAGGATTTTGACGACCTCTCATTGTGACCTGAAATGAGAAATGTCGTGCCCTCTATCCTTCCCACCTCTCCCACAGTGGTATTCTGCCGTCCACCGAACTTATGCAATATACTTGTCCATCCCAACACAACCCCTGCTCCCAACCCCTTACCTCATGGCTCATATCCCTTTAACAGGCTTAGATGCAAGACCTGTCCCATACATCCTCCCACCTACTCCAGTCTGGTCACGAACAAAGGCAGGGCTACCTGTGAAACCAGTCCTGTGATCAACAAACTAAGCTGCAACCACTGTGCTGCATTCTACTGGGCATGACAAGCAACAAGCTGTCTGTCCGCATGAATGGCCATCGACAAACTGTGGCCAAGAAATGACTGGATCACCCTGTTGCTGACCACACCCCCCAACATGACATTCTTCATTTCAATGACTGCTTCACAGCTTGTGCCATATGGATGCTTCCCACCACCACTAGGTCTTCTCAGTTGCGCAGATGGGAACTCTCGCTGCAACATATCCTATTCATAACCCTCCTGGCCTCAACCTCTGTTAGACATTATCCTCACCCATCCAGGCCCTTCCCTATTCCCATTCCAGCACTACATAGCCCTCTATTCCCCCAATGCACGTAGTCTTTTTACTTCCCCACCTTTCCCCTGCCCTCCATCTAACCTCCAAGCTGCACATAGCTGCCCTATCCTCTCTCCACCTCATCCCTACATGCTCCCCAGCAGCACTTCACTGTCCCCCACCCCTACCCTGCTATGCCTCCCTCTCCCTGCTGCAGCCTCCTCCTTATCCCTACCCAGTTTCCTGCACTGCTGCTGCTGCTCGCAGTTCGGCTTCAGCTGCCAGAGACTGCAGTTATGTGTGTGTGAGCTGCATTTGCATTATAGGATGAGTAGCAACTATCCTCTTCATAATATTGAATTCTTTATGATGTACATTATATGAAGACAGTGATGTGGCATAATTGCAGTCAACGTTGCCCAGTTTCTGTAATAGACCAAGAAACTTTTGGGAATATATGGAAGTATTATCCACTGACAGTGCACAATCCTATAGCTGGATTTTCTGAATAGGCATCATGCAATACTGATCTGTCACAACACACTATAAAACTAGTGGGATATTGTTCCATCTAGGAACAACCACTGCAAATGATACTTTGTCATAAGGTTTGCCGATCATGAAGGCGGAACTGAATAAACTGCATACCATTCATTAAAACTCGATTTGTGTGATAAAGTGCCAAGAAATACAGGAAAATTACTGTGGGTATGTGTGGATACTGACCAACTGAATGATATGTTGTGTGTTATGGAGCCATCTTAATACAATTATAAATTGGATACTTTGCACACACACACATATATATATATATATATATATATATATATATATATATATATATATAAAAAAACAAAGATGAGGTGACTTACCGAACAAAAGCGCTGGCAGGTCGATAGACACACAAACAAACACAAACATACACACAAAATTCAAGCTTTCGCAACGAACTGTTGCCTCATCAGTAACAGTTTGTTGCGAAAGCTTGAATTTTGTGTGTATGTTTGTGTTTGTTTGTGTGTCTATCGACCTGCCAGCGCTTTTGTTCGGTAAGTCACCTCATCTTTGTTTTTATATATAATTTTTCCCACGTGGAATGTTTCCTTCCTTGGTCTGCTTGTGTCTGTATGTGTGGATGGATATGTGCGTGTGTGCGAGTGTGTACCTGTCCTTTTTTCCCCCTAAGGTAAGTCTTTCCGCTCCCGGGATTGGAATGACTCCTTACCCTCTCCTTTAAAACCCACTTCCTTTCGTCTTCCCCTCTCCTTCCCTCTTTCCTGATGAGGCAACAATTTGTTGCGAAAGCTTGAATTTTGTGTGTATGTTTGTGTTTGTTTGTGTGTCTATCGACCTGCCAGCGTTTTTGTTCGGTAAGTCACCTCATCTTTGTTTTATATATATATATATATATATATATATATATATAAGCATGACTTGCATGCTAGAAGTAGATGGAAATTACATGGTTCCAGTGAAAAGGGATAATTTTGGCTCAAATGAAGTGGATCTGCGAAAAGGACTGATTGCTAATTTGTATGTCTTGGACAAGGACAATTTAGATAAGTCAAGCAAACTGTCAGTGCATCTGCAGTGTGTGAAAAAGTACAGAATTTAAAAGAGGAAGATAGGAGAACTGTAGACATTCTGTTAATACAATTCACGGATTTGTTCAGTCCTAGTGGACCATTATCAGCAACACCTGTGACGCAGCATAGAATTCCAACTGGGAATAACCTGTCTTGTCTACAGGACACCACACAGAGTACCACACCACGCACAACCAATAATGGAGGAATTCATTAATGAATAGTGGAAAGATGAAATTATTGAGGAGTATGATAGTCCATTGGGAGCACCTGTTGTCACTCGGGCAAAGAAATCAGATGGGATGAAGAAATACAGGCTTTATTACAATTACTGATATCTGAATGCAAGAATGGAAATGGATGCATATCCTATACTGCGTATAACAGAAATGTTGGAAAACCTGGATCAATGTAAATATTTCTCCACAATGGATTTAATGAGTGGGTATCGCCAATTGGAAGTGGTTTCAAAATGGCGGTCGAGGACTGCTTTTACCATTCCATGGGGACACAGCCAATATTGATGGATGCTGTTTGGGCTTAAGAATGCACCAGCCACTTTCCAGATGTTACTAGTTGGAATTCTAAGGGAACTAAAACCACATGGTCTATTTAGTCAATATTATTGTGTTTTTCTAAAGATCTTTGTGCCGACAGAGGTAAACTGTTGAGGTCAAGTGATTAGCCAAGATGACGTGAAGACATACCCTATATTGATATGTGCTGTCCATTGTTTATTACCATTGCAAACTACAAAACAACTCCAGTGATTTTCAGTGATATGTAATTATTATTGAAAATTTGTCAGAGGGTTTGCTGATATCCCTGGACCATTAATGCATTTACTAAAATAAAAAAGGGGGGATTGTAAAATTCCAGTGGATAACAAACTCCCAAACTGCATTTGAGAAACTGAAAGATGCACTAATGACTATCCCAGCATTAATATTTCCAGATTATTAGAGAGAGTTTGTTCTGTCCTATGATGTGAGCAACCAGGCAGCAGGATGTGAATAGCATGAACACCTAGGAGCACATGTAACAAACGTTGAATAAAGCGTGCCAGAAGTACTCAGTCACAGAGAAGGAGACTTTTAGCAGCGTATGTGGTATTACCTAAAACTTTCTGACAAACAAAAACTGTGTGCTGGGCCAGGACGCAAACCTGGAACCTGTGCCTTTCACGGGCAGGTGCTCTACCAACAGAATTACCTGAGCACAACTCGTGACCTGTCCTCACCGCTTTGCTTCTGCAACTACCTCATCTTCTACCATCCTACCTGATTGGAGTTCCAGTCTAGCATACAATCTTAATTTGCCAGGAAGTTTCATATCAATGCACACTCCTCTACAGAATGAAATTCATTCTGTTATTGCCTATTTTTGCTGTTAACTGTATGGTAGGAAATCCAACATTATGGTAGGAAATTCAGCATTAAAATGGCTATGAAAGTTGAAGGATCATTCAAGCAGATTAACTCGTTGGACAAAGAAGTCAAGTGAATTCAATTATGAGATAGGACACAAACCCAGTAGGAAACATAGCAGTGCTGATGGCTTAAGCTGAAAGGTGGTGATCACACACACACACACACACACACACACACACACACACACACACACACACACAGTAGAAGTCTCTCAGAGCGGAAAGATGTCCAGACTGCTGATGTGAATTGACAGTTACTGAGGACACAGCTGCTTTTTGCTATGCACAATGGGCTGTTGTGCAGATTGACAAAGTTTGAATCATAGATTGTGCTACTCACAGGTCTAAGGGACAAAGTGTTGAAGGAAGCACACAATCATATATTAGCAGGTAACAGAGGACAGACAAGTGATTGTCAAGTAACTGAACAGTTCTGGTGGAGAACAAGAAGACAGGCTGTCGATCAGTATGTGAGTAGTTGCATACCATGTGCACAAAATACCAATCTCTGTCATCAACCAATACTGCTTCAAAGGTTACTGAAGGCATCTATATCATTTGTAATGGTAGGAATGGTTGTGTTCAGTCCATTCAGCCTGCTCCACTGGGTAACCAATACGTGATAACCAGCACAGAACATTTCTCACATCACATAGCAGTTTTTGCAATCCTGAATGAACAAACAAGTGTAGGGGCTCATACAGTAGCTATTGAACTTTGGCGTTCCCGACTCAATAATTACATATCAGTGTATCAAATCCATGTCCAAGCTGCTTAAACGGATGTGCCATATATTGTGAGTCCAGAAATTGTGAACTAGTCCCTTCCACCCTCAAATGGAAGAACAGAATGTGGTAAAATATTGTCACTATGTGAACAGACACCACAACAACTGGGATATTTACGTGCCTTACCTTGTAGCTGCATGTGTGTGACAGTCTTCGACTCTCCTTATCATACGTTAGAAAAATGCTATTGCCTGTCGAAGAATTAAGCATAAATATGGGAAAAATGGAGAGTCATTGAAGAAGTTTGTGCATATGTTTCAGAATTTGTGGAAACAAGAAGGAAACCAAATATATAAGCACTTTAGCTGCAGAAACACCTTGTTGTTAAGCTATCTGAGTGTAAAATGGGTCAGTAGGTTATTCTGGCAAGTTCCTAAACACCAACAGAAATTACATTAGTCATGAATGTGAAGCTACAGTTACTGATGAGAACTTCCATTGTTCATGTAGGGCACATTAAACCTTTTAAGGGTACTCTGGGCACTTTGCTTCATGTGGCAGTGTCATTACCCTGGGAAAGTTAAAAGTAAGAAGAGGAGGAGAGAAGTGAGAACTGATGAGCAGAATGCACACAGATTGCCTTACACACTCAGATTACATCAGTGCAAACCAAACTCTGTGGGATATATATAAATGGTTTGAGGTAAACCATGTGATAATTGTATCATTGTGTTAGTATAGTGGGGTTGTAATTTAGGAGTACATGTAGTGTTGTTACTAAATTCTGTGATAGACAGACAGTTTGTAAATGAATAGGAGGATGGTATGTAAATAAAAGTCTCACAAGAGGGGGAGTGAGAATGCAAATTCCTTTCCTCTAGGTAGTGTTAGCAACAAGACTGTCCATTCTGGAAGACTGTCCAGAGTTGGTATGATAATTCTAATGATATTGCAGCTCTTTGAGGGAGAAGTAGTGGATGCACTACAGTACCAATGGAACAGAGTTTGTCATTGTTTTATAATGTGATAATGGTCAAGATCAATACCAATAGAGCTAGGCTTTATGTATTTGTTTGGTTCCCAGCGGCAAGTGTGGATGTGTGTTACCAGTGTTTTGTGGTCCATCCCTACCCGGTAAAATAGAATATTTGTATGGGAGAAAACTCAGGTGTTGCAGATGTCCAAGGAGAGGAGTAACTATGTGTTGATGTCGGTGGATGAGCTCCATTTGCTTCAAAGAAAGAGGATTGCAATATGCCCAACCAGGATGGTTCAGAGTGGCACATGAGTGTGTGAAATGCAGTTATTCCTGGGTAAAGCGATGCTGGAGGGATGTTCAGACACTAAACCCGTACTTTAAGAGAGTGGGAAGGCATTGAGTTTACTCCATATTTGCTCCACAGGTAGTGATAGTGAACTGTTACAAGGGCATCTCAAGAGAATGATGAGGTCAGACTCACAAACTAGCACAATATTCATTACTGGTGCTACCTGTGAAAAGTGGTGGGAATGGCATCCCTTCTCCCAGTGCCATCACTTGACTAACGGTAATAAACCTGACACAACTTTCATTGTATTAGTGAGAAAAACCATTAGACGTGTTGCCAACCCAGAACCTGGTATATTTAAATGGCATCGTAAAACAAGACCACCTCCACTCATTGCGGGATCTTACAGCTTCACAGAAGGGTCATTTTATTATTGAGCAAATATTCCAGCATGTACAGCAGGATTGTGATAAGCAGTACAAAACATCATGATCATGAGTATCACAGTTTCTGGTACTGTTGTTACTCTGGTTTTGCTTTGTGTAAACTGGATGTATCTTGGGCACAGACCCATTCACCCTCATGAACTCCCAGTGCATCAATTACCAATGGATTGGGCTACTGGCAGCAACTAATGGTTAGTTGAGTAAGAGTTAGATAGGGAGCTGTGTGATAAACAAGGAGAAATGATAAGCATGAGAAATAATTGAGCAGAACTATTTACTGTTAAATGATTGCTGGGAAATTTGACAAGGAAAGAGAATTTGGTGACGTAAATATACTATTTTGTAAGTGATGATACAATGGACTCGTGCTCCTATGAAGAAACAAGAAAAGTTCAGTAGACTAATTATGGAAATTATTTAATTGGATAGATAAAAAATCTACTCACCAAGCGGCAGCAGAACACACACACAAAGGACTGTTGCGATTAGCAAGCTTGCGGAACCAGTGGCTCCTTCTTCAGGCAGAAGGGTTGAAGGAGAATGAAGAAGGAAGAAGGGTGAAGGAAAAGAACTATAGAGGTCTAGGAAAAGGAGTAGATTTTGGGAAAATCACCCAGAACTGCGGGTCAGGGGAGACTCACCGTACGGGATGAGAAGGAGATACTGATTGTTGGGGACTGCATTGGACGAGATTTGAAAACCTGAGGGCTTAAAGGTGGAAGACAGGGTAATTTGCAAGGCAGAAATTGCTACTAAAACATTGTGCACGAGTTAATAAAAGTGAGAAGCTAAGTGCATTATATGTAACAGAGGTGGGAAGGGGTGGTGAAAAGTAGATGGGAAAGACAATGAAAGATGCAAAAAATTAAAATGGAGTGAAGCAAAGAGTAGTTACAGTAAAGAAAAGCTGACACGCAATAAATTGACATAAATTAAGGCCAGGTGGGTGGCGAGAACCAAGGACATGTTGTAGCGCTAGTTCCAACCTGCAGAGATATGAGAAACTGGTGTCTGGGGGAAGAACCCAGACGGTGCGTGTCCTGAAACAGGTGCCAAGGTTACGAATGTCATGTTGTAGAGCATGCACTGCAACAGGATATTGTGAGTTGTCAGTATATACCCTCTGCTTATCCAACAGGCAAGTTGCCTGAGACTATTGCCTATTGTTGATGAAGGCGTTAATGGCTGAAAGCTTTAATTGTGAGAGCCTTGACTTAAGATTGTAATTGCAATAGTGTGTATTGTAGCAGTAAGTAGCGAAAATGAAGTCATCTAACAAATTCAGTGAGTCTGTGATCCGACAACACAATATAATAGTGTAAAATATGGAATTGCCCATTATACAATGGAATACCTGCATTTGTACAGCTTGGAGATATCTTTCAGTGGCTGTTGTAAGTATGCAGTACATGGTGATATATATTGCTTCACTGTGAATGACTGTTTTGTATAACTTGGCCAGCAGGTATATGGGCATTTGTACACCAGATAGTACTCAAGTGTTCCTGCCATCACACCCAAGCAGCTATGATTTTAGCTCTTACATCACTGATGATGCTGCCATCACTTTATTGATGGGGTTTAAAGTTTTGAGTTTTAGATTTTGACTTTTGGTTTGGTGTGTTCCATGATGAGAAATTGTTTCCAAATGTCTAATTTTAGCAATATTTAACTGGAGTCATAAATTACTGAGATACTCATAACGTGCCAGGATTTTTTGCAATCCTGTTTTTTGGAAGCAGCAATTGTGACATTATCATTGTAAAGCCCAAGGTATGTTCTGCTTCATGTTTCATATGTTGATATCAATGACCAAGCTGAATGATACTGATGACAGTGAGACCCCCTCATGCTCCCAACTATCATCAGATTGCTGTTGTATAGACATTCCTATGCAATGTTTTGACCTGGTCAGTATGATGTGCTGCATACACATTGTAATTTGAGTGTGTAGCAAAATTTGTTGGTTTGGATTGAATGTAGGAAAAGTGTGCAATAGTGAGGCTTTCTCAGTGTTCATCAGTGAAATTTATTACCTCTGATTTTAAGTATCAGTAATGAGTGACAGGTAGCTAATAATTCAAAAGCTAAAAGTACTTTGGAACTAGAATGTGTGCTGTTGGTCTAGTGTTGTTTCATAGTCTCTCCCTTGGCCGCATGAGCTTGATTATCCAGCAATTTATGTAATTTTTCCTTCCCTTTACAAAGAAAAAATTTGTTTGTTCTTTGTCTTGATGAAGGAATGTAAAACTTAAGATTTGGCTTTTTTATTGTTGTTTAGTCTTGCTCCAAATGTCCCTGTTGAGAGGATGATGAGTATAGACTCCTCTGTTGTCAATAATAATAATTATTATTTTTATTAAACCAATGTGAAATTTAGGATAGACTATAATGATATCTACAAGAAAATTTAATTATATCTCGAATCTTCCATAGACTAATTTTGCCTAGTATCCTCCCTCTTGCCCTGTAACCCAGTGCTATGTTTCCCATTGTGTTGTGTTTATTCCATCTTCTTTTCTTGTTATCCATCTATTCTCTTTATCAATTCCTCCTTGCATTGTCTTCCATCTCCTTGCTCACAATAATTTGCATAGCCTATTCTCATACACAAGATCTGTTCAAAAAATTCTGAAACTTCGTGTGCATAATTTTTGTGTGTTACCTTTTACTTATTAGGCATGGTCTCCTTCGAAATACAGTCCTTCATGATTGATACACAATTCCCAAAGTTGTTTCCAGTTCCAGGAGTAGTCTTGGTACACCTCTTGCTGGATTACGTGAAGTGCCGATGCAAATTTTCTTTTATCTCGGTATGTTGTTGTAAATCTTTATCCTTTCAGTGAGGTTTTCAACTTTGGAAATTAAAAAAAATGTCTGCAGGGGCCAGGTCTGGAGAGTACAGAGGATGAGGCAGCGCAGTGATTTCATTAGGGGTGAATGTGCAGGTGCGTTATTGTGGAGCAAGAGGCCTGAACTGTCTCACCATATTTCAGGCCACTTCCTTCTCACATTTTCTCGCAGGTGTCGCAACATGTCCCAATAATATCGTCAATTAACAGACTGTCTCTGTGGCAGAAATTCATGATGAACTAGTCCTTCAAAGTCAAAGAAAACTATCAGCATGGCTTTGACATTTGACCTGACCTGACAAGCTATTTTTGGTCTTGGAGAACCTTTCTCCATCCATTGTCAAGATTGATTCTTGATCTCAACATCATAACCATAGACCCATGTCTCATTACCAGTCATGATTCTCTTAAGGAACACCTTGTTCTCATTTGCATGATCCAAAAGCTCTTCACTGTTTGTGTGACGAAAGTCGTCAGGTCTTGACTCGTGAGCCATGGGACGAACATGGCGGCAGCACGATGCATTGCAGGATGCTTTCTCAGGATTTCATGACATGATCCAACTGAAGTATTACATTCTTCTGCAATCTCTTGGACAGTCAGTCTTTAATTGGCATGCACAGTTTCGGACATTCCTGACATGAGCATTGTCAGTATATGTCAAAAGGCGTCCTGAATTAGGGTCATCTGTAACTTCCGTCTGGCCATTTTTAAATAGTGTAAACCATTTGTAACACTGAGTATGGCTTACGCACTCATCACCGTAGGCTTCCTGCATCATTTGGTGTGTCTCTGTAAAGGTTTTCTTGACTTTCATGCAAAATTGAATACAGTCCCATTGCTCCTCTAACTGTGCCATCTCGAAATTTTGCAAACTGTGTGACACAACGTTCTACTCAATACAGCACTGAACAGTAACTAAGTCATACAACACTGAAACTTCCGGCACTTATACTTACACACAGGCGTGCCAACCGCATTTCGCTCGAGCACACCACTGGTGTGAAACTATGAATGTTCCAGAATTTTTTGAACAGACCTCGTACATAATAGCTGGTAGTTTGTACATTTGCCTTTCATTTTGAATCACTAATTTTAGACACACATATATTGCTTGATGACTCACTGTGATGATAGGACAGTATATAGTCTAGGTAATACATAAGGTAACGTTTGTAATGTTATTGCTCTTCAGAATTTGCCACTGTGAAGGAGACAGCGAAGTTCCACTCATTGCTCCCTGCTACTGTGCTGGGTCATTGCGATATGTTCACCAAGCTTGCCTCCAGCAATGGATCAAATCATCAGACATCCGTAGCTGTGAACTTTGCAAGTTTCAGTTTATCATGCAGAGCAAGATCAAGCCTTTCAGTGAGGTAACAAAAGATGAGCAAACTGTGTAATATTGTTTTGAGTAATAACTGATGCCCAATGTATTAATGGATTTTTCAAAAGGAAGTTCTTGTTATTGTATAGGCAAAGTATTTGATACTTTAGTTTTGTGTACATTACTGTTACTATAGTCTTTTCAAAACCTGAAAGTGATTTTCAATGTAGAAAATTGTTGCTCTATGTGGTACTTCATGTGTTCTTGAGAAAAAATTTAATCAATAAACAGTAAATAATACTACCAATCATGATTTCAGATCTGATGACAGTATTAGTCAAAACTGAAGATTTATTGATATTCTGTAACATTAAGATTGACAAAAATCGCCAGTAGAACCATGGTTTTAATTCTCACCAACTTCTTGGCAGTTGTGAAACCCAGTGCGTAAAGAAAATAATTGATTTACTGGCTTATTGTCTTACATATTTGGGATGGTGTTACTACCCCTTGTAGAAGTTTTTATTTCTTTGTATAATCTTGAATATTTTGCAATCTGATTCAGCTGATTTTAAAGTAGCCTGTGGCATAACTTCATGTTTGTAGACGTTGGACAAAGTGACAGTCGAACAATATATTACTTTTGTACACCAAATGTACATCAATATGGCTGTGTGTCTAATTTAGTATGTTTCTTCCTACTTTCAGTGGGAAATGCTGGAAATGTCAGGAGTGGAAAGGAGAAAATTATTGTGCTCTGTCACATTCCATGCTGTAGCATTGACATGTGTCGTATGGTCACTATATGTGCTGATTGACCGTACAGCCGAAGAGGTGGGGCGAGGATCCCTGGAATGGCCTTTTTGGACAAAGCTGGTTGTTGTGGCTATTGGTTTTACAGGTGGCCTCGTTTTCATGTACATCCAGTGTAAGGCATACGCACACCTCTGTCGTCGTTGGCGTGCCTTCAATAGAGTTATATTTGTACAGAATGCACCGGAGAAAATGCCTTCTGGACCTGTGCAGTATACTGCACCACCCTTGGCCCGTGAGGAGTCTCTCTTCCTTTCGGAGGCATCTCACGTCTTAATGGAAGATGCTGTGTCAACAAACCAGGTTGGAGCTGAAAGGACTGAGCTCAGCAGTCCCAGCAGCAGTTGCCATGTTACATCACCTGCAGAAGCATTAGGTGCTCCAGAGGAGGCTGTCTCCCTTTGTGAAATTAGCCGTCTGCTTCAGGTGGAAGATGCTTCAGAGGTATGACAATTATGATTTTGACTGTAAAATTTTGTGTTGCAGCTAAACTCTATTATACAATTGCAAATATTTTCTGAAGTACTTTAAATTTTTATTCCTGTTGTGAAGAGCCAACCAGAGGGTTAGCTGTGCAAAGATGAGGTGGATAGCTGTAGAGACAAACCCTTTTCTTAGTGGGCGATACCAGGTGTGCTGCCATGCTCTAGTGTATTAGCAAAGTGTATATGCACTGGGACAACATGGAAATCTGGGAAAAACCTGGGAATTTTTTCGTCCAGGAGAAAAACAGGATAAACTGGGTAAATTTTTAGAATTCCGAGAATTTTTCATTGTTTTAGTTCTCTGTTAGATTTTTATAGTTTTGACTGGTAAGAATTGATGCTCTAACAAATTTTACTTTAGCTCGCTACTACAGAATAATACTGCAGCAGTAAAACATAAACGATGGGGAAAAACCAAACTAGCTCACTACTGCAGAATAATACTGCAGTAATAAAACATAAATGATTGGGGGGAAAAAAAACCTTAGGTTGTAAAGAAAATACACTATTTACAACAACAAAACACAGTGCGCACACACAAGTGTCTGCCAACAGCAAAATGTGTCAAAGGCTTTAGGACGAAGACAACACAATACAACTGCTTCCTATGATTGTGACATCACAACAGTTAACATTATGTTCATTTGAATTGCCAGCAGGCTCATGCACATACACAGTTGAGACCCTTATGAGCAGTGTACCTTCCCCCGCTTCTGTCTACCTGAAGTGCGGCTATTAGCTGTATCTGCAGGAACGACAAGCAGCCAGATGCTACTCGCAAAAAAATTTTCTGGCATGCACAAGCTGCCAGATTTGCACATGCATAGAGCAGTCTCAGTTATCGTAGGGAGTGGGTAGTCTCCACGTGACTCTTATTTACATTTAGTGATTTTACTGTTTCCTCTTCATGTACAGCTCTCACACCAAATGAAAACAAAACAGATTTCTGTGGCTCGGAGCTATCAAGTGAATTAAAATACATTCACGTAATTATATTATGAAAGCGAAAGTTGCTACTCACCATATAGCGGAGATGCTGAGTTGCAGATAGGTATGACAAAGAGACTCTCACAATTAAAGCTTTTGGCTGTTGGCCTTCGTCAGCAATAGACAACAGGCACACACTCTTACACAAATGCAACACACGCACGTGACTGCAGTCTCGGGCAACCACACTTCGAGCAGTAGTGCCAGTGCATGATTAGAGTGGTGACTGGGTGGGGGTGAGGAGGGGGCTGGAGTGGGGAGGGGGAGGGATAGTGGTGAACAGTGAAGTGCTGCATGTTAGACGGATGGCAGGAGAGAGGTGGGGAGGGGGGTGGAAGTAGCAGAAAAGGAGAGAAATAAAAAGACTGTGTGTGATGGTGGAATTAAGGCTGTGTAGTGCTGGATTGGGAACAGGGAAGGGGCTGGATGGGTGAGGACAGTGACTAACGAAGGTTGAGGCCAGGAGGGTTACAGGAACGTAGGATGTATTGCAGGGAAAGTTCCCACCTGTGCAATTCCTGTGCAATTCAAAAAAGATGGTGTTGGTGGGAAGGATCTATATGGTCATCTCAATTATTTGTTGTACAGCCTGTGCTAAAGAAAATTGGCTTTCATTAATCTTTTCCACAGAGGCATCAGTTTATGTGAAACACTGTTAGCTAGTGTCAACAGTTTTCTGAATTTGAAGTGCACCTCTTTATCTTTGGCATGTATGGCACTGTGCCATAAAAAAGAACCAAACATGGGATAATACAGTGCTGGTACACCTAGAAAATTTGCATCCCAAAAGCCACACTGAAAAGCTTAGTATCAGGTTGAGGCTACTTCTTTTTTAATCTTGATGTACGAATATGCACTTAAGCTGAATTATGCATTTTAGTAGATTTATGAAATTCTGATGATCTTGCAGTATCCTCTGATGTCCTGTTTTGTTTGTGATGTAATGTAAGGTCTTTTAATGCTACATGCATTCGAACATATGGGCTTCCTGCGCACGCACAGTAACGCTTGTTTTCTGGAGCTCTCTGACATCTACTGAAACAAATTTTAACAGGTTGTGGGAAAGTATTGTCAGTGGTGGTTTGAAAAACATTACTTTCAAAGTAAATTTAATTTTATGCAAGATGAATTTTATTATGTATGCGAGCATGCTTTGAATTTCTTAAATCACAGAGCATTTGATTCTTATTTAAAGTTTAACATTTTGAGGGCCAGCCACTTAGAAGAATTTCGGGCCTAAAAGACCAGACATTCATGTCATTGTTTGAAATTTTACTGTCACATTTATCTGATGTATCTTAGAGTGGAACACATGCAAAAGAGACCAATATCATTTGTGAAAGCTTAGCCTTTCATGTAGTGCATCACCATCTCGATTTGAATGCTTCAGAAACTAAAATACTGTGTTTGGTGTAATTCGAATACACACTTTCGTAATACAAAAATATGCAGCGTATCTGTTGCTGTACATCAAAGATCTTTCCACAACGTGTTTTTTTTTTTTTTTTTTTCCTGGGGTTCATTTTCTAAAGAGCTGGGAAACTTTACGCCAGTGTATAAGACCTTAACTGTTAAGTTTTATGGTTCAGAGAGAAAATATACAGTCACGTACCATGGAAAAAGTGTATTTTCACCTGGGAAATAGTGTATTTTTAACTGGGAAATCCGGGAATATTTTTTTTTCTTTTCGCACATACGCCCTGATAAGGCTCACTCACATATGTGGAACTCTGTCTGAGTCAACACATTATGTTTTCTTTAATACTTAGAACAACTTCATGGGACCTATTAATCGAAATGATAGGTGCATACTAACCCAGAACTAATTAAGAGAACAGAAAATTTTTCAAAAGTTATTGCGTGCAGTTTGTCTCCTATATTTGTCATTTACTTTGGCAACCACCCATTTTAGACTAATGATTATTGCATTTGTTGAGGGGAAACTTTTTCCAAGTTGAGGATCTCAAAACAGTGTATGGAAATGTGAGGAAGCAATTTATAGAATTAAAACTCCTGCATTTGCTACACATATGCCTTCGGTATGAAGAAAACTGTTAGTGTTTGACTTCAACAGCTGCAGTAGGGGATGACGATGATGAAGTCCTGTACTCCTTGACAGATCGTAGGGGACGATCCGGAAGACCCGCACCACTGTACTAGGCAAGGTCCTAACAGAGGTGGTTTGCCATTGCCTTCCTCTGACCGTAATGGGGATGAATGATGATGATGATGAAGACGGCACAACAACACCCACTCATCTCGAGGCAGGTGAAAATCCCTGACCCCACCGGGAATCAAACCCGGGACCCCGTGCTCAGGAAGTGAGAACGCTACCGCGAGACCAGAAGCTGCGGACACAGTAGGGGAGATGATCAGTAAAATTTTTGAGAAAATCAAACACTGAAAATTTCAGCTTGGAATATAAGCAACATTAGGAAAAGGATATATTGCTACTCATTGTAAAGATGAGTTGTTCCATTGCAGACGGACCAATAAAAAGACTGTTAAACATTATAGCTTTCGGCCAAGTCTTCTTGAGAAACGAAAAAACGCACACACACACACAAACAAGCACACAACCATTACCACCGGCAGCTGGCTTTAGCCGAAATCTATAATGTGAAACAGTCTTTTCATTGTCCCTATCTTCAGCTCGGCATTTCATCCCTATTGTTTAAATTTTATGAAAGGGAGATTTTGATAAAAGGCAGATTTATTATGTTTCCTTTTACACTGGAATGCAAAGTACAGTTGAACACTACCCCTAAACTGGCTCAGAAAATGACATATTATTTTCATCAAAGATACTTAGTGGTGCACATGACACATTTTCTGGTATCATAAATAGAAATTGGAGTGAACAGAGAGGGAATGAAATTCAAAAACACCAGCCAGAATTTGTGCAATGTCCCTTCTCCATATGGGATTAGAATGCTTAACAATGCCTGTCTATACAGTTACAGCACTATTCACTATTTAGTGTATCGTGTTGCAACGTATAAACATTAGATCTTCAGTTACTTGTATACTCCACCTCACAGGAAAACCCTTTTTGACCTTTGTAGTAAAATTTGTTTTAGGAAAACTACCTCAACTCATGTTGTAATGATCTCTCTTCTTAAACTGAGGAAGAATTCTACATCTCTCCAAGTAGTCATGGAAGTGTTACTTTGATGAATTGTGTAGAGAGGACTCGGTGGAATGCATTTTGGCCCATTTTATGGTACAGATTTTCAAAACTTGGAGATGCATCAGCTGCTTCCACTGCGAGTTCAGTAGATATCAGTCAGCTCTTGATAATGTTATCCAGATGGAGGCAATGAAATACGAAATAACACCTCATTGTTTTTTTCCAGCATTAGGAAATCTTATGCCGCCACTTGAAGCTTTAATATACGGAGTCAGTTTCACAGCTGAGGTTTTTGTTGATGGCTACCGGCATTTCTAAACTCTTTCATAGTTGATCAGTACTTCTACTATAGAGATGAGAATTTCCTTTCAGATTATTGTGATGAAATATTAGCTGTAAAGAACATGGTCCATTGTTATTTGTAGTAGAATTTTTAATCTTTTGTGAATCTGGAATTGACTCTGGAAATTGCAGAAAATTAGTTTCTATTGACTCTTTGAAAATTGAAGTAGTTGACAAAGAGGACTGGGACAAATTTTGTGTTGTAAAATAGCAGTAGGCTTCAATATTACTCGTTCTTATTATACATACACAAATGTTTCTGTAAATTGGTTCTTCTATAAGTAGAAATTCAATAGTGCTAAATAAGACTTTCTCTTCGCTCCATGGACCTCTGGGTTATGGGCCCAGCACGCTTCCACAGTGCAACTCTGCTCCAGTGAAACACCCTGCTAAATCCGCAGAACAGGACAGGTAGTTGGAATTGTGGAAAGGGGCCAAAATGAGTGGCTGTCAGTTACACTCGAACACATATAACTTTATTTATTTGACCAAACATTACAGTACAAATTCTTGAACTTGGGCACAACCACTTTAATTTAATTAAAAAAAAGAGAGAAAAAACAGCTAAAAGGCATTAACTCAAAATTCAGACATGCCTAAAGAAAATATTTAGAGGGCAGAAGGCCTCACGTTAAGTAAGTTCTACAATTTGGCTGAAGGCCCAAAATCTAACACTTAAAAAGCAACAACTTAAATTTAAAGACGGTTGAAGGCCCATGATTTAAGACTCAAGGTAAAAATTAAATTAAAAAAAACACAAGGCCAAAGACCTTATCTTCAATTAGGACAAAGGACCCAAACAATCTAATACTTGACAAGCAAGGAACTTTAATTTTAAAATGGCTGAAGGCCCATGACTTAAAACACCACTAAAAACAATTCAACTTTAATTCAAAACCATCAGCTATGAGCCATACAAATACACACAACAGAAAATAAGAAAAGGCAGTGCAGGTAACGATGCTCAGAAGTTTCAGGGGTCGGCCACCACTTGAAATACTAACAATCACTTAGGTGAGACAGGCAGTCAGCCCAACCATTCTCGATCCGACGACACCCCAACCAACAGATAGTCAACGGACCCACTAACAAGGTAACTTGCAATCCACTCGACCAGCACACAACCGGGAGTTCAATGCAAAACGTGAAAGGCATGGACGCCCAAAACCAGGCATACATTAAGCTGTCAAACTACACACCGTGCTGGACAGCGACAACGTGGTGAAGAAAGGACACTGCCTGAATTTACGTCAACGGCCAGATGCAGGTAACCGGAACGTTAATGGCCACAAGGCAGAAAATGCTGCTGGTACAGTTCAATTGCAAATATCCAAATGCAGTTAGACTCCACCGGATGGAGGCTAAACCTTCGCCAACTCGAACACACATGTTGTTGCTCGCGGGAATGTCCCAACAGCCAACAACAAGAACCAGACAGCACAATGTGAACAATCTTGACTTAACAGATAAATTAAAATCCAAACTCAACTTTCGTGTCCAGGGTCAGTGAGCACATACCTCGTAGCAATGGGAACAACCCCCCACACTCCGACACCACGTAGAGGCCTCCAGTAACATTATATAGGCCTCAGCTGAAGATTTGTTGAGACAAAAGCTGAATTTCAAAGCTGCATGTTGTTCCTCGCGTGTTACCTGCATTGCAGCGGTAGGTGATACTGAACATGTCTAAACTTGCCTGCCTCTCACAGGTAGGAACCAGGAGTCCCAACAATTTGTCGGCCCAACAATTTGTCAACAATTGTAGTACCAAAAATGTTCACCAACACTACTTTTCAGACTGATAGAGTTGTTGGTGAATGGTTCCTCATTACCAGTACAGTTGACTGCTTCTCTCAGTTGGTAATTTTTTTTAAAGGCATCGCCAGTTTCCTTTCACACCTTCACCAATCCTATCTTTTGCTCTTTCTCTAATTACATTGTCGTTGACAGGATGTTAAATCCTCTCTTTTAGCCAGTAGTTTGCATTTATGTTATTAGAGAAGAGCACACTTTTGTGGCACATACTTTTTGAGAAGGGATGAGCAATACAATGAAAAATGGAAGTGTCATATTAGAATACTGAGTTCTGTACTTCTATGTATGGTGTAAGTGTGGTAATGCACAAATAATTCACAGGAGAAAGGGTGTGGTGACAAAGACCTGTCTCTGTAACTGAGTGGTCAGAGTGGCTGACAGCCATGCAGGAGACCCAGGTTCGATTCCAGGCTGGGTCGGAAATTTTCTCCACTGAGAGACTGGATATTGTGTTGTCCTCATCATCATTTCGTCGTCATCGACACACAAGTCGCTGACGTGGTGTCAACTAAAACGATTTGCACTAGGCGGCTGAGCTACTCCAGATGGAGTGTCCTGGCCAATAATGCCAAACAATCATTTCATTTCTATCTTTTTTTTCTTTCCCTTAGGATCCTGGACGATCTACAGCAACACCAGCTGTAGCATCCCTTAGTGCCAGCAGCAGTGAGGAATCATTCCCTTCACCATCGACACAACTTCTGAAGATGCCGGTGTCTCCAGAGCGAGCAGCGCGGGGAAGGACAGCTACCGGTCCACAGGGTCGATCACTTGGCTCACAGTCTCCACTCCTTCATGACGATGGCAGTGGTGCCAGTGGATGCCAGTGAAGACTGCCAGTGCTAGTCTAACAAAATTTCATATCCAGTAACAAGTCACTTATGTGAGTTAATTCTTTTAAAGAAACTGTGGAAGTGTCCTCTGAATTTCTTTTGTGTGCATCACAACAATGTGTCAAAAAAAAAAAAAATTACGAAGTCCTCCAGGCCAGTGTATAAGCAGGAGACATTGGTGTAACTGATTTGCCTTTTTAAATCGTGCCTGAGTCGTATTATATATAATTATTGTCTGTTGTTAATTGTTTGTAGTCCACAGTACTCCTCTTTAAATTTTCTGAAATTTGTATCTGTTGTAGAAATTATAACATTGAGTTATATGTAAGCAGAGTGAGAAGGTGGGAAATGTAGGTTAAACTTGTATGCAAAATGAGGTGCTAATAATAAGTTGTCATATATTAGAAATCGCAA
The DNA here is from genome assembly GCF_021461395.2 of Schistocerca americana. Taxonomy (NCBI): domain Eukaryota; kingdom Metazoa; phylum Arthropoda; class Insecta; order Orthoptera; family Acrididae; genus Schistocerca; species Schistocerca americana. The sequence continues at coordinate 197,009,621 of NC_060126.1, read as the reverse complement.
GAGTAAAAGACTTGTGGCTGGGAAGCACACGCGACTACAATGAGGCCTAAATCTGACATTTTACTGACATATTTATTACTTGTCAGGCACAAATGAAAATGTTCCAACAACAAAAATAAAATTATCTGAAAATATTTCCAGCTCAGATTATCTTCAATCAGTCATAGCAATCCCACTGCTGATAACACAATCATGTCTTAAGTTATTAAATAGTTAAGAAAAATATTCTGAATGTAAACTCTGAAAGTCCTGTCAAAGTCATCATTTATTGTAACCAGTAGTGAGTAAACATTTCACAATCGCAGAAATTGTCTCCTCGAAGCCATGGCATTGTTGTGATGAAATAAAGATTGATTAATATCTTTCGTGCTGTCCTGAAGCAAGTTTCAGATTATGTTCATTAAGAGCTGATTAGAAAATCAGGTAGTAACCCTACATTTGAATCGTTCCACATCTTGCTAATAGAAAATGAAGGATTAGCACTTGTAATTTTTAAAGCAACTTGAGTGTTACTAGATAGCATACAGTGGGCACCAGAGGTTCTGCAGATATTCTGGATCTTAGTGAGGAACTATAAAGTAATGTAAATAACACTTAGACAGAAGTGATTTGCCTTTCAGAGAATTACAATGTATCTGAAGAGTAGGACTTGCATTAAAGATATTGGGAAAAATTTATTGCAAGACAAATGGAGGATCTTCTAGTGTCATTGTAACTGCAGATTATTAGTGCAAGCTCAGGTAGCAGTGGCACTAGTAACATTAAGTATATTTTAAAAACTTGGACGGATTACGACACAGAATAAAGTTTCCTAAATTTATTTTTAGAATTAGCAATCACTGAATTTGTGGCAGATGAAAAAGTGAAGCTAATTTTTGTTTTTAATTATGTCGGACACATTCAATGAAGGTGTACACAAGAAGTGATAAAATGTCAAGGAAGCCTCAAACAATTACCAACCATTGTAATTAGAACTGATGAATTGACAATTGTGAACAATGTTTTTATCTACTCCATCTTGAAAGGATGGAAATTACTGACGTGATGGCATATCCATTATTTACGTATATGTTAAGTATAACTTTGTTATATTCATATTATGCGACAACCCCTTTTAAAATAATATTATAGGACAGTGATGAAATGATGGAGAAAGTATAACATAATATGCACAACAGTAAACATTAAATGTATGAAGCTATACAGAAATATAATTACATGAAAGTCAAGATTATACAATGTTCCCAGTCCACTGCTTTGTAATATTATTTGTAAAACCTTCTTTGCATAAATATGCAAAGTGTACTAGTTGAATAGGTGCTGATGGTAAAAGTGTAGTGTCAAGATAGTTCCACATTCGTAAGGAAATTTTTTGTGGAACATATTTGCTTGTTACTGGTATGAAACTACTCGCTGATTTTGAAGTATATGTATGTGAAAAATAGTGATAGGTGTGCTAAACTGAGGATCTTTAAAAACATGTTTTTGTATGTGCTTAAACTTTATTTTGTTTGAGTACTGCTGGAAGAATATGTTTTAGATTTCTTCCATACTCAAAAATACTAGCTAATAATATTAACAAGTACTTATACAGGACAAAAGTGGAAAAAAGACTGAAATTATTAATTTGTGGTACTTAATCTGATTGTCTGTGATGTAATATAACATAATTTTGCTGAATGTCAGCGGGCTGTTAAAAACATTTTTTGTCTTTTGAAGACTTTGATTTTTATGAGGGAACATCAAGAACATGTTTGTTGGATTAAATGTTTTTATATTGAAAAGAGTAATTAAAAACCTTAACTTAGGTCAGCCCAGATTTCCTGTTTTTGAAACTGACAAGAAAATAACATCAAAAAGCTACAGATAATGTTTTAATGATACACAGTATCCATTTAGCTGGATGAAACCTCATTTCCTCCTCTGAGCCGCCTCCCGTTCTCTTGTCCTGCAACATTAGTCTGTCGGTGCTTGCATCGTTCTGCAGCTGCCTATGTGGCTAGTGTTGATGTGTTTTCTAGTAACTCTCGTTCCTGTAATATTGTCATATATTCACTAATCAACAAACATTTGCACACCAGTGACACAAAATGGCTATGGCAGATGGGCACTGGTGACCAAGGAGTCAGTAAGTGCTTGATGAATAATGAGATGATTCTCACATTTTCATGTAATCATGATACTGTAAGTGGCATATCATTTGGAAAAATTCCAACCTTTCTTCCCTTTCTGTGAAAGATGTGGCTCCTCTCAATCTCACCTCATTGTTGAAAATCGCAAAGTGATCTCTGGAGATGTAATATTTTTGCTGTGGATTCAAGCTGCTGTTTTTGAAGTCAGTTGGTGATTGCCCACTTCGAGGAAGTGGAGATACATATGTTCTTGCTTACTATTCTTTCATAGAAAATACCACAATATTTGGTCCCACTATTTTCAAACTCCAAGTACTTTATGAATGTGCAACTTGTGCACTCATATCTTGTAATTACTGCCTGCCTTGAGTAACAAGCACCCATTGTGTCTTGAAACCTCTAAACTGATCTTTTTTTATTGTATACAAGTTGTTATCCCTTGTGAGTAGTGCATCCTTTTAGGGACTATTTTGCAAATGTGCTTTCGTTGTATTCCATAATAGTAATCTGTAAAACAGGTCATATTGATTTTAAAGCACTTAATCTTTCGTGAATTTTTAACGAATGCTGCCTCCCTGGTGCCGTGTTCCTTCAATGTGACACTCTTGGTATGGGGATCACATCATACATGCTGTATGCTTATCAAACTTCCTGTCTTATAACTTCCTGTCTTATAACTTCCTGAAGAAATGTTTCCCAGTTTTTTACATCACTCTTTCAGAAGGAATGTGGATCCTTTGGTTGTTACATACAAGCAATATTCACTGAAGTTTGATCACTGGCACAACTACACTGCTGGAAGAAGAAAGGAGGACACCAAGAGCTTGTCGACTGAGCTGAGGGAAATTTTATTGACACACTCTCGAGGACGTATACAACTAACTATCACACTGACAGAGCCACATACATTTGAGTACAGTCAACGGGATGTGTGAAATGTCAGCAATAGTACACTGTATACCCTCCTCCTGCAGCAATTCAAGCTTCAATTTTCCAATGGAGACAATTGTAGAGGTGATGAATTTAATCTTGCAGAATGGCCTGCAATGCACTTTCCACCTACTGTCTCAATTGGGCCAGATATCTTGCTGATCATGCTGACTGCACAAGATGAAGATTCGTGTAGTCTCAAACATGCTCAATGAGAGGCAGATCTGTGCTTCGTACTGGTTAGTGTAGTTGACGTACTCGTTGCTGAGCACATATGGGTGGCACAGGATACATACATTGTCTTGTTGGAAAAGCATATCACATTTTTGGTGCACCACCAGCAGCAAGCTGGGTCGAATTGTGCTTAGGATGTACCGTACACTGTTCAGTCAGTGTTCCCTCTATGGTTACCAGAGAACACAGTGATGCCAGGTGTTGGCCCTATGTGCCTCTGTCATATCGTTCCAGACTCACCTGTTAGACACCACGCATGCCTACTAGCACCTTTGGCACCAGAGCCGAAGTGACTTTCACTGCTGAACACAAGTCTCCATTTGTCCTTCCATAAGCACCTATAGTGACACCACTGGAGGTGGGCTGCACGATGTTGGGGTGTGGGTAGAAGATGCCCTAATGGCATGCACCATCATGGTTGCGAATGGTCCTCGCTGATACCCCCCAGAGTAGCAGTGTCCCGAATTTGTTGTGATGTCTCGGTGTGACCCGATATGGCACTTTATAAGATGTTGTTGGGCATCTTTGCACTGCCACAGTCTGGATGCAGACTGATGGGCATGTGCACCTTCTGCTAACCATTGGTTACAACATCAGCACACTTTGGAGATCTCTTGCCCCACGTGTAATGCAGTTCTGTGGTATGACTACCCAACCTCACGCAGATCCATTATACACGCCCCCTGTCAGTTGCACAAAAGGTTCACATCCACTCTGTTGTTGTGGCATAATAACAATGTGGCAAACACAGATGGAGCTCCATGTGCTATGGCAAACTGCTTGCTAATGACTTTGGAGGCGAACAACTGATGCAAAGCTCGCAACTTTCCATTGCTGATAATGCCCATGTTTGACTGTCACATGAACTGCCCTCTCGAAATGTCCCGTGCAAGTGTGGCAAGCCTTAGTCTCTTGTGTCAAGGAGTTCATTTTTCATTTCCCAGTAGTATGTGTCTAAGAAGTAAAACTTGCATTCAGCAACATAGTATGTTCTGTAACGAAACTCGTGACAGATCACAAATTTTGATGTGGTTCATATTTGTGGATGGAACCTTAGAGGCATTCAGCTGTACTTCATTAATCTTTCAAGTAGTCATGATGCATATATCCACCCGTGACCTGTTCATTCTGAGTTGGTTCAACTGACAAATCCATCTACAGCATTTTGAGGCTTATGACTAATGAGAATTATAATATTGTTACATTCCTTCCAGAATTGTGAGTTTCATGCATTAGACGATATAATGCTTTTAATTGATGCTTCCTCCACTAGATGTTACCTCTCATTAGTTACAGTAATGTATCCTTGTCCAGTTACAATATTTGTCTCATGAGTGCACTTCACATGTCAAGCAACTGTCAATATGCATGCTGTTTGGTTTATCTTGCAGTGGTAAAAATGAGCTATTTCTCAGATTCAAAAATAGAACACCTGGTTTTAGAAAGTGATGTCAACTTGAGTGACAGATCTGATTGTTGGCAGGACATGGTCAGTGAAGAATATGTGACTTGTATTCAGAATCATCTGATGACCACGTAGCTCAGCAATACATGCCGCAAAATACTTTTGCGCATGTTAGTTCCTCTCGACAGTACTTTTATTTACCAGTAACAGTGGTATAAATGTGTCCCTAATACAGAATGGCGTGATGAACTGTTTTTAGTGTTCTGTTGATGGCTCTTTGTGTAAAACAATGACTGATCAAACAAACTTATACTCACACATCAGTACATAGATTATCATTCCAGATTAGCAGCAAGATCTAGGGTTTGTAGATAACAACAAGAATATGAGAGGCATAAACAAGAGTGATTTCCAGTTATAAAGCCATCAAATGGCCAGGGGCAGACAGAGAAAAATGATCAGAACAATTTTCGCCTTATTGGACACTACATGCGTAAGTGCATATTTTCTGTACAGAAAACGTGGAGCAGTTGTCTCGGGGTGCAGTTGACTATATCATCACCACAACGAGAGTCATCAGTTGGACTTCTAACTCAACACTGAAAAGTGACTTGTCTTCTAAAGCAACATTTTCCAGAATTTTTGCCAACACAGAAGAGAAAAGATCAATTAGGGAATGTGGAACATGCATGGGAAGACCTTTGAAAAGACACACATTATTGGTGTGCAGAATGTGAAGTACTTCTCCGTGCAGATAGCCTCATTCCATCCATTTCATTCTATTCTCACACAATATCTTCATTTCCACAGTTGTTTTTTCACGCCATTGCCCCTGTTTCTCAACTCTATCCAGCAATATCATAATATCATGTGGGGTTTTCCTCATTCAGCTCCTCCTGCACACACATTTCAGATAGTTGATTAGCTTTTATTTTCTCTACCATTCTTGTAACATTCGCATACCATCTCAAATGATGTTCCTCAAGTGCCATATTCATTGCTTTCTTCTGCCCAGTCTTGTCTCATATTCTTTCATGTGTAATTCTGTCTCTTCTCGTCGTTCATACTGCTCTTCACGTGAACTTCATTTCTAAGGCTATACTTCTCCTTAGGTGTTTCTCTTGTAGTGCCAAACCCTACATACAATATGCTGTAATTGGTTCCATATTTGCACTGTAAATTTACATTTTAGTTTTCTTTTTATCTCTTTCCTCCATGCTGTTGTGTTATCAATCTGGTAGTACACTGAGACTGCTTTCTTTGTTCTGTTTAGATGCTGTAATTGGTTCCATATTTGCACTGTAAATTTACATTTTAGTTTTCTTTTTATCTCTTTCCTCCATGCTGTTGTGTTATCAATCTGGTAGTACACTGAGACTGCTTTCTTTGTTCTGTTTAGCACCTATTGTTCTGTTCTCCCATCCAGTTATTCCAAACTGTCTATTTTTCCGAGAGCTTTCCTTGTAGGTTGTATTGAGTTGTTTTCCTATCTGTTCTGTTTTGAAACCCACTTTACTTGATTTTATCTGCAATCACTATCATTCCCTTCCTCTTCCTTCCACCACAGCCTGCTGATATCTTTCTGGTGTGTCAACCACAAGTACTATATCATCTGCATAGAGCAGTGTACACAGGAAGCTTTTTTCTGTGGCTTCCCACCTTCCATGTTTTTGTTACTTCATCGAAGATGATGTTAAAGAGTAAAGAGGGTACAAATGAAACTGACAGTTGTCTTGAAGAGTGTGTATGAGCAACCAGTGAGAGTGGTTCATATTGATGGTGAAAACTCAAGAGACCTCTCAATGGAAAAATGACTCAAGCAAGGTGGTAGCATCAGCCCCTTACTACGCAGAAACATTTTTAAAAATATTTCACACAGAAAACACATGCAATTATATGAAATTTTTTCTTCTTTTAATACATTTTATTCACTCCTAATCCACTAAAGTTTTGTTACCTTGTGTAGATAACTCTGCTATGACCATTAAGTATTAGAAGAAAAGTTTTTTTATAGTCATCGGCTGTATGCACATTCAACTTTATTCTTTACCGGTTTCAGTTTGTACAACCATATCACTCTGAAGAAAAGCAGTACATCATATGGATGAAAAATGCATATAACTCATATAAGACTCATTAGCATACCAAATACAACAGTGTGTCACAGTGGTATGTAAAATAAACATAATTTCAGCCATTACATAAAGCACACACACAAGTTGCTTATAGACTAATAAGTTTGAGTCAATATGCAAAGAAGGGGGATATGTAAGTCACTTAGGAACTAAATAAACAGGAAGTGTTGGGGGTCAAGATGAAAAGGTCCCAGGAAAATTTGAAGAAATAAAAAAAGAACTGATTGTCAGAAGTGCCAATTCAGTGTATGGAAAAGTTAAAACAACCCTTTGTGAAATTAAAAGCAAGGGCATCAACAACTAAGAATGCAACAGGAATTCCACTGTTAAGCACAAAGAGAGAGCAGATAGGTGGAAAGAATACATTAATGGCCTCTACGAAGGGGCAAACTTGTCTGATGACATGCTTGAGGAAGAAATGAGAGAGAATATGAAACACACAGGGGATCCAGTAGTAGTCTGAGTTTGAGCTTTGGAAATTTTGCTGCCCAATAAGGCAGAAGGGAGATAACACTCCTTTGGGACTTGTGAAATCATTGAGGGAAGTGACAATCAAATGACTGTGTGTAAAATATGAGTGTCTGGAGATATAGTATCAGACTTCTGTAAAAATAATATTGTGATCTGTTGGAAAACCGGAAAAGAAAAGAATCGAAGCATTGGAGATATGGTGGTATAGAAGGATTTTGAAAGTAAAGTGAGCTGATAAGATAAGGAATGAGGAGGTTCTCCAGACGAGTGGTGAGTGAAGGATCATATGAAAACACTGACGAGAAGCAGGAACAGGATGATAGAACATGTGTTAAGAAATCTGGGAAGTACTTCCACGGTACTAGAGGGGGCTGCAAGATGGGCTTGGAGTACAAATAGCAAATAATTTTTGCCATAGGTTGCAAGTTCTAATCTGCAATGAAGAGGTTGGCACAGATGAGGAATTCATAGCGGGTCACAACAAACCGATCAGAAAATTGATGATTCAAAAACTAATTGTACACAACTATATTCAAACATTTGTGGAAGTGGTACCCCCTGTTCACATATGCTACAGTCTCTTTTCATGCTTCAGAGCCCATGAACTTTGCCAGCCTAATTGCAGTCACTTAACCAGACCCACCACTCCCTGCCGCCATTGGATAAGCAGCTGCCAGCAGAAAGTTGTATACTCCTAGCTCACTTATTTGTTACATAGTTTAATTCTTAATTTCTTTGCATGTTTTTGGTACTTGCATTGTTTAATTCATAAATTTCGGGCGTATTATAGTATTTGAGAGTTGTAGCATCGCGTTTTAGTACCTGAATAGTGTAAAATCGCGTGGTCTCCTTCCGCCGCCAAGCAGTGTGTCAGCAGTGCGCAAGTAGCAGCATTACTGCATTTACTAGACAATCTTGTATTTTAATAACCGTTTAAATTTTGTGTCGATTTGTTTGTGCTCTCTGTAGATTAGTTCAGATGTTCTTTGCACAACATTTTTTAGCATGGATAGGGACTCTAACTGCTGTGTTCGGATGCAGGCTGAGTTGGCATCCCTTCGCTCCCAGCTTCAGACAGTGTTGGCTTCGGTCACACAGCTTGAGGCTGTAGCCAATGGGCATCACTGTGGGGGTCCGGATGGGCGTTTGTCGGGGACGGCCAGCTCGTCCCACGCATCCCCCGATCGGACTACGACTGTGGCTGCCCGTGATACTGCCTCACCTGTGGTAGAGTGGGAGGTCGTCTCAAGGTGTGGCAGGGGGCGAAAGACATTCTGGTGGGCTGAACGGAAGGCCTCTCCAGTTTGTCTGACGAACCGGTTTCAGGCTCTGTCTCAGGCTGATACTGATCTTCGGCCGGACATGGCTACTTGTCCTGTTCCAGAGGTTGCCCCCTCAGTCTGCAAGATCTGGGCGGTCGCAGAGGGTGGGCTTACTGGTAGTTGGGAGCTCCAACGTCAGGCGCGTAATGGGGCCACTTAGGGATATGGCAGCAAGAGAGGGGAAGAAAACCAATGTGCACTCGGTGTGCATACCGGGGGGAGTCATTCCAGATGTGGAAAGGGTCCTTCCGGATGCTATGAAGGGTACAGGGTGCACCCATCTGCAGGAGGTCGCTCATGTCGGCACCAGTGATGTGTGTCGTTATGGATCGGAGGAAATCGTCTCTGGCTTCTGGCGGCTATCTGATTTGGTGAAGACTGCCAGTCTCGCTAGCGGGATGAAAGCAGAGCTCACCATCTGCAGCATCGTCGACAGGACTGACTGCGGACCTTTGGTACAGAGCCGAGTGGAAGGTCTGAATCAGAGGCTGAGATGGTTCTGCAACCGTGTGGGCTGCAGATTCCTCGACTTGCGCCATAGGGTGGTGGGGTTTCGGGTTCCGCTGGATAGGTCATGAGTCCACTACACGCAGCAAGCAGCTACACGGGTAGCAGGGGTTGTGTGGTGTGGACTGGGCGGTTCTTTAGGTTAGATGGCCTCGGGCAAGTACAGAAAGGGCAACAGCCTCAAAGGGCGCGGGGCAAAGTCAGGACATGCGGGGACCAAGCAGCAGTCGGTATTGTAATTGTAAACTGTCGAAGCTGCATTGGTAAAGTATCGGAACTTCAAGCACTGATAGAAAGCACCAAGGCTGAAATCGTTATAGGTACAGAAAGCTGGCTGAAGCCAGAGATAAATTCTGCCGAAATTTTTACAAAGGCACAGATGGTGTTTAGAAAGGATAGATTGCATGCAACCGGTGGTGGTGTGTTTGTCGCTGTTAGTAGTAGTTTATCCTGTAATGAAGTAGAAGTGGATAGTTCCTGTGAATTATTATGGGTGGAGGTTACACTCAACAACAGAGCTAGGTTAATAATTGGCTCCTTTTACCGACCTCCCGACTCAGCAGCATTAGTGGCAGAACAACTGAGAGAAAATTTGGAATACATTTCACATAAATTTTCTCAGCATGTTATAGTCTTAGGTGGAGATTTCAATTTACCAGATATAGACTGGGACACTCAGATGTTTAGGATGGGTGGTAGGGACAGAGCATCGAGTGACATTATACTGAGTGCACTATCCGAAAATTACCTCGAGCAATTAAACAGAGAACCGACTCGTGGAGATAACATCTTGGACATACTGATAACCAACAGACCCGAGCTTTTCGACTCTGTAAATGCAGAACAGAGAATCAGTGATCATAAGGCCGTTGCAGCATCCCTGAATATGGAAGTTAATAGGAATATAAAAAAGGGGAGGGAGGTTTATCTGTTTAGCAAGAGTAATAGAAGGCAGATTTCAGACTACCTAACAGATCAAAACGAAAATTTCTGTTCCGACACTGACAATGTTGAGTGTTTATGGAAAAAGTTCAAGGCAATCGTAAAATGCGTTTTAGACAGGTACGTGCCGAGTAAAACTGTGAGGGACGGGAAAAACCCACCGTGGTACAACAACAAAGTTAGGAAACTACTGTGAAAGCAAAGAGAGCTTCACTCCAAGTTTAAACACAGCCAAAACCTCTCAGACAAACAGAAGCTAAACGATGTCAAAGTTAATGTAAGGAGGGCTATGCGTGAAGCATTCAGTGAATTCGAAAGTAAAATTCTATGTACCGACTTGACAGAAAATCCTAGGAAGTTCTGGTCTTACGTTAAATCAGTAAGTGGCTCGAAACAGCATATCCAGACACTCCGGGATGATGATGGCATTGAAACAGAGGATGACATGGGTAAAGCTGAAATACTAAACACGTTTTTCCAAAGCTGTTTCACAGAGGAAGACCGCACTGCGGTTCCTTCTCTAAATCCTCGCACAAACTAAAAAATGGCTGACATTGAAATAAGTGTTCAAGGAATAGAAAAGCAACTGGAATCACTCAACAGAGGAAAGTCCACTGGACCTGACGGGATACCAATTCGATTCTACACAGAGTACGCGAAAGAACTTGCCCCCATTCTAACAGCCGTGTACCGCAGGTCTCTAGAGGAATGGAAGGTTCCAAATGATTGGAAAAGAGTGCAGGTAGTCCCAGTCTTCAAGAAGGGTTGTCGAGCAGATGCGCAAAACTATAGACCTATATCTCTGACATCGATCTGTTGTAGAATTTTAGAACATGTTTTTTGCTCGAGTATCATGTCGTTTTTGGAAACCCAGAATCTACTCTGTAGGAATCAACATGGATTCTGGAAACAGCGATCATGTGGGACTCAACTCGCGTTATTTGTTCATGAGACCCAGAAAATATTAGATACAGGCTCCCAGGTAGATGCTATTTTTCTTTACTTTCGGAAGGCGTTCGATACAGTTCCTCATTGTCGCCTGACAAACAAAGTAAGAGCCTACGGAATATCAAACCAACTGTGTGGCTGGATTGAAGAGTTTTTAGCAAACAGAACGCAGCATGTTATTATCAATGGAGAGACGTCTACAGACGTTAAAGTAACCTCTGGCGTGCCATAGGGGAGTGTTATGGGACCATTGCTTTTCACAATATATATAAATGACCTAGTAGATAGTGTCGGAAGTTCCATGCGGCTTTTCACGGATGATGCTGTAGTATACAGAGAGGTTGCAGCATTAGAAAATTGTAACGAAATGCAGGAAGATCTGCAGCGGATAGGCACTTGGTGCAGGGAGTGGCAACTGACCCTTAACATTGACAAATATAAAGTATTGCGAATACATAGAAAGAAGGATCCTTTATTGTATGATTATATGATAGCGGAACAAGCACTGGTAACAGTTACTTCTGTAAAATATCTGGGAGTATGTGTGCGGAACGATTTGAAGTGGAATGATCATATAAAATTAATTGTTGGTAAGGCGGGTACCAGGTTGAGATTCATTGGGAGAGTCCTTAGAAAATGTAGTCCATCAACAAAGGAGGTGGCTTACAAAACACTCGTTTGATCTACACTTGAGTATTGCTCATCGGTGTGGGATCCGTACCAGATCGGGTTGACGGAGGAGATGGAGAAGATCCAAAGAAGAGTGGCGCGTTTCATCACAGGGTTATTTGGTAACTGTGATAGCATTACAGAGATGTTTAGCAAACTCAAGTGGCAGACTCTGCAAGAGAGGCGCTCTGCATCGTGGTGTAGCTTGCTCGCCAGGTTTCAAGAGGGTGCGTTTCTGGATGAGGTATCGAATATATTGCTTCCCCCTACTTATACCTCCCGAGGAGATCACAAATTTAAAATTAGAGAGATTGGAGTGCGCACGGAGGCTTTCAGACAGTCGTTCTTCCCGCGAGCCATACGCGACTGGAAAAGAAAAGCGAGGAAATGACAGTGGCACTTAAAGTGCCCTCCGCCACACACCGTTGGGTTGCTTGTGGAGTATAAGTGTAGATGTAGATGTAGACCACTCACCTTCTAACAAATTATCTGACAGTATAATACTACATATGCCCTCCTCCCCACTCCCTTTCTCAAATTTAGTCAATCCGCACTCACCATGTGCTCTCAAACTTTTCTTTCTACATCCCTGAGGCTTTGTGGCCATACACACTCTTATCAGTTCTCAGTGAACACTCTTTTTAGTTCAAACCTTTGAATTGCCAGAAGATTTAACCCCCTGTCTTCTAAGTGATACCATTGAGGATATATATACTGGATGTCCCTCATAAGAGTCATCAAGTGCTCATGCTCTGATGTCTCAGTGGATGTTTACAAAATTGTAAATATCTGCCAAAACACCAGAGGAAATGCACTTGATGACTCTTATGAGGGACATCTGGTATACATATCCTCAATGGTATCATTTAGAAGAGAGAGGGGGTTAAATCTTTTGGAAATTCGAAAGTTTGAAGTGAAAAGGGAGTACATATTGAGGAGCTGGTGAGAGCTTGTGTGGCTAGAAAGCCTCTTGGATGTAGAAGGAAAACTTTGAATGCACTTTATCAGTACAGGTTGACTAAGAATTCAAGAAAGAGGGTGGGGGTGCATGCATGGAACAGAATGACTAAAAATTCAAGAAAGGGGGTGGGGGTGCATCCATGGAATTATCTTGTCAGGTAATTTGTTAGGATGTGAGTGGTGGGTCTGGTTATGGAAGTGATTACAATTAAGCTGGCAAAAGTCATGGGATCTGGAGCACATGAAAAGAGCATGTACCCTACTTGAGCAGGTTGTATCACTTCCAGAAGTGTTCGGAGGAAGGGTTCAAAGATAGTTGTGTGCAGCTGTTTTTTGAATCAATGTGTAGCTGGAGTCAGCCCAAACAAATACTACTCATCACATCTTCCATTTGATGCCTAGTGCCAACAGCGTCAGTTTGTTTTCCCTTACAAACAAAATTATTTTTAAAGTAGAATGTTACATTTCTATTTGATAGAATGGTCCCAAATTAGTCTAATACTATACTCATTCTAGTGATATGTATTAACAGGAACAATAAAATATAAATACTCCAGCCATGCTGTTGCATGGCGGTAGTAGGCGGCGTGGTCCAGGGCCTTGTCACTGCTGGAGTACTGGTTATTCTTTGAGTTTTACTGTTCCTGTTAGTATATGTTGATAAAATGAATATCACAAGAGACTAATTTGCGACGACACTGTCAAGTGAGCACATAAAATTCAGCTTTAAAAATCATTTTGTTTTGGGAAACAACAAATGCTTTCAGTCAGCAGTTGGCATCACAGGAAAGATGTGATGAGCAGTATTCGGTTGGGTTGACTCCAGCAAAACATTGCAAAAACAAATTTGCAAATATCAGCCAAAACACCAGAGAAAATGTGCCTGATGACTCTTAGAAGACACACCCTGTGTACCAAAACTTTTGCCATAATAATTACATCCCCAACTTTCTCAAAAGTTTATTCTCTTTCTTTAAATGTCTAAAGATCCCAAGTGTTAAAACCTTTTTATTTTGTCCAGTTAGTGACCTGTACAGTAACAGTGCCTTTGAATATGGTATTTCCTAGATAGCCCAAGGACCCTCATAAAATGCAAAAATTTTTCGTTACGTGGTTGACCTTCATACTTTGTTTGTTAATGGCTTTGTACAAACAACTGATCAGCCACAAGACAAGTTCTCTGCTCTTTGTGGTCACTCAGGCCATGAAAGAGTAATTAATTCCCCTTTGATAGTTTTCATTTCTAGAAATTTCTGTTTTTGAGAAACTTGACTTGTAATTTCCAAACTGATTTTTATCAATCAAATCTATAAACTGAATATTCTGAAGCTCTCCTAAACATATTTCCATTTGCCCCACTGTGTAACATTTATTTCACGGTGAAATTTCTTGTTACATCTTTCAATACATGCAGTCACAGTTTTTTTCTGACCTCTTATCCTTTAACAAACTGACGATCTTCTTGATTTCAGCATTGCACATATTACTATTGGATGCAATTCTATGTTGATAAAGAGCATAGAGATGGACATGATAAAAATTTCTTTGCATAGGCAAATCAGGGAAAGGAATTGCATTTTATTAAGAATGTTAAGCATGCCAGAAGCACTATTGAACAACTCTGCATCCCAACCTTTATCATATGTGGTGATATTGTGGGAAACATCTTTCAGCTCATGGTTTTTAGATGTATTGTCTGAACAGCTCATGAAGCGAAATTTCATCACAGGAAAGATGTGATGAGCAGTATTCGGTTGGGTTGACTCCAGCAAAACATTGCAAAAACAAATTTGCAAATATCAGCCAAAACACCAGAGAAAATGTGCCTGATGACTCTTAGAAGACACACCCTGTGTACCAAAACTTTTGCCATAATAATTACATCCCCAACTTTCTCAAAAGTTTATTCTCTTTCTTTAAATGTCTAAAGATCCCAAGTGTTAAAACCTTTTTATTTTGTCCAGTTAGTGACCTGTACAGTAACAGTGCCTTTGAATATGGTATTTCCTAGATAGCCCAAGGACCCTCATAAAATGCAAAAATTTTTCGTTACGTGGTTGACCTTCATACTTTGTTTGTTAATGGCTTTGTACAAACAACTGATCAGCCACAAGACAAGTTCTCTGCTCTTTGTGGTCACTCAGGCCATGAAAGAGTAATTAATTCCCCTTTGATAGTTTTCATTTCTAGAAATTTCTGTTTTTGAGAAACTTGACTTGTAATTTCCAAACTGATTTTTATCAATCAAATCTATAAACTGAATATTCTGAAGCTCTCCTAAACATATTTCCATTTGCCCCACTGTGTAACATTTATTTCACGGTGAAATTTCTTGTTACATCTTTCAATACATGCAGTCACAGTTTTTTTCTGACCTCTTATCCTTTAACAAACTGACGATCTTCTTGATTTCAGCATTGCACATATTACTATTGGATGCAATTCTATGTTGATAAAGAGCATAGAGATGGACATGATAAAAATTTCTTTGCATAGGCAAATCAGGGAAAGGAATTGCATTTTATTAAGAATGTTAAGCATGCCAGAAGCACTATTGAACAACTCTGCATCCCAACCTTTATCATATGTGGTGATATTGTGGGAAACATCTTTCAGCTCATGGTTTTTAGATGTATTGTCTGAACAGCTCATGAAGCGAAATTTCATCATGTAACACGTCTGAGACAATCTGAATCCTCTGTTTTCTAAAACTTGTGTTCTCTTTGAGGACTTGTTAAAAATGAATGGAATGCTATAAGAATGTAACTGAAAATCCAACCTGTTTTGATGCTTCAGAACAGTGTTACAGCATTAGATTAAGTTTATGAGCATAATACTACAAAAATATAGCTCATGGACATTTTTGTTTAATAACATTTTGGACACCTCCACATTTATCTGCCATTACTGAGTCTTCATCATATATTTGGCTCAGTATTTTGCTGGTAACTCCCGAAACATCAAATGCATTGAGTAAAATATCTGATAAACAGTGAGCAGTTTTGTCACTAGAAACATTGTGAACAACAAGAAATATTTCTACGGGATCGTCTTGTACACAAAATCTGAGAATAATTAAGTCATTTGTGACTTGTAAGAAACATCCAGGTCATCTGCTTGCGTTCCAACAAACTCACATGATTGTAATTCTTCTCTAATGCTTTCATTAATGACATTGGTAACCCATTCAATTAATTCAATTTGAATTGTGGTTTTTGACTTTCGTTACCCAGAAGTGCCCTGCAACTGATTACAAATAAACTGTTTCTACATAGACAAAAGTTCCAATGATTCAAGGTAATTCTGTTTGTTGTCAGAACTTTCATCTTCAGAAGGTCTTCTGAATGCAATCTATTGTTTGCCCAAAAAATAAACAACATCAATAAAGTCTCTCAATAATGATTTTTTTAAATAATAACTTTGTTTTTATGGCTAGAAGTTTGACTTCTTCAGAAACTGAATGTTCAATTTGTCCTTGACCCAACAATTGAAAACTCTTGATTCTGAACGTGCCTACTTGAATTCTGGTGCTTCTTGGCTTTTCTCACAAAATTTTTTGGCGCGCATACTCCAAAAGAAGCTGACATCCATTGTTTTTCAGTCCCAGACCCACCAATACAATTGACCCACCAATACAATTTATCTGTTGTAAAGCAACATGTAAGCCAAGGAAACTTTTTGTACCAAGGAAATAATTTTTTTTGTTTGTTTTATTTCCCAAAAACTGTTTTAATGTCTAAGTGTGATGTGAAGTCCAGCTTGAAAATGGTTTGCCATGTTATTTGTGAAAGAAAGACCCAAGTTTTCCCTCTACACAATCGGAATTAATCACGTGCACTCACTCTCTATACTACTAAAACAAATTTTGTTAAATCAAGATTGAACAGTGTAGGAAATAGCACACAATTTTATGGTTGACGTAAGCCTCAATACCATGAATAATCACGGATTTAGAAAGCATTGATCATGTGAAACTCAGCTTGCCCTTTTCTCACATGATATACTGTGAACTATGGATGAAGGACAACAGGCAGATTCCATAGTTCTAGATTTCCAGAAAGCATTTGACATGGTGCCCCATTGTGGACTGCTTACAAAGGAAAGAGCATATAGAATTAATTTGCAGTTATGTGTGTGGCTAGAATACTTTTTCAATAATAGTAGCCAGTACATTGTCCTTGATGGCAAATGTTCATCAGAGACAACGGTATCATCAGGAGTGCCTCAGGAAACTGTGATAGGTCTGCTGCTGTTCTCTATATACATAAATGATTTGGTAGTCAGGGTGGGCAGCAATCTGCAGTTGTTTGCTGATGGTGTGTTGTAGGCTAAGGTGTCAAAGTTGAGTGACTGTAGGAGGATACAAGATGACATAGACCAAATTTTCAGTCACCGTGATGAATGGCAGCTACTCCTAAATGTGGAAAAATGTAAGTTAATGCAGATGAATAGAAAGTACAAACCTTTAATGTTTGGATACAATGTTACTAGTGTCCTGGTTGACACAATCAAGTCATTTAATTATCTGGGTGCACTTTTTGCAAAGCAGCACGAGATGGAACGAGCATGTGAGAAGTGTGGTAGGGAAGGCAAATAGTGCACTTTGGTTTATTGGGAGAAATTTAGGAAAGAGTGGTTCGCCTTTATGGGGGATTACATATAGGATGCTGGTGCAACCTATTCATGAGTACTGATATAGTGTTTGGGATCCATACCAAGTCAGATTGAAGAAAAACATTGAAGCTATTCAGAGGTGGGCTGCTAGATTTGTTACCAGTAGGTTTGAACAGCACATAAATTTAAGGAGATGCTTCGGGAACTCAAATGGGAATCCCTGGAGGGAAGGTGACATTCTTTTTGAGAAACACTGCTGAGAAAACTTCGAGACTCAGCATTTGAACCTAACTGCTGAGTGATTCTACTGCCACCAACATGCATGGCACGTAAGGACCACAAAGATAAGATATGAGAAATCAGGGCTGTGACCCAGTCTTTCTTCCCTAGCTATATTTGCGAGTGGAACAGGGAAGGAAGTGACTAGTAGTGGTACAGGGTACCCTCTGCCACACACCGTATGGTGGCTTGTGGACTATCTATGTAGATTACAACAGACGTGACTGCCTGTTGTCTGCCTTGTGGAAACAAGAGGAAACTGCGAACTGCTTAACTGGATAGCATGCACAGCATTGTGAACTCTCAGCTCAGGGATGGATCAAATGAAACTGTAGTAACTTAAAATAAACTTAAGCTGTTTTCGATGCATGGTTGTATTCTGACTATAATAGTAAGATTTCTCCAAATTTTTGGGTAGGCTGTGCCTCAAAAGCCTCTGCTGAGCTTTGCCACTGATCGTGATGCATGTATCCATGTGTGGAGGCTTTAAGAAGATTGGAAGGTACTAGATTCCAATATATGGGGTGGTATGGTGTTCCATTAGGTACAAAACGCAATCCATTCTGGTTTGCATAGACAGTAATTTGGACAGCAACACTTAAATTTCTGATTTGTTAAAGCCGAACACATGACATTATCTTTCAGCATGTTAATACAACATAGCATGTTGCCCATATGCCCCAACCTACCTTGATACAGTGTGTGTTCCTCAGATCTCTCGTCCATTGAAGGGATTGGCAAGCCACCAGTTGCCAATTATATTAGATATTAAAATATTTCTTTTCTTCAGAGATGTCTATCTTGCTGTTGTCAATTTGCATTTTATATTTTAGGTTTTTTCATTTAACTTGTTGCTCAAATAGCAGAACTTTTCTACAACTGTTCAGTCTGTAATCTAATACCTTCAGAATCAAGAATGTCACCAGAAAACGCCAAAGTCTTTCTTTCTTCTCCCTGGACCGTTCCAAATTTCATCTTGGTTTCCTTTACTGATTGCTCAATGTACAGATTGAATAATGATTGATAATAGAGGATATACCTAGACCCTGTCTCACTCCCCTCTCAACCACTGCTTCTCTTTGATGTCCTTCACCTCTTATAACTGCAGCCTGGTTCATGTACATGTTGTAATTAACCTTTCATTTCACAATTCCAGGGAGTATATTT
This sequence comes from Schistocerca americana, assembly GCF_021461395.2. Taxonomy (NCBI): domain Eukaryota; kingdom Metazoa; phylum Arthropoda; class Insecta; order Orthoptera; family Acrididae; genus Schistocerca; species Schistocerca americana. The sequence continues at coordinate 196,990,906 of NC_060126.1, read as the reverse complement.
TGGTTATATTGCCAAAAGCTTTCTCTAAATCTATAAATGATATAAAAATTGGTTAGCCTTTCTTCATCTGCCTGTTTAAGATAAGTGGTTGCATCAGTATTGCCTCACATGTTCCTATATTTCCCCCGAATCCTTATGAATCTACACCAGGTTCAGCTTTTACCTGTCTTTCCATTCTTCTGTAATTCAAGTCAATATTTTGCAATCATGACTTAGGAAACTGATAGTTTCATAATATTCACATCTGTGAACACCTACCTTCTTTGAAATCGAGGTTATTACATTCTTCTTGAAGTATAACAGTATATCCCCAGTTTCATATTTCTTGCAGACCAGATGAATGTTTTTGTCATTACTGGCTTTTCTAATGATCTCAATAATTCTGAAGGAATCACATCTACACCAGGGGCTTTGTTTCATCTTATGTATTTTAGTGCCGTCAAATTCTTCTCACATTGTTGTATATCTTATCTCATATTGAAACAATGGAAGATCCAGGATGGAATGTAACAATATTATGAAAAGGATATTTGCTACTCCCCACTATAAGGTGAGTAGCAACTATCCTTTTCATAATATTGGTATCTCAAATTCATGTACTTCTTTTTCCACTTCTATAATAATGTTTCCTAGTTCACTCTGCTTGTATAGCCCTTCCATATATTCCTTCCACCTTTCATCTTTCCTTCTTTGCTTCTTACTTGCCTGTCTTCTGAGCTCTTTGGGTTAATACATGTGTTTTTCTTTTCTGCAAAGGTCTCTTTCATTTTCTGATAGGCAGCATGTATCTTTCCACAAACTGTGCATGCTGCTACAGCCTTGCGTTTGTCCTCTTAACTATACCTGCTAAGCCATTTTGATTGTATTCCTTTCCCCTGTTTCAGTCAAACCTTGTCTAATCCCCCCTTTTAAGTGCTCATCCATTTCTGATTCTTCAATTTATCCAGGTCCCATCTTTAAATTTTTTACCTTTCTGCAATTCCTTTAGTTTCAGTCTACAGTTCATAACCTGGGCTCAGTCTACATCTATGGAAATATCAGCTTAAAAGTCGATTTCAAAATCTTTTTCTTACAAATATAAAATCAGTCTGAAAGTTTCCAGATTTCCCAGGTCTCCTCCATATGCAGGGTGAAGAAAAATTTGTGCACGCAGAATTCGCAGTGCAATTCCTCACGGACTAGCAAAACAAAAATGTGTGTCACCTAATTTCATCCCGCACATATTTCGGGCAGTAAATGGACATTAAAGATTGGGAATCTGGCAACACTGTAATCACATGTACAGTAACTTCCTCTGTCAGCATATTGCAGCACTGCTGTGCAGTTAGTGCAGTGGATAGTGTTTTGGGTCAGCATGCATGAGGTCTAGGGTTCGATTGTAGGTTGATGCTTATTTGTTTTTATTTGTTAAGTGTAGTGTGTGTGGTACGGTATGTGGCATCTTAATCATCATACAGCAATTACCGTGGATCTTCTACAAAAGATTTACAGTTATATAGTGCGAACACAGAAATGGAAGTGCAATCATTTTCATTGGTCAGGTTTTAAAGAAGCCTTTTTTATATTGTGGTCACGAATTGTTTCGCACCACTATGTCTAATAGATTCCAAACTTGTTTTATGTGTACCCTCCCTTAATGGTCCCATTGGTTAATACCAACTATTATTCTTGCCACATTCAGATCCATTAATTTCATCAGGGCCTTACATCACCAGTACCTGCTGCTGTTGTTTATTTTCTAAGATTTGTGGTGGGTCTTATACCAGCCCTAGTGGGAAGTTGCATCCCTGGCTGATATAACATGGCAATATTTTGCCGACCCCTGTACACCGCCAGATGAAAGTAGGATTGTATTGTATTGTATGGAACTGGGGAACTAGAAACGACACAGAGGCTCCGTCCCCACTGTAGCCCACAGTGGTACACAACCCCACAACTGGCTACAGCAGTCCACTCACCCCACTGCCGCCCCACACCGAGTGCGGTTCGGCCCACAGTGGACACCTTCCCCCTCCCAGGAACATCTCGCACTAGACGAGTGTAACCCCAACATTTGCATAGTAGAGTAATTATGGTGTACGCATACATGGAAAAAGTATTTGCGCAGCAATCACCGACATAGTGTAACTGCGGCAGAATATGGGGAACCAGCCCACATTCACCGATGCAGATGGAAAACCGCCTTAAAAACCGTCCACAGGCTGGACGGCACACCAGGCCTCGACACTAATCTGCCGGACGGATTCGTGCCGGGGACCAGCACACCTTCTCGCCTAGAAAGCAGTGTGTTAGACAGTACGGCTAACCGGGCGGGTAAAGTAGTATTACCTTTATCCTCTCTTCTCAGAGTAGTTTTTTGGTGGTCTGAATCCTACCATGCCACGTCCCTGTCAACCCAACTGTGGTGAAGATCCCTGGAATGCTTCTGCAAGTTCTCTGTATTGCACTACTAAATAAATAGCGACACTTCTCACAAACAGAGGTATATTTTGCCCAAAATTTTAACTGTTACTTTTCACAACACAATTAACAGTTGCTATGGTAATACCACTCTCTTACATTCACCGCTCTCGTACATTCAAACGTCCATACATGCATACTGTAGAACCTGAGAGATAAACCAGAAAATCAACTACCACTCTTCAGTTGTTCTTTATGCCCTTCGTGGTTTGTCATTTAGTCCATGGCTCTCAGATTCAGGCACTTGCTGCATCATGGCACAAATGACTCTCAGGCAACTAGTGGTTGTAATACCATTTTCACTAGTCCCCTTCTTGCTGGTTCTGCCACTGCTTCACATTCCCTGCATACAAGAAAGGAAAACATACAGTTTCCCTTTCCCACTACATTTATCTGTATTCAATTCACTCACGAGCATCTCTTCTCGATGTCTTTCCAATGGTGTGTTGGGATGTTTACAAATATCCCTAAACACTACATATCCCACCACTCAGGCAAGAGATCTCATGCTTAAACTTCTAGTTACACACACATCTTTACTGACAATTCTTTTATTATTATCCTACTCTTACCTGCCATTACATAATCTCTCCAACATAACTTTTTATAATCGTTAATGATCACCTGTAAGTATGTTCACTTAATTACTTAACTACTTTGTTCCTGTTTGGCAGGATTAATTCATTGTTTTCATACTTGTAATATTATTTCTCGTATATTGTTACTTTCTTTAATAGTATGGCTCTCTTTTCTAGATCAGCTGAAGTATCTGAGGAATGTGCATAGTAATAAAAACATATTACTTGTCATTAATGTTATTCGTAAGTTCCTCTTATTTGTGATCCTCTTGACCTCGTAACCAATTAACCATTTTCATTTTCGATTTAAGACAATTTTATTATCTTATCTACTGGATATTTGTGAGACATTTATTCTGAGACACTTAGACATTATAATACAGGGTGATTCAAAAAGAATACCACAACTTTAAAAATGTGTATTTAATGAAAGAAACATAATATAACCTTCTGTTGTACATCATTACAAAGAGTATTTAAAAAGGTTTTTTTTCACTCAAAAACAAGTTCAGAGATGTTCAATATGGCCCCCTCCAGACACTCGAGCAATATCAACCCGATACTCCAACTCGTTCCACACTCTCTGTAGCACATCAGGCGTAACAGTTTGGATAGCTGCTGTTATTTCTCGTCTCAAATCATCAATGGTGGCTGGGAGAGGTGGCCGAAACACCATATCCTTAACATACCCCCATAAGAAAAAATCGCAGGGGGTAAGATCAGGGCTTCTTGGAGGCCAGTGATGAAGTGCTCTGTCACGGGCTGCCTGGCGGCCGATCCATCGCCTCGGGTAGTTGACGTTCAGGTAGTTACGGACAGATAAGTGCCAATGTGGTTGATTGTGGAATTTGCAGCTCTCTGCTAGCTCTGCGAGTCGATTTTCCTGGGCTGCGAACAAATGCTTGCTGGATGCGTGCTACATTTTCATCACTCCTTCTCGACCGTCCAGAACTTTTCCCTTTGCACAAACACCCATTCTCTGTAAACTGTTTATACCAACGTTTAATACACCACCTATCAGGAGGTTTAACACCATACTTCGTTCGAAATGCACGCTGAACAACTGTCGTCGATTCACTTCTGCCGTACTCAATAACACAAAAGCTTTCTGTTGAGCGGTCGCCATCTTAGCATCAACTGACGCTGCCGCCTAGTCAACAGTGCCTCAAGCGAACAAATGTACAACTAAATGAAACTTTATAGCTCCCTTAATTCGCCGACAGATAGTGCTTAGCTCTGCCTTTTGTCGTTGAGAATTTTAAATTCCTGAAGTTGTGGTATTCTTTTTGAATCACCCTGTATTATTCCTCTTTCAATAGGTAATGCAATATTAACCTTCTTTACGTAAATAGCTCATCTTTCATTATTATACTGATTATAAACTTTCTGATTTTCCATTATATTGACATGTAGTTCTTCTCTTTTTAGGGAACTTAACTTCCTTAATATCCCAACTTCCATGAGTACAGACTTGTATTCCAAAGCCTTTGTGCACTATTATGTTGAGGTGTAAATTGTCTCCACCACTGCAGTCAAATCCTTTCACCTCTTTACTGTAAACCATTGGGAAAAACCTCTTTTTATTTATAACCAATTTTAAGAATGATCTGTGCATTATCCTTTTAACAAAACATACCCTCACTTCCACGAAAGACCACTTCTGTGTCTTAGTACTGTAAAATATTTCTATTTCATTCAGTGTTGTAGTGCCCCATATTAATTCCTATTCTTGGTACCCCTGCCTGCACAGTATAGGTCGGCCTTTCTTAGGTCCAGCTATCTGCCTTTTATTCATCATTCCTAATTAGAGAGTACACTTCACATTTCTGATATATTTATATCTTCCATTACTTTTCCTTCTACTTTCTCCCATATTACTTTGAGGTTCCCTTTTCACGTACATGTCTGTGCTCTATTTCAGGTGTTAAGTCTTTTGCTTACTACTTTCTTCATATTTCAACTCATGTATTGACGGCACTACATGTCTAAGTATTCTTAATTGCACTCTGTTCTTTCTTTTGCTTTCTCTTTTCTTAAAACCCAAGCTTCAGCTAGATTACTGATTCAAAACATTACTGTTTCTACTGCCCTCTTCTATTAATCCACTTTCTGTACTTGTACCCTATCTTTCTATTTGTCATCCTATTTTTGTAGTCACATCAAATACTATTTAGCACTTGGTTACTTGTCCTCTCCCCTGCACAGTTTGATTATATTTCTTTAGTCTGTTGATATTATATAAACCTTTCTCTTGACCAGTATGTGGGTCAGTTAAATAGTATGAGTTCAGACGTGGACTATCCATGATCTTAAATGGTCCTGCATATTTCGGAAAAAAATTCTGTGTTTTCTTTTTAAGATTAGAACTATGATGTACTTCTTTTGCCAACAAAATATGATTTATTTCAAATGTTGGGTTTATTACTGATGTATTATAATTTTGTAATCTTTTATCAGCTGATCTATGCAATTGATTTTCTACTGTTTTGTCTAAGTTAGCACTTTCTTCCTGCTGTACCTCTGGCCATTTGAAGAATTTTAATAGTGGTTCACCTTCACATTTTCTGTCACTATGACCAGATACCTGCTGGAACTTACTTCAATAATATGCTTATTTGCTTCTGCATCAGTATTTCGTTGTGTATTTATCTGCTGGTTTTGTGGTGTAAACACCTGTGAGTTTATGTTATCAGCCTGATTTCTTCCCCCTCTATGGTTATTGTGATTTAGACCATTATTCCTGCTGTGAACAGTTTCATTACCACTTGCTCTGCAACAATTGGATTCCTTTGTCCACGGTAAGGAATTATGAAAGGATTTTTTATTCCTATTCCCCGTATTTCGGTCATTCACTGAATAATTTTCATTTCTTTCTGTATTCAGTGTGTCTAAACCACCAATAAACATTAACAACTCATTCACAGTTTCCCACCCTCTATACAATATTCCTTGTCGAGCATGGAATGGTAAACGTCTAATGAGTACTTTTACTAAGTGCATTTCATCTATTGGATCATCTAAGTACTTCGATTTTGTCAAATGTCATTCTATGTACTTTCTGTATGTGCCTCATGAATTATTGTATGGAGTAGGGTTTAATAATTTTAAGATTAATTTTTCCTGAGTACTTGATGACCAGTACTTCCTCTTAAAGCTTTCCTCAAAATCTTTCCAAGACACAAATTATTCTGCATGAGTATTTGCCCCTTCCACAGTGTCTGCCCTTACATATCCTAATGTGAACTCTTTATTTTTTTAAGTCATCCCACTTTTAGGTAAAGATCTGGCAAACACTCTTAAAAAATAAATTGGGTGTACATCACCGTCTGGTATATACTTAGTAAATTGCTTTGCTAAATGAAACCTATTTCCTATATATAAATCCTCTGTTACATCTTTAGTTACTCCTGTCATAGTTTCATGTTTACTATTTTCTAATTTCTTTTTATTATCGTCTATTGCTTCCCATTTTCTATCAAGTTCTTGTTTATTGCTACTTGTACCTTTGCCAGAAGTAATTTTATCATTATTTATTTCTGTTTTGTCTTTTACTTCTTGTTCTACAAATAACTGTAAACATTTTTCCAAATGTTTTATAGCATCAGGTGTGCCTATTGCAGCATTTTTCTGTATGGACGTGATACTCTTATTTGCATCTGAAGTACTAACTCTTACTGCTTGGAATCAGGAATTTACATTATCTACATAGCCCATCCACTGTCTGGTTGTTATTCTGTGTACAGTTTCTTGTAGATGGCTGGGTGTTGTGTGCTGTCCTTAGGTTAGTTAGGTTTAATTAGTTCTAAGTTCTAGGCGACTGATGACCTCAGCAGTTGAGTCGCATAGTGCTCAGAGCCATTTGAAAAAGAAGTTTCTTGTAAATCATCTGTTAACACTTGTTTAACTTCTTGTTGTACCTCTACTGGCACTGATTCTCATGATTCATATACTTTAGAGTTTGCTTCCATTATTGTAATGTTTTGATTATTAATTTGTGTGTTAAAGTTAATTCTAAGTTAGCTTCAATCTCTTGTATTTTATGGCTTAGTATGTCTTCTATTGATTCAGTAATTTGTTCCTTAATGGACTTAATTAATTCTATTTGTTCTGCTTTCCATCCTTCCTCATCCATCTCTGCTTGTTCTTTAATTATACCTTCTAGTATTGATCTCAGCTCCTTGTTTTGCATTGCCATCTCTCTTGTGATCGGCATGCACTATTTATTACCAATTGACAAAATTAACATTAAACCCTATACTCACAGAGCTGTTTCTACTTTTTAATTCTTCACGGCTCACTCTTCTGTGGAACTGTGAACTGCATGCTGGTTTTAGAAAAGCCAAAGCCGGCACTGAAGCTGAAGCCGACATCTGCTCTCGTGCTGCACGCTGCCGCTGACTGGACAGCACAGCACCCTGTAATTGCATAACTGCTCGCCGCTCTGCATTGATAACTCCCGATGGATCAATGTCCGCCGTATGCGCTATCCAGTTGATACAATTTTGTGAAGTTTTGAACTAATTCCGTACACTCATTGCTTGTAATATTAGTGCACTTTCTGCTGCCACTGTCTTCTTCTTTCTTTCTGTTTTGTATTTGCGACAGTAAATTATATTTTCCATTCATTATGTGTTTACTATTCTTTCTTAGACAATTCGTTCAAAAGAAGCTCTTAATTATTTTTTTATTTCTTGCTACTTGCATTATAAGGCACTGTTGTTGATCGATACTTGCCAGGGGCAATTTCTCTGTCTTCTATTCTTTGGACTCGTAATTCTCACTCAAATCAATTTTCTGCACTTACTTGCTGGTGCATTCTCCATTCATGTTTACCAGGGTGCCATATTGGGTGAATTTTACATCTGTCCTCCTGACCAGAACTTTTCTTCCTCATTCCACTGCACTTCGATAATTCCCATTATATGTAACTTCAACCTATCTGTTTCCCCTTTTAAATGCTCTAACCTACTTACTTGATTAAGGGATCTAACATTCCATACTATGTCCTGTAATACACAGTTAGTTTTGATTTTCCTGATGACAAAATCTTCTTCAGTGGTCCTTGTATGGAGGCCCAAATGGGAGTAACTATTTTACTTCCTGAATATCAATAATACTGGGAAAAGGATAGATTGCTGCTCTCCATAAAGATGACATGTTGAGTTGCAGACAGACACAATGAAAATACTGTTACACATTGAGCTTTTAGCCAAAGCCTTCTTCAGAAGGGTCAACACATACACATTCATATAAGCATGCAGACATGGCCCTCATCTCCAGCAGCTTGGACCAGAATGCCTCCTGAATATTGTGGACGACAGAATAATATCACAACTAAGCCATACATCAGAGCTACATACCCTAAGGAAAAATAACTGCTATAGTTTCTTCTTGCCTTCAGCTGTTCACGGAACAACAAAACAAGGTTGTATTGATTAACATTTCAAGGTAAAGTCATTCAGTCATCTAGACTATTGCCCCTATTACTATTGAAAAGGCTGCTGTGTTAGGCTGATGTCTCCACAAATACCCCTCCATTGTGGTCGCACCTACGATATGTCTGTCTGTGTCACTGGCGCCACACAAGCCACCCTACCCTACCACAGCAACGTATGTACGTGTTTCATGTGGGCTAGAAGCCATAAGAGTGCAATGTAATTTCCACATTAGGAAAACAGGTGCCAAAAGCATATAGATACACCAGACAGAATCTCGTTTGGTGCTAATTTTGTTAAATGTCCCTTCAATTTAAAATATGATTTAAAAAAAAGAAAAGCGAGACTGTACATATTTTATCAAATATTTACTCTGGGTGCATTAATTTTTGTTAGGTAAGAACAACATATTAATTCAAGATATATAATTTAATTTTCACTGCATTTATTACTCTAATACATTATTTCAATAATATACATCTTTTTTTTTACTTTACGTCATGTTACTGAACAAATTGTTACCTCTTTGATCTGTTCATGAATAATCATTCCACAAAATCTTTTGGGATTGTTTCCTCAAAACCAGCTATGTACAGTTTCCATAGCCTGTCATCTGTATGAACAGGAGTAGGCCATAGAGGAAACTCGGAGTCCAGTATGTGTACCCACCACCGATTATTGTGGATTTACACATGACTTTTTTATATGAAACAAACCATTTAAAATACACATGAATACAACTGAATCTCACAAGATTAACACATATACAGATGCACTCATTAACTCCTTTTATTATATTTTATCCTAGTACAGACACGAGTTTTGCATTTATCATCGATCAGTGGTGGAAGCTTATGTGAGAAGTGCAAGAAAGAGGCTCTTAGGAAATGTGTTTGGTAAGGAAAGGCTGCACAGTTAAACCAGTAATAACATTAAGCGGGTTTCACAGTTTGCTGCTGTGAACAAGTTAAAGGAATTATGTACCTTTGTCCTATGAAAAAATATCTACAAAGGGAGCTGGAAAATACCAGGAACAAATAAGGCAAACCAAATAGACCCTATATTGGTATCAAAGAGGTGAGCATCTTATATGGAAAATGTGCACAGTTTCTGAGAAGCTAATTCGAGTTCTCACCATTATCTTTTAGGATCGAAAATTAGGCAGAAACTTGCTATGGCTGCCAGAGGAAATAGTTCCGGAACATGAGATACAAACAAAAGGTAGTGAAGACCAGATAGACAAAAAAATGTTGTTTTGAAATCAGCAATATTGTGGGAAACAGGGTGACTTAGAAATTAAAAGTGGTATGATGATGATGATGACGATGATAATGAATGTAGACAGGAATCGAAACAGAAAAACGTTGCAAAAATGTAGAGGTGACAAGGGTATGTAGGAAGAAAAAAAGGGAAACCGTAAGGAGAAAGACAGAGGAGATGGAAGAGCCTTACCAAAGGAATGGATGCAGCAAGTTTTGTGAAGAAGGAACTCAAGAATATTTTGTGGTGTGGAATGTATCTTAATTCTTACTGTTTATAATAATATGCTTCTTGCATGATTACAGTAAATTGAAAAATCTAAACTTATTTCTACAGATATGTTATGCATAACAGAACAACAATTTAAAGTTAGAGAAGAGATATATGATAGGTATTATCACAGTACTGTAAACATAATATAACAGAGTAGGAGTTGACTACATACAAAAAGTGGGAAAAATCCAAGGCCATAAATGTAAATGAGAGCTAAGTTTTTAGTAACAGACTTGGAAGCATACAAGAAAATGATTCTGAAATTGAAACTTGATAATTTAGGCAGTTAGGGTGTGTATAATAAGGCTTAGTAGAAATTATCGTATGTGACAGTTTCAGTTTGGATAGTACTGGTCATGGGCTTATAGAATCACTGAAGCCAACTTTGGTTTGTTTCACCTAGTATCATTCTGAAAAAGTGTAGGGTATAGTGCAATAGTGTTTGACAATTTATTTCTGAAACCAACTACCTCTCATGAGACAGCTGTTGTTGTTGTGGTCTTCAGTCCTGAGACGGGTTTGATGCAGCTCTCATGCTACTCTATCCTGTGCAAGCTGCTTTATCTCCAAGTATGTACTGCAGCCTACATCTTTCTGAATCTGCTTAGTGTATTCATCTCTTGGTCTCCCTCTATGATTTTTACCCTCCACGCTGCCCTCCAGTACTAAATTGGTGATCCCTTGATGCCTCAGAACATGTCCTACCAACCGATCTCTTCTTCTAGTCAAGTTGTATCACAAACTCCTCTTCTCCCCAATTCTATTCAATACCTCCTCAGTAGTTATGTGATCTACCCATCTAATCTTCAGCATTCTTCTGTAGCACCACATTTCGTAAGCTTCTATTCTCTTCTTGTCTAAACTATTTATAGTCCATGTTTCACTTCCATATATGGCTACACTCCATACAAATACTTTCAGAAACAACTTCCTAACACTTAAATCAATACTCGATGTTAACAAATTTCTCTTCCTCAGAAACGCTTTCCTTGCCATTACCAGTCTACATTTTATATCCTCTCTACTTCGACCATCATCAGTTATTTTGCTCCCCAAATAGCAAAACTCCTTTACTACTTTAAGTGTCTCATTTCCTAATCTAATTCCCGCAGCATCACCTGACTTAATTCGAGTACATTCCATTATCCTCATTTTGCTTTTGTTTATGTTCATCTTATACCCTCCTTTCAAGACATTGTCCATTCCGTTCAACTGCTCTTCCAAGTCCTTTGCTGTCTCTGACAGAATTACAATGTCATCGGCGAACCTCAAAGTTTTTATTTCTTTTCCATGGATTTTATTACCTATTCCAAACTTTTCTTTTGTTTCCTTTACTGCATGCTCAGTATACAGATTGAATAGCATCGGGGAGAGGCTACAACCCTGTCTCACTCCCTTACCAACCACTGCTTCCCTTTCATGTCCCTTGACTTTTATAACTGCCATCTGCTTTGTGTACAAATTGTCAATAGTCTTTCACTCACTGTATTTTACCCCTGCCACCTTCATAATTTGAAAGAGAGTATTCCAGTCAACATTGTCAAAAGCTTTCTCTAAGTCTACAAATGCTAGAAACGTAGGTTTGCCTTACCTTAATTTCTTTTCTAAGGTAAGTCGTAGGGTCAGTATTGCCTCACATGTTCCAACATTTCTACGGTATCCAAACTCATCTTCCCCAAGGTCGGCTTCTACCAGTTTTTCCATTCGTCTGTAAAGAATTCACGTTAGTATTTTGCAGCTGTGACTTATTAAACTGATAGTTCGGTAATTTTCACATCTGTCAACACCTGCTTTCTTTGGGATTGGAATTATTATATTCTTCTTGAAGTCTGACGGAATTTTGCCTGTCTCATACATCTTGCTCACCAGATGGTAGAGTTTTGTCAGGACTGGCTCTCCCAAGGCTGTCAGTAGTTCTAATGGAATGTTGTCTACTCCCGGGACCTTGTTTCGACTCAGGTCTTTCAGTGCTCTGTCAAACTCTTCATGCAGTATCGTATCTCCCATTTCATCTTCATCTACATCCTCTTCCATTTCCATAATATTGTCCTCAAGTACATCGCCCTTGTATAGACCCTCTATATACTCCTTCCATCTTTCTGCTTTCCCTTCTTTGCTTAGAACTGGGTTTCCATCTGAGCTCTTGACATTCATGCAAGTGGTTCTCTTGTCTCCAAAGGTCTCTTTAATTTTCCTGTAGGCAGTATCTATCTTACCCCTCATGAGATAAGCCTCTACATCCTTACATTTGTCCTCTAGCCATACCTGCTTAGCCATTTTACACTTCCTGTCGATCTCATTTTTGAGATGTTTGTATTCCTTTTTGCCTGCTTCACTTGCTGCATTTGTGTATTTTCTCCTTTCATCAATTAAATCCAGTATCTCTTCTGTTACCCAAGGATTTCTACTAGCCCTTGTCTTTTTACCTACTTGATCCTTTGCTGCCTTCACTATTTCATTCCTCAAAGCTACCCATTCTTCCTCTACTGTATTTCTTTCCCCCATTCCTGTCAATTGTTCCCTTATGCTCTCCCTGAAACTCTGTACAACCTCTGGTTCTTTCAGTTTATCCAGGTCCCATCTCCTCAAATTCCCACCTTTTTTCAGTTTCTTCAGTTTTAATCTACAGTTCATAACCAATGGATTGTGGGCAGAGTCCACATCTGCCTCTGGAGATATCTTACAATTTAAAATCTGGTTCCTAAATCTCTGTCTTACCATTATAGAATCTATCTGAAACCTTTTAGTATCTCCAGGGTTCTTCCATGTATACAACCTTCTTTAATGATTCTTGAACAAAGTGGAAGCTATGATTAAGTTATGCTCTGTGCAAAATTCTACCAGGTGGCTTCCTCTTTCATTTCTTAGCCCCAATCCATATACCTCGATGTTGAGCGCCCATAAACCCCAACGCGCACACACACACACACACCCAATCCATATTCACCTACTATGTTTCCTCCTCTTCCTTTTCCTACTGTCGAATTCCAGTCACCCATGACTTGATACATTTCATCAACTTCTTCATTATCTGCAGAGCTAGTTGGCATATAAACTTGTACTACTGTAGTAGGCGTGGGCTTCGTGTCTATCTTGGCCACAATAAGGTGTTGACTATGCTGTTTGTAGTAGCTTACCCGCACTCCTATTTTTTTTATTCATTATTAAAACTACTCCTGCATTACCCCTATTTGATTTTGTATTTATAACCCTGTATTCACTTGACCAAAAGTCTTGTTTCTCTTGCCACCGAACTTCACTAATTCCCACTATATCTAACTTTAACCTATCCATTTCCCTTTTTAAATTTTCTAACCTACCTGTCCGATTAAGGGATCTGACATTCCATGCTGAGTTCCGTAGAATGCCAGTTTTCTTTCTCTTGATAACGATGTCCTCTTGAGCAGTCCCTGCCTGGAGATCCGAATGGGGGACTATTTTACCTCCGGAATATTTTAGCCAAGAGGACACCATCATCATTTAATCCTACACTAAATCTGCATGCCCTCGGGAAAAATTACGGCTGTAATTTCCCCTTGCTTTCAGCCATTCGCAGTACCAAAACAGCAAGGCCATTTTGGTTAGTGTTATAGGGCCAGATCAGTCAATCATCCAGACTGTTGCCCCTGCAACTACTGAAAAGGCTGCTGCCCCTCTTCAGGAACCACACGTTTGTCTGGCCTCTCAACAGATACCCCTCCATTGTGGTTGCACCTATGGTACGGCTATCTGTATCATTGAGGCACCTAAGCCTCCCCACCAACGGCAAGGTCCATGGTTCATGGGGGGGATGAGACAGCTATTAGCCCTCTAATAGATAATTTATCTGAGCATGATGGGCCAATATCAGCAATAAAAAAATCCCTGTCAAATAGACTTAGTAAAGAAGGGAATAGTAAAACTGCATAGTATCATTAATCCTGTCTCACATATATCGTTCACAGATAATTTACAGGGTGAACAATGGGAAGAATGTTACCAAGGACACACAGTAGATGACAGATATAATTCAGTCCTAAATATTTGCTTACAGCGCTATAAATCTATTTTTTTCTTTACAACAGTTCACACACAATTATAGTGGAACCTGGGAGAAAGGGTTGTAGTCTGCGTATTTTGCACCAGGAAGAGAACACTTTATTTAAGGAACAGTGCTAACTCTAATTGAGACTTAAAAATGAACTACAAGCAACACTGAAAATTTCTATACTGTGTTATCAAAGTGTTTCACACAAAGATTCCAAGAACAAAACAGGCAGTTTCGAGCCTTATTAGGCATGAAATAAACGAACTTGGTAAGGCAAATGATATTCAGCCACTGAACTACAGTAGTTGCAACACAAATGATATTAACAAATATATTATCCATCTTGTTAAGTGATGGAAGTGATTAGGTAATATACGAAAAGTATTTATACATTACTTCAGTCACCTTTATTTTTGATTTAACAACAAAAGGCAGTCAATGGTATTGCCGTCTTCTTCATGTGACACACACATTCATAATCTATTTTGAAAAGATGATAATGAGAAAGAGTTTGCTTTGACAGCATACAGCAAATACATTCGCCCAGATGTGCAATAAGTACAGCTTCCACATACATTAGAAAATTATATAAATACTTTTAATGTGGTTAGTAATGCTAATGTTCCTCCACGGGTGCAAGAGAACTCGTAACTTCCTGCTACAATAGTATGTGCCGTGTCAAAAGTAAATTCAGCTATGAAAAAGTAACTTAATCCAGCTGAAGATGATGGCATGTGCGGTGGTGGTAAAACAAAAGTAAGAGAGACTAAAGCAGTAGCAATATTTTTTTATGTAAATGATACTGCTATACGCTGCACATCATTTGCCATGGTGTAGTGGCTATAGTTGCTGGCTAATGATATGTGAGCCAATGGATTGATTCCAATCTCCTACTATTATTTAAAATTTGTTAATTACTGGTAATTTTTGGAAAATTCATATTTATGTAATTTTGGAATGTATTAGAACATTCTCTCTATACAAGGTAAAAGTGTATCACATTTTTTATTTATTTATTTATTTGAACATCAGTGTGCCTGCACAGGCCTTTGTGCGCATGAGTGAATTTTTTCCAGCTTGTTGATAGCAGCAATTGCTGGCAAGGAGTGGTTGAGTGAGGCAGTGTGTAGTGCTTGCATCAGGTTTTCATTGCAAGGGAAATCACAGAATGACTGGAGCAGCACTACTGCATCAAATTTTGCCAAAAACCAGGTGACAGCCAGTTGGAAACCATTCAGAAGATTCAGCTGGTTTTCGGTGATGATACTGTGGGCAGATTAAGGAGTGGTACAACCAGTTTAAAGATGGCTGCACACCAGTGGAATGTGAGCCATGCTCTGGTTGAATAACAACATGCCAAAATGACCAGGTCATTACCAAAGTGAACACACTGGTGATGTGGGACTGTCAAGTGACTATCAGAGAAATTATGGGAATCAACACCTTTTTGGCCCATTGCATTATGACTGAAGATTTCACCAAGAAGCATTGACAAAGTTTGTGCCAAAGCTGTTGATGACAGAATAAAAGCAACTTCGTATTGAAGTCTTACAGGGCATACTGGGCTCCACAAACAGTGACCCCCAACTTCATGAACACTCTAATCACTGGCACATGACACGTAAATCAAATCACAGTGGAACATTCATCATCCAGATTTCTCCTGTCACTTATGTGATGCTGTGCAGCTCAAAAGACTGGACTTGTGGTCAACAGAAATTGCTGCCTCCATCACATACATTCCTTGCACTTGATTCAGATTTTTCTTTTTTTTCTGGAAAACCAGATTTCTGTGTTTCAAAGGCTTCTTACTCTCATGATATGGACCCCTGCATCTTCTGGCTGTTCCCCAAACTCAAGAGGCAATTGAAATGAATTCGATTTCAGGCAAGAGAGGACATTATGGCAGCAATGGCAGCTGAGCTTAACTCTGTTTTGAAGGAGGCTTTTGTTAGCATGCTTCCAACAATGGTGGCACCACTGGGAGAAGTGTCTGACATTTCAGGAGAACTACTTTGAGGGTTATTAGGTGTCCAACACTCCAGGTAAGCCAGTTTTTTTCCAGGCAAAAGTCGAATACTTTTCTAACAGACTTCGTATATAGACAGCAGTTCAGCTGCATCTGTACTTTCTGGTGTGCTCAATAAATATGGTTTGGTGTGAAGAGTTAGTTCTTGTTGGTTGCCATTGTAAGTGGTACTTGAGTCTGGATTCCTTGTGATATAGTTGATGGAAATTCCAGGTATCTCAGATACCAACTTTGCCATGGCTCCAGTAAGGCTACACAAAAGCTGTTACCTTCATCTAAAGCAGGCTGTTCCAACCTAGCTCCAGGGAGCTAGAGCGCTCACTGCGACAGCTCGGAGTCCGCGTGGAGGGGGAAAGCAAACTCACTGCCCCCTGGCCGCATGCAGGCGCAACTGACGCAATAATCCGTGTTCAATGACAGCTATGACTAGCCACGGGAGCCCTGTACCTCTATTGGAGGATACTTTTCTATTCATTGAGAGGGATGGTCGTCCTCAGTGTCTTGTATGTCATAAAGTAATTAATTCTGCAAAGAGGTACAATATACAACGACATTATACACGTCTTCATGCAGCGTACTACGATCAGGTAGAAGGAGTTGCATGCAGAGAACTGGTAGCCAGGCTTAAGAACGACATACCAGGAGACGTAAGATTAAAAACGGTTTCGTCATACAGAGGGTATCAAAACACGCAACATAGTTTCAGGTGAATGAGAGCGGAGAAAACACTACTGAAT
Organism: Schistocerca americana; assembly: GCF_021461395.2. NCBI lineage: Eukaryota > Metazoa > Arthropoda > Insecta > Orthoptera > Acrididae > Schistocerca > Schistocerca americana. The sequence goes on along the minus strand of NC_060126.1, from coordinate 196,974,107 downwards.
CTGCAATTCGAGCAAGCTACAGGGTCACTCACATCATTGCGACGAGTGGCAAGCCGTTTTCGGTGGGACCACTCGTAAAATCGTGCACGGTAGCAGTTGCAGAATGTTTGTTTCCAAGGGAGGTGCAGGCAATTGAAGGGGTTTGCCTGTCGAAGCAAACAATGTCTCGTCGAATCCTGGACATGGCAGCGGATTTAGAGACACAGCTCAGGAAAAAGGCGGAGAGCTTGACGAAAGCACCGACACATCGGACTGTGCTCAGCTTACAGTCTTTGAGCGTGGTGTCGACATGGAGCTGCAAGTAGCTGAAGAACTCTTGGATGTGGTACCACTCGATTACACCGCAACAGGACGTGACATTTTTGAAGCTGTTTGTTAATCAGTGGACAATATGAATTTGCCGTGGGATAAGCTCCATTCTGTAGCGACAGACGGTACACCACAAATGATTGGACGTCACAAAGGTTTTGCTTCTCGTTTGAAAAATAAGCTCAGGGACGAATTCGGGAAAGACATCTTGACTCTTCATTGTTTTATTCAGCAAGAGACACTGTGTGCTGAAACAGTAGAGCTAGGTGGCGTAGGGAAAGATGTCATGACGTGTGTGAATTTTAGCGGCGTCACGGTATGAATCATCGCCAATTCAAAGGATTCCTGAAAGATATGGAAGCAGAGTATGGGGATATACCATACCACAGTACTGTTCGTTGGCTGAGTCGGGGAAAAGCTCTTGATGCTTTCTTTGCCATTCGTGAGGAAATATCCCTTTTTCTCGAAATGAAAGGGGAAGAATTGCGTTATCTGAGAGATATAAAATGGATATCAGACCTGTCGTTCCCAGCTGACATAACTATGCATCTGAATAATTTAAATCTGTCATTTCAGGGCATTGACATGCATGACCAGATCAAAGCGTTCATGGAAAAGTTATGTTTGTTTGAGACGCAGATGAGTAATGGACATTTAACGTTCTTCAATGGTCTTGCTTCTTTAAAACTACCTGAAGGTACTACTTTTGGTGATTACCAAGCAAAGTTAAAGCAGCTCATCACGTCGTTTGGAACACGATTCCGAGACCTCACTAGTTTGGAAATGGAACTTAAGGTGTTCAGCACTCCGTTTTCAGTTTCCCCCGATGAGTTGTCATCGTCACTTCAATTCGAGATTATTGAATTGCAAAATTCAACTTTGTTGAAAGAGGAGTACGACAACACGTTGGATTTGTCACGATGGTATCGTTCTTTACAGGAAAAAACATTTCCCAAGCTTCACAACAATGCCGCTCAGATCATGTGCACGTTTGGATCTACTTGTTGTTGTGAGCAGCTGTTGTCAGCAATGAAAAGAGTAAAAAGTAAGGAACGATCGTTTCTTCAGGATGCAACAATGAAGGCCATCCTCCGCATTGACGCTGCGAACACTTTGACGCCTGATATTTCCGATCTTGTAATGAAAAGATGTCAAGCTACAAAGGCCCAATAAATTTAGTATGCAATTTCTTGTAAAACAGTTGTTTCTTATTTATTTCCTGAACATCGTATTTCCTGGTGTAGCAAGTCACCACGTCTTAGCAGCTAGGAGTATGAGGTTGTCGATCTTGTAAGACGCAGCCGGCACATCAAAACGCTTGCCTTGCCGCCTGCCTCAGCCAACCGTGCCACGTGCCGGCGCGCCGGCCCACTCGAATGGTCACAGTGAGCGACACGGCTCCCTGGAGCAGGGAGCGCTCCGCGGCTCACCACGGAGCCGACGAGTTGGAACAGCCTGATCTAAAGGGTCTCAAATTCAGACAGATACACATCATGCATCCAGCAACTTTTTTGGGGAGCCCTGACCATGCTCTGATGAAATTGCTAAAGGATTTGACCGTGTTGTAAAATATGACATGATGTTCTCGCCAATATCTACTGTTAATAGTCCATGAAACAAGTGACGTATTGACAGTTCAGGTGGGCAGACAGAAATGTTGCCAAATGTGGCTTACGGTACTTCTTACCTGGTTGCTACAACAAGCAATCTCTACTAGCAGAAATAAAAGCATCAACAACATGTGGGTCATATTTGTATGAGTAAAATTATTTACAGTTTCTACTTATAACATATAATCTCAAAAAACTGAAAATAGATATTTAGTTGCTTATATGCTGGAATATCATGAAGTTATTTGTTTAACTTCACAATAGAAATGAAAACTATTTTTACAAATTGTTGAACATCACAGTTGTTGTTTCTGTTGTTATATAGTAGCAGTATTAATAGTTCTATAACAAATGACAAAATAATTGATTAGTATATTAACACAGCACTGGTTCCACATCAGGCACTCACTGGTGTATTTCAGACATACCTTCGTCAGTTTTGCAGAGTGGCAATGTGGCTTATGCTACCTGCTCAAGTGCAGTCCATCATTGGCTGGCTACCTTCAGTTATTAGGCAATGGAATAATACTACTGAGCTGTCAGTTCCAGACTCATCTCTCAGGCTATAGGTGGATGGTACAGCCTAGTACCGGTAGTTCAAGAACAATGAAGAAAGTTCTGGAGCCAGGACAAATTTCAGATGGAAAATGAGAAAATATCTGCTAACAGCTAACAGCATGTATGCATAGCCAAAGAACAATTGGAGACCGGAGCCCAATACCAGGGAGAAATGACACAGTCTTATATGCAGAGAGTTTGGTACTGTGTCACACAATGAACCCAAGTATGACAGAAGATGAAAAAGTTTCACATCAAATGAAGGACGTGGTAGACCGTTCCAATTAGGTGATTCTTTCTCAACAAAACAAGACTTCATCAAGTGGCACAAATACATCAAGGCAGTGCACCAGAGGAGAATATGCTGAAAGATGGTCACCAGACTTCCCAATATTTCACAGATGGCAGTTATAGAAGACCAGCAGGACTTAACATCACTAATGAAGCAAATAGGGACAGAAGAAATATTACACTATAAGTCCTCACTAATTCTGTAAGCAGGACATCTGTCAAGCAGATGTATACATGGGGATTGCAGTACCTCAAAAACACCTGTCGCTAATTTAGAATCACTGTAGTTATGAAACTGAAGACCCAATTTTATGCCCAAGATGTGGCAGTGGAATGCAGTACATCACATAAATCTTTGTTCATCTAGAGGAATGTGCTGAATCAGGATGGGCATGTTTCATTGTCATCACACGTGAGATGGAAGTCCTCTGATGACTGAGAGGTTTGCTGTTAATGATCGCGAGTAAATAGTGCTCTAAGTCACACACAGAACACGCAGTTGTATACAAGTCGAATGCAGGTTATGCGAGACAACTGATGCACCTCCACAGAACAACGGTAAAAAATGATTAAATGACCTGCAGCAACATCTTCCTCTCTCTCTAGAATGCATCATCAGTCTACCACTAAATCATACCTCGTTACAACTTTGTCTGAAGGATAACGCCATCCGCGTTCTGTCATCCTTTGATGCAGATGCAAATAAGTTTAAAGGCAGATTGTTCTCTTTTGTCCAGGAAAGCATGAAAGACAGCAGTCAACTCGCTTGTATCACTGTTATCTCAATGGACATAGAGTAGAATGCTGTCTCACTGGAAAAAATGACTGTTTCCCTGGTTCCTGATGCTTCCATGTCCACTTATTCTTGTTTTCCTCTTGCTTTCACATACTCATTCGCAAGTACAAGAATTGTTCTGCACCAACCAGAAGACATGCTAGTACTTCCTCAATTTCTCCGCATTTCTGTGTATTTTCCCTCAATTTTTCCATATTTTCTGTCATGTTTTGTAGCTGTATTGATTTTATGGTCACTTCTGTCCATGCAATCATGACATCACTTGTAGTTCCGTGTTCTAAAATTGCTTGTAAATGTAGTACAGCTGCTAACACCTAGTGTAAATGCACTATTTTTCTGGTTAGCTAGCGTAGTATAGCAGTATACACAAATGGCATGCAGTCATCTCCATTCACATATTCTACAGCTGCAGTGCACTTGCTCTGTTTTATGTATGTCTGTGTCTGTGCATGTAATTAAATATTACGATCGCGGCCTCAATTCCATGACATTCCAAAATAAGCAAAGTACTGGAAATACCTCCTGCTGACAGCTGTGGCTCAGGAAATAGAAATATCTCTACCATTCTTATGACTTGACATGCTTTTCCAAGTAAAAAAAAAAAGAAACTTTCATTCCCTTTGCGGGGATCACAGTATTTAATGTCAAATCCATATCTTTATTACAACTGGACATAGTCATATTTTGCACATGTTGGAACACACACACACACACACAGTTTACCCACTGAAAGTCTTGTCTGCAGAGAAAAATGACGGACAGTGCTCCTACCCCAGAACATAAGTAATTTGATGGGTAAATGCAGTAAAGGCTAATCAGAATGCCCCTTTCATTCACAAGACATCCTTTGTGCTGGGACATAGGAACCTATACAGACTGGTTCGAACAAGATGGATACAAGGTATCTATGGACAGTTCTGGGAAAGCAAGTGTTCAAAGACAAGCTGAAGCAGACCATCCATCTCTGGCGGGATGCTGTCACTCATCCACCTATGAGGAATTAGGACATCTCCCAACACCGAGAAAGATAGTGCTAGAGAAAGTGGGGCTACTGCACCAAAAGGTGAAGTGTGAATGAGGGGGAGATGCTGTACAAATACAGTAAATCCTGTATGTTATATACTATTAATACTTATAGTGGATATTATTCCATGCTATTTGAAAAACAATGGTGAATTAACAAACAGTAAAAGTTTTTACATGCAGCAAAATGGGTTGTTGAAAAATAGGAACAAAATTTCCCAAAATATCCCTTTCTCTTAGATCTGTCTGGGCGTTTTAGGTGACCTCAAGAGATTTATGTAAGCCTTGGAAAATCGCGATCTCTTCTAAAATATTAAGGGTTTTACCATTATTCTCCAAATATACAATTTTCATACTGTCGGTATATCTGACATCTGATGCCCTGTATCATGTAAATTTGTCAGCAATGTGACACCAAATATATAGGGCAAACCTGTAGAGGTTTCTCAGGTCGGTTCAAAGAGAACACCAAATGCACGAATTCAGGATCAGCAGTATGTGCGCGTTTACGAGAGTCAGAACATCAGATCATGGACATACATGAGATTATGTAAATCACATATTTGGAGAATAAGGGTAACTACCTAAATATTTTGCTTGCATATATATTTATACATTTCTTTTCAGATGAACAGTAACCAACACACTTGAAACCATGCTATTTAAGAATATTACTTAAACAAATGTACATCACATTATCCTACTAAATAAGGATAGCATAATTTTACATCTTTCTAGTGATACTCATACAGAAACTTGATCCCATATTAAAATTGTGTGCCAGTCCTGTATTCGAACCTGGGACCACTACCTGTTACCATCAAGTGCCCTACCAACACAGCTCCCTGAGCATGACTCGCAACCCACCCTCAAAGCTTTATTTCTAACTGTGGCTCATGATTTATTTTCCAAACTTCAAAGAAGTTCATTCTGGATACCGATCTTCCTTAGCCTTCACTAAATTATCATTACTGTTTTCTTCTCTTACTAACTGTCAACACTTGTCTCTTCATTACTGAAGCTGGTAGTCAGGTCTAGAGAGCAATAATATTCCACCATCATATATTCCTTAGTTATTTATTGTTAATCCAATCACAAAAACTTGCAGTTTGTGTTACATTATACCAATGTCTTCATAGTTTTCGTGTTAATATCCTTCTTTTCTATAACCATACACACACTTACTCAAACAAACCATTTAGACTTCTCAGTAAATGTGTACCACATGATTTACTGCATACAACATTCTACATTTTATGGCTATATGTCCCTAGCCATAACATAATGACCATAACAGAATTAATTTCCCATTTACAATAATTATGCAACATTGTAAACTTAATAACCTTGTTAAATAAAATGCTGTCTTCATCATCATGATCATAAAAAAATTCGTGTAGTTCCCAAACATATCATTGTAATTCTAAAATCTCATAATTCACATTACATCAGCTCACACTTAAATCTCAGCTAACTGCAACTTCTCAATAATGATCATCATTATCTCAGCACATCAATATCCATCTAATTTTTACTTTATTGCAGACAAAAGTATTCATACATCATAAACATGGCATCTTCAACATGATGTCATCCTGATAATCAGATGAGTGTATACTCACAGTTTTCTTTCAAGATTTTCTTTTTGTTCTGGTTTGACTCTATGTTAAGGACTTTAATCCTTTTCTAATGATAATGAATTAATTTAAAGTATGAATGACATTATTCTCAAAAGGTATTGCTTATGATATTGTACCTTACATGCTTCTCTATATTACATAATGATTGATACTACCTTGCTTTAGAAAACTCAATGATGATTAGTTACAGTCTTCTTGTATGTAACATTGTATATACTTTATAATTCAGCATAGCTACAATTTCATTAATACAAATGATTAGTAGAACTGAAATTAATTGAGTTACATGTCAGTTGAGCCCCAAAAAAATGGACACCAAAAAAAGTCTATTCAGATCCAAAAACTACAGACCAATGTAATTGTCTAAGATCAAAAGTAATTAGTCTTCCAGAGCATGTGAGATAATGTTAAAACACTAAACAAACCTAACTGAAATTATCCAGTGAGCGTAAACACCATAAAAAGATACTCTGGCCATGTAATGGAAAAGATGAAGAAATGACATGCATTGGGACAATGAAACAGTGCTACATGGCTCAGGGCCTTGCACTCACTGCAGTGCAATGCATTTATATACTCCTAAGAATTTAACAAGATAACTAGTTATTTAAAACACACTACATCATTTCATCCCTATGTTCAGAATTTTACATACTACTGAAACTAAGATAATTCATTTCCATTTTTTATATATAGTGACAAACTAAGCAGAAAACTCTATACTTAACTAAATTCAAAAACATACCCAAGAACACAAAAGAAAGTAACAATAATTATTGTTAAATTCAAACCTGTATCATGCTGGAAACCAATGATCTAAAATCAACCTCAGCCACATACTGATAAGTCAAGTAACACCTGGATGAAAATCATGAACAGTAATCTATGAATTAGCTCATTATTACCAAATGACACAAGTACATCCTCATTTTCGTACTGTCAAATAACACAAAGAAAAACCATATGTACAGTTACTTAAATCAGTATCATGAAATGAACAAACAGCTTCTCGGCTGGTCCATATATGACAATTGCTCCTTTCCCTTCTGCTGTCCATTCATGTATAATTCCACTTTAAATTCTGAAATCCCAGTAATCCTATGCAATTAAAATTCAAAAGTTCTATATTTCTGAACTTCTGGGATTTTTATGTGAACATTTCAGCTGGTATTGAGTTCCACACTTGCCCACGTTTATAGAGAATTCATTTAGTGTGTGTACATATTTGTTTGACAACATATTGTGATTTTTTTTCCCCATGAAACATAGAAAATTTTATGTTTAAAAGATCATCTTGACAGTTTCATTATAGCATTATTTGCTACCCATTATGTAAAATATTTTTGTAAGCACTAAATCATTATTTTGTGTTACATTATTTGCTTGCATCACAAGAAATTTAGAAAGAGAAAAATTTAACCTTCCCATGCAAGGTCATCATAGGAGCTTATAACATGCTGGTCTAGGGCATTTCATAAATCTTTAGTATTTTACTTACTTATCGTTGTCTAAAGATTCTAATGATTTTGTGGAGACTTAGCGAGGGATGCTGGTAGCATTACTTTGATCATGGGAGGACTATGGCCATATTGTTACTGTTTTGCACGACCATTCTATCTAAGGCACACTGATTACAGGAATCTTCAAGGCAAACCTATATCCAGTCTCTGTGCTGAGGAACTCAACTACCTTTAACAATACGACTCATGGGTAATGAAATCTAATGATTCAACTTCCAGATAAATTTACAGACTTTGACAGAACTTCTGTGCAATTGTAAATTTGATGTTGCGCATGAGGTGCAATCAAAAGAATACCATTCTCGGTTGCTTGAATGCCTTCAGTGTTCTACAGTCCATTGAGTCAAACAATGAGGTCGTAAACACGTATGTCGCTCTTCAAATACTGGAGTATGAAACAAAAGAAGTACCATTCTGCTGAATACTAGGTGGCACGCCAGGAAAATTAAGAAGCTGAAATGGCAGCAGTGGACTTTTGGAATGAAGATAATATTCTGCTCCATATTGTTACTTGGGTGTTATCACATTGTTGTTGAGGAGGAGTCATAAAATAATGGGAGAATGAGTCATGTGTTGTAAAAAGGAAACTCTCATTTGAACTGAAAATAGCTTTAAAAATGAGAAAAATCAGCTTATTTTTTCATTGTTGCAAAATTGTAGACCCTGTTATTTCATAGTGGTGTGGTAGGTTTGATTTACATCACATTATATAATTTTTTGTATGTGTTGCAACAGCTTGTGTTATTAGCTGCTGTTCTCTGCAAGATGTGGGAACTTACAACATCAGCATCTCTATGAAAGGGAACTATTTGGGGAGGTGGCTAGCGACTTTCAGGCATGCCCAAAAGACAGGTTCAGGCATGCCCAAAAGACAGGGACTTGTGTTCAGCTAGAATGGTGGAAGTGGCTACTAGCTCTGTGACGCAGCCAGTTGCAAACGCACCTGCCCACTTTTTACTGCACGAATTCATCTGATGCTGCACTGCTTGTGTTGGCACTTCCACTTGCTCCAAGACAAATGTTAGCCCAGTACTAGTATCCAATTGTTATGGCAATGACTGACCATATTTGTTGTGGGTGTGTGACCTCCAAAAATAGTATAATAAGTCTCACATCTTGATCTAAGTAACTTGGGTTCAGTACCAGAATCTAAGTGACCTTTATAGTAGTCACCAGTTTAGAGTACATCTACCGAAGGTATTGTCTCGTGAAACTGATGCAAAATGAAACTCAGAAGATAAAGTTAAATAGTCGCTTCTGCACACCTATTACAATATCTTTACCAAGAAACATTGACTTCTATAAATTCCATATTACTGTATCACTCCATGGGTATCATATCACCTTTGGCCCATTTTCATATACATTCACGACTGATGATCATCATCGAACACAAATATAAGACCAATAAACTCGTGCAGCAAACTACCGCAACAAAGAATTGAGAAAGTACAGGAGTAGATTTCATGTGTATTACTAATCACTGTACAATCAAATCTAAGCATGGAAGTAATCTCACTATAAAAATCGAACATTGGTTAACAGTATAAACTTTCATTTCCTATGTGGTAAGCATTGTTCAACTTGTCGAAGACATTCAGACTTCTTGCGCAGATTACTACACCAAACAGACTCACCAACACTGTTGATATGATCTGCTTTTGATCGAACGATTTACATAAATGATCTGGTCGATGGTATTGACAGCGGCATTAGACTGTTTGCCAATGATGCGGTAGTCTACAGGAAAGTAGTATCACACACAGGTTGTGAACAGATCAATGAGGATTTGCAGAAAATTAATGCATGGTGTAATGACTGGCAGTTATCTCTCAATATCAGTAAGATTAACCTACTGTGCAGAACAAGGCGAAAATCCGCATTAATGTAAGAGTACAAAATAAATGCCTAGTCTTTGGAAGTGTTAATATCCGTCAAGTATCTGGGTGTGACTATTCGAAACTATCTCAGATGGAATGATCAGATTACACAAGTAACAGGTAAGGCAAACTCTAGAATGTGGTTTATTGGTAGAATCCTGAAATGATGCAGTCCTTGAACAAAGGAAATAGCTTACAATATGTTAGTTTGCCCAGTCTTAGAGTATTGTTCATCTGTATGGGACCCTTACCATTTGGGTCTGATTAAGAGATTGAGAAGGTCCAAAGAAGAGCAGCAAGATTCATGACTGGTACATTTAGCCATCGCAAGAGTGTTACAAATCTCATAGAAATATATTTAAAAACAAAGATGATGTGACTTACCATACGAAAGCACTGGCAGGTCGATAGAAACACAAACAGACACATACATACACACAAAATTCAAGCTTTCGCAACTAACTGTTGCCTCATCAGGAAAGAGGGAAGGAGAGGGAAAGACGAAAGGAAGTGGGTTTTAAGGGAGAGGGCAAGGAGTCATTCCAATCCCGGGAGCGGAAAGAAGAATTTTGTGTGTATGTTTGTGTTTGTTTGTGTGTGTGTGTGTGTGTGTGTCTATATATATATATATATAAAAAAAAAGAAAGATGATGAAACTTGTCTGTGTATGTGTGGATGGATATGTGTGTGTGTGCGAGTGTATACCTGTCCTTTTTTCCCCCTAAGGTAAGTCTTTCCGCTCCCAGGATTGGAATGACTCCTTACCCTCTCCCTTAAAACCCACTTCCTTTCGTCTTTCCCTCTCCTTCCCTCTTTCCTGATGAGGCAACAGTTTGTTGCGAAAGCTTGAATTTTGTGTGTATGTATGTGTCTGTTTGTGTTTCTATCGACCTGTCAGCACTTTCATATGGTAAGTCACATCATCTTTGTTTTTAAATATATTTTTCCCACGTGGAATGTTTCCCTCTATTATATTGAAATCTCACAGAAAGTTTGAAGTGGGACACACTTGCAGATAGATGGCACACTAAACAGAAGGGGCTGCTCACTAAATTCTGAAATACAATCTTCACTGAGGATGTAGAGCACATATTACTACCAACAACTTTCCAACTTTCATTTTTCCCTCGCGCGATCTGCAAGTGGAACAGAGGGGAGGGAATATGACTTTGGCACGAATTGTGTCCTCTGCCACACACTGCTTTGTGGCTAGCAGAGTATATATGTAGATGTAGATGCACATCACGATAGTTGTGGAAGAAAGTAAGTTTCAGCGCATTTTGTTAGTGTGGATTGCCTACATCAGGGGCAGGTATGCACTTAGGGGCAAACCTATTGTTGAGCTTTGATTGACAGGTCATAAACCTGTTGCTCTCAGGTCACTGTCGACAGCAGCCAGCGGGTGAAAGTTGCAGCTATTTTTGGGTATTCAGTTAGAGTTCTTTGAGTGTTATACTGACAACACATGTCTATGTAAATAACAGCCAAGTCACCCTCTGGGCTGCACGTGTGTGTTTACCGTTGCTGACGCGATACCTCTCTACTTGTGGATACTGACGTCACAGGTCATGCTATTACACATCAGTCCCTTCCCAGAATTCTTAAAGTGCTGCAGAAATATTTAACTGTCACTTTTGCAGGAGCTTCCATTATGTCTCAGCTTGTCTGCACAGAAATTCTTAGCCTAACAGGACCTGTTTACGAAAATAGCCCGAATGACACCGAATGCATTGTTCCTGATGGTCATAATGGGACAGCCCATCTCATACTGAATTTACCCATCAAACTGTTGCTGCTGGTGCCAGTGTTGGAGCACTGTCCGACTTTTTTTTCTGGAGACAAGACTTTCAGCAGCAAAAAACTATTTTGTACAGGTCACCATATTGAGCTGACAATTAAACCCTGCAAAAAGTGATCTACAGATTGTTAAACACATCCCACGTACGCACCATACCTCAGTGCAGTGCCAACAGAGAAGATCACCACCATAAACATGGCCAATGACCATGGCTGCAGAAGCGAATGTTAACCAGAGAGAGGTCAGCCGGCCGTGGACTAGCGCCCACCCCAGGAGGACCAAAGTAGTAAAAGTTCGTACACTGTCAGTACACAAACACTCATCATATTCAATTTTCTCAAATATCCACAAAGTATACACACGACACATGCAGTCCCGAAGGCAACGCTACACAAACCAGGTATTAGTTTATTATTCACCGGACCAGGAGGGACCGCGAGCCAAATTGTCATATGCTGGAAGCTTTCTCGGACTCTCTGAACTGGTGTACAAAGTATGGACAAGCCCTATCTTGGAACAATGGCATTACTGTTTCCTGTCCCGACCTGCTTGCTTGCTGCAACGTTTTCTACGGCCATCTGCAGACTGAAGAATATTGGGAACCATGCACATATTTATCAGTGTAACTACAATTGAATATTAGGATTGCTGCTGCAGTCTGACACTGAGCAATGTGCTGGAAATGTCTTGCTGGCCGTGTTTCTGGAACGAATCTAAATATCTACAGCACACATAATTTTCCATTTAAAAGGGAAATCTTTCATTCCCCTTATGGCTATCGATATGCTAAATCTATACCTCCCTCACGATAGGACACACATTAGCGACCACCAGATACTCGTACATATACCGCAAAGACTGTTGTACAAAGGCTGAGTCGGTTCCCCTTGGCACAAAGGCATCACTGCTTCTGGTCCCGACCTATTTGCTTACTTGTTTGCTTTCTAAACACATCTCCAGACTCTGAGATTAAAAGAACACATGTATTTAACATGGTTTGCCAGAAAATTATACCACTTATGTGATACTTCTCGATATCAAGTACATAATAGCATCCTACCGATCACCCGCACAACATAATTCCAAAGATATAGACTGGAAATTATTTTTCTACAAACCTGTACCTTAATCAACGTGGAGCATGCTGTAAACTATTGAGTAGCTAGAAACTTATCCCGCCTGGGAAGGCCTTTATGTAAAAACCCAAAAAAATAGAGGAAACTGATATTTCCACTCACAAATACCAATGTCAGTGATATAACAGATTTCAAAACATGCTTATAATTTACAATTTCAACTAAAGTGTTTCTCGTGTCTAGAGAACCAGGAAACATGTCCTCCACCTGTCTTTCATGTGCTAGATGCACCCAACACACACCACAATGTGAAGAAGCAATCTATCGGACAATTTACATGTGAGGGAGTAATGGTCCAGCGCAAACACATGTCCATATTGAATCTTCTCAAATTGCCACACGATCACGAAAGCTGTCCAACACATACTAAGTATTAGTTCGTTATTCGGCCATCTAGAGGACGACACTGTTAAGTCAACTACATTCCTGCATCCTAGCAGGCCTTTCTATCCGGACGGCTCCTGCCGTTAACAGGAAATGTGAATTATTCCACCGCAGGCCACCGCCAGCGCGCCACGCACCCCTAGACGGAATCGTCCTAGGAAATCGGTCACATATATATTTGATTGCTATACTTACAATTAAATGTTATGATTGCGGTCTAAATTGAACAACATTTGACAATGAGTGAAGTATCGGAAATACATCCCGCTGGTGGCTGTGGCTCTGGAAATAGAAATATCTGTACCATTCTTATGATTTGACATGCTCTTCTCTTTGCTATCACAGTATTCCATGTTAAATCCATACCTGCCTTATGACTGGACATAGTCATTTCCTTTTCACATTTCGGAACACAAATACATACTTTATAAGCCTGATGCTCAAGGCGAACCAATCGTGCATCCCCTACTACTAAGTATAATACGTTGTCAATAACTGATTACTGGCAATACAAAGTAATACTGACTGAAAATCAATGATAGGTGGACATTTGTCATAAGTTTTTCTTGTGAGTGGTACCACTGTGTTTTATAAAGAGAGACATAATTGTCTTACAGACTGCCAGATGATAAAAAATCTGATCACAACTACTGTATGTTACTGTTGCAAGCGGTCTTGGTTCTATAGGTGCATACAGTCGTTATAATATGTACACGAAAGTGCTGGCAGGTCGATAGACACACAAACATACACACAAAATTCTTCTTTCCGCTCCCGGGATTGGAATGACTCCTTGCCCTCTCCCTTAAAACCCACTTCCTTTCGTCTTTCCCTCTCCTTCCCTCTTTCCTGATGAGGCAACAGTTTGTTGCGAAAGCTTGAATTTTGTGTGTATGTATGTGTCTGTTTGTGTTTCTATCGACCTGCCAGCGCTTTCGTGTGGTAATTCACACACACACACACACAGATATATATATATATATAAATTTATACTAATTTTTCATGTAGTACAGTCACGTCATTGCTAACATTTCTCTCAAAATTGTCTATCTTTTTATTTAAGTTGTGAATATAATAGAGGGAAACATTCAACGTGGGAAAAATATATCTAAAAACAAAGATGCTGTAACTTACCAAACGAAAGTGTTGGTATATTGATAGGAGACAATAAAAAGCACACAAACACACACACACACACAAATTTCAAGCTTTTGCCAGCTGGAAGTTACATCACTGCACGAAGAAAACGGGGCAATGTATTACCACTTCACCCTTGTCAGAGTATACAGATCTCAATAGCCACCTATACTGAGAAACTTCTGTAGATCATCGATCAAAGTCTGCTCAGTGTCAGATCAATTCAGACTGTGTTATCGACATTTTTAGGGCCAGAGTACTTGACTCACTTTTGCCACCTAGGATCCTTGTCCACTGTGGTTTTAAACCAACTTATTTGTTTACGGTTCACAATCAAAACTTGCTTAGCATAATTTATGTCAGTCTTTGTTTTGGGAAAGTAAATGTTGTCAGTAAACTAAATTTTGCATACATTCCCAATCATTTTTATACAGTCAATGCAAATATTATCAACTGCAACTGACATGGGCACACAGAAAGTAGCATATACAAATTACTTTGAATCCATTATTAGCTATGGTATTGTTTTTTTGGTGTAACTCGACAAACATAGTGCAGATACTAAAAAAAAAAAAAAAAAAAAAAAAAAATTTGAAATATGTGCACTGCAAATCATAAAGCACCATGTTGTCCATTATACATAGAAAACTTAAAATATTAACTCTGCCATCTCTATACATGTATGAGATTATTATATTTTTGTGCATCAGACATGAATTATTTGAGGGTAACCATATTGTTCATTCAAATGATACTAGAAACAAAGAAAATTTTATGCACCCCACCCACCACCTCATACTGTATGCCAAGGGCCCTCAATACATGGGAATGAAAATTTGTAATAAATTAAGAGGGAACAAGTTAATGCAGATGAATTGAGGTCCACTTAAAAGAAAACTATATGAGGCACTGGCACTGAAGTGTTATTACTCTGTGGCTGAATTCATCCAGGACAAAAAGGAAATTTGAGCTCGATACAATGTGTTACACGTTCCAAGAAATATCCTTATAGTGTTATTGTTTATTTTAGTGCTATTATTTATTAGTGTGAAAGTCATTGTAACTGTATTATAAATTTTTGACATGTCTCCTGTATGCAAACCAAATGGATTGAAAATGTACGTCATGAGATGAATGACACGCAATTCACATCATTCACGAATTCACAATTTACTTTTTTATTTTATCTTCTGCCCAGCTACAAAATTCAGTCAAAGTGTCAATACCTATCTCTGGATCTCTTGCATTTTTGTGATCACCCGTCTTTCCTAAGGATTCATTAACCTGTGAACGAACTACCTATGTGGGTAACAGGTAGAGTCCCAGTAACATACACAGGGTGGTTATGGCTAATTATATGTTATTCAGTCATGAGATACAGAGACATGTCTTACACTGAATACGACTAGGAACACACTTTTGTCTGTAGTCACATATTCCACTCACTTACTGAATATCAGCAATGCATATCACAGTGGATGTTCCTACAGAGCTGTACCCCCGCCCCCCCCCCCCCCCTCACCCCCCTCCCTCAGTAGTGTGTAGCACTGAAGGGAAGATGAGAGTGGGATCAGTGACCAATGACTGCATCTGATCTGCAGTGGGTATTTGTGTGAATGAGTGGTCATGCATGGCTGGCACTTTAGTGAGGCATGACTGGATCATTTCTTGAAGTGACGCTGCGCAGATGGGCATGAACAGTCATGCTGTGGCTGACACTTTCACAAGACATGACTAGACTGTTTCTCAAAGTGTTCGTCGATGTGGTATGAGTGCTGAAGAGGTGGTGCAGCTGTAGCTCATGTGGTTAAGTATCCGATGTGTCCACACAAGCCGCTGGTAATGTGACCAGAGATACAGGGGTGGGGTGACTTGTCGCCATCATCATGGTGATTGTGTTTCAAGACCTAGAGCTCACACGCCAGGGCAAGGGCAGTGGATATGTCATTATTATGCTGTAGAAGCAATTTTTACCTCATATGGGGTGCATTTGATGATTCACTGTAGTTGGCATAGCATTGGTGAACCACAAAAGGCTCGTCAGCTATGGCAGCACATTCCTTGAGTGTGTAAATGGATGTGCAGTTGTCTTCCTGTAGTTTATCTTCCTTCCTGTAGTTTATCTTCCATGGTCAGTGTACCAGATAGGGGTGGAGGCAACAGGGTGAAAGGTCCTAGAATGCAGCGGCCTGTGACAAAGTGCAGGAATGCAGTGTGTTGTATGACCGAGTACCTGGAACTGACATAAATAAAATCGATCACTTGGTCTTGCTTTATGATATCTTTAACATCGAATATCCACGCGAGGCGATGAGAGAAAGACAGTTTCAGGGCCCAGGTCATGGATCAATGCATTGTGATCAATGATCTGACAGCTTCATGCGGTTGCAATGCTGTAGGTTCATTGTTAGTGAATCAGTCAAGTGGTGAACTTGTGTGCACCAAAAGGTGGTTTGTCTGAGGCAATGTGGCAGACAGCAGTGACAAAAACATGATTTTCAGAAGTGGAAGCAGTGGAGGTGGAAGCTCCATGGAATACTTGTCAGAGGCCAAGTCAATGAGATGATCACATACACATGCATAGTTGGAGGAAGACAAGTAGCAGTCATTGTCAGTGGAGTGAGAGTTTGAAGGTAACTAAAACAATCTTCTCAAATAGATGAACTTTTGTGGGCATTATCGAGTAGTCACAAGACAGGGAACAATCACATGCAATGTCAGCAAACTGCCCACTCACAGATATGGCAGTGGAAAGAGTGTGTATTTCCTTAATGCACTCTCATTTGTTTTGACTGGGTAGAGGTCACTGTGCCAAGCAGCATTGATGACATACGTTGCTCGATGCCAACTGAAGTGACTCTACCCTGATGCAGCATAGTCAGTTACATGGTGTGACACATGGCCAAGACACAGTTGATGATGTTCTGCCCAGGCAAGAGCGCAGCATGGCGAGTGGCATTTTGTGGAGGCCAGGGAGCAATGCAAATTGCAATGAAGCAGGAATCTCTTGATTTCTTGTGAAGGTTGTCACACTAGCAGGGTGGCATGACATCAGAGTCAGAACTGATCAGGTGAAGTCAGCCAGGCTCAGCCCCTGCGCGGAAGTAAGCATGCTAAAGCTTGAGGCTGTGGAACATGGTGGCCAGCAGTGTCATCAACAATGTGAACACGTTGTCAGTGTTTGGTGAAATGTTCATTTGAGACACCAATATTTACAAATATGTTGTTGACACTCATGGACCAGGTCTGAGGTTGGTTTTAGTGAAATATAGTATGTTCCAGATCTGTTCATGGTTTGGGTTGAGTGTCTGATATCTGGGCAACTGGTGACAGCAATGGCAGGTCAAACAACTTTGTGCATGGTTCAACAGACATAATGTCCATAGCAAATGAATGTGAATCCAGACAGCCAGAATTCTGCAGTTTAGCAGTTGCATAGTGTTTCTGCAAGGTGGGGATGGTGATGAGATGCCACAGTAGCTTTTTTTTTGCTTTAAACTGTTCAGTGTTAATGTTGTAATTAAAGTATTGAAGCACATCACTTGCAGGATTGATCTCTATAGATGGTTGAAGAGTCAGGTGAGAAGTGGTGCACTGTCCAGAATGGAACTCATCAGCATGGAGTACTAATTTCAGCACTCAATGGTTATGCAAGGGTCACATTGTCCATGTGTCATAACTGCATAAGAGCAAAAATTAGTTTGTGTGCAATCATAGCAAATTGTTGGGGTCACCACTGTGAACAAAGTCCCTATGTGGATGATAGGGAGTGTTCCAATAATATACATGAGCAGTTACAGCTAATTACACTTTATTGACTCAGAACATACAGAAACAAGTCTTACGATGAAGACATCTTGGAACACACTTAATTCTGTAGTCAAGTCACAGACATTCCACCTATCTCCCTCGGCAATGTATATTGCAGTGGATGTTTCCACAAGCCTTTTTATTAAACCCTAACTAGCTCATATGTTATGTTGATTGGTTGTTCTGTCCCTATTTGTTGTTCTTGAACTTCCCTCTTTTATTCCAGTATAAATTAGGGGTCCCATTATTATACGTTCCATTCACACCAAAACTGTTTGTCCTCTCTGAGTTGATCTTCAGTTTTCCTGTCAGTTTTTCCTGTTATCCTGTCTCCAATTCTGGTGCATTCCATTTCCTCCATCCCATCTTCTATACATGTTATCATCATTTCTTTCCCAATGAATGTCTCTTACATTTACATTAAAATCTCTTGCTGCAATATTTTGATGTTTAAATCTATGGCTCCCAAAATTTCTTCTCCCATAATTTTCCATATTGAAGCCAGAATTCCATCCTCCATGATGATAATTCTCTTTCTAAAGCACTGTCTAATTTATCAACAAATTTCAAGAACAGTTCTAGTGAACCATCTGGCTTATGCACCAGATCTCATTGAGGCCTAAGAGGCAACCTTAAGTGCAGCAATCTGAAACATTTCTTCAAAAGCTTTGTCTAGGTGTACAAATTTCTTTAGGTGATTCCTACAGGAATCCTTCATACAGCCTTTCTTCTCTCTATAAATTGACCATTTAAAAAATTCACTATTCTGATTCTGAACAAAATTTATTCAAGATTTTTTTTGATTTTTTGAAATCTTGGAATGATTCCCATTAACTAAAACTGAGGTTTGTCCAAGACAAAGCTACTTCTTCAACAAACTTCTTGACAAATTTAATTTTTAAGTTGTCTGCCATACTGGACACAAAGGTACAACATTGTAAAAGCAAGATGTAAGCTGTTGTAAAAACAAGATGTAAGCTGTCGCAGGGAAAACTTTTAATTGATAAGTTGAAACATGTAATGCCACTGTTCATACACACACTTTGATTAATAAAGTTTTCTTAAATTTATACTAATTTTTCATGTAGTACAGTCACATCATTGCTAACATTTCTCTCAACATTGTCTATCTTTTTATTTAAGTTGTGAATATAATAGAGGGAAACATTCAACGGGGGAAAAATATATCTAAAAACAAAGATGCTGTAACTTACCAAACGAAAGTGTTGGTATATTGATAGGAGACAATAAAAAGCACACACACACACACACACACACACAAATTTCAAGCTTTCGCAACTCAAGGTTGCTTCATCAGGAAAGAGGGAAGCAGAGGGAAAGATGAAAGGATGTTTACATTTTGACTGTTTGGTTTTGAATTGTTTCGCGTGAGTCTTAAATATGTTTAGATTCAACCCATTTAGCTGAAACCAAGTTTCTAAGGTGCTGGGGGTACTGTTTACATATTTGGTTCTTTTTCTGACTCCTGATCTTCAACTAAGATAGAAGTATCATTCGCAAACAGAACTGGTGGGGAGCTGAATAGAATAGTATGTCATTAACATAGAAGATAAATAGGACTGGGCCTAATATGGGGCCTTGTGGAACACCCTGAGATTTTTTTTTTTTCCTACTCAGTAAAATAATATGCACTATTTAACTTGGTTTCTGTTTGATAAGTAGGATTTGACCCAGTGTAGGACACTGCCGCCAATGCCATACTTTTCTAGTTTGTAAATAAGCAATGCATGGTTTAAGAAACAAATGCCTTACTAAGGTGGCAGAAAATTCCTACACCTTATTTCTCCTGTCTAATAATTTTTCCTATTTTCTCAATAAAGCTGTTCACTGCATCTATGGTGTTTTTCCTCATCCGAAAACGAAATTGACTCTTTATAATAACAGAATATTTAGTAATGCAGTCTTGGATTTGGACAACAGCAAGTTATTCAAATATTTTAGATATGAGTGGGAGAATGGAGATAGGATGATAATTTCCCATGATCTCTCTTGATCCCTTCTTGAAGAGTGGTTTGACTTCAACATATTTCAGTACCTCTGGGAAACAGCCTTATTCAAAACATTGATTCATTATTTGAGCTGTTGGGTTTGCAGCTTTATCGTGTACTGCTTTCATAACTTTGGTGGGTATTCCACCCCAACCTGCAGATATTTTGTTTCTTAATGTTAAAATAGCTTTTTCTACATACTCCACAGAAACTTTTAAGAACTTTTTAAAGTTTTTGGAGTTTTCACTTAGGCCAAAGGGATTTACTTTGTTGTGATAATCAGTTACATCTGCATCAAACATTGCTACATTTACAAAGAATTCATTAAGTTATGAAAGCAGTACACAATAAAATTGCAAACCCACCAGCTCAAATAATGATTCAATGTTTTGAAGAGGGGTATTTCCCAGAGGTACTAAAATATGCTGAAGTCAAACCACTCTTCAAGAAGAGATCAAGAGAAATCATGGGAAATTCTGGTATTTAAGTTGGACTTACAATAGTATTTCCTTCAATGTCAGTCTTTGAAATTTCTTGGTTACAGGCTTTAACACCTAACTCAGATTTAATGACTGACCACACAGTCTTTGTCTTATTTTTATGATATAAAATTAGCCTGTTATTTGCCAGTTGTTTTTCTGCCTTGACAACTCTTTCAAATATGGTTTTATAGAGTCTAGCATATTCAATGAAATCAATATCTTTATTATACTTTAGTTCTCTGGGCAGTTGCCTTTTTCCTTACACTAGAAAGTTTTATGCCCTGGATAACCCACTTTAATTTATTTGTCATTTTATTGCTGCAGAGTCTAGGTGAAAATGTTTCATTAACGACACCAAGAAAAATATTTAGGAATTTCTCAAAGTTTTCATCACTTGAGTTACAATTATCAAAAGGCCATTTTTTCTCTTTCAGCTTCTCACTAAATATTAGCAAGTTTTCTTTGCTAAAGTTCCTGCTCATATAGGTTAGCATATGTGAAATGTTCTGTGGCAGCTCAATGAACAATGCACAGTGATCTGAAACACCTAGATCTAGACAAAACTTTTACACATATTCATATACATAATTAGTTAGAACATTGTCAATACAGCTTACTGATTGGCCATTATCTCTGGTAGATTCAAAACATTCAATTTGAAGCCATATTTCTTTACTAAATCAGTGAATCTTAAAAGCACACCTACTATCACATGTGGTATCAATATTAAAATCAGCAGCCATTACAATTTTTTCTTCTTTTCTCTACAAAGTTCTTCTAGCAGAATTTGAAGCTTAGATAAGAACAGTTCTGTTGTTGATGTCCCTGGAATTCTGTATATTGAGATGATTATTAACATTTGCTAGAGAGTCCACTATTTCTACACAGCAGCTCTGAAATATAGGTTCATCATTTAAATAATTAAAACATTTTCTTGTCTCATAATTTATATCACTGTGCAGAAGTATACATGAGCCTCCACATGACTTGTTTCTTCTGCAAAAGCTACTTGCTAATCTGAAGTTCCGCATTTTGTTTAAAATTTTAATTGTGTCCTCAGTAGACCATTGCTCATTTAAGCAAACAACTCTAATATTTGCACATTCTGACAGAATGATTTCCAATTCGTCTATTTTGGAGCTTTTATTGTTTGAAGCATCAGTGCTTAAACCATTTATATTCCAGTGGATAACATATCTACTTTGACTATTACTTACAGGCTTTAGCACATTTTTTGCCAGGTAGGCCTAATGGTTTGGTATTGGTTTTCTTAATACTACACAAGTATTTTCATCCCTATCACTACTTATCATTTTCCCCCATTTTTTATGATCTGACAAGTATCTATGAATATCTTACTGCATATTTTTGAGCCCAACCTATTCAGATGTAGACCATCATTGGCATGACACTCCGCACTTATAAATTTGTTGGATCAATAAAAACGACTCCTCGTTTATTTCACTGTTCTTTAATATTGTTGTTTATTCTTTGCACATAGCTGTCATTCACCGATCTTCTGCACGTAATGTCACTGATTATTATTCTGGATTTCGTGAAGAGATTTCTGGCCATTTGGATGAGGTTTTTTGTGTGGTTTACAATTTCTGCTTCACTGTCGTTTCGATGTGAATCTATTCCAACATGGAAAAAAAGACACCTTTTGGATTTCTGTTGTGCTTATCTGCTATGCCCACCTTGGATTTTAAGACTTGCATTTGTGTCTTTGGTAGAATTCACTGCAAGGCAGTAGGAATACATCAGTAATGAGAAGGGAATCATCATATATCAACACTATTTATTGACAAGTACAATAAAAGGACATGTCCACTCATAGATACAGCTCCAAATGCACTGCAGTCTTTGATCAAGTAACAAATGCTGTAGTCCTCACTCACTAGTAGAGGTCGTAGGTATCACTGTCCCCACATAGCCTCCATCCCTTGTAGTGCAGAGCACTGAAGGTTTGAAGGTTCTACATCTACATCTACATGGATACTCTGCAAATCACATTTAAGTCCCTGGCAGAGGGTTCATTGAACCACCTTCACAATTCTCTATTATTCCAAACTCGTATAGAGTGCGGAAAGAATGAACACCTATATCTTTCTGTATGAGCTCTGATTTCCCTTATTTTATCATGGTGATTGTTCTGCGCTATGTAGGTTGGTGTCAAAAAAATATTTTTGCATTCCGAGGAGAAAGTTGGTGATTGGAATTTCGTGAGAAGATTCCATCACAGTGAAAAACGCCTATCTTTTAATGATTTCCAGCCCAAATCCCTTATCATTTCTGTGACACTCTCTCCCATATTTCATGATTATACATAACGTGCTGCCTTTCTTTGAACTTTATCGTTGTACTCCATCAGTCCTACCTTGTAAGGATCCCACACTGTGCAGCAGTATTCTAAAAGAGGGCGGACAAGCGTAGTGTAAGGCAGTCTCCTTAGTAGGTCTGTTACATTTTCAAAGTGTCCTGCCAATAAAACGCAGCCTTTGGTTAGCCTTCCCCACAACATTTTTTATATGTTCCTTCCAATTTAATTTGTTTGTTATTGTAATACATAGGTATTTAGTTTAATTTACGTCTTTTAGATTAGACTGATTTATCGTGTAACCGAAGTTTAACAAGTTCCTTTTAGCACTCATGTGGATGACCTCACACTTTTCGTTATTTAGGGCCAACTGCCACTTTTTGCACCATTCAGATATTTTTTCTAAATCGTTTTGCGGTTTGTTTTGATCTTCTGATTACTTTATTAGTCGATAAATGACAGCGTCATCTCCAAACAACCGAAGACGGCTGCTCAGATTGTCTCCCAAACCGTTTATATACATAAGGAACAGCAAAGGGCCTATAACACTACCTTGGGGAACGCCAGAAATCACTTCTGTTTTACTCCATGACTTTCCGTCAGTTACTACAAACTGTGACGTTTCCGACCAAATCCAGTCACATAACTGAAACGATATTCCATAAGCACACAATTTTAATACGAGCCGCTTGTGTGGTACAGTGTCAAAAGCCTTCCGGAAATCCAGGAATATGGAATCTATCTGAAATCCCTTGTCAATAGCACTCAGCACTTCCTGTGAAACACAACTAGCTCTTTACTCACATGAACGATGTTTTCTAAACCCATGTTGACTGTATGTCAATAGACCGTTTCCTTCGAGATAATTCATAATGTTCAAACACAGTATGTTCAAATGACTCTAAGCACTATGGGACTTAACATCTGAGGTCATCAGTCCCCTACTTAAACCTAACTAACCTAAGGACATCAGACACATCCATGCCTGAGGCAGGATTCGAACCTGCGACCATAGCAGCAGCGCTGCTCCGGACTGAAGTGCCTAGAACCACTTGGCCACAGCAGCTGGCCAGCAGTGAAGGGAGGACATTCGTGGGGACATTGACTGATGAGACAACTGGCACAGAGGTGGCTGGAATACAGGTGTATGGTGGTGCAAGTGCATGTGACTGATCGTACCATGGCTAGCGAGGGTGAGAGGCATGGTGGAACCCTTTCTGAATAGTAGTTGGTGTAATTTCTTGTGACTGACTGTGCTGTGGCTGGTGCTGGTGCAGGGCACAGTCAGACTGTTTCTTGGTGGTAGGTGTTGGGTGAAGTACTTATACCAAACGATGGTATGGCTGCAGATGTAGAGGGTTTCATCAGGTATGCCCATACCTAGATGTTGATAGGTGTATGAGAGACAAAGGAAATATTGGGGGTGTGGTCTTCCCTGCTGATGCATCTGACCTGTTGTCCAACGTGCACAAATTGGTTGCTTGTGGACTTGTTGTTCTGGAGCACGTAACTGTGAAGATGCCATCCTTGGACACTTCAGATCATGTGGCAGCATAATTAATATCATCTGGAAGGGAATTAGTGTGTTCCAGTCACTGGATACACACAGCATCATTTTGAGATGGGTCACTGTTGAGGGCGGTTATAGTTAAGCCATCATCCAAAAGTTTGGTGGAAACATCATTAGGGTGGAAGATGGTGACATTGAACTGGATGGTGAGAAATGGTGTTCCTTTGATGTGGCCTTCTGTGTGGTAGTTAGAGATAAGTGGCACCAAGTGCTATTGGAATCATATGAAGTGTTGTCCTCTTGGAGTATTCACCCCAATTTCTGACAATTGACAGTGACAATAGTGACTGCATCATTGATAGCGAAATCAAAAGTGTGCATGTTTTGTTTGATGACTTTGTGTGTGGATGGAAAGTATGATCAAAAACCTTTCTGAACCACCACCCACAAAGAAAGGAAGATGGACTACCTTGAACAAACATAAATTAATAAATGATACATTTTAGCTTACAGTGTCAGTGTTTTACAATATCTGTACGTTATTATACAATGCCCTTTAGCTATGAATGCATGACTGAAGGAATAGATGCTGACAATCCACAACTGTCTGAGGGACATTGTGTAGTATCATACAGACATTCTAAACATGGACATTGTAAACGGAAATGTGTAGTACATGTCTCAATGGGCTAAAAACAAAGATAATAACATTGTCTGTCTCTGTTGTGGGAATCACATATTGTGCAAGCATTAGGGGATGTGGACAGAGTGACAGGAAAAAGTTCGAAATTTGTACAGTGACGTTTTGTTAAATATTGATACTAACAAAAGAAATGATGCTCCATTGAAGAAGAGTGAACATGAAAAATATGAAACAGTACACAAAGGTAACCTACAAAGTGATTCTGAACACTTCTCATGCAATTTAAAAATGGTTAAGAAAAATGACTGCAGTAAGTTGAAAACAAACACGAACATGAGTCAGCTTACAAATAATAAAAACAGGTACTGTTACTTTCAGATAGTTACGGTAGGAACTGTGCAAAAGTACTGAATGAAATTTCAACAACCAGCTATAAATTTATATCTTTGATAGAGCCAAATGCTATATTCAAAGAAGCAACATGCAATATACAAAACAAAATGTCTAGCCTAGGACAAAACGATTATGTGGTCATCTTAGCTGGTGCAAACGATATTAATGGATCAAAACATGGTTTTATGACATCACTAGATGAAACCATTGCAAAAACTAGGCACACACAACTAATTCTATGCACAATACCATATAGATATGACAAGCCAAATGAAAACTGCAAAATCTATGAAATGAACAGTTACTTGATGCAGAGTTTTAGATGTAAATAGCTTCCTCCAACGGACAGACTTCACTAGACATGGACTTCACTTACATAAAAATGGGAAAAAGAAACTGTGTGTTAATCTGCTGAATGCCATCAAAAGTCCACTGGTAACAAGAAGTGCCATAAAACGTATTACACCAGGACACCAAACATATTTGTGGTCCAATGATGGTGGTGCCAATACTGCACCTGAACCAACAACAACATCAGGAGCTGAAGAGCCTTCAGTAACAACAACAAAAGTGAATATGCAGTCAGGATCATCAAGGAAAACATCAGAAACTGTGTTAGAAAAGAAGAAGGTATCCACAGTCAGCACCAAGTCACCACCAACATCCTGTGCAAAAATCTCGTCAAGTGTCACAAATCAGTCAGCCCATGACATCCAAGCAGAAACAGCAAAAAATGTACAGCCACACTCCAAATCAGTACCACTGGAAACTGTGACAATATCTTCAACACGAAAATGCAGACCTCCAGCCTACAGCCAGAATTTTTTATGGGCAAGAACACCAGTAGCTCCCTGTTAGCAGCAAACCAAAGGAAAACAGATGCAGAGCAAAATCTTCATGAACCAAAGCTACAAGAAAACCCAGCGAGTGGTGTCAAAAATCATTCAATTGGAAAACATTCACTATTATCCTCTAAAATATTACACCATAATGTGCAGTCAAACTAGAAATAGATCTCTTCCAAAAAAACAAAGTCACACTTAGATGTTCTCTGTATCACTGAACACTGGTTAACAGTAGACAAAATTAAAAAAAAAAAAACCACTTAGCGAATTTACTCTAGCTGGTTATTCTTGTCAGAACAAAAGTAAGGGAGGTGGTACAGCAATCTGGGTAAAAAAAATTTAAGGTACAAAAGCCTCACAAAGTACAATAATATGCAAATAGAAACAGACTTTGAATACTCCTTAATTATCTTAACAGACTATAACCTATTGATACTGAATGTATATAGAGCCCCTGATGGGAACATCCAAACCTTCCATCACTCCCTCGAAGCACTACTCACAAAAATCTACTCACTAAACAAAAATCTATTAATAAGTGGAGATTTTAATACTGACTTCCTCACACCTGTAAAAAACAAGGATGAATTGTTGAATATTACAAATTCATTCACCATATCCCCAACTGTAAACACATCAACCAGGATCACAAAAAATTCAAGAACAGCTCTAGATCAGATTTTCATTAATGCAGACAAACTACACCACTCAATCGAAGTCATCAGCACAGGTTACAGTGACCATGAAGCCCAAATACTAATGGCGAATTTAAATTACATAAGACAATATCCCACAAAAACTAAAATGCAAAGGCAATTTAATGATGATAATACAAGACTTTTTAACTATCTGTTAAGGGCTGAAAACTGGGCAGGGGTCTATAAAAAAATGATGTAAACTACATATTTAATTCCTTCCATGAAACATTTCTCCACCACTTCAATACTGCATTTCCACTGAAATCCAGGAAAATTGGAAACAAACACACAAACTCATGGGTAACTAAAGGGATAAGGATCTCCAGCCAAAAAAAATGTGACTTAAAAAAACACATGAAACACCATCAAGCCGATGATCCGTTTAGGTCATATTGTAAGACCTATTTTGCAATCTACAGAAAAGTAATCCAACAAGCAAAAATATACATTGATAAATTTATAAAGGAATCTAACTATAAAATGAAAGGCTTGTGGACAGTTGTAAAAAATGAAACAAACAGTAAGCAGCATGTTATAAACAAAACATTAAAACTAAACCTAAATGATGAAGTCACATCAGATCCCCACAAAATAGTAAATGGTTTTAATGACTATTTTAGCAAAATAGCAGGAAACCTGATAAAGAAAAACTGCCACAGACCAAATATTCAACACCAAACAGTAATGGAAACCATACCAGTACAGGAATCAATGTGTCTTCACAAAGTCTCCAATATTGAAGTACTTGCAGCTATAAAAGGACTAAAGAATAAGTACTCCAGTGGCAGTGACAACATTCCTGATTTAATTGTAAAGAAATGCGGAGAATCCATTGTAGAACCCCTAACCCACATAATAAATGCATCCTTTACAAATGGAGTTTTCCCTGACCTACTAAAGACTTCTAAAATTACCCCACTTCAAAAAAAGGGCCCTAAAAATGATGTAGCCAATTACAGGCCCATAGCACAACTCAGCTCATTCTCTAAAATATTTGAAAAATTATTTTACACCAGATTGGAAGACTTTACTAATAAACTATCCTTATTAACAAAACACCAGCATGGTTTTAGAAAACTAAAGACGACTACCACAGCTATTTATGAGTATCTCAACAAAACCTTAACAGCACTGGATAATAAGGAAATCTCTACTGGTATCTTCTTAGATTTATCCAAAGCCTTTGATGTAATTGGTACTCCTTAAGAAGCCAGCAAATAAAGATATAAGAGGAATTGCAAACAAATGGTTAGAATCTTATATGTCAAACAGATTACAAAAAGTTGAAATTAATTTTGAAAAAAAGAATACAACCACCCATCAATGTACTGTCCACTCCTCTGAACAATGCCTATTAGATATGGTGTGCCACAAGGCTCAATCCTGGGGCCCATGCTGTTTCTGCTATACATTGATGACATAAACACGAAGCTTGCTACAGGACGTACCACACTATTTGCCGATGACACAAGTATACTAATAACAGGTACTGATACAGAGGGCCACAACCAAAAAATTAAACCGCTTATGTTGTCACTCAGCAAATGGTTCAATGAGAACAAACTGATTATAAATTCACAGAAAACAATGTACATCAACTTCAGACTCTCATCCCAAAAACAAGACATACCCAATGTGATTCTAAATAACCAAGAGCTTACGTGTGTGGACTCTGTCAAGTTTCTTGGCATATGGCTTGAAGAAAATCTTAAGTGGGAGACTCACACAAATAATATCTCAAAAAAGCTATCAACTGTGTGTTACATTTTAAGGATACTCAAAAAATCAGTCACAAAATCTGTTCTCATACATGTATATTATGCTTACTTCCACTCTACATTACAGTATGGAATCATATTTTGGGTGAACTCACCTGTGGGTAAATATATTTTCAAAATGCAAAAAAAGGCAATATGCATAATATGTAACCTAAGACATAATGAATCATGTAGACAACATTTCAAAACAAATGGCATTATGACACCGCCCTCTGCTTACATTTATAATATCGTCTCATTTGTCAAGTCATACCTGTTAAACAATGACTGCACATTAAAATTCAATGGAGATATTCATAACTATGCAACAAGTCAGCAATCTGACCTACATATGATTCAGTTCAGAACTACCTGCTACCAAAAAAGTGTTTTAAATGTTGGGATACAAATGTATAATAATCTACCAAATGGAATCAAAGCAACAAAGAACCCAAGAGCCTTCACACATAAGTTAAAAAATATCTCTTGGACCAATGCTTTTATGCAGTTGATCATTTTTTGAAAGGGGTTAAAATTGTAAATAATTTTATAATAAATGTTCAATTAGGTCTGAAAATTATATACTGTGCATGTCTATGAAATATACTGGATTATTTTACTATTACATTTGTATTGTCTGTTTTTATTTTACCATACAACATTTGTATTTACTGTTTTGTTAAAGATAGATAATTTCCTCATTACAAAATAATGTAAAATCAATTTATTAAAAATTACTTGCAAATATGTTCTCTTGACCTGTCCAATATCATATGTACAACCGTACAATTCTATGATTTGTATTGACCTTTTTGTTTAAGATAGATAATTTCCTTGCTACAAAATAATGTAACAATCAATTTGTAAAAATTACTTGTAAATATGTTCTCTTGACCTGTCGAATATCATATGTACAACTGTACAATACTATGATTGCCTTGATCAATAAAATACAATACAATACAATAATAGGCTGTTCATGATGAAAATTTGCATATTGCCTGTTGCAGTTGTATCCAGGGTCACCACCTTGGCAGAATTCACTACAAGGCCGTAGGATATACCAGTAATGAGACAGGAATGACGAGGAATAAACTTGATTTATTAAGAAACACAATACAGGCAATATGTACATTCACAAAACACAGCTCAAAATGCATCACAGATTTGCAGTCCTCACGTGGTAGCGGTGGTCATAGGTATCAAAAACCCCAGATATCTGTGCTTGGAATATTCTTTGTAGGTTATATCTTCAGCAGTTTTCCTTGAAAATTTACTTCTCAGTATTTTAGTAAAGTCAACATTCCCAATTCTATATGTTCTCTTGTTTTGTCAAGTATAAGATTTGAAATTACCTTTTCAAAAACCATGAAAAAGAACCATTTACAAAATGAAGTTTTCTAAAAATTTAGAACATATGCATCATTTGTTTATAAAGAAAAACATTACTAGGAGCAAAAGATTCAACACTTATCATAAAGTGAAAGTATTACTGTTTAAAAGAAATATTTTATTATTCTATTCAAAGCAAAAATACGGATATTTTATGACACTATCTATATCATTGTTCTGTGTATAGTATTTTCATTCTTAAGGACTTGGGGATCAAGCAAACTTTTCATGAATCCATGACTATATGAGTGCTCTTGAAAGAAATTGGGTGCTGGGCACAATGTGCAGTGAAAAATATTTGTTCTTGAAAACAGGAGACCTAGAAAATAGGGAAAATCAGTAAAGTTTTTTACACTTTTACGGAACTATGCTTGTGCCATTTGTCAGTGCACAAATGAGTCAAAGAAACTTATGTCCTCATAATTTTTATCTAACTTCATTAGTATTTCATTAGCTATGTATGTAAATATCCTTTGTCACATGATTATACATGTTGTGAATTCAACTTTATTTATTTTACTATGTTTTAATGCAATTTTGAATATTTATCTGAACTTTAAAATCTATGACTTTGTGTGAAAATATCAAGTAATTAGTTATATGTAGATGTTCATTCTTGAAATTATAGACATAGCCTTGTGCTTAACCAATTATTACTAGACATGCTAATTAACCTACTCTATTCTTGTTGATAAGGACATCCACAGTCAGATAGTCAGTAGGTAACAATTTGTATATTTTATGTAATGTTGTCTGCCAATCCTTCCCTTAACAAATTAAAATGTGACACGCTTTCAAATTTAAAAAAAATGATCAAGACAAAAATTGTGGGAGAACCCATAATGCTTATGGCAAATCACAGAGGACAAACGACATTCCTTAGAGAAGAAAAAGAACCAAATTATTTGTCTGCTACTTCAAAATGCAGTATATGGACCGTCATCTTGTATGAACAATTGCTTGAAATTTAACTGAATTAAGGGCACTGAAGAACATTCTTAATATATACTCAAATGATTTGTTCATAATTAAAAATCTGGGAAAATGTTACTTGTAACAAAATGGACTCATTTTTATGTGGTATGTTCCTTTTTGTATTTGAAATTTTTTTTACTTTACAATTATCTCTCTAGCAGAGGACAGGAATGTCATCTAACTTCATATGCTTTATTAATGAAAAATATTATTTTTTTTACAACTGACACTATCAATCAAGAATTAGAGGAAGACTATTTTGTGTAAAATGCATAAAATTTTTCTTTAAATCTTCTTGGTGTTTTCGTGTGAAAACTGGTTTCTCAGTGTCAAATATTTCCACTTTAAAACAATGTCATGACAAAAGTACCTTTCAAATTCTAACATTATCCAGAAAGTTCACAAATAGTTAAAATATCTTGTAAAACAAGTAATTTTCAAGTATATTACATTAAGTCACACAATCTTGTTCAAACTCTGTCTGACATTGTGCAATGGGGATATTGTAATAGATCAAGAAATGACAGAATTTCTCTCAACTACAGGAATCTAAGATATCAACTGGTTTTTGGCCATGTTTGAACTTATTTCCATTTTAAAATATTTAACTCATGATTATGGATGTTTATAAAGATTTCTAGTACTCAGATGAAACTTTGCCACTTATATATTTTCCATTTATATATCATGTGATATGATATTATAACATGAAGCTGGCTCCCCCAAGGCTCTCAATAATTCAAGGGTATGTTGTTTGCTCCAGGTACTTGGTCTTGACTTAGGTCTTTGAGTGTTCTGTCAAATTCCTCATGTAGTATGACATGCCCAACCTATCTCTTCTTCATCTCATTCCTGTGTCTTTTCTATAACATATCCTCAAATTTCTTTCTTTTCTCTAGCACTGGTATATATTCCTTCTACCCTTCACCCTCCGTTTTTTTCTTTAGTGTTGGCCTGCCATCTGAGCTGTTGATACTCTTACAGTTGCTTTTCTTCTCTCTAACAGTTTCATTTCCCTTTATGTGCCACCTATTTTTTCACTAGCTAACCACATTGCTACAATATTGCATTTGTTCTGCAACCATTCTTGCTTGACATTTTACACTTTCTGTCAACCTCATTTTTTAGAATATGTATTTCCTTTTGCCTTATTCATTGTATGCACTTTTATATTTTCTTCTACCATTAGTTAAGGTCTATATGCCTTATGCTATCAAAGAGTTTCTGCTGGGCTTTCTCTTTTTGCCAATTTGATCCTCTGCTATTTGAGGACATATCTTAAACCTCCTCCTTCATTTTTTATTGTGTTAATTGCCTTGTAGGGAAAGTAAAGGCAAAGGTGGAGTAGCAATTTATGTTGAGAATAGTGTAGCATACAAAGCTATAGATACTGAGAAATATTGTGTGGAACAACAATTTGAGGCATGTGCAACTGAAATAATAACTAATCTGTACACAATAATAGTGCTGGCTGTCTACAGGGTACCTTCAGGTGGCAAAAAAACTTTTCTACATATAATGGAACTCCTGCTGTCAGAGTTACATGCAAAAGCAAAGGATATTGCAGTTTAAGGTGATTTCAGTATAAACTTTATGACAGAAGATAAGAATAAAATTGACTTTGAGATTGTGATGGCTTATATAATCTGATATTGGTCATAAACTCTCCAACAAGAATTACATCAGAGTCCCAAACTATGATAGATAACATTTTTTTAGATGGACGTAGACATCAGAATTATACTGTCAGGTAGGTTATAAGAGGGCTTTCAGCTCATGATGGACAAATTCTCACTCTTTACGATGTTAATCTGTTCAAAAAACAATTTCCTCGATGGAAGTTCATAAGAGTAATGAACAAAAAGGCAATACAAACTTTCAACCATAGGTTGCAGCAAATGGATTGATCTTCAGCATGTGGCCTTGATAATATTGATACTACGAGGGTAAGTCAAATGAAGACCTTAAATTTGTAATAAGAAATCGAAATTTCATACCATTATCCTGCAAGTTGGTAAGCGTGCTACAAACAGCATACAGAATGGCCTGTAGATGGCAGCATAGTGCAGATGCACACATACCGTCGCAGTATCAGTATAACAACGATGGCTGCCCCACTTGTGACTTGCACCAGGGAAGAACAGCATTCTGTTATTCGGTTTTTGCGTAGTGAAGGTGTGAAACCTATTGAAATTCATCAACAAATGAAGGTTCAGTATGGTGATGCATGTTTGTCACAGCAGCAAGTCTATGAATGGAGTAGAAACTTCAGTGGAAGATGCTCCTCGTGCAGGTCAAGCACAATGAGTTGTGACTCCACAGAACTCTGCAGTAGTTGAAGCCATAGTGAAGGTAAACCACCGAGTGACACTGAATGACATTGCAGCATGTTTACAGTTTAGTCATGGGTCAGCACACCACACTGTGCATGGTGTGCTCCAGTTTCACAAAGTGTCTGCAAGATGGTGCCATGGCAGCTGACTCCTGAAATGAGAGAACGATGTGTTGATGCCTGTGAAGAACTGTGAAGAACTTCTTCAGTGCTTTGAATGAGAAGGTGATGGCTTCCTTGCAAGAATCGTTACTGGGGACGAAACCTGAGTTCACTTTCACCAACCACTTCCTCATCCACCATACTCACCAGACCTTGCCCCAAGTGATATATGTTTGGACCACTTAAAGACGCAATGGGAGGAAAGAAGTTCCGTTCTGATGAAGAGGTACACCACATGGTGCATGAGTGGTTGCGCGGACTACCAAAACAATTTTTTTCTAAAGGAATTTATGCATGTTTTAAGTGCTGGAGGACTTGCATTGAGCGTGGGGGAGATTATGTTGAAAAGTGATACAGCTTTGTACCACTTCTGCACAGTAAATAATATTTTTAAAAATATTTAATGTTTTAATTTGACTGACCCTCATAAATTTAACTGTTTTATAAATGAATTCTATGCTCTTTTTGAAGAAATATTTCCAAAGAAATGACTCAGAAACAGTGCTTGGATTACAAAAAGTATAAAAGACTCATACAAAACCAAAAGGGAAGCTTATGCTGCATTAAGATTATCTAAAGATGTAGGAAAATAGAAACACTATAGATTATATGGTAAAATTTTAAACAAACTAATACAGAAGTCAAAAGCCCTTTATTATGAGAAGAAAATAGATAATTCTAATAATAAAATAAAAATAATTTGGAGCATTGTAAAAAAAGAAACAGGAAGAGATACAACAAGCAAAGAAGATGTAAATAAAATCAGCTATGAAGGTACCCTAGTAGATAACCCCAAAAATATGGCAGAGATTTTTAATGAACACTTCCTATCAGTAACTCAACAGATTGGTTGCAAGCCCAATGTTGATAAAGCCGTAACTCTTTGTGGAGCTGTATATTCAAACACAATTCCAGAACTGCACCTTAATCCTGTCCCTGTATATGAAATTAAAAAAATCATCATGTCTCTAAAAAGTAAGACCTCTGCAGGGATTGATAATATTTCTTGTAATTTACTGAGATATTCTTGTGTGTGGATAAGGGACTTTCTCTGTCATATTTTCAATGCTTCCCTTCAGAAAGGTGTTGGTCCCAGTAGACTAAGTATGCTATTGTGAAGCCCCTGTACAAAAAGGGTGATAAAACTGAATTAACTAACTATTGACCTATATCTCTGCTGACAGCTTTCTATAAAATTCTAGAAAAGCTAATACATGTCTGAATTACTGATCATCTCATGAAGAATGGAGTTCTCAGCAAGAGCCAATTTGGTTTTCAAAAGGGCCGTTCAACAGAAGACACAAAGACACAATCTATGCACTTGCAAATGAAGTCCTAGAAACCCTTAATTAGAAAATGCCAGACTTCATGTCTTCTGTGCTTTGTCTAAAGCATATGACTGTGTTGATCACCAGGTTCTCTCAGAAAAAGCAAAATTAGTAGGAATAAGAGGTGTTGCAGGCAATTGGCTACAGTCGTATCTCCAAGATAGAAAACAAAATGCTGTCTTGAATAGCTCAGGTGGAGTATGTGATGTTTCCTCCCATTCTGAATGGATTTCCATTACATGTGGAGTGCCTCAATGCTCAATTCTTGGGCCACTATTATTCTTGATTTTTATAAATGCTCTACTGTCATGTACAAGCCTGTTGTGTAAATTTATGTTATTTGCTGATGATACAATTTTTATGAGCAGTAGAACAGATAATAATCTTGAGGAATCCATTAATCACATACTCGCAGATGTGGTTAATTGGTTCAAGGTGAATGGTCCCTCATTAAATTCCACTAAGACCAGCTTTATTCAGTTCTGTACAAAAACAGAAAAAGAGAGAGACATAAGTGTAACATGTGGTAATCAGCCAATAGAAAGAATGGAAACAACAAAATTTCTTGGAGTGCACAATCACAAGAAAATGAACTGGTCTTTGCATATGATAGATCTCTGTTCAAATG
Source organism: Schistocerca americana (assembly GCF_021461395.2). Lineage (NCBI taxonomy): Eukaryota > Metazoa > Arthropoda > Insecta > Orthoptera > Acrididae > Schistocerca > Schistocerca americana. The sequence goes on along the minus strand of NC_060126.1, from coordinate 196,938,744 downwards.
GCTCTGAGCACTATGGGACTCAACTGCTGAGGTCATTAGTCCCCTAGAACTTAGAACTAGTTAAACCTAACTAACCTAAGGACATCACAAACATCCATGCCCGAGGCAGGATTCGAACCTGCGACCGTAGCAGTCTTGCGGTTCCAGACTGCAGCGCCTTTAACCGCACGGCCACTTCGGGCAGCAGATCTCTGTAAGAGGCTTAGCTCTGGTATGTATGCTTTACAGGTTGTCACTACATGTGTTGAACCTAACACTGCAAAAGTGGCATACTATGGCTATTTTCACTCACTCTTTGGATACAGCATTATTTTTTGGGGCAACCAGCCATTTGCAAGGAAAGTGTTCATTTCTCAGAAGCGAGCTTTAAGAGTTATATGTGGACCGCGCCCAAGAGACTCATGTAGAAATAACTTTCGAAAACTTAAAATATACACAACTACATGCCAATATATTTTTTCTCTCACATGTTTTGTCTGTAAAAATATAGAGATATTTCAACCAAACAGTAATTATCATGAGTATAACACACGGAGGAAGAATGACATACACAGCAAGCACAGAAATTTGAGCTTGGTGCAAAATGGTGTCCACTAATCTGGAACAAAACTCTTTAGTGCTCTTCCTCCTGAAATAAAGACAGAGATTCATAGCAGGAGTAAATTTAAGGAAGCACTAAAAATATTTCTGCTAGAAAAAGCTTTTTACAGGCTAGATGAATTTTTAAGTACAAGGGTTGACTGAAAAGTAATGCCTCCACCTTCGTAACTCTTCAACAGTTGGCAGCATTGGTATGTGGCAGGTACCGGCTTGTTCCATAACCTCTTCTCTACAGCTCCAGTTGGCGGGAAGCCTTAGCATTGAACGATTGTGTTGTTACAGTGTAAAGTATGGAACCGTTTGCAGATGGTCAGTCAGTGGGATTTAAGCAACGTGCAGTCATTGAATTCTTGACAGGAGAAGGTGTCACCCCAAAGGAGATTCATCAGAGAATGAAAGCAGTTTATGGTGATGTGAGTACTGTGCATCTTCATTCTCATAACATGAGAGGAGTTCCTGGCAAATTTCAAGTCTGTGTGTTTTCATTTCAGGGAGTCAGCATCCAGTGTACCCATCGTGCACAAATCTTCCGATAGCTAAGCAAAGCAATAATGTGACTCACACATTCTTGTGAAATGCCAATTGTGCTTGCAGTTTCTCTCTGAGTGATTTGACAATTGTCCTTCATCAATCTGGCAACACTTTGCTTGTGAAATGCAGTGGTTGCTGTCACAGGACATCCAACTCTTTGTTTGTCATGCAGGTCAGATGTTCCTGCCTCAACATCTTTAAACTTACTCATCCAACGATGCACAGTACTCGCATCAACACAGTTACCATAAGCTGCTTTCATTCTCTGATGAATCTCCTTTGGGGTGACACCTTCTCCCATCAAGAATTCAGTGTCTGCATGTTGCTTAAATCGCATTGTCTGACCGTTTGCGCAGGGTTCCATACTTTACACTGTATCAACATAATCGTTCAATGCTAAGGCTTCCTGCCAACTGGAGCTGTAGACAAGAGGCTGTGGAACAAGCCAGTATCTGCCACATACCAATGCTCCCAACTGTTGAAGAGTTATGAAGGTGGAGGCATTACTTCTCAGTCAACCCTCGTAAATAAATTGTAAAATTTTAATAATGCCACTAAGAATGTTATTTAACTTGAGCTCTGTATCCGTTTGTGCTCTGTATCTGTTTTTTCCACAATGCTTAAATGAGAAAATGTGTATAGTCTTCTTTCAGTATTGCTGCTCAAAGAATTTACTGTGTAAATTTTTAAATAATTATGTACTCAAATGCCTGTATATGCTATAAGATTACCAAACTGTATTTGTAAAAAACAAAATCATACCAAATCAAATACAAGGAATTTGATCTCGTGCTCATCAGCAGTGATTCAGTGTTGGTGTGTGGGCCAGCATCTTTAGAGACAGACTGATTGGACCATACATTCTTCCATTCTGCTTCAGCAGATGGAGATATTGCATCTTCATGGAACATGTGTTGCCAGAATTGCTGAAAGATGTACCTCTGAACGTTAGACAAAGGATGTATTCCCAGCATGATGGGGTGCCAGCCAATTTCATCTCTGCTGTAAGGAAGCGATGGATCAGTTGGGGTGGCCCTGCAGCCTGGCCACTCATGTCATCTGACTTCATGTGTATGGATTTCTTCCTCTGGGGGCATATGAAGCAGTTGATGTATTAAACCACTGTGGAGACAGAAGAAGACCTCATCACTAGAATTGCCACTGCTGCTGGTATCATTGCAAATATGCCAGGAATCTTTGAATGAACACAACAGTCAATGGTCTGATGATGCACGGCATATATACAGGCCAATGGCTATGCATTTGACCAGTTCCTGTGAATGCCACTGCTGTAACTAGCATGCTAAACTACATTCTATGTAAATCATATCTAGCATCAGAAACTACCATGAGGGACCATATGTACCATAATTAAATACATTTGTTTTGATGTTCTCTACTTCCTGCATTAATCTGAATTGTTTTGGGGTGCCCTGCACATATACACATATACAGTGTCTGAAAATTACACCAAAAAACTATCAGGGGATGTAGAACACTTCTTGAGGAACAAACTGAGGATAGGAATGCTATCTAGAAAAGGCATCCAACAATGCTATGGAGCATCAAAGTTATGGGTGATAGTGCCTGCTGTTAGGCCTCCTCTCTGATAGCAGGTGTGACTTTGTACATGAACAGATCATGGGAAGAATGTCCCGCAATATACCTGGCAACAATTTGGACATTAGATGGTCTTGAACACAGCCATGCCTGTCATAACAACACTGTAGAGACCTCTAACAGCAGTAGCACTAGGGCGAATGACACACATATGCAGTAGAAACACAGTGCTCAGCATAGTTTGTCCCGTGCTAATGTGCCACATCATAGCGACTTTTACCTGTGCTGAGCAGCACACATGCATTTCACGAGTGGTGAGTGTTACACAGCTAGGGGTAACGGTATCCCTATAGGCATCAGCTGTGTCACTCCATATTTGTGGCCATCCATTGACATCTGTGTAAAATGGGTGATTTCATAGTGCATCAACACAGCAAAGGTTGCACAAGAAGTGTAAACACACCATGCTTTGCAGATGTACTAAAAAAGCTCAGAGCATAACCATCCATAAGCACCTGCGCTGTGGTACACACAATGCTAAGTGCCCACTTGGCAGGTGCTGCATGAGTAGGGAAGGTATCCATTCCATCTTCAGAAGACACTGGCACTACTGGCCACGATTTTGCTATGCGTGTGAAGTTCGGGCAGTCATTCATGCAGCACTGCACCAGGCAGCTGGATTATGTTTTGTAAGTGTTGTTCACAGATGAGGTGTCCTTCATCCATGAGGATATGTTCAACAATTTCCATGTGTGGGCTGAGGGAAACCCACATGCCACTCACAAATGAGGTCATCAGGGAAAGATCACCATCAATGTATGGGCCAGTATGGTCCATGATTAATTGATTGGCCCCCACATACTTCCTCCTTGACTCACAGATGACAGTTATACAATGTTCAGCCAGAAAGTGCTGCTAAAATTACTGGAGAAGCTGCTGCTTGCAGTCTGTCAATGTACGTGGTTCCAGCACTATGGGACATCCACACACTTCAGTCCAGCTGCCAGAACCGAGATTGGACAGATGTTTGAGGATTGCTGGATTGGTCAACATGGCCCTGTAAAGTGGCCACTTCCATCATCTGACCCCAACCCACTGGACTTCTAACTGTTGGGCGATCTGGACAATGTGGTGTATAAAACCCTGGTGGAGACAGCAGATACTTTGCGGTTGCACTACATGCAGCATGTCACCACTTTGAGTGAGGGCAGCAATCAATGATATGCAGACACCAGGCATGCTGCAATGCTGAAGGCAGGCATTTGAGCACCTCCTATAACTGTAATTAATTTTCGAGTCATGTTGCAGAGAGTAACAGTGATCCAATAGCTCAACTTAAACAAGTGAACAAAACAGTCTTGATTACAGTGGAACATATAGTTTTTAACATTTGTTTCATATATTGTTTGCTTTGTACAATGTATTTAATTTTCTGTACCATTGGAATAAATGTACATTCCTTGAATCCTGTTGTCTGATGCCTGCCACAGTACCTGCACATATGATTTCTCCCCATTTCATCACATTCCTGGTGCCTGTCCTTTAAATTAAATAAAGGCACTGACATCTCAGAATATCTGCAGTTATTCATCTAATTGGCCAATTGTGGCACATTCCAATGGAATAGATGGACACTGTAGATTGTGAAGAGTGTTCTGAGAGACACATTGTGGACAGAAGCTTGTGTCTGTTACTATCAACCACAATGCCAACAGAGCAACACATACCTAGGAGATCCATATATGCAGCAGCTAAGTAGCTCCATGTGCTCCACTGGTGCACGCGGCAATCAGTCATGATCACCAAAGATAAAAACTACAGGTCTCGACCCGCCCATGGTCCGTTCATGTACAACATAACATCTGTTGCCTGTGGGGAGCCCTAGCAGCAGTCACCAGTGCCTATAGCTTCAATGCTCTGTACCATTCTTGGATGATGTTTCTAGACATGGGTTCCTATCCTCAGCTTATTTAAAAAAGCAGCATGTAAGTTTGTTTGAGCAGAATCACCTTTCAAGCCTGTGGATCAGTTTCAACCAGATTTGGCACACAAACTGTAAACTTCATAAGTATCACCACTGTGAGGTTCATAATCTCATATCACCAATAGGAGCAGACATGTGGGAGAAAATCTGTTTGCCAGCCGCTGCGGTATAGACTGCTCTGCATGACAGCAGTAATGCCTGCTTTATCAATGAGCTTTGCAGGGTAACCTACTTGTCAGGGCCAAAAAAATATTTTTCCTGCCCCTGACATGTAGGCTGCTGTATGTGACGAGCATGATACGTTGGATCAGTATCGATGTGCTTCATTGATCTGTTTTGCAGGGGCTACACATGAGATTGGGAATTGCTGGTTGAAGATTGAGATGGCCTGAGCAGAGAATGAACATAGAGAGGGTCAGGAAGGGATGAATAGGGAAAGAGGGGGAACAGGTGGGCATGGGCAAAGAGGGGGGAGGAGAAGAAAGAGATGGCAGAGAAAGAGATGGATAGGGAGAATGGGGAGGACAATACGTAAGGAAGAAGCAAGTAGGAGGAGATAAATATGAATAGGAAGAGGTAGGGCAGATGAGGTGGATAGTGAGAAAGGGTAGAAGGATGTGGATAAGGAGAAGTTGGCAGGAGCAGATGGAGAGAGAGGGGGGAGGGGAGGGGAGATCGACAGGAAGAGTGGGAGGATGGGGAGATGGACATGGGAGAGGGGGGAAGGGGAGATGGACAGAGAGGGAGGAAGGAGGTTGAGGAGCAGAGGTGGAGAGAGGAGGAGATAAGAGAAAAAGAGTGGAGAGGAGGAAATGTACAGCTAGAGATTGGAGGGTGAGGTGGACAGAGAAATTTGGGAGGAAGAGGTAGACACAGATGGTAGCAGGAGAACATATGTGCAACAGATGTGTTGAACATGTTCATGAGTGAAGCCATGGAGAAGAGGCTAGTAACAAATAAATTATGGTTGGGTCTGCATCTGCTCCAGGAAAAGTTTTGTGGTTTAAAATACAGTTTAAAATCTGTATCTTACCATTAAATAAACTACCCAGAACTTTCTAATGTCTCCAGACATCTTCTATGTATACAACATTCTTTCGTGAATCTTAAAACAAGTGCCTATAATAATCAAATGGCGCTTACCATCCCACTTCTTTCCTCTAGTCCATAGTCTTCTGGTATTTTTTCTTCTCTTCTTCCTGATTTTCAATCATCCATCACAATTAAATTTTCATCTCCCTTAATGAGTTGTAGAATTTATCTTACATCATTATATTTTTTTCAGTTTATGGCTATCTGTATTGTGAGGTTCCATAGCCTCCCCACTGCACGCGGTCCCTGTTTCATAGAGGGCTAGACTACTACTAGTTTTAAAAAAAACTTAGATGGGATTAGGAATATAAATAAATAATTATTTCATGTTGTAGTTTTCTTCAGTTTTACTCAACATTCTTCTGTAACACTAGATTTCAAGTGCTTCTATTCTCTTATTGCATGCTCTGTTTGTCATCCACGTTCCACTTCTATTAAGGCTATTCTCCAGATTAATACTTTCAGAAAACTATTCTTAACACATAAATTTGTTTTCAATGTGAACTAATTTACATTCATCGAGAAAAATTTTCTTGCTATTTCCAATCTGCATTTTATATCATCCTCTTCACTTCAGCTATCATTAGATATTTAGTTGTCCAAAAATCAAAACTTGTCTATTTTAATTATATGATTTCCCAATGTAAAAGTCTCAGCATCACCTGATTTAATTAGATGAGTGGTACACAACATTACTATTGTTTTAATAAACAATCAATTCTATTTAACTAATTTTCCAAGTCTTTTGCAATCTCTGTCAGAAGTACAATAACACTGTCAAATGTTAGTTTTTATTTCTTCTCCATGGTATTTAATTCCTTTTTCAAATTTCTCCTTGTCCTGTGCTCAGTTTGAATAACATGGAGGATAAGTTGCAATCCTGTAGAACTCCCTGCTCAATTACCACATCCATTTGACAGCCTTTGACTCTTTGTAGCTGCAGTCTCATATCTGCACACTGTATTTTATCCTTGATAACTTAGAAATTTAAAAAGATTGTAATCAAGCCAACATTATCAAAAACTTTCTCTAGATCTACAAAATCTATAAATGAGGGTTTGGTTTTGTCTAAGATACTTTGTAAAACAAGTTAGTGGGATCAATATTGTTCCCCTATGGGATGGGGAGTGATTCTAGGGCAGATAAATAAGGAGGTTAGAGACTACCAGATATTCTAAGAGATTGAAAAGCAACAGCTTCTCATTCAGTTGCTACCAGTATAATTCAGAAAAGTTGGTGTTAGGATGGGGTATTCAGATGGCACAGATTATCATTATTAAAGTTGATCTCCACACTAGTCTATCCTGTGCAAGCCTCTTCATCTCTGCATAATTACTGCAACTTATGTCCCTTTGAATCACTTGCTGTATTCGAGCCTTAGTCTCCCTTAGTACACTGGACTTGCATTTGGAAGAGTGAGGATTCAAATCTGCATCCGGCCATCCTGATTTAGTTTTTCCATGATTTCCCTAAATCACTTATGGCAAATGCCAGGATGGTTCCCTCAAAAGGGCACGGCCACTTTCCTTCTCCATCCTTCCATAATCTGAGCTTGTGGTCTGTCTCTAATGACCTTATTGTCGACAAGACATTAAAATAAACACCGTCCTCCTCCTCCTTAGTCTTCCTTTACAGTTTCTACACCCCCCCCCCCCCCACACACACACATACACTCTTATTCCTTGATGCCTCATGATGTGTCCTACCAACCAATCCCTTCTTTTGTCAAGTTGTGCCTAAATTTCTTTTTGACCCAATAGATACACTAACTCCATCCAACCATCCAATATTCAGGATTCTTTTATACCACCACCTATCAGAATCTATCTTTTTCTCATCTGTATTGGCTATTGTTCACATTTCATTGCCATAAAAGGCTACACTCCAGACTTCGGTTTATGAAAAAATGAAGTGTTCATGTGGCATTTTTGGCCAGGAGGCCCCATGCGGGGAAGTTCGACCACTGAGGTGCAAGCCTTATTTGATTCGATGCCAATTGGGCAACTTGCATGCCGGAGGTGATGATGAAGGATGATGAGGACAACACAACACCCAGTCCACGAGTGGAGAAAAATCCTCAGCCCATCCAGGAATCGAACTCGAGCCGACTGTATTGTAGGCAAACACGTTATCACTCAGCTAAGCAGGCAGACGCTTAGGTTTATATTAGATGGTAACAAATTCCTTTTTTCCAGAAATGCTATTGCCAGACTGCATTTCATTTCTTTTGTGCTTTGGCCATCATCTATTAAGTTTATTGTCATTGACAATGAGGAGATGCTGTAAATTTTTTTAATGTTGGGAATTGAGAAACCATGGAGTCAAGATTGTATATGAAACCCTCTTTATTCGAATGGATTACCAGTTTTGGCTAATAGAGTAGCTATCTTCAAATCATAAAATAGTCTTGTTTAGTTTTGGTGCCATTGTGGCTTCACACATAGTTAAAATCTTTCTTAAAATGACAGTTAAAAACAGCTTTTCATTGTTCTTGGCCAGTGTAATTGAACAATGGTCATAAAACACTGTTCAAACTTAGTAACTGACACAATTATCATTCACATCATCTCGCACCAGAAATCATCATATCTTTGCTGCTGTAAAGTGACACATGAATAACATAGCAGCTGATGCCTACTTCAATGTTCAGGAAATACAACACGATACACATAGCAGACTCATGTCTGGCTGGTACAGTACCAGTTCTAGAATGTCAAATCAAACACCTTTCAGCTGCCTAATTTTCAAACTGTTATTTTATTTGGCTACCAGTTTCAGTGATTTACTGCGCCATCTTCAGGCCCCCTGTCCAATGTGTAGGAAGATTCCAGCCTCAGTCCCAGTCAAAATAGGGACCAGCATTCGAACACTAGTATCTGTAGATTTCTGCCTGATACAGCAATCACTTCAACCATCATCTGCCAATCAGCAAACCACTGGCAGATCATGGTTAAGTGATCACTGTATCAAGCTGAATAAACAATACCAGTCTTTGAATGCTGGCCCCTACTTTGATCAGAACCAAGGTTGGAATCTTCCTACATGTCAGTCAGGAGTCCTGAAGATGGTATAGTAAATCACCTAAACTGGTAATCAAATAAACTGACGGCTGAAAGGTGTTTGATTTGACATTCTGTACTGTACAGCCGAGTCCTGCGATGTACAGACACCAGTTTTATGACCATTGCTCAATTACACTAGCCACAAATGATGAAATACTGTTTTTAACTATGTTTTGTATTTATGTTGCCATTTTAAGAAAGATTTTAATGATATGTGAAGCCATGATGGTACCAACACTAATCAATGACTTTTTATGATCTGGAGGAGAGCTAGATTGTGAGCTGAAACTAGTTATCCTTCCAAATAAAGATGATTTCATATGTGATCTTGACTTCATGGGTTTTCAGTCCTTGACATAAATAGAAAAGCGTCATTTGTCACTTTGCTGCACAAATAGCAAAGCTCCTATACTACTTCTAATGTCTCATTTTCTAATCTAATTCGCTAAGCATATGATTTATTTCGACTACATTCCATTACCATCATTTTATTTTCATTGATGTTTATCTTACAATTCTTTTAAGACACTATACAGTCCATTCAAATGCTCTTCCACGCTTAGCCACCTGTAATGTAATGATGTCATCATCAGCAAGCCGCAAATTTCCTATTTTTTCTGCCTGCTTCTTAATTCCTTTTTCCAAATTTCTCCTTGGTTACCTTCACAGCTTACAGAACGCTGAGCTTGAATAATAGCAGGGATAGGCCGTGACCCTCTTTCACTCCTTTCTCAACTACTTCCATTTCATTTCCTTCAGCTCCCATACCTGCAGCCTGTTTTCTGTACATGCAAATAATCTGTCCGACACTGTATTTTATCCTTGCAACCTTTAAAGCTCCAGTGAGTGTAGTCCAATCAACACTGTCAAAACATTTTTCGAACTCTACAAATGCTATTAATATAGGTTTGCTTTCTTCAATCTTTCCTACAGAATAAATCATATGATCAACATTGCCTGTCGCATTTCCACATTTCTCTGGAATCCAAACTGATCCCAATGTCAGGCTCTAATTATTTTCCCACTCTTCTGTAAACAGATCATATCAAAATTTTTCAATATTCACATAAGGTCCAGTAGTAGAATTAACACTTGTCAGCACTTGCCTTCTTTGGAATTGGGATTATTACACTCTTCTGGAAGTCTGAGAGTACCTTGTCTGTGTCATACGTCTTGCACACCAGGTAGAATAATTTTGTCATGGCTGGATCACCCAGGGATATCAGTAGTTTTGAGGTAATGCCATCTTCTCCAGGGGATTTGTTTCCACTTAGGTCTTTCAGTACTCTCTCAAATTCATCTCATAGTATCATATCCCCCACCTCATCTTCATCTACTGCCTCTCCCCTCTACATCTGTCAAGTTTGTTTCCCTTGTAGAGATCATTATACGCGCCTCCCAGCTTTGAGCTTTCCTTTCTTTGCATATCACTGGCTTGCTATGTGAGCTCTTGATGTGCAGTTGCTTCTCTTTTATCCAAAGGTCTCTTTAATTTTCTTGTGGGCAGCACCTATCTTTCCTCTAACTATATTTGCTTCTTCAGCCTTGCATTTGTTATCTGCCCCTAGCTAAATATTTATGCACTTTCTGTCAATCTCAGTTTGTAGACCACTGTATTTCCTTTCATGTGTTTTCTTCACTTCATATTTATATTTTCTCCTGCCATCAATTACATTCAAAATCTCCTGCATTATCCAAGAATTTCTCCTAGGTCTTGTCTTTTCACCTGTGTGATCATCTGCTGCCATCACTATTTCATCTCTCAAAGCCATCAATTCATTTTCTATTGTACATCTTTCATCTGTTTCATCAAATGTTGCCCAATGCTCCCTTTGAAAATCTCAAGCAACCTCTGGCTGCTTTAATTTAACTAGGTTCCATCTTAATTTCCTACCTTCTTGCAATTTCTTTGGTTTTAGTCTGCAGTTCAAAATCAATAAATTTCATCACGAAACAGGGAAGAGGGTGTCACAGATATGTTACGTAAGTTGAGGTGACAATCATTAAAACAAAAGCATTTCTAGAATGAGAATTTCACTGTGCAGCGGAGTGTGCGTTGATATGAAACTTCTCATTCTGGAAACTTCCCCCAGACTGTGGCTAAGCCATGTCTCCGCAATATTCTTTCTTTCAGGAGTGCTAGTTCTGCAAGGTTCGCAGGAGAGTTTCTGTAAAGTTTGGAAGGTAGGAGACGAGGTACTGGCAGAAGTAAAGCTGTGAGGATGGGGTGTGAGTCGTGCTTGGGTAGCTCAGTTGGTAGAGCACTTGCCCGTGAAAGGCAAAGGTCCCGAGTTCAAGTCTCGGCCTGGCACACAGTTTTAATCTGCCAGGAAGTTTCAAAAGCGTTTCTCATTGTGGCTAGCACCTTTCATGGAATCACAATCCAGACTTTCTCCTCAAAATGTGAAAATATTCCGTTTCACCCACCTACATATGGAAAAATCATCATAATAAAATAAGAGAAAGCAGAGCTCACATGAGAGATTTAAGTGTACGATTTTCCCACACACTGTTCAAGACTGAGACAGTAGTGAAATAGCTTGAAAATGTTTCAGTGATCCCTCTGCCAGGCAGGATTGCAGAGTAGTCATGTAGAAGTAGGTGTAGGAATATTCTACCCATGAGGATGCCTTCATCATTTAACTATACAATACAATAGACCAGCATGCCCTCAGCAGAAAAGAATCAAGATTGCAGTTTCTCCTTGCTCTCAGCAGTTCATAGTACCAGCACAACGTGGCCATGTTGGCTAATGTTACAAGGCCAGACCACTCAGTCATTTAGACTGTTGCCCCTGCAACTGCTGAAAAGGCTGCTGCAACTCTTCAGAATCCAATGGCCAGCCTGGCCTCTTCAGTTACTCCACTGTTGTGGTTGCACCTACATTATGGTTACACTGAACAACAAATCTGAAGTGAAAGTGTGTAAATTGCATGATTTTGAGTTAGTCATGTTTATTTCAGTATAAAATGATACAAAATCATCATCTTCATAAATATTTAGCTCTAGCTTTTTTAAAAAAGTAATCTACATTTTTGTATAAATAACACACTAACAAAACATGCATTCATGTTCCAAGATTGAGCATAATTAATTGTATAAATTGTATAACAAATGCAAGGCTGAAGAAGCAAATATAGTTAGAGAAAGGATAAGTGCTGCCCACAAGAAAATTAGAGAGACCTTTGGATAAAAGAGAAGCAACTGCATTCGTGTTCCAAGATTCAGCCTAACAAATTTTAAGTCAATAATTACTTGAATTATGTTGTGTGTTATGCGTTGATAAATTTCAGTGCCATTCTGGAAGTACAAAAGTAGAATATTAAGAAAAAATAAATATAATTTTCCGTGAATGAAAATACTTTCTATGTAAGTCTACTTTGTACCAGAACTATATAAAGCACAAAAGAAAATATGTAAGTTAACTGGTCACAAATGTATATAAAGAATTACAAATATTAAATGTCCATATGTACAATATATACAATTACATATTTTATTCAGAGATAAATTCAGAAGATGAGCACTTTCGCTTGGCTTGACATTTATACACATACTTGGGAACATCCCTTATGACAGTCCAGGAGTAATCTGCTAAAATAGTAGGGCTCCACTTTCCTTCATACCTCTTCTCAAATGTGGCAATATCTTGATGAAACTGCTCCCCATGTTCATCACTTACTGCACCACAATCTTTGGGGAAGATGTCAAGATGACTATGTAAAAATGCATTTTCAATGACATGTTGCAACCAAGTTTTTCATTAGATAACATGTTATCTACAATCTCCTTGTAATTTATTGCTCGTTTGTTCCCTAAGAACTGTAAACAGACTGTCTTAAAACATTCCCATGCATGCTTCTCATCACCTTGTATGATTCCATTAAAAGTATGGCCTCCAAAAAGCTCTCGAATCTATGGGCCTACAAGGATGCCCTCCTTTACTTTGGCATCACTTAAGTAAGGGGATTTTTGCCTTAAGTACTTAAATGCATCACCAACTTTGTTCATTCCCTTAACAAAACTTTTCCATGAGATCCAACTTGATGTGGAAGGGCACGAGCAGAATCTTTTTTGGGTCTACTAGAGTTTCACCCTTAATGTTCTTTATACCTGGTTGAAGAGATTTTCTGGTGGGTCATTCATCTTTACTGTAATGAGATGCATGAGCTCAGCTACCCCGTTCACAGAGCAAGCAGCAATATTTAGTATATCCTAACTGCATACCTAATAGCGGTACAACCACTTTCAAGTCACCACAAATCTGTTACTGAGAGTAATTATACTTGATGGCTTCTAGTAAAATTTTCATGTTTTGGTATGACTCTTTCATATGCACACTATGCCCAACTGGCATAGAAGGAAGCTCATTACCAATATGTAAAAGCACTGCTTTTAAGCTCAACTTTGATGAATCAGTAAAGAGCCTTCACTCATCAGGGTTGTAATTAATTCTGAGAGCCTTCATTTATGTCTACACATGCCACAAGACTATCTTGCATGTTTAAAAACAGGAGTGCATTTGTGCTCTCTTCTGCAGTAGAATGAAGCATTTACATTGCTTTCCAGAAAATTGTGCTACTGCAATCTTGATGCTAAAATCTCAGCCTTAGCTTTAGAGAGTTTCAAATCTCTAATGAGATCACTTAACTCATTTTGAGACCATTTTTGTGGATCGTCAGTTGATGACATATTTGGAAGAAACTCTTGATTTTGTGATGTACACGGCTCAGGACTTTCAGAATCCCCATCAGAAGTAATATCATACTCTGTCAGTAGCTCAGGTATTGGCAACCCTTCCCCATGTAGAACTGGACGTATGGCAGATGGAATGTTAGGATAGATCAATAACAGCTTCTTCTTCTTAGATATTCCCTTCTTCATAGGAGGAACCATACAAAAGTAGCAGTCACTGACACAGTTAGCTGGCTCACGCCAGATCATGGGCACTGCAAAGGGCATTGAACATTCTTTCCCATGCATCCAATTCCTGAGGTTGTTGGCACAAGTGTTGCACATCACATGTGAAGCCCAGGGTTTATCATGGTCACCTACTTTGCACCCAAAATAACAACTGTAACCTGTTTTAATCAATGGAGTTATTTGCTGTTTTTGTGAAGAAAATGTCACTTCTCCACACACATAGCAAAATGTGCCAGTGCTGTAAACACAAACTTGTGGCATTTCTGTTAACTTCAGTAGTAGTCAACTTGAACAACTGGTAGTTAGTCTGGAAACAAATGTGCTAAAATTATTACATGTATTAATAAAGTCACTGAAGAGGAGGGAGACAAAAAGATCACTAAAATTGGTATCAAAATGTTTATATCCAAAATATTGTACACAAGTAAGACCAGGAACAATAATATAATCCACTGTTACTAGTTATTATGACCTTGACAAACCATTATAATATTTGATTTTAAACTTAACATAAATATCTGTATATAGTTATGTCACCATAATAAAACAGTGTAACATGAAAACTGGAGCTAATTTTGAATTGTCTGTGATATTCACAATCAGCACTTTAGATTTGATAGTGATTAGCTATTTGCATTTGATTTACTTTTTCATCATTGCACAGTGTTATCTGTATCATTATGTCTACTGTGGTCATTTGAAAAGAAATGAGCTGAAGATTGGGTAATGCAAACCACTGATGAGATCATAATGTCATTGCCAGTGGATGGAGTTGTGACTGCTATAAAAATGCTTAGGCCCCAAACTCACCACGAGCACATGGGCATATACCCATGCAACGACAGCGTGAGTTCATGCATGCATCAAACATCCACTGCACTCAGTGGTGCTAAAATCAGAGAAAATGGAAGCTTCAAAAGAAGAGCAAAGGGGTGTAGTGCATTTCCTGATAATGGAAGGGGTGTGAGAGAAGGAAATTCATCAAAGAATGGTGCAAGTGCACTCAACGTTTGTCACAATTGCAACACTCAGTCCAACATTTTGGGCAATGGTTTCCACTGTCTCACCAATCTGCAACAACGAGGGCAATGACATTCGCAGTGCTGTGTGGCATTCCAGATTGTGTGTTATCAGCCAACAATGTCCATCTGTCCTTGAACCACTTATGCTACACAGTGAGCCTTGGAATGGACAAGTGGTGCACTTCAAAAACTTGTGCCATTCTTCAATTAATTTCTGTTCCCTGCACTCCTTTCACTCTGAAGAAAGCTGCTACACCCCTTTGTTCTTTTTTTGAAGCCTCCCGTTCTGTCTCCAGCACTACTGACTGCAACGGACAGTTGAATGATGCACGTGCTTCCTCTGTTGTCAAGTGGGTGTTCACCTGTGTTCCACCAATGGCAAATTCCTCCCCCCCCCCCTCCCCCACGAACCATGGACCTTGACATTGGTGGGAGGCTTGTGTGTCTCAGCAATACAGGTAGCTGTATCACACAAACAACCACAATGGAAGAGTACCTGTTGAGAGGCCAGACATGCATTTGGTTGCAGTAGAGGGATGGCAGGCAGCCTTTCCAGTAGTTGCAGGGGCAACAGTCCAGATGACGGACTGATCTGGCCATATTAATTCAGTCAAATCAGCCTTGCTGTGCTGGTACTGTGAATAGCTGAAAGCAAGTGGAAACTACAGCTGTAATTTTTCCCAAGGACATGCAGCTCTACTGTGTGTTTAAGTGATGAAAGCATCCTCTTGGGTAAAATAGTCCCCCATTTGGATCTCTGAATGGGAACAACTCAGGAGCAAGTCGTCGTTAGGAGAAACAAAACTGGCATTCTATGGACTGGAATGTTAGAACCATAACTCGGGTAGGTAGGTTAGAAAACTTAAAAAGAAAAGTGAATAGGCTGAAGTTATATATATGGGGAATTAGAGAAGTTCAGTGGCAGGAGGTAAGGATTTCTGGTTAGGTGCATACAGGGTTATAAATACAAGATCAAATAGGGGTAATGCGGGACAGAGTTTAATAATGAATAAGAAAATAGGAATGTGAGTAAGCTATGATCAACATAGTGAACACATTATCGTAGCCAAGACAGACATGAAGCCCATGCCTGACACAGCGGTACAAGTTCACATGCCAACTAGATCTGCAGGTGATGAACAGACTGAAGAAAAGCATGATGAGATAAAAGAAATAATTCACGCTATTTAAGGATACAAAAATTTAATTGTGATGGAGGACTGGAATTCAATAGTAGGAAAAGGAAGAGAAGCAAAAATAGTACCTGAATTTGAACTGGGGAAAAGAAATGAAAGAGGAAGTCACCTGGTAGACTTTTGCACAGAGCATAATTTAATCATCACTAACACTTGGTTTTGGAATCATAAAAGAAGACTGTATTCATGGAAGAGACCTGGAGACACCAGTAGGTCTGAGATTGATTATATAATTGTCAGACAGAGATTTTGGAACCAGATTTTAAATTGTAAGACAATTCCATAATTTCTTAGTTATCAACTGTAGATTGAAATTGGAGAAATTGGTAAAAGGTAGGAAATTGAGGAGATGTAATCTGGATAAGTTGAAAGAACTAGAGTATTTGAGAGTTTCAGAAGAAGCATTAGGCAACGGTTGACTAGAATCAAGTACAGGAATACAGTTGAAGATAAATGGGTAACTTTAGGACATGAAATAGTCAAGACAGCAGAGGATCAAATAGGTAAAAGGACAAGGTCGAGTAGAAATCCTTCGATAACACAAGACATACTGAATTTAAGTGATGAAAGAATAAAACTTAAAAATGCAGCAAATGAAGCAGGGGAAAGGGAATACAAACATTTAAAAAATGAGATTGGCAGGAACTGCAAAACTGCTATGCAGGAATGGCTACAGGATAAATGTCAGGATTTAGAAGCATCTTTCCTAGGGGAAACATGGGCATCACCTACAGGAAAATGAAAGATGCCTTTGGGGAAAAAAAAGAAGCAGGAGTATAAATATCAAGAGGTCAGATGGTAAACCAGTGCTAAGCAAAGAAGGAAATGCTATTAAGACGGAAGGAGCATATGAAGTGTATATACAAGGGAAATGAGCTTGAAAGTAACATTTCAGAAAGGGGGGTGGACGTAGATGGAGAATTTGACAAAGATCTGAAAGCTCTAAGTCAAAACAAGGCCCCAGGGGTACACAATAGTGGGTCAGAACTACTACAGACTTGGGAGAGCCAGCCATGATGAAACTCTTTCATCTGGTGTGTAAGATGTATGAGACAGGCAAAATACTCTCAGACTTCAAGGAGAATGTAGTAATTCCAATTCCAAAGAAAACAGAAGCTGACAGGTGTGAAAATTACCAAACTAGCAGTTTGATAAAATACAACTGTAAAACATTAACACTAATTCTTTACAGAAGAATGAAAAACTGGTAGAAGCTGACCTCGGGGAAGTTTAGTTCGGATCCTGGAGAAATGTAGGAACACGCGAGGCAACACTGACCCTACGACTTATCTTAAAAGATAGGTTAAGCAAAGGCAAACCTACATTTATAGCACTTCTAGACTTAGAGAAAGCTTTTGATAATATTAACTAGTATACTCCCTTTGAAATTATGAAGGTCGCAGGGGTAAAACATAGGGAGCGAAGGATTAATTACAACTTGTACAGAAACCAGAAAGCAGCTATGAGTTGAGATGAATGAAAACAAAGCAGTGGTTGAGAAGGGAATGAGACAGGATTGTAGCTTATTCCCCATATTATTCAGTACGTACATTAAACACTCTGTGAAGAAAACCAAAGACAAATTTGGAATACAAATTAAAGGGAGGAGAAATAAAACCTTTGAGGTTTGCCAATGACATTGCAATTCTGTCAGAGACAGCAAAGGACTTGGAAGAGCAGCTGAATGGAATGAACAGTGTCGTGAAAGGAGGATATAAGATGAACAGCAACAATAGCAAAACAAGGATAATGGAATGTTGTCAAATTAAATGAGGTGATGCTAAGGGACTCAGATTAATAGGTGATTTTTGTTATTTGGGCAGAAAAATAACTGTTGATGGCCAAAGTACAGAGGCTATAAAATGCACACTGGCAATGACAAGAAATGTATTTCTGACAAAGAGAAACTTGTATCGAATATAGATCTAAGTGTTAGGAAGTTTCTTCTGCAGGTATTTGTGTAGCCATGTATGGAAGTGAAACATGGACAATGAACAGTTTGGATGAAATGAGAATAGAAACTTTCTAAATGTGGTGCTACAAAAGAATGCTGAAGATTCGATGGGTCAATCACGTAACCAATGAGGAACTACTGAATAAAACTGGGGAGACAAGAAATTTGTGGCACAACTTGTCCAACAGAAGGGATCAGTTCATAGGACACATTCTGAGACATGACAGGATTGCCAGTTCAGTTTAGTACTGGAGGGAAGTGTGGGTGGTAAAAATCGTGGAGGGAGGCCAAGAGATGAATACAGTACACAGACTCAAAAAGATGTAGGTTGCAGTAGTTATTCGGAGATGAAGAGGCTCGTACGGGATAGAATGGCACGGAGAGCTGCATCAAACCAGTCTTTGGACTTATGACCACACCAAGAAGTAATATTTTTCCATAAGACTTAACTTTTTTAAATCTACCTTACAAATTACAATATTTCCTAGATCTATGTAGCTATGGAGATTT
Source organism: Schistocerca americana (assembly GCF_021461395.2). Classification (NCBI taxonomy): domain Eukaryota; kingdom Metazoa; phylum Arthropoda; class Insecta; order Orthoptera; family Acrididae; genus Schistocerca; species Schistocerca americana. Next base: position 196,920,310 of record NC_060126.1, on the reverse strand, counting down.
TTTTTGGGGGGGGGGGGGGGGGGGAGGGGGTGTACACGTTTGGCAGTTTGCCAAGGGCACAGGACCACATTGGTACTGCTCTGCTGTTATATGGGCCTATCATCCGTACTAAATATTTCACCTCATGAAGGAATGTACTTACCAGCAGTTTCTTTCCTCTCAATGGAATTTTCCTTTTGATACATCCAAGGAAAGATTCCAGTTGTTTGTTTATTAATAATATTAAGGACAAATCACAGAGGTATAGAATTCTAATAATAACTGTCAGATTCCAATATGAGACATGTTATCGGTAAGTATGTGTATACATGAAGAGTTGACTCATCATGTGCAGATCCTGGGTCCCGTTCCATGACAATGTCATAACTTACAAGTTATAAAACCGAAGTGTGCATTCAACATTGTCAGTATTTCACTAAGTTCCACAGTAGTGAACATAGGTCTGCAGCCTACAGTTAAGCAATTGTGTAAACGAGTGAAATGCTATTACTTTCAACCATTTCCACTTACATTTGAGGAAGTCAGTCTGTGATTTTTTATAGCATGGGGTGTTTCCTTTTTGTCTGGTCTTACTTCCTGTGATTTGCTGATTCTACCTGAGGACTCATGAAGCATACCAAATCAGGTTTGTTGCTGGCAGCAGCGATGGTCAGCCTGTGAATGTGTGTCTTTACCTGGCTTGACTATTTTCTGCACCTGGTCAAGCCGCATGCCTGTCTTCATGACCTGGCTCTTGGGCAAGCAACTATTAAACATAGCTTGTGATTTTCTGGTATTCTTGCCATTTTTGTGGTCCCTAGTTTTCTTGCCACTATCATCTCTGAAACTTGGCTGAGAAATTTGGAAACTGATGAATGTGAAAATATGAACCCATTTAGTAAAATTTGTTTTCTTTGGAGTGGGGCAGATGTGTGCCTGGGACTAGTAGTAGTGAAGAAACTGGTGAAACCCATTGAGGATTTGGGGCACGACATGACAGACTGATGCTTCACATCAGTAACCTGGCAGAAACACTCAGGATAGACTTACGTCATACACTTGTCGCAACACTCAGGCATGTTGTTTGTGAATAGTATAGGCTGCCTCATTGACCTTTTTTGCAGGGCAACTGACATGTCAGTAGCAAGAAATGTTTTTCCAGCCCCTAATGTCAGGGCCACAAAGCTGTTTTCAAGCCCCTAACGTGCAGCCGCCACCCCCCCCCCCCCCCCCCCAACAATACAGGTGTGTTGTGGCAGCAACATCAGCCTGTTTTTGCAGAGTCTGTACGTGCAGATTGGCATGGCTGGGGGAAGTTTGATATCTATAGAGGAGAGGATGGATAGGGAGATAGGGGGGCAGGAAGGGATGGAGAGTGATTGAGGATGAGGAGAGGATGGAAAAGCAAACAGAAATAGGAGGAAGAGATGGACAGATAGAGGTGGGAGGGTGAGGTGGGATATGGGGGAGGGGGGGGGGGGGTTGGAGGAAGAGGTGCACACAGAGGAGGAAAGATGTGCAATATATGTATCAAACATGTATGTGGGCTAATTTTGAGGGGCTGAAGAAAACTTCAGAGTGTCACTTACTCTTGTATTGACTATGGTGAGAGACAAAACTAAAACACTTCTCTCTTTAGATACACTCTGCACAGCACCAAGGACTAAATCAACAATGGCAGAAAGAAGAAAAACATATCTGTACAATAATTCAGTGAAAGGGCAGAATAGGTGCAGGAGACCAAATGGCAAGGTATTAAGCTGCAATCCCACAAGCAAGGGAAACTTATACACACACCCCACTGACATCAACAGCATATCCACAAGTCAAGCCAGGTAAAGACACACATTCACAGGCTGACAGTCAGAAAAGCTGAAAGCAATTTAATTTACTTCTCTTGAGTGCCTTCCCCTGGTACTGACCACCACTCTCAGCAATGTCAGGAAGGCAGATATGCTCTCATTCCACATACATGTGGCCAAAATAAAAAATGAGCATGTTCATGGTAAACTGATAAAATGTTCTTGAACTTTGTGATAACAATCTCAGTCTAGCTTTCAGCAGTTCCTTTTAATAACTGAATAGTATTAATGCAACACAGTATCACACACGGTAAGATAATGAATTCAAAAAATTTTGAACCCACAATATGGACGTCATAAGGTTCACATTATTGCAGAGATGTCGATATTTGAAAAGTAATTTGATTTCAGTATAATGATAAATTTTTGCTTTGGTCACAGAGAGTAAGAATCACTATGATGTGGAGGCTGTCGAGGCCCCATTTCCAATACTAAATTAGCAAGTGAAACATGGTGCCACATCCACAGCACAGATGCTGTGTTAAAGGTGGTGAAGTCCATATGAAACACTTGGGACATCAATGGTCATATTACCAATGCAACAAACATTTGTGAGTAAAACAAAAATGTGACATTATTGACTGCAAAATGACTGCATTTCTTTAAAATGTTGTGCAAACATTTTTATTCAGTTATTGTCTCACAAGACAATTAGTGTGTAAAGGCATAAAAATTGGGATATTCAAAATGTTTTCAATGTAATGAGTGTTCAAATCATTCTAAATAACACTGTATATGCAATTTCATACAAGTGGCGAAGAATTAAATGACATGCTACCGCCTAGTTCTAACAGTAAGACCATCTTTATTATAGCTTGACACACTTTCCATGTGTACTGGACTACTGTTTGCTGCACATTAACCAGTCTCCTTCCATCCATTTCACTGCATTCTCTATAGCACCTTTGGCCATTCCACTAACATTTATCTTATTTGCCTGACAGTGCACCCTCTTCCTTTCATTCATTCACCGTTTAATTATTCTGATATTAGTATATCTTTCACAACTATGACTACGGGTGGCAATACAGTTCATGGATATCATCTAAAGTTTGCATTGTGCCCTAAGCGAGTGACAGTTTTGCCTACTAAACCTTCAAACAAAAGACATACGCATGGTATATCTGAGCAGTAACCAAGAACTCTTCCACACTACAGTAACAGTTCTGACATCCAAATATTTATAAGTGCCCTGTTCAACCATCTACTTCCAGAGCCACAACCTTATATGTACATCAGATATCTTACTTTACAATTCAGGCAGAGGTAAAAATGAGAAATCAGACCTAACCTAAAAATACACCTCATCAATAATTTATACATATGTACTCCTCAAAATTCATAAAGGATGTAACTTGTCTTACAGTTTCTTCCACAATATTACACTATTCGTAAATAGAATGTTATTTGATTTAAATTATAGCTGTCTTAATAGTTCAGAATAGTTATATCTGAATTTTGGAACACCAATCTGCCATGAACTATTTTAAAATGCCCTAATAGTTATCACACATTTTCTATTTCAGACAAGGCCTGATTTACACTGTCCCACTGAAATACCCTACTCTCCCCAAAGAAACCACACCAGTTGAGACAGTTGAAAGAAAATTGTTTTACAGGTGAGTAACCTGGGCACTCACAGAAATCACCTAAGAAAACTTCACCCAATGAACCCATTTCCACTCAGTGTCCAATTAAGCTTATTAAAACAGACACTGAATTTCACTCTGATAACATACTATCAGGCAATCACATTTTCCACTTCTCTCCAAATAAAGGCAAAAATGTAGCTTCCACATAAAATATCTCATTGGCTACTGCTAAGTGGCACTATCAGACTACTATAAGCCTTCTGTAGCTCACACTATACTTTTCATAGCATTCCTGATACAATCTAATTCATTACTGACAACTCTTTCTAGCTGATAATTTTAGGTGTATTAAAGCTACTGCCATCATTACTTGATTAGCTCACTTTCTTGGCATGTGGCTCACTACTACACCTGCAAATGTCCAGCTCAGGATCACTTACATTTTTAACTGCCAACCTCACCAATTATAAGCAACGACAAGAGTTTAATTACTAAATGTTTAGTCTCATTTTGGTAAAATTACAGTTTAACACTTTGGCTGCGGTATCGGTGCAGGCGCGCAACTCTCCAGTGCGGCCCGGCAACACTCTGAAAGGGCAGCTACCGCTCGGAGCAGACGCTCCTAAGACACCTGACTTACAGGCCGACGTCAAGTCCTTGTAAGAGCTGTAGGATCATGTTCTATACTGACTTAATGATGACGCCTACACTTTGAGGTTTCCGTTTACAGATCCTAGATCCGTCTTTTGTATTTTCGCTCAGCAATATGTTGACTGCGTTATCGTTCGTTTCGTCACCTGCAAGTTGCAACAATTCGTCTGTTACCAATAATCTGAAGAAATCCGTAGGAGAATTGCCAGCAGGATGAATTTGCAGAACTTCTTTCTTCGTAAATGGGTGATACTGCATATTATGTGGTTCTTTATGCCAGGACTCACCTGGATTATCTCCGTGTGACAGGTCGGGCTCTTTTTCGTCGTCGATTTCCACACAATCGTCGTGATTCGTATCGTCAGATTCGGAACTGTCACGAAACAGATTCGAAAGCTGTGCTTCCACGCTATCATCGCTCTGCAATTCTTTTGCAGCCTCTTAATGACAATCTCCGTGGTATGCCTCGTCCTCACTACACAGAAAATCACTGTCGTCTAGTACACTAAGTAACTGTTTCTCTGTCAATTTAACACTTTTTCTGCTCCTTTTAAACATTGGAAGGTCCAGGTGTTGGTTCATTAGCCACCATTACCATCAATATACGTTCGATAACTGGCCACACAAAACAAAAGTTTACACGCTTTGATGCTAGCTTAGACGCTGCAACTAGACTGAGTAGTCCGACAGTGACAGCGTACGCTTATAAGCGTCAGCCGCACTGGCTCGTGGCTTGTTTTGACGCTTACAAGCGTCAGCCGCAGCGAAAGTGTTAAGCAAGATATACAGTAACAATGAGTGAACTCAAGTTTAAAGTAAATTTCACACTTTATCGGCATTCAATACAAAAGTATAGTCTGCACAAGAAACTTCCTGTAACAGCCCTCACCCCAACAGCTGAGAGTAAGTGCAGGCACTACAGAAAGTTCTAGTTACATTTCATGTTAAAACATTTCAGCCCACTCAAGTTCTCTCCTCCTTCATAGGCCCTATATGCATATATATGTGCAAGCACAAGAAAATGCCTAATTTTAATAAACTTTTATATAGTGAAGGTAAGTCCATACATGCTCCACTAATGGCAAACTGGAAGAAAGAAAAATGGTACAAACTGCTAAGTTCCTAAATACAATTTGCATTATCAATATTACTGCATTTAATTTGAACCCAACAAATTTGTGGAAGAGCATGCAGCACTATCAATAAGACCTTTTCCAGGCAAGTCCAATGTCAACTGTGACTAACTGCACAATCATACTTAAAGTATTCCAAGATGAGCAACTGCACTTATACCATTATATTGTTCAGCAAAGTTGTAAAACATTACAAACATTTTTAAAAACTGTGTTCATCACTCAACAAATCTTGGAAACAAAGCTAACATTCAAGACAGTCCACACAAAGCGTCAATTTCTTAGGTGAGCAGCCCCTATCTGAACTTCTTACTGTGGCCCCCAAGTCCGTATGGCAATGTAGTACAATTGGGCAGCAACATAGGACTAAGATAACTTTTCCAGAAACTACCCATGTATCACATTGCTGTTTCAAAGCAAATATAAAAAAAAGTACTCTGGGGATACAATGAACTTAGCACAAGACAAGTTTAAGACATTCTTTATTAAACATAAGAAATGTACACAGCACAAATTTAAAAAAATGAGTACAAAACATAAGAAACCTAACACTACAAAACTGTATTAAAACACTTTTTAAAGAGGGAATCAACAATTTGAGTAGCAGCACAGCAACTTCACCTAATGTTTCAAAGAAATCAAGTGGCCCACATAAGTCTCTAACTTACAACTAAACAGTCTTCACTAGACAAGAAGCATTTTATTAAACACCAGCAAAAACTGAAATTCCTGTATCCTTGGCTTCCAAGAAGCATCAGTGTCAGCAGGGAACATTACATTCTTTCTGGCTTCACCATCATACGCTGGAAACCACAGACGTAAGAATTTCAGAGAGCTTTCCTTAGAGATTCAATGACAATGTTGGATTCTGGAAACTTTTCCTTACGTGGTGGACCTTTCTTCAATCCACTCCAAAGTACAATATCTGGAACAAGATAACCATGACTATCTCTTACCGTGAAATTTGACTTAACAGGTCTTACCTATACAGCAAAATACCGTAACTAGAAGTAATCACATCTCCAAGCATATTTTTTAATTTGAAAATTTCATCAAAATTTTAAGCAATGATAACTACAAACTGGATTTCTTGTTTTTATCTCATATTTCTATTCGAAGAAATCATTAAAGCACAAAAATAACTATATTACGTTCAGAATATTTTGGCGCCAAGAAGTTACGTTAGTTATGCATCTCATTTGCATACATAGGTACAAGAGACACCCTGTAGATAAACAATGAATGCGTATTGTTAGAAGTTATTTTTGGATAACGTGAACTTTTTTATACGCTACATATTAAAATATTTACAGCAGAATGCGAAAAATATCTATACCATATCGGGATAGGGCCGTTATTTAATTTTGACATATAAATAACAGCTCCTGGTTACCTTGTGTTCTACACTACGTGAACTTAAAAAAAAAAAAAAAATAAAAAATAAAAAAAAAAATAATTATGGTTTGGAAACATGTTTCGAAATAAACTACGAAACATGCGGGCTCATAATACAATAATAATCCACTTACCACTTCCATCTGGTTTCTTCAGAACGAATTCAAATGCTCCTCGTCTTGGGGTAGAATCATTGTACGTAATTTCAAGTTTGGGCCACTCTGTCCTCAAGGCTTCGGAGAGCTCCAAGGCCTTGCGGCGAAAAATACTTCATGATTTACTGAAAAAGAAACAATTATTCACTCACTGATTTACTGAAAAATTTCATTATTCACTTATTAATATTTTACGCAAATCATAAAATATAACCACTCTTACTCACCAATGTTCCACTGCAATTTTCAAATCTTTGTCATCTGCGCCATCAGATTCTTCCTCACTATCTTCTTTAGCAGCCGCATTACGACCACGTTTCTTGCTTGGTCTTCCTGGTTTGGCTGCACTACGAGGAGCCGCCTTCTTCTCCTCCACGCCATTATCCTCTTCGGCAGAATCTTCCGCAGCTTCCGTTTCATCTTTAGCTACCTTCCTCGGGCGCCCCCTCTTCCTCGGTTCACCTTTTGGAGCTTTTTCTGGCGCATCTAATTTTTTCGGACGGCCCCTGCCTCTTTTCGCCTCCTTTTCCGGCACTGGCTCTTCTTCGGCTTCATCGTTTGAATCTTCTTTCTTCGCAGCAGCTCGCGGCTTTTTCGGTTCCGTCGGTTCATTTTCTTCCGGTGATTCAACTTTTGTTTTCACTTCTTCGGGCTCACCCTTCGCTGCTGCACGCTTACCCTTCTTAGCAGGCATTTTGGTTCAGATGAAATAACTTCAAGTAACTCTCTATCAACCAACCGTTTCGCGCCAACAGCTTCCTCCGCCCTCGAACTGCAAACGGTAAGAACTGTATGGCGGCAAATCATACAAACCGTCGCTAGAGGAAATCAGAGATGATTATTTCACAAAGAGGTTACCTACAGCAGAGAGATCGATTCTTATTTCACGTAAACGGATATGTATATAGACGTTTTTATTCGTCATGTAGTGACTTTATATGGAAAATACACCAACAAGCACAGGGAGAATGGAACAGAGACTGGACATTAGCCCAAAGGAACAAAGGAAAATTTTATGCCTGTATCCAATGGGAAACGCTCAGGGAACTGGTTAAACGGAATCAGCACCACAGCTGAATAATATGAATGCGATTAGGACGTAAATGTTACCTCGATTATCTTCATAAAATTATAGTTAACGATTCCACAATTTGCTATCACGGCCGTGAAGCAGAGGTTGACTTAAATCATGTAATATTAACATGCACAAAACACTGGCCATGGTAAACGAAATTATATCGTAAGTTGAATCAACTGAAGATTCCATTGCAGACATCTACTACTATCTTATAAGCGCGAATAATATAAGGACTTTTCACTTATCACATAGGAACGTATCTGAAAGATACAGAGATAAATATTTAGTTACATTTGTATCGAGTGCTTATTATTATTCTCAATGATTCCCCTTTAGGAGAGTGATGCACTTGAGCCAACAGAGCTTCCATTCCTTTTCTTCCCAAAACCTCTTCATTACCTCAACGTGTTTTTCTTCCTTCTGCCTGTCCATTTTTCCTCTGTTGTTTCTTTCGTTGACACTTGTTGGAGTTTCTTGTTTCAGATTTTACTTCTGAACCTTTCTCTGTTTTCAATTTCTTCTTCTGAAATTTTCAATTATTACAGATCTTCTTGTGTTTCTTTTATCCAGTAGGTCTTTAATCTGCTTGTATTAACGATGTAAAATTTTTTGTGAGTCAGCTTTCATCCATGCTACGTAGGTGTCTGTAGAACTAAAGGCATCTTTTCCTAAATTTATCTGTGATGTTGCATGTACGTTCGGAGAGTTCCTTCATGGTTCGTCTGACCTAAGGTCCCTCTTGGAGAACAGTGTCATAGATTTTTCTAAGAATTTTTCGTTCTTGTTGCTCTGTTCCGTGAATTTTCTCCGTTCTTCTAATAACTGTGGTTTCTGCCACATACGAAGCTTGTGGTAAAACAACTGTGGCGGAGTGAGGTGGCGCAGTGGTTAACGCACTGGAGTCGCATTCGGGAGGACGATGGTTCAATCCCGCGTCCGGCCATTCTGATTTAATTTTTCCGTGATTTCCCTAAATCGCTCCAGGCAAATGCCGGGATGGTTCCTTTTAAAGGGCACGGCCGACTTCCTTTCCAATCCTTCCCTAATACAATGAGACCAATGACCTCACTGTTTGGTCTCTTCCCCCCAAACAACCCAACACAACCAAAACAATCGTGTTGCATTGTCATAATTCTCCATTATGAGGTATCCATCTTTTGTTGTAATGATTCCTTGTCAGTTTAGTTTGAGTAGTTTAATTTATTTCTTTATTTATCTACTTTGAATTCCATAGACCCATATTGTGATGAATCACAAGGATGTGGAATGAATCAGGTTTATATTGCTATAGAGATGCAATAAACAGTGTACAATAAAATAACGTGCATTAAGGAAAATATCTTAAGATACAAAAAAATAGTTATTTATACATTGAGCACCATGTGCCAGGAAGACAAATAATGGCTAGTGCATTAGAAATTGAAAGTTTCAAAAAATAAATACTAATGACAATACTAGTGAAATAAAACAATCACTCGTTAATCTTCATATACTAATCAAGAGAGTAAAATGACTTATCCATAAGATGTTTTCTTAATTTAGATTTAAATGGAGGTGAGTCATTAATGTTGACTTTAATATCTGATGGACGAGAATTGAAAACTTTTGTGGCAGAATAACAACCATCTTTTTGTGCACGACTTAGATGTGTTAGATCCCTATGTAAATTATTTTTAGACTTCGTATTGTGACCACGGTGTGTACTATCAAATGTAAAGAGAGAATGTTTATTACAGACAAAAACCACCAGGTAAACTAAGAATTGATAAGTGGTCGTTGATATTGAGAGCTTAGGGAACAGGTTTCTCCAAGAATATCTTGGATGAATGCCACTCACGACTCTAACTGCTCTCGCCTGTGCAATAAAGACTTTTTGTCTAAATGTTGATTACCCCAGAAAATTGTACCATATGACACAACAGACTGAAAATAGTCAAAAGAAGCAGCTTTGATAGCATTCATACCACCACCAGGGGTGATTACATACTCGTATATGACATACATTGCTGCACTGAGTCTTCTTTGGAGACGTAGAATATGCCCAGACCAACAGAATTTGTCAGTAATTAGAATGCCTAGGGACTTTGCAAATTCACAAAACATGTTTTGGTTATCACAGCTCTTTTGGATTACTTTATTTTTGTTTGAAGATGTATGAAACTGCATGTACTGTTTTTTTTCAATATTTAGAGCTAATCTGTTCGACTTAAACCAGTATAAGATGTCAAAAAGGAAAGCTTTAGTTTTATATTACAGTGCACTGGTTGTTTGGCTTTCAAACAGAATAGTAGCATAATCAACAAGAAGAGTAAATTTGATCCCAGTGTTTGTACAAACTGGGAAATCTTTGCTGAAGATAAGAAAAAGTAAAGGCCCCAACATACAGCCTTGTAGCTCTCCACATTTTATGTGCCTCAGGGCCAGTTGTACAACGCCCAGTTAACTCCAAGATTAGCTAACCATTGAATAAGGTAACCACAGCATAACTTTGACAGCGCGTTGTTCGATGCCATTTTATTCTCTGGTTACTTAACCCTGGAATAGTGATCTCGTTCAGTTAAGTTGGCAACAGCAGGAGAGCACTGTAGGTATTTTCGCGCGTTTTCGAAGTTCATTTACGTCTCCTCATCTGCAAAAAGAGCTGATTAAAATGAGTAAAAAGCGATCGAGAGCCCAAAACTGTTCCCTGGAAGATGTATTAAAGCTGGTCGATATCGTTCACGATTTCAGAAGCATAATAGAGAACAAGAAAACGGATGCAGTATCATGTAGTGAAAAGGTCTGTCAAAACATTTAACTAAGCTTGTAATGTCTTTATAATGAAATATCGCTGGAAATTGGTTAAATGATTAAGTTTTAGTTGTTTGACCAATAAGATATCTTTCCAAATTTCAGAACAAAGCATGGGAGAAAGTATGCGATCTCTATAACTCACAAACAGCATCATGCAGAACCAGTGATCAGGTGCGACAGAAATAAGACACACTAAAGAAAGAGACCAGAAAATATTATGCTGCATAAGGCAGCATAGGCTCCAGACTGGCAATGGGCCTTTTGTCGAACATAAATTTGTAACTGTGTATACGAAAATACCCAATTTAATTAAACTTCCTTCAGATGGCCACACTAGTCATTTTGATTCTGACGCAACATTTCTAGGAAAGAATATTCCGTCCAGTATGGTAGATGATGAATTTTTAATAGGCAGCTAATGTAGTAACTATTTTGAAAGGCGAGCAGCTTTTTGAAATAATGAACGTCATGTCATGTTTTCAGAGACTGCAACAGCCAGCGACAACACAGGCGTTACGGAGTTTAATTTGGCTGATAATTCTAAGGTGTGTTATTTACGGGCTAGCTCTCTGTCGTAATTAAATTTTAGAATGATTAATTCATTGCAGTAGCAATGGGTGTTTTACAGGAAGTGTAGTACATTTACTGAATTATTGAACACTGTTCGTTCCTCCACCTCTGCTGCTTCTTTTTTTCCAAATACAAATACCATTTTTATGATGAGGCGGTAATTAAATATTTTATTAGGGGATACACATGGAGAATAGGTTGTCAGCATTTATAGTGGACAGCCATAAACTTCTTTATATTTCTGGGGTATCATTAATGTACTTATGGGTCATATCTTAACTAGAGGCTGTTGTCACTTAATGTCTTCAATACATATAAGTAACGGTTCTTTTAAATATATAATTATGGCTTTAACAGTATCTCTAGCATCTATGTGTAATATAGGGGGAGGGGGAAGTAACTGGAGAAGTAAGATCTTCACATTGTTCTTCCTTGTTTTCTACAATAATCTCTACTTAAGAGAGTCACTTTTGTTTTCAGATTATAAATCCCCATAGACAAATGTCTGAAGTAAGCGTGCCATTGCTTGTGGAGACACATCCAACAGGTAATAAACATGAAAACTACTTCAAAATAAGTAATTATACTGTAGCACTTCGTACAGTTGTCTCAAAAGTGAATGTTGTAATATTCTAGCGCTCCATTTTTGTTCATAATGAAACACAGTAGTTTCAAACGATATATTAATTTACAGATATGTTGTGTCTCGTGCATAAGCTCAATGCAAACGATTCTCTTGTTGAATTAAATTAGTTAAACTGTGTGCAACTCATAGAGATGTAGTTCATCAGATGATAAATTACGTAAAATATAAGGAGTTGAGCACCGCAGACTAATCAACATCTACACTACAAAATGTGAATTGCATACAAAGTAGCTCTAATCTACTGTGTTTTTGTGTTATTGTCAACTGCATGATTTGATTTCAGATAACACAACTTGCAAAAATCCAATACGAGTTTTAAGAAGTGCACTACATTGGATCCAAATGCAAGTTCTTTACATGAATCTGACTCTAGTGCTGCAAGCTTGCAGTTAGTGCAAAATGAAACAACTGGTAAACAAATTAATTACTTTTTTCATACATTTTCTTGGTATTGTGAACTTCAAATATTGCATTACCTGTTGACATCATCCTCTACCACACAAAATCTAAATCTTATGTGGGGGAACTATAAACTTCTGTTTACACTAGGGTTGGCAGCACAATACTTGATGTTGAGTGAAAATATTTTAACAGCCTAGAGGGTTCACACCAATTAACTTAAAAAATTTGGGGAATGTAATTTAAAATTTGTGCTAAGGTAGATCCTATGTCACTGTGTCTGTCTCATAGAGCTGTAAATATGCTTGCCCTCTCACATAACGTGATGTCTTAAGATATTACCATGTATATTCTATATTTTAGTGACATTAACCGGGGCTACTTTACCCTTTGCAGGTAACAGGCCCTATAGTCAGATAAAGTCTTAAATCTTCTTTTCCCAGTGAAAGTAATCATCATTAGCAAGGAATAAACAAGGCAGTACTCATTCATAATGTGGAAAGAATGATCCTGAAAGATGATATTATTTTGTGATACTATTTTGTTGGCAGTTCAATACTTGATGTTGAATGTAAATATTTTAACAGCCTGGAGGGTCCACAGCAGTTAACTTAAAAGTTAGGTGAAGGTAATTTAAAATTCTGTCATTTCTGTAAAACAAACATTTTTAAATCTTTTCTTCAACAGTTGACATAGAGGGGCCAGATAGTCCAGGACGTGGTCCATCAGCTACACATGCATCAGGTACCTCACAATAATGTTCTTTGCATGCTGTAGTTGAGTTCCAGGTTTTCACAACACATAAGCACAAGTGTAACACTAATACTCACAATTCACATCATAAAATATACTGCCTTTCTAAAGAAATTAATCATGTCTTTCTAAAAACTGAAGCACATTCATTACCATTTATAGCCACAAAAGTGTGACATAGAATTTAACTCATTTCCAATGCTAAAATAAAATGGATGGTTCAAAAATGCATTGTGTAATTACTGTGTTATTATTATAAAATCTGCAGTGGTCAAACAGCTGATCATCAAGAGTAACAAACACTGCAGATTTTATAACAATGCATTAATTACACAACGTATTTAAAAAAAATAAAGTTGTTATGAGACTGCTGTGGTGTTTACAAAAATGATCATTTTCAATAGAAAAAATTGTGTATCAATATTGACCTCATGTGTCTGAAATTGGGACACTACTGTTTTATCAAAGCGTTTTGCAACATGAGAATTCACGTTTTTGTTAAAACTGCCATACAAATAGTACCCATAACTGGTGTGGATTTTCGATTTCTTTAAGTCTATTATGGGAATGTCTTCTAAATAAAACGAGCCAATCCTTTCTACTACTGCAATAACTGTAACACACGCCAGATACGCAAGACTATTTTTGCACGAATCGTCGTTTTAAAGTGCCTAATTTACAGAAATAACACAACGGAATTCACATTTTACACAAATTAACAGTATTATCATAGAAAACAGAGAAATAGTTTCGTCTGTCCACCCTATGTTCCAGTTTCTGACGTTATTGAAAAGATGAAGCACGGCTTCCTTTGACAAGCGAAATCTGCATATAAATTCTGAGTAGTGGAATTCATCAAAATAATTCGGGCGGCATCTCACTTTCTTCTCCTTCCTCATTTTTATGAACACTTCAGCCAAAAATTCGTCACCGCTGTCTGAATCTACGGCTATTCCTGCCATCTTTAAAACTTATTCCGCGGGTAAGCTCGCTAACCGGCCAAAAATCACCGGCTAAGCTATCCCCGAGTTTATTCTCCGGTTATGCCTTAGCCCGGGTTCGTACAACGCGTTTCTCGTGCTATTCCGGGGTTAGAGCTTAACCGGCTGCTAACTGGACCTCGGATGAAACAGGAGAGCCATCAGTACCATCAAGTGTAACCATCTGCTTTCTATTGTGTAAGTATGATTCAATCCACCTCCAGACTGTAGAAATCGGCCTTCCCTAAGAGTATGCTGTGGTTTACACAGTCAAAGGCCTTTGACAACTCACAGAAGGTTCCAATAGCCGACATTTTATTTTTTATCGACTCAAGAATTTCATTTTTTAGGGAGAAAGTAGACCACTCTGTTGATCTGGATTTAAAACACGAACTGCATCCTGTTTAGGATGTTGTTAGTGTTGAGGCGGTCTACAATTCTTATATATATCAGTTCTCTAATATTTCTGAGAAGCATCTTAGAAGATATATCCGATGGTAGTTGGATACATTAGTTTTGTCACCCTTCTTAAAAAGTGGTTTTACTATAGCAAGCTTTAATCTCTCTGGGACAATACCTTGCTGCAAAGATTCATTGAAAATGTGACACACGACCTGACATATACACCCACTGCATTGCTTCATAATTTTGGATGAAATGTTGTCAATACAAGTGGTATTTGTAATTTTTAGAGCCTAGATTATATTTTTAACTTCACTACTAGTGACTGGAGCTATAGAAATTAGGTCATGTAAACTGTAGTCATTTCATTGTAATAAATTAATGGTCATATTTAGTGAGCACTTACAGCCCATGTCCCACTGCAGTTAAGAAGTAATTGTTAAATATATTAGAAATTATTACAGGACTGTGTATCACTTGTATGGAATTTTCATTCTTATTATTCTTGTTACACTCTCTTTATGATGTTACCATTTGATTTTTCTTTGTTTCTAGAGTTACGAATTTCTGATTTAATATGTAACCTTCTGGAATCATTTATCACCCTTTTTAAAACTTTACAGTACAGTTTGTAATAGGATCTTTCAATTGGGTCGTTTGATGCTCTTAATGAGACATGTAATTCTCTCATGGACATGCTAGAAATTTTAATTCCTTCTGTAATCCATGGCTCTCTGGAAGAAACCGTAATGTTCTCCCTCAAAATTCTTTTTGGAAAAGTAATTTCAAATACAGAGAAGAATTCATTTAAGAAAATGTTAACATTGTCGTTTACATTCATTATCCTATACACTGAATATGGATCAATGTATGACAAATGGCGATTAAAAGCTGAAAGAGTTTCAGTGTTCACACATTTAAAGGACTGATAGATGTGGGAAATTTTGTCACACACGGTGATGTTGTTGATCTCAAGTAATTGGCCATCATGATCAGAAAGACCATTTGTGACTAGGCTTATACTTGCACTGTTTATTCTATTCTTGTCAATGAAAATATTGTCTATAAGACTTTTTAATCTTCCGTAACTCTTGAGGGGAAGTTAATTATAGCAGCCAGGTTATAAGAATTCATTAAATGCTCGAGGTCAGTCCTACAGTTGTTATTAGTTAGCAAGTTAACATTACAGTCCCCTGTAGAAATTACCTTTCTGGTTCTAGAAAAACTTTAGCCAAAAGGGATTCTAATTTATTCATAAAGATACAAAACTTCCCAGCCAGAGCTCGGTAAACTGTACGAATTGTAATGACTATGTCCTTTGTTATAATTTCGGTACCACAGACTTCAAAATGTTGATCTGTACAGAATTTGTTTAAATCTAGCGGTTTATAAATAACCGTGTTATTTATATAAAATATGACACCATCTTTCTCCCTACTTGAGCTGCAGTAGTGAGTAGCTAAATCATACTCATCAAGTTGCAGTCCCTCAATACTAAATGTCATATGGCGTTCAGTAAACATAAACCATGTGCATGATTTATGAGATCCATATCACCTATATTTACAGATAAAATATCCAACTTATTTTTGAGACCTTGATATTTTGGTGAAAAATAGTATGATTGTTTGATTTACCTTCACTGTCCTGATGTTGTTCCTTTGCTACATATGCACCATATTTCACTGCTTTGCTTTGAGCTGGGTTGTTTATATTGTGGTCTATGTTGCAGCTGGAGGTTTGTCCACTTGATAATATTGTTGTGGTCATGAAGGTGCCAACCATAAAAAGTCACTTCTTCTCTTTAGATGTTGTCTTGCTCTCATTGATAATCGGGTTGCACTTTTTTTTACTAATGCATTAAGCAGCAGAAATACTTTCAAACTCTTGACTCTCTTTGAATGAACCATCTTCTAGCACCAATGTTTCTTTATGTAGTGTGTGAGACGCAATTATATCACTGTTGAAGAAATCTGTACAATGCACACTTTTTCACCCATATTTGTGCCCTTGACAGCTTGGTCTGCAGTGGCTTCTGCAGCACAAAGGGATAATTTTCCGGCAGAGCTAGTTGTAAGTGTTTTTATTACTTCATCTTGATTCCATGTACTTGCTATTGTTGTTTCAATGTTTTTGCTCAGTCTGCACTTGATTATTTTGTTCAGGTGTAGCCCATAATTGGTATAGTCACTCCTTTCCAAGAATAGATGGATCTCAATTACCTTCACTTTAACAAACTTTGATGATACGGCTAGTATATATCTTTGAAACCTATACACAGGTTGGTTGACTTCTGGTATATCATAACAGTAAGGAATGGTACATACCAGTACAATTGTATGAACACATTTTGTAAATAACCCACTCTAAATCACGGAAAAAGTTGTTTTTATTAGACTGTCAATCGTTCCTGCTGGAATAACAACTACAAAATCACATTTAAAATCACTATCAAGTTCGATGCTACATAACACACACTGCTGTGGCTTGCATCAGAATTAATAACAGATGTTGTATAGAACTTAGGTTTTCTCATTTAGCAACAGTACACATTTTCGACCATGACCATTGGATAGCAATAAGTGGCCTTTCTGCTATATAACCAGAAGGACCACCTTGTTCTGTCATTTGATCGTATTTTTCTGTTTCCTTGATTTTGCCCACTAAGGCACTAAAAGAGTTGTTGGTAGCCACATGGTTCAGTTTCAGAGAAACGAGATTTTCTCCCTTCTTTTTAGGCTCTTACCAAATATTCACCTCAGTTTTGATTTCACATTTATATCGTTTTTTGTGTAACAAGTTGGCCTATTTAGATTTCAACATTTCCAATTCTTCTAACAACACTGAAATTATTTATTTCCTGATGTTCACTTTTAAACATTTGCCACATATCCATATCTTTTGACTAGCGTTCCCGTTTACACAGTTGTGATGGTATACATATCTACATTTGAAACACAGAATACCTCTAATAGCTTTATTACCAAATAAGCATTGACTTCTATCCACAGCTTCTTCAAGTGTACTTTCGTGGCTCTATGACGTTGATCGCAGAAAACACTTAAAAGGGTCCTGTAGCCACCTTTCATTAGTCCGGCAGCCCATTTTAACTAGCATTTCTCTTTCTTTTCCTTGTTTCTCTTTTCTCATAACTCTCATAGTGGTGTGACTGAATGAATTTGGTTGTGTGTCACGTTGCTAGACGGTGGCGTAGTCTGCTGCAGAAAGTCTGTGATAGTCATACAGATTCAGCAGCAGTTGTACAGCATAGCCAACTCTCGTAGCGGTCAAGTAGGCAAAGAAGTTTGCACTGCTTGTGAGAAATTCACCTGTGTTAAGTTTGTGGCGGAAATGGCTTCTTTGGGTTTTCCGGGCCACGCGAAGTGTGGAAGAGGCTGGAGAAGAAAAAGGGAGGCAGTCTGCCGCCGGTACAGGAAGCATCCACAGCTGTGCTCCAGTCGAAGAAGGATGAGTTAGACTGACCGCGTGGCGCGTGTTACTTGGCGGGAGGAGAGCTGTTAGCTTTTGGTCTCGCTTTTCAACTCTGAAAGTTTGCTTTGCCTTGTAGCAGCAAGGAATGCAAAACTTTGGCAGATTTTTCTTTTAGTAAATTTCTATAGCAGACGTGGATCCGCCGGAAGCGTGCCACACAAAGGTGTCGATAAGAAGTGAGCACTCGCTTCTGTATGAATGTCTGTTTGCCTTCAGTTGTGCCTGTATAAGCTTTCATTTTTCTAAATGTTAATAGCTGTGCCTTCTCGTAAATTTTCCTTGCTTTATGTATCTTTCGTCTGTGGGGAGCCAACTACATGGTTGAACATTGGAGTTTGTTGGGCTACCGTCATCACTAACTGTCCGATCTCATGTTTGCTTTGAAGAATGTTAACTGTTCATGATTGTGTGATGTGATATTGTTGCAACTTGGCCACGATACCTAGAAATTGCGTCTCCACAAACCACGTGGACATACGGGTGTACTGCGAAACGTGTACCGCTTTACGAGTTATTGCGATCAGTTATCAGGTAACAGCAGTTGTATGAATGATTCACACCAATGATTTTGGGTGTAGATTACAACGGTGAATGTGCCCATGCTTTTCTTTAATGTTTTAGGAATTAATGTTATCAGGAATTGTGTATATGCCTCACATCCATATCTTAGGAATAAATGATTTTGTCCACAATTTTCTCTTAGGTTCCGAGGTTACGTTTTTGCACCTAAGCCACTCACCTCATAGCTTTCCTGTTAGCACATCCTACGCGTTTCCTTATGCACAGATCTAGTAATTAGTTTTCCCTTTCATTATAAAACAAATGCTTTAGATTAAGTCTTATTTTCAGATGTGTTGCTGGGAGCTGATCTTATGCACAGTGTTCATATATTTTCTATTTTATTTTAAATGTTTGATTCTCGTGAACAGTGCACAGGCAATAGTATTAATTACATCACATCCCCTATGAGCGATATCACAATGTATGCATTTTTGTGATTTTTTGGTCTGTGATCAAATTAATTTATTTTCTGACTTGGCCAAACCTTTGATTAGTTGTATGGTTAGAGTCGGTGGCGACCCTAATCTTAATGTAATGACCCGTAGAAACAGGTTAGTTACACACTGTGATCCTCGTTTGTTACCATAACCTTCACAATTATTTAATAAGAGCTGTCGCAAAATATGTCGAACTTCTTACATTTCACAAACATTTCTCTAGATTCTTTGTCTGTGTTTGCGGAGTCTTCTCTTTTCTACACATTCTTTATAACAGTTTGTAGATTTATCACTTATTTTTAATATGATAAGACATGTGATGCATAACTGATCAAAATACGTGTCGAAATTTTTGCAAGAAACACACTTTTCTTCCTTATTCTTGGATTTATCAGTAGAACATACACATTCGTTAATTACATTCAGCGTCATCTTTCCGTGTTGGTGACTGTGTTCAGTCTTGTGGGTTGGATGGTTTCTCCTAAGTACTTGACATGAGTTACTTGTGAGATTTTCCCGTACTGTGTTTGCAGCGGAAGTTTTCCAGCTGATTTAGTGTCCATATATTTAGTTTCTTCATAAGAAATTTGGGAGACCAGTTTTAAAGGAGATTAACGTAGTTTATCTAGTGCTAGATTGTCTTCATCTTTGTTATTTGTCAATACAACCAGGTCAGCCAGTTCGGATACCTCTGATGGGCTTTTCCCATTCTCTGATTATTTTTTTCAATATGATGCTGAACGAGAGTGGTGATAAACCATCTCCTTGTTTGACTGCTGTGTGAACTGCTAATGAATTTGATATTTTTTCCATGAATTTCACTTTTTAGGTCGTCTCTGATAAAGTTTCCTGGACAGAACCATAAGCGTTTTTGAATTCCACAAATTTGGCAATGGTGTTTCAGCGTCGTCTGACATGTAGTATGGTTTCAAAGTTCCAGATCTATTCAATACAAGGTCTGACTTCCTTGAATCCCACCTGATACTTGCTAATCTGTGGATCCACTTGCAGCTTAAGTCAGTTCAGCAACGCTTTAAAGAGGATTTCGTAGGTCACTGGAAGAAAGGAGATTCCTCAGGATATGTCAGTTCAACAAAGCTTTAGTCAGGATTTCATAAGTTACTGGAAGAAGTGAGATTATTCCATAGTTGTTGGTATTTATGCTGTCTCCTTTCTTGTGGAGTTGGAGTATCAATGCGCTCTTCCATTCTTTTGGGGTTTTCTCTGTTTTCCAGACTTCCGATATTATTCTGCGAATTTTCGATATTACGTTTTTGTGGTCCAATTTCCATAATTTTGTAATATTTCTGTCTTCACCAAGTGCTCTGTCGCTTTTAGTGATTTGATTATTTTCACTATTTCTCCCTGTGAAGTTGGAAGCGAATCACGATTTGGTTCTGGTTTTACAAATTGGAGTTCTTCTGATGGTTCTCTGCAGTCGAGGAGTGTACTGAAATATTTCAGTAGAATTTCAAAATTATTCTTTGTATTGGTTTACAGGGTTTTGTCAGGTCACTGGAAGCATGGTCTCAGAGGTTGATAAACAGCTTATTTACTAGCGATTCATCAAGAACATTAACACATTTAATCACACTAGGAGAGCATGGAAGTAGTTGGCAGGAAGTAACTGATGGAAAATGAAATTACTTTTGACAAATGTGAATTTTATTCCTAAAAGCTTTTTCAAAAACAGATTTAAAATTTATAAGCAGAAAAGCACCCTCGAAATATCAAGTTACAATTTTATTTAGAGGTAGAAAGAACAATATTAACAGTATGAGCCTTCAGGCTGAGAAGCTTGCCCCCTCCCTTTCAACATGGCTGTAGTCATGACTGCTCACAACAACCTCTGAAAGAGTACACTGCTGCAAATCTACAACACACCAGATTACTTTGAACTAAAAAATTTTTAATAACTTACATAAAGACGTAAAATATGCACCCCGTAAAATGGATGGAAATGGTACAACACTCAAATTATTTGCCACCGAAAGTGCAATTTTTTTAAGGACTCTTACGGTGGAATGGTGGCAACCTTATAACATAAAATGACTATTTAAATAAAACCCATAAAATGCAGACTTACATAAAATGTGCATTATGCTCTACATTACACATATGCCACTTCGCAAGATGATAGGCAAGATAATTCATATTTGAAGAATTCGGCCGTTAAGCAATAAATTCGTTAACACCAAATCCGACAAACATGACAGAGGCAGCTATTAACATATGGCAGATTGACAGGGGGGGGGGGGGTTACTAAACGACCTGAACCACAGATTGCTCTAAACCTCCCCAATTCCACAAGGGAAAAACGGACCATCCAATTCACAAATAACCACCTTCCCACAGGTAGGTAAACGGAGAAGAATGGTGGAACGACCTCAAAACCAAGCAGCTGGTGACCTCACCAAGAAAACAAGTAGAATGTAACCAGCAAATGAAACAACATATCTCCAATCACTTAATTTCTGATAAACTGCGATTTCTGGCGAAGACCCGGCGCAGCACCCCCAACACTCTCCCGAACTGTCCGCTGCCAGCCGCTTCAACGGACGCAGGAAGGCGCGCCGATCTCCCGTCTCACGGCGTCGCAGCTCGCCCTGGCCAGCCCGATGTCGTGTTTTCGCTCCTATTGCTCTCGTGTGAACCGCGAAGCCACTACCCCTTTCTATACGGTGCTGCCCACTGGACTCACGAGGGGATCTCACATGCGCCGACGCTCAAGGCGGTCAAGTCATTTTGTGTCTCAGTGCGCGACCGACCAATCGACCGATCCAACCGCCAATGACCGTTGCCCGAGCAACTCGAGCAGACTGGCGGCCTAACGTGCAGACTCAGATGCAGGAATGCAGCCCTGACCGGGCGACCACTAGCTGAGTTCTGTTACTAACGTAGTGACAAGACTCTCATTTTCTGGCTTTAAAGTTTGATCCAGACGACAGATATACTAGCACTCCGACGACAGACACTAACTGCCACACAAATGCAAACGAGAGACAGACCAGCAACTGGTGACGCGAGACTGACCTAGCCTCACTCCGACTGACAACTAGCTGAGACTGACAGACTGACCGACTGCCGAGCTCATAGCGCCTCTTAAATGCATGTGAACAGCCAACTTTTCCACTTTCCTACCAGAGGGAGACGCGACAGCTGCGACTGCCACAGCGGCGCCACCACCAGAAACGGAAGGCGACTGCTTTACACTACGCACTGTGGCGCGCTCTTCAAAACAGCAAATTTTATCACGGCTCACTGTCATTCTACTGGGGGTAGCTGAAAGCATAGAACCCTCATTTCTTAGCTATGCTAACGTGTACTACAGTTGCTCAATCTGTTATTCATTACAAAGATCATGAAGTTTCCACTGTGTGACAGCAGAAGATGACAGCAATTGAACTGCAAGATGAAATTAATATTTTAGTATATGTACACTACAGTGTACCTAGTGGCTAACTCTGAAATCGCTTTTGAGGACGAGATTGTAACAAATTTAGCTATGGGAATGACATTGATTAGTTTGGTAATCCTCATGGGAAATTGAACTTTAAGCTGTCATTCTAATGTGTGTTTTTCGTTGTTATTGAACCAATTTTTGCATATTTTGATGAATTTGTGCATCATTGTCGAAATACACTTGTCGACTAGCCTATAATTTATTTAAGTAGTGCCAATAAGTGAGCTGTATGTATTTTAATAAGGAACACTGAACATTTACATGCGAGATATTTAATTTGGGCGTCCATTGTGCTAACAAAGTGCGGCACGAAGATCGAAACACACACATCAAAAGAAGTTTTGCATCACCTCGGTTCCGAGAGTTCTGGGACACCGCAACAAAGATATCGTCAAAACACCTTCTTCCATCCTATAATGATGCTATGGCTATCTTGTATATTTTTTACATTTCGTTTTTTGGAGCATTACCACTAGATTTCTTGCAGTATTTAGTAGCTGATTATGCAAAATACGGACTGTAAACACTTCAGAGAGACATAGCACCACAACTTCACTCTTTGAATATTGCAGCATTCCTAGAAAATTTGTTTTGTACATAACAACAAGCAGATCTAGTTTAATGCAAATGAAAAGCATTATCAGCCTGTTAATAACACTGATTAGATTTTTCTAGTGTAGAACATAATGTATTTTCTTCTTCACCCTAAAATAGTGCTCACTAAGGCAAACAATCACCAAAAATCTGTAATACCATCAGGTGATAGCAGTTCGTTCTATGAAATACAAACAATGTATTCTCAGCTCGAAATACTAACACCCTTTTCCATATTTTAGATACGGAAATACAATTGCAACACTTGGTATAAATATTGCATGGGTGTCTGACCTTTTCTTTTCAGGAAGTGAAGTAATAACATTGACATAAACATTGTCCTGCTGACATATTGTCGCAAAAATTGTAGTCACTGAATTAACTATGCACACTTGACATACACTGTCGAATAATTTAGATGTGGAAATATTTAATTTGAGATTATCTTGTTTCGTATGCAAAATGTAGGCCTAAAAATGCAGCTATTAGTTGCATTCTTCCAGTAGTTGGCAGTACCTCAGGCACCCTATTTGTTTGTCTGCTTGACTGCTTACCGTAATACACTGACTGGAAAATTATTGAAACAGGAAAAAATACACTGCCAGAAAAAACCGCAACACCAAATTTGAGTTGTGGGACATAAACGAAAGTTGGTAGACACATTTCTACTGCTGAGAGACGATGTCTATCCAGATTTCGCGCCAGTCGCATAACAGTGGTGCTAGTAGCATCACTATGAGGACCCATATGAGCTTTGCTTTAAATACAGGCTGTAGCGGTCATGAACAGTAGTTACCTGTGAGACCGGACGTGGTCAGTTTATGTCTTTAAGGTGACAAAGACCCCATTATCAACACCTCACTGAGCTTGAATGAGGTCGTGTAATAGGGCTACGAGAAGCTAGATGCGATACTGTGGAAAGACTTGACTCCAGAGAGCCACGTAGCTCTACACCAGAGGGATAACACCCATGTTTGGTGTATGGCTCTGACACATCATATCACACCTGCAGCAGCAATCTAAGCAGCAGTTTGCACAACAGTGAAACAACTAACTGTTACAAATCGGTTACATCAAGGACAACTCCGAGCCAGACTTTCTGTAGCATACATTTCACTGATCTCAAACCACTTTAGTGATGTCAAGTGAGAGCTCATTGGATGGTAGGGTGGAGGTGAGTTGTGTTTTCTAATGAATGCTGGTTCTGCCTCAGTGCCAGCGATTTTTTTGTATTGAGATATTTTCCCATTAGTGTAGTTAACCTAGTAACATCACCTTTGTCGTATTTTTTCCGTCAGTATATGAACCTTCTTAATTCAGGTCAGTTGTGTCCAGTAAAGTTTCGTTCATTTTTATATTTACAATTCATTAAACTTTATTCATTGTTGTTTGCACTGAGTACCATTGGGGTCAGTATGACCTCATTCGAAATTTATTTTAGTAGTAGAGCAAGGTGGGAGCTGCCCCACTCTACATTGTTGCCAAATATATTCAAGATGGCGGAACCAAGATGGCGGCGATAGATGTCGCAAGTTGCAATTGCGCCAGGGTGGTAAGTTCAAATTTTACTGGGAAAATAGGTCACTTGGGTTATCTCCACTAACCTAAGAAAGTGACAGGAATATTTTGGCTGAAGAAAGGTCACTTGGGCTGCCTCCACCAGCCTAAGTCATCCAGCCACCACCTCCTCCTTGAAACTGGCCGGAATAGCACTCAGCCCGCACTGGGCTGCTGGATAGGATGGACGTAAGTCTTTATTTTGCATGCAGTGTTTATTTAAACAATTTGAGTTGTCATAGGCAGAAGCTCCATCCAGTGTGTTCACCATGAGGTCAAGAGTACAACTGACCTAGTACACAGTACCGCCACCAGAGCACACTGTATTCCTGTAGTGGTCCAGGGGAAATGGCGGGAAAAGGACGCAGTCTGTGTCCAGCTCATGGGGAGGGGAAGGAGTGTACTTTATTTATTTCTCGTGGGAAGGTGGAATAGTTTATTCAGGGATGGATTTCACCTGGTTTATTTATTATGCTGATACAAAACACTCACCCTACACCCTACACTCAGCCTACAGAACTGCAAATTACCGAAATAATGCAGTACACTGATGTACAGATACGCAAACAACTCATACATTGTCAAAATAATGTATGTAAAACGCTCTGCAAACACACTCACTAATTATAATCTGTGCAAATAATGCATTGCACAGCATACAGTCCTGTTCAGAAAATAATGCAGTACACTGATACACAGACACATTCACTACAAGTGAAATTGTCAAAAAATAATGCATGTATAACGCTCATAACGCTGAAACAGCCGAAAATAATGCAGCGCACAAGCATACATTCATGCAAAAAAGCTTTCGAACTATTTTTAAGAAATTCGACTGTGACGTATCAGCAAATTTCTCCCTAAGAGTTCCCAAGGAGCTCACGCTGGGCTGGCGCCCTCACACCAGTCCAATCTGTCCCACATGTGAGACGCCTCTGGCCATGTGTACTTGTTTACCTAGGCAGCGTTGCTGGTGCAATGTCACGTAGCCACAAGATGTTTACCTAGCGATGCACCTTTGTAGGCGCAGCTAAAAGGTTGTCAGTGTTATACTGACGTCTCATGTCTACGTAAAAAACAGCAAAGCCCCCCTCCCCCCCCCCCCCAGACTTGCTATAGATATCTTTTGCAATGCTTCCCAGAATAACACAGAATGCATTCTTCCTAGCGATCCTAATGGGACAGTCTGTTCCACATGTGAGACACCTCTGGCCATGCACGTGTCTACGTAGCCACCGTGCATAACTGCGAGTCCACTGCTGGCCTAATTACTGGGCGAGATGTTTTCCTGGCGACTCACCTGTGCATGTGCAGCTGAAAGGTTGTCAGTGCTATACTGACATCTCATGTCTGTGTAAATAAGAGGTAAGTATCCTTCTTGGAAGCCGTAAAGTGTGGCAGAAATAGTAAACAGCCGCTTTTGCTGAGGTAGGAGCTTTCATGATGTCTCAGCTTGTCTGCATGGAAATTCTTGCCCTAACAGGACCTCTTTATAAAAACAGTCCAGAATAACACCGAATGCATTCTTCCTGTGGTCCTAACGAGACATCCTGTGTTACCCTTCCTGGAAATCGTGACGTTCTGCTTACAACGTACGTTTCAGATACGATATACGTTCTCGCCACTAAAAGCCTTCATCATGCATGTGCACACTTGTGAAAACACCGTTAAACATACTAGCATTATTGTTGTTTGGAAAGAAAGCACTCCCTAGGCACAGACGGGAAAATCAGAACATATATGCAAACATAATTCGAAGCACTGACCTGCAGAAGAGAAATTTTCGGTATCCTGCAGCTATTGGTCTGGAGATGTTGTAATGCCACAATGGTCGATGAGGGACAGGATCCCACCAGAGATGGATGGTCTGCTTCAACTTGTCTTTGAACACTTGAACAAAGAAGACATCACTTACTCTCAGAACTTTCCATAGATACTTTACCGCCATCTTGTTCGAATCAGGCTGTACAGGCTCCTACGTCCCAGCACAAAGGATGTCTTGTGAATGAATGGAGCATTTTGATTGGCTCTTACTGACTTTACCCGAAAATTACTGATGCTGCTGGTGTGGAAGCACTATCCGCCTTTTCTTTCTGCAGACATGCATTTAGTGGCAAAACTATTTTGTACAGATTGCCATATTGCACTGATAATTAAACCTTTCAAAAGTGATCTACAGATCATGAAATACGGGAAGACACTTCCTCAATTACACTGCGCTGTCACTGAAGACCAAACTGGCTATATATTACTACACAATGTATCGTTGTTGAAAACACACAATTCGTATCCTGCGCCATACAAAATCATCGCTTCTGCATCTTGTATATAGCTATCAACCTTCAGACACTCGTACATATACCGTGAAGGCAGGTAGCATAAGCACTAGATATTTCCCGTGAGGTCGGTAGGACATCCACCACAGCTGTCGGTCACAAGTCATCTGCCCCTGGGCAAACATTGGCCCGAAGCGTGATTATAGCACCCTCAGCGGACCGAGGTCACTCTCCGAACTGTTGTACAAAGACTGGGTCGGTTCCCCTCGGCACAAAGGTGTCACTATTACTGATCCCGACCTGTTTGCTTGTTTGCTTTCTGCACCTATCTCCAGATTCTGGGTTTACAAGAACATGCGATGCTTCTCGATATAAGCACATAGCAGCGTGGTACCAATCGTTTGTACAGTATAATTCCGAAGATATATACTGGAAATTGTTTCTCTAGAAACCTGAAACTCTAGCGAGGTGCAGCATGCCGTAAACCACTGAGCATCTAGAAAATTAGAAACTAATCCTGTCTTCGAAGAACTCTACGAGAAAACTCAAAAGAAAAAGAGGTAATTGATATTTCCACTCGCGAATACCGATGTTGATGTTATAACAGATTCCAAATCATCCCTATAATTTACAAAGTCAACTAAGGTGTTTCTCACGTCTAGAGAACCAGCAAACATGTCTCCCACCCATCTTTCACCTGCTAGGTGCACACACCACAATCGATCTTCTCTTAACCAAATAAAGGCGGGAAATGTGCTGAAGCAGTCAACTGGGCAATTTACATGGGGGGGAATAATGGTTCGACGCAAACACAGCCCATGTTGAATCTTCTCAAATTTCCATGGAGAACACACGGGATCACGAAGGCTGTCAAACACATAGTGGGTATTGGTTCACTATTCAGCCATGTAGATGGCGACACGGTTACATTACTGTACCCCAACCAGTCTTTCCATGCAGACGGCTCCTACCATTAGCTGGAAACGTGAATCAATCCTGTCACAGGCCACTGCCACCACATAATTCTCGCACACCAGACAGAATCGTCCTAGGAAACTGGCCATACATATTTTGTCAATGTACTTACAATTAAATATTACAATTGCGATCTCAATTGAACGACATTCGACAATGAGTGAAGTATCGGAAATACCCCCTGCTGATGGCAGTGGCTCTGGAAATAGAAATATCTGTACCATTGTTACATTTTAACATAGTTTTCCAAGTAAAAAAGAAATCTTTCATTCTCTTTGCGGCTACCGCATATTCCACGTCAAATCCATGACTTTCTTACAACTGGACATAAACTGTGATCGCCAGAGTGAATATTAACAGACTAACAGTGCGGTTACACGTCGCCGATGGTGTAGGCTCGTAATAAAATCACTGAATTTATAAAGTGATTCGGCTAAGAAACGCGGTATGAAGCTGGTATTTGCAACTCCCTCATGAAATGGCTCTGAGCACTAAGGGACTTAACAGCAATTGTCATCAGTCCCCTAGAACTTAGAACTACTTAAACCTAACTAACCTAAGGACATCACACAACACCCAGCCATCACGAGGCACAGAAAATCCCTGACCCCGCCGGGAATCGAACCCGGGAACCCGGGCGTGGGAAGCGAGAACGCTACCGCACGACCACGAGATGCGGGCAACTCCCTCATGATGCCACTAGATATTTCTCCAGTATTTGAAACGCATTCTGTCTCGATGCCACGTCAGAGGTTATGCAATGTATTCACTTGGTTATAGATGATGGTTGATGAGGATGATCAGTGTGCTGATCGAGGTCGTAAGAAATGTACACTGGCTTTTCAGATCTCTTGTGCTACACTTTCCAGTAGAAATGCTGTCTGTGATTTGGAATCAAGTCTTTCCATACCTGCGTTGGATCCTATGGAGAAGTCTTTTAATGATTACAACCACTATCAGATCATATTTCTGGCATTCTCATATCTCGAAACGAGTCACCTTTCCCAAACCCATCTGTTGTTGTTGTTGTCGTCTTCAGTTCTGAGACGTGTTTGATGCAGCTCTCCATGCTACTCTATCCTGTGCAAGCTTCTTCATCTCCCAGTACCTACTGCAACCTACATCCTTCTGAATCTGTTTAGTGTATTCATCTCTCGGTCTTCCTCTACGATTTTTATTCTCCACTCTGCCCTCCAATACTAAATTGGTGATCCCTCGATGCCTCAGAATATTTCCTACCAACCGATCTCTTCTTCTAGTCAAGTTGTATCACAAGCTCCTCTTCTCCCCAATTCTATTCAATACCTCCTCATTAGTTATGTGATCTACCCATCTAATCTTCAGCATTCTTCTGTAGCACCACATTTCGAAAGCTTCTATTCTCTTCTTGTCTAAACTATTTATCGTCCACGTTTCACTTCCATACATGGCTACACTCCATACAAATACTTTCAGAAACGACTTCCTGACATTTAAATCTATACTTGATGTTAACAAATTTTTCTTCTTCAGAAACTCTTTCCTTGCCATTGCCAGTCTACATTTTATATCCTCTCTACTTCGACCATTATCAGTTATTTTGCTCCCCAAATAGCAAACTCCTTTAACACTTTAAGTGTCTCATTTCCTAATCTAATTCCCTCAGCATCGCTCGACTTAATTCGACTACATTCCATTATCCTCGTTTTGCTTTTGTTGATGTTCATCTTATACCCTCCTTTCAAGACACTGTCCATTCCGTTCAACTGCTCTACCAGGTACTTTGCTGTCTCAGAATTACAATGTCATCGGCGAACCTCAAAGCTTTTATTTCTTCTCCATGGATTTTAATTCCTACACCAAATTTTTCTTTTGTTTCCTTTACTGCTTGCTCAATATACAGATTGAATAACTTCGGGGACAGGCTACAAGCCTGTCTCACCCCCTTCCCAACCACTGCTTCCCTTTCATGTCCCTCGACTCTAATAACTGCCATCTGGTTTCTGTACAAATTGTAAATAGCCTTTCGCTCCCTGTATTTTACCCCTGTCACCTTTAGAATTTGAAAGAGAGTATTCCAGTCAACGTTGTCAAAAGCTTTCTCTAAGTCTACAAATGCTAGAAACGTAGGTTTGCCTTTCCTTAATCTTTCTTCTAAGATAAGTCGTAAGGTCAGTATCGCCTCACGTGTTCCAACATTTCTACGGAATCCAAACTGATCTTCCCCGAGGTCGGCTACTATCAGTTTTTCCATTCGTCTGTAAAGAATTCGCATTAGTACTTTGCAGCTGTGACTTATTAAACTGATAGTTCGGTAATTTTCACATCAATCAACACCTGCTTTCTTTGGGATTGGAATGATTATATTCTTCTTGAAGTCTGAGGGTATTACGCCTGTCTCATACATTTTGCTCACCAGATAGTAGAGTTTTGTCAGGACTGGCTCTCCCAAGGCTGTCAGTAGTTCTAATGGAATGTTGTCTACTCCGAGGGCCTTGTTTCGACTCAGGTCTTTCAGTGCTCTGTCAAACTCTTCACGCAGAATCATATCTCCCATTTCATCTTCATCTACATCCTCTTCCATTTCCATAATATTGTCCTCAAGTACATCGCCCTTGTATAGACCCTCTATATACTCCTTCCACCTGTCTGCTTTCCCTTCTTTGCTTAGAACTGGGTTTCCATTTGAGCTCTTGATATTCATGCGATTGGTTCTCTTTTCTCCAAAGGTCTCTGTAATATTCCTGTAGGCAGTATCTATCTTACCCCTAGTGAGATAAGCCTCTATATCCTTACATTTGTCCTCTAGTCATCCCATCTGCTACAGTAAAATTCCAGCGTGGTTTTAGATAGCCCCTTTGTATCTTGTAAATGCTCTTTAGACTCTGTACTGCCATCCCTACAGTTTTGCGCATGTGATCGCTCGAATTTAGGTCGAAACAGAGCAGAAGTCAGAGAGAGCTGTATCTGTCACATCCTACAGCCTGTGTAGAAACAGGCTAAGCTGAATTAGTGCGATAGGCTCGTGTTTTGACCATTCGATGGAAATGGGAACATGTTGTTCAAATGGTTCAAATGGCTCTGAGCACTATGGGACTTACCTTCTGAGGTCATCAGTCCCCTAGAACTTAGAACTACTTAAACCTAACTAACCTAAGGACATCACACACACCCATGCCCGAGGCAGGATTCGATCCTGCGACTGCAGCGGTCGCGCGGTTCAAGACTGAAGCGCCTAGAACCGCTCGACCACCCCGGCCGGCGGAACATGTTGTCTTAGCTCCTCCAACCATGTACAATGTGAAAGGTCAGTGCCAAATGAAGCCCACTCCTGCAAGAGGGAGTATGAAGACAGTACGAACAGTTACGGTGGTGTTTCTTATCAGGGAAATTAGGAAGACTCAACATCATACAGGTACTGCAGTCCACAGCAGATCCACATCCCTCAGGGTCCATTCGTGTCTATCACCCCAACATTTTCATCATCGTTATTCTGTACCATCCAACAGAGTAAAATTACTAACCATAAAAACTCCGCTAACTTCATCCGATAGAGAACTTGATAAGATTTCTACTGCATCTCTCTCTCTCTCTTCTAATACATCGAAAACAAATACCATCTGCATGCCACCATTGAGCACATGTGGTGATCGTATTAAACATACAGGCATTGGTATATTGGACCAGGTGGACAGTGATCAAAGTCACTCGCACAGACCAGTGTAAAATGTCAACGCCCATACTGTAGGAGCAGGCTGACTGCATCTTACAGATCTGCATCTATCAGCCACTGGAGAGACTCCCTGTGTTGTTGTTTGAAATATTGTTTTTTTCTGCTGTAACACACTTTGTACACTGCCATACATTTTGATTTTTCCGCCATGCCTTTGATGTCTGTGTCAGGTATGGTATAAATCATGTTGTAGCTGCTGGTACCACAAAACACACACACATGCACACACACACGCACACGCACACACACACACGCACATTCACATCAACATGCACATGCACATGCATACAGACACAGACACAGGATGATTTTAAATAAAAGAGTCACAATGTAAGGAAATTGGAAGAGCTTTGTGATGTTGTGGAGCATTTCCAAATTCCTGTCCGAAGGTGATTGATGGTCTCTACATTTAAACTCATCTGCCACAATGATGGGATACGTGATGGCTCTGTGTTCCATTTAGATTGATTCCTAGTATTGCAGTCATGTACTCAATCACAGGTTTGGTGCCAGCCATCCCCAGAAGGAGTTGCGCCTCCACCAGGACTCTTCCTCCATCTCAAACAAGCGATGTTAGTCAATCATTAGGGGTAATCAACTGCATACCAGTGGACAGATGGAATGGAAAAGACACAGTCGGTGTACTGTAATAATAAGCATCACAGTTGATAGTGCAAACAATTTTATCAGTTTTACAGTAAGTTCAATACCTACCAATGATGCAACAGCATGCTTCCAAATTTCAGTATCATCACTAAACTGCCTCCCCTCTACTTTGCGAGTACCATTGTGAATGTTGATAGATGACTATGCAGTACATCCATTCATTGTTAATTCCCAAACATATACATCATCAAAGTGTACCAGACAACAATCTAGATATTTCTAGCACCTCGAGCATAGTGTGTAATTTACGATCTTTCTCTAAGCAGATGGGAGTCATAGGGCATCTCGCATTCTTAGGGTAATGTTGGAGACTGAAAGATCCCATGCACTGTTTTGGCCAACCCGCCCTGCAACACCATTGCCAATTTAATCTGCAGCTGACCAGTAGTAGACCGCTATATTCAGCGCTGCCCAATTGACCTATCTTACTGACAGAATTTGAACTTCCTGCCATGACATCATTGCGACATTGCCACATCTATCGCCGCCATCTTGGATCTGCCATCTTGTACAAATCTGGCAACAATGCAGATTTGGTCGATGCCGGCCTTGCCCTACTACTTATTTTTGTTTCTCAAACATAATATTTATGAAAACAGCACCACTATTTCTACAATGAACAAATATAATTTATGTTTTCGTGTTAGTTCATTAAAATACTACCATTATATCTAGTGTATAATAATCTGGGTCTATATGACATCAGTGGTACTCAGTGAGGCAATAAAATCCTGGTAGTTGGAGTGTTAAACTGCATTTTTTTTTTTTTTTTGCCAGCCAGAGTGGCCGTGCAGTTCTAGGCGCTACAGTCTGGAGCCGAGCGACCGCTATGGTCGCAGGTTCGAATTCTGCCTCGGGCATGGATGTGTGTGATCTCCTTTGGTTAGTTAGATTTAATTAGTTCAAAGTTCTAGGCGACTGATGACCTCAGACGTTAAGTTGCATAGTGCTCAGAGCCATTTGAGCCATTTGCATATTTTTGTAATACGCAAGTATAGCTACAAAAAACACCAGACACAACATAAAGACACATGTGAAACCTATCAGGCCCGGCAACCGGCCCTACATGATAATTTGGACCACAATCGTGATAGTACACACTTATGACCTTTTGAGTGTACAGCTTTTAATCATCGCGCGCTGGCTGTTTGGCACTCGCTCTACTCCACTGCAGCCTCTCGATACCCGAGAGCGAATTACAGTACAGTGGAGAGAGAAAGAGGTTTGTGTTGGTAGCGTCGGTGAAACATCAAGTTACTGCAAGGGCGGTGCGAAATGACGATCGAACTGCTACGTTCGAGCATCCAAGAACAAGAGCTCCCGAATGTCGTGGCTGGTACGCATCATTATATGCGGCTTTTCGGCTGACTTTCATACACGAAAACGCAAGCAAATGAGGCTTGCTTTGTACTGTTACTTATACCTCTCAGTTTCATTGCAACAACCATAGACAACTTCATGAATGAAAACATGCTGGATATGAGTGGTGTGAAGTTAGCACCCGTTTTTCGAGAAACGTACGTTTCTTTCACAGTTCTTGATAGATGTGCCATAGTTCTAGAGTTCTTTGTACAGAATTTGAATAGTTCTGCAGAATTTAACGAAGAAAACAACAATACTCGAAACAATTTTCGTATCATAAACATTCTTTGTCAATTTCCGCAAAATGTAAACTCGTACAACACTTCTGAGCATAGTTCTGAACAGAACTCCAAGAATTCTACCGGAAATCCAAATAAAATTTTTTTGTGCAGCTGATAGTTTACGAGATAATTGCAATTTAAGGAGGAAACCTTTTTACTTACTGTGAAGTTAGCACCCTTGTTTTCAGAAATATATATTTATTTCTTCAGAGTTCTTGGTAGATATGTCATAGTTTTAGAGTTCTTTGTACAAAATTTGAATAGTTCTGCAGGATGTAGCGAAGAAAACAACAGTGTATAAGATAGCTGCTTCTGGAACCCTTTCCTTCTGATACAATTTTTATTGTTGCCACAATAAATCACATGTGCATAGATTCCAACCGTACTGATCATTTCAGAAATATAATCATTGACCAACAGCGCACATTTCTTGCAGCGTTGTACGAAGCATTCAGCTTATCCATTGTGAAAATACCACACTTGACGCTATTGTAAAATTTACAGTGGATGGCTTCCGTTTATCTACAGTGTCAGCATCTATCGAGTTATCTTCATGCCAGGATCACACACTTCCCCTTTTTAGGTATGGAGGAAAGTAGAGTTGAGTCTTGTGGAAGCCAAAAAAGGAACTGTGGGCAGTCCTCCCTTTACTGATAGCAAACTATAGAGAAATCTCATCCTTGTTTTTCTTCATCGTGAAAACAAGAGAAAAATTCTCCCTTCATAGCTCTATCATCAATCCAATACTAGTAAGCCAGTTGTCCGCTTTCACATTTCGACCTGACTGATGTATAGTTTCACACAGTCACAGAACAACATCAAAATGTTAATTTCTCAGGTGGTACAATCCTTCTGGTTGCAACACAGTGTATATTTCCAAATTGTACAGGTAAAATACTTAAGAATCCACAAAAGCATAAATTTTAAATCCATATTTTTTTTTTTGATAGGTTCATATTGGCGAAAACTGCACCTTCCACAGAATCCTTCCAGCTTCTTGTCTACTGTAGCATTTTCTCTGAGGGTATAAACTTTCTGGTAGTTGCCTACAAACACAATAAATATTTCCCAAATTGCTGTTATATTGCCTAATTGTCTCCTTTCATCATGAATAGCGCGACTGTCAAATCTAAGGCACCCCACAATAAATTTGAAAAGTTTTATGTTCATTTGCGAGGTGGAATTTTTCAATGCCATCCCCATCAGTTCCACACAGATCTTCCAGCCTTTATCTGTTACTTCTGTTAACACAGTTAAAAACAAGAGACTGATGAAGGCTTTCAATTCAATAACATCTATTGATTTTACCCCTCTCTCATGCTGAAATGAAGCTTTGATGCTCTCAAAATGCTGGTTGGAATATAAAACTACAAGAGACAAAAATCGTCATCTATGAGGCAATTACAGCATCACAAAGGCTGCTTTGGTTGTGCCAATTGGTCCAGGTAAATTTCGAATAATATTATCCTCTTCGAACAATATGCTTTGGATTTCTTCAACATGATCTAGTACGTCCCACTTATAATACTAAAATTCCTATAAAATAACGCAACCAGGCGCAGTGTATTAATTTGATATTTGACGTTCAGACAGCGGACATTGACGATTAAACAGTTCAAAAAAATTTAAGTGCATTTCACATTCTGGATTAGCTTTTTACTACTTACTACGTTGATAAATAAATTAATTGCTGAAATGGAATACGAAAGGGCACAGTGGATAAAAATGAGCAATTGGCTCATATCTCATCAACAGAGCATTAGCGTCGATACTGAATCATACAACAATGAAAAGCATACAGAGAAAGGAAGCTATAACGAGAAGGCGCCAGTGCTGCCAATTGTTGATAAGTAATTTACAGAATCACACAATAATGAAAAGCATATGGAGGAGGGAAGCCATAAACAAGAAGGCGGCAATACTGCCAATTGTTGAAAAGTAATTTACCGAAAATTTCGACGTGTATCAATCTGAACAACTGCACCCGATGGAAGGATAATAAAAACTATTATAAGTCCCTGAGACCTCTCAAGACCAAAAAATAATAAACAAAGCATAGCAACAATGCAAATGTCGTGGCACTTCATCTGGAAACAATGAACACGTGAACTGCCTCTTTTAAACAATTGGCAAGTGACGTCAGCGTAGCAGTTACAATAGTGGTAGCATCAAGGCTTCTCGCGGTAGCATCAAAGCTATGACAACAACAGCTACACCTTTTGGGTGGCGCGCGCCGCGTCGTGGGAAGGCGCCCGCCAGCACTGCATTTCGCTCCTTTATCTGCCCCTAATGAGTATACGTAACAATACTACTCACACTCATGCGAATTATCATTATGCTCGTTCAGTTAGAGCTCTTGTGCAGTCGGTGCCTGTTGTGCAGTCGGTGCTATTGTGTAACTGATATTTATGAACCGTAATACCCATAAAAATCTACAATCTATCAGAATGAAACGTCATCTCAGCATCGAGGAATTTAAAGTGATGGATGATAGAGGAATTCAGTTCACTCTGTCTCATCCGGTCTCCAAAAACTGTCCGATGCCATGGCCGACATCGGCTTGAAAATGTCTTCAAAACATATCTACAACACAATTAAAGAAGATCGTCATGATCTGCTTACTTTTGTTAGAAATATCTTCGGACTGGAATGTTTCATTGAAGAAAAAGATGACGACAGCAAAGATGAGTCGTGGAATGTTTTTGGTTCTTCGTGCAACAAGGACATAACAAAACAATTTTACCTATTACTGTCAGCAGAAAAATGGTCTACCATAAAACCAACAAACAGGAAACTTGCAAAGTTTCACGACTGGAAATAGGGAAATGGACCGATTTGATGGCTGTAAAATTTATGAACATCACAAAATTCCATGTGCCTTTTCTTTCAAATATGCGAAAGTTCAAGTTCAAAGTACTTCTTGAAGACCAATGGAAGATGTACAGAATGCCGAGCCAATTTCGGAGGGATTGCTCTGAAGAAGCCAAAAAAGGACAATGATATTATTCTAAACTGCAGACTTTCAGAGTTTTCAGACGATAGTAATCACCTGAAAAGCAGACAACTTTGTGGCACGAGAAGACAACAGGTAGCTACTAAATTGGTTGATAGCAGGATGCCTGCAGCTCTTTGGCGAAATGATGAAGCGAAATAACGGTCGCAGGTTGGAATCCTGCCCCTGGCATGGATGTGTGTGATGTCCTTAGGTTAGTTAGGTTTAGATAGTTCTAAGTTCTAGGGGGCTGATGACCTCAGATGTTAACCCCCATAGTGCTCACAGCCATTTGAACCATGAAGCGAAAAATATGTCTTTCAGAGACACGATTCCTCCAAATTTACCAAATGCTGATCTCTTGAGAATGGCAAAGAAGAGGAAAGGGACAAACGATTTGGTATAACAACTAGAAAGCCTGTTAAACAACTGCAAATCGCAAAGCATACAACCCATCGGGACGAAATTCACGCAGTCAGATTGGACCCCTTCTTCTGTATATATTGGTTGAAAGATCAAAGTAAGTTGCACAGATATTGTCATCAAATCAATAGCATGTATACGATTCAGTAGATGCTACAGGTGGCGTTGCATTTCGAGTTTTTTCACGATTTGGGGATCTGTCAAACAATGCTGACAGTGTGGAAATTAAATCAAAGTGCATATACCTGTATCAGTACATGTGCATCCGTGAAGTAAACGTCGCTAGTAAAGATCAAAATATCGTCAATCGATCATCAATCAGTTGCCCAACTTATCAGATGATATCCTCTAGGCATGACGCATCAATCTTGCCATTTTTCTTTATGGAAATCGTCAGATCTGGAGCCCCCAGACCAAAAATCATAGCAACTGATTTTGGTAAGGCTTTGTTGGTTGCCATTTCTAGAGCAATAGCCATTTGCTCAGACTTGACAGATTATTTGAATAGGTGTTACAGTCATACTGTTTTGCATGAAGGAGTAATTCTACCCTCGTGTTGTTTGAGAATAGATTTAAACCATTTTATGGTCATAATTTCGAGGTGAAAATGCTTCTCAGGAGGTAAATCATGCAAGAGGCTGTAGATGCAACAAATGGAGGTCTAAGGACTATCATAAAATGCAAGAAATACAAAGGAGAAGGAGTTGAAGAAAAGAAATTCGGATGCTACTTGATCATGGATACTAGTATAACAACTTGCCCACTAACGAAAGATCAGTTTCCTCCGAATCAAAGGAAGAAATGTGTGTTGCACACGATCACGAAAGAAATCGTAGTCAACAATCAAGAGTACACTCTCGTTGGTGACATTCATTATAACAGCTCCATCAAACACTACACGGTATATGTCCTCGACGGAACCTACTGGAAGTAGTATAATGACCTGTATAAAGATGTACAGACAGTTTCAAAAGAAACGATAATTTATCGACA
The DNA here is from genome assembly GCF_021461395.2 of Schistocerca americana. Lineage (NCBI taxonomy): Eukaryota > Metazoa > Arthropoda > Insecta > Orthoptera > Acrididae > Schistocerca > Schistocerca americana. Next base: position 196,882,138 of record NC_060126.1, on the reverse strand, counting down.
CCTGTTCATGTATGTCAAGACAGGAAAATTTTCAAATGGCAGCTACAAGACTGACGAGACGAAACAAGTAGTTCCTACATAGGAACTTTGCTTTATAAGGCAAGCAACTGCTAAAACTTGATATCTAAATGTTACAAATAAAGCTCTTATGTTAATTGTTAGTATCTTTGTTTCTGGAACCACAGCCTTCCTGTTTTAGTTACTAGAATACGAGCATTTTATGCCCTAAATTTCATGTATATATTTTTTGTACTTTTTTTCTTAGTTGTTTCACGCCTCATAAATTCTATGCTTATTTATTACTGAATTCGCTACATATGTATTTCCTTCTGTGTTTTAGTGTATCCCGAAGAAGAGCTGTTAAGGGGGCCTGTACATCACGGCCTGAAGTTTTTACTGGTACTTTGAAATTTAATAATGCAAGACTTTCAATAGATTCAGGAATGAAACTTTTATAAAACAATTGGTATATTGTAAGCTCTAGGTGAAACAAATTGTAAATCTGTGGAATACATTGTGCAGTAAATATTGATGTTTTTATTACGTACTGAATTACACATAATTGTTAGTTTTGGTTCAATGTACTTACACACTATTCCAAATACAAGATAAAAAACAAATTTTATTCTTTGATTACCAGTTTCATGTTTTTATTATTTTAAAAAAATGTATTTAGGAGTCAATTTTTTCTCCAAATATTTTAAGAACATAATATGACATACTCCAGCTTAAAATATTTAATCCTTTGTTGAATAATGTGGTTCAGTGTGTAGGCAAGCACTATATTATTATTCATCCATAACTTTGTTTATGTAGCTTTAATAGTGGATGAGATACCGGTAACAATTTCTCTGTATGCAAACAAGTTGATTACAGAAAACTGAAACTAAAGATTTGTATGTCATTTTCTTCTCAATGACGACATTTCATACCATTGCTGCTCCATAATCTTGTTGATTCCTTTCGTGTCCTTTTCATTTTCTTTAGTTTTACTTCTTTTCTTTGTTATTCTGGCCTCCTTTTTCATGCTTTCAGCAGCTTTTTCAATTTATGTGACATGTTGCCTGTCAGCTCATACCAGCACAATTTTCATGTTGTTCCAAGTTGTGCTGACTGTTCTGCTCATTGTTTTAAATCTGCTTTTTACTCCATCATTAAAACAGATTATGACATCCATTCCACCAATGTGAAAAGCTGAAATACCAACAAAAACAGATTTCGGCAAGTGTTCCCAAATGCAACTTTTGAAACGCATTCTGATTTCGTTTTATGCCATGTAAACATTTTTCCTGCACGTACGACAGTCGACAGGTTCTTCAAAGATATTACATAAACGACTTTCTACGGAAATTGCGACGCCCAAATTAAACAAAATGACATTTAAGCATGAGAATGACGAGGTACAGTACGTGAAGTGTACATTTTTAGAATAAGAAAGAACCAGAAGAATTTTATTACGTAAAACAGTAGTTGTTTCGGGCTCTCATGACATCCAGGACCCACTAACAGCTAAAAATATGTCCAGGACCATCATGGATGAAAGTTAAGTGGCAACATCACCAGAGTCTAAGATAAAAAAAAATGTGCTGTGTGCAAGGAGTAAATCTGAAATTGCTATCGTTAAGATTGTTGCAAACGTTTGTTCTAGTTAGAAAGGAAGTGTGGACGTTTGATGAGTTATAGGCCTACTACAGCGAGAGTCAAAAATCTTTACAATGTGAGGAAGTGTAAGTATATTTAAATAAATATATTGTACAAACGAACTAAGTAGTTTGTTAAAATCCTAATTCAGTACATGAATGATAGAGGTGTTATTATGTTGAGGGGATACAGTATCAACGTTAATAAGGAGTTCGAAATTTGTAAACAAGAACCTTGTTTATTTGGCCCTCACTAACTCGGATTTCCGGTTCATCCGGATTCATATTTTGTGTCCCTTGGTATTTTTCTTTTTTTTTTCTTATAACACGAAGATATGTAGTTGGTGGGGTACATAGGCTGCTTATCACTAGGCCAGGAATTTAGTCTAGTACCGAGTGATTATGGAACTCAGAGTGTGTGAATGACATTGTTTCCCAAGTACTGTACATTAATATAACGGTGTATTGGGGCCCATCAAGTAAGTTGCATAGTAACCACGCCAACAGCTCTCCCACCACAGTTCATTGTACCTCTGGTGCGCTTCTCGACAGGTGTGACACCATCTGGTTAGTGGCGCTTGTGAATGTATCCGCTCTCTCAGCCATCTGTTTGTTTTCCACTGACGAGCCTTCTTTCTTTGAATGACCTAAGCGTGCACATCCCACGCTTCCACCTACAGTTACTAAACTCAGTGTTAAGAAGCTGTACCGGCATTTGTACATTGCTGAACATTTAGACTTTTTGTATTTAGTAGAATATATATCCGGATTTTCGGTAATCCGTATTACATCCAGTCCCACCTAGTCTGGATAAAAGCGCTTCTTGTGTACTGCACTGCACGTTGTAACATTGTTTATGTCTCACATAATTCCAAAATAAAAGTGAGAATTCACGATCCGTCCTCATAGCTATACTTCCGGCAGTACCTCATCTCCTGCTTTTCAAACTTTACAAAAGTTGTCCTATGAAAATTGCAGAAGTAGCACTCCTGGAAGAAAGGATATTGTGAAGATATTACTTCGTCACAGCCTGGGGTTAGAGACAAGGTCTGGCGCACAGTTTTTATCTGCCAGCAAGTTTCACATCGGCGCACACCGACTGCAGAGTGAACACACAATGTATCTCCATAAAAAGTGTTATTACAGTTTTCGGTACAACTCTTAGGGTCCTATTAAGAAATGCCATCAGACCTTTTGTATGGATTTATTACTTTTACTAACAAAAGTGAGTCCCAGATGAAAGTAATTATCTCATACAATGTTATCGTCACAAAAAAATGTTGTTATAGTTTTCGGTAGAACTCTGTGGGTGCTATTCAGAAATGTCATCAGAACTGCTCTACGAATTTTGTTTTCTTAGGGAAAGTGAGTATCAGATTAAAACAATTATCGTATAAACTATTAGCGCCACAAAAATGTTCTTAACATTTTCAATGCAACTCTTTGTGTGCTATCCAGAACTGCCAACAGAACTGTTATACACAGTTATTTTTTTCCAAACTGACAAATAATTTTTTACTATCCCAAAATTTTGCGGAGTTATTGCTTTCTTCCTGAAATTCTGCAGAGCTATTCGTGGTTTGAGCAGGGAACTCTAGAACTATTCTAAACGTTTCAAGAACTATGAAAAAATGTATATTTCTCGTAAAAGGGGTGCAAACTTCACGGGAAATGCTCATAAGCATTCCTTATTAAATGCAGTTACTTCGTAAACAATTACCTGCACAAAATATGTTACTAGCATTTTCAATAGAACTCTTACAATGCTATACAGAGCTGTCATCAGAACTGTTGTACGAATATATATATATATTAATCAGTTATCTTACAAACTATTATAACCACAAAAAAACGATATTATGATTATCGATAGATGTCATGGGGTGTCATCCAGAGCTGTTCATCAAAACTGTTGTACGAATTTATTTTTTTCTGTGGAGAAAGTGGGTCTAACATTAAAGCAATTGTTGTATAAACTATCATCGCCGGAAAAATATGTTATTAGGATTTTCGATAGAACTCTTGGTGTTCTGTTCATAACTCTTGTACGAATTTACTTTTTGCGAAAATTGACAAAGAATGGTTTCGATATGAAAATTTTTTCGAGTATTGTTGTTTTCTTCCCTAAGAACTCTAGAACTATGGCACATTTATCAAGAACTACGAAAAAAATGTATATTTCTCGTAAAAGGGGTGCTAACTTCACACGACTCTGGACCTGGAGCAAAGCATTTGACTGATATTTGATACTTCTTTACGTGATGATGACGATGACAATGACGATAATGAGGCTGCCCTTTCGTCACAGTCACATTCATCTAAGAATGAAAACGAAGATGTAAATCGTGATAAAGCCTGCTGTGAAGATGTAATGTTGTCGGATACCACTTTGCCCCTGTCCATGACAGAGGAGTATGAAATGAGCTTTAGCCTCTTGGAAAAATGGAGAAGCGAAATTTGTATTTCAGGACCATCAAGAGCAACTTTTAATTATTAAAACACTGAACATAAGACAATGCAGTTTCTGTATAGTTGATACTAGTAGGTGGAACAAAGTACTGTCAGTTTCTGAGTGTATGTGTCTTCAGCGTATTCAAAGAATTTGTCCACAGATCTAACAGCTTGGCACAACTTCTGGGCGTTTATGTGAACGTCGACCAGAGTAAGAAAATCTTTCAAATTCAGTCTCTTCTTTATAGGCAATTAATTATGCCACCAGTATTTCAGACTATCTTCCTGTAAACTTGGTATCGAAGCCGCTACACCAGTGACTGGCTACAGCACTTTGAACATCCAGTGAAATATTGTTTCTCCGTTGGTGATATGCGTTGTTCATTGATTCATAGTGGAGGTTTCTAATCTGTAGCTGGAGCCAGAAACTTTTTATGTAGCGATTCACAAATGATGTGAGTAAATTAAGAGAATGAGTGTCTCGTTAAAGAAGGAGTGTAGCGTTATTTATCAACATTGCTTTGGATTGTAAATATCACAATGTTTATAAGTAAAGAACATTTACAGAAGTTGCGCCATTCTTCATCGTGACTTGCGTGTTTAAATTTTAAATTGAAAACCATTAACTACGTTCCACGATGCAAGTGTAGGATGCCTCGGTCGTTGACATAGTCAATAAAATTCTTCTGGATATATGACCAATTTGTCAATGGTTAAAAATTCTCTGACGTTTCGGTCTTTATTGCATACAGCCTTCCTCAGGGTTATTTTGCTAACTGCCGAACGAGAAAAACCTAAGTTGTTAGATTCTGGCGGAAGAAGCTGTTCTCGTAATCTGATAAGAGTATTGAGGATGCTCTTTGTTCCAGTTGAGATGTGCCAGTACTCCGTGTACTTGCAGCCGCTGTGGTCCCCTGTGTGGCAGCATGTGTTGCTTCGCAAGAGCTGCCGTTCTGTTGAGCTGTTACTGCTGGAAACCAAGAAGCTTCTTAAGTAATAGAAGCCAGTACGTTGTCCTCGATGGTGAGTGTTCATCGGAGGTGAGGGTACCATCTGGAGTGCCTCAGGGAAGTGTGGTAGGTCCGCTGTTGTTTTCTATCTACATAAATGATCTTTTGGATAGGGTGGATAGCAATGTGCGACTGTTTGCTGATGATGCTGTGGTGTACGGGAAGGTGTCGTCGTTGAGTGACTGTAGGAGGATACAAGATGACTTGGACAGGATTTGTGATTGGTGTAAAGAATGGCAGCTAACTCTAAATATAGATAAATGTAAATTAATGCAGATGAATAGGGAAAAGAATCCCGTAATGTTTGAATACTCTATTAGTAGTGTAGCGATTGACACGTCAATTAAATATTTGGGCATAACATTGCAGAGTGATATGAAGTGGGACAATCATGTAATGGCAGCTGTGGGGAAGGCGGATAGTCGTATTCGGTTCATTGGTAGAATTTTGGGAAGATGTGGTTAATCTGTCAAGGAGGCCGCTTATAAAACACTGATACGACCTATTCTTGAGTACTGCTCGAGTGTTTGGGTCCCTATCAGATCGGATTGAGGGAGGACATAGAAGCAATTCAGAGGCGGGCTGCTAGATTTGTCACTGGTAGGTTTGGTCATCACGCGAGTGTTACGGAAATGCTTCAGGAACTCAGGTGGGAGTCTCTAGAGGAAAGGAGGCGTTCTTTTCGTGAATCGCTGCTGAGGAAATTTAGAGAACCAGCATTTGAGGCTGACTGCAGTACAATTTTACTGCCGCCAACTTACATTTCGCGGAAAGACCACAAAGATAAGTAAGAGAGATTAGGGCTCGTACAGAAGCATATAGGCAGTCATTTTTCCCTCGTTCTGTTTGGGAGTGAAACAGGGAGAGAAGATGCTAGTTGTGGTACGAGGTACCCTCCGCCACGGACCGTATGGTGGATTGTATGTGTGTAGATGTAGATGTAGATGAAGCTGAAAGTCTGTACCCGTCAAAGAACAAATAAGAAATTTGACTCAAAGAAGGATGCTGAAGTTTACGAAATCAGGTATGAGTGTTGACTAACGTATGTAGACGAGACAGGTCGACTGACTAGCATACGATAATCTTAACATGAAAGATGCATGTGTCTAACTAACTGAGCAGTGGCAGAACACCAGAACGGGTGCGGTTAACAGATACACTTATGTTCAGAAGCAACGGAACTCCCTGATAGGACTCATATTCACAGCACATGTACATTAGTATGTTCTGCAGAACTGATTACCATTTGAACCATGTCGGCCCGCGGGTTCTAGGTCAACATGGATACTGCGGCGCTACGCCACCTGCCGGTAAAACGTGCCTGCGGCTCTCATTCTCGCTATAAATCGAAGGCAATGTATCAGTGTGACTTGAACAGAAGTGCAGGATGCCTCGCAGACGTAGGCGCGAACAGTACTATCAGATCAGTCGGTTTGAAAGAGGCACGACAGAATGTGATGTATCCATCTGGAAAACCGCTGCGCGTGTGGGACGAAGTGTTTCGGCAGTGCAATGGTTCGCAGAAGGTCGTAGAATATGGTGAGATAGGTCAGGTCGCACCACCCAGACCACCCCCGGAGAAGGTCAACACCTTATCTGAGTGGCATTACAGGACGGATCTGCGTTCTACTCGGCTCTGGCGCAACAGTGGAGCAGTGTACAGGTCGTACACTATCAGGGATGGCAGTCTGTTCATACAATGAAGGCTTTCACAACCGGATATTTCAGCAGCTGAGAATTTTTCCGGGTGTATGTTCGTGGTCCATGGAACTCTGCAATCCCTGACGTTTCGTCCAAGGCTACGTTGGACATCTTCAGAGGTGCTTCTGGTTGTGCTGAGTCTTGCCGACTGACGAGTTGGACGTCTAAGAGCGGCCTAAATACTGTGAAAAGTGGGCATGGTCTGGATTTCACGTGATAGCAGAGATAAACCTTGTCAAAGATAATTTTTTTTAAAACTGTCGATTATAGTACGTCGAAGGTAAAAACTTCTCATCGATTCTCTAGCCCCACAGTCTATATATCACAGTTTCATGGCTTCTTCTTTTCTATTAAAATTATCCCCATGTTTATATATTTCGATGGCTTCTCTATATAGCCCTGGATAATAGTTCGTCATAGTACATAAAACTTCAGTTTCTGAAAATTTCACTACGTGATCAGCTGATTGAAGAGCATGTTCCGCCACGGCTGATTTGTCTGCTTTCCCTAGTCGGCAAAGACTTTTATGTTCCTTCAACCGAGTATTCACACTTCTCTTTGTAGTTACTTGTAGCTACTGGCCAACACTGTGCGCTTGGCAGAACAACAAACTACACCTACAGTGTCTCCGAATGCCATACCACCCTATTGCCAGCTTACTGAACAACAAGAGGAATGGCTCGAGTGGTTGCAACAGTTTGAAGCCCATATAATTGCTCACAACGTACCAGGTACTGTGAAACTCCATTATTTTTCTGTCCACGGCAGGAAGTGCAGTGTTCCGCCTCATTCAGAAACTATTTCCTAACGCCACTCCGAGTGAACTTTCCTATGATTGGGTGGTAGATTTGCTAACTAACTATTATGACTAACAAGTGAATGTGACAGCAGCTAGGTACCAATTCTTTGATTGCAAGAAACGGTCAGAACGACCTTATCGTGAGTGGGTAACAGATTTGTAGGGTATGACGAGGAAATATAAATTCAAATGTGCTTGTGGTGCTTTATATTTAGATGTTGTGTTGCGTGATGCGATCATGTACAGTGTAACTGATGTCAAACTTAGAGAGCAGATTTTGAAACAGTCCAATCCATCGTTCCCCCACGTAGTGCAAATACTAGATCGGCTATGTCGGACGATAAATCTGAGCAGTCAAAAATATTTTGGGTCGAGTCGCCACTTGCTCGCGACCAGCCCATTAGGAAGCGACAGCATGCATGCGTCACGCCATTAAACAGTTCTCCACGCCGTGTAAACAGCTCTCTAATGGACAAGACATTCCGTTCTCAGAAAATGTACTTTACCTGCCATGTATCACTCGCACACGCGAACAGTGACTTTCACTGGGCTATAATCACGTGATTGTGAGAACATATTTGGCCATGATTCATTTGATTTGTTTGGCTTTCAAATTCAATGTATTGTCAGTGTCTGCATTCAATGCCAAAGAAAATGTAGCTAGTTTGCTGAAAGAATTCCTTGAACTCTTTTCTGAAGGTTTAGGCAAGGCTAATAATTTTGTTTTGAATATTACTATGAAAGACAATGCTCACAAGGGAACCTCCCCATCGCACCCCTCTCAGTTTTAGTTATAAGTTGGCACAGTGGATAGGCCTTGAAAAACTGAACATAGATCAATCGAAAAAACCGGAAGAAGTTGTGTGGAACTACGAAAAAATAAGCAAAATATAAAAACTGAGTAGTCCATGAGTAAGATAAGCAACATCATGGACACTGTGAGCTCAGGAGCGCCGTGGTCACGTGGTTAGCGTGAGCAGCTGCGGGAGGAGAGGGCCTTGGTTCTAGTCCTCCCTCGAGTGAGTAGTTTAATTTTTTATTTTCAGACAATTATTTTGCGGAGCTTCACAGGTACACAGAGCAGTATTGTTTACGTGATCGTGTGTCAATTATCAAAGTTCAGGCACTCACACATAATCAACCTCGCTGTGATCGTGTGTCAATTATCAAAGTTCAGGCACTCACACATAATCAACTTCGCTCTCCAAAATTCCAGGACATGTTCAGATTTGCTTGGACATATACACAGGATTTGACGGTCTACACACGGAAAAATTTGAAAACGTTAAAAACGTATGTTTTGACAGAGCACAGGGAAAACTGTGCGACTGTGAAACTGTTGCATTCATTTGTTGCAGTTTATGCGACAAACTCTTATGTTTTCATCAATTTTTTGGGAGTGATTATCACATCCACAAGAAAACCTAAATCGAGCAAGGTAGAAGAATCTTTTTACCCATTCGCCAAGTGGACAAGTTAGGTGGGTCGACAACATATTCCTGTCATGTGACGCATATCAGACGTTTTCCTGTGGAGGAATCGGTTGACCTGTGACCTTGCGATCAAATGTTTTCGGATCCCATTGGAGACGCACGTCCTTTCGTCTACGAATCGCACGGTTTTGCAGTGCGGTCGCAAAACACAGTCACTGAATTTATTACAGTGAACACAGATGTCAATGAACGAACGGACAGATCATAACTTTGCGAAAATAAAGAAAGTAAACTTTTCGCTCGAGGGAAGACTTGAACCAAGGATCCCTCGTTCCGCAGCTGCTCACGCTAACCATAGGACCACGGCGCTCGTGAGCTCACATTGGCCTTGATGTTGCATATCTTGCGCATGGACTACTCAGTTTGTATATTTTGCTAATTTTTTCATAGTTCCACACAACTTTTTCCTGTTTTCTCGATTGATCTGTGTTCAGTTTTTCAAGGCCTATCTACTGTGCCAACTTATAACTAAATCTGAGGGGGTAGGGGGGGGGGGTGCGATGGGGAGGTTCCCTTGTCAGTCGAAATTTTGCCAGGCCAGAACTGTTCCCATTGCATTACTGACTAAGTCGCTGCTGAACTTAAAGAATTGCAAGGTCGCGGAGCGATTGCGCCGATACAAGCTAGTCAATGGGCAAGTCCACTGGTTATGCTCACCGAACCTTCAGGGCGCATTCACCTCTGTGTTGACTTCAACCCATAAACTGTGATTGATACTTATCTATTGCCACGCCCAGAGGATACCATGGACAAGCGCTGGTCGAAACTTTTCTAAAATTGATTTGCGCGACGGATGTCTTCAAATACCGCAAAAATGTGTGTTGTAAACACTCATTTGGGCTTGTGTAAATATTTGCGCTTGCCTTTTTCCAGTGCTTCTGCACCCGCCGTTTTCCAACGGTATTTGGAACAGCTGATAAAACAGTAAACTAGTGAAAAACTGCTATTAATAAACATTTTAAATACAAGAATGCACTTGCCCCCTGCCCCTCGCTGGTTATGGCTGGTTCAAATGGCTCTGAGCACTATGGGACTCAACTGCTGAGGTCATTAGTCCCCTAGAACTTAGAACTAGTTAAACCTAACTAACCTAAGGACATCACAAACATCCATGCCCGAGGCAGGATTCGAACCTGCGACCGTAGCGGTTTTGCGGTTCCAGACAGCAGCGCCTTTAACCGCACGGCCACTTCGGCCGTCTCGCTGGTTACCAAACTGTTCAAACTATTTGGACGATATTGTCGTAGCAGGTCGTACACCTGAAGACACATTGCAAATTTGCGTGCTTTGTTTCGTGTGTTATCTGATGCATGACTAAAGCGTAGACTGCACAAGTGTGCTTTTTTTTTAAACCTGAGTTGCAGTATCTTGGTCATGTCAGAAACAGTCAAGATGTTCATCCTCTGCAGACACATTTGTTAGTCATACGTGATCTCTCAGTTCCTCGCAACGTCACAGATTTTCAGTCAGTCTTAGAGAAAATGAACTATTGTATTCCCTTCATACCGAATGCTGCACAAATCTCAGCCGGCCGCGGAGGCCTAGCGGTTCTGGGCGCTTCAGTCCGGAGCCGCGCGACTGCTGCTGTCGCGGGTTCGAATCCTGCCTCGGGCATGGATGTGTGTGATGTCCTTATGTTAGTTAGGTTTAAGTAGTTCTAAGTTCTAGGGACTGATGACCTCAGATGTTAACTCCCATAGTGCTCAGAGCCACAAATCTCAGCTCCATTGCATCGCCTACGTCGCAAGAACGTCTCCTTTGTTTGGACAGATGAGTGCCAAGAAGCCTTTCAAAAACTTAAAGATGCTTTGCTCAGTGATTGAAGCTTGGTTCACTTTGATCCTGACAAAACGGTAATGTTGCAAGCTGACGCTTCCTCTTACGGGATCGGTGCAGTGCTTTCGCACAGAATTGGTGATAAAGACAAGCCTATTGCTTTCTCATCTAAATTGTTGTCCAAAGCTCAGTGTAACTATTCACAAATAGGGGAAGGCTCATTGGCTATTGTGTATGGTGTCACCAAATTCCACCACTGTTTGTATGGCAGAATATTCTACTTATTAACGGATCACAAGCCCATGTAGTCCTTGTTTCATCTGACGAAACCGGTTCCTATATGAACTGCCCAAAAATTGCAAAGATGGGCTTTGGAAAATTTTGGAAATTTGTGGTAAGGTCTTATCGGACCAAACTACTTAGGCCATCGGTCCCTAAGCCTATGCACTACTTAATCTAACTTAAACTAACTTACAGTATGGACAACACACACACCCATGGCCGAGGAAGGACTCGAACCTCCGACGAGGGAAGCCGCACAGACCGTGACAAGGCGCCTTCATACCACACGGCTACCCCGCGCGGCGATGGGCTTTTTTGCTGTCTCAGTATCGGTACGAGATAGTGTATCGTCCGACAGCTCAACATGGTAATGCGGATGCACTTTCACGTCTTGGCCCTGATGTAGACTTTGACCCTTATGCTGCATCGCCGGCCGGTGTAGCCGTGCGGTTCTAGGCGCTTCAGTTTGGAACCGCGTGACCGCTACGGTCGCAGGTTCGAATCCTGCCTCGGGCATGGATGTGTGTGATGTCCTTAGGTTAGTTAGGTTTAAGTAGTTCTAAGTTCTAGGGGACTGATGACCACAGATGTTAAGTCCCATAGTGCTCAGAGCCATTATGCTGCATCTTGTTATCACATCGATGCTCAGGATTCTGAATTGCTTCAATTCTTTCCTCTGAACTACAGGAGAATTGCACACGCTACGGAAGCTGATTCAGATTTGAACATTTTGCTAAAATACAATAGCACATCTTGGTCTGTCCCATTGCATAGCTTAAAGAACTCTGAAGTGCGCCGATACTTTGCACTACGGAATAGCCTCGCTAAACAGAAAGGACTGATTCTTGTTCAACGTGACAGTGGACAGTCTCGTGTGTTGATCCCCAAAGATTTGCAAAAAGAAGTGTTGCAGTTACTTCACCAAGGACACTGGGGGATTGTTCGTACGAAACAGCTCGTCGACACTGTGCTTGGAAGGGTAAGGACACCCAAATAAAACAGATGATGTCACAGTGTCACGCATGTGCGGAAAATCAGTCCGCTCCGCCACAAAAACTCACTGCTTGGCCTTAGCTTAGCTTGGTCGCAATCACCGTGGCAACCTGTGCACACAGACCTTGCGGGACCTTTTTGGAACACTTGTTGGTTGGTTGTGGTAGACTCTTATAGAAAGTTTCCTTTTGCTGTGCCAATGAACTCGACAACGTTACGTAGCACATTTCAGGTGTTGTCCTCTATTTTTTGCCTCGAATGTTTGCCTGAAGTCATAGTGTCGGACAACGGCCCTCAGTTCACGTCCAAGACCGAGCGAGGTGGCGCAGTGGTTAGCACACTGGACTCGCATTCGGGAGGACGACGGTTCAGTCCCGCGTTCGGCCATTCTGATTTAGGTTTTCCGTGATTTCCCTAAATCGCTCCAGGCAAATGCTGGGATGGTTCCTCTGAAAGGGCACGGCCGACTTCCTTCCCCGTCCTTCCCTAATCCGACGAGACCGATGACCTCGCTGTTTGGTCTCTTCCCCCAAACAACCCAAACCCCAACCCTCACGTCAAAGGAGTTTGAAACATTCTGTGAACGTAATGGTATACAGCATCTAACTAGTGTACCGTTCCATCCACAGTCAAACGACGAAGCGGAACGTTATGTCAGACCCTTCAAACAGCAGATGGCCAAGCTTCACACTGCACACAGAAGGGATCAAGCATTGCAACTGTTTCTCGCCTCCTATCGTTCGCATCCACGAAATGGACCATCACCTGCGGAACTGTTTCACGGCCGCCGCGATCGGTCAGTGCTCCATCTGCTCCAACCTCCTCAGCGCCCGACACCGAAGGAAAGTCGCAGATATCGCTTCGCGCCGCATGATATTGTCTTTTACAGGGTTTTTAGCGGCAACAGACGGTGGGCGCAAGGAAAGATCCTCCGTCGACTCGTATCTCACTTCATGCCGAGACGGATTGCAGCGCAGACATCGCAATCAAATTCACCACTGTCTTGTGTACTGTGATCCTCCTGTGTCCATTCCCACAGATTTACGGTTCCCGTGGGCAGTGCGGCCACAGCAGCCACCAGAGGGTTTCATCACGTCACCGCGGGACGACCCCATGGAGACGGAGCCCGGAGGATGCGAAGCTCACCCAACCTGGATATGATGTGACGTCATTATGACGTATATACGCTTTAGTCGATTAACACACCTATCGACTTTTACGAACGTTCGAGATGCTAAACTGTCGTCAGCTAGTGGTTTGTTTTGACACGTGCGATTCTGAAAACAACTCAGTGTGCCAGCGTATATGTATTTCGCCAAAATAAAAGTAAAAGAGCTGGATATCAGTAGAAATATTCCTGACCGTGGCCTTGAAAACACCACGGACAACACGTTTCGTAAAAAAGTGAAGTCTTCTTATGTCCCGACCAGATTAGATTGTGTGATTGTTGTATTGAATGCTTACGCCGAAAATAATGTTTATCTACTATCAACATTTTAGTATGGTTTCATACAATTGGTCTTGTCAGTACATATTAGATTGTAGCAGCATACTCTTTCTGACTTTTTTTCTTAATTTATATAGCTGAAAGAGAACTCGTGCACGTTTGTTAGCTAAATAATTTATATGTCCATCCCAAGATAGTCATTTATCAACCATAATTCCAAGTAATTTTACATTCGGACCGCAGAGACAGGTACCTTAGTGTCCAGTAATGACTGGTGTGTAGAATGATTGAATTTCGAACTTAAAAAGAAAAATATGAGGCATTGTTGAAGAAAAATCGTCGACCGGAGATGAAATACGAGGGGAACTGGATTTCTCAATGTAATCTTAACCATAGGTTAGTGTCTAGTACTGATTGACGTATGAAATGATTGAATGCAGTGTCAAAGCATTCCATGGTGGTATGACAAACCAGACGTACTGTTTATTATGTAATGTATACAACCACAATAGTTTTAGCATGTACCTGGCCATGTCAATGTGGTTTATGTCAGCAGTATAATTTGCTAAGACAAGATTATGCAAAATACGAATTGCATCACAACATGAGCGGATACCTTAAACTATTCAGAAGTCTCGTTACTTTTGCTGGATGCAGCTTGAAGAAGAGGGCACCAGTAAAGGTCTCTTACTCGGAGAACCAATGTGTTAGGTCATCATATACTCAGTTCAGCTTTGGAGTCTACTGTTCACAAAGGAATGGCGCAGAGCACAGCGCTACCCTGTCACAACCTCTCGAAAGATCACAAAAGTCGAATAGTTGATATATGGTTTCTATCGTTTTCGATGTAGCGTGTATATGTCATAATGACGTCACATCGTATCCAAGTCCGGTGAACTTAGCATCCTCCACGGAGCCCTCGTCGTTTCCGCCTCCTCTCGTCCTACCGATGGAGCTGGAACCCCTACACCGCAGCGGCAGACGCCTTCTACATCTGGTTATGGCCACGTACCCTTATCGTTGTTTTCCTGGGGACGTTTCCGTGTTACTGAAGAATCACCTGGGCATGTCCGGGTGGAAAGTGAGTTCACAATAGACTATTTTCCTTTGTTAGAAATATGGTTCGTATAGTTGTTACTGTGAGTGACTATAACATAAAAAACAGTTTCGGTCAATATTCTCACAAAATACATTCTATTTTTATATAGTTACGAGTTTTAAAAAAATCATTAAATTTCAAAAGTTCGACCCTGCTTACGTACGAGGTGCATTCAAGTTCTAAGGCCTCCGATTTTTTTTCTAATTAACTACTCACCCGAAATCGATGAAACTGGCGTTACTTCTCGACGTAATCGCCCTGCAGACGTACACATTTTTCACAACGCTGACGCCATGATTCCATGGCAGTTGTGAAGGCTTCTTTAGGAGTCCGTTTTGACCACTGGAAAATCGCTGAGGCAATAGCAGCACGGCTGGTGAATGTGCGGCCACAGAGAGTGTCTTTCATTGTTGGAAAAAGCCAAAAGTCACTAGGAGCCAGGTCAGGTGAGTAGGGAGCATGAGGAATCACTTCAAAGTTGTTATCACGAAGAAACTGTTACGTAACGTTAGCTCGATGTGCGGCTGCATTGTCTTGGTGAAGCAGCACACGTGCAGCCCTTCCCGGACGTTTTTGTTGCAGTGCAGGAAGGAATTTGTTCTTCAAAACATTTTCGTAGGATGCACGTGTTACCGTAGTGCCCTTTGGAACGCAATGGGTAAGGATTACGCCCTCGCTGTCCCAGAACATGGACACCATCATTTTTTCAGCACTGGCGGCTACCCGAAATTTTTTTGGTGGTGGTGAATCTGTGTGCTTCCATTGTGCTGACTGGCGCTTTGTTTCTGGATTGAAAAATGGCATCCACGTCTCATCCATTGTCACAACCGACGAAAAGAAAGTCCCATTCGTGCTGTCGTTGCGCGTCAACATTGCTTGGCAACATGCCACACGGGCAGCCGTGTGGTCATCCGTCAGCATTCATGGCACCCACCTGGATGACACTTTTCGCATTTTCAGGTCGTCATGCAGGATTGTGTGCACAGAACCCACAGAAATGCCAACTCTGGAGGCGATCTGTTCAACAGTCATTCGGCGATCCCACAAAACAATTCTCTCCACTTTCTCGATCATGTCGTCAGACCGGCTTGTGCGAGCCCGAGGTTGTTTCAGTTTGTTGTCACACGATGTTCTACCTTCATTAAACTGTCACACCCATGAATGCACTTTCGACACATCCATAACTCCATCACCACATGTCTCCTTCAACTGTCTATGAATTTCAATTGGTTTCACACCACGCAAATTCAGAAAACGAATGATTGCACGCTGTTCAAGTAAGGAAAACGTCGCCATTTTAAGTATTTAAAACAGTTCTCATTCTCGCCGCTGGCGGTAAAATTTCATCTGCCGTACGGTGCTGCCATCTCTGGGACATATTGACAATGAACGCGGCCTCATTTTAAAACAATGCGCATGTTTCTATCTCTCTCCAGTGCAGAGAAAAAAAAAAATCGGAGGCCTTAGAATTTGAATGCACCTCGTATAACACATGAGTGTTAGTTGAAATTACTAGTGCTTCATGTACGTTTTTCCGCAAATGGTTTACTTATTAATTATGCATTTAAAACTTTTAAGCAACAATTCAAAGGTATTTTGTGAAGCCTGATACAGGAAACCTTCCAGAATTTCATGCATTTACGGCTTACGGGCGCATCATTCGGCAACGCAGTCAGCCTGCGTCCCTCTCGACCGGAATTATCTGAAATAAAGCGCTTTTAGTGAGCATGTTGTAGTAGCGATGTTCGTAGGTCAAGATCTGCTGTCTCAAAGGTCTGTAGGTTCGCAAACTGCTTGGTGAGAAAATATGTTTTTCTGTTCGTGTTTGTAGCACGCTCTGAGGCTTCATTAATCGTCAAAGTCAAGCATTTTTCTGAAATATTCGTTATATACACGTAACGCGCTTTCTCCGAAACGAGTATCTTCGATTTCGTGACTTCCATATGTTTAACAAATCAAAGATGAAATTGCTATGCATGAAACAACTGACACTGACATTTATACTTTCTCTTGTCACAAATAATTCACCATTTTTTTCTGAATATGTAGCGATTTCCGAGAGTGAGATCAGAAAGGAATCTAAGAGGACGACATAAATTACTGCGAATGGAACTAGCATTAATCGTCTTTACACTAAAGCTTGTCACAAGTATTTATCTGTGATCGAATCCTTAACAATAGTACACAGAGATGAAAGATTCCCGCCACAGTATTTTCAGACTACACCACACTATATGAAACACTTTGATTCACCAGACGCATGTTATAAACTACAACGAACTTCTATAGCTGCACTCGCCACACGCTCTCGAAAAGGCGTTTTTTTTACTTTTACTTTTGTTTTTATGAACCAAATCGCTGATATTTCATGTGGGGAAGTAGGCTACTTCGTCATTTGGATCTCTAGGAGCGAGTTACAACCTCATTTATGCATCTCCTCGTTCTTTGACACTCTCTTAAACAATTTTTCGGATTCGTGGAGATGCGACCCGTCTATGCAACTGATAGAAGGCAGTTTGTTTATTGCCATACGCGTTTCGCTTCTTTTATTTGTAAAGCATATTCACGAATGAAACAAGCGAAATGCGTATGGCGCTCTTCACGAATAAACGAAGCGAAACGGGTATGGCAGTAAACAAACTGCCTTCAATCAGTTGCATAGGCGGAACGTACCTCCATGAATTTTGAAGCAACTAGGAACGATGGAAAACAGAAAAAATGACGTATTTTTCGGGTGTTTTTATAGATGTATTTGTACTGTGTGGTTCTACACTCCATTTCTAACTCATATTCCGAAACATAGAATCCGAAACAAGACGTCGATGCGAGTGAGAATAAAATGATATAATGTGTCATTTATGACAATTTCCAGGAAACAGTCAATGTTCTATCGTTATGATGCATTCACATAAGCAGGTGGTCAGCGAAATTTGAGCAGTATTCGTAATCTAACCACACTTTTAGGTAATGTGAAGAATAGCGTGCCTGTGTTGGCGAGTGACCACTTCGAGTTCGTGCCACCGTGGCGCTGCAGTGCGCATGCACTGATCTGAGGCAGATTGCTTCTGATTGGTTGGCTCGAGGAGGACTGACAACAGCGGCTTGGTTTGCTAGGACCTTTCGGCATCGCTTCTGTAATGCTCACAGAATAATGTTGGGGCTCTCCTTCGAAAACAAGACCATTTGGTGCGCTCGCGTACTGGAACGAACGGCAAAATGGCGGGAAGATACAGAATAGGGCCCCTGGGCAGCGTGCATATAGGCCGCCGCCGCCCACCGAGGTACCTCATTCTCATAATCTCAGTACCTCAGTACGCCGCACTGCTCTTTAATACGTCGCACTGTGCTCTAGTCTTCCAGACTTCCACAGTGATAGCCATCGCCCCCCCACCTTAGTTACCTGTGAGTGAACGCTAGTCACTGTATACAGTTGCGATATGGACACGATAAATATTCAAGAATTACTATGTGATATCTGATTGCTATTAACTACAGAACTTCAGATTGGACATCATTGAAGTTAAGTACTCAATTGGTTCCTGTAATAAAGTGTGTTTTAATCACATGTGCATTTTGTGTTGTAGTGAAAGGAAACTGGCCACCCACCTATTATACCATTCTCTCCTCATCCAGCCAGGAACCACACAACATTATAAGACGTCACAGCCACAACAAGTGGCAACGAGTCTGATCAACAAATTTTGTTTGCTTCTCATGTGTTCCACGTTGCTGCAGGGGAACTGTTACAGTGATTCTATTTGCTAATTTGTTCTTGTTGTCGCGTATATTACGGGCGGAGAGATACAGAACTAATCATTCTCTTTTCAGAGGCTTTGCACATTGCTTTTCTGTTTGTCTTTTCATATTTTGCTGCAATTTGTTAGCATTAGAATGGTGCCCCATCCCCTCCATCCCCTGCCCCAGCGCCTCAGCTGCAGACTGATCGTGTCCTGGAACTTCAAAACTGGCTCTGAGCACTATGGGACTTAACGTCTGAGGTCATCAGTCCCCTAGAACTTAGAACTACTTAAACCTAAGGACATCACGCACATCCATGCCCCAGGCAGGATTCGAAACTGCGAACGTAGCGGTCGCGCGGTTCCAGACTGAAGCGCCTAGAACCGCTCGGCCACCTCGGCGGCGCCCTGGAACTAAATCAGATTTTTCAGTTTCAGAACCAGTAAGTCGCCACATTGCTGTCTATTATCCAGCAATTGCTTGCAGCGGAAGCTGCGTCAGCTGCTTAACTACAGTGCTTCTATGCCAGTACCTGTTCGAAATTGATTACAGACCTACGGCAAAGCATGGTAAGTTGACGCCCTTTCTTGCAATCCGATCGGCCCCGATTCTGATTTTGATTCCTCTGACGCATCTTGTTGCCAGATCGATGCAAAGGACTCTGAATTCCTGCAATCTTTTCCACTGAATTGCACAGGCAACGTAAGCGGACCTTGACACGAAGATTTTGTTACATTACATTTGCACGTCTTGTTCTCGCTCATTGAACAGTATTCAGAACTCCGTAGTGCGCCAACACACTGCTCGTCTGCATAACCGTTCAGTACACCAAGGTGTGATCTTAGTACAATCTGACAGTGGACAATCGCGTGTGCTCATTCCCACAGTGTTGCAAAAGGATGTGTTACAACTGCTTCACCAAGGACGTTGGGGAATTATTCGCACTAAAAAGTTAGCGCGCCAGCACAGTACTTGTCAGGACATGGAAGTCCTCATTGAACAGATGACGTCAGTGTCGTGCATGCGTGGATAACCAGTCAGTTCCGCCACAGACATTCGCAGCAGTTGCCATGGTAACGAGTGCACATTTACTTTGCACGACTATTCTGTCTCATAGTGGTAGACTCGTTTAGTAAGCTCCCATTTGAGGTACCTGTCAACTCTAGCATGTTACACACCGCCATTCAAGTGTTGTCCTCAATTTTTTGCATTGAAGGATTGCCTGAAGTCATTGATATGGACAACGGACATTAGTTCGCGTGACATGACTTTGAACAGACATGACTTTTGTGAACGAAATGGCATTCGTCACCTAACAGATGCTCCGTTCTCACTCCAGTCCAATGGAGAAGCAGAGCGCTTCGTATGAACTCTTAAACAACAGATGGCCAAGCTTCGCACTGCCCACACACGGTAACAGAAGCTGCAATTCTCACCTCCCATCACACCCACCCAAGTGACGGACCACATTGGTGTTTACATTCCGCGCTGACCAGTTGCAGCTGTAGCGGCGCATCGAAAGCTAAGTACTAATTAATTGTTTGTGTATAGTATTTTATTTAGGAACTTTAGTGGTCTTCAACCGGTGTTCTTGGTGTTTTCCGGTGAAATAACTTCAGAAGACATTTTTGCGAACTGCTTTCAGTTTCGTTACTGTCATTAGACGTTTGATTTTCTTTCTGTGTTAGTATTTTGTTATATTCTCATTTGTTGTTGATTAATACTTTCAATAATAGTAGTTACTTCCCTTGTAGAGCAAGTTTGTGATAATTGTAGTCAGTTTTTAACATCCTCTTATTGTAGTAGCGGAACTTAGATAAAGTTGTTTTCTTGTTTCAATAATTGTAAAATTTTACCATGAGTGAGAAGTGTGGGCTTTGCCGTAGGTTCGTGAGTAGTGGATTGCGGTGTGAGACTTGTTCGAAGTATTTTCACTGGGGGGATTGCAGTGGGGAAGCCAGTGGGCATTCTGGTGAGATCCTCTCCTGGAACTGCAGGTTATGTAGCAAGAGTAAGTTGATAGAGGAGCAGGAGCGTAAGATCTGTGCCCTTCAGGTGCAGTTGAAAAACGCACAGGAGGAGCTAGATAGGATGAGGAGGGAGAAGGGGGTTGGGGAATGGGAGCTGGCTGTTGGCAAGAGATCTGCTAGGAGAAGGAGATTTTCAGATAGTTTTACTATTGGTGTTTGTAATAGATATGACCAACTGTCAGAGTCTAGTGGAGAGGAATCTCTAGTAGCTGTAGATGTAGGAAGTATGCAGCAGACCTCAGCAGTTACGGTGGCTAGGACAGTTGCAAAGTCTAAGAGAAAGAAGAAGGTTCTGCTGTTAGGTAGTTCTCATGGTAGAGGTGTAGGCCAGCAGTTGCAGGAAGTTTTGGGGAGTGAGTACCAGGTCACCAGCATTGTGAAGCCTAATGCAGGATTGGCTCAGGTGACTTTTAACATAGGGGGGTTATGTAGGGATTTTACTAAAGAGGATCAGGTAGTGATTGTGGGTGGGGCTGGTAATAGTATTGATAGGGATGGGAAGTATGACATAGATGGTGACCTGGAAAAGATAGCCACTCAGACTGGCAACACGAATGTGCATTTCGTGGAACTGTTTCAGCGTCACGATCGGCCTCATCTTAATATAGCCGTCAGGCGTAATAACATGAGACTTGGGGGTGTGCTGATGACAGAAGGCGTGAGTCACATTTCAGTGGTGTCGGTGGAGTCTATCAGTAGGACGGGTTTCACTAGACATGGCCTGCACCTCAACAGGTATGGGAAGGGGAGGTTGGCAAAACTTATAGGTGACAGCATAGGTGGGGGTGGTGGGATCACTCATGGGAAAATTCCGGTAGTTGTGGGTGTTAGAGCTGTACCTTTTTTAGATTGAAGTCAGCTGATAGGTATGCCTGCTTAAGGGAAGTCTCTCTAACAAAGAAACCACTTTCTACAAAGCTTGGGTATCCGATTAATGAGGGAATTAGTATATTTCATCAAAATATACAAGGTATTCGAGATAAAGTTAGTGAACTGCTTATAGATGTTGACTCTGAAATTATTGGTATATCTGAACACTTCTTAAATAAGGAGATAATTCAGAGGCTTCCTTTACCAGGATACAGGTTGGCTGGCAGCTTTTCTAGGAGCTCTTTGCGGTGTGGGGGAGTAGCCATGTATGTGAAAAACGGTATCCCATTTGAGTCAATTGATGTTTCAAAGTACTGCACTGAAAAGGTGTTTGAATGTTGTGCAGGTGTGGTTAAATTTAGTGGAGCTAAACTTCTTACTGTTGTTATTTATAGATCCCCAGACTCCGATTTCACAACATTTTTGCTAAAGCTAGAGGAGGTTCTTGGTTCACTTTATAGGAAATACAAAAAGTTAGTTATATGTGGTGACTTCAATATTAATTGTATAAGTGATTGTTCAAGGAAAAGGATGCTGGTAGACCTCCTTAATTCATATAATCTTATGCAAACCGTATTCTTTCCAACGAGAGTGCAAGGGAACAGTAGAACAACCATAGACAATATTTTTGTTCATTCGTCATTATTAGAAGGGCATTCTGTTAGCAAAAAGGTGAATGGCCTTTCAGATCATGATGCACAAATTTTAAGTCTAAAAGATTTTTGTGCTTCAACACATGTTAAATATAGTTACCAACTTTTTAGGAAAGCTGATCCAGTTGCTGTACAGACTTTTGTAAACCTTATCAAGGAACAAGATTGGCAAGATGTTTATAGTGCTGATACAGTAGACGATAAATATAATGCTTTCCTCAAGACTTTTCTCGTGCTCTTTGAAAGTTGCTTTCCGTTAGAACGTTTAAAACAGGGTACTAGCACAAACAGGCAGCCTGGGTGGCTGACTAAAGGGATAAGAATATCTTGTAGAACAAAGTGGCAATTATATCAAAACGTTAGAAACAGTCAAAATCTAAATGCAGCAGCCCATTACAAACAGTATTGTAAGGTGCTTAAAAAAGTTATTAGGAAGGCAAAAAGTATGTGGTATGCAGATAGAATAGCTAAGTCTCAGGATAAAATTAAAACCATATGGTCAGTCGTAAAGGAAGTGGCTGGTCTGCAGAGACAGGTCGAGGATATAGAATCAGTGCGTAGTGGGGATGTCCGTGTTGCTGATAAGTCGCATATATGTACAGTACTTAATAATCACTTTCTGAATATAGCAGGTGAACTAAATGGAAACCTAGTCCCAACAGGGAATCATATAGCGCTCTTAGAAAAAAGTGTTCCGAGACTGTTACCTGAAATGCTCCTCCATGATACTGACAAGAGGGAGATTGAGTTAATAATTAAATCACTAAAGACCAAGAACTCTCATGGATATGACGGGGTATCTAGCAGAATACTGAAGTATTGTTCCACGTATATTAGCTCAGTACTTAGCCATATCTGTAACTTTTCCTTTAGCAGTGGTCGGTTTCCTGACCGATTAAAGTACTCGGTAGTGAAGCCACTTTATAAAAAGGGAGACAGGGATAATGTTGACAATTATAGACCTATTTCTATGCCATCGGTGTTTGCTAAAGTTATCGAGAGGCTTGTATATACAAGGTTACTGCAGCATTTAAATTCACATAATTTGCTGTCAAATGTACAGTTTGGTTTTAGAAATGGCTTAACAACTGAAAATGCTATATTCTCTTTTCTCTGTGAGGTTTTGGACGGATTAAATAAAAGGTTGAGAACGTTAGGTGTTTTCTTTGATTTAACGAAGGCTTTTGACTGTGTTGACCACAAAATATTACTGCAGAAGTTGGAACATTATGGAGTAAGGGGAGTAGCTTACAATTGGTTCGCCTCCTACTTTAAGAACAGAAAGCAGAAGGTAATCCTCCGCAATATTGAGAGTGGTAATGATGTTCAGTCCCAATGGGGCACTGTTAAATGGGGCGTTCCCCAAGGGTCGGTGCTGGGGCCACTGCTGTTCCTTATTTATGTAAATGATATGCCTTCTAGTATTACAGGTGATTCAAAAATATTTCTGTTTGCTGATGACACCACCTTGGTAGTGAAGGATCTTGTGTGTAATATTGAAACATTATCAAATAATGTAGTTCATGAAGTAAGTTCGTGGCTTGTGGAAAATAATTTGATGCTAAATCACAGTAAGACTCAGTTTTTACAGTTTCTAACCCACAATTCAACAAGAACTGACATTTTAATCAGACAGAATGGGCATGTTATAAGCGAGACGGAACAGTTCAAGTTCCTAGGCGTACGGATAGATAGTAAGCTGTTGTGGAAAGCCCATGTTCAGGATCTTGTTCAGAAACTAAATGCCGCTTTATTTACCATTAGAACAGTATCTGAAATAAGTGACATTTCAACACGAAAAGTAGTATACTTCGCATATTTTCATACGCTTATGTCATATGGTATTATTTTTTGGGGTAATTCTTCTGATTCAAAAAGGGTATTTTTGGCTCAAAAACGGGCTGTTCGAGCTATGTATGGTGTAAGTTCAAAAACCTCTTGTCGACCCCTATTCAATAGTCTGGGAATTTTGACATTGCCCTCACAGTATGTATTTTCTTTAATGTCGTTTGTTGTTAGCAATATTAGCTTATTCCCAAGAGTTAGCAGCTTTCACTCAGTTAATACTAGGCAGAAATCAAATCTGCATGTGGAATGCACTTCCTTGACTCTTGTGCAGAAAGGAGTGCAGTATTCTGCTGCATCCATTTTCAATAAGCTACCACAAGAACTCAAAAATCTTAGCAGTAGCCCAAACACTTTTAAGTCTAAACTGAAGAGTTTCCTCATGGCTCACTCCTTCTATTCTGTCGAGGAGCTCCTGGAAGAGATAAAAAATTAAGCAAATTCCAGTGTTACGTTCTTGATTTTCTTTATTTAAACTAACGACTTGTTTCATTTTATGTGTTTCTACAATCGTGTTATAATTTCATGTATTGACTCGTTCCATGACCATGGAGACTTCTCCTAAATGTGGTCCCACGGAACAATAAATAAATAAATAAATAAATAAAAAAAAACTTCTGCGTGGCCGCCGCCACCGGACACTGCTCCACTTCCTCCACCCGCCACAGCTTCCGGAGCCGCTGATGGTCCGAAATTGTCACTTTGCACCATGTGATCTTGTTCTTTACAGGGTTTTTGGCCGACGTCAGGGCTGGGAGCGAGGCGAGATCCAGAAACGCATTGCCACAGACTGCTGCCCTGGCCAGCACACTCTCCAGATCTCTCACCAATGGAATGGCCGAGCAACTGGCTCGTCACAATACGCCGTCTCTACTCTTGATGAACTGTGGTATCGTGTTGAAGCTGCATGGGCAGCTGTACCTGTACAAGCCATCCAAGCTCTGTTTGACCCAGGCGTATCAAGGCCGTTATTACGACCAGAGGTGGTTGTTTTGGGTACGATTTCTCAGAATCTATGCACCCAAATTGCGTGAAAATGTAATCACATGTCAGTTCTAGTATAATATATTTGTCCAATGAATACCCGTTTATCATCTGCATTTCCTCTTGGTGTAGCAATTTTAATGGCCAGTAGTGTACATGTATCTAATTGCGGGTCTTGATGGTTTGCAGCGCCGTCACCAGAATCAAATTCGCATTTGTCGTTTGCCCCATGATTACGCTGTTTTTCTTCCCCCGAGATTCCCGACCTCACAGGACCACGCGGCCTTCGCAGCCGCCCGCTGGTGCCGCCATGGCACCCCAGGACGAGCCAATGGACGTTGCGCCCTCTCCTCTGCTGTCGTCGCTCTCTGACCTGACGAACCTGGACCCGCCGTCACCATCGCCCTCATCGCCCCAGGAGACGCCCTCAGGACTGGACGTGTATCCTGAGCGGTGTTTTTGGGAGGACGTTCCTCTGATCTCGCAAGCTACATGGTGGGGTACGGCTGGGAGTGCGATGCCTTTGCCAGCACACCGGCTGACTCTAGGAAACATGGTACAGCGGGCGGTGAGCTAAGCATGCCTATGAGAAGAGAAGACACACACCCCCGGGCTATGCCCCGATAACGCCCCCTGGACAATGTGCATACAGGCAGCCGCCGCCGACTGAGCTGCATCATTCTCTCAATCTCAGTACTTCAGTAGGTCGCATTGGGACTCAGTTCACATTGCACCTCAATATGTTGCACTGCGCTCTAGTCTTCCACTGTGATAGTCATCACCTTGCACCTTAGCTAGCTGTGAGGAAATGCTTCTCATTATATATACAATCAAAAAAAATTTTTGCATCACCTCGGTTCCGAGAATTCCGGAAGCTGTACAGAAAATTGGAATAGAGATCAACATAAACATCATTTCAACCCTTTTTACCGCTCATGAAAACCACACTTTGCACCTTGTACCACCATACAACGAGACATTTAGAGGTGGTGGTCCAGATTGCTATACACACTGGTACCTATAATACCCAGTCGCATGTCCTCTTGCATTGATGCATGCCTATATTCATCGTGGCACACTATCCACAAGTTCATCAAGGTACTGTTGGTCCAGATTGTCCCACTCCTCAATGGCGATTCGGCGTACATCCCTCAGAGTGGTTGGTAGGTCACATCGTCCATAAACAGCCCTTTTCAATCTATTCCAGGCATGTTTGATATGGTTCATGTCTGGAGAGCAGGCTGACCACTCTAGCCGAGAGATGTCATTGTCCTGAAGGAAGTCATTTACAAGATGTACACGATGGGGGCCGCGCGAATTGTCGTCCATGAAGACGAATGCCTGGCCAATATGCTGCCAATATGGTTACACTATTGGTCAGAGGATGGCATTCACGTATCGTACAGCCATTATAGCGCCTTCCATGACCACCAGTGGCGTTCGGCCCCACATAATGCCACCCCAAAAAAGCAGGGAACCTCCACCTTGCTGCGCTCGCTAGACATTGTATCTAAGGTGTTCAGCCTCCAAACACATCTCCGATGATTGTCTGGTTGAAGGCATATGGGACACTAATCGGTTAAGAAAACATTATGCCAATCCTGAATTGTTCATTCAGCATATTGTTGGACCCATCTGTATCGCACTGCGTGGTGTCATGATTCCAAAGAAGGACCTCACCATGGACGTTGGGAGTGATGTTGCACATCATGCAGCCTATTGCACACAGTTTGAGTCGTAACACGACGTCCTGTGTCTGCACAAAAAGCATTATTCAACATGGTGGCGTTGCTGTCAGGGTTCCTCTAATCCATAATCAATAGGTAGCGGTCATCCACTGCAGTAGTAGCCCTTGGGCGGCCTGAGCGAGGCATGTCATCGACAGTTCCAGTCTCTCTGTATCTCCTCCAAGTCCAAACAACATCACTTCGGTTCACTCCGAGATGCCTGAACACTTCGCTTGTTGAGAGCCCTTCCTGGCACAAAGCAACAATGCAGACGAGATCGAACCGCTATATTGACTGTCTAGGAATTGTTGACCTACGGACAACACGAGCCGTGTACCTCTTTCCTGGTGGAATGACTGGAACTGATCGGCTGTCGCACCCTCTCCATCTAAAAGGCGCTGCTCATGCATGGTTGTTTACATCTTTGGGTATGTTTAGGACATCTCTGAACAGTCAAAGGAACTGTGTCTGTGATACAATATTTACATTCAACGTCTATCTTCAGGAGTTCTGGAAGCTGGGGTGATGCAAAACTTTTTTGATGCGTGTAGTTGTGATATGAACATGGTCGAGATTCAAGAATTACTACATGGTATTTGATTGCTGTTAACCTCAGATTGGACGTCGTTGAACTAAACTACTCAATTGGTTCCTATAATAAAGTGTATTTTAACCATGTGTGCATTCTGTGTTGTAGTGAGGGAAAACTGGCCACACATCTATCATACCACCCTCTGCTCATCCAGCCAGGAACCACAACATTACAAGAGGGCACAGTCACACCAGAATGCAAATGTGGTGCTGAGATCCATAAGGGTCTAAAGCACACCACCGTCTATCCTACATTTAAATGAATACAAGAGAAACCAGTGATATGGATTTTCATGAATGTTCACATATACAATGTGGACCTACAGCACAGATAAATCTGACTCACCATTAGACCAACAACTTTCAGAAGCATGAATAAATGCTACAGTCTCATTATCAACTGTGATGTTCTTTAAGCCCTTATAAGTCTCTGCGACTCAAATGGATTACTGTATGATAAAATTCATAATTTAATATACGAACAATGTAGGAGAAGACAGACTGCTACTTACCAATAAAGAAGACACGTCAAGTCGCAGACAACCACAATTAAGATACTTACATTGTGCCTGCCTACAAAAAATGGTTGAAATGGCTCTGAGCACTATGGGACTTAACTGCTGTGGTCATCAGTCCCCTAGAACTTAGAACTACTTAAACCTAACTAACCTAAGGACATCACACACATCCATGCCCGAGGCAGGATTCGAACCTGCGACCGTAGCAGTCGCGCAGTTCCGGACTGAGTGCCTAGAACCGCTAGACCACCGGGGCCCGGCGCCTGTCTACAGCTTGACTTGTCTTTCTTATGGTAGGTAGCAATCTGTCTTGTCCCACGTAGTTGATATTCCTAGCTGGAGTTTCCAGTGTTTAATTAATTATTCATAAACCCACAAAATAAGTTCGTTGTCAGTACAACTTCAACATATACTGCCATCCGATCTAATTTTACTACAGTATATAGTGAGTGATTTAGGATGTCTGAGGCGTATGCTATCTAGTAGCAGGATTTATACCGAGCGAACGGGGATAAAAGTCTGCCGCAGTGTGCTACCATCTGGTGGCACTGAAGTAAACTTCTAGCTGAGTGGCAAGAGTTAGTTGTGCACACAGTGAACAGTGCACAGTGTTTATCAAATCTGTATGTATTTGGCCCATACGGAAATTATGTCACGCGAGTTGAGCATGCGCAAAACTCCTTGAAACATGCATGACTGGAGGTGCCCACGACCCTGATGCCTAGTTTCACAGAGTCTAGAGGAGCACCACCATTGTAGATTAAACAGCATTCAAAGAAAAATAACCAATAAATCCGTGAGGTGTCGAAAGTCAGGATGTTCACATGCTCTTACATGGCAGCTGCCACTGCTCATATTACTTACAGCTTTTTCACGTAAAATAGCTTATGTTCTGAAACAGTGGAGGGGCGAAGACAAACCAAAGACTCTGTTTTATTGGCAGAACACTTAAAAGATGTAGCAGGTCTACTAAAGAGACTGCCTACACTATGCTTGTCAGTCTTTTGCTAGAGTATTGCTGTGGGGCATGGAGTCCTTACCAGATAGGATGGACGGAAGACAGTAAGAAAGTTCAAAGAAGGGCTGTTCGTTTTGTTTCCTCGCGAAATAGGGGACAGTGTCCCAGAAAAGATATGCAAGCGGGGTGGTGATCATTGAAATAATGGCGTTTTTGGTTACAGCAAGACATTTTGGCGAAATTTCAATCTACAACGTTGTTGTCAGAATCCGAAAATATGTTGTTGAGACCCACCTACACAGGGAGAAATGAACATTGTAATCAGAGATTGTATGGTAACATTTAAATTTTCGTTTTTCCTATGCACTGTTCAAGAGTGGAATGGTAGAGATGTAGAGTTAAAGTGGTTTGGTGCATATTACACCGTATGTTACTGTGAATGAAATTTAGCGAATATACTGAATTTTTCTATAGACTTGAGAGGAGGTCTCTATCTGTTTCCAATCACATGAAAATGGAATTAATGTAGCATGTTCACTTCTGACTAAATGTGTGTGAGAATGACATATTCATAACACCCTTCATAGATCCTAAACTGTATGAGACATTGATACAAGCTTTTGGCAACTAATAGCACATAAAGGGAAGAGTATGTTGCTATATGGTTGACGTAAGGAACTTTATTATATATGGCGACATAGCAGAAGCTATGGTTTTTATTTTATTTTTTCAGTCTATTACTGTAATTTTTTTTAGAGCCTTTGATAGAAATTGAAAAGAGAATTTGCTAGTGTGGAAACTGACATGGAGTTTCTTCTATTACTGAAATCCGAAACAAGGAGTTTTCCCTAAGCTATTGACCTCTCTGATCGCCAGCTGCTTGTTTAATATGACACTATTTCATAATTATTCGCAAAAGCTACTACAAGGCGAGTTTGCCCAAATTATACTGTGTTTTGGCAAAGAAAGCAGAACTGAACGTGACAACAAGAGGAACATAGCCGTCACTCAAGAGATCAACAATTCGGACAAAAATAACTCACTAATTCTGTTACACTTTTGGCAAAATCCCGTAACCCCTCGCATATTTAATACGAACGACCGAAGTATTTTCTCCCTATTCTTCATCTGACAAGTAAACCTCCTCTCCTTTGATACCGGTTTATCAGAAACCCATATATTTTCTGAAGGCTTACGCCACAAGTAGAAAAACTGAAATTTTAGCGGCAGTGGGACAAGCGTTTAGGAGCTACAGGAACCAAAAATATCATAAAGGGAGTACAGATGGAGATATTCCCACCATGACGTCTCTATTTCATTTATGTTCCCGTCTGTTTCTGTCAAGTATTAATGTATTGTATGTCTCCTTCTTACAATGCAAGTGTATCGGTAAGTCATTGTGGCTGCCTTGGTCTCACGATTCGGAACAAGCAATCGGTCTCCGAACATCCAGGAATCTGAGATAATGAAATACATAATTGGAAAATGATATGGAGATTGTGGAAGAGATCCGGACATTAGGATTTGCTGGAGAAGTTAGCTTGATGGTCCAGCAGATATGACAGAAGAAGACTGGACCGTTTACAAACAGCGTGGACCAGAAATCCTACGAGAGGCGAAACTCGGACAAAACGTCTGTCGGATGCGTCAGTAATGAATCAGTTCAATAAAATTAAGAACATGAACATTCTGTACAATTTGGAGAAAAAAATAAATAGTCCATAGATGCAAAAAAGTCAGTTAGGCTATCCTGCAGAAATTCAAAGACAAGGAGACAGAAGGAACAATTATTCATGACCAGACGTTGCGAATGTGCGCCATGCAGCTTAAAGTAGCGATGGATCCGCAAAATACAATCGATTTTAAAACTGCTGATTCCTGGGTATTTCACTTTAAGAAGCGGAGTAACATTGTTGACAGAGCAGTAACCCACACAATCAGCAGTAATTGGCAGAATAAGGAGACAAATTTGTCACAGACGTGCTATGATTTTGTTGCGAAGCTTCGCAACCTCATCGTTGCAGAAGACTTTCCATCGACACATGTCTTCAGTACTGACCAGAGCATATTTGACCAAAACTTACAGGGCCATCGAACCCTGGGAAAGAGAAGAATAACAGTTGTTTGCACTGTTGTTGGTTCAGTCTCAGCAACACAATATAGTTTAATGATTATGCCTGTGATATGAACGGAAGGCGAAATACTGCAATCAATGTATGTGCTTGTATCCGAGTCATTTGAAAAATTTCAGGAGTAAAAGCCAGTAGGTCCTCCGAGTATAAGATCGTATGCTGGAAAAACTGCGAACATGTCGAAAGCAAATGGTTCAAATGGCTCTGAGCACTATGGGACTTAACTTCTGTGGTCATCAGTCCCCTAGAACTTAGAACTACTTAAACCTAACTAACTTAAGGACATCACACACATCCATGCCCAAGGCGGGATTCGAACCTGCGATCGTAGCGGTCGCGCGGTTCCAGACTGTAGGGCCTAGAACCGCTCAGCTACTCCGGCCGACTGTCGAAAGCAGACCGAAAACGGTTCTATCGTGACAGTTCTGATGACAGGAAGAAAATTCTGCTTTTAGTGAATTCGTGTTGTTCTATCAAAGACCTCCGAAGTACCTGATGATAAAGTTCTACAAAATGACCAGATACTTGAAGGACATGTCGAAAAGATCCAGCTTCTGTGTATTCATTTTTTCAGACACTAGAAATCCTTTGTTCGTTTCATAATATACACAATCATTTTCGAGACACAAGAGCACATGTGGCATCGCGATAGTTTTCTGGCCCTGCAGTTCTTTTCCCTATACCAGTTCAGCACTCCTCATTTCAAGAACTTCAGTAAGTATGCTTTTTGTAAGGACAAATACTTGGACAACGCACCTGGAATGTAGATTGCGCCAATGGATTACTGCTTCGTTTCACTGACAAATGATTGGTGTGCAAGATGTGAGACTATTGCTTTTGTAAAATATGTCAATTGTGAACTGTATTTCTGCCTGTCTCACTGTTTATATCATGAGCTGCACGTTGACGTTTTGTTTGAAGTCAATAACAAGTCACATTTTCAACGCCCCAGTGTATATTGTTTCTTTTGAGCGAGTTGTTTCTTCCTTTATGTTGAGATCTCCAACTTCTTACCATATTATTAGTTCATATAATTACGGGAAACAAGCATTTTACTGATCTTTGGTGTCATGTTTCCAACACTTCACTGATACTTCGCGTGTTCTATAGCTCCTAAACACTTGTCTCTCTGCCCCTAAGATTCCACAGATTTTCTACTTGTAATACAAGCTTTCAGAATATATATGGGTTTCTGGCAACCTAGTATCAAAGGAGAGACGCTTTACCCGTGAGAAATATGAAAAGTAATTTGCAGCAAGTAGTGTACCATCTTTTTAGTCCTATCACTATTCAGAGCGAAGTGGTGATTTTCTTCACCTTAATCATCTTCTGACGTGTTCACGACACATGTGGTCGGAAGTGGATGCTCTACATAACTACATTTTCTCGAGATCGAAGGCACATATAGATCTCCTCCCAAGTTTAAACAAAAATTCAATATCTTAGCTAAACTTCATTTGCAGCAATATATGCTGTAGTATGCACCAAACGCAAATTCATTGCGACACATATTTTGATGAATTTTTTTTGTAAAACTGTGTGAAAAAGGCTACAGAGCAAGTGGAGTGCACATGACGTTCCACACATTATAGGACTGATGCACATTGACTAGCAGGCTAACCAGCGTTCTCTGTGTGCACAATGAAGACATGAATGGCTGTGCTGGGCAGCACAGTGAGCCAGCATGTAGACTACCATCTTTCTTTCTGTTCATACACTAATATTATCGCGCTTTAGGCATTAGCAGCTGCAGTGGGGTGGAACTAGCACATGAAGCTTAGAATGTCGTTAGCAGCAAAATTATACCAACCATAAGTGCCTGCAACTGAATTAATAGAGGTGTCTGTCTCTACATGATCTTTGCATATGCTACGCACAGGCAGTGACAGATGTTAGATGACTAAAAAGAAGTAGGTAATCAAGTGCTGTTTTGAGCTGGCAGATATGTAAATGTATGTTGTACACAGGTATTTGGTATGTATCTTTACAGTACTTTCACTCTCCAGACCTGTTGTCTAATTTTAGTTACTTGTATAATTATGTACCTTAACATTACAAGAAAACTTTTTAATTGTGTCATCCAGTATTTCAATTTAGGGCCACTTTTTTGCAGTTGGGCAGAAAGCTACCTATAAAATACTGTTACGCACACTCTATGCAGACAAACATCGATTAAGGTTATCATATCTTTATTATTAAACATCCCACCAATGAGGAGTATCTGTAAACATATATCAAATACATAATTATTTGCCACTGTCAGTGTACTTTGTTCCACCACATTACCCATCTAAGAAATGAACTACAATGGTTCGCTGTTGTAACAATGTTTTATTATTTAAATGTTGGGTAGGGGACCAATATTTTTGAAATAGTTGTTTAATTTTAACTGCACAGTGATCATCACAGTAATGGACATTTAAACTGCAACATTCAGGTCATATTATGTATGAAATTCCTGAGTATCTCATCTCAAACAGAAATCAGTAATACACAGACGAGGAACTCCATAACCAAGCAAGTAGACCTACAGTTATATTCCACAATTTTGTGTATGCAGCTACAGTATAGACAACTCCAAATCATATACAGACTTAAGTGAACTAAATAATAATTATATATAACCAGATTTACCGTTTTGAATTCTTTATAAGATCTCCACTGACATAGTTAAGTGTAGCGAAAGAAAAATGAGGGACTCGACATTGTTCATTATACATGTACTACATGAAGATAAGAAGTTGACACATCACTGACAGTCTTATTGTATTCTGTAATTTGTGCCTTTCTTTAAATTCTTATACACAAAGAGACATCATGTGAACTAAGTGGCTATTAGAATATCAGCCAATCAACAACTGTGGTATTCTGAAATTTGCTTATTTTGCATATTTTCATTCATAGTTGGCACAAAGGATAATATTTTTGTGCAGGAATTCTGCCAAATTATATTTTTAACCCAAAATGAGTCATCTCACCCATTATTATTGGTAATTTTCTTAGGAGCTAATGATTGTTACATTTTTATTGGGGTACATCTACTTGCTTATAAGCTTTGCCATTGCATGCAACACTGTCTAAGACGACGTTTCTCCGGTAGAAGAGGGATTATGATAAGTGCATGAAATCACTCCTGAGTGTAAATAACTTGTAACCGATGCACTTTTGCATGTTTATTCTAGCCTTGGAACTGTCACAGTGACGATGGTACACAGAAATTGTTTCACCATTGCATACAACACTGTCTAAGATGACGTTTTCCGGCACTAGAGCGATTACGGTAAGTGAATGAAACCACTCCTGAGTGTAAATAACTTGTAACCGATGCACTTTTGCATGTTTATTCTAGCCTTGGAACTGTCTCAGTGACTGGTACACAGAAATTGCTTCACTATGGCATACAACACTGTCTAAGGCGACGTTTCTCTGGTACTAAAGCGATTACGGTAAGTGCATGATACCACTCCTGAGTGTAAATAACTTGTAACTGATGCACTTTTGCATGTTTATTGTAGCCTTGGAGTTGTCACAGTGACGGTGGTACACAGAAATACATGCACTCATTCACTTAACATATCATTCTCTCGTGAGCACGTCATTAACTACTAATTAGAAATAATTGCAGCACAGAACATACATACTGAAATGCCAACCACAAGGTCTGAAAGTAATTAGGAACTACTGGTTTTCAAATCAAATTAGCTTACAGCAGTATGTGAATTCCTTCACCTCAGTAATCTGTGTCATTATACACTACAATAGGTAGAGGATATGTAATTTTCATCTTTTGTGATGGTTATCTTGATATCTTGTAAAAGCTGATATTGTTGACACATCATTAAATATGTATGTATATAACAAAGATAGTACAAACATGGTGAAATAGTGTCTGCTCATAACTGGAAGTGATATAATTCTGCCATTAGCGTATACTAGTTTATAAACTGCACATACAGGAGGTCATAACAGCATACTGTCACATTTGTGGCCCACATTTTTGAGCAGGATCGGTTTCTGGGACTGATTTCTTGCAAGTGTGTTATGTTTTCCTTAAAATATAAGGTCAAATTAGTAATTTTTTCTTATTATATCGACATGACAGCTATTCGGTTTCCTTCTGTCAACCAACCTCAGAACAGGGTCTGTGATATCATGGAAACATCACTGATTTGTCACACACACTCACAACATCGTGAACATAATTCTATAATGTTTATGTTCTAGTGGAATCTGCATATAAAACTTCCATATTAATACTCGCAAATGGTTTTCTGTTGTTGGATCAACAATATCAAGGCTACCTCATTTAAATATAATGTAACAAACCAATTTAAACATGTCTTAATGTGAGTGGAAGTTTATAAACAGATTTTTCGAATATCATCTAATGTAGTTAATCTCCTGGGATCCATCATTTTCTGTGACTGTTCTAATGTATGAAAAACATGCACCATATTTACAGTAAATGCTGTAATCTTGCATTCCCCAGCTGTTCACAGCTTTTTCTGCACACTGTGTTTCAAGCAATTTGCCCGGGTTCCCGGGTTCGATTCCCGGCGGGGTCAGGGATTTTCTCTGCCTCGTGATGGCTGGGTGTTGTGTGCTGTCCTTAGGTTAGTTAGGTTTAAGTAGTTCTAAGTTCTAGGGGACTTATGACCACAGCAGTTGAGTCCCATAGTGCTCAGAGCCATTTGAACCATTTTTTTTCAAGCAATTTGTAAGCCTTGTTTGCACACCTGTAATGGCTTTTACTTTTTCCAATGGCAATTTATATGCTTCCTTCATGACAAATGTTTTCGCGAAATATTCCAGTTTGCATTTACACTCCTGGAAATGGAAAAAAGAACACATTGACACCGGTGTGTCAGACCCACCATACTTGCTCCAGACACTGCGA
Source organism: Schistocerca americana (assembly GCF_021461395.2). NCBI lineage: Eukaryota > Metazoa > Arthropoda > Insecta > Orthoptera > Acrididae > Schistocerca > Schistocerca americana. The sequence goes on along the minus strand of NC_060126.1, from coordinate 196,846,504 downwards.
GAGGGCTGTACAAGCAATGATCACACGCACGGCACAGTGGACACACCAGGAACCGCGGTGTTGGCCGTCGAATGGCGCTAGCTGCGCAGCATTTGTGCACCGCCGCCGTCAGTGTCAGCCAGTTTGCCGTGGCATACGGAGTTCCATCGCAGTCTTTAACACTGGTAGCATGACGAAACAGCGTGGACGTGAACCATATGTGCAGTTGACGGACTTTGAGCGAGGGCGTATAGTGGGCATGCGGGAGGCCGGGTGGACGTACCGCCGAATTGCTCAACACGTGGGGCGTGAGGTCTCCACAGTACATCGATGTTGTCGCCAGTGGTCGGCGGAAGGTGCACGTGCCCTTCGACCTGGGACCGGACCGCAGCGACGCACGGATGGACGCCAAGACCGTAGGATCCTACGCAGTGCCGTAGGGGACCGCACCGCCACTTCCCAGCAAATTAGGGACACTGTTGCTCCTGGGGTATCGGCGAGGACCATTCGCAACCATCTCCATGAAGCTGGGCTACGGTCCCGCACACCGTTAGGCCGTCTTCCGCTCACGCCCCAACATCGTGCAGCCCCCCTCCAGTGGTGTCGCGACGGGCGTGAATGGAGGGACGAATGGAGACGTGTCGTCTTCAGCGATGAGAGTCGCTTCTGCCTTGGTGCCAATGATGGTCGTATGCGTGTTTGGCGCCGTGCAGGTGAGCGCCACAATCAGGACTGCATACGACCGAGGCACACAGGGCCAACACCCGGCATCATGGTGTGGGGAGCGATCTCCTACACTGGCCGTACACCACTGGTGATCGTCGAGGGGACACTGAATAGTTCACGGTACATCCAAACCGTCATCGAACCCATCGTTCTACCATTCCTAGACCGGCAAGGGAACTTGCTGTTCCAACAGGACAATGCACGTCCGCATGTATCACGTGCCACCCAACGTGCTCTAGAAGGTGTACGTCAACTACCCTGGCCAGCAAGATCTCCGGATTTGTCCCCCATTGAGCATGTTTGGGACTGGATGAAGCGTCGTCTCACGCGGTCTGCACGTCCAGCACGAACGCTGGTCCAACTGAGGCGCCAGGTGGAAATGGCATGGCAAGCCGTTCCACAGGACTACATCCAGCATCTCTACGATCGTCTCCATGGGAGAATAGCAGCCTGCATTGCTGCGAAAGGTGGATATACACTGTACTAGTGCCGACATTGTGCATGCTCTGTTGCCTGTGTCTATGTGCCTGTGGTTCTGTCAGTGTGATCATGTGATGTATCTGACCCCAGGAATATGTCAATAAAGTTTCCCCTTCCTGGGACAATGAATTCACGGTGTTCTTATTTCAATTTCCAGGAGTGTATTTTACTTCACCATCTTCCATTTCCCATTTTCTTGCACATACACATTACACATTAACTGCATTAAAAGGAGTAACTTCTATCATAGAGAATTGTTTAAGGGGATGTAGGTAGATGGTAATTCCTGTCTTAAATCATGTAAAATTTATTCATATGGAAGGTACCTTTTATCAAAAACTATTGAGAATAAAAATTTGTTAACAGTATGGTTTGTAGCTTACACATTTCTTACTATTTTAATAGAAGGATTTGTAAAACTATTGATTAGTTTTAAGATAATAATTATTTTATAATAAGTGGACACCAAAATAAGAAACTATCTACATTTTTGTATGAATATAAGGGTTTAACTACTTTGAGATTTGCAAAATAGGAAAACTGCTACATTAAAATATTCATAATACAAAGATCAATGTATCCTGTAATTTTGAACAAATTCTGGCAAGTGGAAGCTGAGAAGAAGTACCCTTTATTTTTAAAATATACAGCTTACTGGAAACAGTCACTGAAGTTGTCAATACATTCTAGTTCTATAAGATGGGTTGTCTGCATCTGCTTCCATCTAGTCTTGCAATATCTTTTTTCTTGCTCATCTATGTTGTCTTGCCCTAATAGACTTGCCTCTAATAGTTCCCTCTGATGTCCTAACTCTTTATTTATGAAAATTTAACATCTTTTTCGCTGTGATGCGACCAACAGATTGTAGCAGTCTTTTCAGGATTTTACACCTTGCAACATTTCCTCCACTGAACCTTGCTACTGCATCAAACACAACAAAATGTAGTGTACTAATTGATACAAACATTGTTTTGGGGATCTCTGCCCAGATTACACTTTTGAAAGACTTGTCAGGATTCTGGGTGAGATCATCAAAACATTTCTTCAATAGTCTTACACCTGACAAATCTGAAAGTTTCTTTAAAGACCTCCACAATAGCAAAAGGTGTAGCTAGTTTTTTTTAAAATTTCTCACCATTTTACTGTGCTCTGTTCTATTTGCACCATGAGTCACTTCCTGGAGGCCACAGGCCATGAAAGGATTTATTGTCTGTTGAAGAGAGATGAAACAAGACTGCCCATACAGCTTTTCTCATGTCTTCCGTGCTACTAACGTTTTGTCTGATGGCAATGCTATAATAATTTTGAATTTTATCTATTATAGAATCTGTGTATCTATTCTTACCATCTAATCCTCTGCCATCTTCCAATTTCTTTCCCCCTCTATAAAGTTTTTGTCATTGCAGCCACATACCAATTCATTCTTGTACATGACCTATGCACTCCAGTTTAGTGATAGTTACATTTTCTCCACATGGTTTCTACTCCTCAGCTACATTATAAGCTTTTCAATCCCCATCTGTTATAAAAGTGACTTGTCGTATGCTCATTAATTGTGTAGATTCTTGGAAAATGGTCACACCCAGACATTGTTTTGATTAAATGAATGAATAAACAAGAAATATGACAATAATACATTTACATTATTGGAAAGGGAAAATTCTGTAGATTAAGATCAATGGAAAAACACAAAACTGATATTTTCGAGATTTCAACTGGTATGAAGCCCCTTATGTCTGCTCAGTACTTAGCTTCATTTTCTTAAGATCTACAGAACAAGATTATTCATGGGAACCAATCCTAATTTGGCAATTTCTGTATTTGATGGTATTGTGGAGAACAACATTTTAGATTGAGACAAATATGTCTCCTCATTTTTACCAGTAGTGTCCACTTCTGTTATCCTCAAGTGATATAGGTTGATAGAACATTGTTTATAATCTATTCCTGTCACTGATTGTCTGGAAAGTTTACTTGTATTCACTCCACAATTCATGTGTTCTTATAGACACATTGTACAAAACTGTGGAACATAATACAGCAACTATTTTGTAACTATCTGATAGGTTACACTACATTGAAGTAATTGACTCAGAATACAGTGGAGCACCTCATAAATATTGTATGCGGTAATTTATTACACTTAGACAGTGGACTACAGTATGAAACAAACCATCTAATCTGTACTTATAAATCGTAGCTTTCAGTCTGGTAATGCCATGGCAGATATGCTAACAAAGCTTACATATTATCTGAAACACATTGTATGGAAAAATCTGTGTATGACTAGTGAATACAAGATAACAGCATTTATTGCAAATAGCGCGGAAATCGGCCATACATTGGAGAACTTAGAGAAAATTATAAATCTGAAGACTTTCAATATATTATACCCGTGATACTTAAAGTGGGCTTCGCAGGCCTATGAGGGTCTGCAAGGCTTTGAAAGAGCTTCACCAGAAGAATAGTAAATTAAAGAACAAAGCATGTCAAGTCTTTTCACATGCTGAGAAAAACAACTCTTATCAATATCATATCAGTGTTGGTTTTATAGAAGCCAGTTTCCCTCTGAGTGCATAGGAGTCGAGAACTAAGCAACAAGAGTGTAATAAATCAGCAATAAAGCTATGATCAAAAACTACAAATGAAATAATTTTTCTTGTATTAATATGTATGCAGCAACTCAATATCTGTCACTATACATGCACACAGCAGCTGTGTTGACACTTCCTCTCTCTCTCTCTCTCTCTCTTTCTCTCTCTCTCTCTCTCTCTCTGTCTCTCTCTTATTGCATGCTGTCTCTTCTCCATGCACGCCATGAACATTCCAATATCCTTTCCCCATCTCTCTCTCTCTCTCTCTCTCCCTCCCTCCCTCTCTCTCTCTCTCTCTCTCTCTCTCTCATCCACAAATACATTGAAGTGACTTGAAGAATTTCGTCACTTTTATGACTACACTTCAGCACCTGGGACTACATAAACTCACGTTGTGTATCATAGAATACAGTTCGTATTCAAGTCTGTAACTGCAGTCTGCTGTCCAATTCACACAGTGCACATGTGTGTTCGATTCGAGTTTGGTATTAACTACAATTGGAAAATTCAATACCTTCTGGCGAAATTATTCTATGTTTGACATATTCTAAAACTAAATTCTTGATTTTAAAAGGTAGACTGTAATATTGGCTTAATGGTGTTGCAACAAAATCTGGCTTAGAAAGATCAAAGGTGGTTCCTCTGGAAGATATGGCATCAACCTCAAAGGTTTCTGATGAAGACTATGAGATTCAAGAAGGAGATACGACAACTTCAAGCTGCATGGTTTCAAGCAGTATGATATCTAGCAGCTCACTAAAGTTGAAAAAAAGAAAACAGGATCCAGCAAATCTTGGATTTGCTGGTTCTATCAAATCACCTCTCTGTACAGTTTGTAGCAAGCTGTTTCTGAATTGTTCTATGGCATCTTTTAATAGGCGCCAACATTTAAAAACTATACACCCACACAAGAATGTGGAATTTTTTATATGCAAGAAACAACAATTAGTAAGAAATCAAAAACCATGAAGTGTCCAACACAAGCTGGGAATGAAAAAGACACAGAGGCATCGTATTTGGTCAGCCAGTGCAGTTCAAAAGTAGGTCATGTGTGGAAGACATAATACTATGCATGCTCAATGAAAAATCTGCAAAGCATCTTTTTACAGTGCCACTTTCAAACAACAGTGTTTCACACGAGATTAACGATCTTGCAGGCTACATCAAACAAGAACTTGTTGGTTTCCTTCAATACAACAAATTCATCTAGCAAGTGGATGAGTCAACTGATATTGCTGGACTGGTTATCTTGCTGATAACTGGAAGATATCTATATAAACATTCACTTGAGGAAGACTTCCTTATGTGCACAGTGCTGCTAAGTAATACCACATGAGAAGAAATTTTCAACTTGACTAAGAATTTTTTCAAAAAAGTAACCAATCTTGATTAGAAAGATTGAATCGATATTTGTACAAATGGGGCCAAGGCAATGATACGTAAAACAGCAGAATAGTACTACTAAAAAAAGTGAAGCACCATCCTGTAGTTCCAACTACTGTACCCCACATAGACAAGCACTTGCAATACAGAAAATAGGCTCTTGATAAAGCAGTAAAAATAATTAATTATGTTAAATTAGGCCTTCTTCTTTGCTGAGTGTTTTCAATATGGTTTGAAGATTATGGGAGCAGAATAAAATAGTGGCATCGAAAGGCTATTTTCAATATGCACAGAAACCAGACAGAAGCTGTAAGAGTCGAGGGGCATGAGAGGAAAGCAGTGGTTGAGAAGGGAGTAAGAGAGGATTGTAGTCTATCCCTGATATTATTCAATCTGCATATTGAGCAAGCAGTAAAGGAAACAAAAGAAAAATTCGGAGGAGGAATTAAAATCCATGGAAAATAAATAAAAGCCTTAAGGTTTGCCAATAACATTGTAATTCTGTCAGAGACAGCAAAGGATTTGAAAGAGCAGTTGAATGGAATGGACAGTGCCTTGAAAGGAAGATACAAGATGAACATCAACAAAAGCAAAACAAGGATAATGGAATGTAGTCGAATTATATCAGGTGATGCTGAGGGGATTCGATTAGGAAATGAGACACTTAAAGTAGTAGATGAGTTTTGCTACTTAGTGAGCAAAATAACTGATGATGTTTGAATTAGAGAGGATATAAAATGTAGACTGGCAATGGCAAGGAAAGCGTTTCTGAAGAAGAGAAATTTGCTAACATCGAATATAGATTTATGTGTTAGGACGTCTTTTCTGAAAGTATTTGTATGGAATGCAGCCATACATGGAAGTGAAACATGGATGCTAAATAGTTTAGACAAGAAGAGAATAGAAGCCTTCGAAATATAGTGTTGCAGAAGAATGCTGATGGTTAGATGGGTAGATCATGTAACTATTGAGGACGTACTGAACAGAATTGGGGAGAAGAGGAATTTGTGGCACAATCTGACTAAAGGAAGGAATCGACTGTCGACTGGTAATACACGTCCTGAGGCATCAAGGGATCGAGTATTGGAGGGTAGTGTGCATGGTAAAAATCGTAGAGGGAGACCAAGAGATGAATACACTAAGCAGGTTCAGAATAATGTAGGGTGCAATAGTTACTCAGAGATGAAGAAGCTTGCACAGGATAGAGTAGCATGGAGAGCTGCATCAAACCAGTCTCTGGACTGAAGACCAGAACAACAACAACAACAACAACAACACATAAAACACTACTACTCCACACTGTGATTAGATGGTTATCCTGGCAGAAGATCCTAAAAGGATCATTTGAGCCAAGAACTGGATTAAAAGCTTTTGCGACTGACAAAAATTAAAAAGCCATTGAGTGATGTGATGTGGTTGTTCAGAACAGACTTTTTCGCAAACATATGTGATAGATTAATAAAATAAATCTATCTTTATAAGGAAAATAGACAATAGTTTTTTACACTAATACAAAATAGTCACTTAAAAATTTATTTTCCAATACTTTGTATTGGCAAGGGAGAACTAGAAAGCTTTTTAATGGTGATCTTGCTCATTGGTGAGACAGCAGAATTATCAAAGGAAGTATTTCAAGAATTCGTCCAGTGTTTCCATGATAGGTGCACATCTTTTGAAATGTCTTTCCTTAAAGAGCAGAATACAAAACTGAAAATGAATTGACGGACTCAGAATCCTTTTGTACCAAATTCACAGAAATCAGAAAATATGTCAAATGACACCTGTGAATCCTTTTTTTAGAAATGAGATAAGGTTCAAGTGTGGAATCCTTCTTAATAACAATGTCGCTTGAAGATTTCTGGTGCATTCTTCTTGATGAATATCCACAACTTGCCACATGTGTTTTCAGCTCTCTTCTGTCAGGGCTGACATTAGACATTTGGTCAGAAATGAAAAACAATTTCGTACCTTCCATTAAATGGAGACAATTTTACCGTTTTACAGTAGAATCAATAGACTGTTATTGTGTATATTGTATTGTTGTATGTTGTTAAGTACATAGTTATAGATGTCAGTAATGAATAATGTGTCTACTTTTATGACTTTCATTTAACAATTACAATTAAAGAATGAACATAAATTCAGATTTCCTTATTTTAAAGGTCTGTGAAGATTCTAGTATTTCAAAAGGGTTCCATCACCAAAATAGTTCAAGAACCACTGCATTAGAGAATATAAGAAAGTAAATGGAAAGATATGTGTACAGCTGGGGAATGAAAGTACAATGGGAAATGGTTTTATGTTGGAATACTCACAGAAAATGATGGATCGAAGGATGTTTACAACATCAGAGGATATTCGAAAAATCTGTTTATAAAATTTCATTCGTGTTTTGGATCTGCTTAAAAAGATAGTTACATTGTATCACACTGAGATGGTCCCAGAACTGTACATCTGGCACCAGGAAAGCCATTTTCAGAGTGTGAAACTGATGGAGTAACCACATTTAATGACCAAGCGGTAAATTTAAAGTTCTACATTCATATTCTAAAACATGTGGAAGAGTCCACAATGTTTATGACATTGTGCAATGGACGATCATGTTTTGTGACATCACATATCTTGTTCAGTAACTGGCAAATCGAGCAGTCATCAAGCTGAACTGAGTGTCTACAGAGCTAACATATATCTGGTGCTTTTAATAGTTATACCTGTGTGCTATGAATATATGCTGTTCAAATGATAAACCAAATTAAAGATATTTTCAGTGTGTTATTTTTATTATGCTTTGGAATGCTAAGGTTTGGTGAAACGTGATGTCATAGATCTTATTTTGCAATTAGCTCTTGGAATTATTTAGTAGTTGATTATGATAAGGAACAGAAGATACTCTCTGTAGATTTCTTAGACACCCCATTTACATGGCGCACCCAAAACCGGATTTCGTAAACCAATTTCCCAATACCGTTTCCATGGTCATGTAACTGTTTCAAAATCGAGTCTGGAAATCCACTTCAGGTTTTCGAAGCCCGCAATTGATTTTAGCTCCCATCTAAATGCAACCGCTTTTGAAACATGCTTGGGTTGTCAAGTTAATTTTGTTTTCAGAATAATTGGTTAGTAAGAGCTTATTGTGCAGTGAAGGAGAAGCAGAAATATTAGACTAAGCACGAAGCTGTCTACACAACATATTTAAGTGAAGAGAGATAACGACTGTGTTGTCTAAATCAGACACTGGATCAGCTGTTTTCCAGACGTCATATTTAACTGGACTGGCAAATCCGCTTCGGACCATAAGCCAGCATCATATGGGATGGGGCAGCTAACGTTGAGGTGCATGGAGGCAGCATATCCCACGTCACGAGAGGCAGCGCCGTTGGCGCATGGCATGAGCTGGTTGACGTGATTTTGCTTTCTCAGAGCACTCCAGCGACGGTTGTCGGACTTATGTGGCTCATAAACCATGCAATCTGTTCACAAAAATGGATGCATGTAGAATTCATACATTAGCTCTATGAATTTGAACATTTTCTTTCCTGACAGTTTGCTAGTCATGTTGTTCTCTCTGTGGTGTACATAAATGAAAGTTTAATATCTGTGAACGTGTGGTAAGGCAAAAATGGAAGATACATGTCCACTCAGGAAAGACATCAGCTAAAAAAAGTTCATCAAATCAAACACATTTGCTCCTGACAGAGAGCACACTTATATTTACACGACATCAAACATTACAGGAATTAATTTCAAATGTAACTCTGACAACCTTCCAGAAAACGGGAAGGTGAAAAAAATTCCTGATAGTGGAACGGGAAGCCTCATCCGATCGAATCCCAATTCTACGGCACAGTGTCCCAATCAACTATTCTACTGATGACCTTCATTTTTCTTACTTTAGTTCCTGAAATGTCGTTGACATCTAATTATACAATAAGTCATAATAAGAATTACACGGCTTTTCTCATTACACGTGAGGAATAACGCGAAAATGACTAAATACGAAAATTTTTAAAGCATCGTTCTGACGTTTCTATCACTTGATTACAACATTTCGTTGCAATAACGATTCGTTTTCGAGACATTCGACGTACTTACAAAAGGCCATGTATTCTTAGGATCTAACCTATAACATAAAACCTATCGAATATGGGCTTCTGCTGAACAGGACAAATGCAGTATGGTGTCTTGCTCCCTGCATGTGACGTAGAGAGCGTTCTTGCGTCCTCTAGATTCTACATTATGACACGTTGCCAAAATATCGCAGTACTTACTTTGTGATCACCTGACGAAATGGCTTTTCAACGAGGAATAGGAGGAAGCAACGTCACAAAATTCGTACAGCGCCATGTAAACGTTAGCTAACTCGCCCCATATGCTGATGTCATTAATTAGGTTTTCTTCTTTCAGAAGAGGTGTCGAATGTAAACGTAGTTAAGAGAGCCCTGTCACCATAGTACCAATTTTTATATTGCAGTCTTCCTATCACTTCGTTACTAGTAACATAACCTCAAGCAAGCCTAAGATCTAAAGTTATAAAAATCCATATTTACTGGTCAGTAAAATCACTCACAGTTTTCTGGAGTGAAGCCTGATGCATTATTTTCTTCCTGACTAAAATGGTGCTTGGTGAGCCGAAACATTACGAAAAAACTCCTGAAATCGTCAGCTGATAAAAGTTCATTTACTGAACCGCCAGTGGGGTGTTACCTCAAGTAGATCCAAGATCAGAAGTAATAGAAAGCTGCACTAACCAATCAGTAATATTGAACATATTTCTCCAGTATAGAATATGACATGTTATCTTCATCCCTCTCAAATTGGCACTTTGAGGGGTAATGCATTGCTGTTTTCTGAGGTATAGTTGTATACTATGAAAATATGCAGTTTAAGTGCTAAACAGCGTAAAGCTCTCTCCAGTCATGGAGATTACGACTGACAATGTGTGTGCGTGTGTGTTTGTGTGTGTGTGTGTTTGTGTGTGTGTGTGTGTGTGTGTGTGTGTGTGTGTATCTGTTTGTGGGGTGTGATTTGTCCCTGTGTGAAATTTATCTTCGGTTCCAATATTTGGGTTTCTTTTCCCTTGTATTTAACTCTTGCCACAGGTCTAATGCCACAGCTCTAATGCCAACCCATATGATTCAACTGATGTCATTTTGAAAGCTGCACTACTACAAAAAATCTGTGGTGTCCTGTGTGATTGGTAACTCACAAAACCACTACAAAAGCCACATTAATTGAGTGTGTGAACCTGGTTTAACATCATGTATTGCCAAGGATACCTTAACCTGCGAGTCACACCAGTAGTGGAAATAAAGTGAGTCACATATATTTGATACTGTCATAAAAAATTATAAATGCTATTTAGGTATGGAAGTGACACTGTGGCTATTAATTTGAGGGTCATTGTACCTTCCATGAAAGTGGGTACAAAGATCAAATAACAGTCGCATTTGGGTGCCAAGTGGGGCACAGGCAACAAGATGGCCATCTCTAGGGTACATACTGGTTAGCTGTTTCCTTTTGTAACGGTTGGCAAACTACTGGTCTGTGGTTGAGAGAGGAAAGAGTGTGTGTGTCAACTCATGTTCTCAACTCCATGCAAACGACAGACGTCCATTGTGCAGTGCGTGATGAGATCCAGTTGGCGAAGGTGGAGGGGATTGACATCTTCTAATGGCTGATATATTGCATTGGTGAATGGATTGCGATCTGTAGAGATCACAACATGCCTGTCTTTTGTACCTTCTCTGAAATATTGAATTACCTCATACACTGCAAGTAACTAGTGTTCAAACATGGACCTTTTTTATTGTGAAACCATGAGTTTCTTGGAGAAGAAGCAAAATGGTTGTATTTCGCCTGCTGCAACTTGTTGTGAAACTGGCCTGATGGCCAAATTGCTAGCATCCTCTGTGACAGTGTGTTGTGCATCTGATATCGAGTGTGCCAGTGGAAGTGCCGGAATTACTTACTTTGTTTTACATATTCAATAACTGTGAAAGCCAATGATGGGCTTATCTGAGTGTACATGGGTCTGATATTCAGTCATCCAACTGCTTCCATTCCCTACTGGCATTACTAAATTCCACAGCTGTTGAATAATGTCGAACTTTTTGTAAACACAACCTCAGATACATTTGTTACTCTCTCAGCTATCCTAAAGATTGCTCCAGGCAACATAAATGCCTGTACACACTCTGACAGCTACAGGTATTTTCTTCCTGTACAATTCAGTAAGAGAAATCAATAAAACATGAATGAAATATTGTGCTCACTTAGGAACAGGTATTCAAATGAGATTTATTCTGTTTGATTGTCAAAGCATTAGCAACAAATAGGATTTGTTTCAAATGTCAATTAACTACATAGGGACATAAATTGGAAAAAGACACTGATATTTCCGTCTCTCTCAGTGAGACACTGGATACATTTCTGCCAATGATGAACAAGTTTTCTGCAGCCGTCGTGGAAGAAGCCAATACTCTCTTTCCGCAACCACAGTCTCACAGTTCTCTCAACGTCTTCAGCAGAAGCATAATGATGTCCCTGCAGATCGTCTTTCATTATTGAGAACAGATGGAAGGCAGACGGTGCTAAATCTGGACTGTATGGAGGATGCCGTACGGTGGTGAGATTCAGTCTCTGAAGTTCTGCTGTGGTGGCACGTGAAGTGTGTGGTTTGGCATTGTCATGCTGCAGGAAAACATTTCCCTTTTCCTTTCAGATCCTTGTTAGCCGTCGTTTCAGAGTTCACAGCATTGTGATGTAATACTCTGAATTTATTGTTGTTCTACGATGAAGTAAATCAACATGGATGACGCCATCTGCGTCCCAGAACACTGTGGCCATGATTTTTTCAGCTGAGGGCTGCATCTTGGATTTCTTTTTCTGGGGCGAGTCTTTGTGTCGATACTCCATAGACTGATGTTTCGTCTCAAGGTCGTAATGGTGTACCCACATTTCGTCTCCTGTCACAATTGAATGGAGAAAGGTGTCACGTTCATTCTCGTAACGCGAGAGAAGTTCCTGGCAAATTTCTAGTCTGTGCACTTTCATTTCGGGAGTCAGCATCTGTGGCACCCATCTTGCACAGATCTTCTGATAGCCAAGCAAAGCAAGAATGTGACCCACACGTTCTTGTGAAATGCTGATTGTGCTTGCAGTTTCTCTGTGAGTGATACGGCGATCGTCCTGACTCAATCTGTCAACATTTTGCTTGTGAAACTCGGTGGCTGCTGTCACAGGCCGTCAAACGCTTTGTTTGTCACGCAGGTCAGATGTTCCCGCCTCAAGATCTTTAAGTACTCGCCCAATGGCGCAGAGTACTCGCATCAACACAATCACCATAAAATGCTCTCATTTTCTGATGAATCTCCTTTGGGCTGACACCTTCTGCTGTCAAGAATTCAGTGACAGCACGTCGTCGCATTGACCGAGCGTATGCATAGGGTTCCATACTTTATGCAGTAACAACGCAATCGTTCAATGCTAAGGCTTCCTGAAACTGGAGCTGTAGAGAAGAGGCTACGGAACAAGCAAGTACCTGCCGCATACCAATGCTGTCAACTGTTGAAGAGTTACGAAGGTGGAGGCATTACTTTTCAGTCAACCGTTGTAATGTAAGGTCCATTTGTTGAGAGGTACTTAAGATAAGTAAATAAATTAGTGAAAGCAATGGAAGTGAAGTAGAAATTAGAAAATAAATGAAAAACTTAATTTAGTTTAGAAGAATTACACGCTGGCAAACAGCGGGCAGAGCAGCAGAGCAGAAGAGACAATGACTGTGGAGTCAGCAAGTTCCACATAAGCGGACGCTGTCGATTCAGCCGTGAGCCCGACCGGCTCACGTGTTCCTCAGTTGTCACATGTGAGCAAAGGCCCTCGCCTACATTCCAAGAGCGAATGACCGACGTTAAGAAGACTCTTCGAGAAGCTTTTCAACGTAACAGAAGAGGCAATGACCGGCTCACGTGTTTCTCAGTCGTCACATGTGATCAAATGCCCTCGCCTACATTCCAAGAGCCAATGACCGACGTTAAGAAGATTCTTCGAGAAGCTTTTCAGCGTGACAGGAGAGGCAATGACTGTGAAGTCGTTCACCTCCAGTGAACTGAAGTGAATAAATACGCGAGACGCAGTGGGCCCAAAAAGGAAGAAGAAGAGAGCAGTAGTTTTCAGTCAGGTGCGGTGCTGAAGACCGTCATGCAAGAAGAGGCTACGTCATACACAGACACACCAAGTCCGCTGCTCTAATGGAATAGCAAGCAGCAGCCTCGGCGCCAGAAGACAGAAGTTAAAAGGTATTTGAAGTCTGATTTTTACGTACCCGGGTGACTCGTGAGGACAGGAAGAAGATGGCCCCACATCAGCAGTCACCTGTGAGCTGGGATGAAGATCTGACAGCCGAAGACTGGCAAGTGGGAGTCCGTTGTTCGAGTCTGGGACACTGGCCTTCCCCCGCCGCGCCGCTGCGCTTGCCGACGCACAACACACGCGGTCGCTTAGAGAAGAGAGACACTGGCACGCCAGCCACATCCAAGGTATCACCGTCTGATGCACGACTTTGCTCTCAATAATTAAACGGGCCACAGCACGATGCGCGTCTCCAGTCAACTGGGCGAGACGGCGACACGAGATACACACCACCAGGCGTAATAAGACGCCGCCACTGCTGTAGCAGAAGGCTTCGCAAACGACACAGCTGCCACTCTCTGAGCCAGAACATCGAGTAAGGAAACAGTTATACAAAATTTTCAATAAAACTTATATTATGTAAAAATGCTGTTTCATTCTATCTCATACCCGAGCCAAGGAAGAACCCACCCTGACCACATGTTTTTAAGAGAGAAAAATTAATTTATTTAGTATTTTCACCCTGACATAATGCTTTAGAATGCTCATCCTGACAATTGACTGACATTAAAAGAGGAAACCCAGTTACATTTAGTGACAGAAGTGTTACACATTATATAGAATAATCACATATCATCTTCTCATACAGAATGTAATAAATGTCGACTCGTAGAAATGGTTAACTAGTCTTGAATCATGTCTCTATGACTGTACAATCTGGAAGTTCATTAGCCACTTTAAACATCATTCTTCAGTATTAGCGGTGTCGCCATTATAGCACAACAGACTCATTTTAACTCACTATATATGTATTCCTCCAATCAGTTGCCAAATAAGCATAAGTTACCTGGATAATCACATGTCATGTCACTTTACTTTTTACGATTTTTAGTTGATAAATTAATACTTCTTAAGCATTAAATCTATTGTGCCTTGCCTTGTAACCAATAAAAACGCTCTTGTTTGACAGCTACAACAACATAATTAGTCCAAGGAAAAAGCACTTGCCTCCATTGAAGTATTGCTTTCCTTTGGCATTTTGCGTACACACAGTTGTTACGGATGCTACATACAGCAGAAACATGCGACGCTAAAAGGGATGTATGTCATAAAAATGGACGTCACACCAGGGCAGACGCTTCTGTGAGGCAGTCTTTGGCGTGGTCAAATGCAACTCGTGTGTTAGATGTCAACACAAGTTACCTATTTCCCTATTTAGTCAGCCAGGCTATGGCATTGCTGAGTACCAACACTGAATGCGGCAGATAAATACGTTGTAGGTAGTGATAAGTCTGTGTAGGTGGTAACTGTTAGATGAGCTTTGTTCGCTCAGATGTGTGCCTGATGCCATTGGTGTTGAGGGTGTGTCCAAGAAATGTCACTTTGCTTCTTCACAGCTGAGATTTGTCTTTTTCAGCATCTTGGAGAGCAGTGAGAACTAGTTTGAGATGCTGTGCATGGTACTAGGGCTTGTCAAGGAAGATTAAGATATCGTTAAGGTACATTCAGCAACAGCCCATTTTGAAGAGATTGCTACCAAGAAGCTGTCACTTGGTTTTGGCTGTATTTTTCAATCCATAGCGCATCACGTGGAACTCGAAGAGGCCGAAAGTTGTAATGATAACCATCTTAGAAATGTCGTCTGAATACAGAGGTACTTGAACATAAGTATTTCTGAAATCGATAACACTAAAGGCAGTCGCAGCTTTAAGGAAATGCGTAAAGTCTTGAATGTTACGGATAGGGTAACTGTCATATATTGTCCAAGAGTTGAGGACTGTACTCCCAAAAGAGCCTAACAGAATCGTCCTTTTTTGGAACTTGTTTGATGGGCGAGGCTCAGCAGTTGTCTGAAGGTTGCACTGTACTCGATTGTAGCAGTTCATCGACCGTTGCTTTTTCTGACTGTAGAAGGGCTGGAGCCAGGTGAAGTGCTTATCATGAACTGGTGGACTGGTAGTTATGAGAATGCAGTGCATTGCATTATTTCGGAAGGCGCACTGCTTTGCACCCAGTCTTGATGTGTGGCAGGCCGAACGCATAAGCAATGCACTTGGTACTGAGACAGAAGGCTCCGTACTAACCTGTGAGTGATATGATGTGGTCAATTTCATTTGAAATGTTTTGCAACCATAATTACATCTAAATCTGTTGATTTTCAACTTATAGTAAGCAGTAACCAATTCATAATGTAGGATACTTTTAAATAATAAAACACTTCCAACTCGGATTAAAGAGTATAACCCACAGAAAAGCGAATATAATCGTCAATGAAAGGCATTATACATAGCTTCTCATCAAATGAGACTGGCGCTGTAGGACCAGGCACATCTCTGTGTATCAGTTCAAGTAGTCATCTATCTTGAACATCAGACTGAATATGTGATAAAAGCGTCAGTCAATCTTTTATGCAAGTCAAACATTTGTTTAGGGATTCAGAAAAACTTTACTTTGTCCAGTCCCTCTTCTACATAGCCAAGTTTTTTCGTTGTTTAAAATTTCAAATGTTCTATGCAGTTATGTTACAAGCTTAAATCATTGTCTGAACCGCAAGCACTATACATAGCAAACACAATAATTTTGAATGAAAGGGTTTAAATCTTTTCTTTGAGCTACAGCAATAACTTTATCACGTTTTACAACAAATCCTGCTAAGATTTCAAAACCAATGTGGTATCCAGGTATTTCTCGATTACATACTGACAACAAATTACTTAACAAATCTGGAACTGCAAAAATATCTTTTATTTTTGTTTGAAATTTCTTCCCAGAAACTGTGCATTCAACATAAACTTCTCAAACATTTCTGGCAAACAAAAACGTGTGCTTTGGCGAATTTCATTCATACAGTTCCCTCATATTAATTAACTAATTATTCCACTGCACATTAGTCTAGAAACCATTCCACTTTGTCATCTAAAAACTTCCAGCAATAACAACAAGAAATATTGTATTCACTTCCATTTGTTTCTTGTAAATTAGTCGCTATATTAGCAGATTTGTGATTTTTTTGGTTTTGTGAAAAGACCTTAGGTCCTTGTTGTCACTTGTACCTTTTTCAATAAACATTAGAAATCTTTCTTGATTCGGCAAACAATTTTATTTAAATGTAAATGTAACAACATAAATTAATTGATAATATATCTGAAGGTGGCAGGTAGAGATAGTGATACTAAGCAGAAGCTGTATGTGAAAGACAAGGATGTCATCTGCTGAATAGCATGAGAAAGCTGCAGGTTAATTATAAGAGGCTCCACCTCCCATCTTCCACACATCAGTAGTAGCCAATCAGGTACAATGTGAATATATGTTGGCAATATCCTTATGCTGTACAACAGTTTCAATGATGAGACTGACTTATTAACAAATGCTTTAAGTAATATTCACCACAAACTTGTATTCAGTGTGGAACAAGAAAGTCATAAAAGCCTTAACTTTTTGGATTTTACTATTTCCACATTTGACAGAAAAAATGACTTTGCAATTTATAGGAAGCCAGTGGCAACAGAGACCATTATTATGCCACCTCTTGCCATCCTCTCAATTAAAAAAAAATTTTTTTCTTCAATCTGTGTGTCACGAAATTCTACATCTTCCTCTTGATTCAGATGAGATCGCAAAAGAAATTAATCTTCTGAAATACATTGCCAAAGTTTATAACTTTAATACCAAAGATGTTGATTATTATTTTAAAATGTACAAGTTTCATGACCCTGTCAAAAACACTAACTAAAAGTCACTAAAAAGATGTACATTTCCGTAAAAAATACAAAAAGTTATCAAAGATTCTTATCTGATTGTAGCTTCGTCAACCAACAACTTATTACAAAAGAAATGTAAGCATGCCAGTAGCAAGCATGATAATAAATATTTAAATTCTGATGTTATGTTTCAGTGTAGTAAAACCGAATGCATGTAATAAAACTGGATGTGCGCTCGGAAAACTTTAAAAATTAAGACAATATGATCTCAAAAAGTGAGGTTAGTAACCCCCAGACAGGGGAGAAGACTGCAGCATTGTGGAACAAGTGGTACCATCTGTTGACCAAATGCAAGAAACTAGAGGTGGGCCAAACGGTTATTCTGGAGTAACCGTTATCACAGTTCCAGTTATTCTTTGATAACCGTTATCGTTAACGGTTATTAATAACTGCCAAGTTATTTTTCGCTAGCGAATACCGATAACTCCGACAGTTAAATAACGACATAGTTGGAATCCATCAGTTTAGTTATCAGTATAACTGCGAGTAGTGTGAAATAGCAGGAATGTCGTATGAATCGTGTCATAACCTCAGCTTATTAACTCCGGGTACATTTTAATTGATGTTAGAACGATTATTAGTGTTTCAGATTATATGTTTGTAGGTTATCGGTCGCTATTAGAAATATTATCTTCGCACATGCGACAGAAAGTACGCGGAACTTCGCCAAAGCACTGTTTAAGTAAAATGTTAACAACGTGCCTTTTTAAGTATGAAGTAATATGTAAACTGAGTACTGTAGGTTAAATTCGAAGCTTAATTTCTTGTGCTGCTTACATAACAGAATAAAGTGTACAGGCTTGTAATACAACAAAAAATATGCGTAATGTGACAGATTCGTTTACTCTTGTGCTGTAAAAGCTAGTCCTATTGGGGAAAGTGTGAATACGCTAATCCAAGTTTTATGTCAGATTTGGAAACTGCTCGATTTCTCCAGCTACAGCATGTTTATAACATATGAAGACATGCAGATCGAAAAGGTTGACAGTGTTACATTTCTGGGACTACAACTCGATAATAAATTCAGTTGGGAAGGGCATACCACATTTTTTCATTCAATTATTTCATAAGGGAGCATATTCTGTGGTAACTTATCAAACGTAGCAAAAGTTTTTCGCATGTAAAAGCGTGTAATAAAAATCGTTTGTGATATCAGTTCAAGAACATCATGTAGGAACCTGTTCAAGGAACTTTGTATTCTAACCACTGCTTCCTAGTATATTTATTCCTTAATGAAATTTGTTGCAAGTATTTCCAACCAATAGCTCAATACATAATATCAGTACTAGAAATGGGAACAGCAATCTACATAAAGACCTAAAATCGCTTACCTTGGTCCAAAAGGGGTCCAATATTCAGGAACATGCATTTTCAATAAACTACCAGCAAGTCAGCAACCATTAAAAACTTGGTTTCAGATAAAGCACGGTTTACAGTGTGTTTGAAAGACTATTTGATACAGAAGTGTCTGATTCCACCCGTCATCAATATGCCGGAAATAGCTATTTTAAGTGTGTCTGTGACGTTACTATATACACATGGCAACAAACACGAAGATACATATAAATAATACAATAACATTTCCCACCAAAAATACAATGAAACCAACGGGACAACTGCGGGAAGTTGGGGGTTTTAGAGTGAGGACAAGTTAGTAAAAAAAACACACCATGATCCCAAAACACAAAATGAAGAACAAAAAGAAAAAAATACAGCATTCTGCTACACCAACAAAAATCTGCAGGAATCGGACACTTCCCTTGAACAATATAGGTCAACCATAGGTGACCATACCAAAACACCAATACCCACAACTAAAAGTACGAAAATTGGAATCGGACATTTCCCTTGACCTACATAGGTCAACCTCAGATGACGATACTAAAACATCAGGACATACAATTATGGAAATGGGAATCAGTCATTTCCGGCGCCCTATATAGGTCCACCACAGCTACTGATGCCAAAAAACCAACACCTACAACTGCGAAAAATAAAACCACAATCCCAAAAGTCCACAAATCAATCATCCCTACATAAATTAAATCACATTCAATATTTCATAAATACACAAAACATCACAGCTAGAAAAAAAAATTATTATTACCACCAGCAAATTCTGGCACTGCAACCTAGATCGACACACACAAAAACCAACTCATAAACACCGTGCCGTAATGAAATTCACACACCACAACACCTTTACGTCGAAGCAGACGGTTGGAATCAGACGCTTCCATTGCCCACTCCTTCTACTCTGTAGATGAATATCGTAACAGAGACTGATAGACCAACTTAGGTAAAAATTCTGCTATATTTCAGTTTTGACAGCACTTGGTTGCAACAGTCAAGATCGGGTATTCTGTGTATGATAAATTTATTGAAAGTGCGTATCTGTGTTTTATTCTGACAGTGTATCAATTCAGTAAATATTAGCAGTTACTGTGATATATTCACATATTTTGACAATCTCCTGACAAATGATGAGGATAATAATTATTATATTCCACTGTATTATGTTATACGTTCTGACATGTTATTTGTCATTCGCGATGGCCAGCGGCTATTTCCGAAGAAGTACGTAAATATTTGTTCGCTCCAGTAACTATCGTCTCTGTAATATCACCGGGGTCTAAGACTGGAGTCACTGTACCAGGAACACAGACACACAGTTATTCCGTTACCAACTTCCAGGTTACTTGTAATGGTAGTCCGATAACTGCCAGAGAGCGAGAACTGTGAGCCAATAACGATAACTGCCAGAGGAAAATACCTATCTCTGACAGTTATTTCCATAGTCGCTCGAATTCCTTATGGTACCTCTCTTTATACAACCCGTCCAAGCTAAATTGACATATGAGGCGGTGGCTTAAGGGAACGACCGTACTTGTTAATGCCTGTACTGCAGCTCCTATCAGCCACCTCTCGGACATTAATCTTATTTAATTGTTTGTGCTAAAAGTAACGAAGGCGCACGATATAGTACACAGTTCTTATCAACAGATGGCGCGCAGTCTCACAGTTATTCCCATGGCCTATAGAACGCCTTCCAAATGGTCTATCCTCTCCTTAGTTCCTAGCCACTTCTCCGATGAGTTGACGGGAAAGCGTAATACGATCTTCGGTCAACAGATGACGCGAGGCACTGTTGACATTAAACAGTTATTGAAATAACTGCCTGTATCAGAGGAACGGTTATCGCAGTAACCGTTAGTTTTCAGTAACCGGTTATTTCTATCAGTTACGTTATTTTTTGCCACCTCTACAAGAAACTGAGAGTGGCAACCATCACATACTGACACTTAGCTGGACAACCTATAACAACGACAGCCAGCCTCTTGACCACGACACAACACTAAAGGCAAAAATAACAGAAAAAGGTACAATGTAAATATTTCGTTAAAGGAAGAAATTGAAAATACAAGACAAAAAACGCCAAACCCACAATAAAGACCCAACACCACGAAGAGAGAAACACAAACTGTGTTTCACACAAATGAAGACATACACAGACAAGAGATATGACACAGGATCAAGGAACAGAAACGAATGTAAATGAAGAAAAATGAACTCTAGCTACCTCTAGAAAAGAGAGGAGTTCATCTAAGCAATATAAGACATGGACTTGTGTTGGATCATGGGACACAAATCTACAAGATGCAAATAAGATGTCCTCACTTTACATATAACGGTTCAAACCTAAGACAGTACCAGATTCGATAAAACAATTCCTCAATAAGAAGGGAACCAAAGAAGACGTGAAATGTGAAACACTGGCAAACAACAACTATACAAATTTCTTTAACATAGATATGTCCCTTCACAACTTATAACTGGCGATAAAAGCTGAATTCTGCCCAACAGGAACCACTGTCAGATGATTTCTTTTTCCCAGTTTTTTTACAAGGAAATGGAGGGGGGAGGGGCCCTTCAATAAGGCATAAGAACAGAGTCCACAAGAACAAAATGCAGAGAAGTAGAAGCATTAGGAGTCTTAAAGATTTCCTGTGGAATATACATTCCTTTATTTGTAAGTGCTTCAAGAGAGGTACTGTGGCCACACTCTTTTCAAAGGTATACTTTGGCTTTCTCGAAGGCTTCGACCGATGTCTCTCATACCAATCATAGAGTAGATATAGTGTCAAGATGTCATCGTGACTGCGGCAGCCGTTGCAGTAGACGAATTAAAGTAGAAGCTCTTTATGTATTCAGCTGGTTCATTCACTGCAAATTTGCAAACAGATGCTGTCTTTTCTTTCTTTGAAAGTGAGAAGCTGCCCACTTCACACTCGTTATTTACATAGTGGTACGTAGTATGAAAGGTCTTAAGGAACTGCCCTAATGCTAAATAAACGTGGTGGCTGTGTGAAGCATGTTATAATTTGTGTGAAATATTATAGTTTACTGGCAGGAAAGTAAATTCTTCCTTTGATCTTGAAAGTGACTGAAACAATGAGGAAAAGTACTAGCAGATAATCAACATGCTTTGAATATTCACTCGCATTTCCATGTTTCTTGCTTCATTTATAAATTATTGTCAATGACGAGTTACAGAAACTCTCAGAAATGTGAAGGCAAATAATAAAATTTTGTACCAATAATAGGACACAAAAGAAATTATCAAAGTTGCAATTGTACTTCTTTATTCATTATACAGGATGTTACCTATTTCACCACAGTGATGTCGGCCAATTAGTGACTACTCCAAATACAAGCTTTATGAAACCCAACATGGACTCAATCAGGTGCTTCGGCCAACATATATCTTTTAAAGGAGCAGCAGCAGTTGTTCTGTATGTAATATGCAACCTGGAATATTGAATAGGTCCGAGGCTTCTACTATACAACAAAAAACCTCTGTCTTCACAGATAATAGTGAAGGATGGAAGGTAGTTCCATAGGTCCATTTTTCAGTCTGTATGCCCAACTCTACCTTTATCCTATAGGCATTTCACTATTTCTACCAAGTCAGACAGAGAACATTTCGATACCCTTTAAACGTATTTGTAATTTCCTCATCTTGCACTTCAAATAGCAAATCATATACTTTCATATCCCTAATGCAGTATCCTGTGTATTGTGTCATGACATTGCTTACTATTCTGTCCCCGTGACGAAATTTCCAAATAGCATTATTTTTCCTAACTAACCATTTCATTTATTCCATGCTGTCCATTTTTACAAACATCAAGTACTGTGTAAAGTCTAATTGACGTCCACTGATGCATTCTAGATGCCGTTTCAAGTGTTCTAATATCCCGTGAAGTATCTTGTAAATACTAGGGCTTTCAAAAGCATGGTCCAACATACACTGTACGATATTCTGGAGCCTGGAATATTTTGCTTTATGTGGTAATGGTCTTAGGTAATTTTTTTAAAATGATTTTAGGTGCAAGATCTGTACAAATGTATATATCTGATTCTAAAACATGTTTTACACACTTGGCATCATTTTATGGACGAAAATAACTAACTACGAAATATTCTCCATTTTAAAACGATCGTTGAGTAATCACTATGCAGAATAACAGTATTAATATTCAGTTATACAATGGAATATAGTGAACCAACCACATCCCTGTGTGTTGGTGATCATGAGCTGCTGCACACTGTTACATTGACTTGCTGATATTTTCATGGTGATGCTTAACAGTTGGCAGCACTTGCACATGATAATAAGTTTGAACATTCACAAATGTGTACATCAGCTTTCCACTGCGTAAAAATACCTCTATGGGGGCTAAGACAGACACATTTGTAACCATGGAGTCTGAAACTGTTCAAACGACTGAGGGATGCCATGATCTTTCCAAATAAGAGCAAATATCAAAAATAGACATTTGTACTCACCAGTGTGAAGGTTGTTGCAATTCACATAGCATCCACCACACCAGGTGACATAGTACAAGGTTGGTCAGCCATCAATGGTGGGGCTGCCAGTATGTCTCAACTACGTTTGGTTGTACAGTCTGCCAACAGCACATTATGTTCCCAGGTGGTCAGACAGCCATCCAAACGAATTACAGCTATGGGTTCAACACAGCACTTCTAACATTACATTACAACAAATTTGTGTTTTCTAAGTCCATGTCTTTGATGTTACTATGTACTGAAGATTTTATTTACTGACAAGTTATTAATTGAATTTAATTGTAACAAATCATACCAAGGATGGTACATTTTTCATAAATGCTCTGTTGCCTTGAAATGTTATACTTTCATTACGTGCAAGCTATAATACGAAAAAAAACAAATAGGAAAAACGTTTAAGCATCAATTTGACATTTCACATCGTTTCATGAAAATAAATAGTATCAAAAAGACGCATGTTCGAGAGAACCTCAGTGTTTGGTACCATGAGAAAACATGAAAGTTGATCCTTTGAGGCTGTTATAAAAATGATTGAGACCGTATGCAAAATTTAGTTTTCTAATAACATTTATTTTCCCAAAACAAAGGCAGACATAAATTATGCTAAACAAGTTATTGATTGCATAGCGTAAACAACTAACAGTTGGTTTAAGATTACAATGGACAAGTATCATGGTGGCAGAAGTGAGTCAGGTGGCCCTAAAAATATAGATAACGCAATCTGAATTGATCTGACACTGAGCAGACTTTGATTGATTAAACCTAGTGTCGTTTCACTACATAGGTGCAGGTGAGAGAAAGTGGCGATTGAGGTCTGTACACCCTGACAATGCTGTAGCAGCAGTATGTTACCCTTTTTCTTCGTGTGGCGATGTAACTTGTAGCTGGCGATGTGTGGTGGAGGTGAGACGGGAGGCGGCACCTGTCAATCGACAGCAGCTGCGAAAGAAATGCAAAAATCTCACGGTCTAGCGATCAGGCAGCTGGATCGCAATTTACTCCCTATCAGAGCCCTGAATTCCCGGTAGATTTCAGTGGATAACACATCCATTTACTGGTCGTACCAAGGACCAATTTGGCTCACTTATACAACAGACCGCACAATGGTACCAAACGTGAAGACTAGTAAACCAAAAACGAAAAAGTGCGCCCTTGGCAAACGAGTAATCTGAGACGTCTGAAGTCACACTGTCAGAACAGTAAGAACTTCCCCCCAGGCTCCCCAGTCTTAACTACTCGCAAGTGAAGTCAGTCTCAGGACAGGTCCCAAGTACCAACCGCATGTGTCAGAGCATTGACCAGAAGTCTCTTACCAGACCAAAGTCCAACATCCGAGTGCTTTGCACCTCTTCAGAAAGAAAATCCGTCTTCCTACAAAGTGCGCGAACGACACCGATTTCACGCCGGCTTGAGCCGATCATAGGGCTCTAGAGGCGCTAAATCTCCCCTCCCAACGGCAGCACAAACTCCTGTCCAACCAGGGCAAAAGTTAAGAAACCTGAATCCTTGGGAAAAAATAAAGCGCCAATTACCGGCTTTTTTAAGTTTTTATGGAGGGGGAAGATGATTTTCTCCGAAGTCGCATCGCTTCCCAAGGCAACAAGCGAAGAGATACAATTCTAAAGATCTTTATCTAAGTCGCCTGTGCCTTGGAGCTCGTTAGTCCTAGACATAAGGTGTAATGAAGATTCTATCTCTAAACGTTTCTCAGACACCGGAGTTTCTTATACAACCGAGGTGGCCAATCGAAGATTGTCACAGGCCTATTTGCAGTATCAGCGAACACGATAACTTGTGGATATTTATTACATGTGGTTCTGCACACAATGCCCAGTTAATGACTCGACTGTTAAACGCGTTCAGTCTGTCGCCCCCCACTGGTGCCAATTCAGGTATCACAGCATTGTTCTGCTGAAAACCTGTCTCAATGAGGGGCTGCTCTGTCTGCTCTGTACGGCTGTGGGCCTGTCTGGCAAGATTTACTGAGCGATGGTCTCACCAATGGCTTCCAACTCCCAACATGCCGTTTCTATGAGCTAAGAACCATAGAAATCTCATGCTTTTAGCGTCCTACCAGGCTCCATCAACGTCTGCTCAGGCCATTAAATTTCTAGAGTCTTGTTCGAGGCTCATCAGGTTGTAACAAAATCTTAAATAATTTTCTATACACGAAAAGTAGGTGAGAGAATAACTTGTTCTCTCTCATGTATATTCATAGAACATAGGTTACAATCCCATAAAATATGGGATTCAGCGGAAATTGTCATAATCTGATATTGCATCTCCCAAGGATTGCAAGGATATAGAAAACTAGCAGAAGTAAAGCTGTGAGGATGGGGCACGGGTCATGCTTGGGTAGCTCAGATGGTAGAGCACTTGCCCCCGAAAGGCAAAGATCCCAAGTTCGAGTCTCGGTCGGGCATACAGTTTTAATCTGCCAGGAAGTTTCATATCAGAGCACACTCCACTGCAGAGTGAAAATCTCATTCTGGAAACATCCCCCAGGCTGTGGCTAAGCCATGTCTCCGCAGTATCCTTTCTTTCAGGAGTGCTAGCTCTGCAGGTTCGCTGGAGAGCTTGTGTAAAGTTTGGAAGGTAGGAGACGAGATACTGGCAGAAGTAAAGCTGTGAGGGCTGGCCGTGGGTCGTGCTTCGGTGGCTCAGCTGGTAGAGCACTTGCCCGCTAAAGGCAAAGGTCCCGAGTATGAGTCTCCATCGGGCACACTGCCAGGAAGTTTCATATCAGCGCACACTCTGCTGCAGAGTGAAAATCTCATTCTGGAAACATTCTACACTTATTGTTATGGTACTGAGTTTCATGGTTCACCTTAAATTAACTCTTCTTATGAATACATTTTTCATTGTGGAGTAACTCCATGTGTCAATGTATCATTCTTTTTATGTATATATGTAATGTATGAATGTATTTAAGCAAATTTATATAGAAGAATGCCAAATGAAACATAATAGTTATGATGAAACTGAACAGAAATGACTGAGGAAATAGAAAACTCAGAATCACTCTTTATTATGACTGACTCATAAGTATAAGGAACCCTAAGTCACTGAAGACACTGCTGCAAGATTTTCCATGAGCAACTTAACACAATACACAGTACTTTGACTGTACTTTTCAGCAGAATAAGTACTTTTTTTGGTTTTGTCTTCATGCCCAAAAGAGGTTATAGCGTGATGAGTGAAGGTATGCTAGGAATCCTAAATGCAGGTCAATGTAATGTGATAGTGCAAAGTAGGCAGTAAAACTATTTTAGTTAAGTTTGTGATGATTTATTTTATTGCACTTTGCCTGTTTGCCATAGGTTCAACTACTCTTCTTTCTCTATTTAAGGTTTATAAGCAGCTGCCTTCTTATATCGTTCACTGTATTCCTTAGTCTTAAGCTTCCACAAACAAGTGAGTAGTAAGTGGGTCCCTTGAGCGCACTAGAGGATTATTTAACAATCAAATACATCCCCACCGTCAAAAATTAATATAAAAATTGAATCAATAAAAATAAATAAAAAATTTACTCAAATAATGAATTTTTAATCTACATAAATATAACAAATGTGTGGGATGAATTGAAATTTGGTATCTTTGTTCATAGAAATAATAAACCATGAGAGAAGTAAGTTGAATGTATTTCCTGCAAAGAATATTTTGAACCATCTTTAATCACAGAACACTTGAGAAGTTAGTATTAATGTGTCAATGTATCATTCTTTGTATGTATGTATGTAATGTATGAATGTATTTAAGCAATTTATACAGAAGAATGCAAAATGAAACTTAATAGTTATGATGAAACTGAACAGAAATGACTGAGGAAATAGAAAACTCAGAATCTCTCTTTATTATGACTGTAAAAAAGTAGCAAATTATAAGTTACCAATAAGTAATTTACCAAGCATAATACAAAATTATATTAAAGCTTGTTCATTAATTTTAATAATTTTTCACTCAATAATTATGGTTGTAGAAGATGGAGAGTACAATAAAAATAAACTAACAAACATATATCATTGGTGCAACAAATGTGGTATGAATTTTATTCTTGTATTAGAAGATAGAGAAAAAAATATTTTAATCTTATTAAAATTTACTAAATAATCAATAAATTTTAATATCCATATGGCAGTGTATCATAATTTTCTAGAACTACTCCTTTATTGTACTGCAATGATAATTCTTTCTTATTATGCTTCTTCAGTAGATTTTTAGTGTCTAAATCTCCTGCGATCTGGCTGTATTCTAATTGTACCTTTTCCTTCTCTTCACTCTTGATTAATTTTATAGATTTGCCTTTCAGCTTTGGAATATTCTTATTATTCAAAGTGAATGCCTTTATCTTCAACTCTGTTTTTTTATCAGTATTCTCATAATAATAAATTTCCTAATTCACCACCTCATTTGGCTAACATACAACCTGTTTCCACAGTATTTTCAGCACTATCAATATAAACTATACTATCTGTATGAAAATATATAACAGATTCTTACAGTTTATCTAACCTATCATACAATCTAAACCATGAATTTGATGTAACGATGGAGCTATAAAAATATTTGTAACTGCATTATTCTCGATATAATAATCCTTGAAACTGGACTTCGTATGAACCATATATCATTCATAAAATTCATATCTACATTATCTAATCGATCAGCCAATAGTATCTTGTAAAATCACTGTAAATCTGTTAAATAATTTTTTTGACTCACATTTTGCCATCACCCAAATTTCCCCCATAACACTGAACAACAAATTTGAAGTGAAAATGTGCTAATTGCAAGATTTTGAGTTAATTATGTTTATTTTAGTATAAAAAGATACAAAATCATGATCTTCATAAATATTTAGCTCCAGTTTTTTCAAAAAATTAATCTGCATTTCTGTATAAATGACTCACTAACTAAATAGGCATTCATGTTCCAACATCCCGCATAGCAAATTTTATGTGAAGAATTACTTGAATTATGTTATGTGTTAAGCATTGATAAATTTCATTGCCATTCTGGAAGTATAAAAATAAAATACTTAGAAAAAATGAAGATAATATTACACTAATGAAAATACTTTGTAAATCTTCTTTGTATCAGAACTATGTAAAGCACAAAAGAAAATACATAAATTAATTGGTCACAAATGTTTATAACGGATTACAAATGTTAAATGTCCATATGAACAGTGTATACAATTATTTACTTTGTTCAGAAACCAATTCAGAAGATGGCCATTTTTGATTGGCTTGACGATTGTATACACACTCGGGAACAATCCTTATGACAGCCGAGTAGTAATATGCTAAAATAGTTCTCAAATGTGACAATATCTTGATGAAATTGCTCCCGATGTTCATCACTTACTGCACCACAATCTTTGGGGAAGAAGTCAAGAAGACTATATAAGAAATGCATTTGCAATGACTTGTTACAACCATGTTTTTCATAAGATGGCATCTTATCTACAATATCCTTATAATTTATTGCTGGAACAAGTGTTGCAGGATTGAGTTTTCTTTTGATACGTGTATACAATACAAGTGGAGACGTAGAGTCATAAGCAGATTTACCAAAATCCTTATCAGCAAGTTCAAACATATGGTAGGTACGATAGGCAATTACATCTCTATCATTAAAACTTTCAAGGCCAGGTACACTAGAAACTCCACTACCACCTCTCACTATAGCAACAGTGAACCATCCATTTCCATGTGAAAATGTATCGTTTATATCCAAGCTAAAATTAAGCAAACATCCATTTCCATGTGAGAATGTGTCGTTTATATCCAAGCTAGAATTAAGTGAACATCCAAGAAATACACAGGGTCCATCGATGAGGGCGTGGGCTGCAGCACTCTTCACTGGAATGCAGTTCATTAGGATTGAGTTTTCTTTGTTACGTGTATACAATACAAGTGGAGATGTAGAGTCATAGGCAGATTTACCAAAGTCTTTATTAGCAATTTCAAACATATGGTACGTACGATAGGCAATTACATCTCTATCATTAAAACTTCCCAGTCCAGGTACACTAGAAACTCCACTACCACCTCTCACTATGGCAACGGTGTATTTGTTTGCATAAAAGGTAAAGGTGTATGTGAATATGTAAAATTTGTTGGTGATAGTACTGTATATTTTCATAAATAAAGATCTGTAGCGTCAGCCACTAACTGGACAAGGGTGCATCTAGAACCGGGTGCTCAAGGATGCAACAGTTTTGTTACCTAATCATTCTCAACGCTTGGCCTCGGCGGCGCGCCAGCGGACGCGCACGCTCTAGAACACCTAGTGTGCGCGTCCGGGATAACGCTCCGCTGGCCACTGCCAGGCTTTATTCTGATCACCTATTTTGCATCCAAAATAACAACAGTAAACTTTTTTAATCAGTGGAGTTATTTCCTGTTTTTGTGAATCAAATGTCACTTCTCCACACATATAGCAAAATGTGTCAGCACTGTTAACGCAAACTCGTGGCATTTTTGTTCACTTCAATAGCAGTGAACTTCAACAACTGGTAGTAAATCTGGAAACAAATTATTACATGCATTAATTAAGTCACTGAAGTTGAATAGAAGGGAGACAAAAGTTCACTAAAATTGGTATCATAATGTTTTGTATACAAAACAATGCACACAAGTAAGACCAAGAAAAATAATATAATCCATTGTTACTAATTATTATGATTTTGACAAACCATTATAATATTCGATTTTAAACTTTATATAAAAATCCGTATATAATTACCTCCCCTTAGTAAATCAGTGTAAAATGAAATCTAGAGCTAATTTTGGATTGTCTCTGTGATGATATTCGAGCTCAGCACATTAGAATTGATAGGAATTGGCTATTCTCATTCGATTTACATTTTCACTGATGCACAATGTCATGAGTCTCAGCAACAGTTCGTTTTCCTAGATTTTCCATTATTCGATCTAAGTCAATATGTAATTTCTCTTTAACTGTTTTGATACAATCTGCCTCAGTTACAAAATCATGTGGACTGGTTTCCAATTTTTTTTCATACAACCTGTCACAAAAGTTTTAAACAACATGCTGCTTTTATTTGTAAAATCCTATACTTCATAGACATCTAAAATGTTATATCCTTTTCAACAGCTTTCTTCACTTCAGTAGTCGTCCAAGTTCCGATAAAACTTCTTTCCTTGCATTTATTTATTTTTTCTTGGCACATTTGACACACAAAGGAAACAACAATTTTTCATTTATTCTTACTGGTACATCAGGATTATACAGTCCTTTAGATTGCACTACTTTACATTCTATTACACCACACCAAGTTTTTGAATAATATTTTGGTGTACCTCAGATGTTGTTCAGGATAAAATTACACAGTAGGATACAGAGTACATAAGTCAATACATTTTATTTTTGTGTTAACACAATCTGCTATAGCTCTTAATTTTATCTCATTTGTTTGACCACTGTAAAAAGCTGTTCTTGGATTCAATGGTTCGACGACTTCTAGTAACTGTTTTAATTTTTTAAGCAACTTATACTCTGGAGAGTTAGGCAAATAAAATTCCAATAAATTAGATCCTGCATTTCGTATTTCTACAGTTCTTGTTAAAGTCATCCTTTCTTTCCTTATTTTTATTGCTAATCGTCTCACTTGTAAAACTTTTTTTACAATCATGCCAAAAACAATTGTGGTACTGATAAATAGTATTACTTTCTTTATCAAACCCACTTCTTTTGCCCCAGCTATTTTTACTTCTCCACCATTAATAGCATGTGAAGTATTATTATTGTTTAAACTGTCTAAACAGCCTATGGATTCTCTACTGTAATTTTCTTTTTGTTCTTAATCCAATACAGCGATTGTATGTTCAGGTAAATATTTAGACCTGTAAATGGCCATACAAACTGCAGCAATTGTTAAATAACAGAATGAATCAATATTAGGTATGTCTAGAAATTAATTTCTTAGTTCCAAAAACCTCTTCTTAATATAACTGCATCAGAATTAAAGTACTCATTAATTCCTTTCATTATGTTTAACACATAATTTGACAAATGCTTCTATCTTCCAGTTTCATAGTGTCAACACAATAATATCGTGTATATGGAATTGGTCATATGTAATGTTCATTTTCTTGTGTATTGAATAAATACAGGAACTAGCCTTTCTTCAATTCTTTCAAATCAAATGTTTTTGGAAAACTAGTATACTAACATTTTTGATATCATCTAAAGTACAACTTTCTTCATTGTACTCACCTAATTCATTACATAATATATCAGTTAAGTCTTTTTGTAATTTATATTTATCTCCAATTTTCTTAATCTCATTTGTAATTAGTTCTATACCGAAAATATTATTTGTATAGTATGTTAATACCACTATTATTGCTCTAGAACAGCATAGATTGTCATTATTATTAATTCTTGTGATACAGGTTTTAGTCTTTTATCATCAGCTCTATCTATTATTTTTTACCTTCCCTGCCTCAAGGAATTGTTATCATCTGAATATTAAATGAGATATCTGCTTTATCTATAGTTTCATCATATGTCAATATATTCGGATTTTATTGCACAAAACTTGAACAGCTTCTTGAGAAGCATTGGATGCCTTGTATCCTGTAGAAATTGCAAAAAACATTTTTGGATTTTTGGATGTTATATTCAACTTACCTCCTTTTCTAAAATTGTTCTTCTTTTTTCTACTTTAACCATTGGTGCTATCGTGACATAATCTGTTTTCTCACTAATGAGATCGAGTTTAGCAATATTAGCATCATTAAAGACAATTTTATAGTCTACATACCAAGTTCAAATTATTTATTAAATCTCGATCTTGCCTGTTTAATCTCAAGTAAATGCTTTATAGGTGGCGCAGTCTTTTTTTCTTGCTCAAATTGTTTGATACTGAATAGATAAAATCGATCTAGTCTCACTGTTTTTTCTTCTCTAGGTGTTCAAGATTTTTTCAATAACATTATCACAAATCTGTAGAACTAATTTGCATTAGGTACTCGTTTTCGTCTTGATCTAGTCATATGGAATAATTATGGATCAAACGAACTCCTGGAACCAAACATCACTAATTACCTCTGGTTTTTTAAATTTGCTGTGTCCTCTAATACCATGATTTTCGGCTCGTAGCTTTGAGTTTTCTTACATTCAAATTATCGAGAGCCCTGGCAGATGGTGGCAAATCATGACAAATAATTAAACTAATCAAATCATCATTTCTTATTCTGATATACACACTCAAATTAGTCGTTCTGCATAATCACGAAGCTGAGCGACTGTAATCATTCCCAGCAAATCTTCCATTTTTTGTCCTTATTTTATAAAGATAACAAACGTTAGCTTTGGAAGAAAAGAGAACTGAAACGATGAAATGTCTTAATTAATTAAATTCTACCTTGAATTAATTTAAAATGTTTGACAAACTGTAAATGTCTTTCGAGATCACTTTTAATTAAATATTTCTTTTCACATTTACACACCATTTTTCTGTTTAGCTTATATTCTAGTTGACAAATTTTACATTTACTTGAGAGCTTGTTTGCAGATGAACAGTTGAAGGAAACAAATAAATTCTTTAATTTCTTTAATAATAATGGAAGAAATCCACCTTCATGTTTTGTATCTTTCTTTTTCATAAGATGCTCAATTTTTTTCGCCATGGGTATGGCTAATGTAATGGGTAAATTTCTGTCAGTTTTCTTATCTCTCTACCTTTCTTTGGCATCAGTTAAAAATTGATTAATACTATGTTGTTGATAATTATTGGCTCTAATTTTAATTCCTTTTACTTTAATTTTGCCACTAGATTGCAATGTGTAACCAGTTGTAAAGTTATTCATTTATGTAGATTAAAAACTTGTAACATTTCATGTTTTTACTCTCCACAAACATTGCCACTCACACCTAAACCCATACCTAATTTTCGTTTTCCATAAATAATTCCTCTAAAAGCTGCTGCCACTAATTTTTCTTGTAATGCAGCATCACCTGCATGCATTCTTTCTTTTGCAGCTAATTGAAGTTCTTTATCTGCTTTGAGCCTTTTTTCTAAATCATTATTATCTCTATATGCAATACCGTGCTTTTACATTTATCATCTAATTTATTTATTCCTGGATCACCATATACTAGTCTTTCTTCTAGCTTAGTAAAAGGCCAACAGTACAAATATCCTGGTAGATAAATTATTTCAAAATCAGTTGACTAAACCTCTACCATGTTTTCCACTCTTCCAGAATGTGTACTAACACTATTCAAAATTCTAATCAATTACAGAATTTCTTTTGCATTGTTAGTGATGAAATCATTAAATTTACTTGTTAAGATTTGCATTATTCCGAATTTTTCATGATGGTATTTTTTATTTCATGCTTATTCTTCTCCATGGATTACTGCTGATCTATCAATTAATTGATAGACATTATCCTTCCATGGATATTCAAATGTTTTTTCTGAATATTTTTTAAATTAAACCTTTACCTGTTTTCTCATCTATACTTGAGGCTAAACCTCAACAACTTCTTTTATTAAACCTTTATATTTAACATATCTACTTGATTTCATTTTATTTTGATGTTTTTCAGAATATAATGGTCCCTAATGGTATAGTATATCTGCACAATTTGATAAACCAGAACCTGCAAGTAGTGCATTTATGTCTTCCATAATTATTTGTTGTTTAGTTAAAAAATTCATTAATCCATCTGTAATTTCATATATCCTATCACCAAGTTTTAATTTATGACCATTCAACTCTACTTGTAACTTACCAAAAAATTTAAATGGGCCACCAGGCCTTAATCCAAAAACTTTATATTCAGTATGGTTTGTGTATACTAGAATTCCTTCGCTTACATTCATTTTTCCAGCATCACTTTCATTTGTAGTACCACAAGTTTTTCTGTCTTCTTCATATTTTGTTAATAAATTTTGTATACCTGATTTACTGAAAATATAGTTGCTCTGTGGACTTTCATATTGTTTAGTTGGTGGTATATATTAAACTCTTCTAACTGATGATATAAAAAGGAATCATTTGTTTATCAAACTTCTCTACTTTTTTCAAATGCTTTTGACACATTATCACCTAATCCTTCAATTCCTTGTTTTACTCATCGAATTGTATAGAAAACTGGTTGATCTTCTTTTTTATATTTTTCATATTCTGTTACTTTGCCTCCCTCCGACTGTAATGGGGGTGAATGATGGTGATAACAATGACACAATAACAGCCAGTCATCTCGAGGCAGGTGAAAATTCCTGACCCTGCCGGGAATTGAACCCAGGACCCCTTGCATGGGAAGCGAGAATGCTACCGTGAGACCACAAGCTGTGAACTGGACCAATAACTCATGATTGTTTTTTCCATTTTTTAAATTTCCCTTTTAACTGTTCTTTAATTTTTATATTTCTTCCAGATTGTTAATAACTCCTGGGTCATATTTTGCATACATTTATTAGACATCAAAAACCATTACCTAAACTTTTTTTTAACATTATGAAATTCTGTATTTTATTTCCGAACTTACCTTCCTTTGGTTTTCTAGTAATCACTATCATAAAAAACCTAATTGATCATTCCAACATTTACTACACAGTTCTTTACAATTATCTAACTTTAAATCACCTCCAACAAACTCATGAGAAATATGGTTTAATTTTGTGTCATCTTGTCTGAAAATATTTAAAAAAAATTATATTATCTCTGACTAATTGTTTTGGAATTTTTGAACATTTTTGACTTAAATTAAAACAATCTATTCCTTTATGTCTATCTCTAGTAAAATATTCTCTAACTATATCTAGATTTTCAAGAATGAAGTCATCAAAAACTACATCTGAATTATCTTCACATTGATCTAATGGAATAATTTCATCA
Organism: Schistocerca americana; assembly: GCF_021461395.2. Classification (NCBI taxonomy): domain Eukaryota; kingdom Metazoa; phylum Arthropoda; class Insecta; order Orthoptera; family Acrididae; genus Schistocerca; species Schistocerca americana. Next base: position 196,811,480 of record NC_060126.1, on the reverse strand, counting down.
TTATTTTCAATAAAAGTACTATTTTTCTGGTATACTTTATTTATCTTCAATTTCTTCCTCTTTTTTTATAAATTCTTTATATATTGGTTGATCTATACCTTTAGAATAAATGTACAAATGATACATTATATTCCACTTCAACCATCCAGATGCCAGAATATAATTAGCAATCATTAATGTTGTTCTTCCACAGCCATTTTCTCCTATTATTGCACATCAAATAGAATTTGTTAAAAGTTTAGAATGTTTATTTTTAATTTCTTTTCCGGAATTCTTATTTTTGGTCCCCAATCTGTCATTAATTTAATAAAAAATTTTAATAGTAATTGAAAAATTTATTTCAGTTAAGTGATAAGTCATCTGGTCTGGAAAAAAGATTGAGTTTACCTATATGAGACAGCTGTAGTAATGTTGCCCTGTTTGGTTTTTATTCAACTTTTTTAACGCCAAATGTTACATCGAAAAATAATAAACTGTGTTGTGAAGGAGAAAAAATTCCTCTAGGCCAGTATAGTTTAAAACATTTAGAAGAATTATTCATTCAAAAGGCCAAATATTCACATTAAAGAAGATGAGATTTGAAATAGAATTACTACTGAAACCGATTTGAAAGTGATGTAAAGTTGGATATAGATATAAAAGAAGACAATATTACGAGTGTGCTAGGATGTAATAATCAAATTATTAATGCAATTGAAAAAAAATTTGCTAATGATGTTCCTAAAACCATTCTATTTTAAGTAATTAATAGAAATTTTAATCTGGCTGATGGAATGTTTGTAAAGCCCACTGATCATTTTCATAGAGAAACTAATATTGTTTCTTTATTCAAGCCTAATGCAGAATTTGATGATGATGATGAAGTCCCAAACTCCGTAACAGAGTGTAGGGCACAATGTGGGAGACCCGCACCACTGTACTAGGTACGGTTCTAGTGGAGGTGATTTGACTTTGCCTCCCTCCGACTGTAATGGGGGTGAATGATGGTGATAACGATGACACAATAACAGCCAGTCATCTCGAGGCAGGTGAAAATTCCTGACCCCGCCGGGAATTGAACCCAGGACCCCTTGCATGGGAAGCGAGAATGCTACCACGAGACCACGAGCTGTGAACTGGACCAATAACTCATGAACCAAATTATCCTGTTTATATTCCAATTATTAAACCTATTGAATATTTGGAAGTTACTGTAACTGTTGAAAATGATAATTTGACTGACTGTAATTGTGCTTTGTAACAGTTGTTTTAGAAATGTCTTAGTATATTTTATTCTTATTAAATCATGACAAAATAGAGTTTTTAGTTTTAGTCATTCCCAGTGAATGAGAAGACTAAAAATAATCTAGATCTACCCATTAAGAACACAGAGATTAATATAAATATTGGGGATTGTTGGGTTCATCCTAATCATACTCTATTGTACATGAGCTTTAGTACTATTGGAGTTGATGGTACAGACTATCCATCATATAACAGAAAATCCAATAAAAAAATTAATTGATATCTATGTGTCTAAACTGTTTGAGATCATCACTATAAAGGAAGGGAACAATATTTTGTCTAGAATATAACATCCATTCATTTCTTCATATGTCCTTATGCGATTGTCTTCGACTATAGCTCGTGAGTAAACCATGAAAGCACATATCCTTAATAATGGTAAGATAAAAAGTAAAAAAATTAAGTACTTTTTCCACTAGATTTTTTGGGTGAATTTTTAGAGATAAAAAAATGATGTGAGAAGGAGTTTAACAGTAATTTTTACTTCGAGTTCAACTGCTGCAGATGCTATTCTTAGTTGGGCTAATAAAAGCGATGATGGAATTGAAATAAAAGATACACTTCCATAAGAAGGTAAAACTGTAGTAGACTCTATGGAAATTCGTGTTCCAGTCGTAAAATGTGAGCCATAATATTCATTGTAGCTAGAAGAAGAAAGACTAAAAGATCCAAAAATTCCAGTTTCTTTCTTTGAGTCACAAACATTTGAAATAGCTATATTAGATGGAAAAAGAAATTTTGAACTAGATATTGGTAATTATTGTAATTCTTCAGAATTTGATACATATGCCTTATTTATTTTTGTTGTATTTCAAACTAATAAAAAAAATAATCAGCTAATTGATTATTCTTTATTCAGCCACGTTAAATTACAGAATGTCTATGTAAAGAATGGATGAAATGAAGTTTTCCCTCAAGAAATTTGGAATCTATATCCACATAATAACTATCTGAAAGCATATGATGATTTCCTAGACTTAAAGAGTCACTCAATTGCATGGTGATGTCAATGTAAGTCCCTTCAGTTTTATTGAAAATTATCATCTCTATGTCATTAAGTCTAGAAGTAGGAATTTATTAGCCACACAGAAAACTACAACGTAATTAGTTGTCACTTTTAACCATAAAATTCCGAAAGATACAATTGCCTGCATCCTTGTGTATGGTAAGAAAAATTTAACATATGATGCTCAGCACAGAATTTTGAGTGAAAATTTTTAATATTATTATTTTTTATTCTATATAAATGGATACTCAATTGAAGAAGCTCAATAATGCAAGCAGTTCTAATTGGTTTAAGAAGATTAATGATCTAGAAGTAAATGAATTGTATTACATTGAGGCTGTGAATATTTAAAAACTAAATATGGGGAGAAAATTTGTATTCAGCTTTACCATAAATTCAGCAACGAACTCTACGATGAATGCACAAGTAACAGCCATTTTAGAATTCACTGTTCAGTTAAAACAAGTTTCGCGAGTGATTTGAGGCTAATTCCTATACACACACTACGATCTGTCTGCGCAGAGATGATACGCGGTAACACTTCTGAAAAATTTTGTACAAAACTTTGACTATCATGTTTGCGCGTATTTTGTACCAGCGCCAAACTCCTGTTATTTTGCAACGATCTGTTTGCGCAGAAGTTATGTGCGCAGACAATTTATACCCGTCGCTGTCGCAGACAGTTTAGTAGTATCGCTGGTGTAGTAAATAGAGATAACTTTGAGATCGAAGTATAAAGTCGAGGATTAGTAACGCTGGGAAAACAAAATGATTGTGTCGCCTGCTCGAAGCTGTCAGGTGGACAACATAGCGATAGCGACATTGGTTTGTCATGATTGTACAGTGTAGTATAACGCGATAGTGTCATTGTTGATGGCAGGGCTGCGTGTGCGGTAGTGAGCGAAAGCGTTCTAAATATACTAACGGTATTTTCGCCGAATTATCTTGTGACAGTTAGGTTTTCGTAGGTTAGAGAGAGATTTTTTTATTTTTATAAAGGTGTTAATTTATTTTCTGCACAATGATTGACAAGAAAGATGATGACTTTTCTACAAATACTGACCTGAAATCACCTAGCCAGGCTGCTGCTATTTTGGCACAATCAAGACAGTTGTTAGAAACGAATACAGCATCGGCAAGTAATTTTAGCATTTGGAATGAGATAGTCATTAATCAGTTTCCACATAAAAATATTACTTAGTACTTATATTCTGGTAAGCCGCTTGGCATAAGTGTAGCACTTATGTTGCATTGCAGGTTCAGTCGGAAATCCGTTCGTCGTTTGCACGATTGGCAGAAGCACTGAGGTCTCGCGAGAAACAACTCTTACGCCAAGTAGACGCTTTGCAGAGCCAACAGCTGGCACTGTTACAATCGCATGAAAGTGTTCTCCTGGAGCGTTCAATGTAAGAAATATCTCAATACAATATTTGTAAACAAAGTTGTATTTGTTTTAAGAGACGCTAATTTTATATATATGGGTAAGATAACAAACTACAGCAGTTTAGCAAAATGTGTTTTATATATGTGGGTAACACGCATCAGAAAATTATTTGGCGGATTATACAGAGGATACAAAACGTACTTGAACATTTCAGGACACAGGAAAGGTTATTATGTTACCGTTACGGAAGTGATAAAAGTGTGAAATGAATATTTTTGGCTCGTTCAACTTGTGGTTGTTTTAAAATACACTAGTGTAAAAGCATTAGTAATATTAGCATAATTGGATCTTGTACATAAGTATTTACTTATTTATTTTGTTGTCATTTGATCATTCAACAAAACAGTATCTGTGATGTGAAATACCCATTACAAAAATAGTGTATGCATACGTAAAACATATACAGAGTAGGGCAGCTTTAGATGATGATAGGGCAGGAAATCGGCCATGACCTTACCAGTGGAACCATCCTACCATTAACCTTGAAACTTGGAGACACTATGGAGAACTCAACTCACAGTGGATAGAGTATGAACCCCGTTCATCCTCAATGCGAGTCCATTTCATTAACACTGCCTCAACCACTTTACTCAGTGTATAATTCTGAAAGGAAATCATGTGGCCACCTAGTTTACAAGGCGCATAATCAGTTATGCAACTAGAACATGAAACTTGTTGTGTCAAACTTATGAGAAATATACACGCACAACCATCTGCCAACACTATGTCCATCACAGCTATTCTTGGAACTGACCCCCTTCTCTGAATGCAGGGAGGTTGTACTGCATCTGAAACAGAGAAAACAGGAAGTCAACAGCAGAAACATTCTTGTTCAAAGAGACAAAGCATAGATGGCACGTCTGTTAACAGATTAAAAACTACTCATCAGTAAGCAAGGACCTAGTATTTCTTCAAGCTAACACACCACGGTATTAACACTTCTCAAAAAGATATGTTTTTAACTCCGTTTTAAAAGCTGTTTCCTTCTTCAGCCTCCTTAAGTATGTTGTCATTGCATTACAACAAGTGACACCAAACTGGCCCTCATGTTTTTGAGTGTGACTCATTCGTGCACACTTTGTGTGGAGGTACCAACAGTTGCATGTGTTGTAACTATGCTAACTGCTATTAATTTGCAGGACCCCAACATAGGTCATGTTATCAATACACATTTGAATATGTAAAAGGACAGTACTGTAAGCGCACAAAACTTTCGAAGTAGGGGCTCGCAATGAGCCACATGACAATATTCAGACAGCGCTTTTCTGCAACGTAAAACTTTCCCTTGATCAGCTATTAGTTTTACTCCAACAAACTATTCACTAACCTACAAAGGGCAGGAAGTAACCAGAGCACAGTGAGAGAATATGTCACAGTAGCTGAGACTGATAAATAGTAAGTACTTGTGTAATAGCAAAGTATATTTCATGAGAGTGAAGGGATGTTATCTCTCAGGTTTTTTCAGCATGATTGATTGATAGTGTGCTGTGAGGTGTTCTGCTGAGTAGTTGTTGTCAGAAATCGAAATTGGCTGTAAACAGCAGTATGAGACCAACAATAGTTCAGCCTGGTTGGAGTCCAGGTAGCAAATACACATAACCACAAAACTTGCAACACCTGAAGGAGATGGCTGGGTTGGTCATGAAATATTTTGGATGAAATGAAATAACAATTGAGCAGAAAACCTGGAAGCACATTATTAATATTTCAGCAATTACTAGTTTTGTGCCATGTGAGTGTTTCAAACTTATTATAGTGTAATATTTAATTCGGTGGATAAAAATATCTATTCACCAAGTGGTGGCAGAACACACACATAAGACTGTTGTAATTGGCAAGCTTTGGGAGCCAGTGGCACCTTCTTCAAGCAGAAGGGTTGAAGGTGAAGGAAAAGGACTGGAGAGGTCTAAGGAAAGGGGTAGATTTCGGTAAAGTCACCCAGAACCACCGGTCAGGGGAGACTTACCGTACGGGATGAGAAGGAAAGACCTTTCTTTCCTTCAGGGAGATTTACCGTATGGGATGAGAAGGCAAGACCTTTCCTTCTCATCCTGTACAGTAAGTCTCTCCTGATCCGCAGTTCTGGGTGACTTTCCTGAAATCTACCACTTTTCCTAGACCTCTCCAGTCCTTTTCCTTCACCCTTCTTCTTTCCCCTTCAACCCTTCTGCCTGAACGAGGTGCTACTTGCCAATTACAACAGTCTTTTATGTGTGTGTTCTGCCACCACTTGGTAGATAGATTTTTTTAATCCGTCCAATTAAATAATTTTGTCAATAATTGATTGTTTTTGTTGTTATTATAGTGTATATAATGTGACAGATTGTAGAGATTTATTTTTAATTGTGTAATAGTTTTTAATTAATTTGACTTCTCATGTCAGATAATCTTCACTAATCAAACTGTTCAAACTAAACAAATTACTGTTAAAAATATTTTAATGTTATCATCTGTTAATAATTCACAATATTTTTTAAAGTCTTTACATAAACTAGTCTGCTGTTGCTCATTATTATTTTCATTACCAGAAAGAAATTAGGAAACAATGGAGTAAATATATTCATGGAATACAAGTGTTTTCCCGAAAACTTTCTATCTGTCTCTGCATATACATGTACAATGCCTCTGTGTATGTTGTAATTAGTCTAATTTTGGTAGGCTTTCATGGGATAATTTGTCTTTAAGAATCTGCCAACTGAGATTTTTCTGCTTTTCTGTGACACACTCCTGAAAGTCACATAGACCTGTGACTATTTGTACCGTCTTTGTATATGTTTAGTAATCCTTATTAGTCCTTTTGGTATGTGTCCCTAAATACTTGTTATATTCTAAAATGGGATGCACAAATGATTCATAAGCAGTCCCATTTGTGGACAGATTGCATTTTCCAGTATCCAGCCAATGAACCAAAGTCTGCTACCTGTCTTAACATACAGCTGAGCCTATGTGGTCATTCAATTTCATACCTGTAAAAATGTACGCACCTAGGTATTTTTATAAGTTGACTGATTGTAATTATCACTAATTGTTGTTGTAGTCATAGCATACTTAATTTTATCAGTTTATGAATGCACTATTTGCATTTCTAAACCTGCCTAAGTTTCTGAGACTGCAGTCATGTGTGTGAGTTGGGTTTGCGTGAGTATGTATATGTCAGTTTGTCGTCTAATTTTGACGACAGGCTTTACTGGCCAAAAGCTGTATTTGTGACATTCTTTCTGTTGTGCCTATCTGCAGCTCAGCATCTTTGTTACATGGTGAGTAGCAACTTTCCTTTCCACAATATTGTTACATTCCATCCTGGATTTTACGTTGTTTGATGTAAAGGAAGTTGCTAATCTTCACAGCACTTTGAAATATTATCAAAATTGCTTGAAAATTTGTGCTGCATTTCTCAGATAGTGCTTCGTAATAGATAACTGCATCATCTACGAAGTCTGGGTTACCATTAGTATTGTTTGGCATGTCATTAATGTACATCTACAAAAAGGGTTCCAACAAACTTAGTTGGGGCACCCTGAAGTTACTTCCACTTCTTTAAGTGAGTCTCCATCCAAGATAACGTGCTGCATACTCCATACCAAGAATCCTCAATCCAGTCACGAATGTTTCTGCGGTGGTGTGTAAAATGCTTTTTTGAAGTCAAAAAATACTGCATGTACCTAGTTTCCTTGATCTGTGGTTATTAGGATGTCCCGCGTGTATTTTGCATCGTTTTCAACGCATGCTGCAGGTGGAATGAAATACTGGGCAATGGAATACAAGAAGTCTTCTCTGCTTTCTAAACAGAAAAGATGAAGGCTCTCAATAAAGCTTGGATCTTTCAAATATGGCCAACAAAGTGTATGGAAAAGTAGTAAGTGAAATATTCATAAATATCTGAAGCTTCTGAGAAAGCCAGTCCTGAAGTGATAATGTTTTCACAGTGAAACAGATAGTTAAAAAAAAAAAAAAAAGTAATTCAGCTTGGAGATAGACCTAGCTTTGGAGGATTTTGAAAAAGCTGTTGTTAATATTGATGGGAATACGTTTTGGGAGAAAATGTGGTAAAGAGGGTATCTAAGACACGTGATCAAATTAGTTCAGAATATTTATTCCAGTATCAGAATCAAGACAGTGGAAAGCAGCCATTGTTAGAGGTATAAAATCAGCCACAGAATTTGGATCTACATAGCTGACTTGATGTGAACCAAGGACATTTCCTTTTGGAGTCAAATTAGAAAGCTAATAATTTGTGAACATGTTGCGTATGCAGACAGTCAAATAACGGTTAAAAAATTTAAGACAAACTGTGGAGGATATGAGCTGCATCTCTGTGGGATCTGCATTTATATTTGAAGATTTCGGCAACTAAAACTTAGGTAGTGTGCTCCTAGGAAAGGAATCAATGAGATCAGCAATCTGCCCCAATTGCACAACATTGAAGCAAGGGCATTATTGCTTGTAGCTGAGCTGCTACATGACCTATGAACAGGATCAATCAAACAATGGAAAATCCGGGATGGAACGTAACAATATTATGAGAAGGAAAGTTGCTACTCGCCATATACTGGAGGTGCTGAGTCGCAGATAGGCACAACAAAAAGACTCTCACAATTATAGCTTTCGGCCTTTAAGGCCTCTCGTTGTGCGCTAAAATGAGAAATGTCCTGCCCACAACCCCCCCTCCCCCCCCCCCCCCCCCCTGGCACCGTGGTATTCTGCCATCCACTGAACTTACACAATATACTCGTCCATCGTTAGACAACCCCTCCTGCCAATACGTTACCTCAAGGCTCATACTCCTGTAATAGACCTAAATGCAAGACCTGTCCCATACATCCTCCTATTATCACCTACTGCAGTCCGGTCACTGGCGTCACCTAGCCCATCAAAGGCAGGGCTACCTGTAAAACAAGTCATGTGGTCTACAAGCTAAGCTACAACCACTGTGCTGCATTCTATGTAGGCATGACAACCAACAACCTGTCTTTCCGCATGAATGGCCACCGACAAACTATGGGCAATAAATAAGTGGACCACCCTGTTGCTGAACACGCTGCCAGAGATTGTCCATCATTTCAATGACTGCTTCACAGCCTGTGCCATATGGATCCTTCTCACCAACACCAGCTTTTATGAATTGCGCAGGTGGGAACTTTCCCTGCATCACATCCTACGTTCCCATAACCATCTTGGCCTCAAACTTCGTTAGTCACTGTCCCCACTTATCCAGCCCCTTCCCTGTTCCCATTCCAGCACTACACAGCCATCATTCCACCACCACCACACCCAGTCTTTTTATTTCTCTCCTTTTCCGCTACTGACCCCCCCCCCCCCACCACCTCTCCCCTACCCTCAGTCTAACCTACAGCACTTCTATCCACCACCTCACCATACTATCCCTCCCTCTCCCCACTCCAGTCTCCTTACTGCAGGTGTGTGTGTGTGTGTGTGTGTGTGTGTGTGTGTGTGTGTGTGTGTGTGTGTCTATTGTTGACGAAGGTCTTAACGGCTGAAAGCCATAATTGTGTGTGTCTTTTTGTTGTGCCTATCTGTGACTCAGCATCTCTGCTATATGGTGAGATGCAACTTTCCTTCTAATAATATTGCTATGAACAAGATAAGGATATAAGCAAACAAAACTGACACTTGGTGTTGGGACAACTATAAAAACCCATAAAGTGAAAGTGGAGAAAGGTGTACAAATGAAATTACAGAAAGTAATGGCAGTTGCAACCTTTTTGTGTAAAGCAGAATGTTTAGCTCCAAGTAGGATGAATCGTAGGCAGTTGGCAACATCAGAGATGAAGTTCTTTAGAGCTGTAAAAGACTACAGCAGAAGAGAGTTAAATCAGCAACATCCCAATAATGGCTGAATTTTGGATTAAATATATAACAGAGAAAAGTGCATGAAATAAAGAAATAGGAGGAACACATTCTGTTTATTTTGGGGACCAAATCGTGAAGCAGGCCATACACTACAAAAGTTCAGAAAGGTGGTTATTGGGCAGCTCAAGAACGGTATGGTGAACCAGAACAGGCTTATCTTAGCCAGAATCTGGGAAGCCAGGAAAGAAAATACTTATTTAAAAAAAAATCTCTTTTAGGACTATCTTGATTTGTGTATTTCATTGAAAATTTGTGTAAGTAAATAATTAATAACAAGTATATGGCCAAATAGAGCAAATGCTGCAGATTTGTGTAACTGATGCATGGCCTCTCACCTTGTGGTCCCATCTGTCTAAGACTATGCATTGTTTGTTGCCAGATGCATGCAGTCTGACTACATCTCCCTGTGATTTGTCATTTTAATGGTAAAATATTCTGAGTGACAGAGCAGGCAAAGCCTTGCAGGTCAATGTGTTATGTTGACCATATCTTTGAATGCTTTCCATTTATAGTGGATCTGTAAAGACACTAGCTGCTTGTACACAGTTTGTTACTTCTTAATAAATTAATTTATCTGTAGACAATTTCCACTGTGTAGGTGTATTCAAGGCACATACAATTTTGATTATCTTTATGCATATAATGTACACAGAGATACCTAATTTAATCAAAACTTAATTTACTCACCTTTAGATAAAATGCCCAATACTAGTCCAGGATTTCCTTTACATAAGGTGGGTGAGATAGAAACATTAATCCCAACATGTTGCTATCGACACAGAAGTTAACACTCTCATCTTCACGTTATCAGAAGTTTACACTTTCCTCATTTTACTTCTGTAGTGTACACTGTGCACTCACCAATTTTCTCTCTCTTACACACCGGAATTTTTAATCTAGGCCTTTTAGCTAGTTATTTTTTACTGTGATTGAAGTATCATGTGTGAACACTACTGCAGTCTCAACTACTGCTGCTGTCATGTTATTGACATACAAATTTAAAAGAAGCGGCCCCAGATTGATCCCTAAAGTACACCAAACTTTACTAACTGAAAACTAGAGTATCACTTGTTTTATGCTTCTTTTTCTGTGTTAGTGTGCTGTGACACACACAATCAGATCTCTTTGAGAGCTCAAGGAAAACTCCACAGACTTTTCTTTGTTCTTCTAGCACCCCAATAAAATCACCTACAAAGTGCTACAGGGAAAACGCCCTGACTTGCACAAACCAGTTGAAGAGATCGGTGGCAGGATTATGTTTAACAAGAGTCATTGTTTGTTGAGACTAATAGCAATTTCCTATTAGGTAGTGCTGCTCGAGAACACAGGAGTGGAGTAAGATGGACAAGATTACCTCTGCTCCCAGCCTCTTGTGTCATGGCTCATATTTCTGCAAAATCCTAAGATGTAGGACCTGTCCAACACATATTTCCACAATCACTTGCTCCATTCCTGTCACAGGTATCTTCCATCTCATCAAAAGCAGTGCTACCTGTAAAAATGCTCATGGTATCTACAAACAAAGTTGCAACCATTGTGCTACTTTCTGTGTGACATGTCATCTATTAAGCTATCTGTCCAAATGAATGGCAGCCATCAAATTGTGGCCAAGCGACAGCTGGAGCACCCAGTTACTGAGTAGGCGACCGAACGTGATGTCTTTCACTTTAATGAGTGCTTCACAGCCTGTGCCATCTGGATTCTTCCCACCACCACCGCCACCACAAGTTTTTTTCTGAACAATGCAGTTGGAAGCTCTCCCTGGAACATATCCTTCATTCCCATAATCCACTGTATGATGCATGGCAGATGGTACCTTGTACCACTACTAGTCATTTACTTCCCTGTTCCATTAACAAATAGAGCGAAGGAAAAATGATTGTCTATGCGGTTCCCTATGAACCCTAATTCCTCATATCTTATCCCCATGATCCTCATGCACATTGTATGTTGGCGGCAGCAGAACCAGTCGACAGTCAGCTTCAGATGTTGTTTCTCTAAATTTTCTCAATAATGTTTCTTGAAAGAATGATTCCTTTCCTCCAGAAATTCCCATTTGAGTTCCCGAAGCACCTCCATAACACTTGCATGTTGTTCAAACCTACCGGTAACAAATCTAGCAGTCTTCCTCTGAATTGCTTCAATGTTTTCCCTTAATCTAACCCGCTGTGGATTTCAAACACTCAAGCAGTACTCAAGAATGGGTCGAAATAGTGCGCTATATGTGGTCTCCTTTTCAGAGGAACCACACTTTCCTAAAATTCTCCCAATACACTGAAGTTGACCATTTGCCTTCCCTACTACAATTCTTACATGCTCATTCCATCTCATATTGTTGTGCAATGTTACACTTACATATTTAATCCATGTGGCCCATCAAGGAGCACACTACTGTTGCTGTATTCAAACATTACGTGTTTGTTTTTCGCAATCAACTGCATTAACTTCCATTTGTTACATTAAGAGCTAGGTTCCATTCATTATACCAACCAGAAATTTTGTCCAAGTCATCTTGTATCCTCCTACAGTCACACAATGATGGCACCTTCCCATATACCACAGCATCATCAGCGAACAGCCACAGATTGCTACTCACACTGTCTGCCAGATCATTGATGTACATGGAAAATAAAAGTGGTCCTATCACACTTCCCTGGGACAGTCCTGATGATGTGTCTGTTGACTGTTCACTGTTTGTACAATATACTGGGTTCTGTTACTTACGAAGTCTTGGAGTCACACACATATCTGTGAACCTATTCCATGTACTTGTACCTTCATTAGCAGTCTGCCATGGGGAATGGTGTCAAATACTTCCTTCTCCTACTCCATGCTTTCTGTCCTGCCATCATGCATATGTACACCTTTGTCCTTGTCTACTTCTCTTCTCACCACTTTCCTCCTCCCATTCCCCCTCCCCACCCAGCACGGCCTCCTAGTGCTGCACATAGCGGCTCTATCCTGTCACTATTGCATCCCTGTATGCTCCCACAGACAGCACTAGCATTTTCCCCCACCCCTTGCCCTCCCCAACCTGTACCTCTTCTGTACCCCCAACTAGACTGCTTCTCACATCTGACACAATTGCAGTTCTGCCTTAGTGCCCAGAGACAACATTGGCTTCATGTACGTAAATTGTGCTTGTGTGTGTTTCCTACTTCTGAAGAAGAACTTTGTCCTAAAGCTGAATGTTTCTACCATTGTTTTCCATTGTGCCAGTCTGTGACTCAATGACTCTTCTGAGTGGTGAATAGCAATTTATGTTTCGCATATTATTGTTGTTATTATATCCTAGACTTTCAAATGTTTAGAAATGCATTGAGATTTATAGGCCTTATTTTGATGAAAAACTGGTATGCTTTCTCACTTGATGGATACAAAAGCAAGTCATTTTTCTCACTGCCATACCACCACCTCCATTATTGTAAATCTTAAGTTTTCATGAAGTGCCCAGTTGCAGGAGTAGTCAAGAATTTACCAAGGAGTGAATTGTGCCATATTTACAATTCCATAGGTGCCTTTAAAGTAATTATTATTCTCTCTTGCTCTTGTGATAGAATGGTAAGACAGTGTCATCCTGCTGGGTACTGGGGATGTCTGAATCTGAAGGAATGACAAAGTTGAATGGCTGCCAAGGAGGTGAGAGACAAACAAACGATTATAATAAACCATCCCTTTGCAGTCTGTTTTCTTATTGTTCAGGAGAAAATCCTTTAAATCGAAGAAAGAAAAAAGAAACACTGCTCAGAAATGGGTATCAGCAAATTTCTGCTAAATCAGTTCTACAGCAATGACACATTTACACCCTCCCAGTCAGAAGGAAATAATTTGTCCTTAGCTGTAGGTGAAGAACATGATTTTCTTTATTATATAAATGCGAGTACATATTTTCAAGATTTATATTCTGTGTAAACTGTTCTGCATATTATTTAGGGACAATATTTTTGTTGCAGAGTTAGCAGTACTAGTTAAATTCCAGCTGTATTTTCTTCCATTTATAGTGACTAATTTTAGGGGAGGACATCTTTCAGTTATATATTTTGGGGCAACTCTGTGCACTGTTAATGGGAACATATTCTTTGATTCTTTAAAATTATGAATGTAACAGGGTTAAAATACAGTGATCAAAAATTTATTTACAACTTGTGCTGAAACCATATTGTACTTATGACTTAGAGGACATGAAATGGAAGCAGCAGTTGAGAAGGGAGTGAGACACTGCTGATGCCTATCCCTGATGTTATCCAATCTGTGCTGTGCTTTTAAGCAAAAAGAGAGAGAGAGAGAGAGAGAGAGAGAAATTTGAAATGGGAATTAAACTTTTAGAATTGCTGATATTATTGCAGTTGTGTTGAAGGCAGCAAAGATTTTGGAAGGACAGTTGAACAGGAAGGATTTCCCCATTGTGTCCAACACTGGGTTGCTATTCCAATACTGGAGAGCCTTGGCAACAGTGATGATCTAAGAAGGGGAAAATAAGCTTAAGATGTGAATTGGAGTTTGTGTTAGGGAAGGCATTTGACTTGAATAGCCTATGCAGCTGTGATAGCTATAATGCTGTGGTTGTGTAGTGTCTAGCACACCTGCCCAGTGAACAGGGAGACCTGCGTTCAAGTCCCAGCCATGGCACAAATTTTAATTCATTTCTTCAGCTCCTATCATTATCGTAGATAAAAGATGAGATTCAAATGTCTCAAGGAAGATTTAGTTATATCAGAATAGATAGTGTGTGGAAAAGGTGTTGTGAGATGGACATCAACAGAAGTAAAACAAGAATAATGAAATGCAGTCATATTAAATCAGACATTGCTAATGCAATTAGATTAGAAAATGTGACAGTAAAAATATTAATGAATTTTACTGTTTGGATAACAAAATAACTGATAGTTGCTAAAGTACTGAGGATATAAAATGCAGACTTTCAAATGGGTAGAGAAAATAACTAATGGAGTGGTACTGAATTGAATTGAGGGAAAAAGGAAATGTATGTCACAATTTGACAAAAAGATAGGGTTCGGCTGATAGGGCACACCCTGAGGCATCAAGGAATTTTAGTAATGGAGGGACATGAGGAAGGGAAAAGTTGTTGTGGAGACCAAGGCTTGAATTCAGTGAGCAGGTTCAAATGTGTGTAGGCTGGAGTAGTTATGCAGATGATAGACTAGTGCTGAGAGCTTCATCAGACCAGTCTTCAGACTGAAAACTATGACAACAACAACAACAGTGCAACACCAGATCTTTTGAGCCCAGAAATAGGTAATCAAGCAGATCAATGTTCTCAGGTCATTAACTCTGTAGAGACCATTCTTGAAGTGCCCTAGAAGTCTTGACTCTCATCCCTATATGTGTACTCCATCATGTGATTTGTTGTTGACAGTATTGACTGAATCAGAAGAAACTACATCATTCAGATGTTCGGTGAGTGCTAGACAGAAAAATAATTTGCACTTGGATAACACTCAGAGTATTGAACAGAAAGGTCTGCACTATTTGGTAGGGTTCATTTTCATTATCTATCAGCACAACAAAAAGAGTGTGATAATTATAAAGTCTTCATGTCTATATTCAAAGGTTCCTTGTGGCGCACCACTTCAATTTTGTACGGGAGTTTCTTGTTGTAGTCAAGAACTTTTCTCTGTAATGTTATTTTTCATATTTTATTAACTCTTCAATTTTTTGCAACTTTTGTAATCAGCATTTTGTAAACCATGTTTTAACTCATTCCATGACCAAGCAGCTTCGGTACATGATAAAGAAATAAAATACAAATGTATGTTGTTGAAGTTTTCCGTGCAACTACAAGCTAATCCATATTTTTGTCACCAAAAGCACATTTTCGACAAAAGGACATATTTTTATGTTCTGCAAACAGTTTTAAAAAACCTTCAATAATTATGAATCAGCAATGGAATGGATGATCACAGTAATGTGTACAGGGGTGGGGGGGGGGGGCATGTGCGCGTGTATGCCATAAGCAGTTTTAATTATTTAAAAAATTGTAATCACACCTTTCTTAATTTTTGTGCAGTGATGTTAATAACTTGGATTATGAGTGCCTTCATACTTTTGCTGCTGATGTTCCCAGAAGTAGTAGTGGTGGTGGTGGTGGTGGTGTACTACCACATTCTCCTTTTGCTATCTGTTGTTTTTATAGTGCTTATGCCACAATTTTGTAATGCTGATATTTCTTGATTGTTTAAAAAATGATATTCTCTATTGCTGATTGTGATACTAAGAAACCTACCAACAATGAGACTTCTGATATTAGCAGTATGTTGGGTCACTTTCTGAGTCTGTGAATTTTTTAGCTGTGAGCTGTAGTACTTTTCTGTCAAATAAGATACTTGTAATGTTTGCAAAGTCAGCTTATCGACACATTCATCAACAATTTGTTTTTAGAGGTGATATGCCTAAACCCCCTATGCAAGTGAAAGCTGATTTGAAAGAAGAGGAAGTACTGCTCAATGCTATACAATCATTTGGTAAAGTCAGTGTAAACCGAGGGACCATAATTATCATGGACAGTACAGAAGCATCATACTCTACACCTTACAGGTAAAAAATGTGACTGCCGCTAATAATTTTTTTGTTCAATATTTCAAGAATGTTTTGTGTATTGATATTACTGTCTAAAAATGTTGATCACTTACTGCAGATTGGAAGATTATCAAGATGCAAATGAGGATCACATGTCATCATACAAGTCATTGTCAGAAAGCACTGCTGAACAGGAAGTGATCCGATTTGGCTTCACACCTCGCACGAGTCTGAATCTTTGTCATATGCCTTCAAAAGGAGCGGATGCAGGAGTAACGGTAGAGGATATGAATTCTAATAACCAAGTAAGTAGTTTCATGTCCTAAATGAAAACAGCATTGCACTGTTTCCCTGTGAAAGCATATGTGACATCAGAATTATGTTTTAGCAGTAGTGCTTTCAATATTTTTTTTATGATGACAAAGGAAAAACAATTCCCAGAAATAATATATAGGATCAGGAGCCTACATTTTATATCCTCTCTACTTCGACCATCATCAGTTATTTTGCTCCCCAAATAGCAAAACTCCTTTACTACTTTAAGTGTCTCATTTCCTAATCTAATTCCCTCAGCATCACCCGACTTAATTCGACTACATTCCATTATCCTCGTTTTGCATTTGTTGATGTTTATCTTATATCCTCCCTTCAAGACACTATCCATTCTGTTCAACTGCTCTTCCAAGTCCTTTGCTGTCTCTGACAGAATTACAATGTCATCGGTGAACTTCAAAGTTTTTATTTCTTCTCCATGGATTTTAATACCTACTCCGAACTATTCTTTTGTTTCCTTTATTGCTTGCTCAATATACAGATTGAATAGTATCGGGGAGGGGCTACAACCCTGTCTCACCCCCTTCCCAACCACTGCTTCCCTTTCATGTCCCTCGACTCTTATAACTGCCATCTGGTTTCTGTACAAATTGTAAATAGCCTTTCGCTCCCTGTATTTTACCCCTGCCACTTTCAGAATTTGAAAGAGAGTATTCCAGTCAACATTGTCAAAAGCTTTCTCTAAGTCTACAAATGCTAGAAACGTAGGTTTGCCTTTCCTTAATCTTACTTCTAGGATAAGTCGTAAGGTCAGTATTGCCTCACGTGTTCCGGAATCCAAACTGATCTTCCCTGAGGTTGGCTTCTACTAGTTTTTCCATTCGTCTGTAAAGAGTGAGTAATAAAGGTAAAAGTAAATAGTGCGCACTGTGTCCCCAATTGTAAATGGGACATTACAGCTAATGTGCACTGTTCAGGCTGTCAGAATGCCTTGAAGTGCTATTTTGTGCTTAGATCAGTGGTGCATTGTTGCTTTTCAGAAAGAAGGGTTGTGAGCAAAAGAAGTTGCATATTGCAAGAGACATAAACATATCACTAGTTAAGTCTTTCGTCTGTTGAAGTTTGCTGACAATGTCTTCAAAAGCCACAAAATTTTTACGTGCTTCTACACTAGGTAACTTTCAAAATGTTCAGATGACACTGCCATAGCTATATCATCTGAACATTCCACTGCTTTTGTGAAACACACAACATCAAAGATCCCTCTCATAATGATGCTTATGATTAACAAATATACCTGTGTCCACTACTTATAAATTATGGCTCCAAGGTATCCCCAAGAGGCTGCAACAGAAGTGCGTACTGACTTTTCAAAGGCAACTTGGAGGGAAGTGTTGACATAGACCATATGCAACTATGCCCACGTGATCAGATTAGCCTCTAGGTATCCCTTACAAAGACCAGTTCAACCCCCTCTTATGAACATCAACATGCTGCGTGAAGAAGGTTTGTAAGGAAATCCTTTGAATGTGGTGTGAGGAATAGTCTTGCTTTTTCTTCACCAACAAGTGTAATATTGGCTTAATACTCGATGTTGTCATAGAAGCGTATGAAGATGGCCATGTAGCAATGTGCACATCTTGCACAGACAGCTACACGAGTTCTCTAGTGCAGGTAGTCCGAAGGCTGTGCAGATACTTCAAATAGACTGAAAAGCAGCTGGATAGAAAACATTTCTTGTTGGTTTCTGTAACCAAGTGGACAGTGCTGAAACACACTGAGGAGGAACTAGTATATTATCCTCTTAGGTTTGATTGTTTTTTCTACAGATTTTTGGCTCAACAATTGAATCGCTGTGTCCTCCACCATACTGTGTGAAAGAACCTCATTGTATATGATAATGTGTACTTAATTTATCACTCCAGAGTTGGTTGTGAGTTGAGAAAGTGGTTCGTCTGTTGTGGAGGTATGCTAAAACTCTCAATGACCTAGAAGATCATTGAGAGTCTGACTTCTGCATACAGAAATTATGATGATATATTTCAGTGAATGGAGTTTTTACAGCCAAGCATAACGTAGATAGAAGCCGAGATTGTCTGCACAACAATAGCAATTTTCTTGTAATGATTACTTTCCAGATGTGACACAAAACATATTTTGTTTTAATTTATAGTAAATTGCTCAGTCAGATTGAGTCGTGCCCCGATGACTTTCATATTCTGCACTCTCTCTCTCTCTCTCTCTCTGACAAAATTTGGTCAGAATTATGTGTGTTATTCAGAGTATCATCTTCTTGTATTCACAAGACAATATCAAGTTAATTTAAATCCACACTAGGAAATTGGTAGATGGTAAGAGTTGCCGAACATTTCCCTTAGTGTTGCCAAGTCTCAGCTTTACTGATAACAGGAATAATGTTTCCATGGTCAATCTATTTCTTTAATGGATCCAAAAAATCTTGCACTGCTAAGTACAATTTGAGATGAACTGTGGTCAGCAGCTTAGCTGAATGAAGCAATATTGAGAAGATATCTAGCGAAATCTTACTTAACTTTATTATTAGGGTAAGTGTAGAGAAGTGTAGCTAGGAATTGTGTTCAGATGGACTGATGCCTGCCTGTAGTGATTTACTAATGTGAACTAGACAAGTAGTGCTGAACTGTGTAGCTCATATAGTTTGAAATTTACATCTTACTCACTTCACACTAAAGACAAATTTCACAGTTACAGAGAATTTATGTAGAATTATTGTGGTGTAATTCTTAAAACTGACTGTGGCCTTAGTAGTGCTCTTTATGCAGCTGAATATGTCTCTTTGGGCAACATGGAAATTAATTTCAGTCCATCCACCAATAAGATTCAGAATGTTGACTGTCACATAGAGTTTGACACGTCTTGTCTGTTGTACATTAAAATTCGAAGCTTCGCACTGTTGTAGTTAGGAAAATCATGTCTTCTTCTTTGCATGTTACTTGATAGAGTAAGTAGTAAAGTAGATAAGAGCTATGCCGAGTAATTACCTGTTGTGAAATTTTGTTTCCAATGTGATTGGTAAGTCTTGTGGCAACCTGGTCTCAATAAGAAGTTATTCTGACTTGTCTACTCAAATGACACAAAATTGCACATGGACACAATCCGTTTTGAAGTCATCAGTTAGTAATAGATTACTGCTTTGTAATGCTTAGAGTAAGCACATCTTGTAGTTACTTTCCACATAAGCTAATAATGCCAAATGTTAATGCATTAGAATTTTCAAGTCTATTGTAATCAATGCAGCAGTTTATATGCTTACAGATTTCTCCTACCGTATACTGCAAGAGACATCAACATATCAGTAGTTAAGTGTTTCGTCTGTTGAAATTTGCTGACAGTGACTTCAAAAGCCACAAAATTTTCGCATGCTTCTACACTAGGTAACTTTCAAAATAGATAGTTCTGAGTAAAAGCTAGTTTAATACCTCCCATATCATTTGTAATTAACTTAAAGTTATTCACATCCGGTCGTGTGTCCCAAAAGCGAATGTCATGTCTGCATCTCTATCAGACTTTCTCTATACAGTATTAACTGTCCTTGCAGTACACACTACCCATGTGAAGTACATAGTAATAAAGCTCTTCATTCTTGTCAAACTGATAAGCTAGAAGCAGGCACTGGGAGGGGTGGTTACTGCAAAGATAATGTCTAAGTCATTGGAGGTCCTGTAAAACTGTGGAGTAAGAGGTGTTCATATATGAACAGTCAGTCAGATATATGTTACGGAAATATTTTTGGGTGGAACTGGTGCTGCTGGCATGTCAAAAAGAGACATAAATTATGGATGCTCTGTAATAGTCACATATTTTTGTGAATTTAATGTTCCCGTTACTGATAGACCACTGGCACATCCAAAAACATACTGTGTGAATGGTAGAGTACACCACCTACAAGTTGTTGCTACCTACAGTGTTGCCAGTGGTGCAGACTTCTGGATCTAAAAATTCTGAAATGTAATTGTCAAGTTAAGGATTAGGCCTGGTTAGTGATTGCAGTGACAAGGTTGTTTATGAAAAACTGTACAAGTGGTTTCTGCAATGTTGTGTTAAATATGAATCACAAAGGGTAAACTTTGGTAACACTCATTGGCAGCATTTACTGTCATTACCCCATGTGATGGCAGTCGTCCTTCCATCTGTAAAGTACAGGAAGAATAAGTTATTGGCAATGAGAGAACTCTTCATCGCAGTTTCAGTAATAATAATAGCAATATCGAATACTTCTTCAGCCGTATGGCCATGTCCAGATGGTGATATTTTGGCAAGCTGACTTCTTACCATCTTCAGGCTTTCCTGATGATAAATTGATTTATAATAATACAGGGTATTAGTACTAGTATTGTGATATGATATGTGCATGTGGCTAGGGCCTCCCGTTGGATAGCCGGTCGCCTGGTGCAAGTTTTTTTAGTTGATACCATTTTGGTAACTTGTGTGTTGATGGGGATGAAATGATGATAAAGACAACAAAATACCCAGTCCCTGATTGGATAAAATCTTTGACCAGGTCGGGAATCAAACTGGGCCCCTTGCGCACGATATTCTGCTGCCCTGACCGCTCAACTATGGAACTGGAAATAATAGTAGTAGTAGTAGTAGTAGTAGTAATAGTAATAGTAATAGTAATAGTAATAATAATAATAATAATAATACAAATTATGGATACAATATTACTGGAACATACCCACACAAAATCACACATTTGCTATACATGGATGATCTAAAACTACTGGCAGCAACAAATCAACAACTCAACCAATTACTAAAGATAACAGAAGGATTCAGCAATGATATAAATATGGCTTTTGGAACAGACAAACGTAAGAAAAATAGCATAGTCAAGGGAAAACACACTAAACAAGAAGATTACATATTGGATAACCACAGCGACTGCATAGAAGCGATGGAAAAAACGGATGCCTATAAATATCTAGGATACAGACAAAAAATTGGAATAGATAATCCAAATATTAAAGAAGAACTAAAAGAAAAATATAGACAAAGACTAACAAAAATACTGAAAACAGAATTGACAGCAAGAAACAAGACAAAAGCTATAAATACTTATGCTATACCAATATTGACCTACTCATTTGGAGTAGTGAAATGGAGTAACACAGACCTAGAAGCACTCAATACACTTACACGATCACAATGCCACAAATATAGAATACATCACATACATTCAGCAACAGAAAGATTCACATTAAGCAGAAAGGAAGGAGGAAGGGGATTTATCGACATAAAAAACCTACATTATGGACAGGTAGACAATTTAAGAAAATTATTTCTAGAACGAGCAGAAACAAGCAAAATACACAAGGCAATCACTCATATAAATACATCGGCTACACCACTGCAATTTCATAACCACTTCTACAACCCTTTAGATCACATAACATCAACAGATACGAAGAAAGTAAATTGGAAAAAGAAAACCCTTCATGGCAAGCACCCGTATCATCTAACACAGCCACACATCGATCAAGACGCATCCAACACATGGCTAAGAAAAGGCAATATATACAGTGAGACAGAAGGGTTCATGATTGCAATACAGGATCAAACAATAAACACCAGGTATTACAGCAAGCATATTATTAAAGATCCCAATACCACAACGGATAAATGCAGACTTTGCAAACAACAAATAGGAACAGTAGATCACGTCACAAGCGGATGTACAATACTAGCAAATACAGAATACACCAGAAGACATGACAATGTAGCAAAAATAATACATCAACAACTTGCCATACAACATAAACTAATAAAGCAACACGTTCCCACATACAAGTATACACCACAAAATGTACTGGAGAATGATGAATGCAAATTATACTGGAACAGAGCCATTATAACAGATAAAACAACACCACATAACAAACCTGACATCATACTCACCAATAAAAAGAAGAAATTAACACAACTAATCGAAATATCCATACCCAATACAACAAATATACAGAAGAAAACAAGAGAAAAAGCTGAAAAATACATCCAACTGGCTGAGGAAGTCAAAGACATGTGGCATCAGGATAAAGTTGACATTATACCAATCATACTATCAACTACAGGAGTCATACCACACAAAATCCACCAGTACATCAATGCAATACAGCTACATCCAAACGTATATATACAACTACAGAAATCTGTAATTATTGATACATGTTCAATTACCCGAAAGTTCCTAAATGCAATGTAACATATACCGTACAGTTAAAAGGAAGTCACGCTTGATCAAGGTCCGCGTCACTTTCCATTTTTAACCAGACATAACGTCTGAGAAAGGAAAGAAATAATAATAACAACAATAATGTATTCAGTGTGAAATATTGTAGAAAATTTTTGTGGTTGAAATAATTGTATGCATGAGAAAATTGTTCACTGTATCCTTATTTCACGTCCAGAAAACATTCAGAGTTGTAATCAAGCTAGTTGAGTTATGTAACACTTTAATGTTGAAAAGGCAGACAAGATGTCTGTGAAAGGGACTTATTTGAGAACAGTTTTTAGAAATGGGTACCGATGGCCACATCAGAATCACAATCAAATATAAATTCAAAGCAGCGTAATCAGTTAACACACAGCCTGAAAGTATATTTATTATGGATAGCAACTTACAGACAGAGCAGAACCCCCATCTAGAAGAAGAGTGCTGCTGTTTATACAAACGTCGAACATTTGAAACATGCAAATATTATAAACATAAGAAAATTTGAGAACCTTCTAGAAAGAAGTACTAAATCAACATTTTCTAGTGAATGGATTTGAACTGGCTGCCCATAGCAAGCCAGCTAGCAGCACCAACCATTACTCTATGCTCCTTGCAGCACAGCTCGTGGCATTCTTCCATCTCCTGGGTAAATAGCAACATGCTGTTTCAGAAGGTATCATTGGACCTGATGACAATATACTTGTTCTAGATCTTGTCAGTGGTCCTTTGTATGGTAGAACTGGAGAATCCTTGTGTTCTGGTCATGTTGTCACATCCTCTTTGCTGTGAAGAGCTTCAAAGGCAGCACCTCCAGTCAAAGCTTTGTGATCATCGAGCAGGCCTTCAGTTTCCTTGAACGAGAAACCCTCTTTTACAATATGTGCCTCAGGGCAAATGGACATGGATAATATGTCTGTGCATTTGTCTTTGTGAGAAGAGTCATAATCCTTGACTGTGTGTGTGACATCTGACAAGTGATGATACGCCCAAGGTTGTGCTTCAATAATTTTCCAGATGGGCCAATTTTCTGCGAAGACGTCAAATTTCATATCGAGTCTCCTGGACTATGTCTGTTATAGTGCTCTCGGCCCATTTCCTAGGCATCCAGGCATTGTAAGAGAGCCAGCTGCCTTTTTTGATCATGGTGATGATGGGTTTCACGTAGTCATCCTGAGTATTTTGTAGTTGAAACAAGAACAGTGTATCCAATGTTGTTTCGGCCTCTTCACCATGGAGCAGAAAAAATGGAGTAAAGCCTGTAGTGTCTTGCTTCTCAGAGTTAAATGTGAACATCTTGACCAGCAGTATTTTATCATAATCTCTCTGTTCAGTATCAATGTACATAGAGAGCGTATCTACTGGTGTCTTTTTAAAGTGTTCTGTGAAGCCATTCATTTGTAGGTGGAATGCAATTGTCATCCTGTGGTTGATGTTGCATTGTGAAATTTCTAGTGATATCAGACTATATTGGAAAAGTTTTCCATGATTGGGGATAATCATACAGAATGTTGTGTGCTTCAAAATGGAGCGTTGAAATTTCTTGAATTGCGGCAGTTGACACAGCTTTGATGACAATGTAGTGGGTGAGGTAGTCAATCCATAGATCTTCATTTGTTGACTTCAGAAACCACCACCAAGAGGTCAATTCTGACCTGATGGATTATGCAGCACATACTTCCATTGCTGGCATTCCTTACAATGGTCCATGTAGCGTCTTTACAGGCAGGTAGATACCTGACCGGTGACACCTGCATCTAATTCTGCCTCAAATCTTCATGTATCCAAGGTAATAAGACGTTGGGGCTTTGTGGAAGTACTTCAGGATAACCAGGCTTGGATGAGCTTGAATTATAAGCAACCATCCCCCCCCCCCCCCTCCAACCCTCTTGGGTCATAGTTCCTCATACACAATGGAATTGTCCTTTGGTCAGTTCTTCCTTTGGTTTTCAGCAGTGTTGGATCTTCCCCCTATTCAGCAGCAATGTCATTTAATGCAGTGATGACTGAGATGTCATCCATGCTGCTGTGTTCATCCAAAGAATTCCATGTAGTCAATCAGTGTGATGGCGTTTGTGTCCACTTTTGTATACTACTGTGATTTCATTCTCCGGGATCCAAAGCACCCATATCGGCATTTGAGCCAGAAAATCCTTCAGGCTTGTCAGCCAACATAGAGAATGGCCATCCGTCACAATGGTGAATGGTTTGCCAAATAAATACACTCCTGGAAATTGAAATAAGAACACCGTGAATTCATTGTCCCAGGAAGGGGAAACTTTATTGACACATTCCTGGGGTCAGATACATCACATGATCACACTGACAGAACCACAGGCACATAGACACAGGCAACAGAGCATGCACAATGTCGGCACTAGTACAGTGTATATCCACCTTTCGCAGCAATGCAGGCTGCTATTCTCCCATGGAGACGATCGTAGAGATGCTGAATGTAGTCCTGTGGAACGGCTTGCCGTGCCATTTCCACCTGGTGCCTCAGTTGGACCAGCGTTCGTGCTGGCGTGCAGACCGCGTGAGACGACACTTCATCCAGTCCCAAACATGCTCAATGGGGGACAGATCCGGAGATCTTGCTGGCCAGGGTAGTTGGCTTACACCTTCTAGAGCACGTTGGGTGGCACGGGATACATGCGGACGTGCATTGTCCTGTTGGAACAGCAAGTTCCCTTGCCGGTCTAGGAATGGTAGAACGATGGGTTCGATGACGGTTTGGATGTACCGTGCACTATTCAGTGTCCCCTCGACGATCACCAGTGGTGTACGGCCAGTGTAGGAGATCGCTCCCCACACCATGATGCCGGGTGTTGGCCCTGTGTGCCTCGGTCGTGTGCAGTCCTGATTGTGGCGCTCACCTGCACGGCGCCAAACACGCATACGACCATCATTGGCACAAAGGCAGAAGCGACTCTCATCGCTGAAGACGACACGTCTCCATCCGTCCCTCCATTCACGCCTGTCGCGACACCACTGGAGGCGGGCTGCACGATGTTGGGGCGTGAGCGGAAGACGGCCTAACGGTGTGCGGGACCGTAGCCCAGCATCATGGAGACGGTTGCGAATGGTCCTCGCTGATACCCCAGGAGCAACAGTGTCCCTAATTTGCTGGGAAGTGGCGGTGCGGTCCCCTACGGCACTGCGTAGGATCCTATGGTCTTGGCGTGCATCCGTGCGTCGCTGCGGTCCGGTCCCAGGTCGACGGGCACGTGCACCTTCCGCCAACCACTGGCGACAACATCGATGTACTGTGGAGATCTCACGCCCCACGTGTTGAGCAATTCGGCGGTACGTCCACCCGGCCTCCCGCATGCCCACTATACGCCCTCGCTCAAAGTCCGTCAACTGCACATACGGTTCACGTCCACACTGTCGCGGCATGCTACCAGTGTTAAAGACTGCGATGGGGCTCCGTATGCCACGGCAAACTGGCTGACACTGACGGCGGCGGTGCACAAATGCTGCGCAGCTAGCGCCATTCGACGGCCAACACCGCGGTTCCTGGTGTGTCCGCTGTGCCGTGCGTGTGATCATTGCTTGTACAGCCCTCTCGCAGTGTCCGGAGCAAGTATGGTGGGTCTGACACACCGGTGTCAATGTGTTCTTTTTTCCATTTTCAGGAGTGTATGACTCAACTTATCGATGACCCAGACAATGCAAGGAACGCTTTTTCAGTTGTAGAGTAGTTCATCTGGGACTGGGAGAGTACTGTGGAAGCAAAAGCACCTCCTGATTTGGCACTAGAACTGCACTTATCCTAAAACTCCCAGCTTCTGTGTGAAGGTGTGCTTAGCATTAACATTATATAACGCCAGAACTGGAGAAGAGATTAGTGCCTCCACAAGGGCAAAGAAAAATCCTTCTTGCATATCATCACAGGAAAATTTGATGTCTCCATGCAGTAATTCTTGCAAGGAATGTGCCTTGATGTATAACTGTTTTATAAATCGCCGGTAGTATGAGTACATTCTGAGAAAACTTCTCACATCATGAATGTACCAAGGAGTTAGAAAATCTTTGACTGCTTTTACTTTCTCTGGATTGGGACAGACCCCATTGCCATTAACTAGGTGCTCCAAGATTTCTTTTCTTGGATGATCAAGAAGCACTTTTTCGGATTCAGGCAGAGTTCTGTGGTCTGAAGACACGTCAACTTGGTTGTCAGGTGACTTGATGTTCTTCAGATGTCTTCTAAAAATGATAGTGTCATCCAGATTGCAGTGACACATCATCCATTAAAGGCTTCAAAGGAGGTTGTCTATCATATACTCAAAGGTGGCTGGAGTGTTTCATAATCAAAATGGCATAACAGTAAACCCATAGAAGCAGTCAGGTGTTGTAAAGGCAGTCTCTACCTGGCCTGTGCCATCATTTGCCAATAGCCTATCACATGACCATAATTGAGAAATAGTTTGCCCCTTTCAGGCAGTCTAGGATGTCATCAGTATATGGCAACAGGAAGACATCTTTTATTATGAATTTGTTCAGTTTGTAGTTGACACAGAAACACTGAAATCTTTCATCTTCAGAAAGACCAAAGGAGAGGACCAAGGATTCACTGAAGGTTTAGTTATGTAATTTTGCAGCATCTTCTCCTCCACTTCCTCCAGAGTTATATGTTGTTCAGTTGGCAACAACCTATACAAGTGCTGATTAATTGATGGATGATACCCAGTGTTTGTATGGTGTTTTGCTATGGACCTCTTGGTCTATCTTTCCTCAATTCCAAATTTGAAAGTATCCCAACATTGTCGCAGAATGGCTGTCACTCGTTGACATTATTGCTGGATTATTCCAGATCCAAATTGGCAGTTTGATAGTAGCTTCCTTCACTGTGTTGGCTGTTATAGTAGCAGAATGTGATTCTTCATTATTGACACTAAGCCACCCTTCCTGGACTGGTTCGGCTGTCCCTATGCACATATGATTAGAGGTAAGTTATGGCTACTTCTGTTAATTAGTGATCAACAGTTCTTCTTGACTACTTGTGACCCCTATAATCATCATGGTTATGTAGATTTATTTTGGGAGCCTGGGTAGCTTTTTGCAGTTGAGAAAAGCTTTATATTTTACCTGTTTCTGTAGACTGATGAATCAAAGTTGTCTCAATTATTATGGTAGGATAACAGTGTCTTCAGTGTCAAACAATTATCCAAGGCAGAGTAGGTGTGGGTGTGCGTGCGCGCACGCATGCACAGTCACTTTTCTGTCATGGAATATAGTCTTTGTTAGCTGGTGACAATAAGCATTAGATGCTACAGAAGAAAAATATCCTAGTCGACAAGGAGCTTGGCTGTCGATGACATCGATCAGATTTCGTGACATTGTGGTAATTGTTGTCCATGGATTATTTTCATCTGTGGCAGCCTCATCTCCATAGATGATCGCCTTGTGTAGTTTTCCTGAATTCAGCGGCTAGGTGAATGGCTGGTAACTCTGTACAGTGACAAGCAGTGCCTACAGCATGTGACCTCGTTCATGGTACAATGGTGTGCTATGTCTGGCAGGTAGATTATAATCGTCTTCAGTTGGCTGACTGTTATAATGGTTGATTTCTTGTGGTGTGATAGTTATTGATATTCATCTTCTTTCTCTACGGCATTCAGGGCGTCCACAGTGAAAACATACTGGCATGTTGTCCTTTGTGCTTCAAATGCCTGTGCTTCTGCAGCGTGTTATACGTGGCCCAAGAGCTGATTGAACTTGTGTTGATTATATGCTAGATGTTGTTTGATGGCTGCGGTATAAGTACAAGTTGGCCAAATCCATTCGTTGTGTCCCACTCGACTGGTGATGGGACTGGTGCTAAAGGTCGATACAAATCTTCCTCAGTATTCTCTATTACATCCTGGAACATAAGCCTGACATTCACTGCTGCTATCTCTTGTATATCCAGTCTAACACTTCTGACTGCCATAAACTGCTGTCTCTCTTGTCTTACTACTTGACACATGAGAGAGGAGACTTTGTGGTGGTCTTCTGCAACTGCCATAGGAAACAAATTTAGGAGTCAGTCATGCCTCTTTTTGTCTAATTCATCATCTGTTGCATTTCCTCAATACACTGGCACCATTTGATGAATTCCTCTTTTGTCATGGCATCATTTTCCAGGAATGCTTAGTTCATATCGCCTGCAATTCCTTTCGTTAAGTGTGAGATTTTGTCAACTTCTGTTATTTTCAGATTCACAGTGTGGCGTAGGCCCAAAACATTTTGTATATTACACTGTGTTGTTTCCCCATAATGTTTGGCCTTTTTCTTAAATTGTTATGCTAAGCAGACTTGCTGCTAATTTTCTCCATTTCAGCCTGGAATTTGTCCCAGTTATCAAGTGTCTTTTGTTTCTATGCCACCATCAGACAGACAGAGTATCATGCTGGGCACTTCACAAGAGTCAACTGGCCTTTGTATGCCTCTCAGTCAGATTGTATTCATGAGGTTGTGCAAGTCATTTCAGGCGCAATCATCTGTGCCACTGGAACTGGTATTCTCCTTTCTACTGATCTCACCCCATCATTGGATAGTGCTGTGGTGGACCAATGACATTGCAGTAGCTATTCAGGATCACTGATGAGCCCTGCAAAGTTTCAAACAATGCCCTACGAGACCAACCTTATCACTTTTGAGCGACATTGTGCTAAGACTCGCTATTTAATCAGATGCAGTCAGTAGGAATGCTGGAACACATGGATGTATGCATCTTCATGTCAGGTGTGGGCCAATCTCTGTGGTCTTAGGAGTGCCAATGTTCAACATCTACTCCAGGTCTTGTCCTACAGGGTTGTCTTTGTACCAATTCAGTGGTACTTGCAGAACAGCTTGCGACCCACTTTGCAACAGCATTGGCACGGTCTTCCCATGCAGTTACCTTTCTACTGCAGAAGTGTCAAGTTGAAGACATCCCCTTATGTTCCACCCTGCACCAACCTCAATTCTATAATGAACTCTTCACTGACTGCAAATTACTTCAGGCTATTGCCTCACTCCATGACACAGCTGCAGGCCCTGATTAAATTCAGTCAGATGATCCAACACCTGAATGTTCCCCAAAGGTAATATCTCTTCAGGGTCTTCAGCAGTCTTTACCTTTCAGATGCCTTCCCCTCACAATGGCGAGATGTATAGATGTTCCAATCCTTAAACCAGGCAAGAGCTCAACCTCTTGCTAGTTAATGGCCGATTAGTCTGACCAACACTCTCTGTAAGTGCTTGAAAGGATGATTGTCCGCAGATTATGCTGGGTTCTCGAATCTCCAGGCCTTTTGTTCCCTATTAGTGTGGTTTCCTGGAAGGACAGTTCACAACTGACAATGTGCTTAGGTTGGAAACAGCAATCTCATAGGCTTTTTATAAACACCAACACCTTGTCACAGCCTTTTTTGACCTGCATAAGGCGTATGACACTACTCAACATCATCACACTTTACTCATTTCTCAGGACTATGGCTTTCAAGGCCATCTCTACCGATTTTTATTCATCGAGTATTGATTTAAGTGTCAGGAAGTCATTTCTGAAAGTATTTGTATGGAGTGTAGCCATGTATGAAGTGAAATATGGACGATAAATAGTTTAGACAAGAAGAGAATAGAAGCTTACGAAATGTGGTGCTACAGAAGAATGCTGAAGATTAGATGGGTAGATCACATAACTAATGAGGAGGTATTGAATAGAATTGGGGAGAAGAGGAGTTTGTGGCACAACTTGACTATAAGAAGGGATCAGTTGGTAGGATATGTTCTGAGGCATCAAGGGATCACCAATTTGGTACTGAAGGGCAGCGTGGAGGGTAAAAATCGTAGAGGGAGACCAAGAGATGAATACACTAAGCAGATTCAGAAGGATGTAGGCTGCAGTAGGTACTGGGAGATGAAGAAGCTTGCACAGGATAGAGTAGCATGGAGAGCTGCATCAAACCAGTCTCAGGACTGAAGACAACAACAACAACAACAACAACAACAACAGTTTTTATCCCACCTGTTGTTACATATTAGAGTTGGCACTTCACTCCCCAGATCTAAGAGAATAGCATCACATGGAGCTCTGTGTTGAGTGTCACTATTTTCATCATCCATTTTAATGGGTTAGTAACCTCTGTTGGGCTGCTGGTCACCCCTCTGTTGTATATCAACAATTTTTGCATTTGGTCGTAGCTTCCACTTGGTAGCTACTGCTGAATGCAAGTTCCAAAGTGCAATGCAGTGGGCTCTGCATGGGCCCTTTCCATGGTTTCCAGTTCTCTCCTACAAAAATGTTGATCATGCATTTCTGCCATTGTACCACAGTACCTCCTGACCCAGAATCCTACCTAGGTACTCAGCATCTGAATGTTGTAGCACAGTCCTGTTTTTTGGCCCTCCTTTCTGATAGAAAGGTGACCAAGCTGACCCATATTCATCTAGCTGAAGACTAGCTCTCTGCTTATGTGCCCACACATATTGGGGTGCGCATTGTGCTACTCTTATCTGTATTTACCAGATCCTCGTTTTGTCCCACCTGAACTATGGTTGCACGGTTTGTGACTCGGTAGCTTGTTCAGCTTTAAAACTGTTAGACCCAGTCCACCATCATGGCATGCATCTGGCTACCAGTGCCTTTCAAACTAGTCCCATAGACAGCCTCCTTGCTGAAACAGGGTTCTTCCCCCTTAAGATTCAATGGTACCAGCTATTGGTCTCCTATGCAATCACCATTCGACAATCAACATTTTCTTTACATATGAGGGGTATCATCATCCTGATATCCGCTCTCTGGTGGGACTATGAGTTGGAATGCACCTCGTTGCCTCTGCCAAGAGCTCCATCTCCCCTCCGTGGATTGTGCTCCCTGTGTTTTTTTTGTGTGCTCCCCTGTGAGTGGTGCCCAGGTGACAAATGATGACCAATCTCTTTGGCTCCTCTTGTGTCCAGTTTTTCAAGAGTTACAGGCTCCATTATCTTTTATGACATATGCCTCTAAAACTGTTGATCAGATGGGATATGTGTTTACATCTCTTGCCAGTATGGGACGCCATTTCCTGCCAGGAATGTGTAGTGTGTTTATGGCAGAGCTGACACGTATTAGCAGAGCTCTCCATTTTATTATACGGCCTCCTTTGACAATGTTGTAATATATACTTACTCAATAAGCAGTCTAGCCCCCCCCCCATGAACCATGGACCTTGCCGTTGGTGGGGAGGCTTGCGTGCCTCAGCGATACAGATAGCCGTACCGTAGGTGCAACCACAACGGAGGGGTATCTGTTGAGAGGCCAGACAAACATGTGGTTCCTGAAGAGGGGCAACAGTCTGGATGATTGACTGATCTGGCCTTATAACACTAACCAAAATGGCCTTGCTGTTTTGGTACTGCGAATGGCTGAAAGCAAGGGGAAATTACAGCCGTAATTTTTCCTGAGGGCATGCAGCTTTACTGTATGATTACATGATGATGGCGTCCTCTTGGGTAAAATATTCCGGAGGTAAAATAGTCCCCCATTCGGATCTCCGGGCGGGGACTACTCAAGAGGATGTCGTTATCAGGAGAAAGAAAACTGGCGTTCTACGGATCGGAGCGTGGAATGTCAGATCCCTTAATCGGGCAGGTAGGTTAGAAAATTTAAAAAGGGAAATGGATAGGTTAAAGTTAGATATAGTGGGAATTAGTGAAGTTCGGTGGCAGGAGGAACAAGACTTCTGGTCAGGTGAATACAGGGTTATAAATACAAAATCAAATAGGGGTAATGCAGGAGTAGGTTTAATAATAAATAAAAAAAAGGAGTGCGGGTAAGCAACTACAAACAGCATAGTGAACGCATTATTGTGGCCAAGATAGATACGAAGCCCACACCTACTACAGTAGTACAAGTTTATATGCCAACTAGCTCTGCAGATGACGAAGAAATTGAAGAAATGTATGATGAAATAAAAGAAATTATTCAGATTGTGAAGGGAGACGAAAATTTAATAGTCATGGGTGACTGGAATTCGAGTGTAGGAAAAGGGAGAGAAGGAAACATAGTAGGTGAATATGGATTGGGGCTAAGAAATGAAAGAGGAAGCTGCCTGGTAGAATTTTGCACAGAGCACAACATAATCATAACTAACACTTGGTTTAAGAATCATGAAAGAAGGTTGTATACCTGGAAGAACCCTGAAGATACTAGAAGGTATCAGATAGATTATATAATGGTAAGACAGAGATTTAGGAACCAGGTTTTAAATTGTAAGACATTTCCAGGGGCAGATGTGGACTCTGACCACAATCTATTGGTTATGACCTGTAGATTAAAACTGAAGAAACTGCAAAAAGGTGGGAATTTAAGGAGGTGGGACCTGGATAAACTAAAAGAACCAGAGGTTGTACAGAGATTCAGGGAGAGCATAAGGGAGCAATTGACAGGAATGGGGGAAATACAGTAGAAGAAGAATGGGTAGCTTTGAGGGATGAAGTAGTGAAGGCAGCAGAGGATCAAGTAGGTAAAAAGACGAGGGCTAGTAGAAATCCTTGGGTAACAGAAGAAATATTGAATTTAATTGATGAAAGGAGAAAATATAAAAATGCAGTAAGTGAAGCAGGCAAAAAGGAATACAAACGTCTCAAAAATGAGATCGACAGGAAGTGCAAAATGGCTAAGCAGGGATGGCTAGAGGACAAATGTAAGGATGTAGAGGCCTATCTCACTAGGGGTAAGATAGATACTGCCTACAGGAAAATTAGAGAGACCCTTGGAGATAAGAGAACGACTTGTATGAATATCAAGAGCTCAGATGGAAACCCAGTTCTAAGCAAAGAAGGCAAAGCAGAAAGGTGGAAGGAGTATATAGAGGGTCTATACAAGGGCGATGTACTTGAGGACAATATTATGGAAATGGAAGAGGATGTAGATGAAGATGAAATGGGAGATATGATACTGCGTGAAGAGTTTGACAGAGCACTGAAAGACCTGAGTCGAAACAAGACCCCCGGAGTAGACAATATTCCATTGGAACTACTGACGGCCGTGGGAGAGCCAGTCCTGACAAAACTCTACCATCTGGTGAGCAAGATGTATGAAACAGGCGAAATACCCTCAGACTTCAAGAAGAATATAATAATTCCAATCCCAAAGAAAGCAGGTGTTGACAGATGTGAAAATTATCGAACTATCAGTTTAATAAGTCACAGCTGCAAAATACTAACACGAATTCTTTACAGACGAATGGAAAAACTAGTAGAAGCCAACCTCGGGGAAGATCAGTTTGGATTCCGTAGAAACACTGGAACACATGAGGCAATACTGACCTTACGACTTATCTTAGAAGAAAGATTAAGGATAGGCAAACCTATGTTTCTAGCATGTTGACTGGAATACTCTCTTTCAAATTCTAAAGGTGGCAGGGGTAAAATACAGGGAGCGAAAGGCTATTTACAATTTGTACAGAAACCAGATGGCAGTTATAAGAGTCGAGGGACATGAAAGCAAAGCAGTGGTTGGTACGGGAGTAAGACAGGGTTGTAGCCTCTCCCCGATGTTATTTAATCTGTATATTGAGCAAGCAGTAAAGGAAACAAAAGAAAAATTTGGAGTAGGTATTAAAATTCATGGAGAAGAAATAAAAACTTTGAGGTTCGCCGATGACATTGTAATTCTGTCAGAGACAGCAAAGGACTTGGAAGAGCAGTTGAACGGAATGGACAGTGTCTTGAAAGGAGGATATAAGATGAACATCAACAAAAGCAAAACAAAGATAATGGAATGTAGTCTAATTAAGTCGGGTGATGCTGAGGGAACTAGATTAGGAAATGAGGCACTTAAAGTAGTAAAGGAGTTTTGCTATTTGGGGAGCAAAATAACTAGTGATGGTCGAAGTAGAGAGGATATAAAATGTAGGCTGGCAATTGCAAGGAAAGCGTTTCTGAAGAAGAGAAATTTGTTAACATCCAGTATTGATTTAAGTGTCAGGAAGTCATTTCTGAAAGTATTCGTATGGAGTGTAGCCATGTATGGAAGTGAAACATGGACGATAAATAGTTTGGACAAGAAGAGAATAGAAGCTTTTGAAATGTGGTGCTACAGAAGAATGCTGAAGATTAGATGGGTAGATCACATAACTAATGAGGAAGTATTGAATAGGATTGGGGAGAAGAGAAGTTTGTGGCACAACTTGACCAGAAGAAGGGATTGGTTGGTAGGACATGTTCTGAGGCATCAAGGGATCACCAATTTAGTATTGGACGGCAGCGTGGAGGGTAAAAATCAGAGGGAGACCAAGAGATGAATACTCTAAGCAGATTCAGAAGGATGTAGGTTGCAGTAGGTACTGGGAGATGAAAAAGCTTGCACAGGGTAGAGTAGCATGGAGAGCTGCATCAAACCAGTCTCAGGACTGAAGACCACAGCAACAACAAGCAGTCTAGATACTACTGACTGATACTGGTTATGCCACCCTATGGTCTCCTTTACCCACGACCTTCTTGCTGACTTGTGTTGTGCTGCCTGCTCAGTTGTCTTTCTCTGGGTCCCAATTCATATGTGTATCCTGGGGAATGAACTGGCCAAACAAATGGCTAGAGGAGCGTTTACTCACTCCCATTTCGCTTTGCCACTGCAGATACGTGAGTACACTTGAGGTGTCTACTTTCTCGGAAATGGCACGACATTTGGTGAGCTACTGCACCTTCTAATAAGCTGCGCAATCAAGGAGGCAACTGCAGCAGGGTGCTCTTCCTTCTGATTCTCTTGGAAGGAATCCACAATCCTATATCATCTGCACATTGGTCATACAGTGCCAAACCATAGTTTTCTTGTATGTAACAAGTCACTCCCACATTCTGGTTGTGGAGCCTTGCCGACAGTAGCTCACATCTTGGTGAAATTCCACTTCCTTTTGGCCCTCTGTGCTAAGTATGGACTTCTGCACTCATTACCTCTAATATTGGTGAACAATTGACAGAAGTTGAACTGGTTCCCTCGGTTTTCTGCGTGAAAGTGATTTTTATTGTCAGTTATAAGGTTTTAATCTATGTACGGAGCAGGGACAGGATGGGTGCAGATGGGGCATCTTCTGCTGTATGCTAGGTCTGGGGGTTTCCCCAACCCTATTTCCTTGACCAGGCTACTCTTTTATTCATCTTTTACTCTATTTTAATCACTTTTAGATTCAGTTTGCCTCCTTTCTTCCACACCCAGTTTTCTATTCTGGATGCAGTTTGTTGACAAGTGGGTGCTCCTGGCTGTGATGGATCAGGTGTGGAACAGCTATGGGTGTGACATTTCCTGTCGCTTGCAGAGCCCTGGGGACGCCCACCTGCTGACTTCCCTATCTCCTTCATCTTGCTTTTAATTATTGGTGGTACAAAAGATGTCCATTATGTTTTTAATCTTGCGACTTTGGTGCTTTAAAGATTGTGTATGTTTCTGCATTAAATGCCTTTAATACATTTGAAAAGCAGATACTGAGATTACAGGTAGAGAAGACAAAGCACCTTTGTCGAACAGGTGCTGTTTTAATTGTAGGTGTCACTATAAATTGATTGCTCACCATTTTCTTCTTCCCATTAATTTTTTTCCATTATACTTTTAATACAGAGTATTTATTATGAAGATACATTTTAATTGCTGTATGGGTGGTGAAAGTTTGAGATTTTCAATATGTTTCCATCATCAGTCTCAAATGATATTGCTTGGAATTGAGAAGTAAAACTTCTTAAAACTTTGAATTGTGCTCTGAGATATCGTGGCAATTAAGAGAAAAGGAGAAAATAAGTTGAAATGGATAATAGTAGCAGTCATTTTCTTTCCTTTCAGAATGAGGATTGCACAGAGAATGCAACTGAACGAAGGCCATCCCAGGTGGAGCATTGGCTTCAGCAGATCAAAGTGGAAACGGAAATAGAACCAAGTGTTGCAGAACAAGATAAAAATTTAGAACATTAGTTAACTGTCGATGTTTTTATTTTATTCTGTAAGAATGTAGTACTGTAGTGGTCCTATGCACAATTTCCTGGTCATATGTGATGTCATATGTCATTCATTAACTTGCATTTTGAACAGTGTCTCTGTCAGGAAGGGTTCTCTTGTTGTAAAATGGCAGCAGTAATTTCCATATCTGTTGCCAAATCTATATTTATTTATTATTGCACTTATAATTGTGTGTGTGTGTGTGTGTGTGTGTGTGTGTGTGTGTGAGTGAGAGAGAGAGAGAGAGAGAGAGAGAGAGAGAGAGAATTGATTCGCATTTTCACAGCATGCTGATAAATTATTTATTTTTAGGTAATATATTGTGTGCACACTCCAGGTAGCAGTTCAAAGATGCTCATATTTGAAAGAAATGTATAATTTCCATGTTCATTGATTTGTATTCTTTCACAGTACTGCTGTATTATTTTATTATGTATTCTTAGTGAGACAATATTGAAAATTTGTAAAGGAAATTATTTTGTGATTTTTCATTTGCTTTTCTACCAGAATTTATATTTTGTACTTACAGATCACACACCTCAACGCTCATAGGTTTAAGGCATTACCAATTGCTGATTTTCACCCTTTGACACAAAAAAGTCCCTCAGATAGTACACACTGATGAAAGACCCTGGGTTTCCAGTTATGTGGTAGTGTTTGGAAACACTGACTTTTGACAGGTGTCACACTTGTCATCTGGTGAAGCATTGAGACATTGTTGTTATCCCAATATTTATGCTCCCATCAGCCAGAACATTAAGACCAACTACCTAATAGCCAGTATGCCCACCTTTTTCACAGATAATAGTGGTGAGACGTCGTGGCATGATAACAGTGGTAACACATCATGACAGGGAGGCAATGAGGCCTTGGTAGGTCACTGCATAGAATTAGCACCACATTTGCACACACAAGTGCATTATCTTTTTAAAAAAATGCCATTGCTGTAATGAAGGGGTGTGCGTGGTCTGCAACCAGTGTATGATACTCCTCAGCTGTCATGGTGCCTTGCACAAGAGCTCCATAGACCCATGGATGTCCACATGAACATTCCTCAGAACATAATGGAGCCACTGCCAGCTAGTCACCAGCCTGTAGTACAGGTGCCAGGGAGGTGTTCCCATGGAAGAAAACAGATTCACACTCTGCAATTGCCATGATGAATGTGGTATTGGAATTCATCAGACCATGCAACGCTCTGCCACAGTACCAACATCCATTGCCAATGATCACATACCCATTTCAGTTGTAGTTGCCAATAACATGGTGTTAACATTGGCACACACATGGGTCGTCGGCTGAGGAGGCCCATTGTTGGGAGTGTTTGGTGCACTGTGTGTTCACGTACACTTGTACTCTATCCAGCATTAATGTCCGAGGTCACTTCTGCCACAGCTCACTCCTGTCCTGTTTTACCAGTCTGCCCAGTCTACAACACCAGACATCTGTAGTGAGGGGTGGCCATCCAGCACCACAATGTCCGGTTGGGTGAACACATGACAAAGTCGTGCAGTTTCCAAAATGCTTGTGCTGAGCCTCCAGGCCATCACAGTCTGCCCTCGATCAAACTCAGAATGCGTGCCTTCCTCATTCCACACATGGACAGCACACTCATTGATGCTACATGCACTGTGTGCGTGTGCGCGTGCATGTGCGCGTGCGCGCCTGACTAGCAATCGCTCCATACCAGGTGACACTGCTATTGCCTGGATTGGTTTTTGTCGATAATAGGTTGGTGGTCATAATGTTCTGGCTGGTCAGTGTATGTGAAGCACAGCCACCTCCATTCCATAGATACTGGGGTCCACCATGTCATGATGGAGCAGGAGGGGCTGTTATGTTAGGTCTAGAGATTGTGCTAAATTCTTTGTGTGTCCATTCTTAACCAACCTGTCACATCACCAGTTCTGGGCATGGTATAAGTGCTCTGTGTGGACATCTTGACCTGCCTGGCATGACAACTACTGATTGGTATCCTCTTAGCATATAGCTGGTAACGCGAGATTCCATGCTGAAGTAAACTGATACACCTCAAGATTATCAATTGTGACAAAGGCTATCAACTTGGTTTGCTGTAAAATCGTGTATTAACTGCTGAATGGTGGAAGTCCACCTTGTAGTAGTTGACTTGCTAGGCAGATGTAAATATTCATACAGAGTGGTGTGTGGCCGTGCCTTAACTCCCTTCTCCCACTGTTGGCTCATTGACACCAGGTAGAGGAACAGGCATAGTGCCATCCTCCACATATAAATAGGATGACAACCACAATGTCTTGGCATTTTACCAAAAAAAATAATAAGAATGACACTCATGAAAATTTCACAGTATTACAACATGGTCTCCTGGCTGAAGCTTGAGAGCTTTTCATAAACCCTGGGAAAACCTATGCTCATATAAGTTACATGCTGTATACTCACTCACTATAATTAATATTTCCTTATATCACCTTTTCCCGCAATATCAGAATGGCTAAACTGTTAGTCTGTGATCTAAGTAATTGAATGATATGATGAACAATATTCAAGTAAGTTCAGTGAAAGTGTTTTGTAAGCAAAGTGTAATAGACAGATTTCATTTTAACTTACATAAAATTAAAGCTTCATGACAGCAAATGCGATTTTTTGGCTTCATATCTCCACACATTGATTCTACCATGTACTTGTAACCAGCGCTTTTTTCTTAGCATTATGTGTAACAGCACCTTTTTTCTTACATTTTAAAGTGTTGGATTTATTTAGAGAAAAATTTATTATAAATATCCCAGTAGATGGCACTTTCTTCATGTATGAAATTTCCAGTTATATACCATATAAGTTGGCACCACATCTTTTTGTTTCGTACATTGCTATTGCAAATAGGAAGTTCTGTGATATTTTTATTGCTACAAGCATGTGTTTGCGAGCTGTTCATGTCAGCTTTAATGTCAACCTAGCTTAAATCAGTGCAATTCTTCTTTAAAATGAGGAAAATAAGTAGTTTCATTATGCCTATTAGTAAAAATAGGTAGACCAAAGAAGCAGAAAGTGTTGAATCTGCTCATGGTGAAAATGAGAAAGATTCTGAATATGGCTACCCGAATGTTGGACACTGTTGTAGATAAATGGAAGAGCAACAAGTGGTTGTATGTCAAGAATAAAATGTTGGGATGTAAATTGTGCCCTGAAATGAGAAGTCTAGCTGTCAATAAATGGATGTGAATGAAAATTTCAGTGGTGTGGACAAATGATAAAAATCAGTCATTCTGGGCAATCCCAAAAATAGCAGTTAATGTCACTGAGAAAAAAGATACACAATCACAAGGAGAGCACGAGGCATAAAGCATGCCAAAAAATAACATCTGAAGGAAAAAATAAAACATTGTAGGAATATCAACAATGTAGGAAAAGACAGATTGCTACTTACCACAAAGAAGACATGTTAAGTTGCCGACAGGCACAATTAAGACACTTACATAAAGCTTTCGGCCACAGCCCTCATCAGTAGAACACACACACACACACACACACACACACACACACGCAAGCAAGCAAGTAAGCACACCTCATGACGTGTGTGTGTGTGTGTGTGTGTGTGTGTGTGCAAGCAAGCAAGCAAGCAAGCAAGCACACCTCATGACGTGTGTGTGTGTGTGTGTGTGTGTGTGTGTGTGTGTGTTTGTTGAAGGGCTTATGGGCCGAAAGCTTTGTTTGTGACAGTCTTTCTGTTGTGCCTATCTGCAACTCAGCATCTACACTCTATGGTGAGTGGCAACTTCCCTTTTCTTATAATTATTACATTCCATCCTGGATTTTCCATTGTTTAACTGAAGGGAAATCATTCATGGTTTCCATGAATATCTTCAAGAAAATAAATTCTCAGATATACTACTTCCTCTGAAGCGCACTTTGGGCACAGTTCCAATACCTTTCAGTGAATGTGAAAGGAATTTCTCTCAAATGGATCTTGTAGTTACTTCATCTAGGTCATCTATGCTTGTGCAAACAACTTTTGCACTGTTGTTCATCAGGATGGTAGGAACTCCTCTCGCTTAGTTCAGGCCTAACAAATATGTAGATTCACAGCTACCCCAAAGTCTTCAGTCTATAGTTCATTGCAAAAGCAAGAAGCAGTCTAGAAACATTGATTTACATCAGAGGATATGTTAAAATTGTGGAAGCTGCTGAAGTAATGAGCAATGTCTCCTTTGTGAGTACTAGTATCCCCTCCCCCCTTTTTTCTTTCTTTTTTCTCATGAAAAGCGCTGCTTACATCATGGTGGACTCTACCTGTGATTGCTACAATTTTTTTATATTTCGTGATATGCATAACTTAACATTTCACAGCAGTGAAAGCCAGTTGTTCTGTGTGAATCAGATTGATACTTTGTTAGAATGAGCTTGATATTACTTGAATTTTTATGAGGTAAACCTTCCTTTTACGTAACCACACCATCTTAGCAAATTCTGAGATTGTAAGTAGTACTACCCATGACTCGATTGTGAGATTAGTCACACTTTTGCACTGATGTAAGGTGCAGCAATTCAGAAGTTGATTCTGTGTACATCCATACCTCTGTCAGGTGGAAAAGTTCTTGAAATGTTGAAAAATCACACAAAAATTTGATAAATCATCTGTCACACGTCATTGTTGAAATAGCAGGATATGCCGGTCAGCAGCCAAATTCTCCGTGAATTCATATTTTTTACATACCACTATTGAACATTGATGTAAACAATATTTTTTACAGCATACTGCAGTTCATTACAGAGAATTTTTGTTTTCCTCTCTGCAATTACATTGAAAGTATGCAAGACTGGCTTTAATATGGAGCTTTGTTTAGTTTGATGTAAATTTGAGAGGCCACCCATGAACCATGGACCTTGGCGTTGGTGGGATGGCTTGTGTGCCTTAGCAATACAGATAGCTGTACCACAGGTACAACCACAATGGAGGGGTAGCTATTGAGAGGCCATACAAACATGTGGTGCCTGAAGAGGACAGAAGCCTTTCCAGTAGTTGCAGTGGCAACAGTCTGGGTGACTGACTGATCTGGCTTTGTAACATCAACCAAAATGGCCTTGCTGTGCTGGTAGTGTGAACAGTTGAAAGCAAGGAGGAACTGCAGCTGCAATTTTTCCCAAGGACATCCAGCTCTGCTGTATGGTAAAATGATGATGGCATCCTCTTGGGTAAAGTATTTCAGACGTAAAACAGCCTTCATTTAGATCTCTGTGTGGGAACTATTCAGGAGGATGTTGTCATCTGGTGTAACAAAACTGACGTTCTAAAGGAAACGGATCGGTTGAAGTTAGGTGACAGGGGGAACAGGACTTGGGGTCAGGCGAATATTGGGCTGTAAATACAGAAACAAATACAGGTAATACAGGAGTGAGTTTAATAAAGAATAAGAAAATAGGAATGTGGGTAAGCTACTGTGAATAGCATAATGAACACATCATCATAGCCAAAATAGACACGAAGCCCACACCCACCATAGTAGTGTAAGTCTATATGTCAACTAGGTCCATAGATGATGAAGTGATTGAAGGAATGTGTGATGAGATAAAAGAAGTTATGCAGACAGTTAAGGGAGATGAAAATTTAAATATTAATGGACTGGAATTGGACAGTGGGAAAAGGGAGAGAAGGAAATAATATGTGAATATGGAGTGGAGGAAAGAAATTAGAAGAAAGTGCCTGATATAATTTTGTGCAGGGGGTCTTACTCTTTGACCTTCTCATTCCCCAGATCTCAATCCCATAGACTTTTGATTGATTGGTCTACACTATGCCAAGCAACAATGTGCGGACATTACAGGGTCGTGTCTCCAATGCTTGGCAGCGGGTGAGCAACCGGGGATACTTCAAATGGTGTGTCATTCCTTACACCAGAGGGTTGCCATGTTGAACACCACCTGTAAACATGTGTTTATCGTAGAAAGTTTGGATTTCTGGACCCATACTTATTTGAGTTATTGCAGAAAGTATGCATTTATGGTCCCATGTCTACTGTGCTAATTTTTCTTGTTTCAATGAGTATTATCACCTCTCAACGTATTCAACACTTTTTTGAATACACTATATAATGGTCAGAAAGATTTTGGAAGCAGAGGTTAAATTGTAATACATTTCCGGGAGCAGATGTGGACTCC
This sequence comes from Schistocerca americana, assembly GCF_021461395.2. NCBI lineage: Eukaryota > Metazoa > Arthropoda > Insecta > Orthoptera > Acrididae > Schistocerca > Schistocerca americana. The sequence goes on along the minus strand of NC_060126.1, from coordinate 196,768,747 downwards.
GACCAGAATTTATTGGTTACGGAACTCCTTGGCTAAGACAAGAGATATTGAATTTAATTGATGAAAGTGGAAAATATAAAAACACAGCAAATGAAACAGACAAAAGGAAATACAAATGTCTAAAAAATGAGATTGATAAGAACTGCAAAACAGCTTAGCGGGAATGACTAGAGGACAAATGTAAAGATTTAAAAGGATATATCACTAGGAGATGCATAGATACTGCCTACAGGAAAACTAAAGAAAAAAGAAGCAGCTGTGTGAATATCAAGACCTCAGACAGAAAAACAGGTCTAAGCAAAGAAGGGAAAGTTGAAGAAGTATATAGAGAACCTATACAAGGGAGATAATAATGTGGAACTGGAAGGTCAAGATGAGATGGGAGATACAATACTGCAAGAAGAATTTGATAGAGCAATGAAATACCTAAGCTGAAACAAGGCCCTGAGAGTAGACTATATTCCATCAGAATTACCGATAGCATCTGGAGAGTCAGTCTTCCATCTGCTGTGCAAGATGTATGAGACAGATGAAATACCCTCAGACTTAAAGAAGAATGAAATAACTGCAATTCTGCAGAAAGCAGGTGATGCCAGGTGTTAATATTATCAACCTATCAGTTTTGTAAGTACTGGTTATGAAATGCTAACACAAATTCTTTACAGAAGAATGGAAGTACTGATAGAAGCCAACTTCAGGTAAGAACAGTTTGGGTTTTAGAGAAATGTAGGAATATATGAATCAATACTGATCCTAAAAGCTGTCTCAGAAGGTGTGTTAAGGAAAGGCAAACCTATGTATAGCATTTGTAGACTTAGAGAAAGCATTTGATAATGTTGACGGGAATACTCACTGTGAAATTATGAATGTAACGGGGGTAAAATACAAGGAGCAAAAGGCTATTTATAACTTGTACGGTAATCAGACAGCAGTTATAAGAGTTGAGGGGCATGGAAGGGAAGCAGTGGATGGGAGGGGAGAGAGACAGCATTGTAGCCAATCCCTAATGTTGTTCAGTGTATGTATAGAGCGAACAGTAAAGCAAACCAAAGAAAAATTTGGAGTAGGAACTGTAGTTCAAGAAAAAGAAATAAAAACATTGAGGTTTGCTGGTGATATTGTAATTCTGTCAAGAGACAGCAAAGGGCTTGGAAGAGCAGTTGAACAGAATGGATTGTTTTCTGAAAGGAGGATATAAGATGAACATCAACAAAAGCAAAACAAACATAATGGAATGTAGTATACTTAAATCAGGTGGTGTTAAGGGAATCAGATTAGCAAACACAACACTTAAAGTAGTGAGTGAGATTTGCTATTTGTGCAAGAAAATAAATGATGATGGAGAAAATGCAAAATGTAGACTGCCAGTGGCAAGAAAACCATTTCTGAAGAAGACAAATGTGTTAACATCAGATATAGATTTATGTGTTAGGAAGTCTTTTCTGAAGGTATTTATCTGGAGTTTAGCCATGTGTGAAACTGAAACATGGATGATAAACTGTTAGAAAAGAAGAAAATAGAAGCTTTTGAAACATGGTGTTATGGAAGAATGCTGGAGATTAGATGATTAGATCACATAAGTAATAGGGAGTTGCTGAATAGAATTGGGGTGAAAAGAAATTTGTGTCACCACCTGACTAGAAGAAGGGATCGGTGACAGGACACATTGTGAGACATCTAAGGATCACCAATTTAATACTGGAGGGAAGTGTGGAAGGTAAAAGTTATAGAAGGAGACCAAGAGATGAATACAGCAAGCAGATTCAGAAGAATGTAGGTTGCAGTAATTATTCAAAGGTGAAGAGGCTTGCACATGATATAGTAGCATGGAGAGTGGCATCAAACCAGTCTTTTCTTTGGGTTGAATGCAAAATGTGAGAATGATTACTGTTAATGGATACATCTCAAAATACTGAATGGTGCTTTTTGCCTTTTCGAACCAATCATAGGATATGGAAGTAGGTGATCAATTTATGTTTCAATGTGTCATCTCTCTCGCATATTATATGAAATAGAACTTGGGTAGGTGCACCTACTTTAGGTGGCTTAGTTATTATACCTCTAAAATATTTTGACAAACTGGGATTCAGACCCTGATTTACTTCCCTGTGATTGTTACACATGAATCTCTGCTCTATCTGTGATGGTCTTATAACCTACAGATTGCTAACCAATGTCTTGCTTCATAATGTTGATTGTGCTTAACTGGTACAGAAGTGAAGTCATTCTGAATTAATGCAGAATCTCACCAATACAGGAGCTGGGGCTGCAGAGAGTGCAGTGCTGCAAATGCCTACAAGTAGGAGGAAGTGCAGAAATCTATTTACCAGTGAAAACTTACCTCATCTACATCCATACTCCTCAAACCGCCTTACAGAGTGTACCTGTGTTACCACTACTTCTGCTTCATTCACGAAGTGGCCATGGGAAGAACAACCATTGGAAAACTTCTGTATGAGCTCTAATTTCTCTGATTTTGCCATCATGGTCATTCTGCATGGTGTATGAGGAAAGTCAAAAAGTAACAGGATATTTGGTTTTTCTGAAAGAATCTTTATCTAATTGTCATCGTCATCAACATCAACTTTGTCTCCTTCATAGTAATACCTGTCACATATGAAATACTTGTGCCATACTTTTTTCAATCCTGAAAGCACTCCTGGAACTCACTTATCATTATGGTGTTCAGCGATTCTGTTTTTATCTCAGCAATTGTGGCAAAAACGTCCTTTCATGTTTGTCATCAGCCTCCGTAACAGAAAGAATTCAGAGGGGGCCATGTCCAGTGAATACAGTGGTGGAGGCATCATATCTTTGACCAAGATGGTGGCACATAAATCGCTCATTAAATATCAGTAAATTACCATTAGTAAATTGTCTACTATGTGAAAAGCAAGTGATAAAAGGTATCAGAATATGTGTAGTGACACACAAATGGTATCATTCATGTTGCTTCATGGAAGCAAATCTTAGTAAAAAATCATGTGATTGCGGAACTGAGTGCAATGGTCCTGAAGCTGCCTTAGAAATGTGTAATGCAAGACTCGAAATAAGTGTGAGGGAAGAACTACAAAACAACTTAACTAAAGCCAGACAATATGTTGAAATGCTGAAAAGTTTGATTTACGACCAAAAAAGTGCCTGTGGCAACTCGTTACCGTTATGTCCTGTTAAATGTAAGCATGGTGTAACCACAATACGTGACAACAAGGAATGGAAGACAGAAAAACAAACAGTGAAGGAAAAAGAGGAAATTTACATTCTGTCAACGAGCCATGGTAAAGGACTAGCTACAATCATGTCCGATATCCAGTCAGACTATAAAGTCACTGGAATTACAAAACCTGGAGCTCCTTTACCAGAAGTGCTGAAAAAGTGCAACAGCAGTAAAAGGTGGTGTGAACTGTGTCGTAATTGGAGGAGATAACAATGCGTATGAAAAAGACAGTAGCCTTGCTGTAAAAGCACTGAGAGAATCACTAGGAAAAATGTCACAAGCGAAAGTATTTGTTGTAAGCATTTCTCCCCAACACGACTTAATTGAAAACTAATGCGTGAGACATAAAAGTCCATTGAAATCCATTTAAAACACACATTTTTGAGCCAATTTGAAATAAACAGGAATCACTGATGTAAACAAAAGGTAGTGGTATAATTAAACTTATAAAATTGTTACAATCAAACTGTTTACTAAATTATAATTGTATTGAAGTATATAAGTCCTATAATTGGTAGGAATATTTAGGATTAATGTAATTAGGTAAGATCTGGAACAAATGATTGAGAACATTGGTCAAAGTCATTTCTTTGAAGCTGAGATGGATTTGTGTTAAAGCAGTATCTAAATTAAAGTCTGTGGTATTTAAATGAAAAACCAACTGAGAGAATCAAAATTGATTAGAAAATTAAAATGTAATTAGTGAAAATGTTATAAGTGGCATGTAAACATAGGCAGTTCTTTAGGTGTTTTGTCAATAATAAATAAAAGACCTATTTTGCCACATTCAGTGGGAGGCTTGGAAACATATACATTGGTAGGAACATTCTCCAAACCATGTATCTTTTGCATTTTATAAAAATAGTGAAAGTATTGTTAATATTTCATATTTCGAGTATTTACACACTCCCAAAATGTTAAATGCTTGAACATTGTTATATGTATTTGCTCTATAAGAACCAGTGCAACTGTTGAAATATGTCATTAATTTTGAGACAACAGTTTTAATTGTAATTCTATTAAAAACCCTTTATAACAATACCAAGGATTGTTCGGATTTATATATATAAAGGGGCAGCCATGTTGGCATTGGACGGCAGTGTCTCGTGAGATGTTATGCAAGAAGCATGTAATTGCTTAAGTAAGATGCACGTCAGTGTTGTAAGCACGTCAGTATTTTTGAGTTTTGTCAAAGTAACATAATAATTATGACGTGATATTAAATAAAGGTCCTGAAACATAATGTTTGTATTGGTCATTCTTGGTGTAAAAACCTAGTTACAGTGGACATGAAGGAACACAGTGCTTGTGGCGGCAGCAGATAAAAAGCAGTTGGACGAGTATACCCTACATAATTATAAAAAAATTTAATAATAATTTCACATGTGGTGAATGGAGCTGGGTTATGTCATGATTCTGTAAATTAATCTTAAATTTTGTTTCAGAAAAATTTTGTAATTCTATATTGTATTTGAGGGTTCCACGGGGAAAACAACGAGATGGTAATCAGCAGCACTACAATACAAGGAACGTAATGATAAATGCCAAAAACGAGGTAAACTGAAATAATCAAAAAGCGTAGAAGAAGAAAAGTACTGTAGGTATAAATTTTATTTATTTATTTATTTATTATTATTATTTTTTTTATTTTTCGCTATCCTTGTTAATATGGAAGACAACAAGGAGGTTGACGTAGATAATCAGAATGGTGCAAATGTTAGTGGGGAGGAAATAAATGATAATGACACAAGTAATTGCTCATCAATCCATGTTGATGTAGTTAATTGAAACAACAGAATTGGGGAGAACAGTGACCACAATAATGTAAGTGAATGTTCATCTTTTCTTGGGTTCGATTCAAGTGCGTCTGTTTTGGATAGGTTAGTTCAAGTAATGGAGGAACAGAAAAAGTCGATTGATGAACATAAAATTTCTCTCAATCAAAAACTTGACACTATCGAAAAGGAATTAGATGGACATGGGAATCAAATATGTGAAACAGAAGACAGCTTAGAAAAATGTTGGGTTCAAGTAGACAAAAATATCAAGAACATGTCAGTTATAGAGGGGAAATTTTTACTTTAAAACAAGAACAGCAGAATTTTGAAGGAAGATTAGAATCTGTAGATAGAAAAGATGATAATTTTGAAAAATTTGCAGTATCAGAATTTCAACATTTAAAAAAGTTTAACAAAGATGTGGTGAAAAAATTTACCGAGACAGATAAAAGCATACAAGACTTCACCAAAATTGCGAATGACAATTTTACAGAACTAAGAGAAGACATAGTTACATGTTTAGTGCAAATTTCAATTCAAAAATTCTGGAAATTGAGATCACTGTTACTATAAAATGTTTCAGCAAGTACAATAAATTTTGGAATAATATCAATATCAAAACCTTTTCAGGGGAAGGGAGTATACATCCTGTCGACTTTATGCTTCAATTAAAGACAATTTTGAAAGTAGCTTGAATGACAATTTAAAAGTTAAATTCATTAAAAAAACTCTTGAATGGTGGGGCTCTCTTGTGGCCTAAACAGACAATCAAACCAGACGTGACTTTTTGTGAAATTGAATTTGCTTTCATGAATAAATTTTGGTTGGAAACTAGACAAGCCAGAGTAAAGTCCGAGCTCTTAAATGGTCCAAATTTCAAGCAAGGTAGTGGTCGGATGAAAACCTTTTGTGAATAGCAGTTAAAAACATTAGTACATTTAGATAAGCCACTAGGTGAGATGATTCCAATTGATGCTTTGAAAAGACATTTGCCACAAAGAGTACTGTCGAGTCTGGTCTATGGGCCTGATGACACTATTGAGGAATTTTTGAGATATTTGACAAATTAGACCTAGCCTGGGAAAGAAATGAAAGGTTAAATGACAGGCAAGATGACAGTAGAAATAGAAACAACAAAGCTTTCAATGATCATTTTGAACACAGGTATAGGACGGGAGATTTTAGAAATGAAAATATAGGGGAGATTTTTGAAATGAAAATCATAGGGGAGAGTACCAAGGGAACAGTAGATCCTGAAATGATGACAGAAGAAATTGGGAAAGAAATGATAGGCAGAGACCAGAGAACAGAAATTTTGAACCAAGAAATAGGTAGCGGGGACAAAGCAAAGGAAATGTTGGTAACAATTTTGATAATAGAAGGAATGGTCCAGGAAACTAAGGCCTGCCTCTTTTGGAGCCTGGAGGAGTGGGGCAAATAGAAATGGTGTTTATAATCAGGCACATTGTGGTGATTTCAGAAACGGAAGAGGTAGAGCAAATAGGGCATACCAACACTGTGTATCCAGAAGACAACCTGAAGTGAACAGAATGAATTTTGTTAAGGAATTCTGGGAGAATTTTTTATCTGAGAACAAAGATGAACAAAAAAGAAAAAGAAAATTTGAATTTAAAATAGAGGAAAAGATTTTGACAAATTTCTTTGATAGTAGTAATGTAATAGTAGTTACTGATGGTGATGAGAACAGATTTGATGAGTATGGTTTAGAGAAGATGTCGAGTGATTGTGAAATGAGTGAAAGAACTGATACTGGTGTTGTAAGTATGGAAGCTGATGATCATGTACTTAGAAATGAAAGTGAAGATGATAGTGTTATTCCAGATAAAATTTCAGTTAGCAATAAACAGGAAAAAGATTATGCAGTAGAACAGAATGATCATAGTGTTGAAGTTGTTGGTGTATTTGAAGAAATGCGTGAAGATGGAAATGAATTTAGTGTTGAGAGCGATATTAATTGTGATGATAATGTTGATGATGATGATGATGATGATGATGAAGATGAAGATGAAGACGGGGTTGATGATACTGTATTGCTCACAGAATTGGATGGAATGGTATATGCAGAAGTTAAGGTTGATGATTGTATGCTGAATGATTCTGGAAACTCCGATGTAAGCTTGAGTGATGATTTTGAAACAAGTAGAAAAGTACATGATAGTTTAATTTTGCCAGTAGATGTTAGTGATATTGTGTCTGAATGTATTAATGAAAATGAGAGAGAAAATTTGATCCGTGATAAAATAGCGAAAGTAGATAGTGACCAAAGGTTTAAAATCACAAATGAAATTTGTCGAAATATGTATTTAGGGAAGTAAAGTTGTTTTGAAAATCTAAAACAGTCATATGACAGAAAAATAATCAGTGAATGTGTAGAAACAATAGAAGAAAGCCACGATTGTGACAAAGTGGTGAATTTCTGGGATATAGAGGAGGATCTTTTATTTGAAAATGAAGTCAATGAAATTGGTAAAGAACTTGGAAGTCAATATATTGTAGTACAGATTTATGATTGGGTAGGAAGCTGTCTTCTGGACACAGGTAGCCCAATTACAGGATTATCAAAGAAGCTAAGAGATAGGATTAAAAGTAATGAGAATTTCACATAATTTCCAGTAACAGGGATAAGGGTAAAAGGTGCAACAGGAAAAAGTAGTAAATTGATTACCAGATAAGTCCTACTAGAATTTAAAATTAATGATGTGCAATTTGTACAAGGATGTTTAGTGACTGATTATTTCAATGGAAACTTGATATTTGGTATGAATTGGATAATTAAGGCAAAAGTAAATTTTATCTGGGCCGACATGAAAATAACATTTGTTGAACCAAAGAGTAATTTGTGGGGAAGCTAGTATTGTAATGGAAGATCATGGCCAAAGTAATCTGACTAGGGGGTTGCAAGAGACTAACATTATTGTTATTGTGAGGAAGAGGAGGAATTTTGCATTAATGATAACAGTGTTGACTCCTACAGTGAGCTGGTAGCTGAAAAGTGTCTGAAACTGAAAGCCTTAATGTAGAGAACAGAAGAGAACTTGAGGATTTTTTGTGGGATTATAATGACATACACTCCTGGAAATTGAAATAAGAACACCGTGAATTCATTGTCCCAGGAAGGGGAAACTTTATTGACACATTCCTGGGGTCAGATACATCACATGATCACACTGACAGAACCACAGGCACATAGACACAGGCAACAGAGCATGCACAATGTCGGCACTAGTACAGTGTATATCCACCTTTCGCAGCAATGCAGGCTGCTATTCTCCCATGGAGACGATCGTAGAGATGCTGCATGTAGTCCTGTGGAACGGCTTGCCATGCCATTTCCACCTGGCGCCTCAGTTGGACCAGCGTCCGTGCTGGACGTGCAGACCGCGTGAGACGACGCTTCATCCAGTCCCAAACATGCTCAATGGGGGACAGATCCGGAGATCTTGCTGGCCAGGGTAGTTGACTTACACCTTCTAGAGCACGTTGGGTGGCACGGGATACATGCGGACGTGCATTGTCCTGTTGGAACAGCAAGTTCCCTTGCCGGTCTAGGAATGGTAGAACGATGGGTTCGATGACGGTTTGGATGTACCGTGCACTATTCAGTGTCCCCTCGACGATCACCAGTGGCGTACGGCCAGTGTAGGAGATCGCTCCCCACACCATGATGCCGGGTGTTGGCCCTGTGTGCCTCGTTCGTACGCAGTCCTGATTGTGGCGCTCACCTGCACGGCGCCAAACACGCATACGACCATCATTGGCACCAAGGCAGAAGCGACTCTCATCGCTGAAGACGACACATCTCCATTCGTCCCACCATTCACTCCTGTCGCGACACCACTGGAGGCGGGCTGCACGATGTTGGGGCGTGAGCGGAAGACGGCCTAACGGTGTGCGGTACCATAGCCCAACTTCATGGAGACGGTTGTGAATGGTCCTCGCCGATACCCCAGGAGCAACAGTGTCCCTAATTTGCTGGGAAGTGGCAGTGCGGTCCCCTACGGCACTGCGTAGGATCCTACGGTCTTGGCGTGCATCCGTGCGTCGCTGCGGTCCAGTCCCAGGTCGACGGGCACGCGCACCTTCCGCCGACCACTGGCGACAACATCGATGTACTGTGGAGACCTCACGCCCCACGTGTTGAGCAATTCGGCGGAACGTCCACCCGGCCTCCCGCATGCCCACTATACGCCCTCGCTCAAAGTCCGTCAACTGCACATGCGGTTCACGTCCACGCTGTCGCGGCATGCTACCAGTGTTAAAGACTGCGATGGAGCTCTGTATGCCACGGCAAACTGGCTGACACTGACGGCGGCGGTGCACAAATGCTGCGCAGCTAGCGCCATTCGACGGCCAACACCGCGGTTCCTGGTGTGTCCGCTGTGCCGTGCATGTGATCATTGCTTGTACAGCCCTCTCGCAGTGTCCGGAGCAAGTATGGTGGGTCTGACACACCGGTGTCAATGTGTTCTTTTTTCCATTTCCAGGAGTGTATTTGATGTAAAACCTGGGAGAGTAAAAGGGTATCGATGTAAACTGAAATTAAAGTGCATGATCCATTCTTCATTAAACCATATGCTATTCCCATCTGTAAAAGAAAAGAAGTGGAAAGAGAGCTTTAGAAAATGGAAAGGAGGAAAATAATAGAAAGAAGTTGTAGTTCATACAATAACCCATTAGTAGTGGTTTCAAAATGAGATGGGGGTATCCGATTAGTTCTTGATTCAAGACATCTAAATAGATAATTAGGGAGAGAAACTGACCATCCTGAAAGCACAGATGAACTGCTTAACAAGTTTGAAAATGTAAGGTATGTGACTAGCCTTGACTTAACTTCTGGGTTTCATCAGACTGAACTGGAGAGAGGTTCTAGAAAGTACACTGCATTTTTGTTTAATGAAAAACGTTTTCAGTACTGTGTAGTACCATTTGGTTTAAGTGTATCTGTATCAGAATTCAGTAGGGGACTAGGCTTTGTTTTGGGTAAAGAACTCTTGGAAAAATTAATCATATATGTGGTTGACATTTTAGTATCAAGCAAGACCTGGGAAGAGCATATACAAATTTTAAAAGAAATTAGAGAGAAAATGAGACAGGGGGTTATGACACTAAAATTAGAAAAATTTAAATTTTCAGTGAAACAATTAAAATTTCTTGGCCTTTGCATAAGTGAAAAAGGGATTTTGCCTGATGGAGAAAAGATTGAGGCCATCGCAAAATTCCCAAAACCTAGGAATAAAAAAGATTTGAAGTCATATTTTGGATTAGTGAGCTTTTATTGTAAATATGTGAAAACAAGCACTTAATGCACCATGTTTAAATAACCTGTTAAGAAAAAATGCAGTGTGGGATTGGTCTGATGAATGTCAATTAGCTTTTGAGGAAATTAAGAAACTTTTGATGAAATTAAGAAACAGTTGATAGAAAGTGAAATCCTTTATAGGCCTGATTTATCATTACCATTTTGCTTGATGACTGACAGTTGTGATTATGGTTTGAGGGTACATTTGTTCCAAGAAAAGGAAATCAAAGGGGAAATGGAACATCATTCTATAGCATTTACAAATAGAACCTTACAAAAACATGAGAGAAATTATATGATTACAGAAAAGGAACCATTGGCAATAGCATGGGGATTAAAAAAATTTAAAAATTATTTGTTTGGGCATGAAGTCAAAGTCTATACAGATCATAAAGTATTAACTTACATACAGGAATGTAAATTGTATCATGGGAGAATTACCAGGTGGTCAATGTTCTTACAGCAGTTTAGATGTACGGTTCATTTCATAAAAGGAAAGGAAAATGTAATTGCTGATGCCCTTTCAAGAATGCCAGTGAGAAATGTAAATGATAATGAAAATGATAGTCAAGGAAAGAATTTCAAAATTATGTACTTTAAAGATGTGAAAGAAGAAAATGAAATTAGGAAAATCTGTAATCCATTGAGAAAATACCAAAATGGTGATGATCATTGGAAGCTTGTTGAAAGTTATTTAGGGAAAGAAGGTCATGAGAAGGTACACATGTACTACCAAGTCTTCAAAAGCATTCTGTTTTGTAGACACAACCCAGACAGTGATGTATGGAAAGTTTGCTGGCCAGATTCTCACATCAATACTTTGATAAAATATACACATGAAAGTTTTGGACACTGTGGTGCATTGAAATGTATTAAAAAAAAATGCAAGAATGAATATATTTTCGTAACATGTCTAGGAGGGTTAGGACTTTACTTACCAGTTGTGATGGATGTCGAAGAACAAAAGTTAGTAACAAAACCAACAAGAGTCTTTTACAAAATGTGATACCTCATAAACAGCTGTGTTTAGTGGGAATAGATTTGTATGGCCAACTTCCGAGAGCTAAAGGAGGGTTCAGTATATTTTTGTTTTTGTAGATTTATTTTCAAAATATGTAAAATTTTACCCTTTAAAGAAAGCAACTAGCAAGAAAATGGCAACCACATTTGTGAAAGACTTCTTTATTAAAGTGGGTGTACCAAAAGCAATTTTATCAGACAATGGAAGTCTGTTTACGTCAAAGTTTTGGAAGGAATTTGTTGAAGAATATAATATCAGACATATCCTGACTTCATCTTATTTACCAAAATGTAACCCGACTTAGTGTTACATGAGGGAAATTGGAAGATTATGTAGAACTTACTGCCATAAAGAACATACTAACTGGTTAAATTATATTAATGATTTTGAAGATATTATGAATAGCCTACATTCCCTACAACATACTACCACATGACACTCTCCTTACGAGATCATGTTTGATCAAAAGCCACCTTACTTAATTAAAGAACGTTAATGTTTCCAGCAAGTAAAAGCATAACAGCAACTGAAAGAGAGGAAGCAGTTAGAAGAACCATGAATGACTATTACGAAAAAAGAAAGAAATGGCATGACAAACACATAAGAAACACAGAATTTATAGTTGGAGATCTAGTTTTGACAAAAAGTTACACCAAATCTAAAGCTCTAAATAACGAAATTAAAAAAATGCTTTGATATTTACATAGGACCAGTTAAATTGTTGAAAACCCACATCCAAATGCATACAGACTTGTATATCCAAAGTCCTAAAAGTTATTTGGACTTAGGAATGTTACACAGCTAAAATTGTTCAGACAACCTTAATTACCCATTTAGAATCATGATATTTGTTCTTTGATATTTGACACACCATTGGAAATTTATTTGAAGTGCATCTTACATAACACAGTCAAGATCATACTGTATACTTTAGCAAACCCTACAGTGAGTACTTTAATCCAGCGAAAGTGAAATAACTAATAGAAAGAAATTTATTCTCATCTCTGTTATCAGTGAATATTTGAACTTTTTTTAAATTCTTATATCCATCATGAATTATGAATTAAAAAGTGATTTGTGGAGTTGAAATAGTTGAGACTACATTCTGTGCGCTGTATAGTCAAGACAAAATCTGGGGGTGAAAATCCTGTCAGAAACATTTTTTCAGTAATTTTGTGGTGAAATTTAACAGGTAAGGGATCTGTGGTACTGTCATAGATACACCATGTGGCACATGGTGCCTTGCCCAGCCAGTGACTTCATATTTATTTTCTGGAGCCACTCCTCTTCTACTATCTTATCTAGATAGTAAGAGCACTTTTAGATTTCTTCTACTATCCTAGGGTATACAGTGTGCAACATGTAAGACACAAGACTATATCTTGAACAGTCACTTAACATACAGTGTGGGAAAAGTAAACAACATCAATTTCATTTTTTAGTAACCAGTATTTTCAAAAATGATATCCATTTTTCTTATTAAGATTCAATATGTAGTAGTTTGGCACTGTGTACAAGTAAAATATAACAGAGTAAGAAAGATTTTTGTGGTAAGGTTTTATGCTGATTTTGTAAGCCATGCTTATGAAATGTAAGAGAGGAGAACTTACTTTTGTAATGAACTGATGTTGGATTATGACTAGATATGTTTTCTTATGGAGGTAAGTGCATGACAACTATGTGTGTTACCACAGAAATTATTGAAATTCCGTAAGTCTGTGAGAGATGATGATGATGATGATGATGTAGTAGCAGATTTGCAAATGAAGTGGATTATACATTGATATTTGCAAATTTGGTTTGATGATGATGATGATGATGATGATGCATATATGAGTGTAATGATTCTCAAACTTATGGCTGTTTATCTACACACTCTTCTGCTTGAAGTACCTTTTACCTCTACTATATACACTATTACTTGAAGTTGATTTGCTTACATGAAATATGTCATTGGACTTATACTTTACACATGCCTAGTCAATTGGAAGGAGCACATATGTGGTGCGTGGACCAGAATTCTGTAACTTGATTTTGTATATCTCAGACCTGCCTCCTGAAAGAAAATACTGGCCAGAAATGCTACATATTTGTTTAGATTAGATTAGATTAGTTTTTCGTTCCATAGATCCGTGCTGAGGAGATCCTCGTGGATGTATGCTGGAATATTGTAGATTATGGTTTGACACATCACAATTTTTATTTTATTTTTTTTTTTTTTTTCAAGAAAAAGTTATATAATTTTTCTTTGTCGCTTTTCACTCCTGACTTTAAGGTGTCTAGCAATTATATGAAAGTTTATGAATACTCAGTGACACATATTGATAATTCTGACAAAGTGATATTCATTAGATGTTGTTTCTTGTGGTAAACACACTATTCATTAAAAAATATTAAAGAGTTTATCCTACATAATTATGCATGAGAAATAACTTCTCAAAATGAGAGCATTTTTCGCACTTGAATGATCAGCCCAAAGAGGCATTCCACTTTGTTTATTTATTGATCTGAAACTTACAGTGGTTTGATGTGATATTTGTGTACCTTATTTCTATATTTTCATGTTTATGTATTAATTGTGTTTGATCTGAACCAGATATCAGAGGAATTGCTTGTAAGTTAGCTGGTTATATCTAGCATTTGATACTTGTATTAATCAATACAAAGTTAAATATTTCAATTACTCTGTCTAGCAGAATGCTATTGTTTACCCTTTGTAGATCAGTTAATAGGGAGTGTTAGGGTTAATTTTCAGGGACTGGGAAGGTGAAGCTGTGGCAAATCCATTCTGTAAGGAAAGCCGAACACACTTCTTCCTCCGGCACCACAGTGAAGTACTTGAACAAAGGGGGACCTGGGTAGGGGGGGTTTCCTGTCTTAGTGGTGTCTCATCATTTCTTCTTCAGCTCCAACACTCCGAATCTTCAATTCCGTATCTTACTTCTCACCAGTGTACCAAGCTGTCCTTCCCTGTGACCATATGCATATGTCTCTATTGCTGAGACCCTTCTCATTTGCCGTGTCAGTTCTTGTCTTTATGACTAAAGCCTATTGTATAGGAGAATCCGGGAAACAAGCCAGCATTTCTGCATTATTAAATATACTGGGTTTCAAAGATATCACATGTATAGATAATCTTTGACAGAATTGATATATTACTCACTTATATCTAAAAACAAAGATGATGTGACTTACCAAACGAAAGTGCTGGCACGTCGATAGACACACAAACATACACACAAAATTCAAGCTTTCGCAACAAACTGTTGCCTCATCAGGAAAGAGGGAAGGAGAGGGAAAGACGAAAGGATGTGGGTTTTAAGGGAGAGGGTAAGGAGTCATTCCAATCCCGGGAGCGGAAAGACTTACCTTAGGGGGAAAAAAGGACGGGTATACACTCGCGCACACACACACATATCCATCCACACATATACAGACACAAGCAGACATATTTAAAGACAAAGAGTTTGGGCAGAGATGTCAGTCGAGGCGGAAGTGCAGAGGCAAAGGTGTTGTTGAATGACAGGTGAGGTATGAGTGGCGGCAACTTGAAATTAGCGGAGATTGAGGCCTGGTGGATAACGGGAAGAGAGGATATATTGAAGAGCAAGTTCCCATCTCCAGAGTTCGGATAGGTTGGTGTTAGTGGGAAGTATCCAGATAACCCGGACAGTGTAACACTGTGCCGTGCACCAAGGCATGTTTAGCCACAGGCTGATCCTCATTACCAACAAACACTGTCTGCCTGTGTCCATTCATGCGAATGGACAGTTTGTTGCTGGTCATTCCCACATAGAATGCGTCACAGTGTAGGCAGGTCAGTTGGTAAATCATGTGGGTGCTTTCACATGTGGCTCTGCCTTTGATCGCGTACACCTTCCGGGTTACAGGACTGGAGTAGGTGGTGGTGGGAGGGTGCATGGGACAGGTTTTACACCGGGGGCAGTTACAAGGGTAGGAGCCAGAGGGTAGGGAAGGTGGTCTGGGGATTTCATAGGGATGAACTAAGAGGTTACGAAGGTTAGGTGGACGGCAGAAAGACACTCTTGGTGGAGTAGGGAGGATTTCATGAAGGACGGATCTCATTTCAGGGCAGGATTTGAGGAAGTCGTATCCCTGCTGGAGAGCCACATTCAGAGTCTGATCCAGTCCCGGAAAGTATCCTGTCACAAGTGGGGCACTTTTGTGGTTCTTCTGTGGGAGGTTCTGGGTTTGAGAGGATGAGGAAGTGGCTCTGGCTATTTGCTTCTGTACCAGGTCGGGAGGGTAGTTGCGGGATGCGAAAGCTGTTGTCAGGTTGTTGGTGTAATGGTTCAGGGATTCCGGACTGGAGCAGATCCGTTTGCCATGATTACCTAGGCTGTAGGGAAGGGATGTTTGATGTGGAATGGGTGGCAGCTGTCATAATGGAGGTACTGTTGCTTGTTGGTGGGTTTGATGTGGACGGACGTGTGAAGCTGGCCATTGGACAGGTGGAGGTCAACATCAAGGAAAGTGACATGGGATTTGGAGTAGTACCAGGTGAATCTGGTGGAACCAAAGGAGTTGAGGTTGGAGAGGAAATTCTGGAGTTCTTCTTCACTGTGAGTCCAGATCATGAAGATGTCATCAATAAATCTGTACCAAACTTTGGGTTGGCAGGCTTGGGTAACCAAGAAGGCTTCCTCTAAGCAACCCATGAATAGGTTGGCGTATGAGGGGGCCATCCTGGCTGTTCCCTTTAATTGTTGGTATGTCTGGCCTTCAAAAGTGAAGAAGTTGTGGGTCAGGATGAAGCTGGCTAAGGTAATGAGGAAAGAGGTTTTAGGTAGGGTGGCAGGTGATCGGCATGAAAGGAACTGCTCCATCGCAGCGAGGCCCTGGACGTGTGGGATATTTGTTTATAAGGAAGTGGCATCAATGGTTACAAGGATGGTTTCTGGGGGTAACGGATTGGGTAAGGATTCCAGGCATTCGAGGAAGTGATTGGTGTCTTTGATGAAGGATGGGAGACTGCATGTAATGGGTTGATCTACGTAGGCGGAGATATGTTCTGTGGGGGCTTGGTAACCAGCTACAATGGGACGGCCGGGATGATTGGGTTTGTGAATTTTAGGAAGAAGGTAGAAGGTAGGTGTGCGGGGTGTCGGTGGGGTCAGGAGGTTGATGAAGTCAGGTGAAAGGTTTTGTAGGGGGCCTAAGGTTCTGAGGATTCCTTGAAGCTCCGCCTGGACATCAGGAATGGGATTACCTTGGCAAACTTTGTATGTGGTGTTGTCTGAATGCTGACGCAGTCCCTCAGCCACATACTCCCGACGATCAAGTACCACGGTCGTGGAACCCATGAACGCCGGAAGGATGACGATGGACCGGTCAGCCTTCAGATCACGGATAGCCTGGGCTTCAGCAGTGGTGATGTTGGGAGTAGGATTAAGGTTTTTTAAGAAGGATTGAGAGGCAAGGCTGGAAGTCAGAAATTCCTGGAAGGTTTGGAGAGGGTGATTTTGAGGAAGAGGAGGTGGGTCCCGCTGTGATGGAGGACGGAACTGTTCCAGGCAGGGTTCAATTTGGATAGTGTCTTGGGGAGTTGGATCATTAGGAGTAGGATTAGGATCATTTTTCTTCATGCAAAGTGATACTTCCAGCAGAGAGTACGAGTGTAGGACAGTAAATCTTTGACGAGGGCTGTTTGGTTGAATCTGGGAGTGGGGCTGAAGGTGAGGCCTTTGGAACAACTTGGTGCACCTGCCTACAATAGGCAGTTGCCAAGTACAGTCTAATATGGATTTTGAGTATTGTAGTATCCAGTGCTAACGCTTGTTCCACAATGCATCGACAGTATGGAGAAAGAGTTATTTACACCAGTGTCTCCATTGCACTCAGGAGAACCTGGAGGCTCTAATGACTGACATAATTATTAAGAATCAAGAGCAATTCAGCTAACTTCCATTAGATAATTTTTCTGATTGAAATAGATTTACCTCGTAGTGATACTACAGACAATCCTGCGAATTAACTTGTTCTTTCTTTGTGCTATTAATCAATTTTTTGTCCAATCCAGTTGAAACTGATACACAATTGTTTATGATAATCTTACATATTTTATTGAAAACAAAATTCAAATTTCATTGTGATGTATGTATATACTTTATTTTGGATATTAAGCAGAAATCTGATCTCATTTAATATGTAAATTGCTAATCCATCCAGTTGATTGTAAAATGAGTACTGTTATGTGGATCTACCAGGAAAAGGTTTTGTTCAACTTTTAGTTGCACAAAACCTTTTGGGGTTATTGAGACATAACAGTCCATTGAAACCCATTTAAAACATGTATTTTTCGAGCCAATTTGAAATAAACAGGAATCACTGATGTAAACTAAAGATACTGGTACAGGTAAACCTATACTTATAAAATTGTTACAATGAAACTATTTACTAAATTATAATTGTATTGAAGTATATAAGTCCTGTAATTGGTAGGAATATTTAGGATTAGCTTAATTAGGTGAAATCTGGAACAAATGATCGAGTACATTGGTCAAAGTCATTTCTTTGAAATTGAGATGGATTTGTGTTAAACAGTATCTAAATTAAATATGTGGTATGTAAACAAAAAACCAACTGAGAGAATCAAAATTGATTAGAAAATTAAATTGTAATTAGTGAAAATGTTATAAGTGGCGCGTAAACATACTGGTAGGCAGATCTTTAGGTGTTTTGTCAATAATAAATAGAAGACCTATTTTGTCACATTCAATGAGAGACTTTGAAACATAAACATGGGTAGGAACATTTTCTGAACCATGTATCTTTCGCATTTTATAAAAATAGTAAAAGTATTGTTAATATTTCATATTTTGACTATTTTCACACTCCCAAAATGTTAAATGCTTGAACATTGCTGTATGTATTTGCTCTATAAGAGCCAGTGCAACTGTTGAAATATGTCATTAATTTTGACACAAGTTTTAATTGTAATTTTATTAAAAAACCCTTTATAACAATACTGAGGATTGCTTCGATTTATATATAAAGGGGCAGTGTCAAAATGGCTCTAGGCACTATGGACTTAACATCTGAGGTCTTCAGTCCCCTAGACTTAGAATTATATAAACCTAACTAACCTAAGGACATCACTCACGTCCATTCCCGAGGCAGGATTGGAACCTATGACCATAGCAGCAGCGCGGTTCTGGACTGAACTGCCTAGAACCCCTCGTCCACAGCAGCTGGCTGAAGTCAGTGTCTTATGAGATGATGTGCAAGAAGCATGTAATTGCTTAAGTAAGATGTACGTCAGTGTTGTAAGCATGTCAGTATTTTTGAGTTTTGTCAAAGTAACATAATAATTATGAAGTGATGTAGAATAAAGGTTCTGAAACATGTCTGTATTGGTCGTTATTGGTGTAAAAACCAAGTTACAGTGGATATGAAGAAACACAGTGCTTGTGGCGGCAGCAGATAAAAAGCAGTTGGATGAGTACATCCAACATAATTATAAGAATTTTTAATAATAATTTCACATGTGTAAATAGTTAAATGATTGGAACAAACTGAAAACTCTGAAAGGTCTGCAGCAGTTTTGTGTACACAACCTTCATTGAGGCGACCAGCTCTGTCAGAGAGCATTTTACAAGACATGGACTGCATAGAAATCAGCTAGGCAAGAAAGTGCTGGCCAAAGAAATTCTCCAAGTAATAAAAGTGGTAGGGGTAGACATGCACAAAAAAGTTGCACTACCTGCAATCGGTTCATTGCCAATGACAAAACAAATGGAGAATGTACCAACAGCACGTGAGGAAGAAACATCTCTGGCTACATCTCTAGAAGAAATTAGCCCTACATCAGCATCAGAATGGGAACCATCATTGTTACCATTGGCATCATCAGAAGCAGTAGCAGAAAATGTATCAGCTATAGAAGCATCTCCACAAACCGCAGCAGAAGTTACACCAGCAACAATAACTACATCCCCGCCAAAGGAGGGAAAAGAACTACAGCAGAAGAAGCAGTATCAAGTGTTGTGGGTAAGCAGAAAACAGTGCCTCCTCTCCTACACGATGTTTTTAGTGTAACTCAGCAAGACAAAGAAGCTCATGAAATAGGTAGTGTAAAAGATATTATAGCTACTAACCAAATCGTTCATTCTAAAGACAATAACAATTCTGATCTTAAGATTTGCTACCTGAATATTCTAGTAGTAAAAGACAAAGAATTTATTGTAAATAATTTTGGACTAGAGAACAAATTTGATATTTTTTGTCTGAGTGAACACTGGTCAACAGAGAGTGAACTTCCAGCTCTCAAATTTGATATCTATCAAATAGCAAATGGTTACTGTAGAAAAGTGCATAAAAGGGTTGGTGTGCCATTGTATACTGACCAGTCACTCAGCCACTCCATTAATAGGTTGGATCTAGACTAGTTGTGTGATGAACAGAATTTTAAAGCCACTTGTATAGTTAGTGACAATTTTAAGTTATTGATAATAGCCTTACCTAAGGGTAACATTAGTGATTTTTAGAAAAACTGGACATGCTGTTAGATGTATTTAGAAAGGTAAAATGGTTACATTATGACAGTGTAATAGGTGGAGATTTGAATGGAGATTTTGACGTAATGACAGCCAAACATGGTGTCGCTGAACTAAAAAATCTAAGACATTACAATGTGCACTTTATCAATAATAGACGCACAAGACATGAAGCATGTCTTGACTATATCTTTGACAGTTTCAATACTACAGAAGAATCATGTGATATGACAGTATTCCCATTCTCAGATCATGATTCTGTATCATAAAATTACATAAGTAGGTTCTGTGCAGATAAGAGTAACATTGATAAGTCTGTCCCAAAAATGGTAATCACTAAATCAGTCACAAATGATAAAATTGACAGGTTATGTAAGTCCCTTACTAACCTGATTTGGCCAATGGTCTGGTGACGCAAATTATAGTCTATGCAAAGATCTGTCAGCAAAACAAGTATTGGAAAGGTTTTTTTAAAGCATTTTTGACACAATTTAATGACTGCATTCTAATAAATAAATGCAAAATAATCGAGAAAGGATCCAAAGGCAAGGGTATAAACAAACAAAACCCATGGTATACTGCACAACTAACAAATCTGGAAAACCAAGTTACATTGTTACACAGTTTACATAAAAATTTAAAGACTGATCATGCCAGATCAGCCTATGTTCAATACACGAATAAGTACAAAAGAGCCTTTGTGGAAGCCAAAAGAGCACACAACTTCAACAGTATTGAGAATTCCACGAATAAATGCAAAGCTGCGTGGAAGCTAATAAATAGTGTCACTAAACATGAAAGAATTTTTAAAAAATCAGTATATGCCCTCAAAAATTCAATGATTTCTTTATCAAATTAGTACAAGAAGTAGGAAATGCTATCACCAAACCTGTCATTACCTCATCTGAGAGTCTTTCAAAAAATGTCCGTAAACCACTAGTAAATGCTAGTATGTTTACCTTCTCCGGGGTCCCACCTAGTCTCATCCTAAAAATAGTTAAACATCTGAAATCATCTGAGAGTGTAGACATATGACATTTCTTGTAACATTCTAAAAAAAGCAATAGATTGTATTGTGTATCCTTTAACACACTGCATATATAACTGTATATCTCAGGGATATTTTCCTGATAAACTAAAAGTGTCTAGGGTAGTCCCAATATACAGGGTGAGGCAGAAAGGACGGACGTTTTTAGAACAGCTAGTATTCAGGCTCAGGCGGTCGGAGTGGGGGGAGTCATGTAACGTGATTGGTAACTCCTACCATTTTGTTTAGTCAAGGTCATGGAGCCATGGACTGTGAAACATTGTGTGTTTAGCTGTGATAGTTTTGTGCACAATAGGGAGTCTATCGTTGCAGTGCAGCTTGAGTTTCATCACCATTTCAATCTCACTAGACATGATAGTGTTCACACTCATAACACCATTTTGCATTCGGTAGAATCATTTCAAATATGAGGGATAGTTATGAACAAAATACCATGAGGACCTCCTCGTTCAGTTCGTACACAAGAAAATGTGGAAAGAGTTCAGCAAGCCATACTTCGTTGTCCTGGTCAATCTGCTAGAAGACACTCGTCTGAGCTGTGCCTCAGTAATCGCTTGGTAAGGTGTATTTTGCATACTAACCTAAAATTTCATCCTTACAAAATGGCCATTGTGCAAAAATTAAACCCAAGAGATTATGAACAGCAGCTAAACTTTGCCCGAGAAATGGAGACCATATTTGAGCAAAATGACAACATTATTTTGCTTATGAGTGATGAAGCTCATTTCCATTTGAATGGAATGGTAAATCAGCAAAACTGTCGTCATTGGGCCAGTGAAAACCCAAAACTACTGCATGAGAAACCATTACATAGTCCCAAGGTGACTGTTTGGTGTGCTGTGACAGGTACAGATGTTACTGGTCTATACTTTTTTGAAGACGAGAACGGGAGCACTGTAACCGTAACCCCTGAATGATATAGAGAGATGATCACTGAATTCTTCCTACCTGAATTAAGAAGAAAACATATTGCTATCCGGCAAGTGTGGTTTTAGCAGTATGGAGCTACAGCTCACATTGCAAGATTGACAGTGGAGGCAATTAAGACTGTTTTTCGTGGTAGAGTTATTTCGCGGTTCGGAGACATTCATTAGCGTCCTTGTTTCCTTGACCTATCCATGTGTGACTACTTTTTGTGAGGTTACCTCAAGTCACGTGTGTATGTGCATAAACCACGTACACCTGAAGAATTGAAGGCAGCTGTTCATGTGAAAATCGTCCAAATAGACAGAGGTATGTTGCAGAGAGTTGAAGCCAACTTCCGAGAGCGCCTTGAGAAGTGCATCGCTGAAAACGGCCATCAGCTGAGAGATGTTGTTTTCAAGCATTAATTTTGTTAAGTGGCAACATTATTTGAGTGTTATTCTGTAATTAAAAATTTTTTTGAAGCACTCCTTACGATGTATTGTTCATTTGAAAAGTGTTCATCCTTTATGCCTCGCCCTGTATAAAAAAAAGGAGATATTGATACACCTTCAAGTTACAGACCAATTTCCATAGTCCCAGGTCTCTCTAAAGTGTTTGAATGTGTAATATACCAACAAGGAATAATTAGTGAACCATAGTATGGTTTTAGCAAAAAACTTGTCAACTGTTGATGCTATAGCCTCAGTAGTCAAACACATGCATCAAGTGTTTGAGAATAAAGGATTTGCTCAAGTCACCTTTTGTGATCTAAATAAGGCTTTTGACTGTGTAGAGCATAAAATACTCCTAGAAAAAATGGAGCACTATGGCATTTGAGGTAACAACCTTAAACTATTAAAATCTTACCTACAGGATCGCAAGCAAGCTATTAGTGTATGTAAAGAAAAGTCCAGTATTAAATCGGTTAAAATAGGTGTACCACAGGGATCTGTACTGGGGCCTTTTATGTTCCTAATAATGATCTGACATCATTTACTGAGTCCATGACAGAACTATAAACAGATGATACAGCTTTCCTTCATTGTAGTAATGATATCAGTAGCCTCAAAGCTTGTGTTGCAGAGGCAATGGCTCAAGCATCCTAATGGTTTAAAGCAAATGGCTTCCTACCAAATCATAACAAAATGCAGCAGATGGTTTTTAGTCTAAAAGACAAGCCTCCATCACAGATTCTAGTTGTGTTCATTTTTTAGGGCTATATATAGATGAAAAAATTATCCTCGGGTCACATGTACAATATATTAGTGGTAAATTGTCTAGAGAGATATATTCGCTATGGCGACTTAAGGACTGTGTATCTCAAAATTATGTTAGAACGTCGTATTTTGCATTTTTTCAAAGCAACCTAACATATGGTATTATTTTATGGGGAGCTTGAGTTCTGTACGTGATATCCTAATACTACAAAAGAAAACCATTAGGATAATTACTGGCTCTCCATATAAAGCACACTACAAACCATTGTTCTGTGAACAAAAAATCATAACTGTAATATACCTATATATTTACTATGTTTCACTCAGCACAAAAAAGAAGTTACCAGAAGCGAAACATAGAGAAAATATACATTTCTACAACACAGGAAGGAGCAGATGCATTTATGCTCCTTCCCATAGACTGTCTAAGTCATTTAACAGTTATGAACTGATGGAGGGCAAATTATTTAATAAGCTTCTACAATATGTACAAGAACTACCTGAACAAACATTCGAACAAAAACTGTAATAATGGCTAGTTGCTCATCCATTCTATGACATAAACGATTATTTCAAATGAAATTTAATTTTTGTAGTATTAATGACATGCCTCTTGTTTTCTTTGGTTTGGCAGTTATATTGTATTATAAGCGTGACGTTGTCTATTGCCGAATGACAATAAAATTATTATTGTGGTTTTGATTCATGCCAAAATGCATTGAGGTGTGTGCAGGAGCATTATCGCGATGTAATTTCCACGAGTAGTTTTGCCACAATTCTGGTCGTTTTCTTCGGATTGCATCAAGCAAATGGCGCATAAATTGCAGGTAATATTACTTATTGACTGTACGACCATAAGGCAGGAATTCATGAAGTACTATCCGATTGTAATCGAAGAAAACAGTGAGAAGAACATTCACATGTTGTGAAACTTTTCAAATTTTTTTTCGGTCTTGGCTTTTCAGGCAGTTTCCATTGGGACAACTGGACCTTGCTTTCAACATCATACCCGTATACTCATGCTTCGTCACATTTTATAACCTTCTTTATAAGTTATGGGTCATTGTCGACTTCATTCAGCAGTTCCTGAGTGATGTCTATGTGATGTTGTTTTTGGTCGAAATTCAACAATTCCGGAACAAACTTTGCTGCTACACGTTTCATGCTCAAAACATACGAAAAAATGTCTTGTCATGAGCCTAAGGATATGCCAACATCATCACCAACTTCTCTGATGGTGATTCGGCGATTTTTCAGAACCATCTTCTTTACTTCGTCCACATTGTCGTCAGTAATATATGTGCTAGAGCATCGAGAGCGGTTGTCGATTTCAACGTCTTGACCCTTTTTGAAACGTTTATACCGCTCATAAACTCTTGTCTTAATTGTAGTAGGCTCGCCAAGACCCACAGACAGTCCCAGATCAACAATATTACCGAACCGGAGCAAAAACTTGACATTGGTGCCGCCCCCTTCACCTACTCCCCCCCCCCCCCCCCCGGGCCATCCCACACCAAAACCATCACCCTCACCATCGAGCTTTTGAGATAGGAAATCGAAAACATAAAAAAAATCGATTTTTCAAAAATATGTTCATTTTGTAGCATACATCTGCCTGAAAAGTTTGGTGTACAAAACACATATGTTCGAGGAAATATAAGATATATTATTTTGTGCTATCTGTGCCAAATACCAGTGCTACGAGTCTTCACACAGCATTCTTCTGTCGCACATCTCTGTATTTTCGCTCTGTGGAATTGAAACGTGTATATTTTGTAATGGAAGCCATCAAATCTATATTAAGGACAGTGGAAATTAAAATGTCTGCTGGTGCCTCTCTAGCTCCCAGTCGGCCTGTTTAACATCCTACACCTTTAAATAAATAAATAAATAAATTCATGCAGGGTGAGATTATTTGTGACTGGGAGAATAAGAACTCTTCAAAAAGTTTGCTCTCTCTATTGCCTATTAGGCAATAACTTTCTCATTTGTGTGATATAAAATTAAATGTAGGAAACATAAAAGCAGTAAAGACAAGAGACAAGCAAGAGTGTACACTTTCCTTCTATCCTTAGGTCCCAGCATTTTTTTTTTCTGTAATCTTGCTACAGCTTTATGCAGCGTGCCTTCCTTTCTGCGGAAGTATCTTATACATCAAAGTTCGTCAAACGTTTTGCAATTTGAAAAATCAAAATGTGGTTGTCTAATATTGGCTGTTAATACCAATAGTACCCAAGACTAGAGTGGTTTCTCGATTTGATTACGTCTATTTTGTCACTATTTGCTAGATAAAACGAAATAGACCGTTTTAATGTTGCAGCAATTGTAACAAACGCCAAGTAAGCGAGACTGTTTTGGCACAAATGGTGTTCTTTATCTACCTCATTTATGTAAATAACAGGACAGAATATAGCTCACAAAACACCAATAGGGAAAATGCCTATTGGGCCTACTAAAATCAAAACGTTTTATGTTAGGATTTAGTTTTACATTTCATTCACGGGCTCCAGTTTCTATAGCATGAGATCG
The DNA here is from genome assembly GCF_021461395.2 of Schistocerca americana. Taxonomy (NCBI): domain Eukaryota; kingdom Metazoa; phylum Arthropoda; class Insecta; order Orthoptera; family Acrididae; genus Schistocerca; species Schistocerca americana. The sequence goes on along the minus strand of NC_060126.1, from coordinate 196,743,195 downwards.
AAAAGCAGTAGTGCGAAATTTTTATATAAATTTGGAATCGTTATATTCTTCCATATAATTTGTGTGAAGTCCCCATTTATTCACCTTCCTCATTCTAACAATCTATCTTATCACAAATTCTGTAACTATTTCTGCCATTGTTAAAACTTACTCTCCACTTAACTTCACTAACCGTGCCAGAATCGCTGGTTTAGTTATCCCACATTTATTCTCTGGTTAAGCCGTCGGCACACGGACCGTGCATCCGAACGTTGAGCGTTGAGCGTGCCGAGTTTCTGACGTCATAGAGTGGAATAGCACGTTCGGGAGTCTTTCTGAACGTGCAGAGCAATATCTGGTATATCAGATATTCTGAGCGTTGACCAATGAGATGGCACAACGCCACCTACGTCACACGCGCGTCGTCTCCCTTCAGTACAGAGTTGTGAGGCGCCATATTGGCATTCATTTCAAGCCTATATGTATATATGCCGTTTCTGAGCACCAGTAAACTGAGAATCACTGGAAAACCCGTTGTTAGTTGTGTGATTCATTCCAATAAAATAATGAGAAACATCGTATTCGTGGCAAAAGAATTATTGTAACTTGCGTATTATGAGAGTAGGCTATTTGAAGGCAGCGACACACTGAAGATCCACCCAAGACGCATTGTTCTTGGTAAAATTTGTTGTAATTAAATTTCAATTAGTAACATAATTATTTACGATTAACGTTTGTAGCAAGGCGTAATACAAGATGATTGCGTTGTTTGTTTAGCGTAATGAGTAGTGTATCGGTCCGGTAATGAGATTTTGTTCGGTCGGTAGTTCACGTCTAGTCATCTCCAAACTTTTTTCCTAACATTCGCGTTTTTGTTAGGTTCTGATACTTTATTATTAGTTTAATATAAGTATATGTTATAATATTTGATGTTATGTAAATATAAGTTCACCTTTTTTTGAGGGGTGACTTTGTTCGATTGGCTTAATCTACAGGACAGCTTGCACTACTTGTATAACGATATTTTGCTCCTTTTTCTTTTACGCTTCGTAATTCACACGTTGCAGAGATTCTACTACTGGGTAGGAACAGTGATCAAATAAGACTGACCTCGGGATTTTAAAAAAATGTGGGAATGATGAAATAATGTTTATGTTATGCGGAGAAGTATTCCAAATTTGTACCGCACTGTTTGTAATGGAACTTTTATAAGCCTTTGTCCTTATTGGTTGGACATGGTACTTTCCTATTCGTGGACGAAGGAGGAAATGTGCGTTTTAATAGAGGTAACATGGGAATTTTAATCGCGCCCGTTTAGTAAAGAGAGTGATTTACGAACTAGAAACATGCCTCACCTGCCGCTGGAGTGCGTTGCGATCGCGTATACCACGTTGGGGCCCACGTACCGTGTGCACGAGTCGCATCGTTCCTGAGCGTTCAGCAGCACGTTGAACTTGGCACGCTCAACGTTAACGTTTGACAGCATGGTCCGTGTGCCGACGGCTTGAGGCGTTATTACATGTACGTACAATGCGTTTTCTGCGCTATTCCGAGAGTAGAATTAAATGGCTGCTAACCGGGGACTGTGCTACCGGCCCTTAGTAGTGTAGCGATCTGGCAAACATTTTGGCAAAATTTCATTTTCTTGGATATGCCAAGAAGACAATATGTAATCTTTCTCGCCTGTTATTCCTGTTAGCCGTTTTTTCCAGTCTGGTAGTGTGAATCTATGGATTTCGCTAATAATTATAACAACCTTATCATTCCTGTGCAATCAACCACATAAACAAACAGCGAATGGCAGTCAACCATTCAGGTTCGTTCTGTTCAGCTCGTAGATCCCCATTCCCTTTTGTCTGCGGAAAGTTTTTTATTTCTAGATGCGACAAGGATTCAGATGGCAGAGACATCACGTATACTATGCACGCATTCAGAAGTCAACTTATGAATGGTTTAGAAATCAACTTACAATATGTCGAAAATGTTCAAACCCCAACAGGGATGCGTTTCAAAATCATATGAACAAACGATAGACCAACGTACGCTTTGCGAAACAAGTTTTTTTTTCTTCAAGAATTTGACGCCCTCTGAAATTGCCGCTCCAGGCTGATACTCCCCCCTCCACCACACAAGATCCGGGCCTGGTCAATATTTCGAATGCAGTGCTGCACTTTTTCCATTTTTCATGCGAAATTTAATGCAGATTCTTTGATCTATCTTTTTCGAAAGCAAAAGTTTCCAAGCACTCGAAAACACCTATTACTTTCCGACTCTCAACAATAAACTAAATATTCAAAACAGCTGAAAACGCAAACATGCAGTACATCAGGAAACTGTGTACCAGCAAGATAAAAACAACTGAAACTTTACCAGTAAACCCTTCTATGATACACAACACACCACTTGTCGAATTTGCCATTGTGTTTTAATAAGAGTCTCCATAATGTTGTCCACTAAGGCTACAGTTGTGCTATGTTGTACATGAGGCACCACCCACTGCGCTTTGCCCGTCTGACATCAGAATGCACGAGGGTATTTCGTGAAGATGAGGGATTGGGGACGTGTATGTGTGTGTGTTTGTTTGTGTTTGTGTTTGTGTGTGTGTTTGTGTGTGTGTGTGTGTGTGTCTTTTCAGTGTATAATCTTGTGCTTGGTGTTTTGTGTACGTTGTTGGTCCCTAAAGTGGGAAATAAGTTTTAATTCTGAGCGTTTGGAAAAGCTTCTGGTGGTTCGTGTCTTAAACTTTGAATGAGAATGTGGCGTAAAGTTTGTGTTGTTTCTAAGATTTTGTGGATTTGCCCTGAGTAAGTGTATATATGGTGGGTTGGCCTAAAAGGTCTCTTATGTGTGTGTTGCAGACGCATCTACCAGCAACTGATATGACACAGAAACCTTCGTTTTAGAGACATTCAGTCATGTTAGTGCTGTGTCTGACACCATGTGTTGTGAATTGGCAGGAGCCAATTCACGGGGTTTGGAGGAAGCCGAAAGGCACGCGTTTAAGCTCACGTAGTCTGGCGTGAGGTCTCGAACAGGTCAGAGAAATAAGACTAGCAAAATAGGAGGTAACTGGTAGAATACTTAACTTTAATCCATAAGTGGTGTACATCGGTCTGACGGTACAGGCATCACAAGTTAAATATCTATTGATAATGGCGCCTTGCTAGGTCGTAGCAAATGACGTAGCTGAAGGCTATGCTAACTATCGTCTCGGCAAATGAGAGCGTATTTGTCAGTGAACCTTTCCTAGCAAAGTTCGCTGTACAACTGGAGCGAGTGCTAGTAAGTCTCTCTAGACCTGCCGTGTGGCGGCGCTCGGTCTGCAATCACTGACAGTGGCGACACGCGGGTCCGACGTATACTAATGGACCGCGGCCGATTTAAAGGCTACCACCTAGCAAGTGTGGTGTCTGGCGGTGACACCACACCATGGACCACACTTCCGAGCTATATAAGACGACTGGAAGTAAGAGATTGTGCCAGAGGAGCAGTTGGCACTAAACAGTTAATCTGTCATATTTCAGGAGGGAACGCAACTTACAGAAGAATCTGCAGCCTTTGTTTGCTGCAGTGGCAAGGTCCACGTTAGGCACTGATCTAGTTCAAACTCCAGGTACTTTACAGAATTTATCCAAATCAGATCCTGCCATCGATGGCGAAGTGATGATCAGGAGGTAAAATAGATCACCTGGCACTTCACAGGGCTAATCTCGATCTTCCATCGATTACACCACTGTGTCATCCCGTCCAGATGTTGTAGACTGCGGTGTATATGGAGGAGTCTGTGACTACTTTTGTAAATGGTGGTATCATGGGCAAAGGGAGCAATCTCTCTGCCAATTTGCTTATGAATGTCATTCATGTGTTTGGTATGAAGAACAGGACCTTAAACCGAGCCTTGCAGGACTCCTGTCACTATCTGCCATGTCTGGCTGGACATGGCAGAACAACTGTCATCCTATAACGAAGGAGTCAACGATCGAGATGATGTGTCTTGGATATCCTATTTGATCTAGATTGTAAATCAGTCCAGTGTGCCAGATGTGGTCAAATGCGTTCTCTATATCCAGGAGTACCACTCCTATTGCTTCTCTCCTTGCCCTGGCCAGACAAATGAGTTCTACTGGCAGGGAAAATTGCTGGATACTGGAATGCTCAGCAAGGAATCCATACTGTTCGGGCATAAGAATATAGTTTTCAGTCAGGAACTGATGGTGTGGTGAAAGAATTATTAATTCTAAGATTTTTCTGAGGCTGGTTAGGAGGGGGGCCTGTAGCTTTCGGGAAGGAGTAGGTTTTTGTTAGGTTTGGGCAGGGTGATGACCTTCACAGTTTTCCACGCTGAGGGGAAGTATGTGAACTTCTGGCAGGCGTTATAAACGCTTGTTAGGTATGTGATCATGGGAGGCCGAAGATGCTTTAGGAGGGGGGTACAGATTCGGTTGGGGCCAGGAGTCTTGTGCATACCCTGATGCCACAAAGCAAAAAAAGTGGTCCAACTAAAACATTCATATTTCTTTACGTACTACACGAATATGTAATAAAAAGTGGGGGGGTCCTATTTAAAAAAACGCATTTGATATCCATTTGACCTATGGCAGCACCATCTAGCGGGCCAACCATAACGCCATCTGGTTTCCCCCTTCAAGCTAGACGAGTTTCGTTCTTTGTAGTTTTTTCGTTTGACGCTTATGTCGTGAGATATTTGGCCTGGTCACTGTCAATGGACCCCCCTGTATATCAAAAGTGACAACAATCACGACGCCAAATCTGTATGACAGATCAGTAAAAACAACTTAGAAGGAAAGAGAATCTACATCTCAAGTAAGTCACAACTACTCAGACTGCAGTCATAGCAGAAGCAGCAACGCAAAAGGATTGTTGAAAAAGAAAATCAAGACCTTCACAGCCTTGTCTATGAAGGGCCTCAAGAATAAAAGCCATTCATGGTAGTGTATCACGTGCAAAATACGTTCACTGACGAGGAATTTCTAGAAAACGTTTATGAGCAGAATCTGAGTGGTGTCACAATAAAAGAAGACTTCAACAGAGAAGCCAAAAGAAGGTCTGAAATACAATGGTGGAAATATTTATTGCATCGCCTCTTACAATTAAAAACTTTTGTTACAGTCATTGAATTACTGAGCTAAATTTGCTTGATTTCTCTCGATATCTATCATAAATGAATTTACACAATAATTTTTGTCAATTTGTTTTTATTCTTAATTTTTGTTTCTATAAAAATGTTTGTTTTTTATAATTTAACACTTTCTTGAAAATAAGTGTACATGGATGTGTCAGCTACTCTGTTTGCTATTCTGAAATATGAATACTAATGTTGAAAGAAACACTGCATATTAATGTTGTAACGTAACACTGACGGATTTTAGTGTTTGTATTGCCTCATATGAACATACTATTTCATTTAATACTTTGTTGCGCCTTAATCACCACTTGGCATCGTGAAGGCATTGAAAGAATTAACTTTTTAATGTTAACTGTTCGTCAAACCTCACATGCACAAAGCTCTCCAACAGCTGCCGTTTGTTCCGTGGCTTCGTTTTGGTGATAGCACTTCCCATAACCTTCCAACAGTTCTCATTAGGTTTGAGATCAGGGCTGTGTCCAGGCCGCTCTAATACTCGAACCCCATTTTGTCGAAGAAAATATTTTACCTGAAATGTAGAAGTACATGATAACTAACCAAGAAAGTAATCTGCTTCGTGATTGGTGCAAATATTAGTCATAGGACTCACCTTCAAAGCTCTATGGCAAGGAGCGGAGTCATTCTCAAAAATACAATTGGAAACATCTCCAAACTGGTCTCTAATGGCTGGCATAAACTTCCTTTGAAGGATGCTTATGTAGGCATCTGCGTTGACAGTGCTATTGATGAAGCCCAGACGACCTACTCCGTGACTGGAAATGCACCCCTAGACCATCTGTCCATGTGGGTTTTTGATTGAATGTGTTATGCATTATGGCAAAAATTCCTCACCTCTTCTTCGATGCATGAACACTTTTCCATCTGAGCCATGCAGATTAAATTTGAACTCGTCTGAAAAGATTACTTTGTTCCAAATCTCTGGTGTACATGTCGCCTGTGCTTTTGCCCATTGTAGTCACTGTTGTCGCATTATCTTGGTCAATAAAGGCTTCCTTCTAGGACGACGAGCTGAGTCCAGCCTCCAGTAGTCTACTTCTTACAGTTCTACTGGTTACTGAGATATCGCACATTTCTTCCCAGTTTCGCTTTAGTTCAGTTGATGACAGACTACTATCTTCGAGCAAAGCCTTTTCGATACCCTGGCCTGTTTGGCAGTAGACGCACTTTTCCGACCTCTTCCTTTCTCACGATCAACATTTCCTATTTCCTTGTATTTTTTCAGTAACCTCGAAATTGTAGACAATTAAATCCTGTCTTAGAGGCTATCTCTCTGGTGCTGAAACCAACAAACGAATAAGCAAGTATAGCAGCTTTCTTTCTGGCATTAATTCAACTGATCTGCCAATCTTCTCGCTGCAAAGTCTCAACTCAAAATGGCAGTATATACACTGGTTTCATTGTAAAACCAAACGTCAACAACAAAGAGTTGTGTATCGTTGGAAAACATGCGTGAAGAAGTCAGATTATTATGGAAAGAATATGTCAACAAAGTTTAGCAACAATGGGACTGGTATATCCTGAAGCAAACTGCTGCAAAAGACAAAAAGACGAAGTAATTCATGGTGATGCAATAAATATTTCGACCACTGTAGAGATTGAAGAAGGTGTTTCAACAATCAGGTACTGGAAGTTACACCCCACCTATACAGCGTCCTAACACAAAGGTCTACATAGGCTTCGAATCACTACCTGTGAAAGACTGTATAGTAGGAAACCAGCGTTTTAAGTGTTGTGACCTCAAACATACGACTACAACCTCCAGAAAGGCCAACGTTACATATGCCAGGTGTGGCAACCAAGCACAAATGCGCACTGCATGCACATCCTCCAAGGCTTGTTTCTGCATCCCCTGCAAGTTCAAAGGCCATGTTTGCAACAAAACAAAAGGAAACCCGAAAACAATTGCACAACTGGCTCCTACACCACACGCACATACACATGCACGCACATAAACATCCGAAGCCAAACACAAAAAATACAATTCAACATCAATGATACAGAGAAGGTATCGAAGAGCAATTTCCTGGATAAGACAAATGAGTCTTCTGCCAGAGAATCACAACTAAAATGAACTCAGCCCACCCCTAAGACACTTAATGGCGCTACAGAACAACTAGATTAATGATGTGTTGGTAAATGTGCCAACACCTTGTAGATATAGGAGGCCGAAATGCACGCTATCTAACGCAGACGGGCGTGAATTCTGGAACAGGATAAGTAGTGAATTCTAATAAGAAAAGTATGCAGCTCCTCGAATACTTATCTTTATTCCATCCTTGTGGTACATCGCTCTTGATAATACAAATAAGACTATCTTCAGATACGGTTAATGGCGCCTTGCTAGGTCGTAGCCATGGACTTAGCTGAAGGCTATTCTAATTGTGTCTCGGCAAATGAGAGAAAGGCTTCGTCAGTGCAGTCGCTATCAAAGTCGTCGTACAACTGGGGCGAGTGCTATCCCGTATCTCGAGACCTGCCTTGTGGTGGCGCTCGGTCTGTGATCACACAGTGGCGACACGCGGGTCCGACATGTACTAAATGGACCGCGGCCGATTTAAGCTACCACCTAGCAAGTGTGGTGTCTGGCGGTGACACCACAATTAATATATAGATGACATTACAATTGGTGGCACCATCAACTATAAGGTGGCAAAGCAAATCAAAAGGTAAATACACAACTGGATAAATTTCCAAATAACATTAACGCAAAGGAAAGATGAACTGGAAGATGAGCTTACATACACTAATGGCCATTAAAATTGCCACACCACGAAGATGACGTGCTACAGACGCGAAATTTAGCCGACAGGTTGAAGATTCTGATATATGCAAATGATTATCTTTTCAGAGCATTCACACAAGGTTGGCGCCGGTGGTGACACCTACAACGTCCTGACATGAGGAAAGTTTCCAAGCGATTTCTCATTCACAAACAGCAGTTGACCGGCGTTACCTGGTTAAACGTTGTTGTGATGCCTCGTGTAAGGAGGAGAAATGCATACCATCACGTTTCAGACTTTGATAAAGGTCAGATTGTAGCCTATCGCGACTGTGGTTTATCGTATCGCGACATTGCTGCTTGCGTTAGTCGAGATCCAATGACTGTTTGCAGGATATGGAATCGGTAGGTTCAGGAGGGTAATACGGAACGCCGTGTTGGATGCCAATGGCCTCGTATCACTAGCAGTCGAGATTACAGGGATCTTATCCGCATGGCTGTAACGGATCGTGCAGTCACGTCTCGATCCCTGAGTCAACAGATGGGGACGTTTGCAAGACAATAACCATCTGCACGAACAGTTCGACGACGTTTGCAGCAGCATGGACAACCAGCTCGAAGACCATGGTTGCGGTTACCCTTGACGCTGCATCACAGAGAGGAGCGCCTGCGATGGTGTACTCAACGACGAACCCTGGTGCACGAATGGCAAAACGTCATTTTTTCGGATGAATCCATGTTCTGTTTACAGCATCGTGATTGTCTCATTCGTGTTTGGCGACATCGCGGTGAACGCACATTGGAAGCATGTATTCGTCATCGCCATACTGGCGTATCACCCGGCGTGGTGGAACTGGGTGCCATTGGTTACACGTCTCGGTCACCTCTTGTTCGCATTGACGGCAGTTTGAACAGTGACGTTACATTTTAGATGTGTTACGACTGTAGCTCTACCCTTCATTCGATCCCTGCGAAACCCTACATTTCAGCAAGATAATGCACGACCGCATGTTGCAGGTCTTGTACAGGCCATTCTGGATACAGAAAATGTTTGACTGCTGCCCTGTCTAGCGCATTCTCCAGATCTCTCACCAACTGAAAACTTCTGGTCAATGGTGGCCGAGCAACTGGGTCGTCACAATACGCCAGTCACTACTCTTGATGAACTGTGGTATCGTGTTGAAGCTGCATGGGCAGCTATACCTGTACACGCCATCCAAGCTCTGTTTGACTCAATGCCCAGGCATATCAAGGCCGTTATTACGGCTAGAGGTGGTTGTTCTGGGTACTGATTTCTCAGGATCTATGCACCCAAATTGCGTGAAAATGTAATCACATGTCAGTTCTAGTATAATATATTTGTGCAATGAATACCCGTTTATCATCTGCTTTTCTTCTTGGTGTAGCAATTTTAATGGCCAGTAGTGTATATTACACACAAGAAAATACACAAATGAAACCAGCACCCCAGTACACAATTTAACCCAACCAAAGTACATCACCATCACCATCACCAATCACCATCGCCGATTTGGAATCATCATCACATGGAAAACCCTACAAAAGACAAATGTTAGCAACACATCAAACCAGCTGAATTTGTCTTGGGAGGCGCTCCTCACCCTGGAGAAAAGAAAGAAGTAATAGACAGATACATAGAGCCTGACTCAATAGACACTGACCACAAACCAATACAAAACCCAGAACTACCGAACCCAGTCTTATAACAGTAAACAAATTGGACAACAAATTTGAGGGAGACACATGTGACATTTCCAATTATGTCAATTTTTAACTAGAAACAACCACCACCCCAAACATCATCAGAGACATCACACACGTGCAGTCAGTCCAACACAAATCAACACTATCGTTAACACCACACCAGCAAGCACTACTAAAATCAGTGAAAGAAGTGTGAAAGCAAAAAGCATTGAAGAAGCAAATGACAAAATGCTATGGAACTGTCTGATGTTTCAAAAAGATCTTAACATAATCAAAATATCCACGGGTGTGCTGCCGGTCTATAGTGTCCAACGGGCACAATATTTCGGCGATCATACATGTCGCCATCATCAGGTGAACTGACGGACTGAGCTCCTGTGAACGTGCCGGCACCTGATGATGGCGACATGTATGATCGCCGAAATATTGTGCCCGTTGGACACTATAGACCGGCAGCACACCCGTGGATATTTTGATTATCAAATACGCCGGGAGAAACTCAAGAATCACAGATCTTAACATATCTCCTATCAGTGGCCAACACCGAACCACATTTTATCTAACAATACAGCAGAAACTGCAACAGAAACCAGCACCAACAAGAATCTAATTATAATAAATTAGAATCTAATTAGAGAAAAAAAAGATAATAGCTCACAGCGCAGCAGATGCTACTTACATTGCACCATCCAAAGGATGATTTTATCTATTTTTCAATAACAGAGCAGACAGACAGTATCATCCTAAGAACAGAGAATATTTCTACGTCAGCAGAGCCACTGCTTGACCTCATGCTCCAGATCTGCCTGCACAGGTCGGAACGATTTGACTTGGACAAATCATATAAAGATCATATAGAGCACTAGAGCTCTTCATCTGAGTTTATGCCCGCTTGAACTGCTCGGTGTAGTTCCACATAACTTCGTCACATATCAATGCAGCCACTTTGGACTGGGGGAGCAACTGCACTCTACTTCCTTAACGCTATTGACCGGTCGACTATTGCAGTTACCCAAGCGCCTCTCACTCCCTCTCTGTAGGAACATGGCATGTGAACAGGACATGAAGGAGAGTGTAAAAGCGAAACATGATTCTCAGTAATACCCTGAGTGCGAAAGCTGGTCGTCATAACAATGTTTTGAGGAGATTTTTATTAGTGACTGACAAGGATGTTGGCTGCATGTACTGTGGCAAGTGCTTTGCTGTCCTGCGTTACAGATCTGGCACTACACATCTGAAGGCACGTGTATACTGAATATGACAAAGTGTAGGTGTAAGTCCCAACGCATTACCAGTTTCAGAGAAAGGTGCAGTAATCACAAAGGTGCTTAAAAATGTGTTCCAGAGATCTTCGTTCATTTATATTAACATTAGGTGTCACATTTCGCGCTTTATGTCAGTAGCTTGTAAATATCGGTTCAGAATTTTGAGATGTAGACGTCTCCAAAATTTTGCGTTGTCCTACAACAGTATCACGAAACAATGACAGATAAGACGATGAAATATGTGTTAGTATGATACCCAGCATTATCCAGACCACAGATGTGAATGCATGTTCACTGCAGAGAGAGAGAGATGCAGGAAAATATTTAAAGAATTTAAGATAATGACACTTCCTGGCTGATACATTTATGAATGTGTGTGCGTTTTGAAAATTCACCAGGAAGTTTCCACACAGAACAACCAGGCTCATAACTACAAAACAAGAAATAGAGATGACTTTGATAGAGAGACCCACAAAATAGAAATTTACCAAAGACGTGAACAACATTAACCAAAAATACTTTTTAGTACATTGCCTGCTGCAATAAAGAAAATTAAAGAATTTCATAAATACGAAATAGAGCTAAAAAGTCTTTAATAAGGCATAGCTTCCAAAAAACTGAAGAACATATGGAAATGAAAAATTAAAAGTATTTATGTATACTGATGTAACATGATCGTATTTCTACATAAGATTGTAAACTACTTAAATATAAGTAACAGTATTGTAAATGGTCCTGGCTATGAACTGACTACATTCATGCAATGTATATTGTTAACAGATGAAAGAAAAATTTGTTTACTTGTTTGTTTACCAAGATTAAGCACTGCAAAATATGATACTTGTGACGACTGAATTCTCTGAGAAGAAAAAAATTTTGGCGAATTTATTAAGACTTACATCTAGGAGTAAAACCCAGCATTGTAACAAGATTTCATTGTCACTGAGTCAGGTGCTAATACATACAAGGGATTGCAACCCTTACCGAATTATGGATGCATTACATACACTTAGGACACACCCCTAAAACACATGTTCGATGACGATTATTTCATAAATAAGGCTGCAGTGGGTTATTCCACGACTTATGCTGTCACAGATAAACGATTTACGAAATTTCATTTTCGTCTTTCGGAAGATATGTCGCTTTGTGTAGGTACGTGGTGGAAACCCCTGGATATGTTAGAGTTAAAATTTATTAAAAAATGAAACAGCGATAACGACAGAATCAAAGACCGGACTATAAGCGTCGGCAGTTATGAATGCGCAGTAAAGCGCAGACAAATAACCATAAAATATCATTCTTTCTTTTACATGATTTTGTTTCACTCTCTCGCTTGTAGAATTTTGGTTAAGATGGATTGCTCGGCATATGAGTGTTTTGTATTGTATGTGTTTCTAAATAAGTGAAGACTTAATAACAGTAATAAGTACTTTTATTAAAGTGAAATAGAACCAAACTAAGAGTAATTCCTTCATATTTTATATCATCTTGGGAAGCACTGGTATTCCCTGGAGTCGGCTGCCTACATCTACAATTGAAATGGAGGAAAAGGTGTCCACGGTCATATTTTCGTAAAATTACCAGAAGGAGAAGCTTGCAGAAGACGGCAAATACACTCCTGGAAATTGAAATAAGAACACCGTGAATTCATTGTCCCAGGAAGGGGAAACTTTATTGACACATTCCTGGGGTCATATACATCACATGATCACACTGACAGAACCACAGGCACATAGACACAGGCAACAGAGCATGCACAATGTCGGCACTAGTACAGTGTATATCCACCTTTCGCAGCAATGCAGGCTGCTATTCTCCCATGGAGACGATCGTAGAGATGCTGGATGTAGTCCTGTGGAACGGCTTGCCATCCCATTTCCACCTGGCGCCTCAGTTGGACCAGCGTTCGTGCTGGACGTGCAGACCGCGTGAGACGACGCTTCATCCAGTCCCAAACATGCTCAATGGGGGACAGATCCGGAGATCTTGCTGGCCAGGGTAGTTGACTTACACCTTGTAGAGCACGTTGGGTGGCACGGGATACATGCGGACGTGCACTGTCCTGTTGGAACAGCAAGTTCCCTTGCCGGTCTAGGAATGGTAGAACGATGGGTTCGATGACGGTTTGGATGTACCGTGCACTATTCAGTGTCCCCTCGACGATCACCAGTGGTGTACGGCCAGTGTAGGAGATCGCTCCCCACACCATGATGCAGGGTGTTGGCCCTGTGTGCCTCGGTCGTATGCAGTCCTGATTGTGGCGCTCACCTGCACGGCGCCAAACACGCATACGACCATCATTGGCACCAAGGCAGAAGCGACTCTCATCGCTGAAGACAACACGTCTCCATTCGTCCCTCCATTCACGCCTGTCGCGACACCACTGGAGGCGGGCTGCACGATGTTGGGGCGTGAGCGGAAGACGGCCTAACGGTGTGCGGGACCGTAGCTCAGCTTCATGGAGACGGTTGCGAATGGTCCTCGCCGATACCCCAGGAGCAACAGTGTCCCTAATTTGCTGGGAAGTGGCGGTGCGGTCCCCTACGGCACTGCGTAGGATCCTACGGTCTTGGCGTGCATCCGTGCGTCGCTGCGGTCCGGTCCCAGGTCGACGGGCACGTGCACCTTCCGCCGACCACTGGTGACAACATCGATGTACTGTGGAGACCCCACGCCCCACGTGTTGAGCAATTCGGCGGTACGTCCACCCGGCCTCCCGCATGCCCACTATACGCCCTCGCTCAAAGTCCGTCAACTGCACATACGGTTCACGTCCACGCTGTCGCGGCATATTGCCAGTGTTAAAGACTGCGATGGAGCTCCGTATGCCACGGCAAACTGGCTGACACTGACGGCGGCGGTGCACAAATGCTGCGCAGCTAGCGCCATTCGACGGCCAACACCGCGGTTCCTGGTGTGTCTGCTGTGCCGTGCGTGTGATCATTGCTTGTACAGCCCTCTCGCAGTGTCCGGAGCAAGTATGGTGGGTCTGACACACCGGTGTCAATGTGTTCTTTTTTCCATTTCCAGGAGTGTATAATTAAAATATATATAGTGATGGGCACAGAAAAACAAACGACGCATGGTAAAGTGAATGAACACTAGCACAATTTCGTACATGCAGGACATTTCACAATAATGTGCTGTACTAATATTCTCTTTTCATTGCAAGCAAAAGGACAATTACCAATCAATTCCTTTCATTTTTCCTTACAATTAATTTTTTTATTATTATAATACAGCACTTAAACATAAGACTGTCCGTTTACTTATCAAAACTGGTGACAGGAATTCGATAAAGACAAGCTTGAAGTAAGAAATGGAGAGTAGTTGGGGCAGCTTGTTTAGAATGCTACTATATGTAGTTGGACAGTACGATAAACTCGTGTAAATTCCTTTGGTGAGAGGCGTGTCAGATTACACCAGCACTGCAAGAGAACTTGTGATATTTTAGTGGTATTCAAATATGCAATAGGAGTGCTGGAAGGCGAGAAGTTTCCTACAGTCCGTTTTATTTTGTTATGGGTTCACAAACTGAAAAATCATTGTAATATAGGGCCCAAGGACAAGAGGTACTTTTAAATTGTGATGGACCCAGTTTTCTTGTTTAATACACGCTGCGTGTTCAGCAAATGAAATCTGCACTTGATAATATATAATATTCTTCTCGGGTATACAGCCGGATCATAACGTCTTCATGACACAATATTTCCGCGGGACAACTGGCCGCCATCTTCAGGTGAGAGTGCTGGTGCACGATCTCGCCGGAACTCACTTCCCAGCGCAGACCCAGACGCACTTGACTGAGGGATTGTACCCTCTGCAGTTGGCGAAGTTCTAGCGCAACTAAGGCGCTTCTTCTTCTTACTTGAAGATTGGCGTGGGGTGTCATGGCGGTTAGATGTTTGATGAAAGGATAGTCAGAGGGACAGTAAGAGACGCTGAAAACGAACGGCCTAAATGACTGTCCGGTGGGTTTAGAATGACTCACGCCGACTTATGATGATCTCTCACTGCTTTGCTACCTAGGTTCAGGGATTATACATGTCTGCAGGTATATTGCCCGTCACATGTAGTTCTGCTAGGCACGCCAGTAAGCGCCAGTCGTTTGGCGTAAAGATGGGATATTTGTTAATTAGGATTAGCTCCTTCTTTGTCATGAAATTTAGCCACCTGAGCTGAGACTGGTTAAAGCGGTGGGGGCGATGGGGGAGGGGAGGCCTAGCACATGGTACTGAGAAGGGGTACGGTTGTTCAAAGAATGGGTAAGACCCGTCCTGTAGCGACGCCGCAATGTTCTTAAGGTACCGGCGGCTTCTGCTTGATAGCTCGCAGCGCATCGCGCAGCTGCTGGAGCTGGCGATGCACAGCTGCGAGCTCCTCCTTCAGTGCGGCCCTTTCGGCCGCAAAGGCGGCTTGGAAGCCGGCCATAACATGGTCGGTGGCGGCTTCAAGGGGGCGCGGCTCGCACCCCTTGCCGGAGCGGGGGGGCGGGGCGGCCGTCGTGGCGCTTGGCGCCGCCTCAGGGCGTGGTGTAGAGATAGGCAAAACTGTTCTTTTCAGAGATCGAATCAGAACTGTTCACTCCCTGAAATGAATTAGCTCTTTTTCATGACTCACCACTCATTCACAATAGAACATAAATGGAAGGCACATTGCCCTTTAAACTTCGTTTATTCCAGTACTATACCTGTATTTTGATCTCATTTTGATCCTATTTTGAAGTAACACGGATAATGAGTAAGAATTTTGTATTGTTTATTGAAATTTCCACGATATGACAAAGTTTTTGATTATTGATTTATTTTGCACTATTGTGGTTTTTTGGGTGATCGGAAAATGTTGTAGCTTGAGATTTACATTAACAATATATTTGGCTATAATGTATTAAAATTTCATTAACCTCGTACAAATACGTCGCGAGCCATATATTTTTAAAGTGAACGTTTCCTTCCGAAGACGCCTAAAATCGCAAAATCCGTACCAGAATAAGAAAATATATATATATATATATATATATATATATATATATATATATATATATATATATATATATATATATATAATTTGACTGTAAGACTAAAGTGCTGCATATAGCCTTACACAGAATAAAACAAGGAAAATATTGGTGTATCACATTTTGCGATACGTTTATCGGTTCGCTTGTAATTAAAGTGTAAATTCGAGTGTCCATAATAAAAATCCTATAGTAAGAGGAGTTGTCAGGAACCTAATCTGATCAGTTTAAACAAATAAAAATAAAATAAAAACAAATGATGTATACATAACATAATAATGTAATATACATAGCGGTATTACTACGAAGAACAATATCCAGTAGAGACAAACTCCGATGCAGGGGCGCGCAGTCAAGCAGGTCGAGCCGCGAGCTGTATTACTGCGTGAGCTAAGACCGCAGAAACGGGAGTGACACCTGAGTTGCTTTGCTCAACGCTCTGGCTAGAGTCGAGAACGGTGGGATGAGCGTTGTGCGGGCGAGTTCCGAGGGTGGGGGGAGCGGTGAACGGCCACCGGTCACCCGCTCCGAGACAAATCGTCCGTTCTCTTGCGAGCAGATTGTTGCAAGTAGTTCTTTTGTTCTCCGCTAGGAGGCTCTCTGTCCTGTTGCTCGCATCAACTGCCCAGAAGGCAGGACGTGCGACTGAAACGATCGCCGACAGAGTGCAATGCTGCGCCAGACACTGCACGCGGCAGAGGAAGCACAGAGATGGCACGGCATATGTGAAACACAAAATCCAATGGGGCACTGCACAATGCAGGCAGCCAAGGTAGATGCAGGGCAGAGGCCGGCGCTGGCTGTGTTGTGTGGCGTGCAGTGTGCTGTGACGAGCAGAGGCCCCACTGATCTGCTCCGACTCTCTCTCTCTCTCTCTCTCTCTCTCTCTCTCTCTCTCTGCTGTGGGAAACGTTTGGAGCTACCGTTCTTTTTTTCTGAATCACTGATTGTTCACTCCTTTGAAAGATTCAACTCTATGAATCAGTTCAGGAGCGGATCCCCCATCTCTAGCGTGGTGCGGCGGGCAGACGGCGTGACTCCCTGAGGTAGCCGCAGCTACGCGAGTTGGCGGCGTGTGGCCCGCCGCAGTTCGCGCAGCTGCTGGCCACCCCACGAGGCTTCGTGCAGCTGCGGGTGTCGTGAGCCGCCGCGCACTTCAAGCACGCGACGGCGTTCTTGCACTCGCGCGCAGTATGCCCCAGCTGTTGGCAGTTGTAGCACTGCAGGCTCTTCCTGTTCTGCTGCGTCCGCTTGCGCTTTGGCTGCCGCTGGCGGCCGCCGTTGAACCCCATCGCATAGATCAGAGCTTGCAGTGCGGCGGCAATCTGCTTCCCTTTTTGTACAGCCATGGCGTTGCGTGCGCGGTGACGAAGTGAGCCGCAGCGAGTCGAGCAGCGGAATGTGCGTCGACGAGTTCCCAGCGCAAGCGGCGGCCCCTATATAGGCCGCAGAAGACCCACAACGCGTGCGCGAGAAGGTGCCGTAACTGCCCTCTAGCGCAGTAGACATATCCCGCCGCCAGTGGTGGAAACAGGCGAAATCGAGATATCGCTGTCAAAAATTAAAAAATTTTTATTCCGACGATCGAACCACAGACCGTTGTTTTTTAATGTCAGATAACACCGGGTCCCAAGTCTTACTTAAAAGATGACCCTTGTCTATTAATAAGATTGTCAGATAAACGAATCTCTATGGATTCTTTTAAAACACAGTCCCAATAGCGAGATGCAGGAGCAACCATTTGTGTCTCGTCATATAGCATTCTGTGTCCCTCGGTGAGACAGTGTTCCGCCACTGCAGATTTCTCAGGCTGAAGCAGCCGTGTGTGCCGCTGATGCTCAACACATCGGTCCTGAATGGTCCGGATTGTCTGACCAATATAAGCCTTCCCACAGTGGCAAAGGATCTTGTAAACACCGGGCTTCCTCAAACCCAAGTCATCCTTAACAGAGCCAAGGAGCTCTCTAATCTTGGCTGGCGGACGAAAAATACTTTTGATATGATATCTTTTCAGAATCCTTCCTATCTTCGAGGAAATGCTCCCAGCAAAAGGCAGAAAAGCCACCGATTTGCAGGTATCTTCTAGTGGTTTAGGCGAAGGTCCAAACTGGAAAGCACGACGGATCTGTTTATCTGTATAGCCATTCTGCTTGAGCACAATCTTAAGATGGTCCAATTCTTGTGTCAAGCTTTCTCCATCTGAAATGGCATGAGCTCTTCTCGCCAACGTCCGCAGGACCCCTGTATGCTGGAACGAAGGATGACAGCTAGAAGCATGTAGGTAACGGTCCGTGTGCGTAGGCTTTCGATGAACACTGTGTCCCAGTGTCCCATCATCCTTTCTGTACGCCAGAACATCCAGAAATGGAAGCTTTCCATCACTTTCCACCTCCATGGTAAACTTGATGCTAGTATGCAGGGAATTAAAATGATCTAGGAGGCGGTCAAGAGCTTCTCTCCCATGAGGCCACACCATAAACATATCGTCAATGTACCTCCAAAAACAGGTTGGTTTTAAGGACGCCGTCTTCAGCGCCATGTCCTCAAAATCTTCCATAAAAAGATTGGCGACTATTGGGGACAATGGGCTCCCCATAGCCACTCCGTCAGTCTGTTCATAATATTTGTCATTGAGTAAAAAGTACGTCGACGTAAACACGTGGCGACAAAGCCTGGTTGTTTCCTCATCCAGTTTCTCACCAATTAATTGCAAGGATTCTTCCAGAGGAACCCGGGTAAAAAGCGACACGACATCAAAGCTCACAAGCAAATCCCAGGGACTAAGAGACAAGAACTTCAATCTCTGAATAAACACCATAGAATTGGAAATGTGATGTTCGCATTTACCAACGTGAGGGCCAAGAACAGATGCTAAATACTTGGCTAGATTGTAGGTAGGAGCACCCAAATTACTCACGATCGGACGAAACGGGACCCCTTTCTTATGAATCTTTGGTAGACCGTATAATCTTGGTGGCACGGCAGCACCAGGACGAAGTTTTTTCAGATCGTCGTCAGGTAAAGAACTCTTCTTCAGCAGTGAAGGCGTCTTCCGTTTTATCCGTTCAGTTGGGTCGTCTTGCAATGTTCTGTATGCTGAGTCTTCAAGTAAGAGATCCATCTTTCCCAGATAGTCATCACGTGACAGAAGAACCATTGCGCTACCTTTGTCCGCTGGTAGAACTATCAGATCTTCGTCTTCTCTAATGGACTGGACGGCTGCCCTTTCGAGAGAGGAGATGTTACTCCATAGAGGCGGCGCCCGCCGCAATGTATGTGAGACCTCTTGCCTAATCTCTTCAGCTTGATCCTCCGAAGAGCTGGACACTGCTTGTTCGACTGCGCAGATGAATTCGGTGATAGGCACATTCCTTGGTGTAGGGGCAAAATTCAGGTCTTTCTCCAACACTGACAGTGTGGCATCGTCCAGTTCTTTACTCGTGAGGTTAATCACTGTCCGTCGACGGGTGTCGTCATCAGATATCATGGGTTGAGCACAAAGCTGTTGAAACTTCGAAGACTGTTTCCTGACGGCGCTCCTATGCGTCCAATCTGATAGTGCCCAAGAAGAACTATCCACCCATTCCCAGGATGCATCCGACAGCAGCGACGATAGCTCCGAGTGCAAGAAAAGTAAATCCTTGGATATGAGATCCAGTTGTCTTCGGGTTAAGCGAATGCGCTCCTTGACTAAGGCGAAACTGGCTTGCTTCTTGATGTTGTTGGCCGTTTTCGTATCAATAATATGCACAAATAAAGCAAACTTAGGTATTACTCTTCCATCACGGCATCTCAGCAAAAATGCGAGGGCACTCAGCAACTTGCCTTTCTTCTTACGAAGTTTATCAAACTTCTTCACAAGTTCCACCATCTCCTCCCTGTAGAGGCTTCTGATGTGACTACGAAGGCTTTCCCGGTGTAATAATTGATAAGATGCAGCCGGATCATAACGTCTTCATGACGCAATATTTCCGCGGTCCAACTGGCTGCCATCTTCAGGTGAGAGTGCTGGTGCACCATCTCGCTGGAACTGACTTCCCAGCGCAAGCGGCGGCCCCTATACGAGGTGCATTCAAGTTCTAAGGCCTCCGATTTTTTTTCTCCGGACTGGAAAGAGATAGAAACATGTGCATTGTTTTAAAATGGGGCCACGTTCATTGTCAATACGTCCCAGAAATGGCAGCACCGTGCGGCAGATGGAATTTTACCGCCAGCGGCGAGAATGAGAACAGTTTTAAATACTTAATATGGCGACGTTTTCCTTACTTGAACAGCGTGCAATCATTCGTTTTCTGAATTTGCGTGGTGTGAAACCAATTGAAATTCATAGACAGTTGAAGGAGACATGTGGTGATGGAGTTATGGATGTGTCGAAAGTGCGTTCGTGGGTGCGACAGTTTAATGAAGGCAGAACATAGTGTGACAACAAACTGAAACAACCTCGGGCTTGCACAAGCCGGTCTGACAACATGATCGAGAAACTGGAGAGAATTGTTTTGGGGGATCGCCGAATGATTGTTGAACAGATCGCCTCCAGAGTTGGCATTTCTGTGGGTTCTGTGTACACGATCCTGCATGACGACCTGAAAATGCAAAAAGTGTCATCCAGGTGGGTGCCACGAATGCTGACGGACGACCACATGGCTGCCCGTGTGGCATGTTGCCTAGCAGTGTTGACACGCAACGACAGCATGAATGGGACTTTCTTTTCGTCGGTTGTGACAATGGATGAGACGTGGCTGCCACTTTTGAATCCAGAAACAAAGCGCCAGTCAGCTCAATGGAAGCACACAGATTCACTGCCACCAAAAAAATTTTGGGTAACCGCCAGTGCTGCAAAAATGATGGTGTCCATGTTCTGGGACAGCGAGGGCGTGATCCTTACCCATTGCGTTCCAAAGGGCACTGCGGTAACAGGTGCATCCTACGAAAATGTTTTGAAGAACAAATTCCTTCCTGCACTGCAACAAAAACGTTCGGGAAGGGCTGCGCGTGTGCTGTTTCACCAAGACAACGCACCCGCACATCTAGCTAACGTTACGCAACAGTGTCTTAGTGATAACCACTTTGAAGTGATTCTTCATGCTCCCTACTCACCTGACCTGGCTCCTAATGACTTTTGGCTTTTTCCAACAATGAAAGACACTCTTCGTGGCCGCACATTCACCAGCCGTGCTGCTATTGCCTCAGCGATTTTCCAGTGGTCAAAACAGACTCCTAAAGAAGCCTTCGCCGCTGCCATAGAATCATGGCGTCAGCGTTGTGAAAAATGTGTACGTCTGCAGGGCGATTACGTCGAGAAGTAACGCCAGTTTCATCGATTTCGGGTGAGTAGTTAATTAGAAAAAAAATCTGAGGCCTTAGAACTTGAATGCACCTTGTATAGGCCGCAGAAGACCCACAACGCGTGCGCGAGAAGGTGCCGTAACTGCCCTCTAGCGCAGTAGACATACCCCGCCGCCAGTGGTGGAAACGGCGAAATCGAGATATCGCTGTCAAAAATTAAAAAAATTTATTCCGACGATCGAACTACAGACCGTTGTTTTTTAATGTCAGATAACACCGGGTCCCAAGTCTTACTTAAAAGATAACCCTTGTCTCTATTAATAAGATTGTCAGATAAACGAATCTCTATGGATTCTTTTAAAACACAGTCCCAATAGCGAGATGCAGGGGCAACAAATTGTGTCTCGTCATATAGCATTCTGTGTCCCTCGGTGAGGGACTTAACTGCGAAACGCCGGTTTCCGAGTCACCGGTATTATGAAAGTACAGTATAAATGTATTATCGTCTATTAACTGAAGATACTATGAGTGCTGAAGGGTCGCTGTCTCCGAAAACGTCTAAATTCGGATGTTACACAGAATAGTAACATCTCTGTGGTCACCCTTTCGATTTATGGAAGTGCCGTCTGTTTCTGATAGAGATGAGACGTTACATACTGTGTGTCAGATATGTGGTGAAGTATCAGATCCTGATAAGCGAGAACAAAATTATAACGTGGTGGTAAAATACTTTTTTTTTGTGGTATATGTAAATATTTATTTAGGGCCGTTGAGAGAAAGTCAGCAGCCAAAACAATGATGTCTCTTGTTTTCGGAGTGACTATAGCGAGATTGAGATACCAACGAGATTGACTTGTTTTTACTCGAATTGATTGTGATAACGACGAAAATTCGGTTGAAAGGTGAAAGCATAACCATAGTCTCTTTCCTAAGCTACAATTTAATTTAGCGAGTAGAATGTTTTTTGTGTTCTAGCCTCAAATGTAACTAACGAAAAACATTTCAGAATGGCTCGGTACCTTGTGTTGGAACGACGTAGCTAACTTGATCCGAAACGAGCCGATTCATTGTAATTACGGGACCATCGTTACAAAATATGGTAGTTAGACAGATTTCCTGTGAAACACCAAACTGTTCCCAAATTTTCGTTATTGCATAAAGCATGCTATTTTTTCTTATGAATTACAAAGATATTGTGGTTAGACACCACCGCCCAGCGTAACCAAATTGATCTGAGTGTAGTTGGACTCCATCTATTCCATTCCACAATGCTGCACATAGCACCCACCAGCCACCTCCCTCATAGCCTTCACCTCATCTGATTGTGGTTTCCTGAGATTCCGATAGAATTTCCGTGGAATTTAGACTGTATACTTTGGCTTGGTAGCAACTGTCCTGTTCAATGTCACCACGGACTTTGATGTCATCATTTCACATTGGCCATTCATAACAATATTTTAGTTGTGTCATGCAGGCTCTGTATTATTTTGAACTTTATTTTTATGTGTTATGCACATAAAGAGCACTTACATGCAATCTGGGAATAATCATTATTCCCATTGTCTGCATGCAGCATGACGAAAAAGAACACCAAATTTTTCTCCTTGTGACCAAATATTTTAAGTTTTTTTACGCAATACATCTGTTTAAGTAAACAATTTACCAAAAAATTCAGATTCCTTCTTTCCTCTAGCAAAATTCGAAAACTTGTACACAAATCTCTTTCCGAGAAAATTTGACGTTTGTCCTTCTCTCCTTTCATCTATTAATCTATAAATTTATATTAAGTCTATTTGCCAAACAGGACCTATGCTTTTTATTTTAATGTCCCGTCCTCTTCTCATCAAATTTGTGTGTGTGTGTGTGTGTGTGTGTGTGTGTGTGTGTGTGTGTGTGTGTGTGTGTGTGATGTTTCCATGAGGCAGTTTCTCGTCATATCCAGGTGTGACTGTTGCTAGCTGTTGTGGTTCGCCAATTTATACACTGCTTCTCTAGAAAAGGGCAGACACCAAGAGACAGGGCTCTGAAGTCATTGCAGTAGACAATGACATCCAGAACCCTGTGTTGGAGAAGCCAAGCTGTGGACTCTGCATGCACTTCATGGGAAAGTTCGAACAGAAGTTGTGCAGGCAAGGTGTTGGGGAGGTATTTTGCTGTTCTGGCTTTGTTGCTCCATTGGTGTTATTTCGCTTAATTAGTTACTCCTGGGGCTGATGATTCCTTAGTGGAATCAGTGCTGGTCCCCCTGCTTCGCTGGCTTGAAAACCTGTGTCCCCATTTATTAAAGTGTTAGCTGTACATATTTTGACTGCTTCTTTAATGACGGAGTCCCAGTAAATGGAGGCTGATGAGAGGATCTCGGTCTCTCTGTAATATTCATGCTCTGTCCTGTATCAAGACAGTAGTTAGCAAAAGTAGATTTTCTGGCTCACCTAGTCTTGGGTGACATCTTTGTTTATCTCATCTGTCTTTAAGAGTGCGACACATTTGACCAACGTATGATTTTCCACAGTGACAATGGATCTCACATATTATTGGTCTCCTTAGACATATAACACCTTTTACCAAACCCAGAATTGTTCACACTTACACCATAGCATCCAAAACCCATTTTACTCGGTGTTCAAGAAACAGACACAAGCCTGAAGCCACCACAGCTAGCAGCTGCAATTAATTTGCAACAATCGTCACACAGAAGATTGACCACACCGCCACACCGCTATGGTCCAAACTTGTCTGCAATACTTTGTTCTGCGCTCGATCTGTTCGTCGACTTGATGGAGAAGCTGGCTCGGATGCTGAAGATGCCTGTTAAGGTAGCCACACCATCTGCTTCCAGGACAACTTCACCATAAACCTCAATCCAAGTGCCTCTCTTGCTGCCACTACCTTTGACAGCCATGCTGCCAGCACTATGAGGAAGAGCACAGAAGAATGGCTAGAGAGGATAAAAAGAAGAGAGATGGTATCCTAACTCATCAAATAGACGGAAGGTGCAGACTTCGAGTACTTGAACTCTGTAATATAGGGAAAGGGCTCTCTCTGTGAAGATCCCATGGCATTCGGAACCATTGTAGCAACGATACAGACAGAAAATGGGCAAATCTACTGACAAAAGCCACTTTGACAATGGGTTGATTGTTATGGCTCAGCACCTGGGAATGAGCATCTCGGAAACAGTGAAGTTGATGGATGTTCACTTCTTACTGTCAGGAGCGTCTGTGGAAAGTGGATGAAGCATGATGAAAACATGAGGAAGTTCTAAATGGCTCTGAGCACTATGCGACTTAACTTCTCAGGTCATCAGTCGCCTAGAACTTATAACTAATTAAACCTAACTAACCTAAGGACATCACACACATCCATGCCCGAGGCAGGATTCGAACCTGCGACCGGAGCGGTCACTCGGTTCCAGACTGTAGCGCCTAGAACCGCACGGCCACTCCGGCCGGCAAAACATGAGTAAGCAACAAGGTATTAGATGTCCACACGTCATCATAGAAGTAAAGATCGGAGCCTTGCTCACTCTGTAAAGCAAGATAGGGGGCAATGAGTGGCAAATCTGATGACAAAGTAAAATTCTGGTGCAGGCCCAAGTCGTTCGGGCTACACTGTTCGATGTACATTGCTGAACAAGCAGCTTCACAGCTATTTGTTACCATGTTGTCCGAACGACACCATCAATTACGATTCCAGTGTACATGGGATCATCGAGATTGGACTGTACATCAATGGAAATGTGCCACCTGGACTAATGAATTACACTCTTATTACACCAGGTTGATGGTTGCATCTGGATACACCATTATCCAGGCCAATGGCTGCTAGAAACTTGCACCACACCATAGATGCAAGTCACTAGCATTTCTTCTTATTATGCTATGGGGGACTTTCATGTGGTCTTCTATGGGACATGTGGTAGGACTGTAGGTATTGTGTCATTGTTGGAATGCGCAAGAGTTCAGTCAATATGTGTGTTACGAATATACTACACATATGCTCTCTAGAAGTCATCAAACTCCCAACTAGATTCATCTCCGACGTTTATTGAATTAGTATTCTTAGAGCTTGGATTTACAATCGGAATTTAGTACACATTGAACATAGATCAGACAAGAGATTTATAATTAGAATGTGTCTTAATGTGAGACAGACATTCAGTTCAGATTCTGATATTCAATGACCCAAACAAAATTATTTCTTAAAAACATTCAGTGTATATCGACATTATTGCAATATGTCGTGTTCGAGTCACTGATATTCCTTGGAGCTAGGTACAGAGCAGAGGTCTCTTTATTGTCCTTATCATGACATCAAGTGCAGTGCTACAGCTCTTGTTGCCACAAGAAGCCAATAAGGAATACCTTAGAGAAATAAATAGAACAACCACAACAGGAAGTTCTCCATAATAAATCTTTATAGATAGGAAATTTAGTTCTAACCCTCAAAATCACCTTCCTATTGAATTTTATCTATATGCACAACTATGTACACTTATTCATTTATACATCAAGCTAGAATGCGATTTTCCTACTAATCAGATATTTTTTTTATTGAAACTCTTACCAATAAGATGGCGGAAAATAACGTGCCCTCTCAACTGCTTGCATGTAGTTGCCGAGCATTGACATCCCTTCATGCTTGATGTCTTCCCCGAAGGTGAAGACACCTTCCAGCAGGATAAATGTCCATGACAAAAGGCCCGAATTGTGCTACAGCAGTTTGTGGAGCATGATAGTGAACTCATGGTGATGCCTTGGTCAGCAAATTCACCTGCTCTGTAGTCAGTGGAAGAGATCTAGACCATGCTACATCACCAGCTTCAGGGCCACAAACCACCAGTCTATAATTCATGGGAATTATATGTTTAGTGCAAAGACATCTGGTGACACCTACCTCCAGAAAACTATCAAAGAATCTTCGAGTCCTTGCGAATCAGAGTCAATTCTATAGTGTGTTCTGAAGGTAGATCAATATGCTGTAAAGCATGTAGTCATAATATTTTGGCAAAGCTGCGTATAATTCAGTTTTCACAAACATGTTAGATAGTTCATCTTTGTAGCAACAATTTCATCAAACCACTTGTTATTTACAAAAATAAACGTGTTTCACTTAAATAACTTCTGAATTTTTATATTCGCCAAAAAGCACTTCTGTGTTTCCTAGCATTTCGTTATACTTGAAAAATACAAATACAAAAAAAGCAATTTCATAAAACTCTACTTTCTCCATATCTTACCAAAATGCAAGTAGGAATTTAAAATCTGCAGCACCAAATACTGCACTTTCATTGCTTTCCACAGATAAAATTACTCATCATATCACCTTGTTTGCCAGATATTAATCATTTCTCAGATGATGCGAGACTTTATTTTCACTATTAATTCAGTCTTTGGTTGGGTCATGCATACTGGTTTCAGCTATTTTTTAAATGATTTTAAAGGAGTTCTGTCGCTGGTGGCAACCTAAAATTTGTAGTGCCCAGTCATAGTTGAGTTTAAATGATTTGTTTTTTTAAAGAGCATTAGTTCTCCTGTGTGTCTGTGTGGGTGTTAAATAATTTAGGTAGGGACATTATGATTTCATGATCCTCTTATAAGTGACCTAGAATTAGGACAAACATTAAAAAACAGGATTGTAACACATCTGGCAGGCTAGTTTCTACCAGCAACAGCTGTGAGTGAATAAATAACATGTTTCCCAATCTTAGTTCTATAGGAAGTAACAGGTTACATGAAATGATTTCAGTCATTCGGCAGAGTAGCTTGAAATTTCATAATTAGATCATCTACAAAACAGTTGCCAGTATTGGTGTTCTGTTATCAATTTCCTCTTAAAATTATAAGCATATAGTTCACAGCTTTATAAAACATTATAGGTTTTGGTTAAGACCCCACAGCAGACTGTCGTACTTGTTAGCGATTGTAAATGTATAGGACAAACACTGGAATGCACCTTAGTGTTAGTGTACCAATATGATCACCAACAGCAAATACTTTTGATTATTCACAGTAGTAGCGAAAACCTTCAGGTAAAGATCACGATGAGAATACTTCCAATCACATAACATTCTGTCATACCATTTAAATTTGACTTGGCGCTCAATCCAACGACACTATTTTGTATGTGTTGTTATTTGGATACCTGAGGGTCAAGTGATATGGTCCAACAATGACAAGCAACATGCACAATGCTACTCTGTACTCTAAAAATGCATCTTATTGGAGTATATTTATTAAAGTATCACCCCAATGTCCAGAAAAAAATACGAGATGCTGCTCCCAAGTCAGTCAACTATATGGAAGAACATGATAATGCTACCCTAGTATTGAAGATCAGGGTGACATTTAGGTGACTTTCATATCGTTTTAAGTAGAGTTAAGATTTGGACTTTGATAAAATAACATCTACAAACTAGACTGAGGTCATCATTCCTGTGATATCGCACCCTCTTTAGTAGTAATATACAACTCAGAATACATTATTATACACCAACACAATAACAGCACGAGTTTACAGAACCGATTATATATATATAAGACAGACATTTAGGAACCAGATTTTTGAATTGTAGGACATTTCCAGGGGCAGATGTGGACTCTGACCACAATTTATTGGTTATGAACTGTATATTAAAACTGAAGAAACTGCAAAAAGGTGGGAATTTAATAAAATGGGACCTAAATAAACTGACTAAACCAGAGGTTGTACAGAGTTTCAGGAACAGTATAAGGGAACAATTGACAGGAATGGGGGGAAAGAAATACAGTAGAAGACGAATGGGTAGCTCTGAGGGATGAAGTAGTGAAGGCAGCAGTGGATCAAGTAGGTAAAATGACGAGGGCTAGTAGAAATCCTTGGGTAACAAAAAAAATATTGAATTTAATTGATGAAACGAGAAAATATAAAAATGCAGTAAATGAAGCACGCAAAAAGGAATACGTACGTCTAAAAAATGAGATCGACAGGAAGAGCAAAATGGCTAATCAGGCATGGCTAGAGGACAAATGTAAGGCTGTAGAGACTTATCTCACTAGGGTTCAAATGGCTCTGAGCACTATGGGACTCAACTGCTGAGGTCATTAGTCCCCTAGAACTTAGAACTAGTTAAACCTAACTAACCTAAGGACATCACAAACATCCATGCCCGAGGCAGGATTCGAACCTGCGACCGTAGCGTATCTCACTAGGGGTAAGATAGATATAGCCTACAGGAACATTAAAGAGACCTTTGGAGAAAAGAGAACCACTTGTATGAATATCAAGAGCTCAGATGGAAACCCAGTTCTAAGCAAAGAGGGTAAAGCAGAAAGGCGGAAGGAGTATATAGAGGGTCTATACAGGGGCGATGTTCTTGAGGACAATATTATGCAAATTGAAGAGGATGTAGATGAAGATGAAATGGGAGATACGATACTACGTGAAGAGTTTGACAGAGCACTGAAAGACCTGAGTCGAAACAAGGGCCCGGGATTAGACAACATTCCATTAGAACTACTGGCGGCCTTGGGAGAGCCAGTCCTGACAAAACTCTACCATCTGGTGAACAAGATGTATGAGACAGGCGAAATACCCTCAGACTTCAAGAAGAATATAATAATTCCAGTCCCAAAGAAAGCAGGTGTTGACAGATGTGAAAATTACCGAACTATCAGTTTAATAAGTCACAGCTGTAAAACATTAACTCGAATTCTTTACAGACGAATGGAAAAACTAGTAGAAGCCGACCTCGGGGAAGATCAGCTTGGATTCCATAGAAATATTGGAACACGTGAGGCAATACTGACCTTACGACTTATCCTAGAAGAAAGATTA
Organism: Schistocerca americana; assembly: GCF_021461395.2. Classification (NCBI taxonomy): domain Eukaryota; kingdom Metazoa; phylum Arthropoda; class Insecta; order Orthoptera; family Acrididae; genus Schistocerca; species Schistocerca americana. The sequence continues at coordinate 196,714,219 of NC_060126.1, read as the reverse complement.
AGGAAAGGCAAACCTACCTTTCTAGCATTTGTAGACTTAGAGAAAGCTTTTGACAATGTTGACTGGAATACTCTCTTTCAAATTCTAAAGGTGGCAGGGGTAAAATACAGGGAGCGAAAGGCTATTTACAATTTGTACAGAAACCAGATGGCAGTTATAAGAGTCGATGGACGTGAAAGGAAAGCAGTGGTTGGGAAGGGAGTGAGACAGGGTTGTAACCTCTCCCCGATGTTATTCAATCTGTATATTCAGCAAGCATTAAAGGAAACAAAAGACAAATTTGGAGTAGGTATTAAAATCCATGGAGAAGAAATAAAAACTTTGAGGTTCGCCGATGACATTGTAATTCTGTCAGAGACAGCAAAGGACTTGGAAGAGCAGTTGAACAGAATGGAGAGTGTCTTGAAAGGAGGATATAAGATGAACATCAATAAACGCAAAACGAGGATAATGGAATGTAGTCGAGTTAACTCGGATGATGCTGAGGGATTTAGATTAGGAAATGAGACACTTGAAGTAGTAAAGGAGTTTTGCTATTTGGGGAGCGAAATAACTGATGATATATAATAAAATGTAGACTGGTAGTGGCAAGGAAAGCGTTTCTGAAGAAGAGAAATTTTTTAACATCGAGTATAGCTTTATGAGTCAGGAAGTCGTTTCTGAAAGTATTTGTATGGAGTGTAGCCATGTATGGATGTGAAACATGGACAATAAATAGTTTGGACAAGAAGAGAATAGAAGCTTTCGAAATGTGGTGCTACAGAAGAATGTTGAAGATTAGGTGGGTAGATCATGTAACTAATGAGGAGGTATTGAATAGGATTGGGGAGAAGAGAAGTTTGTGGCGCAACTTGACAAGAAGAAGGGATCGGTTGGTAGGACATGTCCTGAGGCATCAAGGGATCACAAATTTAGCATTGGAGGGCAGTGTGGAGGGTAAAAATCGTAGAGGGAGACCAAGAGATGAATACACTAAGCAGATTCAGAAGGATGTAGGTTGTAGTAGGTACTGGTATATATATATATATATATATATATATATATATATATATATATATATATATATATTACCTGGAATTTATGTTCATCCACATAAGTCAACAGTATTTCAGTATTTACTACAATTCTCTGTAAGATACTGGTTTAGGCGCTATGTCATTCTGTCTTAGTAATCTTAAATGTATACGACAAGCACTGGAATACAACTTAGTACGGCAACACGATTAGAATGACCATCAACAGTAAATGCTTTTTTCCTAACGATAATTATTCACACTAGCACCAAAAACCTTCAGGTGAAGGTCGTGATGATGGCACCACCAGTTGCATGATCTTCTGGTCGTATGTTGTAAATATGATTGGATTTGCAGTCCAGTTACACTATTTTGTGTTATGACAGAGATACACCATGGTCAGGGGTTGTGGTGTGGGTCCTGCAGTGATAAGCAGCATGCACTCAAGATGTCACCCTCTAAGTGTGGTTGTTACTACACCCTTTTTTGTGTGTGCTGTGATGTAAATACCCCAAGGCCAAGTTTAGGTGGATCTGATTACCTTCTATATGTATGGTGTCACCCAAAATGTTCACAAATGCAGGAAATTCACTTTAAAGACATCCATGCCATCTTAAAGCAAGAGGGTTACGGCTTATTTGAATAATAACAATAATAATGTATGATTGTAAATGTTAAACAGAAATTGTGATAGTACGTCATAGGCTGGCAAGTAGGTAGAGCTATTGGCGACCCTGGACAATTGAGCTGTATGGAAGACGTAATCTTCCATAACAGGCTGGTGACGAGATATAAAATAGTATCTCGCCTTCCAACATGTATTCACTCTCATCCAAAACACTCTAGTGTATATTTGTTGAAAGCAGTAAATTTCCCGCAACTGACACTGCCAGAGAGAACAGAAATGTTTAAATGTAGGGTAAATGCTTTCAAAAGACAGGCAAACGACGAGCAGAAGCATTAGATGCTAACCTGACTTGTGTAGATAAAAATTATGATATCCATGTTGTGCACAGAGACTCTTTTATCCTCTGTGAGCAAACTGCCTGTGATTTTATCTGTAATATCAAAATGCAGCTTTACTGTATGATTAAATGATGATGGCGTCCTCTTGGGTAAAATATTCTAGAGGTAAAATAGTCCCCCATTCGGATCTCCTGGTGGGCACTACTCAAGAGGACGTCGTTATCAGGAGAAAGAAAACTGGCGTTCTACCGATCGGGGCGTGGAATGTCAGATCCCTTAATCAGGCAGGTAGGTTAGAAAATTTAAAAGGGAAACGGATAGGTTAAAGTTAGATATAGTGGGAATTAGTGAATTCGGTGGCAGGAGGAACAAGACTTTTGGTCAGGTAAATACAGGGTTATAAATACAAAATCAAATAGGGGTAATGCGGGAGTAGGTTTAATAATGAATGAAAAATAGGAGTGCGGGTAAGCTACTACAAACAGCATAGTGAACGCATTATTGTGGCCAAGATAGACACGAAGCCCACGCCTTCTACAGTAGTACAAGTTTATATGCCAACTAACTCTGCAGACGATGAAGAAATTGATGAAATGTATGATCAGATAAAAGAAATTATTCAGGTAGTGAAGGGAGACGAAAATTTAATAGTCATGGATGACTGGAATTCGACAGTAGGAAAAGGAAGGGAAGGAAACGTAGTAGTTGAATATGGATTGGGGTTAAGAAATGAAAGAGGAAGCCGCCTGGTAGAATTTTGCACAGAGCATAACTTAATCATATCTAACACTTGGATCAAGAATCATTAAAGAAGGTTGTATACATGGAGGAACCCTGGAGATGCTAGAAGGTTTCAGATAGATTATATAATGGTAAGACAGAGATTTAGGAACCAGATTTTAAATTGTAGACATTTCCAGGGGCAGATGTGGGCTCTGACCACAATCTATTGGTTATGACCTGTAGATTAAAACTGAAGAAACTGCATTAAGGTGGGAATTTAAGGAGATGGGACCTGGATAAACTTAAAGAACCAGAGGTTGTACAGAGTTTCAGGGAGAGCATAAGGGAACAATTGACAGGAATGGGGGAAAGAAATACAGTAGAAGAAGAATGGGTAGCTTTGAGGAATGAAATAGTGAAGGCAGCAGTGGATCAAGTAGGTAAAAAGACGAGGGCTAGTAGAAATCCTTGGGTGACAGAAGAGATACTGAATTTAATTGATGAAAGGAGAAAATACAAAAATGCAGTAAGTGAAGCAGGCAAGAAGGCATACAAACGTCTCAAAAATGAGATCGGCAGGAAGCACAAAATGGCTAAGCAGGCATGGCTAGAGGACAAATGTAAGGATGTAGAGACTTATCTCACTAGAGGTAAGATAGATACTGCCTACAGGAAAATTAAAGAGACCTTTGGAGAAAAGAGAACCACTTGTATGAATATCAAGAGCTCAGATGGAAACCCAGTTCTAAGCAAAGAGGGGAAGGCAGAAAGGTTGAAGGATTATGCAGAGGGTCTATACAGGGGCGATGTTCTAGAGGACAATATTATGGAAATGGAAGAGGAGGTAGATGAAGATGAAATGGGAGATACGATGCTGCGTGAAGAGTTTGACAGAGCACTGAGAGACCTAAGTCGAAACAAGGGCCCGGGAGTAGACAACATTGCATTAGAACTACTGACAGCCTTGGGAGACCCAGTCCTGACAAAACTCTAACATCTGGTGGGCAAGATGTATGAGACAGGTGAAATTCCCTCAGACTTCAAGAAGAATATAATAATTCCAGTTCCAAAGAAAGCAGGTGTTGACAGATGTGAAAATTACCGAACTATCAGTTTAATAAGTCACAGCTGCAAAATATTAACTCGAATTCTTTACAGACGAATGGAAAAACTAGTAGAAGCCGACCTCGGGGAAGATCAGCTTGGATTCCATAGAAATATTGGAACACATGAGGCAATACTGACCTTTCGACTTATCCTAGAAGAAAGATTAAGGAAAGGCAAACCTACCTTTCTAGCATTTGTAGACTTAGAGAAAGCTTTTGACAACGTTGATTGGAATACTCTCTTTCAAATTCTAAAGGTGGCAGGGGTAAAATATAGGGAGCGAAAGGCTATTTACAATTTGTACAGAAACCAGATGGCAGTTATAAGAGTCGATGGACATGAAAGGAAAGCAGTGGTTGGGAAGGGAGTGAGACAGGGCTGTAGCCTATCCCCGATGCTATTCAATCTGTATATTGAGCAAGCAGTAAAGGAAACAAAAGACAAATTTGGAGTAGGTATTAAAATCCATGGAGAAGCAATTAAAACTTTGAGGTTCGCCGATGACATTGTAATTCTGTCAGAGACAGCAAAGGACTTGGAAGAGCAGTTGAACGGAATGGACAGTGTCTTGAAAGGAGGGTATAAGATGAACATCAACAAAAGCAGAACGAGGATAATGGAATGTAGTCAAATTTAAGTCGGGTGATGCTGAGGGAATTAGATTAGGAAATGAGACACTTAAAGTAGTAAAGGAGTTTTGCTATTTGGGGAGCAAAATAACTGATGATATATAATAAAATGTAGACTGGTAGTGGCAAGGAAAGCGTTTCTGAAGAAGAGAAATTTGTTAACATCGAGTACAGATTTAAATGTCAGGAAGTCGTTTCTGAAAGTATTTGTATGGAATGTAGCCATGTATGGAAGTGAAACATGGACGATAAATAGTTTAGACAAGAAGATAATAGAAGCTTTCGAAATGTTGTGCTACAGAAGAATGCTGAAGATTAGATGGGTAGATCACATAACTAACGAGGAGATATTGAACAGAATTTGGGAGAAGAGGCACAACTTAGCTAGAAGAAGGGATCGGTTGGTAGGACATGTTCTGAGGCATCAAGGGATCACCAATTTAGTATTGGGGAGCAGGGTGGAGCGTAAATATCGTAGAGGGAGACCAAGAGATGAATACACTAAGCAGATTCAGAAGGATGTAGGCTGCAGTAGGTACTGGGAGATGTAGAAGCTTGCACAGGATAGAGTAGCATGGAGAGCTGCATCAAACCAGTCTCTGGACTGAAGACCACAACAACAACATCAAAATGTTATCCATATGTGTAGCTTTACACAGAATTCAGAATGAAATAATATTATCATTTCCTCATGCACACAGATCTAGTGTGAATATGACAATGCTGTCTTGTATCACCATGTCTATCTCTCCCTCTCTCTAAAACACAGTCTTTCCACTATTAAAGTATATGTGATGCCACATCACCCTCTTATATATACCTGTTACAGCCCCTGTCTACCCATTATTCCATCTGTATAATGATGTGTTTATTTCAAAATATTTGTGTGGTTACATGTCTCTCCCTCCCTCTTAATAAATAAGAATAATTTCAAGAATCACAACAAAATCCACATATGCTTTTTTCCAAGGACCCTGCAAGCTCTCTTCTAACATTTAGTGCAGATCTCTTAGACAATCTGGAAGCAGATAGTGATGTGATTCTAATACTTCTTTCTTAATTGTAGCTTCCCAGGAAAGTGTCCAAGAGTCCCCCAAGTACTTTGAACTGGCGCTCATGTCAAAAAAAGTTCATATACTTCCAAAGTATAATTATAGGCCCAGATATTTTGTATGACAATGTTGTGTACAGATTTTACAGAGTTTTGACATCGTTTTACCATTTTTCCACAATTTTGTCGTTTTTTCGATATTTTTTCGTGTTCCATATGTCAATGTACAAGTGGAAGCTATGTATGTTCATATTGCTTACATCACTTTGTGTGGCGTGCTATTTTTTTTTTTTTTACCGTCTGGCTGTCATACAGAGTCCACGCCCAGCCATGATACCTACAAACTACTTTCTTCCTCCAAATGCCAACACTAAGTGACAAAACCAATGCTAAAATACACACACATGTAAATTACTGTGGAAGTTGAATGTTTTAACATTATTCTTTACCCATAGATATTCTGAATATGTATGTATGTATGTGTTACATCTCTTCCTAAACCACTAGATCGATTTCAGCTAACTTGGTACACATATCCATTTCAGTCAGGCAACAACCCCTGTCATGATAAGAACAAGCTACCTATCACAGTTCTGAAGATATAAACACTGACATTTATGAAAAACTGCCGCGTCGTGCATGACATTTAAATTTATTGCTTCTGTGCTACTAACTATATTCTCAATGAATTACGCAGACAGCATCCACATATGCCATTCCATGCACCTAAAAACTTATATCATAGTGCCACACACAGTTCAAGAGTTATGATGTCATAAACACTGAGATACATGAAGAATTGTCCCATTGTGCATAACATTTAAATTCATTACTTCTTTCCTACAAATTCCATTCACAACACATTTTGCAGACAGTATCAACATACACCGTTGATTTTACCTACACAAATATATCACTGTAGGACAGATTATTCAACAGCTGTGATGTCAAAAACACTGAGGTACGTGAAAAAAATGCTGCATCTTGCATGACGTTTTAATACATCGATTCTCTACCTGCAGGCTAGTCAACTTAAGAAAAGTTCACAAACTCGCGTTGTAGGCACGCAAAGCAGCTGCACTCAGTGTACAGAAAACTGCCCAGGATATTACACTACAGAACAGACAGTTCATTTTTTGTTTTCGTTTCTAATACAAAACTGGAAAAATTAATGTCTGTTTGTTATCTAGCATGGCTTATAACTCCATGCACTGTGTGCCTATAGTTTTAAAGTGGAAATCGATTACGCAAACAACAGCACTGATAGCTGTTTTGTAGATGATCTAATTGTGCAATTCAAAGCTACTCTGCTGAATAACTGAATTCATTTCGTCTATCACGTTACTTCGTATAGAACCAAGACTGGGAAACATGCTTTATTATGCACTCGCAGCTACGGCTGGCCTGGAACATGACTGTTCCAGATGTGTTGCTGTCGTGTTTTTTTTATGTTTGTCCGAACTCTAGGATCACGTAGTCGGGACGTCTCTACCTAAATTTTTTTAACACACACACACACACACCTATTCCAAATGGTACCCAATGCCACTCACAAGAAAGGTGCTACAGAGAGAGAGAGAGAGAGAGAGAGAGAGAGAGAGAGAGAGAGGAAAGAGTGTGTCTGTACGATTTCTGATTGCTCTTGTCTTATGTAAACTGTGAATGTCGGTTCTCAATAGCGTTTTCACGAAAATAGCGTGTTGATTGAACCTACCAGTAACAAGCCTGGCATTACGTTACTGGTTTTGAGAGAAGTCTTCTACTTAGTAATAGGAATGTGTTAAAGCAAATCTACGAGCAACAGGAGCTTCACTGCTACAAACTGTGGCCGGTAACCTTGTGAAACCACATTACGTGATTTGCTCGTCGCTCTAGACCCATACCAGGTTGAATTAAGAAATGTCATGGACCCTATCTTAAATGTATGGTCCCTAAACAAGTGCTGTAAGAGGAAGACATCACATGCAACGATTTCAGGCATTTTACAGATGAGTTGTCGCATTTACTGCCTTGTAAGAGAATGAAAAAAAAAATGGTAATATACTATCCACAGCCTTTTCCACTTGGCAATCTCAAGCTCTGAACTTGGTCCCATACTAGCTGCTTTACTCTTCATCGTCGATGACAGTGTAGTAGACAGAGCGTTGTTGGATCTCTCACGATGTCACCGAGCCCTTTCAGGCTAATCATATTATTATTGTATCGACTGCATGTGGGGGTGTTATTGATACTAAACAATGTATTTTTATTAATAACACTCCACGGGTAAATCCAGCAGATCAAAAATGTCCTCAACGACATACAAATACATGAGCTGCATGATAAAAATAATTGTAGAACATTTTGAAGTCATCTTCATGCATCCCCCCCCCCCCCCCCCCCCCCGAAGCGTCTCAGTCTAGTTACCATAGATTTCATCATGTTAAGATGCTGAGTGTGTTATCTGGTGAAAGCAGCTGCTCATACTGCGAGCTAGCTGTTGAAAGGAATTCTCGATCGTCAAGTAGATGGACACACGGGTAAGCGAGTCCCCACCATTTATCAGTTTGCTTAGGCGTTTTCCCACTATTGCCATCAGCCAATATCCGCACTTTTGAGCTGTGACAGCTCTTCCCTGGGACTAGGCATTTCATTTGTGTACGGAATGCCATTGCGACCATACCTCTGACCAACTTGAGCCTTGCAGTGACCGCAAGAATCGAGAAGAAATGTGGCGATTTTACTGTTATCAGGTATGTGCAGCTCGTTTTCCCGTTTCATGTCTGTTCACAATTTGAGTCCCGTTGGTGGGAGATTAAATGCAAGTGAATGAGTGGAGGTTAGACTTACCAACATATGGTGCCCTATCCCTGCAGCTTTCTACTTTCGCATTTTATAGTTTAGAGAGAGATGTTCTGTGAGCTCTGTGAGTCACTGATTTTGTAGAAACATTTTATTTTGCTCGACTGTGCCCATTGCTCAGTCTCATTTGCGTGTGGCGAGGGTGTACATAGTTTGGATTATTTCCGTATTTAATTTACGAGTCATATACTGACGTTGCAAAATAATATTGCGAGAGTTAAGGCTCTTTTTATTCTGACTGGAAGCCCTGGCAGATCTCTAGCCCATCTTCAGTGTGCTTGCAGGATTGTAATTTGTTGCCAAATGTTTTCCAATATGGCCAGTATGGTTCACATATAGTGGTGGAGTATTTTGAATATTTCTTTTATAAAGTGTTTTATACTGTGCTGATACGTTCTTTAACTGTATGTTTCCTATGGTCAGTGTGTTGAAGAATTGTAGAAACTGAGCTCCAATACAGAAGCAAAGCATTCCCAAACCCATTCCGTGTAACATTTTCTTCCTTTATATGTGAAGAATGTTTCCTGAAAGTTTGGTCATATCTTTTTGTTACACCCTGCGTAAAAAAATAATTTTATACAACTGAAAATCCCTGTCTTTGAGACAGGTGTCTTGCGTTCAATTAGTTTTGGATGGCTGCTAGGGCACATCTCCTGTACCAACAAAATATTTCATAAACTTATCTAGTACAGTATCACGCGACCTACTAATAGGTGCAGTCTACAAATTCATATCCCTCTCTTATTCTAACAAAATTGTGCAGAATGAGTTGCACGCTTCGACAATAGAACTCCAAAATCCAGTTTGACATTCAGGGACTGATGAAAAATCCTCTACTTGTGATTTAAAATTCCCGAAGTGCATTCAATAAATTTCTGGGCTTGAGTAATTTAAACACGTTTTTCTTTGTGATTCAGTTTCTTCCGTGCATTTTATTGTTGTTGCCATTGTGGTCTTCAGTCCGAATACTGGTTTGATGCAGCTCTCCATGATACTGTATGCTGTGCAAGCCTCTTCATCTCCAAAGGAGTACTACAAGTTACATCCTTCAGAATCTGTTTATTGTATTCATCTCTTGGCCTCCCTCTACGAATTTTCCCCCCTCTCCCCAACACTTCTCTCCAATACTAAAATGGTGATCCCTTGATATGTCAGAATGTGTCCTATCAACCAATCCCTTCTTTTAATCAGGTTGTGCCACAAATTTCTTTTCTCGCCAATTCCATTCTCATAATCTACATCTAATCTTCAACATTCTTCTGAAGCATCACATTTCAAAAGGTTTTCTATTCCCTTTTTATCTAAACTGTTTATCGTCCATTTTTCACCTCCATAAGTGACTACACTCCAGATAAATACCTTCAGAAAATACTTCTAACACTTAAATCTATATTCGATGTTAACAAATTTCTCTTCTTCAAAAACCCTTTCCTTGCCATTGCCAGTCTACATTTTATACCCTTTCTACCACAGCCATCATCAGTTATTTTGCTCTCCAAATTCCAAAACCCACCTACTAGTTTATGTGTCTCATTTCCTAATCCAAATCCTTCAGCGTCAACTGATTTAATTCGACTACATTCCATTATCCTTATTTTGCTTTTGTTGATGTTCATCACATATCCTTCTTTCAAGACAATGTCGATACCGTTCAACTGCTCTTCCTTGCTGTCTCTAATAGAATTGTCATTGATAAACCTCAAAGTTTTTGTTTTTTCTCCCTGAACTTTAACTTTTACCTCAAATTTTTCTTTGTTCCTTCATTACATGCTTAGTGTACAGATTGAACAACATTGGGGATAGGTTACAGACCTGGCTCAGAGCCTCCCTTTCACGCCCCTCGACTCTTACAATTGCTGTCTGGTTTCTGTACAAGCTGTAAATAGCATATTGCTGCCTGTACTTTAATCCATGCTATCTTCAGAAATTCAAAGAGAGTATTCCAGTCAACATTGTCAAAGGCTTTCTCTAAGTCTACAAGTTTTTTAAACGTAGGTTTGTTTTTCTTTAACCGATCTTCTAAGATAGAGTCAGTATTGCCTTACATGTTCCTACAGTTCTCCAGAATTCAAACTGTTCTTCCCCAAGGTCAGCTTCTATCAGTTTTTCCATTATTCTGTAAAGAATTTGTGTTAGTATTTTGCAACTATAACTTATTAAATTGATTGTTCAGTAATATTCAAACCTGTCAGTACTTGTTTTCTTTGGAATTGGAATTACTACATTCTTTTTTTCCGCACATATGGCCTTAATATTTCTTTAGAAAAAAGCAAAGTCTTCATCCTCCACAAGAAAATATGGTACATGGGGGTCATGTGTATCTGTCAGCTGTTTTGGTTAAGGTAGCACTGATGTACATCTTTCTAGTTTCCCCCAAAACACGCTGTTTTTAAATGTATTTGAATCACAATTTTCTCCATATGCCCTGACATAAATAAAAGTGAAAGTGAAACAAGTCTACAATGGCTATGGGAAGAACACAGAAAAAAAGTTTGTAACTGAAATAGAGTCAATCTTTTTTTTAGAGGTTTTACTAAATGTTTACATTTTCCATCCAGGGCTTGGATGCAATGAGGAAAATTGGCGTGCTTAATACAACCATTGCTAATTTAGTTCCATTTTTCAGTTGAGGGTTCTAGCATGCATTCTTCTTTCTTAATGTAGTTATCTGCACAATCGTTGACATACTCGTTAACAAAGAATAATGCAGATACGAAAATGTGTTTATGCTTCCAAGATATCTGTAACATGTAAAGTGTATATTTGATACATATTTACATTCACAGAGTAAAGTCAACCGAATTTTACATATTAAGTCGGTCGAGCTTGCACTAAAACCTTAAGCGTTTTTTTATTGAAATAGTAGAAGTACGTGTCCACAGTAATAAAAGAGTTATCAGCCTTTTCCTTCCTTCAGTCGATGAGGTCCAAAAGATATGGAAAACTACACGGGATGCCTATTTTAGAAGTCATAATGAAATTACAGAAAAGTATTCGGGATCAGCAGTAAGTACGATATAAAAATATATCTTCCGCGATCATATAAATGTTGTTGTTGCATTCGTGAAGGATCAACAGAGAATGGTTTTGTCTCAAAAGTTTTTCGAGATATACACTGTAATAACGATGCACTCGAAGAAAACCATCAAGACAAACCTTCTGAAATCGATATTGCCTCCATGTACACCTACATCAGATTCCATAAACTTCCAGTGGTGTGTGGCGGAGGGTTCTTCTGGAACTGCTAATTAATAACCCCTTCCTTGTTTGCATGCAAATAGCGCATGGGAAGAATGATTGTCAGTAAGCCTCTGTATTAGCTTTAATTTATCGAATTTTCTCATCGTGGTCATTTCGCGAGATATATGCTGGAGGAATTAATATGTTCTCTGACTGGTCTGGGTAGGTACTCTCTCGAAGTTTCGGTAGTAGAGCTCTCTATGATGCACAATGCCTCTCTCGTAGTGTCTGCCACGGAAGTTTGTTATGCATCTCTATAATGCTCTCCCGCTGACTAAACGATCCTGTGACAAAACCCGGTGCTCATTTTGGATTTTCTCTGTCTCTTCTATCAGTCCTATCTAGTAAGGATCCCAGATAGATGAACAGTATTCAACAATCGGTTGGACAAGCTCTTTGTGCGCCTCTTCCTTCGTGGATGATTGCTTAACATTCTTCCTCTGAATCTCAGTCTGGGATCTGTTTTTTTTTCTCTGTATGCTTTATGTGGTCATTCCACTTAAGGTCGTTCTGGGTGGTCACTCCTAGATATTTTACGACAGATACTGTTTCCAGCAATTTGTCATCATTATTGTAGTCATGCAGGAGTGGATGGTAATAGGGTAAAGAGAGAATCGCCACAGTTTGTTAGTGTGGGTTGCCTACATCAGCGGCAAGCACACATTCAGAGTCAAACCTATTGTTCTCTTTTGCTTGACAGGTCCTTAACCTGTTGTTCTACTAAGTGGATTATGATCCCCTGGGAATAATCTGTCCTTCCAAGAAACCTCCACCCCTCCCCCTCCTCCGCCCCCACCCATCTGGGAGCTCCCCTCACCAATACAAGCACACTTTTGATATCAATTTGATGGACTAATTAATTAAATCTATCAATTAATTAAGCCATCTGGGAAATCCCCCAGCCCTGCCACTCCCCTCCCCCACCTGGAAGTTGAAAGGAAAAAAGAATCAGTTGATTGTCCATTTGGTGAGAAATCGATTGCAGTGTTTGAAATATTGTTTAAATACTGAAGACAATGTGTGGAATATTGTTTATTTAAATGATTTATGGGATACAAAACAGTGTATGGAATACAGTCTCTTCAGTTATTTAGTTAAAGAATTTGTTGGGAAATTGACATGTTAAGACTCTAATTTTTTATTTTCCCCGCTTTAAGAAGTGCACTAGAATCTAAGCACAGATGCCAAAATCAGTACACTTATGTACCTAAAAGTTCATGACATATATCGAAACCCACAGCAAATTATGGAAAAAACACACAAACAGAATTAGAAGCACTGTTCTCCAGATGAGAAAAATGGAGGGAATTTTTGGTGTCCTACAAACGCTTGTCTGGAGATGCTCTAAAGCCACCATGGTGGCTGTGGGACAACATCCCACCTGTCCGAACCAGAGGCGGCTGGTGTGCTTGGCCTTTCTCTGAACAGTCGAGCAAAGAAGATATCATGTGACTATCTTACATCAAAGAACTTTCTGTAAATACACTGCTCTGCCCCCATCTTTTTCGAACAACTCTGTAGAGACTCCTATGAACAATTGTAGAATATGTGGAAAGAAGTGACATAAAATCGATAAAATTACGAAAAATACGGAAAATATTTACAAATTGATGGAATATTCCGAAATACTGGGAAATTGAGGGAGTACTTGCATGTCTTCTGTTTGGTGCAGGAGAATTCTTGTACATGGAAACGAATAGGCGACAACAAGAGGAATACCAGAAAAAGTTGACATTGAAGCACAATGAACCAGGAAAACAGTCATTTTTCGTCGAAAATGATAAGATGATTGGAATAGAATGTTTCATGTGTATGACCACCAAATGTAGAGTAGTAAATTTATATACAGGGTGTACATAAAGTATGGGGACACTTTTAATTATTTATTGCACAAGAACCAAACATTGTACAGATACCATACATATGTCATTTTGGAGAGAGACCCTGAAAGTTTTTTTTCATGCATACCGCCACTGCATAGTTTGGTAATTTGCCGATAGTCAGCGCTAGTCGCAAACATGGCGTTTTCAGGTGCGGAGCGAGCTTTCTATGTGTTGGTGTTCAACAAGAACGACTGTGCTACAGCTGTTCAATGGATGTTTAGAACCAAGTACAGTAAGAAGCCACTGGCACGACAAATTCGTTACAACGAGTTGCTTGTGCCCAGCAATGAAAAGCGGACGTCCCAGTGTGAGTGAAGTGAATGTGGAGTGCTTACAAGAGACATTCATAAGGAGTCCAAGAAATCGGTGCATTGTACATCCCGTGAACTCGAAATGGCTCCAATGACAGTGCAGAAAGTTCTGCGACAGAAGCTGTCTATGAAACCATTCAAATTGGAGCTAGTGCAGAAGCTTGATGGATCGGCCATGCTACAGAAGGGAACAGCTGTTTCATGAAATGGCCTCCCCGACCACCAGATCTCACTCTGTGTGACTTTTTTCTGTGGAGACACATTAAATACCTGGTGTATGTACCGCCTCTACCAAGTGATGTAGCAGAACTCCGGGAGACAATACGGGAAGCAACTGCCACAGTTGACGATGCCATGCTGGGACAGGTATGGCAAGAATTCTATTACCGTATTGATGTCTACCAGGCCACTCATGGTTCGTATATTGAATGGTTGTAAAAAAAAAAAAAAAATACTTTCAGAGTTTCTCCTCAAAAAGCAATATGTGTGATATCTGTATAATGTTTAGTTCTTGTGCAATAAACAATTGAAAGTGTTCCCGGATTTTATGTAGACCCTGTATGTTGGATAACAAGCCTGCATGTGACCTCAACGTTATCAGCAACCACTTTACAAATTTTTATAAATGTCCTTAGCTAAAGGGCGTTGTATTAACAGCTGGGGTGACTGCAATGTACAGTTACAAAATGGGTCACATGTTTGACCCTATGAATGACTTTTTCGGCGCTTTAAACCCTAACAATCAGTATTTCTCCGTGCTCTCCACCAATCACAGCCATGTGGTGTCAGCTAACAAATGCCTTACAGAATTGTTGACGTATAGTTTATTTAACATCGTCCTACCGTATGTCTATTGAGGCAAGAGTGATAAATACAGATTGACTGCTGTCTTTGATGCTTTCCTGGGAAAGAGAGCCATCTGCCTCTAAACTGACATGGATCTGCGTTAAAAGACGATAGAACAGAGATGAAATGGTCTGTTGAGAGGGGTTATAACGATGTATGATTTAATGGTACATTGATGATGCATTCTAGAGAGAGGGTGATGTTGCTGCAGGTCATTTATCACACGTTTAACCATTTTTTTCAGTTGCTCTCTGGGTGTGCATCAGTTGTGTGGTATAACTCGCGATCGACTTGTATGCAACTGCATATTCTGCGTGTGACTCAGGGCGCTATCTACCTGCAATCGTCAACAGCAAACGTTTCCACACCACTTTCACTGGAGTGCTTCCAACGCATGTGTGATGATTAGTGTTCATCATTAGAAAATCTTTGTCAACACACCCGTCTAGGCGAACGAAACTATATGTGAAGTACTCCATTTGTCTGTCACAACTTGGACATAAAAAATCGAGTCTTCAGTTTCATATATGTATGAAGCGACTGTTATTGTACTTTTCACTTTCGTCCTATCCAAAATGCATGCATGTGGATCATCGAGGAGAGGGCAAGCAGGTTAGTATGTAAAAGACACAAATACTCTTGTAGAAAATCAAACAGCAGATGGGTATGTGAGCAATTAGACCATATACATACGGAAAACTGTGGAAAAAAATCGAAAAAAAATTCGAGGATAACCTACTATCATCACGAAAAAATGATGTGAAATACATAAAAAGTGAGGCAAACACGATGAAATATAAAAAATCACAAAAACATAGTAAAATTATGGAAATTGACAGAGAATACATAAAATTAGAGACAAATATCATGAAAAGAGTACTGAGCAAAATAAATAAATTTGCCTGTTCTGGAGGACGAAAATATGCTGATGTTACAGATACACTCCTTAATAGTGGAAAGAGGAGGCACTCTAGAGATGTGACATCAAGGCGAAACAGCAATCATGCACATGGACAATACAACCTAACATCGGACCATGACTTCTGTGTGCAAGAGGAAGGTTACCAGAGCAGTGGTAAACTGCAATATCTCCTCTGGCTGCTGATCATGGTGTTTGGTTCCTCATAAGAGGTCATTGTTTCTTCGTATGCATTTTCGGCTGCCAACGATTTTTTTGTAGGGCTGTTGTGAACATATCATAATTTCTAAACAGTAATCGGGCTTGAACTTTGTACACAGCAGGCGTCATACACCTCTGGAAAACTAGGTAGTGTTTGTGTTACAAAAGGTTCGATGGTTACTTGGTGAACAAGGTAGTAGTTTTATCACTTTACAGTTTGTCACCATAGTTTATCGTAGAGAAACTTGCAGGGAGAATGTATATCATGCACTGGAAATATATTTTTTACATTGGAATATTGACAGCATTGCATTCCACACTACAAATAGGTCAGAAACTGCATTGCTCTAACATTATATCGATTTAAGTGCAGAACCGTTTAGCCTTTGAAATGTGTTTATGTTCAATGATCATGTCTGCCTTTCTGATACCTTCTTGGTACGGACACTAAACACCGGAACAGTGCTTCAGAATTGATAGCACAGTTGATTTATGTAAAATGTTTCGAACTATGTCCGTCTGGAGATCCATCATGCATAAACTACACATTTCTTCTTAACAGTCTGTTATATCATCACAACACTCTCAGATCTACTATACACCGATGAAGGTGTGCTCGTCTGGAAAGAACTTGTGCACTTGGATGGGCGCTGTGAGTAAGATTGGTGCAGAACAGTCTTCACTGAACAGCAGTTATGGACTCAGGTCATTCTGTTCCTTCACGAGATGTGGAATCTAGTGGGTAATAGTATCCCCTTACTTCTGATCAGCTGAAAATTATATCGAGGACAGTGTTGTATAGAGGGTTGGTAAAAGACAATGTGGGAAGATATTTCAATATCCAACTTTATCCTAACAAGGGAACCTCCCCATCGCACCCCCCTCAGATTTAGTTATAAGTTGGCACAGTGGATAGGCCTTGAAAAACTGAACACAGATCAATCAAGAAAACAGGAAGAAGTTGTGTGGAACTATGAAAAAAATAAGCAAAATATACAAACTGAGTGGTCTGTGTGCACTATATGCAACATCAAGGACGGTATGAGATCAGGAGCGCAGTGGTCCAATGGTTGCCGGCACGGTAGCTTAGCGTGTTCGGTCAGGGGGTTAGCTGCCCTCTGTAATAAAATTAACTGGGATAATGGATCAACAACGAACTTAAACGGATGTCTTACGACGTCCGCCCCGACCAGATGCAACGAACAAAAGCGAACAAAATGAGATTATAAAAAAAAAAAAAAAAAAAAAAAAATGGTTAGCGTGAGCAGCAGTAGAACGAAAGATTCTTGGTTCAAGTTCTCCCTCGAGTGAAAAATTTAATTTCTTTATTTTCGCAGTTATGATCTGTCCGTTCGTTCATTGACGTCTAGTGTCCGTGTTTTGCGACCGCACCGCAAAACCGTGTGATTAGTAGACGAAAGGACGTGCCTCTCCAATGGGAACCGAAAACATTTGATCGCAAGGTCATAAGTCAACCGATTCCTCCACAGGAAAGCACGTCTGATATATTCTATACGACACTGGTGACGGCATGTGCGTGACATGACAGGAATATGTTGTCGACCCACCTACCTTGTACACTTGGCGAATAGGTAAAAAGATTCTTCTACCTTGCCCGATTTAGGTTTTCTTGTGGATGTGATAATCACTCCCAAAAAAGTGATGAAAACATAAGAGTTTGTCACATAAACTGCAACAAATGACTGCAACAGTCGCACAGTTTTCCCTGTGCTCTGTCAAAACATATGTTTTTAACGTTTTCAAATTTTTCCGTGTGTAGACCGTCAAATCCTGCATATGTCCAAGCAAATCTGAACATGTCCTGGAATTTTGGAGAACGAAGTTGATTGTGTGTGTGTGTGTGTGTGTGTGTGCCTGAACTTTGATAGTTGTCTGAAAATAAAAAAAATAAAATTTTCACTCGGGGGAAGATTCGAACCAAGGATTTGTGGTTCCACAGCTGCTCACGCTAACCACAGGACCACAGTGCTACTGAGGTAGTACTATCCTTAATGTTACATATCTTAAGCATGGACTACTCAGTTTGTATATTTTGCTTATTTTTTTCATAGTTCCACACAACTTCTTCCTGTTTTCTCGATTGATCTGCATTCAGTTTTTCAAGACCTATCCACTGTGCCAACTTATAACTAAATCTGAGGGGGGTGCGATGGGGAGGTTCCCTTGTAAGAATGAGAGAACGCTCTGTAACTCCCATCCAAATAACGAAAGATGGGCAATCATAGTCGTAAATTATGTTCCATGATGAAATGCTAGAAATATGTAGGTAACCTAACTGCATTGGTATATGGCGTTGTCTGGTATACTTTAGCGTATATGTTTGAGAATTAAGAATGATGAATGGACATACTGCACAGTCATCTATTTAAATTCTCAATGTAGTATATGGTAATCGAAAAGTAGTGGAGGGGGTGGTTTAGCGACGATACAGAAACTGGGGACTATGCTGTCATGTCATTTGTTGGCGTTGAAATTACAGAAAAAGTGATAAAATTGCTAAAATTGATCTCACTATTAACTATGGTGCTTATTACAGTACATCGTCACATACCAACTGTGTCTTTTCTATCCCTTCTGTCCATTGGTATGCTGATGATTCCACTTCATTCCAAACCGCAGATAGCATTTCTACCAGAAAGCGTAACTCTCTCAGCGGCTCTTGTGTGTGCCTGCAGAACCAACACCGCTTTTTATGCAGGATAACGGCAACATTATCGTTGTGATCATGTTTTTAATAGCAAAGTCCTTACGCAAATGTATGTTGCCAGTGGTAGAATCCTTCTGAGATCAGCTTCAAATGTCGGTTCTCAATAGTGTTCCTCGAAAAGAACATCGTCTTCCTCCAGGTATTCCCATTTGAGCTACCTGGTGAGTACAATCCGACTGTTGAAAAAAGAAAAAAAATTACTCGCCATGGAAAGTAACTCTCATGATCAATTTAATTAATTAGCCTATCAATTTGATACCAACAAATTTCCATCTGGTGGATGGAAGCGATGGCTGAGGTACCACGATTATGATTCTTGAGCTGGAGCGTTAGTCAGGAGTTCTTTTTTTTTTTTTCGTTGCGGCAATATCTTTTAATGAAATTTCAATCTCCCACCTACACAGGGAGAGACGACCACTGTAAAAAAATCAGATGTATTACCGATTTTGTAAAGTGATATATAGTATAAACCTGATATTTGCAGCTTGTCTGTGCTGTTACCTTAAGAGACTTCTTATGTAGCGATGCATTTAGTTACTTTAAGGGGAATTCTAAAGTGAGGAGACATCCTGTAATTGAGGTAGATCTTAGCACTCCCTCACGAGCCAAAAAGGAGTTTAATATTCTAGTCCTGTGATGCAGGGCATAACAGATATTAAGCTGATTAGAACAGATCTTTTTCTACTTGATGAGAAAATACTCAGAGGAAATATAGCCTACGCCATACGGTTACAGGATTTTCACAACAAGGAACGCTACTTTAGCGATGATAAAATGCGTGTATGCCCTGATTTTCTCTGTCTTCGAAAATAACTTCTATAAAAGAGAAAAATCTACATTTAGTGTGAGAAATTTGAGATGTATGGTTTACATCGTCGATGTCTCGGGTTGGGTAAAGTGGGTTTTTTAAACTTGGAGGCGGGTCTATGCTGGGGTGGAACTGGTCAGAAGTACTGTACACATCCAAGCCACAGCTGTTTGTTTCGCAGTGCACTGTGGCTGCCGGCAGGGGTGGTCACGAGGCTTCGGTGACAGATTATCTCGGTCAGTTAGATACAAAGAATGCACTGACGGTTGTGTCTGTTGCGTAAGAGAAGATTCAGTTGACGGGTTTTTGCACTGGACGATTATTCTCCCCATGTAAACTGATTGGTTGACTGCTTGGTGACAGCCACTTCAAGATCTGAGCGTTCGGTACGGCGAGTGTGTGGATGCCAGGAGATGGGCATGCAGTTGCCGGCATAGCCGATACATGTGCAAGCCTCTCCTCACCAGGGCCGGCGAGGCGGTCAGTGTCCCTGCTGGCGGCGGATGGCGCGACCACGGCGTCAGGCAGTCAGCGGATAGCATGCACTTCACATCGTGTGTATGACTGGTTGAATTTGTTTTTCTGGATATGTTTAGTGGAAACGATATGATGGAGGAGGGTGTTTGTGTTCTCGAACATCGGTGCATACAATATCTCGGATATATTTAACACTAACATCTGTTTGTGGCTGAAATTTCATTACTTGATTTACACAACGTTTGCCTGTGGTACTCAAAAGTTGAAAATATGTTTTATTAGAACAAGAATCATAGTAAGGTGACGGTGAGTGTTTTCAGCAATCTATTTAACTCCTGTAAATTGTTAAACAATTAATTTGATAGGGTAGTGCAAAAGGATTATTCCACTGTACTTTTGATGTCGATATTGCGTTAACTCTCTTTGTCTTCAGGATAGGGCAATAGGAATACAGTATTCTGGGGAGAGATGAAAACCTCTGTCTGCATGTTTCAAGACGTTGTTCACCCAGACAAACAGGGAGTGACTTCTTGAGAGAGAGAGAGAGAGAGAGAGAGAGAGACAGGAAGTGAGTCTGGAATTTTCCGTTCAACAGAATGCCATCACTTGATAACTTTGTTGGGGGGGAGGTGAGATCAAAGGAGGCCGATATCTGATCCTTGGCTGGAGGTGTTTACTGACACGATCTTTAATTAGGACATTGGGCGGTTTTGACCTACATGGCGGCACCATGACGTTAGAAACACACACAGGATACACCAAACGGTGGCTACTGTACCACACTTCATTCCATTCATGATTATAGACCACTTATTCAGGGTTTAACTGTCAGTAAAATATGACTGCTATATGTCTCTCGATCTGTACAAAATAGTTTGCCGCTGAAATTCTCGTACTCCTACACCAACAGCAGCAGTTTGGCTGGTAAATTCAGTAAGAAACCATCGGAATGCTCCATTCACATGAAGTTCCATGTGTAAAGGTGCAGGTGTTTTGTTTTTGCTTATTCGAGAATTGAGAACAACTGTGTCAGGTGAAATGACAAGTTTAATGTCGCAATATATTTCTCACTAAATTACAGCTTTTCACGCAGTTTTCAACTCCCCAACATAAAAACAGCGCAATGGCTAACGCATCTTGCCAACATCAAAAAGTGAAATAAGTTTATACACAACAATGTTAAATATTAACTCTCTAGAAGCACATTAATCCTAAACACAATATTATGAAAGTTTATGTGGAAGTTTCTTTACACTACTCCTAAGCACACTTAATGTGAAAATTTTAATTGGGCATTTCTTTACAAAATAGCTCCTACACATACATTATGATGTTGGTCAGTACTACGAAAATCGTCCAATTCCGGTTCAAAGTTCGGTACTATTTAGGATGACAATCAAGTCTACGGTGGATGGTTAGTGAAGTGACAAATTTGAGCACAAAATTACCCAAGGCCGCTCGAGTTTATCATGGACACAAGCTGGTGAACCAACAAGGTTTACGCCTCTGCATGCAGTATTTCCCTTAAGCTGCGACGTGCTGCTGTCTGCAAGGCTGCTCTCTCCCAATGAATTCCTACAAAACTAATCTGGCCTTTGCAGAACATTCCCTATGTTTCTCGTTATACGAGAAAACATGAAAACAGCCATAGTCTTATTATGTGGCGATATACACTCGCATGGTTGGAGCAGCGTGCATATTATAGTGCCTTCTCAGTTAGAACAATTTATTAATTTCGTTGGTTCGTTTCTCCACAGTTGGAGCTAAATTTTGCTACAGCTAGTTCTTTAGCTGGAGTGCAGCCGCTGTGAACGCAGTGTCCACACAAATTTCTTCTCTGCGTCATACGGAGCGTTAAGCACTCCCTTCTGCACTTGACGCCAGTTCAGAGAAGAGTCCCCTCTCTCATTTCTCTCTTGTCCTACTCATGGCAGAACTGCCTCCCTCCACTTGGGTTCCTTTTTCATGTCACGGCTTTTTTCGACTAATAGGAGCGTTCCTCTTATTTTGTAGAAACACCCTCTACCAATCGCAACGTCCCTTCTATCAAAGTGCGTTGAAATTTCAGTATTTTTCTCCATCCTAGTGCGTTTCCGCCAATCGGACGTTTTGTGCCTGTTGTAGACACCTAAAGTACATTGACCTTCCCATGTCGCACTCGCTGGACGAAAATGCGTCACTCTTTTGTTCTTATCCCGTTGGAATTCCGAAAACCCAGTTTTCTAAAGCTTCATCTCTGCCCTTGCGAAGATGCCTCGCTACAGGTGGTCGTCCGGCTCGAATCACCTGGTCTGTGGTGGCTGTCCCCCTCCTGCCACCCCTTCAAGTGGTTTCCCGCACAACTCCCACTGCGTGGCTTCGCTACACCATTGTGGAGCTGGCTTTTCAAAACTAAAAGCGACTAGACTCGCACTCCCTGTTCTACCTTCCACTAAAAAACATGCATTGTATAGGAATGGTGTGTTAATTACCATCGATTGACTGTCATCCCTTTTTGCATTACATATTGATAGTCAAATGTTCTCGTAACTGTCGATTTACTTTAGGTGTCATCTCCACCTTCTCATTGCGATTTGTAAAGGTCTCATGTAAGGTGCGAATCTGACCATTTATTCTGCCACCTTACACATGATGTCAGAGAATCACAAGACATTCTTTGTGGGAGGAGGGCGGGCATAGGTGTCTCTACAGGCTGGTTCGAATAAGGTGGGGGCAGAGCAATACAGTTCGGTGATGTCAGGCAGTTACATGATATCTTCTGTTTTCAAGTGTTCAGAGACCAGACTCCTCTCGTTTGGTCGGATGAGATGTCCCCCAACTGCCATTGTGACTTTAGAGAATCTCCACACCAGCATTAGTAGAACATCGAAAATTCCACCCATTTTTCTCCTCTGTAGGACAGTGCTTCAGATTATGCATTTTTTTCTATGATCTGTTGTGGGTTTTGAAAGATGTCATGAACTTTTAGATATGTAATTGTTCTGATTTTCGTGCCTGTACTTAGATTCCAGTGTGCTTCAAAAAGTGAGGAAAATAAAAAGTAAGAGCCTTAACATGTCAATTTCCCAATAAATTCTTTAACTAAATAAATAAACTATATTCGAAACGCTACCTTTTATCCTATAAATTGTTTCAATAAACAACATTGCACACATTGCCTTGTCTTTCAGAAATTGTTTAAGTAACATTCCATACACTGCAATCGATTTTCCGCGAAGTTCCTTAAATAAATAAGTAGATAGATAAACTATATTCTATACACTGCCTTGCATACCATACATTTCTTACGTAAACAATATTCCACCCATTGCCTAAATTGTTTAAACAATATTCCATACATTTCAATCGATTTCCTGCCAAAAGACCAATCAATTGAGTCTTTTTCCATCCAATTTCTAGGTGGAGGAGGGGAAAGAGATGGCTGGGGGACTTCCCAGATGGGGAGGGGTTAATGAATTGATCGATTTACTTAATTAGTCAATCAAATTGACTTCGAAAGTGTGCTTATATCGGTGACAGTAGTTCCCAGAGGGATGGGGGAGGAGAACAAGGGGTGGGAATTTCTTGTAATCATGTATTATCCCCAGGGGGTCATAATCCACTTAGCAGAACAATAGGTTAAGGACCCGTCAAGCAAAAGAGAACAATAGGTTTGCCCTATATGTATGCTTGCCTCTGATGTCGGCAACCCACACTAACAATTTGTGCTGATTTTCTCTTTACCCTGCTACTGTGGATTTCTTTCCCTATGTATGAGCAACATGATACGTTTATGTACGCTCCTGGTCAATTCTCAGAGCCTGCAATATTCATCAAACCCCTGCAGGTCATTCTGCAAATAGAGAAAGTCTTGTGGCATCGCTATTTTCGTATAGGAACCGAATAGTCTGTGAACAGTCTTAAGGAGATTGCGATACTGTCGAACTGATCATTTATATACATTGTAAACAGTGAAGGTCCTATCATACTTCCTTGCATAACTCTGGATTTTATATATACATCTGTCACTTTTGTTCAATTAAGATAGTTCCATGTGCAAGGATGTCTTGAATACAGTCGTAAATATGGTCCGATATTCGACAAGCTCGATTTTTTTTCACTTAACGGCAGTGGATAATGGCGTCAAATGCCCTCCGAAGTCAAGGAACACGGCGTCAGCCAGAACGCCGTTATTTACAGCGCTATGGGTTCAAAAATGGTTCAAATAGCTCTGAGCGCTATGGGACTTAACTTCTGAGGTCATCAGTCCTCTAGAACTTAGAACTACTTAAATCTAACTAACCTAAGGACATCACACACATCCATCATCGAGGCAGGATTCGAACCTGCGACAGTAGCGGACCCGCGGTTCCAGACTGCATCGCCTAGAACCGCTCGGCCACTCCGGCCGGCTGCGGTATGGGTCTCATGAAGTAACAGAGCGAGCTGAGTTTCGCAATGACTCTGTCTGCAGAATCCATGTTGATCTTTATAGTGGAAATTTTTGATCTCCCTAAATGTCGTATTCTTGAGCATAAAAAATGTTCCATAATTTCACAACATATTGACTTTCTTAACATTCCTTGCAAAACTGTAGTCATAATTGCTGTCACAGCCCTATGATCAATGATATCTCCCTGTACGTTAACTCATGCAATAAGTTCAGGTCTATTTGTACTAGGAGGTCTAAGATGTCACCTTCACGAGTTGGTTCTCCAATTATCTGCACAATGTAATTTTCGAACAATACATTCAGAATAATGACATATGAGTCTCTGTCTCTGACACCAGTTTTGATGCCATGATTCTTCTTATCTATACCTGGCAAGCTGAAGTCTCCCCCTATTATAGCGGCATCATCAGGAAGCTTATTAACGACATTCTGCAAGTTCTCTCTGAAGCGCTTTACCACTACAGCTCCTGACACAGGCGGTCTATACAAGCATCCGATTACCATTTTCACTGGTCTCTCGTGCTTAATATTGCCTAGATTAATTCACATTCGGAATCCGTGATAATCTCGATAGATATCGAATTCGTTATTGTAATACAAACACCGCCACCATTGGCGACTAACCTATCCTTACGATAAATATTCCAATCTGAATTTAAGATTTCGTTCCTGTTCCAGTTTCAACTAATTTTCCGTTCCTAATACTATCTGGGCATTATAACCTGCAATAAGCGATTCTAGTTTTGAGATCTTTCCTTGGCTGCTACTGCAGTTAACTAATATCATATTAACGTCTTCTGTGAGGACGAGCATTCTTTGAGAACATTGTAGCTGATTTAACTTCTATTTTGGCAGACAATTCGTCTCTGATCCTAAGTGGGAGGGTGTTCTCTAACCTAAAAGAACCCCTACGTGCAGCACACATACTCCACTACCCCTATAGCTGCTTTCTGCATGCCCGAGCCATTAAGGGGAGCTCTAAAATTCTGCATCCTATATTGTACGTCGAGAATTTGCATCCGGTATTGTTACAGTGTCTGCTGAGTCTCTACTCCAAACTAGAGGACCGTGATCGACCCTGGATACAAGTAAATCAGCTTAGGCTGCACCTCCCCCTCCCCCCCCCCCCCCATGAGAAGCTAGTTATCTTCGCCAAATCAGGCATAACCGAAAGGAACTGAGGATGGCCGCAGAGCCCAAGTGGCAGGCGTCATTCGTTCCGTCATGTGCCACTATTTTCAGCCAGTTGCACTCAGTACCTCTTTTACATCACGGTAGAAACCCCCTGGCAAACGTACCGAGTGCATACTGGCATTCTTTCCTCCCCTGCATGGAGGTCCATTACTTGCCTAACGTTGGAGGTCCCAGTACCCAGCAAAACCACCCTCTGTACTTGTCCAGACTAGGAAGGAAAATCAGCCACTGACCCACCAGGAGAGGAAACCCATGGCTGTTCAGAAACATTACCAACACTGGATAGTATCTCGTACCTATTGCTAAGGTGTAAGGAGCCAGCCATGCAGCTCGTTCCCTCTTTCAGCTTCCACCCACAACACGCAAACCCACCATCATCCACCATACACTCTCGATTCTATCAGGTGTTGGGTATCAGAAGATGCAGCGACAAACTGGTCGTCATGGAATTCCAACGGCAACAAGGACGTCTCAGGTCTCATAATTGGCGACTTAATGTCGCCGCAGCTTTTAGCAGCAGCCAGAAGTTATTCGACCACGCCAATGCAGCCTCCAGCTGTTTACAGACAACAGACAATTCTCCTTTAGTGCACTCACAACAAGCATAATCCCTGTCCATGTCGTACTGAATAATAAATAAATAAATAAATTAAAATATCAACAAAGCATTGAGGAGTGGCTAAGGAAGTACACAGACCCAAGAAAAACAGAAAACTACCCGACTGTGTCGCTACTGAGGTTGGTATGTAGGCAAAATATAAGCGAGAGAGTTCTCACTACAACGTAAGATCTTGAAACAGAAATAAATTTCTCTACTGTTAGTTACTTTTTACTAGAAACTCTGCTTGCACATAAGGTACCGTAGGAAAAAAATACGCTGTGTAGTAACACGAGATTTAAACAAGTGTCACGCAACGCGGATCTTCAGACGGCGGATCGCTTCACTCACATGTGCACTACGATTTAAGCAAAAAACTTAAGAGTGGTAAACATTAGTTTACACAGTAAAATCTACAAGTACAATTCACTTCTTCCGGGAAATACGTAAAAAACAAAAAGTAAACTAAATTACCATATTGTTGTTGTGGTCTTCAGTCCAGAGACTAGTTTTATGCAGCTCTCCATGCTACTTTATTCTGTGCAAGCTTCTTCATCTCCCAGTACCTACTGCAACCTACATCCTTCTGAAACTGCTTAGTGTATTCATCTCTTCGTCTCCCTCTACGATTTTTGCCCTCCACGCTGCCCTCCAATGCTAAATTTGTGATACCCTGATGCCTCAGAACATGTCCTACCAACCGGTCCCTTCTTCTTGTCAAGTTGTGCCACAAACTCCTCTTCTCCCCAATTCTATTCAATACCTCCTCATTAGTTATGTGATCTACCCATCTAATCTTCAGCATTCTTCTGTAGCACCACATTTCGAAAGCTTCTATTCTCTTCCTGTCCAAACTATTTATCGTCCATGTTTCACTTCCATACATGGCTACACTCCATACGAATACTTTCAGAAACGACTTCCTGACACTTAAATCTATACTGGATGTTAACAAATTTCTCTTCTTCAGAAACGCTTTCCTTGCCATTGCCAGTCTACATTTTATATCTTCTCTACTTCGACCATCATCAGTTATTTTGCTCCCCAAACAGCAAACCTCATTCGCTACTTTAAGTACCTCATTTACTAATCCAATTCCCTCAGCATCACCTGACATAATTCGACTACATTCCATTATCCTCGTTTTGCTTTTGTTGATGTTAACCGTATACCCTCCTTTCAAGACACTGTCCATCCTATTCAACTGCTCTTCCATGTCCTTTGCTGTCTCTTACAGAATTACAATGTCATCGGCGAACCTCAAAGTTGTTATTTCTTCTCCATGGATTTTAATTCCTACTCCGAATTTTTCTTTTGTTTCCTTTACTACTTGCTCAATATACAGATTGAATAACCTTGAGGATAGGCTACAACCCTGTCTCACTCCCTTCCCAACCACTGCTTCCCTTTCATGCCCCTCAACTCTTATAACTGCCATCTGGTTTCTGTACAAATTGTAAATAGCCTTTCGCTCCCTGTATTTTACCCATGCCATCTTCAGAACCATATATAAGACAATTAGTACTGCTGCAGGCGTACTATCTGTTCCTCGACACTGACTGCACTGGCCACCGAATCTAAGTTACAAAAAGAGATAGTTTGCCGGTTTTACTGAAAGTTCGTAAGGAAAAAGAAGACGACGATGACCGAGCATTCTTTGTGTCTCTGCTGCCATCTTTCAAGGCTTTAAACGTGGATCTGAAGCTGTTATTTCTCAGTCAGGTACTGAAACCTGCTCATGTCGATTAAGGAAACTAATTAGGCTAACTTAAACACACACCCTATTTCCATCTAGTTCTTTTCACCATCCATAGACCTCTTTCAACGACACACCACCATCAATAAATAAAAAACAACGCCTTGGGAGAGCCATCCACGATAAGAATCTGGTGAGCAGGATGTATGAGACAGGCGAAATACCCTCAGACTTCGAGAAGAATATAATAATTCCAATCCCAAAGAGCTCAGGTGTTGATAGTTGTGAAAATTACTGAACTATCAGTTTAATAAGTCACGGTTGCAAAATACTAACAAGAATTTTTTACAGATCAATGGAAAAACTGGTAGAAGCCGACCTTAGGGAAGATCAGTTTGGATTCCGTAGAAATGTTGGAACATGCGAGACAATACTGACCCCACGACTTTTCTTAGAAGATAGATTAGGGAAAGGCAACCTGCGTTTCTAGCATTTGTAGACTTGGAAAAAGCTTTTGACAATGTTGACTGGAATACTCTCTTTCAAAATCTGAAGGTAGCAGGTGTAATATGCAGGGAGCGAAAGGCTATTTACAATTTGTACAGAAACCAGATGGCAGTTATAAGAGTTGAGGGGCATGAAAGGGAAGCAGTGGTTGAGAAGGTAGTGAGACAGGAGAGTAGCCTATCCTCAACGTTATTCCATCTTTATATTGAGCAAGCAGTAAAGGAAACAAAAGAAAAATTTGGAGTAGGAATTAAAATCCAGGGAGAAGAAAAAAAAACTATGAAGCTTGTTGACGACATTGTAATTTTATCAGAGACAGCAAATAACCTGGAAGAGCAGTTGAAGAGAATGGACAGTGTCTTGAAAGGAGGATATAAGATGAACATCAACAAAACAAAGACGAGACTAATGGAATGTACTCGAATTAAATCAGGTGATGCTGAGGAAATTATATTAGGAAATGAGACACTTAAAGTAGTAAAGGAGTTTTGCTATTTGGGGAGCAAAATAACTGGTGATGGTCGAAATAGAGAGGATATAAAATGTAGACTGTCTATGGCAAGGAAAGCGTTTGTGAAGAAGAGAAATTTGTTGAGTATAGATTTAAGTGTTAGGAAGTATTTTCTGAACGTATTTGTATGGAGCGTAGCCACGTATGAAAGTGGAACATGGACAATAAACAGTGTAGACAAGAAGAGAACAGAAGCTTTCGAAATGTGATGCTACAGAAGAATGCTGAAGATTAGATGGGTAGATCACTTAATTAATGAGGAGGTTCTGTATAGAATTAGGGAGAAGAGGAATTTGTGGCACAACTTGCCCAGAAGTAGGGATTGCTTGGTAAGGATACGTTCTGAGGCATAAAGGAATCACCAATTTAGTATTGAAAGGAAGTGTAGAGGGTAAGAAACGCAGAAGGAGACTAAGAGATGAGTACACTAAGCAGATTCAGAAGGATGTAGGTTGTAGTAGTTATTTGGAGATGAAGAGTCTTGCACAGTATAGAGTAGCATGAAAAGCTCCATCAGACCAGTCTCTGGACTGAAGACCACACCAAAAACAACAAAAAGTAGGATCTACATTCAAGAGTATGACAACACCAGTGTACGTGTGCTACGGCTTCTGACCAGTCACCTCGTTTGAGTTTGTTTGCAACAGATTTATTCTTATAATGAACAGAGTATAGTCGACCACAATATTATTGCACCTGCGAGTGAGGGCCCTTCGATCCGCGCATTGTGAGTTTTTATCGTGATATTTCACGAGCACATGCTGAACCACTTGAAAGTATTTGGACACGTGTCCCGAAATCATTCACATTTTGATGTGTTTTCCTTGGTCACCACTGTATTTCTTTACTGTAATCTCACCGCATGTTCCCGATAATGGCCACAGGAGGCCAAGTGCAATAATATTGTGGTAGGGTAAGAATGGTCCTAAAGTTTCTCTTTCAGCTCAACATGTAAACAAGCAGCATTGTATTTAGCGTGTCCTTCCTAAGAGTTATGAGGCACACGTTCTCTTGCTTTTTGGCACAAGGTCTTTTTTCGACAGTTATTTGCAATTTCATTTTTGCAGTGTGTAGTTGGAGTATGTTGAAACAAATACTGCTCACCACATTTTTCCCGAGGTGCCTGGTGTCGACAGAAAGCGTCAATTTGTTTCCTGTTATAAAGAAAATGGTTTTTAAGTGGAATTTTATGTTCCCATTCGATAGAACGGTTCCAAAATTACGATATTGGTTTTATCCATATACAGGGTGGTCCATTGATCGTGACCGGGCCAAATATCTCACGAAATAAGCGTCAAATGAAAAAACTGCAAAGACGAAACTTGTCTAGCTTGAAGGGGGAAAACAGATGGCGCTATGTTTGGCCTACTAGATGGCGCTGCCATAGGTCAAGCGAATATCAACTGCGTTTTTTTAAAATAGGAACCCCCATTTTTATTACATATTCGTGTAGTACGTAAAGAAATATGAATGTTTTAGTTGGACCACTATTTTCGCTTTGTGATAGATGGCGCTGTAATAGTCACAAACATGTGGCTCACAATTTTAGACGAACAGTTGGTAACAGGTAGGTTTTTTAAATTAAAATACTGAAAGTAGGTACGTTTGAACACTTTATTTCGTTTGTTTCAATGCGATACGTGTACCTTTGTGAACTTATCATTTCTGAGAATGCATGCTGTTACAGGATGATTACCCGTAAATACTACAGGGCTATTACAAATGCTTGAAGCGATTTCATAAATTCACTGTAGCTCCATTCATTGACATATAGTCACGACACACTACAGATACGTAGAAAAACTCATAAAGTTTTGTTCGGCTGAAGCCGCACTTCAGGGTTCTGCCGCCAGAGCGCTCGAGAGCGCAGTGAGACAAAATGGCGACAGGAGCCGAGAAAGCGTATGTCGTGCTTGAAATGCACTCACATCAGTCATAACAGTGCAACGACACTTCAGGATGAAGTTCAACAAAGATCCACCAACTGCTAACTCCATTCGGCGATGGTATGCGCAGTTTAAAGCTTCTGGATGCCTCTGTAAGGAGAAATCAACCGGTCGGCCTGCAGTGAGCGAAGAAACGGTTGAACGCGTGCGGGCAAGTTTCACGCGTAGCCCGCGGAAGTCGACGAATAAAGCAAGCAGGGAGCTAAACGTACCACAGCCGACGGTTTGGCAAATCTTACAGAAAAGGCTAAAGCAGAAGCCTTACCGTTTACAATTGCTACAAGCCCTGACACCCAATGACAAAGTCAAACGCTTTGAATTTTCGGCGCGGTTGCAACAGCTCAGGGAAGAGGATGCGTTCAGTGCGAAACTTGTTTTCAGTGATGAAGCAACATTTTTTCTTAATGGTGAAGTGAACAGACACAATGTGCGAACCTGGGCGGTAGAGAATCCTCACGCATTCATGCAGCAAATTCGCAATTCACCAAAAGTTAACATGTTTTGTGCAATCTCACGGTTTAAAGTTTACGGCCCCTTTTTCTTCTGCGAAAAAAACGTTACAGGACACGTGTATCTGGACATGCTGGAAAATTGGCTCATGCCACAACTGGAGACCGACAGCGCCGACTTCATCTTTCAACAGGATGGTGCTCCACTGCACTTCCATCATGATGTTCGGCATTTCTTAAACAGGAGATTGGAAAACCGATGGATCGGTCGTGGTGGAGATCATGATCAGCAATTCATGTCATGGCCTCCACGCTCTCCCGACTTAACCCCATGTGATTTGTTTCTGTGGGGTTATGTGAAACATTCAGTGTTTAAACCTCCTCTACCAAGAAACATGCCAGAACTGCGAGCTCGCATCAACGATGCTTTCGAACTCATTGGTGGGGACATGCTGCGCCGAGTGTGGGAGGAACTTGATTATCGGCTTGATGTCTGCCGAATCACTAAAGTGGCACATATCGAACATTTGTGAATGCCTAAAAAAACTTTTTGAGTTTTTGTATGTGTGTGCAAAGCATTGTGAAAATATCTCAAATAATAAAGTTATTGTAGAGCTGTGAAATCGCTTCAATCATTTGTAATAACCCTGTACATTAATGCAATAAATGCTCAAAATAATGTCCGTCAACCTCAATGCATTTGGCAATACTTGTAACGACATTCCCCTCAACAGCGAGTAGTTCACCTCCCGCAATGTTCGCACATGCATTGACAATGCGCTGACGCATGTTGTCAGGCGTTGTCGGTGGATCACGATAGCAAATATCCTTCAGCTTTCCCCACAGAAGGAAATTCGGGGACGTCAGATCCGGTGAACGCGCGGGCCATGGTATGGTGCTTCGACGACCAATCTACCTGTCACGAAATATACTATTCAATACCGATTCAACCGCGCGCGAGCTATGTGCCGGACATCCATCACGTTGGAAGTACATCGCAATTCTGTCATGCAGTGAAACATCTTGTAGTAACATCGGTAGAACATTACGTAGGAAATC
This sequence comes from Schistocerca americana, assembly GCF_021461395.2. Lineage (NCBI taxonomy): Eukaryota > Metazoa > Arthropoda > Insecta > Orthoptera > Acrididae > Schistocerca > Schistocerca americana. Next base: position 196,682,084 of record NC_060126.1, on the reverse strand, counting down.
AGCATACATTGCACTATTTAGATTTCTATCGATAAAATGGGTGCCAATTATCCTTCCTCCCATAATGCTGCACCATACATTAACCCACCAAGGTCGCTAATGTTCCACTTGCAGCCATCGTGGATTTTCCGTTGCCCAATAGTGCATATTATGCCGGTTTACGTTACCGCTGTTGGTGAATAACGCTTCGTCGCTAATAAAACGCGTGCAAAAAATCTGTCATCATCCCGTAATTTCTCTTGTGCCCAGTGGCAGTACTGTACACGACGTTCAAAGTCTACGCCATGCAATTCCTGGTGCATAGAAATGCGGTAAGGGTGCAATCGATGTTGATTCTCAACACCGACGTTTTTGAGATTCCCGATTCTCGCGCCATTTGTCTGCTACTGAGGTGCAGATTAGCCGCGACAGCAGCTAAAACACCTACTTCGGCATCATTTGTTGCAGGTCGTGGTTGACGTTTCACATGTGGCTGAACGCTTCCTGTTTCCCTAAATAACGTAACTATCCGGCTCACGGTCGGGACACTTGGATGATGTCGTCCAGGATACCGAGCAGCATACATAGCACACGCCCGTTGGGCGTTTTGATCACAATAGCCATACATCAATACGATATAGATCTTTTCCGCAATTGGTAAACGGTCCACTTTAACACGGGTGATGTATCACGAAGCAAATACCGTCCGCACTGGCGGAATGTTACGTTATACCACGTACTTATACGTTTGTGACTATTACAGCGCCATCTGTCACAAAGCAAACAAAGTGGTCCACGTAAAACATTCATATTTCTTTACGTACTACACGAATATGTAATAAAAATGTGGGTTCCTATTTTAAAAAACGCAGTTGATTTCCGTTTGAGCTATGGCAGCGGCATCTAGCTGGCCAACCATAGCGCCATCTTGGTTTCCCTCTTCAAGCTAGACGAGTTTCGTTCCTTGTAGTTTCTTCGTTTGATGCTTAAGCCGGCCGAAGTGGCCGTGCGGTTAAAGGCGCTGCAGTCTGGAACCGCAAGACCGCTACGGTCGCAGGTTCGAATCCTGCCTCGGGCATGGATGTGTGTGATGTCCTTAGGTTAGTTAGGTTTAACTAGTTCTAAGTTCTAGGGGACTAATGACCTCAGCAGATGAGTCCCATAGTGCTCAGAGCCATTTGAACCATTTTGATGCTTATTTCGTGAGATATTTGGCCTGGCCTCTATACCCTGTACAGATACGTAAATTATTGTGTATGACTTAGTACACAATGGTAAGTAGAAGTGGGTGACACAGTGGTGCAGCAACTGTCATTGTAGGGAAGCTGGAGAGGAGCAGAAGTAATTAGCGAACAAGTTGACACAACAAACAGAAGATTTACTTAAATTGTATTTCTCCAAGTGTACGAAGATACATTCCAAATAATGCAGAAATAAACAGAGTCCAGCTATCACAATGTCAACAAGGATGAGGATCGCTAAAGTAAGAACGAACATTGGCGTCACAGCGAAGAGGCTCCAAGTGTGAATAGGGATGAGGGCCTGCCGCTGGCCGATCTACACGCGTCAGCAGAGGGTGCTCGTGGTACTGAGCTGCTGGCGATGTGGCTCAGTTTGCGCGCTCCATTGGGTCCACTGGGTCCCACACGACCGCTATCGGCGTCTGACGGAAAGTTGCAATTCCGTTGCAAGTTCAAGATGCCCGACAGCACCGCCTTGGCCTGTGCTGACTGCTACAGCCATGCATAAGCGATGCTCATCGCTGGTAGACCACTATAGTTCAATTCTTTTATCTTGGCGGCTCGCGCATGCTCGTCCAGACGCGGGAGATTGCTGCGTTGCCAGTTGCAAACGATGCACGCGCCAAGGGAAGCAGCGCCATAGTGTAGTATAGTTCGCAAACTTAAAGTTTAGGGGGGAGCGCGCAGTTTATGAAGTAAAGCCACCACGGCCGCATTAACCCTTTCGCTGCTACAGAGACGTGCTCCCAGGATTCCGCGCTGTGCGCGATTTTGTCATCACTGCACCGCTCGCCTGTGGTAACACATGGTGTTCCGACTGCTTTGACACACTTATCATTTGATTTCACAAAAACTATTTGGCCCAAAAATTTGATTTTTGCACATCTTATTGACTGATACCTTCCTCCCATAAATGACTTAATTTTGTTTCGATGTTCAACGCAGTTATTGTGAAGCATTAAATATAGTAAACCATTGCCCGAAATTTTGAAGAGTTTGCATAGGTAAAGGTCCATAGCGTATACTTTCCGCATAGTCGATTTTAGTTGCCACAATGTTGAGAATGAAATGTGGACAAGATACCTAAATTTCATATAAAATTTACTGTATAACAATATCTCATTTCATTCAAGTACCAGATAGGTGTCGTATGTAATATTGAGATATATTCTGTCTTTCGCGACTGTAATAAAATTTTTGTTTATACCAGAGTCATTTCGCTTTTTTTCTAAAAAGTTCAGATTTAAAAAAAAATTGGCGAAGTACACAAAACTGAATTGTGGACATAATATAACACAGAAACTAAAATATATTGTCAGTGAGGTGCAGTGTGCAAACAATTTGTGTTTGTCACAACTGACAGCAAATATTTGCCAAAACAGTCGACGAAAACGTTGAATATGATGATGTTCAAATGGTTCAAATGGCTCTGAGCACTATGGGACTTAACATCTGAAGTCATCAGTCCCCTAGAACTTAGAACTACTTAAACCTAACTAACCTAAAGACATCACACACATCCATGCCCGAGGCAGGATTCGAACCTGCGACTGTAGCGGTCACGCGGTTCCAGACTGTAACGCCTAGAACCGCACGGCCACACCGGCCGGCATGATGATGCCGCCAAAGCAGCGAAGCAAAGAATTGTGTCAGACAATCAAGTAGCTTGGCAACGTACGAGCCGAAATTCTGCTCTAAGTAAACTTTTATTACTGTCGCAAAAGAATATATCTCAATATGCATAGTAAAACAGTGACTGCGGAAGAGAAGATATACAAACAGATAACATGAATGTTGTATGTGTGCCTTTTCATTGTTTTTAATTGCTGTGAAAAGAAATATTGGGGGACAAAATTAGAAAAACCGAAAGCTTATTAAGATAATAATGAAGAGACAAAGCACAAGAAATTTCAAAAAATTACATTCAAATGAATAAAATTCATGAAGTAACACACTTCGATATTGTTTTATAAATAAGAAAATACGAAGCACCAAACAAGGTTTGATCTCAGAACCTTTCCCTTAGCAACCAAACACCTTAACCATTACACTAATGCAAATTGTCAGTCAAAGGAATTCCTGGAGGACTCTAAAATATCACGCAAAATACCGACAAACACTGTTGGTGTGACTACGAATTACGTTTCGTCGGAGTACTATAGGAAATAAACAATTACCGCTGTTCTTTATTGCAAAAAAGCGATTCGTGAGAATGATACAAACACCTTTCCTTGCTTATTGCTTGTTTGGTTTAATTAATTAATAGAATATGAAGCAATTGGTATAAAGAATGCTTTTTCCAAACTTTCTATTAAAGAAAGTCTGCTATCAAGACATTGCTTTTGTTCAATTACTTTATTTATGACTGAACGTTTCTAAAACTGAAGACAGTCGTCCGTGCTCTGCACTGCAGTCGAGTTCTGGCAACGCTGTTCTCTGTTCATTGGCTGACTGTGTTTTGTGATGTCAGATGCGCAGAACGAACCTAAACTCGGCCGCCGTCGTAAGTGAGGCGCACTATAGTTATTCTTCTTGTTTTACTGTCCCTGTTAATGCAAATCCATAAAACGAATATCGTACTAGACTACTTTGGAACCACTCTGTCGAATAGGAACGTAAAATTTTGTTTTAAATATCATTGGAAAGATACTACACTCTTTCTGTCGACAATGGGCATCACATGAAAGATGAGATGAGCAATATTTGTTTGAGCTGACACCAGCTACACATTGCAAAACTGTAAATATCTGCCGCAAAATCAGCGAAAATGCGCTTGATGACTCTTATGAGGGACACATCACAATTCACGTGACTATTATAATTTGATGTTGGCTGCATCTGCAGTACACTTGGACCATATAAGATGTACTGCACATGACGTAATTGCGTAGAAATAAACATCTCGTCAGCTGACTAGCGACAGCACCTATTTGCAGGTCATTTGTGGAATACTCTTCGATTGGTCTTTATCTCGATTGTAGTATTTTCAAAAAAAGTTACTTTATTACAATGATGGAACCTTGTTTAGCATTTGGCTGCAACGAAAGATGTATGAAAGGAAGTAAAACATCGTTGCACAGGGACAGCTCGTAAAAAACGAACACTTTATCGAAATTAAGTCAAAGAATTTATAAGCTGAAGCTGGGGGATATCATTACCTAGCAGATGCTAATGGTCTTCCATTTGAAAGTCTCTAAATGTTACGAACTGAATTATAAGCGTCGTTATACACAGACGGAAAAAAATAGTAGCACCAAGAAGGAATTGTGCGATGTAAACGAAAGCTGGCGAGCGTGCTACTACATCTGAAAGATGATGTCTTCTCAAATGTCGCGCCAGTCGTATTAGAGTGACGCTAGTAACACCACTATGAGAATGCAAATCAGATTTGCTTCAAAAACGCGCTTTAACGCTCGTAAGCGTTACTTACCTTTGAGATTAGATGTAGTAGTGAGTTGATTTCAGTCAAGAATGCCTTTAAGGCGACGAAGACACCAGTATCAGCACCTCACTGAGTTTGAACGAGGTCGCGTAATATGGCTACAAGAAGCTGGATGTTCCTTTTGTGACACTGCAGAAAGACTTGTCAGAAATGTAGTCACTGTACATGATTTTTGGCAGATGTGGTCACGAGAATGTATGGTCGCAAGAAGACTGGGCTCCAGATGGCCACATGGCAGTACCGAGAGGGAAGACTTTCGTGTTTAATGTATGGTCCCAGCGTATTGTACTGCATCTGTAGTACCAATCTGAGCAGCAGTTGGCATTGCAGTGACACAACGAACTGTTAGAAATTGGTTACTTCAAGGACTGCCCCGAGTCAGATGCCCTGTAGTGTGCATTCCACTGACTCCAAATCACCGTCATTTGCGAGTTCATTGGTGTCAAGTGAGAGCTCATTGCAGGGTAAGGTGTTTTATGATGAAAGCTGATTCCGCTTCAGTACCAGTTATGGCACTGTTTTGGTTAGAAGGAGGCCAGCTGAGGGCCTGCAACCAATCTGTCTGCATGCTAGACACACTGGACTTACACATGTGGTGCAATTTCGTTTGACGGCACGAGCACTCTCGTGGTTATCCCACGCGCCCTGAGTGCAAATTTGTGCTTCACTCTGGTGATTCGAGCTGTCGTACTGCCATTCATGAACAGCATTCCAGGGGGCGTTTTCCAACAGGAGAACGCTCACTCACATACCGCTGTTGTAACCCAACGTGCTCTACTGGGCGTCTTCATGTTCTCTTGGCTTGCTCGATCACCAGATCTGTCACCAATCGAGCACATATGGGATATCATCAGACGGAAACTCCAGTGTCATCCACGAACAGCATTAACAGTGCCTTTATTGACCGACCAAGTGTAACAGGCAAGGAACTCCCCATGCTACAAACTGACAACCAGCACCTATACAACTCAATGGATGAAAATTCTGGCGGTTAAGCTGATTATTAATGTACCAGCATTTCACATTTGCAATGATTTATCTCGCTCTATATTAACCTGTGATCTTGCTGAGTTAATCACTTAAATGTGTTACCTAGACAGATGTATTCTCGAAATTTCATTACTCTACATTAATGCTTTGTGGTGTTGCGGTTTTTTCCCGCCTATGTATATCTGTCTCGGAAAAATACGTGCGGAAATTTATGAAATATTAATCTATAAACCGATGAATGACGAAGATTTTGAGTCGGTAGAGTGCTAATAGCTGACTCATTAAAGGAATGTTCTCTGTAACCAACGTTTTCTCATAGATTTCTTATCTTGATATTGTTTCGGGATGTGTAAAGGGTCATAGAAATAAAAGCCAGACTTTGTGAATAGAAATGGGCATCATTTCCTATAAAATAGAGTAATAAGATATTTCACACTTAGGCCTATAACTGAGGAGTCGTCAGAAAACTAAATGCATCCTATCTCTATCAATGCTTGATTTCAGCTATAACAACAATAGGGTTAATTGTTGGTTGGTTCCACTACGCATAATAATTAATGACAAAAATGCAACTTTTCTCCTTTGTCATGTGACATAGTTGTTGGTTACAAATCTTAAGGTGGCAAAGATTTGGACAATTTCTAGGTTGTTATTTCTTGTTGAGTTCCACAGATGTTATTAGATGAGTTGGCGCTCTGTTTTTGTTAAATTCTAGTAGTTCAGAAGAATGTGATGGCATAACCAAATTATCCCAGTAAAGAGTACATTAAGCTGTCGGAAGCAACATCAAGAATACGGCAAGTAGTATTTTAATTATGAGCTGATAAATTATAATAAGAGTAACAGAAATGGCGAAAAATAATACGTTGTTGTCCAAATGCAAGTAAACTCATACTGTCCTTAAAGCGACAGTTAATTCTGTTTTGATATAGTTTTCGTAACATCTGCACTGAGATTTTCTTGTGTTTTGAGCAGTATTATGATTCATCATGGAGTCGTGTCGCCCTTCTCTCCTAGGAACACTCAAAAGCTTCCTTGACAGTTTCTCGACTTCATGGAGCTCAACGCCTTTTACGTCGACACCCGTGCTTCGCAAACTACTGCGAAAGGTTTCTTCCCGTTCCATTCACTTACGAACTGCAGGAAGAATGACTGTTTCACTACGATATTGCTTTAGATTTCGTTAATATGACTTAAAGGTAAATAATATTGTGTTCGTAGATCAATGAGTGACATTATGCACGAAATATCTTTCCACAAAAATTCGGCGATACCACTCGACTTTACTCATTTCACGGCTTCCTTTCCTCTAATCAAATAGAACTAATTATTTAGTTCATCACTATAGTATCAATAGTGACTGTCTTCCATTAAGGAGTATTCTTACAATAAATAGCATATAACTTTCTATGGCATCTGATTTGTTGTGATAATCATTTTTAGAGGGTCATCCTATGCCAACTAGTCCATCCTCCTAGCCTCCCTTCGTTGATATCTAAGGTTTCGTTGAAATGTGATGATGAGATTCCAACAGTTAGCGAAGGAAACACCACAAATTTGTAGCTTGTGGTACGCATTACGTAAGGTGCTGTACCCATTCAACTGACAGTGGTTAAAACATTATGCATGACTTTCCAACGCTTTTGACTAAAAGTTTACATTGTAGTTAACAGTGCCCTGTGATACTCAATACATCAATTCTCTGCTAACTGTAGAAACTAACTTAGGATTCAAGGATGAATAGTTTGCTTTCCATGGCCCCTCAAACCTGGGAAAAATTTCTTCAGGGCAGATATTTCCCATAGTTTGATCATTAGTTTTTTCCAAACAAAATAAACTTAAGGCAGGCCTCCTTTTGTATGAATGAAAAGCCCTGTATGATTAACAATGTTACCAAGTTGTAGGTATTACACTTAGTTTCAAATATATTTTTAAGATAAAGAGGGTTCCAAAAGAAAAATTTGCATTAAATTTCACTACTTTTTGAAGTCCTAACTCTCAAAATGAATACTCCATTTTTTTTACGTTTAGCTATCAATTGAAAGCGCTTATCTTTGTCTACAAGAGTGTTATTTGTTTCGCTGTTTCCGGAAATTCGGTGCTATTTAATCACTTAAGCACGCACATTATTACTCCTGTTTATTGGGATCACACCTGTGAGGTCCAAACATTGGAATTTGTTCAGTTTGTGTTATTTTAGTTACACAGGCCATCAAGAGGAGTTTTCAGGTATTGAATATACAAATCAGATATGAGGTGTTGGAGTTACAACTCCATCAGGAATGTGCTGAACTGTTTTGACATTACTGTACCTAAATATGAATAATTTTTTGTTTTTCCTTCTCCTCTTCTTTCTGCATCACTATCAGTGACTTGCCACAGTGCTAGTCGAAATACTTACATTTATTTTAATAAATTTCGGAATTCACAGAGAAGTAGTTACACATTGATGCATAAGTAATAACAAAAGGATTTTCATGGCCAATACCAACAACAGTATATAACTTAATACTGAAGACATATCAAACGGATGCATAGGAAGGATGAGCTCGCAAACAAAAGCCAAGATTTGGTGCTTATGGCGAATTATCAAAAAATAAAAGTAAATAGTAATCGATAAGAGACTGGATATGTACACTATACGCAATAGAGGCTATGGTAAATCAGCCACACTATTCATCACTTTCTGGGAACACAAACACACACACACACACACACACACACACACACACACGTGTGTGTTTGCATGTGCCATCATATGTACCATTTTCTGTCTTCACAGATGAGCTATTTATTATCACAGTAAGACCCAAAAATCATTTCCAAAATACAGAAGTTACCATATACAATGTGGACCAAAAATTAGTATGTCATACACTGTGTGATCAGAAGTATCTAGACACCCCCAAAACATACTTTTTTTCATACTAGGTGAATTTTACTGCCACCTAGAGCCAGGTACTTCATATCAGCGACACTCATTAGATATCGTGAGAGAGCAGAATGGGGCATTCCATGGAGCTCATGGAATTTGAACGTGGTCAGGTGATTGGGTGTCACTTGCGTCATAGGTCTGCACACGAGATTTCCACACTCCTAAACATACCTAGGTCCACTGTTTCCGATGTGATAGTGACGTGAAAACGTGAAGGGACACGTACAGCACGAAAGCATAGTGGCCAACCTCGTCCGTTGACTGACAGAGACCGCCGACAGTTGAAGAGTGTCGTAATGTGTAATAGGCAGACATCTATCTAGACCATCACACACGAATTCCAAACTGCATCAAGATCCACTGCAAGTACTATCACAGTTAGGCGGGAGGTGAGAAAACTTGTATTTCATAGTCGAACGGCTGCTCATAAACCGCACACCACGCCGTTAAATGCCAAACGACGCGTTGCTTGGTTTAAGAAGAGTAAACGTTGGACACTTGAGCAGTAGAAAAACGTTGTGTGGAGTGACGAATCACAGTACACAATGTGGCGATCCGATGCTAGGGTGTGGGTATGGCGAATACCTGGTGAACATCTTCTATCAGCGTGTTTAGTGCCAACAGTAAAATTCAGAGGCGATGGTATTTTTGTGTGGTCGTGTTTTTCATGGAGGGGCACGCAACCCTTGTTGTTTTGCGTGGCACTATCACAGCACAGGCCTACATTGATGTTTTAAGCACCCTCTTGATTCCCACTGTTGAAGAGCAATTCGGGGATGACAAGTGCACCTTTCAACACGTTCGAGCACCTGTTCATCACGCATGACCTGTGGTGGACTTGTTACTGTAGTGGACTAGCCTGCACAGAGTCCGGACCTGAATTCTATAGAACACCTTTGGGATGTTTTAGAACGCCGACTTCATGTCAAACCTCAACGACTGACATCACTACCTCTCCTCAGTGCAGCACTCCATGAAGAATGGGCTGCCATTCCCCAAGAAACCTTCCAGCACCTGATTGAACGTATGCCTGCGAGAATGGAAGCTGTCATCAAGGCTAAGGGTGGGCCAACACCATACTGAATTCCAGAATTACCTATGAAGGGCGCCATGAACTTGTAAGTCATTTTCAGCCAGGTGTTAGATACTATTGATCAGATAGTGTATTACAAGTGGGACGTTATCATCTCAACGATTGATCTTCGACACCATGTAAACCAGTAACAGCACACAGTATCTCCTTAGCTCATCCCAGTGTTATGACCAACTCTATGTGGTAAGGGTACATTTTATACCTTAGATCTAGAAATTCTACAATCAGTTACCCATTCGTCTCGTCTTCCATGAGACCAATCACCTTGTTGCTTACCGGTATTATGTTACATGGGTTATGAGACTCTTAGACATATCGAGTGAATTTTGGTGACACGTCATCACCTCATATGGATCACAGCTCTTTGCCCAGTAGATGAAACGGTTAGGATTCATGTAAAGCAACTCTGGTACTTCAAAATTAGTTTATCGCAATTTCATACTGAAATTGATGCATCTGGAGTTTGGAGAGGTCTGATGTTCCAGTACCACGAATTGAGCATAACGAATAGTCATACAGTTATTTGGATTTCATGTCGCAATTTCCCTCTAACCTCCTCTTCCCACTGCACAGTGTCCATGGAGACGCACACCAGAGTTTAAGTTAGGTCTTGGTGTTGACTTAGTACTTATGTACAGCATTTTTAAAATGTGACTGCGCCTATTCAGGCTGTTTTAGTTTTATTTCTAGACGATGCCCTCTTAGACAAATTATAGATTCAGGTATATCTTCTGAAGAAGGCTCAATTATTTGGGTTGAAACCTATGTAAAGGTTGGTTTCATTACCACAATCGAGGCTGATAGTTTCTTATATATTAGATTATCACGATTGCTGACTGTGCTACAATGTTAAAAGTACAAAAATAAGATATGTGAGTAGTATTACTTCTGCTTCTCCTACAACTATTTGTTTTTTAGAGTTGCGTGTAGTACTTGTGATGTACGTTTGTTCTAAATGTTCTGGATGGGGATGTAGTGAGAGACGTAAATGCTGAATTGGAGCATGAAATATTGGCTAATGCACATAATACATATGATGAAGGTGACAAGTGAATACAATCACTCATCATTACTGAAACACAATGTATCAGAAATTATTATTATTAACGACATCATTAATTATTGTGTGTGTGTGTGTGGGTGTGTGTGTGTGTGTGCGCGCGCACATATGCACGATGCTTATCAATCCCACTTTTCCTTGCAGGAGTATTGACACCTTATGGAAGAGGCCTTACAGCACCGCAGCCACACCCAAGTATGATTTGTCCATCATCACCACAGCCCAGACCGTCAAACTGGTAGTAACCATTTCTGAGCCCATTGCCGGCACTACATACAGTAGCCCCATCGCCCCCTCCTGGAGCATCATGCTGCAATTGGCCACCAACTTTCTGGGTCTAGTAGCAACAGCAGCAGTTGTACAGCCTCCCTTTTTAATGAACACCAGGTGAATCATGCAGCTGCATTGAACTACTCTGCAGCTGCTTGTGCTTTTGGGGATCAGCTGTTGCAGCCCAACACTGGTAACACCAATGTGGGGTGTTAACTTCTCTTTACATTCCTTTTTGCTTGTAAAGCAAGGCTAGAAAGAGAGTTCCCTGAAATCATCTTTACCCAGCAGTATTTCACCATCAGCTGCAAAGGTGCAAGACAGATCTGCACTGTGAGTTGGTACACAACCTAACCCCCACCTACTCAAAGATGGCGGTAATGAAGTAGAGAAAATCTTTGTTAGAATTTGGGGAAAAGATGGCGTAATTTCGTGGGTTGCATCAGTTACATACTGGTGTGGAACTTGTACCAAGAGCGTCACACTGAGCCTTTTTTATATATCTAGGAAAGAGGATCTGGTAAGGCACTAAGCTGTGTTCTCCATTTTGACATGTACTCACATGACCTTGTTCCAGTTAGTAGGGAAGTCCAGTTCTATCGCTCTTCCTCCAGATATTCCCGTTAAACAGGCTGGTATTAATGTCCAGAATACTAAAAAGAAGAATAGATTTTGCTTTGCATGGTCGCTTCTGGCTTGTGATAGAAATTACCCAAAAAATGCAATGGCTATGGGTGCAAACGAAACAACTAAATCTGTGAGCAAAATAGTTTTGAAGAAATTTCGATCTCCATCACAAACCTAGACCTTCCAAGATTCTAGAGGAAAACCCTAGTTATTCAGTTCATCTTTATCGTCTGGATGTAGATAAGAAGGGAAAAAATTTCCAGGAAATGTGAAGATAGACCCCACTACTTTTCCAAAGTAGCTGGTCAGCATCCCAAACATGTAGATTTATTACTATTCTGCAAGAATGAGAATCATCACTGCATCTGGATCAAAAACATGTCCTGCCTACTTTCTGCCAAATTTTTGAAATACATTAAAAAAAGTTTTGCATCACCTCGCTTCCGAAATTTCTGTAACCTGTACAGTTCAGAGGTTCCGGTCCTGGTACCTCTAATACTCAGTAGCATGTCCTCTTGAATTGATGCACATCTGTATTCGTCATGGCATACTATCCACAAGTTCATCAAGGCACTGTTGGTCCAGATTGTTCCACTCCTTAATGGCAATTCGGCATAGATCCCTCAGAGTGGTTGATGGGTCAGGTCGTCCACAAACAGCCCTTTTCAGTCTATCACAGGCATGTCCGATAGGGTTCATGTCTTGAGAACATGTTGGCCACTCTAGTCGAGCGATGTCGTTATCCTGAAGGCAGTCATTCACAAGATGTGCACAATGGGGGCACAAATTGTCGTCCATGAAGAGGAATGCCTCGCCAATATACTGCCGATATGGTTGCACTATTGGTCGAAGATGGCATTCACCTCTCATATAGCCGTTACTGCGCCATCCATGACCACCAGCAGTGTACGTTAGCCACACATAACGCCATCCCAAAACAGCAGCGAACCTCCATCTTGCTGCACTCTCTAGGCAGTGTGTCTAAGGCGTTCAGCTTGGCCAGGTTGTCTCCAAACACGTCTCTGACGATTGTCTGGTTGAAGGCATATGCAACACTCATCGGTGAAAAGAACGTGATGCCAATCCCGAGTGGTCCATTCGGCATGTTGTTGGGCCCATCTGTACCATGCTGCATGGTGTTGTGGTTACAAAGATCGACCTCACCATGGACGTCGGGAGTAAAGTAGCACATAATGCAGCCTATTGTGCACAGTTTGAGTCATAACGTGATGATGTGTGGCTGCACGAAAAGCGTTATTCAACATGGTGGCGTTGCTCTCGGGCTTCCTCCGAGCCATAATCCATAGGTAGCGGTCGTCCACTGCAGTAGTAGCTCTTGGGTGGCCCGAGCAAGGCATGTGTTTGGTTCACTCTGAGATGCCTGGACACTTCCCTTGTTGAGAGCCCTTCCTGTCACAAAGTAGCAATGTGGGCACAATCGAGCCGAGGTATTGACTGTTTAGGCATGGTTGGACAACAGACAACAATAGCTATGTACCTCCTTCCTGATGGAATGAGTGGAACTGATCAGCTGTTGGACCCCCTCCGTCTAATAGGCGCTGCTCATGCATGGTTGTTTACATCTTTTGGTGGGTTTAATGACATCTCTGAACAGTCAAAGGGACTGTGCCTGTGATACAATATCCACAGTCAACGTCTATCTTCAGGAGTTCTGTGAACTGGGTGATGCAAAAGTTTTTTTTGACATGTGCATAATGAGGCAAGAGATTTTTGTCGCATGTACCTCAACTCTTTCACTACGTGCAAGTGTTTAGGAAGAGACGTGATTGATTGCTTGAGCCAGGAACCAGCATGCATGAAAATTCCTATCCAGGATAAAAAACGTCTTACAGTTTGATAGTGTCCCCCACCAGGAATGCTGTCCCTTCATTGTATATGCAGACTTTGAGCCCTTACTATGTAGTTCCTATGGCACATTGTGAAGGCGATCTCACAGCCTCTCACACCACTTTCATAGAAATGCATGTACCGCATATAGTGGTATACCAAGTTTTACACTCATATGACTCCAATATCTATCAGTTTGAATCATATGTTGGGGATAACCCTGCGAGATTGTTGCTCTCTTAACTGAAACGAATTTCTGTGAGCATTGGTGAGATTTATTGCAACAACATTCCAATGACCAAATTACTCCAAAATGTCACATTGTACAAGAAGACGGTTATTGTCATATTTGTGGCCTACCTGCCATTGGATAGAAATGCAGAAGCTCTGCTCAGAGTCTGTTGCCATCTAACAGGGAAGTTCTGTGGTGCAGCTCTTGATGCATGCATCTTGAAATTCAAACTGCCGCAACATATACCCAGCTTCCTCCTTGAGCGGGCATGATGCTCACTTTCTTTTTGAGCACTTGGGTGGTTTTGGTTTGGGAACGATAACGTTAGTGCCATAACTGACAATGTAGAAAACTGCATTTCATTCTACAAATGAATCATGTCCAGAACATCACTTGGGTTTCTGGATTCACTGCAATTCATACACGCATCCCTTCAAAAACTTGGTGACACAATGCTTCAGGAGGATATGCATCTCACCAGAGCTGCATATCTTGATGTTGTTAGGTTTCAGCTTGTGATGAAGAAAGGGGTCTTCATATAAGAATACCTGGATTTGATGGAGAGGCTCTGGGAAACCACACTGCTCGATATAACATTCTCCAGCTAACTCACAGGTACTACCACAATGGATGCAGAGTATAGTCATGCAGTGAATATTTGTCAGGAGATCAGTAACTCTAATTTAGAGGAATATGCTAATTGTACATGGAGACAGGAGTGCATCTGCTCAGAGACATTTTTGAGAAATTCCAGAGTATGCTTGGGCACATACACCCTGTATCTTGCCTTCTAGTACACTGTGCAAGAGCTTTGAGCTTTTGTGGGATGCAATGTTTAAAAAAAGACATGTATCAACCTCGAACTGTTGACCAACATAGATATGTTGCTTTTTTTCGGACACGGGAATCGGGGGTGACTTTGTCAGTGCCTGAACAGGTATACCAAGGGAATAACCCACAAATGAGTGAGGAGTACAGGCCACCTGACGATTTGTATGTAAACGAACCCAAAAGACATATCACGCAAAGGTCTATGCCATTTGGAGGGTTTCCATAGCTGTTCTTAGATGAATTAGATTGAAAGATGAAATCTAAGATGCAGCTGCAGATGCTTGTGTGGAATATATCCTAAAGGTAGACCTGGAGTATCCCACCTCTTTGTATGATGCACATACCGACTTGCAACTGTGTCCAAAGCGCCTAGTCTCGCAAAATAATTCCATCCCCAAGCTGATGACAACGCTGGGGAATAAGCAGTGATATATTCTACATTACAGAAACCTCCATCACTGTCTCAGATTGAGGATGAGACTTTCTAGAATGACATACAGCATCTCCTTCAAGCAGCATCCCTGGTTGATGGAGTGTGTTGATGTTAATACCAAAATGAGGACTCCTATGACGTGTGATTTTGAAAAGGACTTTTAAAAATTAATGAGTAATTCTGTTTTTGGCAAAATCATGGAGAATGTTAGAAACCACAGCAAAATTCATTTAGTTTACTGTTGGAATGGGTATAATGGCGCAAGAGATTACATTGCCAAGGCAAATTTTAAGCAGTCCACAATCTTATATGAAGGACTAGTCGCTATGGAAATGCCTAAGCTTAGTGCAGTTCACGAAAAGTGTCTGTATTAGTATATGTGTTCTGGACATCTCCAAACTCTGCATGTACCAATTCCACTATGAGTTCTCACAACAAAACTTCGCCGAGCGCCAGATTACTTTATGGGTACAGACAGTTTCATCAGCTGGGTGAAAGGTTGCAATCCATATAAAGTATTTGGTATAATTCTGAGGAATTCCAGTTGTCTGGACATGCAGCTGATAGTAAATACGGCATAGCACCTCAAAACAGGAATGTTATTGGCCTGATGAAAGACGAGATGAAAGGTTCACAGATTCTGGAGTTTGTGGGGTTTGTACCCAAAATGTATGCAAGCATATAGCAGCTGCTGCCATCCAAAGGTGAACTGTGGGTGTGCATCGTGCAGCCTCACAAGCTCTCACAACTGAGGACCAGGAGTGCCATCATGGTGGTGCAGATGATTCTCCACATATGACGTGGCAAGTAGTCTCTCCATCATGGGGCCATGAGGTACATACTGCTCTGCTGTTGGAAGTTAGCCTGATGTACAGCGATGACAAACATTTCATCTGTATGGATGGGACCAGGACCCTGCAAGTCTCATATTATTCACATGTGTGTGTGTGTGTGTGTGTGTGTGTGTGTGTGTGTGTGTGTGTGTGTGTGTGTGTGTGTACATGTGAACTTGAAAAATTGTGTACATTATTTTATGTACAATATGTGTGCATGTATATACATGCATGTATTGTAGTTTTCCTCTCTTCCAACTGTCTGCTGCTAGGCCCCCCCAGACACACTGTAAACATTGTATATATTGAAAACTGTGTACACAAAAGAAAACAAAAGTATCGCTGCATTGTTGTATAGGAGTATATAGATCATCCTTTTAAAACTCTCTGAAAATTAATCTTACTGCTTTATTTATAAACCACACAGAAAAAAATTCCATAGTAATATTAGTATGAAAACAAAAAAGGAATGTACTTATGCTAGATCTTTTTCCAACTAAAAATTGTATATATGTATTTTTAAACTGCATAAAAAAGGAAAATTACTGTCAATAAAAAAAACCATTTGTTATACATACCTGTTATTATTCACAAAAGAACCTAGTCCCTAAAAATGAGGAATTAAAAACAATTGCAGTTATTCGCAATGTGCATTGTCGCACACCAATGCCTTTATAGCACACGGTGGGAAGGTGTCAGAACTCTGCCTCCATAATCCTTATGTATAACTTCTTAATTATTTGTCTGGTAGGCTGATAGCTAGACGCTGCCTCTGTGGATGTTATTTTCATAGTGGAACTTCCCTCCCCAGTGCTGTCTGGTGGAGAGTCGCCACTCAGCACAAGTTGCTGACGGTGGTGACTTGTGCTGTCTTTTATATGCATTTAATTCATAGGATGGGACATCAAGAACAGTTTGTGAATGTATCGTCCTTTCTTTATTCACAGACACATACATACACACACACACACACATGCACACACACACAAACACAGAGAGAGAGAGAGAGAGAGAGATAGACATCATCATCATCAAACAATCATTTAGTTTTTTTGCAGTATTGTCCAAACAACTGTTTTGTACACGACTCTGAATTCAACCTGAATCATATTCATGCCTAAAGGTGTAATTACATACATAGGGGTTTCTTCACTATATTCAGTCTCCTCAGATTTTATAGTTACAGGCTCAACACTTAAATTCTTTGACCCTGTTGAATACAAGAAATTATTCATTATTACAACTGCATTATATTTACATTATTTGGACGCAAATACTGTACAGAGTTACAATGTGCATTTCTAATTTATGGATGCCAGCATGATTGTTTATCCATTGCAATTGCTGGTTCACAGTGTAAATCATACAAATTCAGAACACTTGAAGGTTTTATGTAAATATGCGAATCCCCTGAAGTTAACTGAAGCACAGCTTCACTGTGCATATCAGCTACTGAAATCTTATGTCCAAACATATAAATGTCAATAGGAGTATTTACTGGATCATAATCTGTGTCATTTTCTTCTCTATATACTTCCTCATGCTGCCACGATTGTCCCTCTCACACCATCAATATACACCTTAGCGCCAACATGTTGAACATTTTTTACATCTACAACTACTCCAAAGTCCATGTTAGGTGCTAGGCCTACATTCACACATTGAGAACCACTGGCAGTCATGTTGTATGTGTTGACGAATAATAGTAACCTTGTGGGACTTAGCTGAGGCTTGATGAGTTGTGGAAGGTCCAGTCATGGTACAGAATATATGAATGACATCACGTCCAGTAAATCTGGAAGGTCATATGTGGGCTGTTACTTCAGCGGCAGTGCAGACAGTGATGTACTGAACACTTCAGTATCCTCATCCAGCACTTCGACTGGGGCATGCTGTGCATCTGGAATAAAAAATAAAAAAATCTATGTATAAACAGCTGTATTTATAAATGATTAATAACGATATTATTATTAATTGATGGGTAACACATTCAACCTTCTGCTTTTTGGCCAATCTCTGATGATAGCATTGCATGACAATCCTTTCATCACCGTCTACACACATCAAATGCTTGCTATTGGATGAGAGCAAAGTTGGGGGAGGGGTGGGGAGGGGATGACCATGCCACTTGACGCTAATGACATTAAGTATGATATGCACAACTGTATCAACTGTAATATGACACCAAAGATCATTTGAATGTTATCTTGTTCTCTGTAAGCCTCTACTCCTCTTCACATGTGAATAGTTTTAATTTTACCAGTTTTTGAAGAAATGGCCATATGAATCTACATAAATCTAAGCACCACAGTGTAACAATCCTACTAACCTTCCTTGAAAATGAAGTGTGCTCACTGTTAGGACACTAATCAGTATTGTTCTCAGTTTCATGTTTGCCAAGTCATCCATGACGAAATGACCATTGCACCTAGTCAAGTTTCCAAAAAATAAGAGAATGTACTGTGGAATCCAGCAATACACGTTGCAAGCTGAAGTTACAACACCGCAAAATATACCTGTTCATTGACAGTCCCAAACTACCTTTTGCAGATATAACATACATCAGAATGTTGGAAATGCAGTTCATTTTCCTGCAAAACTGTTAGAGAAAAGAAATTATCACACTGTTCATCAACTTGAAACTCAGAGAGCGGCTGTTCTCCACATATTTGCTGTAAAACAGCCAATGATCCTGTCAAAACCTTTTATAAAATGAGCCACAAAATTTTATTTGTAAAAATAAATTGTTAAGACACTAACAGTGTCCCTCTTGCAGTGATGAAGTTTTATCCTCACAACAGAAGGCAGATAGTCTCGTTAACAGACTGTGTCATACACTTGAAAATAACTGAGAATGGAGATGATAACATGTAGAGTACCACAAGGATTGGTGCTGGCCCCACACTTGTTTCTAACCTGCATAAATGATTGTCTAATGACATTAAATGGGGGTTAGAAACTAACATTTGCTGATTACAAGCATACTAATCAAGGGTCCAAATTCAGTCCTAGCAGACACAGCCCAGATGAAGGCTGAGCAAGCATACAAATTGTTTAAAGTTAAATCTTAATCTTACAGTGACACGTATTATGGAATATCAAACCAATAATGAAGACCTGTCAATATCTGATGTAGACATTGAAGGTCATACATTAAATGAAATATCCTGAAAAATTCCTTCGAATCCTGTAGGATAATATGGAGTCAAGACACACATAAGTTAATCAGGAAGCATGGTTCAGTGTACTTTTCCCTTAGAAGTAGTGCTTGATTTGTAAAAAAAAAAGAGATTCTGGTACCGTGACCTTTTAAGGGATAGTTTTAAAATTTGGACTTCTTAAAAAGTTATTTTAACACTTTCCTGAGCATTTTAAAAGTGTGAATACAACATTTGTTTTATATCGTTTCAGCCACAGCAAAAGTTCTATCGAACTACATCTCAAAATCTGAGGTTTTGATCTTTTTCGTTAGAGGTACTGGTACATCACATTAAAGTGCACCATCACAAATCAAGCTGTTGTCAGAAGTGTTTTTCATTGTGTTCACCCAAGGATAAGAGTGATGTCTTATTTTGCATATTTTTATTCCCTGTTATCTCGCAGAGCTATCTTCAGAGGCAGTGTTCATAAAGTAAATGAAATGTTTATTCAGCAGAAGCGAGTAGTAAGAATATTGTGTAAAGTAGACAAACATACTTCTTGAAAATTCCTTTTTAAAGCGCTTGAGACTCTTACACTCTCCTCTCAACACATCTGCCCCTAAATCAGGATTTTGCTGATAACAGAATTCCGTTCACGGGAACTATGATTTACACAGTCTCAATACAAGACACAAAAATAATATTTTTGCCTCCTTGTCCAGATTTCAGGTAAAAAATAGCACTGTAAGATACATAAGAAGACAGCAGATTTTCTCACAGTACCAGCTGTGTTTCTGATTTAATCGATTAAATGTAGCATAGCAATAATTCATTGTTAGTACATTTTCCAATAAAAGTACAGGGTCACTTTTTTTGAAACCCCATCATTTTCTCCCATTACGATGCAAAAGTTCCAAATTTACCTCGGAGGTGCCTACAACGTTCCTCTGTAGTAGCGCCCTTCGACGTCACCCCTGGCCTCAGTGGCACTTCAAACAATAATGTGTCGACAAGGAAAAAGTTCATGTGAAGTGTACGATGGGTTAATGATGTCATATTGTCACCGTTACAACTCTCCTTCTCCATATTTGGCCCCTATTCCTGATGACTCTGCCGCAGAGGTCAAAACCATGTTGCCTAGCATTGAAATCATGCGGTTTTCTTACACTAGACGTTAAATCCTGAGCATTCTGGGGTTATGTCGAGGCCTATGATTATTTCTAATGGGCTCCCCAGTCACGTCTTGTGACGTCGGGCCATCAAGTGGCTGGCACTGGCGCTAGATGTCATACTCAGTGAGCCCTTTTTAGAGCTCTGGTTGTACTTTTGGAGAGTTCTGAAAATGGCTGCAATCTATTTGAGTTACTGTCAGATTTGTTATGCACTGTGTACGTGTTTGCACTCTGGTCACACAGCAAGTTATATAGATTTTATATCTGTAAGCCTAAATATGAACTTTTACCTGAGAAGCGAACCTGTTCGATTTTCTTTATGTACACTTATATGATTTGGAAGTCTGTGCCAAGACATCAGTTTCCTAAAGCAATATGACACAATTTAAAGAAAGAAAAGCTCGAGAAAATTGCCTCTAAAAACAAATGATATCCGAGTGCTTTCGGCTGCAAAATGTTTGGCAGATGTTTCATAGATCCCTGTAATGAATGCATAGCATTGAGGACTGGTGATGTAAAGGTATGCGATTCAAATTTTCTTTCCAACAAATTTTTTTCTTACTTTTATTTAAGTTCTACGATTTTTGAAAGAGGAAATTACGATAAAGAAACACTGAACCATAATTTTGTAACGAAAATGTTATCATTTTGTTTTCATTTATGGCCATATGAAACAAACTAAAATTTGGCACAGGCATCGGAAATGACCTATATACTTGAAGAATACTCCATAATGAAGTTCACTCTGTATATCCTCTGTTTATTACAGATGCCCATTAATTTTTTCTTTCTTCTTTCTGTGGAGAAGCAAACACACGAAATGCACCAGTATAATGGATGAAACTTCCTGGTAGATTAATCAGATTTTAATTTGTGAGGAAGTTTCATTTCAGTACACATTCCATAGCAGAGTGAAAATTCGTTCTAGAGTATTATTGATAAACATGTCATTTCAGATGTCTGTACCAAATTTTGTTTCACATGACTCATAACTGAAAATAAAAATAATATAATCAGAAAATTATAATCCAGTTGTTTTTATTATAATATCCACTTGTCTGAAAATATACAATTTAACTGAAAGCAAAAAAATTGTTTTAAAGGAGGTTTTAACCAAAGCCCCTTCCATCACCATTTGGTGATGCTGCAGGTACCTATAGGACGTTTGTCAAATGTTTTGTAGTTAACAGTGGCTGGAAATCATTTCTTTTTAGTGGCAGCTTTTTCAAGTTTTTCTTTTTTAAAATTGTGTCAGACTGTGGTAATAAAGTGATGTCTGGGCACAGACTTTCAAATCCTATAAATATATGTAAAGGAAATCGAACAGGGCCAGTCCAGTCAGATTAAAGTACTAATTTAGGCTCTCAGGCGTAAATCTATATAACCTGCTGTCTGACGACAGTGCAGACACATACACAGTGTATAACAAATCCGACAATAACTCAAATACATTGCAGTCATATTCACCAATCTTGAAAAGAATGACCAGAGCTTTAAGAATGATTCACTGAGTGTGGCATCTAGCGCCAGTGCCAGGCACTTGGTGGCCTTGACCCCAGGAAGCTCACGATTAACCGTCAAGGTTTCTTATGAGCTTATGGGTGGCTGCGAAAAATATTTTGAGCAAACTGCTGCTTACAATTGACTCGAAAAGACCATAGAAGGTGCCATAAAGGGCCTGAATGAAACCAATCCTTTCTTTGGGGCATTCATTTCCATATATTCTGCCAGCGAAAACGAGAGTTTGCAATGGGTTGTGTAACAGAACGACGTTCATTTTGAAACTGTTGTCCCTCAATCCCCCCTCCCCCCAGAATATTAAGCCATTCTCTACAAATATCACAGGGCTGCAACCACATAGAACATGATATCACCGCTTTAGACTGTAGCTTTACTATATTTTTTGTTATAATATGCAGGTTGGAATAACTAGCCACCGCTCAAAAGCACTGCCGAAATCTGAATGTCATCCAGAGTAGAAAAGGATCTTTATGCTTTTTCACACCTCCCCACATTGGTAGCAACTTCAGCGCCGTAAGCATGTCTCTTTTTGCACTTTAAATATTTCTCTGTATAGAGCTACTCATTCGCCAATTTCTAGGTGCTGGCAGGATAGGCAATCCTTTTGATAGTCTTCAGATTCTACATGCAGCCAGCAAGCGCTGCTACAGCGACTTAGCACCACACAGCTACTTTTTATATGAATCACAATGGCATAATTCTACAGACAGCTATCGCACATTGTGGCTTGTTTTCGTCTCATGTTATCGTCATTGTTTTCAGTATGTGCTGAAGATTCTGTGAATAACGATGTCTCCCTTAGGCTCCGGCACATCTCAGTGCAGATGAATTGAACTGTTTGTTTTATTTTACAGAATTACGGAGACAACTGTCTTCCCCTGAGTTTAGCCACGCTGTAGCTCTGTCTGGATATGACAGAGCACTGTGGTGGTAAATTGTGAACATGGTAGGCCTCTTATAGAGTGTGGTAGTAAGGGTGCAGCAACAACTTCAGGCGGCAGACCATCCATGATGATCACACTAGTGGGTGCCGAGCAGCCTGGGACTGGTAGGTGACAGCAGGGACTCTAGTTGATTGCCATGCTGCAGTTGCTGGTCAAGTGACATCAGTGCAGGTATTTGGCAATAGTTGAGGGAACTGGAGGTGCATTTGTGCAACTCAGTGAAGATGCCCAACTTGACATGTGCACATAATGTGACCAGGATGCAGTTTGCCAGACAGCTTGGGCTGCGGAATATTGTTGTCTGATGATTTTCACAGATAAGTCACACTTCTCCAGGGAGGATCACTATGGCATGATGTGTGTTTGGCATCGTGGTGTGGAGGTGAAGGGTCATCTGTACATAATTTTCCTACAGACCGCATTTGGGAGCACCCCTTTCATGAGTTGGGGAGGCATCTGACTAATCAGGACACCACTTTTTGTCTGCATGCCAGGTCCAGCATTGAATGCCCAGCACCACCAGTATGAGACAGTGGAACTGTACATCATTTTCGAGGCTGCAGTGTTCATACTAATACAGGACAACACAACACTTGGCCTCACATCGTCCTGATCATTCAAGAGCCTCTCAATACAGCTGGAATCCTAGTAATGGAATGGCTGGTCAAAGGACCTGACTTAAACCCAGTTTAAAAAGTTTGGTATTTCATGTGTCGAAACCTAAGGTGCCTTAATACCCACAGCTAAGGTGCCTTAATACCCAGCCATGAACAGTTAAGGAATTGGGTGATGTGTCACGAAACATCTGAACAACATTCCTCAGGCCTAGATTTATTTCTTGATCCACAACAGTAGTCACCAATGTCAGGTAGTCATTAATACTAGAAATGGAACCACCTAAAATTCAGTGAAATAATTTTAAAAGCCATTAAAATCAGAAAATGTACCTTTCTTCACCTTCAAAATTATTTGAACTTCCATCAAAGCAGAAGAGCTGAATGGTGTTACAGCAGCACATTAGTACTGGCCACATGTGAAATGTGAGGGCTGTCGAAAGGTTGCCTATGCTACTGGTGCCTTGGAATTGATGAATGGATGTTTCTATACAGGGTGTAGCTCACAATTGGTTCACCTCTTACTTTAACAGCAGACAGCAAAAGGTCATTATTCACAGTGTTGAGAATGATGTGGGGTCTGAGTAGGGTATGGTCAAATGGGGGGGGGGGGGGGAGGGGTGCCTCATAGATCAGTGCTGGAGGCACTCCTGTTCCTTACTGATATAAATGTATGCCCTCTAGTATTATGGGTATCTCTAAAATATCTCTGTTTGCTGATGACACTTGCTCGACAGTAAACGTTGTTGTGTGCAACATTGGCTCGGTTTCAAATAGTGCATTTCATGACTTAAGTTCATGGCTTGTAGAAAATGAACTAATGCCAAATCGCAGTAAGACTCAGTTTTTGTAGTTTCTAGCACAAGATTCAACAAAACCCGACGTTTTAATTCCATGTAATCGACATATGATTAGTGAAACTGAAGAGTTCCAATTTCTATATGTTCAGATAGGTAGCAAATTGTTGTGGAAAGTCCATGTTCAGGATCTTGTTCAAAGACTTAATGCTGCCATTTTTACTATTCGAACAGTATCTGAAGTACGTGATTGTTCGACACGAAAATTAGTCTACTTTGCTTATTTTCATTCGCTTATGTCGTATGGTATTATCTTTTTGGGTAACTCTTCCCATTCTAAGAGGATAATTTTGGCTCAGAAACGGGTGTTTCAGGCAATAAGTGGTGTAAGTTCGCAAACTTCTTGTTGGCTCCTGTTCTCTAGTCTGGACATTTTGACATTGGCCTCTCAATGTATTTATTATTTACTGTCATTTCTTGTTAACAGTATCAGCTTATTCCAAAGAATAAGAAGCTTTCATTCAGTTAATAATCGACAGAAATCCAATCTGCATTTGGATCGGACTTCCTTAACTCATGTGCAGAAAGATGTGCAGTATACTGCTGCATTAATTTTCAATAAGCTACCAAACGAATTCAAAAATCTTACCAGTAATCCAAGCACTTTCAAATTGACACTGAAGAATTTCCTCAAGGGTCACTTTTTCCATTCTGTTGAGGAGTTCCTTGAAAATTACGCTGATTCTTATGTTATATTGTTGATTGCGTGTACTTAAACTTATGGCTTGATTTTTTGGGTTCATAAACATTTTATTTTTATCTGTTATTACTTTCATGTTGTAATTTCACGTACTGACATGGTCCATGACCTTGGAGATTTGCTCCTAAAATTGGCCCCATGGAACTTGACATGTAAATAAATAAAATAAAATAAAAGCTATGCAGGCATCATCTAGGGCTTAACCAGACTCTTTGCTACTTAATTCACTTGCCCGTCGATGTGCACTCTTTCCTCCTCCATAAGCACACATCTAAATTTATATTTACACTCCGCAAACCACTGTGAAGTGCGAGGTAGAGGATGCATTCCACTGTTCCACTTGTTAGGGCTTTTTACTATGGAGTGTGGGAAGAATGATTAGTCAAACATTGTTGTGCACTCTATAATCTTTTCTTCACAATCCCTAGGGGAGTGTTACATAGTGGGCTGTAATGTTTTCTTAGATTCATCATTTAAAGTAGGCTATCATAGTGTAGTTTGCATTTATCTTCAAGTGTCTGTCAATTCAGTTCTCTCACCATTGTCATAATACTCTCTCATTGGTCAAACAAACTTGTCACCATTCTTCTTGACCTCCTTTGCAGCTGTTCAGTATCTCCTCATACTTCTGTTTGGTATGAATCCCACACACTTCGATCCCATACACTAGGATGGGTCACACGAGTGTTTTGTAAGCAATCTCCTTTGTTGATTGATTGCATTCTACCAATGAACCTCAGTCTGACACCTGCTTTATCTACAACTGAGACTATGTGAGGGTTCCCTACAAAATTGTTACACCAAATAATTTAAGTCTCTACAGATACCAGTTGTGACTCATTGGTACCATTGTCATGGGATATCATGTTTTTTTCGTTTCGTGAAGTCCATAATTTTAAATTTCTCTGTGAGCTACCAGTCTTTGCACCAGTTTGGAATCTTATCAAGATCTGACCGAATATATGTGCGCTCTTTTCAAGCAGAATGTCATTTTATATAAGTTCATCATCAGAGAAAAGTTTGTGGATTCAATCAATATTGTCTGCAAGGTCATTAACATACAACATGAAGAGAAATATTCCGAACACACTTCCCTGGGGCTCTATCCGTGAAGTTGCCTACATTTGTAGGTGACTCTCCATCCAAGATATGTTCTGGTCTCAAACCTCACTTGATATCCAATACGAACATGCATATACTGCCGGAAAAAAAATTAGCACACCTTTTTAGAGGTTTCTAGTTCAGTCAAGATTTATTGTTGCAACAGTGCGTATGGAGTACCTACATAAAATGATTACATTTACAAATCAGTACCACAAGCTGTTTTGAGGTACCAGGTATCGATCCACACTGATACAACCATATTAGTATATGGTGTAGCCTACATGGGTGGCACTGCAGGCACTGATTTTGACGTCCAGTCGATTATACAGATGGTGAATAGTGTCCTGGGATACGCTATGTCATGCATGCTCGACCTGTTCATGTAATTCTATAAGAGCTGTTGGTTAATACGTTGCATGAGTCCTCCTCATCCCATCATGTCCCACACTTGCACAATTGGAGACAAGTCTAGAGGTTGCATTGGCCAGGAAAGTTGATGCATGTCTTGCAGAGCACGTTGAGTTTCACAGACAGTGTGTAGGCCAGTATTATTCTGCTGGAACAATGCATCATCTGCCTGCTGCACAAACAACAAAATAATGGGTCTAAAAACATTCTGTGAGTATTAAGTCCTGGTTCGTGTCACCCCTAGAAGTATCAAACGTGAACGAGAGATGCAGCTCATTTCACCTCACACCATAACGCCTGGAGTAGGGCCAGTGTGACTTTCTCCAATGCACTCTACAGTCGGCGAGGACCAGGTCTACATCATCACTTGCATACAGGCAGAATCTGCTTTCTATGCTGAAGACCACGATGCTCCATTCCATCTTCCAAGTCATCCTCTGACTGCAGCAGTCGGAGCTGTGAACGTTGATGCTGTGGCCTGAGTGAACAACGGGCTAGAAGTGTGCATACCTACATTCCCACTGCTGATAACTGGTTTGCAACAGTTTGTGTTGACATGTCTGGCCTCACAAGCCCTCTTACCTGTGCTGTGGTAGCTGTACGATCTGCCATTGCTACCCTTAACAATACGATGATTCTGGCAGCGTCTGTGCTACCTGGACATCCAGTACCTCGTCTATGTGTGTGAGAATGTTCATGTGACCACTGATACCAGCATTGTTGCACAACCGATACGGCATATCCAGTTTGTGCAGCAGTTCTCTGAAAAGACCATCCCACCACTCGGATGGCCACAATTTGACCCCTTTCAAACTCGCTCAGTAGGTTGTAGGAAACATGAGTGCATCTCCGTGACATGGCTGCCTACAGCCTTCTGCCAGTGAGCATTCTCTCTGAAAGGGTAGACATGGCCCTCTAGTTGCTATGCCACTACGCTATCCATTGGCGAACATAGTTGAAACCATTATCAGTCCATCTATTATGCCCATGTGGCACAAGCCATCATCGGATCAAAATCGACTTCGTCTTTCCAGGTGTACTAATTTTTTCCGGCAGTGTATAATCTCAGGCACTAAGTGAAATGCCTTTTTCTTGTCAAGACACACTGCATCTGTCTAACTGCCTTGGCCCATGGCTTTCGGGATGTCATACGAGAAGAGTGCAACTTGGGTTCCACATGATTGAAGTTTTCGGAATCAAGGGTGGTTGGCCTGCAGGATATCATTCTGCTTGAGATACATAATTACATTTGAGCTCAGAATGTTTCCAAGATTTTACAACAAACAGATGTCAAGGATACTGAACGATAGTTCTGTGGCTCACTTCTGCTGAACGTTTTGTAGATGGTTGTGACTTGTGACATTTTCCAAACACCAGCCACAGTTTCTTATTCGAGGGATCTTTGGTGTATTGCAATTAAAAGAGGTGATAAATCAGCTGTAAATTCAGTAATGAATCTGTTAGAGTTTCAGAGCTTTGTTCAGTTTTAACGATCTTAGATGTTCCTGAATGTCACTAACTCTAATATCTGTTTTACTTAACTTTGCAGTGATATAAGAATTAAACTGAGGCATAACTGCTGGGTTTATCTTTGCAAAAGAACATCTGAAAATGGGGTTAAGAATTTCTGCTTTTGCTTTGCTGTACTCAGTTTCAATTCCTGTCTCATTCACAAGCAACTGGACACTAACTTTGGCACTGCTAACAGCCTTTTCATATGAGCAGAATTTCTTTGGGTCTTATAAAAGATTTTTCTATAACATTCTCCTACAGTAGTCATTTAAGGCTTCATGCATTGCTCACTTGACAGCCAAATGCTTTTAATTTAGCATCTCTCTATCTATAGTTCTGTGCTTTGTCTTACACCTATTATGCAGCAGTCTTTGTCTCTTTAGAAGTTTCTTTATAGTGAGTGTATACCATGAAAGGTCTCTCCCATCATACAATGGTCTTCTAGATATGTATTATAACATAATAGAAAAATAATAAATGTTAGATATATGGAAATAATGAGATTAATTTTTCAGCGTGTCAGACAAGCACAATAAGCTGAGCTCTGCTTGTAAATGCCTAAAGAATCTTTTATATTAGTTCCACATAAACGAAATAGTATTTCTCTAGTTGTAGAATTATACTTAGCAATTAATAATACTATGTCAGATCACCGTATTCACCTACGAAATCTTGACTGTGTCCATCATGCCTTTTGTAATCGGATCTTCGTAATAACTCTGAAGTACACAGTTGGGCTTCTTGGGTTTTTGTATGTTACAATACTACTTGGAATAATAACTCAATTTTTCACTGGTGTAATACTATTATATTCTTTCTTCAATACACATAAAAAATACAGACTTTTTACTTATTCTCACAACCAAAATGGCTAACGCCGATTTCGCTCTAAAATAACGTTTGTCTACCTTCATTCATTAACAGAGAGCGAGTCCTACCTCTTATCGAGGAACAGGAAAAACGCCTTATGTTTTTTAACGCTTGATAGTCAAAAATATGTGACGTAGGCGCAGGCTCTACGTTGCGCTACCGCTTCACATTTTCGCTTAGTCTGTGAAGAAAACGAAAACACAAAAGCAAGAAATGCAAAAGGTACAGCACAGTATCTATCCAGTGCATGGTCAACTGTTCTTCTAAAGTTGAACCATCGTTCCTCTACGTGCTCCCATTTTTTCACACAATCGACTTATCATTTAGCATCTCACCCTCCTCCCTCCTTTTCTCTCACACTTTCACCTGGGTCAGTTTTCACCAATAATTGTGATACACACTGTATACAAATCCTGCGCTTGGGGCCCCATTATCCCTCTCAACTTGGTTCTCAAATCACCGCTATTAATTGTGATTCATCTTGTATATAAATCTTAAAGTTGAGGAGCCTCTGGAGCCCCTCTCAGCTTGGCACCCAAGCAGCAGCTTATGTTGTTTGGGTCTCAGCTGGCATTCATGCTCCTGTCTTTATTTAAAGGTTTCATGTTCCTCTTTAAGATCTGACATTATTGCCTCTTTTATCTAGTTTATTTACTGTACATGGTGGAGAAAAATTGTGTCGCGAAATTTGAACCCTAAATAGCTGATCCCAGTAGGAACCAAAATTACTAATGTTGTGTAGGTCGACAACGCACAATTTTTAAACTATGGATACTTGGAGCCACGCACTCTGGTTGCCGACGGGATTGCCCTGTTGCCGGATGCTCTGGACAATGCATGACCGCAAATGCTTTGCCTGCCAGAGATCGCGATGTATCCAAGGCGTCCCGTACACTTGATGGTAGGGCGCCAGCCTTCCATTCTTAGAGCCTGGGGGCGAATCCGCTGGGGTCCCGACACATCCATTGTAGTTTCATGATAGGATTTACCGGGAACAAACCCGTCAACAGCTGTTAGTTCGCACACAGGAAGTCTTTTACAAATTGTGTTCGCCCTGAAAAAGGCCTTTTTTGTAACTAGGACATTGTTTGCTTAAAGCAGATGCGCGAACTGGTGACCCTCTGACGCGGCACTAGCTTGGTAATGTCGACTGGTGTTTTGACAAACTCTTTCAAAGATTGCGGGCATTGCCCTGAAGTGATTGGCGGCATGTTGAATGCGATCCATTAATTCCTCTTCATTTCTAGGCGGTTCGAGTCTGGGTGGGTGAACTAGAACCTTGAAGAACCCCCACCGGAAAAAGTTCAGTGACATGAGGTCTGGTGATCGCAGGGGCCATGTCCTACAAGCACCTCTGCCAATTACACGAACGTCGAAGAGTTCGTTTAAATATCTCCGCACAACATGACTGTTATGTGTGGGTGCCCCATCGTGCTGCAACCACATGTGTAGCTGTATGTCCAGAGGCACATCTTCCAGCAAGCCGGGTAGAGTTCCTAAGTGAAGGTAATTTGCCCCATTATGTCGAGGAAGTAGATGGACCGGCCCAGTCACATGGTCACTCACAATGCCTGCCCAAATGTTGAGCAAAAATCGTTCCTGGTGTCTGTGAACGTACGTGACGTGAGGATTTCCCCTTGCCCAGTAATGAACGTTTTGAATGTTGTAAAGGCCATCCCGATGGAAGATGCACCCGTCGGCAAACAACACAATGGTGGGGAAGTCGGTATCTTGAGCAACACATCGCAGAAACCACTGGAAAAACCCTAGCCTGTGATCATAGTCCGCCATAGGATTTAAGTCTTGGATAGGGTGGAAACTAAATGGATGCTGGCCATCGTCCCTCAAATCCTCCCAGACTAACCGATGAGTGACCCCCATGTCGTGTCCAACCAGTCAAGTACTTGTTGTAGGTGCTACCTCGCAGCATTCGTGAACAGTCTCTTCAAATGCAGCATTTCGTCGTGTTGGTGGTCTTCCAGCATCACCATGATATCCCGCTAACAAGCCTGTTTCGCCAAGTCACCAGTGAATTGCTATAAACGTTTGTGGGTGTGGGTGGCGTCTTGTTGTGTACCGTTCAGCATACAACCGTCGAGCTTCATGTGCGTTTTCGTTGACTAGTCCATAAACAAAATCTATATCTCGTTGTTCTTCAAGCGGATACTGTACCGCCATGCTTACTGTATGACTAAATCGCAGCTGATGTGTGTGTGCTCCGAAGCGAAGCTAAAGCGTGAATGCCTCTGATGTGATGTGGAGACAAACAGCAAGACCTATTTAACACATGTGCGTATCACATTGTGGCAGTGACGGGGCGAGGGACGTCCGTATGTGTGAACTGACAACCATAGTGTTACCCGTGAACCAACGAACGACAACAGGGCAATCCCATGGCCAATCGGAGGGCATGTCGCCAACTTTCCGTAGTTTAAAAATGGTGGGATGTCGATCAACACGACATTAGTAATTTTGGTTCCTACTGGCATCAGTTATCCAGGGTTAAAATTTCGTGACACGGTTTTATTCCACCCTGTCTAAATATTTTTATTTGTTTTAGTTGCGTTATGTACCTTCATAGTCATTGTTGCTTCAGCTACTTCAGGGTCACTGTTCAGCGTGCTGTGTGGACATCCTCTTGAGATCAGGTCTATTTGTCGCCATTAGAACCCATATATTTCCATCAATAGTTGAAATCCAAACAGTGTGTTCCTGGAAGTTTTCAAAAGAAGGCATTTAGTAATTTTTCACATCATGTCTTGTCTTATTCATCACTGACAAAACTGTAATTATTGCAACTGATTGTTGGATGATCAAAGTCTCATCTGATGATTACAGAATGAATGGGGAACTTACGCACCAGCGATCTGAGATTCACCTGGGTGAGTCTCTTGGTCGATAGAAGGATCCAATGACAATTCATTGCCCTCCCCCAATAACGAGCCTTGCCCAAATAATCTCAAATACATTTCTATTTCTATATCAGTGGATAAGAGTTGCTTGTCTACTGTGATAAATACACCGCTTCCCTTACCCCTTAGGCTATCCTCTGGATACATGCTTAAAGTTTTCCCAAAAATCTCACGATTTCGGCTCCTTACCAGTTTCCTGTACCTAGCACTGTAAAA
The DNA here is from genome assembly GCF_021461395.2 of Schistocerca americana. Lineage (NCBI taxonomy): Eukaryota > Metazoa > Arthropoda > Insecta > Orthoptera > Acrididae > Schistocerca > Schistocerca americana. Next base: position 196,650,300 of record NC_060126.1, on the reverse strand, counting down.
TGTGAGCTACATTGCTTTTTGTGAATGTTTCAAAATCTGTCACTTTGTTGCAAATGCTTCGGAAGTTAATTATTATTACTAAGATATTGTCAGAAGATCGCTGTCAACTTGCAACACTGTCGCCAACTTTCAACTGAAAAGCGCTAACGGCTGCAGGCGAAACGAGTAGCCGTCTATGGCTCTGTCACACCATTGAGGCGTTACCATATATGTTTACAAAATCGCGTTATAATATTGAATTAGGTATCACTGCAAAGCTGCTGCGTTCAGCCTGCAACAGCTGTCAGGAATGAACTCACTCCAACTCAACCACGGTATCGTATTTTAATACTGGCACATGTGAGGACAGTTCATTGGATTTTACACTGATATTCTAGGTCTCCTACAGCTATTGTTACATAACATAAATACCCTTTTCTGCTTCAGATCACGTTCATATTTCGTCGAATGTAGCTGAACAGTTCCTAATGGTTCAACCTTGTATACCAGAGGAAAAATTGTGGTCACGCTACACTCCAAAGGGGTGAGATCACATTCACTGTGGCTGTAGTATCGCAATGTCCTTAGAGAAGGGTTGAATCGTCTGGGAGGGGGAGCGCGGTGTGTCAGCACTGTGAAAGGTTGTCACAAACGTCGTCCTGTTGCACATCGCACTTCAAACTATTGTTTTCGACTGTGAATTAAATGAAAATCATCGCTCCAAAGGAAGGGGGATTGTTTCATTCACTTCTCCTACCCTTTATGATACCACCTGAGGCCTTTTTGTTTCAGTGCTTAGCAGTGGTGCGTCCAAAATATTTTATCCGCCACCCATAAGAAAACCACGTGATTTCAGCACAGAGTCACGGTGCTGACCTCCGTTGCAGAGGTGTCAGGGCAAGGGGCATGATGTTGCTAATTGGAGGTGTGGCAGCCTCCCCATATTGCGATCATCCACTCTGGTGTATGGCCACGGTTGTGGTGAAATTTGATGCCAATGTGACTTCATTAACCCAACTTACACCTCATTTGAGTTGTGGGGTCAGATATTTTGGGGGACATCAACAGTTTTTTTCAGATCTCCAGTACTGTCACCTTACAACATTGCCATATTTCTCCTCCACCACCACTCCCAACACTACGGCATTAATCTAGGCTAATTTCCCTATGTATAAATTGTCCTAGGCGTAAAATCAAAATTGGCAGACCTTAGAACAGCTTCTAATATGTTGGACTCCAATGTGGTGGACCTAGCCCAGTTCTCCTAAGTATAAAATCCGAGATGGCTTACCACAAGACTGCCTTTATGATGTCAGAATTAACTATGGTGGACCTGAAAAAACTGGGACAACCTGCATGGTTGTCAGATTTCCTGGGTTTTACCCCAACCTATGACGTTAGAATCCATGTACCAGACCTGGAGATACTGGGGCAACCTGCATGGTTGCCATGTCACTTAAACCTTTGATGTTAGAATCCATGTGTCAGACATGGAGATACTGAACCTGCATGGTTGCCATGTCACTTATGCTAAGTACAGAATCCTGTCTTACGTTTAAAATGGTGGGAAATTATAGGTTTTCCCCACTCCTATGATGTTACAGTTTACTTGTGCTAAGAGTCCACTTGCCATGTAACTCACTTTTGCTGTATAACAATTGCCACTTCCACAGGGATAATATAGAAATGTTTATGTCTTTATTTAACCAAAAGAGTCTGTCCCTGCATCAACAGTCATATTCAAGGAGAATTTTAGGTGTATAGCACAATTAGTAGCACAAATGAAGGGACTGATGTACCATTTCTTCACAGCAATCAAAGTACACGTTTCAAGAGTATCAAAATGTTCCTGTATGGAATGTTTCCCACTGTTAATGAAGTATCAGAGATTTTCATGAGTACAGTATACTGTAGACAGCCCACTGCCTCCTTTCTGCCAATACCAGATTCTTTTGCCAAGGACTCTACACTCAGCTGACTCACACATAAATCATGACCAACATCATTGCAGGCAGGCCAAGTGAGGGCAAACTCTCACCATTTCCCTGAAAGACACTCAGTGATCTTCTATGACACTCCTGCAGCACTTGCACATGCACTTTGAAATGTGGGCTCTTAATGGCTATCCCATAATGTGGGCACCTAATAGCTATCCCATGTCCTAGCTATTAATAGGTGTAGTGTCAGAGTTTACAAGAATGTCAGTTGCACAGTCAATATGCTAGTCACCACTGCTGCAAGGTGACAGTTTGTATGCTTTGCCCATACACACCTTAATTCCTGAGCAGTTACATTCCTGCAATGAGTGGGGCCAGTTTTGTTTGCCTACATCAGAGACCGCTTTGACTTGTGGTAGTTCAAAGTGCTAATGTGTCCTACCCTAAACTGAATGAAAGCTTTGATTTCCAGTTATTACTGGAGAACTTGGACAATTTTGTTACTGACAGTGGTAGCATAAATCACACTGAAAATGGCATGTTACTTAGAATTAAGAAAATTTAAATATTCATATGTCCACTACAGAATTATTTTGTGAAGATATTATGGTAGTTGAAATCTATGATCAAGTGAATAGTCATACAAAATTAGAGAGAGGATTGTCCTTCAAGTTAAAAAAAATAACATGCGTATGGTGCATTTAATAGTTATGTATGTGGTAAATTCTCCATGTTCATGTCTGTGAGAGATAGTGTCAAGGCATAAGTACCACTCCTCCTACATGGGAATGACAATGTTATAGCTTGAGGTATTGTGTAAAATTGGCAAGGTAGCATCTAAAACCCTATGACCATATCATATAAAGTGGGAATGGCTGCTGGGTGTTCTGATGGGACATTGGCCTAAAATATTGCACTAGCTCTGCTTCTTCAATGCACAGGTTCAACTGCAGGTCAGAAGGACTGCAACCTTATATTACCCCTTTCCAGTCTGAGTGCTTCCCCCTTGACTTAACATTATTATGGTTCCCTAGAGGTTCTTCTACATGTTGTTTACTACCAATCTTTCCCTGTAGCTTCTGCTTCTTTTTCATAGAATTTTAACTGTCTATTTGCTACTTTGTCAGATATTCTACCTTCATAACAGCGATACCTTCACCACAGCAGTAATGTGATAGGGAGATACCTGATGATGGACAACTGTTGGAAGAAGCTGCGTCATGAAATCTATCTCTGAGACCCTCCGTTTCATTATCATACATGAAACAAAATGGTTTTGGGTATTATTTATCAAAATAGTTAAAGATTTGTTCTATAACATTACAAGACACACGTGGCACTACTACTGATTGAAAGTTACCAAAAGATTTATGGCATCACTCACTGTACAAAAAATGTTATGAAAATTTATGTTAAATCAAACAATGGAAAATAAAGGAGTGACTGTAACAGCCAGATCTGGCTTTAGCTGCCAGAGACTGCGGTCATGTGTGTGTGTGTGTGTGTGTGTGTGTGTGTGTGTGTGTGTGTGTGTGTGTGTGTGTGTGTGTGTGTATTGTCTATGTTTGTCAAAGGCCTTGTTGGCCAAAAGCTAATTGTGTGACAGTTTTTTTATTGTGCCTATCTGTGACTCAGCATCTCCACTATATGGTGAGTAGCAACTATCTTTTTCATAATATTGAAAATTTATGTTAAAATCACCAGACAATATGATATTCTTACCTTTGAATTTGTAAAAATGTGTGACACTTTCAAGTCTGTTCAGAAACTGGGATATGTTGCCCTCAGGGGAATGGTAAATACAAACTATTATTACATTAGGCTGCTTGATTTATATGGTGCAATGTTCAAAATGTTTCTGAGTATTTAAATGGTCATTTTTCTCCTGACTGAATACTGTGTCCTCCTTAGCAAATATCACAGAGGCCCCCAACCCCCTTCCCACCCCTTTCCCCTGCTATTTACAGTAACTGGTACCAACTGTATAATATGGAACATCAAAGAATGACATATTTTGATTTTTGAGTCGGTGACTTACTTTCCACAAAACTCAAAGAAATTCTGGTCATATGTAAAAACAGTTAGTACCACTACAGCTAGAGTACAGTCGCTTACAGATGAAACAGTAACTGAAATTAAGGGTAACAAATCAAAAAGCAGAAACGCTAAACACCATTTTCAAATGCACATTCACAAAGGAAAACACAGGAATATTGCCACAATCTAATTCTTGTACCACTAAAAAGATGAGTGAAATAGATATGAATGTCAGTGGTATTCAGAAACCGATGAACAAAGCTTCGGGGCTCAATGGAATTCCTATTGGATTCTATACTCAATGTTTGGCTAAGTTGGCCACTCTTTTAACTATAACATACTGTAGATGCCTCAAATATGTAACTGTGCACAGTACTCTGAAGAAAGCAAACATACTGTAGATTCCTCAAACATCTAACTGTGCCCAGTACTTAGAAGAAAGCACAGGTCACACCCATTTACAAGAAGGGTAACAGAAGTGATCCATAAAACTGCTGCTCAGTATCTTTGTCATCTATCTGTAGTAGAATCTCAGGACATATCTGAGCACAAATGAAGTGGGTTACCACAAACAGAATGACCTCCTCCATGCCAACTAGCATGGATTTGAAAGAAATTGATCAAGTGAAAATCAACACACGCTTTTCTCACACAACATACTGACAGCTATGGATCAAGGCATTTGATTCAGTGTTACAAGTATACTTCTTATCAGAAGTATGACCATGTGGAGGATCAAGTGAAATTTGTGACTGTATTAAAATTTTTTTGACAGGGAAGTTGCAGCAGGCTATTCTGGATGGAGAGTAATTTACAGATATGCAAGTAACTTCAGGTTGAACCCGGGGAAGTGTGTTAGGGTCTTTGTTGTTCATGTTGAATTTTAATGACAGTAAAGACAACTTCAGTAGCAGCCTCAGATTTTTTACAAATGATGCAGTTATGTATAATGATGTACTGCCTGAGAAACTATACAAATATTCAGTCAGATCTTGAAAAAATTTCAAAGTGGTGCAAACATTGGCAACTTGCTTTAAAAGTTCAGAAGTGCAAACTGTGCACTTCACAAAAATAAAAAATGTTATATTCTATTACCTCCATACCAACGAATCAGTCACCTCATGCAAATACCTGGATGTAAAAATTTGTAGATATATGAACGCAGTCTAAATCATAGGTAAAGCAGGTGATAGACTGTGCTCCATTGGTAGAACACTAGGGAAATGCAATCAGTCTATAAAGGAGCCTGCATACAAAACTCTTGTGTGGCCCTTCCTGGAATATTGCTCATGTGTGTGGGCATTGTACCAAATAGGACTAACAAGGAACACCCAATGGATGCAAAGAATGGCAGCATGTATGATTACAGGTTTGTTTGATCCACAGCAGAGTACCATGAAGAGAGTGAAAGAGCTGATCTGGCAGATGCTTGAAGATAGATGCAAACTATCCTACAAAAACTTACTTAGAAAATTTCTAGAACCAACTTTAAGTGATGAATTGAAGAATGTACTCATATTACAGCCCCCTGCACATTAATAATAATAATAATAATAATAATAATAATAATAATAATAATTTTATTGTCGTTCAGCTGATTACAGCAATAGACAAAGTCAAGAGCATATATTTCTACATAAACTACTATATCGAAGTAAATTGGTTTACATAAAATAGGTACACGTTAGAATACAGTATTTTCATCTTCAAAGAATTCATCAATGGAGTAAAACGGATTGTTCACTAGTAGCTTGTATAATTTAGCTTTAAAGATATTTACAGGCAGTTCTTTAAAGTCAGCACTTAGTCTATCAAACATCCTTAGTCCAAGAACTAGCTAAGAGTTATGCGATTTTGGTAATCTATGATATGGTATGTCTACAGATGTTCTGTTTCTAGTATTATGGCTATGAATATCACTTCTCAACACAAAATTAGACACATTGTTTCTAATGTACATTAAAACATTGTAGATGAATAAGTTTACTACTGTAAGACACTGAAATTTAGTAAACAGAGGTTTACAATGTTCTGTTTTATCAGAATCCGTTATTATTCTTATTACTTTCTTCTGTAAAAGTAAAATCTCATTTACATGACAGCTACTGCCCCACAGTAAAATTCCATAAGAGATGATGCTTTGGAAGAAGGCAAAATATGCTGATCTCACATAGTCATTGGGAACATGTCTTTTTAAATTTCTAATTAGATAAATAACTCTTGAAAGCCTAGCCAATATATTTTTAATGTGTGGTTCCCACGTCAATTTATTGTCAATAGTAACACCTAAAAATTTAACAGTTTCTAATTCCTGGTAGTTAGGAATCTCTCTGAGGCTAAAGTAAAGTGTCTGGGTTTTGTTTTCATTTAGCAAGAAGCCATTAGCTTTGAACCATAATGAGGACTGAGCAAGGGTATTTTCGGTCAGTGTTTTAGTGTACCTAGATCAGAGCTTTTATGCAGAAAAGTTGTGTCATCAGCATACAATATTGTATGAGATTTTATGAATAAGGGCAGGTCATTAATCATTAGTATAAACAGTAAAGGTCCAAGCACCGACCCTTGAGGCACTCCGAACCTAACATTAACCAAATTTGATTTCTCCCTACCAATGCACACAACTTGTTGACGGTTCTCTAGAAAAGACCTGAACATATTTATACTGCTGTCATCAAAACCATAGTAAACTAGCTTATTCAGCACAGTGTCATGCTCTACACAGTCAAAGGCTCTGCTCAGGTCACAAAATGTAGCCTGGGCATAGTCCCTAGCCTCGAACGCATCTAGGACTAATTTTACGAGGGAGTCCATTGCATCTGTTGTGGATTTACCTTTCCTAAATCCAAACTGTTTATCACTAATTATATTTAGTTTACCCAAGTAGGCACTAACTTGCTCATACATAATCGTTTCTAAAATTTTTGAAAAAACTGGGGTCATGGATATAGGTCTGTAACTAGCGGGACAGTTCTTTTCCCCTTTTTTGTATAAGGGCACAACTCTAGAAATTTTTAGTATGTCGGGGAACTTACTTTCAACTAGGCATTTGTTAACACAAAAGGTTAAAGGATAAATCACACAATCAATAACATCTTTCAACAAATTACATGACATATCATAGTAATCAAGACTAACTGAAGGTTTGAAATTTTTCACTATTTTTAGGATATTATTTGGGCTCACTTCTGTGAAAGTGAAGGTGCTTGGGGGAAGCTTTTCAAAGCAGCTGTCCATAATACTAAGTGCATTTTCAGGTGGTTTGATTATTGAACTACTAATTTCTTCAATGGACTGAATGCAATATTTATTAAATTCTTCTGTGGTAATGGCAATTTCCTCTTTGTGTTTAGTGTGTGCAATGGAGTTTATTACACTCCAGGCCTTCTTGCATTTATTGTTAGATTTTTCAATGTTTACTATGTTATGCAGTTTCTTTGCTTCATTTATTGCCTTCCTGTACTTGCATTTAGCTTTAGCATACAAGTCTTTATACAGTTCTGATATACTGGTTTTGTACAGACTAGAATACAGCATAACAGTATTTTTCAGTTGCCCTAACTGTGGAGTATACCATTCCTTCGTTTTCCTTTTCTTGTAATTACTACTAATATTCACTGTACATTTTTTCAGAGGGATGCTATTTTCAAATACATTTAAAAAGATGGAGAAAAACTTTGTGAATACAATATCAGCTGAACAGTGTTGAAGCCTAGTAAAACATATGTCCCAACTGAAATAAGTGAGGGCATGTCTAAACCTATCCATCCTCTCTCTGCTCACTGGTCTAGTAATCACAGTTTTAGATTCTGGTTTGGTGCAGTCTGAAGTTACATTATTAAGACTAAGATATACTGCATCATGGTCTGAGAAAGGGAAACTAATTACATCAGTGGACATACAAGTTCTCTTAATATTTGTAAATATATTGTCTAGACAGGATGAGCCTCTGGTAGGTTTGCAGTTAACATAGTACATGTTGAATGGGCACAGTTTTTCTGTCCTGCAGGACATCAAAACTTGAATTGATATCCCCTTCAATGACAACATTGTATTTTTTCCATTTCGGTATACATATGTACATTAAGAGCTCCTCAAGTTTCTCCAGAAAGATATGGGGGTCACCACTAGGTGGCCTGTACACTACTACTACCATTAGCTTAAGGCTCTCAATTGCTAGACCTGACATTTCAAAATGCATTTCATCACAAAGGGTATTGACATCTATCCTGCCACAGTTTGGTGCAAGAGGTGTTTTTGCATATATTGCTACCCCACCACGTAAGTGCTGTTTTCTGCAATAGCAACTAAGTAGTGTGTAATCATCCAATACTTTGTACCCAAGCTCATCCTCTTTACACCAATGTTCACTTAAACATAGAATATCTATCACGTTTTCATTTGAAAATTCGTTGACAGTTAAGTTTTTATCTGCCATGCCCTGAATATTGAGGTAGCATATTTTAAACTCTACTTTAGGCATTTCTTTTTTTGCGTATTCTCTTAGTTGACATGACCTACTGTTACTGCATGAAAGTTGACCAGGTTGTGTCCTTATGTTACTAGAACACCCAACCTGGTCTATGCATACAAGTTTTTTGTCATCTCAGTCCAAACCTAATCCAAACACATTACTGGTCCTTTTTCCTTCTCTAGCTTATCCAATACTATTCCGATAATTGTATCACTTAAAACACATTTACCTAGATAACTGAAATGTTGACCATACTTGGTATGCCATTCTCTGCTACAACTACTGGTGTTAATTAGGGAAACATTCTTAAAGTGCTTACAGATAGCTTTGTACTCCTTGTTTGTCTGCTCCACTTCCTTATTCACACATGACCACTGGGGCAAATCATGTCGATGTGGCACATTAACAGCAATCACGTTGGTATGGGTTAACATACCGAGAGCCTTCTTCAGTGTCGAAGTAGCAATCTTCCTTTCGTTTGCTCCGGTCATTACCACTACAAAGTCTCTGTCCACGAGGACTGTGCTTCCTTTCTTGATTGATGTTGAAACATCTCGTAAACCAGCTCCTGATTTAACAGTACCTTCTATTTCAAACTCGTTAATCACACGAGGTCCGCTTTCCGTTAACATAGCTGCTAATCCTCTGGCGTAACTGTCTGAATAAATCTTGATTTTACGTTTTTTCTTATACCTTCCTTGGCTGTTCGCTAAGTTTTGAGAGTCCTGCACCACATTATCAGATGAGTGTGCTGATACAGTTTCTATGTCATCTGTGTTTTGAAGCGAATTATATTTGTTATTTAATGGTAACACAAAGTCCTGCCTATGTTTATTGTTAATATGTTTGTAAGCACCCCCCTTCGATTTTACAGTTACCCATCTACTGCTAGGCCTGTTGTGAGTCGTTTTAGTCGTAGCTTCACTTTCTGGCAATCCTTCCATAGGTTTGGGGATATTAAAACATGCCTGACGACCAATCTCTTCCAATTTAAGCTTGAGTCTTCTGTTTTCATCACTCAGAATTTTTGTGTCCTCTCGTAGCTCAGCAATAATTAACAACAGATCATTTTCGGAGGATGAAGCACCGATTTTCACATCTTTGGTTTTTGTTTTACCACGCCATTCTCCGACTTGTGTGGATTTAATTCATATTTCTCGTACAGTTTTTTTAATTCGTCCTGTAAGAGTCCAATAATTGTAATATATGATAGGTTTTCCTTTTTGATACTGTCGGTCTTCCTTGCTGCATCACACGTACACGTTTCTTGACCATTAAGGGATGCAGCCCTTTGTTTACAATGCGCACAGTTCCACATAGTCGCACAATTATCATCGCTTCTCAGTGAAGGATCAACCTTTCCGCAACGTAAATGAAATTTATGGTTACACTGGACACAGACGAAGCCACTTTTAACAGGTTTCGTGCACTTTTTGCAAGATAGACACTGTAAAACACTATTTTCGCGAACTTCTATATTCAGTACTTCCGCAACTGACGCCATCTTGGAACCGCTCCATCTTGGAACCGCTGGCCCTATAGAGATCACAAAAACATGATAGATGAATTACAATGTGTATGGAGGCATTTAAGCAATTATTCTTCCTGCACTCCACGTGTATGGAACAAGGAAACTAATAACTTGTACAATGGAGTGTAACCTCTGCCATGCACTTCACAGTGGTTTGCAGAGTGTGGATATAGATAGAGTGGTCTTATTATGGCTGTACCTTCGTCCAAGTAATATTGCAGGTCTAGGTCAATAAATTCCAAAAGATAGAGCTGTTGGGGAACAGACTTTCAGATAACTTTCACTCATTCTGTTCATGTTTTTATAAATCCACTCATGAAGGAGAGCTTTCAGGGATATCAAATCTGTAAAGTTATGTATTCTCTGGAAAAAGCAGCAACTGAAGGCCATGTTTTTTAACTAAGTAGCAACAAATTGTGACTAGTACAATTTACTTGCACTGATAATTATAGCACAATCTAAGATAAAAAAGATTATGCACCATGATGGAGTTATCCAATGTGATGGAAATTGGTAGATGTGATGTACATGCATAATCTACTAAGAACTTATTTTGCTGTGAGCCAGTGTTTTAGTTGTGAATTTCACAGTTAATCCTAAATGTATGGATAGAGGTTTTTCTTGGCAACTGGAGTAAATCAATAACTGGTGCCTTTTACAGATCCCCTGACTCAGATGACACAGTTGATGAACAGTTCAAGGAAAATTTGAGCCTCATTTCAAATAGATGCCCCATTCATACAAATACAGTTGGTGGTGACTTCGATCTACTCTCGATATGTTGTCAAAACTGCATGTTTAAATCAGCAGTGTGCATGAAACATTGTGCAAAATTTAAAAGAACACAAAACCCCCAAGACTGGCAAAGTCTTACAAAAGCTCGAAATTTAATGCAAACTCCAATGCAAGATGCTTTTAATAGTTTCCACAATGGAACTCTGTCTTAAAATCTGGTAGAAAATCCATGGAGATTCTGGTCATTTGTAAAGTACACCAGTGGCAAGACAACCAATATTTTCAGTGCACAATAAAATTGTGATGTTGCTGATATAGTGCCATGAAAGCAGAGTTACTAAGCATGGTTTTCTGAAATTCCTTCATCAAAGAAGACAAAGTATTCCAGAATTCAAATAAAAAACAACAGCATAACTAACTTAGAAGTAGATATCTTCAGCGTAGCAAAGCAACTTAATGCACTGAATAAACGCAAGGCTTCTGGTCCAGATTGTATTTCAATCAGTTTGTTTTCGTAGTATGTTGATATAATTGTACGCGAAGGAACTTATCCCCCTTCTTGCAGTGGTGTACCGTAGGTCTCTATAAGAGTGTAGCGTTCCAAAGGATTGGAAAAGGGCACAGGTCATCCCCTTTTTCAAGAAGGGACGTCGAACAGATGTGCAGAACTATAGACCTATTTCTCTAATGTCGATCAGTTGTAGAATTTTGGAACACGTATTATGTTAGAGTATAATGACTTTTCTGAAGACTAGAAAGCTACTCTGTAGGAATCAGCATGGGTCTCGAAAAAGACGATCGTGTGAAACCCAGCTCGTGCTATTCGTCCATGAGACTCAGAGGGCCATAGACACGGGTTCCCAGGTAGATGCCATGTTTCTTGACTTCCGCAAGGCGTCTGATACAGTTCCCCACAGTCGTTTAATGAACAAAGTAAGAGCATATGGACTATCAGACCAATTGTGTGATTGGATTGAAGAGTTCCTAGATAACAGAACGCAGCATGTCATTCTCAATGGAGAGAAGTCTTCCGAAGTAAGAGTGATTTCAGGTATGCCGCAGGGGAGTGTCGTAGGACCGTTGCTATTCACAATATACATAAATGAGCTTCTGGATGACATCAGAAGTTCACTGAGGCTTTTTGCAGATGATGCTGTGGTATATTGAGAGGTTGTAACAATGGAAAATTGTACTGAAATGCAGGAGGATCTGCAGCGAATTGTCGCATGGTGCAGGGAATGGCAATTGAATCTCAATGTGGACAAGTGTAATGTGCTGCGAATACATAGAAAGAAAGATCCCTTATCACATAGCTACAATATAGCAGGTCAGCGACTGGAAGCAGTTAATTCCATAAATTATCTGGGAGTACGCATTAGGAGTGATTTAAAATGGAATGATCATATAAAGTTGATCGTCGGTAAGACGGATGCCAGTCTGAGATTCATTGGAAGAGTCCTAAGGAAATGCAATCCAAAAACAAAGGAAGTAGGTTACAGTATGCTTGTTCACCCACTGCTTGAATACTGCTCAGCAGTGTGGTATCCGTACCAGATAGGGTTGATAGAAGAGATAGAGAAGATCCAACGGAGAGCAGCGCGCTTCGTTACAGGATCATTTAGTAATTGCGAAAGCGTTACGGAGATGATAGATAAACTCCAGTGGAAGACTCTGCAGGAGAGACGCTCAGTAACTCGGTATGGGCTTTTGTTGAAGTTTCGAGAACATACCTTCACCGAGGAGTCAAGCAGTATATTGTTGCCTCCTGCGTATATCTCGCAAAGAGACCATGAGGATAAAATCAGAGAGATTAGAGCCCACACAGAGGCATACCAACAATCCTTCTTTCCATAAACAATATGAGACTGGAATAGAAGGGAGAACCAATAGAGGTACTCAAGGTACCCTCCACCACACACCGTCAGGTGGCTTGCGGAGTATGGATGTAGATGTAGATGTAGGTTGTTCCATACCTAGCAATCATTTACATCCGCTCATTCATCAAAAGATCTGCAGCTAAGGAGTGGAAAGTTGCACAAGTCACATCAATGCCCAAGAAAGGAAATAGGAGTAATCCACTGAATTACAAACCCATATCACTAATGTCAATAAGATTTTGGAACAAATATTGTGTTTGAACATTAAGAGTCACCTCAAAGAAAATTATTTATTAACAAACAGCCCACAAGGATTCAGAAAATATTGTTCTTGTGAAACACAGCTTGTTCTTAATTCTCAGGATGTAATGAGTGTTACTGATAGTGAATGTGAAACTGATTTCATATTTTTAGATTTCTAGGAGGCGTTTTATACTGTTCTCCACAAGGGATCTCTAATCAAATTTTAAGCCTATGGAGTATTGTCGCAGTTGTGCAGCTGGATTCGTGATTTCCTGTCAGGAAGGTCACCGTTCATAGTAATGATGGAAAGTCATAGAGTAAAACAAAAATGATGCCTGCATTTGCCTAGGAAATGTTATAGGCTCTCTTCTTTCCCTGATCTACAGAAATGATTTAGGAGACAGACAGCGCAGTCCTCTTAGATTCTCTGCAGATGATGCCAACATTTATCATCTGGTACAGTCATCAGATGATCAAAGCAAATTAAAAAATACAAAAAGTGGCAGTTGACAGTAAATAACAAAATTTGTGAAGTCATCCACTTGAGTCTAAATGAAATCTACTAAATTTGGGTTACATGGTAAATCATGCAAATATGAAGGCTGAATCAAATAGCAGAAACTCCAGGCTGGAATATCAACAATGTAAGTAAAAGATAGATTGTAGTTAACATAAATGTAACATATTAAGTTGCAGACAGGCAGAATTAAAATACACTTACACATCAGCTTTCAGCCACAATCTTTGTGAGAAAAAGAAACACACACACATTCATTCAAACAAGCAAGCACACCTGACACATACATAGTCACCATCTCTGACTGCTTGGACCAGAACGCAACTGTCATGGGGAATGGAAGTAGCAATCTGGAGGGGCAGGAAGAGGAGGGGGTAGCAGTATATGGGTGGAAGGAAAGAGGAATACTGTCTGGCAGAGTTTGCAGGGAATATACTGCCAACAGGTGCAGCATTAGGAGCCTGTGGGGTAGGGAGGGAGAAATAGACCAAAAAAGGAGAGCAGCAGGGAAAGATAGACTGTTGGTGGCACACAAAATTGGGTGGGAGAGAAGAATAGGGATGAAGTGATAGAACAGAAGGAGTAGGAACTGTTGGGTCAAGGGTATGGGGACAGTGTGGTACCACAGGTTAAGATCGGGGTAAATACAGGAGCAGAGAATGTATTGTAAGGATACCTCCCATCAGTGCAGTACAGGAAAGCTGTTGGTGGAGGGAAGGATCCAGATTGCTCATGTAGTGAAGCAGCCATAGAAATCAAGCGTGTTATGTTCTGCATGTTGTGCAACAGGGTGGTCTACTTTGCTCTTGGCCACAGTTTGGCAGTGGTCATTCTTCCTGGAGTGCTGGTTAGTAGTCATACCAATATAAAAAGACGTATATATGACATAGCTGCTTTCCCACATGGTCCAGCCTCTGATAGGGTTGGATAGGAAGTACTGGGGGAAGGTGGAGGGGATGGATTGGGCAGGTCTTGCATGTGGATCTACCCCAGGGATATGAACCTTGTTGCAAGGGGTTGAGATTGGGAGTGGCATAGTGGTCGACTAGGATGTTGTGGAATGGAACACCACTTTTTGAGGGGTGGAAGGATCTTGGGTAGGATGTCCCTCATTTCAGGACATGATGATAAGTAATCGAAGCACAGGCAAAGGATGTGGTTCAGTTGTTCCAGTCTGGAGTGGTACTGTGTGACAAAGGATGTACTTCTCTGTGGTTGATCCTTGGGGGTGGTGGGAAGATTGGGGGTGTGAGAGTAAATGGCACAGGAGATTTAGTTTCAGACTAGTTCTGGGGAATAGTGCCTGTCTGTGAAGGCCTTGGTGAGACCCTCAGCATACTGGGCATGGGAGTTCTTGTCACTGAGGATACTCAATCCCCAGGTGGCCAGGCTGTATGTGACGGATTTTTTGGTGTGAAAGGGATGACAGCTGTCAAAATACAGGTACTGTTGGTGGGTGGGTGGTTTAATATAGACGGAGGTGGAGACAGAGCGATGAGAGAGGAGGAGTTCAACATCCAGGAAGGTAGTACACTGGGTTGAGGATGACCAGTTGAAGTGGATGGGAGAAGAGTCTTTGAGGTTGTGAAGGAATAGAGATAGTGTGTCTTGGATCTGAATCCAGATCATGAAGATATCATAAATGAACCCAAACCAGACAGGAGATCTGGCATTTTAGGAGACCAGGTAGGTTTCTTCTAGATAGCCTATAAATAGGTTGACATAAGAGGGTGCCATGTAGGTGCCCATGGCTGTACTGTGGGTTTGTTTGTATACCTTAGCTTCAAAGGAAAAGTAGTTGTGGGTTAGGATAAAGTTAGTAAGGTGAGTGGTGGGTTTTGAGTCTGAAGGACATTGGGAAAGTGTTCAATAGTGGTAAGACAATGGGCATAAGGGATATTGGTGTATAGGGAGTTGGCATCAACAGTGACGAGTAGGGATCCAGGAGGTAAAGGGGGGGGGGGGGATGGTGGAGAATCAGTGAAGGAAATAGTTGGTATCTTTGATGTGAGAGGCTAGATTATCGGCAATCCATTGGAGGTGCTGGTCAATGGGGTCCGAAATTGTTTCAGTTGGGGCCCAATAACCAGCCACAATTGGGCTTCCAGGATTTATGGGTTTGCGAATTTTGGGGAGCATGTCGAAGGTGGGTGCATGGGTGTCATAGGGGTGAGGAGGGAAATGTGTTCACGGGGAGGTTCTGGGAGGGGCCTGTGGTTTTAAGCAGAGACTGGAGGCTGTGTTGAACTTCTGGGATGGGATCACTCTGGCAGAATTTATAGATAGAGTTACATATAACAGGGAGAGGCTTTCTGTCACATTGTCACTGCTGTTCATAACAACAGTGGTGGAACCTTTGTGTGCAGATGGGATCATTAAGTCAGGATTTGTTTTGAGGTTGAGTACGGCTGTTCTTTCTTCTACTGATAGGTTGGTGTTCTGAGAAAGGGGCGTGGGAAGGACAGTGGGGCTAAGTTGGAGGTAAGGAATTCCTTGAAGGTGACCAGTAAGTGATTAGGTGGGAGGGGAGGAGGATCACAGTTGGATGGTGGTATGAACCGGAAGAGGCAGGGTTCAATGCTGGAATTAGTGTGGTTTTGGTTGGAGGGGTTGGTAGCAAAGAAGTATTACCATTGCAGGTATCGGGAGATGGAGAGTAAGTCTTTGACAAGTAGTGCATGGCTAAATTTTGATGTAGGGCAAAAGTTGAGGCCTTTGAATAAGACTAAAATTTTTGTGGGGCTGAAAGAATAACCATACACAACCTCAAAATAAATCCTGACCTAATAATCCCACCCACAGACAAAGGTTTCACCACTGTTGTTATGAATGGCATTGACAGTGTAATGGAAAACCTCTGTCAATTATATGTACCTCTACCATAAACTCTGCCAGAATGATCCCATTCAAGAAGTCCAACATAACCTCCAATCCCTGTCTAAAACCATAGTCCCCTCCCACAACCTCTCCCCTGAATACATTTCCCTCCTCACCCCTATGACACGTCACACACCCACCTTCTACATGCTCCCCAAAATCCACAAGTCCAACAATCCTGGATGCCTGATATTGGCTGGTTATTGGTCCCTGCTGAAATTATTTCGGTCCCCATTGACCAACACCTCCAAGCAACTTGCCGATAATCTAGCCTCCCATATCAAAGATACCAACCATTTCCTTCACTGACTCTCCACCATCCCCACCCCTTCACCCTCTGGATCCCTACTTGTCACTGTTGATGCCAATTCCCCATACACCAACACTCCATGGTCTTACCGCTATTGAACACTACCTTACCCAGTGTCCTTCAGACTCCAAACTCACCACCTCATTCCTCATACACCTTACTAACTTTATCCTAACCTGCAACTACTTCTCCTTTAAAGGAAAGGTATACAAACAAATCCATGGTACAGCCATGGGCACCCACATGGCATCTCCTATGCCAACTTGTTTAAGGGTCATCTCGAGGAGAAATTCCTAGCCTCCCAAAATGCCAGTCCCCCAATCTGGTTCAGGTTCATTGATAATATCTTCATGAATTGGACGTAGGTCCAAGACACATTATCTTCATTCCTTCACAATCTCAACACCTCCTCTCCATCTGCTTCACCTGGCCACCCTCAATTCAGTGTGCCACGTTCCTGCACATTGCCCTCCTCCTCTCTGATCGCTCTATCTACACCTCTGTCCACATTAAACCCACCAACCACCAACAGTATATGCATTTAGATAGCTTCATTGCACAGCTTTTTATATTGGTATGACTACTAACCAGCTGTCCACCAGTGCAAAGTAGACTACCCTGTAGCGCAACATGCAGCTGAACATAATATGCTTGATTTCAATGGCTACTTCACTGCCCAACCTGTCTGGTTCCTCCTCTCCACCATTTTCTGAATGGCACGCATCAGAGTTACCCTTACAACTCATTCTCAGATTCTGGCCTCAACATATAGTACCAGAACCTTGACCCAACAGTTCCCACCCATACTGCCCTACACCTCCTCTCTATTGTTGTCTCACACCCAAATTTGTGTGCTGCCCTCTGCCAACACATCAGCCCACCTTTCCCCGGTCCTCCCCTTTTTAGCCCATACCCCCCACCTCCCTGTCCCTCTATCTCCTGACGTTGCACCAGTTGGCAGCCTAGTCCCTAGCCACTTCACTGGACAGTACTCCCCCCCCCCCCTCCTCACCCACCCACTCCAATCCTCTTCCTGCCCTCTTCAGATTGCTGTTTCCACTCCATATGACAGTTGCATTGTGGTTTGAGCTGCTGGATATGGTGGTTGTGTGTGTGAGGTGTGCTTGCTAGTATGAATGAATATATGTGTGTTTCTTTTTCTAGTGAAGATGCAGCCAAAAGGTAATGTATAAGTGTCTGCAACTTAACATGTCACCTTTACAGTAAGTAGCAGTCTTACCTTTTCCTTATATTGTAAATATAAAGCCTGTAAATTCCACTTTTACAACTAACTTAAAGTGAAATGATCACATAGATAACATTGTGGAGAAAGGAAACCAAAGACTGTGATTTATTGGCAGGACATTTAGGAAATGCAACAGGTCTGCTTACACTATGTTTGTCCAACTTCTTCTGGAGTATTGCTGTGCAATGTTGCAGTGTAGGATCTGAATTAGATATGACTGATGGAGGACATCGAAAAAGCTCATTTCCTATTATTGTGAAACAGGGGAAGAGTACCCTGGATGTGATATGGGAACTAGGGTGGCAATCATTAGAACAAATGTGTCTTTCACCATTTTTCTCCTCAGATTGTAAAAATATTTTGTTGGACCCCAGGAAGAAATGATCATCATAATAAAATAAGAGAAATTAGAGCTCACATGGAAAGATTTAAGTGTTCATTTTTCCCAGATGCTGTCAAGTATGGAACGGCAGAGAAATAACTTGAAGGTGTTTCAATGAACCCTATGCCTGGCACTTAATTGTGAATTGCAGAGTAATCAAGTAGATGTAGATTATGCCTTAGGACAGTATTGATTGAAAGTGTGTATGTATGCTTGTATTCATCTCTGCAGGTCAACAGAATGAGAGAGATTTCTGAGTGCAAAGCACACAGAACTGAGCTTTTTGATTAACTTATCCAAGTACAAGTGTTATCTCAGGTTATTATCCATCTTAAGTCATTGTATGATCAAGACACTGACACTGATCTGCAGATCACTATCCAATTTGAGTTTTGCATAAGTGAAATTCACAATCAGTACTATTAGGTGGCGGCAGTGACATGGGGGACTATGCAGCACTTCAACTGGACACGCGTCTGCGACGACTGTATCCGACACGGCTGCCCATCATGACACGCTGCCCACCAGGAGAAGTGATTGTTCGTGTTGCCTATGCTGGCATCTGCCACACTGATCTTGCCATTCTGCAGGTTAGTGTAAGAATATACAATCTAGTCTTATACACACATCGAAAAAAGTTTTGCATCACCTCAGTTCTGGGAATTCTGGAACCTGTACAGAAAATTGGAATAGAGATCAACATAAATATCATTTCCACCCTTTTTATTGCTCATGAAAACCACACATTGCATGAGACCTTCAGAGGTAGTGGTGCGGACTGCTGTACACGTCGGTACCCAGTAGCATGTCCTCTTGCACTGATGCATGTCTGTATTCGTCGTGGCATACTATCCACAAGTTCATCAAGGCACTGTTGGTCCAGATTGTTCCACTCCTTAATGGCAATTCGGTGTAGATCCCTCAGAGTGATTGGTGGGTCATGTCATCCATAAACAGCCCTTTTCAATCTATCCCAGGCATGTTCGATAGGGTTCATGTCTGGAGAACATGTTGGCCACCCTAGTCAAGTGATGTTGTTATCCTGAAGGAAGTCATTCACAAGATGTGCATGATGGGGGCACGAATTATCATCCATGCAGTTGCACCTTGCCAACGTGCTGCCGATATGGTTGCACTATCGGTCGGAGGATGGCATTCATGTATCGTACAGCCATTATGGTGTCTTCCATGACAACCAGCACCATATGTTGGCCCCCCTTAATGCCACCCAAAAACAGCAAGGAGCCTTCACCTTGCTGCACTCGCTGGAAAGTGTGTCTAAGGTGTTCAGCCTGACTGGGTTGCCTCCACACACATCTCCAATGATTGTCTGGTTGAAGGCATATGATACACTCACTGGTGAAGAGAACATGATGCCATTCCTGAGCAGTCCATTTGGCATATCATTGGGCCCATCTGTACCGCACTGCATGGTGTTGTGGTTGCAAAGATGGACCTCGCGATGGACATCGGGAGTGCAGTTGCACATCATGCAGCCTATCACGCACAGTTTGAGTCGTAACATGACGTCCTGTGGCTGCACAAAAAGTATTATTCACATGGTGGCATTGCTGTCAGGGTTCCTCCAAGCCATAATTTGTGGGTAGCGGTCATCCACTGCAGTAGTAGCCCTTAGATGGCCTGAGCGAGGCATGTCATCGACAGTTCCTCTCTCTCTGTATCTCCTCCGCGTCTGAACAACATCCCTTTGGTTCACTCGGAGACACATGGACACTTTCCTTCTTGAGAGCCCTTCCTGGCACAAAGTAACAATGTGGACACTATCAAACCACAGTATTGACCATCTAGGGATGGTTGAACTACAGACAAGGTGAGCCATGTACCTCCTCCCTGGTGGAATGACTGGAACTGATCAGCTGTCGGTACCCCACCGTCTAATAGGCGCTGCTCATGCATGGTTGTTTGCATCTTTGGGTGGCTATAGTGACATCTCTGAACAGTCAAAGGGACTGTGTCTGTGATACAATACCCATAGTCAACGTCTATCTTCAGGAGTTCTGTGAACCGGGGTGATGCAAAACTTGTTTTTATGTGTGTAGTTATTGAATAACAAACACATGTAGCTGGGATAGAGGGGGGAGTGGTGGAGGTAGGGGCAGAAGAAAGAAGAGAGATTTTATATTGAAAAATTCCTTTGTGGAGAAAGAAAAATTGGCAAACAAGAAGAATTTCAGCATATTTTCTAAATTGTATTTATGGCCTATTTTCCTTTTACTGTGATTACTGTGGATGTAACTGAATTCTAAAGGCTGTAAAATCTTGCTTTGTTAAAAGAGTAAGGCTATGTTTGAATTGTGGAGGAGATTTTTATTCCTAGTGTAATGCTCATGGATGCTAATACAGGTATTGTAATTTCTGAGGCTCTTCTGATGCTAATATTACTGTTGTTTCCCAGATATCACTGCCTGTTAATGACAGACTTCATAATTAAGCAACTACATTGCAGAGTTATAATTAGCAGTCTTAGTTGCTTACATGATCATTATGTTATTTGTGGTCTATGTTTCTCTATGTAGATATTTTGTTTCTTAAATGTACAATTTCTCCAGAGTATTAGTCTATGTATCTTTAAAAAATTGGAACACAAAAGCCAGCTTATTTTCTGAAATTTTAATTCCCAAAATCAGCTCTATTTGATTATTTCAGAAGATTCGTAGTGTGTTGTTTCCAGTTCAAGTACTTTTCACTAAGCATATTGAGAAATTTTTCTCACTGTTGGCTCTCCCTTATCTTCTAGTGCAACTGATGAAGTCACAGTATGTATTGTGTATAAGTATTGTATTGTGCTTTTCTTTGTTTTGGACATAATTAACTTACAGAAATCTTTTTAGCAAGAAGCCATTCAATATGCTATTGATTAGCACCCATCCACACTGCATGAAAGATATTTTATAAGAATCTGAAACTTTATGCCACTTAGTTTATGAGAAAATGGTGACCATTTATTTAAGAATAACCCCTGAACATAATTAGTGCTTATAATCAGAGCAAATAATTAAATCTATCACTTACCTTCCTTCAAAATTCTCTGGTAAATGTCCTGTTGATACATTTGTAACTGTAATATTTATACCAGTCTTTGGCCACAATAATATTTTTTTAAATTTTAATAAACATTGTGCTTTAAATCAAAAACTCTTCCTAGCAAAGACTGGTGTAAATACTACACTATCAGGCATCCATATCACAGTATCTTCATCATGACAATGTCACACATCTTGTTGCTTACTGTCTATTGAAAATGTAATGTTCATTTTTATCTCAATAACATGTAGATAATACAGATTAAATTATTGACTTTTATTGCATTTTCTTATCATTATTCACTTTCTCAGATCTGTTTATGGACATGAATCCTCATCATCTATTACAAACAAATGACTCATTTTTTGGCAAGTGTTGTATTAATGAAAGTACAATTATCCCTGTAGCATCTTTAGAGAATAGTAATACACCTGCTTTCTGTTTAGTGTCCACCACTTACTTGTTTTCCCATAAATATGCTTATGTTTTCTCTTCTCCTTATATGTGTGTGTCTTTATCCAGCATAGAAACTTTTACACACCCAGTTTCACATTTTGCTGCATTAATTCCTTGCTAGTCTTTAAATGTTATTCTTGATATATTATCTAGATTATTGCCTTAAGTACAATATGTTTTTAAAATTTTGACTTTGTGAGATATCTTTCTTGACATGCATACTTCAATGCAGGTACTTTTTATGCTCATAAATATTTGAAAAGTAAAAGATAATTATTCCTACAGTTTCTTGAAGGATTTTCAAGTTTCAGATATCTTAAATAATTTGGTGATTTCACTGTCAGATATCCTTGAATGTAATATGGCATGGCCAAGCTTGTAACTGTACAAGGGCTGTTCAGAAAGTAAGGGATAGTTGGTCATAAAATGGAAACAACAGTGAAAATAAAAACTGTTTTATTTGCAACAGTTAAATACACCTTCCAGACACTTAATTGCTGCTCTGATTTAGACGTGTGTCATAACATTGTACCAACTTTCCAATACCCTTGTCATAGAAGGCAGTCTCCTGTGCTTTCTGACAATTTTCTATGCTGGACTGCAGCTCATTATCTGTGCCAAAATATTGTCTTCATAGTCAGTGGCTCCTTTCAGTAGTGATGAAAAGGCCATGTGGTGGATGATCAAACACTATCCATCAAAAACACTGAGTGGTATCCTCACTGCCCCTGCAGTGTGTGGCTAAGAACTGTCAGGAAGAAGGAAATGCATGACAGTTACCTTATGTGGGGTTGCATGAAATGAGGCATAATCTCTCGACAGGCACCCATGCTTGTCAGGAAACGTTATTTTCTAGGCATCTTTGTGCACTCACTGTGCACGCAGAATTCAGATGAGCTACATGACACTATCTACAGGCATACTATAGATGCTGCCCAACACACCTGTGCAAAGCTTTTACACTATGGGTTTCATGTCATGACCAATCATTCCTTACTCTCTGAATAGAGATCTACCCAATGTGCAAAATTCAAGAATATTATTTCTTCTTTGCCCCTCTGAAAATTAATATTGTAGTACTGTTTTATAACACATAGCTTTATCTTTCAGATGTTATCTGTGGTTTATATTATTTGTGTGCAAAGAAGATAGAAGTCAGAACAGGTTCCTCAAACCTAAACCATGAATTTCAAATTCAAATTCTTTATTCATCCAGTAAACCTCTACAGATTGTGCAATGTCATATGTGTATGAACACACACACTGACATGCACACACAGCCACACACACACACACACACACACACACACACACACACACATACACACACACAATTTGCCTGTAACATCAAACTCTATTGAAATAGTGCAATAAATTAATTCTATTAGATCTTGCTGTAGGAGTGGTACCAGTTTTTGCGTATACTTGCTTCAAGTCTCGTGCACTTCACATGATTTAAAAATTGTACCACTAAATAGAGGTATTGAGCTAATAAGAATGCCTTTAGGATGCATAAAACAATAAAAATGAGGAAATAACTTTTATTTTATGTAGCAGTCCATTGTACATTTGTATAGCATTTTTTGTAGCGGAAGTAGCAAAGTTTGATATCTGTACTGACTGGACTTGAAGTTTATCTTTTTGCCTGGAATCACATTCATGTACACTGAAGTTATTATTTAAACAATGGAAAATACAACATGGACTATAAAAATATAATGAAAATGATAGTTGCTACTCACCATATAGTGGAGATGTTGAGTCTCAGAAAGGCACACCAAATGACTGTCAGAAAGTTAGCTTTCAGCCAACAAGACCTTCGTAAAAAATAGACAACACACACACACACACACACAAATACAAATCACACACACCTGTCTGCAGTCTCTAACAGCTGCAGCCAGACTGCGAGCAGCGACACATTAGGGGAGAGGCAATTGGGCGGGGGTAAGGAGGAGGCTGGGGCAGGGAAGGAGAGGGATAGCATGGTGGGGGTAGGGGACAGTAAAGTGCTACTGGGAGTATGCAGGTATGAGGTGGAGAGCAGGGCACCTAGGTGTGCAGTTGGGAGGTTAGATAGAGAGCAGGGGAGAGACGGGGGATAGCGGAAAAGGAGAAGAGTAAAAAGACTGGGTGCAGTGGTGGAATGGAGGGCAGTGTGGTGCTGAAGT
This sequence comes from Schistocerca americana, assembly GCF_021461395.2. Taxonomy (NCBI): domain Eukaryota; kingdom Metazoa; phylum Arthropoda; class Insecta; order Orthoptera; family Acrididae; genus Schistocerca; species Schistocerca americana. The sequence goes on along the minus strand of NC_060126.1, from coordinate 196,626,486 downwards.
GGGAACGGGGAAGGGACTATATGGGTAAGGACAATGGCTAATGAAGGTTGAGGCCAGGAGGGTTACAGCAATGTAGAATATATTGCAGGCAGTGTTCTCAGTGGTGTAGTTTAGAAAAGCTGATGTTGGTGGGAAGGCTCCAGATGGTACAGGCCTTAAAGCAGTCACTGAAATGAAGAATGTCATGCTGGGTGACATGCTCAGCAACAGGGTGGTCCAGTTGTTCTTCACAAATGAGAAATGCCCTACCCACTATCCTTCCCACCCCTCCCACAGTGGTATTCCATCACCCACCAAACACCAAACCTACAGTTGTTCTTCACAAATAAAAAACAAAACAACCAACAAGTTGTCTGTCTGCATGAATGGCCACTGACAAACTGCGGCTGAGAAACAAGTGGACTACCCTGTTGCTGAGCACACTGCCCAACTCAGTGTTCTTCATTTCAGTGACTGCTTCACAGCCTGTGCCATCAGGATCCTTCCCGACAACACCAGCTTTTCTGAATTGCGCAGGTGGGAACTCTCCCTGCAATATATCATACATTCCCATAACCCTCCAGGCTTCAACCTTCATTACTCATTGTCCTTACCCATCTAGCCCCTTCCCTTCTCCCATGCCAGCACTGCACAGCTCTCTATTCCACCGATGCACCCTGTCTTTTTACTTCCTCCTTTTCCGCTACCCACCTCTCTCCCCTGTCCTGCGTCTCCCAACTGCATGTAGCTGCCCTACCCTCTGCCTCATCCCTGCATGCTCCCAGCAGCACTTTACTCCCGCCCCCTCCCCCCTCCCCCCACCTTCCCTGCCATCCTTCCCCCTCCCCACCCCAGATTCCACCTTACCCCCATCCGATTGCTTCTCCCATAGTTAGCTGCTGCTCGCAGTTGGGCTCCAGCTGCCAGAGATTGTGTTCGTGTGAATGAGAGTGGTGTTTGTGTGTGTGTGTGTGTGTGTGTATGTGTGTGTGTGTGTGTGTGTGTGTGTGTGTGTGTTTTGTCTATTTTTGACAAAGGCCTTGTTGGCTGAAAGCTAACTTTCTGACAGTCTTTCTGTCGTGGCTTTCTGTGACTCAGCATCTCTGCTATATGATGAGTAGCAACTATTCTTTTCATTATAAAGTTTTTATTTATGTCTTTTAAACTCTTTTTCACATACTTATGAATAAAAATGCACTGGAGTGGAAGGAGCCTCCAGGAGTCTGTTGTGTATGGTGCATTGCTCTTATAGCTCTTTTTTTGGTCAAGAAGTTGAGCATGTAGGGTGTAGCGTACTTTCATCTGCGTCACATTTGTTTTTTTTTTTTTTTGTTTTTTTATGTGTGTGTGCTATTTAAAATCATATAAGCTATAAGCTTAAAAATTTTGTTTCCAGTATGAGTACAATTTCACCAGAGTTTGCCACAGAAGTGGTGGAGGCTTCCCCCTTTAAACAAAAGTTTAGAAAAGTTGTTTTGAATGTATTTATTATAAGGTTATTTTCTTGAAACTGGTCATTTAGTTGGTCTGTAAATTCATTTATGTTTGCCTGTAGTTGTCATGCGGTTTTCTCTGAAAGAAGGATGCCAGTCTCACCTGCAAGCAAGATATTTGTTTGTCATTCAATGCTTAGACCTAGGCCATTTATGTACAGATGGAAAAGAATAGGCCCAAGAATGGATCCTTGAGGACTATACTTTTTATTAATCCTGCATCTGAAAAATACACTCCTGGAAATGGAAAAAAGAACACATTGACACCGGTGTGTCAGACCCACCATACTTGCTCCGGACACTGCGAGAGGGCTGTACAAGCAATGATCACACGCACGGCACAGCGGACACACCAGGAACCGCGGTGTTGGCCGTCGAATGGCGCTAGCTGCGCAGCATTTGTGCGCCGCCGCCGTCAGTGTCAGCCAGTTTGCCATGGCATACGGAGCTCCATCGCAGTCTTTAACACTGGTAGCATGCTGCAACAGCGTGGACGTGAGCCGTATGTGCAGTTGACGGACTTTGAGCGAGGGCGTATAGTGGGCATGCGGGAGGCCGGGTGGACGTACCGCCGAATTGCTCAACACGTGGGGCATGAGGTCTCCACAGTACATCGATGTTGTCGCCAGTGGTCGGCGGAAGGTGCACGTGCCCGTCGACCTGGGACCGGACCGCGGCGACGCACGGATGCACGCCAAGACCGCAGGATCCTACGCAGTGCCGTAGGGGACCGCACCGCCACTTCCCAGCAAATTAGGGATACTGTTCCTCGTGGGGTATCGGCGAGGACCATTCGCAACCGTCTCCATGAAGCTGGGCTACGGTCCCGCACACCGTTAGGCTGTCTTCCGCTCACGCCCCAACATCGTGCAGCCCGCCTCCAGTGGTGTCGCAACAGGCGTGAATGGAGGGACGAATGGAGACGTGTCGTCTTCAGCGATGAGAGTCGCTTCTGCCTTGGTGCCAATGATGGTCGTATGCGTGTTTGGCGCCGTGCAGGTGAGCGCCACAATCAGGACTGCATACGACCGAGGCACACAGGGCCAACACCCGGCATCATGGTGTCGGGAGCGATCTCCTACACTGGCCGTACACCACTGGTGATCGTCGAGGGGACACTGAATAGTGCACGGTACATCCAAACCGTCATCGAACCCATCGTTCTACCATTCCTAGACCGGCAAGGGAACTTGCTGTTCCAACAGGACAATGCACGTCTGCATGTATCCCGTGCCACCCAACGTGCTCTAGAAGGTGTAAGTCAACTACCCTGGCCAGCAAGATCTCCGGATATGTCCCCCATTGAGCATGTTTGGGACTGGATGAAGTGTCGTTTCACGCGGTCTGCACGTCCAGCATGAACGCTGGTCCAACTGAGGCGCCAGGTGGAAATGGCATGGCAAGCTGTTCCACAGGACTACATCCAGCATCTCTACGATCGTCTCCATGGGAGAATAGCAGCCTGCATTGCTGCGAAAGGTGGATATACACTGTACTAGTGCCGACATTGTGCATGCTCTGTTGCCTGTGTCTATGTGCCTGTGGTTCTGTCAGTGTGATCATGTGATGTATCTGACCCCAGGAATGTGTCAATAAAGTTTCCCCTTCCTGGGACAATGAATTCACGGTGTTCTTATTTCAATTTCCAGGAGTGTATGTTCCAATGCTAGCATTTAGTTCAGGCATGGCAACCTTTGTTGAACTGCAGGCCTGTTCACATACTTACTTAAGCTTGTGGGCTACCTCATGTCATGACGTGATAGCAATGCTTCTAGCACATAAAGTCAAAACTGCAGTCTCCGTGAAGTTAATGTTTATAGGGTAATGCACCGTTATGAATGACACTCTTTTCCCAGCACACCACAGCAACAAATTATGCCTCAAAACTTGCATTTTCTATGTTTCCATTTATTAATGCTTGCTAAACATTGTTTTCTTACTTATGATGGTTTACAACAACTGTCTTAAAAACTTCTGATTCAAAATTCAGCAACACCATTAGTAATGAAATAATGTATGACACACAAACAGATAGAAGCATCTGAAGATGGGTTTCCAGATATCTTGTAATGTCATCATGGAAAACAGATGCCAAGGCCTATAAAAGCAACTAGTTGCAGCTAATTCATTATAAATAATCTTAAATTTTAAGAGCTACAGTGTTCTACCAGAGGCATTCAATAAGATGCAACACATTTTTTTCTGAAAGCAAGTTGGTTTTATTCAGGATTCCTGTACACCATACTATTCCCCATTCTTTTGGTTACAAAATCTTATTTTTCTACATAATCTCTGTTCAGTGCAATGGCCTTGTTGTGGCCTTATGCCATCTTACTGGGAGGGCCTGAATGCCTGCATGGTACCACTGTACTGGTTGATGCTGAAGCCAACATCTTGCTGCATCAATAACCTGCCCATCATCCATGTACTTCTTCCCGTGGTGTGTATCCTCATTGAGTCAAGCAGATAGGAGTCAAAGGTTCATGATCCAGGTAGTAGGGTGGATGAGGAAGAACAGTCCAATAAAGTTTTGTGAGTCCTCTCTGGTGGGCAGGGTTGTGTGAGTCTTTGCATTGTCATGGAGAAGGAGAAGTTTGTTTGCATTTTTGTGATGACAAACACATGTAAGTCAAACATTGCAGAGTCACAGCTGTGTGTGGCCAGCCAGCAGATAGGGGATTGGACAGGTTTGCATGACCTTCTTGCGATGATGACAGATGCCTCGCCTAACAACGCACCATACTTTTGTTCACTGCCAGGTCTCTGTAGACATTCTGCAAGTGCCTATGAATATCTGTGATACTTATGATGCTCATGTTTTCCACCAGAAAAAACTCTCTCTGCTTGGAAGACACCTCTAATACAGACACCATTTTGAAGGCTATGTATAGCACCACCAACTACTGGAACTTCGTGAAGCTGTAGGGTTTGAAGAGGGAATATCCCACAACAAATTCCACGTTTTTTTCAACTGAAATAGGCTGAGAAAAATGGTGTTGCATTACTTATTGGATGCCCCTCATAATATGTCCACAATCAACAAAAAATATTTACTAGTGTTAATGCATGAAAGAATAGATAAAAAAAGTGTCAATAATGTAGGAAATTCCAGTTGACACCCTATTAGGAGTAAGTTCATGATTTTCAGGCACAGGTAGCGCATTTGAGTGTGTGAAATTTAGATTGTTAATATCCTCAAACAATATTAGCAAGGAGTTTTTAAATATTCGCCCAAAATACTTTTGATGACTCATGGCATAGGCCTGTGTTGTTTCTATAACACTAAATAAATTGAGATATTTCTTTGTTCATTTTCAAAAGATTAAAAGTCAAAATTGCTTGAGCATAATATATTTCATCTGTGTTGTACATAAGCCAAACTGGAAAAATCCAAACAACACAATGGTGAATTGTCAAACAGATCATATTCACCCTCACATGCTCAGTACATATTGGCAATACTGAGAATATTTTGGCTTGCATCAGTACTGTTCATCAGTATACCAAGTCTTGACAATAGACTCTCAGATGGTTATTATATTTACGTATTGGATGTGTGTGGGATCTTCCCTCACTCTCCCTCCCAGAACTTCTTCCACCAGCCAGACTGAAACCGACTGTGGGCTGACTCCAGTCCACGGCCTGATGATTGCCTACATGTTATATAGTTTATGTGTTGTTACTACTTTCTGTTTGTGGTTAGTGAAGTATGAGGAGACTCATTTTAATGCAGAGCCTCTAATGCTATACTTTTGGGTCTTTTCCAACAGGCTTTTGTTGTGCAAGATGACAAAAGCTTTACTTAGATATAAGAAAATACCAGCAGCACTTTGTTTTTTGTCCATTGCTTCTAGAGAATTTTGTAAACAATTATTGATAGCACTAGTCATAGATTTATTTTTCCAGAAACTGTGTAGGGCATCAGTGAGGATTTGTACTTTTCCAGTAATTTAATTAATCCGTAATACACAAGTCTTTCAGTGATTTGTGCAAAACCTGATAATAAAGAGATTGGTCTATAGTTTTCTAAATCTGCTTTATCACCCTTTTTATCAATAGGGGATCACTGTGGCAATTTTAAGACAGTCAGGAAAGGTTCCTTTTGAAAAGGATGTGGAGATTTTATCTGCAACTGGTGTTTGCATTGTTTATGATAGTTCCTTTATGATAAACTCTGGAATATCATCAATTTCTAAGGACACTCTTTTTTAGGTTTTTGCTATGTGAATGATTTCATTTCAGGTTGTTTCATAGAGATTGTGTGAAGACAAATGTGAATGATAATAATGATGTGCTAGATTATCTTGAGGTTCATAAAATAATTTGTAAACTAAAAAAGATATGTCAAACAATTAATTAGAAAGCATATTTTAATGCAAAATGTTATTGTTATGACTGAGTACATTCACAGAGGTAACCAGTGATTCAAATGAAAAAAGAAATATAAAAGGCAGAACAGTCATGCCTATTCTTGATTGTTTCACAGGGTGATTTTCAAATAGACTGTGATCGGCTTGTTCTTGGACATGAAATAAGTGGAATTGTCTCAGGTGTTGGCAAAGAAGTTAATTGGTTGAGAATTGGGGACAAGGTCGCTGTGAATCCAAACAGGTGAGTTGAATGTATGGAGAAAAGCAAGGATTTAACAAAAATACAATTTTTTATGTGAAATTATATGTATATGTGGAATTTCCACATTTTGTGGCAATAATAATCAATCGAAAGAATAAATCATAATATTAAGATTGCAAATCAGTTGTGAAATTTTGATTATGTGCTAAAGTGCAGAACAAAAAGTATCTTTGACCAGCTATTACATTGTGGCGACGATAGGTTGTATTGACCATGATTAACACCATCTTTGGACTCTTATTGCTCCGCTGAGCCTCCATGTTAGTTCTGTTCTGTATCTGAAGCTGTGTACACATTTATGACTAACTACGAAATATATCTCGATGTGGTATTTAATGGGGATAGTTTTTGCATTCGGCCAATAACCATATCTCGTTCCCATACTGGTGACCCCAAAGTTTCTACATCTTCTGCAGGTGTTGTAAATCAACAGGTTATGTGCACAACATCATGGCTACCTCACCCAATGCTTTGCTCAGAGACTTGGACGCCCAACTAAGACAACCAGGCCACTCCAATCCATCGCCAACAGCTGGCTGTCACTAATCGACAGTGATTCGTGATGTCCAACCAAGTTAACCTCAAACTTTGTTGTTCTACAATGGTTGAGTGCTACACCGTTAACTCAAACAATGGACTCTGGTTTTGTGTCACTGGACTGTAATCATCAACATGTGAAATGTGAAGTGGCTAATTTTCAGAACTGTGTGACTACCAATCGATCATGTAATGTTCAAAGTGATCTAAATTCGCATACGTACTTTGACCCTCAACGAATTTGCACATGTACTTTGACTTTCAATGGGTCGCAACATCAGTTACAGTCATGCCGTGTGCAACGCTGCCATTTGTGCAAAACACACACGCTATCAACCTATTCTGGTTTTGCCTCACTCACAAACTAATGATGGACATTTTCATGTACCAAATTCCCCTTGCTCACCCACCAGACCTGTTGCTCAGTTTTTCGACCATGTGGGCTTGAGCACATCTTATGGTGCATTTTACTGCAGCAATGCGATTTTCAGCAAGTTTCACTGGTAATTTATAGTCCGACCATACGGGATGTGTTCCTGCTGACGTGCACAGAAAACTCACACTGTTGTCGCACGAAGTACGAACCCAAGCCCCCCCCCTCCTCCTCTACCCCCCCCCCCCCTCCTCCTCTACCCCCCCCCCCCCACCAGACGCATTGGAGGGACCCTGATTCTGAACATTCAGCCGCTCACCTCTTCCACAGTTCTACCTGCGTCTCCCATGCCGGGCTTCTGCATCATTTCCGAGGTGGACAATTTCAAATCTGTACCTCTAACCTCTGGTCCAGTTTATGGGACCACCACACATGTTGCACAACCACTCATTCCCATGGTACTGACCATGCCAGCCGCGTCATGTTTTTGCGACATGTCAAGAACAATGCAACCTGCCATTCCTTTGGACGTCCTTGCCAAAAACACACCTACGCCTATGGTGCCAGGCTGCAGTATGGCCCCTCCTACCACAGACCAGCAGGCCTTCCAAGACACACCGAAGCTGATTTTGTCCCCCCCCCCCCTCCTCCCCCCTGGCCATGTGTGGAAGCTGCCCCCTTTATACGAGGACAACCCCATATCATGGTTTGTGCTTGTGGAGCATCTGTTCGAGTTACATCATGTGTCCAATAACAACTCTAAATTCCTGTGTCTTGTCACGCACCTCCATGATCACTCAGACTTAATTTGTGATCTACTACTCTCGCCACCACCTCCACGAAGTACGAGTTCACAAAGAAAACAATATTGGACCGACTCGCCTGCTCACCACAAGAATTAATCATCAAGATCTTGTACGAGGAGCAACTGGGGCACTGAACTCCATCACAACTCTGGCACCGCCTTCAATTACTTGTGAGTGAACATACAATGCCGGATGTTACTCTGTGGGCGGTATGGTACGCCAAGTTAACTATCGACCTACAGATTCACCTGCTACTGCACTCCTTCAAGTCAATCAGCTTTTGTCTTTGCATTGCAGACCAGCTGTATGCACTGCTACAACAACACCAACTAGCACACCACTCACCACTGGTTGGCACAACTGCTCCTGTTCACTGGCTGTCTGCAGGCACAGGCAAAGCTCTCTCCACCTCCACGCCGTCTACACCACCTGGCAGTATCGGCTCACTCTCTCCTCCATCCGAGTACTCAAGAATCACCCACCCACCATAAGAGCCATTACACATCCTAGAACAAATAAATGAGGACAAGCATCCTCCGCGGCCACAGTCGCCGCCACCAGCACATCCGGCTCATCCGTATTGTTGGTACCACAAGATTTTTGGCGATGATGCCAAGAAGTGTCAATTACCTTGCCAGCACCCAAATGCTGACCGCAGGATTTAGAAGATGCTGAATCCTGCGGGAACCTCACAGGGGTCCTCACACATTGCACTCCGTCCACTCATCCACCCGACCGAGCAGTCATTTATACGTGACCGACATTTCGTCACAGCTCGTCTTCCTAGTCGACACAGGCGCTGACATGTCTATCATACCCACATCGTTGGTTCCTCCCACCTTTTCACCGATGAGGTCACTTCTACAAGCTGTCAACGCATCAGTGTTACAAACCTCAGGCTCCGTCAAAGTTACAGTGCACCTATCTCCTTCTCTGTGTTTTCCATGGACTTTCTACATTGCCGACATCGATGAACCAATTCTCGGTATGGATTTTTTGTCACATTACAAACTCTCTCCAAATGTGGTTCAGGGCTCAGTGCTTCATCATCCCACTAACACTCAGATACTGTACTCCTGCACTTATATTCCAAGTTCTGTTTCTCTTGTGACATGTGAGTTAGTACACGAGTGCTATGCCCTCACAGGTGACATTATGACCTGCGTCACTAACCTACTGTCAGAATATGACGCTGCGGCACAACTCCACGGGGAAAATGATGAGCTGAAACAACAAATAGCACACACTTACAACAAGCTTGTCGCAGCTCGTACCTCGCTGGTGAAACTGCAGTCCACAGTGCCACCACCTAATTGTGTTTCTCCAGCAGACACCAGCTCGGTCACTCAGCAGGTTAGTCCAAAAACAATGTGTGTGACGATTCGCATCCAGTAGACACCGCACCCCCAACGCGCTCGCCAGATTCATTGCCATGTGTTTCAAACAGTGCTTTTAATGACAGTTGCACGTGCAATATGACCACGCCCACCAGGCAGGCAGGTGCCACATGTGTTGATAAATATTCCCCCTCTCTCACGCGCCAGCCACCTGACTCGGTGGCCATCGCTGTTCCCCGTCCGACGCCAGTGCCTCTCTTGCCCACACCAGTTACCCAAGGCAACGCTGACAAGAGACAGTTGCTGCACATCCCGACCTGCTCCACACTGTGCACGCAGCCAACCTCTCCAACCAGGTGCACGCCATGCTAGAAAATAGGCATGTGACTTTCATGCTGCCTTTTTCCACTCGCACTAACGGCTATGCCTTGTTACGCCCCACTCTAACAAAAGCTTCACATCAGGATGTTGCTCAGTCTCATGTGCAGTTCTCAGTTTCTTCTGTCACTGATGGAATGACACACAAGATAGTTACCACTGCCAGCCCTCCTATTAGGCACAAGGTTAGATGCCTCAATCCCATTAAGTTGCGCACTGCCTGGCAGCAACTTAATGAACTTTTGGAGGCAGCTATCCTGCAACCATCGGACAGCAACTGGTCTTCATGATTCACCTCATTACCAGACATGATGGTTCTTTCTGAATATCTGGCGACTACAGACACTTAAACGCTTGTACTGTCATGGACAATTACCCAGTGCCGAACATAAATGATTTCACTCATATGTTATTGGGCGCAAAAATCTTCAGTGTTATTGACTATAAACATGCCTATCACCAGATTCCTGTAGCACTGGGAGACATTCCAAAGACAGCTATTATTACACCGCTCGGTTTGTTCCAATACAACTTCATGCCGTTTGTCCTGAAAAACACAGCACAAACATGACAGCATTTCATCAACTCAATCTTATGACAGTTCGAGTTTTGCATTGCATATCTGGATGACATACTCACTTTCAGCAACTCAGCTGAGGAATGTGAAAATCATTTGTCCAAGGTCCTCCAGACCTGGCATTCCAATGGCGTCGAGGCCAACAAGGACAAATTCCAATTGCGCCAGTCCTCTGTCACATTTTTGGATTACACCGTCTCCACAGACGGAATACAGCCTCCCAAATCCTGCATGTAGGCCATCACAACTCTGCCGCCTCCGGCTACTTACAAAGAACTCTGACGTTTCTTGGGTATAATAAATTACTACTATCGGCATCTGCCTTCTGCCACTGCCGTGCAGGCCCAACTGACAGAATCGCTGTCAGGCAAACAGACTTCAGACCTTAAACCAGTTCGCTGGACTGAACCTATGCTGGAGGCCTTAAAGGCTCTAAAAACATCCTTAGCTCACACCATGACACTCGCCCATCCCAACCTGTCGGCCGAGTTGTTCATCACTACGGATGCCAGTGACATCACAGGAGGAGCAGTACTACAGCAATGTATAGGCGACATGGTTTCTCCCCTTCATTTCTTCTCTAAAATACTGTCTACAGCTCAGGAGAAATATTCCACTTTTGATAGGGAACTTCTGGTGGTCTATGAAGCCGTCAAACACTTTCGTCCCGACGTCGAGGGCCGTTCTTTCTTCATCCTTACTGATCACAAACCACTAGCTGACACTTTCTGCAACCCTCTCGAGAACCCACCCCCTCAGCGTTTCCGCCACTTTGATTTAATCTCTTAATTCACAACAGACATTCGCTACATCAATGGTACAGAAAACATCCCCACTGATTTTTTCTTGCCTATCAATACTGTCTCACGCACCATCGACTTATCCAACTTGGCCCCTCTCCAGACCTCTGATGAGGAATCTCAAGCTCTCCTCACAGATCCTCAAACATATCTTGTATATGCCAAGTTCCCCAGCGTTTTGGACGAGGTGTGGTGTGATTCTTCTACCGGCACCCTGCGGCCATTGCTCCCGCCCACATTTTGCTGGAAAAGCCTGCGACGCCTTGCATAACCACGCTCACCCTGGCATCTGCACCACCGCACAGCTCATATCCTAGCATTTTGTTAGGAAAAATGTTAAACGAGACTGTCAGACCTGGGCACACAGCTGCATCTCCTGTCAATGCAACAAAATTGACTGCGACACCTCCCCTCTGCTATGCAAGTTGGACATTCCGAAAGGAAGATTTCGTCACATCCATATCGACCTGATCGGGCCACTACCACCATCAAAGGGCCACAGATATATTCTCTCCACAATCGACCATATGTCTCGCTGGGTGGAATCTATTCCTTTACCCGACATCACCGCTGAAATCGTGGCCAAGGGTTTCATCTACTCATGGATTGCCAGGTTCGGTTGCCTGACTACCATCACCACTGACCAAGGTCGGCAGTTTGAGTCTGCCCTGTTCACCATTTTATGTAACATCTGCGGCATTAAAAAAATTCATACAACAGTCTACCACCTGCAAAGCAATGGGTTAGTTGAATGGTGGCACCGCACCCTCAAAACTGCCCCCAGGTGCCATGACATGTTCTTTCATGGGTGTTACTTGGTCTCCGTTTGACCTTTAAACCAGACTTACAGGAAACCATCTCTGAATTCATTTTCAGGGAGTACCCCGTCCTACCAGGGGAACTTATCCTGCCTCAAGCACCCGAGGATTTTTCCCCCTCCCCAAATTTCATTAGTCGCATGCGCACTCACTTCAAACATGCACAGCTACTCCCACCTATCAGCCATTCCCTGCCGGACCCTTACATGCCAACCGCACTCAACACTTGCTCCCACGTTATGCTCATGCATGATTCTGTTAAACAACCCCTGCAATCACCCTACCTCGGCCCCTTTAAAGTACTGCAGCGGGGCGAGACAACGTTCAACATTATGGTTAAAGATTGTCCTCAAACTGTTTCATTCCTGCTTTCATGGACTCCGACACTCCTATGCCATCTCAGTCGGACCCTCCTGACAACTTTTCCACTGTGGAGCCTGAAAATACTTTGTCTCATCCCACAGCGCTGTTTTCTCCAACCCATGATTCGTCATCACCATTGCAGGTTTTACAGCCACATAGTGATCCACCCCATGTGCGGGTTTTGTCTCCCACATTCAACCTGTGCTGCAATGTGCCACCACACCACGTGGATGACGTGTCGATCGTCACTTTCAATGACTGTGTGCTTGTGCTCCTAATAGACACCGCGGCCTCTCCCACCAACGGGCAGTTAAATGTCAGTGTAGTGCATAGCCTGTCCCTCCCCCACGAGTGCGAGCCATCAGAAATTCACGCATTCGCCTCCTCGGGTGGCTCAATCTGCATTCGGGGTGGGCACGCCTGCACCATGCTGCAGGCCGTTCCACACGCCTGCTCGCGGGCCGGCTGACACATTGTCCATCCCCGCTGGTTGACTTACTAAGAGATGGACCTGCTGCCAATCAATCTGCCTCCACACTCTGCCTCATCTCAGATGGAAATCCTGGTTGTATGCCTGCCGCCTCACATGACTACTACCGACGTGGATGCCCACATCACCTCCACGCAAGCCTCACAGGTGGTACTCCATACTGTGGGAGGGGTGCGTGGGAGTGGGCGGTGAGGGGGGGGGGGGGGGTTGTGTGGCATAGATATGTCGTATCAACCATGATTAACACCATCTTTGGACTCTTCTTGCTCTGCTGAGCCTCCATGTTAGTTTTTAGTTCTGTTATGTATCTCAAGCTGTGTACACATTTATGACTAACTATGAAATATATCTCAACATAGAATTTAATGGGGATAGTTATTGCACTCTGCCGATAACCATATCTCATTCCCATAACATTTTTAACTGAAGTAGCTGATGCGAAGCATGTCTAAGCTCTCATCCACAAACTTCTCCAGAAAGTCAAAGTAGTGGTTCAGCAGACTGACTTATGAGAACATAGTTTTTCATGGTGAAATTCTTGGATAAATGCTTCACAGGTTTCATGAAACTTTCAATGACTTTGTCTGCCATAATTGTCAGGGATTATCTGTAGGCTGTGGTTTATCTGGAATGTTGATTTGTAGCTTAGAGATGAAAAAATCATGGACCTCCAGGAATGTGCCAGAGATTATGATGGAGAAACATTGAAAAGGAATTAAGCTTTAAATCTCCATGAGAAACCAAGTTGAAAATTTCAGCATTAGCAGTGCAAGTAGCGTTGTCTCACTTTCTGCTTACTTTTGTTTTTGTTACTTGAATTGTTGATTTTGTCCAAGTACTGGTGCATTGTTTTCTATTGCTTTGTTTAGAATTTTACTCTAGGTTCTGAAGAACTTCAGTTACATAGGGTTATTTGAAAATTTGAAATCATTGTGTAACTCCAATTTTCCTTAACAGGATATTTTAATGTCAACAATAAGCCATGGTTTCTCAACCAGTTCTTTGGAGTCAACTCTGTACATTATTTTTTAAATGTGTGTTCAAAAAGTGGTCCAATTTCATTACTAAATATGTTAAATTTAATATTGCCTTAGGCTCCAGATAAATAGGCTCCAATTAATTTTCTGAAGACAGTGTTTAAACTTCTAAACTGTACCATTATTTATGGTCTACTTGTTCTTCAGCAGCATTCTATCATGCTCTGAGATGCACTGTGCGTAGAAACAGTCTCCATCAAGCCATCATGGTCAGATAGTCTATTTATAAGTTGCATGACTGCAGTGTTGTTAATTTCATCATTTTCTACAAATATGTTAATGACTAATGTACTGGAGCGACCAATGACTCTGATCAAGAAGTTAACCACTGGTGCTAGATTAAAGGAAAACATAAGGTCTTTATGACAAGAGTCTGTTTGCATTGAGATCACAAGTTAGTTTGTATTCTTTGTGTTTACTGTTAGTTGCTGTCTGATAAACTGCTTAAAATTGCCAGAAGGATCTGTGCAGGTGGATACAGTTATTAGACAGTAAGTAAGTTAGTTAGTTACATGTTCCATAGATCATCTGAATGATTATTTTATCAAAGTAATGTGGAATATGTCTATTTACAGGATAGTTATATATGTTTAGTATTAACATTAAAGAACACATTATTATTTCTGGTCCTATTCAAGCAACATGGGCAGGTGTCTTCAGTTTAAATGTCATTCACCTCAAAGTATTCCTGAATGTTTAGTGCTTTAAAAAGGCACTTGGTTTTTACAAAAATTTTTGTTCTTCCTCCACCATATTATTTCTACAGAACAAAGTTGGTAAGGTATAGTTATCAATCTGGAGAGAGCTGGTGGGGGTAGTCATATGATGGCCTGAGAAGCACTTGCGTCTTATATACCTTGTTAATCCTCTAAGAAAATGCGAATTTCATTAATTGTACTTAAAAGTTTTGGTGGAAACTTGTTACTGCCTTGTCATTTGATGTATGTGAGCACTTAATTGCCTAAAACAACCTGAGAGGAATGAATCAAAATACTCAGTATTATCTGTTTTTCTTGGGTAACTTTGCACATCCAGATTACCTTTCAAGGGGAATGGGATTTGAGTATAGGTTTTTTTCCCACAATTGCTGCAGTTACAAGAGCACCTAATGCATTTTTACCTGCTTCATTAGATGCAGGCCTAAGTTAGTAAACAACTTTCTAGAGCATGCAAATATTTGTCATTTGATAGTTCTTTTGAGCAAAAGTCTCCTTCACCCAGGACTGTGGGATGAAGTCTGGTCTTTCTTGGATAATTTCAAACAAATGCCTTGAAGTATTGAAGTGTTAAAATTTTATCTGGACCATTTGTATATCATAGTAACTTTCCTTGCAGGCTATGTTGCCAGTGCCCCGTATCAGGAAATCGTAACCATTTGTAATCTTACCCTCCCACACATCACTATTAAATTTTTCTTTGTGTCTTCATTAGTTTCAAAGGCTTCAAGAGGCATAAGATAGACAAAGGAAAAACTTTTTACTTATCTTCATTATCGCTTGTTGTTGACTCCAAGCCTTGCATCTAGGGGTACACTCTTGCAGCTGAAAGTTTTACTTTTTGGGTTCCTGAGGACTACATAACTGATCAAGTGCTATCTGTTGCTATGCTTTTCTTTTTATTTTATCTCACTCTTCTGTATCACACTGACTTTGCAATTTTCATTTTCATAAAACGATCAAATACATTGTTGTTGACAAGATTAGCAAAATACATGCATTTCCATCAGAGGCATGCCAACTACTACTTACATTCTGCAGTACTCACTATATGCCAAAGAGTTTACAAAGTGAAAGAGTTTACATACTTTCTTGACAAAAGAAGAATTATCACCAAGTTATAACATTATTATATAAATGAATCCAGAAATAAATTTAATAATTAACGTTAGATTTTTTAATTAATAATATGAATTTTAAGTATGCCAGAAATTTCATAATTTAAAATAATTTTAAAGAAGAGCAATTTTAACAGGTTACCCAATAAGTATTCACCAGATACTGATGAAATACCAGATATTATCATCAAAGCAAGTGTAACATCTATTGTAGAACCATTAACGGATATTTTTAATTCATCGTTCGTGAGTGGTATATTCCCAAAAAATCTGAAAATGGCAAAAGTGACGCCACAGTACAAGAAAGGGGACAAACATGAAGCTGCAAACTATAGACCTGTATCAGTATTGTCAGGCTTTGGTAAAATTCTTGAAAAACTATTTCTTAGAAGGCTGACACTCTTTCTAAATAAATAAAACATAATAAGTGATGCGCAACACAGATTCAGAACTGGCAGATCAACACAGTCAGCTATTTATACCTTCTTAAATGAAATTCTAACTGCAGTAGATAATAAGCAACATGTGTCTGGCATATTTCTTGACCTTAGTAAAGCCTTCGATGTAATTGATCATAATACTCTGTTGCAGAAGCTAGGTAATTATGGAATACGAGGCCTGCCAAACAAGTGGATACGTTTCTACCTTCATGACCGTCAACAGATCATATGGAGTTCCTCCAGGGTCAGTCCTTGGGCCAATTCTTTTCATTCTTTATCTTAATGATTTGTCAGAAAAAAATAACTAAAGGGACAACAGTACTTTTTGCAGATGATACAAATATCCTAATCAAATCACGTGATGAGGAAAGCCTACAAAAAACAGCTAGAGGTATAATACAAAATTTGACACAATGGTTCAGAACAAACAAGATAATAATAAATAATGAAAAAACAGTAACAGTCAATTTCCACAATTCACAGAAACTACGTCCTGCAAGACCAATTTTTAAAATTGATGGAAAAACTGTCTCATCTGTGAGTGACACAAAATTTTTAGGTATACATTTTCAGCAAAACCTAAAATGGGAGACACATCTTAACCATGTAAATAAAAAGCTAAACACACTTACTTACGCAGAAAGAATCCTCGCACAAAATACAAGCCGTGCGTCTGTGATCACAATGTACCATGACAGTATTCAGTCACTGCTGATCTACGGCATTATCTTTTGGGGGAACTCTGTAGGTACAAACAAAACATTTAGGCTACAGAAAAAGATTGTTAGAATAATAAGCCATGCTAAGTACAGAGACTCCAGTAGACCAATATTTAAAAATCTCAGTATACTGCCTCTTCCTTGCTTATATATATATATACGAAATATTAAATTTCACAAAAGGAAGTATTTTAAAAGATGGAAATATCTTCAAGCATAACTGTGATTACCACCCTCATGATACTAGGCAGAAGCATTATTTGCATGTCAATACAGTAAGTAAAAACATTTGTAAGAGAGGAGAGTATCATACTGGCATAATGCTGTACAATCACATGCCATCCTATTTGAAACAGATGCAAAATTTACAAAAGTTTAAAGTGAAACTTAAAGAATACTTGGTTGACCACTGCTTCTATTCTGTTTCCGAGTTTTTAGAGTACCAGAAAAGTGTAGTCTAATTTCTCCAATATTCTTAATAAGTCTATCATTTTATTTTATTATATTAAATTTGTCATCAATATTCAACATGTATTGAATAATTTTTAATTATTTATCCTTTCAAAATAACAATGTGTATGATGTTGTATATACTGTATCAACCTAACTTGTCCTACATCGTTTGTGCAAAGTATGTACCTAAACCCGATTTACAGGACCAATAAAGAAATACAAATACAAAAATACAAATACATACATAGTGCTATCAAATTAATTCCTTTTTACACATTTTAGCCTGAGATATAATACATTGTATACAAAATCATATAAAGTCTTTTAGACATAATGTTCACCTATACAAGAACTGATAGTATAAATGGTATCAGTTCTTTCTATAAAAATGGTAACGTTAGAAAAGGGTTCCCCATTACAATATCCTCCTCACAAAATTTGAAAACAGTGTTTACAATATTTTGTGTCAGACTACAAGGTTTTGCCAAATGGTGTACAAAATGATGCTCAGGATAGCAGATGGATGTATAGGAGTATCTGATACATAACATGTTACAGAAAACATGAAAAATATCTACTATACAAGTCATAATCTATACAAATATCAGGATATGGAACTCAGATTTTCAAATCTGTGGAAAATGCTATCACAGGACAAATAATACAAAGTCAAAACTACAACATTAGACCACTAATCTATAGAAATAATTACAGAGACAATGTAAATTACTAGAATCATAAATTGTACGTTAACATGCATACAATATTCAAAAGAGAAGAGAAAAATTTCAGAGCCTAAGTGAACGACGAGTGAGCTGATTCGAAAAACTCACAACGACGGGTACAGATGAGCAAAAATATTCTCAACCGTGAGTAAGCATATAGTACACAATCAATCAGGCACATAAACCAGAGTAGTTGAGGATAAGTTGACTCATTAGGGCCTAAGTTTACGATGTGGGGATTGACCCACGAATCCAAACCACAGCGGGTACAAACCAGCAAAAAGTTTCGACACAACAGAATGAATAAAGTTCATAATCATATCAATAAGTCCAATTAATACATTCTCCTTGAGTACACACAGTCACAGGGGCACTCAAAACAGAGCTAAGCATGAGTCTGTCCATAACTCAAGAACCAATCAGATACAATATCGCAATACTCAGTATACATTCAAGTAACAGTCTGTCAACATATCATAAATATTGTTCAAGGCAATCATCAGATTCATGAACTAAATCTTACAGCAACCTTTCTTCTAATCTCCTTTTTAGTGCACCAATCAATGCCATTTTGTCAAATGGTTTGTCAAGATATGTTAATTTCTTAAGTTGGTTCTTACAAAACTCTTTCTGTGTACTGTCCCTATAATTTGGACCATTCAGAAATTCACTTTTAATTCTCCCTTGTTCAACTTCTGGCCAAAATTTATTTAAAAAACTTTTTTTGAAACTTTGGTAACTCCCACAGGTTTAAATTTAGAGTTACCCAAGCCAGAGCTTCACTTTCAAGACATGTTTTAACAAACTTAATTTTTTGATCATCACTCATGTCCGACACAAAACTATCTTTACAGTGGTGTAGAAAATCCACTGGATGTAAATTGTCTGATGGAAAACTTTTTATTGGAATGTTGGACCATCCAGTGTCATTATTTGAATACAGATTGTTGTGAATGCAATTTTTTTGAACAACTGATTCTTTTTATCTAAAACATTTACATTAGTTAGCATAATATTTTCAACGTTTAAAATTTTTTGACCTAAACTATTAAAGTTCTGTTCCATTTTTTCCTCTATGACCTTCTGTTGAACTCTGACATCATCAACATTCTTTGTTTGTTGTGCAGGTTGGGCCATGAACTCATTTTCCAAAACAATAAATTTATTTTATAATCCATCGACTTTTTCATTCACACTTTTTAATCCATCTGACAATCCATTTTTTTTAGCTCTGAAACCTGATTACTAAGTTGGTCTGTTTGGTGTTGTTTCCATTAACTGATCAGTAACTGCACTCAATTTTGCCAAAATCAACTGAATAACTTCAGTTTTAACTATTTCTTTGCTGACTACACTTTCACCTAAAGTTTTCACTTCATCAGCACTACCTTCATCTCTGTTCATCTTCCCAGCAATCACACAAGTCCACCAAAAACATTAATTTCACAAATAGTCTGTACTTATCTTTTTTCTCATTGATGCCCCTCGTCATAGTTGAAAAGTCCTCTTTCAATTCATCCAGTCCGTTGCTATCGATATTATCTTGTCACTGTTGGTCCAACTTTGTTGGGCAGTTCTTGGGTCTTCTTTCATTGAGTGATTGAAGTTCATTTACATAAAAAAAATGCAAATACACAAATCTAAAATCCATTGTTCTTCTGCAACAGACAAAATTTCGTTATCAGTCAACAGATTCCGGCTGATGACCACACTTATAATCTTACCCACCCACACATCACTATTAAACTTTTCTTAGTGTTTTCATTAGTTTCAAAAGCTTCAAGAGGCATAAGATATACAAAAGAAAAACTTTTTACTTATCTTCATGATCTCTTGTTGTTGGCTCCAAGTCTTGTATCTATGAGTACATTCTTGCAGCTGAAATTTTGACTTTTTGTGTTCCCGAGGACTAAATAACTGATGAAGTACTGTCTCCTGGTACGATTTTCTTTTTATTTCATCCCATTCTTCTATACCACACTGACCCACAGTTTCCATTTTCATAAAACCATTAATTACATTGTTGTTGACAAGATTAGCAAAATACATGCGTTTCCATCAGAGGCATGCCCTCTACTACTGACATTCTGCGGTACTCACTATATTCCAAAGTGTTTACAGAGTGAAAGAGTTTACATAATTTCTTGACAGAATAAGAATCATCACCAAGTTATAACATTATTTATAAATGAATCCAGAAATAAATTTAATAATTAGTGTTAATTGTGCAATTAATAACATGAATTTTAAGTATGCCAAAAATTTCATACTTTAAAAGAAGGGTAATTTTAACTGTACATACATAGTACTACCAAATTAATTTCTTTTTATACATTTTAGCCTGAAATCATATGAATTCTTTTAGTTAAACAGCTGAGATAATGCTCACCTATACAAGAATCGATAGTATAAATGGTATCAGTTATTTCTATATAAAAGAAATGGTAATGTTAGAAAAGGGTGTCCCATTACAAATTCTTTACATTTTCAGGATCACAATTTAGTACTACATTATGAAATTTTGGGTCAGTTTACACCGTTTCACTAACCTCAACAACATCTCATATTTCTTTTTACAATTTTAGCCATACCTCTCCAATGACTGTTAGCAAAAAATTATTCACATCTTTTGGCTGTTTTGTTTACAGTAGAATGGTTTAGGCTTTGACAACTTCCACTTTTTATCATTGAAACGTAGGCCGTGGACAAATTAATTTTTTTGTAATTTTCACATTTAGTACTGGAACAGTAGGTTTAGCCGCATTAATACCTGAATTAACTTTTGGGTATGATAATTCATGATCCATTTACTGTAAATAGTATTCTTGTGTCAACAGCTTTACCTTTATTCCTTAGTTTTTTCTATTCTGGAAATTTGTTGACTCTATTTTACAACAGTTCACATGCATTTTGAGTCAAGTAAATTTTATAATTTCTTTATTTGTCCAACAAAAATAAGTTTTTTTCTTTTTTATTATTAATCTAAGAGTATGATCTTTTGTTTCTCCATTCCTCATAGATTTCACTGTAATAGAGAAAACTGCATGTTACGTAAGTGTAGACATATAAAATTAGGAACACGAAATATGGCTATAGTACCATTCAGTCTTCTATGATTTGAAAATGTGACCACCAAATTGAGAAATGTATGCTATCTGACAAATGTATCCAGACATCTATTAGTGGACATTAAGTTCCATCTACATCTATACTCTGCAAACCAAAGTGATGTGGACAACAGAGGGTACATACCATTGTACCAGTTATTAAGGTTTCTTCCAGTTCCATTCACCTAAGGAGCATAGGAGGAATGATTCCTTGAATGTCTCTGTGCATTCAGTAATTATTATTCTAAACTTATCCTCACAATTCCTGTTAGGGCGATATATAGGGGATTGTAGTATATTCCCAGAGTCATCATTTCAAGCCAGTTCTTGAAACTTTGTTAATAGACTTTCTGAGGATCATTTACGTCTGTTGTCAAGAATCTTCCATTCCAGTTCCTTCAGTATCACTGTAAAACTCACCTATGGATCAAATAAACCTCTGACCATTCATGCTGCACTTCTCTTTATATGTTCAATATCCTCTGTTAGTTCTATTGGTATGGGTTCCAAACACTTGAGCAGTGTTCTAGAACTGGCTGCACAAGTGGTTTGTAAGCAATCTCCTTTGTAGACTATTTCCTTTCCTCAGTATTATACCAACAAACCAAAGTCTTCCATCTGCTTTGCCCACAACTGAGCCTATGTGATCATTCCATTTCATTTCCCTACGAGGTGTTGTACCCCAGCATTTGTATGAGCTGTCTGATTCCATCAGTGACTCATTGATACTATAATCATTGGATACTACATTTTTTTTGTTTTGTGAAGTGCACAGTTTAACATTTCTGATAATTTCAAGCAAGTTGGTAATTTTGCACCACTTTTAAATCTTATCAAAATCTGACTGATTATTTATGCAACTTTTTTCAGTCAGTACTTTTTTCAGTCAGTACTTCATCATATTAATATTTTCTGCAAGGTCACTGACCTACAACATAACAAGGGCCCAAATACTTTTCCCTGAGGCACAACTAAAGTTACCCTTGCATCTGATGATGACTCTCCATCCAAGATAACATGCTGTGTCCTCTCTACCAAATAGCCCTTAAACCAGTCACAAATTTCACTTGATATCCCATATGATCATGCTCTTGATGGTAAGCATACATATGGTACTGAGTCAAATGCTTTTCAGAAATCAAGTAATATTGCATCTACCTGACTGCCTTGATCCAAAGATTTCAGTATGTCATGTGAGAAAAGTGAGAGTTGGGTATCACATGACCGATGTTGTTTTTAGAATCCATGCTAGTTGTCATCAAGGAGGTCATTCTGTTCAAGATACATCATTATGTTTGAGCTCAGAATATGTTCTAAGATTCTATGATAAATCAATGTCAAGGATATTGGATGGTAGTTTTGTGGATCACTTTTACTACCCTTCTTGTAGATGGGTGTGACTTGTTCTTTTTCCCAAGAACTGGGCCCGTTTTTTTGAGGGATGTGCAATAGATTATAGTCAGAAGAGGGGCTAACTCAGCATCAAATTCAGTATAGAATCTGACAGGGATATCATTGTGCACTGGGATTTTGTTGAATTTGAAAGATTTCCACTGTTTCTCAACACCATTGACACTAATCTTTTGAGTGGTATGAGGAGTAAATTGGGGCAATTTTTCTGGGTTTTCCTTTGTAATGGAACATTTGAAAACAAGAGTTAAGCATTTCAGCTTTTGCTTTGTTACCCTCAATTTCAGTTCCTGTTTCATTCACTAGGGACTGGACACTAACTCTGGGGCAACTAACAGCCTTCACATGAGACAAGAATTTCTTTGGACTTTGTGAAATATCATTTGACAGTATTCTCCTGTGGTAGTCATACCTTGACAGTGAAATGCATTTCATTCAGTATCTCTCTATCTATAGCCCTATGCTTTGTTTTACATCTATTATGCAGTAATCTCTGTTGTTTTAGAAGTTTCTTTACAGCGACTGTGTACCATATAGGTTTCCTCTCATTATGAACTCTTCCACTGGATAAATACCTATCTAGTGCATGGTCAACCAATGAGCCATAGTTCCTCTACATGCTCTTGCCCATTGCTCAATGTTTCAAAGTTCCTGATTTTTTATCTAGTTTACTGAACATATATATCTACCCGCTTGTTTTAGTTGCCCTTTGTGCTTTGGTAATCACTGATTCCACAACCACATCATGATCACTGATACTAGTGTTGACATGGATATCCTCAAAGAGGTCAGGTCTGTTGTTGTTGCCATTAGATCCAATATATTTTCATCACAAGTGTGGTTCCTAACTATTTGTTCTAGGTAGTTTTCAGAGAAGACATTTAATAATGTTTCACAGGATGTCTTATCTGTGCTCCACTAAAAGAACTCTAATTTTCACACTTAATTGTTGGATGATTAAAGTCTCCACCAATGATTACCATATGATTGGGGAACATACGTGCAAATGAACTGAGGTTTTCTCTAAAGTTTTTGGTTATATCAGGAGGCGAG
Source organism: Schistocerca americana (assembly GCF_021461395.2). Lineage (NCBI taxonomy): Eukaryota > Metazoa > Arthropoda > Insecta > Orthoptera > Acrididae > Schistocerca > Schistocerca americana. The sequence goes on along the minus strand of NC_060126.1, from coordinate 196,603,125 downwards.
TCTGGTGGGCAACAGAAGGATGCAATTGTCATTTTATGCCCACCCCAGGTATTGAGTCTTGCCCAAACAATCTCACATGCAGCTTGAATTTCTATCTTGGCAGATTTGAGTTTCTTGTCTACTGTGACAAATACACCACCTCCATTGCCCATTAGCCTGTCCTTTCAATATACACTCAAATTTCCCCCAAAAATTTCACTGCTGTCAATTTCAGGTTTCAACCACGTGTCACAGGGGTGGGGTGGGAGGGGGGGGGGGGGGGAAGAAGAAGAAGAAGAAGAAGAAAAGAAAAGACTCCTCCCAAACAGGCCATGAAGGCCCATGAAGGCCCAACAGTACTGACCAGTCGCTGTGTCATCCTCAGCCCACAGGCATCACTGGATGTGGATATGGAGGGACATGTGGTCAGCACACCACTCTCCTTGCTGTATATCAGTTTCTAAGACTGGAGCCGCTACGCCTCAATCAAGTAGCTCCTCAGTTTGCCTCACAAGTACTGAGTGTACCCCACTTCCTAACAGTGTTTGGCATTTATGTTCACCCATCCAAGTGCTAGCCCAGTCTGACAGCACTTAACTTCAATGATCTGATGAGAACCAGTGTTACCACTGCAACAATGGCATTGGCCAACCAGTTGTCTGGACTTAGCATCATGTGAGCCTCGCTGCTTCTCATGAGAACTTCAGGCTCTGGCACTTTGTTGCAAATTCTTCGGCAGTTAACCATTAGAATTTTAATATTCTCACCTGTGGGAGGCATTTCTTTCGATCTTACACTGAGACTTCTGTGTTTCTGACAGCTATCATTATCTGTATTCGATGAAGAGTAATATAAGCTAAAAAGCTCTTGTGTGCACCCCGCACACAATCAACTGTCCAAGTAGCAGCCTCTGATGTGTAGTGCACACCTGATCCATTTAGGGGGACCCCAAAGTTCTTAACCCTATGGCGCAAGTCCAGAAAATAGCAACCTAACTTGTCACAGAACCTTCAAAGTCACTGCTTCACTCCTTCAAGTTGACTCAGAACTAAAGGGACACAATCAATTCTGGGGACAATGGTGCAAATTGTGAGCTTGTTTGAAACTCCATACATAAGGCTGGTCTTCTCAACCTTCTTGCCAGTCACTGGAATGATCCAAGTATGACCTCAGAGCCCATACGACAGGCATCATTTGTTCCACTGTGTGCCACAGTCTACAGTTGGTTGCAAGCTGTTCCCTCTGTGTCTGGTGGATAGCCTCTTCAAAATGTTGAATATAAAGTGAGTTGACCCTTCACTTTTATGACAGCTTGAACACAGCTGGTGATATTTTCAATGAGATGCCTGAATGACTGTAAAGAATTGGTAGCCCATTCTTCTTCAAGAGTCAAAACCAGATAACATAAGTGATATTTAAAGGGGGGGTCTGGAGTGATGTTGACATTTTAACTCATCTTAAAAGCACTCCACTGGGTTCAGAGTGCAACTCTGGGCAGACTATTCCATTTCAGGAATGTTATTGCCTTACAGGTGCTGCTTTAGGACAGGGTGAGCTCTCATGCTGATACAAATAATTATTGTCACCAAATTGTTTCTCTACTGTATTTATTACTCAATGCTGTAAAATGTGTTCATATCCTTTCGAATTTAGCATTTTCTTAAGCTCAATAAGGCAACCACATCCTAACCAGGAAAAAACACCTCCATAACATAACACCAGCTCCACTGTACTTCACTCTCGGCACTACATGTGATGGCAGGTGACATTATCCAGGTATTTGCTAAACACAAACCCTTCCGCCAGATTGCCGCAGGATATAACATGATTCATCACTCTCAATTTCTCAGTTCGAGTCATTCATTCTCCAGTGACATCACTCTCTACACCACCTGGAGCATCATTTAGTATTGGCTACAGAAATGTGTGGCTTATGAGGTGTGGCTTGATCATTGTACCCCATTCTCTTTAACTCCCTATGCAAAGTCATTATGCTAGCTGGAATATTTTACATGCTCGAGTGTCCTTGTCCACAATTACATGAGATCTGCCTGGTCTAGGTTTCACAGTGGTTGTTCCTTCACATTTTCACATCACAGTTACACTACCAACAGTCAATTTGGTAGCTTTGGTATGGTTTTGGTATGGATCTGTTCCTCGGGTGACATCCAATAACTACTCCATCTTCAAAGTCACTGAGGTCTCCTGACTGCTCATTCTGCTGTTCCTGCTTCTCTACTGAAAATGTACTGCCTCCTTCCTCTTTATGTACTGGCAAGTCCACCTCTCATGACATCTAGTGGTTATGTTTGCAATATGTAAGGGTATCTGGATACTTTGATCAAATAGACTAAGAATTCTTTTGTCATTTTATATTAGTATGCAAATTTTCTGTGGAATTTAACCTCTGCTGTTCTAAAGACAAATGCCTAAGCAGATTGTAATATAGATTACTCACGTGGATCATACCCTTATGGAAGACCCAGCTGCAAGACCTGTTCTATGCACACACATAGTACATCCTACCTAGTCTTATTAGAGATATATCCTATCCCGTCAAAGGCAGTGCCACCTGTGAAAGCAGTCATATCATATAGCACTTCTGCACGAGTGGCTACTACCAAATTGTGGTCAAGAGCAAAGTTGGCCATCTAGTGACAGAACATTCTGATCAGCACAACATGCTCAATTTCAATGGCTGTCTCGCAAATTGTGCCATCTCTATCAATCCCACACATCACCAATACTGGCTAAATAACTGGAATTGTCCTTATAAGACATTCTTCAATCCTACAAACCTCCTGCCAGCCTCAAACACTACTAGCCCCTGCTCTGCCCCCTCCTCCACCAGAGCAACCTCATTGGTACCACATTTCTCAGCTGTGTACTTGTTGCCTCTCCCTCTCAGCCATCAATCAGCCTTCCATTCAACCTCCCCTCCTGCTCTCCACCTTCTCCCTTACTGCACCAAATATATCTGGGTGAAATCTTGGCAACATTTTCAGTCTTGTTTATATGCTCATCCAGTACTCAGTCTCTATTATACAGTGAGTTATTATGCGTACTCCTTCCATTATTTATATACCATCCAGGAGTTTCCATTATCAGAGTACTAGCTTTCAAGAAATGAAAAATCTGATCATAGGCTTTTGCTGAAATGAACAACCAGAAATCATTATCACTACTTAGTGGGAATTAGTGAAGTTCGGTGGCAGGAGGAACAAGACTTTTGGTCAGGTGAATACAGGGTTATAAACACAAAATCAAATAGGGGTAATGCAGGAGTAGGTTTAATAATGAATAAAAAAATAGGAGTGCGGGTAAGCTACTACCAACAGCATAGTGAACGCATTATTGTGGCCAAGATAGACACAAAACTCATGCCTACTACAGTAGTACAAGTTTATATGCCAACTAGCTCTGCAGATGATGAAGAAATTGATGAAATGTATGATGAGATAAAAGAAATTATTCAGGTAGTGGAGGTGGACGAAAATTTAAAAGTCATGGGTGACTGGAATTCGAGAGTAGCAAAAGGGAGAGAAGGAAACATAGTGGGTGAATATGGATTGGGGGAGAGAAATGAAAGAGGAAGCCATCTGGTGGAATTTTGCGCAGAGCATAACTTCACCATAGCTAACACTTGGTTCAAGAATCATAAAAGAAAGTTGTATACATGGAAGAATCCTGGAGATACTAGAAGGTATCAGATAGATTATATAATGGTAAGACAGAGATTTAGGAACCAGGTATTAAATTGTAAGACATTTCCAGGGGCAGATGTGGACTCTGACCACAATCTATTGGTTATGAACTGTAGATTAAAACAGAAGAAACCGCAAAAAGGTGGGAATTTAAGGAGATGGGACCTGGATAAACTGACTAAACCAGAGGTTGTACAGAGTTTCAGGGAGAGCATAAGGGAACAATTGACAGGAATGGGGGAAAGAAATATAGTAGAAGAGGAATGGGTAGCTCTGAGGGATGAAGTAACGAAGGCATCAGAGGATCAAGTAGGTAAAAAGACGAGGGCTAGTAGAAATCTTTGGGTAACAGAAGAAATATTGAATTTAATTGATGAAAGGAGAAAATATAAAAACGCAGTAAATGAAGCAGCCAAAAAGGAATACAAACGTCTCAAAAATGAGATTGACAGGAAGTGCAAAATGGCTAAGCAGGGATGGCCAGAGGACAAATGTAAGGATGTAGAGGCTTGTCTCACTAGGGGTAAGATAGATACTGCCTACAGGAACATTAAAGAGACCTTTGGAGAAAAGAGAGTCACTTGTATGAATATCAAGAGCGTTGATGGAAACCACGTTCTAAGCAAAGAAGGGAAAGCAGAAAGGTGGAAGGAGTGTGTAGGGGTCTATACAAGGGCGATGTACTTGAGGACAATATTATGGAAATGGAAGAGGATGTAGATGAAGATGAAATGGGAGATATGATACTGCATGAAGAGTTTGACAGAGCACTGAAAGACCTGAGTCAAAACAAGGCCCCGGGAGTAGACAACATTCCATTAGAACTACTGACGGCCTTGGGAGAGCCAGTCGTGACAAAACTCTACCATCTGGTGAGCAAGATGTACGAGACAGGCTAAATACCTTCAGACTTCAAGAAGAATATAATAATTCCAATCCCAAAGAAAGCAGGTTTTGACAGATGTGAAAATTACCGAACTATCAGTTTAATACGTCACAGCTGCAAAATACTAATGCGAATTCTTTACAGACAAATGGAAAAACTGGTAGAAGCCGACCTCAGCGAATATCAGTTTGGATTCCGTAGAAATATTGGAACACGTGAGGCAGTATTGATCCTACGCTTCTCTTAGAAAATAGATTAAGGAAAGGCAAACCTACATTTCTAGCATTTGTAGACTTAGAGAAAGCTTTTGACAATGTTGACTGGAATACTCTCTTTCAAATTCTAAAGGTGGCAGGGGTAAAATACAGGGAGTGAAAGGGTATTTACAATTTGTACAGAAACCAGATGGCAGTTATAAGAGTCGAGGGGCATGAAAGAGAAGCAGTGGTTGGGAAGGGAGTAAGACAGGGTTGTAGCCTCTCCCCGATCTTATTCAATCTGTATATTGAGCAAGGAGTAAAGGAAACAAAAGAAAAACTCGGAGTTGGCATTAAAGTCCATGGAGAAGAAATAAAAACGTTGAGGTTTGCCAATGACATTGTAATTCTGTCAGAGACAGCAAAGGACTTGGAAGAGCAGTTGAATGGAATGGACAGTGTCTTGAAAGGAGGATATAAGATGAACATCAACAGAAGCAAAACGAGGATAATGGGAAGTAGTCGAATTAAGTCGGGTGATGCTGAGGGAATTAGATTAGGAAATGAGACACTTAAAGTAGTAAAGGAGTTTTGCTATTTGGGGAGCAAAATAACTGATGATGATCGAAGTAGAGAGGATATAAAATGTAGACTGGCAATGGCAAGGAAAGCGTTTCTGAAGATGAGAAATTTGTTAACATTGAGTATTGATTTAAGTGTTAGGAAGTCGTTTCTGAAAGTATTTGTATGGAGTGTAGCGATGTATGGAAGTGAAATGTGGACAATAAATAGTTTAGACAAGAAGAGAATAGAAGCTTTCGAATTGTGGTGCCACAGAAGAATGCTGAAGATTAGATGGGTAGATCACATAACTAATGAGGAGGTATTGAATAGAATTGGGGAGAAGAGGAGTTTGTGGCACAACTTGACAAGAAGAAGGGACCAGTTGGTAGGACATGTTCTGAGGCATCAAGGGATCACAAATTTAGCATTGGAGGGCAGAGTGGAGGGTAAAAATCGTAGAGGAAGACCAAGAGATGAATACACTAAGCAGATTCAGAAGGATGTAGGTTGCAGTAAGTACTGGGAGATGAAGAAGCTTGCACAGGATAGAGTAGCATGGAGAGCTGCATCAAACCAGTCTCAGGACTGAAGACAACAACAACAACAACTTAGTCAATATACATGAATCCTTGGAAGAAGTCAGTACAGAACTTTAATATCCTTTTATAAAATATTCTCATAAACATATTCAGGGAAAATCATGGTTAGAAACAATTTTCTAATAGTTGTTATAAGTTGACTTCATTGGTTACTACAGCATGAGAAATATGCACTACATAGTTTCTTTTGTGAAGTGCATACTGTGGCTATGCAACAGTTTAGTGGTTACACAGCATTATTCTTTGATGGTTGCCTAATTATATCCTCTAAGATCTCAGTTCTCTTTTACTTGGGTTATTTAAATAACTAAAGTATTTATTGTAAATGAAAGAACACACTGAAATTCCTCCAAATCTTGCTTTGTTCATAAAACTAATTTTGCTATCTGCTGTTTTATTTCAATCCCAATTTTGTGAAAATGACTGGAATGCATTTTTCATGGTAGTAGATTTTCCATGAGATGTTTAAATTACTTGCGTGTAATTGTATGTGTAAGAAGAGACAAATTTAATTTGAACAAACAACCAAATTTACACATTTACATTGTTGATGCCAAGGAAGGCATCTGTCATTATTGATATTTCGTGTACAGTTGAATCACAATCCATGACAATCTCAAGTGAGACATACCTATAGATTCTTTAGCCTCTAAGTATCTAAAAACTTATCTAAGCTCTCATCTCATAAAAAATAGACTATAATAGCAGGCAATGTGAGCATTGACTCCATAACTAATTGTATAAATTATCTTAGATATATTGATATGTTACAGCCCTATAATTACACCCATGTGAATTCAACATCAACAAAAGTAGCATGTGACTCTCAGACGTGTGTTGGCCCCATTATTACAAACGTAAGCAAGGAAGACTTTGTCTTTCTGAACCGTTGAGAACCACATTTCAGATCATAGTGCATTAGTCCTATAGCTTCATACAGGCAGAATAATATCTCTTTTACCAGTTAAAGAAAGCTAGACTATCATACGTTAAAGGAAATGTGGCACATATAAACTGGAATCAGATAGGCCCCTATGAAACAAAAGGTATTAATGAAAAGTGAGACAAATTTTATACAACATTAACCCATTGTCTTAATCAATCCCAGTGGTCAAAAAACTAAGGAAAACATACAGTTCCAAGACTCTTAAACTCAAAAGAAGATATGAAGGATGTATATATTCTTTTTAGAGACACCAAACTGCAATGCTAAACCTTGTGGAAAATGTACAGGGCATCACTTAAGACATTAAAAGCACAGATATATGCAGAGCAGATGAGGCAATCCAGCAATGTTAGCAAAACAGTATGAAGTATAGTAAACAAGGAAATCAGGGCAAGTGACAATGCAGTTTGTAACAACATAATAATAGGCAGTGGAAAACTGCTGAGTGGCCCAAAGCAAGTACGAGGGATTTATAGACCAATTTGCAAGATGAGTAGGGAGAATGTGATTGACCCACCACAGGTGCTAAATCCCAGTAATGTCAGTAATTCATTCTTCTTGAGGTGTGTTACAGAATTGTAAATCCTGAAAAATTTATTCAACTTTAAAACAAATACAGCCAGTGGCTGGAATGACATCTCAGTCAAATTCCTGGGAGAAGGAGTAGTGAATTAATGAAGCCACTACAACATTTAATAAATAGCTCTTTCAGTCAGGAGCCATTTCCTGACATGTTAAAAGTCACTGAAACAAGAATGGTGCATGAAAAGGGAATAACAACTGATGTGCAAAATTATAGGCCTATTTCATTGACATCAGTACTCAGTAAATTGTCAGAAAGGCTACTTCTTGATCAAATCAAGTCATTTTTCTTCAAATACAATTTACTAAAAAGCTCTCAGCACAGTTTGAGGAAGGGAAGATCTAAAGTAACAGCTGTAGCCACATTTTTTCAAGTGCTATTGGATAAACATGATGACGGACACAATGTTATTGGCACCTTTTTAGACCTATCTATGGCCTTTCACTCTGTAAATCATTCCATTCTCCTATATAAATTAGAAACTTATGGCATCAGAGGAGTGACATTAAATTTGTTAAGATCCAATCTTGCCAACAGGAGACAATGTCTTAAGCGGTATCATACAGTTGGGCTACATACACAAATAGTAAAACCATCTTATTAAATTAATAACAGTGGAGTCCCTCAGGGAAGCATTATTGGGCCTTTTTTGTTTATTGTGTTCACCAGTGATGTAATAATTCCACAAAATTCAAACCTAATAAAGTATACCAACAATACCTCCGCCATAAGCTGTGGCTCTACTGAACAGTTAGCAGTGAAAAATAAAACAGAGAACATGAACCTCGTCACAGAATATCTGACCAAAAACAAATTGATGGAGTTTCTACCAAATCATAAATCAAGACACATGGATACTGAGCCAGAGTTATCCATTGAAACAATTGATAAGTATAAATTCCAGGGTATTGTAAGCATAAATTCCAGGGTATTGTAGTAGATGAACATCTTACATGGAAGGAGCACATCAGCTGTATGTGTTAAAAAATCTTCTGTAACATCAACCTGCTAAAACACCCTTCTAGCACAATAGTGCCACCTGTCTTAAGGTAAATCTATTTTGGAATCCTAGGTATAACATACTAGCAGTATATTAATTGTATGTTCTCAGGACTATACTGTTTGTAAAAGAAAATATGGAACATAGTATAATCAATAGTGAAATCCATAATTATACTGCAAAAAAGAGAGGATTACCTCATAAAATGTAGTAATAAAGGAGCAGCAGATCATAGTACATTTTCTGCTGGAGATATTTTTATAACAGACTGCCAAATAATATAAAACTGTTAAAAGGAAACATATTTTAGACAAAACTAAAGCAATTGTTAATTGCTAAATGTTTGTACTCCATCAAGGACTTTTAATGTCGTTGTTTATAATTTATCGTTATTTCTACACTCTTGTTGGTGTTCATATGTTTATAAACATAGTCTCCATAACTGTAAAAGTTATTATGGACAAATAAATCATTTATTTCTTATTTATTTATTTATTATTTTCCATAAATGTGGTTAGCAAACATGGTAAAGATAAGTATGAATTAAAACTGCATATCATCCATTGCTCTCATAAAATTTGAACTATGCAATAGAAATATGGGGCACAGAGCAAGAAAACCTAAACATAATTATAACACTGCAAAAATGGGTGTGCTTACGGTTATAAGTGTACATATTTTGAACATAATATTGCTTGCAAAAATTGTGAAAGCAAAATTAAAGCGTAACTGCAACAGCGTAACACTAGGATAAATATAAAACACCACATAAATAGCCTCAGGTGAGCACTATATGAAAAAAGTGCACTTCATATTGGGCTGAAGCCAATCAACCCAACTACTATGAATCTATTATTTAAAAATAAAAAATAAAACAGAAAAAAATAAAAAATACCTTAAACAAATTCTAACAGAAGATTCATTTTATTTTTTAGAATATTTCTTTGTCTTCATGAAAATAAATAGGAATATTCTTTTTTTGTTGGTATTCTAGGTACAGTGTTAATTCACAGGTAATTCACAAGAAATCACTATCAACTGTAAGATAGTCATACTCTTCAAATCTGTATTATAACTACGAATCTATTCATAAAAAGTAAGCCTAGTCATGCCTTTGTATATTCACAAATTTATTGTTGAAATCAAAACTATACCATTACACTTGCATTTTTGTTTTGACAAACTGTAGTTTGTAAAATCATCATCATCATCATATGCAGTTTTAGTTTAGGCATTCTTGTCTGTCCCAGTTTCAGGCATACTGCAGCAGATTGTTCCATATCTTCTTAGGACACTCAGCATCTGACATCCACTGAAAGTGTTCAAACTTTGTAAAGTCTAAATTTCAATATTCTTACCTGATATGTTCACAAGAATAATCTGTGTAATGTTCTCACATTGTATTATTTATCGATTTTACTGATTATCTGATACTGAATAAGTGACATTATTATTATTATTGTTATTGTTATTATTATTACTAATTTCTTCACTAGTGTTGCTGTGATTCATTTCACATTTCTAAAACTTCCTCTTTATGTGCATGCTCAGGTTTAGAGAAGGAGTAAATGAATAGAACCCAGAAACATTTCACTTTTTGTACCATGCACAATTTAAATATAGTGTTCTATGGACATAATGAGCTTGTGGAAAAAATTGTACAATTGAGGTTGTCTCCATTGTTAGCTGTGTTTTAGTGTTATAGAATATCTATGCAGTATGCTCTGCTGTACATAATTGTTTACTAGATCTGTGTCATTATACTTAAGGTTTCTGAATTTACGTATGTGGTACAGTAAAGAGAGAGAAAAACATATGTGTTATTTACGCATTCCTTGAACGTACACATAAGAGAACATTTCCAAGTGTAAATAAATGATCTTGATGAAATTTGGTGAGTGTGTGGAGGGGCAAAATAACAAAATACATACATCTTTTTATGAATGTGTAATTTCACTTTTAAGGGTAAAATATTCCCCTAAAGGTAATTTTGCAGCTAATATTTGGAGGAAATATCTTTGAAATAATGACATATAAAATTTTTTTTTGTGTATAATAGTTGATATGTAACCAACGTTCTTGAAAACTGTATAATTGACTTTTGTAATAATTTGAAATTTTACAAAATACCCCACCACCATAATTAATTTTGTAAAATGAAAACGTTTGTTACAACCTAAATTAAAGAAGCTTTCAAGCCTCATACATCTATGTGTAATAAAGCTGGTTTCTTTTTGAAAATAAGCTGTACACAATGTGCCTTAGAGAGTTTCAACATATCTAATGAAAATATCTAAACATTCATTATTAGCCTAATTACTTATTTACTTATATTTGTTTTATGTTTTAACTTGTTATTGTATGTTTTACAACCTTTTTTTACATACTTGTATTTTATTAATTGAAAATAATAAGTAACTCATTATTATGATTCAGCATCATTCCATTAATGACATTCTGTAAAGACATGCTTGAAATGTAACATTTTTTACAATATTTTGTATTTATTTCGTTATTTATTTATTTATTGGTCCAGTGATCCATGATGTGACAATATCACAGGATACGGAACATGTCAGACATACATGGTAGCACATAAAAACAAAACAAAATGATTTCATATTACAGTAAACAGTAACTTAGGTTCTACTATAGAAAATCAATTTTGAGAGATAAATAAATATTACAAAATAATAAGTGTTACAGAAACTAAAGATTGCAAAATATGAGTTTACAATAAAGAATAGTCAGGATTACAAATATAGATTTTGGCATACATTTGCAGTTAACAATACAAGAAATGCTAAACATTGTAGTTCAGGAACTCTTCTATCATATAAAATGATCCTTGTAATAGGAACTGCCTTAAAGATTTTTTTAAACAAGACTCATCTTGCACCAAACACTTAATTCTTGAAGAGAGAGTGTTAAAGATCTTGCAGCCAGTGAAATGGACTCCTTTCTGTACCATATTTAGATTTGCCTGTTCATTGTGGATATCATGTTTTCTTCTCATCTCATGACTATGATACTCACTATTCAGTTTAAGAATGGATTTTTCTTTCCTTATGAAGCACATCAAAGAGAATATATATTGTGCAGGGGGTGTAAGGAGTCCAAGCTTCTTTAAAAAAAAAAAAATAACATGTTCCACATCCATGAGGATCTCCTCAGCACGGATCTATGGAATGAAAAACTGATCGAATCTAATCTAATCTAAAAATATTCCTGCATGTGGCTGTAGAATGGACTCCACATATGATTCTTATGGCTCTTTTTTGTGCACACAGTACTTTTTTTTAACCAGTGGCTGATTTCCCCAAAATATAATTCCATTTGCCATAATGGCATGAAAATAACCATAACAGGCTGACTTCATGGTTTCCATACTTCTATAAGAAGAAACAATGCATAATGCATACATTGCTGAACTCAATCTTTTGCATAGAACTAGTATGTGGTTTGACCAGTTCGGTTTGCTGTCAGTATGGAAGCATAGATATTTTGAGGTATCCATCATCACTATCACCTGCTCACCTATTTTTACTACTATTTCTTCATCTTTGAATGTTTCATGGAACTGAATGTAGATTGTTTTAGTGTAATTTAAAGAAAGGCCATTAATGTTAAACCAGTTCACTGTTTCTGCTTAAAACCTTATTTGCTGTTTCCTCAAGTTTATCCACAGAATTATCAATAAGTAGTGTAGTGTCATCAGCAAGAATGGTGAATCTACAATATTCCATACAGAGAGGCAGATCATTCATAAAGATAATAAAAAGTAGGAGGCCCTGAACTGTGCCTTGGGGCACTCCAAATGTGATGACACCCTATTCTGAAGATAATGGGACTCCATTTTGACTATCCACTACAACTTTCTGTTTCCTGATTGACAGGCATAAGTCAAGCCATTTCCTTGATGAACCACATATACTGACATATGCCGATTTTTGTAAAAGTATCTGGTGACTGACACAGTCAAACACTTTTGTTAGGATACAAAAAATTGCAACCAGTTTTTGTTGATAGATTCCAAGACTTTGCCAGCAAATGCAAATATTGCATCTTCTGTTGACAAACCTTTCTGAAATCCAAACTGACTTTTGCTGAGGATATTTTGATCCCTGAGATGCTTAACTATCCTGGAATTCATTAGTTTCTCTAAAATCTTTGAGAAACTTATCGGTAGTGATATTGGCTGATAGTTAGCAGAATCTGTCTTATTTCCCTTCTCATACAGCAGTTTTACAACTGCATACTTAAGCCTGACAGGAATTCCAAATAATTTTTACTTTATTGCTGGATAATCAATTTCTGCCTTCAAGCAAATATTCATTGCTGCTTGTATGGTCTTATACAGAACTTTATTGTAGAGTTTTTAGTGCACACACATATTGGGATCTGCTGCATGTAGTTCTCTTCTTGTTTTACAAGAAATTTTTATGCCTTTAGTAATCCAAGGCTTGTTTCCAGATTTTAACAGGTTTTCTCTCACTGACTTTTTTGGAAAGTTTTTTTCAAAAAGACTTGTAATTTCATTAACAAATATATTAAATTTTGAGTTAACATCAATTGCAGCATACACAGGAGACCAGTCCACTAGCTGTAATTAAAGCTTTCAATGGTGTGTTTATAATCCTAAAGTTTTTCCAAATGACATTTTATTTCCTTTGGGAATTTATTTGGTTTAGAGTGAGGTATTGCCCTTCATGACCAGAGAGGCCATTTATAATATTTTTCACAGTTAAATTACTGTAAATATCCTTATCTACAAAAACATTATCTATTAAAGTGCTAGAACCAGCTGTTACTCTAGTGTCCACCACTGGTATGAAGTTGTAGCAGTACATCAGGTGTTCAAAGTCCATTTTATTTCTATTTTCTGTTAAAAAGTCCACACTGAAGTCACCCATAACAATGGTTAATTTAGTTTTCCTACATAGGTGAGACAGAAGTGATTCTATCTGTCTCAGAAATACATTCAGATTTCCAGTAGATGCCCTGTAAATACCCAGTGCAACAACTGTTACACTGTCTGCTGTTAATTCGATGCCACACACCTCAAATAGCTATTCATCACACTATTGCACATAAATTGAATGAAATTTCTTCACATAATGTGCATGATGAAGAACAAATTATAAAAGAAAATTCAGATGACTTTGAAATTGTTGCAGGTGATCATTTAAATATCGTGGTGTGTATCAGGCTCATTTCAGTACATTAATAAGCCTTGGCGAAGAGAACTGTTTATGTATTACTGAATGCAACTCGATTATATTGTTTCTCAAGTGGAGACTGACATCATAATTGTTCAACAGAACTAAATCTGAAGAACTTGTCACAATGTTTTTACAACATTGAAAGCCTTATACCTATCAAGAATCTAACAATAATACAAATTTTTCTCCCTCACTGGGAATAAGAATCATCTTTCAAATATCTTTTCACCTTCTGAGCTGTTTGTGTACTAGATTTTGATGCTGTCACAAGGATATTTGGAGCTTCAAAATGAGCCATTATGTGAAGCAATTCGATTCATTTTATGTGTGTGGTATAAAAATGTTATGTTTTAAGCACTATTTACAAATTATCAATGTTGTTATGATTTTGTACCACAATAATGAGTTACTTATTATGTTCATATTGTGTGAAGTGGTATACTAAAAAAAAGAAACAAAAAAATGAGTGTAAAATGTAAAATAATGATGTAAAACATTAAACAAATATAAGTAAAAGAATAATTAGGATAATAATGAATGTTTAGATATTTCACTAGATTTGTTGAAAATACTGAAACAGCACATTGTGTACAGCTTATTTCCCAAAAATTTAATTACATATTAACCTTAATATGAAAAACAATTTTTATTTGTGATTATTTTGGAAATATTCTTTCCAAACCTAAAATTCCCAATGACCTTTCTGGATGTGTTTTACATCTTAAAAGTGAAACTGGGCACAAACAAAGAAATATGTATTGTTTTATTTTGCCCCCCCCCCCCTCCCCACTGCACTACCCCACCAAGCAATGGGGTCACTTGAATCAATACAAATTGTGCTATTAGACAGTCACCCTGCAGATAGCACAGAGATCAGTGCATTTGTCTACCTTTTGTAAACATGGCAGGAAGAGCTGATGACATATAAAACAAAACTTGGCACAGTGAAGACAACACAGAAAACCAGCACACAGCAATGTACACTGGACTATGGTTGGTGGTTTTAACATCTCCTTCTCATTAAAATCTGTAGGAAAATCAACATCCTGCCATTGAGTCAAACTACAAGTGCATTAATTTGGATAACAACCAATACCAGAGCACCTCTTGCAGTCAATATACAAAAGAAGTTAAAAATTCATAGTTCAAAGTCATAATTGGTTACTTATCATTTTCATATGATTTAGAGGGCCAGGGTTTCACATCTGATTAACAAGCCATTCATTTGATGCATCTCAGTTTATTTTACAAGGGCTCAGGACTCAAACATGGCCATGAAAGTAACATAGTGATCAACTTTGAGAAAACGGAACAAAGGGGCAACACACTCTGTTGTGGTTTTATTTATATTTTTAATGTTTAACAGAATTCATTGCTTTGTTATGAGAATAATTTCAATTAGTTTTAATCTACAGTAACAATTTTAGAATTTCTATTACATCATAATTATTCAGTGCTTTATTGCCTGGTCAGTGACATTATGATCTTTTGTATTATGCTCATTTTCATTTATGAGTGAATTTTACATTTGACTTGTTTTACATTTCTCATAAAAATTTCACTACTTCAACAGGGCTGCAAAAGTTACTCACATATATTCAGCAGTTATTTTTAATTACATAACTGTGGACATTCTCTTTTTTTCTATATAACACTTTTATATAGGAAAATTTGGTTTTATAGAACTATTTGTTTCTTCCCCAGAAATTTTTTTAAAACTTTTATTCATGATGCTGAGGAAAAACACATACAAAAATAACAGGAATTTTCATTTTTTCAGTACCTTACCCAGATTTTACAGAAAAAAATTTTGAGCCTACTTTTGATGCGTTAACTGCAGTTGCTGTGTCAACTGAGTCACATGTCAGGGTGAACAGGACCTCTCAGTTAAATAAATGAATTACATGACCTCTAAATATATAAATTTATTGCAACAACATTCATAACAATGCTAAACATCCATTTATGAATATATTAATGAAAAAATCTTGGAAATAATAAAACTTCTCCACATTGATTTTAGCAACAACAATATGGATCCAAAACACATTTCCATAGTGAGTCCTAGTGCCATTTATTGGATTGGGACATTTGGTAATTATTTCACGTGGAGCAATAAAGGTATCATCTTCTATTGTAGCTTCGAATTTTGTAGTAGAAACACTTCATAGTAATCATCACACATTTTAATGCCTTGAGCAAATAAGTGTGACTGCTCATGGCACTTTTCCCTTGTACTTTAATTACAATGAAGTCCCTTTCTTCACTGTTTGAATGTTTTCATCACCACTTGTGTAAAAGCCAGTATCAGAAGAATCAATGTACTGGACATGATCAGCATTTTCAGAGCTGCTGCTTCTCTCTTCCAATATTTGACTGAAGGCTTTACTTCATTTAATTTATACTTCATTGGCAACTGCTTGGACCTCTTTGCTGCTGCCTCTAACTGTGGTTTAATTGGTGTTACTATTAAGGACAGCTGATTTTCCTTTCTTTCTGCCTCTTGTTGTTTTCCTTCCATCAGTCATAAGTTAAGGATGTTTGCACACTTATGTATAATTGAAAGATGAAGTATTCTGACCTGTATATTACTACCTAACTTAGAAATTTAAAAAAAAGCAAAAAAACTCTCATTTTTATTCAAATATATCATCTCACTACTCATCAATATACTGAAATAGCAAACTCAGGAGAAGACAAGCCTTTTATTATGAAATATGTATGCATCATATAGTTCACTATGTTGTGGGATCAGATACTATATCTAATCTTAGTTCTGACTGTTACATTTTACGGGGACCAAAAACAAGTGAAGACAGCCCATTGTCATACACTGTATTGCAACTTTTCTTGATTCTACTACTTCCATCAGTCACCTCACAGAATGACTTCTTAAAGGTCTGATTAATATTGTACATACAAGAAACAAGTTTTTGGGACCTGTTGAAGAAAGTTAATGATGATTGTAGTAGAATAACAGATATCAAATTCCTGACAGAATTTTTCCTCGTATCTCTTCACTAACATTATTATTGGATTAAGACAATGCATTGAATTTAGAGAACAATACTTTATGACTTTTCAGCAAATGCGAGCGATGTGCAGTTTGTCTTCATGAGGAAATGGGTGCACCTGCGGAAGCAAGTGTAGGTGTGGAACGAGATGGAGGCTGGGCAGAGTTCTGCCTAGTGCCACAGTCGCAGTTACACTTGCTGCCATCAGACGTCCCTCTCAAACAAGGTCTGTTTATCAGCATCTTCTGAGTTTGTGTACTACTGATGAGCATTCTGAATTAAATTAAGTGTGGCTAGTAAGGAGTCTAAGAGCTTCCTACTTCAATCTCTCTCATAAACAGGACCTAGGTGATGGACACTTGGATGAAGTATGCTAACTGTTGTCATAATTGTTTCTTCATCTCTTTTATCAGTTATGTGTAATGTTTCTACATCTCCTCAGGAATATGATGTTGTACTGAACAACCACACATCTGTAATTGGCTTAATTTGTTAATCTTAATGTATGTATGAACATTGAATACTTGAAATGGAATTGTGTACTGACATATAATTTTTCATGAACTTTGTTTTCATACCACAGAATCCTTTCATGTATTGGGGTGATTATAAATTACAGCTAAGTCATATTTACCTTGGGCCCAGGCTTAGCACTTTGTCTTAAACTAAAGCCATTATTCTCATTTAATCTGCACTCAGTATTTTGAAACTCTGAGTAGTCCAGTTAACATCCCTAATGCCCATGGCCTTACTGCTATTGAACACTACCTTTCCCAACATCCAATGGATTCCAGACCAACATCCTCCTTCCTAGTCACCATAACCAACTAAATCCTCACCCACAATTACTTCTCTTTTGAAGGCATTACCTACAAACAAATCTGGGATACAGCTATGGTCACCCACATGGCACCATCCTGTGCCAACCTATTCATGACCCATCTAGAGGAATCTTTCCTAAACACCCAGAATCCTAAAACCCTCATCTGGTTCATAATCATTGACAACATCTTTGTAGTCTAGATTGAGGGTGAGGGCACCCTATACACATTCCTCCAGAGCCTCAACAGCTTCTCCCTCATTTGCTTCACCTGGTCCCACTCAACCCAATGAGCCACCTTCCTAGATGTTGACTTCCACATCAAAGATGGCTACTACATCAGTACCTCTGTCCATATCAAAACTACTAACCACCAGCAATACCTCCACTTCGACAGCTGCCACCTGTTCCCTACCAAGTAGTCTTCTTATGGTTGTTGCATCTGCAGTGATAAGTAGTCCCTCTCAAAATATGAGGCGTGTTTTTTAAGTAAGTACCTCTTTGGAATTAAAAAAAGACGTGCTAAGATATCTTAATAATTTTATTTTTACATGAAAGCCAGTACCTTAATCTACTTTTCTACATAATTACCGTCAATATTATGGCACTTGTCGTAATGTTGTACCAGTTTTTGATACCCTCCTCATAGAAGTCTGCCGCCTGACTTGTTAACCACTGCATCACCACTGTTTTCACTTCGTCATCATCTTGAAGATGCTGACAGCCCAGGTGTTTCTTCAAGTGCAGGAACAGATGGTAGTGATTGGGCGCAAGATCGTGGCTGTATGGAGGATGATCTAGAGTTTCCCATCAAAAAGATGTGATGAGATCTTTGGTCTGATATGCCACATGTGGACGTGCATTGTCTTGCAGCAAAACGATGCCCTTGCTCAACTTGCATGGGCTGTTGCTTTATTCTGGTGTGATGTAGGCCACTCATGACTCATTGCTGTAATAATTTGGTTTAAGAAATCATCACCGTTGTTGTGGTACCGCTCAAGGAAAGTCAATGCACTGTCTAAACGTTTGGTTTTGTGCATATCGGTCAACATTTTAGGTGCCCAACTTGAGCACAATTTTCGGTAGTTCAAGTGCTCGGTCACAATGCCATACAAAACACTATGAGAAACATTAGGAAGTCATCCTGCAAGGAGCAAATCGTAAAGTGTTTCTTTTCTCTAACCTTATTGTCCACTTCCTGCACCAAATTTTCATTAACGACTGAAGGACACCTACTCCGTTGCTCATCATGCACATTTGTGCGACCATCTTTAAATGCTCTCATCCACTTTCTTACCATTCCATCACTTATAATGTTTTCCCCGTAAACTACACAGATCTCATGATGAATGTCGATCGCCTTTAGGCATCGGAGGCATCTTAAACACTCAGTACACAACGTAAACAAGGAAGGATCAGACTGTAATGGCATCAGTGTATAGATGAAGGTACAGGTTTTCATCTAAAAATAAAATTATTGAGATATCTTAGCACGTCTTTTTTTAATTTCAAAATGGTACTTACTTAAAAAACACGCATCATATACTGAGAGTCTCACTGAAGCCTTCACAGACTGTAATTATCTTCCCGACATTGTACAAACACAAATCTCCCATGCCTTATGTTTCCAGTCTCCCACCACCTTCCAAAGCCTCACTGTCCAGCCACAAAGGAGTATGCCCCTCATAACTCAGTACCACCCAGGACTGGAGCAACTGAATTACATTTTATGCCAGAGTTTTGACTACCGTATCTACTCGAATCTAAGCCGCACTCGAATCTAAGCTGCACCTGAAAAATGAGACTTGAAATCAAGAAAAAAAATATTTTCCCGAATCTAAATCGCACCTGAAATCTGAGACTCAGAATTCAAGGGGAGAGAAAAGTTTTAGGAATCACCTCCAAATCGAAACAAAGTTGGTCTATTGTAATATGAGACACAATTTAGGTCGAATGAATGACAATACAGCTACAGTAGTTTGGTTCAAGTCGTAAGCTTAGCAGTTAAGCTTTACCAGGTAGCCATTGCTATGCGTCAGGTGCTCCGTCCATATTTATACAGATACCCTTCCTTTTTGACGTGGTTCATCTGGTTCAAATCGGTTGCTTATTTTTCTTTGATCTGATAAGGGCCATTATCTTTGTTATAGGTGTTTATGTCACTCTAAGCTAAAAATGCATTACTGTACTGTGTCATGCATTGTTTGTTGCATTCTGATAATGAGTGTTTACGACCTGTCGCCGCTCACGGCATGGCTTGCTTTTGTGCGCACTGCAGCCGCTTACAATAAAAAAAAAAGAGAGGAATTGTCTCATTAGCAAAACAATGCAAAGGGACTGCTATTTGTTGTTACTTACACTGCTGCTTTCTTTGATAATGATCAACAAGAACCAAATAATAGACTGTGTATGAAAATCTTTGCAGACGCCTCTTTTGTACATTACATTCTGCACAGAAATTAGAGTCATCTTAGATTTAAAAATCTAGTCAATTGCCGTGCTTCATTTCTGATTGTATCACTATTAGGCAGAAGAATAATACAAATATAAACATGTCATGATATGTATATTCTTCCACATTTGCTGTTGCCTCACACTAGTTTCGTAAGTTATTAGGCAGACAGGATTTAAATGAGATAGCAGCAAACACAAAAGAATACATGGCAAAATGTTTGTATTCGTATTATTCCTATGGTGAAGAGATTACTGCATGTGATTCACAATTCATAAAAGTTCCTATTAGCAACCATCTCTTCTCACTGGTAGGAAAAAATTCAGAACGTTGAGTTGGCCATATTGACAAACATCCCAAACAGTCTTGCCAGTTGGATTTTCGTAGAACATTGAAATGCTGTTACATTCGAAGACGAACAATACGGAATTTGTATTTACTTCGTTGGATAATGTATGAAAATGCAGTGGTCGAAACTCGGGGCGGAGAAAAAATGCTCGTCTTCCACCCGTTTTTTTTAAATTTATTTACTGACGCAGAGGTTTTGGCATCAGTATTTATCTTTGTGCCTGCAAAGCATGCCTGTGTAGCGCTACATAAATTTGACGGCAGAAGTTAGTTGCGGTGGCACCTACCAACATTTTACAGAACTTCCACTTACTTTGCACTCGATTCTAAGCCGCAGGCGGTTTTTTGGATTAAAAAAACCGGAAAAAAAGTGCGGCTTGGATTCGAGTAAATACGGTACCTCTCGTCATGCCCTTAAATGAGAAATGTCTTGCCCACTATCCTTCCCACCCCTCCCACAATGGTATTCCACTGTCCACCAGACCTACACAATATACTCATCCATCCCTGCACAACCCCTGCTCCCAACCCCTTTCCTCATGACTCATATCCCTATAATAGACCTAGATGCAAGACCTGTCCCATACATCCTCCCACCACCACCTGCTCCAGCCATCACAACCACCTGCCCCATCAAAGGCAGAGCTACCTGAGAAATGAGCCATGTGATCTACAAGCTCGGCTGCAAACACTGTGCTGCATTCAATGTGGGCTTGACAACCAACAAGCTGTTTGTTCGCCTGAATGGCCATCGGCAAGCTGTGGCCAAGAATCTTGTGGACCACCCTGTAGCTGAGTGCAGTGCCCAACATGGCATCCTTGATTTCAGTTTATTGCTTCACAGCCTGTGCCATATGGATCTTTCCCACTAACACCAGCTTTTCTGAATTGCACACATGGGTTCTTTCCCTGCAATATATCCTACATTCCCATAACCCTCCTGGCCTCAATCTTCGTTAGTTATTGTCCTCACCCATCCAGCCCCTTCCCTGTTCCCATTCCAGCACTACACAGACCTCATTCCACCCAGTCTTTCTACTTCTCTCCTTTTCTGCTATCTCCCCCCCCCCCCCCCCTCCACCTCTCAACTGCCCTCTGTTTAACCTACCGACAGCTCACAGCAGCACTACCCTCTCTCCACCTTGTCCCTGATTGCTCCCCAGCAACACTTCACTGTCCCCCATCCCATCCCCACTATCCCTCCCCCTCCCCACCCCAGCCTCCTCCTTACCCCCACCCAGTTGCCACTCCCATAGTGCACTGTTGCTGCTGCTCGCAGTGCGACTTCAGTTGCCAGGGACTGCAGTCATGTGTATGTGAGTTGCATTTATGTGAGTGTGTGTGTGTCTGTCATCTATTTTTGAAGAAGGCCATACTGGCCAAAAGCTAATTTATGACAGTCTTTTTGTAGTGTCAATCTGCGACTCAGCATTTCCTCTATATGGTGAGCAGCAACTTTCCTTTTCATAATACTGTTGCAAATCATTAGTTTCCCTGTTTGTGCATTCAGTGTGTGAAATCATGACTGCACTAGAAGTTTCTTGAGGTGTTTGATCATACTTTACTCAGAACTCACCTGCACTGCATCAAGGAGATGTCATCTTTCGTAGACCTGTTCTTAGAACGTACTTACCATCGTTCATCAGACCCAAAGTGCATTGGCAAAATTGTGTAAAAGATTCCAAATGTAATAAAAAAGTATAAAATTTCAGTTTATTTGGTACATTAATTACTACAAGGACCTGTACTAATTGCTATGCACCTGTAGCACAGTAGTCAGCAAAGTTGACAACCCTGTGAAGGATCCATGATTGATTCCCAGTACTGCCAGGAATTTTTCCTTGGTGGTAGGGCTTGAACAGGGGTCCACTCAGCCTCTAGCCTCTTGATACCATCTAAAGAGCTACTTCATTGATTAGTATTGGCTTCAGGTCACGAAAGCTGACAATGTCTACGAGAGTGGTGTGCTGACACCACACCCCACCATTCCACATCCAGGGAGGCCACTGACAGTGGACAATACAGTGGACCAACCAGGGCCTATGTATGGAGTTTACAAGAAATATACTCTTCTTTTAAAATTTTCGCATATAAGAAAATAAATAAGCCTAGAATACGTTTTTCATCTTTTCACAACTCATACCCACATTCTTTCGGCTGCCAGTTTACACTTTCTTCAGTCTTTTTTTTTACAATAGTTATGTTTCTGTGTTTCTGTTTCGTGCCTTCAGACCACTTTGGGTCAGTTTTATTTTCCTTCCTGCCTTTGAACCTTTCCAGTTTTCAAACTTTATCCCTAAAAATTTCCCTTTCCAATGCTTCTTGCTCTCTTAAGTTATTTCTTTCCAAATCTTTCCTAACCTCTTGAATCCAGGTTGTTGTTGATTTTTCTTCTGCAAGGTATTTGAAGATCTGTTTGGTGAATCTGGTGTCATCCAGTGTGTAAATGTATTCAAAAAACAGTAATCTCCTTTTATTTATTATTTACAACATGTTTTGTACGTTCTGATAAATTTCTTTGTCACTTCTTAATTTCCAAAATGCTGCATCTTTCTGGGGCCTTTATATTTTTTGTAGAGTTCTTCTTTCTTTCTCATATTTCTTATTTATCAAGCTTATTATTTAATACTGGACATACACTAGCATACAGGTGTTCTGGATTCACTACTGTGTTGTACTGCTTTATTTTAATTTTTTTTTTAGATAAATACATTTTGCTGTAGGTATGGTTAGTTGTACCATTCACTTTTTCCACCTTGTGTATCCATTCTGCTGGAGCAGATTTTTCTAAACAATGTTTTTGAATAGTCTCCCTCAAATATCTGAATTCTTTTAACTTTCCTATTTGCGCAGTAACTCTTATTAAATATTTTTGAGTACTTTTTATATTTGTCATAAATTTCGTTTTCTCTGCAGAGATTCATAAACCCATCATGTTAGCTGTCTCTTCAGGAAGATTAAAAATTGACTTGCATTGTTGCATTTGCCACGCTTTCAGAAAGTATGATAAAATAATCCACAAATGCTAGGCAATTTATTACAATGCCTTTGTTTTTTATCGCTAGCACAAGTAATGATATATTGGATTCTTTCAGTTTTCCATTCTAAATTGCCACAACTTTCTCTGTGACACAGTTAAAAAGAAAAGGAGATAAGTCATAAGTTTACCTGATTCCTGAAGAGCTGAGTTCCTACTGCTGTTGAGTACACAAGGAACTTTACATAACCCCAGAGGTTATGCCGAGTCGAGAGGGGTGAGGTCAGGGGAGCACACAGGCCAAGGGACTGGGCATCCCTTCCCAATTACTCCCTGCCTAAAACTGTTCATTAAATATGCCCTGACCATCACAGCTAATTGGACTACTGTCATGCTGAAACCACAAACTAGTGTGCAAATGCAAGAGAAGGCCCTCCAGGAGGCCAAGCAAAGCATTCTCCTGAAAGTTTAAGTACTATGTACCATTCAAACAATTTGGTAAGATGTGTGGCCCAATAAGGTGATCTCCAACAATTCCAGCCCAAACGTTTACTGAGAATCTCATCTGATAACTTCTCATACAGGCACTGTGTGGACTCTGAACAACCCATTGGTGGCTATTGCGGGGATTAAAAATACCCTCTTTGTATAAGTTGACTTGTCAGTAAACAGTACAAAGCCTAAATATTGGGAACAAAGGAGACCCTATGAGAATTGTTGTTATGGTTCAAAATCAGGCTGTCCCATGCTTTGAACTGATTGATCAAGGAATGGATGTAGGTGGTGCCGTACAAAATCTGCCGGATACTCACACGTTCTTCATGTATTGCAAGGCCAATTACACGTGTGCTTGTTCTTGCTTCCTTCATACAACTGATGAGCAGTATGTGGCATTCCTGTGAGCTTCACCATAACACAGATGCATATAATATCACCAAATTGTCGAAATGTGTAATTACCCTGCAGTACGTAAAGCACAATAAGCAGACAACTTTACACGACTAGCTGTGTGTTTATAGCATAGCACCAGTGGATGTAAGGGGGTGAACTTAAGGATGACAAGCAAAAAGTACACTACTCTCTGTACACAGGCTCGAGTAGACCAGTGTAGTTGTGTGTTTAGTCTTCCATCCACAGCAATAACATAACATCAGTGGATAAAAGGATAGTTACCAAAGTGATAGGAGGTCAAACACCTTCTACTGCCATAGACACTTTGTTTCACATGTACAGCAACAGGTTCTTCATATCAAAATATTCTGTATTTTATTCTGTACAGTCTCCAAAATTTTTAAAACATCATGCAACACATACATACATATTTTAAGTCAGCAATTACGCTGAGTTAGACTTGAATTTATAATCCACATTATTAGTTTTAAAAAACAGACTCCATTAGTGAATGTGGTTTTCATGAGAACTGTTATTAATTAAAAGATATGACTAATTGAAAATAATCCTACAGTTCATTATATCATAAATCTTGTGCACTGGGTGACAATTTGGATAAAGTGACATAAACATTAGAAAGGCTCGCACCCCAACTTTGCAGTACCATAATGTAATTTTCATAGAACCAAATCAAAGAATGGAAAATCCAGGATGGAATGTAGAACTAATTCACTTATGAGATATCTAACATTGGAAGTGCAGACTACCACAATTTTCAGTTACCGACTCCGTTCCTGTGCTTGTTAGATTCCAAAATTTGACACAGAACTGTTGTTGCTGCAGTTTTTATGGAGCAGATAACATATTTCAGTGACTTCTTAAACTACTAATCAAAATGTTGCGTAATGTGTCATAATGAAAAACAAATTTGAGTATGGCTGCCATACCGATTCCGAGTGCGGATGCATAAAATGGTTTTGTGAACATTCTAAATTACTAACCCATAACATATTTCATAAAACACATTACTACCTTAGCATATAGCCCATTTTGAGTGGCAAAATCTGACCTGAGCATTTTCAAAACATTGTGTAGTTACCAAAAACAACAAATATCTTGACACTCACATTTAGAAGACTGATCCTATCCCAAAATCACCAGTCTGGGCTCGGAGATATCAGTGGTAACATCTGTGTATACCAGGAGTGCTAGGAAATGTATAATATATCTGAGCAATTGTTGCAAGTAAAGTTCATTTTTATAAAGCAAACATAAAACAACTAAATGTAATTATTACATAAAACTTACGCACTGTATGTTTAAATCATGTCGTTAACTTTTTATGCAATAAGAAAGTGAGCACTGTCTTGCTTATAAGATATCGGCACTGTGTCAGGTCTTCACTGTGTTCATTGATTATTGTGTCACATCACTGAGACACTGTTGTGTGGTTTATGTTTGGATGTAGAAGTGTGGTGGTACCTACCTGTATATAAAGAGCAAATTGAAAACTAGACCTGGCCATTGCACAATTTACAGTGCTAATAAATGTGGGACGTACCACTTAATTGTATCAATTGTGTGGTTTTTGTGATTTGCACAATCCTGGCACACAGTAATGAGCTATTTTACTGAGACCTCAGGCTACGAGACACCGAGGAATTTGAGACTCCAAGAAAAAAATAGATAGGAGCTGAAACTTCCTGGCAGATTAAAACTGTATACCAGATCAAGACTAGAACTCAGGACCTTTGCCTACTGATTGAGCTACCCAAGAATGACTCACCACCCATCCTCACAGCCTTACTTCCACCAGTATCTCATCTCTCACATTCTTCTATAAAACTTGCAAGTCTAGCACACCTAGAAGAAAGGATATTGCAGAGACACGGGTTGGCCACAACCAGGGGATGTATCCGGAATGAAATTTTTACTCTGCAGCAGAATGTGCACTGATATGAAACTTACTGGTAGATTAAAACTCTGTTTTGGACTGACACTTGAACTCAGGACCTTTACAGCTCACAGAGATGCACAGTGGTGCCTCACACAGAGAGCATTCCAGGGTGCCCCTGAGAGCTACAATACCAAGAATTGCTTCTCGGCTTTGAGCAAGTTCAGTGTGTAGGTTTTTTTTTTTTTTTTTTTTTTTTTTTTTTTTTTTTTTTTTTTAAAAAAAGAAAAGAAAAAAAGTCACAACTCTGAGGACATGTTGTGAGTCCTGCTTGGGTAGCTCGATTGGTAGAACACTTGCCTGTGAATGGTAAAGTTCCTGAGTTCAAATCTCAGTGCAGCGCACAATTTAAATCTCCCAGGAAATTTCATATCAGTGCACATTTTGCTGCAGACCGAAAAATTTTTATTCAAAATAGGAGCTGTCAGAGATTATGGGAATGAAAGATGTGTTGCAAGGATAACTCTCATGTATGTAGTTCAGAGAAGCTGGTGCTGTGCGGAAGGATCCAGATGGTACAAGTTATGGAGTGGCCATTGAACTCAAGCACCTTATGCTCAGCAGGGTATTTCACTCTAAGCCTTAGTTTGGCAGTGACTGTTCATTCTGTTGAACTGTGCTGGCCGGTGGTCATGACCACTTGTGGTCAGCTATTTTTTGCCAGGTGTTGAGATCAGAGGAAACAGAAAACTGATAGGAACAACAGTAGATATGTCAGTTAAGGTATTACCATATAGCAAGATTAAAGAAACGAAACCTAAATGTTTATCATTAATACACATGTTATTGATGTTATGACAAAAGAGAGAAAGAGTTATTAAATATTTGAAGAACTAATATGCATATTAGACATTTCGACACTAAGCTGATAAAGAACCTCACTCCCTGGAAATGCTTTAGCACTGCAATTTGTAGGTGGCATGACGCATGGGGATGAGTGATCCATAGCATGTCTGTAGGCATCAGTGATATGCATTATCAATAAATACATTTATTGTTCAAGCAAAGTTTACAAAGGTACAGTTTCTTCAGAGTTGCAGGTGGCAGCCAGGCATGGATAGAGATGCTGTGAAAGAATGGTGATGCCTTGTCAGCACATTGTGACATTGCTGCCGCAAGTCAGTGGCTCAGCTGCATGTGATGCTCACAGTGATAGCAGATGAGACATATGTAGCCCACCATATATACTGCAGTGACCGAGACTGGCTACCTTCTATGCACTCAAAGACAGCTCATCACACACTCAGGTGAAGTCTACCGGCTGTGGTCCAAGATGCTGGTTATCATGTCTAGAGGTCCTGTCCATTCACCATGGATTGGTGAAGACTGCAGCAGATGCTCACAAGCCAGCCAGGAGGTTGTGTGGACACACCTCACCTAGTTGGTGTGAAGACAGCAGTTCGTAGATCAACAGCAATGACCCAGTTGAGGAGGAGAGCGGGCTGCTCAACAGTCTTTTCATCAGTGATGAGGCAGTGGGTAGCAATGGCAGACCACATCTGTAGTATGCACCATGTATGGCTGCAAGCAGGTAGCACTGGCCATCATCAAAAAGCTCATCACGGGTTCACTCAAACTCATTAGACAATCTTTCAGTCTGGTCCTTCAACACAGACAGAACAGCATGATGACATAGTGTGTTCTTGTGGCCAGAAGGTTGCTTTATTTTTTATAGGTGCCAAGCCTTCTCACCTATAATGAGGTGCCTCTGAGTGCTTCAGTTATTTTTCCCAGTTTACCAGATCCATCAGCACCCTTGCCTTGCAGTTGTAGTTTCAATAATAATTCTAGGCCATTGAACTTGGTCTTTCTGTCAATGTTTGACTCTGTAACAACATTCAGACATGGAATTACATAGTTACCTCACAGTGCATTGTTAAGTAGTACAGTGGTGTTTGCATTTCTGTTTGCCCAGTTCCAAAGTCTGTTGCATTGGTTGTATGCCATGTTGACATATGACAGGCACTTTAGTTCAGCTCACACCTACTCCATTCCAAGCTCACCTTATGAAACTTTAACAAAAATTTAAGCCTGCCCAGTAAAGTTATTCTGCTGTGGAACAATGCCTGTATCAATGCAAGTAATTTATATATCCAGTAGTGCCATAAGAACTTCAAGTTATAAGTTTTTTAATTGTATTGTAAGTGCAGTGGATATTAATTTAGGTCTGGAACTGTAGTAAATGTGGTGCTGCATTGATTTATATTTATTGGCTTACTTTATTAGTCGGATAAGGAATTAGTCCTCAATATAACTGTAATCATTGAAGTCAGTGTTAACACGGCATGGTTTAACTTTTAGTTGGACACATATGCATCATTAGTTTCTTCTCATATGTTGGACATGCATCATTATAAATTTTGTTCAAGAAAGTCTAACACTTTTTGTACTTTAGAAAAGTGCATACACATATTATGAAAGCTATGTCTACATTTTGTATCATACTGTCAATTTTGACAGTGGAATTTTGGTTTATTCACTCATGATGTGCATTTGCAATCCATTTGCTTTGGGTGCAGGAGACATGTCAAAAATCTACAATGAATTATAATGATTTTTTACCAAATAAATAATAATATATATAACACTAATATGATATTTACTTGGATATGTAACACATGCATTCAGCTCAGATTTCCAGTTCATCGTGCATGAATTCATCCACTGAGTAACAACATTTTATTGTCAATGCCTCATCTAACTTTCTTTTAAGTGGACCTAAATTTATCTGCATTAACTTGTTCCCTTTTAATTTATTATAAATTTTCATTCCCATATATTGTGGTCCCTAGGCATAC
Organism: Schistocerca americana; assembly: GCF_021461395.2. Taxonomy (NCBI): domain Eukaryota; kingdom Metazoa; phylum Arthropoda; class Insecta; order Orthoptera; family Acrididae; genus Schistocerca; species Schistocerca americana. The sequence goes on along the minus strand of NC_060126.1, from coordinate 196,574,191 downwards.
ATGGGATTTGAGACAACAGATGGGAAGCATAAAATTTTCATTGTTTCTTGTATAATGTGAGTGACCCGGACCGGCTAGCCATGCAGTCTAACGCACTGCTTCCCAAGTGGGAAGGCGTGCTGGTCCCTGGCATGAATCCCTCCAGTGGACTAGTGTCAAGAGCTGGTGTGCCGGCCTGCCTGTGGATCGTTTTTAAGGCGGTCTCTGCATACGCGTACACCATGATTACTCTACCACACAAACATTTGGGGTTACACTCGTCTGGTATGAGACATTCCCGGGGGAGAGGGGGGGGGGGGCTATCCATCGGGGAGCCAAACCACATAATAACCCTGGGTTCAGTGTGGCGCGGCGATGGAGTGGGTGGACTGCTGTGACCTGTTGTTGGGTTGCGAACCACTGAGGGCTGCAGCAGGATGAAGCCTCTCTGTCGTTTCTAGGTCCCCGGTTCAATACACAATAAAATACTCATGTGAGTGAACAAAATGGTTACCCTCAAATAATTCATACCTGGTGTACAAAAAGATAATATTCTCATATATAGGGCAATACTTATTAATGTTTAAAAACCCCTGAAGTGACGTAAATTTGCCAAAAGTGGATGACAAATGTTGAACATGTAAGATCACCAGAACACATACCTCATCACATGTGCAGCAGTGGAGCCTATTGGTCTGTTGTACCTGATCATCCCTGCTCAAGTCACATATTCACATCAGTGTGGCTCCAGGCCTACATGCACAACTTAAGTATGTGGGGCTCAGAGTTTGAGTCTTCCATCTGGCAGGCAGTATTTTTTACATTGTGTTAGACAGTTACACGTTTACATTGAGGTACTATTCATAATTTTATTTACCACTCTCACAGTCTGTGCTGATTAATTGCAAAGTACAGTACAATAAACACCTGCCACATTGCATCACAAACAAATAAATATAAATGTCAAAACTATATCGCTATGAGTAAATGACCTCTGCATTCTTTACTTAATAAAGTATGTAAACAAAAAAAGAAGGGACAAAAGGAGATAAATGCAAAATAAAAACAGCTATTGCGTGATTACAGTGAGTACAATAATTTCAAAAATTCTGCATTTACAAGAGAATGCATTTACAAAAGATGTTTGAAAACAGATTAGTTTAGCAGATTGATGTGTAGCACTGCTGCCTACTGGTAAGTGTAGAATCGAGAAGCCTGAGCACTGCATGTGTGGCAAGGTACGTCATCTGTGGTATTTGTTTTATCAGTATTGTTAACAGAGACAGTAAAACATGAAGAATAATCAGTACTTTAGCAGCAACACCACTGCCCTGGCCCATGTTGACTGTTACTGCCAAGCTTGCAGTGCTACTGAGTTACTGTTCAATTGCTGTTCTTTATGTTTTACTGTCCCTGTTAATATGTAATTATAAAACAGATATCAGACTCGACTAATTTGGGGGTGCTATATCAAATGGGCACATGAAATTTCAATTTAAAAATAATTTTGTTTGTAATGGGAAACTAAAATATGCTTTCTTTTGACACTGGGTATCGCATGAAAGAAGTGACATGCAATAATTGTTTGGGCTGTCACTTCCCAAGCAATGCAAAAACAAAATGGCAAATATCTGGCAAAACACTAGAGAATGGGGGACTGATGACCTTCGCTGTTTAGTCCCCCTTAAACATCCCAACAACAACCACCACTAGAGAAAATGAACCTAATCACTCTTAGGAGAGACACCCAGTATAGGGATGGCACAATTAGCATTTTAAGTTTTCTAAATAGCGGTTCTTTAATATTTACAATGCATACATTTTGAATGATCTTTTTTCTATATTTTTAGTATCCACACTGTGTTTGTCAAGCTACCCCAAAAACAATATGATAACCAATAATTGATTTAAAGTAGCTTGTATACATTGCTTTTCATGTGTCCATGTCAGTTGCAGTAGATAATGTTTGTATTGCAAGTGCAAAGTTGCCCAATTTGCTCATTGAGTACTCAATGTGTGCCTGCCAACTCAAATTTTTATCCAGCTTTAATCCTAAGAATTTGATTGAATTAACTACTTCTGTATCTTGGTTTTTGTGAAAATTTTAATCTGCTCAAATTTGGCTGTTTGGTTTCAAACTGCATCATGTAAGTCTTAGCCATGTTTAGATTTAACCTGTTTGGTTGAAGCCAAGTTTCTAGGGCACTGAGGGTACTGATCAAGGATTTGGGACAGGACATGGCCTAGAATGGAACCATGTGGAACACCGTGATATCTATTTTTATTTTTTATTTTTTTCCCAGTCAGAATAATAATTTGCCTCATTTCAAGAAATGATAACTCTTTGCTTTCTGTTCGGTAAGCAAGATTCAAGCCATTGTAGGACACTGGCCTTAACGTGCTATACTTTTCAAGTTTGCAACTAGGCAATGCATGGTTTACAGAATCAAAGTTGCAGGAGGTCCCTGCCATCTTATTGGTCTTATATAAGGCTGTACTTATTTTCTCAATGACACTATCTGTATATATGGTGTGTTTTCCGTGTTGAAAACCAGACTGATCATTTAGGATAATAGAGCGTTTTCCGATGAAGTTTTAGATTTGGCCTACAGTAACTTTTTCAAAAACTGAGATAGGATGATAATTTCCCACAACCTCTCTTGATCTCTTTTTGAAAAGTAGCTTAACTTTGGCATATTTCAGTACCTTCCATTTTGTTTTCTGTTATATATTTTTGCTGATTCCCACCAAAGTCATTCACGGATACTATACTGCTCTTCAAAACTTAAGGGCGAGCCAGACGGATTAACATAACATACTAATTACTCAGTAGAAATAAATGAAAGTGTGGAAGCATGTTGCCAGAGGTCTTCCATTTGTACACAAAAAAAAGTTGGACAATGTATGGCATTAGGTCAGCATGACTATAGTGCCAAATGAGGCTGGCCCAACAAAATGAGGCACTTGAATGAACAGGAAAAGAGTGTATGTCAATCAATGAACAGTTCCAGTGCAATGTAGTGGTGCATGATAACATGGCCAGGAGAAAACGTCTGGATGGCTGCAGTGGGAAAGTATTATTGGGAAACTGGAAGGAGGAAAGTGTGAAGAGTGTAGCACAGGAGTTTGGTATTTGTCACAGCATTGTTTCACATGCATGGGGAGTGTTCTGAAACACAGGCACTGCTGCCTGAAGGAGACGTCATGCTCAACTACAGTAGCAGATGACTGCTACAGAGTGCAACAGGCAAATAGGGACCCAAGTCAAACAGAGGGTGCAATTCCATCGACATTTAACAGGACTGCAAAGCATGCAATCTCATTTTTTGCTGTGACACAGTGATTGCATGGGAGTGGTCTCTTTAGCAAATGGCCAATATGTTGAATTCTGTTGACACCGACACATTGGCGGCATTGTTTTGCAGTGGTGGGAAGAGCACAGGACCAACAAGGAGTGCATGCAGTCTTCTCAGATGGAAGCAGATTCAGTCAGAGTAGTGATTCTGGATGTACCACCATATGGCTAGAATGGGAAGATGTAATGCAATCAGAAACATTGTTGAACATGATTTCTTTGGGGGTCCAGGTGTTATGGGGTTGTGAGGCATAATGTTACAAGGTCATACAGACCCACAAATCTTTGAACATGGTACAGTCACTGGTCACCATTTTTGCATGACTGTATTCCTTCCTCAAGGGTGCATTCTGCCCTGAGTTCATTTTTGTGGGTAGTGATGGCACAACCACATCAAACAGCGCAGGCAGAGGAAATCTTGGAATGAAGCAGACATATTTGTCTTTAAATATGTCTGCTTGTGTCTGTATGTGTCGATGGATATGTGCGTGTGTGCGAGTGTATACCTGTCCTTTTTTCCCCCTAAGGTAAGTCTTTCCGCTCCCGGGATTGGAATGACTCCTTACCCTCTCCCTTAAAACCCACTTCCTTTCGTCTTCCCCTCTCCTTCCCTCTTTCCTGATGAGGCAACAGTTTGTTGCGAAAGCTTGAATTTTGTGTGTGTGTTTGTGTTTGTTTGTGTGTCTATCAACCTGCCAGCGCTTTCGTTCGGTAAGTCACCTCATCTTTGATTTTATATGCAATTTTTCCCATGTGGAATGTTTCCTTCTATTATATTGACTATATATATATATATATATATATATATATATATATATATATATATATATATATATATATATATATATATATATATAGATCCATTAGAGAGAGGAAAAAAGGTTGCAGGATGTGGAAATGGTACTATTTGATGAAAGGTTTCATGAAAGATGAACTGATAATTTCAGCAAGATATCATTTATAATTAACCTTATTGTATAAACATAACTGTTCACTGCCATCGAAAAGTAGTACAATAAGGAACACTTACTTCACACAGTGAACACACATGCCCCAATAACAGAACACAGTCGTATATGTAAATTACAGTGTAATTGCTGCCCTGCATCTTACATAGGCAAAACAGGAAGAACTCTCTATACAAGTTACAAAGAACATACAGATACTTTTAGACAACCACTTTGACAAATCCACAATAGCTAACCGCATGTACCTCAATACACCGAGACTAAGTGACATACAACGTGGGTTTAGAAAACATTGTTCCTGTGAAACACAACTAGCTCTTTATTCACATGAAGTGTTGAGTGCTATTGACAAGGGATTTCAGATCGATACCGTATTTTTGGATGTCCAGAAGGCTTTTGACACTGTACCACACAAGCGGCTTGTAGTGAAATTGCGTGCTTGTAGAATATCATCTCAGTTATGTGACTGGATTTGTGATTTCCTGTTAGAGAGGCCACAGTTCATAGTGACTGATGGAAAGTCATCAAGTAAAACAGAAGTGATTTCTGGCGTTCTCCAAGGTCCTTTGCTGTTCCTTATCTATATAAATGATTTGGGAGACAATTTGAGCAGCCATCTTAGGTTGTTTGCAGATGACGCTGTTGTTTATCAACTAATAAAGTCATCAGAAGATCAAAACAAATTGCAAAATGATTTAGAAAAGATATCTGAATGGTGTGAAAATTGGCAATTGACTCTAAATAATGAAAAGTGTGAGGTCATCCACATGAGTGCTAAAAGGAATTCATTAAACTTCGGTTACACAATAAATCAGTCTAATCTAAAGGCTGTAAATTCAACTAAATACCTAGGTATTACAATTGTGAACAACTTAAATTAGAAGGAACACAAAGAAAACATTTTGGGGAAGGCTAACCAAAGACTGCATTTTATTGGCAGGACTTAGAAAATGTAACAAATCTACTAAGTAGACTGCCTACACTATGTTTGTCTGTCCGGTTTTAGAATACTGCTGCATGATGTGGGATCCTTGCCAGAGAGGACTGATGGAGTACATCGAAAATGTTCAAAGAAGGGCAGCACATTTTGCACTATCAGGAAATATGGGAGAGAGTGTCACAGAAATGATGCAGGCTTTGGGCTGGACATCATTAAAAGGAAAGCATTTTTTGTTGCGACAGAATCTTCTCACGAAATTCCAATCACCAACTTTCTCTTCCAAATGCGAAAATATTTAGTTGACATTGACCTACATAGGGAGAAACAATCACCACGATAAAATAAGGGAAATCGGAGCTCATACAGAAAGATATAGGTGTTTGTTCTTTCCGTGCACTAAACTAGATTGGAATAATAGAGAATTGTGAAGGTGGTTTGATGAACCCTCTGCCAGGCACTGAAATGTGATTTGCAGAGTATCCATGTAGACGTAGATGTAGATGTAGAGTGTAGATTTAGAGTGCAATATATGGGCACCGGAATCAGTGAGTTCACATGGTACACAGTGTCAATGACACGATGGCATGGATTGGGAGGGGGTGCAGGACAGTTGAAGGGAAACTGTTAGGTGCAGTGCCTTAGCAGAGATTGAGGCTGGGAGAATCACAGGAGCAAAGGATGTGTTGCAAGAATAATTCCCATCTGTGTACTTCAGAGAAGTTAATGTTGGAGGGAAGGATCCAGATTATATGGGTTGTGAAGCAGCCATTTAACTCAAGCATGCTGTACTCAGCAGCATGTTCCACCACTGGGCAGTCAACACTGCTCATGGTCACAGTTTGGTGGTGGTCATTCATTGTGGTGGATGGATGGATAGTGATCATGCTCACATAAAATGCTGTGGAGAAATTGCAAATTGCAGCAGAGTTGGTATATGATATGGCTGCTTTCACAGGTAGCACTGCCACTGATGGGGTAGGATAAGCCTGTGACGGGACTAGTGTAGGATGCACTGGATGGGTTAATTGGACACATCTTGCACCTGGGTCTTCCACCAGGATATGACTTTGTGTGGCAAAGGGTTGGGAATGGTAGTGACTTAGGGATGCAACAGGATGTTGTGTACAATGGAAAGGCAGCAGACAGCCTCTTTAGGAGGTGTGGAAAGGATTGTAGGTAGGATGGCCCTCATTTCTGGGCATTCTTCCCCTACCTCAGCACCTTCTTCCCCATCAGCTTCACCTTGTCCTCCTCAGCCCAATGTGCCAAGTTTCTGGATGTTGACCTCCTCCTCTCAAGCCCACTAACAACCAAAAATGCCTGCATTTTGGAAGATGACCCTCTTCCACACCAAAAAATTGCTTCCATTTAGCATGGCCACCTGTAGATGGCATATATGTGGTGACAAGAAGTTCCTTGCCCAGTAGTCGAAGGTGTCATAAAGGCTTTCACAGACAGGCATTACCACCTCAAACCTAGCCTGCAAATAGATTTCCTGCAGCATATCCTCACACACCCCTAATTCTCCTACCACTCTCAAGGAGTGTACCCTTTGTCATGGCCACCACCAAACAGTGGCCAAGTACAGAGTTGACTAATGAGTGGTGGAACACACTGCTGAGCACAATGTGCTCAACTTCAATGACTGCTTCACAGCCCATGATGTCTGGATCCTACCCTCAAGCACTACCTTTTCTGAAATACACAGATGGGAGTTATCCTTGCAACACATCCTTTGCTCCTGTAATCCCCCTGGCCTCAATCTCCACCACTCCCACATCTCCTACTCAATTGGCTCTTCTTCCCCTGTCCTGTCACTCCTTCTCAGCTCAAACTTTCATGTCATCATAATTGTCCGAGAGAGCTTAAACACCTCTGTGATCATTGTAATTAGTATACTCCCATCCTTACAGTCACAGTGATACATAGGGAGTTGTAGTATATTACTAGATTTAACACTTCATGTTGGTGCTTGAAACTTAGTAGACTTTCAGAGGATAGTTTAAATCTGTCTTCAAACATTTTTCTGTTTAGTTCTTTAAGTATTTTCATGTTGCTCTCTCAGGGGTCAAACAAGCCTGTGACCACTAAATAAAAGTAAAACAGTATCTTATGAGTCACTCATTCGATAACTCACGACATTATTTAGACTCAGATGTATATATTACAGTTGACACTGTTGTTGTTGTTGTTGTGGTCTTCAGTCCTGAGACTGATTTGATGCAGCTCTCCATGCTACTCTATCCTGTGCAAGCTTCTTCATCTCCCAGTACCTACTGCAGCCTACATACATCCTTCTGAATCTGGTTAGTGTATTCATCTCTTGGTCTCCCTCTACGATTTTTACCCTCCACACTGCCCTCCAATACTAAATTGGTGATCCCTCGATGTCTCAGAACATGTCCTACCAACCGATCCCTTTTTATAGTCAAGTTGTGCCACAAACTCCTCTTCTGCCCAGTTCTATCCAATACCTCCTCATTAGTTATGTGATCTACCCATCTAATCTTCAGCATTCTTCTGTAGCACCACACTAATGTTAATAAAAAACAGGTTATAACTTTTCCTGTGTGTAGATAGTTGATGGAATTCTATGAAACCAATGAAGTTAGATAAATTCCTAGTATGAGGTAGCGGATCTAAACAGCAGCTGGTCAGCAAAAAGGAGTAAGAGTAGCATTTCTTGAAGTAACTGTTTTTCTCCAATATAGAAGTAATATCATAATTATTAATATGTTTAATTTAGTGATGGTCAGCATTTGTTGCTAGTACATTTTACAGAAGCAGGCTGTAGTTACTGCATGGTGTGCAGCATGTACAACAACTGTGTGCTTAAGATTTTGGTTGGCAGTAAACTGCATTCATGCAATTAGACAGTTAGTTAGTTTTCATTCCCAAACACAATGCTGCACAGTAACTGCAGCATATCTGGTGTATAATGTGGCTGCTTCTGTATGTGGCCCTGCCTTTTATAGGATAAGAAATGTCTATAACGGGACTGTGGAAAGGTGCGTAGACACAAGATTTTGTTACAGATGTGTGGTGCAGTGATTAACTATCACCGTCTCTGTTTTTAGACTTGGCATTTTGTTGTGAAGGCACCTCAGTTTAGAACAGAGAGTATTTTATTTCAAATAAACTCTAGTAATCAGTAATTTTTTAGTCACTTTTCTCTTTTGCTGAGTTAACCTCAGGATTTTCCTATGAGCCATATCAAAGTTTCCTACTCTCGATGTGCTGAATCCCTCATTAAGAAACCTCTGGCAAAACACAAACATGGAGTGCAACAAAACATGTTGAAAAAACGAGTCAGTTAGTAGTTTTGTAATCTTCTTTGTGGATTTGTTGAATTCTTTTCATGAACTTTCACAATGAATCTCAGCCTTTCATATGCTTTCCCAACATATACATTTATGTGGTTGTTCTATCTTTTAAGTCACTTTTGACACAGTAATCTCTAAATGCTCAACAGACTGAGCTATCCTGACATGTTCTCACAGCTTTACTCCCACCAGTACCTCTCTCCAATGTTCCAAATATCACAAAAGTTCTCTTGGTTACCTTGCAGGGCTAGTGTTCCTGCTAGTCCTGCAAGGTATGCAGGAGAACATTTCTGACATTTGGAACATCAGAGAGAGGCACTGGTGGGAGTAAAGTTATGAGCGCATGTCAAAAGTTAAGACTGGATAGCTCAGACAGTTGAGCATCTATCCATGAAGGACAAATGTTCTGAGTCCTGGTCTGGCAATAGTTTCAATCTGCTAGGGAGGTTCAAATCAGTAGACACGTGGACACTCCACTGCAGCCTGAAAATTCATTCTGTAATAATTGACTTCTGTAATTGATTTTAATGATTTTTTGTTGACAACATAATCAAGTCATGCAGCAACTTCTTAGCTGTTCATGAATCTTCCATTGTAGTTTATTGACAATATAGTCTAAATGGATGGATAAAAAAGTCTACTCACCAATCAGCAGGAGTAGAACACACACATAAAAAGGTTAAACTTTTACAAGCTTTCAGAGCTAGTGGCTCCTTCTTCTGGCAGAAGAGTTGAAGGGGATGGATGAGGTGTGAAGGAAAAGGACTGGAGAGGTTTGGGAGAAGGGGTACAGTTCAGAAAAGTCACCCAGAACCCAGGTCAGGGAAGACTTATCGGATGGGATGAGAAGGAAAGACCAATTCTGGGGTACTGCACCAGATGAGATTTGAAAATCTGAAAGTTTAACAGTGGAAGACAGGGTACTGTGAAAGACAGAGATTACTACTAAAACATCATGAGTGAAAAGCCAAGCGTGTTGCAAGTAACAGACGTGGTAGGGGGAATGGCAAAAAATAGACACGTCAGGAAATGACAGATGTAGAAAACTGAAATGGAGTGAAGAAAGGAGGAGTTACTGTGAATAAATGCTGAGACAGAAGGAGTTATTGTAAGTTTGTAAGTTAAGGCCAGGTGGGTGGGTAGAACAAAAGACATGTTATAATGCTAGTTCCCACCTATGGAGTCCTGAGAAACTGGTGTTTGGAGGAAGAATCCCTATGGTATGTGCGGTGAAACAGGCACTGAGGTCATGACTGTCATGTGGTAGAGCATGCTGTGCAACAGGACATTGTGTGCTGCTGGTATACACCCTCTGCCTGTGCTCATTCATCCTGACTGATACCTGGGTGGTAGTCATGCTAATGTAAAAGGCCAAATATTGTTTATGTAACAGCTGGTATATGAAAAGTTCCATTTCACAGGTTCTCTCCCTTCGACAATGTATGTTTTGCCCCTTACAGGGCTGGAATAGGTGGTGGTAGGAGGGTGCATAGGGCAAGTCTTGCAGCAGGGATGGTCAGTGGGTTAGGAGCCGTAGGGTCTGACAAGGATGTTGCGAAGATTGGAAGGGCAATGAAAAGCTGTTCTAGGTGTGGTGGGAAAAATCTCAAACAGAATGGATCTCATTTCAGGGCATGATTTTAGGAAGTCATGGCCTTGTCGAAGTAGATGATTAATGCATTGAAGAAGAGGATAATATTGAGTAACATGTGGTGTGCTCTGAAGTTGTTTTTTGGAGGGATAATTAGTACCAGGATTGGGTGTGATGGCCAGGAAATCTGCTTTTGGACTAGGCTGTTGGGGGTAATTATGTCCAGTGAATGCTGAGATGAGAATGGTTGGTATTGCTGTCTGCCTCTAACTAAACACATTTGCCTCAAATGCCAAGGCTGCACGGGAGGGAATGTTTGACATTGAAAGGACAGCAACTGTCAAACTAAGTACTTGTTAGTAAGTCTGATGTGGATGGAAGTGTGTAGCTGGCCTTCAGTGAGGATGAGATCAGCATCAAGGAAAGTGGTGTGGGGTTCAGAATATGACCATGTGAAATTTAATTTGGAGAAGGTATTTAGAGATTCCAGAAATTTTAACAGGTCAGCCTCACCATGAGTCCATACAGCAAAGATGTCATCAATGTATCTAAAACAAACCAGGGGCTGAAGGCTTGTGGGCCCCTGGACAGCTCCCTCCAAGTGACCTGTGAAAAGATTGGGTAGGGAGAAGCCATCCTGGTTCTGATGGCTGTACCCCTGATCTGTTTGTATGTCTGCTCCTGAAAGGTGAAGTAATTGTTGATAAGTATACAGTTGAATAAGATGAGCAAGAAGGATGTCATAGGTTTGGAATCAGGTGGGTGTTGACTCAGGAAATTTTAGTAGCAGACAGGCCATGAATGTGGGGGTTTTGTTATAGAGGGAGATGGCACCAATGGTGACAAGCAAGGTGTGTTGTGGGATTGGGATGGGTGCGGTTTTCAAAAGACCTAGGATCTTGGTTGGAACTGTTCAAGGCAGAGTTCTGTGTCAGGTTTGCTGTTGAAAAGATTTTGGAACTGGGTTGCAAAGTGATATTTCCAGAAGACATTAAGTGTAAAGGAAAATAGGTCCTTCACTAAAGCAGCAAGATTAAATACAGGTTTAGGGCTGAAAGTGATACCCTTGAATAATACAAATAATTCTACTCCAGCAGACTTATCTCCTACAAAATCCTGCAGTTATGTGTCCCTTATGTTTTCTTGGCTGGTATCATCTGCTAAATCAACCTCAGATTGCAACAACATGCTACACTTAATCTCAAATGCTATCCCTCCTAACCCTAAACTACCTAAACATTGATCTTTCCCTTCCTGTGTAGAGTCTTGTATCATAAGGAAGTATGGGAGAGGATGTTGTTATTGGTGGCTCGTATCCTCTTCTTACAACACAACTGCACATGTGGATTAATATGATTCTTTATTTACATGATGTTGCTACTTAACTTGAATAGAGTCCATGTTCATGATACAAGCTCATCAGTAATAATCCTCTTGCAGACACTATCAGTAATCTTGCTGTTACAAACTTTAGTCTTGCTATAGTCACAAATCTGGTCGCTATGCACTGTCATAGCCTTAGTGAGTTAGTGAGGCATCCCGGTCAGCAGCAGCAGCCTAAATATGTGTTGTCAAGAGGGTATAGGTGGCATGGTGCTTTTCAGTGTGTCTCTGGCCTCTTCCATGATCCTGCACCTACTGTTGATCTCTGCACTACATCTTTGCCGACTGGTATACTGGTGACAGCATATGTCAGCTCCCTCCCACCCCCACCCCCCCCTCCCCCGGAATGCAGCTGGATTGTTGTCATGTATGGAGGATGTGAATGACAATTGGATGAGGGGAGGGGGGGAGAGCGGGGGGAGGCAGGACACTGGACATAGAGATGAGCCAGTAGCCATAACTGTGAAGGACGGCGTACTCCCGACTGTACCCCACTATCTGGGTTGAGAGGCAACAGGAACATCCTTCAGAAAACTGCTGCCAGGGCACATGTCTAGGCAGGGCACATGTCTAGGCTTGAGGGTGTGTCCTAGGGTGATGACGATGATGGTGGGTCCGCGTCCATCAGGTCGGCCAGTGGGGACAGCAGGGGCGGATGCATTATCCATCCGCTCCTCCTGGGGTGCCCTGGTAGCACCAGCGGGTGGCTGCAAAGGCCGTGTGGTCCCATGAGACTGCAAATCTGGGGGAAGAAAAGCAGCAGAATCACAGGGCAAATGACATGCGTGAATTTGGTTCTGGTGGCAGCACTGCAGTCCATCAGGACCTGCAACCAAGTACATAAAAGAGCCAATGCGTTCCTAGGTCACACCTCTTTCCCAGTGTACACAGTTGCCATAAATCCTGTAAAGGATAAGATCGCATGTCACAAAGTGATACTTGCAGACCATTGGCAATGCCAGATGCTGCAGTGGGTGTAGCAAGTGTAGCAGCATCCGATGGCAGCGGCCATGCAGAAGTTCTGTCTTGTGGGTGGGGGGCAATAGCAGGTGAGAAAGAGTTGCAGCACCTGTTCCTGTGTGTGGGTGGTGCAAAGCATGGCCATCTGTTGTTTAAACGTGTGTACAAAGCGTTCTGCTTCTCTGTTGGACTGGGGGTGAAATGGAGCACTTATTCGAAGACAAATGCCATTTCGTTCACAAAACTGTTCAAAATCACATGAAAAGAACTGTGGTCTGTTGTCTGATACAAGTACTTCTGGCAAACCCTCTATGCAAAACATGGAGGACAACACTTGAATGGTGCTACATGATGTAGAAGCCATAGGCACCATGAATGGAAACTTGCTAACAGAGTCTACCACTATGAGCCAATGAGTGTTCCAAAATGGCCCTGCTAAGTAATGTGCACCTGCTGCTGTGGGGATTGAGTCTTAGGCCAAGCTGAGATTGTCTGTGGTGGAGCGGACTGGTTTTCCATGCATGTGTGACACTGTGATGTGGTCTGTGGAATGCTTGTGTCCATGCCCTGCCTGCCAAATACAGTGCCATAGCACTAACTGTTTAGCATGAACAATTCCCCAATGTCCTTAGTGGATCAATCACAACACATCCTTTTGCAACACTTTGGGGATAAGCACATGCAATTGTCTTCTGTCATTTTGAACTAGAATCACACACTGTTGAATGGAAATGTTATCTGATGTGCAAAACACTGGCGCACTAATGAGCTCTGAATACTGTTCAATGAACGAGGCCAAGACATGCAAGTGTAATGCTACAAAATCTTCAGATCAGGGTCACTTCCGTGGCCTGCACAATTTTTTGATAGTGCAAGGGTAAAGATAGCAGCAATTAAGAGTCCTGCACATGAATTTGGCAACAAGATATAGCAGATGCATCAAAATCAGAGTCTGGGGCAATCAGAAAGCAAGATAGCATGTCTGCATTGCCATGCTTTGCCTTAAGTCCGTACACAATTTCATACTGATACTGCAAACACAACAAAGCCTGATGTTGCAATTTTTGAGGAGTGCATGTAGGAACTGGCTTTGTCAGATGAAACAAGGACCGCAAAGGCTTGTGATCTGTCACTAAAAAGAACTTGTGACCACATAAATGGTGATGGAATTTGGTCACACCATACACAATAGTGAGAGCTTGTTTGTCAATTTAAAAATAATTTCACTGAGTTTGAGTTAACAACTAACAAAAGCAATAGGTCTGTCTTGTGCACCAATTCTGTATGGAAGCACAGTGCCAATTTCATAAGAAAAAGTGTCAACTTGCAAAACTACTAGCTTGGCAGGGTCAAAATACACTAAACATCTGTCACTGAGCAAGACATTTTTGTGTTTCTGAAATGCATCATGACACTTTTTGATCCACTCAAAAGGTACATTTTTCTAATTGCAAGCAATGCAATGGAGGCACCATCTGAACAGCATTCGGTATGAACCAAATGCAGTACGTCATCTTGCCTAGTACTGACTGCAGTTCAGATTACACTGTGAGGATCAGGTAGGTCACAGACTGCAAGCAAATGAGATTGTAGGGGGTGCACAACCTGGCTGTTTATCACATGACCTAAGTACTTTAGTTCAGTTTGAAAAAAGTCACACTTTTTGAGATGACACTTGAGTCCTGCTTCTGACAACACTCAAAAAAGAGTATGCAAATTAGCAATGTGTTCCTCTGGTGTACGACCTGAGATGACAATATTGTCAAGGCAGTGTGAACAAAATGGCACTTTTGCAGTCAGCTTAACGTTGAAAAATGGCAGGTGCAGAAGCACTGCCAAAGGGCAAATGCAAAAACTTGAACAGTCATAAGTGTAGTTCATTAAATTTTTGGCATGCAAATGCAAAAAAATATTTCTTCCACTGATATTTCCTCAGAGTAAGCCTATGCTGCAAAAAGTTGAAAATTCACATCAAGTCCTAAGTGTGTATTTACAACAAACACTTTCTGCGATTCTTCATTTGATGGACTTTGCAAGTAGGTGTCATGCAAATCTATCTTAGAAAAGTAACATCCTACACCAAGCCTGTCCATGAGTTTCCTCAGGGTGAGGCAAGTGTTGTCCACTGTCTGTGGGTTGACTGTAGGCTTGAAGTCAACACAAATGTGAATGTGATTGGAAGGCTTAAGCAACAAGACAAGAGGACCTGCCCATTGACTTGCTCAGCTGGGAGCAATTAACCATTAACTTGCAATTCTTTCAATTCACTGGCAGTTTTTTCTCTTAAAGCAATTGGGACAGGCCAGGCCCAGAAAAACTTAGGCTGTTCATTGTCTTTCAATGTAACATGCACTACAAAGTTATTAGCTTTTACCATTCCTTCTGAAAATAGTTCAAGAAATTCCTTAAGCAGATACTGAAAGTACATTGTCTTGGATGCTAAGTCCAAAACAAATACAAGGCATCTAAACTGAATATGTTCTCACTGTCTCTTGATTTCAATGGAGTAAAATTCACTGTCCTAATGTGAGATTTGTAAGTGGCAGGCAAATTGTACTGTCCAAGCACTGGAATTTCCTGTCCATTGTAAGCAGTGAGGTGCTTGCTAGATTTAGAAAGGCGTGGATGAGCCTAACTATTCATAAGTGACACAATTATGCAAAGTTACTGAGGCACCAGTGTCTAACTGAAAGTTCATGCAGCAGCCAGCACTTTGTAATGAGACAAATAGTTTGTTAGAATGTCATTGCACAGCACCAGTGCAAGCAGGAGGCACAACCTTAATCTTACGTTTGTCAGAATCTGTTGATGGTTTTGAAAACACAGCATTCACTGCATACGCATGAGCCTGTTTTATTTTCGAGTGGGCAAAATTGGTGTTTTTGTGCTGTTGCAAACAAACTTGTTGGACATGCCCATTTTTCTACACATGTAACATGTTGCGTTACATGAGGGGCAGTCCTGTCTTTTATGGCTAGCAAAATATCTGGGTCAAGACTTCACTAAATTCACAGGCCTGTTGACACATCTAAGTGGCTGTCTGTGTGACTGTGTATCTGCTCATTGTTGTGGCTGCTTGGGGCGTTCACGAACGAGGGGTGATTCGACCTGACAAATTGGGGCCTGGTCAAACTTATTGGCCGCTATGGCACCTGAATCATATTGCTCTGAGATTTACAATACTGGGGATGTGATGGATCAGAGTACTTTAAGATCTGTTCCCATATTCTACTAACTGAGACATTGAATGTTATTGTGTCGTGGATCATTAAATCACTGTAAAAATTGCCACAACTACACTTAAATTTACACTTCCTAGTCATTCCTGTTAATTCTCTGCACCACTGGGGGTGTCTGTTCCAGCTTTTTCTGCAAGCAAAAGAACTGATATCTAGCTGCAGCTACTTGGACTTGCTGGTAATAGTATTTAGTTAATGCAGTGTTTACTTGGTTGTAGATGAGTTCATTGGGATATGCAGTTTGGAATAGTTTTTGTATTAACCTGAACGCTGGGTACCCCACAACTGAAAGTAAGCATTAAAACTTTACATTACCTTGAACACAATGAACTTGACAATGTGCTTGGAACTAAGTCAGGTATTTAATCCATTCCTCTTCTGTTTTGTTGAATTGCTGGAACAATGGGCTATTGGTTGACAGCACTTGTTGGGCTGCTTGGTTGGTTAATTTTGGTTGTGCGGCTAATCCTACTTGTGCAGCCAGGAGTTGTACTGTCGTCAGTAAGGTTGCGATTTGTTGGTTCTGAAATGAAAAATTTGTGTTAGCTCCATCACATTGGTCATCTTCGGCTGATGTGCAGGGGGCAGGGGGTGGAGGGGGCGGGGTAGCCGTGATTTACACAAATACACTATATAAAAAAGCAAGCAAAGTCTCTGAAAAGAGAAATTTCATTAGTTCTGTGGCTCCCATCCTGGCATACATGCAAGAACACAACAACAAATTAGCAATTAGAACTGCTCGAACGCAATCACCCCTGCAAGCTAAAACACAAGAGAGGCAAGCAAAATCTTTGGTGTAATCAATTAACTTTGATCACTACTGAATTATCCTCATCGGCACTGTAGTATTCTCATTGCCACTGTAGTGTCTTGTACCGTAAGGAAGCAAGAGAGGGGATGTTGCTATTGTTTCTTTCTACAACACAAAAGCACACATAGGTTAATGCAGTTCTTTATTTACATGAAGCTGCAGCTTAACTTGAATAGAGTCCATGTTCATCATACGAGCTCATCAGTAATAGTCCTCTTGCAGAAAATATTGGTACTCTTGCTATTACAAACTTTAGTCCCATTATAATCACAAATCTGGCAGCTATGCACTGTTGTAGCCTGAGTGAGGCCCTCAGGTCAGCAGCAGCGGCCTAAATACATGCTGCCAAGAGGGTGTTGGCAGCATGTTGCTTATTGGTGTGTCTCTGGCCTCTCCCATGATAGGTGTGCTTGATCCAGTGCCTACTATTGATCTTCACACTACATCTTTGCCGACTGGTGTGCTGGCGACAGCTTACGCCAGCACATCCTGTCCCTCTGCAGCTCCCCACACAGCCACACTATCAACTACTATTCCTCTCCTACAAACTGAGCTTGTCCAACCTCCTTAATATCCCACAGCCTTCACTGCAGCATCCCAGACCAATAATAACTCATAATTACAAGTACCAGTCACAACAGTACAGGGTTCTTAAACTTTCGTATAAAGCACTCTCCCCTCCTGAATTATCTGTATTACATAAGGATCCCACTTTCAGCCCTAAACTTGCATTTAATCATGTTGCTTTGATGAAGAACCTAATTTCCTTTACATGTAATCTCAACTGGAGATATTGTTTTGCAACCCAATCCCAAAACCTTTCCAACCATGATCCCAACTTGATCCACCACCACTTCCTTAAAATTGTCTCTTACAAGCCATCCAAGAATTCCTCACATCCTGCATTGCTTCACAACCCTTCCTCAGGTCCTTGCAACATGACCCTAACCTGTCCTCTGCAGAACTCCAGGCACTACATTCCCTAAAAGCTGATGACTTTGTCATAATCTTCCCTGCAGATAAGGGAACTACCACTGTGGTACTTGACTGGCAGGAATATGTTCAGGGTTGCCACAAGTTTCCCCAAATGAAATTCCCTGATATTTCCTTGATTTCCAGACAAGTTTTAGTATTTTTTCCTGACAAATTTTGAGTTCTCAAGGGTGAGTAAAGACATAAGTTGCCAAAAAAGTAAGGACTTCTGTATTTTCTAACCTTGTGAGCAAAAATCTTAAGTACTAAAATCCACATGTTTTGTAATGAACTGTTTTTAGATGAAGAAAGCAAGCCAGGTGGTCTATGTGTTTCATTAAGATCACTGATGCTGTTTTATTTAAATAAAAGAAAACACATTTGATGACAAAAATACACATTTCGTTGGAGTCGCAAGGCAGATTTAAAATACCTTGACTGATTTAAGAAACAATCTCAGAAAAAGATAGGCCTCTTGAAAGAAGTGTATAAGGCAGGGAAGAGTTGTGTAAATGAACACTATAGGTGACCACCAATAAAATGTTGGTTCTACTATGTTTGTTATTGTCGGATATTATTCATTTTACATGTATTGTGTGGTTTTTCTTTCAAGAAATATGTGAGTACATAGTGTACATAGTGTGACTGTCACAATTTTCTTCTTCTTATTGCCAATACTTTCTAATAAATAAACTACTTTCAAAGTGCCAAAATGTACTAGAATAAATAAAATGCGTACAAAATGCCATACTGTACAATGTACTTGCAGTGATGTGGTCGCAATTCTTGAAATCCATCACCTATGACCTCTGGCCTGCCAAGGAGCACATATAGTCCTGAGTCCATGGATAAACCACAAAAATCTGCCGTATTATGCCATACACAAACAGACATCGTCTGCAGACACATCTGTGAAACTAGATACAATGGGCAGGGCCTGTACATTAGTGGGAAACAATGGGCTTCAGATTGGTAGGCCCGATCCGTTAGAGATACCCACAGAAATGGCCTGCAGTTTTGGCCTGTCATGGAAGTCTATTCACATGGCTGGTTAAGGGGGGAGAAGGGAAAAAAGAGGTGGGAAGGGATAGCAGGTTTAGAAGAAGTAGGAATAGGACTTTCTCAGACAGTGTTGTTGTGAATGTGGAAAACAGGTTTGATCTTTCGTCACAGTTGGAAACTGATGAGCCACAAGCCGATGTAGAAGTAGACAGGGCACAAAAAACTTTCAGTAAGTGTTTGAAAAGCAAGAAGTCAGAAAAAGCTGTAAAGAAGAAGAAATTTTTGTTGTTAGGTTGTTCACGTGGTAGAGGTGTTGACCAATTGTTGCAGGATGAACTAGTGTCAGGTTACCCCAAGTTTTTTTTAAACCTAGTACAAGTCTGGGTCAGGTGATAGAGGATGTGAGTTCACTTTGCAACGACTTCACAAAGGAAGAGACCATGGTAATAGTGGGTGGGGCAGACAACATAGACAGAAATCCTAATTATTCAATTTAGAGTCACCTGGTAAAGATAGCTTCAGCAATGAGACTTACTGTTGGGCTTGTGTCTGTCATGAGGTATCATGATCGGCCACATTTAAACTCTTCTGTTAGGGGAGTTAATTTAGAGGTGGAAAGGCTGTTTGGATCAGGTATGGGGTGTCATATCGGTGTGGTTCCTGTTGGCTCTATCAGTAGGTGGGACTAAACAAGGCATGGCCTTCACCTCAACAGGAAAGGGAAGGGAAAACTGTCTTGGCTAATAGCAAATAACTTAGTGGGGGCACTATCACAGGTGGTAAAGTACCAGTTGCTACAAGTGACAGAACAGCAGTTTTTTGGGGTAGGGAGGGCAGAAACAAAAAATGTTCAGAGACAGGCTGAAAATGACATTCACACTGATAAAAAAGACAGTCAAAAAGCAAATTTTAATGTACACAATTCATGCAGACAACCTCTGATTGAAACTAGAGATACTCAAAAATTGACAGGACAATTATGTTCATCCAGTTTTAATTCAGCCAGTACACAAAATGTGTTATCCTTATTGCATCAGAATATCTGAGGACTAAGGGGTAAGCTAAATGAGTCACTTATTTGTGTTGAAGAATTAGAGTTGAGCATACCAACTGATATAATCTGCCTCTCTGAACATCATGTGACCACTGCCATAGATATGTTAAATGTTACAGGATTCAAGTTAGCTTCTTACTTCTGTAGAGAAAATATGGAGAAAGGAGGAGTTGCCACATTTGTCAGAAACTGTTTTCATTTCAAGAATATTGAAATTAATAAATTTTGCTCACAGCAGCACTTGGAAGCTCTTGCAACAGAAGTAGTATTTCATAATAAGCCCTTTAAATGATTAATGGAAAATCTCATATAAAGATGTGAAACAAATACTAACAAAGAGATGAGATAGAGGGGCTGGCCAGTACTTACCTCAGCTCAGTACAGCAGATAGATACACAAAAAACAGAACCAAAAATTTACGTTCCTAGCTTTCGGAACAAATGTTCCTTCATCAGGGAGGAGAGAGGGGAAAGAAAGGGAAGAAGGGAAAGTAGATTCAGTTACTCACAACCCAGGTTATGAAGCAACAGGGAAAGGAAAACAGGGAGGGTAGCAAAGATGGAGGCATGGTTGTCAGAGGGAAGCCAAAGATATTCTACTGTAAGTACTGTGCCAGCTTCAAACCAAAGAGGATGCATACAGAAGTAAAGAGGTATATAGTATAAAGATAAACACAACTATGTAGGATGAAAAGATGCGTGAATGGCTAAAGAGGAAAGGGAAAGAGGAGAAGACTGAAGAGTAAATGGGAGTGAGATGGTTTAACGTAGGTTCAGTCCAGGGGGATGGCGGGATGAAAGGATGTGTTGGAGTGCAAGTTCCCATCTCCGCAGTTCAGAGGGACTGGTGTTGGGTGGGAGAAGCCAAATGGCACATACAGTGTAGCCGGTTCCTAGGTCCCTAGAATTATGCTGGAGGGCATGCTCCGCTACTGGGTATTGGACATCTCCTAGGCGGACAATTCGTCTGTGTCCGTTCATGCGCTCAGCCAGTTTAGTTGTTGTCATACTAATGTAAAAGGCTGTGCAGTGCAGGCATGTCAGTTGATAAATGACATGTGTAGTTTCACATGTGGCCCTGCCTTGAATTTAGTATGTTTTACCAGTAGTGGGGCTGGAGTAGGTGGTTGTGGGGGGATGCATGGGGCAGGTTTTGCAGCGGGGTCGGTTACAGGGGTAGGAACCGCTGGGTAGAGAAGGTAGTCTGGGAATATTGTAGGGTTTAACAAGGATGTTACGGAGGTTAGGGGGGGGCGACGAAAGGCAACTCTGGGTGGTGTGGGGAGGATTTTGTCAAGGGATGATCTCATTTCAGGGGTTGACTTGAGAAAGTCATATCCCTGGCGGAGTAATTTGTTGATGTTTTCGAGGCCCGGATAATATTGGGTGACAAGGGGGACGCTTCCGTGTGATCTGGGGATAGCATACTATACTATATACCTCTTTACTTCTGTATGCATCCTCTTTGGTTTGAAGCTGGCACAGTACTTACAGTAGAATATCTTTGGCTTCCCTCTGACAACCATGCCTCCATCCTTGCTACCCTCCCTGTTTTCCTTTCCCTGTTGCTTCATAACCTGGGTTGTGAGTAACTGAATCTACTTTCCCTTCTTCCCTTTCTTTCCCCTCTCTCCTCCCTGATGAAGGAACATTTGTTCCGAAAGCTAGGAACGTAAATTTTTGATTCTGTTTTTTGTGTATCTATCTGCTGTACTGAGCTGAGGTAAGTACTGGCCAGCCCCTCTATCTCATCTCTTTGTTAGTATTTGTTTCACATAAGAAGTCCTTTGTAATAGTAAGTATATACAGGTCACCTTCAGAAAATTTTAACTTCTTCACAAAAAATCTGGAAGCTCTTTCATCCCATCTCACAGTAAAAAACAAGGAAATCATGGTTGCTGGTGAATTTAATGTGAATTTATTGAAAAGCTCTGCCAGTGAAAAATTATTAGAATCAGGAAGACTTTCATTCAATTTAGTTCCTACTGTGATCTTTGCAACCAGAATATGTAAATGCTCTGATATTGCTGTTGATAATATATTTGTAGACAAATCTAGGGGAAAAAAGTCATATCACAAAACCAATAGTAAATGTGCTACATGAGCATGACATGCAGCATCTTGTGTTAAATGTTGGAACGTGTCAGGATAAAAAAATCTATTAAATCTCAGTACAGGAGGATAATAAATCAGTCAAAAATTTTGAAATTCAGGAAATTTCTCAAATTAACTTCAAAGATGTTTACAAAACTTTTGGCTCAATTGGAAAATACAAAGCATTCATTAATAATGTTACTTCTACTTTTGAAAACTGTTTTCCCCTAAAGGTAACTCAAATCACACAGAAGTCAAAAAGTAAACCTTGGACTACACAAGTTATGAGGATATCATGTGGGACAAAAAGGAGACTGTATCTGCTATCTAGGAACAGCTCTGATGTTAGCATTGTAACGCATTACAAAGAATACTGCAAAATATTGAAGCAAGTATCCCAGAAATCAAAGCAGCTTTATTATGAGAAAAAGATAATCACACCAGGCAACAAAATAAAAAAATAAAAACTGTATGGCATATAGTGAAGACAGAGATAGGTGGGGCCAAAAGGGAAGAGGGACAGATAGCTCTAAAAATAAATGAGACATTGGTAACAAGTGCATGTAGTGTTGCGAACCTCTTAAACAAGTACTTTATTTCTGCTACTGACAGCCTGGGATTATCAGGTTCAGTGAACAGTGCAATGGAGTATCTGAGACCAGTCTTCAGAAAGAACTTCAGCAAAATGAAAACAACACTCATGTCTCCCAAACAAGTAGCATCCATCACAAAATCCTTAAAATCTAGATATTCTAATGAGTATTATGACATATCAACAAAGTTAATCAAATAGTGTTCATATGAGCTCTTTATCTTAAGTTATTTGTGTAATCAATCTCTTATCAGCAGAACATTTCCAGCCTGCCTAAAACATGCTGAAGTTAAGCCTCTCTACGAGAAGGGGGATAAAAAAATACCATCAAACTATTGACCAATTTCACTTTTGCTGGCTTTTTCAAAATTATTTGGAAAGGTTGTGTTCAAGCATCTCCTTAAGCATCTAACTACAAATAATATATTTCCCAAGTCACAGTTTCGGTTTATTAAGGATTCTGATATAGAGAAAGCTATTTACACTTACATTGACAATATACATAATTCATTAGATAATAAGTTAGAGGCTATTGACATTTTCTGTGACCTGTCAAAAGCCTTTGACTGTGTGAACCCCAGCATTCTCTTAAGTTAATCAGAATATTATGGTGTCACTGGCAGTGCTACGAAATGGTTCGAGTCTTATCTAACTAACAGGAAACAAAGGGTGTCATTGTGAAATACCTGTGCAGTAAGCAGTCAGTCTTCATCTGACTGGGAATTCATTACATGTGGTGTTCCTCAAAGTTCCATCTTGGGTCTGTTGCTTTTTCTTGTGTACAATAATAACCTCTTGTCTGTCACATTGCCAGATGTTAATTTTGTTTTGTTCACAGATGATACAAACATTGAAATAAGTAGCAAGACAAGTACAGATTTAGAAATAGCTCCTAATAAAATTTTCACTGACATTAATAAATGGTTTAAAGTTGATTCACTGTCATTAAACTCTGAAAAGACCGACAATACACAGTTCAGAACTGCTAAGACATTTCCTTCCAGCATCTGTATAACATATGAAGACATGCAGATCGAAGAGGTTAACAGTGTTAAATTTCTGGGATTACAGCTCAGTTGGTAAGGGCATACCACAGAATTGCGGAATCACCTAAAAAAGTCTGCATTTGCTCTGAGAATGATGTCAAATACAAGATATATAAATACAAAAAAAACTTGCATACTTTTCTTACTTTCATTTTATTATGTCATACAGGATCATATTCTGGGGTAACTAGGCAAACTGAGCAAAAGTTTTTAGCTTGCAAAAGTATGTAACAAAAATCATTTGTGGTGTAAATTCAAGACATCATGACTTACACATCAATTCATAGAACTTATTACACCACCCAAACCAAGCACCAACACCTTTCACCTTCTTTCTAAGATCCACCAACCCAATCATCCTAGCTATCCTATAGTTGCTGGCTTCAAAGTACCCCAAAACATATATATCTGCCTTAGTTGATCAACTCCTGTAACCCATAGTACAAAGACTTCCCTCCTATATTAAAGATATCAACCATTTCCTAGATCATCTGAAATCTGTGCTCATCCCACTCCCACCACAGACCTTGTTTGTCACCACTGATGGCATCTCCCTCTCTACCAACATCCCCCACGTACATGGTCTGCCTGATGTTGAACATTTCCTCAGTCAACACCCACCTGATTCCAAACCTATGACATCCTTCTTGCTCACCTTAATCAACTTCATACTTACCAAAAATTACTTCACCTTTTAGGAACAGACATACAAACAGATCAGGGGTACGGCCATGGGAAACAGGATCGATTCATCCTGTCCCAATTTTTTCATGGGTTGCTTGGAGGGAGCTTTCCTGGGTCCATAAGCTATCAGACCCTGGTTTGTTTTAGATACACTAATGACATCTTTGCTGTATGGACTCATGGTGAGGCTGACCTGTTAAAAGTCTTGGAATCTCTAAATACCTTCTCCCAATTAAATTTCACATGGTTGATTCTGAACCCCAAGCCACTTCCCTTGATGCTGATCTCAACCTCACTGAAGGCCGGCTGCACATTTCTGTCCACATCAGACCTAGTAGCAAACAAAAGTACTTACATTTTGACAGTTGCCATCATTTCAATGTCAAACATTCCCTCCCATACAGCCTTGGCATTCAAGACAAATGTATTTGGTCAGATGCAGACTCTTTACAGCAATACTCCACCATTCCCACTTCACCCTTCACTGGATATAATTATTCCAACACCCTGGTTCAGAATCAGATTTCTTGGCCATCACATCCAATCCTGGTACTACTGATCCCTCCACAAACAACTTCAGAGCACACCTCTTGTCACCCGGTATTATCCAGGTCGTCAGTGTGTAAATCAACTTCTTTGACAAGGCCATGACTTCCTAAAATTATGCCCTGAAATGAGATTCATTCTGTTTGAGATTTTGTCCACCACTTTTTGTTGCCCTTCCAATCTCTGCAATATTCTTGTCAGACCCTCTGCCTCCTACCCTTGTGATCAACAAATGGAAGACTATTCTAGATCTGCCCAAATAACCATGCATATTAGCACACTGCTTCCAGGATTTGGTAAGGCCGTGGGTTATATCTGCCTGGTGAATTAATAATGAGGGCCTCTCTGCAGACCAGCCTGGATGTTGTTTCTCGTTGGTCCCCCCACATCTGACTAGGTGAATGTTGGGCTGGTGGTCATGTCCTGCCTCAATTACATGATCCACAAACATTTCAAAAATGTTCTCCAATTTCACATAAGTTAACATTAGATGCAGATACATTCCATCCAAAAACGGGGGGCGGGAGTGGGGCAGGGGGGGGGGGGGGGGGGGGGGAAATATGGGGATGATGAAAGGAAGGGTATCTGGCCACCTTCTGCCACCACTAACATTTCCAAATCCAAAATAATGTGCCAACTGCGATGCATGAGAAAAGGCCAGGAAAAAGAAGAAGATGACAGAAGACTAGGGCAAGCCATCAACAAGATGGTAATTTAAGGAAAAAAGCAATTAGCAACAGTACTTCCCCAGAAGCTGAATGATGGGTAGTGGCCCAAACATGAAAATCTTAATAAGCAGCCAACGTTAAGAAACCAGGGAAATTCCTGGAATCCTCAGGTGGGCAGTTAGGTAAAATAAAATTTCCTGTTGCAATTCTGCAGATGAAATCCACTTTATAGATAATTCACTAAAATTTTAGAAACCTTAGGAATATGCCTCATGAATGAGGTCCTTTTTTTTTTTTTTTTTTTTTATAAAAATAAGAGGTATTAGTCATATCTGAACATCAGTACCACAATACACTATCTTCATTTGTACTCTGAAAATCGTTGTGCAATGCTTGGCAAAGAGTGCATTCCATGTTACCAGTCATTAGGGCTTTTTCTGTTCCATTCACTTATGGAGCATGGGAAGAATTGTTGACTAAATGCCTCTGAGAATTCTGTAATTAGCCTGATCTTGTCATTGTGATCCCTATGAGAGTGATATGTAGAAGGTTGTAATATATTCCTAGATTTATCACTTAAAGTTGGGTCTATAAATTTATCAAATAGTTTTTCACAGGATAGTTTGCTCTATCTTAATGCATCTGCCATTTCAGTTATTTCAGCATCTATATGAAACTATGTAGTATTTTTATGCATAAGTCCCTGTCCATCTCTGTTGCTTTAAGCAGAATAAAGAAAACAAGTGAACCAAGCGCTGGTGTTGTAATAGTAACTGTAAAATGAATAAATTGTAGTGTCATCAATGTTAGAAGCTGTAACATCTTTGGATTACTGAAACAGCAGCCGTAAAATGAATACAGAGAAATTTAGTGCCATTTAATCATAGGTGTATGCAGTAAACGTTGATAACTTCCTAACCAAGCTTACAAATTTGCTAATTATATAGAGAGAGTAAATACTTTGTTAAAAGTGGCTGTGCAAGCATCATTACTGGGGATGTAAACATCAGTGTGCTAATTATGTCAATAGGCACACCATACATCTGCTACTAGATGAATTTTGTCTGATTCCTCTGATAAATGAATAAGTTGGGAAATAGATAACATATTGATAAGTATTGTTGAGATAAAATCTATCATGATTACTTTTTAGGGTTCCATACCTCAATCGATAAAAAATGAACACTTATAAGATCACTTTATTATCTATCTGTCTGTCCATCTGTTATGACCTCTTTTGGTCAGGAAATGGATAGAGGTATCAACTTAAAATTTATGTCACATGCTAAGATCTATGAACCAATGGTGATATGAAAAATGCAAGCTTTGAACTCAGTGCAGTCAAATGATACATCCATTTATGCTACATACGAGGGTGTGCTGAAAAGTAATGCCTCCAAATTTTTAATGTGGAAACTATTAAAGCTTTTTAAATAAAACAAATATTATTAATATTCTATATCTTAATTCTTCATGTCTACATATTTGCAGCCCTCTGCCACAAGAAGGCTTTGAATTGTAGCATGTAACATAGTGGTATGTAATGTAACTATGTCAATGTGTGAGAAATAGTGTGCTGTAATCAAGTTTAAAATTTGAAGAGTTTATCCACACATGGAGCACCCTTTCTTTCAGTGTGGCAATGCCAGACCACACTGAGCACTGTGACATCTGCAACAATCGATGCCTTGGGTTCACGGTCACCGATCATCCCCCATACTGTCCCAACTTGGGCCCATCTGATTTTTATCTGTTTTGAAAACTGGAAGAACACTTTGATAGTCTTAAAGTCGTGTAAGCAGAGATGATGTTGTAGTTCTGTAAACAAAGTCAAACATTCTACAAACATCAACAAACTAGTCTCTCATTGGGAGAAATGTGTTTGTTGCCAGGGTGACTATATTGAAAAATAAATATGTAGACATGAAGACTAAAGATGTAGAAAATGGAACACCTGCAGCTGTCTTTTCAATATTATTTATTATACTGCTACCAGTTTCAGTGCCTCAGTACACTATCTTCAGCTCACAACTGACACTGAGGGAGTTAACTCCAATTGTATACAAGATTCCATCAGTGACCAACATATATGAACTGGTTTCCATACACTGTAACAATGGTGTTGTTCCTCCAATGAACAGCTAACCAACTGTATGCATGACTCCATCAGTGGCCAACGTCTATGAACTGGTTTCCATAGATTGTGATGATAGTAGTTGATGGTTAGACACACAGCATCATTGTTACAGCTTATGGAAACCAGTTCATAGATGTTGGCCTCTGATTGAATCATGTATACGGTTGGAGTTAACCTCCTCAGTGTCAGTTAAGGCCTGAAGATGGTCTACTGAAGCAACAAAACTGGTAGCGATGTAAAAAATAACATAAAAGAACGACTGTAGATGTTCCATTTTATCATGTAAGTGAACGGCACAGTCCCTCAAACCTTTAAAAAGGATGTAGCTTTAACTGTTTTGACATAAAAAGTTACACACACACCTTCACACAGGCACAACTAACACACATTTGACCACTGTCTCTGGCTGCTGAGGCCAGCTTCCTCCAAAAGCCTTAATCCCACAGAAGTATCAAGCCTTTCCAAAGGTCTTTCCTTTTGCCCCACACCCAAATTCAATTATGTTAGTCCCTACAGTGGAAACACTTTTTTGCCACCAACTCTACCAATCAGACTCAACCCAAAGCCAATGTTGAACCCTCTCTGACTCAGTTCACTCCTCTGTCCAACAATGAAGCCCCCCACTGCCCCAAACCACCTTCTTTTAACGTTCTCACCATAATTCTCCAAATGCCTCAACATGGAAACTAACCTTACATCTCCAGAAATAACCATAATCCACTGCCTAAAACCTGATTCCAACATTGTAAACCTATCTGTTGACAAAGGCTCCAGTTGTGTAGCTCTGAATTGCCAACTGTCAGACCCTGCCACTGTGGCCCTATTCCAAAAATCCAACAGCATTTCTAGTCTGTCCTCAAATCCTTAGGCCCATCCCAGAATCTCTCCTCTGAGGCAATCTCTGTGCTCACCACCATCCCCTGCATTCCTACCTTCTATATGCTTCTTACAGTCCATAATCCCAACCACCCAGGATACCCCATTGTGGCTGCTTTCTACGCACTCAAGAAAGAATCTCTGCTCTCATGAACCAACACCTTAAGCCTATTACCAATAACCTACCCTTCTATATAAAAGACACCAACCATTTCCTCCACGAAGTATCTACAGTTCCTGTTTCTGTACCACACAGTGTCCTGCACATTACTATTGATGCCACCTCCTTCTACACAAACATCCCAACCACCCATGACCATGCCAGTACTGCACACTACCTTCCCCAATGCCTGACTGTCTAAAAACCTACAACCTACTTCCTGTTTATCATGACCAACTATATTCTCACCCACAATTACTTCACCTTTGAAGGCATCACCTACAAACAAATCTTTGGTACAGCAGTGGGCACCCGCATTGCACCATCCTTTGGCAACCAATTCATTGACCATCTCGAGGAAACCTTCCTAACCACCCAAAATTCCAAACTCCCTCCCCTGGTTCAGTTTCATTGATGGCAGCTTCATGATCTGGAATGATGGTGAAAACACCATATCCACAATCCTACAGAACCTCCTCTCCATTTGCTTCACCTGGTCCTCCTCAAACCAACAAGCCACTTCACTGATGTTGACCTCCACCTCAAAGATGGCTACATCAGTAATTCTGTCCATAGCACACATACCAACTACCAGCAATACCTCCACCTCAATAGCTGCCACCTATTCCATAACAAGATGTCCCTTCCATACAGCTTAGACACCCATGGCCGTCGCATCTGTAGTCATGAGCAGTCCCTCTTAAAATACACCAAGGGTCTCAATGAGGCCATCACATATCACAATTACCCTCTCAACTTAGTACAAAACAGATCTCTTGTGCCTTATCTCTCCAGTCACCACCACCTCCCAAAGTCTCACAGTCTGACTACAGAGGATCATTTCCCTCATGTCTCAGTACCACCCAGAGCTGGAGCAGCTGCCAGGGGTTTTTGACTACCTCTCATCTTGCTCCAAAATGAGAAAAAGCCTACCCACTGTCCTTCCAACAAGCTGTTTGTCCACATGAACGTCCACTGACAAACTGTGACGAAGAGACAGTTGGACAATGCAGTTGCTGAAAATGCTGCTCAACACAATGTGCTTCCCTTCAGTGACTGATTCACAGCCTGTGCCATCTGGGTCCTTCCTAGAAAAGTGAACTTTTCTGAATTCCACCAGTAGGAACTCTCCCCACAGTATACCGTACGTTCCCATAACCCCCGTGGCCTCAGCCTTTGCTAGTCCCTGTCTTTCACCCACCTATCCTCTTCCCTGTTCCCACTGTAACACTACACAACCTTCTATTCCACTAATGCACACACTATTCTTTTTCCCCTCCTCTGCCTCTCTCTCCTTCTGCTCAGTTTCTCCCTCCCCCCTCATGGCCACCCCCAGCATTTCACAGCTCTATCCTGCCCCACCACATTCCTGCATTCTCCCACAAGTAGCACTACGCCTTCCCTCACCTGTACTTTGCTATCCTTTCCCCTCCCCATCCAGTCTCCTCCTCATACCTAACATCAACCGACTGCTTCTCCCATCAGGTGCAGTTGGCTATATGCAGTCTGGTCTCAGTGACCAGAGACAGAGGTCACACAGCTTTCTGTTGTGTGTCCTGTATAAGGGGTTTTTGCTAGTTACCCAGTTGTTCTCAGATTCCATACAGGAATGCACCTCTGTTGTACTAATATTCTTCATAATAGGAAAGGTGATCTACAGTAAATCCATACATGTTCTTGACAGTTTTTGAAAACAAAAATTTTTCCTAAAAAAGCAAATCCACCAAAGTAGCAGCTGCTCAGATCCTTGAAGAAGTTGTAAGTGGTATGCATCTAATATTAAAGACTATTTTACATCTACATCTACAACTATACTCTGCAGACCAATGTGTGTTGCATGTCAGATGGTACATCTCACTGTGCCAATTATCAGAGTTTCTTCCCAGTCCATTCACATATGGAGAGTGAGAAGAATGATTGTTTGAATGCCTCTGTGCATGCAGTAATTATTCTAACCTTATCCTCAGGATCTCTATGTGGGTGATACGTAAAGGATTGTAGTATACCCCATAGTCATCATTTCAAGCTAGTTATTGAAACTGTGTAAATAGACTTCCTCAGGGTAGTTTGTGTGTATCTTCCAAGAGTATTCCAGTTCAATTCCTTCAGTATTCCTGTGACACTCTTCCATGAATCAAACAAGCCTGTGATCATTCATGCTGCCCTTCTCTGTACATGTTCAGTGTTCCCTGTTAGTCCTATTTGGTACAGGTCCCACACACTTGAGCAGTATTCTAGAACTGGTCACACAAGTGATTTGTAAGCAATCTTTTTTGTAGACTGACTACACTTCCCAGTACTCTACCAATATACGAAGTCTGACTCCTCCTTTATCCACAATTGAGCCTATGTGATCATTCCATTTTGTATCCCTACAAAATGTTACATCCAGGTATTTGTATGAGTTGGCCGATTCCAACAGTGACTCATTATTATCATAGTCTTAGGCTACTACATTTTTTCATTTTTTGAAGTGCATATTTTTACATTTCTGAACATTTAAAGCAAGTTTCCAATCTTTATACCATTTTGAAATGTTGTCAAGATCTGACTGGATACTTATGCAGCTTCCTTCAGACCGCACTTCATTATAGATAGCTGCATCATCTGCAAAAAGTCTGACATTACTATTAATATTGTCTGCAAGGTCACTGATTTATGACATGAACAGCAAGGGCCCCAACACACTTCTCTGGGGCACACCTGAAGTTACTTCTACATCTGATGATCACTCTCCATCCAAGATAACATGCTGTGTGTGTCCTACCAAAAACTCCTCAATCCAGTCACAAATTTCACTTAATACCTCACATGAACATACTTTTGACAGTAAGTATAGGTCTGGTACTGAATCGAATGCTTTTCACAAATCAAGAAATAATGCATCCACCTAACTGCCTTAATCCAAAGATTTCAGTGTGTCACGTGACAAAAGTGCGAGTTAGGTTTCACGTAATCGATGTTTTTGGAGTACTTTGCTGACTGGCATTGAGGAGGCCATTCTGTTCAAGATACCTCATTATGTTCTAAGATTCTACAATAAATCAATGTCAAGAATATTGGACCATAGTTTTGTGGATCACTTCTACTACCCTTCTTGTGGAAAGGTGTGACCTGTGTTTTTTTCCAGGAACTGAGCTTGGATTTTTGTATAAGAGATCTATGGTAGATTATAGTTAGAAGAGGGGCTAACTCAGCTGCAAATTCCATTTAAAATGTGACAGGGATTCCATCGGATCCTGAGCTTTGTTCAGATTTAACGATTTCAACTGTTTCTCAACACCACTGACACTAATACTGACCAAGCGTGGTGGTGCAATGGATAGCACACTGGACTCACATTCAGGAGGATGATGGTTTAATCCCAGGTCCAATCATTCTGATTTAGGTTTTCCATGATTTCCCTAAGTAGCTTCAGGCAAATGCCAGGATGGTTCCTTTGAAAGGGCACAACTGACTTCCTCCCACATCCTTTCCTAATCCAATGAGACTGATGGTCCCGCCATTGGTCTCTTCCACCTGATCAAACCAACCCAACTAATACTGACTTCATTCATCTTTTCATTGTTATGAAGATTAAATTGGAGCAATTATCCAGAGTTTTCCTTTGCAAAGGAACATATGAAAACAGCAGTTACGCATTTCAGCTTTTGCTTTGCTACCCTCAATTTCAGCTCCTGTCTCATTCACTGGGGACTGGACACTAACTTTTGTGCCACTAACAGCGTGTACATACAATCAAAATATCTTTGGTTTTGTGAAAGACCATTTGACAGTATTCTGCTACAGCAGTCATTGAAGACATCACACATTGTGTTCTTTGACTGCTGAATGCATTTTGTTCAATGTCTCTCTGTCTATAGCCCTACACTTTGTTTTACACTTGTTTTGCAGTAATCTCTGTTTCTTTATAGGTCACCTTACAGTGAATGTATACCATGGAAGGCCCATCCCATTATGAAATGTTCTACTGGTACATATCCATCCAATGCACAGTCAACTATTCTATTAAGCTGGAGCCATAGTTCCTCTATGTGCTCCTGCCCTGTGCTGAAAGTTTCTGGTTCCTCACTGAGATATGGCACTACTATTTTTTTTATCTAGTTACTGATTATATATATATATATAGTTGTCCTTTGTAGTTTGGTAACAATTGTTACCACAACCACATCATGATCACTGATACTAGTTTCGTTGTGGACATCCTTCTACATGCAATCATGAATACTGTGATGATTTAGAGATCTGGTGCAACTGTTTCAAAAAAGAAACTGTATTAGTTTGATTTTAGCCATCTCAATGTAATCACCAGCAAAATGTCAGTCATGAAACTTAACATAAATAGATCGCTGGCCCTGACACAATACAACAATACATTGAAGGCTGTTTTAGTAGTTACAATGGTACGACCCAATACCCAAAATTATTTTGTTGGAAATAGGGTATAGTATGTTCCTAGCTTCTGAACTTACCATGCTAGCTGCCATGAAGCTTCGAGTGGACACAGCCCAACCTCACACTTGCTGTTGTGTGCTCACTGTTGGCCTCTAGCTCAATTATGTTTAGTACAGTATATATGTGGGTGTCATGCTTGTAATAGAATCACTGTCACTTGCACCATGTTGATGAAACATATGTTACTGATGAATATGGCCCGTAAATGCAATCTACAGTTTTATCAGGTCAACCTACATTGAAGTTGTGGCTTCTGACAATTCTACTTGCTGCAGATTTCTTGCAATATTTTGCAGTAATTTATATTTCTTGACTGAGTTGATATTGGAGTGCAAGAAACTGGGTATAATATCTTGTTCAGTGGTCTGTAGGAGTCAACCAAGATTACCACAATCTTGTGGTGCAGTGTCAGGAAATACAAAAGTTCACTGCCTGATAGTTTTACAAGAAAAAGGTAACAGAAACAGAAAGGTGTGAAGTAGATTTTATAGTGATACTTGAAGATTTCTGGAAGACCTGAAGCTCTGAAACAAGTGGAAG
The DNA here is from genome assembly GCF_021461395.2 of Schistocerca americana. Taxonomy (NCBI): domain Eukaryota; kingdom Metazoa; phylum Arthropoda; class Insecta; order Orthoptera; family Acrididae; genus Schistocerca; species Schistocerca americana. Next base: position 196,540,817 of record NC_060126.1, on the reverse strand, counting down.
AGGTAATCATACTATGTGGGACCTCTGGCCATTGTGTTACCCATAGATGCAAAGATTGAGATGCATCCTCAGTTCTGCTGGCCTACTCAATAATTGTATATTATATATGTGATCATTTCCTTTTTTTTTGTTTGTAGTATACCTACTGTTTACTACTATTACTTGCTTCTAATTCTCATTGCGTGATAACTAAACTATAGCAGTCGGTGTCGTAACACCATAGTGAGTTCATATGTTTCACTGAGACACCACATATCTGCAGGCCTACCATATTTTCTTTCCTTTCTTCAAAATAATGGCCTACAAGGGACTTCTATTAAATAAACATGGAGTAAAATAACTTTGTTTTCTGAATTTCTCAATTTTTTTTGTTAGTGTAAACTGGCCTAGTGATGGAACATCCATCAACCTGCATACAGTAGTCAAAGTGTTATTGTAATCATATCAAACTTGAAGTGCCTGCCCGTTCAGGTTCCCATCATTCCCATAGCATTCTCCTGTGTGTCAAACAAGTGTATGAACATTCATACTGCCATTTGTTGTATATATTCAGTATCCCATTTATTCCTATAGATTGCATACTTTGACTTGGCCCCTCTCTGGTTGGTGAAAGTTGGATGACTTCATGCCACTCCGGAATGTTTATGCTCATTGCCAACATTAGCTACATAACTCATTGCCAACATTAGCTACCAAACAGTAATGTGTGCAGTAGCAATAAGTAGCCATTGTGAATCCAGTGTTGATTTGTAACAGGCAAGTTTTTTTAAGTAAGGTCTGTTTGAACATAAGTACACAACGAAAGGTTATTTCAAAAAAGTAAATGTATTTTCAGAAAGTACATACTTCACTCTATTTTTTGACATAGTTGCCAAGTTTGTTGAAACACATATCATACCTCTCAACCAATTTTAAAATACCCTCTTCATAAAAACTTGCCCCCTGCTCCGATAACCAAGAGTTCACTGCTGTTTTCACATCATTGTCATCATTGTAACGGCTGCCACTGAGCTGTTGTTTGAGGTGGAGGAACAGATGGTAAGCACTCGGCGCAAGATCAGGACTGTAGGGTGGGTGGTCTAAAACTTCCCAGCCCAAACTGTCCAATAAATCGCGGGTCTGACCTGCAGTGTGAAGTCTTGCATTGTCATGGAGAAGGACAATTCCCTTTGTCAGCATGCTGCGTCTTTTGTTTTGAATCGCTCTGTATAGCTTTCTCAGGGTTTGGCAGTATGCTTCTGCATTGATAGTGGTTGCATGAAGTCGACCAACAAAACACAATGCCTATCCCAAAACACCGACGCCATGATTTTGCGCTGGGAAAGAGTCTGTTTGGCCTTCACCTTTATAGGTGAGTGTGTGTGTCTCCATTCCATGCTCTGTTGCTTTGATTCGGGTGTGATATGCGAAACCCATGTTTCATCTCGAGTTACGATCTGACTCAAGAAGCCATCACCCTCTTTGTGATAATGAGTCAAACCTTTGGTTTTTGTGGTCCTCTGTTAGGAGTTTCGGGACCCAACAGGAGCAGAGTTTCCTAAACTTTAGGTGTTCAGAAACAATGTTAGCACTGATCTCGACATGTCAGGAAATTTGTTTGAGAGACCTGTTATTGTGAAGCGCCTGTTCTCACAAATCCTTGCTTCAACTGATGCCACCAAATCGTCTGTATTCAAAGAAGGGTGACCGGAGCAGTCCTCATCATGGACATTGTCATGGCCATCTTTGAATTCTTGTACCCACTTACTCACCTTGCTTTCACTCATAGCAGTATCACCATACACTTTGCAAATCTGTCAATGAATTTCTGCAACAGACAGGTTCCTTGCTGACAAAAACCGTATCACTGAGTGAACCTCATGCGCGGCGAGTGAGTTGATAGTCTTAAACATTTTGAAAGCACAGAACAGAACCGTACAGGTTAGCTACAGAGCTGAAATTGAGCACAGTCGATCCCGAGGCATGCTGGTACACAATGCACATGCTTGTTGCCGTATGCGCGCAAACTACTAGTGTCTACAACAAAATGGACCTTACTTAAAAAACACACCTTGTAGTTTCATAACTCTTTACTTCTACCTCTTCACTATTTAAAGTTTTCATAAGTAATACTTATTTTGTAGCCATAAGATTCCATTTGTAATTACTCAAAAATTATTTTCATGTCATTTCTGTAAAGCATTAAGCCATTACGCTTCTGTTTCTTTTACAAGCTCTAAGATTGCTGCCCTGGGAGAATCATATGGAGCTTGTCCAAACAGCCAATGTGCCACGAGCCAATAGCAAGCCTCCATGCCCAGCATCCTTTGACCAGGAGCCAAGTTAAAGTGTGTATCTGTGTTTGGTGTGCAATTCATACTCAACAGCAGTAGTCTTGGATGGGTCACACTAGAAGTTTGCAAGCAGTCTTCTTTGTGGACTGTGTGCATGTTCCCAGTGTACTGTGGCACCTCCTTTAGAAGAAACTTGCAACTACGTGATCATTCCATTTTTGTATCCCTACAAATTGTTGCACATATTATGAAAAGGGTAGTTACTACTCACCACATACTAGAGATGCTGAGTCGCAGACAAGCACAACAGAAAGAGTTTCGAAAAGCTTTCAGTCAAACAAGCCTTCATCAGAATAGACAGACAGGCAGATACACACACACACACACACACACACGCACACACACACACACACACACACACACACACACACACACACACATACATACACACACACACACACACACACACACACACACACACACACAACACACACACACAAATCAAATCGCATACACATAAACACAGTCTCTGGCTGCCAATGCCATGTTGATGCCAGGAAGATTACAGGAACATAAGATGTATTGTAGGGATAGTTCCCACTTCTGCAGTTCAAAAAATCTGGTGTTAGTGAGAAGGATCCAGATGACAGAAGCTGTGAAGCAGTCACTGAAATGAAAAACATCATGTTGGGCAACGTACTCAGCAACTGGTTGGCCCAGCTGTTTCTTTGTCACATTTGTTGGTGGCCATTCATGTAGACAAACAGCTTGTTGATTGTCATGCCCACGTAGGATGCAACACAGTGTTGCAGCTTAGCTTGTGAATCAGATGACTGGTTTCACAGGTAGTCCTTCCTTTGATGGGATGGGTGACACTAGCGTCCATATGGGTGGGGATGGTGGTGGCAGGATGTATGGGACAGGTCTTCCATCTAGGTCTATAACAGGGATACGTGTCCTAAGGGAAGGGGTTGGGGGCAGGGTTTGTGTAGGGATGGACGGGGCTATTTTGTAGGTTCGGTGGGTGGCGGAATACCATTGTGGGAGGGGTGGGAAGGATAGTGGGTAGCACAATCTTTAGTGCAACCCAACCTAGACTACTGCTGTTGTGTATGAAATGCATACCAAGTACAGATACACACTTTAACTTGGCTCCTGGACAGAGGATGAGAGAGTGGAGGCTCGTGATCAGCTCATAACACGTTGGATGTTGGGGGCAAGCTCCAAATTGTTCTCCCAGGGCAGTAGTCCTACACTTTATAAAAGAAACAAAAGTGTAATTCCTCTAGAGGCCCATGAATAGTTTGGCATAAGATTCATTGACATCTTTGTGATCTGGATTGCGGATGAGGACACCCTACCCACATTCCTCCAGAACCTCAACACCTTCTCCCCCATTTATTTCACTTGGATCTGCTCAACCGCTGCGTGTTGACCTCCACCTTGAGGATGGCTACATGAATACCACCATCCATATCAAACCTACCAATGTCACCATCCATACCAAACCTACCAATGCCACCAATGCCACCATCCATATCAAACCTACCAATGCCAGCAATAGCTACACTTCGACAGCTACTACCCATTTCATACCAAGAAGTCCTTCCATACATCCTAGCCACCCATGGCCATCATCTCTGTAGTGAAATGCTGTCCCTTTTATAATATACTTACGGTCTCACCAAGGCCTTCACAGATCATAATAACCCTCCCAACTTTGTACAAAAACAGATCTCCCGTGTCTTATTTCTCCAGTCACTCACAATCTTCCATAGTCCCACTATCCAGCCACTCAGGAGCACTCCCCTTGTGACTGAATACCACCAAGGACTGGAGCAAATGAATCAAATTCACCGCCAGGATTTAAACTACGTCTTGTTGTGCCCCAAAATGAGGCATGTCCTACCCACTATCCTTCCCACTCCTCCCACAGTAGTATTCCACCACCCACCAAACCTACACAGTATCCTCATCCATCCCTACATACGTCCTGCTCCCAACCCCTTGACTTACGGCTCATTTTTTTTTTTTTTGGTTTGATGCGGCCTGCCACGAATTCCTTTCCTGTGCTAACCTCTTCATCTCAGAGTAGCACTTGCAACCTACATCCTCAATTATTTGCTTGACGTATTCCAATCTCTGTCTTCCTCTACAGTTTTTGCCCTCTACAGCTCCCTCTAGTACCATGGAAGTCATTCCCTCATGTCTTAGCAGATGTCCTATCATCTTGTCCCTTCTCCTTATCAGTGTTTTCCACATATTCCTTTCCTCTCCGATTCTGCGTAGAACCTCCTCATTCCTTACCTTATCAGTCCACCTAATTTTCAACATTCGTCTATAGCACCACATCTCAAATGCTTCGATTCTCTTCTGTTCCGGTTTTCCCACAGTCCATGTTTCACTACCATACAACACTGTACTCCACACGTACATCCTCAGAAATTTCTTCCTCAAATTACTCTTATTATTCCCTCTTGGTTGTTGTACATATTGTATATGACCCGTCTCTCCCTATAGCTTACCCCTACTTTTTTCAGAATCTCGAACAGCTTGCACCATTTTATATTGTCGAACGCTTTTTCCAGGTCGACAAATCCTATGAAAGTGTTTTGATTTTTCTTTAGCCTTGCTTCCATTATTAGCCATAACATCAGAATTGCCTCTCCCGTCCCTTTACTTTTCCTAAAGCCAAACTAATTGTTACCTAGTGCATTCTCAATTTTCTTTTCCATTCTTCTGTATATTATTCTTGTAAGCAGCTTCGATGCATGAGCTGTTAAGCTGATTGTGCGATAATTCTCGCACTTGTCAGCTCTTGCCGTCTTCGGAATTGTGGATGATGCTTTTCCGAAAGTCAGACTCATATATTCTACACACCAATGTGAATAGTCGTTTTGTTGCCACTTCCCCCAATGATTTTAGAAATTCTTATGGAATGTTATCTATCCCTTCTGCCTTATTTGACCGTAAGTCCTCCAAAGCTCTTTTAAATTCCGATTCTAATACTGGATCCCCTATCTCTTCTAAATCGACTCCTGTTTCTTCTTCTATCACATCAGACAAATCTTCACCCTCATAGAGGCTTTCAATGTATTCTTTCCACCTATCTGCTCTCTCCTCTGCATTTAACAGTGGAATTCCCGTTGCACCCTTAATGCTACCACCGTTGCTTTTAATGTCACCAAAGGTTGTTTTGACTTTCCTGTATGCTGAGTCTGTCCTTCCGACAATGATATCTTTTTCGATGTCTTCACATTTTTCCTGCAGCCATTTCGTCTTAGCTTCCCTGCACTTCCTATTTATTTCATTCCTCAGCGACTTGTATTTCTGTATTCCTGATTTTCCTGGAACATGTTTGCACTTCCTCCTTTCATCAATCAACTGAAGTATTTCTTCTGTTACCCATGGTTTCTTCACAGCTACCTTCTTTGTACCTATGTTTTCCTTCCCAACTTCTGTGATGGCCCTTTTTAGAGATGTCCATTCCTCTTCAACTGTACTGCCTACTGCACTATTCCTTATTGCTGTATCTGTAGCGTTAGAGAACTTCAAACGTATCTCGTCATTCCTTAGTACTTCCGTATCCCACTTCTTTGTGTATTGATTCTTCCTGACTAATGTCTTGAACTTCAGCCTACTCTTCATCACTACTATATTGTGATCTGAGTCTATATCTGCTCCTGGGTACACCTTACAATCCAGTATCTGATTTCGGAATCTCTGTCTGACCATGATGTAATCTAATTGAAATTTTCCTGTATCTCCCGCCCTTTTCCAAGTATACCTCCTCCTCTTGTGATTCTTGAACAGGGTATTCACTATTACTAGCTGAAACTTGTTACAGAACTCAATTAGTCTTTCTCCTCTTTCATTCCTTGTCCCAAGCCCATATTCTCCTGTAACCTTTTCTTCTACACCTTCCCCTACAACTGCATTCCAGTCGCCCATGACTATTAGATTTTCGTCCCCCTTTACATACTGCATTACCCTTTCAATATCCTCATACACTTTCTCTATCTGTTTATCTTCAGCTTGCGATGTCGGCATGTATACCTGAACTATCGTTGTCGGTGTTGGTCTGCTGTCGATTCTGATTAGAACAACCCGGTCACTGAATTATTCACAGCAACACACCCTCTGCCCTACCTTCCTATTCATAATGAATCGTACACCTGTTATACCATTTTCTGCTGCTGTTTATATTACCCGATACTCATCTGACCAGAAATCCTTGTCATCCTTCCACTTCACTTCACCGACCCCTACTATATCTAGATTGAGCCTTAGCATTTCCCTTTTCAGATTTTCTAGTTTCCCTACCACGTTCAAGCTTCTGACATTCCACGCCCCGACTCGTAGAACGTTATCCTTTCGTTGATTATTCAATCTTTTTCTCATGGTAACCTCCCCCTTGGCAGTCCCCTCCCAGAGATCCGAATGGGGGACTATTCCGGAATCTTTTGCCAATGGAGAGATCATCATGACACTTCTTCAAATACAGGCCACATGTCCTGTGGATACACGTTACATGTCTTTAATGCTGGATACACGTTACGTGTCTTTAATGCAGTGGTTTCCATTGCCTTCTGCATCCTCATGTCGTTGAACCTCCCTGTTGCTGAGCACCCCAGCAACACATTGCTGATTCTTCCGCCTTTAGGGGCAATTTCCCAACCCTAGGACAAGAGGGTGCCCTGAACCTCTATCCGCTCCTCCGCCCTCTTTGACAAGGCCGTTGGCAGAATGAGGCTGACTTCTTATGCCGGAAGTCTTCGGTTGCCAATGCTGATTATTTATCAAAATTTAGGCAGTGCCGGGGATCAAACCCGGGACCGAAGGCGTTTTGATTATGAATCAAAGACGCTACCCCTACACCACAGCTCATATCCTAGTAATAGACCTAGATGGAAGACCTACCCCATACATCCTTCCACCACCACCACCTACTCCACTTCGGTCACTAGCATCAGTTATCCAATCAAAGGCAGGGCTACCTGTGAAACCAGTCATTTGATGTACAAGCTAAGCTGCAACTGCTGTGCTCCATTCTACATGGGTATGACAATGAACAAGCCGTCTGTCCACATGAACAAACTGTGGCCAAGAAACAGTTGAACCTCCCAGTTGCTGAGCACCCCAGGCAACACATTGTTTTTTATTTCAGTGACTGGTTCACAGCCTGTGCCATCGGGATCCTTCCCACCAACACCAGCTTTTCTGAACTGCACAAGTGGATACTCTCCCTGCAAGGACCGATGACCAAGCAGTTTAGGCCCTTTTCACTCCCCCCCCCCCCCCCTTTTTAAACCAACCGTTTCTCCATGCATCATATGTTCCTGTAACCCTCCTCACTTCAACCTTCATTAGGCATTGTTCTTACTCACCTAGGCCCTTTCCTTCTCCCATTCCAGCACTACACAGCCCTCTGTTCCACCAACACATCCACAGTCTGTTTGTTTATCTTCATTTCCACTCCCCCCCACGGCTCTCCATCCAACCTCCCGACTGCACCTAGCTGCCCTACCCTCTCTCCACCTCATCCCTGTATGCTCCCATATGCAGCACTTTACTCCCAACACTCTTACCCTACTATCCCAACCTCTGCCACCCCAGCAGTTGCTTCTCCTATCATGTTCTGTGCCTCAGCAACCAGAGACTGTGGTGATGTTTGTGAGAGTTGCATTTGCATGAGTGTGAGTATTGTAGCGGTTCACATGCTTTATTTTCATCATTTGTTGTCCTCAGTGACAATGTACTGTGCTGCTACACTGGCTGAAAGAGGGGTTTGTAATTTGGACACTATCTACCGTAAATAATGTAGCTGACAGGCGCACAGTTGCATTTCACAGATGTTTACTTTCACTTTTCACAACCCCACATATACACATATAATATGGCCAGTGCACTATCGTTTAACTTTCCATAAGCCTCTTTAATAGTTTGCAGGCGAACATCCACATACTCCTATAATAGTTTACTGTTGTACATCTACGAGCAGTAAAATCCCTAACCACGTAGTTCACAGTCTTTCAAATAAATTGATCAGTCACTGTCATTGCTGTAACACACAGCTTATTGGTGTAACACTTATTTCACTGTTACATTGATGCATTGTTGCCGTTCTAACCAACACAGTTTCCTTGTCTGAAACTCGGCCGCGGACTGACTGTCTCGTGACCAAAATTCGGGCCCTTATATATCATCACAATAATAGTTTAATTCACAGAAATTACAATTAAAACTTAAGTCATTAAATTAACTGAATTCATCAAAATATTGTGTCTTTTTAACAATTTTTTTTTTCTACTGCAAGGGTTAAGCCGAATTATTTGTTTAAGTGATGAAATTAACATATATGGTTACGTAAACAATGCTTTTGACAAAACTGTTAATTACTTTGGAATTAATGAAGGGCTAGTTTTGCTAACATTTTTCCTACTAGAACTAAATAGATACTTTAAGAATACTAGCATTTCATCTTCCAAATGCTTACATTATTACAGAATTTATATCTGTTTATATGTCAATAATAGAATTTAAGTTACGAAACAATTACTAATTTCACCCTATAACAAAAGATACTAACTAGTAGTAGTCAAAATAAATTTGAAAATCAATTACATACCTAAAACTAAGCACAAAATTAAATCTGGTTTTAAATTCTTTGAAACTGAGGGCCAACCTTTCTCTCATATGAAAATGCAGATTATATTCAAGCATATTAATGTTAATTAGTTAAAAATTGGAAAAACAAATTTAAGGAGGCAGATGGCAAAACAAGAGGGTAAGAAAAAATATCCCAGCTTGCTTTGTCACATTGTGTGTGCGTGTTGTGTAATCTGATGAAGGCCTCGTTGGCTGAAAGCTTACTTCCTGACAGTGTTTATGTTGTGCCTGTCTCTGAATCAGCTTCTCTGCTATATGATGAGTAGCAACTACTGTTTTCATAATACTGAAGAGAAATTATGTATTAATAGCTATAGGACAGAACTGTGTGTGGAGTATTCAGCCATTGCAGGATGCAGCAATCAGAGTAGCTAATGGACTTCCTAGTGTTTCCATTCTCTCTGAACCATTATGATGAAACACTTACATCCCTGAGGAGTACTATTATCTCTGAGCTTAAATAATAGCAGTAAAGAAGTTGTATTGATGATTATTGAGTAAGACATTTCTCTCTCTTTCTGTAATCGGAAAAAATGTACATCTAAAACTGTGATATTTCCTGCTTCTGTACACATAAATAATAATAATTATTATTATTATAATTATTATTATTATTATTATTGTTTCTCACAACATTTTTGGATACAGTTATGTTATTTCAAGGTTGCAAGTCTGAAGAATGATTTCTGCATTGGTAAACGTGGGCAACATACCCAGAAACTGAATCTGTCAAACTTATTGTTATTTACTGCTCCGTAGTGCTTGTCATTTACTGCAGTACATTCTTTCAAGTTACAAAATGGCAGTAAGTGTCATTAATGACAATAATTTGTGTCTTGCACAGGTGTGCTATGTGAGAGTCTCTCATGCGTGGCTCATGCATGGGAACATGTGACACCACTTCCACACAGTGCACGTGTTGCTGTGCTTGGCACTGACCTGGTGGGCTGTCTTACTGCCAGCCTGCTGCACGTACAGGGCTACCGCCATGTCACATTGTGTGAACATTCTGAGGCTGCCCGCCAGAGAGCCCACAGTCTCGGTGAGCAACGTGAATGTGCACCTGAAGCTAAAATGGAACTCTTCATCAGCTCTAAATCTGTAGATGTACACAAATGCATTTACATCTAATTTATGTTGCTGTTCTGTTCAGTATAAGTAAAATCTGCAAGTTAACACTCATCATTTGACAGTGCGGTTCACCCACACAGGTGAGGTATGATCTTCATTTAACAAACAGTTCCCATAATCTTCATTTAACAAACAGTTCTCATCAAACCTTAACAATGGTGATTTAGCCATGCAGTCAGCTGTGCATCCTTCTGCACTACAGTTGCTGCTGTTGTTGCCGTCGTTATTTTTGTTGTTGTTGTTGTTGTTGTTGGTGGTGGTGGTGGTGTTGATGGTTGAGGAGGATCACAATGGCTGATTCAACCTCGCCAGAATGCAATGTGTTTGTTCTTGTTGTATGTTTAGTTGTTGACCACATGCATATCCTGTACCATATTACAGGGTTTGTTCTTTTGTACAGAAAAATTGCTTTTGATTTAGAACTTTCCTTTATTGAAACAGAAGTCATCTGATACTTTCTTTACCTGCAAGTAATTGCTAGTATTTGCTCTTGTGACATATCACTCCAAGTCAGTTGTGAGTTTTTCCCCTTCTTATAGAAGGGGTTCTCGGGTTTGATATCTGGTCAGTCCTAGGATTTTTATCAGTCACTTATTGGCTCTGTCACATCTGGCAATGCTTGCTGATGTGAAAAATGCTGTGCTGTATCATGGCTCAGAATCAAATTGAGCTGTCTGTCCTCTGTAAGTGGTTGGGTACGTCATTTCAAATGTCGGAGGAAGGCAAGGTCATACCAGCTCCAGTTGACCTATCCCTAGTAAAATATTCTGATGTTCAAATCAACTGTGTGGTTGCGACAGCTTTGACTTTGTTTTAATGTTTGTTACACTAGCAAAAAGGAGCTATTTTGAGAAGATAATCCGCTATTCACCATCTTACTCCGTTTTTATCTCACACTTGAAGCACACCATTTAAGTAGCTGTACAGACTATCAGCTATATATATACTGGCAAAGTTGAGACCTGTTGAATATAAAGGTTAAATGTGTAATGAACAGTTTCCTTCTGGATTTCTTCTGATAACTTGTTATAGGTTTTTGCTCCTGAACATAAAGTTCCATTTTGGACCCAACATAGGAACGCATAGTCTATACAGAGATTAGTTTTATTTCTAGATTGTGGTTCAGAATTGCACTGTTTATCATAAATTATTCTGACAGAAGTGGCTGGAGGTAGCAGTCTCATGTGTGTGAGGTGTGCTTACTTGTATGAATGCATTTGCATTACTTTTTTTTGAAGAAAGGTTTGGCTCAAAGCTAGTATGTAACAACAGTCTTTTCATCATGCCTGTCTGCAACACAATGCGTCATCTTATCAATGAATAGCAATTGGTCCTTTTCATAATATTGTTCGTTCATATTCCTACTGGCTACTAAGTTACAGAGGGCACTACAAAGACAGTACAAAATTTCAGTACTTGAGATAAAATACCATCACAGCCAGAAAAGTTCCTGCTTTTCAGTGATCTAGTGATCTGTTATTGCTTTAGTAGATAATTTGGTGTAACTGATGTCCAGTGGTGGAGCATGCAATGCTTGTCTAAGTAAATCTAAAGGATCTGTTTTCAATGGATTAGTTTTTGTCCCTGTATTTTCAGCTACTGTTAGGAAGAAGTAATTGAATTTAGTGGCCAGTGATTTGCATTTTACATCATTTGCCTTGTTGCCACTGCAATCAGGGAGTTTGTTTCATGCCCAGTAATGTTATAAGTTGTCCATGTCTTGTTCTTGAAATTTTTAATTTATTGTGAATAGTGTGTGATTTTTGCCTTCTTGATGTTACACTGAAGAAGTTTGCAATACTACACATAGTTCATTCTAAGCCCTTATTTAGGCTAATTGGGCTAGTTCCCCAAATGGAAAAAAATCTCTCTCCATAGCATAAGATACTTTTATCCCTGATGTCAGCCACTTTTCTCTCAGTTTCCAGTGAAATTGTCCCTGACACATTGGAAAGGAAAGGAAGTCTGGATTCATAGTGTTGTCTAAAAGCTGTCAAGAAAGAATAAAACTCTCATCTACAGTGTGTCCTTGGTAAACTTCTTCCTACATTTAAATATCCTGTGTTTATACTCTTTGTAATGTTAAAGTTCATATTTATGTAGAACAGTTCTCCACTTGAAAATATTTCTGACTGATGATGCGAGGTTTATTAACTACACATTTTAGAAGAGAAGTATGCTCTTTAATAGGAGAAATAATGATGTTTTATGTTAAGCCCACAGTCAATACAGAAGCCAATAGTGGTCATAGCTTTGAAAACCTAGAAAAAATTAAAACCTTATTGCATAACAACTGTCTAATGTAGACTCTTCAGATAAGCCAGTTTCTTAGGCACATCAGTCGTAGAGGCCTCCATCTTAAAACTCTGAACTGGATGAAAAAAATGTTACAGAACTTAAAATTACTTTCTCTTCTCACTCTGTGTACAGATAGTCAACAAAAACAGAGACATGAAATATAAAAGATGCCTCTAATTATAAGCCATTATAACTACTGTGTCTGATGATATTAGCCACGTTATTTGTATGATAGTTTTCAAGTTTTACTTAAGCATACATTGGAGTACATCCAAATATTCTTTTATTAACTGTCTACATTATTTCCTACAGGCCTTGGGTATGAGATGATAGATCATAATGAACTCTGTAACAAGACTTTTGATTTGGCAATTGACTGTACAGGAGATGCCATGATCCAGCAAGAAGCAGCCCATGCATTAGGTTTTGGAGGACACCTTCTCATTTTCAGATCAAACTCTGTGAAGGACAGACTATGGTAAACACTACCGATATTTAATTTATAACATTATGGAGCAATATAATAACAATGCTTATTGTTAAAAATGGTACATTTTACACGTAAGACATAGTATTTTTTTACCATGGCTTGAAGCTGGTATGTATTCATATGTTCTAACTGGGTGCCTTGTTTGGAATCATGTAAGTGATTATTGTCATTGGATCTTTGTTTTCAGGATGAACATACAATTATGACCCAATACATTTATGACCACTGTCCAATGCAAGATTTAATGCCACTTGATGGCAATGTGTTCATGTGACACCATAAGGATAGTATATAAATGGAACAGAGATGAATGGGGAATCCATCTAGTGACAATACTGATCGCAGTTGGGGAAAACTGGTGTCATAAGTGACTTTGAAAAAGGACAGATTATCGTGGCCCTGTGCTTGGGAACGATCATTTTGGAAATGACTGAGCAGATTGGCTGTTCAATTGCTTCTGTAATGAGCATCTATGATCATTATTGCAGAGCACCTGCATCCCTTCACTCTTGATGTCTACCTTGCCAGTGATGGTAACTTCCAGGAGGATAACCATCGACCTAACAGCCAGAATCATGCCAAAGACATTTGAGGACCATGATAGTAAACTCATATTAATATCTGACTACCAAATTCTCCTGATAGAAGCCTCATGGAACACATATTGGATGTTATCAGGTGTTAGCTTCATAACCAAACTCACTGGCCCATAATTTATGGGACTTGCACATATACACTTAGTACAATACATCTTCATAAATCTGCCAAGGACTTGTTGAATCCATGCCATGCATAATCACTGCTGTGTTGTGCTCCAAAAGTGTACCAACTTGCTATCAACTAGGTGGTCATAATATTTTGATTCATTGGCATTTTGTTCATATACTTTAACCAAAAAGTTTCATTTTAGACTATTTTTCTTTATACAGATGTGCACTTCATCTTTAATTTCTGGAATGACTCCATCTCTTGTCACTAATTTATTCATCTTCTGATTTTTCGCATACATTTCATCAGACCAACTGAAATTTTCTGGCCGTGAATGTGTGTTTGGCTCTCTACTGTGCTGATCCTAGTTCCTTTCTACCTTCTTTTAAAAATTTCAGTTTTTTATATTGAATCTTGTTTAATATTGGGTTGGGGAAGACTAATTGGAATCACATGATTTTTCGCTTTTCAGCTTTTGTGGCTGCTGCTTGAAAGCATGAAAACCAGATATCAATTGCCTGTTAGTACTGTCACAACATCAACTTCTTTCTGGTATTAATAATTATTTTTAATTATAATCAACATGGTGGTATTATTGTCTTTTCATAATAACAACAGGGCTAATAGTTTTCCATCAACTTATTGCGAAATTTTTGAGAATTATCTTCTTTAGTGTAAGTGGTTGAGGTAGAAGTGTTGGATGGAAATGGATAATTATGCAGAGGGAATTATTGATTAAATTACCGACTTTCCCACAGAGACATATATTGCCCCCTCATATTAGCTGTACTTATACTCTCATCGTCAAACATGCATATGTGTATGTATATAGGATAAATGTTTTACCCTGCATTCGACTGATAGATGTTATGTCACTGGAAAATGCCACTTTGACACATGAACTATACTACAGGAGTACTACTTCTGATGATCAAATTTATAATAAAGGATTAAAAACATGGTATTTAGAAGCAGTGAATAAAGAACTACGCATATTGATGGCATTTGTGTGTTAAATAATCTCTGGAAAATTTGGTCTGAGTTAATTAATTATGTCACGATGGGCAGACTACATGTAGGATAACTGAAGACTGTTATATATGTAGCAGTGTTTGCTATATTCTGGGAAGCTTGGGCAGTATTGGTGGTCTCAGTGACAGCAGTGCCCTGGCGATGTGTTGTCTTGGATGGCTGAAGACAAAATCCTGGCCCATTACGTCATATCTGATTCTCATACATAATGACCCATCTCTGTGCAGGGTGCTGCTTGACAACATGAACTGTATTCCATCGACGACTTAGAATGACAACCAGTTCTCTGCACTCATATTTAACAGTGTCACATCATAACCAAAATAAACTCTAAATCCAAAAGTATGGTCAGCAATGAAATACAACACTTATCCATGAAAGCATGGTCATAACAAACACCATTGTAAAGCCAGAACAGAACTGATGTCCTGTAGGAATCATGCAGCTATTTATACAAACATTCCACAATGTTGGATTTCTAAATACATCAAATACTCCAGAGCACACAAACATTACGTATTTCAAGAACCTTCCATACCTGATAAATACTAAATAACAAATAGTCAATCGTAGTTAGATCAGAACTGCTGACCCGCAGTACATCAGTTAGTAATGCTAATCACTACCCCACACTGCTTGCACCACAGCTCACAACATTCCCTCTCCTGGAGAACCAGTGACCTGCTGCTTCCATATTATCACTGGAGCCAACTGAAGCACCTTGGGTACTGATCTTTTCATTGGTCCTCCATATAGTGGCACTGTCAGGTCCTTGCATTCTGGTCATGTTGTTACATCCTCTTCACTATGATGGACACCAGAGTAGCCCCTCCAGTCAAAGCTTCATGATCGTCGAGTGAGTCTTCAGTTTCCTTGAACATCCCATCATCAATCTGTACCTCTGGATGATAGTAGGGCTTCATAAGGAGGCTGTGGATAATGTCTCTGCGCTTCTGTTATCTTGATGAAGGGTCATAATCCTCAACTTCATATATGATGTTCAAGAAGAGATGAAGGAAACAATATGACCCACAGAAGTATTTTAGTAACTTCTCTGATATTCCCACTTTCTGCACAGCCATAAAAATCTTATTAAATCTTACTGGCTGTATCTTGCTGACTGGTGTTTGGCATTATAGAGCACTTTCTCTTTCTCATGAGTGTCCAGAGTCCATATACCAGCCAGCTGCCTTACTTCTTCAGTCGTGGTGATAAGATGTTTCATGTAGTCATCCTGAGTATCATCTGCTTGAAATCAGAACAGTGTATTCATTGTCATTTTGGTCCTATGACCAAGGAGTAGAAAGAATGGTGTAAAGCTTGTAGTGTTTTGCTTTGCTTTGTTGTATTCAAACGTCACAACAGGCAGTATTGTATCTCAGTCTCTTTGTTCAACACCATCATACGCCAAAACCATATCTGCCAATGTCTTATTAAAGTGTGCTATGAAGCCATTCACCTGTGGCTTGAAGATAATTGTCATCCTGTGGGGAATGTCACAATGTTGACTTACCTCTGATACTAGTCTTGACTGGAGAACTTTTCCACAATCAGCGATCATTACACAGGGTGCTCATGCTTCAAAATGATGTCTTCTACAAGAAACTTTGCAATTTCTGGAGCTTTGGAAGTTGGCTCAGCTTTGGTGACAGCATAAGGGCAGGTAGTGAACCTCCCCAAGATGCTGATTCCAATTCGATGGAATGGTGCTTATGCAGGTGAGATTGATAGCACATGCCACAGAGATAACTGCAGCAGCATGTGCTTTGCTATTGGCATCCCTTACAATGGCTCACATAGTCTCTAACAGATCAGTTGAGATATGGCCAGTACTACCTGCAATTGATTCTGTTTAGAGTCTTCACAAACACTAGCTGACCAGATATTGGAGTATCATGAAAATACTTCAGGATAGTTGACAGTAGATTATGTGCTATGACCAGCAACTATTTCCACCCCACTGGATGACAGTTTCTCTTATTTGAAATTCTCCTTTGGTCGGTTCCTCCTCCTTGGAGGCCTCTCAGGTTTTCAGTGGTGCTGAATCTTCTCTTTGTCCAACAGCAATGCCATTTAACATGATGATAACTGAGATTTCAACACTCCTGTGTTCTGCTAAGTGATTCTCTTCTACCCTTCATTGTGTAGGTAGGACAAAGTTTGTGACAATTCACACTGGTGATGATGTAGAGATTGGTGAAATGAAACAAGTGGTTCTGGAGGTAAAGTTCAAAGCCTATCTATGTCATTTCAAGCATATACAACAACCCAAAGTGCAATCCAAATCACAAACACAAGTCAGGCAAGATGAAAACTCTGCTATTCAGTGGCCCATAATGAAAGGCTTTAATGACTAGTGAGAGACTGGCTAGTAATAGACAGGCTGTGGTATTCAGCGGTGAACGCTCGTCACAGGGTGATGCCACCTCACATACTTTGGGCAGTGGCCACCCCATGCATGCACAAGCCACAGCTGTCACCTGGAGCCCAAGTATCTCTAACATGCTGTCCCTATAAATACTTGGGCTAGATGGGGAATCAGAATCACCACTGGATACTAAACCTCTCCCCCTTTAATCAGCATGTGCAGCTGAGAGTGGTTTATCATGTGGTAACTTCGCCAAGTAAGATGGGAGAGAGCTGCAGGAATTTCCTCCAAAGACTTCTGCTGATCACAAGAGTCTAGAGTTCACCTTGGACTAGCCTGTAGGCAAGTGGGCACTGCTGTGGCAGAGAAGGGACCAACAGGTTGGTCACTGTGGGCACCAAAGGCCAGTAATGATCATCATCCATCTATGGTGAATCGAAGGGCTCACCAGTGGCAGGGGTGGGAGCCAGAAGCAGTATGGGAGCATTTTGACCTCCATTGACTCCCATCAGTGGTCATTATCAACTTACTATTGATGCCTAACATGAGGTCAGATGTTGTTGTGGTAAAAGGCACGCTGTTGGACTGGCTTTTCCCTGGAGAGGTGGTGGATGGCACACCCAGTCAGCAGTGGAAGAGAAATGGGGTGGGGTGGTACATTACATTGTGGATGGATCTGATTCCAGTGCCAGAACAGCTGCTCCTGGCCAGCCTCAATCTCAAGCATTTGCCTCCACCTGTTACTGATGACAACACACTGGGCCCAATGGAGGTTCTGGCTGAAAGTATGAGCCCAGATATGGCTGTGTGTGTAAGTGATGGGCCTGCTGAGTCAGGTGCAGCAGGTCAATCAGGGTGTACGATCTGTGCCAAAGTAAAATTTTGGCTGGGCTACATCCATTCACAGAGGTGGACCAGTAGGTGGTGAAGAAACTGTGAGTGTTTCCCCAGAGCTGGCTGTCACCAACAGTTTTTGCATCTGTGTCTTGAATTTTCCAATCATCCATTCAGCTTCTGAGACAGGATGGAACAGGGTAGAGATCAGGTGCTCAGTGCCATTGCGCCAAGAAAAATTCTGAAACTCTGAGGCAGTGAACTGAAAACCGTTGTTAGAAATCAGGATGGAAGGGACCCAATTTATTGTGAATATCGTGGGCAGGGTACGGATAGTAGCTGCTGTAGTAGTTTTAGCCATTTGTGCAATATATGGAAAGATAGAGAGGGCATTGACAACTAGTAACCACATTGCTCCTTAGAATGGCATGGCGATATCAGTTTGCACTCTTGGCCAGAATTGGTTATGGCGTGACCAAGGGATGAAACACTGTTTTGGCTGACTGGTTGTGGATACAGGCATGGCAGTTCCAGACATTGTGTTCGATGGTAACATCAATGCCAGGCCAATACACTACACCACATTATTGTCTTCATTCTGCACATTCCCCAATGTGTAGTGTGGAGGAGACTGCAGCTTTCAATTTTCTGTCAGCTTACTCAGATGTAATCATACCTCCCTATGATATCTTTGCTACACAGGGATGGGGTGAACAAGAATCATTGCAAATAAAATATTTATATGTGTAGGCCATTTAAAGAACCTACACAACTCACTCACTCACCTCCTCCCTCCAGTGTATACTGGCATGATCAATCTCACTGGAAGTCAATATACATTAATGGTCACCTTTTTTGTACTTTAAACTCTTGGCCTGTCAGGGTAACGAGACTTTTATTCATGGCCAACTTTATCTCATTTACTCCTGGAACTTGTCATTACATAACATATACATCTGATGTTCAATGCACACTTTAGAAATTATTACTACAACTATTTAAAAAAGGTTTTAAGGGTTGCATCAACAGGCACATTTGAATTCAGAGTCTGTAGTTTGATTATTGGAATCTAACTGCTGCTATTGTGGCAGTGTCCAGTGTGTGTGCCTCACCTAATGTATGCTGTGTGCGAACTTGAGTTTGTTAATGCTGTAATTAAGCTGAGTTGTCCATGAGTGTGCTACAATTTCATTTATTTACCCAATGTCAATAAAAGTGTTCGTCTCATTGCTGCAACGTGGTGTGCTGAGGTGGAACAATTGATGCTGTGGTGAGGAGGTTCATCATTTACAGCCCAGGCATTTGTTCTTGTCGTAATCCACATGTTTCAGTGGTTGAACCAGGCTCACGCTGTCAACATCCTGAAGACTCTTGAATGGGTTTCAGGTAAGTCTCCAATGCCTTTATTCATTTCCATACCCTCTCTGTGGAAGAATATCTTGTCAATACCTGAGTCCACTGAGGATATAAACGTTCATTACTGCCCAGCTTTGGCACACATTTTTTATGGGAACACATGGGATTATGGATTTCAAACCTTTACAAAATGTTCGTAACACATTTGCAGTTATTAGTTCACATATGCAGTCTTGGATAACATATTCAGCTTTACATTGCATCATAGCGTATACATTTCATCATTGTTATGATAACCTAAGTACTTGCATTTAAAAACATACTGACACACCGGGTTTGTGTATTTTTTACTCTGTACATATGCATTTTCATATGGCATTTGCGTTTCTTCACATAAATATTGTACAAAAATTTACATAAATAGTGTACAGAAATTATACATACAAGACAGTTAATATTACACACATTTCTTCTGATTTTATGTCATGTAACTTTTTTGAGTTTTTTATCACATTTTGCTCTCAGGCATTACCCTTTTGAAATTTCATTTGTAAACAATCTGCAATCATAGTCTCATCTTGCTTTAATGTTACACAGATTGTCCTTTTTTCAATCTCATTTTCCAGCACTGACAAAGTATTTGCATCCAGCATTATTACTGGATGTGCATGAGCTTTGTGTTCATACATCGCACCTGACACAAGTATCCATCATTACAGATGCTGAGGAAAGACAGACTCATAACATGAAATTGTGATAAGCCTACAAAACTACATTTCGCCACATCTCTGACATGTTTACTAGGATCTGTCTATTGGTCTATAGGAAGTGTTACGGACAGGAACAAGCATTCATTTTTACTCTACCAGTGCAATTCCTCATTCATCACAAGAATTATTGAGTACATCATTTCATGGCTATCTGCTCGTGTTAATCCACTTACTTCATGTTTACTATCAACTGATACATTCCAACAGTACAATATTGTGTTATGCAAGTGTCATCATCAACTGTAAACAGTATACTTCAGTGTTGGTGATTTATACTTTCTTTTGCTACATGATATCACTCTTGTATATTCAGTTGTGCATGAACATGTCTCTAGGAGAATTGTGCCAATGAACATGTGTAAAACAATGTTGAGACAGCTTGTGTTCATGTGCAAATGATCTGTACTAACTGTTGCTTGGCACCCTTCTCAGTCACATGGACTTGTACAGCTTGGTCTGAACCCTTTTGATTTGGTAGCACAAGACCTAAGTTCAACCTATTCATACATCTGGCATACTACAGCTTTTTCATACAGACATTCACACCATCACTTTCAAACATATTTTTATACATATAATTATTTATTTTCAGTGCAACCATTATGCTTTGGTGCCAAACACCTAACTATTGTGTTACCTATTTTACCCAGGATGTGACTCCGCATCATTCATTAGAAGGACACTTAAAACTAAGTGCATAGTTGCCCACTGGCTAGTAATGCATCACACCTTCAAGATTCATATTTTCAATTTCTGTCAGTACACAGTTCATTCTTTATCAAATTTTTTATGAGTTGTAAGAGCGCATGTCTGTAATGTGGTTGTCGTTTTGACTTATTGTTTTGCACCTGGAAAGAAAAGTGTTGTCATAGGTGGTGTTTTATATATCCACTTTCGTACAGCATGTAAATAGCAACTTCTATAAATGTAAATAGCTTGTACAATGTATCATAGAGTGTAGCTAGTTTTCTGTAGATAATGCTTACCTCCACCCATATATTTATTCCTAAGCTTAGTTCTTCGTAACTTCTTGATCTTAGTTTAGTTCTGTAGTGTAGATATTTTATTTGCTTAGTAGTCAACTCATATCATAAAGTTTTCTCTAAGTGTAGATTGTCTGGTGCTTCATTGCTAAGCTATGATCATCATCTGATGGCAATCCACTGGCCTAAGCTATTCTGTGCACATGCACGAAGTAGTCAACCTTAAAGCTAGCTACTGCGTGTGTGCGTTTCTGTCTTCACTCCACTTTGCCACTTTCATGCAGTGCATCTCAATTGCATGAGGATGGCACAAATAAGAATCATTACAAATATTTATTTATATGTGTAGGACATTTAAAAACCTACACATGGGCCTCACCTCCATAGATGGCTGCCTCTCTTACCTTTACCCACTTCAGCAGCTAGGCAAGCAGTTGGTGCTCTGTACTGCAACATGCAATGGCTACTTTGTGTCAAGGAGTGATGTCATCCAGGGAACCACATGTGCTTCATCCCGCAGGTTGACTATAATCCTCTGCCAGGTGACTGGCACAAACAGAACTGTAGTGATGAATAACGTCTGGTGACATAGCAGTAATTGAAAACTCACCTTCTTTCTCTGTACTAGCAGACAACACATCTAGGGCATCTAAAGTAGAAACACACCGGCATGTTGTCTTCTGACATCCAAATGTCTGTTCTTTTGCGGTGCTTTATACTCTGAGGAGGAGTTGGTTGTATGTGAGTTGGTTCAATGTGAGTTGGTCGGATGGTGTGTTGTCATCTAAGACTGCAGCGTAAGTTTGAATTGTTCGAGACCATTCATCACAGCGTATTCTATTGATGCTGGTGACACGGATTTACAAACCACTTCTTCTACATTCTTGTTTACCTCCTGATGCATGGGGTCGACAGTCATGGCTATTATCCCTTGCGTGCTCAGACACACCATTCGAGGGTCACTCGTATTTCTTTCATTTGACTCTTTTATGCTGCATTTTCTTGATGCACTAGCTTTGCTTAATCAGTTTGTCTGTTGATGTAACATCCTTTAGCAGAAGAGACCAGTACACATCTTCTGTGGCTCCATTAATCAAGTGTAAGATTTTTTCAGCTTCTGCCGTATTTAGGTTCAAAATGTGGCATAGGGCTAAAACATTATGTACGTAGACTTTTTCATTTCCCCATGATGCTGGGCCTTTATCTTCAATTGCTCCTCTGCTAAGTGGACTTGCTACTAATTGTCACCAAATGTTTTCTTCAGTTCAGCCTGGAATTTATTATAGCTATCCGCAGTCCCTGATCCCTCTTAATGTCCCACTGTAGATGATTGCAGAGATCCCCCTTCAGTTTACATATAAACACCTTTTATGTTTCCCAACTGAAGCACCCAGCATATCCACTTAACTACATCATGTCATAATCAGAAACAAGTCTGAATCTAAAAGCAGTGTCATCAAAGAAATACAGCACTAATCACTGAGAGCATGTCTAACGCTTTGGATGACAAAGTGGTGAAGTATGTGTATAAACTCCCACTTCTTTAATGATACGACTTGCTTGAGATTGTCAACCAACTTTCCTTGTTGGTTAGCTTGCTGCTACATCATACTTTTCTCTTCTTCTCCAAAGTATATTTGCTAGGACCAGGAATTTCTCAAGACTCTTTCTACTTACAAAATAAGCAGACGTACGCAGATTCTTTTTTCACTTAACGACATATATTTGAACATCAAACTTTTACAAATCTCAGTCTCCACATAAACAAATACTGTCAAGTAAGTCTCTTCACGTCTCCAAAGCGTAGAAACAAAGTACATTTATATATAAGATAAGGTTGGCTTAATAACCGTGTCCTTTTTCAATATCAATCTGAATACACGTCTTGTCCTTTCCAAGCCCAAAACGAGCATTAATTAAAAGTCTCTTTCCAACTCCATTGTTCTTTTGTCACTACGATCATCAAACTTACAGAACAGCACTGAATAAATAAACATTCCTTGTTCTTTCACTACGACTTCCATGGCGCGACTGGCGAACACTTGTCGGTGCCGTTCAACCATCGCGTGTACAGTTGCCTCATGATAAAACTTCAAACCTACACACACACAGACATGTGATGCGCAGTAAATAAGCTCTGTCCCACTTATATTTAAAATATCATGTGTTCAAGACGGTAGAAGGCCGAATGGTTCTAGAATTTATGCGGAAATTCTTAAAGAAATACACATGTTTATTATGAGCACCAATGTACTGCCAAAATGGAACTTACTTCCAGAATGCTGGTATTTAAACATACTTTGAATATTCCACATTATGCAAACATAAAATGTTTCAAAAACCTACGAGAACGGATAAATATTACATAACAAATAGTCGCAGATGGTTGGGTTTGAACTGGTGACCTGTAGCACACCAACCAGAGATGGTAACCACTACATGACACCGTGTGCACCACAGCTATATGTAATAGTATTCTCTGATGTCGCACCACAGCAACAGTAGCAAGGAATTAATGTGGCTACTAAGCACATTAAAACTGTCAGAGAAATAAACTCATCGGAAAAATAAAATCCCTCTTTTCTGTGCAGTGTATCTAAACACATCAGCTTCCTCTTATCTCTTTTTGAGCACCAGGCCCAGATCTATAGGAGGGGTGGGGGATGGGGGTGGGGAGCATATCGAGGTATCTGCTGTGGGTGGCATTTTTAGGAGGTTGCCAAAATCATATGATTTTGAAATGCATCCCTCCTGGTTTTTGGACATTTCTGAACACATTCTAAATTGATTTCTGAACAAATCATCAGTTGATTTTTGAATGCATGCATAGTGTACGTAATATCTCTGCCAGGTGGCGGTCACATCAAGAAATAAAAAAACTTTCCTGCAGGCAAAAGGGGATGGGATTATACAAAATTTTTGGCAGATCGCTACACTAGAAAAAGCCAGTTGTGCTTAATAGCGTGGAAAACGCGTTGTACGAACATGCACGTAATAATGCCTAACCAAAGAATAAATGCAGGATAACTGAACTGGTGATTTTGGCAGGGTTACCGAAGTTAACCGGAGAATAAGTTTTGACAATGACTGTTATAGTTACAGAATTGTTTGTTGAAATGAGGAACGAGAAGAAATGAGGCATCACACATATTATATGGAAGAATATATCAATTCCAAATTTAAATAAAAATTTCGTACTACTGCTAGTTTTCAATCTCATGCCTGAGAAACTGGAGCATATGAATGGAATGTGAATCTATTTCCTAACAAAACTTTTTGCTCACAATAGGTCTATTAGGCATTTGATATTGGTACTTCATGAGTTATATTCTGTTGTGTAATTTATGTAAATGAGGTAGATAAAAATGACCATTTGGGCCAAAACAGTCTCGCTTATTTGGCATGTGTTACAGTTGCTGCAATATTAGAAAGGCCATTTCGTTTTATCTAGCAAACAATGACAAAATAGATGTAATTGTGAGAAACCACACCAGTCTTGGGTACTATTCGTATTAACAGCTTTTTCAGTACTAGACAATGACATTTTGATTTTTCATGCATCAAAACGTTTGATGAACTTTGATGAGGTACTAGATTCTTTTGCGTAAAGGAAATAAAATGCTAGGGCCTAAGGATTGAAGAAAAGTGTGCTATCTTGCTTGTTTCTTGTCTTTACTGGTTTTATGTTTCCTATATTTAATTTTAAATCACATAAAAGAGAAAGTTATTAGCTAGTAGGCAATAGAGAGCAAATTTTCTGGAGAGTTCTTATTCTCTCGGCCACAAATAATCCCACCTAGTATTGTTAGTTTTTTAAAGAGGGGTAAGATGTCAAACCGATCTACTGGGAGCAAGAGAGACACCACAGGACGTTTGAATTTCCACTATTCTCAATTTGGTTTGATGGTTTCCATTACAAAACATACATGTTTGAATTCCACAGAGCGAAATACGTTGAGGTACGGTAGAAGAATGCTGTGTGAAGGGGTGTGGTGCTGCACTTTGGCACATGTATCATATAATATGTGTCATATTTTCTCGAACATATATGCTTGATACATAAAACTCTTCAGAAAGATGTGTGCTACAAAATGAACATATTTTTGAAAAATTATTTTTTTTTATTTTTGGCATCCTATCTAAAACACTCAGGGGGAGGGGGGGGGGAGGGGGGAGGGGGAGGGGGGGTCTGGAGTCCACTGATCATGATTCCAGCACTATTGACCAGGTGTAATCTATATTTCCTGTGATAGCTGAATCTGTTACAGATCTCTTCTTATTTATTTCTGCATCACATTTATTGCCATACTATTTTATTCAAGAGCTTTTCGACTGTCGCCTAGACCTCTCCAAACCTAATAAGTTTGGTTTCAGGTTGTTTGATAAATCTTAGAGGTTGTTACATGGATATCCTTCCATATGAATCACTTAGTGGTACTGTCTTATCTTCGAGGAAATGGGCTCATGTCCTAAGCTCTCTGAGAGGCAATGGTCACTGAGGTGTCAGTGTCTTTCATGTTACCAGAGCATGGCAAATGCTTGGTGAACATCACAAATGCTTCCATTCTCTTCAGTTTCAAGCCTCATTATTTGTTTTTGCCAAACAGTTGACTCAAAATGTTGGTGGACTGAGGCAACTGCATGTCAGGCTCCTTAGTGTTCTAGGAACTTCAGCTGCCATAGCAGCATCTTTTCACTCATTTATTTCACACAGATGTGAATATTTGTGAGTGCCATATTGCGAACTTTTGATTTGTAGCAGTCATAGTTTAAAGAAATCAGAATGATTTTAACAGGTAATTTAACCAAACAAGGTATGCTTCTGCAAAAAATTTTAATTCTTCTGTGATCCTGTATTTGTGTTTGTCTGGATTCTTAACAGCAGCTCAGTTGAGGATGTGCTTTGGTTTACATCACTATATAATGATTTACTGATTATATTGAAAGAATCAGCAACCAGTTGCATAAAAGAAATTTAATTTCTTAACCAGTTACACTCCCTTAATGCCCTTCTTCAGAAGGTTATAACTAGCACATTATTTGCTAGTGACAACAATAAAATGCATGCAGCATATTGCTGTGGTCATGTGGTTCATAGTGCAGGCACTATGCACCACATGACGACAGCTATGAATCACATGAGCACATGCGACAGTTATAACTTTCTGAAGATGGGGAGTAACTGCTTGAAACTGGTTAAGAAGTTAAATTCCTTTTATGCAACTGGTTACTGATTATTTTGATATATACCACTACAATTGCTGAAGATGCACAAATGCTAGATTTACTGATTGTAATCATGTTGAATGTAAATTAATAAAATCCAAAATAATTTCTGACTGTGATTAATTTTTGCAGCCTGTCACCATTTAATATTTTCACAAATGAGATAAAAGTCACTGGTTCCCTTATCAATCCTTATGCCTTTGGGAAGGCTCTAACTTGGGCTTCAGTGTTGGGGCACAGGTAAGAATAGCAAAATTTGTGTTAGTGATACTAGTCTGAAATGAAAGACTTTAGTCAATTGAAACCTAATCAGATATGTCAACTGTAACCTAATCAGATACCCTGAACACAAAGAGAAAAACATTTGAAAATATCCCAGTTCCATGGGAAACTGTAACAGTAACGTTCTTAAATTATCTGCATACTTGTTTTAAATTGAAATAAGGGTTTCTTATTGGTACAGTTCTCAAACATTGGGTAACCATATGTGACAAGCTTCCAATTTTGCCTTTGTTAAGAAAAATGCGAAATAACCAAACAAAGAGTTTCATCTGTTTTGTAAAAAGCATTATAATAAATAAATTTAAAATGTCAGTTGCACTTTTTGATCTCTTAATTCAAAGAAACTGTCTGCTTCCATATATTCACAGCACTGTAAAATGAACCCAATTACACTGTTAGTATTGTTGCACCTTCATTTCAGTAACATCACTGAAAAGCAGACTTAATTTAACTTTGTTTACAAATAATGTAATTCTGATAACAGAACACAGCAATGTAGACTAGCCATTATCAGACGAACAGATACTGAGAGCAGAAAAACAACCAAAATTGTGTACTTTTCTTATTAAGTAGAATATAGTCGACTTTCGAAACAATGGTCTTACCAACTGAGTCATCTGAAAATACCTCACACCTTTCTGAAAGCACTTTCCTACCAATTAGGCAATTTGAGTCTGTGTGACATTCGAATTCAGAGTTATAAGGCAGGATGGTTTCTTCATCATGGCCATGGCCGACCACCTGTCCAGTGCTCATAAAAGTGTACTTACATATCCTGTGTGTATGTATATCTTGAGCTATTTATTTTCATTGTATTATGATGATAAAAACCATAACATTTAGAGATGACCTTTAGATGAATAAGTAAATCAAGTTTCAAGGGAGGAACAAGATTTGGATGTAATGTCTCGTCGGTGACATGACCATTAGAGATAGAACACAAGTTCTGTTAGGACAAGGATTATTTATTTATTGCTGTATTTATTCAGTTTATTGACTTATTTTCCACACAGACGAATGCTGAAGATTTGATTCATAGATCAAATAACTAATGAAGAGGTACTGAACTGAATTAGGGACATAAGAGTGTTATGGCACAACTCAACTAAAAGAAGGGATTGGTGATTCTGAGGCATTGAGGCATCAAATAATAGGAGGGGTAAGGGGGGAGGGGAGGGGGGAGGAGAGAGATAGGGGGGGGGGGGGGAGAAGGGAGGGAGTTAAAATTGTAGAGGGAGACCAAGACCTGACTATAGTAAACAAGTTCAAATCAATGTGGGTTGCAGCAGTTATGCAGAGATAAAGAGGCTCACACAGGATAAACTGGCATGGGGACCTTTATCAACAAATTTTTGACTGGAGACAACAACTTTCTACACAGTGTGTTTGGAAACTTTCCATCATAAAAGTTATTTCATTGTGTCACTCAGTTTATAAGCACATTTAGCACAAAATGAACACACTATGAATAGAAAGCCAACCTATAGATACCCATCATCAGCCCACTGGTTGATGAGTGTCTTGGAAGACTCTTCAGGTTTACTTCCTGTACTACTAGCAATGACTGCACCTATTGCTTGTACAAACCATGCCTACTGCCACCAGTATATTCCATCACGTTGGTAGAATTCTTGCATGGTTTTTATAATATAATATATTCTGCATATCACATGCTCTATTCTACTTGAATTTTCTAAGCAAATGAAACTGCAACAGCACTTTTAAATTACTACGTTGCAATCCATTGCTTAAAATTTATATGAACATTCGAGTCTAACTCTTATGCTGCCTCTAGTAGCTGAAACCTCAGTGATCCTAGGAGTCGTCATGATGATGTGGATGATGCAAGTTAAGGTGACACTACTTCAATTATTAGGCCATGCATTGCTGCTGCAAGTAGAGCACTTCATTAATTCAACCATTACTTGTATCACTCAGAGTTTTGCTTTCAGACACTTATATTGTGTTATAAATGATATGTAAAATGAAAGAACAACTCAAACAGTTTTACCAAGAATCTTATAAATGTTCAGTGTGAGCACCGTTTGTCACGTGGCACACATCAAGTCTATAGCCGAATTCTTCTCAAATGTTGACAAGTGTGTCTTCAGTGATTGTAGCAACAGCTGCTTCAATCCAGTTTCTTAATTCAGGGAGGTCTGCTGGTAGCAGAGGCATGTACACACGATCCTTGATGAAGCCTAAAAGGAAAAAATCATATGGCATTAGGTTGGGTGAACGTGGAGGCCATGCAAAGCAAGCCCTGTCATTGGGCCCCTTGCGGCCTATCCAGTGCTTGGGTACAGTGAATTTCCACCAATTACGGATTGCGCCGGAAACATTGTGCGCTGTGCATGTGCACTGGTGCCAAACACAACTGTTTGAGTTGCTCTTTCATTTGACATATCATTTATAACAGTGAGTTTAATGTAATAAATATTATAAAGTGTTAAAACCCCAATATTCATTTACAAACACCCTGTATTTCCCTTATGCTTACAGAAGTTTTCACTGTACAACTGACAGGAGACTTAATCTGGCAGGCTATTCACAATTTTCCACAATTCTGAGTCTTTAGCTATAAAATTTAATCAGTAACCTTGTTCTGTCTTTGGTCTGTGTGGCTTGTGCAATTGACACTGCAATAAAATATGCTATGGGAAACCAAAAATACTGAATTCACATGCTACTTCCTTCAGCATTGTGTTCCAGATATGTGTTGAGGATAAGGGCTGTGGCAAGTCAGTAGATGAACCATGCCTCGATTATGTGAGACATGTTATAGTTTTATCCTTTCCTGGATATTTGGGAAATTTTGGTACACCTGTTGACCATTATGAGATGAGTCCTTGTCACTCTACCAGTTGCTAACACCTTAGCTGGATTTCATTATAAATTCCATTAGTGGTTAACTTCTGGACCTCCTTCAGCTTACCCAGCTATTATGTGGCAATGAGATACCTGGTGGTAATGTCTATTGGCTAAAATTATAAGCAGTGACTCAAGTGGAGTAGTAAGAATTTCTACATTACACTTATGACCACACCCATCTGTACACTTTACAAGCACTGCACAGTTGGTTTGACCATGAAGTTTCTGCGATGCTGGTGATGGCCACAAATATGGCACCCTGAAAGGATAAGAATGGAGAAGAAAATTGCTATGTTCTTTTCAAAGAAACAATTTATGTTAATCAGTTACAGAAAGCCTAAGTGTGGATTGCCACTCCTCCCATGCCACAAATACTGCTACATCTCACTCGCTTAAAAGACGCAGTCACATACAACATGTCTCCTGCATCATTACAATGTGCCTCTACTACAAGATGTAAGATTCAATTGGTACCAGATGTCAGAGTGGAAGACAATACTCAGTATGTCAACAGTTTTCTGTAAAGCTACACGTGACCATGGTCACTGCTCAGGTTTCTAAGCTGTGGTCTCGTTGATGCTACAAGTTCCCTAGTACTGTGAACTCTGGGAATGCTTCAAAAGGCACCACTGGTTATTATAGGAAGTATTGTGTTACTTGGAGATTTTTCAAGATAATTTGCACACCAATAGCGTAAACAGCTATTGAGGTGACGCAGTCGTTACTGGTTAACTACTGCAGTCCCATCAGCAGCATTCCACCATTATCCATGACCAGTTTCATTCTGAGCCTCAGGCCACAATGCTCACATGCTGTTTTGTGACGTTTACGACTGATATTGTTCAATGTTAGCAACTTTTCCTTCATCTTCTTTTAAGAAAGTTTTTTAAATAATGTCTTTACAATACTTGCCATTGATTTTAAGTCTTTATGTTTTCCACAAGAAATTATTCATACCTTTTGGAAAAGAATGGGAGGATAGTTGCAGCTTGTGGAGACATTGGGAAGGCATACTGGAAAAGGGGCTCCTTTTTTCTGCAAGTAGAGCATCCGTAAGTGGAAAGATTGCATGGGAAGTACTTTCTCACCTGGAATAGGCAGTAGCTGTTGAAGCGCAGGTATTTATGATGATTGGCAAGTTTGATGTGAACAGACGTACTCGTGAGGTCATTAGTGAGGCTTAGGTAAATATCCAATCAGGTAGCTTGCTGATGTAAGTAACATCACATGAACTGAATAGGGGGAGGCACTAACGTCCTAATGGAATGAGGGTACGTATAGGATATAAACATCAGTGAATCTGAAACGGGTGAGGCACAGGATTGTGCCATTCAGTGTCTATGTCAGAGCCATACCTGTAATGTGTGTGGAAATTGTTGTGGTTATTAGCAAGGAAGTTGTGAGTTTCAATAAGACAGGTACTGGAAAAGTAGTGGAATGACAGTGGGCACAGGAAATGTTGGCGAGGAGATTGTGGCATTGACAGTGGTTAGCAGAGCACTTAGTGGCTAGTTTATGAAGCAAACAGAGAGGGCAGTAGATCTTAAAACAAAGATGGAAATATTCAAATTTCATAAACTGTCCATTTATCACTATTTCTCTTCAAAAGTAAAACACATTCACAGTATTAGAACTATGTCAGATTGTCAGTGCTTCCTCAAGCAATCATTGTTTTTTTTTTTTTTTAAACATAAACCTACTGTTATGCAGCAATTCAAAAAAGTATGTTATAGTAATAAGCTATTACTGTTTCAATTACAGGTATCTTGATTTCAACAAATTGGGTGTTGTCTCATACCCATTAAAAGAGTACCAAGAAGCTCTTGAGACAGCAAAGAGTGATGATGCAGCAAAAGTAGTCTTTGAGTTTGATGTTTCTGATGTACCGACTCCATAAATGCCTAAAGTAAAGGCAAACAATCTCACAGTAATGACTCACATATCAACCATTTATACAGCTTTTGTTTAGGCTAAAACTACATACTAAAGCTACAATACTTAGATGATTTTAATAGAGGATTATAGTTTTTATGAAAACCAAAAGTCCTATGTGGAATGTAATTTATGGAAGGTAACAATTTACTGATGTTTAAGGTCACACACACACACACACACACACACACACACACAGAGAGAGAGGCAGAGAGAGAGAGAGAGAGAGAGAGAGAGAGAGAGAGAGAGAGAGAGAGAGAGAGAGAAAGAGAGAGAGAGGAGATATACACTGCCTGAAAGGAGATATACACTGCCTGACAAAAGAAGTGAAGGATCCAGAAGAGGAGAAGAGGACATGAAATGAAAATTCATGGGTTAAGAGGATATGTGATGTTATTACAAAGATTACAAAAGCAAGCCATTTAAAATGAACTTGGCAGTATGAGCCCACTATCAATATGAAATTGCACCCCTTCTGTCCTGGATGCATGCACTGATCCAGTTGGGAGCGTTGTCAAAGCCATTGAATCCTTTCCTCAGGTCAGCTGGTCTAAAACAGTAGTACTTTGTTCTTGATGATGCTGACATCCAAGTTGCTCCTACATGTTCTAACTGGAACAGATCTGGGAATCTTGCTGTCCACAGGGGTACTTCACCATCACACATACAGCTCATAGATACACACACAGTGTGTAGATGAGCATTCTCTTGGTGACAAATAGTACAATGACACTGTTGCATGAGCAGTAAGACATGAGGACACAGGATGTTCTTGCTGTACCATTGTGCCATCACAGTTCCCTCACTCACTAACAGCTGTGTACTAATATCATACTCCAAGGCTCCCCACAGCAGGATCCCATGAGTAATACCATTGTGCCTCTGCAAAACATTGGAAGAATGGAACCATTCCCCAGGTCTGTGCCATTCTCACCAAAGACGGTCATTTGGGACAGCACAGAACCATGATTCATTGCTTAACGCAATGTGATGTCATTCTTCAGCATTTTATGCTTCCTGGTCACGACACCACTCCAAACGCAGCTATTCATTTTGTGGTGTTAAGGGGACCACACCCTGACTATCTAACCCATGTTAATTTAGGCAATTATTTGACCCATTTCTGAAAAAAACTATTTGATGCAGGGCCTTAATATTTTTACTGTATGTTACATGATGCTAATAGAGTCAACTGTACTAAAATCTACTTTAACCATTTTATAGATTTTAAGAAACACTTTTTTAAATTCATTAACAAAAAATATTAAGTTTTTCTCTCTGAAAATTTCATTCATTTATCTATGATATTTTCTGATATAATGGGGCATATGTACTGAAAATTTTAGTTTGTGGGAAATTGGCTTTAAAGGAAAAACTTTTGAAATTTGTTACTTACAGTTAATTAAAACTGTCCTGATGCATATGATGGCCCTTCTTTGGCCTCTAGCAGGTTTTCCAGCTTCTTTTTCACCTTCCTGGATGTCTGTCTTTCTTTCTTAGCCATATTAGTTGCAGACCTGTCTGCATCAGCTATCCTGATTTTATCGCAATGTTGCAGCCCAGTGAACATATTTTCACCAGGATTAATTCCCAGCTTTTTCAGTACCCAACACTTTCCAATAATATCACAACTGAATGTAATAACTGCATCATGAACTCCTAGTTTCATTGTATGCATGCCTACAAATACAGTTTTAGGAAGGCGGTTCCAAATTATGCTGTTGAAACATTCGTTTGGGTTCTGTGTCTGCCCATGCGGACATTTCCTTAGAAGGTCAGGATGAGCCAAGTCTCTGAAAATAGGTTTAACTGCTGTAGTAACAGCAGCAGGAAGAGAATGCTGGTGAGAATAAGATTCCCCAGTTGCCTGAGCCCTATTGTATTTGCACCATGAATTTTCTCCTGATGGACACAATCCATGACATGGCTTATCATTAGTGCAGGACTTACGGAAGAATGGCCCAAACATCTCTCTTCATCGCAATCACACTTGAACAAAACTAACTGCGTGTTTGAAAGTGTGTTGTTTACAAACAGCAGAAACAAAAGAATACTGACCATTGCATTCCAAGGGTAGCCAACATACTTGGGAGTTAAAAAACAAACTCTAAAGTGCAATGTAGGGGATATAAAGCTCTAAAATATATGCAGAAAAGTGGATGACAGAAAAGTGGGCGTGGCACATAAACACACGTGGTAGGAAAATGCTCTTTAAATGCTTGAAAAAAATTTTTTTTCAGCAAAATCCTTTTCAGAGTACTTAAATAAAACCTTAATCTATTGAAATATGATGAAAACCGAAAATAGACTTTTTTCGACCTGAACCATAGTGTGGTCCTCTGAACTCCTAACTTAGGCATGGGATGATAATTCCCTAGTGGCAGCTACTGTTCTCAAATCAATGGTGCAGGATGACACAGAATGTTGCATGGGATCAACTACTTGTTCATAGATGGCATGTGCAGATGTGAAGGATTTACGTCATACTTGGTGCACCACACATCTATCCTCCCTCATGGGAGGTCAGACGTGGTTGACTGGAATAATGAAACAGTCTACCCTCACATTCTCATGAAGTCCAACAGCTGGCCACCATCACATCCGAATGCCTCACAAAACTGGATATTGCAAGATTTGACCAGTTGGCCAAATGGAGATCCAAATTGGGTTAACTTTCAAGCTCTGTTAGGTGTTGATAACACCTGTCCACATTGCTCCAGATGCTCAACACCATCCCCCCCATTCGCCTTACCTGGTTCTCCTCAAACTGACACGCCACCTTCCGCAATGTTGATCTCCACCTCGAAGGATGGTTACACCAGTAGCTCCATTCCTAAACCTACTGCCATCCATTCCATACAGAGAAGTCCATTCCATGCAGTCTAGCCACCCCTGGTTGTCACATCTGCAGTGACGAGCAGTCCTCTCCACATATACCAAGGGTCTGTCTCACTGAGGCCTTCACAGACTGAAATTGTCTACTCAGCCTTGTACACAAACAGATATCTTATCCCTTGTGCCTTCAGTTACCAACCATCTCCTCATCTACCCACCATCCAGCCACAAAGGTGCACTCCCTTCGTGACTCAGTACCAACTAGGACTGGAGCAACTGAATCACATTCTCTACCAGGGTTTAGAATGTCTCTTGCCTTGCCCTGAAATGAGGAATATCATACCTACTATTCTTCCTGCCCCTCCCACAGAGGTATTATGCTGCCCACTGAACTTACACAATATCTATGTCCATCACTACTTTACCCCTGACCCAAATCTTTGCCTCATGGCTCATGCCCCTGCAACAGACCTACATGCAAGACCTGTCTTATACATTCTCCCACCATCACCTACTCCA
This sequence comes from Schistocerca americana, assembly GCF_021461395.2. Lineage (NCBI taxonomy): Eukaryota > Metazoa > Arthropoda > Insecta > Orthoptera > Acrididae > Schistocerca > Schistocerca americana. The sequence continues at coordinate 196,506,240 of NC_060126.1, read as the reverse complement.
GTCCAGTCAAAGGCATTTCCTATCCCATCAATGGCAGGACTATCTGTGAAAACAGTCACGTGATCTACAACCTAAGTGCAAACACTGTGCTGCTGTGCATGATAACTAACAAGCTGTTTGTTCACATGAATGGCCACTGGCAAACTGTAACCAAGAGACAGTGGACCCATGCAGTTGCTGAACATGCTGCCCAACACAATGTGCTTCTCTACAATGACTGCTTCACAGCATGCACCATCTGAATCCATCCTATCAATGCCAGCTTTTCTGAACTGCACAGCTGGGAACTCCTCCCTCCCCACAATATATTCTTCGCTCCTGTAACCCCTGTCCTCAACCCTCACTAATACCTGTCCTCAACTTACCCATCGCCTTCCCTGCTCCCACTCCAGCACAATGCAGGTTTCTTTGCACACCAACTCACCCATTAATCCTTTTCCAGTTCTCTACTTTTCTGCCCCCCCCCCCCAAACCTCCTGACTGTACCTAGCAGCCCTTACCTGTCCCCACTATGACTCTGCAACCCCCCCCCCCCCACCCCCACCCCACCCACAAACACACACACATCCCTGCCCCACACCGCCTACTTATCCCTACCACCAGATTTCTACTCCCATCAGGCACAGTTATGACTCAGTTTGCCCACAGCGGCCAGAGGCAGTGGTCATGAGTTTTTCATTGTGCCTGTTAGTGACTTAATGTCTCCTTTATATGGTGAGTTCCAATCTATCCTTTTCATAATATTAAAATTAAGAAATGATGTCTTGCTGACATAGAGTTCGTTAGAGATGGAGCCCAAACTTGCATTGTATAAAGGAAGAGGAAGTAAATCAGCTCTGCACTCAAAAGAAACACCCAATCATTTGACTTAGGAATTTAGGGCAGCCACAAAAGCCTAAATCATGTATCCTTTTCCTCCTGAATGTGAATCAATTGCTTTAATCACTACACCACCTCACTTGATTTTATAATCAAACATTAGACCATATGAATAAAGGAAACTGAAGGATGCCACCTTTTATGACATGAGAATGAAAGGTGTCATGTGCTTGTGTAAACTTTAGATGAAAATTCCACTTCTAATAATTACAGTTATGCAAATAATGTAGATGTATATAGGGTTTAAGGAATCTGCTGGATGACAGCTATCACATGTCAAATGTTAATCTAATCTACAGTAGCAATTTTATTTGAGATCAAAAATTTTAATAAAACTTTATACACATACAGTTCTAAATTTTTGGATGAGCAATACAAAGTTAACAGTTTACTATATTTTGTGGATGTTTCACACCCCAGTCTTCCAGACTGGCATTAGAGTTTGCTTTGTACATTTCTACATCAGGATTTATTTTGTACGAGAATGGCTTCATGTTTTCTGTGACAGAGAATAATCGTTTCAGTGCATCCAGTGCAGCCTGCTCAACTGCTGTATCTACTGATTCTCCAAATCCTGTAATGAAATGAAACTGGCATCAGGAAGTTACCTGTACTAACATACATTTAGTTACACTAATATAACAAATGGAAAACTCCAACAAAATGCCATTATTATGGCACTAAATCAACATTTGTCTCCCATATGGCTGACGAGTGGGCCATCAGACCTGTTAATCACAGATTTTGAAGAGTCTTAGTTATGTTGTAAAATGGCCTGTCCTGACTACCTGGATAGCAGCTTTTCAAGTGATAAACTTTAGTTTTTGAGAAAACTGATGTTGAAGTTTTGTGTGTACCTTCCATACCCATAACACTAGACCGATTTCGACTTACTATCCCTTGCTGTGCTAGAGCAAACTTCCGGATGGTATTTGTCACATGACCACCACTCACATTTAATGAAAGCTGCTGCCTTGCAGGCATATGTATTTCCTAGAAATGATGCCACAGACACAATTCAAAGAGATTGTTCTATCATTGATCAACTTTGATTTGAATCGTGCATGTTTCATCATTCCTGTGAAAGTAGGTGCACTAAACTGATGCAGAACTAAAGAATGTATTTTTATGGAATCTTCTTTTTACGTGATTTTTCTATTGGTCTTCAGCAAACAGGGAACATTGTGATTTTTTTTTTAAGATTTAACCAGCCTGTAAAAATAAACATTGCAAAGCTGGCAAAGTGGAGTACATTTGAGTGGGGTAATTTTTATGGTGCAAGTGGATGCATCTTTTTCTTCTACTAAGATTTGATCATAAAGTGACAAATCAGTCCACCCTCCGCAGGAATCAATAATGTAAAAAGAATTTTTCATGTATCACATACAGAAAAACAACAGATTTTAAAAACCCGCTGTACAGCGTTTTCATGAACTCACCTGATTTTGTGCAAGTTACAATTACATTTTTTAAATTTACGAGTCAACTCTTTTTTTTAACAATCAGACCAAATTTCCGGGACAGTTCTTGCTTACATTTAAAAAAAGTTGGGGAATATCTTTCCTGATGCAGTTATAGTATACTGTACTGTGAAGGAATGACTAATCCTGTTCAGATCTTTTTTCTTGCACAGGGATGGTTTTTGCTCCATATCCCACTAAGGATCTACCGTGCGTTGATGGGTCCGGCAACCAGTTTGATCGGTATTAATTAGATAATTGAGGTCAAAGATAGGGATGTTCTGTACACTGAAATTGGAAAAAAAAACTTTTGCAAACAGGATTTTAACATCTGCTGCCAGTGCGGTAGCCGTGAACCTTAGCCGGTGCACTGCACACACTAGCTCGAAATAGGTCTAACATTACGGGTATAGGAGGTATGCATAAAATTTTAACATCATTTTTCTTGGGAACTAGAGGCCATTGCCTGAATAGCTGCTAGCCAATACTCTGGACAAGGCCCTCTCACAGCATAATCAAGACTCATCAATATCCATGGTTAACAGGTCTTGATGGTTCCCTTGTAAGAGTAATTGAGAAATGGATGCCCGCAACATGTTAACAGTTTACAAAACAACAGTGTTTTGACTGGAGGATGTACAATGAATGTTAAAGAAAGCAAAACAAGGATAACGGAATTCAATCAAATTAAACCAGGTGATGCTGCGGGAATTAAACTAGCAAATGAGACATAAAAGTAATTGATAAGTTCTGCTATTTGGATAATCATCTCTTAAACTTTTTATTTTGTTTTGTTAGACAGAACTCTTTGCATATCTTCATACTTACCACTCTGTCCCACTGTCCCACCCTCAATTCCTTCCTACATGTGCAATGTAACCATTGCTTCAAAGTAAGTTTTTGTTTCTCTCTTTCTCTTGTTGTAATTTTATTCTTTTAACCTTTCTTTCGACATTAATTTCTTTTGTTTTGACGTTTTTATACTGCTACCTGTCCTTGTCTTATCTGCAATTCCATTCCTAGTATCTTTCTCTCTTCTCTCTGAGTTGCTGAATTGTCAACTATTCCCTCTTCCTTCCGTCTTCATAAGTTTTTAAATCACCTCTGTATTTTATTGTTCGTTTTCCTCTCGGCCATTCATATTGTATGAACCTCGCCTTGTGTCATTTTCTCACTTAATCTATGACGAGTCCTATTTCCATCACTGATTTCTTCTCTCCTGTTGGATGAAGGGGTCATTTACTCCAGAATCGTCATTTTCATCTTTTTTTAAACTTTCAAGGGAATAATGCTTCTTGCTTTTCGAAGAAAATATCTTCACATTTTCTACTCTGAATATCTTAAGAAAATGCTCTGCAACATAAAATTCTGTCATTTTCTTGTAATATAATTTTGACAGTGTATCCACTTACAGTATTATAACACTGCTTTTACATTTCTAGAATTAATGTATTCCCACTGTTTACAACCTTATTTCACTTCTGTCAAATTTCCTGTGTTCTCAATGTAAATTTGTATCCTTTTCAGCATTAACATATTTATAATTTTCCTGCAATTTATGCTTTATGAAACAACATTTATGGAGAAAACTAATGCAACTGACATAAAATGATGTTGACTTGGAATTGGCCTTCTTCAAGCATTACGCAGTTAACTTTCTTGAGTCCTGAGCATTGTGCTCATTAGATCTGAACCAGTAAAAGTCCATACAATTCATGGTATTAAGCTTTGTCTCCTGCTTCTGCCAAACTCTACTTGGCTTGGTAGCTGACAGAAGCAATTGTTTCTGCAGAAATGAGAAGTATGACTCCAAATGAACATTCACTTCTTTCTTCAGATGAACATTCACTTCTTTCTTGTGTCTACCAACCTTAGGTTTCATTGATGTGTGCTATACAAAAAGTAGTATTCTGTTATAATTGTAGCCATATTGTTTTAGTGTTGTATTTGCTGTGTGATTATGATCATGTGCAGAGGACATCAACATTCAACTTTTAATTAATAGTATAGTTTTGTTTGTTGTTTGTATACGCATTGGACACAGTGTCATCTGCTAGCTGAGGTTGACTACATTACCTGCACCAACAAAGCTGTCACCAGAAACTGAGGTGAACTGCTTTCAATCAACACAGCTTCTCCTGTCAACCACCATACCAAGAGTTAATGTGTGGACTGAGTGGCATCTTCTGTAGCCTCGCATGTATGATCGAAATGTCTTCTTGTGAGCTGTTCAATTCAAGTAGAAGTTTAGTCTTTTTTGTCATTGTTTTAAAATGGAAAATATTGCAGAAAGAGATAGGAAAATCCATTCAACGGAAGAGAATGTAGAAATTCCTGAAAGAGTTGTAGTTTATTGCTGAACATGTGTTGCATTAACAAAGAGTTTAAAGATACCTGTAATTTTGCTGAACAGCATCATAAAAACAGCGACTATGTTTGGAAAGTGCAAGTGGACCAAATTTTAAAAAAAGATTAAATATATGTTATTCTAAAGGAATTACGAAGAACTGCATTCAGACAACACAAACTTATAACATTCCCTTGCCCATGTACAGAGACTATGTGTGTAAAGCAGACATAGCTCTGTTGTACCAGCTTTGTTATGGTAAAGTGTGCACTTGTTCAGACAACAATGGTTTTATTGTACATTCTACATCCCATCTATAGCAGAGCACTAAACTGGTGATCTATGACACTATGTTCATGTTCATTCCAGGACACCTACAGTTATCGCACAGCTACAATGCACAAATGAACACAGGTGCTCCTGATACCTACATGGCATCAACTAGGAAGTCATGCACAAGTCCTAAGCTACATGCATAAATAACTTCCAGTATTTGCTTACTGCTGCAACTTACAACAGTTGTGATCACATTTAATTTTTAGATGTGTGAAATAGTCCTGGACCTAGCCATTCTCTAAGCTTACAGTGTGATGATTATTATTTTAAAGCACTGAACAGTGATGACTATTGTTTTAAGGCACTGAACAGTGAGTCATGAAATAAACAGAGACAAGTGTGGTGAAAATCTTTTAAGAAATAACAATAAATTTCAAAACCCAGCTGTAACAATAAATGAGTATTTAAAATACAACATTCACATCAGGGGGCACAAGACTATCTCAACAAAGATAAAATACAAGCAGAGACACAATTAAAAAGATACTTCAAAATAATGAGTGAGGAAGTCACTATGGAACACATTAAAACCTCACACACAATATTTATGAAACAAATATGTATGAAACAATCATCAAATAAAACCTTAAATCACAAACCTCAATTGTCTCATTATCAGTTAAAGCAGGAGGCAGGTCCCATGAGAGACTAGGTCTGCCCTCGCGTGGCACAAGAAAACACATTGTCTGTGTGTGTGTGTGTGTATTGGCACATGTGCACATGCTGTGTGTATTGTGTCTACATAGGAAATAATGCTGGATAGCATCTCTAGCAGGGTCAGGTTGTCGACAGTGAATTGATATCTCCTGAATCACATTCAGAACAGCTAAGAAGCTGCCTGATCAGATGATGATTTACCATTTGCTCCAGCTCATTAAGGCAACACACTGATAACTACTGAGACATGTTGGGTCTTTTCCTGGTTGACGTGAGGTATCAAAATTGTCTCCCTCCACCAGTTGGGAAATTGGCCACTCTGCCATACTGAATTAAAACATTATAAAAGAATTTCCTTTGCAGCCAGCTGTGTCATATTTGGTTGTGACCATGCACAGTATGAAGAGACTAAGACAGTGCCAAATCCAGCTCCTACATCTCCATCTGCACCTCTAGGACTCAGACTTGGTGGATCTGAAGTGCAGCTCATCCCGCTTCCCAGTCGCAAGACAGTGGTGGAATGCTGAATCTTGGCTGGTGCTGATGTTGTCTGGTGATGTCTCTGAGCATTGTTTAGAGAGACTGCTGCTTCCTATTGGTAAATGACTGCATTTACCAGAAGTCCACCCGATGGCTTCCCACAGTTTTTTAGAATATGTGGAGTGGTTGAAACAGTCTAGGAATGTGTGTGATTATATTTTCTTGCTTTCCTTGATTATGCATCAGGCTTTCACAACTCCACGGTTTTCTACAGTTGGGCAGCACTGAAACTGTCACAGAGCCACGTGCCTGGCCCAGATTGCTGAGCAGCATGCATTAGTCCACCAAGCTACAAGCTGCCTTCCAATATGACCTGAGGACTTTGGGTAAGGCAACCAATGGCACAAGATGACACAGATTGTTGCAGGGAGTCCTTTACTTGTTCTCGGATGGCAGGTGCAGAAGTGAAGGAGGTATAACAAGGCTAGTGCCCAAGTTGGTGATCCTCCCTTGTAATGGTCAGACGCTATCAAACAGAACCTTGACAATGAATATGTCTGTCCTCACATTTCCATGCAGTGCAACATCAAACCACTGTCACATCTGAAAGGACCACAAATGTCGATATTGCACGATTTGACCAGATGGCCAAATAGAGACCCACAATGAAGCACCTTCCAAATTCTGTCAGATGTTGATAATGCTGTCTCACATGACTACGTGGTATCACAGTGATCCCTTAACAGCTGATGCTGTTCACACCCCTTGGATACAATACCAGGCTTGGTAAAAACACGGAACACAAACACACTAATGCAGTGGCCATCAAACTGCGGCCCGAATCAAGTAATTGTGCGGACCCGAGTTCTCATCTGTACTTTTTAACAATACGTAGCTGCCACTAACAGCCCAATCCAAAAACATGAAGATCTTCTTAATAGTATATTTTTTCTTGCTCAGCAACAAACAAAACTACTTACAGAGAGAGAGAGATTTTAAGATGTGCTTAATTTTAATTGATACTCATGAATTCAGTCATGAGCTATACCTCAGGGCACAGGCATAAGTAGTGACATCACTGCAGTATTAGAGGATGTGAGAGGGGAGGTGGTTTACTGGTGTCATTCAATACTGACAACTCATGGGCGTGCATGCATCTTACCAATTAGCTGACTTACATGACTTGACTTAATTAACTTGGCCCACTGGAGAGCATAGGGCATCAAAAGATCTCGCAATTCATCTCTGTCTTGGGCCATTTCCCTCAGTTCCAACCATTTCTTGTCAATTCTCCTTGCTTGCCCTTCCACCATCATTTTCCATGTAGCTCTGGGCCTGTCTCTGTTCCTTGTTCCCTGGAGATTCTGATTCAGTGCCTCCTTCTAGATTGCCCTGTCTGATCTTCTACACACATCTGGTTCGTTTTCCTGCACAGAGCTCCTCCTTACTTATTTGTTCCGGCCAGCAGATATCCATGATGCTACAGAACACCTAATTATGAAGCTCTATAACTGTGATGTTATCTTGTTGTCTAGTTTCCAACGTTCATGAACAAATAAGACAGCCTTGACATTTGCATTAAAAATACAATTTTTTTTTCCATACTGGATACAATGAAGGCAGCATTTGCGTTCTTTATGAGGTTCTTCACATCCTCTCCAGCCCAACCACTCCCAGCAACACCACCAAAGTACAAAAATGAGTTTACCTTCTTCACTTGTTGCACCTCTACAGAGGTTACTCCATTTACTTAGAATTTACTCTAATTTCGTTTGTTTTACGTATATTTATTTTGAGACTAGCAATTCCTGCTTCTTTTTTAAAGGGTTTAATTTATCTATCACATCAATCAGCATTCATGGATTCCCCATTTCATTCCTCTTCTCCTGCCCGTGGTGACTCTTCTCATTAAATCTAGGGCAAGTAGAAAAAGTGATGGTTATAAAACAGGTCCCTGCCAGACTCTTGTGTTACCACTGTTGGGTCTGTGATATTTCCCTTGTGAGTATACAACTTCTGTAGCTGTTATGCAGCTTTCTGATGATATTTATAAAATTTTCTGTGCTACATCACAAATCCGCAATACCTGCCACTGCACTTGATGCTTCACTGAATTGAAGGCCTTTCTTAAAATCAGTGAATGCCACGTACATCATTGCTTGGAATTCTTTACTTTGCTCTAAGATGATCCTAAAGAATATTACTGAGATCAACACAACTGTGCTTTGCCTGATACTGGCCTGTTTTCTACACAATCAATTTTCATGTGAATCTTTAATCCTATTTAAGATAATTCTGGTGAGGACCTTAATGGACACTGGCAGCAACATAATACCACACCAGTTGTTACAATCCAACAGATTTTCCTTATCCACCATAATTTTATTTTTGGGTCCTACACCTTAGACAGCTTTATCTTCTCCTTGCTTAGACAGCTTTGTCTTCTGTTGTTTAAATAACACTATCCATCCTTTTGCAGCCAGCCTTCCACTTCTTTGAACCACACAAACTCCTTTGACCACACAGAAAGTGTTTCCATCGGAATAACTACTGATCAACTGCTATGGTATAAATTACAAACGGAAGCAACATGGATTTTTGCATGCACATTATAGAGGTGGTCATCTTCAAATTTGGTACATATTTGCAGCAAGGACTACAGAATTAAATTACGACTCTTGTAGTACAACACGATGAGTAAAAGAAAAAATACATTAAATACATATTGAAAACTTTTGTGATCGTGTTTCATATCACATAAAGCATTTAAACATAAGAACAATTACTTTATTAATCAATTAATTGTCTGCTCACACAGACAACACTTCATTTGGGATCACTGAGGGTGGCAACAATCCGAAACAGAGAATAGTCAACACCAAGTGCTTCAAATGTGGCCAACTTTTAACAATCAGAATATGGGAGCTGTCAGCCAACATATCGTGCCCATACTACAGCTAATCTATTGGTGGCCCACAACATGTTAATTTATATAGCTTACCAATTAACTTTAACATTGGTACATATGCATCCAGAGGTGTCACCCCACAATGTCAGTACTGGCTGTTGGGCAAAATCATTTGACAACCACAACACTAATGTACTCCAGTGGCTGTGCTACCTGTTAAGAGAAAATTGCAGTTCTAACTGTGTGCATGACCGCTGATGGTTTGTGCGTGTATGAAGTTACAATGGCATCTGACAATGTCTTCTGGGTGCTTCACTTTTTTTGTCTATCGGTGTAGTACTTTCCTTGGGGAGGAGACCAGGTCCGATTGTGGAAGGTTAAAAAGGGAAAGGCACATCATTCAGACTTCAGGATGAGAGAGAGAGACTCACTTGTCCTACTGAAGGTATGCACTGGCTAGCAGTTCTCTCTCATAAGTTTACAGTTCACTTGAGTGTATTTTTATGTTGCATCAATTGTTGCTCATGGCTAATATAATACTGTATAAAAAGAAATAAGTGCACTAACCAGCACCAAGGAATTGACGGTCACTATAAACAGCAACTCTGTATGCAGCCAGTATGGTATTTGGACCGGCCACTCCAATGAGTCGTGGCTCTGGTGCAGCTCTTCCTTGTTGTTTGAGAATGTTTTCTAGTGTTAGAAGCGGCTGTTCTGGAGACCATATGTCACTCACATCTTGGCCAGCAAGTTGAGCCACCACAAAATCACGTACAAACAAGCCTGTCTTCTCACTGCCTGAGCTCTTCAAAAGTGCTCCAACAACAGCACAGAACACTTGGACTAATGTTGATTCTTCCACAGGAAATTCCTTTGGGCAAATCAGAAAAAAATTCAAAATATAACTTGTTAGCATTTCGAAAAAAATATTACTTTTAAAAACAAAATATTCCTAAATACAAGTATTAGTTCTCAGTATTATACATAAAAATATGTACTATTAACTTACTTAACTTCCATTTTCCACTCATGTAAATTTTAAACTCGTGCCACTGTTTTCTGAGAGAATGCAGAGTTCTTTTAGACAGATCTGCTCATTCAGTTAAAATGTAACATACAGATATACCACAAAGCAATAAATGACAAACACTACTGGGTTCTCTCACTGGTGTAGGAAGAAATATATCAAAAGCGAAACCTTAGGGTGAGGCAGTTGCAATTAACAGAATCTGTCATCTCAGTGTCAAGGATATGTAGCTACAATTCACCATCAGATGCCCTCATTCTTCTACTGAACAGGAGTGTACACAAAGTATCACCAGAACAGGGAAAATGTTGGCTGCACTACGACACAAATTTTGCTAACTTGACAACTCTTTTGAGCAGCCGGGCTCTGCCTGTCACAATGGCAAACAATGGACTATAGCACAAAAAGCATTTGGTCCAACTTGCCTGACTGAGTGCAAGTGTAGCTTGTAATGACCTCTTGCTAGAATTACAGTGAAGTTTATCACAGGTTATGTGGTGAATGGAACCAAGGAATTCAGTACTTTTTGGAGAGGAAACAGCAGCTCTCTCTCTGTTAGGACTGGCAGAGAAGCTTCATGCTGGTGGAAGGCAGCAATTCATCCAGTAGTCACAGTTGGTGGAAATTACATGGTAATTGTAATGCTGTGACTATATAGATCTCCCAGCATAATCGCTTGACAGTCTCCCAGGGTTTGCTGCTGATTATGGAATCAACATGACTCAATATTTCAGCGATCTGTCTATCTTTAAAAAACATGAAGCTGCTGAGTCCAAATGAAGACCAATGAAATCAACAGGACTCAATATTTCAGTGACCTGTCTGTCTTCAGGAGAGATACTGCTGCCGAGTCCCACTGAAAAGTGATGCCAAAACTGGAATCATCAGGCCGCATACCATCCTGTGCCGCCCACTGCAGGTGCTGCCTCCAAGACAGGGTTTGTGGCACCACCCATAGTAGAATTCTGATGCCAATGATGTACCATATCGAAGACTATCCCCAAACTCTCTGGCCAGTTACACCAGAGAAAATTGTGTTTTGATGTGGATAGTACAATGTTCAACATTCTGCTACGACAAAAACCGTTTTCTCACTAATCAGCTGTCTGGCAAACTAATTTCAGTTTCCTGGCAACTATCAGCATCTCGTCATATTTCATTCCATGTCCCTCATGTAAACAATTTTCTGCTACCACTGATTTTTTGGGCTGTTGTAGCCTTGCACTTGTCTTGAATTGTGCAAACCAACCAGCTGAAGTGAGTCTTCCCACATTGATACAGAATTTCGTGTATCCCAGGCTTTATACGTTCCAAATCATTGTTGACAGACCTGAGTAGTAACCTTATCTTGGAAAGTAGATGGAGCACACTCTTAATATCATGTTTATTCTTAAAGTTCTTCTTATCTTAAAGGATATGCCCCCGGTGTAAGGAATAAAGGCCACAGATCTATGCTCCTCTTTGTGCACTTCAGAGGATGGTCCGGACTTTTTAAGGAAAGGGATACAGAGAACTTTGGCTTTGCAACAAACATGCTTCTAAAGATACAATGATGACACCTTTTTAATCTCGTTCCATGGATGTGATTTTTGGACCACTTCAACTGTCTTCATCAGTTTTAAATTTATGATTGAGGTTGAAAGTAATAGGTAACTCCCATTTCTGGACATAACTGTTCACAAAAGACTTGGTGGTACTCTGGGACATGGTCCTTAGAACTCTTGTACACAGATTATATCCTATTTCTGACACAAGAACTTCCAATGTTGTTGTGTTTAAGGGAAACAGAAACTCCAAAAAGCAGATTCATTGGGCAATGGTGTTTGCACCATCCCTGGAGGTGAATGAAGAGGAGCACAGATCTGTGGCCTTTATTCCTTACACTGGGGCATACCTTTTAAGAGTGGGTGAATGTTAAGGAGACTATGCTGCATCCATCTGCCAAGATTAGAGCACTATTTGACTCTGTTACAATGATTTGGGACTTAGAAAGCCTAGAATATACAAAATTTTGTGTCAATATGGGAAAGCTTACATCAGCTGGTCGATCTGCACAGTTCGGGACATAAGTGTTTAACTTCACCATCACAAAACACAACAGCCTGAAAACTCAATGGTAGTGGAAAATTTGTTTCAACAAGAGACATGGGAAGAAATATGATGAACCCTCACAGTTGCCAGTACATCCAGTTTCTGGTACAGTGTTTGTAAGGAAGCAACTGAAATTAGGGTGGCAGACAACTCTATTAATAGAGACAAGGGTTCTCCTCTCAGCAGGATGTACAACCCTGTGCTATCCCACATCAAAACCCAACATTCTTTGGTGTGGCTGGTCCAAGTATTTGAGGATAGTCTTTGAGTGTGACACTATGGGCAGTCTTGGAGGCAGAACATGTAGTGTGTGGCCCATGCTCCATGTACAGAAGGGGTCTACAAATGATAAGGGTTTCAGCAGGGCTCAGCACAAGGAGTGTTTCTCTTGATGTTGATGTACAGATGGAGTTCCGAAATACTGACTCATGTTCATTTTAGGATCTGGCAGCAAATCCAAGAAATAACAAATTGTTTTGCTACCTGCCGGAATGGTCAAAATGACTTTAAGAACTGCAGTACTGTCATATGGAAGACATTGGGTAACTACCAAATTATCTTCACCTGGTTCTTGCAGTTTGAAGCTCAAAATCTTCCTCCTGGATAAATATATTGGAGGTAACATAGCATTTCATTCAGATTACTACACGGGACTTCTCTGAGGGAGTTATCAGACAAAAAAAGAATAGCAATTAGGGTGGAAATGTGGAATGTTAAAATGTGAAGGCAGTGTGGGGAACTAGAAAATCTATAGGTGGAAATCGAAAGGATGCGCACAGATATGTTATAAATCAATATGATGCAATGGCCAGAAGAGGATGATTTTTTGAGTGGAGATCTTAGGATTATTTGTACTGAATCAATTAGTGGTAGAGCATGATTACAAATAGCAAGCGATAGGAAAATTGGCAGCAGAATGAAGGCTTGAAACTTCCTGGCAGATTAAAATTGTGTGCCAGACCAAGACTCAAACTCAGGATCTTGGCCTTTCACAGGCAAGTGCTTTACCATCCGAGCTACCCAAGCACAACTCACGACCCCTCCTCACACCATCAATTCTGCCAGTACCTCGTCTCCTACCTTCCAAACTTCACAGCTCTCCTGTGGACTGGAATAGAAGCTGTGAGGACAGGTCATGAGTCATGCTTAGGTAGCTCAGATGGTAGAGCACTTGCCCGCAAAAAGCAAAGGTCCTGAGTTCGAGTCTCGATCCAGCAGACAGTTTTAATCTTCCAGGAAGTTTCATATCAGCACACACTCTGCTGCAGAGCAAAAATCTCATTCTAGAATGAAGGATTATATGCAGACTACAGAAAGAAGGTTGATGGAGAAACTTAACCGGTATCCAACAGATATAATCACACTCAGACATTGCTATTTTATGTTATGGGAAAAGAAGGAATAGCCACGGCTATTTTATTATGCTTTGTTCAGAACTTAATTGTATTGCTGAATCTCTGTTCTTATAAATTATGATTCAGCAGCATTGCGAAATGGCTTCCTAGCACATCAAGCTGAAAGTGTCCCTACAAACACTGAATTGGGAACTGTAACAGGAAGAAGATGAGCGTATTGGTCCGATAACAAGCCGCCACCACATTTAAGCCCTACCTGCAAAGTTTTAGGAGGAAATAATAAAAAAAAAGTGTGAAAATAAGCCACACACAAACCGAGATGAGAAAAATTACAAAAAATTTACTTGTACTTATATGTAAGATGTAGGTACGTACTGTAAACATTTCTTGTAATATATGGTACAGCACGTTGGCATCTAAGATACCAGTATCACATGTTGTTTTATTCATTCTCATCACCATCAGTACCAGTATTCACTTCATCACACTCACTCTCACTCCCATCATACTCTTCATTCTTTTCCCATAGCACATCATCCTAGCTGCCAGCCAGAGCATTTGACGTGCAGCATTTCTTGAGCTCTTGATGGTAGCCTCTGATGATATGGAAGACCATGAAGCAAGAACCCACTCAAACAGAAGACAGAAGGGCGACTGATGGCTTTTTAATCTTACCAGACGGTCTAAGGACATGGTCTTCTTCCGAGAACCAATCTCCATACATTTTTCGCAAGTTGTCCTTGAACAGCTTGTTTATGGCTACATCTAGCTTTTGAACTCATTTCACCAGGTATTATGACAAGGTCTATCTTTTGTGCAGAAAGTTTATCTTTTACTTCAGCAGTATGTCCCTTAAAACCATCCAAAACAAGCATGTCTCTCTCAACATTGAGTGCCCCAGGATTCCAAACAATAGACGGCCAGTCAACGATTGGTTGCATTGTCAATCATCCTGTTTCTTAACAGTGAATCACTATGTCCTTAGGAAACTTTTCTTTGGACATAGTCTTTCTCTTCAGAATGACATAGGGGGTAACTTTCCCCCACCACAATGAAAAGACTCTCTGCCATCTCCAGCAGCTCAGCCCAGAAGGCAACTGTCACATGGAATGGAAGCAGCAGTCTAGAGGGATGGGAGGGAAGGAATATTAGTGTATGGGTCAAGGGAGGGAGGAGCTTTGTCTGGCAGAGTGTGCAGGGACTAGACTACTAGACTGCCAACAGGCACAGTATTGGGCCGTGTGGGTTCCCATGGCTGTGCCATGGATTTGTTTGTATGCCTTCCCTTCAAAGGAGAAGTATCTGTAAGGATAAAGTCACTGTTGATGTCTCTTTCCTATACACCAACATCCCTCATGCTCATGCTCTTGCCACAATTGAACACAGCCTTTCCCCATGCCCTTCAGACTCCAAACCCACTAATTCCTCATACATCTTACTAACTTCATCCTAACCCATGACTACTTCTCCTTTGAAGGAAAGTTACACAAACAGCAACAGGCACCCTCCTATGCCTATGGGGGCCACCTAGAGGAGACCTTCCTAGCCTACCAAACTGCCAAACTCCTAGTCTGTTTCCGATTCACTGAAGATTTATTTATGATGTGGACTCTCCCAAGTCATTTTCCCTCACACCTCCAATCTTCCCATCACCCTCAAGAACCAGCTACAAAGGAGTGCCCCCATTGTGACCCAATACCACCCTGGACTGGAACAAGTGAACCACATTCTTCATCAGGGCTTTGATTACCTATCATCATGCTATGATCCTACCCAATATCCTTTGTACTCCTCCTAAAGTGGTGTTCCATCACCCACCTAATATCCACAACACCCTAGCCTATCCCTATGCCACTCTCAATCCCAACCCCTGGCCAAGGAGATCATATCCCTGTGGAAGGCCCAGATGTAAGACCTGCCCAGTCCATCCACCCACCACTTTCTATTCCAGTCCTGTCACACTCTTATCCTACCCCATCAGAGGCCTGGCCAGCTGTGAAAGCAGCTCTGTCATATACCAGCTCTGCTTAAATCTTTGCACAGCCTTTTATATTGGTATGACTGCCAACCAGTAGTCCACTAGGATGAAAATCCACCGCTAAACTGTGGACAACGGCAAAGTAGACCACTCTGTGGCACAATATGCAGCTAACATAACACGGTACAATATGCAGCTAACATAACACGCTTGGTTTCAATAACTGCTTCACTATCCTAGCCATCTGGGTCCTCCCCTCCACTACCAGCCCTTTTGAACTGCGTAGATGGGAGTCATCCTTAAAACATATTCTCTGCTCTCGAAATTATCCCAGCCTCAACCTATGGTAACATACTGTCGTCCTCCCCCCCCCCCCCCTCCCCCTCCCCCGGTACCATCCCGTCATCATCACCTCCTCCCTATTCTTGTCTCCCACTCACTTTGCTCACTTTGTGTACTGCCCTCTGCCAATGCACCTGCCCATCTTTTCCCTCCCCATTCCTCTACTGTTTTGCTTTCCATTTTTCCCCCACCACCTCTCCATGTCCATGCCCCACGGCCTCAAAACGCTAAACCCGTTGGCAGTCTAGACCCTGCATGCTCCACCAGACAGTTTTCTCTCTCTCTTCACCATACTCTTCTAACCCTTCCCCTTCCCTAGACTGCTGCTTCCATTCCACGTGACAGTTGCGTTCCGGTCTGAGTGGCTGGAGATGGTGGTTGTGTGTGTGAAGTGTGCTTGCTTGTGTGAATGAATGTATCTTTGTGTTTCCTTTTCTGCTGAAGGCTTTGGCTGACAACTAATGTGCAAGTGTCTTTTCATTGTGTCTGTCTGCAACGGAAAGTGGCATCTTTAAGATGAGCAGTAAACTATTTTTTTCCATGATGATATTCCAACCTCAATCTAGAGTTCTCAGTGTTTCACGATTATTCCCCCCCCCCCCCCCCCCCCCCCACTTCCCATGTTGCTCAGCACGTAAAAAAGAATAATGGCATTTCATCACCATTACCAATGTGATGAAAAGTTTATGAGTGACACTTTCATAATTGGATGACATACTGCTGGAAATTAACCAGTTTTTATCAAAATCTTCTGGCATTCTCTGTGCTAGTGTAGTATTTCATCGGAGGGCCAGGCCATTTCTCCACATAAACCAATGACACCAATCAGCACACATACAAGATTCTCCTTAAGGAACATTTAAAACTCTTGCTTCCACAAGCTTGGATTATTTCTCATGAGATGGCATCCCATCATTCCCCTTATCTTGCAAACAAGAAAGCACATTAGCTTCAAGTTCCAGATACCTGGCACATTTTGGACCCCTGAATGATTTTCTCATTGAAACAGTTTTCTTCCTTTTTCCTTTTGAAGCAGTCCAATGTCGCACATTATAATTGTCCAGTCCACACTTTCTTCCAGCCTCTCTTTTAGTAGGTTTTGACATAATGCACAACTGTAAATTTAAAGCTTGCATTGTAAATGCACCAAATTTCTTGGTTCAATGACGCTTTTTGCTTTAAATAGTCATTCATATTGACACAAATCAGGTTCTCTTACCAGTATACAACTGAAACTTAATTATGAGCTAAAGAAACAATAATGGTAGATGTACACAATGTTAAGAACAATAAAAAAGTTTATGTTGCTACGTAATAAAATGCCTTGTCAACAGTTTTTGCTACAGACACTAGTTGTATTGTTGCAAATGAGAATATTTTTTTTATAGCAAAGGTATGCAAAAAGACAAGATCTGCATAAGCAGAAATGTTTCAGGAAGAAGAGAAAGAAGAATGAGAAGTGGATATTAGATGCAAACTAACTTCTCGAAGGTGAAATTTGGTAAAAAAATGTGCATTACTTTTGAGCCAATGCAATAGCAATATATTGTACTGTGAAGTAAGGACAAAATTCTTCCATTTTTACTTTCAAGTGTGATATATTTAAACTTTGTCCTTTCTTAAGGAAATTAAAATAATAACCGCACATATTCATTCACCGCATCATAGGTATTGATAATATCGTGAATATTTCAAAATAAGCACAGGGCTTTGGAAATCAGCATGATCTGGAGGTAATGACCCAGACTGCCACATGTAAATCTTATCTGCGGATGAAATTTTCTTAAATGTTTATACTTTTAACATAGTGACTGACAGCACCCCCCACCAAAAAAAAAAAAAAAAAACAAGTTGTAAATATAAGACCACACAGTAACATAAACAAGCCCTATGATTTTATGTCCTCATTACAACGTGTCTTGGTATTAATTGAACCATAAAGCACCTCTTATTAGTAGGATAACTATAATTAGTGTGTTTGTGCTACTTACCTATGAAAAATAGCTTTTCCTCCTTCTAGGAGTTTCGATTTGCATCCATAATACCAGCAGTTACACACCTTTGCTGTTACTAATACATAAGTGTGGTGAAATTGGGGAAATAATGTAAAAAACTTTAACAATAGTTTCATATCAATGTCACAAGACTGTTTCCGATTTTATTCTGATTATGATGCAAAGTACTTTTGGACAGGCACTGCGGCGACTACAGCCATTATGAAATACATTAAATGTATTCACAATTACGAATAATGACAACCATCAGCTCCAGAATGGAATGATGACAGTGAAAATCTGTGCCGGACCGGGACTCAAATCCAGATTTCCTGCTTATCGCTAGCGGTCACTTTACCATTTGGTTATCTGTGCATGGCTCATGGCAAGACTGGCAAGACCCAAGCTTGCATATGTCGCCAACCATGCGTCTCTGACCAGGACTCACACATCCATTATGTATATTCCTGTACAGGTCAGATGTTATGCTTGAAAGTCACTTGCAAGGTATCAGCAAAGAAATATGATGTTGCAGTGCCTGTGTTATTCTCATTACAATGCAAAGTTCCTTTGGACATGCATGCATGTCCAAAGGAACAGGCACTGCAGTGACTACAGCTGTTATGAAGTACATTAAATTTATTCACAATTGCGAATAATTACAACCGTCAGCTGCAGAATGAAATGATAATGAAAATCTGTGCCGGACTGGGACTCGAACTCAGATTTCCCACTTATGGGTCACCTTACCATTTGGTTATTCGTGCACAACTCACGACCAGACTGAAACTTACTTACGTCATCAACCATGCGTCTATGACCTGAACTTCTACATCCATTATGTATGACGTGCAACAATAAAGTAATGAGGCTGGTGTGAAAGAAAATGTTGCGTATCATTTTAGTCAAGTTTAGTGTTGTCTCCTTTAAAGTAGTTCCCTTCTGATTGCACACACTTTTTCCAGTGCTTCTGCCATTGATGATAACATTTGTGGAACTCATCTTCTGTAATATCCTCCAAGACCCTCGCCACAGCTTTTTGGACATCTTTTGCTGTTTGAAAATGGTGTCCCTTGACGGCCGTTTTGACTCTTGGAAATAGAAAAATGTCACACGGGGCGATATCTGGTGAATAAGGTGACTGTGGTACTACTGAAATTTGTTTTGAGGTTAAAAATTGCTGTACTGACAGCTGTATGGGGTGGCGCACTTTTCATACCAAGATTTTCAGTTATCATTAGACGAACCGTTTCTCAATTGATCTTCAGTTCTTCTGCAATCATTTTCATGGATAATCTTCGATCTGATGGTACGAGTTCACGCACCCTGGCCAAGCTGACATCCGTCCGTGAGGCTGATGGTCATCCACTGCGGTCTTCATCTTCAACATTTGTTCTGCCTTCACTAAACATTTTATGCCAACAAAAAACTTGAGCTCTTGATATAATCTCCTCTCCAAAAGCCTTCTGAAGCTTACCATAAGTTGTCATCGCGTTTTCACCCAATTTAACACAAAAAGAAATGGCGTACCGTTGGGCTATATTATGCGTTTCCATTTCCGTGATGAGAGACACAAACACGTGTTAACTTATTACAGCACAACTCATGACTGAGCAGTTGCATGGATGTGCCACTTGGACTAGAAGCAGTTTATAGACCAAGGTCAAAGAAATTGTGCCTATGCAAGCCTGGAGGGTTGCCACATCTTGCAAAGAAAATCAGTCTCATTACTTTATTGTCGCACCTCGTATATTCCCATACAGGTTAGATTTTATACTTGAAAGTCACTTGTCTGGTATCAACAGAGACATTCAATATTGCAGTGCCTGTGCTATTCTGATTACAATGCACAGTGCCTTTGGACATGCATGCATGCATGCATAACCTCTGCTGCCTTTTCTCTCAAGGCTACTCCTTCATCTTCTGTTGTGTTTCTTACTCTTGTTTCAGTCAATTGTTGCCTAATACTCCGTTTCAAATTCTAAACAACCACTCATTCTTTCAGCTTTTCCCGTGCCATCTCTTCAATTTACTCTCTTTCTTCAGTTTTAATCTGCAGTTCTGAACCACATTTTACGGTTAAAGTTCACATCTGCCACTGGTTTCTAAACCTCTGCCTCAGCATTAATAATCTATGAGTATTTGGGATCTTCTTGTTTCCAGGTCTGTTCTACGTATATAACCACCTTACAATGACTATCAACCCACGGAATAGTGATGATTAAATTGTGTTTTGTGCAGAACTGTACCAGGTAGCTCCATCTTTCAAATCCCCCCCCCCCTCCCCCCCCGGCCGTGTTCTCCGATTATTTTTCCTTCAGTTCTGACTGTCGTATTCCGGTCCTCCCAAAAAATAAGTTTTCATTTCCATTAATTATCTTAATAGTTTGTTTTACCTCGTCATACATTCTTACAATACCTTCAACTGCGGAGCCAGCTGGCATATAAACTTGTACCATTGTGGTGAGTATGGCTTTGTGTTTACGTTGGCTATGATTATGCATTCACACCAGTGTTCATAGTAGCTTATCCATATTCCTCTTTCTTATTCATTGTTAGACCTACTCCTGCACGATCTCTCTTTGACTTTGTATTTATAACCCCGTACTAACCTGACGAATAGCCCTGTTCTTTCTATCACCAGACTTCACTAAGTCCTACTACATTCAGCATCAACCTACCCATTTCAGTTTTTAAATTCTCTAACCTCCCCACTCAATTAATGGATATCAGATTCTTCACTCCAAGCCGCAGAACACATTTTGTTTTTCCAGGGCAGTCCCTGTTCGGAGATGGCCGGGGGAGGGGGGGGGGGGACTATGTTATTTCAAGAATACTTTATCCAAGAGGAAGCCATAACCATTTAATCACGCAGTAGAGCTGCATGCCCTTGAGAAATATAATGGCTGTGGTTTCTCACTGCTTTCAGCTGTTTTCAGTACCAGCACAGCAAGGCCATATTGGCTTTTGTTACAAGGTCAGATTAGTCACTTATCCAGACTGTTGTCCTGTAACTGCTGGAAAGCCTGCCACTCCTCTTCAGAAACCAATGGTTAGTCCGACCTCCCCACTTATAAACCTCTCTTGTGGTTTCACCTGCAGTACAACTATATGTATCCTTGAGGCATGCAGGCCACCCCACCTCAGCGAAGTCCTAGTTCATGGTGGATTTTAAAGATTAATGCTCAAAAAACTGAATCAAATATTAAAGCAGCAAATGAAGAATGCCAAATGAAAGAAATCTAGAGGGCACAATAAATTACAAACCAAAGAGAGAAAATAAAGATGTAGTGCACAAGTGCGGAAGAAAACTAGGCTCAAGAGAAGTTGTGGGAGGACAGAAGAAAATGTTAGCTCCATTGATGTTGGAAACCGCTAAGAAGAAGAAGAAGAAGAAGAAAATGATGATCATGATGGGAAAAACAGATATTAAGATAATGGTACCACCAGTAAGAAAAACTGTGAACCACATAGTCTAAATATGTACGTGAAATAAGAGAAAAAGAAAAATTACCAGCAGTGTCATATGAACATCTCATTTAGTTTTTACTTTAAAAAAAAACTGAACTGCAGGAATCCAACTAGATCTGCATAACTGCATGGTGAGAAGCACACTGGCATGAACTACTGGCTTTGAAAAACCTGTAGTGGTGGTAAAAAGGAAATTAAAAAATCTCTGTAGTGGTGGTAAAAAGGAAATTTAAAAAATCAATGCTGGGGCCGAATACAGCATGTACTGACAGCATACTTAGGTGGGCGGAATTTCAAAGATGATGATGTTCAAGAGGCTGTTTAGGGGAGACTGCATAACATTTATGTGACAGTTTCCCTGCTAGAAAAATGCTGTACATCCAGCAATCAGTATGTGGCAGGTACCCTCTAAACTCATCTCAAAAAGTAAGAAAACATGTTGCTGCAGAACTATTTTCTGTGCTTCGTATTTTCACATCCCCTATACAACTCATATTTTGCCACTATAACAGAATGAAAATATTTCAAAATTACTATTTAATTTACAAGTAAGTGACAAATATTGTAATAATAAGAACAGATATAAAGAAATTATTGATGTACTCACAGCAGAAAGAATAAGATCTTCCGTTCCAATAAGCTTTGAGATAGAAGCCAACGTGCTATCTGTCATCAGGAACTTGCAAATGGCTCTGTAATGACATCACACACATTTCAAAAGAGCATACACAGAATGAATAGTAAAATGAAATCTCTGACTATTGCTTTAATACACTTACACAACACCTTCTTCTGGTAATTTAGGCAAAGATTCTCTCACATAAATCTCTATGTAGTTTTTCATGAACTTCATGCCTTCTTTTGCCAATTCTTGGTTGTCAGTAAGTGCTAGCTTGGGATCTTCAATACCTAGCTGCTCCTGCTTCATTTCCTCTTGAACAATGTAAGAGCGTGTTGTAAACGCTTGCTGCAGTAACGTCCTGTCAAAATCTTCCTTCAGGCGCTTGCCAAATGCAAAGATTTCAGCATGATAATTCCTGTAATTTTATTATTGCTTTGAACATTGTAAAATTCTGGCAAATAAAATTAAAAGTCTGCACATTACAGGATAATATTTGTGCAACAAAAAGGCTTCCACAGTGTTGGGACTGAACCAAAGCCTGTATTTTATGATCTAAAGATGGAATGAGACCAGTCATCTTGTTAGAAAAATATATGACTTTGATGGATGGTTAAATTATTCTAGTAATATCTATGAATTTATGGAGAAATAAGGAAAACAAACAGTATCATATATTGTTTTGGATATTTCAAACAACTATGACAGATGGATGAAAATGAAATATTACAATTCTTTAGCAGGAGATGCATGGAAACAGAGTGTGCCCACCAAACAATACAAGATTTTCAAACTTTCTGGTAAATAAAAGTCAATAAAATACTGAGTAATAAATAACATACCTCCCTCACATCTAATGTATAATGTGTTGGATCCATCATCCACAAATAACTCCTGAGGCATACATGTACGCATCACACACACAAAATAAGAATTTCGAGCAGACAATACTCTATTGCCAGAGTACTCCATGTGAAATATTTTAATAGTAAAATTAATATCAGTGAACAGTTGCACTGATGGTTTTCTATATCAAGCTTCAAGAATATAGTGTACTCAACAACAACTAAACATCTCTGCATGGAAGTTTCCTCAGCACATATTACTGTCAGTTCACAAATTAATGATATAGTGGAATGGGAAAACATCATTTACTTAGTACACTTGACTGTGGGATGCCTCATGTGATGTGTGTGAAGAAGAAAATAAAAATGTTTTTTGGCCAAGAGTCTTCTAAAAACAATTTCTGCTTGTTCCTAAAATGCCAGCCATGTAACTTATAGAACTGAAATTTGTTACTACCATGCTGTTATGCAGTCTCCCCTAAACAGCCTCTTGAACATCATCATCTTTGAAATTCCGCCCACCTAAGTATGCTGTCAGTACATGCTGTATTCAGCCCCAGCATTGATTTTTTAAATTTCCTTTTTACCGTTCCAGAGCATAGGTGGACTCCTGAATGGACACTACCAAAGGATGGCAAGGGTAGCACTGGTTGATAGCTTGTAGGCTGCTCAAGGAGTCAGTACACAGGAGAAATGACTCGCCAGGATATGAGAGGATGTTCTCAAGAGCACGAGATATGGCCGTCAGCTCTGCAGTGAAAACACTGCAGCCATCTGGCAAGGAGTGCTGTTCAATACGTCCTCCATGAACATATGCAAAGCCTACATGACCATCAGCCATCAAGCTGTCACTGTAAACCACTTTATGGCCCTGGTACATGTCGAGAATCGAGGGGAACTGATAACGGAGAGCTGTGGGGTTAACGGAGTCCTCAGAGCCATGCAAAAGGTCCAGAAAAATCTGTAGCCTATGTGTACACCATGGAGGTGCACGTGAATGGACCTCGAGGAGAGGTGGTAACAGGAAGAACTCCAGTTCAGACAGAAGGGACTGGACGCGAACCAGAATCATAAGCCCTGACCTGGGCCACCAATGCGGGAGATGAACCGCCGTGGATGGGAAAAGGAGACAGTAATTCGGATGCCCAGGAGAACTGTGAACGCGTGCAACGTAACTGGCGAGAAGTTGTGCACGCCTAACCTTCAATGGAGGGACTCCAGCCTCCACCAGGACACAGGTCACCAGACTCGTTCTAAAAACTCCTGTCGCTAGGCGAACGCCACAGTGGTGCACTGGGTCGAGCAAACGCAATGCTGCGGGCGCCGTCAAAATGTAAACTACACTCCCATAGTCAAGGCAGGATTGAACAAGGGCTCTGCAGAGCTGCAGCAGTGTAGAGCGATCTGCACCCCAATTGGTGTTGCTCAGGCAGCGGAGGGCACTGAAATGCTGCCAGCACTTCTTAAGCTGATGAAGGCGAGGTAGTGATGGTGCTCTCCCGCCATTGCGATGGAAAGACGCCATCGCACCAGATCCAGTTGAAGATGATGAGGAGATGTCGCTTGTATTCAGACAAGGGATGTTTAATCATCTGACCATGGATCCGATCTGGTCCAGGACCTGTGTCAGAGCAATGTGCAAGAGCGCTGAGGAACTCCCACTCTGTAAATGGGCCGTTATGGGGTTCAATGTGGTGTGTAGTGAATGAGAGGTCTTTCCTTCCATCTGCCATTTGAGGGTGCAAAAGTATGGGGGGTAGTTCTCTGACGCAGAGGCTCAAGCTTAGTGCACAGCAAAGTTCTCGGCAATCGCGTTTGCGTCGATAGATAACATGCTATTGATGTTAGTGCCAGGGACACCTGTTGGGGTCTGGTACCCCAAAAAGACGTCTGATCTTGTCCAGACTTGGGAAGGTGATGTACGGCACCCAATGGTCAACACATACCTCTCCCAACACTCCTGTTTCCGTCGTTTTATAAGTTGGCGAATGTGGGCACAGAGCCATTTAAAGGCCACTACGTGCTCTAGGGAAGGGTGCCGCTTATGTCGCTGTAGAGCTCACCGACAATCTTTAATTGCTTCAGCAACTTCCGGTGACCACCAAGGGACTGTCTTTCACCGGGGGCACCCTAAAGAACGAGGGATCGTGTTTTCCGCCGCAGAAACGGTTGTTGTAGTGACCTGCTCGTATTTCTTAGCATTGAAGTTAGACCTTGACCACTTAGAGACTACTGGTGTTCAACCACCAGCAAAAGATGATATGCTACACTCCATGGCATGTCTTCCGCTCTGATGGCACTCAATCCAACTAGGGGCCCTCCCCAGCCACAGCAAAGGCCACTTGGCAGGATGGTCATTGCTGGGAGTCCTGATGCCCCAGGGTGACAGGCATCTACTCCTTGGCATATGCGGGGAGTTAGTGGCGCAGGCATCAGCAGAGCAATCCCTGTGTGGTCAGAGGCTACAATCAACAGGGTACATGGTGGCCCCACCACAACGGACTGGCTACCATGCTGGATATCAGGCGCAAACAAGCTAAGAAGTCCGTTATCATCAAGAGTGCAGAAAGTGATACGACATAGAGGATGGAGGAAAATGCACCCAGGAGGGTGACCTCGCCCAACAGCTGGAGAATGAGCGAAAGTGCAGATCCACGTCGATGAAGAATGTGAAAGGTCTCAACGCATGATAGACACTATGCACCATGTAAGGTGCCCTTTCCCCAGATATTGAAAAATGAAGGTCAAACCCTACAGGGGACCATCACATAAAGGCTGAAATGTGTGAGACTCCTTTTAGTCATCTGTTACGACAGGCAGGAATACCTCAGGCCTGTTTTAACCCCCAGACCCGCAGGGAGGAAAATAAGAATAATGAACCGAACTGATAAAAAAAGGGTACTGGAAGAAAGGATATAAGAAGAAAATCCTGTTTTCCCACGAAGAAGTGTCATAAGAATGTCATACTGCCTCTAGCAACCCAACAAATAACAAATCAAAGAAAGAAAATGAGCATGTTAACCCATGCATTTGACAGTTATGAAGAAATATGGTGCCGATACCTAGCAATTAAAGATCACAACTTTACACCAAAAAAGAAGGTTTTTATACAATGACGAAAGATGACCGATTGCTTTAGCGGATGGTGACCAGCAACTACGCAGTTATTTCCAGCTCAAGAGACAACTGTTCAACCATTTCACAGCTTCACTCAGAGTTATGGCAGTCAGTACAGTCCACACTATGATGTGGCATGTTGCACAGGAAATGTGGCTAAAATGCATGAACACCAAAATATTTTTAATTTTTCTGTTTTATGTGACGTTGTGTGTTGAAACACAAAGGATTTTGTTCCAAGTAGCAATTTCCTAAGCAAATACTGGTAACTGTTGTGAATTAATGAAGTGTCGTTCATATATTATTCATTAAATTGTATGGCCAGATGGAAAACCAGTTCTAAGCAAAGAAGGGAAGGCAGGAGTAGTACATAGAGGGTCTATACAAGGTGATGTTCTTGAGTACAATATTATGGAAATGGAAGAGGACATAGGTGAAGATGAAATGGGAGATACGATACTGCGTGAAGAATCTGACAAAGCACTGGAAGATCTAAGTTGAAACAAAGCCCCGGGAGTAGACAACATTCCAATAGAACTACTGATAGCCTTGGGAGAGCCAGCCCTGACAAAACTCTACCTTCTGGTGAGCAAGATGTATGAGACAGGCAAAATACCCCCAGACTTCACGAAGAATATAACAACTCCAATCCCAAAGAAAATATGAGTTCACAGGTGTGAAAATTACCGAACTATCAGTTTAATAAGGCACAGATGCAAAATACTAACGCGAATTCTTTACAGACGAATGGAAAAACTAGTAGAAGCCAACCTCGGGGAAGATCAGTTTGGATTCTGTAGAAATATTGGAACATGTGAGGCAACACTGACCTTACGACTTATCACAGAAGAAAGATCAAGGAAAGGCAACCTATGTTCCTTGCATTTGTAGACTTAGAGAAAGCTTTTGACAATGTTGTCTGGAATACTCTCTTTCAAATTCTGAAGGTGGCAGGGGTAAAATACAGGGAGCGAAAGGCTATTTACAATTTGTACAGAAACCAGATGGCAGTTATGAGAGTCGAGGGACATTAAAGGGAAGCAGTGGTTGGGAAGGGAGTGAGACAGGGTTGTAGCCTATCCCTGATGTTATTCAATCTGTATATTGAGCAAGCAGTAAAGGAAACAAAAGAAAAATTTGGAGTAGGTATTAAAATCCTTGGAGAAGAAATAAAAACTTTGAGGTTCGCCGATGACATTGTAATTCTGTCAGAGACAGCAAAGGACTTGGAAGAGCAGTTGAACGGAATGGACAGGGTCTTGAAAGGAGGATATAAGATTAACATCAACAAAAGCAAAATGAGGATAATGGAATGAAGTCAAATTAAGTAGTGTGATGCTGAGGGAGTTAGATTAGGAAATGAGACACTTAAAGTAGTAATGAGTTTTGCTATTTGGGGAGCAAAATAACTGATGATGGTTGAAGTAGGGAGGATATAAAATGTAGATTGGGAATGGCAAGGAAAGTGTTTCTGAAGAAGAGAAATCTGTTAACATTGAGTAATAGATTTAAGTGTCATGAAGTCCTTTCTCAAAGTATTTGTATGGAGTGTAGCCATGTTGGATGTGAAATGTGGACAATAAATAGTTTAGACAAGAAGAGAATAGAAGCTTTAGAAATGTGGTGCTACATAAGAATGCTGAAGATTAGATGGGTAGATCACATAACTAATGAGGAGGTACTGTATAGAATTGGGGAGAAGAGGAATTTGTGGCACAACTTGTCTAGAAAAAGGGATTGGTTGGTAGGACATGTTCAGAGGCATCAAGGGATCACCAATTTAGTATTGGAGGGCAGCGTGGAGGGTAAAAATCGTAGAGGGAGACCAAGGATGATTACACTAAGCAGATTCAGAAGAATGTAGGGTACAGAAGTTACTTGGGAATGATGAAGCTTGCACAGGATAGAGTAGCATGGAGAGCTGCATCAAACCAATCTCTGGACAAGACCACAACAACAACAAACAACATGGCAATACTGCCAAGAAAAATAGAAGATATTTTACGAGTTGACGGAACAAACAATTACTGATCTGATGGCAAAGATAGTACAATGTCTATTTAAAAACAACAAACGAAAATATAGATCAACGCTCCTATACGTTAGAGGAACATACTGCTGAGTCACCTCAGTAAAAGGTTCAGATAAATCAACAAATAGCAGAATTAAAATACACTATACTAAATTTTAAAGGCAAGTAAGATTCTGAGATAATTAAGCACTGTGATTTTGTTAGGGATGAGGTAAATGAACACACACACAGTCTGTGGCCCATGCAGCTGTTCAAATGGGAAATGTCAGAGACTATTATTCCTGAGCTGCAGTGTAAGTCTTTTAATATTTGTAAATATGTTCGAGTGCTGGTTTTACAATTTGCTACAGAGTTTTACTGGTCCTACCAGTTAATTTCAGGAAAGGAACACAGCTCAAACCAAGACACAATGTTAGTACAGTCGTACAGTAAGAAGATAAATACTTTGAAAGATCAGCTACTGAATTAATAGAGCTTGATAACGTTAAGAAATTAATCATTTTGTGTGTGCTTTGATCTCAGAGTGGTAGAGTGGACTCTTTTTTCAATAAAATAACAGAAAGATAAAATCTTATGTACAAAAGTCAACATAATTCCATATGGACACAAACACAAGTATCGTAAATGAATCTAGTAGCACACTCATAAATATCCCTCAAGAGTTTTGGAATGTCGCTGTTGGTCAATAGTGCAACAAGGGTTACTACATCATCAGTAATTGCCTATGTGGCCGTGTATGCGGACAGGAAAAAGTGTGCTGTAGGTATCAGAGATCTTGATTATCGGACCATTTCTGCCAAACAATAATGTTAAAATTGGGTATGGAAAAATTCCCTAAATTGCAAGTTTACAAATGAGATTTATCAGAAATCAAAGTACAAGATTTTCAAAAGAATTATTAAACTTAGTCTAGGACGAAGTGTATAGAGAAACCAACATAAATGTGAAATTCTCTAAATACTCGACATTATTTAAACTGAACTTTGAAAAAGCATTTCGTATTTCAGTTCCATGAAAGAATCATAATGAGACAGGGTTCTTAAATTTCTGTCATAGGTACAAAAATATACACTCCTGGAAATGGAAAAAAGAACACATTGACACCGGTCTGTCAGACCCACCATACTTGCTCCGGACACTGCGAGAGGGCTGTACAAGCAATGATCACACGCACGGCACAGCGGACACACCAGGAACCGCGGTGTTGGCCGTCGAATGGCGCTAGCTGCGCAGCATTTGTGCACCGCCGCCGTCAGTGTCAGCCAGTTTGCCGTGGCATACGGAGCTCCATCGCAGTCTTTAACACTGGTAGCATGCCGCGACAGCGTGGACATGAACCGTATGTGCAGTTGACGGACTTTGAGCGAGGGCGTATAGTGGGCATGCGGGAGGCCAGGTGGACGTACCGCCGAATTGCTCAACACGTGGGGCGTGAGGTCTCCACAGTACATCGATGTTGTCGCCAGTGGTCGGCGGAAGGTGCACGTGCCCGTCGACCTGGGACCGGACCGCAGCGACGCACGGATGCACGCCAAGACCGTAGGATCCTACGCAGTGCTGTAGGGGACCGCACCGCCACTTCCCAGCAAATTAGGGACACTGTTGCTCCTGGGGTATCGGCGAGGACCATTCGCAACCGTCTCCATGAAGCTGGGCTACGGTCCCGGACACCGTTAGGCCGTCTTCCGCTCACGCCCCAACATCATGCAGCCCGCCTCCAGTGGTGTCGCGACAGGCGTGAATGGAGGGACGAATGGAGACGTGTCGTCTTCAGCGATGAGAGTCGCTTCTGCCTTGGTGCCAATGATGGTCGTATGCGTGTTTGGCGCCGTGCAGGTGAGCGCCACAATCAGGACTGCATACAACCGAGGCACACAGGGCCAACACCCGGCATCATGGTGTGGGGAGCGATCTCCTACACTGGCCGTACACCACTGGTGATCGTCGAGGGGACACTGAAAAGTGCACGGTACATCCAAACCGTCATCAAACCCATCGTTCTACCATTCCTAGACCGGCAAGGGAACTTGCTGTTCCAACAGGACAATGCACGTCCGTATGTATCCCGTGCCACCCAACGTGCTCTAGAAGGTGTAAGTCAACTACCCTGGCCAGCAAGATCTCCGGATCTGTCCCCCATTGAGCATGTTTGGGACTGGATGAAGCGTCGTCTCACGCGGTCTGCACGTCCAGCACGAACGCTGGTCCAACTGAGGCACCAGGTGGAAATAGCATGGCAAGCCGTTCCACAGGACTACATCCAGCATCTCTACGATCGTCTCCATGGGAGAATAGCAGCCTGCATTGCTGCGAAAGGTGGATATACACTGTACTAGTGCCGACATTGTGCATGCTCTGTTGCCTGTGTCTATGTGCCTGT
Organism: Schistocerca americana; assembly: GCF_021461395.2. Taxonomy (NCBI): domain Eukaryota; kingdom Metazoa; phylum Arthropoda; class Insecta; order Orthoptera; family Acrididae; genus Schistocerca; species Schistocerca americana. The sequence goes on along the minus strand of NC_060126.1, from coordinate 196,475,922 downwards.
GGTTCTGTCAGTGTGGTCATGTGATGTATCTGACCCCAGGAATGTGTCAATTACGTTTCCCCTTCCTGGGACAATGAATTCACGGTGTTCTTATTTCAATTTCCAGGAGTGTAGATGTTGACTGCTGCTAAAAGTCATTTAATGAAAAATAATAAACAGTGCAGAGAATAAAAGCTAAGCAATCTGGGATATCATAAAAAGGAAACAGGGAGAGAGACAAACAAAGGCATAACAACATACTGTTAAAGGAGGAGGATAAATGATCCACATTACCTAGCAAACTATGAGAATGAGCATTTTTTGACTATTGCAGAGAAATTACAACAAAAATTCCCAAAAACAAATATGACACCTATAAACAATTATGCAGTAAGTACTATAAAATGATGCTGCTACCAACCAGAGAGCATGAAGTCTTTAAAAGTGAACAAAAACTACAAAATAAAGTCAGTAGAAGTAGCGGTTATCAATGTGTGTAGTGAAACAATGCATAGAGAGTACACAAGCTTCCTTAACAAACACAATAAATAAATCGTTCATGTCAGGGAAACTTCTAGAATATTCAAACAAGTAGGGGTTGTACATCAGATAAAGAAAGGTAATGCATAAGACAGAGAAAACTACTGACCTATTTCCCTGCTGTCTCCATTTTCAAAAATAGTAGAATCAATTATGAAAGAGAGATTAATGAGTTACATGGACAAATACAATATTTTAAGTGAATCACAGTTTGGTTGCTAAGATTCTACTAAATAAGCTAGATGCACTAGGAACAAGAGGGGTAGCTTATGACTGGTTCTGATCATACCTACCCACATAAGGTGCAAGCAGAGATGACACATACCTTAAATAACTCTAAACCTTCAATAAAACACTTATCAGAGCCAAAATGCATGTATGTAAGAGTTCCTATGGGCAGAATTTTAGGACCAATGCTGTTACAATATACATCAATGACTTTCCAACAGTGTTCCGATGACAGCAATATTACAGCCACTGAGAGAACAAGAGAACTGCTTGCAGAGAAAACGAATGAAACTCACAAGTTTACAATTAGTCAATAAGCAATAAAATGCTGTGAAAATAAAGAAACAAATGCAATGAATTTCCGTTCGAAGAAGCAAAATGACACTGATAAATAAAAATGCATCTCTGTGGACAGTGTATGAAATGCAAAATTTCTAGGAATGAATATTGATTTTCAATTGAAGTGGTGTGAATACACAATTGATACTTGCAAACAGAGTGTCATCAACATGTTATGCCATTAGTGTCCTGTCATAAGTGTGTAACAGTCAGTGTCTTTTAGTTACATACAATTCACATGTACATTCAATTCTTTATTTATAGCTAAGGCATTCTTCTCTGGGGAACAAATGCAAAAAAAATTAACACAATTTTTAAACCACAGAAAAACGGTCATAAGAATAATAATCAAAACTAGTAGTCGACCTCATTGTAAAGATCAGTTCAAAACACTGTGGATTATAGCTGCACCATTGTGAATATATTTACCAAAAAGTTACACACATCAAAAATAACAGTGGTGATCACAGCACAATGATCATGGAACGAGATCTACGAGGGCATGCTTGAAAGTATTGCCTCCAAAGTTTTTATTCTGTTCTCAATACCAACTGATACATTACATATCATACATTTTACTCGGTTAACTTTCCCACTTCACTGATGCAAGCTGCAAACCCCTGTTGTTGGAGGACTCCTAGTTGTTGTGTGTAACATGTTGGCGTGTAACATAACTGTGACGCTGCATGAGAAGCAGCGTCTGTAACAGCATTTCTGAAAGCACGAATTCGAAGAGTTCATCTACACATGGAGCAACCTCTCCTTCAGGATGACAATGTCAGACCATGCATGAGTACTGCATTTGCAACAATCCAACACTTTGGGTTTACTGCCATTGACCATCCTCTATACAGTCCCGGCTTTGCCCCATCTGATTTTCATGTTTCCAAAACTTAAATAACACCTTCTAGAACATCTCCCTGACAGTGATGAAGCAGTGCAAGCAGAGGTGACATTGTGGCTCTGTCAACGAAGTGAAGGTATCAACAAACTGGTCTCTCGTTGGGAGAATACCAAAACAGAATAAACATGAAGCTCAAAACAGCATTTGCTACCAAAGAATAAAACTGTGCAATACATTACCAAAGGAGCGTAAAGAAATTGCTAAAATAAATTTATTTTAAAAAAGCAGTTAAAAAGTACTGTTAACTCAAACATTCTATACACTGAAGGATTAGGTACATAACACAAAACAGTGATTTGGTAAAAAATGTAAGACAAATTATAATAATGATAATAACGCATATAACATCCCACATAACACTTTTACATTATAGTTTTTCCTTTTCTGGAAAAACTTACTCCAAAATCTCTACAATGTATATACTAACACCTTATCCTCTTTTCTGAGTCAACATCTGACTTGTTATAGACAGACTGGTTGGATGCTTAAAGGGACCAAACTAGTGTGTCATCAGTCCCTTTGTCCTCGAACACATAGGTCTACATGACTGTAGATCAGAGAAAGCCTACCACGCAAAACCCAGGGAAAGAAAACCCCAAGGTCTACCGATGTCAGCAAAGCTGAGTTAAGGGACAAAAAGAAAAAAGGGACACAGAGGAAGAAAGGCAAGCAAGGTGCTCCACCTAGAGATCAGCCGGAAGCTCCTGAATGCAAGTGTAATGAGGGGACATACATCCTCCTGTCCCTGCCACTTACCAGAGGAACTCTACTTTTCGAGATTTCCTTGGAAGACGAACAAGTCTAACAGACCACACAGGGGGGAGGTTGGGGGGGGGGGGGGGGGAGCAGAAGAGGAGGTAGGGCCACCAAGCACAGACAGCTGCAGCCCAGTCTGGGCAGAGGAAGCAACTGAGTGTTCTGTCAATCCCTCAACAGGCTGATAAGGTTAAGTGGCCCTCCATTAAAGAGAATGGTAAAAGCCTGCTTCATGAATAAAACGTAAAACTAAGTCAGCTGCTGGGGCAATGTCTCTTCACACCAGGGGTAGCGAGTCAGGAAGATTAAGAGTGTGCCACAGGATGAGTAGGTTGGGATGGTCCAGCAAAATGTGGACCACCATCAAACGGGCGCCACATCGGCTATGCAATGAGTCCTCACTATGGAGGAGATGACCATGGGACAGTAAAGTATTGCCAATGCAGAGCAGGCAAAGGATGGTAGAGTCCTAGTGAGAGGTCTGCATGGAGGACCTCCACAGATTTGTAGTCTCCTTTATCACTCAATTCGTTTGGTGAAGTCAGTGTGAGCCATTCCATATTCCAGGCACATAAAACTTGACGGCATAATACCAATCGGAGGTCTGTTTATGGAATACTGATCTCAAGCGTCAGTTTATTGGTAGCCAGTTTGGCCAGGATCAGCAAGTTCATTCCTCACAGTCATGACATGGCCCGGGGTCTGGATGAAGAGCACTGAGCATCCTCACTGTTCAAGGGCATATAGGGAATCCTGGATAGATGTGTCCAAGGGATGGCAAGAGTAGCACTCGTTGAGAGCTTGCAGACTACTCAAGAGATGCTGCAGATGAAAAAGGACCCACCAGTGCAGGAACGGACACGCTCAGGAGCCTGAGAGACAGAAATCAACTCCGCAGCAAAAACACTACTGCCATATGGCAAGGAGAGCAGTTCAGTATGTCCGGCATGAGTGTAAGCAAAGTCTACAAAACTATCAACCATCGAGCCATCAGCTTAGATGATAGCTTCTGATGTGTGGGATACGCCAATGACGGAGAAAAATTTGTGGTGGAGGGCTTTGGAATGAACTGAGTCTTTTGGACCTTGAGATAGGTGCAGACGAAGCTGTGGCTGAGGGATGCACCATGGAAGTGGAAGAGGAAACAACTGAAGTTCAAAGAGGATAGACCTGATACAGATTGTAATCACTGACCAGGGCCACCATTGCAGAAACTGGATTACCTTGTTTGGAAAGAGGAGACGGTAGTTCGGATGCTTACGGGAGTTGCTGCTCAAAGGACTGGTTTGAAAGGCTCCTGTTGCAAGTCGAACCTCACAGTGATGTATTGGATCCAGTATCCACAACACTGAGGGTGATACCGAACCGTATGCCAAACTCCCATAATCGAGGCGGGATTGCACCAGGGCTTCATAAAGCTGTAGAAGGGTAGTGCGCTCTGCACCCCAGCTAATGTTACTCAGGCATTGCAACGTATTAAGGTCCAGCCAACAATTTCACTTAAGCTGGTAAATACGGGGAATCCAAGTCAACTGAGGATAGAAGACGTCCTAAAAAGTGATGTCTCCACCACACTGAGAAGTTGATTGTCAAGGTAAAGTTCTGGTTGTGAAAGAACGGTATGACATCGACAGAAATGCAAATCTTGGTGGTGGAAAATGAAAAGCCATTTTTGAGCGACATAGGCGAATGCAAGTGTATTTGTACGCAATGATTTTAATTTATTGTTATTTGTAATGATATTTATAGCTCTACAAGCCTGAAGTTTTGCCAGTCTCCAAGTAACGACTCCATTGGTAACATACAAGGAGAGTGATACTGAGGACCCCACAGCTGCTGCTAGATCATTGATGGCTACTAGAAAAAGGACACTCAGAACAGAGCCCTGCCAGGATCCCATTCTCTTGGATATAGAGTGTACTGTGGGAAACACTAACTCAAACCCAGAGCACAGTACAGTGTGACAGGAAGTTCTGGATAAAAATTGGGTGCGGACCCAGAGACTCCACTCACAGAAGATATCAAGGATGTGATGTCATATGCCTTTCCCAGGTTGAAAAATATAGCTGTAAGATGTTGCCATCGGGCAAAAGCTGTTCAGATGGCAGACGCTGTTCGGAGGGCAGACTCCAGGTAAACCAGATCATAAGTAGCAGAATGGCCTTGGTGAAAACCACACTGGGATAGAGCCAGAAGACCCTGAGACTCAAGGCACCAACACAGCCACCGGCTCACAATGCGTTCAAGCAACAATGACTCTGTTATTATTAACAAGATTGTAACGTACGTTTATAGAATTAATGGTAGGGTAGAGCGATTAACACTTGATGACAGAGCCAACAAAAAATATTTGAAGATCAGGGTGCATTGGAGAAAGTACGTTTAGCATGTAGTAATAAGTTAGGTCCATTTAGTTTAAGGCCAGATAAATCAGCCGGTGTTCCTTGGAGGAAATATAGTAGACGTAATCGATTTAAATTTGTTACGTACTGCAAGCCAGAGATGAGTGCTGATATAAGTAAAGTAAAGGGATGGCCTGATTTAGAAAATCTTTGTAAATGTAAGAACAAATTATTCCAAGGTGTTAATCCTTTTTATATCGGGTTGGAAATAGCTGGTGATGAACCTGCAAAGAATGGTGTTGTACAGAGTGAGGTTAAATATGTTGCATTTGTAGTTCGCAACAGCTTTTCGCGAATGATGCTGTAGTATACAGAGAAGTTGCAGCATTAGAAAATTGTAGCGAAATGCAGGAAGATATGCAGCGGATAGACACTTGGTGCAGGGAGTGGCAACTGTCCCTTAACATAGACAAATGTAATGTATTGCGAATACATAGAAAGAGGGATCCTTTATTGTATGATTATATGATAGCGGAACAAACACTGGTAGCAGTTACTTCTGTAAAATATCTGGGAGTATGCGTGCGGAACAATTTGAAGTGGAATGATCATATAAAATTAATTGTTGGTAAGGCGGGTACCAGGTTGAGATTCATTGGGAGAGTGCTTAGAAAATGTAGTCCATCAACAAAGGAGGTGGCTTACAAAACACTCGTTCGACCTATACTTGAGTATTGCTCATCAGTGTGGGATCCGTACCAGATCGGTTTGACGGAGGAGATAGAGAAGATCCAAAGAAGAGCGGCGCGTTTTGTCACAGGGTTATTTGGTAACCGTGATAGCGTTATGGAGATGTTTAATAAACTCAAGTGGCAGACTCTGCAAGAGAGGCGCTCTGCATCGCGGTGTAGATTGCTCGCCAGGTTTCGAGAGGGTGCGTTTCTGGATGAGGTATCGAATATATTGCTTCCCCCTACTTATACCTCCCGAGGAGATCACGAATGTAAAATTAGAGAGATTAGAGCGCGCACGGAGGCTTTCAGACAGTCGTTCTTCCCGCGAACCATACGCGACTGGAACAGGAAAGGGAGGTAATGACAGTGGCACGTAAAGTGCCCTCCGCCACACACCGTTGGGTGGCTTGCGGAGTATAAATGTAGATGTAGAATTATTTGGCAATAACATCCATCTCAAGAAGGTGCTTCCCTGGTTTCAAAACTGGGGAAATGCTGCTTTCTTGCCATTGTGATGGGAACTTACCCTCACTCCAAATGTGGTTAAAGATGCCAAGGATATGATGCTGACAATCCACTGGTAGGTGCTTGATCATTTGGTTGTGGATGCGGTCTGGCCCTAGGGCTATATCACGGCAGTGGGTGAGGACACTGATGAATTCCCACTCACTGAATGTGGCTCTAGGTGTCTTTTAGTAAAAGATAATTGCTTTCACGCCAACTGTTGTTTTAGGACATAAAAGGCAGGTTGATAATTTTCAGACGCTGACAACTGAGATCAGTGCAGAACAAAATGTTCAGTGATGGCATCTGGGTCAGTGTAGACAATGCCTTAGGTCTGATATTAGCACAAACCTGCGCAGGAGAGGCACATGGTCTGATGGTTGAAGCATACCATTCCCAGCATTCTTGCTTCTCTCTCTTCATTAAATGGCAGACCGGGCACGAAGTCGCTTAAGGGCAAGGAGTTGCTCCATCGATGAGTGCCACTTACAACATTCAAGAGCTCACCTTCTGTTTTGAGTGGCCTCTGCAATGTCCAAGAACCACCAAGGTACTGTCTTCCATCAGGGCAGGCCCAAGGAACAGGGGATCCCTAAATCCGCTGCCAAAAGAACGGCTATAGTTGTATTCTGGACTGCCTCATTGATATCTCCATGCGGCAGGGAGCCAAGATTGACACCAGATGTGAAAGCACCCCAGTCAGCACTGTTGAGAGCCCACATGGGCAGGCATCCACAGGAGTGACACTGAGGGATGGATAGGAAGATCAAAAAGTGGTCACTACCACAGGTCATTGTGGACCCTCCAGTGAATGGATGGGAGAAGACAAGGGCTGCAAATGGAAAAGTCTATGGTCTTGTGTCACAATGAAGAGTGTGGGGATACCAGTACTCAAAAGTCAAAGATCAATTCGTGCCAGTAAATTTTTGAGGTTTTTACCATGGCCAGTGACCATGGGTCCACCCCACAAAGGGTTATGGATATTAAAATCACCCAAGATTAGGAAAGGTGGAGGGAGCTGAAAAATCAATGCAAACAGTATGTTCTGAAACATTTCACAGTTGGGAGAGAGGTAAACATTACAGATGATGGTAATATCCTCAAATGCCCTTACCCAAACAGCCACAGCCTCCAAAGGTGTATTAGGAAGCACGAGTTCACTATATAGTGTGTCTAGCACATGTATGCAAACCCTGCCCTACACCCTGTCATAGGTAGCATGGTTCTTATAACATCCCCAGTACCCACAAAGGGCTGGGGTCTGCATTGCTGGAAACCAAGTCTCCTGAAGGTCAATGCAGAAGGCAGGTGATGTGCTTAAAAGATGTCATAGCTCACCCAGGGTAGTGGAAAAAACCAATATAATTCCACTGGAGAATAGTGTTGTTGATGTACTATGAGGACATGAAGGGGCCAAGGGGGGAGGTTATGTTTTAGGGTCACCTTCTGTCACTAGTTGAGAGGTTACAGCACCAATATTCAAATGTTCTGGGTTCCATTGTGTGATGTTAACAGGCACCTCAGGGGCCAACTCAATCTCCGCCTAGGTCACAGGAGTGGAACGAGTGGGATCTGGTGGTCACTAGAATGTCCTCCTTCTTGAAGGACCTTATCTGGTCTTTTCTCATCTTAGAGGATTGCAATGATTGCAAGAGCTCCTCTCAATCAGTTTCAGGTAAAGATGATATCACAAAGCCCTGCACAACTTGTAGCCTGCAGCCCCTTCAGCCACTGGCCGATGTCCAGTTGTCGACCGGCCTGGGGAGAAAAGCCAGAGGAAGGTGCTTTGTCTGCAGATGGGATGTGTCCTTCAGCCCCCTGTGTACACGATGGACTAAGTGTACAACCCATCACTCCAAGTTGGCACGTAACTGATCATCTGATTCTAAGAGCAAGTATCTGTAGAAAACGATGTCCCGAATTAAATTTAAACAGTTATCGGGAGTGATGGTTACCGGTATGTCAACCAGCTTGTTACAAGCTAGCAGTGCCTGCGACTGGGCAGGCGATGCCTTTTAGATCAGAACTGACCCACTTTCCTTTTAGAGATGACTGCCACTTCCCCAAACTTGTTTCTAAGTTCTCCACAAAGAACAAGGGCTTTGTGTCCAAGAAGGAATCACCACCAGTCCTTGTACAAACCAAGTATTGTGGAGAGTACTGCTCTGCTTGCCACTTAGCTCTATGTTCCTCCCATGGCATAGCCAGGGAAGGGAACATTTTAGGGTCGTATCTGTCTGCACACAGACTGCTGGATCCATATGGCCACCAATGGGAGATAACTTCATCTGCTTTTTTTTACCGCTGATCTATCATGGTGCCACCCACTCTGAATGGGGGTTCTCCCCATGGGTGCTGTCCAGCCTCAGCAATGGCTACCTGGCCAGTAATCCATTGCTCGGAGTCCCCGTGCCCCAGTCATGACAGGCACATACTCCTTGGCGCGCATGGGGAGTTTTCAGCGCAGGCACCAACAGCGTGATCCCTGAGTGGTCAGGTGGTTACCATCATGCACATACTTGACAACGCCCTCCACAACGGGATGGCTACTGTGTAGGATTTTGGGTGTATTACTGTATTAGGGAAAGATACACAGATGGAAAGGCACTAAGGTGGAGCACACACTGCACTGGGTGACCTTCCTTGCACAATCCACACTTTTTGGAATTTTGGAGAATTTTGAAAATTGGTGACGGTCAAACCCAACAATGGGGACCATGTGTGTATTTAATGAAAAAGTGTAGAATACGCTGGACGTAGCAACTCAAGGCCCAATAATAAACCAGGTCCAAGCAGGTTCGGCACCAAGAACACCTTCCGATGGAAAGGGAAAGGGGGAAAGGGAAGAATGCTGCAAAGGCTGGGGCCCTGTGAGAGCCAAGCACATACTCGCAAAAAATTTGTGAGCCTCCTTGAGGGACACTGTACAGGGATGCTGACCAGTTTTTCAGGTTGGAAAATGAGAAGTTGCTTTGCACAAAATGGTCCTGACATCAGCTGATGGTGTATGTAATGTTACGAAACAATGTGTGTTTAGTGTGTACACTTACTTGGAATGAGAAATAAATGAACAAAGGAGCAGTAACCTTTTATCATTATTTAATAACTTATTTATAAAACAGTACTGTACACTAGAGGTAAACCGAATGAGACAGCATTGTTTTAAATAGAGTAGTCTTACATTTGGTAGAGTGGAGGTTCCAGTTTTCATCTGGCCATCCTGATTTCAGTTTTTGGTGATTTCTCTGAATTATTGCAGGCGTGCCTGGATGGTTCTACTTTAAGGCCATGGCCTGCCCCATCTTTGTCATTCTAAACCTACGAAGTCTGTAAATGTCTCTTAATTTGAATTACTTTATTTTTCTTGTTCTTAAATTGAAATACTGAGACATATCAAATCTCCTTGTAAAATAGGCCTGCGGATAAATAAATTGAACAACAACCACAACAACCACCACCACTACTACTACTGCTACTACTACTTCTCTTGGCTATCTGTTTCCTGATGTCTTCACTTCACCTTCTCCAACTGCAGACATGGCACTTCAAACTTCTCTGAAACCTTTCTGATAGATTAGCTAGCCCTGCACGACCCTAAACTACTGTCCTATTTGAATTCATGTATTTCTCTCTACTGATTCACTGTAAGAGGAAACAAGTTCACGATAACGATAATGTACTGAACCTACAGTTGTACACCCTCAGACACCCAGCCTTCAGGTCACAAAGAGCGCATTATGTAGAATGTTTAGAGTCTTTTAACAATACAGTAAGTATATGCATAAAAAGGTGTATCAAATAACTTTCTTGCTCCTTCGGAGGGGTAAAAGACATTCTAAGAGTAATGAATAGGGTACAGATAAAACAGTTTTGTTAGACAACAGAAAGGATTTTGTATGAACATACTACCATATAGTAAAAATAGAGTAACAGTAAGACAGCAGCAGTGGTAGGTTGTTTTTGCTTTACATACAGATACAATAAAAGGCCTCTAAAAACAGGTATTGTAAACAGGTAAAATATAGTGCAAGAAGAAAGTGTTCATTTATGTATGAAGTAATAGGGACACTGAAAAACAATTTTTAGCTGTAAGAATGACAAATACATAACATATGCAAAAGCATAAACACAGACAAATTGAAAGGATGAAGTCCAGAATTGGCTGAAAAGAAATGCTTGTTGTGATACATGAAATGTATCTATTTTCTTAATTAAAGATTTACTTCCATGCATCTGACATGAATGAAAAATAAATAAAAATATTTTAAAAACCATCCCTTATTTAGTATATTGCCAATTTTGGGCTGCAATTGTTTTTATTGGTGTTTGTACCTTTGGTGTAAATTCTGATTATGAAACCATATAATAGGGACAATCTTTTACAACAGACTAACATTTGATGTTAAGATGGCTAATGTAAATACTTTAAAGAATAAACTGAAGCTCTTATTAATACCGAAATGCTGTTAGTCAACAGAATACTTCAAACTGTAATGTCTCACTGTAAAACTGGCAGTTCATATAACCATAAGCTTGTTTTTGTAATAGAAAACTGACAATTTATGGTCTACACTTTTCATACTAATACATACAGTTATCTGTTATTAGTAAGAGAAGTATAATTAGTACAACTTAGTATCTCAGTATAACTAAAGCTATGACACTGCCTCAAAACTGGCAGCTATATGGACAGCAAATAAATAAATATGTATCTGTAGGCCTACTCATTGAGTGAAGCCCCATTTTTTTGCACATATAAGCACAGCTACTTTATTTCTTGCCCCCTCTCCACACGTGTGTGTGTGGGGTTGGGGGGAGGGGTTTAGTGTGCATAAAACTGAAAACTTACCATTCCAAAAAGGAGGATCGCTTTTGTATTGGTTCTGGACCAAGTCTGTCTTTCCTCTTTTTCAATTCCCGCAAGGTAGGTGCCACCCAACGCTTCACTGATCTCTCTAGTGGAAAAAGCAAAAGAAAAAAAAAATCATATATGTAGGCATTCATTTGGTTTGTGAAATGCACTGCACCCAGAAAATTTGTTGACTAGAACATTAACTTCAGCTTTTCTTGCTTACTTTTCAAAACTATTTAGCACAAAAAAAAAAAAGAGTAACTGCAAAGGAAGAACAACATACCTTCAACAAAGCTGCGAACATACCCTTTACATTTCACAGCATTGTGTTATTTAAACCAATCTTCAGTTTGTTCATTGCTTTGCTTCAATTCAACAATATAGACAAAAAAGGAAACATTATTCAAATATAAATACTGAGTGTTGGGAAATATACAGTTCTTTCCCAAACCCACTGATCAGGAAAATAGAAACACTCAGTTCCTTCTCTAAAAATGTGTGTGTTTTTTTTATATAATTTGTGCTGATTTGTGTTCTGGTAAGCCATAATTCTGACTCATTTAATGGAAAAATGAATATTCTACAGATAGGAGAACTACATAGAAACTATCACCATGTTGCAAAAAAGCTTTGACACTACTTACTAATGCCACCCTCAAGTCATGAAATATGAGGGTTGCCCAGTAAGTTGCCCTATTTTATTTCTCCACAAAATAAACTGTGCCTGTGACTCAAGAGGGCTGGCAAATTTGACTGGTACATGTTGAAATGCTCACACCAGCTTAGATGCAAGCCACACTATCTTGCCGTATGCTGCCAGTTACCACTACAAGTATGTCCACTTGTGACCTGTGCTCTGTTATTCAATTTTTCACAGTGAATCAACTACCCACTGTCAACACCCATCACGAGTTAACCTCTGTGTATGGTGAAGGCTGTACAAACATTCAAATGGTTCAGTGTTACTGTCCACAGTTTGTGGAAGGGCACAAAGATGTGCTTTCTGAACAGTGCACAGGGAGGAAGATGGCAGATTATGGCAACATGCATTGGTGCCATTACTGCAATTTTCAATGTTCTCGAGGAAGACTGTCGCATTGCTGCTGATAATGTCCAAATGTGGCTGCCTCCTGGGGCTGCAATTAAACACTCACACATCACAAAGATCCTGACAGACCATCTTCACAACCACAAAGTCTGTGCACGACAGGTGCAATGTTTGCTAAGTGATGTCCATCAGCAGCAACAGGTGGATTCGGCCAGAATGTGTGTGTCAGGAAATGCATTAGGGACAGGGAGATCTGCTCTTCAAATGGCTTGTGACTGAGGATGAGATCTGTGTCCATCATTGACTTCTGTGAGAAAATATCACAGTGTGATGTGGAAAAAACTTGGGGAAAGTGCCCCCAAAAAGACAGAGATCACAAATTTAACAGGAAAAGTTATGGCAACTATCTTTTGGGACTGTTAGTGGGTTTTGATCATTTAGTACTTGCCTCGTAGCACCATAATGAATGAAAATAAGTACAGTGATGTTTTGAGGAATCTGCGAGCTGCTGTCAAAATAAAATGACCTGGACTTACGTGTTGGAAAGTTCTCTTCCTTCATAACAAAGCTTGACTTCATACAGCACACATAACCCAGTCGGAGTTTGGAAAATTCAACTGGGTAGTTTTCCTGCATCTTCCATATTCACCAGATTTTGCCAAATGATTTTCTCATGTCCCCCCCCCCCCCCCCCCCCAGCTCATGGGTCATCTTGGAGGCAAGCACTCCAACACCGATGATGAAGTCACAACAACAGAGAAAAGCTGTTCACGAGCACAGGACCTGACCTGGTGCAACACTGGCTTGGAAAAACTTTTTGTCACACATCATGTGGTACAATTTGACTGTCTAGTGTTGCCACTACCTGCTGCTCAACCACTTTACAGGTGGTTCTGAGCAGACAGAAAAAAAAGGCAAAAATGTCAGGACTGCACAGTTGGCCTGACAGATAAACCCAGGAATACCTGAACAACTTGGTATGAGTGGAAAAGAGCTTATTCTGACAGAGTGAAAGCAAAATGGTTGCCAATGAAACGTTAGCAGGCAACTGTCTCTTTTTAGATTAGCAGAAGAACTCTTCTCTTCATATGTACAATCAAGGAAAGAGCCTACTCATACATTCACTGTGACCACTGAAATATGTAAGGAACCAGTACGGAAGACCTGCCACATAAGAGGATGCAAAAGTTCAAACAAAATTTAAAAAAAATTATGTGTGCAGTGCAGGAAAATTGGATGTGGTCCATGAGTTGGAAGTGCTCAGTATGTCTATGCACAGCATTTTGACAAAGATGGTGGCTTTAATTGAAAACATGTAACAGGAAAAAAATGTTATTTTCACATAACTGCCACAGTGATTTATGCTCAATTTTCTTTATATTTCCTAATTAATATATGTTTATGGCCTGTTTGGAGCTTTGATTGAGAACAAGTCATAGAGATAAAAACATTATTTTATTTGCATTTGGAAGTTTAGTTTCAATTAATACTGTATTTACAATGTATTCTTCATATTGATCCTTCTTTCTTTAGTTTAATGTAGTTTCTACAGAAAAATTTAAGCTTATCACATTGGTAGTGCAAGCATAATACACAAGTGACATTTAAAGACTCAGCACTGAATTAACTTAACAAATAACACAAGAGAAGAGAGAAAGAAAGAAAAACAGAGAGAGAGAGAGAGAGAGAGAGAGAGAGAGAGAGAGAGAGAGATGTCACCCGTCAAAATGACCGATAGTGGTCTTCCAAGTAGTTTGCTACTGTTGGTCCTCCCACTGTTAATGGTCCAACCTGATGTGCAATTGGCTATTAACACACCTTTTTCCCCAGAAATGGTAGTTATTAAGTCTATCTGGGGAAAATTATCTAGGGTTTTTTCTTTTTTTTTTTTTAATGGCAAAATGACAACTGAACTAGTGGAACATATATATGTGATGGGATTTTGTCAGAGTTTCATAATGATTGGGTAGATTTGAGTTTTGTGTTAACTTTTGGTGTCAGTTTAGATTACATGTATATTGTCAGAGTTAATTTACATTACTTGTCTAATATTGTTGTAAGACTAAGCATAAGGGTCATTCCATATCAAATCAACGCAAAAAGATTTGACACTCATTGTCTCATATTTTGATTTGTTTGTTTTACGAATGTAATTAAGGAAGCACAATATTTCCGCTCTACCTCAACCCATTTAGATTTTACAACCTCTTAAAGTTTTTGGAATTTAACAGATATTGGATGTCATGCAAAAGAAATACGGGGTGTTCAAATATATAAAATAATTTATTTCTTCCTTGTTTACCAATGAATACTGATAAAATTTTATTTTTGTGTGAATTATTATGTAAAGAGATCAGAAAAGTGCAAGTTAAAACAGCATGAGACTTCAAATGGGCACAAAAAAAATCTTTAATTGCAGTAGTCAATTTTTTTTAAAAACCGAATATGGAGAACCACAATAAGAGCACTACCATTAAAAGTGAAAAGGATAATCAAGTAACACTTTTTTATTGTTGTTCTAAAAGATACACTCTATCAAATGAGACAATAAAATTAAAGGATTTTTTACTCCTTTGTTGTTTCTTGCTTCAAAGACGAAAATAATTAACAAAATTCACATGCTTACTTCTAAGTGTTTGCATTTCCTTTTATTTAACAATATCCACTTGGCTTTAAAAACCCGAAAAGTGAAAGCAATGTGTAATAAAAACAAGAATGAATATCATGTTTAGCGTGCATGCATGAAATCTATCTATGTAATATTTTGAACTTTCTGCGTGAGTTTTGGAATCAATAATGTTGCAGCTTTGCAGAAGTGCATAGCATAATATCACTGTTTTATTATTTCTGCAAACTGCTGAGTAACAATCTTTTATACTGTGTACAGGTACGTATAGCTCAACTAGCAAGTAATTCTTCAGTTTTAGGCAGAAGGAAAATGATGTTAGCCAAATTTTCTCATCTAGATATTAAAACAATGTGAAAGTAGATGCCAAATACATATTCCAACTGACAACTGAGCTCAGTCTAACTAATATTGTGGACAACAGTTTTATTTTGTTGTGTAATAGAGAAATGCGTTGTCAGGGAAGTTACTGCGAGCGATTATTCTATTGCACTTAGATGTGTTACAGCCATTTAATATTTGTTCTTAACCCATATTATTTTACAATGCATCTTAAATTTACACCATTAAAAATATTTTTAATAATCTGCAATTTTTCCATCCCCTGCAACGTGGAAACCATCACTCCTCAAGAAAAAGAGAACTGAACCTTTTTGCAGGAAATTTAATGTAAATTAACTCTGTACTGGTAAACATTTTCACTAGATGCCACATTTTTGAGAAATTCAAGAAAACATAAAAAAGTGACCTTCACATGGCTCCACCCCCACACTCACATCCCACAGGTCAGGATTTTTCATTACATTCTTCATGATACTGCCCCTTACCACTGTAAAAAAATGCAAAACTATACCAGTTTTTTCTCAGGTGACAAGAAGAAAAGGTGGGACGTGTATACAGAGGGACCATACAAGCGAAGTGAACTTTACAACAGTATTATAAAAAGGGAAGAGGACATAGATGAAGATAAGAGATATGAGACCCTGTGACTTATCTTAGAAGATAGATTAAGAAACGGCAAAACTATGTTCATAGCTTTTGTAGATTTGGAGAAAACATTTGACAATGTCAACTGCAATACACCCTTCGAAATTCTGAAGGCAGCAGAGGTAAAACACAGGGAGTGAAGGATTGTATATGACTGGTACAAAAAGCTTCGTAGTTTCACACCTTTACTTGGAACAAGAGGACAGTAACAACACGTCATGCCCGCAAATGAGGGCATTATTGTTGATGCTGCAAAACATAGGCCACACATCAGCAATTGGCACTTAGGTCATCAGCTGCAGGTCCCTTACAACACTGTGATGCCTGTGTGGGCAAAAGCCACCTATAGCGGATTCACGAATTGGTTCCTCCAGATTTTCCTGTAAGACGTGTTTTGTCAATGGTTTATCCAACAATGTGGCATGAGGCTTGCTTTTACAGCAGTGATGTTAGGGATGGGTGTGACAACATTCACTTGCGATGGCACCCAAACTTTCCATAATCAGCATGAGTGGACAGGCATATGTCAATCCACATGCAACTGTAGAAATTACCCATCAACAAAGGTTCACCATCAACATCTGGGCAGGAATTATCAAGGTCCACTTGACAGGACCCTCTATATTTCCATAACATCCGAATGGGCAGAGGTACAGATGGTTCTCATGCAGAAGGCTGCCTCCTGTATTGGAAGATCTTTCACTACAACTCCGGTAACAGATGCACTTCGTGCACAATGGTGCCTCTGTCCATTTTAGTGTTCTTATTCACCAACACTTGATTCATCATTATGCTAATTGTTGCATGGTTAGAGGTGGACCAATTGCTTGGCCCCCATACTCCCCTAACTTAGGGTGGTGAGCACGAAACCAGTATAACTTATTCTTGTAGTAACTCTTATTTCTTTAGTCTGGACTACTTAAGTAAATTATTTCTGCAGTAATATACCCTAAATAACTGTTGGAGAGCTATTTACTTCTTTAGTTGTAACTAAAATAGTAACACCTTTTTACTAAAGTGGTAAGCCATTTCTGCACACCACAGGCTCCTGGTTTTCATTTCTTCTTGCAAACTATTGATAGTTGGCAGACATTATTGCAACACCTGTTGAAAGTAATATTGTGTTGTAATTAATGTTAGAAAGGATTATTAAAATTCAAAAAAGCTGAATAATATTGTATTAATGATAATATTTGTGTATCATGAAAAAGGAACATGCTATTAATGGATAAATCTATTGTTCAGTCCTTACCTTCCCTATCTACAGTCACCACTGTCCATTATTGGTGAGTGACACATGCTAATTTAAGCAGCAACTGATAAAATATTTTTACAATGTGATACGTGAGATAACAGGAACATGGAAGGAAGCAAGGATAATTTAAGTGTTAAGAAACATTAAAAAACATACCAGACAATTAAAAAAAAGAGTGGTTTGCTGAAATAAGAAAAAGTCCATAACTACTACTAAATCTCAAGCATGATCTCAAATTCCTAAAAAGGAAAAAGGATGTCCATTTTTTTTTATTTTCAGCTCCTTGTACTGGTCATGTTTGCAGTTAAAATTTTGGGATGTGAGGTCAGCCAGTCACGCAAAACATTGTTTTTCTCAGTACCCAAACATGTTTTGGCACCACTGTGCCATCATCAGTGGGTTTTTGTTTTTATTTATTCTGCAATGTGAACATTTTGTTAAATGATTATAAAATTAAGTGCATTTTTAGTTAAAACAACAGATCTTCACACACACACACACACACACACGCACACACACACACACACACACACACAAAGATAAAACGCAAATAAAATTCAAATTTGGTGACGAACTCTCTGGTGACCAAATGAACACTGACTGGACTGGGACACATAACAAACCACAATCACATTGTGTTCTGGTGTAGAGAAAAGTGTTTTACTACATTATTTGTGGAAAATACTTGTTATAGTTACGTATGCATCACAACATCTCAGCATGATGCGAAGAATGGAAGTGTTTGCCACATGAAAACATAAGTAAATATGACAATAGGCGTGAAAACATCGCAAAAGACTAAATTACATTCTAGAAGACAGGTTAACTCCCAGCAAAAAACTTTCTCACCAACGTCGTTTGGTTGCAGATGACAAGCTACCTGTAATAATTAACACAAAAGTGATCCAGAAAATTCATGCTCACCAAATGTAAAGGTATTTACAAAAAGAAACGATCTGTTGTTTGAACTAAAGCTGCACATAATTTTATAATCATTTAACAAAAATGTTCACATTGCAGAATAAATAAAAACAAAAACCCACTGATATGGCACAGTGGCGCTGAAACATGTTTGGGTACTGAGAAAAACGGTGTTTTGCATAACTGGCGGACCTCACATCTGGAAAAGGGATGCTTGGGAAAAAAGAGCAACTTAAAGTAATTTGAAAGAACATGAAAGCAAAGCGACAAAAATGAAAGCTAAATTTTATCAAGAACAGTTTCATACTGGCAATGGAGTATCTGAGGCTAAAATACATGATAGGAGCCAAATAGTTGCTGATATGTTCCCCAAGTTTTCAAAGGAATAACTGGAGTTTAATGACAATGACACAACTGAAGACAATGTGGTCCTTTCAAGTAACATCAACGATGATAACTACTCTGAAGATGGCAACAAACCTGATAAAGATGAAACTTTATCCCACAGTCATGAACCCTTGCTTGCATTCAATAGTTAGAGCTTATCAGAAGATGCACCCATCTAAAAAGGCAGAGAACATGTGGTTGTAGGTAAAAACAGGGAGTTCTTGGAAAAAGCAGATGAGATTACTCATTTAAAATGTGTTTAATACAAGAGAAATACAATGCGAAAAGGTTGTTAATTGAAAGACAAAGGGAAATTATGGAAGAAGAGCTTAACCTTAAAACTGAAGTTATGAATGAGTTCAAGAAGGAAATGGAGCAAACTTCATGTTCCGGTTCTTTAGGCATTTTGCTAGAGAAATTTAGGTTTTTGTAAATTAATGTATATTTTATATGTATATTTTACTCTATATTAGACGGTAGTATCTGTTCCCAAAGTACATAAACACCTGTTTGCAGCTAGGGTGTCCATTTAATTATCATCTCTTATATTTTACTCGCTTTTTTTTTCAATTGTTAATATGTTATTGTTTTTCACATGACATAATATTTGTGTTTACTATTTCAGGATCAGTACATTTAATTTTTCTAATTACTACATTCTAATATTTATTTGTATTAGCAAAATTATAAAAGCAGACATCTAGTTTTTCTTAGGAATAATGCAGACTTTTTTATTGTGTAACTTTGCACACTGAGGTAATAAGCAGAACGAAAATGTTAATCGACAAATTGAAAAAATGAAAGAAAGAGTGAAATTTAACTATAAAATGTCCGTAAATAAAATGTGTCACATTTCACTTCAGTAGTGACAATCCAGTGCCTTATTTATTCATTTAAGAAGGAAAATTCTTTACACCAACTTGTTATTTTACTAGAAAATTAGGTAAATTCTATTACAAAGTTGTGCAGGACTGCAGCAGCCACAATAACATTTCCACACTTGTTTCATTAATGTCACACTGTTATAGTGAGAAGTTGGAAACAGTTCTTCCACACACTGAATGTACACACTATTACACATCTGGTAGCAACATGGAGTCTGTTGTAGCGTGTTACGGCTCCTGTGTAGGGGTCAAAACACAGGAGTCATAAGATGGTTGGAGAGAGAATTTCCACTATCTCTAACAAGTAACCCATTATATTTGCAATTTTCAAATTCTGTGGCAGCTCTAGTATTGTCCCAAAGACATGCATCATGTGTGGAACCCAATCAATGGTTCACCATGTTCAAAATCTTTATACTGGCATCACAGATGATTTATTTATTGATAGAAAAGAAAATCTTGCAATATCTATACGCATTGAAGTGCCAAAGAATCTGGTATAGGCATGCATATTCAAATAGAGACATGAAAACAGGCAGAATATGGTGCTGCGGTCGATAACGCCTATATAAGACAACAAGTGTCTGGTGCAGTTCTTAGATTGGTTACTGCTGCTAAATTGGCAGGTTATTAAGGTTTAAGTAAGTCTGAATGTGGTGTTATAATGAGTGCATGAGTGATGAAACACAGCATCTCTGAGGCAGTGATGAAGTGGAGATTTTCCCATAGGCCTACAACAATTTCACAAGTTACTGTGAATATCAGGAATCTGATAAAACATCAAATCTACAACACTGCTGCAGCCGGAAAAAGACCGTGCAAGAACGGGACCAACAACAACTGAAGAAAATCGTTCAATGTGACAAAAGTCCAACTCTTCCACAAATAGTTGCAGATTTCAATGCTGGGCAATCAAAAAGTGTCAGCGTGTGAAACATTCAATGAAACATCATCGATACAGGCTTTTGCAGCCGAATGCCCACTCATGTACCCTTGATGACTGCATGACACAAAGCTTTACAACTTGCCTGGGTCCGGCAACATCGACATTGGACTACCGATCACTGGAAACATGTTGACTGGTTGGACAAGTCTCATATCAAATTGTATCGAACAGATGGAAACAACCTCATGAATCCATGAACCCTGCATGTCAGCAGGGGACTGTTCAAGCTGGTAGAGGCTCTGTAATGGTGTGGGGGGTCTGCAGTTGGAGTGATATGGGACCCCTGATATGTCTAGATACAACTCTGACAGGTGATGCGTATGTATGCATCCTGCCTGATCACTTGCATCTATTCACGTCCATTGTGCAATCCGATGAACTTGGACAATCCCAGCAGGACAATGCGGCACCCCACATGTCTAGAATTGCCGCACAATGGTTTCGGGAACACTCTTCCGACTTTAAACACTTCTGCTGGTCAGCAAACTCTCCAGACATGAACATTATTGAACATATCTGGGATGCCCTGCAACATGCCGTTCAGAAGAGATCTCCACCCCCTCATACACTTACAGATTTATGGACAGCCCTGTAGGATCCATGGTTTCAATTCCCTCCAGTACTACTGAAGATATTAGTCGAGTCCAAGCCGCGTTATGTTGCGGCACTTCTGCATGTTTGCAGCGGCCCTATAGGATATTAGGCAGGTGTACCAGTTTCTTTGGCTCTTCAGTGTATTCCTGGTTGTGTTCCAGAAGGATGAAGGATAAGTACACAATCTATGGCTCCTATGACTATGGGGAATCTCACAATTCCATAGAATTCCCTTTTGTTCCTTGATATATTATTTTGGTTCTGTGGCATGGACACAAAGTGGCTTTAAGGCAATTAAATGGTTAATCACACTGTTAAAAGATCTTTCAGCAGTAGTACAATGGGTGTTAATCAGATCCCATGCTACGAATTTGATAAGTACCAGTGGGAATGATCCACAGTGCACAAAGAAGTTTCAGCCTTGGAAACAGAACACTTCCTGTCATTACTATGCTGCAGTAACAGCTCCAGCATACTAAACTGTAACTCAAAAGATTCCTTATGTAACGCAAACAGCTGTTTCAAACCACTGTCATTCTACATTACAAATGGGTCTCTTTTCTCCATTACAACCCTAATTCTTGGCATGTCAACCTCTTCCTCCATCTCCATATATTATTTGCTGTCTAGGTATTCCATAGAATTTTATATTCAACATGCAGAAATTGAAGAATGCACCTTATTCTCTAACTTCACTTCTACTACTGCTTGGGGGTAAATTTTGGCCTTATTTCCTCCTCAAGTTACTAATGTGGCAGCACAGTCTTTGATGGTGCTCATGTTTGTACCTTACTGTGATGACATGAAGACTGCATACTCGCAGACAGTGGGCATTTTGAACACATCTCATGCGGTAGTAAACTGGGTGCATCATTGTAAAAAATCATCTGGTGTTTCTCACGAACTAGGTAACCGACTTCCATATCTCCTACATGTGCTGAACCTCACTCTGAAATATTGCTGTGTATTATTAGAACATCTTGTACATGAGTGCATACAGAGTTACAACAGCACATAGGTTGGTAAGAAGCGATTATGTACAGAGGGGTACAATGAATATATCACACAAGGAAGCTCAGAAACCACGTATGGATTCAGAATACAACAGGAGTATATTACTTCAGAATATTTAGAGGAGAAGAAGAAGGTAGAGTTGTAGGTAGTATTAAACAGGACACTGTACCCTAATTTACATATATGTGTGGTGTGGTGAATAGGATAGCGGACCTACAGAAAAAGGATGACCTATGCCTAAATGGGAATAACGGAAAAATTGTGCATATAGGGACATCACTGCTGCAGAAAGTTAAATTGTTGTCTGGGAGCATTTTTCTCAAGAAAAAAGGAGCATTTTGACAGTAGCTACAGAAGCCGGATACTGTTGGTTTCGAGGTATCCTCCAAAGTAGCAAAATAAATGAACATACCAACTTTGATGATTTAGTCTGTATGCTAAGTCAATAACTGAATAACAAAGATACAAGCATCTGAATAACAAAGATACAAGCATCCAGATGTTGTATGCTAGTCTACATGCATGGAACAATAAGTAATTAATAATAGAATGACCAACAACAAAAGGTTGTTAACTGTTCAAAACACTTAACTCCTTCAGTTTGGTAGCAGTCACATAAACAATAAATGCATTACTTACCTCCAAAAGCTCTAATGCATCTCACAAGTGTCTGACGAGGAAACTAGCCTACTAACAAGGGATATTTCGTTGCCTACACTGACTTAAGTAGGTTAATATGTAAATATAGCTTTGTATGTTTTGTATACTCTTCTTAGGAGCAGTAGTGATCTGGTTCTTAAAACTTTTGTACTAAGGGAACTTCTACACTTTTTGAGATAAGCAGCATGGGTGCATTTATAGGAATTTTTAAGGAAGGTTATTTGGATTTAGTGTATGTGGTAAAGCTCTGTACCACCAAAGGTGTAACATGCACCCAAGCAGCAACGGTGCTTTATTCAAAGTGCCTTAAAAGGATAATTAAGAGTTGATCCACACATGACATTATACTTATAATAACTAGAGTCCAGAACTTGTCCTAAACAAATAAAGAAGTGATAACTATGTCATCGGTCTTCTCTATGGTTACAACATACATATCCGTACGAGACTGAAACGAGAAGAAACCCAAACAGGGCGCCATGAGCAGCTATGTACGCAGGTACATAATAATAATAATAATAATAATAATGATTACGTAGTAGTGCCACCTGACATTTTTATAGGTTATGTACAATACATATTTATAGCTACTTAGGTTCATGTCCCATGGATTACTTTGCACAATAAATCTAATAATGTCGAACCAGTCATTTTACATTACAAATTAATTTGTAAATGTGGCCACATGCTGAACATTTTTTCTTAATGTATACAGGTGTAAGTTAGTAATTCCTATTCACCACTTTTTACACACTACAACAACAGAAATTCTTCTACTGAATATGACGAGTTGTCAAGGAAACACTTTTTCAGTTTGTTTTCAGGCCTTACCTTTCTGTCTGCCAGAAATTTTATTTCACTGGGTCAGTAATCAAAATTTTTTGTAGCATCATTGCGCCTCTTTTTGTGCTAAAGAGAGTTTTAATATGAAATAGTGAATGTCATTTTTCCGGGTCAATTGAAGTGTCTGATTCTACTCCTGCTTTGACCTGTGACATGATGGTGGTGGTGTATGTGATGTCACTATGGTGCAGAGTTTTTAAATTTGTTTTGTTTGTAGATGTCATGTTGCTGTATTTTATCGGGCCCTCTAGTGATGGATTTGAATGTAGTTGTGCAGAAAGAAGCCTAATTTTTTTTACTGCTTTTTATTAGTTATGGATATGACAGTGAAGCTCACAAGTGTATCATTAGGTTCTAACATAGTTGACAATATGATGTCTGACATAGTTTCTGCAGATGCTCGGTCTTATTGCTGAATATGTTGTCACATTTGTGGCAACAACATGAGGTTGACAAGAGTTCCAGTGTCTTGGACCAGGGACATGGGACATATTTTTGTGTGTGTGTGTGTGTGTGTGTGTGTGTGTGTGTGTGTGTGTGTTGGGATGAGGGGAGCACAACCTAGGTGGTATTGCCATAAGCTTTTGTTGGTAAGGAATTTTTGTTTTGGTTTTCTTCTATAGTAGTTTTGTGTTGCATATTTATAATTGGTCAGGTGTGTTTTAATTGCTGTAGTGTATAGGTATTCGGATTTTTGAGTTGTTGAGGTTTTGGTTCCACGTTTTGGAGTTGTAGGATCTGGTTTTTTTGGTATCCTTATATGTAGTTGAGTGATAGAGGTAAAGTTAAATGTCCAATTCCACTTTTTGGTGTTATAGATGTTGTTTTTTTTTTTTTTTTTTTTTTTTTTTTTTTTGTTGAGCTGCATATCTCAAATCTAAAGGAAAATGTAGAATTCCTGTAGTTTTGTTGGTGTAGCAGGAAGTTGTAATTTCCATTTTTTTATAGTATTTGTTTTGGGATGGTGCAGTGTTGTTGTTGCTGTACACTCCCAATTTTCCATGGTTATAGAGTTAGTTTCATTTTATTTTTGGAGTGCAATGTTATTGTCTCATTTTTATTTTTGTCCACATTTGTTGGCATTTGTATGTAGTGATGTCATTATCATTTTGTGTACACTTGAAATAGCAGTTTCCATCATATTGATGGTGTCATTGGTCAAAGCAGAAAGGTGGAAACAGATGCTTCTGTAATGGTATTGTAATTACAAACATAAAAATTCCTCTTGAGCTATAGTGGATTATGTACAACAGACTGCCTGCTGTAAAATTATGCACCAAAATAATCTTTGGTGATATGTTTTTTGTCTAATAGATTTTTTTCTGAATTTATGCAAGAGTTTTAATTTTTATAACAAAAAGTGTATTAAATATGTGAAGCACATTAAATACTGTACATGAAAATGACATCATGCTAAGCTACAGATAAATAAGTTTCCAAAGCCATTATTTCAATTTCAGATTCACTGGGCTCCCCAACAGTAAACAAAGTTGTAGTCTTCTAACATAGCCTATGGTTTGGGCTAGACTAATGATTTGTCAGTCACCATAAACAAGATTTCAGAGCAGAGGGGGACTAACATCACATGGGACATGCAAAGTACACTTTGCATCTCTTTATTCTACATACTGATAATTCCAAATGAAACAACATTGAAATTCCAAAAAAAAAAAAAAAAATTAAGAAAATGACTTCTAGCACCGACTTTACAGATTATCCTAAAAAGCAGTGCATTACATACATTTCAGTACCTCTATGAGATATAGTAAATTCACATTTTCTGACAAACACATTCCCTGACCATGTACAAATTACCAAAATGGCAAAACTTTATAAGACAGGTGTCAAATCAAATCTAGAAAACTACAGATACTCTCATTATCAGGCTCTGGGAGTATCACAAAAAAATAATGTATTACAGGTTACCAAAATTTTTCGACAAAAACAACAACCCTCTGATTACCTAAATTACCATCTAAGATCTACAAAATACCACACAAGTTGTAGCTACTTAGGAAAGACTTTGGAAAGGAATATGAAATTGTGGACCACGAAATACTGTAGGAAAAGTATCAGTGGGTTTTTCAGTTTTCCTAGCTTGCTTAGGCAAATGCTGAGATGGTCCTCCGGACAGGCAACAGCTGACCATCTGTGTCATCCCCATAAGCTCTCTGTCCTATTCTCTTAAAGCATGTTATGTATGATTTGTGTAATTTTTTGCCCAAATATGGACACCTTTTTACCTCGACAAATACTATATAGGCCTAACTGTGATATGATCATTGGATGAAGGAACAAAAATAAATAAATCAGAGGCACTGTATTAAAATGGTTCATCTCCTCTTCACAGCTGGAACGGAAAAATAAAACATGATCTACAGGAAAATACATGGGCATATATCACAATCGAAAAAATATAAAGAGCGTGGCTTCATGATTAAAGGCATTTGCGTTCCATTTCTGGGGCCGGTATTAAAATTTGCGCATGGAGCTCTTCAGATCTATACTTCCCATACTTCTCCAACGTCCCTTCTGCCGAATGCATAGACTGTTCCTTTGAAAAGGCCACAGCTTATTTTTTCTCTCAGACTCACCCAATCTCAATATGTGGTTCGTCTTTAATGACATCGACAAAGCGTTCAACTCATATTTCTTGCTTTAAAGAGGGCGTATCATGTATTACGGTAAAGTCACAAAAAGTGTCTTTACTGCCAATGTCCTGCACCGGAGGTTCTATCTTTTGTTTCTCTCTTATGTTTTATTGTTGACAGGTGACATCTCTTTCTTTATTACTTATGCAACCCTACGGCAAGAAAACTGAAAATCGGCACAATCAGGACAGAAGTGGCCTGCTTAAGAACTTACGCTGGGTTATTGCTAGTAGGTCACCGTTTCGGAGAATATGATGCACAGACAGCAGTTTTCTTATAGCTGCCATACTTCAGTAGTTCAGTAATCACAACACAGTATGGACTTCGAAGAAATGTAAACAAGCCGCTCTGAGAACATAAAAACACTGAACTTTCGCAAAGATAACAGAGTAACAAAGTCAAACAATTGTCGTACAGCAAAGATGATACTGGACAAATGTAGTCATTTGCAAGAACAGCTGTAGTACGTACTGCCGCGAAACGTGAAATAGTAACAGTGTCGAATGTTGTTTATGTTTAAAATGGGAAAAGAACCGATATTAACAAATGGTACTTAAGAGTTTGTGCGATTTCTTCGAACTTAAATATAAAATTATTAATTTCGTCAGTAAATAATGTTAAAGAAATGAGGATAATACTAAAGATAGTACGGAATGAAAGGCTAAAATTGTAAAAATAACAAGTACCAAGTCAAACATGATGAAAAGTGATGAAAATGTGGATGAGCTTTTGAATACCATATTCTTGGGTGAGGTACGTATATACTTTTTTTTTGTCGGTGTGAACTCGTAATGTACTGGATATGCAATAAGTTTTCGCAATAAAATATGAGTAGGAAGATAATGTTTATTTTTGTGTTCATTTGATTTTTCAAGACGTAACCAAGACAAAAATCCATAGAAACTCATTCGTCGAAATCCACATTGTCAGATTAATGCCTTGGTCAGCTCTCAGTCAGCCACTAACTCAGTCACATCTCAACCTGAGCTAAACCTTGGACTACCCGACCAGTCAGTCTGTGACCACAGTTTGCATTTCAAAAAATTATATAGATGCAATAGAAATAGTGTGTCAATTTCGCTACTGTATGTGCATTTATGGTGTCTCATGCCTCATTGTTATGTTACCAAGTGAATGTAACATCTGGTAATGTTAGGTTTAGGTTGACGCGAGTGATTGCATAAATGGTTCTGTCATTAGTTTAATTCTGTCTTCACATTCCCTACACCGGAGTGGCATGTAGAGATCTGCTTGATTCCTCGCTTTAGGTGACACAGTCACGAGGGAACGTTCCATAGGAAATCAATATTAAGATGAGCAAACTTCAGGTACAATTTCTGAAGAAACATCATCTGCAAATCAGATAAAGATTTTTTACTGTAATTTTTCGTTATGATTAATGTTTTTTTTTTGTTGTGAAAGACAATAAGTTATATTTCTTATAAATAACTTGTAAATTTGTTCTTGTTCTCCGCTGCGGTCGCAGGTTTGAATCCTGCCTCGGGCATGGATGTGTGTGATGTCCGTAGGTTAGTTAGGTTTAAGTAGTTCTAAGTTCTAGGGGACTGACAACCACAGATGTTAAGTTCCATAGTGATCAGAGCCATTTGAACCATTTTTTTTTGTTCTTGTTCTCACTATAGGCCACATTTTAATCAATCATTCTTTTATTAACAAGAGGTACTGAAAGTCTGATGCCATTATCAGTCTTTTTTTTTGAGAAAAGTGCCTCGGAAATTAAAAAAAATGTGTTTTTGATGAGAAGTGAATTTGTTTTACATACAAGAAACTAATGTCCATTACCATACAGATACACGGTTAAAACATTCCAGGACTGTATCTCTTCTCATTGCTTCAACATTGTTTTGGTTATTCCTAATTAGGCTACCACACCATAATAATTCTGAATCTTGCCTGTTTCAACCTTTGTTAGGAGGTCATTGGAAGCGTCTGATTCCATATGTCTGCTTTTACCCGTGGTGTAGTGGTGTGGTGTTTTTGAGTTGGTTGTATTGGTAGATGTCATGTTGTTTAATTCGATGGCGCTCTCCAGTGATAGATGTTGATGTGTTCAGTTTAATGTGCGGTAGTGTGTTCATTTGAGTCTTGGTTGTTGCTGTGGTAACTTGGGTTTATTTGAGTCTATAACTTGTAATTGGAAGTGTTTTCATTGTTTTCAGTGAGTTATGGGTTTTTCTCTCCTGAGTGTTTGGCATTTTTGTTAGGTGTGATTAGTTTGGTGTTTGTCATTGTGTGTGTGTGTGTGTGTGTGTGTGTGTGTGTGTGTGCGTGCGAGCGCACGCACATTATTTCAGTTCTGTTTTAATTGATCTGGTGAGTATGGGGTTTTTGGGTTTTGTGAGTTGAATAGGTGTGTGAAGTTTGTGTTTTTATTTATTCATTCATTTTATTTTTATGGTGTGCCAGTAGATATCGAGAGCTGCATTTGAGCTAGGCCTATATAGGTCAAGGTAGATGTCCAATTTCACTTTTTGGAGCTGTGGGTGTGGGTTTCTTGGTATTGAGGGTTTCATTTGAGCTGTATAAGTCAAGGGAAATGTTTGATTCTGCTTTTCAGAATTGCAGATATTGATTTTTTGGTATTGTATGCTTCATTTGAGCTTTGTAGGCAGAGTGAAGCGTACAATTGCTGTTGACTTTGTGGCTGTAGCATTATGTTGTAAGTTGAGAATTCTTTTTTAAAATATTTGTTTTGGGATGGTGTGGTGTTTTGTATTTTCATATGTTTAGCTTCGTTCTCACCCTAAACTTCCTGTTTACCACGGTTGTCTCATTAGTTTCATTTTATTGTTGGAGTGAGACATTCTTGTATCTTTTCTTTTTTTATGTGTTTGTAGTTGTAACATTATTGCCATTTTGTTTACACTGCAAGTGGATGTTTCCACCATACTGATGAAGTCTATGTACAGGATCCATGGTGACAGTCGATGCTATTGTCGCATTAATGACAGGAAAACCATTGATCACGTTTGGTTCTCAGTATCTAAATAGAAACAGAGCAACTCATCATGCTCAAACATTGAGTCCGAGCGACTGGAAGGTGAGACAAGGCATTGGCACTGGCATGTTGTGCCTTCGGCTGCTAATTGATCTAATAGTGATAATGGGAGAGGAAGAGAGCCCATACTGTAAACGATGCACTGCCTTGTCGGATACAGAAGGTGAAGGGTTAAAAAGAGCAACCAAAGGCTTGTGATCCATAATTAAATGGAACTAAGAACCATACAAGAATAAATGAAGTTTCTTGAGGGCGAACACAACCACTAAAGCCTGTTTTTCAATCTGAGAATATGGCTGCTGAGTAGAGTTAAAGTCTTAGAAGCGTGAACAATGTGTTGTTCAGTCCCGTCCACATATTTGTGAATCAACACCATGCCAAAAGCATGCTGCGAGACATCTGTAAGCGACAAGAGATGCTAATCTGGTGTGGAAGTGGTCTGACACAGGGCAGATTGAAA
This sequence comes from Schistocerca americana, assembly GCF_021461395.2. Lineage (NCBI taxonomy): Eukaryota > Metazoa > Arthropoda > Insecta > Orthoptera > Acrididae > Schistocerca > Schistocerca americana. Next base: position 196,446,449 of record NC_060126.1, on the reverse strand, counting down.
CTGAGAACCAAATGCGATCAACTGTTTTCCTGTCATTAATGCCACGATAGCATCGACTGTCACCATGGATCCTGTACATAGTCACTTCCTCTCTTTTGTGCAGTTCCAGTGGCTGGAAAAACCCCTGGGCCATTTGACGGCATTCCTTTGTTACCTATGGGGGATGCTGCTCCCCAGCTTGCGATTCCTGCTTCCTGTTCTGCAGCTTCTGCATTTTGGTCATTGGGGGACCTCTTGCACCAAAGCTTTGGCTCGCTGACATGTGTATCCACCGTGCGTAGATGGAGACATCACACGACTTATCGCTGCTTGCGCACACTGTGTTCAGCAACAGGTGGCACTGCGGGTTGCTTTTTGCCCCAGGCCGATGCCACAGTGTCCTTGGGAGTGTCTACGTGCCGATTTTGCTGGACCCTTCCTAAATCACTACTGGCTCATTGTAGTGGATGACAATGCCACGTTCCCTACATGGTGCATTGTCCGTCCACATCCACGGTGGCCACTATTTCCGCTTTAAGAGTTTTGCAACTGAGGGACTTCGGTATACCATGGTTACCACTAAAGGCCCCCCATTTGTTTCTTGAGAATTTACTTCTGTTTGGACCCTCCTTCATCTGCTGCATCCGATACTGCATCCACCACTGTCACCAGCTCTATGATGGCCAGATACGCCTGTCTGGATTCGTGGTTTCAGCTGCTGGCTGAAATGGGCTCTTGCCATCGTTGTGTCACTGGGGCTGGTGCCTGAGCATTGTCTGCACTCCTGATGTGTGGACTCACATCACTTCGACCATCTACAGCCACGCACAGTGGGATCTTTTCTGGAGTGCCCCCCTCCCGCCAATGCCTGTCCCTGTGTCGCAGATGGTCCTGTCGTGTTGCAGCAGGAGTCACTGTCTGGCAAATCATTGTCTGAGATTTCTGCCCCCACCCCCACTCCTCAGCTGCCGTCATTTGTGCAGCTCCCGCTGCACCTGCTGCCGCAGCCGCCGTCGTATCCATGGCTGGGTCCTGTGTGGCCATTGCCTATGACACGCCCACTGACACCTCTGGCACCAACCACTGACCTCTACGAGGACATTGCTATGGAGATGCTGTCCCCAGTCATGCCCTGCAGCCTCAGACGAGAGGGGGAATGGTGCACCAAACAGCCCCCTCATCACTTCCACCCCTACTCACCATTGCCTGCCAGCCACATTCTACAGCAGCCACATTCATCGTGTGATGAAATGGATGTCAGCACAGTCATTGGTGTTTTCCGAGGCACGTAATCTCAGTGCCTTGAAATCAGTGCCTTTTTTTTTTACATCGGTACCATTGCTTTTTTTCAGTACTATTGCATTTTTTAGTAACAGTGTTTTTTTTTTTCGGTACCAGTGCTTTTTTTTCAGTACCAGTGCTTTTTTTTCAGTACCATGCATTTTTTCTGTACCATGCATAGTTTTCTGTGCGTGGTGTTTTCATGTATGCCATTTCCCACCCTTGGAAGGGAGGAATGATGTACATTCCAAGGTGGCACGTCCATACAGTTCTCATGCCTTCTTATAGAGATCACCTGGGTCCACCCCCTGCCACACTCTGGCGAGCCACTAAAGAAACAGTATTATTTAAAGTGACTGCAAATGAATACTCGGCCTTTTCTGTAATTGTATCACTGTTGTCCATTCGGTGTGTTTAGTGCTACACACAATGTATTCTTCATAGTACTCTATAAAGTACTATGTTCCATAAATCTACAATGGAAATTCCAGGTAGGAATATCAGCAATGTAGGAAAAGACAGATTGCTACTTACCATAAAGAAGACATGTCAAAAGTTGCAGACAGGCATAATTAAAGGACACTCACATACAGGTTTTGGCCATAGCCTTCGGCAGTAAAACACACACACACACACACACACACACACACACACACTAAAGCAAGCAAGCATACCTCACGCACTCACAACTCCAGCATGATTCCGGCCCAAGATGCCGGGGTTGGTGGCCATAGATGTGTGAGGTGTGCTTGCTACTTTTGTGTGTGTGTGTGTGTGTGTGTGTGTGTGTGTGTGTTTTACTGATAGAGGCTGTAGCCAAAAGCTGTATGTGAGTGTCTTTTAATTGTGCCCATCCGCATCTTGATGTGTATTCTCTACGCTAAGTAGCAATCTGTGTGCCATAAGTCATGTTTGTTATTGCTATGATACATATATTCATTAATAGTGCCTCTGTGAAGAAACCTGCTGCTTCTGAATCAGCATTACAGATTTACCTGGACTGTAACAGGACTGTAATATGGAGGACATGGATAAAATCTCTTCACCTTGTCTTCTTGGCGAAGGGTCGTAATCATTACTAAAAGTAAAAGAGCATATATGGCCCAAAGTAGTACTTTAGTAACTTTTCTGATAGTCCCACTGACTGCACGGACAGAAAAGTCCATACCAAATCAAGCCGCTGCTTGAAGTTGCTCTAGGTCTTTCTTCGGGGTATCCAATTTCTATATGCAAGCCAGCTGCCTTGCTTCTTTGGTCCTTGTGATGAGAGATTTCACATAGTCAGTCTGAGTAGCATCCATTTGACATCAGCATGTGTGGAAAGCATACCTGCCAATGACTTGTTTAAGCATCTGGGAGGATATTTTTCTGTAAATGGTAAGGCAGCTTTCATCCTTTGGGTGATGTTACAACATGAAGTTACCTCCAATACTAGTCTCAAGTGGAAACATTTTCCATGATCACAGATCACCCATGCTCCAAAATGGTGTCTTCTACAAGAACCTCTGCAATTTTTTGGGGTAACATTTTCGGAGGAACAGCAATCTTGTAAGCCATGTTAATGTACAGTTTCAGTGACTGGGGGTTGCTGACTGTTCCGGACATTTTCAACTTTAGCAGATGGTGCTGTTCTGAAGATGATCTAACACTAGGCTGAGACCGGTCATTTTAAATAAAGTAACCATTATGATCTAAACATTTTTTCAATAATTTTATAATGAATGATTTACCAAATAACTATGTCTGGAACTTATTTATGGCCAAACCAACTGCAAGGCTCTCTTTAATGGTTGTAGAGTGGGTCATCTCAGACTTGAAGAGTACTATGGAAGCCTAAGCTGTTACCTTTTCAACACCTCCCTGAATTTGTACTAGAACTGACCCTATTCCAACACTGCTAGCATTGGCAATGGTGCCATGACTTGATAAGATATTAGTGCCTGCTTAAGGGCAAGGAAAGATCTTTCCTGCACTTTGTTCCGTGAATATTTGGCATTTCCCTGCAGTAGTTCTAGTAAGGGATGTGCCTTGGTGCAGAAATCCTTTATGTATCACCTGTAGTACAACCAATTCAAAGAACGTTTCTCACACCATGAATATGTCGAGAAGTTGGAAAATCAGTTACTGCCCTTTATTTTCTCTGGATTGGGACAGACTCTTATTGCCATCCACTACACGCCCAAGGATTTTTATTCCTTTGATGCCTGCAGTCTGAACACACATCAACACAATTGTCAGACAGCCTAGATGTATTTAAAATGTCTCCAAGAAAATGATAGTGTCCCTCAAATAGCAATTACATGTCATTCACTTAAGATGTTGATGCTGGATGTCAATCATATGTTCAAAGGTGGCTGGAGCCTTACGGAGTTCAAATGGTGTGACCTTAAATTCATAGAGGCTGCGAGCAGCTGTGAAGCAATCTTTTCCCAGTCAGCCTTGTCAACTTTGATTTGCCAGCAGCCTGATGCTTATCCATAGTGGAGAAATTTTTTGTTGCTTTCGAACAGTCTAGGGTGTCATCAATATGCGGCAATGGATTTTCGTGATTTTGTTCAGTCATTGGTGCTCAATGTAGAAATGCCATGTGCCATCATTGTTTTTCACCAAGACCACAGAAGAGACCAAGAACTTTATGAAAGTTCAGTGATGTCATCTTGCAGCATCTTCTCCATTTCCTCCTGTGTTATGCATTGTTCAGCTGGAAATGCCCTATAAGAGCACTGGCTTTCTGGTGGTTCATCCCCATTGTTGATATGGTGTGGGCCAACTGGTCTGTCTTTTCTCCAGCCAAATTTGAAAGCACCTTAACACCTGACAGAGAATGACTAACCTAGCCAACATTATTCCTCGATCAGGACAGATCCTACTGGCAGGTCAGTCGTAGCTTCCCACCTCAAGAAGCTCAGCGTTCGTTTGCTGGGGCTGGCTTGGTGACCTGGGTTTCCTAAGCCAAGGACTGGCGAGCACAACCAGTCCTCTGTAACTGTAAGCTCTGGGCATGCAGTGTCCCAGGAATTGAGGCACTTGGCTTATTTGCCTGAATCACAAGGATGATAAAAACCTCTGCAAAAATACCCTCAATCTCAAACTGTGATGAGATGCACGACTGGCAACCTCTGAGGAACCTGCTGTACCTCAGTTGTATAAGGCTTACCCAGGCGAGGGTGGCTCTGTCTAGGTGGACTTTTATTTTGCTCCTCTTGGGACTGAGATGAAACCCTTATACTTATTAAACTGATGAACTCCCTGATGGGTGTACCACTGATGGGTATCAACATCCAACTTTGCAAAAGGTCTTGTGTAGCAGTCCTCCTGACTCAGGAGTTACTCAGAGTACTTCCATTCACAGTAGCAGAATGCATGCTGCTGGTCAGAAAGTGTTTTCAATAGTTCAGAGGAAAAGCAGTAGCTTTGCAAAGTTTCGCCTAGAGTCTGCTATAGATTGCTGTAGGATTGACACTTCGGCAGGAGCATATGGAGGTGTAGAACAAGGTTGCCACGACCTGCATGGAACGCACACACAATCTTACATTTCATTCAGCTTGTGCAAACAGGCAAACTATTTACTTTATAAATATGGAAATTGCATCCATGTGTTCTGGAAGAGTTACACTACAGTTTCATTTTAGTTTAATTTGTGGCAACAAATTATTAAGACAATATAATGACACTTTAAAAAAGTGCATTTTTTTAAAGACTTTACTGAATTTTCTACATGTGGGAACTTTTTTGCTATTAAAGTTAAATGGATACATTATGTGAATGAAATCTTAAGAATACTTCATATTTTCAAAACCATAACTCTGTCAGAGATCCCTAATGTGATAAAGTCTGAGTTAAAAGACAATGGTCCACTCACATGTCAATTACTAATCAGGCCCCCATACAGTTTCAACATGAGAAACAGATGTCTATAATTTTGACTTAATATTTGTGACCGAGGGCTTATTTGTTCCAAGATGTCTATAGATTTGTAATGAAACTGTTATTAATTTTTCTGATCCACCTGTTTAATTCTAATACAACAAAAATAAGATTAACCGTGTTTATCATGGTGGGAAACCATATCTTAAATATACCAATTTCTATTGTTTAGAAAGAACAACAGCAATACAAATAACAGGACCTCTGTATTACAGCAGTTATATCATAAACAGTAGTATTTATTTTGTGTTATAAAATTTCCAAGCTTAGAGTGATATAATTTTGTTATGTAGGTACTTAAAGATGTAAACAGCTCCCGCCAAACATATAGCTGAATCCACCTGTTTTCCATTTGTACGGGAATATTGGAAATACTTCACCAATGCCACTATTGTTAGTGGGATGGATTCTGTCATTGTCATCATTTAATGAAATTATCATCTCTTCCATTGAATTTTCCAAAAGAGCTTCATTGTCATGCTCTTTTCATTATGGTCTGCATATGTCTGACGGCACTCTTCCTGTCTTCAACAGGATGTTCCTGACAAGTTCTCTTGTGAGTGCTTTGACTGCAGAGAAGGTAAATTTACTATTATTCCTGAGAACATAACTTTTAAGTTTGGCCCATATTAATTCTGTAATTTTATTGGGTTGAATTGGCAGTGGTAACGTGGTAGCCTAATGACAGTATGCCCATGTTTTTCTGCCAATTTGTTGATTTTGTATAGGGGGAACTGCGGCTTATGGAGAGATATTTTTTCCACAAAGCTCCACCTTTTTAAGGTCATCACTGACATTGACATTATGACACTGAAGCCAGTCAATCATTGCTTCCTTTTGGTTTGCCATGGTAGGTGCCTTGTCAGCAAGTGAATGGTAAGGAGCATTATCTAGAACAACTGTTGATGGTTTTCCAACATTTGGTATTTGTGAATTTTTGAACCACTTTGTAAATGTAACATGTTTAATTTCTTATTGATAATCTCCAATTTTCTTTTATTTAAAAAGCAGGAGACAGTTCGGGAGAAAACCGCGTGAGGTGCCTCCTGCATGAAGAAGAATAAGTGCCCCCCCACCACCACCACCAGAGAGCATTGTCAGTGTTCCTTTAGTTGTCATCTGTCCAATCCTGTTTGACAATGTGGTGACCAAAATTACCCACATTTCATCAAGTCATGCTACTTCGTCGATATTTGTACGTTGGGTGTCCCTTAAAAATCAGCATGCCCATGCAGCTATGTGCTCCCTCTCCATCACAGTTTACAACCATATACAAGGATTGTACCAAAAGTAAGGTTCCCAATGAGCTACAGCCTCGAGGGAAGGTGGTAGGCTAAATCCGACAACCAGTGCCGTGCGCAGTAGTTCCTCCACTCTTGAGCCTGCCCATCTGCAATCCGCTACGTCACTCAATGTTGGCTTGGCAGCAGTCAGAGATGGAAGTGCTGATTGCCGCTCCCGCCAAGTGCAAGGTTCAAGCAGTACTCCGGTTTTGCCATGCAAAGAAGTTACCGCCCATGGAGATTCATTGGCAACTGACTGAGGTTTATGGTGAAGAGTGCAGGTCTGTCAGCACATCCGCAAATGTTGCAGGGCTTTTGCTGAGTGTCCGATGGAAGTTCACAATGAAGAACGGAGTGGAAGACCACCGTTGTCCAGAAGATCAACAGTGAGCTCCTCAAAGATTGGAGGGTCACTGTCTGTGAACTTGTTGAATGCATTCCTGAATCTTCCCATGGCACAGTTGAAAGAACTTTAACATAAACATTGGGTTGTCACAAGGTGTGCTCACTGGGTCCCTCGGATGCTGAGTAATGGACACAAGAAGCAACGCCTTGACAGTGCTTGCAAGTTTCTTCAACTATGTGAGGGGGGGGGGGGGGGAGGCAACAGGGAGAAGTTGTTGGACTCTAATGTCACAGGAGATGAAACGTGAGTGTTCATTACACCCCCAAAACAAAACAACAATTGTTAGTGGTGTCACTCCAGTTCACCGCCACCAAAGAAATTCAAGAAAACGCAGTCGGCAGGAAAGGTTATGGCGACTGTGTCTTGGGATTGGAAGGGGGTACTCCTCATTGATTTCATGCAACCTGGGATGACAATAAACTCAGATAGATATTGTGAAACATTGACCAAACTCTGGCGAGCAATCCAGAATCACCGGAGAGGATGACTGACGGAGGGAGTAGTGCTTCCTCACTTCAATGCTCGACCCCACATCGCTCGTCAAACACAGGAGATTTTGAAGAAATTTGGGTGGACTATTATGCCCCTTCCCCCATACAGCCTAGACTTAGACCCCAGCTTCCCCAAGCTAAAGGAACACTTGGTGGCAAATGCTTCAAGAACGATGATGAAGTCCGATCAGAGGTCACATGCTTCCTCAATAGGTTGACCGGAGACTTCTTCAACTTAAGAATACAAAGCTGGAGCACCGTCTTCAAAAGTGTGTCGAAAAAAAATGGAGACTATGCTGAAAAATAGGCAAAAGTGTGAGTTTTCAATAATGTATAAATTAATAACAATAAACAATGTCTTCTATTTGTAAAAAATATGGGAACCTTACTTTTGGTACAACCCTCGTAAATGCCCATAATGATACACAAGGTTGTGTAAAAGAGTGGACAGGGATGTGCAACAGTCTTGAAAACGTCTTGATTCTTTAAGTATGACCAATAACTTCCTGAGCGTCAGATGTTCCTTCCTGCGATGATAATCATAAACATGAAGACAAATCGCATCCTCTGCAAACAAATAGATTTTGCTAATTCACGTACCGATATGATTTTTTCCAGGCCTGTTAAGTTTTGATGGTTGTTCAGTTTTCTTTTCTTTGTCAAACATTTCCTTCCAAATCTTCAGGACAGTGTTTTCGTTTATATTCAAATGTGCAGTAGTTCTGTTGATCACATTGCAACGGAAAGCAGTAGGCTGCATGGACTTACTTCCCAGTGACATCGTTCAGTACCATACAACAAATAACAGAAACAACAAATAATGGTAACAACAAATAATGGTAACAACAAATAATGGTAACAACAAATAAAAGAATAACTCTTACAACTGTAAAAATGGAAACACAGGAAGTCACAGGGCGCAACGATCACACAGATCAGCAAGCTAAGGGCAGCTGCAGGTAGTATGGTATTGGCGGAAAGTGACCAGGGCCTGCCATGTGGGCTTCCCTCCCTACCACTTCTGTCCTTGGCATCTAAAGTAATTTTGGACAGGCTATAGTTCTACATTCAGAAGGGTTTACAGCCAATTGCTGACAGTAAAATCTGTCAAACGATTCTGCAATTGGGGTATTGGTCAAAACTTCTAGTTCCCAAGAAGCAACAAGCCTCCAGAAAGCTAAATATCTTGGGGATATGTAATCGACAAGGGGCTACATAATGGCTTGAACTACAGTAAAGGTGTTGCATCATGCAGACATTTGGTGCATATTCCCAATGAGGTACTGAAAGTCGAGTGGACTCAAGAAGGTATCATCAAGGTGCAAAACATAATTAAAAGGGTAGACAGTGAGCTGGTCAAATCAAACTCCTTAATCCTCACTGTCAACAGTACGGAATTTCCAGTGTATGTCAAGGCTGGTTTCCTTCACTTAAAATGTGGCCTTTTATCTCCAACCAGGGTACTCATGGTGTAGGGGTACCGTCTTTGATTCATAATCAAAACGTCTTCGGTCCCGGGTTCGATCCCCGCCACTGCCTAAATTTTGATAAATAATCAGCATTGACGGCCGAAGACTTCCGGCATAAGAAGTCAGCCTCATTCTGCCAACGACCTTGTCAAAGAGGGCGGAGGGGCAGATAGAGGTTCAGGGCACTCTCTTGTCTTAGGGGTGGGAAATTACCCCTAAAGGCGGAAGAATCAGCAATGATCAACGATGTGAGGATGCAGAAGGCAATGGAAACCACTGCATTAAAGACAAGTAACGTGTATCCACAGGACATGTGGCCTGTAATTGAAGAAGTGTTATGATGATCTCTCCTTTGGCAAAAGATTCCGGAATAGTCCCCCATTCAGATCTCCGGGAGGGGACTGCCAAGGGGGAGGTTACCATGAGAAAAAGATTGAGTAATCTACAAAAGGATAACGTTCTACGAGTCAGGGCATGGAATGTCAGAAGCTTGAACGTGGTAGAGAAACTAGAACATCTGAAAAGGGAAATGTAAAGGCTCAGTCTAGATATAGTAGGGGTCAGTGAAGTGAAGTGGAAGGAAGACAAGGATTTCTGGTCAGATGAGTATCGGGTAATATCAACAGCAGCAGAAAATGGTATAACAGGTGTAGGATTCGTTATGAATAGGAAGGTAGGGCAGAGGATGTGTTACTGTGAACAGTTCAGTGACCGGGTTGTTCTAATCAGAATCGACAGCAGACCAACACCGACAATGATAGTTCAGGTATACATGCCGACGTTGCAAGTTGAAGATGAACAGATAGAGAAAGTGTATGAGGATATTGAAAGGGTAATGCAGTATGTAAAGGAGGACGAAAATCTAATAGTCATGGGTGACTGGAATGCAGTTGTAGGGGAAGGAGTAGAAGAAAAGGTTACAGGAGAATATGGGCTTGGGACAAGGAATGAAAGAGATTACATCATGGTCAGACAGAGATTCCGAAATCAGATACTGGATTGTAAGGGGTGCCCAGGAGCAGATATAGACTCAGATCACAATATAGTAGTGATGAAGAGTAGGCTGAAGTTCAAGACATTAGTCAGGAAGAATCAGTACGCAAAGAAGTGGGATACGGAAGTACTAAGGAATGACAAAATAAGTTTGAAGTTTCTAACGCTATAGATACAGCAATAAGGAATAGCGCAGTAGGCAGTACAGTTGAAGAGGAATGGACACCTCTAAAAAGGGCCATAACAGAAGTTGGGAAGGAAAACATAGGTACAAAGAAGGTAGCTGTGAAGAAACCATGGGTAACAGAAGAAATACTTCAGTTGATTGATGAAAGGAGGAAGTACAAACATGTTCCGGGAAAATCAGGAATACAGAAATACAAGTTGCTGAGGAATGAAATAAATAGGAAGTGCAGGGAAGCTAAGACGAAATGGCTGCAGGAAAAATGTGAAGACATCGAAAAAGGTATGATTGTCGGAAGGACAGACTCAGCATACAGGAAAGTCAAAACAACCTTTGGTGACATTAAAAGCAACGGTGGTAACATTAAGGGTGCAACGGGAATTCCACTGTTAAATGCAGAGGAGAGAGCAGATAGGTGGAAAGGATACATTGAAAGCCTCTATGAGGGTGAAGATTTGTCTGATGTGATAGAAGAAGAAACAGGAGTCGATTTAGAAGAGATAGGGGATCCAGCATTAGAATCGGAATTTAAAAGAGCTTCGGAGGACTTACGGTCAAATAAGGCAGAAGGGATAGATAACATTCCATCAGAATTTCTAAAATCATTGGGGGAAGTGGCAACAAAACGACTATTCACATTGGTGTGTAGAATATGAGTCTGGCGATATACCATCTGACTTTCGGAAAAGCATCATCCACACAATTCTAAAGACGGCAAGAGCTGACAAGTGCGAGAATTATTGCACAATCAGCTTAACAGCTCATGCATCGAAGCTGCTTACAAGAATAATATACAGAAGAATGGAAAAGAAAATTGAGAATGCGCTAGGTGACGATCAGTTTGGCTTTAGGAAAAGTAAAGGGACGAGAGAGGCAATTCTGACGTTACGGCTAATAATGGAAGCAAGGCTAAAGAAAAATCAAGACACTTTCATTGGATTTGTCGACCTGGAAAAAGCGTTCGACAATATAAAATGGTGCAAGCTGTTCGAGATTCTGAAAAAAGTAGGGGTAAGCTATAGAGAAGACGGGTCTTATACAATATGTACAACAACCAAGAGGGAATAATAAGAGTGGACGACCAAGAACGAAGTGCTCGTATTAAGAACGGTGTAAGACAAGGCTGTAGCCTTTCACCCCTACTCTTCAATCTGTACATCGAGGAAGCAATGATGGAAATAAAAGAAACGTTCAGGAGTGGAATTAAAATACAAGGTGAAAGGATATCAATGATACGATTCGCTGATGACATTGCTATCCTGAGTGAAAGTGAAGAAGAATTAAATGATCTGCTGAACGGAATGAACAGTCTAATGAGTACACAGTATGGTTTGAGAGTAAATCGGAGAAAGACGAAGGTAATGAGAAGTAGTAGAAATGAGAACAGCGAGAAACTTAACATCAGGATTGATGGTCACGAAGTCAATGAAGTTAAGGAATTCTGCTACCTAGGCAGTAAAATAACCAATGACGGACGGAGCAAGGAGGACATCAAAAGCAGACTCGCTATGGCAAAAAAGGCATTTCTGGCCAAGAGAAGTCTACTAATATCAAATACCGGCCTTAATTTGAGTAAGAAATTTCTGAGGATGTACGTCTGGAGTACAGCATTGTATGGTAGTGAAACATGGACTGTGGGAAAACCGGAACAGAAGAGAATTGAAGCATTTGAGATGTGGTGCTATAGACGAATGTTGAAAATTAGGTGGACTGATAAGGTAAGGAATGAGGAGGTTCTACGCAGAATCGGAGAGGAAAGGAATATGTGGAAAACACTGATAAGGAGAAGGGACAGGATGATAGGACATCTGCTAAGACATGAGGGAATGACTTCCATGGTACTAGAGGGAGCTGTAGAGGGCAAAAACTGTAGAGGAAGACAGAGATTGGAATATGTCAAGCAAATAATTGAGGACGTAGGTTGCAAGTGCTACTCTGAGATGAAGAGGTTAGCACAGGAAAGAAATTTGTGGCGGGCCGCATCAAACCAGTCAGTAGACTGATGACAAATAAAAAAAAATCTCCAATCCAATGCACTGCTTTAAATGCAAGCACTTTGGGTACATTAATCTAGCATATAAGGAAGAAACAACTTGCAGGGAATGTGGGAAAGCCACTCACAAAGGAGTCATTTGTTCAGCTCCTCTGAAGTGTGAAAATTCGTTTGGGCTTCCTCCTTTCTGGAGAAGGGACTGCAGCATCTACCTTGAAGAAAGTAAAGTATGGGAGCTGAAAATAAACAAGTGTATCCTGTGTGATTGTGGTGAGGCCAAAAAGATGTATAAATTCATGCAGCCTTCCACATTCACTACTTCTTTCGCTTCAACTCGTGGAAAGTGTATTCCAAAAGCCGATGTCTCTACATAAATGGAAGTTGCTAGTGTTCGCACTACTACTGTTATTTTTAAGTCCATTTGTAAAGATGCTGTTATGTTGGAGCCCATAACTTCCTTTAGAACATCAGAAAAAGGCACAGTTGCCAGTGGTGGTGAGCTCCCAGCACTCTCAGAGGCAGAGTCTGATAAACAGATCAGCACTGTCACTATTGTTGCATGTTACAAAGCCTCCCAGCCAAAATCCAAATGAAAAACTTCAGTGGCAGACAAATACAGGCACTAAACCATCAGACTATGTCAGTGGACTTCGACCTCACAGTTCTAAAGATTCTGCTTCGAAGCCAGTGGAATAAGTAGTCTGTCTGGGGCAACCATCCTGCCCCAAGACTGAGCCTACACCTGTTGCAGGCTCCCACCATGGCAGAGAGACAAGGTGAAAATACAATCCACTCGTTATATGACTCCCATACATCAGTGGAACATCAGTGGGTTTGGAATGAATGTGGAGTAACTGAAATCCTAGCACAGGTACGCCCCCTGTGCTTGTGTTTACAAAAAAACTAATTTTAAAGCTTTTTACCCCCTTATGCTATGGGGCTATACCCTCTACTGCAAGAGTGGCCTGATTGAAGAAAGGGCCAAGGGAGGTATCGCTGTGTTGTCAGTAACAGATACCATCCTCTGATCTATCTCTGGTTACTGACTTGCAAATAGTTGCTGTTGATTACCATCTGCTGTCTATTTACTACTACAGAGGGCGATAAATTCTGAGGCTCTCAGAGATCTTTTAGAACAACTTACCTGCCTATTTCCCCAATGGGAGACTTCAATACGATAATGTATTAAGGGTCTCAAACTCTATTTGCCCCAGGGGTCAAGTGTATAGAGGATGTATTGGATGACAATGTTTGGCTTTAGGAAAGGTAAAAGCATGAAAGATGCAATGCTGACATTGCAGTTGATAATGGAAGCAGGACTAGAGAAGAAACAAGACATATTCATAGGATTTGTCGACATGGAAAAAGTGTTCGACAATGTAAAGTAGTGCAAGACGTTTGAAATTCTGAGAAAAATAGGGGTCAGCTATTTGGAAAGATAGGTAATATACAATATGTACGAGAGCCAAGACAGACATTTTTGCTCAACCAACTATGGAATACCATTTCTCCAGTCATCATCGAGCAACAAGGCCATTTGGGATCTGCGTGAAGCATGTGCTATAGTCACTTCGTGAGGGACAAGTACAGACCAAATCCGGGGTTATAACTGACTGTCTCCCTGATCACTGCAGAGGTCAAGGTAATTTTAGATTCTGTGGAGTCCAGGAGAGGTTGCACTCCTGCATATGTCTTTCATGTGATATTTTCTGAGTTTAAATGAGCACCACAAGTAAGCTGTATTCAGGGGTGAGTCTAAACAAGGGAATTCCATTGGCTGCTGTGTTGTTATTCCTGATCTGTTCTCCAGAAACAGTTATCTCAAGACTTCACTGTCTTCAGTGCTGAATTATACATGATCTTGAGGGCACTGGAGCAGATGAGATGTGTCATGCCTGCTAAATTCCCTATCTGTTCTGGCTTCCTGGGTGCCCTTGACTCTCTACTACACCTTTACCCAACAGATAAAGTAGTCCAGGATATCCAGGATGTCCTCTACTTACAAAGGCTAGGGAAAGAGGTGTGTTTCTGCTGCATGCAAGGACACATTTGTATTAAGGGGAACAAAATGGTGGATGTAGTCACGATCCTCAGTTCATTCAGTTTGTCATCCTCCAACATGGTATTGCCCCATGGTTGAGGTACAGAGTCGTGGACAGGTGGGAAGAAGAGTGGCTGGAAGTGACAGACAATAAACTGTGCCTGCTAAAGTCCGCAGCTCAGCCATGGCATACTTCCTACTGGCCATGCAGACAGGATGAGGTCACTCTCACTCATCTTCAAGTAGGACACAGTCCCCTGACTCCTGGCTTCTTGCTATGGTAAGAGGACCCTCCTGTGTGTTGTGCTTATGGCGCACATCCATGATGCTCCACATTTTAGAAGACTGTATTTTGAATACTAGCAAGAGTGCAACAGCTCATTTCGTGACTAATTACGAGGGCAGTTCAATAAGTAATGCAACACATTTTTTTTCTGAAACAGGGGTTGTTTTATTCAGCATTGAAATACACCAGGTTATTTCCCAATCTTTTAGCTACACAACACTATTTTTCAACGTAATCTCCATTCAATGCTACGGCCTTACGCCACCTTGAAATGAGGGCCTGTATGCCTGCATGGTACCATTCCACTGGTCGATGTCGGAGCCAACGTCGTACTGCATCAATAACTTCTTCATCATCCGCGTAGTGCCTCCCATGGATTGCGTCCTTCATTGGGCCAAACATATGGAAATCCGACGGTGCGAGATCGGGGCTGTTGGGTGCATGAGGAAGAATAGTCCACGGAAGTTTTGTGAGCTCCTCTCGGGTGCGAAGACTTGTGTGAGGTCTTGCGTTGTCATGAAGAAGGAGAAGTTCGTTCAGATTTTTGTGCCTACGAACACGCTGAAGTCGTTTCTTCAATTTCTGAAGAGTAGCACAATACACTTCAGAGTTGATCGTTTGGCCATGGGGAAGGACATCGAACAGAATAACCCCTTCAGAGTCCCAGAAGACTGTAACCATGACTTTACCGGTTGAGGGTATGGCTTTAAACTTTTTCTTGGTAGGGGAGTGGGTGTGGCGCCACTCCATTGATTGTTGTTTTGTTTCAGGTTCGAAGTGATGAACCCATGTTTCATCGCCTGTAACAATCTTTGACAAGAAATTGTCACCCTCAGCCACATGACGAGCAAGCAATTCCGCACAGATGGTTCTCCTTTGCTCTTTATGGTGTTCGGTTAGACAACGAGGGACCCAGCGGGAACAAACCTTTGAATATCCCAACTGGTGAACAATTGTGACAGCACTACCAACAGAGATGTCAAGTTGAGCACTGAGTTGTTTGATGGTGATCCGTCGATCATCTCGAACGAGTGTGTTCGCACGCTCCGCCATTGCAGGAGTCACAGCTGTGCACGGCCGGCCCGCACGCGAGAGATCAGTCAGTCTTGCTTGACCTTGCGGCGATGATGACACACGCTTTGCCCAACGACTCACCGTGCTTTTCTCCACTCCCAGATCACCGTAGACATTCTGCAAGCGCCTATGAATATCTGAGATGCCCTGGTTTTCCGCCAAAAGAAACTCGATCACTGCCCGTTGTTTGCAATGCACATCTGTTACATACGCCATTTTAACAGCCCCGTACAGTGCTGCCACCTGTCGGAAGTCAATGAAACTATACGAGACGAAGCGGGAATGTTTGAAAATATTTCACAAGAAATTTCTGGTTTTTTCAACCAAAATTGGCCGAGAAAAAAAATGTGTTGCATTACTTATTGAACTGCCCTCGTAACCACCTATTATTGACTGACAATGACATAAATGTTGCACATATTTGAAGATTTTGTGAAATGTCCAGCTTGTTCCATAAAATTTTGGGGCTCCTTTTTTAATGTATTTTCAGGGTGGCTGACTCGTCTATATTTTTTTGTAAATGATCAGCCAACCACAAATTCCTATAAAACTATTTTAGTTTTTCTTTTTATCTTATTTGTGTTTTAATAGACGGTTGTAGAACACATTCAACCATTTTAACACTCTCATTCAGGATTGAGCCTGTGAGATTGTGTGTCATGGGTGAGATTGGGAGAAAGTGAGTGCAGTTTTGGTTCTTAATTCCTTCATCACATTTTCTATGTCCAACCACTTCCCATCCACAACTGGTTTTGGCATTCCTGTTTACATACCTTACGAGATGAGCTGTGCCTGCTCATAACAGCTAGTAATGCATATTTCTTGCCGGCCGCTGGTGGCCGAGCGGTTCTGGCGCTACAGTCTGGAACCGCGCGACCGCTACGGTCGCAGGTTCGAATCCTGCCTCGGGCATGGATGTGTGTGTTGTCCTTAGGTTAGTTAGGTTTAAGTAGTTCTAAGTTCTAGGGGACTTATGACCTCAGCAGTTGAGTCCCATAGTGCTCAGAGCCATTTGAACCATTTGAACCATTTGAATGCATATTTCTCCTTGAACTCCTGCAATGTTTATGGTCATCACTGGGGCTGTAGATTTGTTTTGTGAGCCAAAGTGAGGTTTTGCAATTGATGAAAGCTTCAGAGTTTAACTGAATATCTAGATTGACCACTGGAACTCATCTCATTAATGATGACAGAACAATGTCTTCATCTGAAAACAGTTGTCCAGAGCAATCTTTGTTACATGTGCTTGTTGAAATAGCTTCATCAGTCTGGAGCTCTGATCTTCCAGTGTATGACTGCTTGTGACGACTCCAAGAAGTCCTATCCAAGAAAAACATTGTGACTACAGTCTGTTAAAAAGACAAATTCGAAAGGCTGTCTTCTGTCATTAACAGTAACTCTTACAATACATGTTCCTGTCAGATTTCTGATTTCCGACCTTCAGCATAATCATTATCGTATCGCGGAATGTATTCTTTAGCTGGCAATTGATAAAAGAAGCCCCTAAATTGATTAGCACTCAGACAGCTTGGCCATAGACGATGATATCAATGAGATATCTCGATATTACAGCCTCACTTCCACAAATGGTTGCCTCACTTAGTTTTCCTGAATTCAACAGCTAGGCTAATGGTTGCTACCTCTGTAGGATGACGGAAAACAGCTATGGCATGTTGGGGAACAAACTCGTACAGGTACTGTGAAGGGCTTTGTCCTACAGGTTGAATTCTGTGAATAAGACTATTGTGTTGGTTAACATCTTTCGGCATAATAGTTGTTGAACACACTTCTTCTTTCTCTGTGTCTCTTTCTAAAAGCCAACCAGCTTGGATTTTGAAAACGTCAATCATGTGAAACCCAACTCACACTTTTCTCACATGACATACAGAAAGCTTCGGATCAAGACAATCAGGTAGATGCAGTATTTCTCAATTTCTGAAAAAGCATTTGACTCGGTACTGCACCTACGCTTATTGTCAAAAGTATGATCATATGGGGTACCAAGTGAAATTCATGACTGGATTGAGGACTTTTTGGTTGGGAGGACAGGGAACACACAGGATGGAGAGTCATCGTCAGGTGTTGAAGTAACTTCGAGTGTGCCCGAGGGAAGTTTGTTGGGCTCCTTGCTGTTCATGTTGAATATTAATGACCTTGCAGACAATATTAATAGTAAAATAGGGCTTTTTACAGATGATGCAGTTATCTATGAAGAAGTACTATCTGAAAGAAGCTGCATAAATATACAGTCAGATCTTGACAATATTTCAACATGGTGCAGAGATTGCAGCTTTCTCTAAATTTGCAGAAATGTAAAATTTTGTGCTTCACAAAAAAAACAAAAACATAGTATCCTATGACTATAATATCATTGAGTCACTGTTCCAGTCGGTCAACTCAAACAAATACCTGGGTGTAACACTTTGTAGGGATATGAAATTGAATGATCACACAGGTTCAGTTGTGGGTAAAACAGGTGGTAGATTTTGGCTTATTGCAATCAGTCTACAAAGGAGATTGCTTACAGATTACAGGTGCAATTGGTTCTAGAATATTGCTCAAGTGTGTGGGACCCATAGCACATAGGACTAACAGCGGATATTGAACATATACAGAGAAGGACAGGACAAATGGTAACAGTTTGTTTAATCCATGGGAGAGTGTCACAGTGATACTGAAGGAGCTGAACTGGAATAGTCCAAAGTTTGTTTAATCCATGGGGGAGTGCCACAGAGATACTGAAGGAATTGAACTGGAAGACTCTTGAAGCTAGATGTAAACTATCCCGAGAAAGTGTATTAACAAAGTTTTAATGAACCAGCTTTAAATTATTCCTCTAGAAATATACTACAACCCTCTATGTATCGTTCAAATAGGGATTGTGAGGATAAGATTAGATTAATTACTGCATACACAAAGGCATTCAAACAGTTATTCTTCCCGCACTCCATGTGTGAATTGAACAGGAAGAAACCCTAATATCTGGTACAGTGGGACATACCTCCCCACCATACACCTCACTGGGTTTGCAGAGTATAGATGTAAATGTAGATTTAGTGTAGAATGTGTCCAGGGCATTGACGATGAAAACATACCAGCATATTGTCTTTGTTCTCCAAATGTCTATCCTTCTGCAGAATATTATTATTTGTGGAGGAGTTGGTTGTACCTGTGTTGGTCAAATGCTGCATTGTCATTTGAGGCCTATGATGTAAGTGTGAGGTGTGTTTAACTGGTGACTGAAATTATTTCTTAACATTGATATACCTCCCCTCCAACATTCTCTATTGCCCCAACATATCTGGTCGACACTCATGGGTGCTGTCTCTTGCATGCTTCGTCCAATAGTCCTGGTTGCCATAAAATGCTGTATTTGTTCTCTTGCTACCTGACATACGAGAGAGGTGAGGTCATGATGGTCATCCATAGCTGCCATAGGGACCACGTTTGGGAGTCTGTCGCACTTCTTTCATCTGATTTCATATCCATTTGCACTGGTACCACTTTATGAATTCCTCAGTTGTTGTGACATCCCATACCAGAAGAGCTTGTTACATGTCTTTTGCAACTCCTTTCATCAAATGTGAGAATTTTTTAGTTTCTGTCATATTTGGATTCACTATGTGGCATAGGGCCAAAACACACTGTATGTAGAACTGTGTCATTTCCTTTTGGAACTGGGCCCTGTTCTTCAATTGTTCTCCCACTAATCACACTTGCTGCTGATTGTCACCAAATGTTTTCTTCAATTCGACATGGAATTTGCCCCAACTATTGAGTTTCTCTTAATTGGTCTTGCAGCATTGTTGTGCTGTGCATTTCAAGTAAAAGTACATATCAAGTCACACCATCTGTTGTATCTGGCAGTTTGATGAAATCGTTTCAGCCATTTTGTCAAGTCCTGATAACCATCTCCACAGAACACTGAGAGATGCCTGATGTGCAGCTGATTTACTGCTGGCTTGAAATCAATTTGTTTTATCGATAAACAGACCGTGGGAATGGTGTACTGCATGTATTTTGGTTCCTTTCCTCATAGGCAACGTCTTTACATTGCCTAATAGGTGCAACGATGATTTAGATGTTTTGAAGTAACCGGTGTTGCCACAAAACAGTGCCATGTCATAACCACACTCGAGTCCAAACCAGAAAGCAGGCCCATCAGTGAAATACAACACTTAGTACTGAAGGCATGTTTATTACAAACACCAGAGTAAAGTCGGAACAGAACTGAAATACTGCATGGAGAGAACGTAGAATATTCCAGAATGATGGCTTTTCAAAATGTACAAACATAAGGTATTTCAGAACCCTTTCAGAAATAATAAATACTACATAACCAATATTGCTGGTTGTCGGATTTGAACTGGCGATCCACAACACACCAGCCAGTGATGCTGACCAGTATACCACACTGCATGCATCAATTTGTGACAGTATTTGGTGCAACATGATTAACATACAACATAAACATTGCTGATTCTAAAACACTTTCCTGGGGCACACCATCTAAATGTAACGTAAGTTACCAGGAACTCTGTTCTTTGGGGGGGGGGGGGGGGGAACCCCTACTATTTGCTCACTCATATTAAGTAGCAGCTGTAAATCTACTCTGGGTAGCTTAATATATATTTACTTGGATTGGTGACAATATTCAATATTATGGAAAGAATAGACTGATACTCAACATATAGCAGAAATGCTGAGTCACAGATGGAAACAACAAAATCATTGTCAAGCATAACTTTTCGGCCAGAAAGAACTTCTTCTGAATTAGACAACATACACGAACACACTCATGCAAATACAACTCACACACACGCATGAGCACTGTCTCGGGCTACTGAGGCCAGGCTGCGAGCAGCTGCACATGATGGGTGAAGCAGGCTGAGTGGTGGGGGTAAGGAGGAGGCCTGGTTGGGAAGGGTAGGGATAGCAGTAGCAGAGTAAGGGTGGGAGACGGTAAAGTGCTGCTTGTGGGAGCATACAGGGATGGCATGGAGAGAGGATAGGGCAGCTAGGTCTAGTTGGGAGGTTGGACAGAAGACAGGGCAGTGGAAAAGAAGTGAAGTAAAATATGGGGGTGCATTGGTGGAATAGAGGCCCATGTAATGCTGGAGTGGGAACAGTGAAGGGGATAGGTGGGGGAATGACAATGACTAATGACTAATGCAGGTTGAGGCCAGAAGGATTATGGGAACATGGGATACATTGCAGGAAGAGTTTCCATCTGTGCAGTGCAAAAAAGCTGTTGTTGGTAGGAAAGATCGAGATGGCACAGACTGCGAAAAACTTTGTGTTGGACAGCATGCTCAGTAGCTGTTGGTGGCTATTCACGTGGAAAGACAGATTGTTGGTTGGCATGCCTACATAGAACGCAACACAGTTGTTGCAGCTTAGCTTGTAGATCACATGACAGGTTTCACAGGTAGCTTTGCCTTTAATGGGATAGACGATGATTGTGACCGGACTGGAGTAGTTGGTAGTGGGAGGATGTATGAGGTAGGTTTTGCATCTAGGTTTATTACAGGGATATGAGCCATGAGACAGATGAGAATGTTGTGTGGGTTCGGTGGGTGGCAGAATACCACTATGGGAGGGATAAGGAGGATAGTGGGTAGGACATTCCTCATTTCAGGGCACAGTGAGAGGTCTTCTTTGATCTCATTGTGTTTTCTCATCGATTTCAGTGGGTTTTTGCCTTTCACTATCGGCCTACTCCATCAGATTACATCTTGTTTGCCCACACCTCATCCATTCTACCCTTCTTACATTTTTTTCATGTGTTTTGGTGTTTCTTGCAAATTTTTTCACACATATTTCTTTGTTGCGTATTTTTATTTGTTTTTATACTCCATCATGGTTCCTTACCCCTTCTACCTGCACCAGTACAGAAAAGTTCCCTTATCCCTAGCCAGAACCCAGTTCCACATACTATTCCTGCATTGTTGGTTAGCTCATGGAATCTGTCCAAATGGCCTCACCATCAAATTTCCCATCTCCAGCTGGAACCCCTCCTTCCACAATGACCTCCATCTGAAACTTCCTGGCAGATAAAATCTGTGTGCCAGACCGAGACTCTAACTCAGGACATTTGCCTTTCGCGGGCAAGTGCTCTACTGTACGGTAATGACGCCTTCTCCTCCTATAATATTGTGGCATCTTCTGTGTGAGCAGTCCAATGCTGTTGCTCGCGTGGCTGCACGAAGACTGAAGCCTTCTTACCAAATTCATTAAACAGTTTTAATCTTCCAGGAAGTTTCATATCAGCACACACTCTGCTGCAGAGTGAAAATTTCACTCTGGAAACATCCCCTAGGCTGTGGCTAAGCCACGTCTCCACAATATCCTTTCTTCCAAGCGTGCTAGTTCTGCAAGGTATGCAGGAGAACTTCTGCGAAGTTTAGAAGATAGGAGACGAGGTACTGGTGGCATTAAAGCTGTGAGGACGGGGCGTGAGTTGTGTTTGGGTAGCTCATTTGGTAGAGCACTTGCCCGCGAACGGCAAAGGTCCCAAGTTCAAGTCTCAGCCTGGCACACAGTTTTAATGTGCCAGGAAGTTTCATATCTGCACACACTCCGCTGCAGAGTGAAAATTTCACTCATGACCTCCATCTGTTCAGATTTCACCAGTCCATAACACTCACCAACATAGTCCTGCAAAACATGTCAATCAGGCCTAAATTGTTTTTGCAAACCTCCTCTCCATCTGCAAAATTCTCCTGCTATGCAATTCCAAATTCCTGGATCCCATCTCACGCATTGAAACTCTTGTCCTCCAGGAACTAGAGCAGCATGCATAATGCCACCTAAAAAAGCTCTCCAACCTGTTTACCTCCTACTTCCACCTAAGAGTACCACTATCCACCATCTCTACAGCAACCTCCAAATTTTACCCACATTCCCTCATAGCTGACAAACCCTGCCTCACAGACCTTCTATATTTACTCCACACTGAAAAAACTTCATCCCACCGCCACACACAACACAAAACCTAAAGAGGCCTGAAACACTGTCATGACCCTTTCTTCCAAAGCCTTAACACCATAGAAATATCAGTCCTTTCCTTAAGCCTCGGCTTTTGTCCCACTGCCAAATTCAGTCATACAGGACTTGTTAAATACATTTTCTCCTTCTCCCAGTCCCTACAGTGGAAATATTTTTTAACCACCAACCCTACCAACCAACCAAAGACCAATGTTGAACGCTGCCTGACTCATTTCACTCCTCCATCCAACCATGATCCTCTCCCACTTCCCCCTAAATCAACCATTGTTAACTTTCCAGAATTTCTTAAACTCAAACCTGTCTCACCGTCAATCCCCAAATATCTCAACATGCAAGTTAACCTTACATATGGAGAAAGAACCACAAATCACTATCTAAAAACTTATGCCAACCTGATAGTCATTCCTGCTGATAAAGGCTCCACCACTGTTGTTTTGAACTGCAAAGACTGCCATATTCATCACCTACAAGCCCTGCCAGTGTGACCCCATTCCAGAAATCCACCAGGATCTACAGTCTCTTCTCAAATCCTTAGGCCCATCCCAGAACCTCTCGCTGGAGTCTGTCTCCCTCCTAACACCTACCACTCCCTGAACTCCTATCTTGTACATGCTTCTAAAGTCTGTAAGCCCAACCACTTAGGACACCTTGTTGTGGTCAGTTACTGTGCCTTCATTGAGAGAATATCTGTTCCCATAGGACACCACTTTCAGCCTATTACCCACCTATATAAAAGATACCAACCATTTCCTCAACCAACTATCCACTGTTCCTGTTCCTTTACCACATGGTGCCCTGCCCATCACTACTGATGCTACCTCCCTTTACACTAATACCCATGGTCTTGCTGTTATTGAACACTGTCTTTCCCTACATCCAATGGATTCCAAACCTACAACCCTCCTTCCTGGTTACCATGGCCACCTATATCCTCACCCACAGTTACTTCTATGGAAGACATCACTTACAAACAAATTGGGGTACGGCAGTGGACCTATGCATGGCACCATCCTGTGCCAGCTTATTAATGGGCCATCTAGAGAAATCTTTTCTAACCACCCAGAGTCCTAAACCCCTCACCTGGTTCAGATTCGTTGCTGACATCTTCATGATCTGGGTAGATGGTCAGGACACCCTATCCACATTCCTACAGAGCCTCAACATCTCCTCCATTTGCTTCATTTGGTCCTCTTCAAGCCAACAAGCCACCTTCCATGATGTTGAACCCCACCTCAAAGGTAGCTATGTCAGAACCTTAATCCTTAAGAAATCTGTCAGCCACCAGCAATACCTCTACTTCGGTAGCTCCCACCCATTACATATCAAGAAGTCTCTTCCATGCAGCCTAGCCATCTGTCACCGTCTAATCTGTAGTGATGAGTAGTCTCCCTCGTAATATACAAAGGGCTTACTGAGCAGACTGTAATTACCCTCCCAAGCAGGTATAGAAACAGATCTCCCAAGCCTTATTCTCCAGTCATCCCTCACCTCCCAAAGACCCACTGTCTGGCCACAGAGGAACATTCCCGTTGTGACTCAGTACCACCCATGACTGGAGCAAATGAACACAGTCTCCACCAGGGGTTCGACTATCTCTCAGCATGCCCTGAGATGAGGAATTTCCTACCCATTATCCTTCCTACCCCGCCCACATTGGTATTCCACTGCCCACCGAACCTACATTATGTCCTCATCCATTCCTACACAATCCCTGCTCTTAATTCCTTGCCTTGTGGCTCACATCCCTATAATAGACCTAGGTGCAGGGCCTGTCCCCTACATCCTCCCAGAACCACCTACTCCTGTCTGATCACAAACATCATCTGTCCCATCATAGGCAGGACTACCTGTGAAAGCAATCATGTGATCAACAAACTAAGCTGCATTCTATGTGAGCATGATAACTAACAGGCTGTCTATCTGCATGAGGGCCACTGATAAACTGTAACCAAGAAACAGCTGGACCACCCAGTTGCTGAAGCACGCTGCCCAATGTAACGTTCTTCATTTTAATGACTGCTTCACAGCCTGTGCCATCTGGATCATTCCTACCAACACCATCTTTTCTGAATTGCACAAGTGGGAACTCTTTCTGCAATGTGTCCTATGTTCCCGTAACCCTCCTGGCCTCAAATTTCATTACTCATTGTCCTTCACCCATGTATCCCCTTCCATGTTCCAACTCCAGCACTACATGGCCGTCTATTCCACAAACACAACCCCAATCTCTTTATTTCTCGCCTTGTTTGCTCCCCCCACCCTCTCTTGCCTTCAGTCTAATCTTCCAACTGCACATAACTGCTCTACTTTCTCTCCACCTCGTTCCTTTATGTTCCCAGAAGCAGCAATTTACTGTCGGCCACCCCTATCTTGTATCCCCCCCTCCATTCCCCAGCCTCATCCTTAACCTTATCACCCACATTGCTTCTCCCATCAAGCACAGCTGCTCTCAATATGGCCTCAGCAGCCAGGGGCAGTGGTCATGTATGTGTGAGTTGTTTTTGTGTGTTTGGTCTAATTCAGAAGTATGAGTTGTTGGTCGAAAGCTCATGTTTCACAGTCTTTTTGTTGTGCCTATTTTCAACTCAAAATCTCCGCTGCAGTGAGTAGAAATTTATCCTTTCCCTAATACTGTCATTATTCCATCCTGGATTTTCCACTGTTTAATCGAATTGACATTTATGAAAGGAAATAATTTCCTACATCTGTGTCAAAAGAGGTGTGTTTATGGTAAATTTCTACTTCTCATGTAACTTCACAATGAGCATTGCTACTTGCCATGTAGATAGCAGAAGTTTTCCATTCCTAAATATAGATAATCTTGCAATAGTAGGAGTGATGGTTAATGGAGTATGTTTTTAATTTTATTTTGAATTACTAGATATTCTCAATTTATTGCTTTATGTGGGATGGGAATTTGAGTACCTTTGCACCAAAGTGCATAACTCTGTACCTTGTATTGTGGTTGTGCAAATTGCAGTTCACTTGATTTTTTAAAAAAAATAGCCAGCAACAAAAACTCTGTACTGGAAAATGGGAGTAGGAATTACAAGATTCTTAAAAAAGGTCTCTCCTAGATATATGCTTACTTACTTTACACGATATTCTTACTGCTTGCTTCTGCTGAATAAACAGTTTATTTACTTTAAGTGCTTTCCCCACTAGATAATTCCATAAAATAACTGGGAATGAAAATATTCTAAATAAAGCAACATCCTTACCTTTGGGTCAACACAGTGAGAGATAGTTCTAAGAAGAAAACATTATGAACTGAATTTATCAATTGAAGACATAAAGTCTGTAATAGAGAAAAGTCAAAAGGTTGGACTCACAATGGGCAACAATTCATCAGATACTTAAGTTGAGATCTTCATAAAAGAGCTGGAAAATAAGTTTTTTGAACAAAGTCCTGACGATGGGGGGGGGGGGGGGGGGGGAAAAAAAGAAAAAAAACTGTTACAGACGTTATGTAGACAAATTCATACTACTGTGTAAAGGTGACTAAAAAAGAAATACTTGAGGTAGCAGAAAGAATGGTGGGATGCATGAAAAAGTTACATTCACAGTGGAACTGGAAGAAGAAGGAAGTATATGTTTTTTGGATCATAGATTAACTAAAAGAGATGGAAGGCATAAGATTACCATATTTAAGAAGACAAAGGCTACTGACATGATTATAAATGAGAAAACCTATCTGTCTACGAGGCATAAATAGGCATACTTCAGAGCCATGATCAACAGGATTGTAAAACTACCACTCAACCCTAAAATGAAATGGAAAAGTTAAATATGATTAAACAAGTAGCCAGAGCAAACAGGTATGTAATGAACCTTTATAACAAACTAAAAAATGAAAGTAAAAATGGGATTTCAAACGAAAGGTACAATTGGTTCTAGGCTACGCCACAAGGTTGGTGACAACGGCAACAAATACTTAGAATCTGGAATCTACTAGATCAATTTTCAAGACTGTGGCAAATTTTATATTGATCAGATGAGAAATAATTTCATGACTTGTTTTGAGAGCATACATATAGCCAAAATAAGAACACTTTCAGTAAACATTTGGATAAAGAAAAATATGTGGCAGCAACATAGAGGATGATATGGAAATGTTGCATAAGGCATCAAAAGGACAGTTACTGAATCTACTCAAACAAATGGAAATTTATGTACGCACGCAACTGCAACCGGGATTACTGCTGAATGAACAGAATGAGTTTAACTTGGATGCTTATTTTGATGTATTCAAAAAACTACTAGTCTGAGTAGTGTCAAGCATTGCAGCATTTTGGCAGGCAGTTGTGTGCATCAAACACCAGCAGCGAGGAGAGTGGAACTTCTTCCGCAAGCTCCACCACAGGAAAATAAGAACTTCACACAGAGTAGCCACAAGGTGGCACCACTTAGATTACACTCCAAATGTGTCATCGACTTTCGAGATTTTGATTAATAGCCACTGTTTTGATAATTTCCGTACAGTTGCAGCTATGTTTCATTGTTTTGTCATACTGAAAGGTTTCAATTCATAAGTCTGATGTTACTTTTAAACTTTTTATTCTGACATTTACATAGTTGTGTCTTGTTTACTTTGCCAGGCTGGGAGGTTCCCATTATTGTGTATTATATTTTTTATGTGGAGTTTCAGTATTGATCTCATTCCACATATTGTATGGCAGTTCATGTTTTACTGTCAGATGCTCATTTTGCCATATGAAGTAATTTTAATTAATGACTATGCATACTGCATTTTAATTATTAAATGTACAACACTGGTTATTCATCTACCATTGCTATAGTGCCCTCAGCTGGACACATCCAGGCCATCACCAGCACTTACTATGTACCTACATATATGGATTTTGATATTTATAACTACATCAGAATATTTTATGGGATGTATGACTGGTATGCATGGCTGTAAATCATGTAAATATCTTTTATTTTTCTTATGTATCACTAAGCCTGTTATAGATTTTGCTTCAGCTAAGTGAACTTGGTTACATTACTGTTTTCTACTTGTAACTGATCTGAAGATTGCAGTAGCTGAATGAAACTGATGATTGTGAATTGTAATATTTGTGTGATCAAAATGGGCCGTTAAAAGTAAAGTGAACTGAATTGCTTTATTAGTCTAAATGTTTACTCTATTTTAAGTTGTTATGCAGCCAGGGGCAATTCCAGAAGTCAGTCAGGGGGTTTGGGGGAACGGAATATGGCTTAACAAAAGGAGAGTTGGGATCCTCTGCTGACAAATTGGTAAAATTTGGTGTTGTTTAAAGTAGTTTTTGGTAACTGTTTTGGAATTACGGGTAAAAAATGGGTATTGATAAATAATAAGATGTGTATTTTAAGTTAAATGATATTTATTGGTTTAGGTAGTAAGCTATTCACCACTTATATTCTTTTGTTAAAATGTGTTTGAAATACATTGCAACCTATATTGCTACATAATTATAAAAAAAAGATTGCATCTGTTGGAGTAATATATTCGCTGATTTCTTAAGTCATTTTATTCAGTGTAATATGATACTCCATGGGGGGGGGGCTATAGCACCCATAGCCCCTCCCCCCTTTCCGCTGCCCCTGTATGCAGCTGAACTCCAAGTAATTGCACACACTGTTTCATTTGTGTTGTTGTTGTTGTTGTTGTTGTTGTTGTGGTCTTCAGTCCTGAGACTGGTTTGATGCAGCTCTCCATGCTACTCTATCCTGTGCAAACTTCTTCATCTCCTAGTACCTACTGCAACCTACATCCTTTTGAATCTGCTTAGTGTATTCATCTCTTGGTCTCCCTCTACGATTTTTACCTTCCACGCTGCCCTCCAATACTAAATTGGTGATCCCTTGATGCCTCAGAACACTATGTTACAGTCATTGTATACAAGCAACTAGTATTGTCAAACCAGGTGCACCCATCCAAGAACTCATTAGAAACATAGAAACTGAAAATGATCGACATATTGTCGCCATAGCTGAAGCCAATAATGTATATAAAAACGACCTTCACAGTGCAACACGAAACCTTAAGGCAATACTAAATTCAACAGAAGAGAAATCAGTTTTTGTAGTCGGAATTCCACATAGGCATGACCTTTCAGAATGGTCATGTGTGAACGTGGAAATCATAAAAGCAAACAGGCAATACTCAAAGATTTGCAGGGCCTACCAAAATGCATATTTTATAAGTATGGACTCCTTGCAAAGAGACTGTTACACGAGACATGGCATGCACCTTAATAACAGAGGCAAGAAGATTCTGTGCCAAAACATCAGCATGATACTGAAAGCGTCTGACAACCAAGAAGTAGTTGCTGCTCTTCCAGTTCCTTGCTTGACGCAAGCAGAGCCTGAAGAAATGGTTACTTCTATTGCAGCAGTAGAGGTGGAAGCAGCAATTGTACCTACACGCACAACAAACGCTGCAGCAGCAGTACCTACCACACTTCACCTACAGGATTCAACAGCAGCAGAAGATGAAGCAACATCCAAATCTCCACTGTCACCAGTTGCCACAACAATGCCTACAGCAGCAGCAGCAGTACCTATCACACTTCATCAGCAAGATTCAACAGCAGCATAAGAAGAAGCAACCACCTTATCTCCTCAGTCACCAGATGCCACAACAGTGCCTCCACACACCATAACAGCAGTTCCATCGATTCCTGTAGTAGCAGCCCCATCTACAATATCATCACAAGGAGGGAAGAGTAGGCATACAACAGTAGATGTGCTACCACTCCAAGTGAACAATTTTTTAGTAAAAGGCAACAAGAGGCAGAAATCCAAAAGATAAGCCCTGAAAAAGGTTTGAAAACCAATCACCATAGTGTTCAGTGTGTAAGCAATAAGAGCATGGATCTTAAAATATGTTACCTTAACATTCAAGGACTGAAAGATAAAGAACTTATCATGAATGAGTTTGGTCTTGATAACCAGTTCGATATTTTTTGTCTGAGTGAACATTGGGCTAATGAGAATGAACTTGCAGTTGCCAAATTTGACAGTTTTAGTATAGTAAATAGCTACTGTAGGAAAGAGCACATTAGAGGTGGTGTGGCAATTTATTCCAACCAGTCACTCAGTTGTACAATAACCAAATTAGACCTAAATTCCTTGTGTGATGAACAGCACTTTGAAGTTACGGCTATAATCATTAATAGTCATAAGCTAATAGTAGTATCCATGTACAGATCAACAAAGGGAAGCATTAACATATTTTTAGAAAAAATGGACATGCTATTGAGTGAATTAAGTAATATTAAATGGCTACACTATGATATTGCAATAGGAGGTGATTTGAATGCTGATTTTGATGTTACTAAATGTAAGGGTAGTGTTGCAGATCTGGAAAACTTACTAAGACAATACGACTTACATCATGTTAATAACTGGCCCACAAGAAACAAAGCATGTTTAGATAACATCTTTGTAAACTTCAAGACCACTGAAAACACATGCAAAGTTGTAGTGTTCCCATTCTCTGACCATGACTCCGTATCTCTAAATTATGCAAGTAAAATTCCCCTCAATAGGAGCAATGCAAACAGACCTGTCCCAACAGGTGTGATTACCAGACCCGTAACTGAGGATAAAATTAACACATTTCGTAATTCCCTTGCTGACAGAGACTGGTTTGGCCATTGTAGTGTCGATGGACATCACACATCAAGTAATGACCTGCCAGCCAAAATAATATTTGATAGATTTTTTAATGCATTCTTGACCCTATTTAACCATAATATTCCCATAAAGAAAATCAAAATAATGGACAGCAGCCACAAATCCAGATCTCAAAACAGACAAAATATATGGTACACTAAACAGCTGACAGATCTAAAGAAACAAGTTTTGTTACTGTACAACATATACAATAGTATGAAGTCTGACTGTGCCATATCAGCCTATGTGGAATGCAGGAATGAATACAAAAATGCCATCCTGCAAGCCAAAAAAACCTACAATGCCAACAGCATACATAATTCCACCAATAAATGCAAAACTGCTTGGAAAGTAATTAACAGTGCTGCCACAGATACTAAAAAAGACAAAATTAATATCCCACCACAAACACTCAATGAGTTTTTTATTAATTCAGTGAAAGAAATAGGAGACGCAATTATCAAACCAGACATTAGTCCATCAGAGTTACTCTCCCAAAATTGGGGTAGACAGTCACTAAATACAAGCATGCTAACCTTTTCCGAAGTATCGCCTAGATATGTACAAGGGACCGTAAAACAACTGAAATCATCTGATAGCTTAGATATATATGGCATATCATGCAACCTGCTAAAAAAAGTGTGAGATTGCATTCTGTACCCTTTAACCCATTGCATAAACAAGTGCTTACTTGAGGGATATTTTCCTGATGAGTTAAAACTGTCTAGGATCGTCCCAGTATACAAAAAGGGAGATAAAGACTCTCCATCTAGTTACAGGCCTATTTCAATAGTACCCGCATTTTCCAAGGTAATAGAATGCATCATGTACCAACAATTATCATCTCACTTTGAGAATCTAGGAATAATTAATGCTACACAATACGGGTTTAGGAAGAATCTGTCGACCACTGATGCAATCAACACGGTAGTCAGTTTCATAGCCGGCCGGAGTGGCCGAGCGGTTCTAGGCGCTACAGTCTGGAACCGCGCAACCGCTACGGTCGCAGGTTCGCATCCTGCCTCGGGCATGGATGTGTGTGGTGTCCTTAGGTTAGTTAGGTTTAAGTAGTTCTAGGGGACTGATGACCTCAGAAGTTGAGTCCCATAGTGCTCAGAGCCATTTGAACCATTCAGTTACATCCTCAAAGTTTTTGAGAACAAAGGCTTTGCTCAGGTCTCATTCTGTGACCTAAGCAAGACCTTCGACTGTGTTGAGCACACACCACTACTAAAGAAACTAGAATTCTACGGCATCAAAGGAAACAGCCTCAGACTATTAAAAGCTTATCTCAACAACCATAAACAGGTAGTTTGTGTTGGTAAGGAAATGTCAAACCTAGAAAATGTTAAAGTAGGTGTGCCTCAGGGATCTGTACTGGGGCCCTTTCTGTTTCTGATAATGATCAATGACCTCCCCTCGTTTATTAGATCCACCACTGTATTGTATGCAGATGATACGACTTTTCTTCATAGCAGTAACAATCTTAATGATCTTAAAACCTGTGCTGAAAATACACTCGCTCATGCAGCATATTGGTTCAGAGCAAATGGTTTCCTGCTAAATGAAAATAAAACTCAGCAGATAATCTTCACTCTAAGAGACAAGCCACTATCTGATGACCCTAGTTCTGTTAAATTTCTGGGAGTTATTTAGACTAAAAGTTATCCTGGGGCCAACATGTAAACTATATTAGTAGTAAGCTATCTAGAGTAATTTATTTAGTAAGACAACTCAGAAATTGTTTACCTGAAACATACATCAGATCTTATTTTGCATTTTTCCAAAGTATAATATCCTATGGCATTATCTTGTGCGGTGACTGTAGTCATATACATGACATCCTATTATTGCAGAAGAAAGCCATTAGGATAATTACAAATTCTTCACATAAGGCTCACTTCAAACCCTTATTTACTAAACAAAAAATTATGACAGTAATAAACCTCTGTATATACAATGTCTTAATCTTTACGAAGAAGAACCTACAAGATGTGAAACGTAGAGAAAATGTGCATTGTTACAACACAAGAAGCATCAAACACATATACACGCCTTACCACAGACTATCAAAATCAATAAATAGCTATGAAGTCACAGGGCACGAACTATTTAATAAGCTGCCACATGCTGTACAGGATCTTCCTGAACACACATTCAAAGAAAGACTGCATGAATGGTTTATTGCCCACCCATTCTATGATATCAATGAATTCTTCAACTGTAAAATGCAGTAATCCAACAGATGACCCACTGTACATTTATTGTAATATAAGCTAAAATATTTCAGTAGTCAATACCTTATCACACTGTATTATAAATTGTAGCTTCCTTTGACGTTGTCAATTGCTGTAATGGCCTAAAGACAATAAAATCTTTATTATTATTGTTATTATTATTATTATTATTATTATCATCATCATCATCATCATCATCATCATGTCCTACGAACCAATCCCTTCTTCTAGTCAGGTTGTGCCACAAACTTCTCTTCTCTCCAATCCTATTCAATACCTCCTCATTAGTTATGTGATCTACTCATCTAATCTTCAGCATTCTTCTGTAGCACCACATTTCGAAAGCTTCTATTTTCTTCTTGTCCAAACTATTTATCGTCCATGTTTCACTTCCATACATGGCCACACTCCATACAAATACTTTCAGAAATGACTTCCTGACATTTAAATCTATATTCGATGTTAACAGATTTCTCTTCTTCAGAAACGCTTTACTTGCCATTGCCAGTCTACATTTTATATCCTCTCTACTTTGACCATCATTAGTTATTTTGCTCCCCAAATAGCAAAACTGCTTTACTACTTTAAGTGTCTCATTTCCTAATCTAATTCCCTCAGCATCACCCGATTTAATTCGACTACATTCCATTATCCTCGTTTAGCTTCTGTTGATGTTCATCTTATACCCTCCTCTCAAGACACTGTCCATTCCGTTCAACTGCTCTTCCAAGTCCTTTGCTGTCTCTGACAGAATTACAATGTCATCGGCAAACCTCAAAGTTTTTATTACTTCTCCACGGATTTTAATACCAACTCCAAATTTTTCTTTTCTTTCCTTCACTGTTTGCTCAATATAAAGATTGAATAACATCAAGGATAGGCTACAACCCTGTCTCATTCCCTTCCCAACCACTGCTCCCCTTTCATGCCCCTCGACTCTTAAAACTGCCATCTGCTTTCTGTACAAATTGTAAATAGCCTTTCACTCCCTGTATTTTACCCCTGCCACCTTCAGAATTTGAAAGAGAGTATTCCAGTCAACATTGTCAAACCCATTCTCTAAGTCTACAAATGCTAGAAACGTTGGTTTGCCTTTCCTTAATCTAGCTTCTAAGTTACGTCGTAGGGTCAGTATTGCCTCACGTGTTCCAATATGTTTATGGAATCCAAGCTGATCTTCCCCGATGTTGGCTTCTACTAGTTTTTCCATTCGTCTGTAAAGAATTCGTGTTAGTATTTTGCAGCTGTGGCTTATTAAACTGATTGTTCGGTAATTTTCACATCTGTCAACACCTGCTTTCTTTGGAATTGGAATTATTATATTCTTCTTGAAGTCTGAGGGTATTTCACCTGTCTCGTACATCTTGCTCACCAGATGGTAGAGTTTCATCAGGACTGGCTCTCCCTAGGCCGTCAATAGTTCTAATGGAATGTTGTCTACTCCCGGGGCCTTGTTTCGACTCAGGTCTTTCAGTGCTCTGTCAAACTCTTCACGCAGTATCGTATCTCCCATTTCATCTTCATCTACATCCTCTTCCATTTCCATAATATTGTCCTCAAGTACATCGCCCTTGTATAGACCCTCTATATACTCCTTCCACCTTTCTGCTTTCCCTTCCTTGCTTAGAACTGGGTTTCCATCTGACCTCTTGATATTCATACAAGTGGTTCTCTTTTCTCCAAAGATCTCTTTAATTTTCCTGTAGGCAGTATCTATCTTACCCCTAGTGAGATAAACCTCTACATCCTTACATTTGTCCTCTAGCCATCCCTGCTTAGCTTTTTTGCCTGCTTCATTTACTGCATTTTTATATTTTCTCCTTTCATCAATTAAATGCAATATTTCTTCTGTTACCCAAGAAGTTCTGTTGCTAGCCCTTGTCTTTTTACCTACTTGATCCTCTGCTGCCTTCACTACTTCATCCCTCAAAGCTACCCATTCTTCTTCGACTGTATTTCTTTGCCCCGTTCCTGTCAATTGCTCCCTTATGCTCTCCCTGAAACTCTGTATAACCTTTGGTTTAGTCAGTTTATCCAGGTCCCATCTCCTTAAATTCCCACCTTTTTGCAATTTCTTCAGTTTTAATCTACAGTTCATAACCAATAGATTGTGGTCAGGGTCCACATCTGCCCCTGGAAATGTCTTACAATTTAAAACTGGTTCCTAAATCTCTGTCTTACCATTATGTAATCTATCTGATGCCTTCTAGTATCTCCAGGATTCTTCCGTGTATACAACCTCCTTTTATGATTCTTGAACCAAGTGTTAGCTATGATTAAGTTATGCTCTGTGCAAAATTCTTCCAGGCGGCTTCCTCTTTCATTTCTTAGCCCCAACCCATATTCACTTACTACGTTTCCTTCTCTTCCTTTTCCTACTTTCGAATTCCAGTCACCCATTACTATTAAATTTTCATCTCCCTTCACTACCTGAATAATTTCTTTTATCTCATCATACATTTCATCAATTTCTTCATCATCTGCAGAGCTAGTTGGCATATAAACTTGTACTACCGTAACTTCCTGGCAGATTAAAACTGTGTGCCAGACCGAGACTCGAGCTTGGGACCTTTGCCTTTCGCGGGCAAGTGCTCTACCGTACTACTATAGTAGGCATGGGCTTTGTGTCTATCTTGGCTACAATAATGCGTTCACTAAGCTGTTTGTAGTAGCTTACCTGCACTCCTATTTTTTTTATTCATTATTAAACCTACTCCTGCATTACCCCTATTTGATTTTGTATTTATAACTCTGTATTCCCCTGACCAAAAGTCTTGTTCCTCCTGCTACCGAACTTCACTAATTCCCACTATATGTAACTTCAAGCTATCCATTTCCCTTTTTTAAATTTTGTAACCTACCTGCCCGATTAAGGGATCTGACATTCCACGCTCCGATCCATAGAACGCCAGTTTTCTTTCTCCTGATAACAGCGTCCTCCTGAGTAGTCCCCACCCGGAGATCCAAATGGGGGACTATTTTACCTCGGGAATATTTTCCCCAAGAGGACACCATCATCATTTAACCATACAGTAAAGCTGCATGCCCTCAAGAAAAATTACAGCTGTAGTTTCCCCTTGCTTGCAGCCGTTTGCAGTACCAGCACAGCAAGGCCGTTTTGGTTTAGTGTTACAAGGCTAGATCAGTCAATCATCCAGACTGTTGCCCCTGCAACTACTGAAAAGGCTGCTGCCCCTCTTCAGGAACCACACATTTGTCTGGCCTCTCAACAGATACCCCTCCGTTGTGGTTGCACCAACGGTACGGCCATCTGTATCGCTGAGACACGCAAGCCTCGCCACCAGCGGCAAGGTCCATGGTTCATGGAGGGGGAGGGGGGGGGCCTGAAGATCATAATAGGTGTAATAAGTGTAGAGGAGGCACGTATCTTGCTGTAGGTGACAAATACCTGATGGTGATTAAGTGATATTTTTAATTATTCCATGGTACAAATATGGTAAGTTTTATATGCACAAGAGAGTATCTTATGCAAAATTGGTATAAAGACGTATGTAAATTATACCCTACTGAAGTTTGGTCCCTCGTAAAAATGAATCAATAGGTCATGCTTAATACATTGGAAGTGAAACTTTTAACATAAGTCTTTGTTTGCTCACACTGAAACAACTTCAGTTCCAGTTAATTGTGCATGAGGTAGAAAGTTCTTAGAATGTAGAGTTTCCCTCATAGTTTGTTCAGAAAGATCAAACAATTTCTTGATTGTGGAACACATTAAATAACTAATAATACACTGTTTTCTCTTTGCAGGTGCGCTCAGTTCATAACTATGGAGCTTTTGTTACTATACCAGGGCGTCGTGACAATGGGCTAATACATCGTAGCCAAATTTCCAAAAGTGCAGTAGATGACGCAAATGATGTGTTACAGCGTGGAGAAAGAGTTTGGTGCAAAGTTATCGGTGTAACGGTGAGACATTAGAATTATTTCTAATTATTTCCGATTATATATATTTGAGCAACAATATATGCTCAAGTCTTAATAGTAACGTGGAGTCACTCACTAATTTAAAATAAAGAACATTATTTTATTTTTATGTATTTATTAATTTGTTTCAATAACATTATTAAAGTGCAACAGTATAAATAAACACATAGTGGCATTAGACACAGAAGCAGTGAGCCATATACAGTAGATAAGAGTAAGGGGATCTTCTTGTATAACCAAGACCTGGGTTGCTTCACCATGATCATGGGATCTGTAAATACTTCTGCATATGAATTTTGTAAATTGTGTTGACTTTCTGTCTGGCCCCTGAACCACTTTTTATAAGTTGTGCTCATTGGACTGTAGACAAGGCTAAACCCAAAAACTATTTAGTCTGAAGGGCAGTGTGTCAATTGTTGACTAGTTTGCTACTTCTGGCTGACAGTATGCTACGTGTAATATTAGGGTAGAAATGCCTTGACTCAGATGTATTGTGTTGCTGTGGCTTCAAAACCAAAACATCGCTGAAGTGTGAGGTGTGGCAGACTTGAGATATTTCTCATGGAAAACTCTGCTTATAAAACAGATGGATTTGCTATTATTATTATCATTATCATTTGATCACTACCATCATTTAGAGACATGAACCTATCTTGACACTGCAAACCATATGAAGTGTGAGTTGATTTTAGGTATCAAACTGGCAGACAAAGATTTAAGATATTGATGTAGTAATCAACATATGATTTTTTAAAAAGTCTGTTTCATCTACAAATTATCCCTGTTATTGATATCTTGGGTTACAGATGCTGGAGTTCTTTGAATAATGACATTTGTGGGCATTACAAGTTCTCAGCTGAGTATCTTTGTGTTCAATTCCTAGGTCAATATTGTTTTGTTTGTTGAAGTAAAAAGCCCATAGTTATGAGAAAATGAATGACCTGTTCAGTGCAGTATATAACTTTCTCTTCTATGTGAATATGTTTTTGACAGAGTGAAAGTAACATGTGTCTGTCATGAACTGCTCAAGTTGTTCCCA
This sequence comes from Schistocerca americana, assembly GCF_021461395.2. NCBI lineage: Eukaryota > Metazoa > Arthropoda > Insecta > Orthoptera > Acrididae > Schistocerca > Schistocerca americana. Next base: position 196,409,151 of record NC_060126.1, on the reverse strand, counting down.
AAAAAATGCAGCCTTATTTTTGTACCTGCATGTCAGATATTTCAGTTTTTTCATCGTGTCTCAGTGTGTTACCCAAACCATTCCAGGCAAATGCTAGAGGGATACCTACCAGCAGACAATGTCTGACACTTTCCCTTCTCCTTACTAGTTATTAAGATTTATGGGTATTCTCATTTTCACCAGGAATTTTATAGTTCAAAATGTTGTTATTCTGATTTTTCGTTCCTTGCAAGAAGTACTATTCAGTGATTGATAGCCTTACTGCAAGTTCACAGTAGTGTGCATCTTACATGATGGCCATAGAATACCTAAAAAAATACGGCATTAATTTCTTATGAGAGAAGTGTCAAATTTGGAGAATGCTGCTAGGAAGTTAATGATGTTGTTCTAGTTTGAGTGCAAAGTCGTCTCTAGGATGGCAGCCATTTCTTTTGCTTTCATACTATCGATAAACATCATAGGTTTGCCTTAAATAAAGGAAAATCTAGTTATTCACTAATGATTATATGTCTTTCAAAATAAAATCATTGCATACATCACACACTTGCAGATGAGTTCGGGGCCACAACATTGCTGTGATGCCTCTGTTATATTACTACATCTTCCCTTCTGCCTCTCTAAAAACCTGTGTCAGATGCTGAGATCTAGTAAATAGTGAGGCATTAGTATTATGCTTTACAGATCTGGTGCGAATGTTTTTCCTATGAAAAGTGTTGTATTGTGAATGTCATTGTCATGTAACAGAGGATTTTTTACTTTTTTTTTTTTTTATTTTTTTTTTTTTTTAACCCCTACTCTGGGTTTTTTAACCAATTTTTGATTTTGTAGTATACAATATTTCAGAGGTACATTTTGAATGCTTTTTGAAATAAATGTATTTTAGTTGTCTCTTTTATCTCCTTGGGCAAATTATTATCAAATCTTAATCCTTGATATAAATTGCTGTATTGAGTTCTTAATTTGTTTTTCTATGGTAAATGAACGGACTCTTGTTCAATAATCATGTATAGAACAGTACGTTATAGGAAAAAAACATTCAAAACTGTCATAGATAAATTTAGGAAGGAAGGTACACCAGAGTTAACCAGCAAAGATTGTTATTCACTATGTAGGACAGAAATGTAAAAATTTCAGAAAAAGGTATTTAGAGCATTTAAGAGCATTGCGAAGCAACAGCACTGATTTCACATTTGCAGATCGCACTCTGACCTCACTTCACATTGTTGAAGGGAACCACCACCCTAGTGTCATAGAAACAGACCTCCAGATCGTAAAACTCGGTAATCATCTGTATCGCTTATTAACAACAGAAGAAAATCACCACATACAAAAAGGTATACACAGGACAAAAAACTCATCAATGATTTATTTATTTATTTCATTCATCCAGGTGTCATCTTACAATGATTAAACAGTAAATGGATAGGTAAAAAATCTACTCACCAAGTGGCTGCAGGGGAACACACACACAAAAAGGTTTAACTTTTACAAGCTTTTGGAGCCAGTGGTTCCTTCTGGCAGAAGAGTTGAAGGGGAAGGAAGAGGGGTGAAGGAAAACGACTGGAGAAGTTTAGGAAAAGCAAAGTTCAGAAAATTCACTCAGACCCCAGGTCTGATAAGCCTCCCCTGACCTGGTTTCTGGATGACTTTTCTGAACTGTACCCCTTTGTTAACATCAAGTATAGATTTAAGTGTCAGGAAGTCATTTCTGAAAGTATTTGTATGGAGTGTAGCCATGTATGGAAGTGAAACATGGACGATAAATAGTTTGGACAAGAAGAGAATAGAAGCTTTCAAAATGTGGTGCTACAGAAGAATGCTGAAGATTAGATGGGTAGATCACATAACTAATGATGAAGTACTGAATAGAATTGGGGAGAAGAGGAGTTTGTGGCACAACTTGACAAAAAGAAAGGACCGGTTAGTAGGACATGTTCTGAGGCATCAAGGGATCACAAATTTAGCATTTGAGGGCAGTGTGGAGGTCAAAAATCGTAGAGGGAGACCAAGAGATGAATATATTAAGCAGATTCAGAAGGACGTAGGTTGCAGTAAGTACTGGGAGATGAAGAAGCTTGCACAGGACAGGGTAGCATGGAGAGCTGCATCAAACCAGTCTCAGGACTGAAGACCACAACAACAACAACAACAACAACCCCTTTCCCTAAACCTCTCCAGTCATTTTCCTTCACCCCTCTTCCTTCCCCTTCAACTCTTCTGCCAGGAGGAGGAGTCACTGCCCCGAAAGCTTGTAAAAGTTAAACCCTTTTGTGTGTGTTCCTCTGCCACCACTTGGTGAGTAGATTTTTTTTTATCTATCCATGTATATTATATTGCCAATAATTGATTACTTTCATTATGATTAAACAGTGCTCTGCAACAGAATATCATTCAGCACTCTTAAGTAACTATCAAACACACACAATGAAAAGACATTGGAACAGATTTGAACATTCGATAACAAAACAGTGAAATAAACCACTACCAACAGCATACACAAAATGTAAATGTGCAGTGAAAAGTATGTCTGAGTCATAGCAATGCAGTAACAGGCACATTTCACCAATGAGCATGAGAAAACATAGGTAGACACTGTTAAAAATCCACAACATAGTCTATAAATACAAAATAGTTTCCTATAAATAATAAATAGTTTTCCAACCTCACAAAATTTTACTGGGGTCCACAACAGGTTATTTTAAACATAACAACAACAAAATCATACTTAGCAGGCAAATAAAAACCAAGTACAACTCAAGACAGGTCAAGTGCAGCAACGGTAAGCATAAAAGAGGGGCATATGCCACTATTTTACCAGAATGCAAAGAATTTTTTCTCCATGCCTTATATTGTCTGTAAAGGCTTTGTTCTTAAGAATAAAACCGGCCTTAATATACTCTCCTGAGGAACACCTAGGTTAGTATATTTTAGATTTGAAAAATGCTTCACTAAATGTTTATCATCACTTGAAGGGTGGCTATCTCTACCTTTTGTGGCTTATTTTCCAGGTATCACTGGAACCATTCATTAACTGTTCTTCTTTATCTATGTTTTTAGTTTGGTATTATTTTATGGCCAGCAGTCGCAAAAGCCTTGGACAGGTCTATAAGTATACCTATAACAGTCACCTCTGGAATGACTGCAACTTAGCAGCAGTACTTTTTCTTTCTACCATTAGTGACGTGTTTAGTTTCCCTCAACATTTAAGTCTCCTGCACATTTCGTACTTCTGCTTGATACTTTTCTTCAGTCAAGCCTTGCAGCTGGAACCTCTTTCTGGTACTTACAACAAAACTGTCAGATTGTTTCCCCTCATCTTCCCCTAAACCCCATCCTGACATAGTACAAGGCCCCATTTCTCAGCCACCCATTGCTAGACTTCATTCTCAGTAACTCCTTCCCTGCTCCTTCCATCTGTGACTGAATGGCAACAAATCACCTTTCATGCTCTTTGATCAAGCTATTCCTGCTGCATATCTTGCAGCTTTAAGATAGGGCATTTGTAATTTCCCCCATGTTCTCCATACTACAGTCACCCTCACAATGAATCTCGCAGTTTCCACTCATGGTCAAAATAAATAATTACACAAAAAAACTGGAGTGCTAAAATAGATGAATGCTTGTGAAATGTGTTATGTTTATTCAACTGTGAGTGCATGCCAACTTCTGAGAATGTTAGTTCATTATGAATGCAAGTTCAGTGACATCAGCTGTACATACGTAAACAAAATGCTAATGAAATAATTTGAATAAGAACACTTGTACAAAGTTTTTATATTTCTCTCTTTCCTTCAGAATTTGTTTACTAGTTGTAAGAGGGAATATATGTTGTCTCAAATGCCCCATAATTTATTACATCAGTCAGTGAGCAGTAATATAGTAACCTATATTGAAAGTAAATTTCTTTAGTACATCTCAACAACATTTTAATCTTTTTGGAACATAAACAAAAGTGCTACTTGATAACTAAAGAAATTCTCATTGTGAGGACAATAGGGTGTCCCTTATTTTGCTCTCCATTTTGTCTTTCTTTTTCCTCTAAAAATTTTATGCTCATTCATTAAATGTTTTTTACTTCATTAGATATACTCTGGAAAAAAAATGTCGTCTCAATACAATGACGTTGACCCATGCTGACTAGAGCAAAAAATTTTAATATTGGGAATTTTCAGTTTTATAGCTTTTAGTCAGTGTCAAAGTTATAGATGACTGTCTAAAATCAAAAATATATTTTTGCTTTTTAGGGAGTGTTTAATACTCTTGGGACTAGATGTGTTTAGTATTCCTGAGAATATTTTCTTTCCAGAGTTTCTCCCCTGCAATCAGGATACAGTCTTCGATGTTCTTGAACACTACACAATACAAATTCCTTTTGCTTCTTGTCTACAGTTAATAGTCTGTGAAAACCTTGCATTAATTTAATACACCTTAGACATTAGCAGTTTTTAAATCCTTAACTATCCTCTTAGCATCTGAATATGAAGTGCTGCTCATCTATGTTCAAGAGATTTCTTGAATAGAACTAGTGTCCATAATCTTCAGGCAAGAGAACAGGCCACAGCTGTTGTGCGACATGAAGTCTGCTAATGTGTTCTCTGAAAACGAGATGAGAGTGAATTGGAAGATGTAAATTAATGAATTAAATATATGGCAATCAGAATAATATTAAACTTACCACATAATGGTCCATCCAATTCTCCACAAAAAGAAATATATCTCACTTCCATTTCTATATTATCTCTGTCCAAATTTGCTACCATTTCAGTTTTTGTTTGTCCGTTTACTTCATCATCGAAGAGCAATAAGAAAGACAAGTGTTCTGATAAATACCACAAATGATGACTAAATTTCCTTACAGCTGCTTTTAAAATTCTGGAATATTATCTTTTCATATGATATAAGATATTTTAAGAGATCCAGATGAGGAGCTTTCACACCTCCACTGCACTAACGCCATGGATTGACATAAACATTTACAATGTAAAGAGAGGCATCTGAGTCCATTTTTATTTTCAGTGGAGAGGTCAAGTTGTGATCTTAGCAGAAACATTTTAAATAATAAATTGGTCTTGCCACATATCTTGTTCGATGCGTTGCTCCAGGAGCATACATTTTCAGTTTTTTGTTGTTGTTGGTTTCTTTTCCCTCCAAAGTCTCCTCCCAAAAATACTACACAGACCTCTATGAGTTCGCAATCAGCTGTTACTGTTAGTTTCTCTAATTCAATTTATTAAAAGTCTAACATCACCTTAATTTCTGATTCATTAAAAAAAAAAAAATCGACAATCTTTTTGTCGGTGTGAAAATTACTGACACTGATGATGACTTTCCCGTTTTTTCTCAAATGTGTTAACTGATATGTCATGACTGCTTATTGCATCATGTACTTCATATTCAAATACAAGTTCATGTATGTGATGATGGAATGGGAAATACATGAACACACTGTCCATTTTGTGTATGCACCATTAACACAGCCAGTATTTGAGGTAGCTGTGTCACTGCAGAGAACTTGTACACTATCTTCAATACCCCAATATATTAATGCATTCCAAATAGCATTTTTACCAGAACCATTCTGTACTTCTGTAACACAGTGAACTGTTCACTGTCCCCAAAGGTAACAATACTGTAAGTTAAAAGGAAGGTCAGCGTTCGCCGTAATATTGATGGTTTATTGATAGCAAAATCGATTTTCAATCACATAGTGATCATCTTCTGTGCTGTGGTGTAAAAATTAAACTCATAGGCACTGGTATCAAGTTATTATCAGTAACCACAGCACTGAAGATGATCACTATGTGATTGAAAATCGATTTTGCTATCAATAAATCATCAATATTACGGCCAACGCTGACCTTCCTTTAATTTGACATATATGGTCGTTGTGCACAGAGCACTCCATGTAGTCGCCAATCAATGACTGTAAGTACTTTCCTTTTGAGTTTTGCTGGCAACAAACTCACCATCACCAATGTCAATTTCATATAAATTTGAAAATGCCTTATCTGAGTCTTCTAACAATGGAAAATCCAGGACGGAATGTAACAATATCATGAAAAGAATACATGCTACTAACATATAGTAGAGATGCTGAGTCACAGATAGGCACAACAAAAAGACTGAGCTTTTGGCCAACAAGGCCTTCAATGGAAATAACGCAAGTGTGTGTTTTGTGTTGTTTTGTCTATTTCCAATGAGGGCTTTGTTCGCCAAAAGCTCACTTTCTGACAGTCTCTCTCTCTCTCTCTCTCTCTCTCTCTCTCTCTCTCTCTCTCTCTCTCTCTCTCTGTTTTTTTCCCCAGCACAGCATCTCCATTATTTGATTTTTCAGACGATGATGATGATGATGATGATGAAGAAGATAAAAGGCAGAAAATGTAGTTTTTTGTTTCTTCTGCCTTGTCTTGTCTTCCAGTTTTTTCTGCCGTGGTCTTTCGATCCATTCCTGGACAATAGCCTTTCCACCCTGGCTCCCTGTGTTGAAAGAAGAACATCCTATTGTCTTCCAACCTGATTTTGTGTGTGTGTGTGTGGGGGGGGGGGGGGGGGGCGTGCTTGTGGGAAATCTTGCTTCCTACCAAAATATAATGCACTTGCAAACCACAAGATTAGCATTCTCAGTAATTGTTAATTGTTCATCCCATATGTTATAAAATAAAACTTCCAGCACTTGTGTGCTTGATAGTAATTTATTTCCAGTTATTTGGTCTTTTATATCTCCTATTAAAAAACACACATTCCTTGGCATCGCGTAATTGATGTGACATCCTAGATAGTGACTGGAAAATATGTGTGATATGATTGGTAGCAAATAAACCATTGACCGATAAGCTGAGGTGACTTCAGTGCAATATCTGTGAACAGTGTGAAAGGTCATGTTCCTCATGGGAGTTCGTGCTAGAGTTGGCATGGGTTACAATCCTCTGATCGCAATAAAATTTTCTACAGACTTGTTTTAGAGTCATTCAAAGAATGTTGGAGGGACAGTGCTCAAAAATATTGAAATCCAAAAATAAGGGACACCCAAATGGATAGCCGTAATTTAATTGTTGCTTCTAATTTATATCTATTTTGCTCATATAGGATGAAAAGAAAATTTCCTTGTCAATGAAAGTGGTGGATCAGGGTACTGGAAAGGATTTAGACCCAAATGGAGTTCAGATTCAGTAAGTATGGATATAGCATAATGTTAATAAATCACAGATCAATAGATTATTGAAGCATTTTGAATTTTTATGGTCTGAAGACAGTAATACCTCTGTGTGTAATTGCAGATATTTGTTTCATGAGTTCAAAAATACAGCTACACTTTGTGATCAAAAGTATAAGGGACGCCCCCCAAAAACATGTGTTTTTCATATTAGGTGCATTGTACTGCCACCTCCATTTCAGTGACCTCAGTACTCATTATACATCGTGAGAGAGCAGGATGGGGCACTCCGCAGAACTCATGGACTTCGAACGTGGTCAGGTGATTGGGTGTCACTTGTGTCATACGTCTGTATGCGAGATTTCCACATGCCCAAACATCCCTAGGTCCACTGTTTCTGATGTGATAGTAAAATGGAAACGTGAAGGGACACATACAGCACAAAAGTGTACAGGCCGACCTTGTCTGTTGACTGACAGAAACCGCCGACAGTTGAAGAGGGTCATAATCTGTAATAGGCAGACATATATGTAGACCATCACACAGGAATTCCAAATTGCATTAGGATCCACTGTAAGTACTATGACACTTAGATGGGAGATGAGAACACTTGGATTTCACGGTCGATCGGCTGCTCATAAGCCACACATCACGTCGGTAAATGCCAAATGATGCCTCACTTGATGTAAGGAGCATAAACATTGGACGATTGAACAGTGGAAAAACATTGTATGGAGTGATGAATCACGGTAAACGATGTAGCGATCCAATGGCAGGGTGTGGGTATGAAGAATGCCCAGTGAATGTCATCTGCCAGTGTGTGTAGTGCCAACAGTAAAATTCAGAGGGGCTTGCACTCCTTGTTGTTTTGCGTGGCACTATCACAGCACAGCGCTGCATTGATGTCTTAAGCACCTTCTTGCTTTTCACTGTTGAAGATCAATTTGGGGTGGCGATTGCATCTTTCAACATGATTGAGCACCTGTTCATAATTCACGGCCTGTGGCGGAATTGTTACACGACAGTAACATCCCTGTAATGGACTGGCCTGCACAGAGTCCTGACTTGAATCCTATAGAACACCTTTGGGATGTTTTGGAATGCCAACTTCGTGCCACGCCTCACCGACTGACGTTGATACCTCTCCTCAGTGCAGCACTCCGTGAAGAATTGGCTGCCATTCCCCAAGGAACCTTCCAGCACCTGATTGAAGAGAGAGTGGAAGCTGTCGTCAAGGCTAAGGGTGGACCATCACCATATTGAATTCCAGCATTATTGATGGAGGGCACCACGAACTTGTAAGTCATTTTCAGACAGGTGTCCAGATACTTCTGATCACATGGTGTTTATATAGGGTGATTTTTTCCCACCGTGTACAAACTCTAGGGATTGATCGATGCGTGGATACGGAACAGAAAAGGTTTAATGAACTTATGTCTGTAAATGTATGGTTTCTATGCTAGAGGTCATTTATTCAATCATACTTTGTTACAGAGGCTGTGGGCTACTTACACTATACCATGCAGTCACAGTTACAATATGCATGGGGTCCTCCTAGAGGATGAACTGGTTCCTCATACATAATGCGCTAATGCCCTCTCCTGCTGTAGTAACTGGTGATGTGTCCAGTTCACTTTTTTGCTGACTCACCTTGTAGTGGCTGTGATACAGTGTTTTACACAATCGTTTTGTATTTGAATCAAGAGCTTGCCAACATTGTGTTTACTTACGGGAAGGTAATGGCAACAGGCGGCGGGCAGCAAGGTTGTATCAAGAGACCTACTCCCAGTGGCAACCACCGCAGCATTCAATGTTTCCAACAGTGTTTCGTCATTTGTCTGAGTCAGGGTTGTTTCAGAAAGCAGGAAATCATGAAGAATGTACCTGAAATGTTTGGACACCAGACTTGGAGGAAAATGTGACTATCACTGTGGAAGGTGACCGCCATGCCAGTACCAGGCAGTTGGCCGGCCGGTACAGGGTAAGCCAGATAACGAAGTGGAACATTCTCCATGAAAATTGTTGCAATCCTTCTCACTTACAACATGCACAGGGCGCACTAGCAACAAAATTTCCATATTGGGAACAGTTTTGTCGCTGGTTTCTTCACCAGGCAACCGTGATTCTGGGATTTGTGTCATCCAATCATATTCACAGATGAGGCGACCTTTATGTGGAGTGGTATCTTCATCTTTCATAACAGTCGTTTGTGGTATAGTATCCAGAACCCCCATGGTATGGTGACAGCGAATCATCAGCATTGTTCCAGCCAGAATGTGTGGGCCAGGATAATTGGTGATTGTATTTTGGGACCAGTCTTCTTCCCACATTGCCTAACAGGCCGGAAACTGTCGGCGTTTCTTGTGGATGTTTTTGCCTCCACCACTGGAAGAAGTGCCTTTGGTGATTCGAAGGGCTGTGTGGCTGCTACATGGTAGTGCTCCAGTCCATTTCGCCATTAATGTTCGGACACATCTGTAATGTGTCTTCCCTGGTCAATGGATCAGCGAGGGGGTCCAGTTGCATGGCCTGCTCATTCACCAGATATCAATCCCTGCAATTTCTGGTTATTGGGTCATTTCAAAAGTATCATGTATGCAGAGCCCGTTCCAGATGTGGAGACACTGGAGCAGCATATTCATGCTGCCTTTGACACTGTTTGGATGCAGCATGGCCAATGTGAATGTGTGAGACAGAACATGCTACAGTGCGTACATGCATGCATTGAGGAACATGGAAGCCATTTTCAATACATACTATAACAGTAGCTGCATAGAACAATGTGTATTATACCGCAGTCTCTGTAACAATGTGTGATTCAATAAATGGTCTCTAGTGTGGAAACCATGCATTTCCGGACAAGTTCATTAGACCTTTTTTGTTCTGTATCGCCTCATTGATCAATCCCTAGTACATGATTCTGTATATTTCCATGTGGTAAGCAGCTTTTGCCATACTTCGTACCTTAATCACCTGTTGTAGTCTCTCTCCAATTGTTCTCTTTGAATGCTAATGCATTTGTGACTGGTGGTACAGATACCAGTTTTATTTTTTCCTCTCAATTACTACAGAGGAAAATCACATACAAAAACTTCACTTTTGTGAACGTATTTCTTAAAGTATACAGCCTCTTATGCAGCAGTCTGAATGTGAGTTTGGCTTACTGATTTTCCCTGCTGACACCCTACATCGTCCTGTACTTTATTAGTTTCTGACTGTACATGTTCCACACCAGCATGTTTTCATTTGAATAATAATAATAATAATAATAACAACAACAATAACAATATGCACAATAGATAGTAATGGTTAGTGTTTTATATTTCAGTTTAGTCGCTAATGTTAACCTATCAGAGACAAGTTACTTGTAAAAACTGCCATATCATATATTAACAGTAAGTGGCTGGATTCTTAAGCAGCTGTCCACTGATATGACCATAAACTTGAAAACTTGAACAATCAGCTGCAGATTAAGCTGTTTAGCACATTTTCAACTACAATATCTGTTTCACAACTGTGTGACTCGGATCATCCCCTCTTCTTCCAGCTCTCCCCACAAATATTGACAATGTCCCTTAACTGTGCAAGCAGAGCTGTCCCACACAAATATTCTTTGCTCATATAATTCTCTTGGTCTTAAACTGTATTACTCCCCTCCCCCCCCCCCCCCCTCCCTCTCCCCCATCTATCTATTCACATTTCTTAGCCCTCTGTGTCTACCAGCCTTTTACTTTTGTAAATGAATAGGTTTGTGTATCCTCCTCTACTATGTTTTCTTAGCAGTTCCTCTTTACCATGTCTCTGCACTGGTTTGCGCCTGGGTTGCCTTTCTGTACCTCTACATTCCTTTTCTTTTCTATCATTATACCTTGTTTCCCGAGCCCTCACTCTTCTGATCCTTTCGCCTCATTCAGATTCAAATGAAGTACCTCAATGTGGCAAGTATTCATTCTAATGAGGCTGAAATACCAGAAAAATGTAATGTGTGTATGTGTGTGTGTTTAGAATAGAAACATATTTTCATGGCTGTTGCATTTTATAAAAGTTTAAACTTATTCTACTACCAGCCAAGACGAACTCAAAAGAAAGTCCTTCGACCCGTCTTCAAGGAGAAAAGTTATTGAACTTGAAGCAGTGTTAAAGACAACGTGTACAAAATGTGGTACTTATGGACATTTAGCAAAAGATTGCTTCAAGGTAAGAACTATTCATAGACTGCTCCAGCAATTTCTTGGCATTCTGCTGCTACAAACAAGCGCATAATTTCTCTCTTAATATTTATATAGTAAATTCTTTAAATATGCATTTAATTTTATAGAGTCCAGATGGGAAAACCTATGAGCTTTTGCCAGACGATGACAATGATGATGATGTGCCCGGTGTACTTGCTCAGCTAGCTGAAGAGGCACAGAAAACAAAGCATAGTAAGAAAGCAAAGAAAATTAAAAAGGTAACACACTATGAAATCTCTTCAACAATTAATAACACCTACAAGTTGTAGTGTAGAAAAAGCTTTTATTTATACAATAATGCTTGTTTAATTTCAATGAAAATGCCAATGCTCTTTCATAATGTCACGTCGAAACCACAGTCAATTCCAAATCAGAAGTCAGGGTCCTCAGTGAAGTACAACACTTACAAGTAACCTGGATGGAGAGTGCAGCTATTTATATAAACATCAAATATTATAGTGTGTTGATGTTTTTTCGCAAACATCAAATATTCCAGATATGGTAAATACTAAATAACAAATAATTGTTGACAGTTGGTTTTGAACTGGTGACCCGCATCACATTAGCCAACGATGCTAACCACTCCACCATAATGCATGCACCACAGTCATGGCAGTATATAATGGCTCTCGTAATTGTACTGTATGTAAAATGGTCTCCCCTGCAGCTACTATTCTCTAATATTCCTAAACACATGCATAACACAGTTTATAGTTCAAAATAAAAGTTACATTTATATTATTGTATGTTATAATCGGTTTAACTAAGGTTCTATGAAGAAACTTGATGCATCAGAATCAGCAATTACAATTCACCATCTACAAGCATATATTTTTCATTGAGGTCTTTAAAGAAAACAACACCCTTTTCACTTTGTTCGGCCAATTGAATCTCTCAAGTTTTTTCCCCCCTCTCAACAGCATCACTGTTGGCGTACAGGTTCCCCAACCACTTGGTTATGGTGAATTTACCATTATTTGCCCAGAAACCAACTGATCTATCTCCTGTATGAAATACCACCACCAGTCTCCAAAGTCCAGCAGCGATCTTGGACGGTACAAATGTATCAGCATTTTGTTGCATAATCGTATTTGACTGGAAGGTCTCGTGGTCTAAGGTTTTATCTTGGTTGGCTATTATGTGTATGCCATGCTTGATGGATGTTCTTCTGATATTGAACCCAGCAGCAAAAGAGGTGTGATGTAGAGATGCACAGATATGGGGCAGGGGGTGTATATTTTAAGTTGTGGAGGCCATTATGTGATCTTTGGAGGGGCCTAGGGTTTTAAAGATTTCCTGCACATAGTATTGATGGAATGAATGGGGTCATGAAGAAAAGTTTTTTGCATTTGTGTGTTGATGCAGGCCCTTTGCCTCATATTGCCTATGATCACGTGACACTGTAGTGGAACTTTTGTCTGCTGGGATGGTAATTGTAGTGGTCTGACTTCAGATCACAGATGGCACAGGATTTAGCTGGAATAGGATTTGAGGTTTCAAAGAAGTTTGTAGGAAAGTTTGCAGGACAGTGTTGCAAATGTAGATCTCCTGACATGCCTGGAGATTATAGTGTTAAGAGGACAGGAGGAGCATTATTTTGGAATTGGAAATGTTCTGGCATGCTTTAATTCTCACTCTGATGTTTGTGGATCAGTGGTCAGGTAGTGGTTCCAGTTAAGTGTCCAAGTGACTGTGAAGATATCTTCAACTAGGACAGTGGTGTAAAATTTAGCTATGGAAACGAAGGTTAGGCCTTTCAATGGAACATGTGTGTCAAGAGCTGAGAGGAAGTTGGATGAAGGGTTTGGGTTCGAATTATTGTTTTTGTACATAATTATAACTTTGATATGGTGAGAAAGCTGGAGGTACACCAAGCCGGTTCTGATTGCTATGGTGGTCCGGAGTGTGAAAGAAAGCACTGTTGATTCATCATCATCATCTTGGACAGTTTCCAGCCACTGGCTGGGTCTGTCGGGAACACAAGCCTCTCCATCGTGTTCTGTCTTTCCACCATTCCCCCTCTTCCACCTTTGTCCAGTTCTCTCCTCTTCTCGTCACACATTCCTTCACCCATCTATCTCTTGGTCTACCTCTGGGCCTCTTCCCCTCCAGTTGCAGATCAAACATCCTCTTTGGAATTCTTCCCTCATCCATTCTCTTCATGTGTCCATACCACTGCAGTCTTGATTTTTCTATCCTGTCCTGTACTGGTTCCTCCTTTAGTCTTTCCCTCACATACACATTTCGCAATCTGTCTCGTCTTGTTACACTCAACCTGCTCCTCTGGAACTTCATTTCACTAGCCTGTATTCTACTTTTGTCGCTTTTGTGCATTACCCATGTCTCACTTCCGTATGCCAATATGGGGACAAAGTAGGTTTGGTATATAATTCCCTTGGATTTCTGTGGCACCTCCTTGCTCCAAATAAGCCCCCTAATGCATTTGTAGAACTGCCCTGCTTTTCTGCACCTTTCATTTATTTCCATTGCGTTTCCCCCCTTACTTTCAATCATGCTTCCCAGGTACTTGAAGTCCTCTACCACTTGTAGTTTTTCCCCTCCACAAGTTATATCCACATTTGGCCTATTCTTCTTCCTTGTTGTGACAATTATTTCACTTTTATTTGCAGAGAAATGCATTCCATATTGTGCTGCCGTTGCCTCCCATACATCTAACTGCTCTTGCACCTCCTTCTCGCAATTTCCCCATAACATCAGGTCATCGGCAAAAAGCACTGCTTTCATTTTATGATCTCCAATTGCATCTGATACTTGCTGTAGGATTTCATCCATAACAATAATAAACAATAAAGGCGAAAGTGCACTTCCCTGTTGCAGCCCATTTTCCAGCTTGAACCATGCAGTACGTTCCCTCCCCACTTTCACACAACTCTCACTTCCCTCATACATTTTTCTGACTTTTCGTGTTATCTCTTCATCTATCCCTTTTGCGTTCAGCACATCCCAGAGCTTGTCCCTACAGATACTGTCATACGCCTTCTCAATATCTAAAAAGGCCATGATTAAGTCCTTCCCGTACTCATAGTGCCTTTCCTGCAGTTGCCTTACCGCAAATATGAGGTCCGTTGTTGATCTTCCCGGTCTGAAACCATACTGCTCCTCTTGCAGTCTACTTTCAATACTGCTTCTTATTCTCTTCTCCAGGATCTTTTCATAGATTTTTCCACAGTGGCATAGCAGGGTGATTCCTCTGTAGTTCTCACATCTCCTTTTATCCCCTTTCTTGAAGATCGGGACTATAATTCCTTTCTTCCAATCCTCAGGAATTCTGTTCTCCTTCCACACCACCCTCAGCACTCTGTATAGCCACTGAGTTCCTACTTCTCCTGCTGCTCATATCATATCCACTGCTACTTCGTCCCAACCTGGTGCCTTGCCCCCTTTCATCCTCTTTATGGCTTCTTCCACTTCATTCCAAGTTAGATCATCAGTTTCCCCACTATTATAATCGTCTGCTGCCTTAGGCTCTCCAACGCTGTTAGTTACCCGCTTGGCGGCATTCAACAGATCTTCAAAGTACTCCTTCCAAATCTTTTTGAGCTCATGCATTTCCTCCACAACTCTTCCATTATTATCCATGATCCTCAGGCACTCGCTTCTGTCGTTCCTCTTATTTCTTACCATGGTGTAAAGTACTTTTTTGTTCCCTTCACTGTCCTCTTCTAACATTCTTGTCCATTTTCCCATCCACTTCTTCTTCTCTGCCCTTACTATGGTCTGTGCCACTTTCTTGCTTTCCTTATATTTTACCCTAGCTTCCTCTGTTCGGGCCTGGAACCATTCTCTGAAGGCTTTGTTCTTTCGAAGTACTGCCTCTTTACATATGTTGTTCCACCATGGGGTTTCCTTACTTCTCCTCTTTGTGCTAGTTCTTCCGCACACAGTCTCAACTGCCTCAACTAGAGCCCTCTTAAAATCTCCCCATTCTTCTTCCACTGTTCTCTGATCTTCCTTTGGCAGCTTCTTCCTGATCAGTGTCTGGTACTGGGTCCTCCGTTCATCCTCTTTCAGCATCCATGTCTTCAACCTTTTCTCCTGTATATCTGTTGCCCTCCATCTTTTTTCTCTCTCAGGGTGGCTGCCAACAGCCGATGGTCACAGTCTAAGGCCTCAGATGGAATGACCTTAACATCTGTGAGGCTGCTCATCATCTGCCTCTCCACTAGTACATGGTCTACTACTGAAGTTTGGGACCAGTCTCCACTGTACCAAGTTATTTTGTGGCTACTTCTCTTCTTGTACCAGGAATTTGCGATCGCCAGCCCATTCCTCTTGCAGAATTCCAGCAACAATTTTCCTTCTCTATTTCGGTTCCCCCAGCCCTCTGGTCCCATTATCTCCTCGAATCCTTTCCTGTCTGTGCCAACATGTGCATTGAGGTCCCCTATTATAATCTGATTACCTCCATTTAGCTGCTTTTGCATGTCATCTTCAAATTCCTCCTTTTCTTTTTTTGTACACCCCACCTGTGGGGCATATGCTTGGATGATTTCAATGCTTTTTCCTTTCACTTGTACTCTGGCTTTTATCATTCGATCATTGATACCTTCCACCTCCTCCTGCAGACCCTCTCTGACCACTATTGCCACTCCATTTCTTCCCCTCTCATTCCCTATCCAGTACAGTTTACATCCTTTACTTAGTGGTTTTTCACCAACTCCTCTCCACCTAGTCTCAGCAAGTCCCAAGATGTCCAATTTCCTCCTTTCCATCATTTCTACAATTTCTTCTAACTTCCCAGTTAGAGTCCTTACGTTTAAGGTGCCCAGTCGTAAACCATCTCGTAATCCTGTTCCATTGCTTGGTCGGTTTCCTTTAAATCCGTTCCGTGATCCGAGGCATGTTCCCTTTTTAAAAGCAGTTGATTTATCCACTACTGGCTTGCTAGGCCTATCGCAGCTTCACCAGAGCCCCGTTAGCCGTCACGTTTCAGGGTTCCCATAGGGCCTTCCCAGCTCCCATAAGTCCAACCCCTCGTCCAAGTCGTGGGAGATGAGCAACGGCACAAAGTAGGGGACTGCCTATAGGGGCGATGTACAGTGGGGACTTCGTGTGCCCCAGGACCACTGTTGATTGCTGTTTGTAATTGTTATAGCAGTCATACACCCACTATACGACCAACATGGTATATGCTGCTTCGTGGAGAATTATTCTGTAAATGCCAACACACCAAGTGCTTAATTATTTTCTCTTCTTGTTAGTGAGATATAACTAAAATGGAGTGGAATTGAGCTTTTTCTAGGTAATTTTGCCATGCTATATTAAAACTATGTTGTAGTTCATTGCCATTGTATTATAGCACTTTGCATTGGGGTCATTAATTTAAGTCTTCATCAGTCTCGGTCTCACTCATGCTTTTTGCGCACAGTGTGTCCCTGAATATTGCATCTATATTCTCAAGAACATAAATGAGAACATCAAGACAGAAGTTTTAAGCCCTGCAGGTATTGGCGAAGAATTTGAGGGTATTGGCAAATAATTTGAGGGAAGTCTGAGGTCCATCATCAAGTCCACTGCTATTCAATCTGGCCATGAACTTATGTCACAGAGAATCTACAGAAACCAACTCCATGTAAACTTTTATATGCTGATGACACAGTTCTAATAACAAAAACTCTACTAGAAATTCAATATTATCTTAATGTTTGGTGTACATTGCTAGAACATAGAGGATTTAGAGTAAGTAGGACCAACAGTGTATAAGTATTGCAACTTATCAAGAACAACCCCCAGTTTGAAACCACAACTTCATGAAGACAATGCCCTCATATAAGCTGTCAGTCCGCATGAATGGCCACTGACAAATTGTCACTAAGAGGAAGTTATTGAAATCACCCAGTTGCTGAACATACTGCTCAAGAAGAAGTTATTCACTTCAGCGATTGCTTCACAGCCTAACATTTGCAAGCAATGCTGTCACTTTCTCAGTAATAGCCGCAGGCCGTGCCACACATTTCAGGCCCCCCCTGCGGGTCCGGGGATTAGAATAGGCCCGCGGTATTCCTGCCTGTCGTAAGAGGCGACTAAAAGGAGTCCATCCCCCTCACGGGGGTAGTTCGCGCCTGCGTCCGGAGACGGACGGTTCCACGACCTATCATCGTGGTCCTTTTGGTTTTTTCACTTCTCGTTTCTTCCTTCCTTTTGTTGGTTCCTTTCTTTGCTCTTCTCCACCTCACTGTCTTCCTTACTCTTTCCCTTGCCTTCTCCTTGCCTTCTCATTGCCTTTTTCTCCTTGCCTTCTCATTGCCTTTTTCTCATTGCCTTCTTCTCCTTGCCTTCTTATTGCCTTCTTCTCCTTGCCTTCTTATTGCCTTCTTCTCCTTGCCTTCTTATTGCCTTCTTCTCCTTGCCTTCTTATTGCCTTCTTCCCCTTGCTTTCTCATTGCCTTCTTCTCCTTGCCTTCTCTGGTCTCCGCCTCGGCGTTTGAGACAGTCTGTCCTCTTTCTCCCTCTCTCTCTTCTTTTTCCTCTTCTTCCTTCCTCCCTGTGCGTGCCTGAAGGCCGACCCACGCGTTCGCACGCGTAGCCGGTGACGGGGTAACGCGTAAGTCCCCGCCCTGGGTAGACATGTAAGGCACGCGCGTACCCCCTGGTAAAGGCCAGGCCCGGGGAGGGGTGATTGCCTGAGCTGATACCTTCTGACCATGCCGATTGGTCCCTCCGTCTGTTTCTCGGGAGGTGTGACCTGAGGTGTAAACATTCACCTAAGGCGGGAGTGCCCTCTGAGAGGGTCCCCACAAGGAAGGAGCGCGCCATCGGAGACGCTGGCAATCATGGGGGATTCCTCCGCAATGGATTCTACTCCATCTCTTTCGACTTCGACCCAAAAACGGAAACGTGACCAGCCAACAGTGACAAAAGTACTACCGCCTGCCCCACAGTTCCTCGTAGTTTCTCGAACTGAGGACGGAAAGGATTTTTCCTCTGTCAACCCTTTCGTTATTCAGAAGGGCGTAGATGCCATAGCCGGATCTGTCAAATCCTGTACCAGGTTGCGTAACGGCACCTTATTACTAGAAACTGAGAATGCCTTTCAGGCACAAAAACTGCTTCGGGCCACCCTCCTGTACACGTTCCCTGTCCGGGTGGAGGCCCACCGAACTTTGAATTCGTCTCGTGGTGTGATCTATACTGGCTCCCTCGACGGATTGACTGACGAGGAGCTTCAATCATTCCTCGCTGAGCAGGGCGTGACGGCTGTCCATAGGGTAATGAAAAAGGTCAACAATGACCTTGTACCGACCCGGACAATTTTCTTGACCTTCGATAGTGTTAAGCTGCCATCGCGCATCAAGGCGGGCTACGAGGTTATTTCTGTTCGCCCCTATATCCCGACACCTACGCGCTGCTACCAGTGTCAGCGTTTCAATCACACTCGACAGTCTTGTTCCAATGCGGCTAAATGTGTCACCTGTGGCAGGGATGCCCATGAGGGTGACTGTCCACCTCCGTCTCCTCGTTGTGTGAACTGTCAGGGTGACCATGCAGCATCCTCCCGCGACTGTCCTGTCTATAAGGAAGAACGCTGTATCCAAGAAATTCGGGTCAAAGAGAAAGTGTCCACCTCGGCTGCTCGCAAGCTATTGGCTAGTAGGAAGCCCACGCTGCTCCCAGCGGGGAAATACAGTACTGTCCTCGCCTCTCCTCGGACTACCCGGGAGGTAGCAACCCAGACATGCGATCTGACCTTCAGCACCACGGTCGTCCGTTCGGCCAGTGCTAAGATCGCGCGGTCGACGTCTCCTCTTCCTCCCATCACCCCACAGACACGAGCACCTTCTTCAGCTTCTGCTAAGACGAAGACACCGAAGTCAGATGCACGGGCCTTCAAGAAGGAACCATCCCGTGCAGACTTCCTCCGTACCTCGACCTCACAGCCTTCGACCGGTACTTCCACTACACGTCCTTCCAAAAAGGCGCATAGGAAGCACAGTTCTCCTTCCCCGCCACGGCGCATTTCTTCTCTTGCGCCACCCAGCGGCTGCCGCCCCAGGCCGTCATCCGTTTCGCCTGGCCGCACCGCTGGTCGCCGTACATCTGGCCGTTCACTGGCGGAGGAAGCTCCCCCTCCCGGCCATCCTCCCGAGATGGCCGATGACCCTATAGACCCAATGGACGATGACTGTCCGCCTACTGATAGCGGCGGCAGTGCTCGCTCGAAGCCAGGCCCTAAGCGGCCTTCGAGGTGACCACTTCTCTCATCTTTCTTTTCTTACGATGGCACTTATTCACTGGAATATTCGCAGCATTCGCTCCAACCGCGAGGACTTGTTGCTGCTCCGCTTGCACCGTCCGCTTGTCGTAGCCCTCCAGGAAACGAAGCTACGCCCATGCGATCAAATTGCCTTGGCACACTACACCTCTGTGCGTTTTGACCTACCCCCTGTGGTAGGTATCCCAGCTCATGGAGGGGTTATGTTGCTGGTCCGGGATGATATTTACTACGATCCCATCACGTTGCACACCGGCCTGCAGGCAGTTGCCATCCGCATTACTCTCCCCACTTTTACGTTTTCCTTTTGTACCGTTTACACTCCATCGTCATCTGCCGTTACCAGGGCAGACGTGATGCAACTTATTGCTCAGCTACCTGCACCATTTTTGTTAACTGGAGACTTCAATGCCCACCATCCCCTTTGGGGCTCTCCAGCATCCTGCCCGAGGGGCTCCTTGTTAGCAGACCTCTTCAACCAGCTCGATCTTGTCTGCCTCAATACTGGTGCCCCTACTTTTCTTTCGGACACATCTCACACCTATTCCCATTTAGACCTCTCTATATGTACTCCCCAACTTGCACGCCGGTTTGAGTGGTATGCACTTTCTGATACATATTCGAGCGACCACTTCCCGTGTGTTATCCATCTCCTGCAGCATACCCCCTCTCCGTGCTTCTCTAATTGGACCATCTCCAAGGCAGACTGGGGGCTCTTCTCTTCCAGGGCGACCTTTCAGGATCAAACCTTTACAAGCTGCGATCGTCAGGTCGCACACCTTACGGAAGTCATTCTCGCTGCTGCTGAATATTCCATCCCTCACCCTCCTTCTTCTCCACGTCGCGTACTGGTCCCCTGGTGGACCGCAGCATGTAGAGACGCTTTACGTGCTCGTCGACGTGCTTTACGCACTTTTAAACGCCACCCTATAGTGGCGAATTGTATCAATTATAAACGATTACGTGCTCAGTGTCGTCGTATTATCAAAGAAAGCAAGAAAGCCAGCTGGGCTGCTTTCACAAGCACCTTCAACAGTTTTACTCCTTCTTCTGTTGTCTGGGTTAGCCTGCGCCGGCTATCTGGCGCTAAGGTCCACTCACCAGTTTCTGGCTTGAAGGTCGCGAATGACGTCCTTGTGGCCCCTGAGGCTGTCTCCAATGCCTTCGGCCGCTTTTTCGCAGAGGTTTCGAGCTCCGCTCATTACCACCCTGCCTTCCTCCCCCGCAAACAGGCAGAGGAGGCTAGGCCACTTAACTTCCGCTCCTCGAATTGTGAAAGTTATAATGCCCCATTCACCATGCGGGAACTCGAAAACGCACTTGGCCGATCACGGTCCTCTGCTCCAGGGCCAGATTCTATTCATATTCAGATGCTGAAGAACCTTTCTCCTGCGGGTAAAGGTTTTCTTCTTCGTACATACAATCGCATCTGGATTGAGGGACATGTTCCCGCATGCTGGCGCGAGTCTATTGTTGTCCCGATTCCTAAGCCGGGGAAGGACAAGCACTTGCCTTCCAGTTATCGACCTATCTCGCTTACCAGCTGTGTCTGTAAAGTGATGGAGCGAATGGTTAACTCTCGATTGGGTTGGCTGCTCGAGTCTCGACGCCTACTTACCAATGTACAATGTGGATTTCGTAGGCGCCGCTCTGCTGTTGACCATCTGGTTACCTTGTCGACCTTCATTATGAATAACTTCTTGCGGAAGCGCCCGACCGCGGCTGTGTTCTTTGATTTGGAGAAGGCTTACGACACCTGTTGGAAGGCGGGCATCCTCCGCACCATGCATACATGGGGCCTTCGCGGTCGCCTCCCTCTTTTTATTCGTTCCTTTTTAATGGATCGACAGTTCAGGGTACGTGTGGGTTCTGTCCTGTCCGACACCTTTCGCCAGGAGAATGGGGTGCCACAGGGCTCAGTTTTGAGCGTCGCTCTCTTCGCCATCGCGATCAATCCAATAATGGATTGCCTCCCAGCTGATGTATCAGGCTCCCTTTTCGTGGACGATTTTACCATCTATTGCAGCGCGCAGTGTACACGTGTCCTGGAGCGCTGTCTTCAGCGTTCTCTTGACCGTCTTTACTCCTGGAGTGTCGCCAATGGCTTCCGTTTTTCTGCCGAGAAGACGGTCTGTATTAACTTCTGGCGATACAAAGAGTTTCTCCCACTGTCCTTAAGACTCGGTCCCGTTGCTCTCCCAATCGTGGAGACAACCAAATTTTTAGGCCTTACATTTGACAGGAAACTTAGCTGGTCTCCACATGTGTCATATTTGGCCGCCCGTTGTACCCGTTCTTTAAATGTCCTCCGTGTTCTCAGTGGTCTGTCGTGGGGAGCGGATCGAACCGTCCTACTTCGTCTATATCGGTCGATCGTCCGCTCCAAGCTGGATTATGGGAGCTTCGTATACTCCTCTGCACGGCCATCCATCTTACGCCGCCTCAACTCCATACAACATCGGGGTTTACGACTTGCGATCGGAGCATTTTATACCAGTCCCGTAGAGAGTCTTCATGCTGACGCTGGCGAATTGCCACTCACCTACCGGCGCGATATACTGCTTTGTCGGTATGCCTGTCGGCTACTGTCAATGCCCGACCATCCGTCTTATCGTTCCTTTTTTGACGACTCTCTTGACCGTCAATACGGGTTGTATGTCTCTCCCCTGCTACCCCCTGGCGTTCGCTTTCGTCGCCTCCTTCAACACCTTACTTTTTCCCTCCCTGCAACCTTTCGAGTGGGCGAGAGCCGCACGCCACCTTGGCTCCAGGCTCAGGTCCGCGTTCACCTTGACCTCAGCTCGCTCCCAAAAGAGGTCACTCCCAGTTCGGTCTACCACTCCCGTTTTTTGGAACTTCGTTCGAAGTTCATCGACATGACTTTCATTTATACAGATGGCTCTAAGACCAATGACGGGGTCGGGTGTTCCTTTATTGTCGAGGCACAAAGTTTCAAATACCGGCTCCATGGCCATTGTTCGGTCTTCACAGCTGAGCTCTTTGCCCTCTACCAGGCTGTTCTTTACATCTGCCGCCACCGACATTCTGCTTATGTCATCTGCTCAGATTCCCTGAGCGCCTTCCAGAGCCTCAGTGATCCGTACCCGGTTCACCCTTTCGTACACCGGATCCAACGCTCTCTTCAGCAGCTGGTGGACGTCGGTTCTCCAGTTAGCTTTATGTGGGTTCCTGGCCATGTCGGTATCCCTGGGAACGAAGCTGCAGATGCCGCGGCCAAGGCTGCGGTCCTCCAGCCTCGGACAGCTTCTTGTTGTGTCCCTTCGTCCGATTTTAGCAGGGTGATTTGTCGGCGCATCTTATCTCTGTGGCATGCCGATTGGGCTGCACTTACCGACAACAAGCTTCGGGCCTTAAAACCTCTTCCCGTGGCTTGGACGTCCTCCTCACGCCCTTCTCGGCGGGAGGAGGTCGTTTTAGCCCGGTTAAGAATTGGACACTGCCGGTTCAGCCATCGCCATCTGCTGACGGCTGCGCCGGCGCCGTTCTGCCCATGTGGGCACTTGCTGACGGTTAGACACATTTTAATGTCCTGTCCAGATCTTAACACACTGCGCCTCGATCTTAACCTGCCAAATACTTTCGATGCCATTTTAGCGGATGACCCACGAGCAGCTGCTCGTGTTCTTCGTTTTATCAATTTGACAAACCTCGCTAAGGACATTTGATGATGCTGTTTTTTAATCCTATGCCTGTCAGTCTGTCTTTTATCGTGTTTTCCCTTTTAGTTGTTGTGGTCAACTTGTGCCTCGCGGTGCATTCTTAGAGTAGTCAGGGCGCTAATGACCATTGAAGTTGTGCGCCCTAAAACCACAAAAAAAAAAAAAAAAAAAAAAAAAAAAAAAACCACACACACACACACTTCAGGTTATTGAAATCTGCAGTCATACTATAAAGTCAGCAGCACTGGGATCCAGACCTCAGTCATGTTTGGCTGCACTTACTTTCACTCCTTGTTTGCAGCGTTGCTTGGCTTCACGTATTGCTGTGTTGATGTTTTCGATTTGGTTTAAACCTGGCCTTGTCATTCTGTCATCTTGTCTTGTTGTCCTTAGTGGTTTTCTGGAACTCACTGTTTGATGGCCTAGGCTGCTTGGCCAGTGCCTTCTAGTCCTGTCATATTCTGGTTACTATAGTAACTCGCTGTCTTCCACTTCTGCCACCCAGCACTACAAAGTCATATCTGCCAATGCACCTACAGCCTTTTTCCTTTCTCTGCTTTTCTCCACTCCCTTTTCTTTCCCCTTCTCTCAGCACAAGGAGTTGACTCTGCATGTAAAAGCCCTGTCCTATCCCCCGCCCCCACGTCCATGACAATCTCACAGACAGCACATCATCGTCATCCACCGTTACAACACTGTCTCTCCCCCCAACCCTACCCCATTCCTCCTCCTTGCCCTCACAACACAACCCCCCTTGCTACTCTTGTCAGATGCAGTCGCAGTATGCAGTCTGGCCACTCTAACCAGTATCAGTGGCCAAATGTGTATGAGATGAGCTTGTGTGTATGGTTTCTATTTCTAAAGGAGGACTTTTTTGCCCAGAACCTCAAATCTGGATAAACATCAACTCTATAATGGAATGACAAGAATGAAAATTTGTGCCGGAACTGGGCTCAAACTCGGATTTCCTGCTCACAATAAGCAGGATATCCGGGTTTGAGTACCGGTTCGCACAAATTTTCATTGTCATCACTCCATCATACAGCTGGTGGTTGTCGATATTCACAACTGCAAATACATTTTATGTATTTTCAGTGTGGTGAGCCATGGCGCTAATCAGATGAACAGAACCTCCAGGTTACCGAGGCAAGGATGCTCAGCTGGCCTGGAGAAATGATCCTAAAAGACAGATTCATTTAAGGAAACAAACATAGTGGAAAAACTTCAAGAAAATCCCCTACACTAGTACAGGAATGTCATGTGCTGTAAACCTAACAATATGACAAGGACAATACTTTACATAAAATAAGTAAGAAGAAGCATTGGATAAACACTGAATTCATGGATTAGGACCCACTCTACTGTGGAAACCATGGGACTGAACCTTGAAATGACACAAATACGTTCAGAATGGCATAATGTGGCTAGAAGGGATGACCCCAAGAGACATGGGAAATAAAGCACAGAAGTAGAAAAAAAATTCTTTTATTTTCACTTCTCTTTCGTATGCACTTTTAACAAAACTCTGTAGTACCCCACTCCTATTTCCTGTTTTCTAAGTTCAAACATTACAAGCTTTCTTAGTTCCTAGTTCATCACTTGTATTCTTATTTCTTTTTTCATTGTAAACTTTATGCTCTGTATGTTGTTATGAGCATATAGAAAATATCATACTATGTAACTTTCTTTTTTGTTGACACATATTACCTCCATAACCATGTATATACTGCATTATACCAATTTCTGCTATCTTGAAAATGCAGTCTTCCTTCCTTCTGTGATTCAAACAGTATCTGACAATAATATGAAAAGGATAGATTGCTACTCACCTTATAGTGGAGATGTTGAGTTGTAGACAGGCACAACAAAAAGACTGCTAAGCAAGTAAGCTTTCAGCCAAACAGCCTTCTTATAAAGTACACACACACACACACACAAAAAAAACCACTGTCTCTAGCTACCGAAGCCGGACAGCAAGCAGCTATCTGTGGTGGGAGAAGCAATCTGGGTGGCAGAGGTATGGAGAGGGAGGGATAGCACAATAATGGTGGGGGACAGTGAAGTGCTGCTTGTGGGAACATACAGGGATGTGGTGGGGACACGGTAGGGCAACTAGGTACAAGTGGGAGGTTACATGGGGGACAGGTGGGGAGGGGAGTGGAAAAGAAGAGAAATAAAAAGACTGTGGATGTGTTGGTGGAATAGAGAGAGGGCTGTTAAGCCCTGGAATGGGAGCAGGTTCGGGGACAGGTGGGTGAAGGACGGTAACAAAGGTCGAGGCCAGCGGGGTTACAAGAACGTAGGATATACTGCAGGGAGATTTCCCACCTGCACAATTCAGAAAAGCTAGTGTTAGTAGGAAGGATCCATATGGTGCAGGCCGTAAAGCAGTCACTGAAGTGAAGAATGTTGTGTTGCACAGCGTGCTCAGCAAGTGGCTGGTTCTGTTGCCTTTGGCCACAGTTTTTCAGTGGCTATTCATATGGACACACAGCTTGTCGGTTGTCATGTCGATGTAGAATGCAGCATAGTGGTTGCAGCTTAACTTGTAGATCCCATGATAGCTTTCAGAAGTAGCCCTGGTTTCGATGAGATAGGTGATGCTTGTGATTGGACTGGAATTGGTGGTGGTGGTGGTGGTGGTGGTGGTGGGAGGATGTATGGGACAGGTCTTGCATCTAGGTCCAATGATGATGTTTGGTTTGTGGGGCGGTCATCAGTTCCTGTACACACAGTCCAGTATGATGATGGAAGAATGAGGACAACACGAACACCCAGTCCCCAGGCAGAGAAAATCCTGAACCCAGCCGGGAATCGAACCTGGGACCCCGTGATCCAGAGGTAGCAACATTAGCCACTAGGCCACGAGCTGTGAATGCATCTAGGTCTGCTACAGGAATATGAGCAGTGAGGCAAGGGGTTTGGAATGGGGATAAGTAGGGATATTGTGTATGCTCAGTGGGTGGTGGAACACCACTGTGGGAAGTGTAGGAATGATAATACGGTAAGATTTCCTCATTTCAGGGCATGAAGAGAGGTAGTAGAGAATGTGATTCAGCTGCTCCAGTCCTGAGTGGTACTGTGTTATGAGGGGAATGCCCCTTTGTGGTCGGACCATGGGGCTTTGGGAGGTGGTGGGTGATTGGAGAGATAAAGAACAGGAGATCAGTTTCTGTACAAGTTTGGGAGGGTAATTTTGGTCTATGAAGGCCTCAGTGAGATCCTTGACACATTTGGAGAGGGACTGCTACTCATTACAGATGCTATGGCTATGAATAGCTAGGTTATATGGAAGGAACTTCATGATATGGGATCGGTGGCAATGTCCTATTGCTTGGTGGTCAGTAGGTTTGATATGGACAGAGATACTGATGTAGCTATCTTTGAGGTGGAGGTCAACATAAAAGAAGCTGGCTTTTGGGTTGGGGAGGACCAGACGGGAGAGAAGGTGTTGAGGTTCTGGAGGAATGTGGATACAGTGTCCTCACACTCAACCCAGAGGTTTTGGATTCTGGGTGGTTGGGAAGGATTTCTCTAAATGGCCAATGAATAAATTGGCATAGAATGGTGCCAAGCAGGTGCTTTACTCTGTGTTTACAGTACTTGTATTTTTTGAGCCTAACTGCTTAACAAACTTTTATTCAATAATAGTTTGTATTTTTTGTTAACTAGTGTGACAATTCTTCTGTGATATAGTAATACAACCTCTTTCATCACATCATTGGTTCCTCCTTAACAACTTGGATATGAATATTCCAATATGAGAACATTGATATTTAGAATTATGAATGGTACTGCATATTTTCATTTGTCATTCAGCACCCAATAACTGTTCACAGAAAGCACAACACACCATGCACTTCCAGATACCACTATATATGTTATATACTGAAATTCTGCCCTATGTAACCATTCCTGATGCAGACTTGCAACTGCACTTTGCTATACAATTTGCTCATGCTCATTCAGATATTAATCAAATCATCAGAATAACCTTTTCCATGTCTATATAGCGCTGCACTTCACAGTGAAGTGTTACAAATGTGGGCAGCTACAATGTTGCCTTTCTGTAGCCCATTGTTGTTGGTCAGTGATACAATTTTCTTACTGTTGCACTAGTATGTTACATTTTTAATATGATTTTTAACTTATTTTATATTTTTTTGCAGCACAAGAAAAGTAAAAGTCACCACAAGAAATCGAAAAAGTCTAAAAAGAAACGAAAATATGCAAGTGATACATCTGACAGTGAGGTATAGTAGAACAGTAAATCTATCTATTGTTTGGTACTTTTCAACAGTAATTAAAAGAGCTTACATATTTGGTACTGAAAAATATCTGTCAGATTACCCAGGGTTATAACAGGTCACAATACACATTGATTTGTTGTGCAGATCTTTACAGAGGTTGGAAAGAATGCCTATATCCCCTCTCTTATTTCAATTTTGGTGGGTGGATTTGCTCAAATTGTGCCCTTTGGACATTAGTGGTGAAGTACTTGTTACTCCATTTCCAGGAAAATCAGCAGAAGATCCAGGAGTTTACAAATACCTGTCACAATGCCCTGACTGAACAACTGTAGAGTACTATCTGCACACTTTTGTTTTGTTCTATAGTCCTCAGTCATGAACCAGTGGGCAAAGTGTGGATGCATAAGTAATAATCAGCCTTTGTATGTTAAAGTAATAACAGCGAAGCACCATTGTTGAACTCCTTGTTCCTAAATTTTATATTTTTGTGAGCTCTAATTTTTATATTTATTATTATATTCCATTGTGCCTGTACCTGTCACCTCATAAGACAACTGGACTCTGTTAAACTAAATACTTAAGACTCCACCACATCTGTTTGTTGGTCTTAACCTCTAACACCAATTGAAATTGACATCATGGAGTGTTTACCTTTGGTTATGTAGGAGAACTATAGAATCAGGATGGGTATTTGACCCGCAACTCCTTGCCAATACACCTGTGCATCTTAACCAAGCGATTCCTCTGCTTGGTCAAGAAAAAACTGAAGACTTTACAGAATGTTCATAGAAACAATACTAATAAATATGAACTGACTAATGAGGGAAAGTCTTTCCTACAAAATACTGAACAAGATGATTTTGATGCATAAAATCTTCCTCATATTATACTCCACAATCCTATTAAATAGTAATTTATTCTGCAAGTAGTTTTGACTGGCTTTCATCATTTGGGATAAGGGGAGCATCATGATGTAATCATATTACACTTTAATATATGTTGTAATTATGGATCTGTGATTATCCCTACAATTTTTTCCAGCAGTGTTCTGAAAAATCAGCCAGCAGCAGCCCAAATAATGAAAGAAAAATAAAGGGACATCATAGTGAAAACTCCCGCAGAAAGAGAAGCCATTCATTATCTCCAGAAAGTGTTTCCAAGAAGAAGAAACAGTAAAACATTGTACTATTGTAAAAAGATACTGATTTTACCAAAGACAATTTCAGGCAAATGCAACAGTCACCTTTTATGATTATTAGTAAAAATGAACTTGAAAAAACTACTTGTTATGTTTTTAAAAAATCAATTTAAGTGTGAATATCACTAGCTGATGTCCTAATGTGAAATTGCTAATTGAAGTACTCAGACAAAATCGTACACATCCTACCATCAATCCAAGTGATTCCTGAATACTAACAGTTTCACTTCTTACTAGTTAAATATGTCCCAATTTCTATAACCAGCCCTGCTGTTCGTATTTTTAACACCAAAACTTTTATATGAGCATTTAAAGGAGTTTGAAACCATTTTCTTTGGCATTTTTCAGTATCAGACTTGAATGATGATGCAACAAATCTTGTCATTCACACAAGAACATAAAATGTGACACATTAGTGCTTCTGAAGAGCAGCACACAAATTGTTGTAAATAAAGCCAGACCCCTATTTACTTATATTCTTCTTCAAAAATATAAACAAGATTTACATGTAGCTGTTTACTATTGTTACAGTTTGATGCATCAGCCACAAAGTTACAAGATCACAAAACTGTCACAAGTAGTACGAGGGTTGCCCAGTAAATAATGCCCCATATTTTTTTTCTCCAGAAGTATTTATTCCACAACAATCAAATTTACATATGTGAAAGACTGATGTTTTGTCTACTTGCTTTATTTTTCCACATAATCTCCTTCAAGTTCGACGGCCTTTTTCCAGCGAGACACAAGAGCGTGTATTCCCTGCCGGTAAAAATCTGTACTCTGCCTACGGAGCCAGGTTGTCACTTCGTGAATCACTTCTTCGTCATTGGCAAAACGTCTTCCACGAATGAAATTCTTCATTGGCCCAAACAAGTGAAAGTCTGAAGGAGCCAAATTGGGGCTGTAGGGTGGATGGGGTAACACTATCCAACCCACTTTCGCGATGTGTTCACAAACTTGTGTGAGGACGAGCGTTATCATGCTGAATCAAAACATCCTGTGGGTTAACATGACGCCCAAGGCGCCGGAAGCGCTGCTTAAGTTTGTCTAATGTTTTGACATAAGCCTCTGTCGAGTCGTAATGCGTCGATCCCGTCGAATGAGAACATCAGCCCGCTGCAACATGTCAGGCGTGACAGCCGTGGGAGGCCTTCCCGACCGCGGCAAATCTCGGAGCTCCGCAGCACCGCCCTCTGATGCTTTCACCCTCTGTGCCCAGCGACCAACAGTACTCCTATCGACTGCAGATGTTCCGTAGACTTTGCACAAGCGTTTATGAATATTGTCCACGGTTTCTTCCTCTGCTACGAGAAATTCAATCACTGCACGTTGTTTATGACGGATGTCACCTGCAGACGCCATTTTAGAACATTCCTACACCACCGCTCTCTGTCGGAGGAAATTGAAACTTTGGGTACACACGCGGGAAACTTCAAATAACTCGCACCTAAAGTGTCACATTTCTAATATTTTTTATTTCGGAGAAAAAAAATATGGGGCATTATTTACTGGGCAACCCTCGTATAAGCTATGTTGTTCCTTTGTCAGTGTCCATGGCAGTAAATTCAAATAAACTATTATTATATTCCTTATGTAGCTGATTTTATAATTTGTCAGCGTGGCGAATATTACCAATTGCAACACATAAAGGGTCAGAATCTTCTTGTGACCCAAACATAGTTCCTTGCCCAGAAATGAGCAATAACACTTCCCTCTCCAGTAGTCCATGCTGTACTTGCCTGATATTTCAATAGCGTAACTCACAGTCTTCATAACGTGCCCCCTGAGGCTGAATCCAATGTGGAACAGGACCATTATTTATGCCTATGTAGGGATAGGTGCTCTGATCTGTCCGCTCTGCTCCATGTGCTCCGAGGTCTGTGCTGCTCATAGCAGCAACCGTACTATTTTACAACTGTAGCTGTTCCGACTGCTGTACACTTTGTGGCTGTTGTCATCTGATGTTCTGTTCCGCCCACAAGTGGTACTGGGCACTCATGGCCAGATAATAACCTGATAGCTGCTCCTAGCGGGTGCAGGCCTCATACGGAGCATTTGACATGACCTGCTGCAGTAATAGAACAGCATAGTCCATGGGAAAGCTTAAATGATTGAAGTCAGAGTACAATTTGGGAGGTAGAACAGAATGAGAGATGACAAAATTATTAACTGACAACAGCCAAAAAAGGAAACGCACAGCAGTCGGTACAGCTACAGCTAGTGCTAGTAGTAAATCGGATGGAGTGCCAGATCATTGATGAGTGCTTAGCCCCACAGAGGCATAAATACTGGACCCATTCCACAATGGATTCAGCCTCAGAGCACTTGTTGGAGACTCTGTGGATTACCTGCAGAAAACATGATTATCCAACATGACAATGCCTTCACACAAAAGCCTGAAGACCTACAATATTGAAGCATTCAATTGGGGCAGAGGTATGATACACATACATGGTCTAGTTTTATCCAGATAACCTTTTAGCTAATTCTGTTTTTTTAGGTCATTTTTGGAGTTATCACTACCACTTCTCATGCTTTGATTCAAACTGAAGTATGGAGGAGACCATTTCTGGACTTAAGTGGAGAAATCTATGTCAAAACAGTTGGTGAGTCCCTTTGAGATATTGCCAGTGTCCTTTTGGACCTTCCAGTCAAATCTCACTAAGTCCGTAGATGCAGTAGCAATCAAGTAGTAAATTTTGTTGTTGTGGGTTGGCTTCAGATCAGGCTGTGCCATGCTGCAGGTTTCATTAAGTGCTATATCTTATTTTTATTGGCCGAGCTTGATCTCATGAGGCTTACAAACTGCTTTTCAGCAAAATAATTAAAATGACCAAATCGGGTTTTGAGTTCTGTCTTACTAAAGAAACCAAAAGGCAACTGGATTTTTTGTAATTTTCTTGTTCTTATAGTACATGTGGTTCAGAATTAAAATATTATTTACCCCAAGCAGTCTGATGTAACTCAAAAATTCTCGAGAAAATAAACTTTGAGATATTCCAACCATGTTTAACTCACTACAGCTATAACAATTTTTCGATGAGCCACTATGCTCTGTGCCATGTGAGTGGCCCAGGTTTGATTCGCAGATGATGCATATTTCACGAAGCGTAAAATACCTACAGACAAAAAGGAAAAAAAAATTGTACTGCTCGAGACAGGTAATCACTGGTTTGAGTCTTATTTCATTCATTTCCCCCCCCCCCCCCCACACACACACACACACACACACACACACACACACACACACACACACACACACACATTCAAATACGTACATCAGTAATACTCAAAAGTGTCCTATGTGCAGCCCCAGAGGCTTTGTGAGGTTTCCGCCAAAATAATACCAACCTAAAGAACAAAGCACATCAAGCCTAATCATGCACTGACAAAAAACAGCTCTTATAAAGATTGTATCAATGTTGGTTTTAGAATTTTTTTCTCTTCTTCTTTCAATGCATAATAGTTGACAATCAGGCAACAAGCAGAATAATGAATGCACAGTGATGATATGATTAAAAAAAAAAAAAAAAAAAAAAAAAAAAAGAATTGTACAAAGAGGTTTGCAGTTTTCTGATTTGGCTGTCTATACTTACCACCTGGAGCTATATAAATCCATGCCGAGTAGCACAGAGTATACTTTCTACACGAGTTTGCGATTGCAATATGTAGTCAAATTTGGCACGGCGAAACCATGCACTACACACTGACTGCTGCGTATCTGATTTGTGCTTGTTGTTGACTATAGTTGTAAAATTTAATATTTTGTGGAGATAATATTCTACATTTGACATATTGTAAATTTACGCTCTTGATTTTAAAAGACGGGATAGAGTTTTGGCTTAAAAATGCTGCAACAAAATCTTGCATCTAAAGTTCAAAGGTGGTTCATCCGGAAGATGCAGCATTAACCTCAAAGATTTCCGATCTAGACTAAGGTTCAAGATGATGCTGTAACAACTTCAGGCTCCATGGTTTCAAGCAGTAAGGTATCTAATGATCAGTAAAGGTGATAAAAAGAACACATGACAAATGCCTCAACCATATGCACTGGAAAATCTAGGATGGAATAATGATAATATTATGGAAAGGATAGACTGCAATTTAGCATATAACGGAGATGCCGAATCACAGATAGGCTTATCTGCGACTCTTAAGTCTCTGCTGTATGGTGGGTAGTTTGCTTCCCATAGTATTCTCATTTCCCTGCATGTTATACAGCAAGCTATTTCCAAACATTGCCATGGTACCTACTAATATGCACTGACATTTAGAAAGTGTGCACCCTAATTACAAAGACCAGAATGAACAATGTTTTTATACATAAGAAAGAACAGCTATATAAAAAAATAAAAAAAACACTGAAGTATGTGACCCAAACTGTGAATGAAAAAACTACAGAGACATTGTATTTGGTCATCTATCACATTGCACAAGCGGACAAAGTATACATTATCACTGGTAATATAATAAAACAATGTGTAGCAGACATAACACAATGTATGCTCAATGAAAAATCTATAAAGTATCTTTCTACAGTCCACTTTCAAACAACACTGTTTCATGTTGAATTAATGCTCTTGCAGGCTATATCAAACAGGAACTAGCTTATTGCTTTCACAGAAATTCATCTTGCAAATGATGGACTGATGACACTGGACTGGCCATCTTGCTGATAATGTTATGATAACCATGTAAACATTCATTTGAAGATGATTTGATTTTGCTTATGTGTGCATCACTGCCAACTGACACTACTGCAAAATAAATTTTTAACATGATAAACAATTGGTTTGAAATATACCACCTTGATTGGAACAATATTATCAATATTTGTACAGTTGGTCAAAGGCTGATAAAACAGCAGGAGCAGTATCACTGAGAAAAAGTAAAGTGCCAAACTGTCATTCCAGCCATTTCATAAACAAACACTCACAATAAAGATGCCACCAAATCTAAAACTGGTTCTTAATTAAGTAAAGATAATCAGTTACTTTTCAGTGCAAACAGTTTTGAAGATTATGGAAGCAGACAAAACATTACTGTTCAACAACAAGTTTACATGATTACCTCAGGGTAAGACCTTAACAAGATTCTTTAAACTCAGAGCTAAATTACAAGCTTTTATGAATGACATTTCTTTTAAATTAAAAGACCATTTGAGTGATATGACTTGGTTGTTCAGACTAGCTTTTTTGGCAGATATCTTTGGAAAAATTGATGAATTAAAATTATCTTTACAACGGAAAGAGATAATAGTTTTCAGTACTAACAACTGTGTTAAAAAAAGAAAGTAGATTTTTGGATAGCGTTGGAAGAGAGAACTAGAAAGCTTTTTAACAGTGTGTTCTTTGGTGAGGCAGTAGAATTACCAGATGAAACATTTGAAGGATTGGTCCAGTGTCTCCATGATATGTATCATATTTTGAGATGTATTTTCCTGAACAGCAGAATAAAAAGACGGAGAATGAATTCATGGGTTCAGAATCCTTTAGTACAATCCAGAAAATATGTCAAATGAAATCTATGAATCCTTGTTACAAATGGCATCAGATTCAAGCATGGACGAACTGTTTAAAACAGTATCACTTGTGGATCTTTAAACTTCCTGGCAGATTAAAACTGTGTGCCGGACCGAGACTCGAACTCAAGACCTTTGCCTTTCGCGGGCAAGTGCTCTACCAACTGAGCTACCCAAGCATGACTCACGCTCCTTCCGAACTTTACAGAAGCTGAGAGGACGGGGCGTGAGTCGTGCTTGGGTAGCTCAGTTGGTAGAGCACTTGCCCGCGAAAGGCAAAGGTCCAGTTAGAGTCTCGGTCCGGCACACAGTTTTAATCTGCCAGGAAGTTTCATATCAGCGCTCACTCCGCTGCAGAGTGAAAACCTCATTCTGATCACTTGTGGATGTTTATCATGAACCCTGCACCAAAAATCTAAAACTTCCCACACAGGCTGAGACTGTTCTTCTCATGTTCCCAACAACTTAAATGTGTGAAACTGGATTCTCAGCATGACAAAAGCCTGCAATAGACTGGATGCTGAATTTGACATGTGCCTTCAGTTCTCCTCTATGAAGCCAGACATTGGACAGTTGGCCAAAAATAGAAACAGCTTAATGCCTCTCATTAAATGGGAACAATTTTATCAATTTACAGTGGAATCAATACACAGTATTTTGTTTATTGTATTATTGTGTGTTTATTATTATGTAGTGGAAGTCAGTTTGTATAATATACCAATTTTTGTATGTTTTTCATTGAATAATTATAATTGAAGGATTAATACAAAACTTAAGTCTTGCTTACTTTAGGGTTCTGTTTAAATGTATTCTGATTAACACATTTCTGTAATTTTTACGAAAAATTCACTACTTAACACAAAAAATTCATTTTCATTGCAAATATAAATTCATAATTAATGATGTTTATAACATTTGTTTTAAAATAAAAAATATAACAAATCAGTTTTTTCCATCTTCATATATTTTACAGAGGAAATACTGATAAAAGATTCAACTTTGTTTCTAAGTTTGCATTTGCCAATCAAACACAGGCTGCCCAACTGGCAGGCGAACTTTCTACCATAGAGCCATGTGGCCCATCAGAATCATCATCCTAGATCTGTGAATTAAGGAAAGTCAGGAAATTTGAAGGCCGATTTTCTTGAGAATTTTTTAAGAACTGCATTGAACAGCTTTGGCGAATTAATAGTCTACTCCTGAAGTTCAAGTACCATAAATATATATTAAAAAAAACATCTGATTGGTGTGTGGTCTCCTTGTTAAGACCTGTTCTCATCCGTCCCTGTCGCACTTTTCATAGCATGCTGTGTACCAAGTGATTCAGTAGTTACAGACACTTTCTTAACAAACATACCACTCACTGCATCATTGAATTGGCTAAGCCACTGTCATGAGTTGTGCCTGGATACCTCAGTTGCTACGATCAAACAATGGCAAACCCAGGATGGAATAATGACAATACTATGAAAAGTCTTTTATGACCATCTTTTTAGCGATTGTTGCAGGACTCGGCTGCTCGATAGAGGATGTCAAATTAAACACATTTCATTTCAGCCGTCAATTGTCAACCTTATTTTATTGGGCATCAAGTTTCAGCATTTTACTAAGTCATTGGGTCACTGTAGCAGGTAGATATCTACTAATACCAGTGTTGCTAGCTCCTGCTTTGATCAGTTGCCTAATAAGATAAGGTTGACAATTGGACAGCTAAAAGGTGTTTAATTTGACATACTATGAAAAGGATAGTTGCTACCATATAGCGAAGATGCTGAGTCACAGATAGGCACAATAAAAAGATTGTCCAATAAAGCTTTCAACCAAACAGGCTTTCATCAGAATTAGACAACACACACACACTCATGTAAATGCAACTCTCTCTCTCTCTCTCTCTCTCTCTCTCTCTCTCTCTCTCTCTCTCTCTCTCTACACACACACACACACACACACACACACGATGACAATCTCCAGTTGCCATGGCCATACTGCGAGCTGCAGTGCGCAACGGGAGAAACAAACTGGGTGGCGGGGGTACGAGGAGGCAGGGTCATGGTGGGTAGGGGATGGTAAAGTGCTGCTTATGGGAGCATACAGGCATGAGGTGGGAAGAGGGTAGGGCATCAAGGTGCCAATGGGAGGTTAGGCTGGGAAGGACGGGCGGCAGAAAAGGAGAGAAGTAAAAAGGACTGGATGCACTGGTGAAATAGAGGGCTGTGTAATGCTGGAATGGGAACAGGGAAGTAGATAGATGGGTAAAGGACAATGACTACTGAAGATTGAGCCCAGGAGGGTTGCAGGAATGTGGGATATATTGCGGGGAGAGAAGGAGATTAGTGTTTAGCATCCCATTGACAACGAGGTCATTAGAGACGGAGCGCAAGCCCGGATTAGGGAAGGGAATCGGCCGTGCTCTTTCAAAGGAACCATCCCGGCATTTGCCTGAAGCGATTCAGGGCAGTCACAGGAAACCTAAATCTGGACGGCCGGACGTGGGTTTGAACCTTTCCTCCTGAATGATATTGTGGGGAGAGTTCCTACCTGCACAGTTCAGAAAAGCTAGTGTTGGTAGGAAAGATCCAGATGACGCAGGCTGTGAAGCAGTCATTGAAATGAACGTTATGTTGCACAATGTTACAGTATATATGCATTCATTCCAATATTTTCACATTTCTATGAAGGTAAAAGAAGCTCTTCCATGTGTAATTTGATAGATTCTGTTACCTGAATAGTGTTACATTTACATATTGGCGTCAATAAATAGTGATGTGTTAGTTGTGTGCCATTGATGGTAATCATATTGCTCATAAATGAATGTTTTCTAACTCAACAAGTCAGTTGTGCAATGTACTGAATTGTGCACAAATAATTATTTTCATAATTTTAGAAATTCAGAAGG
Source organism: Schistocerca americana (assembly GCF_021461395.2). Classification (NCBI taxonomy): domain Eukaryota; kingdom Metazoa; phylum Arthropoda; class Insecta; order Orthoptera; family Acrididae; genus Schistocerca; species Schistocerca americana. The sequence goes on along the minus strand of NC_060126.1, from coordinate 196,371,988 downwards.
AATAAAACATTCTCAGAAATTACTTTTAGCTGTACAAAAACTGCCTCTACAAGAAGGTAGTGTGCTCAGTTCAAAAATAAAGGTAACTCATCTTAATACTTTTATATTTAGCTCATTTTTAAAACTATGAATTACAACAATTTATCTGTGACAGACACAAAACAAGTTAAAATCTTGCAGTTGTGGAGCCATTACCCTGCAGGAACTGGGCGTATATCAAATCGAGTTACACGGAACAGTGAGACAGTCCAGTCTGGTAATCTTCCTTCTGTATAATTTCTATGAAATCTGAAATCAAGAATTCAAAGCATATAAATATACAGTTTACCATTTTAATGATAATTTTGTGTTAGTGTTGGAAGAAAACTTACAAAAACAAAGAATCAACATCAAACATATATAAAACACATAAACTGATTGGGCAGAGAGTGGTACTTGCAAAGTAAAGACAGACACACCTTAAGATCGATAGTTTGAAGGCTCGTTTGAACACCAAAGCAGTGGCTTAAGCATGATACTATTCAAGGTGAGATACACTTGCCTTTCACTGGGCTCATTTATGCAGTTAGTTATGGTGGAAACTAGTTTAAAGTTGGCTACTTTGCCAGAAGGTGGTAAGTGACCAAAAAATGTCCTTGGACTGATTGAGGATTGCAGTCTGATAGTGAGTGTGTGTGGGGTTTTAAGTGTTTCATCAGAAAAAGTTGCATCCCTATCTTCTGCCATTTCTAATTTGCCACATGATGGAGGATATTCTGTTTACATTTCTGTGCCGCTGCTTATTATACAAAATTCAAAATTATAATAAGGTAAAGCAAGTGTAGTGCAGGCTGATGACACTATAAAACAAAATATCCTTCCTTCAGCAACAAAAATCTCTCTTTGCTACTACATACTTTCCAATAAACAAAATGCAAACACAAAATAGTGAATGTGGTTCAAACTAATTTTTTTAATATATGCATATATTCAGAATGAACCAAAATGTTTGCACCCTGACATCGCAACGCAGTTCCTTGCATACTAAAAGTACAATAATTTAACCCCATGCTTAATTTTTTTTTTTTTTTTTTTTTTTTTGTAGAAAATCAATGCCAAAGGCAGGCAATTGGGCTACACTCTTATCAAATATAAGACAAGTATCTTCATTCAGTTCAATACATCTGTGCTCTCCAGTGAATGCAGCAGTGGGTAGTGTTTTGTATTGGAATACATGAGTTTGATTACAGGCCTAGGCAGTTTCTATTTTTGATCCACCCACTAATACTGTACTGTAGACTTTTTAAAACACTAAACATAACAATCATTTGTCAAACCTGTCATAAATATTCATCAAGAGTAATAATCAGTAAGGTAATTTTTATCATGATTATATGATAGAAATAATTACAGAACTTATCAATGAGGAGATGTTAAACATATATACTACATTTACTAACAGCAGCAATTGCAATACTTTTAAATATGCCATCAGTGACAACATGTCTTCCACATAACAGAACAAATGCTTAAAGCGACCTCCCTGCATCCCTAAACATTAGTGATCTGCGGGGTCTTGCTTCTCTGAAACAAGTTAGAAGAGCAGCATAGAAGTACAGTACCAGCTATTTCACATTCATTGGCAGAGAAGAATAAACATGCTCTTCCACATGTCCATACAGAAAGATATAAATGGAATTTAGGCCAGACAAATGCAGAAGATGGAACACACAACCTCCATGGCCAATCCATTTCCTGGTAAAGCGTCGACTTAAATCATGTTGCACATTTCTTCCAAAATTTGCAGGTGCATCGTCATATTAGAGCACAACCTCTGCTCAATAAGAAGTAGAATATCTTAAGGCAAATTGTGATAAATGCATCATAGCTTCACTCAGTCAACCAATCCAGCAACCTGTGCAGACCTGCGATACTGCCCCAATATTCTGGCCCACAAATTGATGTATCCAGAGGCACTGGTAATGTGTGGGTTAACATGTCAATGGAAGGCACTAAGCATATTAAGATACAGTCATGTGTGAATGCTGCTTAATCAGACTATATTACAATTTTTATTAAGTCATTATTGGCTCCCTATTGTTGTTGGAACCATTCAACAACTGGCATCTGCAGAAAGCAATCCTTAGGATGTTGGCATTGTAACAAATAATGATAGGGATGTAACCCTTCATTGTGCAACATGTCAAGAAGCATGTGTTGTGAAACATGCAGTTTCCCTACTACCTCATGAGTACTTTCCTAACATACATGGTGTATAGCTTCTAGAATCGGTTCTTGGTTAGCTCTGGAGTACTGCTAGTCTGTAGATAATCTCTATTCACTGAAGGTGGGGGAGGGGGGTGGGGAGGTGGGGGAAGAACTTGTCTTGCAAAGGTGGAAATCCACACAAAAACATATTTGTCTTGATAATGTCGCTCTAGATACTTGGCAGCATATTCACTAACAGCAATTCCAGTGCTGTTATCAGATGTAAGAAAGATCAAAAGCATGTTGACATATTCAGCAGTTGTGTATGCCATACTACTGCCCATACAGTTTAACAAGACACATAAGCAGAGAGCACAGTAGGTCTACAGCTGTGCCCCATCTGTGGAATATCACATGTAAACACTTCATTTGTCCAAGTGGGCCATTCTCCCTAACATACATCAACCCTCTTACAGACTTTTCTTGGTGCCACTTTTACATACAGAGCTGTAGAAATCAACTATTTAACCTGAACTTTAAGTAGCAGCAAATTCCCTGTGACAATTTTCAGAACACTTTGGGAGTGCTTTTAGACAAACAAGATGCTGATGATGATGATGTAATTGTCTCAAAAGGAACTGCATAGCACATGATGTTCTTAGGCTGTGTGTGTGATTCACGACTTGTAGGAATACAGCTTTTGTTCTGCCTTATTCTACCCAACACAGTCACTCATGAAAGCCATAAAACAGTTACACCAACTCCCTATCAGTAACAGATGAAATTTTTCCAGGTATCCATCGATAACAAACAGCTATAACTGGTTCTTACATGATTATGGTTCTAAAAATAGTAACAGTGTTTTGTGATTACTTGTGAAATGGGTTGCTTGCCCTACTGGTAATGGAATATCCTAATTACATGTAATGGATATGAAAGTGATAGGGATGATAACTGGTGCTAATCCATAGAACCAATGGCAGAGGCTATACCAGAAACTGTGTTCAAATGTAGTTGATTAAATAGTGTGAATATAATAGAGGGAAACATTCCACGTGGGAAAAATAGATCTAAAAACAAATATTCTCTAACTTACCGAACGAAAGCGTTGGTAACACACAAACACACACAAATTTCAGTCCAAGGTTGCTTCATCAGGAGAGAGGGAAAGACGAACGGAATAATGAAAAAGATTGAAATTTGTGTGTGTGTGTGTGTGTGTGTGTGTGTGTGTGTGTGTGTGTGTGTTTTTTTTATTTATTGTCTCCTATCAACATACCAATGCTTTCGTTTGGTAAGTTACAGAATCTTTGTTTTTAGATATGATTAAATAGTGTGATAGACTACACTTGATCCAATGTGATTTACGTAATTGCAGGGGAACAACTTAGGGGTACAGCTGAAGAAAAGGGACAATGGACTGGAAAGCATGGAAGTGAATAGAGTGAACATTTAAAGCCAAAATACATTTTTAAAAGTGGAATAATGAAAAAGATTGTACTCCCATTTCTGCATTAGTACACCATAGCTGTCAGTACTGAATGAGTATACTTGTTATACAATGCTGTGTTGGTGTACTGTGTAAGAACACAGTCTCTCTCACCAATACCCCCACTTGCCCACGCCACATGCCGACTCTACCACATCCTAGCCTCCCTCAAGTCCTGCTCCTTAAAACCAGTTGTATTCAAAACTAAGAAAGATGTGTATGTTTTTGCAACACAGCTCTGGGCTTGAATGAATCACCCAAATTCTCAATCCAGGTTGTGATTTAAGTGTGCCAAAATATAGGGCCAGTCTCACCAATTTCCTTGAGTAACTTTTCTTTGCCTCTGCTGGTCAGATGATATGATCTTACCTAACTCATTCCTTTGTTTGTAATTACGTGTTGGACACTGTTCTAGCCAAGGGCAGTCACGAGGCTATGGACAAACAGTTGGGGCATAGGCAGGCAGCCAGCTAGCCATGTTGCGTATGCAAACGTACTGCCCTGGCTTCACACCTACAGGCAGGAGCAGTCAAGTGGTTAGCGTGCGTGCAATAGGGCTACCTGGCAATTAGTCTATACTCACAGCACTTTGGAAGTAGCACTGGACGGCCTAACTCATTGTTTGCTTTGTGTGTGCAGGAGGATCACTAATTCGTCCATAATGACAAATTGAAAACAGATACATAATACAGGAAGTACTCAGTTCCTTGTCATGGAGTACAGTCTGTATCTCATCAATCTTGTCCTCAAGATCTGCAGTAGTTATCAGAAATTTGTTCTTTGGCATTTGATCCATAATGCGTTTTGGCACCCATCAATTTAATTATTTCCTTACTTGTAGACTATGTGATTTCTATTAGATTCATCTGCTTCTGTCATCTTCTTCCCCATAATCTTCAGGAACTTTTTGCCCCTCTTATAATTCACCCCATACTTTTTTGTTTTTTCTTCTCCAATATTTACCAATTTCTTATTTTTTCTGTAGCTATCTAACCTTGTATCCCACTTTACCTGTGATCTAACTAACTTCACCTCATTATACAATTTTCCTCTCACTGTCCTAGTTTTGTTTTCCTTGGCTTCAGGGTCACAAAAGACTTTCTGAATAACTTAGTGTTACTTCATCCAATTCTGTCCTCTCTTTGCTGGATAAAGGGACCTGTGATACCAAAAACAAGCATTTCTGTCTGCCTTTGTTTGTGTGTAGCATCAATCAATTGTGTAGAAAGTTGGTTTTTAAAACATGGGTTGCTGTAACTCTTATTATATTATTAGTTCTGTAACATGTATATATGTAGCATTTTATTAATTAATTTTTATTCATTTGAGGTTAGTGAGTCATCTTACCTTGCTAATATTTCAATGAAGATCAAGGCACTTGAACTTTTGTGTTCAGCTGTCTTCAGGGCGACAAAAACCATGTCCACGTCACAAAACTTCTGTTCTGAAACATATCATGATGGATATTTTTGGACAATGTTGATTTTTTTAAAACCTAATACATGGCCAAAAAGTTATTCATTAGCTAAATTTGTACATAATAATATTGGTTCTGTTGTAACATAAGCACTACATAAAGCTGCTTAAAATTATACATCCTTTTCATATAGTTATTTTTACTTGTATTTGCTTTATCAGCTTCTTCATGTGGTTCACGTTTTGACATTTGGTTTCTCCTTTAGAACTGACCCCCAGCTTTCCTAACATTTATTGGAACTAAGAACTTATTCACGGTGAGGTAATAGTTTTTGGTGGGATGGCTTCCATGAACTAATCTTGCAAAGCTTCATATGAGTGCACTGCTGATCTTAATTCTGACAATTATTTTAGAAAAGGCTGAGATATTTCTGCTGCAGCTAGAGATCAAAATGACTTATTTTTACTTAAAAGATGTTTTAATTACTACTAACTGACAAGCATTGATAACTCTCTATATACTTTACCTACACAAAATAGAATTTCAGTTTCACAATCCTCTGATCAAATGGAACCATTTTCTGCACATCACAACAACATTATGTTTGATTTTTATTTTGGCACTTGTCTAGTTATTTTAGTTTACTTGTTTTTAACTCTTCCACATCCCTCCCCATTTTCAACCCAGTTCAATCAATATACATTACTACATAAAGATAAGATGCTGTTTACTATTGTTAGTAGAATCTGATAAAGTTCTTGACCAATTTACTTCAACACATGATACGGTAATAAATGTTTGGGTAGAGACAAACTAAATATTTTTTAATATATATGTATCAAACAGTGTAATGATGCCTGTCCAGGATCTCCTCCCAAACATCAATTTCAGCCAAATTTGGTACACAAACTGAAAACTTCAAGAGTAGCAGCACTGCGAGGTAAGAAACCTACTACATCTACATCTACATTTATACTCCGCATGCCACCCAACGGTGTGTGGCGGAGGGCACTTTACGTGCCACTCTCATTACCTCCCTTTTCTGTTCCAGTCGCATATGGTTCGCGGGAAGAACGACTGTCTGAAAGCCTCTGTGCGCGCTCGAATCTCTCTAATTTTACATTCGTGATCTCCTCAGGAGGTATAAGTAGGGGGAAGCAATATATTCGATACCTCACCCAGAAACGCACCCTCTCAAAACCTGGCGAGCAAGCTACACCGCGATGCAGAGCGCCTCTCTTGCAGAGTGCCCCTTGAGTTTGCTAAACATCTCCATAACGCTATCACGGTTACCAAATAACCCTGTGACGAAACGCGTCCCAGATATTTTACAGAAGTAACTGCTACCAGTGTTTGTTCCGCTATCATATAATCATACAATAAAGGATCCTTCTTTCTATGTATTCGCAATACATTACATTTGTCTATGTTAAGGGTCAGCTTCAATACACGTGGAGATACAGCCAAAATGTCCAGCTCCTGCCATACAGGCTGCCCTGCACAACGTGTGTGGTGTGGGAATAGTATTGCTCTGCCTTATGGATGTGTTATGCAAGGTAGCCTACATGTCAGTGGCAAGAAACAATTTTCCAGTCCCATTTGTGCAGGCTGCCCTACACGACAAGCCTGTTGGGATGGAGTAGTATCAGCTTGCTTGATCAATCTGTTTTGTAGGGCCACACATGCAGAGGAGGGTGGTTGAGATGGATAGAGGGGGGGCAGGTTGGGATGTATAGAACAGGGGAGTAGGAGGAATGGATAGAGGAGGCGGGGATAAGAAGATGGATGGGAAGAGGGGGAGGAGGAGATTCATAGGATGAGGGGGGGGGGGGGGTGTTAAGGGACAGAGAGGGGAGAAACTAATGGATAGGGAAAGGGGAAAGAGGAGCTGGATAGGGTGAGGTGAGGAGAAGCTGGTGTACAGAGAGGGGGGGCAGGAGGAGACGGCTAGGGAGTGGGGAGCAAGACAAGATGAATGAAGAAAGGGGACAGGGTCCAGAAGTGGACAAAGAGAATGGGTGATGGAGAGGATGAGATGGCCAGAGAAAGATGGAGGATGAGTAGATGGACCGAGAGGGGAGGGAAGAAGAGGTGGACAGAGAGGGAGGAGGAGGATGAGATGGGCAATTAGAAGGATGGGGGAGGGGGGAGAGGACAGGCGGGCCGAGAGCGAGGGGAGATGAGGAGTACATGCATAATGGGCAGGTGGAAAAGGAAGAGGAGGAGAAGTATATGGACAGAGGACGGGGGATGAATATATGATCGGACACGGGGGGGGGGGGGGTAAAGAAGATGGACAAATAAAGAGGGGAGATGATGAAACAGAGGAGGAGGAGACGAAAGAGGTTGCTAGAAGATATGCAACAGAGAGTGGGGATGAGATGAGAATGATATATTTGTTGAACATACGCAGTCAAAGCTGCGGAGAAAAGGCTATATATCTATGTTCATACATATAAAAATAAACCACTGGACCTATTTCAACCAAACTTGATACACATATCCCTTATTGCCAGGCAACAATTGCTGTGGGGTTAAGAACCAGTTGCCTATCATTATTTAGGAGATATGTCGTCAAACACTGAGATGCAAGAACAACTGCCACATTGTGCACATTTTCACAGACAATATTCACATATGCCACTGAATGTACCTACACAAATATATCATTGTATGATACATACTTCAAGGGATATTACATGATAAACATGGAGATGCATAAAAAATGCTGCATCATTCATGAAGTTTTAATTAATTTATTCTTTACTACCAAGACACTCCTAGAGTTGAGTCAACTTGAAGAAATCACTGACACCTAGCATTGCTTTTGATAGCTTTCAGCTGTGAAGCACAAACAGCTGTAGGCAAAAACAATAGCTGTCTATAGAGCACTTGACACAGGTCCACTCAGCATACAGAAACTGCCTGAGATCTTTGTAAGACTTTCATAATTTGAATGGTGTTCTCAGAAATGCATGGAAATGAAGTCTTTTTAATATTACACTACAAGTACGGTTAATTTTTATGTATGTATGTAGAAGAACTACTCACAGGCCACTGGACCCAAGTTGGGCAAATCCGACACACAAACTGCTTATCCTGAGAGGACTAACATACAGGGGCTTATAATGCTCTAGCTCTAATATTTATGGTGACAAACATGATGTTTAAGCTCCTGCTGCATTGACTGACTTGCACCACAGGTATGCTGCATGGGAATCTTATGAACCTGCTTAGCTGGGCAATCTACACATCAGGGGCAAGAAACGGTTTCCCAGCCCACGTTGTGCTGGAGTAGTATTGGCCTGCTTTGCAAGGCAGCCCACACGTCATGTGAGGGAAAGGGTTTCCAAGCCCTTAGCATATAGCCTGTGCTGCATGAGAAATGCACTGCAGTAATACCACCCTGTTTTAGCTATCTCTTGTGAAAGTACACAAGCCTGGAGAAAGGTCGAGATGGACAGAGGATGAGATAGAGGGGGGGGGGGGGGAGAGCAGAATGGGGTAGATAGGGAGAGAGAGGTAGGAGAGGATGTAAAGAAAGAGAGTATGGGGAGAAGGAGATGGGGGAGAGAGAGAGAGAGTGAGAGATGATAGACAGAGAGGGGAAGGACGAGGAGATGGACACATCTGGAGGCAAGGAGATGGGCTGGGAGAGGGAGAGAGACAGGCCACAAGATGTGTGCATTATATGTAATATACTTGAACGCAAGCAGTGGTGGTGGTGGTTGGGGCGGGGGGGGGAAGGAAGGAGGGAGGGAGGGAGGGAGGCTGACTGTATGTTATACTTCACAAGAATCAGCACTGTGGAGTTCATAACTTTCCGAGCAGAGATATGAGCAAAAATGTGTTTTTTTTTTCTTTTTTTTTCTGTCCTTAGCATATAGTGTGTGGGAACAGTATCAGCCAATCTTATCAACTTGCTTTGCAGGTAAGACTAAATGTTGGGGGCAAGAAACAGTTTGCCAGCCCTCAATGTGAAGGGTGCCCTGCACAACATGTTGGAGTAATATCAGCTTGCATTATCGACCTCTTTTGCCAGGGCAACTTATATGTCAGGGGCAAAAGAGAGTTTTCAAGTCCCTTATATACATTCTGACCTGCGTGACACGTGTGGATGGGTATAGTTGTGGCAATGTTGAGATGGATAGAGGAGGAGATAGACAGACTGGGAAAGAGGACGAGGATTTTGACAGAGGGAGGGCGACGATGAGAATAAATATGGGTTCTGCAGGAGATGGAGAGGGGGGAGGAGAGGATGGACAGAAACAGAGGGAGAAGGTGATGCGCAGAAAGAAGGTAGAGGAGAAATGGACAGAGGGAGGGGTAAAGGAGGAGGACAATGGTAGTGGGCAGATAGAGGTGGTAGGATGAGGTGGACAGAGAGATGGCCAGAAATGCAATAGGAGAGAGAAGAGGAGGAGATGTGTGCAACATATGTGCCTAACACATATCAGGAGACGCGGTGGGGAAAAGGCTAGTTTTATATACGGAGAAAACATTGTTTGCAAAAAATCCCTAAGATCTACCAATTTACTTCAAATTTTTTAAATATATATAATGCATAAATATACACATAATATATAATAGAGAAATGTTGTATTCAGTTTTTTAAGCAACAATATACAGATTTTCTACTAAAACCGGCTGCACGAAAGAAAGTGCCGCACTGTGAAAAAGTGTGGATTCATTCTCTCTTTCAGTCAGTTTTAACTTTGATAGCAGGTAATTTAAATCATTACAGAAATTGTTCCTCTCATTTATATTCTTTTTCCTTATGTAAAATTTTACGCAAAACTTGTACACATGACAATGTTCTGTTTCATCTTGTTTAATAGACTAGGCCTACATGAAAGCTGTATTTATGGCTTATCGGCTTATGTTTAGAATACTACTATGGAATATGAATCACATGAAACTTTGTAATCCTGTGTGTTTGCAGATTAAAACTATACAAAGTACTGTCATTGAAGCTACTATCCTCACAGATCCACCAGTTGTCATACTTCATATACCAATGATCCCAACCAATTAACCCATTCATTTTAAATGACTTCAGTTGTCAATCAAGGTTTTATTTGCACTAACAATAATAAACGCTCAAAGTGAGAAAGGGTGGGGTGGGGGGGGGGGGGGGGGGGGAGTGGACAAGATGGACACATCGAGGCAGAGGGGAAGGAGGCTAAGATTAATATTTTGAAACACAAATTTGCAAACAGAGGTGGCAGTTTGTAAGGCACTACTAAATTTGGAAGCACTGAAATTACCCATATAATTGGCCATTAGCATAACTTAAACTATAAACTTAAATTGATTCATAAGACATGTCATAAATCTGACATAGGGCTTATTTGATGACATCATTTCTATGTCACAAAATTAAAGAAGCAGCCTCCGCTGCAAAGTGGCAGTTGTGTGTGCAGTTTCAGGAAATGTTGGGTTAGTTAAGCCAGTGATTCTGATTTTTCAATTTTAGTAAATAACATGTTCACAATATTGACTTTAACAATAACAAATGTTACTCAAAAATTGTTTGTTATTTATTAAGATCACTTCAGACTTAAAATGGATCTGCAGAACTGCAACCTTAAACAACCAACAATCAAACTGTAAGTATATCTGCAGGATTGGTGGATTCGAATGTGCTAAAGATGGGCTCACTTCTACAGAGTCAACAACAAAGAATATGTAGATCTCAACTAGGAAACATTCTTTGAAAATCTGAAAGCAGCAGGGATAAAAGATATGGAGTCAAAAGTTGTCTATAGCTTGCACAGAAACCAGGCTGCAGTTTATATTAGCAGAAGGATGTGAAGGGGAGACAATAACAGAGAAGATAATGAAATCAAACTATAGGTTATCCCCTATGTTATTCAACCTGTACATTGAGCAAGCACTAACGGGAAATCAAAGGGAAATTTGAAAACTGTACATTGAGCAAGCACTAAAGAGAAATCCAGAAAATAAATTTACATCTGTGAGAATACGAAGCTTAAAGTTTGCTGAGGACAATTTAATTCTGTTAGATACACCTAATTTGGGGAAATCAGCTGAATTGCATGGGCAATGTCTTTGACAGAGGTTCTAAGATGAAAGTCAACAGAAGTTAAAAAAAACTAGGGACATAGGTTAAATTAGGGAATGAGATAGTAAAGTCATTTTTGGAGTGACGTAATTGAAAATGGTGAAAGTAGTGTGTCTAAAATGCAAACTTGCAACTGTAACAAACAATGCAAATTTTAAGAGCGAGGTCTCGAGTGTAGCCATGATCATATGTGACGCATGAACAACAGACAAGGCGAAGCTAGAAGCCTGGGTCAAGATGAATATTTGATACAAGTCTTTAGATTTGATCAATGACTGCTGTGACATCACCTTTTGCTTCGTATACTCCTAGTTCTGTTGTTAGTTACTGAAAACAACAAATGTGAAGCAAAAAAATCTGATTGTGGTGACAGAGTGAACTGTAGCTTCACATGAACTCTAGGTTAGGTTGGCTGAAGTGATCGCTGTATCAAGCAGAAATCTACAAATACCAGTATTTGAATGCTGGCCCCTATTTTGACTGGAACCAAGGTTGGAATCTTCCTACATGTCAGTCAGGGTGCCTGAAAATAGCATAATAAATTGGCAAAACTGGCAGCCAAATAAAATAACAGTTCAGAAATTAGACGGCTGAAAGGTGTTCGATTTGACATCCTCCATTAGAAAAAACTGTCAACAATATCACTTTATAATCGCCATTTGTTTTAGGCATTTATCACATGTTTACTAAGTCACTGGTCCAAACCAATGACTCTTACAGAATATTTATCCTTATCCAGAAACTTTCAAAATCTGGAGTCACAGAAGAATGCTGAGATTAGGATAGGCCTATATCAAATAACAAATGAAAATGTAGACCTACTGAATCAAATATAGGAGAAAAGAACTTTAAGATATAACAATGAATTGCTAAGACACTGAAGAACAGCAAGTTTTATAATGCAGGGGGTAAAATTTGAACTGGGGTTCAGTAAGAAGGTTCAAGTGGCATTAGGTTGAATTAGTTATGTGGAGACGAGGCATCTTGCAAGGGTAGATAGCATGGCGAGCTGCATCAAATCAGACCGCTGACGAAGAGTGCAACAATTACGAATGCTGGACTCAAAAAAAGGAAAGCAAAAAGGCAGGTATTTTCAGCTTCTGTTAGTATTTATATAAACATGTGGACATTCCACTACTACTGTAATATATTTGCACATTGTCATTTGTCAGCCTAGTTATCAGCCTAATAGAAATTACTAAAAGGTATCAGATAGATTATATAATGGTAAGACAGAGATTTAGGAACCAGGTTTTAAATTGTAGGACATTTCCAGGGGCAGATGTGGACTCTGACCACAAACTGTTGGTTATGAACTGTAGATTAAAACTGAAGAAATTCCAAAAAGGTGGGAATTTAAGGAGATGGGACCTGGATAAACTGAGTGAACCAGAGGTTGTACAGAGTTTCAGGGACAGCATAATGGAGCAATTGACAGGAATGGGGGAAAGAAATACAGTAGAAGACGAATTGGTAGCTCTGAGGGATGAAGTAGTGAAGGCAGCAGAGGATCAAGTAGGTAAAAAGACGAATGCTAGTAGAAATCCTTGGGTAACAGAAGAAATATTGAATTTAATTGATGAAAGGAGAAAATATAAAAATGCAGTAAATGAAGCAGGGAAAAAGGAATACAAACTTCTCAAAAATGAGATCGTCAGGAAGTGCAAAATGGCTAAGCAGGCATGGCTAGAGGACAAATGTAAGGATGAAGAGGCTTATCTCACTAGGGGTAAGATAGATACAGCCTACATGAAAATAAAAGAGACCTTTGGAGAAAAGAGAACCACTTGTACGAATATCAAGAGCTTAGATGGAAACTCAGTTCTAAGCAAAGAGGGGAAAGCAGAAAGGTGGAAGGAGTATATAGAGGGTCTATACAAGGGCGATGTACTTGAGGACAATATTATGGAAATGGAAGAGGATGAAGATGAAATGGGAGATACGATACTGCGTGAAGAGTTTGACAGAGCACTGAAAGACCTGAGTCGCAACAAGGCCCTGGGAGTAGACAACATTCAATTAGAACTACTGACGGCCTTGGGAGAGCCAGTCCTGACAAAACTCTACCGTCTGGTGAGCAAGATGTACGAGACAGGCAAAATACCCTCAGACTTCAAGAAGAATATAATAATTCCAATCCCAAAGAAACCAGGTGTTGACAGATGTGAAAATTACCAAACTATCAGTTTAATAAGTCACAGCTGCAAAACACTAATGCGAATTATTTACAGACGAATGAAAAAACTGGTAGAAGCCGACCTAGGGGAAGAGCAGTTTGGATTCCATAGAAATGTTGGAACACGTGAGGCAACACTGACCCTACGACTTATCTTAGAAGAAAGATTAAGGAAAGGCAAACCTACGTTTCTAGCATTTGTAGACTTAGAGAAAGCTTTTGACAATGTTGACTGGAATACTCTCTTTCAAATTCTGAAGGTGGCAGGGGTAAAATGCAGGGAGCGAAAGGCTATTTACAATTTGTACAGAAACCAGATGGCAGTTATAAGAGTCGAGGGGCATGAAAGGGAAGCAGTGGTTGGGAAGGGAGTGAGACAGGGTTGTAGCCTCTCCCCGATGTTATTCAATCTGTATCTTGAGCAAGCATCAAAGGAAACAAAAGAAACATTTGGAGTGGGTATTAAAATCCAGGGAGAAGAAATAAAAACTCTGAGGTTCGCCGATGACATTGTAATTCTGTCAGAGACAGCAAAGTACTTGGAAGAGCAGTTGAACGGAATGGACAGTGTCTTGAAATGAAGATATAAGATGAACATCAACAAAAGAAAAAGGAGGATAATGGAATGTAGTCGAATTAAATCGGGTGATGCTGAGGGAATTAGATTAGGAAATGAGACACTTAAAGTGGTAAAGGAGTTTTGCTATTTGGGGAGCAAAATAACTGATGATGGTCGAAGTAGAGAGGATATAATATGTAGACTGGCAATGGCAAGGAAAGCGTTTCTGAAGAAGAGAAACTTGTTAACATCGAGTATAGATTTAAGTGTCAGTAAGTTGTTTCTGAAAGTATTTGTATGGAGTGTAGCCATGTATGGAAGTGAAACATGAACAATAAATAGGTTGGACAAGAATAGAATAGAAGCTTTCAAAATGTGGTGCTACAGAAGAATGTTGAAGATTAGGTTGGTAGATCACGTAACTAATGAGGAGGTATTGAATAGGATTGGGGAGAAGAGAAGTTTGTGGTACAACTTGCCTAGAAGAAGGGATCGGTTGGTAGGACATGTCCTGAGGCATCAAGGGATCACAAATTTAGCATTGGAGGGCAGCGTGGAGGGTAAAAATTGTAGAGGGAGACCAAGAGATGAATACACTAAGCAGATTCAGAAGGATGTAGGTTGCAGTAGGTACTGGGAGATGAAGGACCTTGCACACGATAGATTAGCATGAAAAGCTGCATCAAACTAGTCTCAGGACTGAAGACCACCACAACAACAACAACAACAGAAAGTACTTCATTTAAGTTAAAAGCAAATACACTATTATTTTTAGGATTAAGCTCTTATTTTAAACAAATATATAAAGTCAACGTAATTTCCTCTCACCCACTATGGTCTGAAAATTAACTCGCCGTGGAACAGCAACCTGAATATCTTCTGGTTCTATCCCAATAAGACGCCTTTGCTCATCACTCCATGATGTTTCAATGTCGTGGATTAGTTTGGTTGTTGCTTTCCTTGTTAGAAGACCAGCCAGTCCATCCCTCAAATCTTGACAAATCAGTTGAGATATAGTTGACACCGCCTTTTGCAACATGTACAGATTTCAGCAGCGGACACTTCAATTATAAGACGTTGTTACTACTAAAATAACATTTCACTGAAGAGTGCCTACCTGTTTTGCTCCACGTTTAAATTCTGATTCATTGAACTGTGGATCCCAGGTATTTTTCAAAATACCAAAATCTAATTTATTCATTAACCACGAGAATGGATTCTGTATGTATAGAACCTTTGGGAACGGTTTATTCGGTTTTTCATTGTCGACAGATGTCTTGTGAAAACACCTGTAAGTATGAAGGCTACTCAAAATTCTAATGCATCGATGAGAACGTGTATGCAATAAAGACAAATGTTTTTGTGCAGTAAACGTCTGAATACTCGAATGATGAACGTGATTTTGGAATCCAACTACATTACAACAGCCTAAAAAGGAATTGTCCTTCTTACATCCACGAATCAAACTGCTAAGTCGACTATAGTGGTATCTACCACATATATTTCGAGGGGCCGTGGTAAACATAACGATTTATATGAATTTCTGCTGGCAACTAACTATACAATACTAAAATTCAATAATCCAAACGAAGTGCTTGGAGAAGGGCTAGATTCATTTCTACTGTTATGTAGCAGCCATGATACATTCAACTGGACCGCTCCATCAGTTACATGTAACTGAAACCTTCTTTTCAAATTACACTCCCCTCAACACTTCCAGCTATATGTCAACAGACCAACGAAAACATTATTACTTGTCAAAGCACTGAAGTACAAGTAGTGTTAATACTGACAATCGATATCGTTCGATTGCTTTTGTTTCTTCTTCTTCGCGGATGTATCACTTACGGCCCGTCCACACGCAACGATCTGTCTGCACAAATGTCTGCGCACATCACATCTGACAGACAGATCGTTGCGTGTGGACAGAAGATTTGCACCAACCTGAGGTGTGTGCAAACCTGGAAGTTGGAGTTGGAGGTTTGAGCGAAACCTCTCAAATCTGTGGGTTCAAATCACATCTGCGCAGACAAGTTGGAGCGTGTGGACAGGATATCGTCGCAAATCTGGCGCGAAACAGCTGTTTGCTCAGTCTAGTGTTTGTATTTGTGCGCACAGGGCATTAAAATGGCTGATACTCGTCAGTGTTCTCGAGAGTTTGTAAGTGAATTCATTGAAATATATAGAAACCACCCACGTTTGTGGAAGATTAAAGTAAAGAATATAGTGACCGAGACAAAAAGACAGCAGCATACAATGCTCTAATTGAAAAATTGCGGGTATTATTTCACTCAACTCTTGTTTCGATATTGTAGTTGAAAATTCCAAATCCTTGTAGCTCCTTCCTGTTGCTAGAAATCTTAATGTTACCGCCAGCCGTTCATGAGGAGAAATTGCCCTTCTCTATACAAATATTTTTTCTCATAATATGAGGGGTTACAAGCTTTAAGTATAAGTTTCGACATCCATCCGCAAATAATCCAGTCGTTAGGTTCGCCCTGCAACTCTCGCAGTAAATTTACGTGAGAAAACTGCTTTCGCTTTAGCAGCCACTATCAACACCATTTTGACCGCTTTCTCTGTTTCCTGCGGTTGGTCTGAATGCTTTTTGCAACACAAGTTGCGAACACAGACCACAACAGAACTTCCTCCATTTCTATATTTCAAAATAACTGAATTAAATTTTTGACGTTTATGGGGAGTGTAGTCGCTTGCCACTGATATTTCTTTTGTACGCCGACAGATGGCGGGCGAGTAATAGATTAGGGTTTGTGTCGTGTGAACACACCACATTTGCAGCGATCTTTTGCATGTACAGACATCTGCGCAGACAGATCGTTGCGTGTGGACCGGGCTTTAGGACTACGCGTAATCAACATTTGTTGGCCTTCCTTTTCGTCCAGTATTCATTCCTAAGCAACGAATAGGCTAGCTTTCGTTGTGTAGACCCCATGTGTTTTCTGATTTTTCTGATTTCATTTCTCTCGTGTAGATTTGGAGACCCTAATTCTCTCAGCTCTTTTTCCTTTTCTTTTTACCAGTTCGGTCTTGTAGTTTTGTTCTTTAAAAATGTATGTTTATTGTGCGTTAACCTGTTTGAGTCCATTCTTTCTAAATGCCCCCATGAATCGGATTCTTCTCATGCGCATTGTGTCTGTAATTTTGGAGATATTTTTATATATTTCTGCATTGGGTTTTGGATAATTCACACCATCTTTAGTTGTTGGTCCTAGGATTTTCCTCATTATTTTACGTTCTTTCACTTTTGTTTTATTTTTTTTAAAATCTCAAAAATTTTTTTCGTTCATTTTGCGCTGTATATTTCACCACATTATTTATCAACCCGTCAAATATCAGCAAACAGTTGTAATGGTGCAACAATTGCTTGTAACCCCACAAAATTAAGATATGTTCCTACGCACACAATAAACTGCACCAAATCCTTCCTCAGCGTCTATGAGACGTTCCAATGATCTAACTTCAAACTAACACTGATATAAAGTTAAAGACTGCGTGCCCACGAGATATTCCAGTTATCTATCACGAAACTAAAGCCAGGGTCACATATGCAACAAGAGTCGCCGCAACTCTTGGTATTCTGCAGTGACACCGTGAGCTGTCATTCACATACATAAGGACACAATTATTTAATATGTTGCCAACTATAGCACGCTGTGTATCACTGAATCTCTTCAGAAACATTATGTAAATGTGGCTTGAACAAAACGGCTTATATATGACACAAGAATTTAAAGTATTTAATAAAAATATTATAATCTTGTGAAATTGCTGTATAATTTGACCACTATTTGTACAGTACATTTATACTTCATGTTTAACACTGTCAAGCGTATCTCACTTATATTTGTTACAATGTTTTCTCAGCATGTTTATTCTGGAAGTAGCCAAATGAAGTGGAAGGGGTGCAGACCCACATATCATCCAAATGAAATTACACATGACCTGGTCGCCATGTCGTGAAACTGAAAGATACGTTGATATTCAATCATACAATGAAAAGTGGACATGCGCTGTCGACAGTCAACAAGGCCAACGGTTCATTTAAACAACAGTCAAACCTCGATGTGTCAGTCCTCAATATATCGAAGATATGTCTATGTCCAATTTTTTCTTCATTCTCTACCTTTGGAAGCACAAAACCCTGATTTTTCGAAGAAAACCCGCCGTTATATCGAAGTTTCTGAAAAGCCCGAGAAGCGCAGATTTTACCCCTATACAGAGGGTTCCAAAAAAATGTGTCCACTGTTTAAAAGTCCACAACTGGCAAACTAACCGACGGAGTTGTCTCACCTTTGGTAGTGTAATAGTTTGTAGTTCCAGCAATCGTCACAAGCGTTTTATTGCGATGTTTTGTTTTGTCAGATGACAGTCGCCAGATAGTCAGTGTTTTGTTCTTACTTGCACCTAGTTACTCGAGTAAACATGACTGGCGCAAGGCTTATATTCGATGAAAGGATGTCAGTTTTGGAGTGATATTTTAAGTACGAAAACATTAATGCGCTTCAACCGCAATGGCGAAATGAGTGTCAAACAGAGCCACCGACACGTTTAACGATTCGTCGCATTCGAGACAAATTTGAAGCGAAAGGCTGTGTGGAAGATGTACACAAACAACGATCTGGACGACCTGTATCGGTAACAAGTCGTAACTCCCGTCGTGTATTACAACAATTCACTCGCTCACCACAGAAGTCTGTGAGACAATGTGCCCGTGAAACTAGAGTGAATCGCTCAAGTGTTCGGCGAATTTTGAAGACAGCAAAGTGGAAGTGCTTCATCCCACGATTGCTAGACGCAATGAACGAGGACGACCCAGATCGTAGAATGGAGTACTGCGAGTGGTTTACTAACATGGTGCGCAATGATGAAGAGTTTGCAGAGATGATTGTGTGGTCTGGTGAGGCACAGTTCAAACGCAATGGTACAGTAAATCGCCACAATTGCATCTACTGGGCCGTCGAAAATCAGAGCGTCCATGCAGACAAAGCCGTGAATTTGCCAGGAGTAAATGTGTGGTGTGGCTTGATTGGGCCATTCTTCTTTGACGGCAAAGTTACCTGTGAGGTGTACCTTCAGAAGCTTCAGACATCCATTTTACCTGCCATCCGAGACTTATATGGAGACGGAAGAGTTTACTTTCAACAAGATGGTGCCCCAGCTCACTATCAAAATCGTGTTAGGGCGTATCTCGACGAAAATCTACCAGGAAGATGGATAGGCCATAGAGGTACTGTGGAGTATCCACCACGTTCCCCAGACATAACTCCTCTCGACTTCTACCAGTGGGAACACTAATGGACCTCGTTTATTGACAAAAGCCACGCACATTGGATGAACTTCCAGAATCCATCGCACATTCATGTTCAAATATCCAACTGAACACGTCGCAGTCAGTAGCTCGTGCTGCAGTTCGTTTGGGTGTGGATGTTAATGGTGACCATTTCGAACACCTACAGTGATATCTTTAAGTTGGACTTTAAGCTACACTTTCACCAAAAATGAGACAACGCCGTCAATTACTTTGCCAGTTATGGACTTTTAAACAGAGGATACAATTTTTTGGACCCCTCTGTATATCGAAGTTCAGTGGACAAAAACTCTTCATATCGAAATCACCTCTCTCTCTCTCTCTCTCTCTCTCTCTCAGGCGCAAATAGGAGAATTCCAGTCCTTTCGCTCCCTGTGTCGATGCATCAGTGATATCTGCACCGCATTGCAATTCCCACACCCTTTGTGCAGGTGCGATTTTGGGCTGTGTGAGGTGTAAAAGTCAGCCATGCACTCTAAGAAGAAATCTCTAACAGTCACTGCGAAGCAAAAGTTAACTTACAAAGTGAAATAAGGGAGAAAAAAAATAAGACATAGCTGTAGTGGTTAGAACAGATCGGAAACGACAATGAAAGGGTCAGTTTCCAGACTTAGAAGAGTGTTTAGTACAGTAGTTCTGACAACAGACGAACGATAATGTGAACATCAGCTAACTTTTTGAAAGAAAATGCAGAATATTTTGCAGCAGCTTTGGGTTACGATACGTTTCATATGAGTAAAGGTGGTTAGAAAATTTCAGGACAAGAAATGGTATTGTTTTCTGAACAGTGGCTGTGGCTATTATTTTTCGAACCGTGAGTGGGGGAAATACCAGTGTTGATAACAACATTTTTTGTGTCGAGGGGAAGTTAGAATTACAGAGGAACCTTCAAGTTTACAACCTGGATGATGCTTTTAACAAAGACGAACCAGGACTTTTTACATTTGTCTTCTAGACAAAACATTGACTTTCCGAGCAGAAAAATGTCACGGAAGCAAATATGACAGGCACAGAAAAACTCAAGCCACTTATGACTGAAAAACCTAAGAAACAGCTACGTTTTTCTGGGTGTAAGTCGTTCCCTGTGGAGAGCACTGCGAACAAAGAAGACGGACGTCTTCAGAAGTCTTTTCCGACTGGTTGAAGGATTATTTAGGAAAATGACGCTCGAAAAGTGAAAACTTGTGTTGCTTTTGGCACAATGCTATTCTTCCCTTAAAATTCGTGACAGGTTTGTGAACAATTGCAGTGCACACAATATTATCTCTCCATTAAAATCCGTGACAGTACAATTTTTACCACGTAATTCTATGTCGTAAATTGCCGCCGTTAGATCACTGAATAATCAAGATGTCAAACAAAACTACAGGTATGAAGCAGTCCATATGACATTCGCAATATTGACTATGACAGCCTTACAACTATCAACATTTTAGATGCTATGAGAATTATGGCTAAAGTATAAAGAAACATGAAACAGCAAACGATCGTCAGTTGTTTCCAAACATGTAGATCTTCTACGACAGAGAAAAATGAGCATCTGGTGGATTTAATACTTAAGCATGTAAGATCTTAGTTTGATTCAGCACTGGTTTATGGGAATTTTGTTTATTTTATATATTACTTACAGGAGATCCCCCCCCCTCCCTCCCTTAGTACCCACGAATCCGAATGAACGAAAGTGAACAACACGTTCATTTTAAAGATTTCATGTATGTGGACAACGATGTCACAGTAGCAGGATCACTAACAGAAGCCGAGATTGTTGACTCTGTCAAGACAGCAAACCAAAAAGGCGGCAACAGTGCCGAAGAGGAAGGGGAAGTGGAGGAAAGTAAGGTTGAAAAAACGCCATCAGCGACAGCCAGGCATGCCAGAGCGGCTCTTGAGACAATCCGAGTGTACAAGGAGAATTTCGAGGAGGTAAACGATAATGTGTTCTCAGCCATCATAATCATAGATAATGAAATTGACTCAAAGTCGATCATAAGTTTAAACCAAGCAAAAATGACAGATTACTTTTAAAGCCAATGACTTCTGGAAATTTTTATGTACATATGGCGTATTCTTTTACCGAATTTAATTTTTTATGCTGAAAGTACTTCATTTTAAACTTATAAATTAATGTCTATTTCAGAAGAAATAAAACAATATGCATAACAATCTATCTTGATTGCCTTTTTATAATACCAAAACTAAACATAGGTCTACATCACATACACACATAAAAAAATCACAGCACAGTAATAAAAAAATCGTGCATTCTAAACTATTTTTTTGCTTAAATCTGGTTATAGCGGAACATCGATATATCGAATGAATATTGGTTTTCATAGAGACCTGATATCTCAAGGTTTGACCGTATCTAGGTTTCCATAGCACTATCGGCTATTTCCCCAATCCTGTTTCAATCAAGACCAACTACTGTACGTTTTTCGCCTTTCGTAGGCTGAGTTGTTGTTTTGTTAAGCAGTTCCGGTCTCACTTGCAGTTAAATTTAATGCAAGTGCTGCCTTTTATTGTTTTTGTGCTGTGTGTTTTTATGTTACAGCTTCTAGTTATGGTTCAGTTTGTTACAAGAAAGTAGAGGAAAACTGATTCTTATTCCGTTATCGTACTATAAAAGTATACATGCACTACTGTGATGGCATAATTACTGATCTATAGCTGCTTGTTAGCATGGGGGTCGTTATTTGGGGACTGGCAGTACTTCAAAGTTGTAATATTTCAGTATTTCATACGGCGGTGTAACAGTGTATACAATGATCTACCAGAACATTATGACCACCTTCCTAATAGCCAGTACGTCCATCTTTGGCACAGATAACAGTTGTGATACATCATGGCATAGAAGCAAAATGGCCTTGATAGGTCACTGGAGGGAGTAGGCACCATATCTGCACACACAAGTCACCTAATTCCCTTAAATTCCGGGGAGAGGGGCGATGAGCTCTGACAGCATTTCAATCACATCCCAGATGTGTTTGATCAGGTTCAGGTCTGGCGAGTTGGGAGGCCAGCAGATCAATTGGAACCCGCCGCTGTTTTCCTTGAGCCACTCCATGACACTCCTGGCCTTGTGACATGGTGCATTATTTTGCTGAAAAATGCCACTACCATCAGGCAATATGTTGTTCATGAAGAGGTGTATGTGGCCTGCAACCAGTATACGATACTTCTTGGTTGTCATGGCGCCTTGCACAGCTCCACTGGACCCATGCATGCCCACATGAATGTTCCACAGTCCATAATGAAGCCGCCACCAGCTTGTCCCTGTCGCACCATACAGGTGTTAAGGAGTTGTTCCCCTGGAAGATGGCGGATTCATACTCTCCTATCAGCATGATGCAGAAGACATCAGACCACGCAATGCTCTGCCACTGTGCCAACGTCCAGTGGCGATTGTCACGTGCCCATTTCAGTCGTAACTGCTGATGTCATGGTGGTAACATAGTCACATGCATTGGTTGTCAGCTGTGGAGGCCCATCACAAGGAGTGTCCAGTGCATTGTGTGTTCAGACACACTTTTACTCTATCCAGCATTAAAGTCTGATGTTAATCCAGCGACTGTTCACCACCTGTCCTGTTTTGGCAATCTGCCTAGCCTACGATGTCTGACATCTGTAATGAGGGATGAGGGATGTCCACCCAACCCCACAACATCTGAATATGCTTTCGCCGTGTGCCAAAGAGACTCACCACAGCACTTCTTGAACACCCAACAAGTTGTACAGTTTCCGAAATGCTCATGCCAAGCCTCTGGCCATCACAGTCCGCCCTCAGTCAAACTCAGATAAATTGTGCAGCTTCCCCATTCTAGGCATGGACAGCATGCTCACTGATACTTTAGGCAATGTGCGTGTGTTAGACTAGCAGTTATTCCTCGTCAGGTGACGCTGCTATCGCCTGGGCGGGTTTATATCGATAGCTGGTCGGTGGTCATAATGTTCTGGCTGATCAGTCTATCACTAAAAATAACATTTAAGTAAATTCAGTCCATAAAAAATACACTTTGATTTGCCCGTGTCGCCCAAAAATTTTATTAATCAGCAAAAATATTGGTAAACATTTTTGGAATACAGTGACCAATTAATTGTTATATTTAGATTAAAGTTCAGTCTTGATTACGTTATGTCTGTTTTAATGAGTAACCGGTTTCGGTTTTTTTCCTATAAAACCATCATCAGACCCATTGGCTCCCTTGGGTCTGATGATGGTTTTATAGGAAAAAAACCGAAACCGGTTACTCATTAAAACAGACATAACGTGATCAAGACTGAACTTTAATCTAAATATAACAAAAATATCACCCAAACGTCGATGGTTGCATTTCTTTAAAAAAATTTGCTAAACATTCTATCATTAGTAGCTCAAATGGCAAAATACCCTCAATCTGATCACCCAGTCGGTACTCATTTATCAAAACCATTTCTGTTACAGAATGATGGAGAGGAGTTTGTGAAGAATGGAAGAGGTATATGATGACAGCACATTTTATAGTTCATTCGTTTCAAGAAGATTTTTTTCAGTGAACTGCTTGAATTCGTCTGAGCTGACTGTGCCCTGAATTCCCTCTCCCTTCCCCCATTTCGTCCAAAATCTGTTTACACTCCTGTAAAACCATAGTAACTGAAGCCAGCAATTGAGTGCTGATTTAAAACTTAAAATGTGCATGCATTAATGTACCACACAAGCACAAGTAAAGGAAATCACTATTTCAGAATTCAGTCTTTTGTAGTGATGCATTTTATTTTAAAACAATGTACAACAACCAGTTTTTCTAGATCCTCCACTCACGTGAGTTGCTCTGTGCAGTGAGGTGCTGAGGTAGCAATCCCTGGTTTTAAGAGTAAGAGGTGGTTCGAATCCATTCTTCAGCAACTTTGAAAATGGTTTTAGTGGTTCCCTATTTTCGATTTAAGCAATTTCCGGGAGGTGTCTCTTATTATAGTCCACAGCTAATTCCTTTCTTTGCTGACAGATTCAAGTTCCCTTAAAGATGTAGCCTTCCTGCTTAAATGAAAAGAGCTGTATCGAAGGTGAGCCAAACGTCTCTTTGGAACTCTCGGTACTGAAAGCCATAAGATAAACGAATAATCCAGATTCTTTTCATTTAGGCTCTTGCTTTTGTCTGCAAGGACGTTCTTTAATGAAGAAAATGATCTTTTTACACTGCAAGAAGTGACAGATACACATTTAAGCAAGGAAATTTGGGAGAGTGCAAGGTTGAATTATTTCAGATCCTTTGAATTTTCGTCACCAAAAATTGTTCTGGGTTCTCTGTTGAACAGACATCTCTCTACTCCAAAAGTCCTCCAGGTAATAATCAAAGTATCCCGAAAAATTAACGTTCGTTTGTTCCTGATCACTTCCTTAGCTAAAATCCAGACTGAAAGAAGAACACTGTAAAATGACCTTTAAGGGTGAAGGGACACTGGAACATAAGTGCATCTTAGTGGTTTACCAAAATACAGCACAATTAAGTAACGAAATCATATCTCTGCTTGGTGAAGACTTCGAATCATCGTTGAATGAAATGGTTTATTGTTCCTTATGGAAATTTTTACAGTAAATAAAAAAATATGAGTCTTTTTAAGGTCCTCTTTAACAAATCTCCCCCCCCCCCCCTTTGACAAAACCTTTCCTATGTCCTTTGAAGTTGGAATACTGAGACGAAATTTATGAAAAGTGTATATGAAAACTGAGGACATATATTCATGCTGTAGCGACTTTAAAGCACAACAACAACAACTAAGGAGCCTGACATCTGAACAAAAGAAGTGGTGGGTCATGTGTAGCTCTTCACAAACTACTAAAAATAGAAATTAAGCACACAGATGATACAAAAAATACTAAAATGGAAAACGCAATCTCTGTTGTAGTGGATTCTGCATCTACGAAATTCCCAAATTTGTAGAATCCAATGACGCTAATCTACATATCAAATTTCATAGTTAAATACACATGATGCACTGAAAGTAAATTAACCTTCAAAAAACGACTAAGAATCTTCCTAAAGTATTCTTCAATTTTAGAAATAATAACTTTTATTTTTATTTATTTGTTCGTGTTCTGGTGATCCAGTATACAATGGAACTGTATGGATATGGAAGGAGTATAGATATGGAAGGATTAATGAAATGATTGATTAATGAAATGAATGTAGTAAGGAAGCTTTAAGCAATGATCTTTGATAAAAGTTATGGTGGGGCAATTGTTTACTTATCATTTCGTTTGCTTTTGGTGCATTTAAACTATAGAATGACGAAATACATTAGGTACATGGCTACCACTTCAGTGATTGTTGGAAGTATGGACAACACAGAATTCTTCATACCACAAGGCATGCTGACTACAAAAACTATAAGAAGTTGTTGTAAGCTGTGAAACAGCTGCAGCAATAAGCTGTATTCAAATCTGTTGCCGGCCGAAGTGGCCGTGCGGTTAAAGGCGCTGCAGTCTGGAACCGCAAGACCGCTACGGTCGCAGGTTCGAATCCTGCCTCGGGCATGGATGTTTGTGATGTCCTTAGGTTAGTTAGGTTTAACTAGTTCTAAGTTCTAGGGGACTAATGACCTCAGCAGTTGAGTCCCATAGTGCTCAGAGCCATTTGAACCATTTTTTCAAATCTGCTGCACTGTGGATGATGTAAAGCTTACGTATAAAAAGAAAAATGTGGAAGGAGAAGGGTGTGTGAAAAGTTAAGTAGGTTCAGAGTATACAGAAGTGAAGTAAATGTGTTTATTTGTACTCCAAATAACCTTCATAAATGCCTCATTGGGTGATTTATATTTTGTTTTGCATGTTTCTGGAATAATACGTAAAATGATACATTGTGGGATTCGAGTGGCATATTGAAAACTGTAATAGCTTTCACCTGTTGCAAAAAATCTCAAATTAGCCATTAGACCATCTTTAGCAAAAATAGCATTCATGATTTAAAGAATAAAACAGAAACACTGCACCAGTTAACCTAGAAGCTACATCATTTATAAATGATTAATGTTCTGCTTTCATGAGGATAGGAATGTGGGTGAGGAAGAGATTGAAATTTTGGCGAGATTTAACTCTGAAACTTGAGTTAGGTTTCCACAAACATGAATTTCTTACATCCCCCACCCCCACTCACATAATCAAGAGACATATGGAAACACCGTACTTGCATACTGTCAAGCCAACTTGCGTGTAAGTTACGAAACCTGAAAGGAATTCTAATTTCTTGCACGATGTTGCTTCATCCATCATCCCCTACGAGTTTCAGTAACTGTCAATAAGTGGATCTGCCCTCATTCTGTTATGACAAAATAATGGGTTTATACGTGTGTTGGAACTAAAAAAGTGGCAACTATTTATTCACAACCGTTAGACATGAGTTTCATGTTTGCACCTGTTACTGTCCTTCAAAGTAGTCACCAGCGTTGTGTAGAACCAGTTGCCAACAATGTGGAAGGCGTAGTATATGGTTAGCAGAGACTGTTCTGCTGATAGTGCGAATGGAGCGGTCTACCGCCTGTCGAATCTCTGGAACAGTTCTGAGGCTTGTGCCACAAAGTTGTTCCTTCATCTTCAGAATCTAATCAAAGTCACAAGGACTTAAGTCCGGGGAGTATGGTGGATGGTACAGTACTTCCCATTCCCATCGACCGAACAGAGCAACCTCAGGTTGCACTGCATGCGCCTGCACATTGTCATGCAAATTTATGGACGGGTTGCAAAGAAAATCTCTCCGCTTCTTTCACAAAGCTGGTCGCGGGTGATGCTCCAAAAACGAACAGTAATACTGTGTACTGACGGTCTGCTGTGGAGGAACCTAATGCGTTAGGATAACACCATCCCAATCGTACACGAGAATCACTATAACTTTCATCATACTGGGGTTCTGACGCACTTTCAAATTTCGCGGCAACCCATAATGACGCCATTCGTTTCAGCTTTGGCTCCTACGACGTGGTCCACGTCTCTTCCAGTGTTACGATACAGCGTAAAGGCGGGTCCACACTGAGCGCGCCGCGCCGCGCCGCGCTGCGCAAAACGGCCTTGCGCGGCTCTGCGCGCTCAGTGTGGACGGCGAACCGTGCTGCGCCGCGTCGTGCCGCAGTTTTCCGGCTGTTGTCGGTACATCAAAGGGAGTGGCGCGTTTGCGCGCGCTCAGTTTAGACGGGGCTTCGGCTCGCTCCATCTTCAGACTGTGCACGCGCTCCAACTGGAAAGGCCGGTTCCCACTAGAGCGCGGCAGCGCGTCGTGCGGCAACGGCAGCGGCAAGCGTTTTCCACTTTGACGCGGCGGCTCGCGGAATTGGCGTTCCCATCTGGAAGCGGCAGACGCTAGCGGTAGCCAATGACGAACAGCCACTGAGGTACGGGGTGGAACCCACCGAAACGACCGGTGTGTTTGAATAACTATATCTTATACCTACATGAAGGAAAGACGAAGTTGGGTGAAGACATAAAAAATTTTCATTTTCTGTACAATGTACTCTTTTACATATTTCATTATTCATGTTTTCTCATTTCAACATAAACAGATTTCATGAGTACCGTTCATGATTGTTCACTATCTCCTTACACATTGAAACAATGTAAGATAAAAGAGATTATTCAGATAGTTAAGCGAGACAAAAATTTAAAGTGTGATACGGTAGCAGGTACAGGAAAACACTAAAAACACAAAGGCTTGGGGGAAGGGATGAAAGTGGAAGCCACCTGATAGAATTTAGCACAGAGCACAATGTAATCATCGCCGGCACCTTGCTTAAGAATCATGAAAGAATAATACACACTTGGAACAAAGTTTTCGAAACCAGATTTTAAATTATAAGATATTTCCTGGTGCAGACGCAAACCTACAATAATTTACTGGTTACGAGCTGCGGTTTACAACTAAAGAGACAGTAAACGGTAGCAAATTAAGGAAATGGAACTTGAATAAGTCAAGACCCACAGTTTTTCGATAATCTTAAAGTTACCGTAATGCAACAACTGACTGAAACAGAGAAAGGAATCCGCTAGAATACGAATGGATATCTTTGAGAGAAAAAGTGGTGAATGCAGCAGAGTATGTGAACGGGAAGAAGGTACAGTAGAAATCGTTAGATAAAACGTGATATATTAAATTTGACACGAGGGAAATATATAAAAATGCAGCAAATAAAGTAGGCCATGGGAAATAGAAATGTCTAAACATGACGTTGACAGAAAGTCCAAAATTGCAATGCGATTTTGCACTTGGAAAACAGGGGAATGAAAATGAGAAAGAACAAAGAAAACTTTGCTCAAAGGAGAAGCAACTGCCAAGGACTCATCTGGCAAGCCAGAACTAAGCAAATAAGAGAAGGCTAGAAAGTGGAAGGAATATGTAGAGAGGAGAGGGGGAGGGGTTGTACAAACTAACATAAGCACAATGTTAGATTCCCGTGAAATGTCTGAACACGCAAGGCAATACTGATCCTACCACTTAGTTAAGTAGACACACTGAAGAACTGCGAAACTGTGTTTATAGCATTTGCATGTTTACAGAAAGATTTTGACAATCTTAATTAAAACATTCTTTGAAGCTCTAAAACATAGGGCCACAAGATTATCTACAACTTGTACAGAAACCAAACTGCATTTCTAAGACTTTAATGACTTGCAAGGGATGCAGTAATTGAGAAGGCAGAAGTAGAGAGGATATAAAATGAAGACTGTGAATAGCAACAAAAGCGTTCTGAAAAAGAAACTTTGTTCACATCGAATATAAATTCTAATGATTGGGTACAATTTTACAAAGGTATTTGTGTGGAGTGCAGCCTTGTATGTAAGTGAAACGTGGGTTTCGAACAGTTCTGTCAAGAAGACAATGGACGCTTTCAAAACGTGGTGATCAATAAGAATGCTGAAGATTAGATATGAGGATCGTGTAACTAAAGAAGAGGAACGGAATTAGAGCAGGAAGAGGAAGAGGAAATTACGGCACAACTTTGACTACAAGAGGGGTAAGTTGACAGGACATATTATGAGGCGTCAAAGAGTGAGGACAAAGGGGTTGGGTGGTAGTATTCTGATAATAATCATCTGTTGAAATGCTATTCTGCTATTTTATCGATTAATGTAAGCAGTGAATTTACTATTCCATGCACTTCTCCACGAAACATTTAAACCAGAACTGAAATCAGCTGAACACCAAATCTTTCAACCACTGTCTGACAACTACTGCATTCTCTTTCAACTTTCTATAACTATCACTGGCTAGCCACACACACATAAAGATATAAGGAGGACAGAAATAAACAAACATTAGTTTTCAGCATATAATTCTTTAGATTGGCAACATGCACATAAACAAACCAAACAGGAAGGGACATGAGGTGAACACACTGTAGTTATGACTTCAAATCAGTGTTTTCGGTGAAATGTCTACAGCTAGTGACAGAAGAAAAAAGAGCGAACATGAAAATGTGATTATGTTCCATAATCTAAGTTTTAGTTCAACCTCCAGCATGCGACCAGGTGAGGGGAAACGCAGATGTCCGCCAAAAACTCGATTCACTGTAAGTAATCAGTTGTTATTGTTGTGGTCTTCAGTCCTGAGATTGGTTTGATGCAACTCTCCATGCTACTCTATCCTGTGCAAGCTTCTTTATCTCCCAGTACCTACTGCAGCCTACATCCTTCTGAATCTGCTTAGTGTATTTATCTCTTGGTCTCCCTCTACGAGTTTTACCCTCCACGCTGCCCTCCAATACTAAATTGGTGATCCCTCGATGTCTCAGAACATGTCCTACCAACTGATCCCTTCTTCTAGTCAAGTTGTCCCACAAACTCCTCTTCTCCCCAATTCTATTCAATATTAGTTATGTGATCTACCCATCTAATCTTCAGCATTCTTCTGTAGCACCACATTTCGAAAGCTTCTATTCTCTTCTTGTCTAAACTATTTATCGTCCATGTTTCACTTCCATACATGGCTACACTCCATACAAGTACTTTCAGAAGCGACTTTCTGACACTTAAATCTATACTCGATGTTAACAAATTTTTCTTCTTCAGAAACGCTTTCCTTGCCATTGCCAGTCTACTTTTATATCCTCTCTACTTCGACCATCATCAGTTATTTTGCTCCCCAAATAGCAAAACTCCTTTACTACCTTAAGTGTCTCATTTCCTTATCTAATTCCATCAGCATTATCTGACTTAATTCGAATACATTCCATTATCCTCGATTTGCTTTTGTTGATGTTCATCTTATATCCTCCTTTCAATAGACTGTCCATTCCGTTCAGAGTAATCAGTTATTCACGTAAAAAAAGATGTGAACTGTTTTATAATCTGCAAGTATCACATATCAAAACAAAACTGAATCGTTCTAGATTCCACCGAAGATGCCTTAAAGTAAAAGGCGAAACGCGTCTTGAACCAATAAAGTACACTGGATTAAGAAAAAAACGTTTGTTACTTCCAAAGGAAATAATCAATAGCTGTAGATAATTAGCAAATTACATCTTATGACATACCAGCAAATTAGTCTCGTTTTAACTTCTCATTACACACGCTATTAAATGCTGTTTAAAAAAATTCATCTATCCCTTCCGAAAAAACTGTAGTTTCTTTCATATCTTGGTAGTTAAACAGATTTTGGATATTTATCATGCGACGAAATACATGAGTTTTTACAAGTTATCGTTTGCAAAAAAACACGTTTCGATTTCTTGAACCGTTTACGAAATTTGCAGTTGATACAACCACATGGTTTACGACGAGCAGGACGAAAGTATCGGTCGCGTCGCGAGCGATCCGCGCGCGGTCACCGCACAGCCCGTCCGCCGACATATCATTCAATATCTCGAGAACGGTGATAGCTATCGTTCTGCTCTCAGCTTTAAAAACAATTTCGATATGTTGACTAAATTTCATACGCAATAATGTATTACCTAAAATGAACTGTACGCAAAGTCCACGCAATGCGTTTTTACCTCTGCACACTCATTCAAATTTCGTGTAAAGGTTTACGTAAATGCGATACAGCAAGTAACCACGACGAATTACGAAAAGCTATTCGCTCCTTTATCGAGAGAAGATATCAGGCTGTAACATGCCCAAGAATCAAATTTTTCTACCGAATAGTTTGCTTGGAATCGGATGATAAGTATTTCATAGCTGCCGCCGCGTCCGCGCCAGCCGGGGGTCCGTACCTGACGTCACGCTCAGCGCGTTCTGTGATTGGCGGCGCGCACCTGGAGCGCGGCACGCGGCAGCGGAAGCGGTTCGACATGGTCAAACCGCGACACAGAGGTCGCCGCGCCTTGCCGATGACGCCATTTCCATGGCAACCACGCCGCTGACGCGCGGTTTTGACGCGCGGCAGCCCTAGTGGGAACCGGCCTGAACACAGTGCGCGCCTCGGAGCGGCGCGGCGGGGCGCGGACGGCGCTCTCCCCTCTGCTACAGCTGTGCGCGGGATGCAGCAGTGTGGCGCAGCACGGCGCGGAGCGGCGCGGCGCGCTCAGTGTGGACCCGCCTTAAGAAAGCACTTTTTGCGCAACCAACCCATCATTTTGTTCGACAATGCGCGGGCGGATACAGTGCAGGCTGTGGCTGCTCTGTTCGGTCGATGGGACTGGGAAGTACCGTACCATCCATCGTACCCCCTGGACTTAAGTCCTTGTGACTTTGAATTGATTCCGAAGATGAAGGAACCACTTCGTGGCATTCGCTTCAGAACTGTTCCAGAAATTCGACAAGCAGTATATCGCTCCAGTTGCACCATCAACAGAACAGGCTCTGCTAACGGTATACAATGCCTTCAACATCGCTGCCAACAGGTTCTACACGACGCTGGTGACTACTTCGAAGGACAGTAGCAGGTGTAAACATGTAACTCTTTGTATCGGTTGTGAATAAATAGTTGCCACTATTTAAGTTCCAACCCTCGTATGTCAACTAAGTATATAAATACTTTCTAAAGTGTCAAAATGTTTGGAAACAATGCTTAGGGATATCATTCTAGCATTCAGCCGTCTCCTCATAATCAATTATTTGTGATAGATTAACACACCATCGCTTGAGGTGACGACATAGATTATAAAGTATTGAAAGTGAGAGTATGAACTCGCTGAGGTTCGAATTACTGCAGAGCAGTCATTACTGTAAAGATAGATATTTGTTTTCTATCAGTATAACGATAATAATTCTGCACTTTTGTCTTTGAGACTAAATACAACCGTGAAATGGAAGTTTATTTAGGGCTTAGGGATTTAAAACTTCTCTTTACTCTCATTAAAATCCTATGTAGGTATAACAGCGTTTGTATTATTGAGTAATAACTGTTCTGTACAATAGTACAATGTTTGGTTACAAAACTAAGGAACCTACCGGTAAAACAAATGTATATTTACAGCACTCGTGACCTATCAGAACATCGACTAACTCTGAAAATAAAAACAGCAGAACTGTTGAAACAAAATTTCTTTTCCAACATACTTCAGTGTATTGCAGATAACATAAAAATTTACAAATAATGCTCTTCACAATACAATAAGTACTTTGTACTGACTGCAGTTGCCAGATATTTCAGTATTACCTCTAATTTAATATGAGCTCATGCAGCATCTTGCAGAGCCTGAAATACGGTTCAAACGATTCTGAAATTGATTTTTCTCATTCGAAAACGATTTTCGAAAGAAACGTCATTCTCAGGAGATAACTCCCTTATTGCTGTATTGGATGTTCCAAAATGAGTCCTACAAGATGCCCATTTCCTTAGCCAAGCAGTATAAAGTGCTGCAGTCATGGTCTGTGCACCTGGTCCCAGCGGAGGTTTGAGTCCTCCCTCGGGCATCGGTGTGTGTGTTTGTCTTTAGAATAATTTAGGTTAAGTAGTGTGTAAGCTTAGCGACTCATGACCTTAGCAGTTAAGTCCCATAAGATTTCACACATATTTTAACATTTTTTTGCCCATTTCCCTATCCAAATCTGTGTGATTGATTAATGTTCATCAACTTCACTATAAGGTCTTTGGCTGAAAACTCCTAAACTCCCTCATGAATAATTTCACTTGTCGCCAACTTGAAAGTCGCGTAAGTAGCGTTTTCAGCTTCGACGTGTGGAAACACTAATGTGTATGTAAACGTAGTGTAATACTCATCAACCTCAAGATAAGAGTACTCACTGATTTTGATTAATTAAAAAAAAGGCTAACAATAGATGCTTATTTTTAGGAACTCTGAAAACTACTTGCAAAGGTTGATCTGCGTTTAGAAAGACTGGGCAGAACATCACCTCATTCATCTTATCTCCCCTGAATAAATGCCGTTCGAAAACGCCACCACATTAAGCATCTTTCGAAAACGCGTCCCTATGGGGAGAAATGTTGTAATTACGAAAAGCGTAATATTGATGGTTAAAGATGTATTTTAATTGAAGACATTTGTTTGGAAAAGAAGCGTCATAGAATGAATAACTCATAGACTTTCTTTTATGCACTTTGTAAATGGCTGAGACTAAGTTACCTTTTAATTCTGTTGCTAATGTTTTAGTATTTTCTATGCTTTTTATTCTGGATGGTAGTTACCTTTACCAGATCATCAACACGTGCGTATTTATTCGCTTTTGCGTGTTTCATACTTAATTTTCACATTATTAACGATTGCAACTGACACTCAAGAGAGAGAGAGAGAGAGAGAGAGAGAGAGAGCACTCGGTAAGGAACATGGAATATTATAGAAGGAACATACTTCTGTCAGCTTAATAACGAAGTTCCGAAATATAACATGAAGGCAAGAAAAAAAAGTCGAATATAGCAGGATGCATCTCACCTTCATGGGTACCATGCAGTTTGTGACCAACCCTTATAATCAC
Source organism: Schistocerca americana (assembly GCF_021461395.2). NCBI lineage: Eukaryota > Metazoa > Arthropoda > Insecta > Orthoptera > Acrididae > Schistocerca > Schistocerca americana. The sequence goes on along the minus strand of NC_060126.1, from coordinate 196,337,910 downwards.
TACACCATAATTCAGCAATGGTGTTCCACCCTTTATACTGATGCTAACATCGCATGAAGGCGTTAACAGCCGATATGTCATTATGTGACGTTTGTATGTAACAACCCATAGCAAATTTGATGTGCTTTTATATATCTTCAATATGCCATTGCCCTTGCCTTGAAACGGCGTACTTTCATAACACGGAAATTATGATACGAAATTACGGGATGCAGTATGGTGTTTCCCCAGCACCCATCATCGAATGTTAAAGATAGCTGATAGCAGTTTCTGCGGTCTTTGACAAATTCGTGTGACGCCAAAATGACGTCATATTTGTGAATTGTAGGCTACCCTCCAAAAATAACGCACAGTTGCTGGACTTCAACCAATAACAGTGCTTAAAATTTCATACTGTATCAGTGTTCTTATGTGAGGCGCTGGATGCTATTTGTGATACCCTTACGTCTCATTTGAAGGACAGTGATATAACATTTGTCCCTCTTGCAGTTGTCAATAGTGAAAGACAGTGATATAATATTGTCACTCACGCAGTTTTCAACAGTAAAAATAAATTCATTTTTTACCTAATTTTGAAATCAACTGAAGACTGGATTACAACTCGTTGGTTTTAAAAATGACGTAATATTCAAGTCATAGATGCTAATTTGTTTACTTCTGAGCATGGAAGATAAAAAAGCATGGCGGTAAAAAAGGAGGGATATGGTGATATAGACTTATGCTGTACTCTGTTTTGAAACCAGAGTGGGCGTGGCCTGCCCCAAAACCACAAGACATTAGCAGACTACTGTTTACAGTTGCTTCTTGTTCATTATTTCTGTCTCGTACACGCAACAACTGTTTTAAATACTGTAAATTACAGTGCTCATGTGATAAACATAGTGTCAGAAAGCACTTTCGAATGTTTTCTGCTCTGGAATGCGTGTTTACTCTAGTAACATGACACATTTGGCCCAATTAGTGTAAGTTGTTTTTTGTTAATATATTTCGAATAATCAAGAAGAGGAGGAATCGAAGTGAATAGCATGCATCTGTAATCTACTCAGTTCCACGTTTACTGTATATGTATCGTTAACAAATGAAGCTGGAACTCTGAAACCAATTATTGTTTGATCACTGGTACTGCTTCTTGTTTGTTACATTTTCAGCTCTCAACTCGTATGCACAACTTTCTAGTATTCACGCTTGCGAAAAATTTACCTAGGGCATAAACGTATGCAATGAGACAAGAAGCACGGCATGCTATTGCATTTTGTGCATGTCAACAGAATGAACGATTATTGGAATTGCAAAGAAACAGAGCTGCAGAGAGGCATGCAGAATATTGTTCTTGTTTTATTCGATTGTCAGTGTATTAGTCCCACTGTAATTTAGACATGTTCTCACTCTGAAATCTTGCCTATGCTGCATCATTCAATGAGTGACCAATAACAAATTTTAACGTGTATAAAAACGTATAACTTTTTTAAAACATGTTCCAGCATTGTGAAAAAGTATAAGGGCCGATTGTATAAAGCATTTAACCTTAGATTAAGACAGAAAATGGCCTTAGATCAAGCTTAACCTGGAAATCTGCGTTGTATAAACGTTAATCCTAGATCATATCACAGTGAAGTCAGAACATATTTGACTGACGAAAATACACAGTTCAAAGTCAGGGACAGGTCTAATCGTCAATTCATAGTGTAGTGAAACTACGATTCATCGCTTTTGTTTTTTGCAGATACCCATGAAACAACAAAAAAAGTTATTATTAATACAAAAATGGCAAGTAATTATGTGGTCACACCATTCCAACGCCGCTGATTCTTAAAATACTTTTTTTCGATCTGGAAGGTTAGGTTACGGAAATTACCAGCTGTCATGTATACGTAAGGATCAATCTCGTAGCAGCAGAGTAAGAAATGAAAATTCGAAATATTTGCAGTGGACAGTTGAGTACGAAAATTTTTGACAGGAGCCAATAACGATTCAACATCACTTATAATGTCCTCTTTTGGCTCATGTAGCAGTAACCATGCAATTCGTATAAAATTGTTGTTAATGTAAAATGACTTCTTCCACCTCATTGCAATTTACTGTGCAAATGATACATAAATCATGCCCTTAAACTGCTATAATTCCAAGTGTATTGATAAACAGAATATAAGCAAGTATTTTGAAACACGCTAACTACGTCAACCTACATCATTCATTTCGATGTACCTCCATGAAATATATAGATAAAACTTGACAAGCAAAGGAATATAGTAGAGAGAAAACAAGTCATGGATATATATCACATTATTCATATTTCAAACGTAACGTTACACTACCTCTGTTTTCACAGTAGAAAGTCCTATCTTTCTGTTGATCTATGTAGGTCTACATCTAGATCTGCATCTACATGGATACTCTGCAAATCACATTTAAGTACCTGGCAAAGGGTTAATCGAATCACCTTTACAATCTCTATTATTCCAATCTCGTATAGTACACGGAAAGAACGAACACCTACATCTTTCTGTATGAGCTCTGATTTTCCTTATTTCATCGTGGTGCTCGTTTCTTCCTATGTAGGTCGGTGTCAACAAAATATTTGCGCATTCGGAGGAGAAAGTTGGTGGCTGGAATTTCGTGAGAAGATTCTGTCGCAACGAAAAACGCTTTTCTTTTTATAATGTCCAGCCCAAATCCTGTATCATTTCAGTGATGCTCTCCCCCATATTTCGTGATAATACAAAACGTGCTGGCCCTTCTTTGAAATTTTTCAATGTATTCTGTCAGTCCTATCTGGTAAGGATGCCATACCATGCACCAGTATTCTAAAAGAGGACAGACAAGCATAGTGTAGTCAGTCTCCTTAATAGATCTGTTACATTTTCCAAGTATCCTGCTAATAAAACGCAGCCTTTGGTTAGCCTTCCTCACAACATTTTCTACGTTTTCCTTCCAATTTAAGTTGCTTGTAATTGTAATTCCTAGGTATTTAATTGCATTTAGGGTCTTTAGATTTGACTGATTTATCATGTAACCGAAGTTTAATGAATTCCTTTTAGCATTCATCTGAATGACCTCACACTTTTCGTTATTTAGGGTCAACTGCCAATTTTTGCACCATTCAGATATCTTTCCTAAATCGTTTTGCAATTTGTTTTGATCTCCTAATGACTTTATTAGTCGATAAGCGACAACGTCATCGGCAAACAACCTAAGACAGCTGCTTAGATTGTACCCCAAATCGTTTATGCAGATAAGGAACAGCAAAGGGCCTATAACACTATCTTGGGGAAGGCCAGAAATCACTTCTGTTTTACTCGATGACTTTCCGTCTATTACTACAAACTGTGACTTCTTTGACAGGAAATCACAAATCCAGTCACATAACTGAGACAATATGCCATAAGCACGCAATTTCACTACAAGGCGCTTGTGCAGTACAGGGTCAAAAGCCTTCCGGAAATCCAGAAATACGGAATCGATCTGAAATCCCTTGTCAATAGCACTCAACATTGCATGCGAATAAAGAGTTAGTTGTGTTTCACAAGAACGATGTTTTCTTAATCTATGTTCACTGTGTGTCATCAGACCGTTTTCATCGAGGTCAACTGAAGAATAGGATATTAGTGCTAGCGAAAGCAAAAACAAGCTACATATGTAAGATTGCCATGGAATATCTCTGTTGCAATATATAGGTTGTAACCTGTATTTCAGGCGACCTACACAGTTTAAGTGAAGTACAGGATACAAATTTTATGTATGCCGGTTTTTGACCTATATAGGTCAACTGAAGAATGGGATACTAGTACTAGCGAAGACGAAAAAAGGCAACAAACGTAAGATTTCTATCCTGTACTTCAGCTGATCACATGAAGAGTTGGATACTAGTACTAGCGATAGCTAAAATAGCGACAAACGTAAAACATGCATCCTGTAGTTCAGATGACCTTTATAGGTGAATTGAAGAGTAGGATACTAGTAATAGCGAAGGCGAAAAAAGAGACAAACGTAAAATTTGTATCCTGTACTTCAGCTGACCCAAACAATTCAACTGAAGAATAGGATGCTAGTAGTAGCGAAGGCAAAAAATGTGACAAACATAAAATTTGTATGCTGTTCTTCAGCTGATCCGTAAATCTCAACTCAGGAATAGGGTACTAGTAGTAGCGAAGGGGAAAAACCGACAAAAGCAAAACTTGCATCTTGCGCTTCTGCTGAACTTCATAGCACAACTGTTATGTATGTCGTTTTGCTTGCATTCGCTAGTACTAGTATGCTATTCTTCAGTTGATCTACATACTACATGATAGGAATCAACCGCAGAAGAAACAGCAATTGGAATGACTCACTATAAGATAAAGGTATAATTCAAAATGTGTACACCAACGATTTAAAATTACCACAAGTGACAAAAGTGTATGCAATATCTCTCTCTTAATAACACATTCATATATTTTTTTATTTACGAATATGACACTTTGCTACAGACGATAACAGATTTATTATCTATAGCTCGAAAATAAACAAACTAATGTCTATGACTAAAATAGGACATCATTGGTCAAAGCTGATGTGTTGTATCCCATTCTTTGGTTGACCCCTGTTGGTTGTCGTTTCAAAGGATTTGTGTACACGTTTTAATTTACCAACGTATTCCCCATGCGTAAAGAATACCATACCAATGCCAGTTTCGTCGTTCCTTTCGTCATGGGTAATACAAGTATCCTATTTTTCAGTTGGCCTTAATAGATGAAATAGAGCACAAAATATCAGTGTTTTAAGTGTCGTTTTCCACACATTAGGTAATATATGTCAACTGAAATAAAGGATACCAATGTTAGAGGTCTCATTTTTTCTGCAACAGGTAATATCTGTGTCAACTGAAGTACTGCTTAGCAAGGTAAGAGTTGTAGTTTTCTTCACAATAGGTAATTTATAGGTCTGCAGAAGAACAGAATACTAATATTAAAAACAGTATGTTGTTTTCTTCGACATGGGTAATATTAATATCCTGTTCTTCAGTTGACCTACACAGATCACTCACAAATAGAGCGATGAAAAAACGACTGTTTATATGTCTCCATATGAGCCTGTCGGGTTCAGCTAAACTGGTGGCTGTCCGACCTTTGCTTAACGCGATTCAGAAGAATGAAGACCTTCCGTTGAGCAACAATATCTTTATTGTGAGCGCGTATCTGACGACGCCCGGCATGCATGGACAGATCGGAGCTATAAAATTTGCTTCCGGCCTATACAGAGGATCCTTAATCCTCGGAAACTTCCGTAGTTAGGAGAGGAAACAGTACTCGTCCACACAAGTCAGGAGGCACGGAACTACTCACTAACTCAAAAAACAAGGAATAATAACAATAAACAGAACGTATATAAAAGCTAGAAAACACAGCGCCTCTAGAGGCTGAGCGCGGAACTACACTGACGTCGTGTACAGTAATTACGACCGCACAGCACTGCACTGACACACGCGTACAGCACACAAACACACACACACCGGCGAGCTTGAATTAGCGCGCGGGAGCGTCGCTACATCAGCCCCCCGGGCGGAAGCGGAGCGTCGGCGTCGAGATACCGCGCCGGAAAGTGCACCCGACGTCCAGAACGGGTCGTCCTCGTCGGAGGAGGAGGAACAACGTCAGGAGGCGGATGTTGTGCTGCGTTGGGCGGCGGATGTTGAAGAGCCGGCGCCGGAGATGTGGCGTCAGTGTCTGGAACAGCGGTAGGTGGATGCCTACGACGAGGTGCCGCTAGTGGGGTGTCAGGAAAAACAAACGCGGGTGTAACCCGATTCAACGCAACAGTCGTGGTTTTGCCGTTCACTAGGATATCAATGGTGTGGGCACTGCGCCGTAGCACTTCATGTGGACCAGAATGAGGAGCTTGTAGAGGCGGTTTAACGCCCTCAGTGCGGAGCATGACGTGACGGCATTGTTCCAGGTCCTGGTGCACGAAAGTGGGCGGCTTGCCATGACGTGTGGCTTTCGGAGGGCGAATCTTTGATACATGGTCCCTCAATCGTCGCAAGAAATCCGGCTGGCCAGTAGCAACTGTCTCTGTGGCATCAGCGTCTACAAAGTCACCAGGAAGGCGCAGTGTTTCTCCATAAACCAGTTCCGCCGCTGACGACCCCAGGTCTGGTTTGAAAGTCGTCCGTAAGCCTAACAAGACCACTGGTAGTGCGGTTGTCCAGGTTTCTTCGTGGCACATCAGCGCGGCCTTCAAACAACGGTGCCAGCGTTCGATCATTCCGTTGCTTGCTGGGTGATAACTTGTGGTCTTATGGTGGGTGTAACCACAAAACTTGGCCAGCTGTGAGAACAGGTCTGATTCAAATTGCCGTCCGCGGTCAGTGGTAATATGTAGTGGGCATCCAAATCTTGCCAACCAAGTCATTGCAAAAGCGGAAGCTAATGTGTCTGCTGTGATATTATCCACCGGCACTGCCTCCGGCCAACGCGTAAAACGGTCGATCATTGTAAACAGATATCTTTGCCCGTTCGAAGGTGGAAGTGGTCCGACTACATCTAAATGAACGTGGGCAAAGCGGGCGGTGGTATCCGGAAAACCGCCGATCGGTGCGTGTACATGGCGGTTAATCTTGCAGCGTTGGCACTGAAGACAAGATTGGACCCACTCGCGGCACTCTTTTTGCATGCCTGGCCACACGAAACGTTGCGATACTAGGCGGAATGTCGGGCGTACCCCGGGATGGCACAATCCATGTACTATATCAACGGCTTGTCTTCTAAAAGCCGGCGTCAGAAAGGGACGAGGTCGGCCGCGAGAAACGTCGCAGTATAGCTGTGTATCTTCCCCCGGAACATCAACGAGTTTCAGTTGCAATGCGGAAGCCGTGTCTTTAACATAGGCAAGGAGTTCTTCGTCGTCTCTCTGTGCCTGTGCCAGTGCAGGAAAGTCTATGGTACTGGAAACACTGCTGATCCGTGAAAGGCAATCCGCAACAATGTTGTCGATCCCAGAAATATGTCTAATGTCGGTAGTAAATTGGGCCACGAAGTCAAGGTGATGAAATTGACGGGGAGAGCAGTTGACACTATTCCGACGGAAGGCGAACGTGAGTGGCTTGTGGTCTGTATATATCGTGAAAGTTCGCGCTTCCACTTGGGGGCGAAAATATTTCACTGCCTGGTATACTGCCAGGAGCTCACGGTCATATGTGCTCCATTTTCTCTGTGCAGGCGAAAGCTTGTGGGAATAATATGCCAGTGGCTGCCATGCGTTGTCGGACCATTGTTGTAACGCGGCACCGATCGCCGTCTGGCTCGCATCTACGACAATTGCTAATGGCGCGTCGAGCCGTGGGTGTGCGAGAAGCGCCGCGTCGGCCATGCTCCTCTTTGTTGCCTCGAACGCAGAACACATGTCCTCTGTCCACTGTATCAGAGACTTGCTATTTACTTTAGGGCCTGATAATCCCGCCGTCAAAGGTTCCTGCAGCTCCGCAGCGTGAGGAAGGTGTCGTCGATAAAAATTGAGCATCCCCAAAAAACGACGTAATTCTTTGATCGTAGTTGGTCGGGGTAGCAGCAAGATAGCGTCCACCATCTCGGACAGAGGAAGAGAGCCTTCAGCAGAAATCTTATGGCCAAGAAATGTCACCTCTGACTGCCCAAAAACACACTTGGCCACGTTCAAGACGACACCGTAACGCTCCAATCGCTCGAAAATCTCTCGCAGATGTTGTCGGTGTTGATCGCGGTCAGCAGAGAACACTAACACATCGTCCAGGTAGGCGAAACAGAACGGCAGCCCCTGGAGAACCGAGTCTATAAACCTTTGCCAGGTCTGAGCGGCATTGCGTAAACCGAAAGTCATAAATTTGCTTTCAAATAAACCGAAAGGCGTTATTATTGCAGTCTTTGGAATGTCGTCATTGGCCACCGGAATCTGTGTATACGCTTTAGCGCAGTCCAGAACTGTGAACACCGTGGCACCATGTAAAGCGTGATTATAATCCCTCAGTAACGGAACGGGATATCTGTCCGGCACTGTTCGCGCGTTAAGCGCACGGTAGTCACCGCATGGGCGCCAAGCTCCACCCTTCTTCGGAACACGATGTAATGCGGAGGACCACGGGCTCTTAGATGGCCGCATTATGCCCTCGCGAATCAAGGCGTCAAATTCTGCCTTCGCTATCTTCAATCGGTCCGGAGCGAGACGCCTAGGTCGGCATGCTACTGGGGGACCATCAGTCGTTTGAATGTGATGCACCGTGTCATGTGGTATGAACCTGGGAGCGCCGGGCGGCCTGGTCAAGTTCGGATAGTTAGGCAGTAATTCAGTGTACTCACCCTCCGTAGCATGGACCAACTTGGCACTGTGCGTTGCGGTGTTGCGACGGAAACCCGTGACTGCTAAGCCAGTGACGCTGTCTACCAAGCGTGCGTTCGCGACGTCCGGCAGCAGGTGGTAGTGCGCGAGGAGATCAGCCCCGACTATCGCCTCCGTGACGTCAGCCACTGTAAAATTCCACTCGTACGCGCGACGTAGGCCGAGATTAAGCTCCATCCTCTGTGTGCCATATGTTGCGATGGAAGAATTGTTGGCAGCCGTCAGACGGAAGGCAGTTGGCGGCCGGCAACGATGTATGGCTGTTCGTGGTATGATACTCAGGTCCGACCCAGTGTCAATTAAAAACTTAACGCCGGAACTCCTATCGGTAACGAACAGGGGCTTGGAGGATAACTGGCAGTCGGTTGCGCCTATTGTCGACCGCCGGTGGCGTTTGGGTGCGAGCATGGCGATGTGCACTTCCTTGCCTGATCGCCGAATCGTCGGTACTACCAGCACAACGGTACCTCGCCTTGCGGAGTGGTAGTACCGCCGGAAGATCTGCTTCTCGAACGCCGCCGTCTGTATCGGCTTCTTCTATTATTGTCGTCGTCACGTGCCAGCAGCGCACTTACCTGGGCGCACAAAAGCTCAACCTTGGCAGCGAGAGAATCATGGTCGGCTCGTGCTACAGACGCGGTACTGTTTGCACTGTTGTCCAACGCCGCGACTGCGCTGACCGGAGCCGGTGTGATCGCGTCCTGAATCCGGTCTGCTAGCTACGCCACGTCATCCAGCGGCATGTCCGTTTGTGAGGCGATTATGGCTTTTATTTGCGGCGGCAACCTACTGCTCCACAGTGTTCTGAGCAGACTGTCTGGCACAGTAACGGTGTCAACTTTGCTGCGTAGATGTCGCAGGTATTGAGAAGGCTTCCTGTCGCCAATTTCTTCCTGTGTCAGAACCTGACGTATCCGGTCCTCTTGCGACGCGGCCACCCGTCGAATCAACTCTGATTTTAGCCTGGCATAAGCTTCAGCCTCGGGCGGTGCTGTGATTATGTCCTGAACCTCGGCTGCATAACGTTGGTCGAGTTGGCTCACAATCAGCGCAAATTTAGTTGCTTCGACCGTTATTCCAGCGCAGCTAAAACTTGCCTCTGCCTGCGCGAACCAGAGTACCGGGTTGTCGGGCCAGAACGGCGGCAAACGGACTGCAATCCTGGAGACGGCCTGCTGTTCGGTCATTATGTGCTCGTTACTTGCGTAGCTCACGGCTGCTTCTTCTTAATCACGTCGGTCTCTGTTTGAATCACGTCGGGCTCTGCTTGAATCACGTCGGGGTCACCACTTGTCGGGTTCAGCTAAACTGGTGGCTGTTCGACCTTTGCTTAACGTGATTCAGAAGAATGAAGACCTTCCGTTGAGCAACAATATCTTTATTGCGAGCGCGTATCTGACGACGCCCGGCATGCATGGACAGATCGGAGCTATAAAATTTGCTTCCGGCCTATACAGAGGATCCTTAATCCTCGGAAACTTCCGTAGTTAGGAGAGGAAACAGTACTCGTCCACACAAGTCAGGAGGCACGGAAATACTCACTAACTCAAAAAACAAGGAATAATAACAATAAACAGAACGTATATAAAAGCTAGAAAACACAGCGCCTCTAGAGGCTGAGCGCGGAACTACACTGACGTCGTGTACAGTAATTACGACCGCACAGCACTGCACTGACACACGCGCACAGCACACAAACACACACACACCGGCGAGCTTGAATTAGCGCGCGGGAGCGTCGCTACAAGCCCTAATTTCTTGTATGTTATCTTCTTGGTCCCAACCTGCAGTTTATATTGGTAGCAGTAGACTCATTTGGTAGTCAGCTTTCAAATGCTGGTGCTCTAAATTTTCTCAATTGTGTTCTTCAAAAAGAACATCACCTTTCCTTCAGGGATTCCTATTTGATTTCCCAAATCATCTCCATAACATTTGTTGTTCATACCTATCTGTAACAACTTTAGCAGCCCAACTCTGAACTGTTTCAATATCCTCCTTCAATCTGACCTAGTATGGATCCCAAACACTCAAGCAGTAAGTCATACCAGTGTCCTATGTGCGGTCTCCTTTGCAGATGAACCACACCTTCCTAAAATTCTCCCAATAATCCGAAGTCGATCATTAGTCTTCCATATCACAGTCCTAACCTGCTCATTCCATATCATATAGCTTTGCAATGTTATGCCCAAATACTTAAATGAAGTGACTGAGTCAAACAGAACACTAATAATGTTCTATCTGAATATTACAGGTTTTCCTACTCATCTGCATTATCTTACATTTTCCCACGTTTAGATCTAGCTACGATTCATCACACCAACCAGAAACTTTGTCGAAGTCATCAACTTCCAAGCCATACCCTACACCACAGCATCGTCAGCAAGCAACTGTGGAATGCTGCCCACTCCATCCGCCAAATCATTTATGTATATAGAGAACAACAGTGATCCTATCATACTTCCCTGGGCTACTTCTGACAGTACCCTTGTCCCTGCTGAACCCTCGCCGTCGAGGACAACATACTTGATTCTAATGTTAGGTATGTTGTTTCTTTCACTGTTGGCAATACTAGTATCTTCTTCTTCAGTTGACCTTTATAGTTCATCTGAAGAAGAGGGCACTGAATTCAGCATGTTGTCCTTTTCACCACTGGTAATACTAGCGTTTGGTTGGTTGCTTTTTCGTTCATGGATAACATTGCTATCCTCTTCCTCAGTTGAAGAACATGATATCAGTGTTCAGTCTGCCGTATTCTTCGTGTAATGTACTATGTCTTCCTGCTATTTTTGTTAGTATTTTCTTTTTTTGCTATGTCTCCAGTTCTGTTTTTAGATCGTACCCACTTGAACCTCCCCGAGTCTCACGTCTGTCCTGTTACTTTCATTTATTTTCAGACTCTGGTAAATCGTGCATTCTTTTTTCTTTCTTTATTTAAGATTCTGGGTCCATGTAATGTACGATCTCTGTTCTCTGTGCTACATTTCTGTTTTTAGTTACATTATAAGATTATGTTAAAAGTATACATACACGTAATGTAGTCTGCTTTTTCTGTTCTCTTTGCTACATTTCTTTGTTTCTGAACCAGTGATTTCTGTAACATACATAGTATAGAGATCACTGTTGGGAACAATCGATTATGCTTTCAAATGCTGGTCACCTATTATTATCTGTGGCTTACTTAGGACTGTTAACCCTCATTAGAATCGTATATATACATAACAGTGTTCATATTGGCACTATTATTGAGTAATGCCTTTTTGTACAGTAGTTCAGTGTTTGGTTATGAAATTAAGTACCGTGCCAGTAAAACCTATCAGAACATCACCTAACTCTGAAAACAGAAACAAATCAGAACTGTTGAAACAAAAACTGTACTTTCTGATGTACCTTCAGTTTCTTGTAGATTTAGGAATGTAGATTAAAAATAATGCTCGTTGTTATACAGTACACACATTACAGTGACTGCAGTTGTCAGATATCTCAATATTATTTGTAATTTAATGGGGGTGTGGCACAGCACGAATTGAATCCCATCCTTCAATATAACCCTTTGTGCAGTTATTCAGTCATTACGTTTACTGAATTACAATCAGTATCTTGACTTACATTTCCTTAGCATAGCAGAAATAATTTTACGTTGAGCCCCCAGAAACATTCTGTCCAACATTTCACAGATTCACTGGCCAGAGTTGTAACAGGATTTATCCTGTAAATATGCATCAATTATCAGAATCTAAATATAGTCACAGTGTTTCAGATGCCTTTATGAACTCCAGATCACCAGGTTTCATTGTTTATGGAAGGAATCGATCTTGCATGAAACTAAAACTGAGCTGTTATTTGGTCAATAGGCCTAATATGTGTCTACCTATAATGTAATTTTTTGTACACTTGACTTGCTCTTAATCACAATATATTTATGCCTTTTGCAGTTACTATATAGATTTTTCATAATCTCATTCCTCCTATAGGCATAATTTTTGACTCCTTGCAAGTTTGTAAATAAGATGAATAAAGATAATTTTATGCTGCACTTGACATGCTTTAGACTTTTTGCTATCGCTGTTTCTAGGAACTTGTACTAAAACATGAGATGCACAGTATTTTATGTACATTTTTTTGAGTTCAGTGACAACAAATTACGTACGTCAGTGGAATTTTTATTAACTGCTGTTACCAGTTTTTTGTGTGCACATAAAAGAGTCACAAACGTTTATGAAAGCATTTATTTTATTTAATCTATCTAGATGCAACTGATACAGCGTGAATATTACTTGCTGCTGAAGTCTGTAGCAATGCCCTTTACTGTTCGTGGCTCAGATAACATCAACCTCATAAAAAGTCACAATATAAATTTTTCATCGTCAATCCTTTCACAAATACAATTTTTACTGTCTGCAAGTTCATAAATAACCGACTCCTAAGACATATTTACTGGTGCAATACTGTAATATACATCTACAGCGATATGAAACTTAACACAACTTATATTTTTATTGACAGCTTGTACTGAGAGCGAATGGAAGAAAGTAGAGAAGGGATTTGAGACAAGATGGAAAGTTGCAGGGTACATGGGAGCAGTTGATGGCAAGTATGTACTGATCCAGTGCCCAAGAGAATCAGGTACCACCTTTTTCAGATGTAAAGGATCTTTCAGCATCATCTTGCTGACACTGGTTGACAGCAGCTACAGTTTCCAATACATAGACTTGAGGTAGTAGGACGAGAATCTGATGGGAGTGTATTCTCCTGTTTTCATCTGAAAACAGCTGTACAGGAGGATACATTATGTATACGTAAGGCATCAGTGGTTGTGGGGGATGATGCCCCTCCTCTAAAAAGGTATCAATGGACTATACTCAGAAATGAAATGTTAGGTTATGGACAAAAGATTTTCATTTATCAGCTAATAAGGCTTTGGAGGATTGCAGAGAACGCCTTTGGTATACTGGTTGCAACATGTCATATGTTTGAAAAGCCGACATGTACCATTGTCAGTAGATGAAGGAGGAAAATTTGTGATTTCCTATTGTGCATTGCACAACTGGTTGCACAAAACTTCACCTTTATTTCTCATTTGAGGCTCATCAGACAATGAAGATCTTCACAAGCGAGAGGTACAACTAACCAAACTGACACAAAAATTTTTGTTGGAGGCATCTCATTTTAAGCAAAAAAACGACAAAAGATATTTTCCACTAAACTGGTCTCGATATCTTCAATGTATTTACTGATCTACACTACAGAGATCACCAAAAGTTACTATTACATGTAATTTATTCACAGACAACTACTTTCCATCAAAAGACTATCCTCAAGCCACAGATGTATATTAATCCATTTTAAAGGAAGTTACCTTCATGTCAAATACATAATTATTATCAATAGTCATACCAAACATGAACATTTTGCTTAGCATTAACGTCTGAACTTCCTGGTTTTGCGGCTTATGACTTCACGCCACATATACCTAGTGTTCCCACTAGATGTCATAGCCAATCTTCTTCAGAGAGCCTATATACTGTCTATAGGCTCTATAGTCGTCTTTAGAGAGTGGTCAGGATCGCTACTGTACGGCAGCCATCTTTCTGCTTAACTATCGCGTGACGTATGAATGGACAATAGCTGAGTGCAAACTCTGTTGTTATACTTCCGGCAATGAGGCACAAAAAAAAAAGATTAAATTGTGGAAACTACCCTAGTAAACTTATTTTGAACTACTGTACAATTACTGGACCAATAATATATCTCCCTAGCTGTATTTCTACTAATAGTATATGATGTTCAACCAAGAGAATGAAAAAGATATTTATGCACATATCTGCTTTGAAGCAGAACAAGAATGTTGACTACGAATCTAGATTTTGTAAGATTTGTTTTCTACATCAAATGCAATAAGTTACTCTTGAAACTCACATTAACTCATAACATAAAACCTCACAGTAGACATTAATGTCTTAGTTTAGAAAGTAAGTCAGCATGTGTACTGTTATAAGACTACAAATTTTTTAGCCTAAAGTATTGTCAATACGATTTGTTCAGCAAAATATCTACCAGTGGACGCTTATTTACAGTGAACAGTGCTACAGCGAAATAAATAATATGTTCTCATAATTTATCATTGCCAACAGTCTGCAAAAATAGCGAAACAGAAGCGAAGCATGGTGTTCTAGGTCATAATAACACAGAGACTGGAACTTGACATTTCCAGCAAGGACAATAACGTCTGGTTGTCATGTACACGATATTTTAAAGAAATGTAGTTCATCAAAATGAAGAAATAGAAGAATGTACATTTGCACATTTGGTAGTATTGAAAGGTGTTTACAGTCATGTAAAACTCAGAGAGTCACTGTGAGCAAACCGAAAAATCAAACATACATTGTGACAAGCATCCCTTATAGAAGTCATCTAGCAGACCCTGGTATGTAAAAATTCGAAATGCTTCACTGTACCTACTGAAAGACTTACTGGCCAACTTCAATGCAAATTTTTCCTAGGTATTCTGTATCTTCTCTGTTTACTGCTAATGCCCACTACTTCCATTTTTCTGCGAAACAACGAGTATACGAAATGCACCAGTATTATTGTTGAAACTTCCTTTCAGATTAATCTGGTTTTAATCTGTGAGAAAGTTTTATTTCAACATGTATTCTGCAGAGTGAAAATTCATTCTGGAGTAAGCCTGTATCAGAATTTAATTTATATTGTGTGATCCATAACTAATTAGAAAATTATGATTCGGTATTTGTTTATTATAATTTCCACTTGAGAAAAAATATAGAATTTAAATAGAAGTGAAAAAATTCTGCTAAGATTCGAACCTTAGTCTCTTCCAACACAACATTTCAGTGCTATTTATTCAGCTACAGTAAATGATTTCATTGTATGAAATGTTTTATGCTTAAGAGAGCTCGTAAATTGTCATTTTTTAGACAAATTTTCCCTTTTTTTGTTACGTAGTGTCGCCTTGTTTTAGTAAACTGATGTCTCGACACAGGTATTAAAAAATCGAACTGGGCCAGTCTATAGAGTCCCTTGATTTTGGTCAAACAGTAAACTATCAGTTTGTGTATTAATGACTCATAAAGTATGTATTGAATAATGGATGCAGGAGCAAATGACAATTCTTGCAGTTGATAATAATTATGTACTTCGTGAGAAGGAAGCTTTCTTTGACCTAATGTAATGTAACATTCGTTTGTAACTTGAAGATGGTAGCTTGATGGGAAGTGATTATCAAGCAATAAATACACTTTACAGCAACGTTTAGTGGTTTCTGTGATGCTATTCTTTAGACGAAAATTGCAAGAAAACTTGCAAAGTAATTTTATTATTGTTATCAAATGAGTATAAACACTTTTGATGAGTTGATGAAAATCATATGATCACAAAAAACGCTCCAACAGATAATGTAAAGAAAGTCTTGCCATCTATGGAGCGTTTGGCGATGTTTTGCTACACATTATTTTATTTTATAGATCGTCATTGTATTTTATACAGCGTTACTGACCTGATACTCCAAGCAGTCGCTACTGTAATTCGAAATAGATGATGGAGTTTCCCTGGAGAAGTTCTTATATTTACTTTTGGCCAACCATTGACAGGAATTTTGCAGCATAGTTAAGACAAATTCACACTAGCAGTCACGTCACAGCATTGTCACATCAGCACGTATTCACATTTCATTACTTTATTACTATATCTTTGTCGTTTACCAGCCATGGCTGGACAGACTGCATCACAAATACAATGTTTATCAATTAACATTTATACAACACTATATACAAAATTTATGCTACAAATAAAAGAAAATATTTATGCAGTGTACAAAAACACATAGAACATAGAGAAAATGAAATATAACTGAACAGGAAAGTAAAACTTCATAGCAGCAAGTGAAAATACCATAAAGCAAAATGTTTACAAGACCATGTAGTTCACACACATAAAGTTTCATTTCGGCAAAACATGTACTTTAAGTAAAACACAAAATTAAATATGCAGTTAACTGAGAACATTAAGATTAAATTTAGGCAAAATTATATATAAAACATAACAATATTTATTATTTTGTCCATTCACTAGAACCACTGTTGAAAAAGTCTTCCAAGGAATATAGTGGATGTTGTTTCAAGTCATGAGCAATGTTTTTGCGAAATAATTCAGGTGGCAGGGATTTCACTTCTGGAGGCAGTTGATTGTATATTTTTAGCACGACTGTTGGAAAGATGTCTTGTGTACTTGATAGGCGACACCTTGGCACTTCAATGTTCCTCTTACAGCAAGTGTCATGATTATGTATTTCTTGTCTTATGCTAAAATTCCTTTGATTTTCTTTTATATAAATGAGGTAGAAAAACACATACTGGCTAAAAACAGTCATTATGTCCAGCCTGGTGAAAATAGGCTTACAGTGGTCCAGTCTTTTGCTAGAGGATATGATCCTGATGGCTTTTTTTTGTAATAGCAACACATCTTTGCTGCCTGAGGAGTGTCCCCATAACAACAGTCCATAGCTAATGTGGCTGTGGAAGAGTGCATGGTAGACTATTGTGAGAAACTGGTCAGTTATTACCCTCTTCAGCTTCCTCAGGAGGTATATCACACGAGAAAGTTTGGTGCATATATTGCAGTGTGATCATTCATGGAGAGTTTGCTGTCAATTTTGAAGCTCAGTAGTCTGACAGTCTCCATGTTTTCTTGGTCTTCAATGTTGGTTAGACTGCATATCAAATACTGGGTTTTTTCTTCATTCATCTTCATTTTGTTTATTATGAACCATTCTTTTATTTCTTCATACATAAAATTTGATGCAGCAAGAGCTTCTGTGGCTGTATGTCCTTTGGCAATAAGGGTAGTGTCATCTGCAAACTGCAACATTTGACTATTACAGCTCATATCATTGACATATATGAGGAATAGGAGAGGTCCTAAGACTGATCCTTGGGGGACTACATGTTCCAGTTTTTGTTCAAGAGAAGTTGCTCCATGCACTGATACTACCTGCTTTCGGTTTTCCAAATAAGATTGGAGTGTTGATAGAACAACACCTCCAACACTATAGCATCTTACCTTGGCTATTAGTGTTGTGTGTGAGATGCAGTCAAAGGCTTTGCTGAGGTCACAGAGTGTCAGTGCCACACTCTCTCTCTCTTCAAAATTCTGTCGAATCGTTTTTAGTTAGTCCAGTGTGGCTGTCACTGTTGATCTCCATTTGCGGAATCCATGCTGTGTGTTTTGGAATAAGTTGTTTTCCTCAAAGTAATTCAGTACCTGGCAGTGCATCACAGACTCAGTAACTTTGGCTAGTACTGGTACCACTGAGATTGGTCCGAAGCTGAACACCTTGCATGGATCCCCCTTCTTATATATTGGTACTGTGTGCACCAGTTTAAGGAAGTCTGGGAAGACACCAGAAGATAGACATTTGTTTATTGCTATGGCTAGTGGCTGAGTTAATTCTGCAATAATTTTCTTTAGCAGCATGCAGGACATGCCATAGATGTCTACACTTTCTGAGTGTTTGTTGGAGTTCACAATTTTTATCACCTCTTCAGGGTGTACTTCCTTCCAGTTTTGAATACTGCAACTGTCTGCATTTCTTATGTTTGCAGTCGGATCTAGGTCAGAGTGTGGAATTTCACTCACTGTCTTTTCCACTATTCTGACCAAATATTCATTGAAGTCATCGGGGCTACATGAATTTAAGCAGGAGGTTGTTTTCTTTCTCTTCTCATTTACAAGATTCCAGGCAGTTTTACAAGGATTTTGAGCCTCTTTAATGTATCTATCATTATATTTCTTTTTTGCTTCTTCTACTGCCTTCCTATAAGCTTTTTTGGCTTTTAGATAGTTGTGGTGATGTAATTCTTTAGCTGGAATGTCTAAAGCTGATTTCATTCGGTCCTTGCACATTGTTACAATACACTTCAATTTATTGAACTTGAGGGTGTACCATTGTTTCACATTGATAACTTTCTGCCTGCCTTGTGAATTGTCCCAAGGATTCTTCACTGGTCTTACCGGAAACATGTAATGAAATATTGCTTTTAAGGTTTGGAACAGACATAAGAAAGAATCACTGCCTACTAACTCTGCAATTTTCTGCTGTCAGTTTACGCAAGACAGAGCTGCTTTGCGATCATTTAGTCTCTCTTCTTTAACAAATCTTCTTTTGAATGTGTAGTTTGAATGCTATGTGCTTATCTGCGGTTTGCTCCTCATACTGGTTTCCATTACTAGTGCACTATGATCTGCTATCATAGGTTCAACTACACTGAGTTTATAATCCCAGATGTTGAGGTTGGTGATTATGGTGTCCAGGCATGCACCACCCCTTGTTGGCAGCTTATTTGCAATAAACAACCCATAGCTGTTAATTAATCTCATAAAGACCCTCTCCCTGGCATCTCCATCACCTATGTGTATGTTAAAATCTGCACACAGTGCGATTTTTGACTTTACACATGTTAGGTAACACAAACAGTTCTCCATATGTTTAATAAAATTCTCAAAGTTACCATCTGGTGAATGGTACACAGCAACAACAACTAAATCAATATTTGTTAATAAGAGTGCACCTAATTCAAGATCAAAATCCACACAAAAACTGCTTAAATCAATTTCCTTGATGCTATGATCTCTGTTGGCATACACAGAGACCCCACTGTGGGTTGCAGTTCTTCGAAACCAAACACTGGCCATGTCTAAGTATTCATCAGATTTATAGAAATCACCTTCTGCTTCAGCTAGCCAGTGTTCACAAATATATAAAACATCTGGTTTAATTTCTACTATAAAAAATGATAGGAGATCCATTTTGGTTCTTATGCACTGCACATTTACACTTGCAATGATTATAGGCATATTGTTTTCAGTACTAGCAACATTCTTGTACAGTGATCCTTGATCCTTGTTTTTAACTTCATAATCTATTTTATTGGCATAATGGTTGGTCTCCGGAACAAAAAACGCTTAATTACAACATTTTTGGGCCATATAGCTGTGTCCATTAGCTTGTATTTTAGATGAAAGTCTACACCAATCTTAAAACTACTATTTACACCCTTAGATTCCAATTTTTCTACGTGAAAGTTGCTATGACCTGGTAGGATTTTCTTCAAAAATTTAATTACGTTTTCTGCTGTCATTCCACACTTCACCTTTCCTAAATGAAACCAAGATCTCTTTTCCCCATACAGTGCCTATTATTTTATTTTTCCTGACACTAACACTTGAATTTCCAACTACTGACATGGCATTGGTTGGAGGAGTTGATCTCATAGTCACTGTCTGTGGCAGTTTGCATGGTATAGCTGTCCATCACATCATGTCCCATCATGTCACCTTGGTTAGCCTAGTACCAAACAGTGACCATCTGTGATACAAAAAGTTGGAGTATAGATTCGGAACTAAACTAAGAATGATAACGTTTATTAATGGGCAAACGTATGTTCTTGATCAGTTTTGAGAGGTAAATTGCTGAGAAGCGAACAGTGGCATTTATTTGTTAGCAACATGCATCCACAAAAACACATCAAGCAATATTTCTAAGAGAAAAAAATAGTGCCTGTGAGCCCAGAGTTTCTCCTGGCGTGTACAACTTTCAAATAACTTCCGGGAATTCAGCCAGGTAACACTTTCAGCGACCGCTGATATCGATTCTGACGTATCGCAGAATCGATGCTGACCCCACAAAAAGTGTTGAGAGAAAGACCAACAGCCTCCTGAAGAAAAGTGGCTTGTCGCAGCACACTATCAAGAGTCTTAACACCTATAGTGCTGTTCCCCCTAGGTTATATGGCCTGCCGAACGTTCACAAGGAAGGGGATCCTTTCTGTCCTATAGTGAGTAACATCGGCGCTCCGACAAATCGTGTAGCCGAGCATCTTGCTTCTCTGTTGAGTCCACAAGTCGGTCGGTGTGAACATCATATCAGGAACTCAGCTGATTTTTTACGTCGTTTGGAGGGACTGAGGTTGAATGACTCTGATATTTTAGTGAGTTTCGATGTGGTCTCTCTCTTCACTCGTGTTCCTCTGTGTGATTCGTTGCGGTTAATAGAGGCCAGGTTTGGTACTGAATTAACTAATCTCTTTCGGCATGTGTTGACATCTACTTACTTTTTGTTTAATGACCAGTATTACGACCAGACAGATGGAGTTGCGATGGGTAGTCCGTTGTCTCCTGTGATCGCAAATTTGTTTATGGAAGACTTCCAGGAACGTGCATTGGAGGCGGCGCGTTTTAAACCCGCCTGTTTCTTTAGATACATTGACGATACCTTCGTTGTTTGGCCTTATGGTAGGGAGAATTTGAATGACTTTCTAGAACATCTGAACTTGATCCATTCGAACATTCGTTTTACGATGGAGGTGGAAGAGGATGGTTGCCTTCCCTTTTTTGAACTGTTGGTTAGGAGTAAGGATGATGGATCATTGGGACATGCAATCTACAGGAAACGTACTCACACCGACTTGTACTTACAGGCTAATAGTTGTCACCATCCGGCTCAGCGTGAAGGGGTACTTCGTACCTTGGTACACAGGGCACATGTCGTTTCTGATGCTGAGACTTTGTCAGCTGAGCTGTCCCATCTTCAAGTTACATTTCGTCAAAATGGTTATAGTGATAGACAGATTCAACGGGCGTTGCGCTATCGACCAACTGTACATCAGGTGATTGAGGATAATTCTGAGTCAACACCTAAGTCTACTGCCTTTTTGCCTTATGTAGGAAACACGTCCGACAAGATCGGTCGTATTTTAGGGAAATACGAAGTGAAATGTGTTTTCCGACCTCCATCTAAAATTAGAGCACTTTTGAGTTCCGTTAGGGATGATCTTGGACTGCATAAGGCGGGTGTATATCGTATTCCTTGTAGCTGCGACAAAGCATATATTGGTCAAACTATCAGGACCGTGGAGCACCGATGTACTGAGCATAAACGGCACACACAATAACAGCAGCCAAATATATCTGCTATTGCCGAACATTGCTTGGGTACTGGTCACCCCATGTTATATAATAACACCGAGATATTGGACTGCACATCCAGCTATTGGGACAGTGTTATTAGGGAGGCAGTTGAGATTACATTAGCGAGAAACCTCAGTAACAGGGATGGAGGTTTCTGTTTAAACTCTGTTTGGAATCCGGCTCTCTCCCTCGTCAAAAAACAGAGGGACAGAGTCAATACTACCTCACCTGCGAATTCATATTCCTACTATCGACAGCTCTGACTTTGGTCATCTTTGGTGGCACTAGTGTTCAGTGTGTGTGTTATCTATCCTGCTTCAGTCCGAGAACCGAAGTTTTAAATTTGCATGTACGCAGCCTGTCCGTTGCAGTTTGCCTTGAAAATGGTGGGGTGTTCTCCCGCCGAAATATCGGCGGTCTCTGAAAGTGTTACCTAGCTGAATTCCCGGAAGTTGTTTGAAAAAATAGTGCCTGTTTATCTTATCAATGATATTTCATTCTCACGCAACTAATAACATCATACACAGCTATATCTTTATCCTTCAAGAATGTTGACCTTTTCATTTAAACTGTTTGATCAACCTATGGCTCCTGTTGTAAAAGCTAAATAATTTTTCACTCTCAGATATATACGACATCGCTTTTAGAAGAACAGTAAATGGTAAAATATCGAAGTCATGATGGAACATCGGCAATTTGCTGCGAAAATGAAGCATAATAACTAAAAGATAAAAAAGAACAAAATCCACTACTACATCATGTGTGAGTGCGTAGACAATAAGTTAACTTCCACGACGACACCGTCAAAACTTTCTTCCCGAGACCTCAGCATGACTTGACGGACCACTGAAGGTGCATCTGAATGCCCCCCTCTGAAATGCATTCTCTAATGTTTTCACATGATGTGACAGCAAGTGTGATGTTCCATAGCTAATTCGTCTTATAAATATTAAACAATTGTAGAAGAGAACAGTAATTGGAATATTACAATAACTGGGCAACAGCAAACAGGCAGTGGATGACGATCTCAGAGCAAAGGATAAGCCATATAGAAATTAAGTATGTAGAATAATTACATGTTAATAAAAGTTGATTATTATGTGCCACATTGTTAATGAATCCACATATTGTTCTATCTTTTAAATAACTAAATTGGTGATATCATTTGGCTCAAGATAAGGAAGAACAAACAATACAATCAGCTGTAATTAAAAGCAGGATAGAAGAAAACTATGATCACCACTGGAAAACATCATTAGCAGATACTAAAGGCAATGCCATGTTGATGATTTTTGTATGTCCTTCGCCCCCTCACCATTTGACTGTAGTAGCTGCAGTACATTCATTGATAACATTTTGTGATATGCGTGTTCTGGGCCTGTCTCTTGATTTTTTTCCCCAGAAATTATGCTTCCAAGATCTTTTTTTATGAAACTTATGTTGACTTACGTATCCAGTTAATTTAGTTCTTCTTTCTGCATCATATTAACTTTAATAGTTTTTAGTATATTTTCATTAAATTTCCTTTCAGACCTGGATGCTTTTTCTGGCCATTATCCACACCCACATATATGGTTCAAATGGCTCTGAGCACTATGGGACTCAACTGCTGTGGTCATAAGTCCCCTAGAACTTAGAACTACTTAAACCTAACTAACCTAAGGACATCACACACATCCATGCCCGAGGCAGGATTCGAACCTGCGACCGTAGCGGTCGTGCGGTTCCAGACTGTAGCGCCTTTAACCGCTCGGCCACTCCGGCCGGCACCCACATATATATTACTTGTAATTTATTTTATTTTCTCATATCCCCTCCACAACCACACTATAAAATTCTACAAAAAATTACTTGATCAATGTCTTTCTCGTTTCTATAATAAAATGGCTGTGTCTAAATAAATTATTCTGGTTTCTGAATACATATTTACTCATTGCAATTTTTCTTTGAACATCCACTATACAGCATTATTCTAAATGATGGGCCCATTTTCAAAACTTTGTATTTATTCAGTACCAATCCAAAATGAACAAGCTTTATACCAACGAAAAGAGGAAGTTTCAAAGTTTTTTCATAATGTTTTGTATAAATTTAATGAATTTAAAAAATTGTAAATGTTTATAATTGATTAGTTTTTAATAATTATTAATAATTAGTAATGTGGTAAATGTTATAAACGTTCAATGTGGCCACTGTTGGCTGCACAGCAAATACCACCGCAGTAGCTAAACTCGTCCCACACACATGA
Organism: Schistocerca americana; assembly: GCF_021461395.2. Classification (NCBI taxonomy): domain Eukaryota; kingdom Metazoa; phylum Arthropoda; class Insecta; order Orthoptera; family Acrididae; genus Schistocerca; species Schistocerca americana. Next base: position 196,314,335 of record NC_060126.1, on the reverse strand, counting down.
AATCGTATCTGCTATTTCTGAGTGCATGGCAGCAGTGATCCGGTTCTGCAGATCGTTTAGAGTGGTTAGCAGAGGTGGGATGTAAGCAGCTTCCTTGACACAACCCCATAAGAAATAGTTGCAGGATGTGCAGTCAGGAGATCTAGGTGGCCAGAAGTGCAGAGCCAGGTCCTCAAGTCCCCTGCAACCTATACAGGGCTGAGGAAGGGAATCGTTCAAAAAGCATGATGCATCACGGTGCAAATGGGGTGGAGCTCCATCCAGTTGGAAAATGAAGTCCTGGAAATCTTCCACAACTTCAGGGAACAGCCATTCTTCCAACATGTCCAGGTACGTGATCCCCATTACAGTTCTTTCCACAGAGAAAAATAGTCCGTCAACCTTTGTACAGTATTTGGCATAGAACACATTGATCTTTGGTGAGACTCTTTCGTTTTGCAACAGTGAATGTGGATTTTTCAAACCCCATATGTGAACATTGTATCTGTTGATTTTTCCACTAAGGTGGAATGCCAGTTCGTCACTAAAAATTACATGCTGTAGAAATGTGTCATCCTCCATCTTTGCTGGCACATAACCATAAAATACGAGACGCTTCTCTTTCTCATTGAGGTTGAGAGCCTGCACAAGTTGTAATCGGTTGGGCTCGTACTGAAAACGCCGTCTCAGAACTTTTCGTACAGCTGGTTGGAGTATTCCAAGTTCTCTCAACAGGCTCTGTTGGTAGACTTACTGGGACTGCACACAAAACTTTCGTGAATCCGCTGGGCATCATCATCCTCTGAAACACGCGGTTGGCCTGTGCTTTTTCCTTTGCACAAACTCCTAAACTCTTTAAATTGCTTAAACCAATGGCTAATACTCTTGCGAGTAGGTGGTTGAATACCGAATTTGGTATGAAATGCCCACTGCGCTGCAACTTGCAACTAACTTTTCTCGAACTCAAGAACGTAGGAAACCTTGTGCTCCACAGTCGCCATCTCACTCACAACTGACAGTGAAATGGAATGATGGGACTATTGCCGTGCAAACTCTACAAGCCGCTTCTTAACCTATCACCGCCCACATGCCAAAAACTCTGAAACTTGTTCTTTTCATTAGTATAAAGCTTGTTCATTTTGGATTTGTACTTGAATACATACGAATTTTTGAAAATGGGTTCATGATTTAGAATAACCCTGCATCTCAGAGTACTCATGATTTGCTTCTGTTATACGAAAGTGGTTCATGAATGGATCTCCATTCATGTGTATTACTACAAGTAGGCTCTACTGTAAGTATACTTGATGCAACTATGTACTTTATGCACAAAATCCATCTCGAAATCCAACATTTTGCATTCGCTTCTTCTTACTGGAGTTTTGTTTCTGTTACATCATAATATGAATGACAATACCAATGTTTGCCTGAATAATTTCAGTTGACACCAGTTTGGAAACAGTGGCACCAGGATTTTGACAGGATGTGTGGAAACAGCAATACACCCTGTCAGTGCCATGTCAGCTTTCACACCACATGCTGTAGTGTCACTTTAATTGCAGTTGGAAACCCATTAAGACCAATTGAAAATTTTGTGAGAGTCTTTCTGCATTTCTTTACGACCATCCAATGTCAAGCCAACAGCACCATCAGCAAATGATCTGATAGGGCTGCACACAGTACAGCAGTATGATGCTGTGAGTCGTCGTTCCTATTTTTACCCCACACATTGCTAATTGATCTACATTCACATGTAAACGATCTATTAGTACCAATAAATCACGCTATGTGTCTCTTTCTCTGAGCAAACCATTTTGGAGATAATAAACTCTCGCTGTGAACACATACATTGAACAACTGTATGGTGGAGAAGTCAGAGGGAATTCAGATTATCTAATCACAAAGACAAAAGTGGAAAATTAATTCATAGGACCCCAAATTATGAGGTCATAATTCAACTATGCTCCAAACAAATTAGACAACAATAAATCGGCTGGAAGACATAATATCCCTGCTGAATCATTAAAGAATTCTGGAAATATGGTGAAAGAACAACTGTACAAATTTATGTGTTTCTTCTCTGAGGATGGAACAGTACCAATGGACTTAATACAAAGTAAAACCATTACCATACCTAAGAAAGGAGACGCCAATTGTTATTGAAATTATAGAACCTGAAACGTACTCAATGTTGTTAAGGAAAGACTAAACCGTGAAATTAACCAACTTTTACAGCAAGAAGAATCTGCATTTAGGAAAGGAAAAGGAACCAGGAAAGCCATAATGGCACTACAAATCATATTAGAAAAATGAACAGGAGAACGTCTGCTGCGTTAATTCACCTAGAGAATTCTTTTGACAAATTGCAGTGAAAGACACTCTTTGGAAAACCAAATGAAATCGTAACAGATTGCAAAGATAAAAGACTTATTTTCAGTCCATACAAAAACCAAAGTACAAAATATATACTAATAGCACTAAGAAAGAAGTTAGGATCTGATTAGGTGCACAATGCTGTCCTCTTTCTTTTTATTTAATTCATTCATAGACAGTGAAATAGCAACAAAGAAAAGCAAAATTAGAGGGATCAAAGTTAATGGTAACAAATAAATTATATGCGATTTGCTCATGATATAGTAGTCTTAACAGATTCTTAGTAGGATATGAACTTAATGCTAAAAATTTTGTTTGATGCGTTGTATAATCATAAACTGAAAATAACCCCTAAAAAGTCTGAAATAATAGTGTAAAATCAATTGAACACACAAATAACAGCAAACTTTATAGTTGGGAAACTTAATAATCAGTGAAAAGATTTTAAGGTGCAAATTATGGTCAGAAAAGAGGGGAAAAGATTCTGAAAATACATACAAAAAGATGCAAGAAAGGTGCTGATGAAATTGCTTAATTTTGGTTTAAACTAGCTACACTGACTTTTATTGTCCCATTTACTTGGTTCTATTACACATACCATTTCAATGTTTTTGACACTTAATTGGTTGCACTTTGACTTCAATAGTTCCTTATGTTTAAACACCACTGGACATGTACAGAAACCAGTGAAGTGTATCCTATCAATCTCCATGATGGTAGTTCGGCCAAAGTTGCAAAGGTTTATACATCTGGATTGTTCTTCAAATTGAATCCGAATTTGTCATCAGCAAAGTCATTAAGGATGTAACTCACTAACACTCATCAGCTTCTTCAACTGTTCCACCTTCTCCACATTTTCCTCTTCCACGCTCTGAGTCACGTCAGTAAAGTACTAGCGGATGTACACTGTAAAAAGGACCAACTCTAGGACGTTTTTGTTGACTAATTGTTGGGCCTGCTTGATGGCTGACGTGTCCATTGAGTCTAAGACACATACAAGAAAAGTGTACACCTTATATTCTCCTTGATACTTTTGCAAACACGAAGTAGACCATGTGCAACATGTGTCACATTGTTGAGGTTAGGGTACATGTCCTTCAATTGTTGGAATGTCAGAAGTATATAGCATGCTTGATCAATCATCGAAAACTCGAATTTTTTCTATTGTGAGCCCTCTGACTACAGGTTCATACATGAATCGATGAATGAATACCTTATTGTGTAGTCATTTGTCTTCTCGAGTTGGTACATTTTTAAAAAGCATGTGTTTTACCTATTCACCTGCTAACCGAATAATGGAAAAACTAACACATTCAAAATATATCTTTGAAGCTCATTAGAAGTTTCATCTAAAACGAATCCCACTTTGTGTTTGCCTACCATCTCTCTTGTTTTCTCCAAACTGTTCTCATAAATTGGCTGCATCTATTTTTTTCTCAGAGTGCTCTCATCCGGTACTGACCTTTGTGTGTATTTCTCCAAAAATGATTTTAATGCAGGAGCGTTTACCTTGTGGATTGGAATTCCTGACTGGATGAATGCTGTAGCAAGATCCACACTAAACTCACTCAATGACTACTGTTTTCCGGATCCTGAAGCAAATACAAGTACCAGAGTAGTTTGCTTAGGTTTCGACTTGCGAAGTTTTTATGTCCTTTAAATGCTTATTGTTCTGAAAGTGCTGGGTTATTCTGATGATTGTCATTGATTGCAGTATTTACTTGCCAGATGGCACATCGCGGAATGATGCCATCAGCTTCAGTAAAGTGAGTGTTGAATTCTTCTGAAAGTGCACACGTCTTCTCCTACCATTTTGGTAAGACCCTAACACAGCCAGCGAAACAGTACAATATCGATAGATAGGAACCATTTTAAATCAAGCCAGCACTAACTGAATTTGTTTCAATTGTTGCAGCATCATTGTTTACACTGTATTTGATTTCAAACCAATGGGTTACTATTGTTACTAATGTTAATTATTGTTGCTGAGGTTGGACATCGCCAATGGGCGTGTGAATAATTCCTGATGTTTTCCATAACTTATATTTTAATACTTGTGGACCATTGTTGACTTCTGTTTAAACAAAATCTTAAAATCTTTTCAAGACGAGAAACAAGTTCTGTTTAACGTATTAAAAACGCAGAAATATGGAAGGAAAGGTGCTTAACTATGGAACCGAAGGGAAATGATGCAAAATGTAGTACTCTCGCAAAAATATGCAAAAAGGTGAAACATAAAATATTCATTTCGCTTCATTTCATATACCCAAATTCATAAAGGGTGTAATAGGTGTAAGTGCTGATACTATTATATGTAATACCTTAAAATGTACACACATTAGTGTTTTGGTTGTTTTTTCTCTGCATCGAACAATTTTCTCACAAACATGTCACAAACTGTACGATCTGGTGTTTTCAACACAGTCGTTACTAAGTGGAATATGACTGTCGTTATAGACTAACTTCTGCAACCATAAATTCACAGTTCAGCATCTGATTGCTGCCCAGGGGAAAATAAGCATTAATGGTTTCCTCTTGCTACATGTTTGTGTAGGTACTACACAACCTAAACGTATGCAACTTGTAATAGCCCTAATTCTTAGTCTGCAGATGTAGTAATACTGATGTAATTTTGTTCAATACACTGTTCCAAACCTCCAATAAAAACATCTGTACTTACACCGCTTACAACCTGTATATTGACCAGTCTGTGTGAAAATAGCTATATTTTTGGAAAGCTGATACATTTTAATCTATTTTTTTATAGCAACATCTGACAGTAGAAGTAAGAATGCTCGCTTCTGGGTGTAACGGTTACTAGAAAATACTCATCTTCGTTTTCCAGTGATCTCTGATGCTGCAGTGGCTGTAAAAAATTACGAATATCTGCTTAAAAAATTTTGGTGAGGCTTCCAGCATTCTTAACAGTGTAGAGAATGATTTAGTATGTCAAGAGAAATTTTAAGTAAGCGCGTTGATGCGAAGTTTCGCTATCACAATTAGATGTTTGCTGTGCAAAACTGATGCAAAACTGCAATAGAACTGACTCCCAGAAACTGTCACAATACTGGTGCAAACATTGATGAAGTGCCGCTGTTTACATATTGTTCCAATAATTACATGTTATGTCATCCTTTATTACAGAAAGAAAATTTAAGGACTACAAGGAAAAACTTGATGTCATTTACTGACTGAAATCTCAGAATTAAGTATTAACTTGCTCTTTCCATGCTGTGACATTACGTTTTACTTGGTTTTTAGTACTGAAATTCGTAAAATGTGTTTGTTGAGAACAATTTTTATTGAGTTGTTTGTATCATGAAGATTATCAGTTGGAAAATGTTCCTAACATACACACAAGTTCTTTACATATATAAAAACACAAAGTAGTTTCACTTCTTGTGATATGTTTTCTGGACTTATAAAATGAGAATTGTTTAAGATTTATGATAAAGTATCGATTAGTAACAGTCGAACCAGAATAAAGTTGTATTTAGACTTCCAAAAATCGAAATGAAATTAATCACGGTATAACATACTGAGTTTTAAAATCACCAGATAAATGAAATAAGAATGTTAGAAAATTTATATTAGCCTGTAAATATAGCAGCCTGACATCTGAGGTCAACACTTCATGTCATACTTAACAATTATATATTAGTATGTTTCAACATCCTCATCCCCCACCAACACAGTGTCACAGATGAGAATCAGATACAACACTCTGCCAAAAATTAAACTTCAACATGAATGTGACTTCAGATATCAGTTATCACAAGATGTACAGTGGTATAACTGTGAGTACATGCTCAAAGCGTAGCTTAGAAAAAAAGATTCAAATTTAAACCTTGTTAATTTATTCACAATTTGAAAAAGAAATAGAAGAATTAGTTACATATAATAATAATATACACTCCTGGAAATTGAAATAAGAACACCGTGAATTCATTGTCCCAGGAAGGGGAAACTTTATTGACACATTCCTGGGGTCAGATACATGACATGATCACACTGACAGAACCACAGGCACATAGACACAGGCAACAGAGCATGCACAATGTCGGCACTAGTACAGTGTATATCCACCTTTCGCAGCAATGCAGGCTGCTATTCTCCCATGGAGACGATCGTAGAGATGCTGGATGTAGTCCTGTGGAACGGCTTGCCATGCCATTTCCACCTGGCGCCTCAGTTGGACCAGCGTTCGTGCTGGACGTGCAGACCGCGTGAGACGACGCTTCATCCAGTCCCAAACATGCTCAATGGGGGACAGATCCGGAGATCTTGCTGGCCAGGGTAGTTGACTTACACCTTCTAGAGCACGTTGGGTGGCACGGGATACATGCGGACGTGCATTGTCCTGTTGGAACAGCAAGTTCCCTTGCCGGTCTAGGAATGGTAGAACGAAGGGTTCGATGACTGTTTGGATGTACCGTGCACTATTCAGTGTCCCCTCGACGATCACCAGTGGTGTACGGCCAGTGTAGGAGATCGCTCCCCACACCATGTTGCCGGGTGTTGGCCCTGTGTGCCTCGGTCGTATGCAGTCCTGATTGTGGCGCTCACCTGCACGGCGCCAAACACGCATACGACCATCATTGGCACCAAGGCAGAAGCGACTCTCATCGCTGAAGACGACACGTCTCCATTCGTCCCTCCATTCACGCCTGTCGCGACACCACTGGAGGCGGGCTGCACGATGTTGGGGCGTGAGCGGAAGACGGCCTAACGGTGTGCGGGACCGTAGCCCAGCTTCATGGAGACGGTTGCGAATGGTCCTCGCCGATACCCCAGGAGCAACAGTGTCCCTAATTTGCTGGGAAGTGGCGGTGCGGTCCCCTACGGCACTGCGTAGGATCCTACGGTCTTGGCGTGCATCCGTGCGTCGCTGCGGTCCGGTCCCAGGTCGACGGGCACGTGCACCTTCCGCTGACCATTGGCGACAACATCGATGTACTGTGGAGACCTCACGCCCCACGTGTTGAGCAATTCGGCGGTACGTCCACCCGGCCTCCCGCATGCCCACTATACGCCCTCGCTCAAAGTCCGTCAACTGCACATACGGTTCACGTCCACGCTGTCGCGGCATGCTACCAGTGTTAAAGACTGCGATGGAGCTCCGTATGCCACGGCAAACTGGCTGAAACTGACGGCGGCGGTGCACAAATGCTGCGCAGCTAGCGCCATTCGACGGCCAACACCGCGGTTCCTGGTGTGTCCGCTGTGCCGTGCGTGTGATCATTGCTTGTACAGCCCTCTCGCAGTGTCCGGAGCAAGTATGGTGGGTCTGACACACTGGTGTCAATGTGTTCTTTTTTCCATTTCTAGGAGTGTATATTCTTCAGTGCTACATGCTTGTCCTGCTGCTTGAGAAGATGCCAGTTGATTTGTAGTAATGGCTCCTTCCAGTCTCTATATATTCCTCTGTTGCTTCCAGGCATACAGTCTCTGTGTTCAGTATTTTCTCCAAATACATATAACTGACCTGTTGTCACTATATACCAGCTCCAAGAGCACATCATGTACGAACAGAACAGGAAGCAATAATATACAACTGATGCTCGAATACCCAGATATAGTATTTATATAAAATAGTCTCAAGTTTCATTATCATTATACAAATATGATTTTATAAAAAGTAATTTCCTAGGCAGATAAGTTTTATCAGTTCTGCCAATATGCATGAATAGCTTCTCCTAATGACGTCTGAGGGTAACATGTACATTCTCAAGCAGCACATCCAGAACATAATAAAAGTAAAAGCAATTTGTACGTAGCATGATAATTAGTTTGTGTTTTCATAAACTTAAGTTATTTTCAGTTTCTTTCCATGTTTGTATGTTTATTCTTACATTACACTTGCTCCCTCTGCAAAATAGTGTATACTCATAAAACATCAAAATATTAAATTATAAAATGCAGGCATATGCTTTTTGCTAGTTTCCTCACGTCAGCAGAGTAATGTGTGTATTCATAAAGCAATAAAATTAGCAATTAATAAGTTCCTTCCTCACTTTCTCAGTACTGTAGAATTTTGATCACCTAAGGTAAGGAACATTGTGGAGCCACATCCTTTTGTGCAAGTATTCATCACATTGATGTGTAATAAAACTTCATATAATAACAAATCAATGTGTTCCATGTGCAAATTATATTAATAACAGTTATTATTCCAGTTAGATTTGTCTCAGCAAGTGATAAGTTATATGCAAATTCTGTTCAGCTAACTCCTTTTCTGATCTAGCATTTGTTGCCTTACTGGAATGTAACTTACATTCCAGTAAGGCAACAAATATCTCTTACCATAGCTCATAAAAAAGTAACCCTCCTTTCAAATTTCTTTATTTTTTATTTATTTATTTTTATTTATTTACTGTATACAAGCATTCATTGTGTTTCTAATACAAGTATTTTTTGACATAACATACTGAAAGTGTTCACATCACAGCTCAATAACAGATTTGCAATTCAACACCTCTGTGATATCTCATAAATTATTCACTGAAGTTTTGCAATCACATGTCCCTCAAAATGTAATGATAGTGAAATTTGTGTATATGAATGAATGCATCTCTCGACAAACAAATGAACTCAGGTGTAAGTTTACAAGTGTACCACTAATACTATGTGCCTTTACCACAGAAAAACTTGAAATACACATGAAGTAAAACACCACAATGCACAAAAAGCTCCTTAGCCATCCCGGTATTTGACCAGTGATCTTACAACATGTGAAAAATGAACGGATCATAAATACGAGGAAGTAGAAATGTGTACATCTGACAAGGGTATTGACTAAACTACTTTACAAACTGCTGTGGCTTAAATCACTCAGAGAATATTTTCTACATATAATTCAATATGTCTTTGTACAGATTCTCTGTGTGTACCATAAACGTAGATAATTCATGTTTTGTCCATAAGATGTCTCCATTAACATAATAGGGTACATCCGTTCAGCTAAAATTACTTTTAGTAGTGTGTGCAGCATAAAAAATGTGAGTATGTTTGAGACATTCTATGAGAAACTCTAACGACTTCTTCCTAATAGTTTGCCAGATACTTAGGAGCTTGATGGCAAAAACAGTAGCATACAGTAATATTGATTAGACTCATTTTGTGTCACCAGTTTCATTTTCTCTTTACCAGTAGCATTGAACTCATGTGCAATACTATATAGAAACAATATGTATCGATAAGGTAGCTCCCACCGAAATAAGTGTGTGTTGGTTCAAAACAGTATCCATCTACTTACTACAATTGGACCATAAAATTATCAACAATATGTACTTAAGGCATGTAAAATGAATTCACAGCAATATGATAATTATAATACAGTGCTTTCTATGAAACTAATTCTAACATAGTAATTATTTAAACAAAGTATCTCCCTCATCTCTCAATAACCTAAAGAAATATATCTTTCAGTGGCAAAAGTAATTCATGAGTGACTTTTTTTCTTAAGATTCCTAGTGCAGTTGACTGATTTCACATATAAAATTCTGTGAGCATTCTTAAGCATTCACTTCAAAACAGCTCAGCACAGTTTATTCTTAATCAGTACACACACACACACACACACACACACACACACACACACACACACACACACACACACACAAATATATATATATATATATATATATATATATATATATATATACACACACTCCTGGAAATGGAAAAAAGAACACATTGACATCGGTGTGTCAGACCCACCATACTTGCTCCGGACACTGCGAGAGGGCTGCACAAGCAATGATCACACGCACGGCACAGCGGACACACCAGGAACCGCGGTGTTGGCCGTCGAATGGCGCTAGCTGCGCAGCATTTGTGTACCGCCGCCGTCAGTGTCAGCCAGTTTGCCGTGGCATACGGAGCTCCATCGCAGTCTTTAACACTGGTAGCATGCCGCGACAGCGTGGACGTGAACCGTATGTGCAGTTGACGGACTTTGAGCGAGGGCGTATAGTGGGCATGCGGGAGGCCGGGTGTACGTACCGCCGAATTGCTCAACACGTGGGGCGTGAGGTCTCCACAGTACATCGATGTTGTCGCCAGTGGTCGGCGGAAGGTGCACGTGCCCGTCGACCTGGGACCGGACCGCAGCGACGCACGGATGCACGCCAAGACCGTAGAATCCTACGCAGTGCCGTAGGGGACCGCACCGCCACTTCCCAGCAAATTAGGGACACTGTTGCTCCTGGGGTATCGGCGAGGACCATTCGCAACCGTCTCCATGAAGCTGGGCTACGGTCCCGCACACCGTTAGGCCGTCTTCCGCTCACGCCCCATCATCGTGCAGCCCGCCTCCAGTGGTGTCGCGACAGGCGTGAATGGAGGGACGAATGGAGACGTGTCGTCTTCAGCGATGAGAGTCGCTTCTGCCTTGGTGCCAATGATGGTCGTATGCGTGTTTGGCGCCGTGCAGGTAAGCGCCACAATCAGGACTGCATACGACCGAGGCACACAGGGCCAACACCCGGCATCATGGTGTGGGGAGCGATCTCCTACACTGGCCGTACACCACTGGTGATCGTCGAGGGGACACTGAATAGTGCACGGTACATCCAAACCGTCATCGAACCCATCGTTCTACCATTCCTAGACCGGCAAGGGAACTTGCTGTTCCAACAGGACAATGCACGTCCGCATGTATCCCGTGCCACCCAACGTGCTCTAGAAGGTGTAAGTCAACTACCCTGGCCAGCAAGATCTCCGGATCTGTCCCCCATTGAGCATGTTTGGGACTGGATGAAGCGTCGTCTCACGCGGTCTGCACGTCCAGCACGAACGCTGGTCCAACTGAGGCGCCAGGTGGAAATGGCATGGCAAGCCGTTCCACAGGACTACATCCAGCATCTCTACGATCGTCTCCATGGGAGAATAGCAGCCTGCATTGCTGCGAAAGGTGGATATACACTGTACTAGTGCCGACATTGTGCATGCTCTGTTGCCTGTGTCTATGTGCCTGTGGTTCTGTCAGTGTGATCATGTCATGTATCTGACCCCAGGAATGTGTCAATAAAGTTTCCCCTTCCTGGGACAATGAATTCACGGTGCTCTTATTTCAATTTCCAGGAGTGTATATATATATATATATATATATATATATATATATATATATATATATATATATATATATATATATATATATCTCGAGCTTTAACAAAAACCGATAAACTGCAGGAACAGGTTCCTCACCAGAAATGGGGATACTATGAACATGTGTCCAGAAATGCATCATTGTCATGGCAGATGGCGCTGATGAATGACAGTTCCTCTGACCATGTGTTGTGTATTCCTTGTACGTTACAGGCAGTGTGAGACTGACATAGCATATTATAAACAGCAGAATGGTCTGGTATTCATGTCGGGAATAAGTTGAGATGGTGTTTGTGTATGCCCAAGCAGATTGAAACTGTCGAGAGTCAGCAAGGCTATATCAATATAAGCACCCTCAGACACCAACTACATCACGCAACATTTCAAGCCCTTTTCTGTCATTCGTATGATATGAGTCCTTTCAGGCAGACAAACATACAGGCAGAAGATGGACTGTGTGTACACCAGATTTGGAGGACTGTCCTTTCAGACAGACAAACATGCAGGGAGAAGGTGGACTGTGCATACATCAGATTTGGAGTAATGGGTTCTGCAGACAAATCCTAGTACAAGCTGCAGACATGTGGTGCATCAACAAGGTGGAGACCAAAGTACGATTACCAGTACCCTGCATGAAAATCACTACTATACTTATCACCTGCAACACGTAAGGGACACATGGGATGTGGCCAGGAGAACTGTCTGTTGTCAGCACCGTCTACCATGACAACAATGCATTTCTGGACACATGTTCATTGGCGCATTTTCTCTCCATATCCAGTCAGGAAACTGTCCCTGCAGTTTGTCGGTTTTATTAATATTTTACTTAGTTTGTACAGCCCAGGCATTCACAAAGTTTTTGACACCGAGCAAAATGTGCCTCTCATATGTAATATTACTTGTGACATTAACTTTCAGTATGTAGTTGTGTAGCTGAGAAACTCACAGATTACAAATAAGATGAAGTTAATACAGTAAGAAAATAAAGTCTCAGTACACAGATTGAGATTCTTTGTAAGATTAAAATTTCTTCATTTGTAACTGAGTAACTTTTCTATTCAGTCCAGACTTTTCTCTTCCAAAAATGCAAAATGAGCATAATTCCACAGCATTAGTTAAATAATAATTGATATCCACGAGTTAGACATCAGCAGCAATGGTAGAGTAAAGAATAGTCAGATAATAACTACAGATCAGAAGGCTAAATTACAAAAGCAAATGGTGTAGGGCTGGGTCCCTAGAGGTTGCCACACTCTTAATATGCAAAGTAAACACATTTACCTGGGGGAAAATGATAGTATTGTAAAATAAAAATCGTATGTCACACTTTCGTTCATAAATAATTTCTAAATTTCCAACTGCACCTCACATGAAAATTTGCTTTCTCTTTCCTTGTCTATAAGATCTTAATTGTACTACATTCCTTAACCCAAATATTTTTCTTATTTTAGAATTAACTAATCTGTAAGCATTTGAATTGGGATTCAATATCACTTCAAATGGCCCAACATATTTGTCAAAAATCTTTTGATTTTTCTTCTAACTACTCGAGATTTTTCGTTGAAATTTACAAGAACTAGGTCCCCAATTCTGGAATTTGTGACTTCTACTTTTCTGTCATGTCTCTGATTTCTTAAATTACTCTGTTGTTCCAAGATCCCCCAATTATTTCTTTCCTGTTGCTACAATCCCTTTCTGTGACCCTCCACCATCCCTTCGAGCTCTTCATTTTTTGTAGTCTCCTCCCAACAACTTCTTTTATAACCAATGTACACTCCTGGAAATTGAAATAAGAACACCGTGAATTCATTGTCCCAGGAAGGGGAAACTTTATTGACACATTCCTGGGGTCAGATATATCACATGATCACACTGACAGAACCACAGGCACATAGACACAGGCTACAGAGCATGAACAATGTCGGCACTAGTACAGTGTATATCCACCTTTCACAGCAATTCAGGCTGCTATTCTCCCATGGAGACGATCGTAGAGATGCTGGATGTAGTCCTGTGGAACGGCTTGCCATGCCATTTCCACCTGGCGCCTCAGTTGGACCAGCGTTCGTGCTGGACGTGCAGACCGCGTGAGACGACGCTTCATCCAGTCCCAAACATGCTCAATGGGGGACAGATCCGGGTATCTTGCTGGCCAGGGTAGTTGACTTACACCTTCTAGAGCACGTTGGGTGCACGGGATACATGCGGACGTGCATTGTCCTGTTGGAACAGCAAGTTCCCTTGCCGGTCTAGGAATGGTAGAACGATGGGTTCGATGACGGTTTGGATGTACCGTGCACTATTCAGTGTCCCCTCGACGATCACCAGTGGTGTACGGCCAGTGTAGGAGATCGCTCCCCACACCATGATGCCGGGTGTTGGCCCTGTGTGCCTCGGTCGTATGCAGTCCTGATTGTGGCGCTCACCTGCACGGCGCCAAACACGCATACGACCATCATTGGCACCAAGGCAGAAGCGACTCTCATCGCTGAAGACGACACGTCTCCATTCGTCCCTCCATTCACGCCTGTCGCGACACCACTGGAGGCGGGCTGCACGATGTTGGGGCGTGAGCGGAAGACGGCCTAACGGTGTGCGGGACCGTAGCCCAGCTTCATGGAGACGGTTGCGAATGGCCCTCGCCGATACCCCAGGAGCAACAGTGTCCCTGATTTGCTGGGAAGTGGCGGTGCGGTCCCCTACGGCACTGCGTAGGATCCTACGGTCTTGGCGTGCATCCGTGCGTCGCTGCGGTCCGGTCCCAGGTCGACGGGCACGTGCACCTTCCGCCCACCACTGGCGACAACATCGATGTACTGTGGAGACCTCACGCCCCACGTGTTGAGCAATTCGGCGGTACGTCCACCCGGCCTCCCGCATGCCCACTATACGCCCTCGCTCAAAGTCCGTCAACTGCACATACGGTTCACGTCCACGCTGTCGCGGCATGCTGCCAGTGTTAAAGACTGCGATGGAGCTCCGTATGCCACGGCAAACTGGCTGAAACTGACGGCGGCGGTGCACAAATGCTGCGCAGCTAGCGCCATTCGACGGCCAACACCGCGGTTCCTGGTGTGTCCGCTGTGCCGTGCGTGTGATCATTGCTTGTACAGCCCTCTCGCAGTGTCCGGAGCAAGTATGGTGGGTCTGACACACCGGTGTCAATGTGTTCTTTTTTCCATTTCCAGGAGTGTATTATCGTATTCAGTGCAACCCCTTTTCTGACCCCTGCCCCCCTCCCATCATTCTTCATCTTCTGTAGTTCCTTATCAACAGCTTCTCTTTTTGAAATCAGAATACAGTAAGGTACTATGAAAAATGGTTCATGAGGCTTCAACTTTAATTTACACTGACAGTTCCTCATTCTTCCTGGTTTCTCACTAATCAGGTCTTAATATTCAGATTAAAATTCTGTCGGTTCCCTTTTCTGTTCTTGGTTACGTTTACTAGCCTTATCAACTTTTGAATTCATCAATTCATAAAACCCATCCTTATCTTGATCCTCATCATTGCTGTGGTCTTCATCAATTACACAGCCCATGTCCTTATTACAAACAATCCATTTTATCTGACTGGTTTCACCACTGCAATTTAGCATTGACAAATTCGTTTTACATTAACCCCACCCTTTCCAACTATAAAAAAGAGTTACTCAGTAACCCCACTCTTTGCTTTAACGAGCTAATCAATCCCCAAAATAAGGCCTTATTAAGCTCAGGAATCACAAGACAATCTTGAAAAAATAATGCACTACCAATTTTAAACTCTAGCCTTACTTGAAACTTCTCAGTTTTACTGGTTCTCCCAGAAGCTTCCTCAATCTTGAACCAACAGGAGATAATTCAATAAAATTGTTACTGTATTTCATTCTGTCTCCCAGTTTCTCAAAAATTTCACAGATTGGACTGTGAGTTTCTGTCAAACACTTCCCTTCTAGTTATCAATTTTAATAAAGATATAAGGACTCTCCTCAGTCTCCTCACTACCCCTAGCTTCTTTTTCCAATACTAAATCATTTTCTATGCCTTTATTGCCAATACCATCCCACCTTGATAATTATCACATTCATTATCAGAAACTGTATGCAGAGCTCCTACCAACATTTAAGGTTTCTCTAAATTACCCTCATTTTTCTCTTTCTTCCAGACTGGATATAATTCATTGCAAATTCCCACTTTTCTCTACAACATTAACGTTACTACACATATTTCTGTAATGATCACAAACAAATTTTAAAATCTCATCATAATGCAAGTGAATCATTCCTCTCTCCCTCCATCAACCAAAGACCTTGCCGTTGGTGGGGAGGCTTGCACGCCTCAGCGATACAGGTAGCCATACTGTAGGTGGAACCACAATGGAGGGGTATCTGTTAAGAGGCCAGACAAACGTGTGGTTCCTGAAGAGGGGCAGCAACCTTTTCAGTAGTTTCAGGGGCAACAGTCTGGATGATTGACTGATCTGGCCTTGTAACGCTAACCAAAACGGAACTGCTGTGGTGGTACTGCGAATAGCTGAAAGCAAGGGGAAACTACAGCCGTAATTTTTCCCAACAGCATACAACTTTACTGTATGGTTAAATGATGATGTCGTCCTCTTGGGTAAAATATTCTGAAGGTAAAATAGCCCCCCCCCCATTTGGATCTCTAGGTGGGGACTACTCAGGAGGACATCGTTATCAGGAGAAAGAAAACTGGTGTTCTACGCATGGGAGTGTGGAATGTCAGATCCCTTATTTGGGCAGATAGGTTAGAAAATTTAAAAATGGAAATGGAGAGGTTAAAGTTAGATATAGTGGGAATTAGTGAAGTTCGGTGGCAGGAGGAACAAGACTTTTGCTCAGGTGAATACAGGGTTATAAATACAAAATCAAATACGGGTAATGCAGGAGTAGTTTTAATAATGAATAAAAAATAGGGATGCAGGTAAGCTACTACAAACAGCACAATGAACATATTATTATTGCCAAGATAGATACAAAGCCCATGCCTAGTACAGTAGTACAAGTTTATATGCCAACTAGCTCTGCAGATGCCGAAGAGATTGATGAAATGTATGATGAAATAAAAGAAATTATTCAGATAGTGCAGGGAGACGAAAATTTAATATTCATAGGTGACTGGAATTCGATAGTAGGAAAAGGAAGGGAAGGAAACGTAGTAGATGAATATGGAATGGGGGTAAGGAATGCAAGAGGAAACCGCCTAGTAGACTTTTGCACAGAGCATAACTTAATCATAGCTAACATTTGCTTCAAAGAAGGTTATAAACATAGAAGAGGCATGGAGATACTGAAGGTTTCAAATAGATTATATAACGGTTAGGAACCAGGTTTTAAACAGTAAGACATTTCCAGGGGCAGATGTGGACTCTGAACACAATCTATTGGATTTTAACTGTAGATTAAAACTGAAGAAACTGAAAAAGGCGGGAATTTAAGGAGATGGGACCTGGATAAAGTGACAGAACCAGAGGTTGTAGAGTTTTTCAGGGAGAGGATAAGGGAGCAATTGACAAGAATGGGGGAAAGAAATACAATAGAAGAAGAATGGGTAGTTTTGAGAGATGATATAGTGAAGGCATCAGAGAATCAAGTAGATAAAAAGACGAGGGTTAATAGGAATCCTTGGGTAACAGAAGATATATTGAATTTAATTAATGAAAGGAGAAAATATAAAAATGCAGTAAACGAAGCATGGAAAAAGGAATACAAACGTCTCAAAAATGAGATCAACAGCGAGTGCAAAATGGATAAGCAGGGATGGCTAGACGACAAATGTAAGGATGTAGAGGCATATATCACTATGGGTAAGATAGATACTGCCTACAGCAAAATTAAAGAGACCTTTGGAGAAAAGAGAACCACTTGTGTGAATATCAAGAGCTCAGATGGAAACCCAGTTCTGAGCACCATTGTCAAAGCATCACATCATTGTCACATTAAAGCTCAATATTTGTATATATGTGATTTTAATAACTGATGGTCGATTGTCACTCATTGTCCAGTTAGCATTATTTCTGTTGTAGTTCTACTTTGAGCTGTGACAAAATTGTTGCTGCACACAAGAACACAACCTCTATACAACAATTACATTCTGTGGTAAGGGGCTTTCTTCTACTACCGTCATGTTGGACGCCAAAGTTGTTTAGTGAACACAGCAGCAACCAGAGTCGTTTTCCTGCAACCTATGCACAATTTCAAGCACACTTTGGTCTCTTAAACTTCTGATTTACAACATTCGTTTTGGGATTCCATATACAAGGTCGTTCCTCATACGTTTCAAGAAACCAAAAACTGCTGCTAATGACCACTATTATGACATTGGCAAAATTATTAAGCATGATAATCAGAACACAGTGATGGTACTTAGAAATTTAGCCACAGGGTAGTAGGGGGAATTTGCTTCCGAGATGTGTCTGCATTATTGCCAGCTCTTCCTCCCTAGCCCTCGACGACCACTCCTGACACCACAGGCCAATTGCTCTACTTGTAAAATGGGGGAAAATTTAGATATACATTATGGGCAACTGTCCTAGTAATGGGGATACGAGGACAGCTTGCATGATTTACAGATGTCTGGGTAATCCAAGATGGAGGAATTAGCTCACCTACCCCTGGTTACCAATCCAAGATGGTGGAGCTCAGGATACTGGCACAGCCTGCATGATTCCCAACAGTATTACCTGTAACCCTAGAAGACTTTCAAAACTTGCTGGGTAATCAGATCCACTCTGTCCATCCCTATGTAACTGCTTCTTTTTATTTGTAGTGGGAGTAGAACTATATGGCAGGAGTTGAATGTATATAAGAGATGGCACTTGACCTATCTACCTAATTCATTTCAGAATAATGCACTTCACCATTACATGCCACATAACCACTAGTGGGTCAAAATGTATTAATGATTTTGAAGTTCAATGAATTGTGAAGGTAGAATTAGCTGATGAGGGGTGGTAACAGCTTTACAATAATCTGTGGCATATTGACAATCAGCTGACAAACGACAACAGTGAATCATTTCAAAGCATTGACATTGGGACCATCACTGCATCAGTCGTCAATGCACAAGGTGACACCATCCCAGAGTTATCATCTCTAGACTTGGCATGTCAAGTATATTTCAAACATGCAACTGTTATGAATGTATGCCATTTGCACAATGCCATATGGATTGCCACAGACAAACTGAGCTAGTGGTGACCATATGTCAAATTGCTGTGCGACAGTTTTTCTGGGTATGTGATACAGCTTAAGTTCATAGACTGAGTTGTTGGACAAGTGCAGAAGTGCGTGTATGTTTTGGAGAAACCTGTTTTATCCAATATTAGGAGGAGGTGAACGCAAAAGCGCGGGGGTCTATTACTTGTCGACAGTTCAAACATATGGCGAATGATGGTCCCCCTTAGGTAAATGGAAGCAAAGGACAGGGAAGGACACAGGTGCACTCAGTGTGTATCGTGGAGGCCTCATTCAACATGCTGAAGTGGCTATTGAGGCAGCCATTGAGGGAACAGGGTGCAACAAGCCGCAGATTGTGCCACATGTTGGAACAAATGATGCCTGTCATCTGATCTCCAAGATCATTCGTGAGTCATTCCAGTGACTGACCAAGAAGGTTGACAAGACCTGCCTTGTACATAGAGTTTTAATGAAGCTCCATATTTTCAGCATTGTCCCCAGAACTGATCATGCTCCTTTGGTTCTCAGTCAAGTGGAAGGACTGAAACAGAGGGTCCGCAGCTCGTGGTCGTGCGGTAGCGTTCTCGCTTCCCACGCCCGGGTTCCTGGGTTCGATTCCCGGCGGGGTCAGGGATTTTCTCTGCCTCGTGATGACTGGGTGTTGTGTGATGTCCTTAGGCTAGTTAGGTTTAAGTAGTTCTAAGTTCTAGGGGACTGATGACCATAGATGTTAAGTCCCATAGTGCTCAGAGCCATTTTTTTGACTGAAACAGAGACTTAGAAGGTTCTGTGATGAGGTAGGCTGCTACTTCTCTGAATTGCGACATACGTTTGAGAACTGTAGGATTCCACTACGTAGGTCACATGTGCGCTACACATCACAGCCAGCTACTCAGGTAGGTGACGGTGTGTGGGGTGCACACATGGATTTTTTTAGATTAGGCGACCCTCCAGTCAATCTAGATAATCATATCTGTAGGAAACCCAGAAGTATCAGTATAAGATCCAAAGAAATGCCTCCCAAAGGTGAGAGTATCAAAATCCTAATGGTAAGCTACCAAAGCATTCACAGCAGAGTGCCAGAGCTTGAAGGGCTCATGAAAAGCAGCGAGGATCACATAATACAAGGTACACGAAGCTGGTTGGAACATTAAATTGATAGTAGTGAGATTTTTGAGGAAAGTTTAAGTGTATATAAAAAAATAGGCAAATGCAAAACAGAGGTGGTGCCTTTGTTGTAGTAGACAAGAAACTCAAATCCACAGAGATAGAAATTAAAACTGCATGTGAGATTGCTTTGGCAAAACTCAGTATCAGGGGTGGGCATACAATGATAATTGGGTCCCTTTATCATCCACCAGACTCATCTCCTAATCTAACCAAAAACTTTACAGAAAACTTCAGTTCACTTGTATGTAAGTTCTCCAAACATACTATAATTATCTGTGGAGGCCTAAATCATCCAACAGTCAACTGGGAAAATTAGTTTTGTCAGTGGTGGACATGATAAGCCATCCTGTGAAACTTTACAAAAGCCTCCTCTGAAAACTACTGGAACAGATTGTTAGGAACTTCCCTCCTGATGGAAATATATCGGCTCTAATAGCAACAAACAGACTTGACGTCTTTGATGTTGTCCACATCGAAACTGGTATCAGTGGCCATGACATATTTGTGGCAACAATGATTGTGAAAGTACAAAGGACAACTAAAAAAGCAGGAAGATATATTTGTTCAGTAAACTAGATAACAAATCAATAGTGTCATATCTCAATGAGGAACTTGAAACTTTCACCACAGGGCAGGAGCATGTTGAGGAATTCTGGCTCAAGTTTAAAGGAATCGTTGTCCACGTACTGGATAGATATGTACCCTGTAGAACAGTTCATAATGGGAGAGAACCTCCATGGTATACAGTCACTGTAAAGGAACTTCTAAGGAAACAGAGCTTACTGATTAATATGTGTAAAACGAACACAATATCCATAGAGAAATCCTGAATGAAACGCGTTTGGCTGTCGAGAGAGCAATGCATGATGGCTTCAAGAATTCTGTCAAGTGATCATTCACAGAACCCAAAGAAATTCTAGCCTTATGTAAAATCTGTTAGTGTCACCAAAGTTAGTGTCCAGTCCCTAGTGAATGAGGCAAGAACTGAAACTGAGGGTTGCAAAGCAAAAGATGAAATGCTTAACTCCGTTTTCAAATGTTCCTTTATAAAGGAAAGCCCAAGAGGATTTCCCCAATTTAATCTGTGAACCACTTGAAAGATGAATGAAATAAGTATTAGTGTCAGTGGTGTTGAGAAATAGCTGAAATCCTTACAACTGAACAATGCACCAGGCCCTGACTGAATACCTATCAGATTCTGAGTATGCAGCTGGGCTAGCCCCTCATCTAACAACAATCTATTGCAGATCCCACGAACAAAAAACCGAGCCAGCTTTTCGAAATTGGCACACATCACACCCGTCTACAAGAAGGATAGTAGAAGTGATCCAGAAAGCTACCGTCCAATATCCTTGACATCAATTTGCTGCAGAATCTTAGAACATATTTTGAGCTTAAATGCAATGAGGTATCTTAGACAGAGTGACTGTCTCAGTGCAAACCACGATTTCGTCTCACATGACACTGAAAGCTTTCGATCATAGCGACCAGGTAGATGCAGTATTTCTTGATTTCCGGAAAGCATTTGATTCAGTGCTGTACCTATGCTCATTGTCAAAAGTACGATCATACGCGGTATCAAGTCAAATTTGTAACTGTATTGAGGACTTTTTGTCAGGGAGGACACAGCAAATTATGTTGGATAGCCATTGTCAGATAAAGAAGTAACTTTGGCTGTGCCCTAGGGAAGTGTTTTTGGACTCTTGCTGTTGATGTTGTATCTTGATGACCTTGCAGACAATATCAATAGTAAAATCAGGCAGTTTGAAGATGATGCAGTTCTCTGTAATGAAGTATTATCTGAAAGAAGCTGCATGAATATTCAGTCAGAGTTAGATAAGATTTCAATGAGGTGCAGAGACTGGCAGCTTGTTCTAAATGTTCAGAAATGTAAAATTTTGCATTTCACAAAACGAAAAATCGTAGTATCCTATGACTATAATATCAGTGAGTCAGCCAATTGGAATCAGCCAACTCTTACAAATACCTGAGTGGAACAATTTGTAGGGACGTGAAATGAAATGATCTCATAGGTTTAGTCATGGGTAAAGCAGGTGATAGAGTTCAGTTTATTGGTAGAATACTGGGGAAGCGCAATCAGTCTACAAAGGAGATTGCTGACAAGTCACTCACGCAACTGGTCAAGTGTGTTAAGCCCATACCAGATAGGACTAACAGGGGATACTGAATATATACTGAGAAGGGCAACACAACTGGCCACAGGTTTATTTAATCTGTGGGAGAGTGTCACAGAGATACTGAAGAATTGAACTGGAAGACTCTTGATGACAGAAATAAACTATTCTGAGAAATTTTATTAAAAATGTTTCAAGAACCAGCCTTAAATGATTACTTTAGAAATATACTACAACCCTATATGTATCGCCCACATGGGGATCATTAGGACAAGATTAGAATAATTACTGCAGCCAAAAATGCATTCAGACAATCATTCTTAAAGATCTCCAACGTGAATGGAACAAGAAGAAACACTAATGACTGGTACAGTGGGACATATCCTCTGTAAGACACTTCATGGTGGTTTGCAGAGAACAGATGTAGATACAGATATAACTATGTCCATTAAACCCAGATATGCGAAATTTACTTCTATAATCAGAAATTCAATACAAGTTGAATTTACAGATGTTCTTGGTATATCTATTGTTCCTCTAACATACCTGAAAGTAATACAGGCCATTTTAAAGCTTACAAGATACAGCTGTTTGAAAAATATTGCTGTGACTATCGTTCAGCATTTTACTAATAACTGTATCAAAAAGGTGTGTATATATTTTAATATTTCTTACAAAACTGTAATATATTTTATTTCCCTACATTATGTCAGTTATTACCTACTCTTCGTAATACATATTGCAGTGTAATGGAGTAAAAGTTTATGAAGACATGCAGTCATTGTAGCTTAGTCAGTAAGTTAATTACACGAAAATAGAATACTAGCTAAGCTATAATAATTGTGCATTTTGTAAGGAAATTTTTGCAGAAATGGAAAAAAATATATTTTATTGTTCCTTTTTATAATCCTCACAAGTAGGAGGAGGTCCATCAATTTGTCATTGGGCATTCAAATCGTAATGCTTATAATCACAGACGAGAAATTAGACATTAAAATAGGTAGGTAAAACTGCATTATAGGTAGCGCAAATAGACAATGAAAGGCAGTACAGAACAACCTTACATTATGCTTAGTTATTTACTAGACTGCACACTCATGCAATCAGTATATTTATGTTAACAGAGCGTTCACATCAATATCTACATCTACATGGCTACTCTGCAAATCACTTTTAAGTGTCTGGCAGGGAGGTTCATCGAACCACCTTCACAATAATTCTCTATTATTCCACTCTCGAACAGGGCATGGAGAAAACGAACACAGGTATCTCTCTGTGCGAGTTCTGATTTCCCTTATTTTATTACGATAATCGTAGGTCGGCGCCAAAAAAGTTTTCAAATTCAGTTGAGAAAGTTGGTGATTGAAATTTCGTGAGAACAACCCCTCGCAAATAGAGACGCCTTTGCTTTAATCACGTTCACCCCAAGTCCTGCACCATGTCTGTGTCACTCTCTCCCATACTTGTCAATAATACAAAACAAGCTGCCCTTCTTTGAACTTTCGTGATGTACTCCATTAATCCTATCTCGTAAGGATCCCACACTGCACAGCAGTATTCCAAAAGATGAAGGAAAAGTGTGGTGTACACAATCTCTTTAGTAGATCGGTTGCATCGTCTAAGTGTTCTGCCAACGAAACACAGTCTTTGGTTCGCCTTCCCCACAACATTTTATATGTGTTATTTCCAATTTAAGTTGTTCATAATTGTCATTCCTAGGTATTTAATTGCATTATATTTGTAAAGTAGCTTTAAAGGTATAAATGAAATGCTAACTGTGCTTGACAGAAAAAGGGAAATGTTTCTTGAAACCCTATACATGACAAGGCTTTATTGCTTTATTGATTGCATATGACAACCAAATCCTTTCTAAATTTTTTGGAATCATATTGAATCTCTTGTCAGATGATACATTTTTCATCTGAGAAAATGACCTTCCAATATCTCCAGTGGTAACAGGAACAAATTTAATACAGTGAACTATTATAGAAGCCATTTCTACGATGACAGATTTGTCACCACATAGAATTTTAAAATGCTTCTAAGTTTATCAAAATCTTTTTTTTTCTAAAACACTATTTTAGGCTTTTCGCTAACTGATGAACCACATTTCCTGGGCACACTTTCGAAGCTTGGCACTGTATCACCCAAAATTTTAAGTGATTTTGTCAAAGGATGCCATGTTTCTTGAATATGACTGATCACTTGTATCAGGAAACTGAATTTGACTACAGGAAAAGTTAAATCATTTCTCGCTTCCAAAACTCTGAGAATTTACTTTGTTGTTACAAATGAAGAAGCTTCATCCTCCACTTTGGTTATACATCGGAAATCTGAAACACAGTAAATTGTTTCTGAAATTCATTTCCCCCATCTTATTGTGATAAGCTGAAGGGTCAGAGGTGCCTATATCTGGTGCACTGTTTACAAAAATGTTTGAATCCTTGATAAGGCTTTCACAAAGATTTCCTTAACACAAGAAATCAGTTTGTCAACATCCAGAAATAAGCTATTTATCTCTTCTGCTCTCCTGACACCTGTGAAAACCATGTGCTATGCATTTCATGTGAAGCAGGTATAAATGTAGAATTTTTTAATTTGTCCCATCCATTTTCATTGGTGGTGCAGTGTCAGATTAAAAGTAATATGTTGTCAAGTCGAATTTCTTCAGACCATCGTAAGTTGTCGATTGAAATCCAGATTTTTTAAATTTCCTCACCTTTAATGATGTTCATTACTTCATCGTAACAGTCACTTAAGTAACATTTTCGCAAACCTTACTCACTGGGCACAGACTCGTCTGTATACTTCTCCAAAAATTGTCTTGATGTAGTTTTCTATATTTTCCATGATGGGATTCTGTTTTCAATAAAAGCCTTACTTAAGTCGAATGCAAACTGCGATTTTTGACACTATTTTGTAATTGCCATTAGAAGCAAAGAAATCCTTTTCCCTGTAGCCTTGGAAGGCGCATTTTTGTGTTTGGTTGTATCGATAAATTGAGAAATGAAATATTTCTTTTCACCGACTGCTAACATTTTTTACACAGAGGTATTTACTATCAGTGGAAAAAAGTAAGATCCAAAAGTATTAAGGTACATTTAGAATTTGCTGTGTAAAGAAAACACTGTTTTCAGGATGTTACTAACCATCTTGCAAGACACTTTTGCAATGAAAATGGAGAGAAAGAGAAGCTTAGAACAATGATTAAACCACGTTTTACTCCTGGTATTCATCATTATTTTTGAAGGAGGTGCAATGTGATAAGAAGCTGATTAAATACAAGCGATAATTAAAAGCCTTACCTTGGGTACCCCTTTTTAAGCTGACAGTCATTGTCATTTTTAATAACAGAGGAATAAATAATAAGCAAAGGGATAGGAAAAGGTTTTTTTGGCATTTTGCCAAAGTTCCAGTCTCTGGTTATAACAATGTTCATACTTATAAATAAGCACAGCAGTCTGAAACACTCGAAGTAACATATGGAAGCTGTGTGAAATATCACTGAAGAAAGGTATCAGTCGTTTAGGAAACAAATTATAGTCAACTTCATTCAGATTACGATGCTCTTCTGTAAGTTTCTTCTTTATTTGTAAATATAAAAAAAAATTTAGTTTTAAGCAAATCAGTACAATCATCAGACACAAAGGCTTCCAATTGCAGCATTGTGAAATGTTCAGGAATAATTTGTTCCAGAATATGTATGAGTAGATTTCGTAATAACACCAACATTTTGCACCCATTGTTAGCCTTCGGCAGTGGCTGAATGGAGCAGTTCAGAGCCATGAAGGGCTCTTCAAAGCTCAGAGCCTATGGTATACAATCGTTGTCATCAGTTAAATTAACAACTAATACCGTCATTCTGCTTTTACCAGATTTGGCCTCATGTCTTGTAACATTATTCATTTTCAGCAGTGTCTGAGGTGACAGCACAAGTGATAGTTTTGAAATGGCTGTATAACGGCTCTGAGCACTATGGGACTCAACATCTGAGGTCGTCAGTCCCCTAGAACTTAGAACTACTTGAACCTAACTCACCTAAGGACATCGCACACATCCATGCCCGAGGCAGGATTCGAACCTGCGACCGTAACGGCCGCGCGGTTCCTGACTGAAGCGACTAGAGCTCCTCGGCCACACCGGCCAGCAATGGCTGTGTACCTCAGAGCATTTTTCTTTTATACCCAAAGCAGAGATATGATAATTCTTAAGCAGAGATGACATAGTTGTACCACAGTCTAACATAACAGTCGCGACACCTCGCCTCGATTTTATTGCCTACCGCGTCGGCAGCGCCCCTAGAGGCTAGTAAGTTAATCTGTGAGTTCAGCACGATCGTGAAAGCGAATAGTGGTAGTTTATTTTGATTTCTACAATGGTTTTTACAAGTGGGAGCGCTTGTAGCAGAATAAATCGCAGCAACAACAGAAATAAGACACCACAGCTGTCTTTTTTTAGGTTTCCTAAGGTTCCTGAGAGATACGTTAGGAAACTGTAACGTCAGGATTCACTTGAAAACTACATGTGTATTAATGATTAATGTTTCGTTTTGGGAGCAGAAAATAGCACGTTAATTGAAGACGAGAAGACCTTATGAAAAAAGACCGAGTTTACGTGTATAATAATATCAGGTTTTGTTCGCTACATTTTGAACAAAACCAGTTAATGAACGCAGACAATAATAAACTCGTGTGGAATGCAGTACCCCACACTTTTTGATATCCCAAATAACTACCTCAACTGACAATGAAGAGGAAACTGCCACAAAGATTCGAAAATCCATCTAAAGCTTTAAGACAGTCGTATAACGCAGAAGCAGCCAGTTCAACTCTCCGTGTATCGGTGCCAGATTCGTGTGAATCGTCAATACAGACCTGCTTTGACGATGAAGTGGTTAGATTAAGTGCAGTTATTCATGTCTAACAAAAGCGTGTGAAGTGTCAGAATGTGCAGATCGCTAGACTTTGAGCAAAACTATTACGGGACAAGGGAAGTGCCTACAGACAGGGTCAGAAACTGTATCATAAGGATCAAATGAACAAGGACAAACGAATGTTGAAGACTGTAGGTATGTATTTCATTCACTTCTGTTGTTAGTCACTTAATTTCCCTTGCTTCCTTTATGTGAAGACATTATTTTGTTAGTACCTTGTTCACTGACAGACTGTTTGAAAATTATTCAAATATTTGATTTTGCAGGAAATGTAATGTAATTAGCTCATTATAATGTTTTCAACATATTTCCCCCACTATTTGGCAATTGCTTGTCCCACTTAGAATAATATAAAGATGATGGTCATACTTGAGGCAACAGGCGACAATGATAAACACAGTAGGCCTACAGAACGATAAGTGTGCTATCGATCGCTTTTGAATGAAGAGATACATGTCTGTGCTTCTTACATGTGAATCTGTGTGTTTATATTCGTTTGTTATCAACGTGGTAAGCTGCAATTCTATCCAACGTCACAAGTGCTTCTTCACGAATGTGTTGTAGCTTGCCACTCGATTCATAGTTTTTGTCCATACTTTCGCTTATGTTAGAATCATTTTTAGAAACATATATGCCTTCTGATACTACACGAACCCGTGGAGGCAAGAAAATAACTCAAATATTTCGAAAGTTACGTATGAAATGGATGCAAAACAAACATTATGCTTACGATGCGTCTGAAGTTCACCTTACTCGCCGCTTGGAGCGCTAGTGTCGCTCCATCTGTCAAACGGTAACAACTTTTACAGCAGTTAGTGTCGCGACTGTTACGTTATATTGTGGTTGTACTCTAGCGCTTTGGACGACTTCAACTGGCGAAGTATGTGTGCAAAATCCACCTTCTTCAATGATAGACTGACTTGAGATGGTCAGCCGACTTTCCTTGCTGGTTAGCTTGCTGCTGCAACCTCCTTTTCTCTTCTTCTCCGAAGTACATCTGCTAGGAACAGGAATTCCTCAAGACTCTTTCTACTTATAAAAATAAGCAGACGTACGCAGTTTCTTTTGCTTAACTTCACGACGTATATTTGAACATCAAACGTTTACAAAACTCATACTCCGTATAAACAAACACTATCAGGTAAGTCTCTTCGCGTGTAGAAAGGTTAAAAACAGAGTTCATTTACACATAAGGAAAGGTTGGCTTAAAACCCAAGTCCATTCTCATTCTGAATCTGAACACGCGTCTTATCCTCCCCACGTCCAAAACGAACAATAATTAACAATATTTCAACTGTTCTTTTTTTCCACTACAATAGTCAAAGTTATAAAACACCACAGAATACATGAACACTCCTTGTTCTTTCACTACGGCTTCCAAGGCGCGACCGGCAAACACTTGTCGATGCCGTTCGACCGCCATGTCTATGGTCTTCTTATTACACACTTCGGAATTGCACACACAGACAGGCGACTCGCAGTAGATAGGCTCTCTCACTCTTATACATAAAATGTCGTGTGTTCGAGACTGTGGAAGGCCAAGTGATTCTAGAATTTACGAGGAAATTCTCGAAGCATGACATACCCCCCCCCCCCCCCTCCCCTCTTCAGATCGAGCACGCGATATTTTATACATAATCATCTTGTAAATTAAAAAACATACCTAATAACAATTTACATTTTAACATTATACTTTTATTTCATAGGTTTCCATATACCCTTTCAACACCAACAATCCTTTTTCTTTTTTCTTTAGCACACTCTTTAGTTGAGCGATTCTTTAATAACTAAACTTGAGTACTCATTAGTGATCCAGTAAGCCTGATTAGAATTTTGGAAACGTGAGACTTTTTTTCAGTCATAAGTTACAGGTGTTTGTGACACATGAGAAGTCTATTTTTTGTTATCATCTTTAATACTCCCTTTCCTAAGTATGTATTATTTATAATATTTTATGTAGTTTGGAGGAACTCTGGGTATCATGAATGTGTTCCTTTTGACACTTGTAAACTTACATATCACATAATAATGCTCATTGTGTGTAGAATTCAAACATATAAAATGTCTGATGTCTGTCATGATATATATAACTATATATATTTCAGACATGTCCGAAAGAACAGATACCATTTTAGTAAATATATATTTCGGACATGTCCGAAAGAACAGATACCATTTTAGTAAATATATATAGTTAAGGCTCACCGGCCACTTGACCATCTTCTTCTTCTGTGCGAATGCACAAACAGTGCCCGAACTCTTACGGGAATCGGCAACGCGCCGCGAGTAATGAGTATAATGGGCGGGGGCACTATGAATGTAGTGCGGGACAATACATTGAGAATGTGGGTTTCGCGGGAGGCGTGCCCGAGATAAATCCCTGCATTCGCGCTATCCTCTGTGTCCTCGGTGACTCAGATGTATCGCCGGCACGGTAGCTCAGCGTGTTCGGTCAGAGGGTTAGCTGCCCTCTGTAATGTAAAAAACTGAGTTAATCGATCAACAACGAACTTAAACGGATGTCTTAAGATGTCCGCCCCGAGCAGATGCAGCGAACAAAACAGAACAAAATCAGATACGCGAAAAAAAAGGAGTATAGAGCGTCTGCCATGTAAGCAGGAGATCCCGGGTTCGAATCCCTGCCGGGTACACATTTTCATCTGTCCCTGTTGACGTATGTCAACGCCTGTAAGCAGTTGAGGGTGTTCATTTCATTGTAATATCATTCTAACGAGCTGCTTGGTCACCGATGGTATCTGTTATTTCGGACATGTCCGAAGGAACGGATACCATCTTAGTAAATACAATTTTCCATTTTCCCACTTGATTAGGAGGTAAGGAATTTCGGATGGACATAGAAAACATTTCTGTAAAATAGGGATCATGATGGTTATTTTCCGTTATTCTTTGAACCATCGATTGTATTCTGATGTTCGGATGTTCTAATGACGTAAAATTAATTGCAAATATAACGTCAGGCCCTTCCATATGTTTTAATTCTTCCATGCCTATGGGTAACCTAGACAAAGCATCTGGTAAAATATTCTCAGAATCTTTTACGTATTGTATCCTAATATCATATTCCTGTAGGAAAAGCATACAGCACATTAACCCACTATGTAATAAACGACTACTCAATAGAAAAGATAAATCTTGATGGTCTGTATAACTGTGGATATCTGAACCCCATTTTAGTGTTTGAAATTTTTGGATACTCCATATAATTGCTAACAGTTCTTTTTCAGTAGCTGTGTAATTTAACTCATCTTTATTCAGACTACGGCTAGCAAAAGCTATGGTTCAGTGTTCTACATGATTTAGATCCCACTCTCCTTGGAAGTTTTGCGGCAATACCATAATAAGATGCATCTGTTGAACTTCTAAAAGGTTCACCTGTAACCGGATGATGTAATACGGGCGATTCAACAAGTGCTCTTTTGACGTTTTCAAACGCTTCATTCACCTCTTTATCCCAAATCCACTGTACTCCCTTAATAAACATAAAATTTTCGGGTCATTCAGTACTTGCCCTTGTATGTACCGTCGATAGTATCTGGCCATTCCTAGAAATCCCTTCACCTGCCTTACATTTCTAGGATGTGGACATTAATAGCTTCGATGCATTCTGGGTCCAGCCTAATTCCCTGCATCCCTACCATATGCCCTAAAAACTTAAGCTCTTGACGTGCAAAATATGATTTAGATGGTTTCACTGTAATACCTTCCTCTTTAAATTTTATCAGTGTCTTACGGAATGTCATACAATGTTCTTCCCAAGAAGCTGATATTATTAAGATGTCATCTACATATGTTATTAAATCTCTCCCTAATGCTTTATCCAGCACACGTATAAATACAGAAATATTAAGTCCGAATGGCAGTACATTCAAATGGTATGATGTACCATCAAACAAAAATGCTGTATACTTCTTGGATTCTGAATGTAACCTAATTTGCCAATATCCAATAGTCAGGTCCATCGTGCTAAAAAACCTTGCTTTCTCAAATTTGGATAACAATTCGTTAGTGTTAATGGGTTTGTCTCTTTCTGTCTCTATATGCTCATTCAATGTTCACGGGTCTAACATTAATAGTACCCCATCTGTAGCCTTCTTCACCACGACCAAAGGGCTACTCATGACGCTGGAGCTACGTTCTATTATACTGTTATCAATCATTATGTTGATTTCCTCCCTAACTGCTTCTTTCAAACTTACTGGTACTGGATACGGCTTGCAGAAGAATGGAGTGTCATCTTTGATTTTAAACTTACATATGTAGTCGCTGATATTACCTGGACGATCGGAAAATACTACTTCATATTCTATTAGACTTTTATATAAATTTTGTTTTTGTTTACTGGTCAATATTATAGACTCGTTTACTTTGTCTTGCATGTCAGCTCGATGTGATACATGACCTACACTATCGATCTCTGATGACAATTGTGTAGTAGCTGTTAATCGTAGACACTGACATTCAGTTGTTTGTTTACCAACGTACCTGTTTGTGACAAACGGTATCCAGTAACAACTGTCCCCTTTTCTGATGCATAGAAGATTTTCCTCAACGTTAAAGATGACTTTAAATTTTAATAACCAATCTAAACAAAATTAAACATCTCTATTTATATTCTCTACGATTAACAGTGTTTGGAAAAATAAAATATTTCCAACGCTACCGTACACTTGAGTTCCGTGTTTCACAACTTTACATTTCGTTTCTATTATACCAACTATGTAAACTCCAGTTACTGGTAACAGCGGTATGTGTCTTTTAATCTGTAGTGAGTCAACCCTTATGCGGTCGAGCGAGTTTTCGTAACGTTAATAGTCGCGCGGTGTGTTGCTAACACCCCAAATAAAAGTGGCTATAAGACATTGTTGTTGAGCATATCACTGATATGAATATGTTTCTTTCACAAATCGTTTTATTTAATATTACTTTAGTATTAGATTGGGTTATTTGAAACATATGCAATAATTCCCATTTTCTTACAATATTTTGTTTAATTATTTATTGCTGTTATTCTTCATACTATATTACAGGCATAAGACATTATACATATAACTAAACATTTGTTCAGTCAACTCATACAACCATTTTATGAAATCAGTCATTACCAATGGGTGCAACGGGTGCGTTATCATGACACTTTTCACGCACATATCTCATGTGCTTTACACACATAACTTTCAAACATCGAGCACAGTGCGATTTAACTTCTATATCTTCACTCCGAAGACAGACTGTGCAGCGCCTGGGCTTAAGTATTCTTTGTTCACAAGGTGGTGCATTGTTGCTGTCTTCAATTGCCGCCATTTTAGCGGCTTTCTGTCTGACTTATTTAGGCAGGCAGTGAGTGGCTGCTCTCTTGCACACTATGGGATTTACCAATGACCTTCATGTAAAAAAACATTCTTTGGGAAACCCTCTCATTGTTATTATTTGCTTATATGGTGAAGACGTTAATGCAAGCAATGTCAATCATTTGGACAAATAGGGCAAGTGGCCAGCGTCTAGTTTTTCTTGAGGTTGAATAAGTAGCGCACATTACAGCTATTGTGCCCACATTGTTATAATTTCTGGTTTCTTTTCCTCCGCAGTATTAGCGTCAATGGGACCGTCATGATGCAAAGATGAAAGGAGAATAACGTTCTTGCCCTTCTTCGACACATATGAAACTATGATGATATCAGTTCTGAATCCAAAAAGGCTGCTTCTAAGTTCACGACCTCTCGTGCAAACAAAGTCTGAAAGGAACTCCCTCTTATTCTTTCTAAGATTTCCTACTACTGTAAGTTTCTTTTTCAGAAGCTCTTCAGCCAGTGGTATGGAACAAAACCAGTTGTCTAGTGTCACATTGCATCCTGTACCTTCGATAGGCCGTATAAGTCTATTTACTGTCTCGTTAGGCGAGTTTGATAGTGCAAACGGACCCTCTGGCTGTTTCACACTATAGATTTTCATCCCCAAAGTATATCATGTTCTTCCGTCAAATAAGGTGAAAATTTTCAAACCATATTTCACAGATTTGCTTGGTATATACTGTCGGAAACTGCATTTGCCTCTAAATGCAACCAGTTGTTCATCCGCTGTCATATATTCAGACTCAGTTTGACATGAATAATTCAAACACTTCTCTGAATGCAGCAGGGTGATCAAGCTCCCTACACTGTTGTCTGTCTCGAATATCATCAAATCTCAAACAATGCGACAAGAAACGAAAGCGCCGTAAACTCATTGTTGCATGAAATATTGCAATTCCAAAACTGTTATCTACATCTACATCTACATTGATACTCCGCAAGCCACCCAACGGTGTGTGGCGGAGGGCACTTTACGTGCCACTGTCATTACCTCCCTTTCCTGTTCCAGTCGCGTATGGTTCGCGGGAAGAACGACTGTCTGAAAGCCTCCGTGCGCGCTCTAATCTCTCTAATTTTACATTCGTGATCTCCTCGGGAGGTATAAGTAGGGGGAAGCAATATATTCGATACCTCATCCAGAAACGCACCCTCTCGAAACCTGGCGAGCAAGCTACACCGCGATGCAGAGCGCCTCTCTTGCAGAATCTGCCACTTGAGTTTATTAAACATCTCCGTAACGCTATCACGGTTACCAAATAACCCTGTGACGAAACGCGCCGCTATTCTTTGGATCTTCTCTATCTCCTCCGTCAGACCGATCTGGTACGGATCCCACACTGATGAGCAATACTCAAGTATAGGTCGAACGAGTGTTTTGTAAGCCACCTCCTTTGTTGATGGACTACATTTCCTAAGGACTCTCCCAATGAATCTCAACCTGGTACCCGCCTTACCAACAATTAGTTTTATATGATCATTCCACTTCAAATCGTTCCGTACGCATACTCCCAGATATTTTACAGAAGTAACTGCTACCAGTGTTTGTTCCGCTATCATATAATCATACAATAAAGGATCCTTCTTTCTATGTATTCGCAATACATTACATTTGTCTATGTTAAGGGTCAGTTGCCACTCCCTGCACCAAGTGCCTATCCGCTGCAGATCTTCCTGCATTTCGCTGCAATTTTCTAATGCAGCAACTTCTCTGTATACTACAGCATCATCCGCGAAAAGCCGCATGGAACTTCCGACACTATCTACTAAGTCATTTATATATATTGTGAAAAGCAATGGTCCCATAACACTCCCCTGTGGCACGCCAGAGGTTACTTTAACGTCTGTAGACGTCTCTCCATTGATAACAACATGCTGTGTTCTGTTTGCTAAAAACTCTTCAATCCAGCCACACAGCTGGTCTGATATTCCGTAGGCTCTTACTTTGTTTATCAGGCGACAGTGCGGAACTGTATCGAACGCCTTCCGGAAGTCAAGAAAAATAGCATCTACCTGGGAGCCTGTATCTAATATTTTCTGGGTCTCATGAACAAATAAGGCGAGTTGGGTCTCACACGATCGCTGTTTCCGGAATCCATGTTGATTCCTACATAGTAGATTCTGGGTTTCCAGAAATGACATGATACGCGAGCAAAAAACATGTTGTAAAATTCTACAAGAGATCGACGTAAGAGATATAGGTCTATAGTTTTGCGCATCTGCTCGACGACCCTTCTTGAAGACTGGGACTATCTGTGCTCTTTTCCAATCATTTGGAACCCTCCGTTCCTCTAGAGACTTGCGGTACACGGCTGTTAGAAGGGGGGCAAGTTCTTTCGCGTACTCTGTGTAGAATCGAATTGGTATCCCGTCAGGTCCAGTGGACTTTCCTCTATTGAGTGATTCCAGTTGCTTTTCTATTCCTTGGACACTTATTTCAATGTCAGCCATTTTTTCGTTTGTGCGAGGATTTAGAGAAGGAAGTGCAGTGCGGTCTTCCTCTGTGAAACAGCTTTGGAAAAAGGTGTTTAGTATTTCAGCTTTACGCGTGTCATCCTCTGTTTCAATGCCATCATCATCCCGTAGTGTCTGGATATGCTGTTTCGAGCCACTTACTGATTTAACGTAAGACCAGAACTTCCTAGGATTTTCTGTCAAGTCGGTACATAGAATTTTACTTTCGAATTCAATGAACGCTTCACGCATAGCCCTCCTTACGCTAACTTTGACATCGTTTAGCTTCTGTTTGTCTGAGAGGTTTTGGCTGCGTTTAAACTTGGAGTGGAGCTCTCTTTGCTTTCGCAGTAGTTTCCTAACTTTGTTGTTGTACCACGGTGGGATTTTCCCGTCCCTCACAGTTTTACTCGGCACGTACCTGTCTAAAACGCATTTTACGATTGCCTTGAACTTTTTCCATAAACACTCAACATTGTCAGTGTCGGAACAGAGATTTTCGTTTTGATCTGTTAGGTAGTCTGAAATCTGCCTTCTATTACTCTTGCTAAACAGATAAACCTTCCTCCCTTTTTTTATATTCCTATTAACTTCCATATTCGGGGATGCTGCAACGGCCTTATGATCACTGATTCCCTGTTCTGTACATACAAAGTCGAAAAGTTCGGGTCTGTTTGTTATCAGTAGGTCCAAGATGTTATCTCCACGAGTCTGTTCTCTGTTTAATTGCTCGAGGTAATTTTCGGATAGTACGCCCAGTATAATGTCACTCGATGCTCTGTCCCTACCACCCGTCCTAAACATCTGAGTGTCCCAGTCTATATCTGGTAAATTGAAATCTCCACCTAAGACTATAACATGCTGAGAAAATTTATGTGAAATGTATTCCAAATTTTCTCTCAGTTGTTCTGCCACTAATGCTGCTGAGTCGGGAGGTCGGTAAAAGGAGCCAATTATTAACCTAGTTCGGTTGTTTAGTGTAACCTCCACCCATAATAATTCACAGGAACTATCCACTTCTACTTCACTACAGGATAAACTACTACTAACAGCGACGAACACTCCACCACCGGTTGCATGCAATCTATCCTTTCTAAACACCGTCTGTACCTTTGTAAAAATTTCCGCAGAATTTATCTCTGGCTTAAGCCAGCTTTCTGTACCTATAACGATTTCAGCTTCGGTGCTTTCTATCAGCGCTTGAAGTTCCGGTACTTTACCAACGCAGCTTCGACAGTTGACAATTACAATACCGATTGCTGCTTGGTCCCCGCATGTCCTGACTTTGCCCCGCACCCGTTGAGGCTGTTGCCCTTTCTGTACTTGCCCAAGGCCATCTAACCTAAAAAACCGCCCAGCCCACGCCACACAACCCCTGCTACCCGTGTAGCCGCTTGTTGCGTGTAGTGGACTCCTGATCTATCCAGCGGAACCCGAAACCCCACCACCCTATGGCGCAAGTCGAGGAATCTGCAGCCCACACAGTCGCAGAACCGTCTCAGCCTCTGATTCAGACCCTCAACTCGGCTCTGTACCAAAGGTCCGCAGTCAGTCCTGTCGACGATGCTGCAGATGGTGAGCTCTGCTTTCATCCCGCTAGCGAGACTGGCAGTCTTCACCAAATCAGATAGCCGCCGGAAGCCAGAGAGGATTTCCTCCGATCCATAGCGACACACATCATTGGTGCCGACATGAGCGACCACCAGCAGATGGGTGCACCCTGTACCCTTCATGGCATCCGGAAGGACCCTTTCCACATCTGGAATGACTCCCCCCAGTATGCACACGGAGTGCACATTGGTTTTCTTCCCCTCTCTTGCTGCCATTTCCCTAAGGGGCCCCATTACGCGCCTGACGTTGGAGCTCCCAACTACCAGTAAGCCCACCCTCTGCAACTGCCCGGATCTTGCAGACTGAGGGGCAACCTCTGGAACAGGACAAGCAGCCGTGTCAGGCCGAAGATCAGTATCAGCCTGAGACAGAGCCTGAAACCGGTTCGTCAGACAAACTGGAGACGCTTTCCGTTCAGCCCTCCGGAATGTCTTTCGCCCCCTGCCACACCTTGAAACGACCTCCCACTCTACCACAGGTGAGGGATCAGCCTCAATGCGGGCAGTATCCCGGGCAACCACAGTCGTAGTCCGATCAGGGGATGCGTGGGACGAGCTGGCCGTCCCCGACAAACCCCCATCCGGACCCCCACAGTGATGCCCATTGGCAACAGCCTCAAGCTGTGTGACCGAAGCCAACACTGCCTGAAGCTGGGAGCGAAGGGATGCCAACTCAGCCTGCATCCGAACACAGCAGTTGCAGTCCCTATCCATGCTAAAATCTGTTTTGCAAAGAATGTCTGAACTAATCTACAGAGAGCGCAAACAAATCGACAAAATTTAAACGGTTATTAAAATACAAGATTGCCTAGTAAATGCAGTAATGCTGCTACTTGCGCACTGCTGACACTGCTCGGCGGCGGAAGGAGACTAAGCGAAATTACACTATTCAGGTACTAAAACGCGATGCTACACTCTCAAATACTAAAATACGCCCGAAATTTATGAATTAAACACTGCAAGTACCAAAAACACGCAAAGAAATTAAGAATTAAACTATGTAACAAATGAGTGAGCTAGGAGTGTACGACTTGCTGCTCAGCTGCTTATCCAGTGGCGGCAGGGAGCACACTGACTGTGACCAACCGACACTGGCCGTTCAAAACAAAAACAGTAGACAAACGACTACGCGAATTTACACTATTCAGGTACTAAAACGCGATGCTACAACTCTCAAATACTATAATACGCCCGAAATTTATGAATTAAACAATGCAAGTACCAAAAACACGCAAAGAAATTAAGAATTAAACTATGTAACAAATGAGTGAGCTAGGAGTATACGACTTTCTGCTCAGCTGCTTATCCAACGGCGGCAGGGAGCACACTGACTGTGACCAACCGACACTGGCCGGAGGCAAGGTAGCCCCTGAGGGCCGGCAACCCATATTACACAACTGAGGACGAGATTGTCTATGCCCAAGGCGTACCAAAAGCACTATGGTAAACATCGGCTATTTACATACAAGATAATGGAAACAGACATTCCGAGCACTACTTCCTGCAGGGGGAGCTCGCGCCACGGCCTGCAGGAAGTATCACTAAGCCAAAACCTGACTGGCTGGAGACAGCTATTTAGGGGCTAGAAGCAGTTCACGCCGAGTGCCGACCTCGTGTACTGCGACCGTGGAAGATTACGTCTTCTTCTCTGAATTGGACTGTTACTAGTGTGTGAGTGTGTTACCACGAACCTTTGTGGCAAATTAGAAGAGAACTTTTGTTTGCCTAAATTAGGAGACTTTTACTGGCATCGTTATTGTTATCTTTCGTTTGTATGTTCAGTCATCAACCTTGTGAATTTACATCAATAAAAGTTGTGTTTGTGAAAAATTGCGAATTGTCAGTCACATCAAAACGCATTTGTGTCCCATAAGACCCCAGATTTTGGTGTCTGCCCTGTAATGCCCAGCCAATATCAACAGACCCAGAACAGATTTCATTTCTTCCTCATTTGTAGGTTTGGCATCACGTTCTCTTGTGAAATTTGATGGAATGTGTTGCATGTAAATATTTGTGCACGATGTAATCGTTATAATTATTATGTCTTTTATAAATACCGAAAAACAGTCCACAGCAGTTTTCGCAGACTTTGCGACAGCTTACACACCAGGGAGATGAATAATTAGGTTTACACTTCTAGTTCTTACGTTGCGACTAGGACAACTTTTCATCCATTTTGCAACCTTATCCTTTCCAATAAAAAAATCATACTTGCTTACATTATCCGCTGCACTTACTTGTGTTTCCAGTTCCAGGTTGTCTTCATTCTCCGTTTCCGTGTTACTGTGATGAGAGAGAACTTCACAACTGTCTGTTTCCTCCTCTCCTTCTTCTCCTCTTTCAAACGATTCGGTTAAGATCTCTTCCAGAAGCTTCCGCACTCTTTCTTGCTCTATTTCCTAACGATCCATAGCTGTTTTCATTGCACAGGGCGACAAAATACAAGCAGATGCTACGGAACACAACTGCGCGCTTTCTCGCAGCACTGCAACATAAAAAATCCCACGGGGTGCCAACAACACCCCAAGGCACATTGTTACGTGTTTTCTTGGAACTTGCGCTTCCATTGCAGATTCTATTGCTACTCAAAGTTTTCATATTACGTCCTAGAAAGGTACTAAACAACATGACGTTATACTCCTATCCATCGATAAGGATGAGTGGGGTGTTCTGAGCACCCCGCGCTACCGCTGAAAGAATGAGTGACTCTTCACTCCCCGAGTCTCTGAATATGTTAACTGCAGAAGTCTCCACGCTGCCTGCTATTATAGGTTGTGGATTGTTGACGACTAGGTTTTGGTCTTCCAGCAGTAACCATTCTTTAGTAGGTATTCTGTGTGTGAAATTAACATACTTATTACGAACTAGGTCTCCTAGTGTATCTCCGCGTTCTGAGCCCCGGCCCTGGATCCAGATCGCATCACGTTTTCCTCATTATCAGTAATCACGGATTGGTTACCGAATCGAGATACTACGTTACCACTTTGTGTTGTACTATTACTCGGTACAAATTCCTGCAAAAATACTGGACCTAAATTCGAAGGTGGATGTTTTTGTTTTGACAGATGTCATTACAATTTTCTATTGCACTGGTGTACGCTAGCTAGGTTGACTTAATGCTTTTTGAAATTATTACCACTATTCCTTTTGTAGTTCAGATTTTCCCCTTGATGTAGAGTTTCATTACGGTCTTTGTTTATTGCATGTAGAGCGTCAACGAAAGATAACAATTCTTCAACTGTTTTCCAGCCACTACACAAGATGTCTTTCCTTGCATAGACGGCCGGTCGGGGTGGACGAGCGGTTCTAGGCGCTTCAGTCTGGAATCGCGGGCCGCTACGGTCGCAGGTTCGAATCCTGCCTCGGGCATGGGTGTGTGTGATGTCCTTAGGTTAGTTAGGTTTAAGTAGTTCTATGTTATAGGGGATTATAGGGGACTGATGACCTCAGAAGTTCAGTCCCATAGTGCTCAGAGCCATTTTTTGAACCTTATATAGATGGGTAAACGTCTTATTAAAATTCTAGCCAATCCCTCTTCCTCCATCGTTTTATCTAAATACAGGGTGTTTCAAAAATGACCGGTATATTTGAAATGGCAATAAAAATTAAACGAGCAGAGGTAGAAATACACCGTTTGTTGCAATATGCTTGGGACAACAGTACATTTTCAGGCACACAAACTTTCGAAATTACAGTAGTTACAATTTTCAACAACAGATGGCGCTGCGGTCTGGGAAACTCTATAGTACGATATTTTCCACATATCCACCATGCGTAGCAATCATATGGCGTAGTCTCTGAATGAAATTACCCGAAACCTTTGACAACGTTTCTGGCGGAATGGCTTCACATGCAGATGAGATGTACTGCTTCAGCTGTTCAATTGTTTCTGGATTCTGGCGGTACACCTGGTCTTTCAAGTGTCCCCACAGAAAGAAGTCACAGGGGTTCATGTCTGGCGAATAGGGAGGCCAATCCACGCCGCCTCCTGTATGTTTCGGATAGCCTAAAGCAATCACACGATCATCGAAATATTCATTCAGGAAATTAAAGACGTCGGCCGTGCGATGTGGCCGGGCACCATCTTGCATAAACCACGAGGTGTTCGCAGTGTCGTCTAAGGTAGTTTGTACCGCCACAAATTCACGAAGAATGTCCAGATAGCGTGATGCAGTAATCGTTTCGGATCTGAAAAATGGGCCAATGATTCCTTTGGAAGAAATGGCGGCCCAGACCAGTACTTTTTGAGGATGCAGGGACGATGGGACTGCAACATGGGGCTTTTCGCTTCCCCATATGCGCCAGTTCTGTTTATTGACGAAGCCGTCCAGGTAAAAATAAGCTTCGTCAGTAAACCAAATGCTGCCCACATGCATATTGCCGTCATCAATCCTGTGCACTATATCGTTAGCGAATGTCTCTCGTGCAGCAATGGTAGCGGCGCTGAGGGGTTGCCGCATTTGAATTTTGTATGGATAGAGGTGTAAACTCTGGCGCATGAGACGATATGTGGACGTTGGCGTCATTTGGACCGCAGCTGCAACACGGCGAACGGAAACCCGAGGCCGCTGTTGGATCACCTGCTGCACTAGCTGCGCGTTGCCCTCTGTGGTTGCCGTACGCGGTCGCCCTACCTTTCCAGCACATTCATCCGTCACGTTCCCAGTCCGTTGAAATTTTTCAAACAGATCCTTTATTGTATCGCTTTTCGGTCCTTTGGTTACATTAAACCTCCGTTTAAAACTGCGTCTTGTTGCGACAACAC
Source organism: Schistocerca americana (assembly GCF_021461395.2). NCBI lineage: Eukaryota > Metazoa > Arthropoda > Insecta > Orthoptera > Acrididae > Schistocerca > Schistocerca americana. The sequence continues at coordinate 196,273,262 of NC_060126.1, read as the reverse complement.
TGTGTTCTAGGCGGTGGAATTCCAACACCAGAAAAATCCTCTGTTCTAAGGAATAAACCATGTTGTCTACAGCACACTTGCACGTTGTGAACAGCACACGCTTACAGCAGAAAGACGACGTACAGAATGGCGCACCCACAGACTGCGTTGTCTTCTGTATCTTTCACATCACTTGCAGCGCCATCTGTTGTTGAAAATTGTAACTACTGTAATTTCGAAAGTTTGCCCGCCTGAAAATGTACTGTTGTCCCAAGCATATTGCAACAAACGGTGTATTTCTATCGCTGCTCGTTTAGTTTTTATTGCCGTTTCAAATATACCGGTCATTTTTGAAACACCCTGTACTTCGCCCGTGTTAAATGCCAGTCGAAATGTTTTCTCATTATACCCCACGTATTATTGTAATATTTCGGGTCCCACAAATCTGATATTAACTTCCCTTGTGCACTAGCCGACCAGTATTTATCTTTAAATTTCTTCTGGAAGTCTTCCCAAGAAGAAAAGCTCTCAATATTTACAGTGTCCCATCCTGAGGCTTCCCATAAAAGGTACCCCACAGCAAATTCAATTTTCTTAGAATCTTCCCTGTTCTTTGGCAAAGCTTGATTGAATCTTTTCAAAAAATGAGTTGGATGTACATCCCCATCCGGCTTAAACTTAGGGAATTGTCTCGATAACCCTGAATTCGCTCCCCATGGCCAATCAGTAACTACTTCACTAGTTAATACAACATCCGATGAAGTTGTCCATTTTTCCACTTTGTCCTGGATAAGTTTGAATTCTTTCCACAAGTCATCTATAACCTTTCGCGTATCTGAAAGTTCGGAAGAAACAGTAGGCGATACGTTCCCGGAGGCTACTCTCGCGGCAACTTTTCGATCTATCATTTCCTCCACCTGTTCCTCCAAACTACTTACATTTATAATGCCTGAGTTCGCTAGTTTTTCTTTGAAGTTTTTTTCTACATTATCTACTCGTGTATTAACGCCTGTAATTTGCGATTGGATTATTGGCATCAACTTATCTTGCTTATCGATGCAATATTTTAAAGTAAGAAACCCTTGAAATTACCCGGCAGATCAAAACTGTGTGCTGGAGCGAGGCTCGAACTCTGGACCTTTGCCTTTCGCATGCAAGTGTTCTACCATCTGAGCTACCCAAGCACGAGTCACACCCCGTCCTCAAAGCTTTACTTCTGCCAGTACCTCGTCTCCTACCTTCCAAACTTCACAGAAGCTCTTCTGCGAACCTTGCAGAACAAGCACTCCTGGAAGAAAGGATATTGCGGAGACATGGCTTAGCCACAGTCTGGGGGATGTTTCCAGAATGAGATTTTCACTCTGCAGCGGAGCGTGCGCTATGTGAAACTGCGTCGTGAAAATCTCATTCTGGAAACATCCCCCTGCAAGGTTCGCAGAAGAGCTTCTGTGAAGTTTGGAAGGTAGGAGACGAGGTACTGGCAGAAGTAAATCTGTGAGGACGGTGCATGAGTCGTGCTTGGGTAGCTCAGATGGTGCCGGCACGATAAAAGAAAAAAAAAGTTGCCCACGAAAAGCAAAGGTCCCGAGTTCGACTCTCGGTCAAGCAAACAGTTTTAATCTGCCAGGAAGTTTCATATTAGCGCATACTCCGCTGCAAAGTGAAAATCTCATTCTGTAAGCAACCCTTGCTTTACAGCATCAAATTTAACATTACATACATTTTTAAATGATCCTCAGTTTTCATTAATTTCAGATTCGGTCATATTAACTTTTTCCTCTATATCAAATTCTAATTTCTTTGTCAAATCCGGGATTTGATCATTCTGTTTCTGACTAAAGTCAGTGAACAGTTGATTTACACGGAGGTTAAGGAATTAGTTACTTCATTCTTTAATTCCAATTTCAAATTCTCTACTTTATTATTTAAATCGTCAAATTCAGACTTTAAAGCCCCCATGCTTTCGCATAAACTACCAAATGCTTTGCTTTGCGATTCTACTTTGGCATTTGGCAAATTTAATTGAGAATTTACTGAGCCTAGTTCTTCTTTCTTTAGAGTTTCATTCTGCGCATTAGAAGCTTCATTTAGTTCCTTTCTTTAAGCCACTGAATCTACCCTCTGGGCTTTAATCAAATTTACTAATTCAGGCCAGTCTGGCGTATCTTTACTAACTTTGACGGCCATAGCTGGTTCTTGAGTTTTTTTTCCATTTGTCCTAAGTTATCCATATTCTTATTAGCTTTAGACCTAGTAATCAACTAAAAAAATTCAACTCTGAGTATAATAACCACAGTAATATTGTCCTCTTAACAGTTCTTACTAGTCTGTACTAAAACTATAAAGTTCTGTTTTACGCTCACCAGGCGTAGAGTTTAGGCTGGATCGACGAGTGGATGTGTAACCAGCACCGGTGAATAGCAACTGGTGCTGGTGGTGTCGGTTGTTGGTTTCTACGTAGGCGTTGGAGAGCAGATGTGGAAGCAGGTCAGCACCGGTGGACAGCAACTGCTGCCGGCGGCATCGGATGCCGGTTTTTTGCGTCTGCTTACCCACGATGTGTGAGAGCTGTATACTCCCTACATCAGATCTGCCCAGTCGAATTGTTCTCGACGTATTTCTACTTAGTCGAGATCTTCTCTCCGTTCTTTTAACGTTATTACTTTCTTATGTTTTCCCTTTTATGCATTTACTAATTTAATACTCTCTTTCAAATTCTGAAGGTGTCAGGGGTAAAATACAGGGAGCGAAAGGCTATTTACAATTTGCACAGAAAGCAGATGGCAGTTATAAGAGTCGAGGGGTATGAAAGGGAAGCAGTGGTTGGGAAGGGAGTGAGACAGGGTTGTAGCCTATCCCCGATGTTATTCAATCTGCATATTGAGCAAGCAAGAAAGGAAACAAAAGAAAAGTTCGGAGTAGTTATTAAAATCCAGGGAGAAGAAATAAAAACTTTGGGGTTCGCCGATGACATTGTGATTCTGTCAGAGACAGCAAAGGACTTGGAAGAGCAGTTGAACGGAATGGACAGTGTCTTGCAAGGAGGGTATAAGATGAACGTCAACAAAAGAAAAACGAGGATAATGGAATGCAGTCGAATTAAGTCGGGTGATACTGAGGGAATTAGATTAGGAAATGAGATACTTAAAGTAGTAGAGGAGTTTTGCCATTTGGGGAGCAAAATAACAGATGATCGTCGAAGTAGAGAGGATATAAAATGTAGACTGGCAATGGCAAGGAAAGCGTTTCTGAAGAAGAAAAATCTGTTAACATCGAGTATAGATTTAAATGGCAGGAAGTCGTTTCTGAAAGTATTTGTATGGAGTGTAGCCATGTATGGAAGTGAAACGTGGACGATAAATAGTTTAGACAAAAAGAGAACAGAAGCTTTCGAAATGTGGTGCTACAGAAGAATTCTGAAGATTAGATGGGTGGATCACATAACTAATGAGGAGGTATTGAATAGAATTGGGGAGAAGAGGAGCTTGTGCCACAACTTGACTAGAAGAAGGGATCGGTTGGTAGGACATGTTCTGAGACATCGAGGGATCACCAATTTAGTATTGAAGGGTAGCGTCGAGGGTAAAAATCGTAGAGGGAGACCAAGAGATGAATACACTAAGCAGATACAGAAGGATGTAGGTTGCAGTAGGTACTGGGAGGTGAAGAAGCTTGCACAGGATAGAGAAGCATGGAGAGCTGCGTCAAACCAGTATCAGGACTGAAGACCACAACAACAACAACAACAACTTTTCACCATTTGAATTTTTAGGCAGAATCGCAATTCCGTGAACTGGTTCTTTGTCTTATTATACTCGGTTGCTATGGCAACACCTAATATCTTCTTATCTCGTTTTCGTCTCAAAATTCCTGTTTTCTTCTGTCCTTTCACACAGGTCGCCACGTTCTAACGCTTTGGACGACTTCAACTGGCGAAGTATGTGTGCAAAATCCCACTTCTTTAATGATAGACTTACTTGAGATGGTCAGCCGACTTTCCTTGCTTGTTAGCTTGCTGCTGCAACCTCCTTTTCTCTTCTTCTCCGAAGTATATCTGCTGGGAACAGGAATTCCTGAAGGCTCTTTCTACTTATAAAAATAAGCAGACGTACGCAGCTTCTTTTGCTTAACTTCACGACGTATATTTTAAACATCAAACTTTTACAAAACTCATTCTCCACATAAACAAACACTATCAAGTAATAAATGAAGTCTTCACGGGTTGTCAGCCGAGTAGCGTCGTTGTCTCGTAGCAACGTTTCGATGAAATGCGTCTCCATCATCTTCAGGCGATCTTCGCATTCCATCGAAACGTTGCTACAAGACGACGATGTTACTCGGTTGACAACCCGTGATGACTTCATATATGAAATTCGCCAAGAAAGCCTGCTGTCACGTACTATCAAGTACTCGCGCGTCCAAAGGTTAAAAACAGAGTTCTTTCACACATAAGAATAGGTTGCCTTAAAAACCAAATCCATTCTCATTTTGAGTCTGAGTCTGAACACACGTCTTATCCTCTCCATGTCCAAAACTGTGGGATCTTAGAATCTATATCTCCCTGGTGTGTGAACATCTTTTGTGTTGCTATGGGCAACTACGGACGCTATGTGTTGTTTTATTCCGTGTATTGAGCTCTTTATGTGTGTAATTCATGTAGCTTGTTTAATGTATTAATAAACTGTTCCAATCAGAAACCGCCCGTAAATTACTCTGCTAACAGATTATGGTCCCAGGATTATAAATCGGCGTAACATTCTAAAAAAATTACGAGAACACCGGCTCGGGAAAATTAACAGCAGCGCGCGATAATTTGGAACGACGTAATCGCAAAAATCATGGTACCACTAAATAATACCAATTCATTGCCTACGATCGAAAAACTGATGGGAAGAGAAAACTACAGTAGCTGGCGTTCGCTATGCGAACGTATTTAGAACACGAACAATTGAGGGGATGCGTCAGTGGAGAAGTACAGGATGCAACTAAAATTTGTACAGCAAGAGCCAGAATTATACTCTTCGTCCATCCGTCGATATATATTCACTTGCAAGATACATCTAGAGCAAGGGAAGCGTGGGACAAGATAAAGCAAGTCTACGAAGATTCTGGTCTCTTCAGAAGGATAGGGTTATTAAAAACATTACTGTCAATCAGATTGGAGAATTGTTCGTTAGTAGAGGAATATGTGTCAAAGGTAATTTCCACGTCACAAAAATTAAATGGATTGAATTTTGAAGTCAAAGAAGAATGGATTGGGTGTATTCTGCTTGCAGGATTACCAGACGAATATAAGTCTATGGTTAAGAGCTTAGAAAATTCAAACGTGCAGATCACAGGAGAATCCATAAAAATAAATTACTGCAAGAAATAAAGGAATGAAGCCTGTAATAAGCAATCGACTAGCGATGCTGCTCTGCGAGTCAACAAGAAAAAGAGCGATGTAATATTCAAAAATGGGTCCCAGGTGCTATAACTGCAACAGGTACGAGCATCTGGCTAAAAACTGTCGCAACAAGAAGAAAAACGACGAAAAAATTTCGACCAAGACAGGTAGCTAACAGACGTTTCTCACAACATCAGCTGTAGGTAAAGATACGCGGGCAGAATGGTACGTAGACTCAGGTGCATCAGCGCACATGTCTAAATATCCTTGTAATGAAAGTAGTGTTTAAGCATTGACAGGCTCGCAAGGTTTAAAAGCAAGCAATGAAAACTTACCCGTAAAAGGTATAGGATCTTCATTTGTAGATGTTCTCACTGGCAACAAGAAAGCTAGAATCAAAGTAGAGGATATTCTGTGTGTGCCTCAGCTAAACACAAATCTACTGTCTGTTAGTAAAATAGTAGAAAAAGGTCATTCGGTTTTATTTGACAAACAAGGTTGTCGTATTTACAACGCATGCAAAAATATGATTGCTAGTGCGTCATTAGCAAACGGATTGTACCGACTAGACCAACCATATGATCGAAATTTTGAAGCAAAATCCATATAGCAGGCAAATAGTGCAGACTTGTGGCATAATAGACCAGGTCATCTACATTCTGAAGTTAAGGATGCACTTTGTAATGGACTGGCTAGTGGAATATCATATAAGGGAACAATAAATGCTACCTGCGCAATTTGCTTAGAGAGAAAACAAGATACCTGGCTCTCACCCAGGAGGCCCGGGTTCGATTCCCGGTACCGGAATTGCGCGTTTTTGTTGCTCCTCTTATGCGACTTGTCTCGACTTCCACGATCTAGCTCAAGAGCCACAGAAATTCTCGAGCTAGTTCACTCAGATTTGTGCGGGCCGATGGAAACTAGATCAACTTGAGGAGCTAAATACTTCCTTACTCTAATTGGATGACATTCCAGGAAAGTATTTGTATATTTCCTCAGAAATACTAAATAGCACAACTGATACGAGGCTGCAAAAATCTAGTAGAAAGGCAAACTGGAAAAAGGATCTGCACTCTACGCACCAATAATGCCCCAGAATATGTGAATGTTAATCTGATAATTTTTTTCAGAGAGGAAGGAATCCGACATCAGACTACAGCGCCATATACACCAGAACAAAACGGAGTGGCTGAGCGTTACAACCGTACAATAGTAGAAAAAGCAAGATGCCTGCTCTTTGAAGCAAATTTGTCAAACAAATTCTGGGCAGAAGCAGTCTCCACTGCAATTTAGTTAATTAACAGATCCCCGAGTAATGTGCTAAAGAACAAGACCCCAGAAGAAGCTTGGACAAACAAGATGACGAATCTTAAGCATCTTAGAATATCTGGAAGTAAGGCAGGTGCTCACACTCTAAGAGCCAACAGACGAAAATGGACAAAAAAAGTGATTAGTGTATTTTGGTAGGATACTGCGAAGATTCAAAAGCGTACAGCCTTTTGGAACTTAACTGTCAGAGAATCACAAAAACGAGAGATGTGATTTTTAATGAAGATACGTCGAAACAGTGTAAAGAGGAAACTGAGTCAAAGGAACCAAGTCGACTGTTTCTCCCACTGACAGAGAAGAAGCAAGATGAAGGAACTACAACTGAATTAGAAGAAATTGAACCTGAACTCGAGAGTGTAACATCAAAGGATCTGCACTCTACGCACCAATAATGCCCCAGAATATGTGAATACTAGCAGCAATGACGAAACAAGTCCAGGCGATACAGTTAATGATAATGAGCAACCGCAGCAAATACGAAGGTCATCGGGAATTCCAGAGCCAAAGAAACTGCGTGAGCTTGTAACTTATCAGTCTAATCAGTCAACTGACTCAGATACTTTGACAGTAGAAGAAGCGATGATGTCAGACAACGCTGAAAACTGGCTGAAGGCAATACGAGTTACAATCTCACAAAGAGAACCACACGTGGGAGTCTGCTGATTTACAGCGTGGCCCACGAAATGTGTTACCATTTTGTTTTTGAATATAAACTTTATTGTCAATGCAATCTGAAAGGAACATATACTACAATGAAGAGCCGTCCATGGAGATTTGTTCTAACTCAGCACATGCTCAATATGTCCACTATTTTGTTTCCTAACTTCCTTCAAACGAACACTGAAGTTAGTGATTACCATACGGCACATGTCTTCCGTAATCTCACTGCAAGCTTGAAGAATAAGTCTTCTGAGCTCCATTAAATCACGTGGACGTTTCGGGAAATTTTTTTCCTTTAGGTATCCCCAAAGAAAAAAAAATCACATGGATTGAGGTCTGGACTATTGGGGGGCCAATTTTGTCCGTCATTTAAGCGACCTGGAAACCTGAGTGAAATAATCCGCATGTCGAAATGCTCGTGTAAAAACTCCAACACAGTGTTTGTAGTATGTGGCCTTGGGGGTTCGGTTGTTTGGGGGAGGAGACCAGACAGCGAGGTCATCGGATTAGGGAAGGATAGGGAAGGAAGTCGGCCGTACCCTTTCAAAGGAACCATCCCGGCATTTGCCTGGAGCGATTTAGGGAAATCACGGAAAACCTAAATCAGGATGGCCGGACGCGGGATTGAACCGTCGTCCTCCCGAATGCGAGTCCAGTGTGCTAGCCACTGCGCCACCTCGCTCGGTTATGTGGCCTTGCTCCATCTTGCATGAACCACTGCGTGTTGAATGGCAAGGCAGTACCAAGAAGCTGTGGAATGACGGTTTTGCGAAGCATGCTCAAATAACGCTCGCTGTTCAGTTTCGTCAAAGAAAAAGGGTCCAATAAGTCCGTGACTGGGAATTTCTGCCCACGCTGTAATCCTCGGAGCATAATGTTGTCGTTCATGAAGCACTTGTGGGTTTTCAGTGGCCCAAAAGCGTACGTTTTGTTTGTTAACCACACCGTCTAAATGAAAATGCGCCTCGTCTGAAAACCAAACGTTGTTGAGAGTTTCTTCCATATCCGCCGACCAATGAGCAAACAGTAGTCTCTGCTGCTTGTGTTTTTCAGTGAGCTTCTGTGCCCAGATCATCTTATATGGGTACATATGGAGGTCACTTTTAAGAATGCTTTGAACGGAGCGTCTGGATATTCCCAGTTGCACTGCTGCCTTTCTACACGATTTCCCGGGACTTCTCTGTACAGCAACTCGTACCGCTTCAATATTCTCCGGCGAACAAACAGGCTTACACCGAGGTTGCTTCGCTTCCAATACTGTTCCTCCCTGTACAAATGTATCGTACAACCTGTGGATGGTTCAAAATGGTTCAAATGGCTTTGAGCACTATGGGACTTAACATCTGAGGTCATCAGTCCCCTAGAACTACTTAAACCTAACTAACCTAAAAACATCACACACATCCATGCCAGAGGCAGGATTCGAACCTGCGACCGTAGCAGCCTGTGGATGGTCTTCTTGCAAGGGACCCATCGTGTGTTAAACTCTTGTCGAAAACGCCTCTGAGTCACAACAAGGCTTTTCGTTTCATGAAAAAGTAACACAACTGCCGATCGTTGCTGTGTCGTCAGTCTTCCATTGTCAGCCAATTGCTGCTTACTAGTCTCCTAGTGGCAGTATCGAGAATTCCACGTCATTTCGTAACTCATTTGTTTTTCCAAGCCCTGCTGGTACTGCTGTAGAGATCCCAGCGGGATACCTAATGTGCGTCGTAAATTGTGAAAGAAACTATTGGTAACACATTTCGTGCGCCACCCTGTACCTTCAGATAAAAATGAAAATGTCGTGTGACTAGGGCCTCCCGTCGGATAGACCGTTCGCCGGGTGCAAGTCTTTCGATTTGACGCCACTTCGGCTACTTGCGCGTCGATGGGAATGAAATGATGATGATTAGGACAACACAACACCCAGTCCCTGAGCGGAGGAAATCTCCGACCCAGCCGGGAATCGAACCCGGGCTCTTAGGATTGACATTCTGTCGCACTGACCACTCAGCTACCGATGACGGCCACCTTCAGAAAAAGCCATTAACAGCAAAAATGGTTATTTAAAAAAAAGATATGTAAGGTCTCATTGTACGCTATAAAGCACGGCTAGTAATAAAAGGTTGTGCTCAGAAGCAAGGCCTGGACTATGATGAAACGTATGCACCAGTCATAAGATATAACTCATTAAGGTATTTATTTGGTATGGCTGCTAAATATGATCTTGACATTGAACACTTAGATGTTGTCACAGCTTTCTTACAAGGTGACTTACATGAAGAGATTTATGTGAAAGTTCCAGAAGTAGATCCAGTTACAAAGACAGTGAAAGGTACTAGTGAAAAAAGACTGAAAAATGCAGTATATGGATTGAAGCAAGGTGGTCGCTGCTGGAACTTGAAATTAGACGGTACACTATTGAATCTCAACTTCAAAAGGTCAACAGCTGATCCTTGTGTCTATTATAAAAATCAAGGCTCAGACATTTTAATAGTTGCTGTTTATGTACGTGATATGCTCATTTTTAGTAACAATTCACAAGACAGAGATGCTTTTAAAAACAAACTTAGAGAAAAATTTAAGTTGAAAGATCTTGGTGAAGTTACAAACTGTTTAGGCATCCGAATTACTAGGAACCGCAAAGAAGGATATTTGTGGATGGATAAGACTCACTGTGTAGAACAAATTTTCAACAGATTTAATATGAAAGAGTGCAACCCAATATGTACACCACTGGACAGTAATCAGATGCTTACTCATGATATGTGTCCGAAAACAGAACAAGAGCAAGAAGCTATGAAAAACATACCCTATAGTGAAGCAATAGGTAGTTTAATGTATGTTCAATTAGGAACAAGGCCGGACCTAGCCTTTCCGGCAGGAATTGTTAGCCGTTTTTGTAATAATCCAGGTACACCGCACTGGCAAGCAGTCAAAAGAGTTTTCACATGTCTAAAAGGTACTAAGGATATGAAACTTTAGTTTTCTAAATCAGAGGATTGCCACATAGTAGGTTACTGTGATGCAGACTGGGCCGAAGATTCTGAAGACAGGAAGTCAACAACTGGATATCTCTTTAAATCCCAAGGAGCAGTGATATCTTGGCAGAGTAAGAGGCAGAATATATGGCTCTGACCTTAGCATGTCAGGAGGCTCTATGGCTTCAAAGGCTACGCAATGAAATATAACCAAGCTCCAAAAAAGACCCTATCAAACTATTATGTGCCGGCCGGGGTGGCCAAGCGGTTCTAGTCGCTACAGTCTGGAACAGTGCGACCGCTACGGTCGCAGGCTCGAATCCTGCCTCGGGCATGGATGTGTGTGTTGTCCTTAGGTTAGTTAGGTTTAAATAGTTCTAAGTTATAGGGGACTGATGACCTCAGATGTTAAGTCCCGTAGTGCTCAGAGCCATTTGAACCAACCTCAGAAGTTAAATCCCATAGTGCTCAGAGCCAAACTATTATGTGACAACAAGGTAGGAATTGACCTGTCTAAGACTAGCGGCTATAAGAGTCAAACCAAACATATAGATACAAGACACCACTTCATAAGGGAAAAAATAGTCAGCTCAAATTACTGTGGAGCACATACCTTCAGACAAAAATGGAGGCAGATATGATAAAATCTCTGACGAAGGCGCGCCATAATCTGCTGCTGCAAGATTTTGGACTGAGAAAGTAGTTTTTTGTTGTGTGTGTGTGTCTTTTTTGCAGGCATAATTCTAGTGGGTGTGTGGGATCTCAGAATCTATGCCTCCCTGGTGCGTGAATATCTTTTGTGTTGCTATGGTCAACTATGGACGCTGTGATTTGTTTTATTCCGTGTATTGAGCTCTTTATGTGTGTAATTCATGTAGCTTGTTTAATGTATTAATGAATTGTCCAATCAGAAAGCACCTGTAAATTACTATGCTAACAAAAACGAACAATCATGAACAGTATTTCAACTGTTCTTTTTTTCCACTACAATAGTCAGAGTTATAAAACAGCACAGAATACATATACACTCGTTGTTCTTTCACTACGGCTTCCATTGCGCGACCGGCAAACACTTGTCGGTACCGTTCGACCGTTTTGTCTACGGTCTTCTTAGTACACATTTCGGACCTGCATACACAGACAGGCGACTCGCAGTAGATAGACTCTCTCACACTTATATTTAGAATATCATGTGTTCGAGACGGTAGAAGGCCGAGTGGTTCTAGAATTACGCAGAAATTTTCGAAGCACTACAGTACATTTTACGTTTTCAAGTGAAAGATACTGCTGCAAATGTTATTCATTAACAACAGTTACACAAAAACTCTCAACATACAGCAGCAACAGTCCCCCCTTCAGTACAGCCAAATGGTTCAAATGGCACTGAACACTATGGGACTTCTGAGGACATCAGTACCCTAGAACTTAGAACTACTTAAACCTAACTAACCTAAGGACATCACGCACATCCATGCCCGAGGCAGGATTCGAACCTGCGACCGCAGCGGTCGCGCGGTTCCAGATTGTAGCGCCTAGAACCTTTCGGCCACACCGGCCGGCAATGAATTTATAACAGGTGAATTTATAACCATGTGTGGAGACTGCTGTAATCAAACATTTTATGCGAATTTTGTGACTGATAAAAGAACAAAATTGAATAATTGATATAGATGAAATTTCAAGGAGTTTCTTTTTAAAAGATGATGAAGCAATGTATAACTGTGTCACTATACTGTGTACCACGCACAAATATGGTTGTATAACACATTATGCGGCAATTTAATGTACACAACCTTGCGAGCTAAATCACTGAATATACATCTACATGTACACAAAACTATTCAACATGTTGATACAAAACCTGAAACTAGCATTGGGAAACAATGGAACATCATAGAAGATTTTGATATATTGACAGCTCAGGTGATGTGCGCTGAAACTCAGCAGTACCTGCCCTTCAACACCCTTGTAAGAATTTCAGATGGTTTTTGACCATCCTGTAGAAATATTTATATACAGGATTATCAAAAAAGATATTAAAATATGTAAGGGAGTTGAAGGGTAAGTACTGCTGAGAAATAATTGTTAAGAAAAATATTCGATACATTTTACCATTTCTGAGTCAACTAACATTGAATCTAGCCAATGAGCTCACTGTATGTGCAAATTCAAGTGGTCCACCAGATACAATTAGTGTCCTTTGTTTTCATAGTGGTAATAGCGCACGAGTCTGCTCAGCCTTTGGTCTGGTTTGATAATTACTGCCAACCCATGTCCAATTCTTGTATTTCTCTCTTGTCCGACTTTCGGAAACCAAATAAAGAACAAATTTGGTGACACGATCTCTAGTGAGTCACTTCAGTTTGCATGCACTACAGCCTGTTAGGCTAATTTCAGCGCTAATTAGCTAAGAAACAGAGCGACATTTTGAATTTTCTCTCAACAATTAATTCTTAGCACAGCGTCCCCTGCAGCATCCTTACAAGCTTTCCAAGCTGTTATCAGTATGTGCAAGCACTGTGGGAGCATGTACATTTTTAATAAATGTGGGAACTTTATAGTGACTGTCCTACGAATAGTATTTTCCTGGAGTTGAGAACAAGCCTGGTCATTTAACAGAAAATGTTGCAGTGGACATTTGCGGCTTTGATGCCACGTGCAGCTATTAGGGAAAGGAACATATTGAAGCACTTACCGAGAACAGAATACTGGTCCCAAGAATTTCTCATAGCGGTGTACGGACACTGCATTCGCCCGAAGACGAAAAACTCCCTACCTAGGCCTATATATTAGGCATCTTTAGCCACAGCAGGGGCAGGGGCGCAAGAGAAATCTAGGTGGCCCAGCCAATGTGTTTCGACAGCGTCATAAATGCCCTTTGTGAAAGGGGATGGCGGCCATAAAAATCCGCGAGGTTCCATGCTCACCATGGATTGAACGCTATTGAGGGAGCCGTCAGGGTGTGTCGTCCCACTGCCTGCAGAGTTTTGGGTAAGCCACAGGCTTTTAAAACAATTTTAGAAGAAACACAATGTTTATGTTTGGACACAAAAGCACTTCTCTTAGTTTAGCCGAGATTCCTGGTCAGACACATTGTAATGTTCAGGCTGTCTCGATAATGATCTCTGTTATAAATGTCTTGTTCACTTTAGAGCTACATGGAAACTCAAAACACACTGATTAAAGTCGCCATGGGGAAAAAACATGTCAGGAGCATAATGTTTTTTCTTCTCTGTGCAGAAATTTGCTAGTCAGGGGTTGGCCGCTTCTCCTGAAAAGAGAAGAATATTGTTAAATTCGATTAGGAGTGGCTGATGGGTGAACAGATGAGGTATAGGGGAGGCATGGAGCTGGTAGAGTCCTGTGAGGGCATGAAATCTTTGTGGGGGCCGTTGTAGGAGTGTATTTGTATAGTTTACCTAGTTTCGATGGAAAGTGAGGAGAAACTAGATCTTCCGATTCGGACTCCAGTCTGCAGAGGCCTTCTGATTCAGACTCCAGTCTAGATAGGATTCTCGACTTGACTTTTGTTATGAGTGAGTTGCACTTGGGACACTTGTCCAGAGCGTGACTTCGCACTTGAGAGCCTGTGGTGAGGACGTAGCTGTTACGACAGTTTAGACATCAGTCACCTGCCGAGGGCAGTCTTATTCGTGACATGTCTGCCGCATCGACATTTGATCTCCTTGCGTGCTTTGCCGTATAAGTGAGTCAAATTGGTCACGGTATAACCAGCGAGTGGGAGTGCCACACGCTGGAATCAGCTGGGATTTCAGAGCTTCATTAGAGAGTAATTGCGATCCGTCCAACAGATCGCCAGCCTCGACTTTGCATATTTCGTGCCCACGATAGCGAATTACGGGCGCCGCACACTACTGCTCTGCAGACTCTTGAACCACGACCATCATCTGAGATAGCGCTACAATCAAAAAAGGCGTAGAGTATTTCTACTCCGGCTTGCAGGGCAAACAGAATCAAAGTCTCGTCACTTGTTCTCAGCTGCACTAACGAATAGGACTTCGGTGTAGAATAAATCCACCAAAGTCTTTTAAGAGTTAGATAATTTCAGATCGTGTTATGCATGTTCCGAGTCAGAGTTAAATGCTCAGTCAGACAAACCTTTGTCTTTGACAACCAGTCGCAACACTATGCAAGTGTTAACTATTTTTCCCTCTATTTGTGTTGCCAACAGTTCATGTTTTATTTGTCATCACGCTGACATGTACTGTTTGTCCTGTTATATTAATCAATATACGTGCGCCATAACTTTTATAAAAGATCAATCCTTTGTGGACATATTAATCACCCATCAACAGTTGACTATAATAAATACAGGGCCACCATTTAATTAACAATATTTCAGAAACTTTCTGGCAGATTGAAACTGTGTGACGGACCGAGACTCGAACACGGGACCTTTGCCATTCGCGGGCAAGTGCTCTACCAACTGAGCTACCCAAGCCCGACACACACATTGTTCTCAGAGCTTTACTTCTGCCAGTACCTCTTCTCCTACCTTCCAAACTTTACAGGTTTGCGGTTCTTTGAGGAACGTTCACTGCCGGCTTCAAAGTCAAAGCCAGGATCGAATAGAATTTCATCATTAGTGAAACTCCTTGTGTTAACAGACACCTTTTTATGGCATGATAATGGCTGTACGCTGGTTGAACTGAGCTCAGGGTCCAACCTTTATTTATCTATGTGACAAGTGGTCATAATGTCTTTGCACCGCACTGTCGTTGTCCATTTCGCCCTCCAAGGAGTATAAGAATGTTAGTCAAGAAACGACGGCATTATGAACATCTAATTCAGCTGTACAGTTCTTGTAGTAGTATCTTCCATAATATTACTATGGCTTGTGAGAGTATTTCTGTCCCTTTTCCACGATATCTTATGCACTACTCAAGAGGCGAGTGTACGTTCCTTTTCGCTGTTTAGCGATGACGAGATCGCGGCCATGCCACTGCGCATTGTAAGTAGGCTGTTTAGGTTTTCTTATTGGTAACGCCACGTAGCGCTCTGTATGAAAAATCACTGGCTGTGCTGTGTGCAGTCTGTGGCTAGTTTGCATTGTTGTCTGCCATTGTAGTGTTGGGCAGATGGATGTGAACAGCACGTAGCGTTGAGCAGTTGGAGGTGAGCCGCCAGCAGTGGTGGATGTGGGGAGAGAGATGGTGGAGGTTTGAAATTTATAAGACTGGATGTCATGAACTGCTATATACATTATGACTTTTGAACACTATTGAGGTAAATACATTGTTTGTTCTCTATCAAAATCTTTCATTTGCTAACTATGCCTATTAGTAGTTAGTGCCTTCAGTAGTTTGAATCTTTTATTTAGCTGGCAGTAGTGGCGCTCGCTGTATTGCAGTAGTTCGAGTAACGAAGATTTTTGGTGAGGTAAGTGATTTGTGAAAGGTATAGGTTAATGTTAGTCAGGGCCATTCTTTGGTAGGGATTTTTGAAAGTCAGATTGCGTTGCGCTAAAAATATTGTGTGTCACTTTAGTGAATGTTTGAGCACGTTCAATTTTGCTCAGCTGTTTGAAAAGCAAATAATGTAAGAGGTTTATCAGGACAGCAATTCAGAAATTTTTCTAAGGGGACGTTTCATATGTCGACCCTTAGCCGAGGATACCTCACTGGAATCTTCTGATTTTTTCTTGTAGTTTGTGTAATTAGTGTAGATTTTGTTTATTGCTAGCGCGTAATTGTAGAGAGAATCTCCTTTGTAGTTGCAGTCTTTCATTGTTGTACAGTAAAACTGGTGTGGCACGCATGTAAATTTGCACCAAGTATTTCGCAGCTGCGCTTGCAATATACTAGATTTTATTTTCAGTGCTATGTTAATGTGTTCTCTTATTTTTGCTCTTCAAATTGTGCTTTTCTGTGTTGTCGTGTGAAATATTGTGACAATAATGGCGTGTGAAAAACGTAATACTAGGCTCCAAAGTAAACTGAGAAATGACAGTGAAGACGAAAGCAGTGTGTTAGCGCCACCGTGTAATGAATTAACTAATGTTCAAACTAGTAATTTGGTAATTGTGCATAGGGAAATGGAGCGGGCTGCAAATAATGGTGTAGGCAGTGAAACAATTAGTGAACAGGGAAGCATTATCGATCGATCGGTCGGCAATAGCTTGCCTCAGGAATCCGAAATGACAGGACACAATCTCGCAAATACTGTAGATTCAGGTTTTGGGTCCTCACCGTTTTCTCAAATAAGTCAAGACACATTTTCTGCTTGTCAAAATGTGAATATTGCCGGTGCAAATTCACTGCCAAAAAGCACTGAGGAACATGTTTCAGACACCAGTGCATTGTTATTACAATTAATACAAAAATGGGACAAAAACAGCAAAAGCTTCAAAAGTTAGACACAATGGAACAAAATCTTCAAAAGTTAGACACAATGGAACAACACCAGAGACAAACACAGCAACAGTTAGACACAATGGAACAAAATCTTCGGAAGTTAGACACCACACTTGAACAAACACGTGAAGATTTAACTACTGAGTTACATAACATTGAATCGAAATGTCAAAAAGTCTGTAATGACGTAAAAACACAAATTTGTGAGCATTTTTAACCTTTTTTTCGCGGCATGAAAATACATTACAGAATCACGAAGCAGCCATAAAAGAACTGCAAACTATTGTTCATGAAAATCATGAGACCTTGCAAGCTAAGATTGACTCAGGTGCATCTACCGATTCGGTTATGCAACTTGCAAAAACTCAGGAAAACTGAAAGGACACAGTAGATACGATTTCAACACAAATGGACACTCTGAAACTTGGTTCAGAAAAAACACTGAGGAAATAAGTTCACTATCAGAGAAAGTAGCCGAACTTTCGGATCAGTTCACTAACTTATCTACAAAGGTGGATGATGATCTGAATGACACAAGACCTGTAGCCTTCACTGACACAGAAGAGTACGAACAAATTAGGAAATTCGAACAAAATCAGAATCAAATTAATACGCAACACCAAAGAGAAATCCGGGGAGTACAAGATCAGTTGACACAGGTAATACAAGAATTACATATTTCAGAGGACACTCGCGCTCCAATAGGGGAAGAGGGACATATAAATACGGAACAGCCACTAAATAATAACACAGGGCACTTCCGAAATTATGAAAGAAAGTGGCAAGGTACACCGAATTTTGAGATGGAACCGCCGAAACGACGTAACAATGACCGACATGCGACTCTCCGACATGATGATTTTGACTATAAGCTGTTTATTACTACACGTAAATTCAAAATATGTAAGAATTCCGGCAACGACATTCATCCACAAGCGTGGCTTCATCAATTCTCTCATTGTTTTCCTCCCAACTGGTCATTAGAGCACAGATTAGAATTTATGTGTGGCTATTTAGAGAATGAACCAGCTGTAAGAATGCGATCAGTCATTCACGATTGCCACAGTGAAGGAGAATTTTATCATGCCTTCCTCTCAGCATATTGGTCTCAAGCTACACAAGACCGAGTAAAACATAGCATCATAATGATGAAACATTTCGAACAATCTGAATTTTCCAGCCTTGTGAAATATTTTGAAGGCATGTTGCACAAGAATCAGTACCTGTCAAACCCATACAGCCCCTCATAACTCATTCGCATTTGCTTAATCAAATTACCTGAACATTTACGACATATTATTTTGGCAGGACGTTGCAAAGACGATATTGAAGCTTTTCAGGGACTGTTACAAGAATTGGAAATTGACACTGACAATTGCGGAACGCGAAAACAGGAACACAACAATTACAGGTCACATCCGTCACAATTGCGCGATGAAAGAAATAATAACTGGACACGACAAGGCTATTCTTACAACGTAAATCGTGACCAAAACACACACCACCCGTATGATAACCGTTGGCAGAATAATAGTTACAGAAAAAGATCGCTTTTCCATAGTAATGAATGTGACAGAGACAATCATAGAAACAGACAATATGGGAACCAAAATAATTATTATCAAAGGAGACAGAATAACTTCAGACGCAACGGTCCACCATGCAGTTACGATTCCGGGAGAAATTCTCCACCACATGACCGACAAACAAGAAACTATGTAAACTACCGACAAAACGACAGACCTGAATTCCGTAAGAACTGGCGAGCTTCAAACAGGGTGGGGCCTTCTCGTCAAGGTGAATTTGTAGAAGTTAGGTCTCCTAATCCCAATAACAACGCGCGCGAACAAAGAGACAGACAATGACTCGCACCGCAGGCGGCCAGGTTCGCCGGCTGGCTCTGCGAAAAATAACATAGACTCTAACCTTGTGAAAAATTTTAGCATTCCTTACCGACATATACAACATGATCATTGCTTTCAAGTTTAAACCCTGTCCACTAGGAAGAGTAAAGGACTGCATCACATTTCACATGTAAAACCATTTATTGAGAGATAATCTGCCTTTTAAATAAGTCTTTCCTATAAAATTTTTCACTTCACGTTACTAGTACTCTTTGTCACACTTAAAAACTGTTAACATGTAACTATGTTTTAAAGTTAACTATACAGTCTAGAACCTAGGGAACATATTTAGACAGTAATTACAAATGCATTGTTATAGTGAACAGACGACATAGTGTTATTGTGTGTGTACATTCTTGCTTGTTAGTTGCACGATCACGTAACGACTATAAGGCTCACATACTTACAACATATACCAGCACTGCTAATGAGATTTTCATGCAACATTTTGGTTTACTTGAAAATACATTCTTTGTTTGAAGTACTTTCTGTGAGATTGAAGATGACTTAGTATTTGGTTTCTTTGACAGCTACACGATTATATCTCGACGCTACTAATATGTGACACAATTTACATTGTTGCTTTTGCGGTGTATCTGTTTTATATCTGCACAGTTTTTATGTATTATTCTGGAAAGTAAAACATGTTTTAGTAGTAACTTTTGTGGTATAGCTACAACGAGACAGCCTTTTTCGTAGCACAACAATACATTAGATTGTAGTACTTTCTTGACCACGGTAAGGTACGTAATAACTACGATATCTATACGCAAAGCATTTCACTTTCGTTTATGATGAGGTAAGTACATTGACTTCAGCAGAACTTTGCTTACAGAGGACGATAACTACGACACTTCCACAGAATTATCTTACAGCAAGACGCACATTTAGCGCTACAGGACACACATTTGAGTGATTAATTTTGTACGTAAACCATTTATTTTTCAAGATTTTTGAATTACAAAGAAATTTTTCTGTGATACATTTCATTTTATTGCTGTAATCTGTAACACCTGAGGGTATAATTACATCAACCCTCAAGGGGGTACACGCCTACTTTGTGTACCATGTGTTTGGCAAGCACAAGGAGCCCTAGCTAATATGGTATTGGCTTGTACAACTTTACACATCGGTACCATATTTCTCTAACACATAAATTACACAGCTATCTGATTATGTAACTGGAAGAGACAAACATTTATTTTACTACATCAGTGACAGATGTTTACGTAATTCCACAGTTGAATAACTTCACACTTATGAAACTGTATTTTGTCTGTACTTTGTGAACTGTTCATATATTTTTTTTGGAACCATAGTGATACTACGAGAGCTTTGAATGATGTATTTGGTATGGGATCATGATTTTTAAAGTATGTTTGAGGTAGATGACACTTTTGACATGAGCAGAGAATTTTTTTAGGTTTTGAAATTATTGAAGGAAGCTACGACTATTTTGAGATTTGGCTGAGGTTTTATGATGTTATGATGACGATGTGTATTACGCTGTTGTGGTATGTTTATGATCAATAAGGTGATGCTATATGAGGAATTTGATTATGCTACGTATTTATTATGATGAAATATTGAAGAAGTGTCGACGAATATGTATATGTGTAATAAGGTAAGGAATAATGAGTAGTGGTTAGGGACTCTGACTTGTGAAAAAGGATGTTGGAAACCAAGAATCGTACTTTAAGAGTTATGAAATGTGTGTAAATGCGTGAATGTACCACAATGCCGATGAAAATGTTTTGGACACTGTTATATTTACAGGATTTTGTTTCTACGCAAATTCTAGACCTGTGAAATTTTTTATATGAGACTCACTGTAGTGCAAATTGGTGTCGTAAATATTTCGGTAAGAAAGCCAAGTGACCTTGACGTAATGCGTCTTGAGCAACCAGCTGTGTCAGACGCCTGGAGAAAAAGCCATTAGTGTGTGACTTTTCAGAGGCACAGGTAGAAAAAAAAAGAGGCCATTATCCTCACTATTGACATTTCTTTGTCGAAAGCATCGCAAATACGACACGCTTAAACTTGAAAACATATGATTACACTGTGGAGCTCTTAATTTATGATATTTACTAAAATGCCTAATGAAATGATGAGAAACATTTTTACATCTATTGTCTTTCTAGTTGAGAGATTGCTCAATTTCTTTAATATCTAGCTTCTAGCTGCCCTGCAGCATTGGCTAAAATAAAATTTTATAGATGTACTAATATAAATATTTTATACCTACAGACCCAGTAAAGAATACGCTTATGATATACTTTCTTAGAAAAGAAGGCGCAAATAGACATTTCCCTTCACAGGAATTGCATAAATAATTTTTTTTAATGACTTGGTAACTTTCTTGCAGAGTAAGTTTTTGTGATGCATCACTCTAGTGTTAAGATGTGACATAGGTATTAAACATGGCCATTTTTACTGTAATATTTTTTCTGCTTGAGCTATGTCATGTTTAGATATAAGTTATTGCATTTGCTGCTGCTGTTTGCCAGGCATAGTGCTACTAAATTGCACTCTGCTAAGCGAGTTTTACTACTGATTTATTTTTCTTGTTGCTGCACACTGGCTCATATTAGTTGTAATGTTGCATTTGCTTGGTAGTTTAGATTTACTGTAGCTTGCTTTGCCAATTTCCATTTTTTTGTCATTGCTGTTTGTGTTATTGTTTTGTGCTGCTGGATTGCCTCGTCCCTTAGTTTAGCATCTGAGCTCAGTAGATTTAAGTTAGCTTAAGAGGGGTAGACTATATAAGAGAATGAGTTGCGATGAATTGGTAGAAATGCATTGAGAAGTTGTACGAAAAAAGTACAGAAATCAGGTATAGATAGGACTTTTTGGGAATAATGATGAACGAAGGGAGATCTCCAAGAAAAAAAAAGTTTTGTTTGCAAAATACTGCAGTACCAAATGTTACACTGAAAACAAACCCTGTCCTTTCCCCCTGTGTTATTCTGCTATGTTTTGTGTACTCTTGTATATTTGTGTTCTTCCTGTCTTTATGTGTTTAGCTAATAAGATTTATGTTGTAGAATTTTTCTAGTACTAAGGTACATTCACTATGATGAGGAACACTGTTCTCCTCAAATATAATTTGCATTAATAATATGTTATTCGCTTTGTAAATATGTTTAGACATTATTAATTCTGTTCTGTTTCTATGCTCAAGTGTGAAATTAATGTTTCTAAAACTATTCTCATTATTTTATATATTTACTTATGTCATAATTCCTGTAACACTGATGTACATGTTTATTTCTATTCTTTTGTAAAGCCTGTTTTACTACAAATGTTATCCGTATTGTTATGTTCTTTAATGATGTATTTTGTACCTTTGTAATTGTATTCTTATGTTATAAAATTGTAATTGACACCAGTTCATCATATTATTAACTTGTAAGTTACATTTCACTGCACACGTTTCTGTTGGTCATAGTTTATGGACAATATGTGTGAAGTAGGGACTGTTAGTGTTTGCACGTGTGTTAATAATTCAGCAAGGGTCTGGATAACAGCATTGCTGGTTCTAAGAACAATTCCAAAAATTTTGTGAGTGCACAAGTGGTGGTTATGGACTTGCTATATTATCCGCAAGACTCTTCAATGGTGATTGTGCACCTGCACAGTCACAACAGATGGCTGCTGGCTGTCTCTACAAGGACTACAGTGGGTCTGCATCTTTGATGACTCACCAATACCATTATTTCTACAAGGACTGCACTGGGTCTGCACCTTGGATGACTCACCAATACCATACTCTCTACCAGAACTACAGTGGATCTGCTCTTTGATGACCTACCTACCAATATTCTTCAAAACTTCGACTGACTCTGCTGTGGGTTTGCTCTGTTGTGACCCATTACCTGTCTGCATGTCAAGAGTCAGCATTGTGTTTCTGTTGGAAGGACAACACTACTTATTCAAGACTGCATGGAAATCCACTACTTCCGTGTGCATTGTCTTTTACTGCTCAGACTTTGAGAAAAGAAACGGCAGTTTCACTGTGATGAATGATCAGGACTGTCTTTATGGACTGTGAGAAAATTTTAGGATTTGACCAACATTGTATTAATAAGTGTGTGCATCTTTCATACTGTAATTATGAAATTTTTTTTCAAATCTGTATTGGCCAGTGCCCAAAACAATTTGTAAAATTTTTTGTGGGGAGCATAGGGGCTATGTAAGTAGGCTGTTTAGGTTTTCTTATTGGTAACGCCACGTAGCGCTCTGTATGAAAAATCACTGGCTGTGCTGTGTGCAGTCTGTGGCTAGTTTGCATTGTTGTCTGCCATTGTAGTGTTGGGCAGATGGATGTGAACAGCACGTAGCATTGAGCAGTTGGAGGTGAGCCGCCAACAGTGGTGGATGTGGGGAGAGAGATGGCGGAGTTTTGAAATTTATAAGACTGGATGTCATGAACTGCTATATACATTATGACTTTTGAACACTATTGAGGTAAATACATTGTTTGTTCTCTATCAAAATCTTTCATTTGCTAACTATGCCTATTAGTAGTTAGTGCCTTCAGTAGTTTGAATCTTTTATTTAGCTGGCAGTAGTGGCGCTCGCTGTATTGCAGTAGTTCGAGTAACGAAGATTTTTGGTGAGGTAAGTGATTTGTGAAAGGTATAGGTTAATGTTAGTCAGGGCCATTCTTTGGTAGGGATTTTTGAAAGTCAGATTGCGTTGCGCTAAAAATATTGTGTGTCACTTTAGTGAATGCTTGAGTACGTTCAGTTTTGCTCAGCTGTTTGAAAAGCAAATAATGTAAGAGGTTTATCAGCACAGCAATTCAGAAATTCTTCGAAGGGGACGTTTCAGCATGTTTGTCCCGATTTTCGGGTGTGCTATGAGTGGTATTTGCTGCCGACACATTAGATGTGTGGAGACACTAAGTCTGTTGGGTTTCTGGGCCATCGGCAGTCATGCAGTGAAGCCTTTCTCGAGATCTTGGTATTTTGCGAGGGCCATCAAAGCGCCGTAAGCGAAATACGCTATGAGTCATGGACATGTACCGTTCGAGTCGCGGAGGTGCGGCATATCTCAGGTTCAGTAAAAGGAGGGCAGCAGTAGGAAGGAAATCATTGGTGAGGATGAGAACCGACCTACAACAGAGAACTAATTTACCTTTTTATATTGTGTTACAGTGGTGATCCAACAGGAGGAAATTGGAGACGTTTCTGTAACATGTAAAGCAACAAGCAAGCGTGTAATAATAACATTTATAAGTTTAAGATTTGCAAATACAGGAGCAGGTGTCGTAAGACAGAGCATCTATGTGGACAGACGAGAGCGTGGTTTCAGACCAGTTTGGTATTGGGTGACAACGCCTCTGGAAGTATCAAGAACAGGAGGAGTATACATAGTACTGTCATAATCTAAGGACAGTGAGGAGTTAGACGCAAGGTAGACAGGCATTGGGTAAACAAAATAAGTTAATACTACATGTTGTATGGAAAGAGCATGTTGGGTGGAGAGCTGATGCAGTTCCGGCTTATCATAGGGATATGTATGATCGGAAATAGTACTAACACAGCTGTCATATACGGACCAGAGAAACTTCACACCATATACACACTACTGGTCATTAAAATTGCTACACCATGAAGATGACGTACTACAGACCCGAAATTTAACTGACAGGAAGAAGATGCTGTGATATGCAAATGATTAGCTTTTCGGAGCATTCACACAAGGCTGGCGCCGGTGGCGACACCTACAACGTGCTTACATGAGGAAAGTTTCTAACTGATTTCTCATACACAAACAGCAGTTGACCAGCGGTGCCTGGTGAAACGTTGTTGCGGCGCCTCGTGTAAGGAGGAGAAACGCGTACCATCACGTTACAGACTTTAATAAAGGTCGGATTGTAGCCTACCGCGATTGCAGTTTATCGTACCGCGACGTTGCTGCTCGCGTTGACCAAGATCCAATGACTGTTAGCAGAATATGGAATCGGTAGGTTCAGGATGGTAATACAAAGGCCGTGCTGGATCCCAATGGCCTCGTATCACTAACAGCCAAGATGACAGGCATCCTATCCACATGGCTGTAACGGGTCGTGCAGCCACGTCTCGATCCCTGGGTCAACAGATTGAGACGTTTGCAAGACAACAACCATCTGCACGAACAATTCGAAGACGTTTGCACCAGCATGGACTATCAGCTCAGAGACCATGGCTGCGGTTACCCCTGACTCTGCATCACAGACAGGAGAGCCTGCGATGGTGTACTCAACGACGAACCTGGGTGCACGAATGGCAAAACGTCATTTTTTTTTGGATGAATTCAGGTTCTGTTTATAGCATCATGATGGGCGCATCCGTGTTTGGCGACATCGCGGTGAACGCACATTGGAAGCGTGTATTTGTCATCGCCATACTGGCGTATCACCTGGCGTGATGGTATGGGGTGCCACTGGTTACACGTCTCGGTCACCTCTTGTTCGCATTGACGGCACTTCGAACAGTGGACGTTACATTTCAGATGTGTTACAACCCGTGGCTCTACCCTTCATTCGATCCCTGCGAAACCCTACATTTCAGCAGGATAATGCACGACCGCACGTTGCAGGTCCTGTACGGGCCTTTCTGATACAGAAAATGTTCGACTGCTGCCCTGGCCAGCACATTCTCCAGATCTCTCACCAATTGAAAACGTCTGGTCAGTGGTGGCTGAGCAACTGGCTCGTCGCAATTCGCCAGTCACTACTCTTGATGAACTGTGGTATCGTGTTGAAGATACATGGCCAGCTGTACCTGTACACGCCATCAAAGCCCTGTTTCACTCTATGCCCAGGCGTATCAAGACCGTTATTACGGCCAGAGATGTTTGTTCTGGGTATTGATTTCTCAGGATCTATGCATCCAAATTACGTAAAAATATAATCACATATCAGTTCTAGTAAAATATATTTGTCCAATGAATACCTGTTTATCATCTTCATTTCTTGTTGGTGTAGCAATTTTAATGGCCAGTAGTGTATTTAAAACAAGTATAAATGTTAACACTCTCGTGTTTAGTCAACACGATAACTCATATTTCTTATTTCATTCTTATTATGATCACTCATGTAACTATATATGTGCTCATAATGTATTTATTCCAAGAGCTTATTTCTGGGTCTTTGTTTTATTCATAAGAAACTACGTATGTACGTTGTTGTGAAACATTGGCACTGAAATATACTACAATGACTGTGCAGATTTTGGGAGCTGTTAAACCAACTATCGATGCATCTTGTGGGGCATCATGACGCAAACCCCGCGGCCAGCGACAAAGACCATGAGGCAGCTTGAAGGACACCTGCGGTGGATGGCCTAGAGACCTGCTGAGTGGAGGGACAGTCGCCAGTGCTGAGTGAATGCTGGGACATCAGAGGGTATACCTGCCACCTTCGCAGCCCAGCGAAAGTGAAAGCAGAGGGGTAGCTGCATCATGCGCCATGGCTGTCTTAAACCAGCCGACCCTGGGTAGTTGTGAACAGAGGCGGCCCGCTGGACAAGGTTGGTCTGCTGTTCACGTCACATCACATGCTTGACAGCCTGGCAGATGGGCCTGGCACTGACTAAATGTCGGCTGACAGCAACCATCCACAGAGCGGTTGTGAATGGAACCACCAGACTGGAGGCTTATCCATGACGTCATGCCATGTCCTCAAAGCACCCGCAGCTAAGCCACTGCCACAAGGCTCAGAGAAATTCTCTGGACGACACACTCCCTCTACAGATGGCGTGCAGAATCAGGTGTGACACAATCTGGATGAGTTGCTCCTGAAGTCATATATTGTAATGCAGATGAGCACCAGCGGCATTGGAGACATCACAAGTTACCCACTGGCACAGTGGAAGAGAGGAAATCCTCATTAGAAGTTGCAAAACAAATGCAACACTTTCTCACCACCTAACCCAAGGGAAGGGTGCACTCTTTCAGCTACTGGATCGACAGATGAGACGGGGGCAGAGACGTCACTAGCAGAGTTGGAGATGATGGATGACATGTAACCACACTGGTGTCTCATTCCCTGTCATCAGATGTAATGTCTGTCACACCTGACAGCGTTCCAGACTACGAATTGCTGCCAGGTCGACACGATGCCAACAGCCTAGCTGCCTTACTGATGATGCCACGGTCCAGATGGTGAACCAGAGCCATCCGTTGTTGCTCCTACATTAAGCACTGGCGCAAACTAGCTGCACCTCAGTGCTTAAACTAAAAATTTGTGGTAAGTTCCTAAGGGACCGAACTGTTGAGGTCATTGGTCCCTAGGCTTACACACCACTTAATTCAACTTAAACTAACTTACGCTCACGACAACACACACACCCATGCCCAAGGGAGGACTCTAACCTCTGACGGAGGTTGACGAGCGTTGGGTAAAGAAAGTAAGTTAATACTAAGTGTTGTGTGGAAAGAGCATGTTACGCGAACTGTGACAAAGCACCTTAGGCCGTGCGGGTACTCCGTGTGGCTCTCAGAGCTTCAGACAGTGCAGAGATAGGATGAGACACATAGTGAACTCAAAGTATTTACGCAGTTTTAGATTAAACACATATAATTAGTGACAAAAGACTGATAGTGCACAGCAATAATAAGCGCAAACAAGATGGAAATGGGGAAGAATAAAGTTCGGAACATGAAAATATGCACATGTTTCGTAAATAGAGCTGTAGTGCGACATCCAGCACGTGACCAGATGAGAGGAAACGTAGAAACCAACTAAAAACGACAAGAGCAATCCCACTGATGATACCTGAAAGTGAAGAAAGATGAAACGCATCTTGGAGAAATAAAATACAGCGCAGCAAAGGAAGGCATTTTTTATTTACAAAACAAATATTTCTGTGGTTGTTGTGGAGGATGGCCACGCAAACGAACTCATTAGTCCAGAGACCATGTGTGTTTAGTGCCATGGTATATCTGTGTGGCTTTGTAAATGTAAATTTTCTCCTCGGAGACCCGTGTGGAGGGAGTGATAGGATGATTCATGATACAGATTTTCATGTAATTCTGCATATTTTCTTGTGAAATTGCTTTAAAAATTTTTTATACAACTGGCCAAGTGTAGATAATTTGTCAAACATTTGTGTTAACTTGAGTTGAAGAAAATGAATTTCAAATGTCTTGTAGGTAGCAGAAAAAATATTACACTCCCCTAGGAAGTAAGACATCAGATGACACATGTTACTTGTTTAAATTTTGAGGATGAGTGTGTTTCTTAAGTTATGGCTATTGTCCGTTTGTGCATTAGGAATGACTGAAACCTGTTATATGGTTGAGCAGGGGTAAAATCACTGGGGCAGAGAATGGTGTAGAATCCACGGAATTGTAATATGATTAGGGACATTAGTGGTCTCTAACCTCAGAAATTGTATGAGTGAGTAAAAAAATACTGCAGCAAAACCTTTTTAGGCGCTTAGTAATTGTCTACCTGATGGCTGTGGTGTAGCAACTACCCCTGAGTCCACATGAATCATACTACACCAAGTAATGTTCATCTGCATGTCTTACAAACACACAGCTTTGTGTGAGCGAGTGAGCCCTGACGTGAATGAGGTCTAGTTATGATGTCTTCTTTGTGCACAGTCTTGGTTGGCAAAGTCACCCCCAATACTCATGTCATCATTGCGATATCTCAATACTATTTGATGATTTCCCCTGTTCCATATCACACTATGATGTTTTGAAGAGAGACACTACACATACGGAAATCAACCATGGTGGGAGGGCAAATCACTCTCACTATTTCCATATTCAAGGCCACACTTTAATGTTGATTTTGCACCCAAGAAATCGTTTTTATGAGACGACAGGAAGTTATCATATGAGCAGGCACTGATGGGAGCATGTATGTTGTTAATGCATACGGGATCTTTACAGGGGTTCTCCTTCGAATAGTGTTACTCTGGAGTTGTGAACAAGCAGGCAGTTTGGTCATTTATCAATAAATGTTGCAGTGGACGTTTGGGCCTTGGATACTACGTGCAGCTATTATGGAAAGGAGCATACTGTAGCACTTACTGGGGATAGAATGCTGGTCCCAAGAATTTCTCGCACCAGTGTACAAATAATGCATTTGGCCGAAGACGCGAAAACACTGCCTGCCTGGACCTACATGTTAGGCACCTTTAGCCATAGCAAGGGAAGCGACGTGAAAGAAATCTAGATCGCGCAGCCAACGTGTTTCGACAATGTCATAAACGCCTTTTGTGAAAACGGATGGTGACTATAAAAATTCGCGAGTTTCCATATGCACCGTGGACTGGAGGCTGGTGAAGGAGCTATCGGGGGATGTCATCACCCTGCCTGCAGAGTTTTTGGTAAGCCAAAGGCCTTCAAAACAATTTTAGAAGGATTGAAAAGAAATTGGCGGCTCTAAAATGATCTATGTTTGGACACAAAAACACTTCTCTTAGTTTACGAAGGCCCCTGACTGGACAGGTTGTAATGTTCAGGCTGTCCAGATAATGATCTCCGTGATAAGTGTGTTGTTCACTTTAGAGCTATATGGAAACTCAAAACACACTCGTCAGGAGCACAATGTCTTTTCTTCTCGGTGCAGAAATTTGCGAGCCAGGGTCTGACTGCTTCTCCTGAAAAGATAAGAATATTGATAACTTCGATTAGGACTGGCTGATAGGTCGAGCAAATGAGGTAGAGAGTAGCAGAGTTTGTGACTGGCATGAAATCCTTGTGGGAGTGGTTGCGGGAGTGCATTTGTGGAGATTACTGAGGTTTGAAAGAAAGTGAGGAGAGGAGAAACTTCGTCTTCCGATTCAGACTCCAGTGTGGAAAGGTCCTCTGATTCAGAGTCCAGTCTAGACAGGATTCTGGACTTGATGTTTGTTATGAGTGGGTTGCATTTGGGACACTTTTCCAGAGCGTGACTTCTCACTAGTACTGGTCTTGACTGGAGAGCCTGTGGTGAGGACTTATCTGTTACGACAGTTTAGACCTCAGTCATCTCGGACAACTTGATGCGCCAAGAGTAAGCTTATTCGTGACAGGTCTGCCACCTTGATGTTTGATCTCCTTGTGCACACTGCCGCATAAGTGAGTTAAATTGGTTCAGCGTTTGACCAGTGAATGGGAGTTCATTAGAGAGTAATTGCGATTTATGTAACAGAACGGCAGCCGTGGCTTTGCATATTTCGCACCCGCGATAAGACAGCGCTACCCATCGCGAAAAGAGTATAGAATTGCTGCCAGACTTGTAGGGCAAATAGAGCCGCAGTCTCACCCTTGTTCTTGGCTGCACCAACTTAGTATGACTTCTGTGTAGAATAAATCCATCAAAGTTTATACAGTCTTAGATAATTTCAGGTTGCCTTATGCATGTTTTGAGACAGAGTGTCAGACAAACTTAGTCTTTGCCAACCAGTCGCCGCCCACTGGGGTGTTAACTATTTGTTGCATCTATTTGTGTTGCCAACAGTTCGTATTTTATTTGTCACCAAGCTAACAAGTATTGTTTGTCCTACTATATTAATCAACAAACATGTGTCATAACTTTTATAGAAGATCAGTCCCATGTTGATATATTAATCATCCATCAACAACGATAAAATAATGATATGATCATCATTTCATTAATATTATTTCAGCACTCAAGCATATATTGATTTTGATAAATGTGATAACCTCAAATGCAGGCTAACAACAACAAACACAGTGAAAGGGGAAAATCAGTTTAGCAGATGTATGGGCCAGGTAGTCGAGTGGAAGGCTTACTAGTTAGAATGATTGCTGTCATGGCATAATCTTATAATCTCCTGTAATCTTTCAAAACATACCACATGTCCAGAATAGTTTTGTACTACTACAAAAATTGAAATCCTTATTGCAATGGATAACACTAATTCTGAGCAAGCTGATCATTATATTAACAGACCTTAAAGAAGACTGACCTACTGTTAAATGTAAGATTTGACTGCACATAGAAGACAATATGCTAGATGTGAGGATTGTGTCACTCAAATAAAATTGAAAATACTCCATCCAGAAGATATACCCAAAACTATGAAAGACGCAATGCTGTGAATAAAGCATCAGTAAAAGACCAGGATATAAATTCTTGAGGAGACAAAAATCAACAAAAATGTCAGACATTTAAATGCTCAGGAGGAAAGCACTGAGAAAATCAGCAGGAATGTAAATGCTCGAGCAGAATCCACACTACAGCCATTTTATAGTTCATCAATTTGTTAACTATAATGTATGATGAAACCGAAAAAACTCTACCACACAACAAATACAAAAAAGTATGTAAGTCATACACCGTTGTAGAGAAAATAAGCTCTTAATGTTCATTAAAAGAAGCAAGGCAGTTAATGGAAGAGGCCTTACGCAATTTGATACAATTGAAATTCCACCCATCTCTCCTTCTGAAATTAGGAAGATAATAAACTCTCTCAAGAATAAAATCTCACATGGAATTGATGGCATTTCCAGCAGAATAATGAAAGCTTGTTCCCAAGAAATAAATGGGATTCTTAGCCACATATGTAATAGCTCTCTGAAGCAGGGTATTTTCCCAGATAGACTGAAGTATGCCATTGTTAAACTATTACATAAAAAAGGGGATACATCTGATGTCAACAACTACCGCCCAATCTCTCTTCTGACTGCCCTATCCAAAATTCTTGAAAAAGTAATCAATTGTAGAGTAGCTTCACATCTTTGCAAAAATAAAGTTTTGACAAAATGTCAGTTTGGTTTCCAGAAAGGTTTTTCAACGGAAAAATATATATACGAGGGTTGTTTTTTAAGTAAGGGCCGTTCGCGCGTATAGTCCCGTAATTCGCGCGGACGCCGCAACAAGCCACCGCGCCACTTGCCGGCATCCTTCCCGTTCACACTGATGCAAGTTGCAGCTCTGTAGCTGACGTGTACGCATCGCTGTGCTACTTTATAATGTTTACGATTATTGAATCGCCCGCCACGTGTGAGATACGGTCAGTGATACATTTTTTGACCGCGAGAAGCCTATCAGCTGCAGAAATTCATCGTCAGTTAACAGAAGTTTATGGCTTGAATGCAATGAGAGAAGGTAAAGTAGGTCAATGGGCTAGAGAGTTTAAAAATGGCCGTCAAAACGTCCATGACGAAGAACGCTCTGGCCGGCCCTCTGTGATCACTGATGATTTGGTGGCTGCAGTCGAAACAAAGATTCGTGAGGACAGAAGATTCACAATTTCCACTCTTTTTTTGGAATTTCCACAAGTTTCAAGATCGGTTTTGTACAAAATTGTGTCTGAAAACCTAAACTTTAAGAAACTGTGTTCTCGGTGGGTTCCCAGACTCCTCACAGAGGACCACAAAGGGAAGAGATTTGCCACTTCATTGGACTTTTTGATTCGTTACGAGGAAGAAGGGGATGACATGTTGAGTCAAATTGTCACTGGAGATGAAACATGGGTATCACATATCACTCCCGAAAGCAAGCGACAATCGATGGAACGGCGACACACAATCTCACCCGTCAAGGTCAAAGCCAAACAGACGCTGTCAAAGCGCAAGATTATGGCAACTGTGTTCTGGGACCGGCGCAGTGTTTTGCTAGTGGACTTTATGCCAGGAGGAACGACAATCAACCCAGATGCCTACTGTGCAACTCTAAAGAAGCTCTGCAGAGCAATTCAAAACAAAAGGTGCGGCATGCAGACAAAAGG
The DNA here is from genome assembly GCF_021461395.2 of Schistocerca americana. Classification (NCBI taxonomy): domain Eukaryota; kingdom Metazoa; phylum Arthropoda; class Insecta; order Orthoptera; family Acrididae; genus Schistocerca; species Schistocerca americana. The sequence continues at coordinate 196,240,985 of NC_060126.1, read as the reverse complement.
AGTTTTGCTCCTGCACGATAACGCTAGGCCTCACACCGCTCAAAAGACTCGGGATTTGATTGATTCTTTTGGCTGGGAAGTTTTGGACCATGCACCATACAGCCCTCACCTTGCTCATAGCGATTTTCACCTTTTCCGGTACCTGAAACACCATCTTGGCGGGCAGCGCTTCAATGACGACGATGAACTGAAAGCAGCCGTGAACTCTTGGCTGTCGGAGCAGGCGGCCGAATTCTTTGAAGAGGGAATTAAAAACTTAGTTGTATGGTATGACAAGTGCTTAAATAAACAAGGCAACTATGTAGAAAAATAGGTAAAAGTGTGTAGAATCAGAAAATAAAAGTTTTTTATAAAAGTATTTGTATCATTTTTTAAAAATAAAAGCGGCCCTTACTTAAAAAACGACCCTCGTACTTTCACTAATGAAATATTACATGCTCTGAGTAACCAGAAGTCACCTGTTGGGATTTTTTTTTATCTCTCAAAGGCTTTTGATTGTGTAAATCATGAAATACTTGTAGATAAGCTCAAGTAGTGTGGTATGAATTGGACAGCGCTCAAATGGTTTAAATCATACCTAACTGGAAGAGAGAAGAAAGTTGAAATAAGCAGTTCACATAATTTGCAAAAAACTGGTGATTTCTCAAACCGGGGAACAATCAAGAACGGGGTGCCACAAGGTTTGATCTTGGGTCCTCTGCTGTTCTTAATATACACTCCTGGAAATGGAAAAAAAAACACATTGACATCGATGTGTCAGACCCACCATACTTGCTCTGGACACTGCGAGAGGGCTGTACAAGCAATGATCACACGCACGGCACAGCGGACACACCAGGAACCGTGGTGTTGGCCCTCGAATGGCGCTAGCTGCGCAGCATTTGTGCACCGCCGCCGTCAGTGTCAGCCAGTTTGCCGTGGCATACGGAGCTCCATCGCAGTCTTTAACACTGGTAGCATGCCACGACAGCGTGGACGTGAACCGTATGTGCAGTTGACGGACTTTGAGCGAGGGCGTATAGTGGGCATGCGGGAGGCCGGGTGGACGTACCGCCGAATTGCTCAACACGTGGGGCGTGAGGTCACCACAGTACATCGATGTTGTCGCCAGTGGTCGGCGGAAGGTGCACGTGCCCGTCGACCTGGGACCGGACCACAGTGACGCACGGATGCACGCCAAGACCGTAGAATCCTACGCAGTGCCGTAGGGGACCGCACCGCCACTTCCCAGCAAATTAGGGACACTGTTGCTCCTGGGGTATCGGCGAGGACCATTCGCAACCCTCTCCATGAAGCTGGGCTACGGTCCCGCACACCGTTAGGCCGTCTTCCGCTCACGCCCCAACATCGTGCAGCCCGCCTCCAGTGGTGTCGCGACAGGCGTGAATGGAGGGACGAATGGAGACGTGTCGTCTTCAGCGATGAGAGTCGCTTCTGCCTTGGTGCCAATGATGGTCGTATGCGTGTTTGGCGCCGTTCAGGTGAGCGCCACAATCAGGACTGCATACGACCGAGGCACACAGGGCCAACACCTGGCGTCATGGTGTGGGGAGCGATCTCCTACACTGGCCGTACACCACTGGTGATCGTCGAGGGGACACTGAATAGTGCACGGTACATCCAAACCGTCATCGAACCCATCGTTCTACCATTCCTAGACCGGCAAGGGAACTTGCTGTTCCAACAGGACAATGCACGTCCGCATGTATCCCGTGCCACCCAACGTGCTTTAGAAGGTGTAAGTCAACTACCCTGTCCAGCAAGATCTCCGGATCTGTCCCCCATTGAGCATGTTTGGAACTGGATGAAGCGTCGTCTCACGCGGTCTGCACGTCCAGCACGAACGCTGGTCCAACTGAGGTGCCAGGTGGAAATGGCATGGCAAGCCGTTCCACAGGACTACATCCAGCATCTCTACGATCGTCTCCATGGGAGAATAGCAGCCTGCATTGCTGCGAAAGGTGGATATACACTGTACTAGTGCCGACATTGTGCATGCTCTGTTGCCTGTGTCTATGTGCCTGTGGTTCTGTCAGTGTGATCATGTGATGTATCTGACCCCAGGAATGTGTCAATAAAGTTTCCCCTTCCTGGGACAATGAATTCACGGTGTTCTTATTTCAATTTCCAGGAGTGTATATTAATGATCTGCCATTCTATATTCACGAAGATGCAAAGCTGGCACTTTTTGTTGATGATACAAGTATAGCTATTACACCCAACAGACAAGAATTAACTGGTGAAATTGTAAAAGATGTTTTTCAGAAAATCATTAAGTGGTTCTCCGCAAATGGCCTCTCATTAAACTTTGACAAAACACAGTGCATACAGTTCTACATAGTAAATGGAATGACACCATCAATAAATATATTCTTCGGCCAGGAATCGGTAGCTAAGGTAGAATATTCAAAATTTCTAGGTGTATGCATTGATGAGAGGTTGAAATGGAAAAAACACATTGAAGATCTGCTAAAATATTTTAGTTCAGCTACTTATGCTATTAGGGTCATTGTAAATTTTGGCGATATACATCTCAGTAAATTAGCTTAAGACACCTATTTTCATTCTCTGCTTTTGTATGGCATCATATTCCGGGGTAACTCATCTTTTAGTAAAAGAGTGTTCATCGCAAAAAAGCGTGTAATTAGAATAATTGCTGTAGCTCATCCAAGATCATCCTGCAGACACTTATTTAAAGAACTAGAGATATTCACTGTAGCCTCACAATATATATATATTCACTTATGAAATTTGTTATTAACAATACAAACAAATTCAAAAGTAATAGCAGTGTACATGGCTACAACACTAGGACAAAGAATGATCTTCACTACTCAAGGTTAAATCTAACTTTGGTTCAGAAGGGGGTAAATTATGCTGCCACAAAAGTCTTTGGTCACTTACCTAATAGCATCAAAAGTCTGACAGATAGCCATATAGCATTTAAAAGGAAATTAAAAGAATTTCTTAATGGCAACTCCTTTTACTCATTAGATGAATTTTTGGATATAGTAAGTGGGTAATTTCCCTGACCCCCACAAAAAATTAAAAATATTAAGTGTCATGTAATATTTTGTGTAATGTAACATCCTGTACAGACACCTTTTATTAACCTGACATATTCCACATCATTACAAAGTGTCATATTCATGGTCTATGGAATAAGTACTAATCTCATCTAATTTAATCTAATCTCTCAGTGTCAGTTTAGTACACATTATCATGTCGACAAAATGAAAAGTTGTTGGGATACAGAACGCTAGTTGATAGAAATTACAATGCCTAACATTAAATCTAATAATATCTAACATCAAATATGTTTATACCTATTACTGAAAGTCTTGAATGATTCAGAATGTCAAGTTTTATAACAGATATTAGAAGGCAATATTCGAGCATTATGGATTGCACCACTGTTCAACATTCACTCCTATCAAACGAAGTATTGTGAACCGTTTGAACAGACTGATAAAAACTCGAATATGGAAGAGTTTTAATCTTAATAGATCATAGAAATGGATGAATGTTCTTCCAAATATGATTAGACAGTAAACAATAAACATGAAATCAGTTGGTGTTTACAATAATGAACTACTAAATAAGTTTACAGTCATATTAAAATGGTGGATCCACACAAACAGAAGTTTAATGTAGGTGATTTAGTATGCATTTCAAAATTAAAAAAACCAATTTGAGAAATCATACCTACCAAAAACAGCTGAAAGTTTTTACACTGAAGTATTACAAAAAAAGAATAGACCAGACTTGTTTCTCGTAAAGCATGTCATAAGATATACATTGGTGTAGTACAATGTATTGCAACATTTGCAGTTGATAAAGCAATGCGTGCCAAACTTAAATTGTGTGATAACACAAAATTTCAGATAAGTTATGATCACCACTTATCACCTCCTTAAGAAGAAGAACACTCAAAGATGATTACAAAATTGAATCAGATCATCAGTGTCAGTAGCTAAAAGTGCTCTGAAGCAGAAAAAATAAGAAGATGAAGACTGATTAAAGCACCTCAGGATTTACCATTAGCTAAGACATCACACAGAATTATTCTATTCCTAATTCCTGTGCTGGCAGGACATTTGGCTATTGGATCATTAGGTAGAGGAGCAGCACCCATCATCAAACAGTGAAAACCCTCAAGAACGGGTTGATGAAGTGAAAAGACACAATGGGATGATGAAAGCCGTCGTTAACGAAAGAGCTCCTAGCTGTACTACCTAACAGACCGCTTACAGATACCGACAGCCTTAAATTCGCCAAAAAATTCCGTATTCCAAGATTTCATGAAGTGTTTATGCGGGACACGACACCTGAGACCATGTGGAAATCTAAACAATGCGGGACTGCAAAATTCAGATGTTGCGGGAAGACCTGGTATTTGCTGGGCGGAATATGCTTTTAAAAAAGGGAGTAACATCTACTATTTTGACATCTTGATGTGTCGGGTGTTCTGTCAGATATAAGTGTCTTCCAAACAATATCTTTCGACAACATGAATCATTGAGACTGCTAGTCCGGTGAAATGGATGCAGTATTTATACCTATCGCCAACCTCCTCCATGGTTGGTTCTAGGTGTTCTGCCAGCAGTCTGTTCCCACATAAGCGTCCTCAGACATTGCGTCTTCGGTCTGGCGCGCCTGGCTACGAGCTGGCGTTTCGTTTTCGGTCCAGTGCGCATCCTTGGTTTGTTCTAACCATTCCATCAATGTCCTGTTCCCAGTAGTAGCTTCCTAAGATGTTATACCTTCGGGTTGATGCACCTGGCGCTCCGGTTTCAGTCACACGCGGCTGACAGCGATCTGGGGTTCTGTTCTCATACGATACTTCAGGTTCTCTGTCTGGGTTAGTTCCCCATGTGCACTATCTCAGTTCTTCTTTTTCATGAGCTCTGCTGCTGCCACTGTTGCTTTTTTAGGAACTCCAGTGCAGGATCTCAGCCTTTCCTTAGTTGGTACTGATTATCATGACTCATGAGTTTTCCCACCACCTTTATTTCAATTGACTATCTTATAATACAATCCCAGTAGCTTGAGATCTGTGCCAGAACCCTCATTTCTTCATAGTTCGTTTCATGGTTAAGTTCAAGATAGTGCTTGGAAGTGGCTAATTTCCTGTCTCATTCGAGTGTACCTCTGATGTTCATGGCATCTGATGTCTGCTTTTCTAGTTGCAGAATTAAATTTTCATTCTGCTGCAGAATGTGCGCTGATATAAAACTTCCTGGCATATCAAAACTGGGAGATTCGACCTCTACTGACTGAGCTACCCAAGCATGATTCACAACCCGTCTCCACAGGTTGCAAGTTTGCACAAGAGCTTCTGTGAAATTTGAAGGAAGGAGGTGAGGTACTGGCGAAAGTAAAGCTGTGAGGATGGGTCGTGAGTCATGCTTAGATAGCAGTTGGTAGTGCACTTGCCCATGAAAGGCAAAGGTTCCAAATTCGAGTCTCAGTCCAGCACACAGTTTTAGTCTGCACGATAGTTTCACTGTTATAGTCGTTTGGCCAATGTATAAAATGCCACATTGGCATGCTTTGTTGTACATTCCTGGTTTGTGTAGACCAAGGTCATCTTTCATAGTTCCCAGTAGTCCCCCTATTTTGGTAGGTGGACAGAACACACATTTGATGTTATGTTTCTCGAGAATCCTGCTGATCTTGGCAGAAATGTATACCACATAGGATATGTTAGCAGTAACCCTGCCTACGTCGTGCTCTTCTTCTCCACTGTATTGCAGAGTGGCTGGTTGGAAGGTCTACTGAGTCTATTTGACAGTGTATCCATTTTTGCAGAAGACAGATCGTAGATGCTCTATTTCTGGTTTCCAACTATCTTGTTCTAACAATGTGAATGCCCTGTGCTCATAAGAACTTCATTCTTCTACGATGGGTAATGGAAGCTGGTAGCTTACATGTATAAATCACTGTATGTATATTTGTATTACACAAACCATCTGCTCTCCTTTTGACAGGTACATCCAGGAATGGGAGCTGACATGCTTCTCCAGTTTCATGGTGAACTTGACATATGGGTGGTGTGAGTTGAAATGTCACAGAAACTCACTGAGTCTCTCCCAACCATGAGACCAGATCACAAATGTATCATCCACATGCCTGAAGAAGCATTTGGGTATGTATCTAGCTGTCTCTAATGCTTCTTCATCAGATTTCCCCATGAAAATACTGGCAAGCTCTGAAGACAGGCAGTTGCCTACAGTCACTCCTGTTGACTGCTCGTAATAATGTCTCCATTCAGACAATATGTTGAAGTCAGTCTATGCCAGAACAACTACAGAAAGACATCGTCAAATATCTTGGAAATCAGTTTCAGTGAGTCTTTCATGGTACCTTGGTAAACATGGAGACCACATTAGGTAAATCTGATCAGTATTTCAGATTCCATGGTATGCAGTTACTTGAGACATTGGCAAGAAGTCTTCTGAGTTGTAGATGTGATGAATACACTTTCCAATGTATGGACGCATTAGTTTCTTCAAATATTTAGCTGCTGTATACACTGATCCACCAATATCGCTGATAACTGGGCATAGTGACACACCTTCTTTGTGTACTTTCGGCATTCTGTACAGTCTGGGTGGATCCGGAGCTCTAAATTGGAATCGTTTGATGTTCTTGTCAGACACGCCTCTTGTCCTCAAGAGCGCTCTGGTCTTCTTGTCCACTTTGTCCACAAGCCCACATTCCAAAAGCGTTTATGCTGGGTCCATCAAAAGCTGACAAACTCTCTCATCATAACCTGTCAGCTGCATAAAGATGAGCAGTTTCCTTTGTCTGCTGACAAAACCATGATACTGCTGTCTTCCTGGAGCTTCTTCAGTGTTGCTCTCTCGTAACTGAAAATCTTCGTTTTGGGTGGTCTCGCCTTGTTGACCACCCTGCAGGTCTCCCAGCTGAGCCGGCTGAGGTGGCCGGGCGGTTCTAGGTGCTACAGTCTGGAACCGCGCGACCGCTACGGTCGCAGGTTCGAATCCTGCCTCGGGCATGGATGTGTGTGATGTCCTTAGGTTAGTTAGGTTTAAGTCGTTCTAAGTTCTAGGGGACTGATGACCTTGGAAGTTAAGTCCCATAGTGTTCAGAGCCATTTGAACCATTTTTTCTCCCAGCTGATATCATCTCCCACATGGAAGTGTGTTAGTAGCTTGCTCCGCTGCACTGCCAAAACTTGAACTGCATAGTTGAGGCCTCTGATGAGTAAATTCAAAGTGATGTCCTCTGCATGATGTCCTAGACATCAGGCGCCGACAGCAATACACAAAACTTATTTGGAGTGCATGTTGTAGCAACTAGAGCTCCTACAGTGCAGACAACATGGAAATTCGCAACCCTGAAACTTCATGGCCAGATCAGCAGAGGGCATCAACAGGACTCCGACAAAGTCACCAGGCTGTGTACACGGCGATGGTAGAGGTCGTTGGCAAACTACACCTCTTCATGCATCCGTTGTGTCACATGCTAAAAACAGACCAGCACTTATCCGTTCTGCCTCCTCGACAGGGACTCTTAAGTTATATACGACATGCTCATTGAGCCTTGGTATAATTGAACTTGTTGCGTTATTTTGCCCCAATATTTAAAAAAAATTGACAGAATTTGTAAAAATCAAGGTAGCAAATGAATATTGTTTCCTTTTCATTGAGTAATGGAACATCGGTCGATGTTGATTGTGGCAGGCATTTTTCCTAATGTATCTCATATGCATCTAAAAAGAATGCAATGATCTCAAAATAAAATTGCTCCTGAATTTTTTACCATTTACGAGCCATAGTGATTTAATACCACCAGTCCTTCTGTGGGGCCTGTATCTGACAGAAACAAGAGCAGCAGATTAACTGATCGGAGACAACGGGTAGATCATATGTAATTTTTGCTTGCTGAAAATGATTGCAAGTCACTGTTAAATGGTCCACAAACAATCTCAGGGACGCAATTTGCACATAGCAAAATGAAATCAGTCGCTGAACTCGGATTCGGTCGCGTTACGTCTCTTTACCATGATCTGCTGAGCTCTCAGTTCCAGCTCTCTTACCTAAAACAAATATTACAAAAATCATAATCATGTACCAGTTAATAATTGTGGGGACTACATTTCCTTCTGAATGAAACATAAATATAACCCATTTTCGACATATACGGCAGAGGGAGACTTACATAAAATGCGTCTGCTCAGTTCCATGGAGACAAGAGAAAGACTACAATTTGCTGAGAGGAGCCTCGCTCCTCGCTATCATTTTGATATAAATACTTGAACATACAATTCCGTAAATTTCTTTCGGCCACAGGCTGATTTCTCAGACATAGTGGATCTGAATTCACAGTTCATACATGTTTTCATATATTTTTCAAATACTATGTGAAACATTTCCTTTTGAAAAGAGCGCACATTAATGAAAGACAATCACTTTGAATTTTTTATGTTTAAAAAGACATAACTTTTTCAAGTAATGCTTCATACTGTTGTTCTTCTAGCTGACATGATGGAGATTTCTATCTTTGTCCGACTTTATACATCACTACCGTTGGCTCTCAATAATTCTTCAGCGAACTGCACCATAAGAATTGTGAAGTGTATATTCTTCTTCACTAAAGCTTGGATTTGGATCTTGATTTTAAACCTGCATTGAGATACTAATTTTCCCTTTTTAATCTAAAATTATTGAGACTTGAAGCCTCTGTCAGTTAAAGAGCATGTGACTACAAAAAATTCACTGTTTTTCATGTAAAGCTCTGAAGGCTTCAAGATCGCGTTCACTAAAGAGTGTGTAACTCTTTCAAATATCACGGAACTTATTCAATTACTTTGTGATTCTGGAAGTCTAAGTGGCTCCATAATGTATGAACCATCAGTTATTTTATTCCACTTACTGAAGGACTAGCATCCATTTTGTTTCACTTATTGAACATACATCCTATCTTTTGTTTCATTGTGGCGAACATTTTTGTGGAAATTGTGCTAAATAAACCTTTGCTTCTTCCCTGTACCTGGAATGCTTACAGATAATTTTAAAACTAGGGCACCCACAGCTAAAGTAATTATACATAATTGATTGGCCTCTCATACAGTATAACACAGGTGTTTACACACAAGTGTTAAAACTTTTAAAACAGAATGAAAAGTCCAGTATTCTGCAATAGCTGTAGTTATTGAAGTCGGTTTGAGAATCACACAATCGCTTTTGCAAATTTTAAGTTGCATCTTCTGGTGTATATAGCGCTGTGTCATGTGGTATAGAGAGCTATTACAGAATGCCACAGAGTATCCGTTGGCGTGACTAGGCAAAGTTCTCAGCCTTCTTCAGTTGGAAAACCCGTCATCAATGATGAAAGTCCAGTCTGTGTTAGGATCAAGATGAACTGTCTGTCATTTGGCCGATTAAAATATGTTACTGTGAGCCTATGTCAAGCAATAGACGATGCCCCTCGTAAATGTTATCTGGGAAAACATTGGATCCAGAAGTCGATATACTTATGTGTGTTTGTCACCAGTATAATACACACATCAAAAAAAGTTTTGTATGACCCCAGTTCCCAGAACTACTGAAGATAGACGTTGACTGTGGATATTGAATCACAGACACAGTCCCTTTGACTGTTCGGAGATATCACTAAACCCACCCAAGGCTGTAAACAACTATGCATGAGCAGGGCCTATTAGATGGAGGGGGTGCAACAGCCGATTAATTCCAGTCATTCCACCAGGAAGGAGGTACACGGCTCGTGATGTCTGTAGTTCAACCATGCCTAGACAGACAGTCAATATCGCGGTTCGATCGCGTCCGCATTTTTACTTTGTCCCAGGAAGGGATCTCAACAAGGGAAGTGTCCATGTGTCTCAGAGCGAACCAAAGCAATGTTGTTCGGACATGACACAGAGAGACAGGAATTGTCGATGGCATGCCTCTCTCAGGCCGCCCACGGGCTACTACTGCAGTGGGTGACCGCTACCTACGGATTATGGCTCGGAGGAACCTTGACAGCAACGCCGCCATGTTGAATAATGCTTTTCGTGCAGCCACAGCACGTGGTCTTCCGAATCAAACTGTGCGCAATAGGCTGCATGACGCGAAACTTCACTCCTGACGTCCATGGCAAAGTACATCTTTGCAACCACGACATCATACAGATGGGCCCAACAACATGCGCAATGGACCGCTCAGAATTAGCATCACGTTTTCTTCACTGATGAGCGTCGCATATGCCTTCAACCAGACAATCGTCAGAGACGTGTTTGGAGGCAACCTGGTCAAGCTGAAAGCCTTAGACACCCAGGCCAGCGAGTGCAGCAAGGTGGAGTTTCCCTGCTGTTTTGAGATGGCATTACGTGGGGCCGACATGCGCCGCTGGTGGTCATGGAAGGCGCCGTCACTGCTGTACGATAAGTGAATGTCATCCTCCGACCGATAGTGCATCCATATCGGCAGCATGCTGGCGAGGCATTCGTCTTCATGGACGACAATTCCCGCCCCCATCGTGGACATCTTGTGAATGACTTCCTTCAGGATAACAACATCGCTCGACTAGGATGGCCAGCATCTTCTCCAGACATGAACCCTATCGAACATGCGTGGGATAGATTGAAAAGGGCTGTTTATGGAAGACGTAACCCACCAACCACTCTGTGGGATCTATGCCGAATCGCCGTTGGGGAGTGGGGCAATCTGGACTAACAGTGCCTTGATGAACTTTTGGATAGTATGTCACCACGAATACAGGCATGCATCAATGCAAGAAGACGTGCTACTGGGTATTAGAGATACCAGTGTGTACAGCAGTCTGGACCACCACCTCTGAAGTTCTCGCGGTATGGTGGTACAACATGCAATGTGTGGCTTTCATGAGCAGTAAAATGGGCGGAAATGATGTTTATGTTGATCTCTATTCCAATTTTCTGTACAGATTCCGGAACGCTCGGAACGGAGATGGTTCAAAACTTTTTTATGTGTGTAGTAATCGTAACAAGTGTCCAGCGTGTGCAGTGGCCGCCATCTGAGCATTGAGGCGATGAACGACACACAGGGCTCTTTAATTGTGCTCATAAGAAGGGGCTCGTCGTCATCAAACTTCTTGTCAGTTAGGTTAAACACAGCACGTGAATCCTTCATCTGCTGAACTTTCTTAGTCATGTAGTCAAACTTCGCAGAGTGACACACCGCGGAATTCCTTTGTTGGTCTTTGACAGAGAGCAAGAGTCACTGTCTGTCCAGTCTTTACCTACAAGGATGCCAACGCTCCAAAGTTCGTATGAGGTGTAACGTGGGTTAATGATGCGACATTAGCACCAATACTTCGCTACAATGTTGCCTGACGCCACCGTGGATGTGTCACACGATGGAAAAATCGTCACACCCCCTCTTACCTACATTTCACCCCTTCCGTTAACGCCTCTGCGATGGAGGTCACATAAGCGATGCCCAGCGTTAACATCATGTGGTTTTCTTATGGGTGGCGGAGGACAACATTTAGGACATACTGCCGCTCAGAATTGACATCAAAAGGCCACATGGGTGGCATAAAGAGCTTCAGTGAAACCACTGTTGGGGCATTGACTCCCACATATCTCTCTGCCGAAAATGACATTTTACAATGCCATTAAGAAACAAGATGACGTCCTTCAGAATGTTCGACACTGCTGCCCCCCCCCCCCCCCCCCCGCCCCCCTTCCCAGGAATTTCAACTCTCCTCTAGGGACTGTGACATTGTGAGGCTGCACCTCCAATTGGCGTAATGTGATCCACACTTTTTGTTCTGATATAGTGGGTGGAGACACTACGGCATTTCAAAAGCATTTGAAGAAATCTGAAAATGATTTGAAGCAGCAAAAACTGTTTATGCTTTTTCAGCTCCCCTGTTTCACACCCTCCTGTGGCGTGATCATGGGGGGATGCAACATTGACATATGCGTGAATAAAATGGCAAAAGCTCCCTCTAAGAGCCCCCAGATTGGCAACACCCTTGGTGAAACATTATATCTCTGTTGAACGCTTTAAAAATGTGTCTGCACAGAGACTTCGACATCCATTCAGTTGAATGGCACTCCACTGCTGTTCTAGCGCCTGCTTGCAGCCATGGGGAACCTGATGGGTACTGGTGGGGTTGCCTGCCCTCAGTCACTAAAGCGGCAGTGGAGCGCCACCGATCTGAATGGCTAAATGGACTGAATCTTTGAGAGGGGTGAGTGTGAGGTGGATGTGTCAGTAGTGCTAGTCGTTATCACGAACATCATCCTGTTGCTCGTCACAAAATATATATATATTGAGGCACCACAAATAAGTACAGGTATGGATTTGGGAAATTATTGTAAATCTCGCGCAGCTATGTCTGGAAGGCAGTAGTAAGACCGATTGCCACATTGGATGGCTGAAATTTTGCAAACGATTCTGTGGTACAGGTTTAAGACACTGCTTGAAGACTAGAAGGCACAGACCAATGGGCACTATATACAAACGTGAAATAATCAGGGTAGCACAGGGCACTGATGTGCTGTGGAGAATCGATACGTTGTAGTTACAACAGTGCCTAGTGACTTGTGTGTAGGGGCTGAGGTGGGCTGAGGAAACGTGATTAGCAAAGAGCACTTCACTTGTACCCTCCAGGGGAATTACATCAGAGGTGTAGGGAAAAATGTATGAATAAGGGAACCTGAAGGTCAAATCAAGCAGTTATGTCGTCATTTTGTCCACATCTTTAACAGGAGGAAATGACGACTGCTTAAGTTGCAGGCCAACCACGACGATTTTTGGTGATGGATATCAGCAGCCAACCAGCCTGATGAAGCTACCTCCAACCTCTGATGCGTGGACGTGTCATTGCTGAGGCAGGGCACGTCGCACCTTGGAGCTACACTAGTGTGAGGAGCGAGAGGGCTGCTAGCCTCTGCTCTCTGGGTGCCATCGTTCAGCAGACTACAAGCTGCTATCTGCTGGGGCGGGGCCTGGGTGCGAACTCGCGGCCTCCCTGGCGCAGAGTAGTCTACGGACACTAAACGAGCTGATGGATGGACGACTGGAGCTGCTAAAGCTCACTACAACGACGGCCGTTGTCGGCTTCCCTTTGGCGCTCTACATGGGGTCCACTGGTTGTGCTTGAAGTAGAAGTCAGCTGTTTTCCGAGCCACGGGCACAGTTAACCCACACCGTGGCACCTAGCTGCGGCATGAGTAGAATCGCTACAGCCACAAGGACGGACAACCGGACGCCGACACTGCGGATTCCGACGTTTACGTTGGTGCTGACCCACGCATGCTGCACGGCTCCATCACCTAGTTTAGTGCAAGGCCTGCTGTATACCTTCGATATAATAAAGCCAATGGCACACTTCCCTGTGTTTCTCTGCACGCTTCGGCATGAGTCATCCCTCCCTCCCAAACTCCTTTACTACTTAAAGTGTCTCATTTCCTAATCTAATTCCCTCTGCATCACCCGACTTAATACGACTACATTCCATTATCCTCGTTTTGCTTTCGTTCATGTTAATCTTTTATCCCCCTTTCAAGACACTATCCATTCCGTTCAACTGCTCTTCCAAGTCCTTTGCTGTCTCTGACAGAATTACAATGTCATCGGCGAACCTCAAAGTTTTTATTTCTTCTCCATGGATTTTAATACCTACTCCGAATTTTTCTTTTGTTTCCTTTACTGCTTGCTCAATACACGGGTTGAATAATATCAGGGAGAGTCTACAACCCTGTCTCACTCCCTTCCCAACCACTGCTTCCCTTTCGTGTCCCTCGACTCTTATAACTGCCATCTGGTTTCTGTACAAATTGTAAATAGCCTTCGCTCCCTGTATTTTACCCTTGCCATTTTCAGAATTTGAAAGAGAGTATTCCAGTCAACATTGTCAAAAGCTTTCTCTAAGTCTACAAATGCTAGAAAAGTATGTTTGCCTTTTCTTAATCTAGCTTCTAAGATAAGTCGTAGGGTGAGTATTGCCTCACGTGTTCCAATATTTCTACAGAATCCAAACTGATCTTCCCCGAGGTCGGCTTCTACTAGTTTTTCCATTCGTCTGTAAAGAATTTGCATTAGTATTTTGCAGCCGTGACTTATTAAACTGATAGTTCGGTAATTTTCGCATCTGTCAACATCTGCTTTCTTTGGGATTGGGATTATTATATTCTTCTTGAAGTCTGAGGGAATTTCACCTGTCTCATATATCTTGCTCACCAGATGGTAGAGTTTTGTCAGGACTGGCTCTCCCAAGGCTGTCAGTAGTTCTAGTGGAATGTTGTCTACTCCCGGGGCCTTGTTTCGACTCAGGTCTTTCAGTGCTCTGTCAAACTCTTCACGCAGTATCATATCTCCCATTTCATCTTCATCTACATCCTCTTCCATTTCTACAATATTCTCCTCAAGTACATCGCCCTTGTATAGACCCTCTATATACTCCTTCCACCTTTCTGCCTTCCCTTCTTTGCTTAGAACTGGGTTGCCATCTGAGCACTTGATATTCATACAAGTGCTTCTCTTATCTCCAAAGGTCTCTTTAATTTTCCTGTAGGCAGTATCTATCTTACCCCTAGTGAGACAAGCCTCTACATCCTTACATTTGTCCTCTAGCCATCCCTGCTTAGCCATTTTGCACTTCCTGTCGATCTCATTTTTGAGACGTTTGTATTCCTTTTTCCCAGCTTCATTTGCTGCATTTTTATATTTTCTCCTTTCATCAATTAAATTCAATATTTCTTCTGTTACCCAAGGATTTCTATTAGCCCTCGTCTTTTTACCTACTTGATCGTCTGCTGCCTTCACTACTTCATCCCTCAGAGCTACCCATTCTTCTTCTATTGTATTTCTTTCCCCCATTCCTGTCAATTGTTTCCTTATGCTCTCCCTGAAACTCTCTACAACCTCTGGTTCTTTCAGTTTATCCAGGTCCCATCTCCTTAAATTCCCACCTTTTTACAGTTTCTTCAGTTTCAATCTGCAGTTCATAACCAATAGATTGTGGTCAGAATCCACATCTGCCCCAGGAAATGTCTTACAATTTAAAACCTGGTTCCTAAATTTCTCTCTTACCATTATATAATCTATCTGATACCTTTTAGTATCTCCAGGATTCTTCCAGGTATACAACCTTCTTTTATGATTCTTGAACCAAGTGTTAGCTATGATTAAGTTATGCTCTGTGGAAAATTCTACAAGGCGGCTTCCTCTTTCATTCCTTCCCTCCAATCCATATTCACCTACTATGTTTCCTTCTCTCGCTTTTCCTACTGACGAATTCCAGTCACCCATGACTATTAAATTTTCGTCTCCCTTCACTACCTGAATAATTTCTTTTATCTCGTCATACATTTCATCTATTTCTCCATCATCTGCAGATCTAGTTGGCATATAAACTTGTACTACTGTAGTAGGCATGGGCTTTGTGTCTATCTTGGCCACAATAATGCGTTCACTATGCTGTTTGTAGTAGCTAACCTGCACTCCTATTTTTTTATTCATTATTAAACCTACTCCTGCATTACCCCTATTTGATTTTGTATTTATAACCCTGTAATCACCTGACCAAAAGTTTTGTTCCTCCTGCCACCGAACTTCACTAATTCCCACAATACCTAACTTTAACCTATCCATTTCCGTTTTTAAATGTTCTAACCTACCTGCCCGATTAAGGGATCTGACATTCCACGCTCCGATCCGTAGAACGCCAGTTTTCTTTCTCCTGATAACGACATCCTCCTGAGTAGTCCCCGCCCGGAGATCCGAATGGGGGACTATTTTACCTCCGGAATATTTTACCCAAGAGGACGCCATCATCATTTAATCATACAGTAAAGCTGCATGTCCTCGGGAAAAATTACAGCTGTAGTTTCCCCTTGCTTTCAGCCGTTCGCAGTACCAGCACAGCAAGGCCGTTTTGGTTAATGTTACAAGGCCAGATCAGTCAATCATCCAGACTGTTGCCCCTGCAACTACTGAAAAGGCTGCTGCCCCTCTTCAGGAACCACATGTTTGTCTGGCCTCTCAACAGACACCCCTCCATTGTGGTTGCACCTACGGTAAGGCCATCTGTATCGCTGAGGCACGCAAGCCTCCCCACCAACGGCAAGGTCCATGGTTCATGGGGGGGTTGCCAGAGTTAGGAAAAGCTAAACACTAAGCGTTAGTGTGAGATATACTGACAATCTTGAATGGTCCATTGTAAATGAATTTATATTGTAAAATCTCATTATATATCTCACTTGATTTCTCGTTCACTTTAACGAGAACAAGGTCGCCAATTGCAAATTTAGCAAACCGCGTTTACGCGTCATAACGCCGTATTCGCGCCTCGGCATTCCTTTTCATAAGCTCGTGTAAACGTTCTTTCTTCACCTCAATGTTAGTACTAACTCGCAGAGGGAAATCAGTTATCTTTTCCACCAAACTCTTAGACTTTTGGTGTAACCGGATTTCCTTCGGAATGAATCCTGTAGTTTCATAATCTTTTCAAAATCGTTTATGTATTTGCCCCATGCCCTGTCATCTGGTGGCAATACGTTTAACAAATTCGCCCCAGATCATACATGTATCGTTCCTCCGGATTTCCCGTGGGGCAATAGGTCGATATGTGTGCATGCATCACTTCAACTGTATTGTTTTTCGTATCTTCATTCCCTAATTTGGAAGTAAACTATGTCCCGTTATCGGACAAAATTTATTTTAGTTTGCCGATATGCACAAAGTAATCGTTTGCATGTTTGTTACAAACCACTTTAGCTGTTACGTTTCTTATCGGATATAACTTAATGAACTTCGAAAAGGCTTCCAGCACTACTAATATGTAGGCGAAATTACCTGATGCCTTTGACAGGGGGCCATATAGACCCATAGACACTAACTCTAGTACATCGTCAGGTCTTATACTCTGCGATCTCCTTGTCGACTGCAATTTCATCTTCAAATATTGTTACTGTGAGTGCGTTACTCGGTCTAATACTGGCCTGTGCCATTTCTATCATTGTTTGCACTATAGCTGTTATTGTTGTAGTGGTGTGAGTTATTATTATCCTGCTGGTGATTAGAATTATTGCCATGGTTATTGTTGTTATGATTGTTGCTGTTGGGGTAATTGTTACTATTAGCACAGCTTTTAAAATTTTCGCAGCTATTCCGCCAATTATCTTCATCTTCTACCTTTCCCAAGAATGTAGTGATTGTTCTGTAACTACTGCTTATGTACCCTTTGGAATCATCTGGATGATTGCATTGATATGTAATGAGGTACACTATATTGTTAATTATATAATGAGAATCATCAGTTTGTAAATGTGCTAAAAACTGTTTGTATCTAACTAAAAAATACATGTACACGTATAACTTCAACTGACGGAGCCAAATACATGGTAAACATGTTGAAAGGCCGATAAACTAATATCTAAAAAGGCTGCTCTAAGCAAAATTTATTATTTAATATATCCTTGAATGTATGCCATTTCCTGATGAATGTGACAACTTCTCTTTTCTCTAATTCTGCTCTTCAGAAGAGAGATGCGAACCCAACTTAAAGCCTCTCTACAAGATTATATTCAAATGTCTGTGCATGCATTAACTCGCATCAAATCTCGTTCGTCCTCGCCGCATTGTTTCGATCTTCTGTTATCCCGCTGATCTATCGACCTAGGAACATTTAAGTTCAAGACCCAAATTTACTACCAAGTCTGTGTCGTTCGCCAGCTATGGCTGGATGACTGCGCCAAAACTTACAAAATTGATTAGTAAAAAATTGTTCAAATGGCTCTGAGCACTATGGGACTTCACTTCTGAGGTCATCAGTTCCCCAGAACTTAGAACTACTTAAACCTAACTAGCCTAAGGACATCACACACATCCATGCCCGAGGCAGGATTCGAACCTGCGACCATGGCGGTCGCGTGGTTCCAGACTGTAGCGCCTAGAACCGCTCGGCCACCCCTGCCGGCTGATAAGTACAAATAATACGTAAGAGAAGAAGTTCTTCTCCGGCCTGTGTGCACAAGATATCTTGCAAAAGTAATTGCTAATAAAGTGTCAGACGGAAATAACGGTCTGAGTTGTCAAGACAGTTGCTCCTCAAGCGACGGTAGTTTTATAATCTGTACTAATTTACTTCACAAGTAACAGGGCGAAAACAATGAGTGTCGAAATTATTTGCGAATGGATACAGAGACGTGTAAACATTTTTTATGTGCTAATTCCTCACATAATGCGACGGGCCACAAGTTTGAGAAGAACACTTTCACCACATGAGCGGTTGACATCGACATTGCAATGCCATAAAAGATTCTGAACTGTTGACTGTAATGTTGAAACAAGCATTAAGCGGAATAATACGTAACATATGCGAAGCTGTATACGCTGTTACATAGCAATATTCCATGAAGTACAATGCCTTAGTTCTATAATTTATCAGTTGCGACAAATTACGTGTTCTTTTTTTTTTAGTCGATTTTGGAACTTCATATATTCTAATCAGTTATAGAAATTGAAAATGAGCTAGGTCCTGCTGTATCCTTTACTTTGGATCTGAGTATGTGGGGATTTCCAGTTCTCTTTCTGAAGTCTACCAGCAACTTCTTATACAATTATATACTGCTGCATTTCTATCACTGTCTCTGTATTTCTTGATCATAACGTTGTGCAAACTTGAGTATTGGTGCTTATCAGCCATATGTATTTCAGTGTGCGCGCAGAGATGAGAAACAGTAGACTGAACCAAAAGCTGGCTCAGAATTTTTCACGGCCTAAATTTGTGACGATGTTTAGACCGCACGTTACGACGTGTGTGCGCAGAAACAATACACATGTCTTTTGCGCATACTTTTCGTTGCGTATGGGCTGACGTGCTCGTAAACAGCTCGAAAAGTCAAAGAGAACAGATGAGTGCGGGAAACCAAGACTTGCATAGTGATCTGTCTTTCTAATTCGAAGAGTTCCTTGGGTATGGCGGCGGCTGTGCTGTTGAGGGTTTATGGTGTTTCTGGGTTCGGATGCTTAAAATTGACGTATCGTCGTCCCCGTGGTGTATGCTGTCGAAATATTTCACATGCCAATCTTTACAAGAAGCCGAAATCTTTGGTGTTTAATGGAACATCGTTGCTATATAACCCTCTTACGTCAGCACGAGTAAGTTACTAAGTTAAAGAAGTTGTATAACAATTTTTACGCGTTTCAAACGATTTGCCCGTATAACGTTTTGCTTAATGACAGACTGAAACGACCATTATACGATTTAGAACAGTCTTGAGGTGTGTCAGTGTGTTTGAAGTTGTAAGATGGGCCGGACACGCAGAAGCAGACGAAGAAGAAAGATTGCCGGTAGATGCTCAAGAATAGACTATCAGCAAGAGTTGAGGACCCTTGGCAAGTGGCTTAGAAGCCAGGGATGGAACCCAAATTGTAAATTAAGAGTGGCTGATTTCGACATTACAGGAAGAGGACTTATGGCTGGGGTTGATATAAAGAGTGGTGACAAAATTATGAGCATTCCGTGTGACATACTGTTGACAACAAACACAGTGAATTTGTCTGATGTGGGTTGTTTATTTCATGGAACTGATAACATGTTTTCCGCACAAGAGGTCTTAGCGACCTTCCTTCTTTGGGAACGTCATTTGGGGTATCACTCTAAATGGTTCCCATATCTAGATACTTTACCACCAAGTTTTTCAACTCCAGTTTTTTGTGCAGATGATGAAATAAAAATGTTACACAATCACCTATTGGATGCAGTAGTCTCACAAAAACAAGAAGTCAAGGATTCATTTCATAGTATTGGTGATTTAATTTCTACGAGAAAGACATGCACATATTGTGGCAGTAACAAATTTTTGGACAGAATGGAAACCTTTTTTACCATAGAAGCATTTATGTGGGCCTGGTATGTTGTCAACACACGCAGTATATTTTACCCGGTCCCTTTGGTGACATCTCGACCTCCAATTAAAATTAAAGATAAAAATTGTATGGCATTGGCACCATTTTTGGACCTATTTAATCATTCATATGATGCAGTTGTTGATATTGAAATGAGCCAGAACAGTTATGATATTATTAGTAGATCATGCTATTCAAAATATTCTCAGGTTTTCATTAATTATGGTCCCCATTCAAACATGAAATTGTTTTTAGAGTATGGTTTTATAATTCCTTGCAATCCACATGACTCTGTTGATTTGACATTAGAAGACCTTGTGGATGCTGTAAAGAGAACTAAAGGCATAGAATGCAGTTGCTCTGGAGCAAAATATGATTACCTACTTTCTCACAAATTATTGGAAAACATATTTTTATGTTCTGAAGGCTTATCATTTAATGCTAGGGCTGCCATATACATTTTGATTTCACCCGAAGCCAGTAAATTGGGATATAAAAGTGTGTACTCTTCTGAATTCTCAAAAGAGGAAATGTATATGTTGTGCATGACTGGCAAAAAGTTGGTGTCAATGAAACGTGTGGAATATCAAACTATATTTGGCAGGATGATTGGAAAAGAAACCAACCAGTGTACTCCAAGTTTTCAGGTTGCAAAAGACTTAGTTACAGAGTACTTGACTGTTTTGGACAAGTGTGAAGTTTCTTTAAGTGAAATGTGCCAAGATTGATTTGTGAAATGATTGTTCTAAGACAGCCTTGTTTGCTGCTTTCAAACAAATCTGAAATGGAAACACGCAGTTTATGTAAGTAAATGTGCAATGTTGTGGTAGTATTTTGGTGAAGGACAGAATATTAAAATTAGGAAATGCTTCCAGTTTTTTAACCGAAGCTCTGTAACAGTGTAATTCCTTGCTTTAATTAATCTGATATTTTAGTTTGTAGTAAAATGCACATTTATTTTGATAGTGATAAAGAGAAGTGAAGAGAGGTTGCGAAGGTGTAAAATAATCTTTTGGAGTTGATACAGCAGTTAATATAAATAAGTATTAGTGAATATTACCAGTTCGTCTATGTCAAAATTGTTACTTTGTTTAGTAAGCTAATCAGTATGAAAATTTATAACTCTGTTAACAAATCTTCGGTGGCGGTTATGTAGTGCAATCCTTTCCTCTTGCATTTTTCATAGTCTATGGGTGGAATATCTACGTGCACCAAAATATTCCTGTGATATTTGTTTGTCATACAATCTTTCTGAATTTACTTCATAGATTTAGATTCATAACAAAGTGCATTAAAGATGGTGCAAAAGTAGACATCATCCCATGGTACAGGTCAGTCTGTTATATTAACAAGGTTTTCACTACAGCCATGAATGTGGGGGTTGCAGAGTGATGGCTCAATAATAGCCCGAGTTCTTTGTATAGTAAAATTTTGTAGGGTGTTTATAAGCAGAATGATGTAATGGAAACCAAAAGAATAGATTTAAGAAAAAAATATTTTAAAGGATAGATTTTGTGCTCTCACCACCTACTTGTGTAATGTTAGGATGTATTTTGCAATTTGTGTATACAGTGGTCGAAGTATTTCAGTGCATTTCAGCACGGCCGCCAACAACGGGTAAACCATCTCCGGCAGACAAACCACCAGTTCGACAATGTTTCCACCCTGGTACTGCATCTCTTGCAAGGGAGGGGGAGCAGTTGGTCAAAGGTGGCCGCAAGATCACTGCTGTAGAAATGCTGAGTGCTATGGGAGCGTACATCTGGCCAAAGGTGAGTGTGAGCCATTGTAAATTTAATTAGGTTACTCTGTGTCTATTGTTACAGTAGTGGTATCATTTTTCAACGTTACAGTAATATGGTACCTGTTTCATTATATCATTTACATATTTGTATACAATGTGATGAATTAACAAAATTGTTTATGAAATGTAGATCTGCTCAGAGTTAGCAGCCCACAAGTCGATATAGTCTGCTGTCTTATAATTCAATTGGCCTATTTCAGTATGATCTTTCATTTCACCCATGGGGACTGTAAATAGTGAACAGAAGCAGTGTAGTATACCACTTTTAATTTCTCAGTAATTAATCAGATTGACACATTAGATTCCACTTCACCAGCTTACAACCAGTCGCCTTTCAACCTAAGCTAGACCTTGGGCTATGCTAAAAGTCAGAGATAAACCAGAGCATTTGACTAAAGGAAAATTAGTGTTTAAAGTTCTATCGACAGAGTGATCATTGGAGACCGAGCACAAGCTCTGATCAAGGAGAGACAGGAAAGGAACTCTGACATGCACATTCAGAGGATCTATCCAAACATTTGCCTTAAGTGATTTGCGGAAATCTGGATAACCCTACATATGGATGACTGGATGGGGATTTGAACCACCCTTATCCAGAATGTGATTACAGTGCGTGGCAGGGTCGGGGATTTTCTCTGCCTCGTGATGACTGGGTGTTGTGTGTCTATCATCATCATTTCATCATCATTGACTCGCAAGTCGCCGAAGGGGCATCAACTAAAAAGGACTTGCAATACGGTGGCCAAACTTCCCCACATGGGGCCTCCCGGCCAACAATGCCATACAATCATTTCATTTCATCTGGCTCAGTCACTGTGTTTGAAGTAACACTTATCAGCTTTAACTATTGATGTCACATCAAGCTTTGAGATGCTACACAAACATGATATCAAAATGGCAACCAATAACATTACAAGTTTTCATAGCATGAAAATATAATCATCAAATACAGAATCATACAAAATCTTAATAATAAATATTGAAGTTTACAGGACAACCATGGGTCAGGATAAGCTAAAATCTAAACTAAGAATTGAAAAATCGTGATGATAGTAAAATATAGAAAGCTACCAAAGATACACGATATGTTGGCTCCAAAATGCAAAAGACTTGGCATCAGCCGTAAACCAACAGTACCTGATATTGAAAACATCACTTGTCCTATAAACTGTAAAGGCTGGTACCAACACAGAGAACAAAATGTGTAAAAGTAATTACACTTGATACCATTTTAGTGGCAATATAACATACTAGGTAAGCAACTCAGATGTACTACAATATTGAAAGAAATAACCAACACTGATGCCTTGAAGCAGAGAACTTATAAATAATAGCTTAGATACTTCAACAAAACAGAAACACAATTTACCACACACACAGTTTGCCATCAAAGAAACACTGAAACTATGAAATGAAACCAAATGATTAAGAAAAACTGTCAAAAATATAAAAATAGCACAATTTAAGAAACCAGAAGAATAAAAAAACTAAATAAAAAACACCAGTGCCATACACAAAGCCCCCTTAAAATTTCCCAGTTAAATTCAGGAAGCCCTGAAGAATACAGAAATCCTTAGAAACATTGTTCCACCAGCAATACTCATAAATCCAAGTCTGCAGGACAGGATAGCACCTTTTTCTGTTCCCTACAACAGAGTTCACAGCCACCCCATAGTAGTGTTCATACATGCCCCAGTTTCGTACTCTTTTATTCCAGGTCATGATTCACATGAAGATGGTTGTAACTCTTCTGTCCAATCCTTTATAAAGAAGCAAATCCATTTAACATTACCGTAGGATCTTCTGCAACATGTTCTCATATAAGAGAAACCAAAACCTACTTAGTGCAATTTTCATCCACAGGACATGCATGCCCAAAATAACAGTCCCACCTAGACAAAAAGAACCATCTCATCTAGCTTTCTCCTGCCCTTTTTCTTATCATAAGGTGATTCATCACTTTCCTCTGTCAACCCATGGGCCTTCCACTCCTCTCTTCCTCTACCCCCCCCCCCCCCCCCCCCTCCTGCTATTCGGCCCTCTATATTTAATAAATTTGCAACATAACTCCCTAAGAAAATATTCAGCCTGTTAATGTTGCCACAAACATCTGTTTTGTGCGTGTCATATCTTACAGAGGACTTATAGTAAAAATAGTTGACATCCCTATAAGAGAGAGAATGAGTCTTGATCTCAAACAGGTACTATGCCAGATTGACTGCCCCAAGCACTATTTACAACACCTTTGCGTGTAGCAGTTGGATGACCAATGAGGCAAAAACCTTCATCAAACACATACTAACATGATATATAAAAACAAAGATGAGGTGACTTACCGAACAAAAGCGCTGGCAGGTCGATAGATACACAAACAAACACACACACAAAATTCAAGCTTTCGCAACAAACTGTTGCCTCATCAGGAAAGAGGGAAGGAGAGGGGAAGACGAAAGGAAGTTCCTTTCGTAAACCCAAAACCCACTTCCTTTCGTCTTCCCCTCTCCTTCCCTCTTTCCTGATGAGGCAACAGTTTGTTGCGAAAGCTTGAATTTTGTGTGTGTGTTTGTGTTTGTTTGTGTATCTATCGACCTGCCAGCGCTTTTTTCGGTAAGTCACCTCATCTTTGTTTTTATATATAATTTTTCCCACGTGGAATGTTTCCTTCCATTATATTGATATCACATACTAACATGACATATACGGCATCAGCATTGTTCTCAAATTACATGTAACTTTTGTAAAAATTTAATAGTTGACTCCTGATCTTCCATAACAACATACGGCTGTTAAATATTAATGAAGGATGGATTTTGCAAAACTTACAGTGCAAGATCAGAAACTACTAAAACAAAATAATGAAACAAGAAATAAAACAAAGGAGCGTATTATGTATCTATAATACACAAAATGAGCCTTGATGCCTTGAAGAATTTAGATACACTGGATAAAAAATGTGTTTTTGAAAGGAAAATGTTTATGTATCCTAAAGCTCATATAAATTGTAATCAGTGTTTTTGCTTGTTATTGAGACAATTGGAGAGCGTGTTTAATCTCTGACTGCTTAGAAGATGAGACATTTGTTAATGAATGACTTCTATAATGCCACAACTCAAAGCCAACTGATGGTTTTGAATGCCAAGTTGTTTACAGTTACTACACAGAAATTTCTGCTGTCTTTACTCTTTGACATCTTCATATGAATGTTACTTATTTTCCCTTTGTTGTCTGTTAGAAATGACGAACAGGTGCTTCTGTCATATTATGTTCACTCAGTTCAGTGGCATAAAGTTTTTGAACGAGTAATTTCAAACTCTAGTTTTCTCATGGTATTGTGTCCCTGAGATACTTAATCCGTCCAGATGAAGTTCAACAATTTAATATTTCCTTTATGTTTTGTTATTCCATCATTTTGATCTACAAATAACTTTTGCAGCTTAGCTGTGTGTGCACTGATATCGTCTGCTTCATTGTGCTTGACCCGAAAAAGGTTTCAATAATGTTTAAACATTGCATACTGCTATGTACAAATCATGCATGTAGTTTTTCGCATAGTTCCTCAATTTTTGTATATCAACAAAAATTGAAGAACTCGTTCCCTTTGTGCACTTCTTATGTGTTACTGCTTGCTTTCGTACCATCCCCTTGCCAGTCTACATACATTATTTTTTATTAACTTGTCAGTTCCTATGGCCACTCCACATGTTGGCACATACCATTAATAAAGTTTTAGAATTCATATGAATGAAGCTCCCTAGAGATGTGCCACTTCCATTTTGTTCAGTCATCTGTACCTTCAAGCTTATCAATATCCACTTTATAGTCACTTTTAGTAGCAATGTTCTTATGGAAGGGTCCCATTATCGTAAGACATGTTTCAACCAAAATTTCATCCATCACTCACTGGATTGAGTCAGTTTTCTTTTTAAAACTTTTTTTTTTGTGCCATGTACTCATAATAGCTCAGCCAGCAAACAATAAAGGAGGTTGACTAGGGGGAAAAATGTGTAGTCACAAATTTTTTTACAGTGGTAGGCAGGAGTGCCAGGAACAACGCACTAAAAATCCTGACAAGTGGTGTGTGACGATTGGAGTGAGTGGGTGGGTGGGAGGATGACACATACAGTGAACTTTGTTTTCTTAAAGAATTTGAAAACTGTGATGTTTTTCAAAAAATTTTCCCACTGTGGAATTAAACAACATATTTTCGACAAGAAAGGGGCTATTCATTTTAGCTCTGGGACCAATAATTTCTGCATTGTACGAGATGGAAAAATTGCAGATTATAAAAAATGGTATTTTAATTGTATAAAATGAATGTTTGTTTGTTAAATAAAGTGAGATACGAACCAAAGCTGTGTAACTGTGTTGTACTCACTTCGTGCTCAAATAATAAATGGTCATAAAGTTACTGTATTTGTCTCACTATTAATTGTATCAATGGTAGACTGTGTAAATCTCTACCATTAAGAAATTGTTGGCACTTGTAAAAGTGGGCTGCACTCAGTGGAACCTGTTACCACACCTCCAACATCTTGCAAGGTGGGTGTGAATATGTCTGATCAAATGGGGCTGATTGTGTTCAAGTCTAGAACAATAATTGGCTGCAATACTTTGTTTGAGGTATGTTGAAACATCTGAAGCTTCATAACACCTAGGTGAACTACTTCTATTGCAGAGGGAACAAATTTAATCCTGTGGGCCTCTTCAGAGCTTGAGAGAGCTGAGACAGGAGTGATGCATTTTTAGATTAGATTAGATTAGTTTTTTGTTCCATAGATCCGTGCTGAGGAGATCCTCATGGATGTGGAATGTGTCATTTTTTAAAAGCTGAAATAACAATACAAATAGTATGAATATATACAATACATGATTTGTTTCTATTAAAAAATTCGTCAATGGAGTAGAAGGAGTTGGCCACTAGTAAGTCTTTCAGGCTCCTTTTAAACTGATCTTTATTAGTAACTAAATTTTTTATGTTTGCTGGCAAATTATTGAAGATGAGTGTTCCTGAGTAGTGGACCCCTTTTTGAACTAAAGAAAGTGCTTTTAAGTCCTTGTGCAGATCATTTTTGTTCCTGCATGTATTAACTGAGCTGTTTGTTGGAAAAGAGATATAGTATTTTGGACAAATTGCATTAAGGAGTAAATATACCCAGGTCTTTGAAGAGGTTTCAACAGGACGTCCATGAATTTACTCCACAAATAATACGTATTGCACGCTTTTGGACTCTGAAAATTTTTGTTTGACTTCATGAGTTACCCCAAAATATTACACCATATGACATTATGGAATGAAAGTAGGCAAAGTATGAAAGCTTTTCA
The DNA here is from genome assembly GCF_021461395.2 of Schistocerca americana. Classification (NCBI taxonomy): domain Eukaryota; kingdom Metazoa; phylum Arthropoda; class Insecta; order Orthoptera; family Acrididae; genus Schistocerca; species Schistocerca americana. The sequence goes on along the minus strand of NC_060126.1, from coordinate 196,213,985 downwards.
TTTTTATGTTGCCTATGTCTGTTAACACTAGAGTTGCAAATACAGATTCGTTAAGGCGTTTCTGCAGTTCTGTGGTGTGCGCCTCCCAACTGAATTTGTTATCAAGTTGTAATCCCAGGAACTTAAGACTGTCAACCTCTTCTATCTGCTCTTCTTCATACTTTATGCATATGCTGGGTGGAAACCTCTTACAGGTTCTGAGTTGCATATAGTGAGTCTTTCTGAAGTTTAATGTCAGTGAGTTGGCTTTAAACCATTTATTAATATCCATGAAAATATCATTAGCAGAGCTTTCTAGAACTACACTCGACATACTATTTATTGCAATACTTGTGTCATCTGCAAACAAAACAAACTCTGCTTCTGGCAGTGTAACTGATGAGAGATCATTAATGTACACAAGAAAAAGAAATGGCCCTAAGATGGATCCTTGTGGGATGCCACATGTAATTTCTTCCCATTCTGATGATGACTGATGACTTAATTCACTAGTCCCTTGCACTGACACCCTTTGTTTCCTCTTAGCGAGGTATGACTTGAGCCATTTTGCAGCACTGCCCACGACACCATAGAATTCTAATTTATTTAAAAAGATGTTGTGGTTCACACAATCAAATGCCTTTGACAAATCACAGAAAATACCTGCTGCTTGTAACTTGTTATTTAATGAATTAAGTACATTTTCACTGTGGGTGTAAATTGCCTTCTTGATATCAGAACCCTTCAGAAATCCAAACTGTGTTCCTGATACTATGTTGTTTGTGGTCAGATGGATGAGAAGCTGCCTGTACATTACTTTTTCTAAAATTTTTGAGAATGCTGGCAAAAGTGAAATTGGTCTGTAGTTTGATGGTATCTCTTTATCCCCTTTCTTGAATAGAGGCTTAACATCTGCATATTTTGGCCAGTCAGGAAGTGTCCCAGTTATAATTGACTGGTTACACAAGTAACTTAGAATTGTACTAAACTCACAAGAACATGCCTTAATTAACTTTGTTGATATTTCATCGTAACCACTAGAATGCTTTGTTTTTAAAGATTTTGTTATGGAAGTTATTTCTTTTGGTGAAGTGAGTGACATATTCATGTACCTGAAGCTATTTGTAAAGGCTAGTTTCAGATATTCAAGGGCATTATTTACTGATCCTGACAATCCCATTCTATCAGTAACGGATATAAAGTACTTGTTAAGTAGATTTGCCACACTATGCCCAACGGTTACTAATGTGTCATCTACCCTTAGTACTATTTGCTCCTCTTCATTTCTGGTTCTACCAGTCTCCTCTTTCACTATATCCCATATTGTTTTTATTTTGTTCCCTGACATTGCTATCTTCTTCTCATAGTGCATTTGTTTAGATGTCTGAATTACTTTTTTTAATATTTTACAGTTTTCCTTGTATTTAGCTAAATCATCAGCATTGGAGCTATTCTTGGTCTACAGATACATTTTCCTTTTTGTCTTAGAGGAAATCTTTATTCCTTGTGTAATCCATGGTTTTATTATAGACTTCTGTTTAATTTGAGTAACTTTTAGAGGAAAACAGTTTTCAAACATGGTACTGACATTGTTCATGAATGTGTTATATTTTTCATTCATGTCATGAGCACTATAAACATCTTTCCAGTTCATATCTTTGAGCAGTTTTCTAAACACTCAATTTTTGATTGATTGACTACTCTCCTGTACTCAGATTTAGCAGTCTTGATAATCTGCTTAGAATTTACATCTAAAACAAGGAGCTGCATGTCATGATCTGATAGTCCATTTATTACAGGTTTTATATGATTTTGTTCCTTTGATTTGTCTATAAAAATGTTATCAATGGCTGTCCTTGAGGATTTAGTGATCCTAGTTGGAAAGTTTGCAGTGTGAGTTAGATTGAAAGACAACATTCTCTCTCTTCGTTTAGTCGCTTCCGACTCTTCGTGACCCCATGAGCCAAATCACCCCACTTTTTCCTGTCTTGCACTTTCTCCCGTAGACCTTCCAGGTTGGAACACATTGCTTCTGTGCTGCCATCGATCCATCTCATCCTCTGATGTCCCCTTCTTCTAGTTCCTTCAATCTTCCCCAGCATTAATGTTTTTTCCAGCAAGGCATGCCTTCGCATTGTGTGTCCAAAGTAGGTCAGCTTTTGTTTTAACATTAGACCTTCCAGGGAGAAATCTGGTTTTATTTGCTCCAATATTGATCTGTTAGTTCTCTTTGCAGTCCATGGAACTCTAAGAAGTTTCCTCCAACACCACAATTTGAAGGAGTCAATTCTTCGCCGTTCAGCCTTTCTAATAGTCCAGGTCTCACATCCATACATCACAACTGGAAAGACCATAGCCCTCACAATACGGATCGTTGTTGCTAGTGTTATATCTCTGGACCTTATAACCTTGTCAAGGTTTGACATCGCCTGTCTACCGAGCAACAGGTGTCTCCGGATTTCATGGCTGCAGTCGCCATCAGCAGAGATCTGGGAACCGAGATAACTGAATGTTGTCACTACCTCCATGGTTTCTCTTGCTATATCCCACGAATTGATAGGTGTAGTTGCCATAATTTTCATTTTCTTCACATTCAGCCTAAGACTGGCCTTTTCACTCGAGTCTTTCACCTTCAGCAAGTGTGTTCTCAATTCTTCTTCACTTTCTGCGTACAGGATCGTATCATCCATGTACCTGAGGTTGTTTACATTTATTCCAGCTATTTTAATTCCTGTTTCTCCTTCATCTAGCCTCGCATTCCTCATAACATGTTCTGCATACTGATTGAATAAGTACGGTGACAGTATGCAGCCTTGCTGGACCCCTTTCTGAATCTTTATCCATTTCGTTGTTCCATGCATAGTTCTCACCGTGGCTTCTTGGTCAAGGTATAAACTCCGTATCAGATGAATGAGGTGATCTGGTACACCCATGTTTTTCAGTACGTTCCATAATTTGTTGTGATCAACGCAGTCAAAGGCTTTGGAGTAGTCAAAGCAGAGGTACACATCTCTCTGGAATTTTCTTGCTTTTTCCATAATCCACTGAATGTTAGCAATTTGATCTCTAGTTCCTCTTCCTTTCCTAAATCCAGCTTGTTCTTCTGGTAGCTCTCGATCTAGATATTGGCGAAGTCTATTTTTTAAGATTTTCAACATAACTTTGCTAGCATGTGAGATAAGTGCGATTGTTCGGTAGTCTGAGCATTCTTTAGAACTTCTCTTCTTTGGAATGGGGATGAATACAGATCTTTTCCAGTCTTCTGGCCACTGCTGCGTGATCCATATTTTTTGACATATTGAGTGCAGCACTTTCACTGCATCCTTTCTAGTGACTTTAAACAATTCTGCTGGTATTTCATCATTTCCACTAGTTTTGTTATCAGCCATATTTTCAAGGGCCCACTGGATTTCGCTCTCCAAAATATCTGGCTCTAGTTCTAAATTAACATTAACATCAGCAGTAGGAGCCCTGTCATTATGCAGTTCTTTCTTGTATAGGTCTTCTATATATTCTGCCCATCTTTCCTTAACATCCTCTGCTTCACTCAGATCTTTCCCGTTTCTATCTTTTATCATTCCAATTTTTGCCTGGAATTTCCCTTTAATTTCTCCAATTTTCTTATGAAGATCTCTTGTCTTCCCCATTGCGTTACTATATTCAACTTCCTTGCACTGTTAATTAAAGAACATATTTTTCTCTCTTCTAGCTAATTTCTGAAAATCTTTATTTAATTCAAACATAGCTGATCTATCTCCCTTGATTTTTGCTTTCCTTCGTTCTTCTGCAACTTGCAGTGCCTCAACTGATAGCCATCTAGCCTTCTTGCTGTTCCTTTTCTTGGGAATGTGTTTCTCTGCAGCCTCCTTGACAGTATTAGCTACTTCTGTCCACATCTCTTGTGAGCTTTTGTCCTCCAGCTCTAATACATTAAATCTGTTTTGCACCCCTACAGTGTAGTCGGAGGGTATAGAGTTAAGGTTGAATCTGCAAGTTGGGATACTTTTTGCTACATTCTGAAGTTTCAGCCGAAATTTTGCAGTCAGGAGCTCACGATCTGATTTGCAGTCAGCGCCAGGTCTTGTAGCTGACTGAACCGCGCTCCTCCACCTCTGATTACAAAGTATGTAATCAATTTGGTTCCGGTGTTGTCCATCTGGCGAAGTCCAGGTATATAGGTGACGTTTTGGTAGTTTAACAGTGTATTAGTAATTATGAATGAATTTTCTTGGCAGAATTCTAGGAGTCTCTGTCCTGCTTCATTTGTTGTATCAAGACCATATTTCCCTGTTATACCTTCTACAGCTTGATTTCCCACTTTTGCATTCCAATCTCTGACTATGAAGACGGTATCCTTTTTTGGTGTTGACAGTAGTAATTCTTGTCAATCTCCATAGAACTGGTCAATAATTTCCTTTTCAGCATCAGTTGTTGGCGATTAAACTTGAATTACTGTGACGTTGAGGGGCTGACCTTGAAGTCTGATGGCCATCTTTCTATCATTTTTACATTTGCATCCCATTACAGCTTTTCTCACTTTATCACTAACTATGAAGGCTACTCCATTACTTCTGTTGTTATCGTGCCCAGAATAATACACCATATGGCCATCCAAAGCAAATTCTCCCGTGCCAGTCCACCTCATTTCACTTATTCCCAATATGTCGATGTTAATTTTCTCCCTTTCTCTTTTCACTATGACTAGTTTTCCTTGATACATGGATCTTACATTCTATGTTCCTATGCAGTGCTTCTCTTTGCACCATCTTACTCTTCGTGAAGCTCCTCTCAACCTGGTTCCCTCCGGAGATCCGATCGGGGAACTTGAAACTCCGGAACATTTTGAGCTGAGCGAAGCCATGGGGTTTTCTTGGGATAGTTCAGTGGTGGTTTCCCATTGCCTTCCACTGTCCTCCAACTTCTGTCTGCTCACCGACTCAGTTTCCCGCTGGAGTTGGTTACCCAACCTTCCGCTGAGTTTCTTGGCTTAACAGGGGCACCACTTGTAGGTAGGAAGTTGGAGAATTGAGGTGACAGAGGCTGTGAGAACTCTCTTGCTGAGTTCTTGTAATCGCGTATCACCCCCATTTTATGCCAGTCTCATGATGTCTGCAGAGAGACCCCCCCCCCCCCCCCTCCCCCTCCGGTTGTTTCCTGGGCCCAAAGACAACATTACTAACTGCAGTAAATGTTTACTGGAAGATTGCATTAGAAAATCTGTATTAAAGTCACCAGCAATCAAAATTTCTTTGTTTCTTCCTGTTAAATAACCCAAAAGAGCTTCTAGATGATTTATAAATAGATTATAATTTCCTGCAGGTGCTCAGTAAATAGTTACTATTATATAGGATCTGTTATGGAACTCTACTTCTGTGCACATGCTTCTAGATGCTGCTCTAAACAGAATTTATTAATGTCTATGTTCTTGAATTTATGGCAGTTTTTAATAAATGTGGCAACTACTCCTCCATCCATATCTACTCTGTAGAAGTAGGAAGCTAGCTTAAATCCTGAAATGTCTAACATATCTATTCCAGTGGTCACTTGATGTTCAGAGAGGCAGATTGTCAATTTGGTTAGATGAATTCATTTCATCGATACAAATGAGTAGTTCATCAACTTTATTTCTGAGTCCCGGAATGTTCTGGTGTAATAAAGATAACTGATACTGCATACTAATGGGATTATAACTGCTTTGGCGAAGATGAACTGGCGGTTTCTGATTACTTTCTGTTAAACATTGTTTAAATGGAAGCTGTATGCTAAAATCTGACTCCTGTTCATCTGTTTTCTTAAACTGAGTGTGTCTGCCAATCTCTCTTAAAACTTGTTTTCTTTCCCCCTTCCCTATTCCAAAAAGGCGTCCCTCTGACAACTGTGACCACTGGTATTTTACCACTTGTGACAGTGTCCCCCCTTAAGATTTCTGCAATCAACCCGGACAGTTTTCCCTTCCCTTTCCTATTGAGGTGAAGGCCATGCCTAGTGTAGTCCCACCTATCGATAGCATCCACAGGAATCAGACCAATATGGGACCCTATATCCGTCCTAAGCAGCCATTCCAACTCCAAGTTCACCCTCCCTACAGGAGAGTTCAAATGAGGTCGATCGTGGTGTCTCAACACAGACACAAATCCCACACTCATATGCTTCGTTGCTGATGCTATCTTCACCAGGTCACACTCTATGGATATTCAGAGTCTCTGTCAATGCTATTTCCCAGACCACCCACTATAACCACGGCATACTCCTTTGTGAAATCCTTGCATAAAGAACCTACATCCTCTGTTACCTGACCCAGATCTGCACTAGGCTTGAAAAAGTTTGTGACCTGGTACTCTGGACCTAGATTTTCCTGCAATTGTTGGCCAACACCTCTACCATGGGAACTACCTAACAGAACTTTCTTTCTGTTTACAAATTTCCCTACCTTTTTCAAGTCCATGAAAGCTTGTTGTGCTGTTTCTACAGCTTCAGCTACATGAGGCTCATCCGATTCTGACTGAGGCAACAGGTCAAATCTATTGTCAAGATTTATGACAAAGCTGTCTGATGCTCTCCTTTGCCTGTTCCCCCAGTTCCCCCTATTACCTGTTGCCACTTCCCACCTCTGTTCACCCTTCTCCCTCTTTAACCTGTCCAGATCCTCCCTTGCCTTATCTAGGTCAGCTTGAAGAGCTGCAATTTTCCCTTCCTGTTCCAGTATTTTCCTATCTCTACTGCAGATCCTACAATACCACTGGTGAGCCTCATTTATGTCCCCATTTCCCACGCCACTACATTCGCCCCAATGAAAGAAACTACAGCACCCATCACCCCATACCCCAAAACTAACGATCCTATGGCGTGTCACACACTTCTCACTCATGATAGAATGGAAATCGTATAAACTGATTTAAGTACTGACTAAAACGTAAACAATGATTTAAGTACTGACTAAAACATAAACAAAGGACCCTGGAAACTATTCAGGCAGATATAAATTTCATGCCCCACATGTTGTGAAAAGTATTTGGGCCCTTGTCAGTGGAGATAATGATACTAACATTGTCGAATAAATATTGGTTGCATGTTTCACTTTGGGCATGCTCTTCAGTGTGGTAGACAGCTGATAGCTTCAGTTGTTGAGCTTTTTGAAATAATAACCCACGTAACAACTGCAAACAAGTGCTCACATAATAAACTGAAAGTAACTCTACTGTATAAACCCAAGCTCAGTGAATTTATTTTGTCTACTCACTCATGGTAGGTAAAATTGCCTTTCTTGGATGAACACTAAAACTATCTTACAGGATAACTAGGGAACAGTTTCCCCTCTAGCAGTGTAGAACAGTGTGCAAGGATTTAAGTAGAATTTGTCCATATTTGCATTATTATTGTTAGTAGCTCATTTCTGTATTCCATGAAGTAAGCGTTAACACACTTTGTGAAAAATACACCCTGTAAATGTGTGTGTGCACTGTTTGCTGACTTGCTTGCTAGCTCTTCAGTTTGCGCACCTGTGAAGGAGGGAAGTAGAATGTGCAATAACCTCCCTCCACTGGCTAAAGTCTAGATCAGGGGTGCGGCAGTTGTGGCAGTGCTTATCTGCTGCTCATAAGTTGGCAAGGCGCCAATTTCGCATAGCCAGTAGGATGATTCTTTGACGTAACCAAAGAAAGGTGAGAACAAAAGCAATGTATTTCTAGCTCTGAAATTGAAACCATTGTCTTGTTTGTTGTTTTTTGGTATATTAGTGAGCATAGAGAGAAATATTTTGTGATTATGGCAGCATATACTATAAAGTGGACTGATTTAAGTGATTTAGTTCTGCACAGCAACATCGACTGTTAGTGCAAGTCTTGTGGATTAATTGCAGAGAGACGAAAATTTATCAAATTTGGTGGTGAAATGACTCTTAGTCAACGGTTTGTATGGAAGGAATCATCTGGAAGGGCAGCAAAAGCTGCCACTTTGAGTAAGTGGATCAATGTTTTTAATTCAGTGTTTTTTAATAAGAGTTGCATGTTCAGTATATTAATGAACATTGATCTACATACCTTCTCTAAAGATTTAACGAAAAAACTTGATCCACTTACCCAGTGTGCTTGCACACATAGACTGTGTAACAACACAGAACAGAGAAAGTTCACTGCTTTTTCGAATATATCGTGGGTTGCGACACTGTCCATGGTTTGGAGAGACTGGCACAGTTCAAATAACTGTGACTCAAGCAAGGAGCAATTAATTTATAGTCCTTGTTTATGGCAGTGTTTCACACTTTCTTACGTATGTATTCCTTCAAAACTCTCATCTGCCTCTTGCTCTCTCATTGGCTATGTAATGTAAACAGTGGACACATCTTCTTTTTTTCCATCGTCCCTTACTACAAGAGCTGACAACTTTCCTGCATGAAATGCATAAGTATCCCATTGGCCCTGTTGTAGACTTTTACCCCTCCAGCCTGCCACACCAGCAGGATGCAATTTATACCTTAATAAGATTCTGTTGTGCTTAGATGTTGTACACACATTTAATATTTGTTCTTAGGCCACTTTATTCAATAATAAACATTAATTTTTTTATAGTTACAACACCATGTTTAACAATTTGCCATTTTTCCACCCTCAGCAATGGGAAAACTATTAATTCTAGGGAAAAAATGAATATGACCATTTTGTAAGAAATTTAATATACTCTAATTTTGTAGAGGGAAACATTTTTGCTAGGAGCCTTAGTTTAAGAATTATATAAGAAAAATATGAAAAAAGCTATCTTAAAGCATCACCCCCTGCCCTTCCACCCACCTACCCCACACTCACACTCAACTAGTCAATATTGTTTGTATGTTTTTCCTGGCACTCAGCAGCCAGAGACTGTGTCATGTGTGGGCAAGTTGTGTTTACGTATGTTGTCTATTTGTGAGGAAGGCCTTGTTGGCCAAAAGCTCGCTTCCTGACAGTCTTTTCGTTGTTCCTATCTGCTATATGGTCCGTAGCAACTATCCTTTTCATAATATTGTTACATTCCATCCTGGATTTTACATTGTTTGATTTCTCAAGGATTTTCCTTTTATTTCAACACAAAGCTGAGAGAAGAATTATATTTTATTCATAGCAATATCTCATTAAATCGTACCAAGCATTTCGGACTTCAGTACCTCTATCTTAGATACTTTGCAACTTTTTAATTGTTCATCTTATTCTGTACTGCTTGTGCCTATAGAAAAAAGATATTTTGAAATTCTAGCAATAAATTTTGTAAATTCTTTAATATTAATTAGTTTTTGCCCAATAATTTAGAAAAGTTGCCTTTTTTTATTTTTTGGAGTTTGTCGGAATACATATGCCTGTGCTTGTGTAACAGTAGCAGTTAGCACTATTCCATGCAGTATGCATACTTATTTAGAGCGTTTTAGGTTTCAGAAGATTCTGCTTTTTGTCTATATTTGTGAACAGATATGTTACAAAATAAGGGTCAATGAAAAACAAGCTGTGTTGTTTTTGTAGATAGTTCTATTTTAAGCCTGCAGTATTTTCATACATTATTTTATCTCATTTGCTCTAGGTAACTCCTGTGAGCTCTGTGAACAATTGACTGAAGTACCTATATTACAAGTACTCAGTCTAAAATGGAGACACAACCTCAGGCAGTATGTCTTTTAACCCTCTACTGCATGGTGTTCCTATTTGCCAACAAACTGTAAATTTATGTACAGTGTCAAGAAAACTACTTATATATACATGGTGTTGCTATGTGGTAACGCACGGTGTGTAGCTGTATGGACCTAGACTGCAGTTACATCTATTTAGATCCAACCTCTGCGAACGATCGTGAAGTGCATGGCAGTAGGTATGTCCCACTATACCAGTTATTAGGACCGTTTCCTGTTTCATTCATATATGGACCACAGGAAAAATGATTGTGTAATGCCTCTGTGTGTGTGCTGTAATTAAACTTACTGTTATGATGCCTATGGGAGCAATATGCAAGGGGCTGTAGTATATTCCTAGAAGTCATCAATTAAAGTCAATTCTTGAAACATTGTTAGTAGACTTTCTTGGGATAGTTTCCATCTGTCTTAGTCTGCCAGTTCAGTCCCTTCAGCATCTCAGTGACTCTCTCATGGGTCAAACAAACTTGTGATCATTAGTGTTGCCACCCTCTGTCTAATATCCCATGCTAGTATCTCACGTGATTTGTAAGCAATCACTTTAGTAGATTCGTGGAATTTTCCTAAATTCTACCAATAAAAAAGTCTTACCACCTGCTTTACCCACGACTGAACCTATGTGATCATTCCATTTCATGATATACACGTGCTGTGCTGTGGGGCAATCAGTATGGTCAAAAATGAACACACTCATATGTCGTGATCGCAGTATTGCTCCAAGATGACCGGTTTCAACAGTCTTATGCTGCCATCATCTGATGTAATGGGAAAACAAAGATAATAAGGGGGGCTGGAGGGAGACTAAAATTCATATGACAGATATACGAGGGTCGTCCACAAAGTGAGTTCCGTTTCTAATTCTGTCCTCGGCAGCACTATGATTGCAGTTCCGAGCAGGTGTGGCAGTTAATTTGACTCAAGGAGAAGACATATATGCCATTTTCAGATTGCTGCTGATTCGTTTTCTAAATGCAAAGAAAGTTAAACCAAAGGAAATTCATCCGCAAATCTGTGAGGTTTACAGGCAAAATGCTATGAGTGATTCAATGGTTAGAAGATGGGTCAGACTGTTCAGTGAAGGACGTGATCAAGTGCATGATGAAGAATGAAGTGGATGCCCGTCTGTGGTTACTGATGAACTGGTTCACACAGTTAAAGAGAAGATTAAGCACAACCATAAGCTTACACTTAGTGCCCTTGCTATGGAAGTTCCACAAATCTTACAATCACTAATTCATGATATTCTTACTGAAAAACTGAAATTTCAAAAAGTTTGCTAACATTGGGTACTCAAAAATCTTACTGAACAACACAAAAAACAAACAGATGGGCAGTGCACTTCAGTTTTTGACACGGTACAATGAAGAAGATGATGATTTTCTTTCTCGGGTGGTGATGGGGGATGAAACTTGGGTATTGTATGACACCCCTGAAACAAAACAGCAATCAATGGAATGGAGGCACAGTTCATCCCCAACAAAGGTTAAGCCTAAACAAATCTTGACACCTCGAAAAGTCATGTGCGCCATTTTTTGGGACAGAAAAGGCATTTTGCTGATTGATTTCTTACAACGAGGCCAAACAATCAATGCACATAGTTACTGCAAGACCATTAAGAAATTGTGCTGTGCTATACAGAACAAGCGCCGAGCATTACTGTCAAAAGTTATTGTTTTTTTCCACGATAATGGCCTACCTCACACGGTTAATGTGCTGAACACCATTCTCACAAGTTTGTCGCACACTGTCAGTGGAGTGTTAACATGGAGGTGGCAGACCCGCTACAAAGTTATCTATCTCGCTGTTGGATGATCACATTCAGTGGTTACAAGTAATGAATAGTGGTATTTTATTGCCATGTCCTATTGGACTTGAACACAGTTGTATTTGCCACTGCTGTCTGCTTTGATATGGATAACAAAAGTGTAATCTCTAACTTCCTTTTTCAGTTTAGATTTTTTAAATTTCTTCAATTCCGTAGTATTTGAAGTGACTTTTCTGTTTGCTACACTGTGTGTGTTTATTCAGCTTTATTCTTTTGCTGTCGTGCAAACCTAGGGATTGGACATGTTATTTAATAAAAATGTAGTGTCACACTCAGAACCGTAGACAAGTGGCAGAGTTTACATTAAAATTTATTCTGTATCTCATACTGTTATTGTGGGGGATCACAGTACAGCTGAAAGGGATTTATATTGTCTGTAACAAAAGCCACTAAGGAGTAAATGTGGTGAGAAGTGAATGTAAAATTCCAGGGAACTTAAAACAGGCTTCTACAATATGTACCATTATCTATTTTACTCTGTTTCTCATGTCTACTAAATGAACACTTTGGTTATAATAGAGGGAAACATTCCACGTAGGAAATATATATCTAAAAACAAAGATGATGTGACTTACCAAATGAAAGTGCTGGCAGGTCGACAGACACACAAACAAACACAAACATACACACAAAATTCAAGCTTTCGCAACAAACTGTTGCCTCATCAGGAAAGAGGGAAGGAGAGGGAAAAACGAAAGGATGTGGGTTTTAAGGGAGAGGGTAAGGAGTCATTCCAATCCCGGGAGCAGAAAGACTTACCTTACGGGGAAAAAAGGACAGGTATACACACACACGCACGCGCGCGCGCGCGCGCACACACACACACACACACACACACACACACACACACACACACATCCATCCACACATATACAGACACAAGCAGACATATTTAAAGACAAAGAGTTTGGGCAGAGATGTCAGAGATGACATCTCTGCCCAAACTCTTTGTCTTTAAATATTTCTGGTTGTGTCTGTATATGTGTGGATGGATGTGTGTGTGTGTGTGTGTGTGTGTGTGTGTGTGTGTGTGTGTGTGTGTGTGCGCGCGCGAGTGTATATCTGTCCTTTTTTCCCCCTAAGGTAAGTCTTTAAGCTCCCGGGATTGGAATGCCTCCTTACCCTCTCCCTTAAAACCCACATCCTTTCGTCTTTCCCTCTCCTTCCCTCTTTCCTGATGAGGCAACAGTTTGTTGCGAAAGCTTGAATTTTGTGTGTATGTTTGTGTTTGTTTGTGTGTCTGTCGACCTGCCAGCACTTTCATTTGCTAAGTCACATCATCTTTGTTTTTAGATATAAATGAACACTTTGTTTACTTTAAGTGCTTTGCCGTAGCAGACAAATGCATAAGACAACAAGGACTGAAGATATGCAAAATGAACCAACACCTGTGTCTTTAGGTCAACACATAAGAGATGCGTGCTGGTTTTCTCGATTATTGTGCAAGTTCATTCCATTTTAACTTCTCCAACTAGAGCACAAGAAATTTCTCGCAATGTTTCATCTAATAAATGAACATTGTTTACTTTTGGTGCAAGCTGGCCAGTTTAACTTAGTAGAAATAGCATTCCACGAGTCTTTGTGAAATTAAAATTATTCTATTAGCTGTGAACCTCTTGTAGGTGTGTTCAGTCCTCATCTGAAGTTTCTGCTAGGACTGAGTTAGTCCCTTGAACAATAGGCATTGCAGTTTTTGATCAGCTCTTTAAAGTCATTGAAAGACCATTTATGTTAGTTAGTAACAAGAGTGGATCCACTACTGATCATTGGGGCACTTCTCATACCATATCCCCCCCCCCCCCCCCCCACACACACACACACACACACACACACACACACACACACACACACTCTCTATGGTTAATTTCATGTCTGGAACACAGCATGGCAATGAGACCCAGAGCTTTCTGTTATGAAGATAAGATTCCATCGTTGAAGAGGGTTGCCATTAATGCTATAACATTTTAGTCTGCCATCTAGGATTTTGTGATCCGTACAATTAAAGCTTTGGCAAAGTCACACAATATGCAAGTGGATATTTTTTCTCAATATTCACATCGGCTCTTATCTGGAACATAATGTCATCTTGACACAATATTTTGGCAGTCCCCTTTTGCCGCCATCACACTAACTCACTGGAAATGAAATCAAACCACAGCAGCAGCTCCATCATACGTCGCCTGTATGTTCACCGCACATGCACGAACGTAACTGTCCTCTAGTGCAAAGACGACAGCACACCAGTGCTGAAAACTCACAGAAACACTAAATTGATATCAAACACTGTTGACACCTTTTTATAAACAAAATACTTTTTTTAATGTCAAACAAAACAGGGTTCCAACTCTTACTTAAAGGATGTCCATTATGTCTGTTTATATATCATCAGTTAGCCAGATTTAAAAAGCTTCTTTCACTACACAGTTCCAATAACATGATGCAGGGGAAACCACTTGTGTCTCATCATACAACATTTTATGTCCTTCAGTAAGACAATGTTCCGCAGCTGCAGATTTTTTCTGGCTGAAATAAATGCTGTGGTGCTGGTGCTCCAGGCATCGATCATGGACCGTAAAAATTGTTTGTCCAATATAGGCTTTCCCACAATGGCAGGGAATTTTGTGCTACCGGTCTTCTTCAAACCCAAATCATCCTCCACTGTACCAAGCAGTGCTCTGGTCTTAGCTGGCAGATAGAATACACTTTTGGTATCAAATCTTTCTAAAATTCTTACTATTTTTGAAGATAAGGTTCTCACGAAAGGTAGGAACGCCACCGATTTGCTTGTGTCTTCTGTTGGTTCCCGTGAGGGTCCAGTCTGTAGAGCACGGCAGATCTGACTGTTGTTATAACTATTCTGCTTGAACACTGTTTGTAGATGATCCAGTTCTTGTGTCAAACTATCTGCATCTGAGATGGCATAAACTCTTTTTAGCAATATACATAGGACGTCTTTATGTTTGTACAGTGAATGACAACTTGATGCATAAAGGTATTGGTCTGTATGTGTGGACTTAACGATAAACTGTGTCCTAATGTCCCATCATTCCTTCAGTAGAGAAAGACTTCCATCCTTTTCAACTTCCATTGAGAACTTAATATCGGGAGGCAGACAATTAAAATGATCTCGGTATGATCCAGAGCATTCCACCTATGCGGCCATACCATTAAGGTATTGTTGACGTATCTCTAAAAACATGTTGGTTTTAAGAACACTGTCTTCAGTGCCGTGTCCTCAAAATCTTCCATAAACAAATTGGCAACTATGGGCAATAATGGACTCCTCGTAGCCACTCAGCCAGTTTGTTCAAAGTATTTGTCGTTAAATAAAAAATAAATTGTGTCAGTGCTTGGTAACAAAGCTTAGTTTTTTCTTCATCCAATTTACTGCAAAGGATCTTTGAAGAGGAACTCTGGTAAAAAGTGACACATCAAAACTAATGATCAAATCCTTGGGTCTGAGACACAGATTTCAAACAGTGAGTAAAAACCAGAGAATTAGAAGTACGATGTTCACATATTCTGACATGGGGACTGAGAATGGATGCTAAATATTTGTTCAAGTTGTGATTAGGAGCACCCAAATTGCGAATAATAGGCTGAAGAGGAACCCCTTGCTTGTGTACCTTAGGCAAGCTGTATAGTCTCGGTGGGACTGCAGCACCAGGTCAAAGTTTTTTAAGGACTTGTCAGATAATGAACTTTTCTTCAAAAAACAATGGTCTTTGTTTCGGTCATCAAAAGGTGTCAACAGTGTATGATATCGATTTATAGTTCCAGAGTTTTCACCACTGGTGCGCTGTCAGGCTTTGTGCTAGATCTAGGGTAGTAGCGTTCGCGCATGCGCAGTGGATCTGCAGGCAGTGCATAAAGTAGCCACTGCTGCAGTTTGATTTGAATTTGCATGAGTTAGTGCAGCGGCTTACTCACCTGAAGATGAAATTTTGTGTCCGGATGATGATATGTTCTGGCTGGAGACCCGATATGAATATCATCAGTTACTATGCCAAGGAAGTTTACAGAGCCATGATATTTTTTCTTGTTTAGCACTGCCAGCATTTTATTTGTGACATATTGTATTGTATTGTATTGGATTCGATTCTCAGAGGAGAATCCTGTAGTGGTATCACGCTGACTGGCAGTTAATAAGTTTTACTTAGTTAAATGAGTCAGTATTTTATTGTAAGCTAGCTCTACAAGGTATAAGCCAGCCCAAGGGAAGATTAGTGTGGCCTCCATAGAATTACAGGAACATGTGAGACAATACTGGTCCTACAGTTTATCTTAGATTGAAAATAGGCTAATCTGCATTTACATTTGTTGTAACCAGTCAGCATTTATACAAGTCACATGAAATGAGAGAGGCAGTATTTAAGAAGGTATTGAGAGGTAACCTATCCCTCATGTTACTCAAACTATCTACACAGCAAGCAATTACAAAACCAAGTAGCCGAAGAAATAAAAACTCTTTTTGTCGAAAACGTTGTAATTGTCGGAAATGGCAAAGAATTGGGAAGCTCTGTTGGTCAGAATAGACAGTGTCTTGTAAAGTGATTAAGTCAAGTATAATTACAATAAAAATTAGGATGATATACTGCAGTCACATTAAGTTGAATGGTGTTCAGGGAATTACTTAGGTAAAAAGGTACAAAGAGTTGTAATGGTTTTTCGTATATGGGCTTGAAAATAGCCATTGTTGACAAAAGTAGAAGGGTCTGACATTAGCAAAAAAAGCTTTTCCCAAAAGTAGAAATACAGTAACATTATGAGTTGTTACTTTCTCTGAAATATTTGTTTGGAGAACATGTTTATCTGCAAGTGAAACATGGATTATAGACAGTACAAACCAGGAGGTAATAGAAGGTTTTGAAACATTGGGTTACAGAAAAAGCAGTAGATTTATATATTTATTATCATGTCAGAAGTCCAAAGTATATAATGAACAAAAGGAGACCGATCATTGACATTAGTTTATACATCGGTTGACCAGAAATTGGCCACACCTAATGCATTCGGTGTTACCCTCATCGGGTGTCTCGTGGTGCATGTGACTGGAAAGGGACAACACTGTAGTACATGGTTGTTAGTCTGCACAGCACCATATTTCCAAAACTGACTCCTCAAGAAGACACCAATTGTGATAGTTGGCCTAGTATCTCATAGTAAGACATTGTAATCCGTTGAGAGGCCTCTGTGTTGTCCACTTCTGAGGGAGCTCTTCTTTTGGAACCATCCATTTCTCCAAATATTGGCATTTCTCCTCCTGCTTTGAGGTCTTTGCTTGCTGTGTGTTCCTATAATAGCTTCAGTGGTTGCCAAGGTTAGATGAGTAGATCTGAATACTAATGGGGAGGTACTTACACAAAGTGTGGATAATACAACTTTATGGCCAGACTTGAGTAAAAGAAGGGATAGGTTTTTATAGGACACATCATGTGGCATCAACTAACAGATAATTTGATAATGGAGAGAAGTGTAGGGTGCAAAAATTGTAGAGGGAGTTGGTGATGTGAATACAGTAAACAGTTTTAAGTGGATGTGGGATGTAGTAGTTATTCAGAAATGAAGACACTAACTATGATAGATTAGTGTAGAGAGATGTAGCAAAGATGATGCTAGATTGAAGCCTTAAATGGTGATACGTAAGAAATGTGAAACAATGTGTGACATTGTGTAAGTAGTGTACGAATGTGTGATCAAATGTGTATTCAAGATTATGAAATTCGTGTTTATTAACTTTTCAAAGGAAGCATTAGATAATTTTTTTTCTTACTTTTTATTGTATGTATTTATAGTTCTAAATTATGTGGTTTATTTTTTTGTGTACTGTTCCAATAAAAAGTATGTTAGTCTAAATGTAGGTGTCTTCTACCTGTAGGAGGATGCTGCTATTCGCAAGCGAGTGCTTGTAGCATTGGGCCTACTAGCTGGTGCCAAGCTGCTCAATGTATTTGTTCCCTTCACATTCAAGTGGGCTGTGGATGAACTGAATGCCACAGCTGCTGAGCCTGCGCTGACTCTTGCATCAGCGGAGAGTACCGTCCTCACGTATGTCACTGCTCTCCTCATTGGATGTGAGTATCAAAAAGTGGAATCATATTTAATTTTCAAATGTCTTGAATGTGGTTCATTATCGTCCATAATCATCAGCCAAACCAGTCATTTGATGTGGCGTATGGGTCGGCACACAGTGTAGCATCCCAGCATGTTCTCTCATTTGTGCAAATTCAGTTTCCCATTGCCATTTGTATCCAGCCGTCTTTCGTAAGTCTGTCCCATCTGTCCAATGGTCTTCCTCTGCCTCTTTTTGCTGAATCAAGCACCAGTGTAGTGTTTGTTTTGACCATCTGCCATCCTTTCTTAAAGTGGTGTGACCAGCTTGCTAACACTTCCAGGTGCTTACTCTTTCCATCATGTCGCTGACATATTTCTTACATGTTGTGTATCTACTGCTTTCTTTTTATCTTTGTTTGTGTAAACCAAAATTGAGCCTTCCGTTTCTCTTTGAGCTACTATGAGTTTCCTGACAATGAACTTGCTTAACGTCCCTCTCTTACAGGCACATGTTATGACTGGTAATATACATTGGTCAGAAACTATTGTCTTTATCTCGGCTGACATCTTGGACTTTAAAACTGAAGAGCATCTTCTGTAAGCCTGCCAGCCAACTTAATATATCAAAATATTTGTGGTGTGAAGTCTCTCTTCATATTTAGAACTTGACCCAGGCAGATGTATCCTCAACCCATTGTAATTTTGTACTTACAATGCGTACATTTTTCTCCGACGTCCATTTATTCATGACGATTGCTCGTTTTATCCGGTCATCATTTTAGATAGACTTCAGAGCAAACCAGCTTCTTCTTCTATATTATTTTCAAATAGAACAGTATCATCAGCAGATCATAGGCCCTTTTCAGTGTGATATTCATCAGTTCCTTTAGTGACATTCACAAACATTATGGAGGTTTTGTATAGGTTATATAAAATTTTAGTACAACCCTGTTAGACTTCTTTTTCTGTTAGAGCCTCAAATACAGCTAGGTCACTTATGTAATCAAATGCCTTTTCAAAATCTATAAAGGCAAGGCAAAGAGGTAATGGTACTCATTTTTTCTACTAATTTCTTATGTAGAGGATGTGGTCAACTGTACTAAATCCGGTATGAAACCCAGCTTGCTCAGTGAGTTAAGCCCAGCCAAGCATAGTGCTCATTCTGATAATTGTATACCAGTGGAAAGTTAACACTTAACCATCTTTTTGATTCTGCAGCTCTTGTTTCTTTCTGATCTTGGAAAGAAAAACTGGATAAGGATTTCACCTTGTGTGCTGTTCAGTTTTGCCTTACCCAAAGCACTTTTTGTGCTATCAGTGGTGTTTCATTTATTATTCCACCTGAAAATTACTACAGGATGATAACATCTTATGGATCTTAAATGAATTTCATCATTTGGCCATTAAATTTTATGTTGGGTTATGTATGTATCCCAGCCAAATTTTCAACACTGCATAAACATATTATTTCATAGATCAACAGTGCAAACACTGTGGCATGATTCAGGCTGTGCCTTGCCTGAGACATGATAGATTATTCTTATTATATGATCACTTCATGGAAATGATCTTGATCACATGGCATTATAGGGAATAAACACCACATCTTGTTAACCAAGATATTCAGAGGAAGGAAAATCATATAGTCTTTATAAAAGTGTCCACTGAAATTTTATCAAGCTTTGAATCCTAGTCCTTGTCATACATTTAAGGCATTATAGCAGTGTCCAGTATATTGTTTCAAGTTTCATCAATGTACAACTGAAATAAGAGGTAGAGAAGCTATCATTGTCACATTTTATTTAGTATTCAGTTGCAGCAGATGAAGTGAATTGGTTTTGTAGGAAGATGGTGGACTCTTATTTTGGAGGTGCAGAGGTCAAATCTTCGTATGCTCATTTTGATTCAGGTATTCTGTCGTTCCCTCAAAAGCTGTCAGTTAATTTCTGACATTGTTTCTTCAACAAGGGCTCATCTTATTTTCTTCTTCACATTTGTCCAACTGAGTTAATGCTACATCTGTAATGATCTAAATGACAATGATAATTAAACTCCAACCTACCTGTCTTCCTTCCAGTTGCTCAGGAAATTTATGTGCATTGGTTTATTACAGTTGAAAGTAGATTTGGCTAAGAAGCAGCCCCTTGAATGACGGCATTTGAGGATTCTCCTGTACCTAAAAACTGACCCTTGCCCTGAGGGATAGCTGCTCTAAATGAAAATGTTTGACATTAACTGAATTTTCCTTCGATATTTGGCAGAACATGATAATATGAAAAAAGGAAAAAGTTCCTAATGTCCCACAAAATTATATTTATTTGCTCATTAATCAGCTTTTGACTTCACATGCCATCTTCAGGTGACAACTGACTGTCACAAACAAAGATAAACATGATGTGTGAATTGCACAGATATTTGTACAGAAGATACAAAAATGACAGTGTTTTCCTATGTAAACATGACAGTTTTTTTTCACGTAGAAGTAATTAGATTAACCAAAAAAGGGTAAACAAAGTTTCTATGCAGAGATACAGTTAACAATGATGAGAAATAAGATGAATTTACAGTTTGAATCTAGAATTTGTAATGAAAACTTATTTTAAAAAATGGTAGATGGAAGTTGAGTCTGGTCATTTAATATTAGGCTGACATTCTGTGTCAAGTGTTTGTTGATTTCCAGTAGGGTTATCTTTCTGCTTTTCTTGGCAGTATGTAAAACTTCACTTTCTACATCATATGAATGTTTTTTAGTAGACAGGATATTGTTCCATAACAGAACACATCGTGTTGGTAACTGGAAAACCATTCTGTCAAAAGAATGAAATGACCAGGAATGTCACAGCATCATAAAAGTTTAAATTTTTCAGTGTTTTCCAAAAACAAAAACACAGGCCAGTCTAGCTCATTCATGGGTCATTCCATGTCATCTCACCTAGGCCTCCCTGCTGCTTGGCCATCACAAATTTCGTTGAAATTTTGTGTGAAAATTTTCACAGATCCTCAATGAACAATAAAAGTTTAACGTTTGTTGAAGCAATGCTGGTAGAAATATAGTCACTTGTTTGACTCATTGCGTGACTTTGCACAGAGCAAGCATGAGTTTTTTATGACTTTGAGCTGTTATAACTTGGGCAATATTTTGTTGAAAGATATGCAATTTGGCCATCTTGTACGACATCATTTGTTCTCTTCAGAATAATAATGAAAAGAATTTTGCAAACCATATTCAGCCTGAAAATTTTGTACAAAATCACCAGAAAAAATTGATGCACGAAAAATTTCAGAATTTGGAGTCTTATATTTCAGAGAATAAAGGTATGAAAAATGTGAAACTAGGCATGTAGTAACCTAACCACACAAGGTTCTCAAATATAAAGTTTCGTTTGTATAACACTTTCCAAAACTGAATGAATGAAATGAAAATTTGATGATTTTGTTATAGGATGAAAAATGCAGTATTTTTAACCTGATTTTGCAAAATAAAAACCAGTGCTATATGAAACTTTCCAAACTGGGCTCATTAGAGTGACCATGATTTTAACTGCCAAAAAATTGTGTATGATTGTCCATTACAGGCTAACAATGTTAGATAATTTGAATCACAATTGGGTGTGAAAATCGCGCCACAAGAAGATGTAAACTTCAGATTCCTATCTCTTAGAATAAATGCATACTGAATATGAAACTTGATACACAACTTGTCGGTAGTACAAGGAATTGAAATACAAAATTTCATTCACCTAATATTTTACAATCATCTACAAATTTGTCGAAAATGTGTTTATTTTCGGAAAAAGGTGAAAATAGGGTAAATTCGACACTTCTTTCACAAATACAGTTTCCTGTAAAAGCTTTGAAACTGATCTAATTCAAATCACTGTGTTTTTAAGCACTTTTGGTGCTTGCATTTTGGGTATATGTTCTCCCGCTGTATGGTGGAGCCTCTGTTTGACGACTGTGGACACCCACTCCATGAGGGAAGCATTTGTGTTCTGCCACCTGTGTGTGCAAATTGTCATGACCGCCACTCTCCTCACTTACCCGATTGCCCAGCTTACAAGGGAGAAAAGAAGATCCAAGAGAACAAGTCCCTGGATTGCCTATCTTATGCTGAGGCTTGCCAGAAATAGACTGACTCCATCCAGTCTCACTTTCTTCAACTTTTGCCTCTGATACATTCTTTCCCCCTACTACCTTGTCCTTACCCCAGCCCCATCTCGTCTCCCTGTCTCCTGCAGTTTCCACACCCGCCCCTCCCAGTGCCACTCCATTCCCCCCCACCGGACCCCTTCCCCTTGTGTGTCTCAGGCTGGAAGCCTACTACCACTACCGGAAATACAACATGTTGTTTCCTCTTATTTTGCGTTCTGTCTTGCTCTTCAAGAAATGCACTTCCATGATGACCTCTCTCCTACGTTTTGTTGTTTTGGGCATTCTGTCAGAATCGTGCTGGCCTTGGGATAGCATCTGGGGGGGCCCTGCACCTTGGTGCACACCGATGTCATCAGTGGCTGGATCCACCATTGTACCAACTTGGAAGCAATAGTAGTTAGAGTGCAAACGACCCCAGCAATCAGTGTTTGCAATGTCTACCTCCCTCCTGGTAGGACACTTGCTTACGTTGAACTGTGTACCTTTACAGCAACTCCTGCCGCTGTATCTCCTTCTTGGGGACTTCATTGCACACCACCCCCTGTGGGGGAGTGCCACTTCGACAGGTAGGAGCCTGTTAATTGACCAACTTATTACGGACTTTGATTTGTCTCTCCTAAATGACAGTTCCCCTACCCACTTCAGTGCTGCTAATGGCACCTTTATTGCTATTGATCTCACTTCCCTACATTGGTCACCCAGTGGTGATGTTCGTGAGAGTGATCACTTCCCAGTGATTCTATTGTTCCCCTGCCTCCGCCAGGCGGACAAGACCCTATTTTGGGCATTTCGTAGGTCTAATTGACCTTTATATATGTCTGCTGTGCACTTACAGTTCTCTCTCGAATTGCATTGATGTGGTAATGCAGGGTGTGTCTGCCACTATTCTTCATGCTGCTGTCCTCATCATTGACTGGTACCGTGGTGGACCAAGGATGTAGCAGCCGTTATCCAGGACTGTTGATGGGCACTGCAGAGATTTAAACAGCACCATCCATAGACCAGCATTATCTCTTTTAAGTGTGTCCATGCTAAGGATTGCGGGGAGCACCATGTTTCCTGCCTGGGGATATATGCCTCATCACATGTTTGGTCCAAGCTTTGTAGCCTTCTAGCCCACCAGCAACAATCAACTGCCCAGAGTCTTATCCTCCAGGGTGCTCTGTGTACTGATCCGTTGGTCTGTACAGAACACCTTGCAACAGCATTGGTCTCCTCTTCCTATCCTGCTACCTTTCTCCAGCAGAAATGCTGAGTTGAACAGACCCACTTCTGTTTCTACCGCCACCAAGCTGAATCCTATAATGAACCCTTCACTAAATGAGAGTCCTTCCAGGTTCTTACCTCTTCACATGACACGGCCCCAGGCCTGAATTCCATCCACAACCAAATGATCTAACGTTTGGAAGTTACCCAGAGGCAACATCTACTCAGGGTCTTCAACCACATTTGGCTCAGGGTTACCTTCCCCTTGCAGTGGTGTGACAATATACTTATCCCCTTCCTTAAGGCCGGGAAAAAACCCAACGTCTCTCTGCAGCTACTGCCTGATTAGTGTGACCAACATACTTTGTAAACTGCTCAAGAGGATGGTTAGCTTGCAGTTATGTTGTGTCCTAGAATCTCTGGGCGTTTTGTCCCCGTACCAGTGTGGCTTCCGGGAAGGGCGATCTCCAAATGGCCATTTATTCAGGTTGGAAACAGCAATCCAACAGACTTTTACTCAGTGCTGGCACATTGTTGTGGTCCTTTGACCTACATGAGGCATACAACATTACTTGGCACCATCACATTTTAGTTACCCTCCATGATTGGGGACCCCTTCTGATTTTTATCCACGATTTTTTATCCCACTGGCTATTCTGGGTTCGAGTTGTCACTTCACTCAGCACCCTTTGGATTCAGGAGAACGGTATCCCACAGGGTTCTGTGTTAAGTGTCACATTGTTCCTCATAGCCATCAATTGGCCTATGGTTACCCAAGCATTGAACGTCGATGATTTTTGTGTCTGTTTCAGCTCCCACTTAATACCATCTGCTGAGCACTGACTTTAAGGTGCTGTCTGACAGGCCTCTGCATGGGACCTCTTTCATGGCTTCCAGTTTTCTCCCTCCAAAATGTGGGTTATGCATTTCTGCCATCGACCCACAGGACACCCCAATCCAGAACTTTATTTAGGTGACCAGCGCCTAGATGTTGTAGCACAGTCCTATTTCTTGTGCCTTATATTTGATAAAAAGCTGACCTGGCTGCCCCATATTTGCCACCTGAAGATCACATGCATGCGGAAGCCTAACGCTCTCCGCCTCCTGCCCTACACATATTGGTGTGCAGATTGTGATACTCTTCTCCATCTTTACTGTGCTTTTTTTTGTCCAGATTAGATTATTGTAGTCGGGTTTATGGCTCAGCAGCTCCTTCCACTCTGAAAATACTTTACCCTGTTCAGCATTGGGTGGTGCATCTGGCTATTGGTGCCTTTTGCTCTAGTCCTGTTGACAATCTCCTCGCAGAAGTGGGGATTTGCCCTCTTATAAGTACGACAGAGTCAACTCCTGGTTTCTTATGCAGTTACCATTTCTGAGGATGTACGTCTGGAGTACAGCATTGTATGGTAGTGAAACATGGACTGTGGGAAAACCGGAACAGAAGAGAATCGAAGCATTTGAGATGTGGTGCTATAGACGAATGTTGAAAATTAGGTGGACTGATAAGGTAAGGAATGAGGAGGTTCTACGCAGAATCGGAGAGGAAAGGAATATGTGGAAAACACTGATAAGGAGAAGGGACAGGATGATAGGACATCTGCTAAGACATGAGGGAATGACTTCCATGGTACTAGAGGGAGCTGTAGAGGGCAAAAATTGTAGAGGAAGACAGAGATTGGAATACGTCAAGCAAATAATTGAGGACGTAGGTTGCAAGTGCTGCTCTGAGATGAAGAGGTTAGCACAGGAAAGGAATTCGTGGCGGGCCGCGTCAAACCAGTCAGTAGACTGATGACAAAAAAAAAAAAAAAACCCATTCAACGATTCCCTGACCATCCCTTGTACCCTGTCTTCTTTGCAAATGAGGAATGTCTCCCTCCTGATACCTGCCCCAGTGTGGGGTTGCTGGATGGCATGTGTCCCATTTACCTCTGCCAGGATCTCAATCTCTACTCACTGGAATGTGCCCTATGTATTTCGCCCACACCGCTGCCTTGGATGGTGCCTAGACCATGGATTAGGACCGACCTGTTAAGAGTCCTAAGGTCTGTGTTGCCTCTATGGTCTTCCAGCATCTTGTACATTCCATCCTTGCGGAGTTCCAGGGTGCTACTGTCTTCTGATGGTTCCAAGACGATAGATGAGTGGGATGTGCTTTCACATCTCCTACTGCCTTAGAACACCATTTATTACTGAGATCATGTCGCAGAGCTGCTGGCCATTAACAGGGTTCTCCATATTGTTATTCAGGCCTCACTCCAAAGTGTTTTAATGTGTACTGACTCGATGAACAGTCTGCAGGCTATAGACTGATGCTACTCTTGTCACGCTTTGGTCTCCGCTATCCATGACCTCCTCTCTGCTCTTGGCCGTGCTGCCTGCTCAGTTGTCTTTCTCTGGGTCTCGAGTCATATGGGCAACCCATGGAATGAACTAGCTGACTGTTTGGCTAGAGAAGCAGATACTGACCATTCCCTTTCATGGTTCCAGCTCTGCAGATATGCAGATCATCAAATTTTTCTTTGCCCAAAAGTGGAATGACATCTGGTGCGCTACTGTTGTCAGTAGTAAACCACGCACAATCAAGGAGACTACTGCAGTTTGGCACTCTTCTTTCCACTCCTCTCGGAAGGAGTCCATTGTCTTAAGCTGTCTACGCATTGATTATACGAGGCACACCCATTGTTCTCTCTTGCGTCATGAGCCACCTCCACAATGTGGCTGTGGAGCCAGACTGATGGGGTCCCATATATTGGTGGAATGTCACCTTCTTTTGGCCCTTTGTACTAAGTATGGTCTTCCAGATTCCTCAGCTTTAACATTAGCAGACAATTCACGGGTAGTTGAACTGGTCCTCAGTTTCCTCCATGAAAGTGATTTTTATTTTCAGATACGAGGTTTTGCTTTACTCCTGGAGTAGGGGCAAGGCGGTTGTGGTTGGGGCCTCTCTTTGTTTTCTTGGTCGGGGCCACATGACCACTCCCCCCTGCAAAGACCACTCTTTTATCCCTCTCTTTTTCCAGTTTTTAGATTTATTCTACCCTTGCATGTCTTCTGTTGTGTGTGTTAAAACTTTCTCGTTTTATAGTTTGACCCCTCTGAGTGGATCCATCCACTTTTAGCATACCCTCTCTCTTCCCCCTGTAACTTTGGAACTGCGGGACTAATGACTTTGCCCTTTAGTCCCCCCCCCCCCCCCCCCCCTGCCCGTCAATGAATCAATCAATCAAGGTGAGGCCCATTTATTTCATTGGCCCAAAAGCCAAGATGCTTGTTGGGTATCAGAACAATGCCTCATCACCACAGTCCATGTCCATTTAATATCAACATCTGGCTGATAGTATCAATTTCCAGAAAAAGTTTGAAAAGTGTAAACTGCGATGTTGAGAGGCTTAAAATAAAAATTGGTATTACCATTTCCATGCTGCCATGTGAGATTCTCCTACAGATTTGAGAATCAGATATTATCACTACAATGCTTTGGAACCTAAATTAAGAAACCAAGTTACAAAACAAACCTGGATGAAGAAACTCGCCCATGGCTGGTATTGCACAGATATCAGATGTGACCCCTATGGTGATGGGATTGCTGGTTCTTGTCCTTGAATAGAGAAGTGACCAATGCAATATAATGAATTATTACTTGTCAATTTAAAAATAAAAACCACATGCAGTGAAACAGGAGAAACATGTTGCTGCAATGTAAGCTTTTGCAATGGTACTTTCCCTCAAATTTACCCATCATTTTCAGGCATTGTTAGTGCAATTGGAAAATTGAATGTGATTTTCTGAATACTTCCAGCAATGATTAGTTTGAGATCAGTAATGGAGACCAGATTTTTTAAAAGCAAATTGATTTTGATCTATTTTTGTAATAAAAAAATCAATTTTGAATGGATTGTGTAAAAATTTAAAAGTGGGGTGAACGATACTTTATATAGGAAAACTTTGTTTCTTAGCTGTTGTTGACGTCATCAAAATTTTCATGTTTATCATGTGTTTAACCAACAAGGTACAAGAAGCCAAAGTTAAAACTATATTCGCAGCCCATTTTTTGTGGCTAGTTTTATTCAGTTTATGTAGCATCTGTAGCCTTCGTTGGAAATTAAACACACTGTTCTGGGGAGGGGGCTTAAAACACATTGTTTCGAACGAGACTGGTTTTGAAGCTTTAATAGCAAATGTTATTTGTAAAAGAAGTGTGAAATCTACCCTATTTTCAGCTTTTCCAAAAACTCAACATCTTTTTGACTAATTTGTAGATTATTGGAAAATAGTAGGTGAATGAAATTTTGTATTCCATATCCTTGTGCTGCTGACTTATTGCATATTAAGTTCCACATTTAGCATGCATTTATCCTACGAGATATAAGAATTTGAAATTTAAATCTTTTTTGTGCTACTATTTTCATGCCCAAATTTTATTCAAACTATGTAACACAGTTAGTCTGCATTAGATAATCGAATACACTTTGTTTTGCGGCTCAAGTTTGTGGTTCAAATCATGGTCTTTCTAATGAGATAAGTTTGGAGAGTTTCATAGAACACAGTATTTTTGTAAAATCTGGGCGAAGATACCACATTTTTTGCCTTTTTTACGAAATCTTCAACTTTTCACTTACTTTATTCAGTATTGGAAGGTGGTACATAAATGAAACTATATTTTTGAACTTTATGTTGTTACATTCTCACAAGCTAAGTTTCACATTTGTCATACCTTTAGTCACTGAGATATATGAACCCAAATGTCAATATTTTTTTGGATGTTTATTTTTTTTCGGGCGATTTTACCTCAAATTTTTGGGCTGAATATTGCTCACAAAATCCCTTCCATTATTATTCTTAAGAGAACACACAAAGTTGAAAAAGATGGCCAACAAAATATTGCCCAAGATATAACAGCTCATTTGCCAGAAATTCAATCTTGCTCCACACTGTCATGTATGAAGTCAAATAAGTGACTATATATATCTGCCAGTATTACTTCGACGAATATTCAACTTTACCTTTGTTAATTGGGGACAAGGGCGAATATTCTCACAAAATTTCACTGAAATCCATAATGATGGTTGAGCAGGAAAATGTTCATAAATTAGGCAATTTGTCTTGGAATGAATAGCATATTCTCATTAAGATTATGCAATGTTGACATTCCTTTGCTGTTAACTCTTTTTTTTGTATGAATATGCAGTACCAAGCATAAAGTACTGTTTGACAGTGTTATCATTTTTATCTCAGAAGAAATTAAAAAAAGGAATAATGTTTAGAATATATTAGAATTTTATGTCATGGCTGAGATGGTCAAGGATAGGCAAAATAACTGTGAACTTTTAGAGGCAGTGGCCCCAGCATTTGTCTGAAATGATTTAGTGAAGCTAAACCTATGCACTATGATAAAGATTTGAACCCAACATAGAAGTCCAGTGTCTGAAGATTTATGCCACTCCATTTAATGCAAACACAAATCAATAACGATCAAAGATGTGCTGTACCTAGAGGACTTAAAATAGTTCTCAAATACAGCATTGTCCTTCCAGGCCCACTGTTCATTTGGTTGGAGTATATCATGCAATGCGAGTGAGTAAACTTTATACATGTGGTTGCAGTTAATATATGGTAATTGACTGCTGCCTTTCTTGAGCTGTTACCTCCCTTATCCTTCAACTCTACTTTCAGATTCCCTACACTTACAAAAATTCAGTTTTTATGGAGAGTTTCAGCCATTAAGAGAAGTAGTTTTTTCCTTTTTGGGAGAGGTTTTGATATATGTATTTTGTTTCCATCACAGGTGGTGTTTGTTGTACCTTTTTCTTCTGTGAGGACTTTTGTATTAGTTAGTGTTTCGTTTTCTGCCAGTGAATATTTAATTTGCTATTGGGAAGTCACTTCAAAACTAAAGTATCATATTTTTTATGTTTAACTTCGTGGAACTGATTGGAAATTTCAATATTTTTTATTATGTGTATTAAGCACTTTAGCTTTTTCAGTTTTGTGATTGAACCTTCTCTTTACACTTTTAAAGTGTTGCAAATGCACTAATTGTTTCAGATGGTATTGCAAGGGCAGGAGCAGCTGGATTCAGTGAATTGCGTAATGCTGTCTTTGCAAAAGTGGCCCAGCATTCAATACGCAAATTGGCACGCAATGTATTCCTTCATCTACATCGTCTTGACCTTTCATTCCACCTTAGCCGCCAGACAGGTGCATTGTCAAAGGTTAGTGTACATTTTGAGAACAATATTTTATGAGTTTGCAAGACAAAAGAAAGTAAATTAACAGTTGGGTTTCATTTATGCATGGAAAATGTTTAACAGTTTGTAATTAATATTTCTTGTCATTTATTATAATAATCAAATTATAATCTTCATGTGTTGGTAGTAGAATTGGTTGTTACATATTAATTAGTGTCAGTGGATGATATCTTTTCAGCCACTGTCAAATTCTAATACTGGCACAGTGCTGCAGGGGACACACATCTTGAACACACTGATGCATTGTGATACCAGTGTGCTTGTTGCCTTGTCCCTTAATTGTCCTTTTCTGGTGGCTTTGTTCAAGTCTCAGGGAGGAATAAATAAAAAGCTACTCATTTTTGTATCCTAAGCTCACAGTTTTTGCAACACTGAAGCAGGCATAAATGATCTAAAAAGAAGAAATAAATTTGATTAATTATGTACATGGTGTGAAGTTTCCAATGTTGTGTCTTAATACACATCTAATTTGCATGCATGTGTTCTAATGCTTAACTGGTGCGTGAGGAGAAAACAACAGAAAGCTCTTACACATAAAAAGTTTAAATAAGCTGTTCATTTACTTCACCATACAAACCACTTCAACACAGTATGCCAAAACTAGATATAAAATGGATATGCAGGAACTATCTGGTAATCCAACCAGGTACTGAATAATAGGTAAATATCCAGAGGATACTGGATTTTCAGTAAATTACATCAATTAGAAAAAAAATCTAGTTTATTAATTCACATGTAAGATACTCTACACAAAGAAAACCACAATATCTTCAAATCAAAACATTGTTTATTATTCATTTTAACAAAAATTAAATTAGTACTCGTACTGAACTAGGGACAGATTGTGGTGGATGAACACAGATTTTTTAGCATTAAGAGGTAATAAGTGATTTATGCTTGTCTTCATGAACAAGGCCAGCTTCAGAGAAATGCTTTTAACTATATAAACTGCTGCAAGGTGCTGAAAGACAAATTCTGGCAAACTTTGTTAAATTCAGGTACTGTGTCACTTTAGCTGACTACCGTATGAAGGTGGTTACTGTGATTGATTTGAACCGTCTTTAAATAATTTTTTTCATTTACGACTTCATTGAAGCAATCCCAAAATGTATTGTGAACTTTGCAAGTCTCAGTTGAGTCAGTCTCGTTTCATCTACTTCAGCAGGTATTGGGGATGAAGTACTGCTGGTGGAAGGTTCTTGAAAAATTCCAGTAGGATCTTCTGACAAGTTCTTTCAGCTTCAGTGACAACCAAATAGCTTGGATCTAGAAAGTTTGTAATCAAGTACTTTGGATCTTCATTTAAGACACTGAAATGACTTTACAGCTTTCAATGAGGCTCTTATGTGTGATAAATCAGGGATTCTCTATACTGCCTCATCTTTATGTAAATATGCCACAATGTGTGATATTGCTTCAGGTATACAGGAGAGACTGAAACTTATATTTCTTCAAAGGGCTTCAATAATTGAATGCACTGCTCCATCAGAAGCCAGTGATAAGACATGAAGTTAGTGACTATACAGTGAGTGACATAGCCTGTTTTTGTTCTAACAAGTGCTTTACCATATAAAAGGTGGAATTCCACCTTGCACAGATACCTTGCACCAACTGCTTTTATAAATTTAGGTCTTTTGAATTGCCAACAGTTTTTTTCTGATCTTGAATGACTGAAGTGGGTTAAGAAATGCCTACAAGTAGTAACTGTTGCTACTAGTGTAGGCTGGACCATCAGTGACTCAGTTACAACCCTCTGAAGCAAACAACTGGTACATGCAGCAGAATCATACTCAGCCACATAAACACTGTTTACCATGTTCGAGCCACAGTAATCAATGAATAAATGTATGTTGCTTTGGTCAATATCCTAGTGATCTGCAATAGTAATAAAGCCCTATTGCCATATTTTCTCCAGTCTGAGAATGTTGTAAACCAACAGTGGAAAACTGAAACAATCGCAAAGAATAAATTATTGCACTGCTTCCACAGTCTGTTCTGAAAATAGCAGAGTGATTCTGAAGTGACACGGAATATCAGCACAGGTTTCAACGGCTATCGTCAAGTTTGCAGGAGTTATGAAACACTTGATCGGTCACCAGTGGCAAAACTTGTGTTAAAAAAAGCAAGAACTCTGTGTTCCAGCCAGAAATCAGGAGATGACCAACAAGCTGTGAAACTCATGATTACATTATTATGGAACCAAGTCCCTATATCAGAAGCTACAAAACCTACTAGAACAACTGAAAAATTTCTTTTGATTTTTTCATAACTTCTGCCGTAGATGTAAGGAACAATGTTTTGGAAAATGTAGTATGGCTTGGCATTTCATAACGGAATAAAGCCCATTCCAGGAATCTTGTAAATCTGTTCTTTTCTATAATAGATGATGGCTCATCATGAAGTGCAATCATTCCTGGTATTAGGTTATGATCTCTCTTGGTTTTTGTGTTGTGTACATCCCAAACTAGTTTCTTTCCTTTCAGATGACTGTGAGATAGTCAGTTGCTTTCCTGTTGACATTGAAGACAAACTTGTACTGGGGATGTGTAAAAGACAGTGTAGGCACACCAGCAGCTGTAGCT
This sequence comes from Schistocerca americana, assembly GCF_021461395.2. NCBI lineage: Eukaryota > Metazoa > Arthropoda > Insecta > Orthoptera > Acrididae > Schistocerca > Schistocerca americana. Next base: position 196,182,281 of record NC_060126.1, on the reverse strand, counting down.
TTATCAGTTGCTTGGAAGAAGGAAAGGTTAGATATTTTCTATTACTTTAAATGGTTTTCTATATTTCACAAATATATCTGTGCATCCCAGGCAAGTTTATTTAAACCAAGTTTTCAATAAATAGGAACCTACTAATGATATTTGCCATTTTATCTATAGACCTTGTTAATCAGTGTAATAAACCAATCCAAAACAAAAGAAAAAGACAAGCCAAGGCTAGGGTTGCCATAATCCAAGGACGAAAATCAAGGACAAAATTCGGTGATTATAAGGATGTGGTTGAAACATGGACCGATATGTTGTGCAAGTGACCATTGGTTTGCATTTCAGTTGAATCTTCACCATTACTTTACAGTGGTAATTATGAAGATGTGGCTGAAACCTGGAATCACACAATGCCCTTTCACCTTTCTGCACATCAGCCAAATCTTCATAATAACCATAATTCAAACAGTAATTCTGTCAGCAAAGAAGTTGTGATTAACAAGGAAAATTAATCCAAGCATTAATGGTGTCTATAAAGTAGTAGTCAATGATGATGAAAATTAATTGCAATTGACATTAAATAACATTTTAATTAAAGCACGGAACACAAATTATTAACATGTACACGATCATGCTGCTACAATTGATACATATCTTTCGTTTTATGCTTTAAACCAGTCATATTTCCACATTTAATACTTGGAAATGCATCAATATATTCTTCTCAAAAATGTACTTTTCATTTTGACATTTTAAATTCTGTGCAATAACACCACCAGAAGTACACTTTGCACTGCTGAATGTTAACTTTACACGACCAAAGAGTATTACAGCAGAAACGTTGTAAACCAACAGTGGAAAACTGAAACAATCGCAAAGAATCAATTATTGCACTGCTTCCACAGTCTGTTCTGAAAATAGCAGAGTGATTCTGAAGTGACACGGAATATCAGCACAGGTTTCAACGGCTATCGTCAAGTTTGCAGGAGTTATGAAACACTTGATCGGTCACCAGTGGCAAAACTAGTGTTAAAAAAAGTTTTTTTACTTACTAGCCACTTTTTTCATGGACATTTTCCTCTTCGTCCAGGACACCCATCTTCGAGCATAAAATCATGGACTGTCGGTGAAATCCGCAACATATGGCAACCCTAGCTAAGGCTTTGGTGTGTTCCTGCTGTTTTTTCTTCTCTGCCACAAGAAATTTGAACTTGACACAACAAGCAAATTGCTGGCTTCTTATTTTTATACCTGATAATGGCTTAGATTCCCAATTTAACACTGATGTGACAATGTCAGAGGTAACATGGCTGCAAGCGGTGGCTATGGGCCGCTGTCATAAGGGGAGCCACTGCCAAGATATGCACGTCATGTACTGCCACCCATTGGAGACTATTTTCCACTGAGCCTGTGGTCGAGGCTCATGGCGTGGCAAATTACTTGCTGTACTTTGTAGCTGTTTGCATCACATAATTGCAAAACCAAGTTGACTGTGTTTTCGACTCAGTTTGTTTCCCAGTCTTGAGTGCTTACATATTTGGAACTCTTGTATTTCTCCGCTGAGTTAGCTGTCCCCTGAACTTGTTAGTGCTTCTTTCACTTCATGAACTCGGTCTATTGCAGACTTATGGGAATGCGTGCTCGTTTCCCTACATAGTATGATGCACCCACCAGAGGAAGTGGCAATGAACAGTCTACCTATGCCACACAAGTTAGAAAAATTGTCACCGTTTATACAAAAATATTCCTAGGCAGGAAATTTCTTCTTTACAGATGACATTTTTTAAAATTTATATTGAAATTAAAAATTATTTTTGGTATTAACCCTAAATGATAATTTGAAATGAGCAGTAATCAGTGATCACATTTCTTAAAAAATCAAATAGTAAAGTCAATCAATCAGTGTCATTTACTTACTTTTCTTTGAACAATGGTGCCCAAATTTACCTGAATCTGCCTACGCATCCATTCATGATCTCCATGTGCTCACTCAGACCTAAACATTACATGCATCATGGCAATATTCAGCCAAATATCCAGCTTATAGGATGGCTGGACATTCACCCGGCCAAACAACTGTCCATTTCATCCATAAACAAAACCCTCGGGTTTGTCATAGGAAATTAATTTTTTACCTAAAAGTATATTTTATGGTTAACTACATATTCCACATGGTGGATTTCTGAGTATGAATTATGACAGATTTCATAGCATGCATCAAAATTACCAATGGTATTTCTGCACACACCAACTGAATCTCCTCCCAAAATGTGTCCAGATGCTGTTTGCGGTGGTAAGCTTCCTCTTTTACATTGCTCATAAGGGGAAAAAAAGAGAGAGATGAGGTCTGGAGAGCATGCAAGAAATTTGATTGGACCCTGCTTTCCATACACTGACGTGTTACTCAAAGACTCACTCAAGAGACAAACCAAACCATTTTTTATGCACTAGGCACTGTCAGTCTTTTTGTCAGACTAGTTACACAATTATGCCAACTGACCATTCCATTAAGTTTGAATTGCACTTCATCTGACCAAACATTGCTGTCCATAAATCCTGGTTCATGTGTAATCATTCCCTGACCTTATTCACCGAATTGTAGCTTGGGTCATTGTCACTTAACTGTTTCATCAGCCTTGGAATAAAATAATGCAACCTGCTTCTTTTTGGAATGCATCGTAGACTACTGACTTCTAAACCTCTTTCATGTGCCTGGAATACTTTTGTGGTGAACACAGAAACAATTGCAGCACCAAATCTGAGGTTTCATCACTTCTGGCCATGCAAAATCACCTTTCTGCACATGACACATTGGTCTGTGAACATCCAGTTTTTCTGGGAAATGTGCATATGTTAACCTTGTAGATGAATCAATCCCATATTTGCGCCTCCACAGTTTCTAAATTGCAGCAACATTCACAAACTCTAACAATTGGAAGCTCTGTGGGGTTTTGTGCAGGTGGTGCTATTGCCTATAGGAAGTTTGCAGGGACTGTTAGTTGATCCCAAATGTTAGTAATTGTGCAAAAATAGTGAAATAGAGGGAAGACCATGTAAAACTATTTGTAGGAAAAGTAGATTCCAGGCTGAGATTCATTGGAAAAATCTTCAGTAGTTGTTATTGATCCACAAAAGAAGTGGCTCAAGAGCGGTGCATTTTGTTGGACATTCGATAAGTGCTAGAGTGCAGCGGAAGTGTTAAACAAAGTCTAGTGGCAGTTTCTACAAGAGGCCTTGTGCATATCTAAGAGGTGTGCTGTTGAAATTCTTAGTGCTTATGTTCCAAGTAGTCGGGCAACATATTATGTCTTCTACATATGTCTTATGTTTTGAGCATGAACAAAAAATCACAGAAACTATAGCTCATGTGTAAGCTTAACAACAGTTGTTCTTCCCTCACAGCATTCATGAGTGGAACAGAGAAGGTGGCAGATGATTATGGTATGCGTAGAACCTTCCAACCGCCGTAAGATAGTGTGTGAAATGTAGTTGTAGATGTAATCTACTTCTGCTCATATGTGCCGTAACATATGTCATCCATCGTAATGTTAATCTGCTGCCACTGATTACGGTTGTGAGCTAGATTGATGATCCTGTTGCCATCTGTTGAGGAAACGAAATTGCTGTTATCCAGAAATTTAACCATTTAATTGGGAAAGTCTAAACTAATATTGTATTTGTTAACTGATGAATCTATACTGGACTATACTTTTAAGGGCAGAGAAAATATATGGTGTTTTTTAATTTGAAGGTTTACACCTTCCTGTAGTGATATACTCAATAGAAAATCATTATAGTGAATGCCAAATTCTGATGTGAAGAGCATACAAACAAAGCACTGAGGACAGCATGTTCTCATTCCATGCATGCTTATAAATTTAAGACAGTCTTAACAAGTTGATCTGTATACTAAAATAATACTTTTAATTTCTGTTACAGACAATAGACAGAGGTAGCCGTGGCATCAATTTTGTTCTCTCTGCCATGGTGTTCAACGTGGTTCCCACAGTATTTGAGCTGGCCCTTGTGAGCGCTATACTGGTTAGTACGTGCTTAGATCATTAATATTATAATTGTGTTACATATTAGTGAAAATTGAGAGTTATTTTTAATTTAAATCAGTCATCTGTAATAACTGGCAGTTTTTTGGGTGCATCTAATATTTTTGAATTTATTTGATTCAGTTACCTATCCCTTAATGTGCAGTTGTTGGTACTTCTATTTTAAACAGAACGCACATGCTAGTATCTGTTTTGTTAGTAGTTGAATCATGCAGTTTCAACGCTATCAGAGAAAATGCCACCTTGTATGGAAGGTGTAGTATTTGTTAAATTTGAGATGTGGGCTGTGTTGGATACATTTAATTTATCCCTTGTGCATGTGCTTTTTTTTTTTTAATTTCATTCATGTGATGGACTGATGAATTTTGTATGTAAACTCACACTCTGGAACACAGTTCACTCATATCCTTTGTGTAATAGGCATCTGGTGAGTGTCCTTACTCCTACTACATGTAGCTTTTCTATCTAGTAGTAGAAGCTTCTGTCATTCCTCATTTATTCGTTTTAGTGCAATCGGTGTCTACCCAGCCTTATTTTAAAAACAACCAGCAGGTTTCCACTAGAACAGAGTCTTTTTAGTTAGTAATTCCAATATCTACAGGCCAAAGCAAGTACATTGACATGTTTACATTAACTTACCACGCAGATCTACCACTATGTATACAGTTTTGAATCCTCAACAATTTGACTAAATTCTCGTGTGTTGTTGGCTTTATCTTTCCAGTCATACACTTTCATTACTACCAGTTGTTTCCTCCGTAACCGCATTAACTATTCCTTGTCATCTTAGGACGTTTCTGATCGTCTCATCTTTTCTTTCAGTCAAGTTGTGCTATAATGCTCCTTACTCCATGATTACATTAAGTATCCTTTCATCAGTTATCCGATCTACCCATCAAATCCTTATCATTCTTCTGTACATTATAAGTTCTCTATTTTCTTTGAGTATATGCTGTCTATTGTCCATGTTTCCCACTCACTCCGGACAAATGGTTTCATAAGACTTCCCAAAACTTAAATTTATATTAGATGTTGACAAATTCCTCTTTCAGAAATGCTTTCCTTGTTATTGCCAATGTACATTTTATAACTTTTCTGCTACCATCAATTTTGTACCCAAATAGCAAAATTCCTCCACTATTTTTAGAGCATCTCATTTCTTAATTCAGTTCATCACTGTCACCAGATTTATCCATCTACACTCCTTAACACTTGTCTATTCTTCTTGGTGTTCATCTTGTAACCTCTTTCCAAGGCATGGTCAATTGTCTTTTCTCCAAGACTTTAAATTTCTCTAACACAATGACAATGTAGTTGGCAAACTGTGTTTTTATTTTTTCTTCCCATTCCAAATTTTAGTTTAGTATTGTTTATTGCTTGCCCAATGTACAGATTGAACACCATTGAAGATAGACTCCAACTCTGCCCCTCTATCTTCTCAACTACTGCTTTCCTTTCAGATCTTCATTCTTGCACAGAAACCAGACTACAATTTAATGCTGTAGATAACATTTCACTTCCAGTGTTCTATTACTTCTGAATCTTTTTTTTTTCTAAATCTACAAATACTAGAAGTGTGTGTTGTCTTTCTTCAACCAGTCTGCTAACATAAGTTGCAGTGTGGTCAGTAATGCCTTGTATGATCTTACATATCTCTGGGACTCAAACTAATCTTTCCCCAGGTCAGCTAACCAGTTCTTCCATTCTACTGTAGCTGATTTGTGTGTAATGCCGACTGTCAGCTTATTACCTTTGATCAGCAGATAAAAAAAATATATTTCTGTTTTCAGGGATCTCGGTATGGTTCCGAATTTGCTGCTGTTTCCTTGGGCTGTGTTGCTACATATGCTGCTTTCACACTCGCAATCACACAGTGGCGTACAAAGTTCCGTGTTCAAATGAACAGGGCAGAGAACGAAGCAGGAAACAAGGCTATTGATTCTTTAATTAACTATGAAACTGTTAAGGTAAAGCAATGTGGACTACAACCAAGCTGTTGTTTAACATGAATATAAGCTTCAGTGAAGATCTCTTGAAAGGCCATTTGTTGAAACCAGTGAAACAGTGATCTGATCAGTGGCAGTGGACAGAAATTCACTAAAATAATACTGTTGTCTCTGATGACCTTTCCTCAAGATGAAAAGGAACAAGGCAGTTGAAGAGCCAGTGGGAAGAATATAAATTGGGAGATCCAAGGTAGATGGGAATAAAACAAATATTGAGAATAGCTATGGATAAAAAGCAATGGGAAGGGAGGATACACTCGTCTATCTCGATAGAGAAATGAAGCTGGAGAGGGAGAGAGACAAACAGTGAAAATAAATGGAAATGGAAATGCAATTTTCACATTTGTCATTGTATGCAACAAACATTCCACATGTGAATGGAATGGGGAAAAACTAATAACTGGTACAATTGGACGTACCTTCTGCCATGCACCTCACAGCGATTTACATGAGTGTAGCTATAGGTATAGATAAATTCCAGTGGTTCATTTCTAGTTTTTGGCTTTTCGGGAATCGAGACAATGCAAAAAAGTGACATTTTACATTAAAAGGTGGTGTTACATGACCCTGTGGACAAAAATAGCAACAATTTCTGCTACATCTGGGAACCTGAGAGTGAAATAGATGCAAAAATCATTTCAAAAAGCTGTTGACCTCATGACATTCAGCAAATGTCTTTTTATGATTTTTTTTCTAAATATGAAGATGCTATTTTTGGTTTATTTCAAATAATGTTTTGTCACCATCTTCTGGCCATTAAAAGGCTATTACTATATCTAATGTATGTTGCCTTCCTTCAGTGACTTACCTGAGAAAAAGAAACAGGACCCTAGTTGTGTTTTTAAGGGATTGTTAATAGAATCTACTGCATAATTTATCCAAAAACAATGGGAAATGTACAGTGAAATGATTCGACTAGGTCTTAAACCTAAAATTACCTAATACCAAGTGAGCATTTTATCACAGAAAAATCTCAGTTTCTCATTGTTTGTGGGTGGTGCTGCTGCAGATCAGATCACTGTTAAACTTGTCAGAGTACAGCATTTTTATCTTTGCACAGGTGTATTGCTCAAAATATTTATCAGAAGCTTTATGTACTACATTTGTAAGTTGTTCATTTGTGTGAAATTGTTTTAAAGAATTCCAATTTCAAATACTCCTGTGTTAGTGTTCAATTTTCTGGGCATAGAATCACAAGTATAGTGTTTCTTTGATGATGAAAAGTAATATGAAAATATATGAACAATTGTGTTTCTGTTTTATTATAATTATACCAAGCTTTGAAATCAGAATGAATGTTCTCATTTGAACATTTTCACAGCAAAATAGACATTTAAATGAAGAGTGATTGTCAGTTTTCCTTTTGCTGAAGAACAACTGCAAGAATTTATCTTATTCTGTAGATAATTGCCTAGACTGACAATCAGAGAAGACAGGTCTTGAACTTTCAGAAATTAAAAAAAAATTTTTTAATTGAGTGGTAAAGATGGATAGGAATTAGAAAGAGGTAAAGAAAAATGTAAAGTAAATTCTAGTCTGAATCAGAAGAGACAAAAATCTGCAAGGAAAGTAATAGTAAACTCAACAACTTCCTGGTCCAGGATTTGAAGAGATTTTTTTGTCTCCTCATTTAATATTTACAGTTTCTTTATCATCATTTCATGTTTTCTACTGTAAATAGTCTGCTCTTATTTCTTAGTAAATATATTTTTACTTGTATATACTTTAGCACCTATGTTCATAAAATGAAAAAGTAACTATATTGTAGTTGGCTGATGAAAGCTGGAGGTCATGGTGAATGGAGCAAATGAACAGAATTGACAGAAATAATAATTTGAATTCCACATGCTACATTCAATTGCTACTGTGTGCTGGTAAATTTTAGCTTTAAGAGGGTATTCCATAATTTTTCTTGTCTGTACTTTATCCCTCTATTTTGTTAAATGTTTATAACAGCAAATGAACACACAATTCCTTATTATTTGTGTAAGCCCTTCTCCAGTAATTTGTAAGCAGATTTTGTTTCTATTTAATTTTAGTTGCGTTCTTGCACTTGTTGAACAACAGGCAAGATGAATATGTTTTCTGAAACTTTGTCAATATTCCTAAAATTGTGTGTGTGTGTGTGTGTGTGTGTGTGTGTGTGTGTGTGTGTGTGTGTGAGAGTGATAGAGAGAGAGATAATATTGAATACATATACATATACTTTCTGCATGAATCTAATTTGTGTTACTCAACATTTATCCACAATCTGGATATTCTACAACAGTGCAATTTCCAGTGCTGTTATACAGAGAGCATTACTCCCTCTCTCTCAGTAACACTAACATAGCATTATTTATGGATAGTTTGTTTGGATTTACTTCATGTTGCTCAAGTCAGGTAGCAACAAATGAAACAGACTTGTGCCTGATGTTCAGAGTTGTTGTTTAAAGTCTGTTTAATTTTGATGCAGTTAAGTAATTTCAACATTTGTGTATGTGACTTTGGATATTACAGTTTGATGATTTTTACCTCTCACAGTATTTCAACAATGAGCAGTATGAGGCAGACAGATATGATCGGGTACTGAAAGACTATGAGCAAGCTTCGCTGAAGACAAGTACCAGTCTTGCTTTGCTTAATTTTGGCCAAAATGCTATTTTTAGTGGTGCTTTAAGTCTTATAATGGTGATGGCTGCCAAGCAAATTGCTGCAGGTGAGTTTACTATTGCATGTTGTGGTAATTCTTTAATTATGCCCACCGCCACTTAGAAATGTTGGTTTGTGTACTGAAAGAAATGTTTAAATATTTCCCCAGTAACAAAACATATTTAAATGCTCTAATCAAGTATCTTGTTAGATAACAATTTAGTTTTGTAAAGAAGGAAGGAAATAGCCCTTATTATAAAGTTTACTGGACCAAATATCAACACTTATGTAAATAATGGCAGTTAACTGGTACATATGCATGATTAAGTTACGTAGATCAGTAAGAGTAAGTCAGGTCTACATAGATAGAATCCTATTTAAAAACAAAGATGATGTGACTTACCATACGAAAGCGCTGGCAGGTCGATAGAAACACACACACACACACACACACACACACACACACACACACACAAAATTCAAGCTTTCGCAACAAACTGTTGCCTCATCAGGAAAGAGGGAAGGAGAGGGAATGACGAAAGGAAGTGGGTTTTAAGGGAGAGGGTAAGGAGTCATTCCAATCCCGGGAGCGGAAAGACTTACCTTAGGGGGGAAAAAGGACGGGTATACACTCGCGCGCACACACACACATATCCATCCACACATATACAGACATAAGCAGACATATTTAAAGACCGTTAAATATGTCTGGTTGTGTCTGTATATGTGTGGATGGATATGTGTGTGTGTGCGCGAGACATATTTAAAGACCGTTAAATATGTCTGCTTGTGTCTGTATATGTGTGGATGGATGTGTGTGTGTGTGTGCGCGAGTGTATACCCGTCCTTTTCCCCCCTAAGGTAAGTCTTTCCGCTCCTGGGATTGGAATGACTCCTTACCCTCTCCCTTAAAACCCACTTCCTTTCGTCTTTCCCTCTCCTTCCATCTTTCCTGATGAGGCAACAGTTTGTTGCGAAAGCTTGAATTTTGTGTGTATGTATGTGTCTGTTTGTGTTTCTATCGACCTGCCAGCACTTTCGTATGGTAAGTCACATCATCTTTGTTTTTAAATATATTTTTCCCGCGTGGAATGTTTCCCTCTATTATATAGATAGAATCCTATTTGGACATGATCGCACTGTGAATAAAATTTCCCTATTTGTTGGTGTATCAACACTTACCGACAAGCATGTTACAAGGAATGATATTCCACTCAGTCATGTAACATGGTGTAAGGAAAGTGGTTATGAAAACTTCCTAAACTACAGGAATCTGAGACAGTTGTCATACCTTGTCTTTACTATAGGTTTCGAACCTGACCGAAATTTCTACTGTCAGTGACTGCAGGTCCACTTCACTCAATTTCTGAATGACATTTTGAATGGAACTGCTTGCAGTGGTAATTTGTGAGTTGAGTACCTCACAAAAGGCCATTGCTTATAAACATCCTTAATGAGCAAGTTGGCTTTTATTCTCCTTCTTCGTGATGAGAAGCTGTGGACATTCCCATCTTCCAAGCTGGCAACAGCTCTGCTCGCAGGGCTGCAAATATGTGTTGCTGCTTTGAAGCACACTCAGGCACCCTTTAACAGCTTGACTGACACTAGACCAGAAAGGAGCTATCGTGTTTGGAGGTGCACATGATTGTAGTGTGACCTTAATGTCTGGGACTATTTGGAGCAGCAAAGGAAATGCAGTTGTCAACATCTCCATAATTTGGTAGCTCTGCAGGATGTGACGGTCAGTGAGTGATTGCCTGTAGATGAATATAGTGTACCTGAAGAACTTGGCATACACTCTTCCTCACTGAATAGAGGCCATTATCAAGTCTAGAGTTGGCGTTAACAGCATCACTGTGAGTACTGAGGAAGAATAATTTTTTGTCCGATGTATTTGACAGACAAGGAGCCTATTTTGTCAATGGCATTATGTATGAAACTCGCATAATTTCGTTCTTTGTGGTATGGAGAGTGTGAATCTGCCCAAAAAATCATACAGACACCAGTAGAACTGCATGTACAAGGAAGTGATTAACATGTTACAGCAGGAATTTTACTTCTGACAAAGGCGACCAGAATAGTTTTAAAAAGTTCAAAATTTTTTTATAAAAGGGAGAAAAAATGAATTTGTAATGAAATGTGAATAGTAATATGTAGTTTATTATATTATGATTTAATCTGTAGGACGAGAACAGAATCGCTGGTGAAATTCTGTAGTGACTGAGAATAATAATAGTGAATAGAGAACTAGTTCTGTACTTCATGCACCAAATGGCCAGCTTGGCTGCAACAAATCTATTAATATATTATGATTGTGGTGCTGAAAATTCCACATGAATTTTGTGCACCCAGTTGTCAGACAGTATCTAAAACTCGGGATTGGGAGGAATTTAAATTACATCGAAAGTGTCGTCGTGCAAGCTACTTAACTAAATAATTAAATGCTGCTACTGGGTTATTAGTATAATGTGTTTTCAGACAGTTCCTTTGGGGCCCTTAGTAGAAATGACACTCGTGCACTAAACTAAATAGACTGTGTGAAATTACTTCGAATCCAGCTGAAATATAAGGTGATCATAATGAAGTACTATTGGTAATACTCGGATGCCAGAGTGCAGCAAATGAGTCATAAATATGAAAATTCTAGATACAAGGTGATTCTGTGTTGATGTTACAATCATCAAATAATCAAGCAGCAAAGTTCAGTATAATCTCTCATTGTGTTGACCCAAACACAAAATTTTTGTCTTATTTTACACATTTCACCACCTGTTATTGCACCTGAAGTAAATAAAGCAGAAGTGAGCAGCAAGAATATAGTATAAAATAAATAACCATTCATCTTGCAGAAATCTTTTTCTAACTTCCTAATACACTTATTCTTAAACAGTCTTTGTTGCCGACGTTTCCAGCTGAACTTTGATTTACAAACTCACAACACAAGACACAAAAAGAACTTGTGTAGACATTCTCTCTCATGAGAAGATATTCAACAAGCTCATGTCTAACATAAAGTGAGAAATTGAGAATCTCAAGTGATTTGAAAGAAAAAAAAGTACCTTATTAGCTTTTGCTTGCACAAATTAACTGGATATGTAGATTCAAGGATTGAAAAATTCTGTTTGCTACATGGAAGGTAACAGTGTTCACTGTAAAGCTGCATAACAGGTAGTAATGTACTGTAAATAAGACACAATATTTACAGATTTAGGCAAACATTTTCTTTCAAAATTATCATTGTAATGAAGTAAATATTAAGCTACCAACGGCAGGTGAACAGCAGCTATATAGTATGGTTGACAAGAAACACCTGCTTCCATAATGAGTTTTCTTCCTAATTTACGTGATTAAATTTAGCTGGCATCTGCACAAATAGCATTAAATGGTGTAGTGATAGTTAATTCACTAAACAGATTAAGAATTCACCATTCTTTGTGTTTTGTTAATGTATATCTTGCTTTGTACCAAAACCCTGCAATTTCTCCTTCATGAGGTCTGCAAAAAGTGAATGAATAAAAGAATTACTTGGGAATAGTTCTAAGGGCCTAGAATTATGATATCTAAAAATAATGTTAGGCTGCAGAAAAAGTAAATTTTATATGCAAAGATTTGTTCAGCAGTATTTGCTTAGCATGTGGATGTCATCCAGTATTAAGACTGGTGGAAGTATTCTCTAGGTCACATTTGCCAAAACCATTTACTGTGGAAGCCTTTTATGATATTCAGTTCGCTTCATTAGTTGTCTGATTTACATAACAGCTACGAAGCAGATTTTCTGCGAACATAATGAAGTACTGTTGATAATACTCAGATGTCAGGGTGCAGCCAATGAGTCATAAATATGTAACAAAAATTCAAGATACAGGGTGATTCCATGATGATGATGATGATGATGATGATGATGATGATGATACAAACTCTCAGGAATGATGGAGAAGGGTAAATGCAACCATTTGAGATAAGAAATATTGGTTCATAAATCAGAAATGAAAGCTAAAAGCGAAAATCGTTCTTATACCTCTTGACAGTGGAATAGACGTACCGGTACTGTTACTGCTAAAATCTGGACCAAAATAAGAAAAAAAAAGTGTAGTCAGATGGGCTCTAAAATGCATGCCTTAAGAGGTACGAGCATTTTATCTTTGCTACTGTGCATCTTCTTAGCAAGTGCCCATTGCTCATAAGGTGTGCATTATAGAGCCCATAGTTACTACACGCACTTTTTCTTTAATGGGTCCATACTACTGCCTTTGAAAGTTGCTCACCCTACAATTTAAGCAGCAACAGTACCAGTACATATTTTCTTCTGTCAGAAGTAATGATTTTTGTTTCCGGACTAGGATGCCTTACCTCAAATAGATACATGTACCCTTATACGTTTATCCTTCTCCATCATCCCAGAAAGTTTTTTAATTGGATGGATAAAAAAACCTACTTACCAAGTGGCAGCAGAACACACACATAAGTTGGCTGTAATTGGCAAGCTTTCGGATCCAGTGGCTCCTTCTTTGGGCAGGAGGGATTAAGGAAAAGGGGCAGATTATGGGAAAGTCACCCAGAACCATGGGTCAGGGGGGACTTACTGTATGGGATGACAAGGAAAGACTCTAGGAAAGAGAATTTCCTTCTCATCTCATACGGTAAGTCTCCCCCGACCTTCTATTCTGGGTGGCTTTCCTGAAATCTATCCCTTTCCCTAGACCTCTCCAGTCTTTTTCCTTCACCCCTCCTCCCCGAAGGAGGAGTCACTGGCTCTGAAAGCTTGTCAATTACAACCATCTTTTATGTGTGTGTTATGCCGCCACTTGGTGAGTAGATTAAATAATTTTGTCAATAACTGATTGTTTTTGTTGTTATATTATCCCTCAACGTTTGTATCATCATCAGAATCTCGCTGTACTGTGCCATTAGGGGATAAGTGGAGAGCACTTTTTAAACCATGTGATATAGAGATGTATAGTATTCTGGTACAAATGCACAGTCGTTAATGCAAAAACACAAAAAGTAAAAACAGGCTGCTCTATTAGCAACTTTAAATGAACATGGCTTCCTGTACCTTAGCTGTGTGGCTAGAGGAAGGAACCAATTGTAATTATATACTTATATGGATATGGTATCTGTTCTTTCGGACATGTCCAAAAGAACACACACCATATCCATATAAGTATATAGGTCTGGCAATACTGTGCGGATGTACACACATTTTCTGAACTCTTACGAGACTTGGTAAGAATGTCTTCCACGAGTAATGAGTGTGTTGGGGTGGGACACTACGAATGTAGTGTGTGTGGACATACAAGGTGAGAATGTGGGTCTTGTGGGAGGTGTGCACGAGATAGTCCCTGCAGTCGCACTATCTTCTGTGCTCTCGGTGGCTCAGATGGATAGTGTGTCTGCCATGTAAGCAGGAGATCCCGGGTTCAAGTCCAGGTCAGGGCACACATTTTCACCTGTCCCCGTTGATATATATCAACGACCATCAGCAGCTGAAGCTATTAAATTAATTCTAATTTTGTCCAATTGTAATTTGTCACAGAATAAAAGTCAATTATAGTGATGCATATTTGTCAGAGCAAGTGTGTAAATGATATCAGAAGTTAGAAAAAAAAATATGGCAGTAGCTAATGCTCCTATATGTTTCAGGTGCAATGTCTTATGACTCCATAGAACATTGGTGTCATTGTGACCATTATGATGTGAGATGGTGTCACAGTAAATGGCATAACGAGAACATTCTCACACCAGCACCCCTTTTATCCTCTAGTTTCACAAAGTTTTCGGCATTGCCCAGAAGTGATAGTGAGACATGGCCTATTCTTTATCACCCATATAGGGCAGTTTGAGATGTATCATCAGGGAAGATTGTACAAACTGTTTTTGAGGATGGAAAAGATGGCGTTGAAGCACAACACAAAGACTACTGCTACCATTACTTCATATTCAAACTTTATAATAATCTTTGCTCTTAAATTGGTCAAAAATTGATTGCTGTCAGTATGTTGAAGTATGACAATGCATAGCTCACGAAGCTGTTGTGATAATCTCAGATCTGAAGTTTGAATGTCCTCTGCATCATCCATATTTTCCTTCACTGATTTTTATGTGAATGAACAATTCTGGATTGAGCACTAAGTTCTATTCTGAAGAATGAAGTACATTGCACAGTGCTAGAGTTGTTTCACAGATAAAAAAAAAAAAAAAAATTGTCTATGGGAATTTGACATTTTATAGTAGATAGTACCTGTGAATTGAGCATGGGGGAGATGTTCAACAAGTGATACAGCTTTGCACACTTTTTGATTTAACTTTCCTACACACCATATTGAACCACAACTTTTGATCTGCATTGATAAATATTTTCAGTTATATTTATTGCTGCTGTAATTTCTGTTTGTACAGGGCAAATGACTGTTGGTGACCTTGTAGTAGTGAATGGTCTACTCTTTCAGTTGTCTGTGCCATTGGGCTTCTTGGGATCTGTATACCGTGAAGTGCGCCAAGCTCTCATAGACATGCAGACAATGTTCACTCTTATGACAGTTGATTCCAGTATCAAGGTACGTTGGGTTATTAACTTGTGTCCCTCATACAGTAGTGAAAATCAGAATACAGGCAGGGTTCCTACAAAAGTAATTTACAATTCTGAAGCAGGCATGCATTGAATTTATTACGAAAGTAGTAGATACATATGAGAAGCTGGTACTGGGAGGAAGGAATTAGATGGTGCAGGTTGTGAAGGAGCCATCGAAGTTGAGCACATTGTACTCATCAGTTTTCTGCTGGTAAACTTTGTTCTTGTCACAGTTTGGCAGTGGCCATTCATTCAGTTCTTCCTTACTCCCACAAGCTATTGACTTCTACCAAATTTTTATTACAATTTACAATTGCTGCGTCTTGAAAACTTGCTTTCCTTCTAGTGTAATTCTGCTACTGGACAATAGCAGATCCGCTTTTTCTCTGAAAATGTATGGCTTTGCAGTTATGGAATAAAATTCACACTTATTTGTCACTCTTGTTGTTTATTTAGATATCATGTTTAAGCATAGTTATGAATACTGACTGTACTCTGTGTTCGAATAAACGCTCCATACCTCTCATCCTTTTACAGCAAACAATGTAAGCTATCTTAGTCAGACATTTTACCTCAAGCTATGCAAGGTTAAGGTTATCAATGAGGAAGATTAGTGATGTTTATTTGCCCTTTACATCATTCCTGGTATTTAGTCACACTTCGTTAACACATTCCTGTTAGTTTCCATTGTTTTGGTCTTTTTCCATGGGTAGAGCATAATTATCTCAAAACATTGCTAAAATAAATCATTGTAGTATCTCCTTCTAGGAATGTTCATACAATCTATTTCATGGCACTTTTACAGTAAAAACCCTGGTAAGCTTCATTTCTGGTCACCTCTTTATATGGTGGGTTTTCAGATACCTTATTGTTAAATCTCCCCTGGGGTGAATACATCGCAAATAATTAATTGTTAATTGTACTGATAATGAGAGGATACAGACAAAACATGCAAAAGACATGAAAAGCTGGATCTCTGAAGACAGAAAGTAGTATTAGTAAATACTATATCACATAGTGAGTTACACATCATCTTCAAAGTGCACGAACAAACCTGTTCAAATTGAATTGTGTAAAAAGGTTCAGCTTCAGCAAAATTACAATGTATATTCAGTACACAGTGTGTGATAGCAAATTATGTTTTGAATTACTATTTGAGTGTGTCCTTTCCCCTTTGTATTGTATTGTGGGCCCTTTTGTTTAAGTGTGTACTGGATATGCAATAGAAGGTTTCTGAAATGCTGTAATGTAGTGGGATCAGCTGTTTAGCATAGACAATAGAAACACTATGTAAAGTAGTTTTATAAACCCATTAATAATTTTGTACTGTATCTCTTTGGAGCATAAGATTCTATTTTATCCAAGGTATTTTGAATGAAAGCTTATTGAAACTGTGAAACAGGAGTTTTATACAGAGGTGGAAGTAACCTCTACAAGAAAGTGTAGTTTTGTAACAGCCATCACATAGATGCTGGCCCCACACAACCATAATGAGTGAGGTGAGGTGGAGCGTTGGTAACACTGGGGACTGATATATGGGAGGACTGCGTCTTACTGTCTGGCCATCCAGATTTAGGGTTTCTGCAATTTCTCAGTTTCATAAGGCTAATGCTGGGATGGTTTATTTGGAAAGGACACAGCCGTTTTCCATCCCCAAGCAGAGTATGTGCTCAGTTTTTTAAAAACCTTATTGTCAAGAAAATGTTAGACATTAATCCTCTGTTTTTGTTATTAATACACTTTTTATTCCTCAAGTAACCTAGACGAAATGTTATCCAAGCCAATGGATAGTTTTGTTTTAAGCTTTGAAATAATTTTCAGGACATGTTCTGTAACACTCCACAGGCAAAAGGAATTCCTCAATTTAGATGAGTCTATTGCTAAATTTTCCCCTGCTTGTCTTACTAAATAGTGAACCTGAAAGCTGAAAGGATAGAAGTCTAATTTCTGCAGTTTTGACTTGAAACTGTGTTTGAAGTACCTGACAGTCCTTTGTTTGTGGAAGAAAGAGGGCAGTCCTGCTCCAGACAGTGCTTGATATACCTAGTGTTAAATGAACATGCACCCTCGTGTTTTTAGCACTGCATAAATCACCTATGGGCAGGTGAAGAACTGGAAAGATTCTTCCACAAATGAAGCAGTCTGCGAGTATTACGAATATTGTTTTAAGCCAAAACTGCAGAAATTGGCTTATGCTCCTTTACCCTTCAGGAATCATATTTTTCTATAAAAGTCTCACATATTGTATTTGGCTCACATGGCAACACTTCCTTTCCCCTTAGT
Source organism: Schistocerca americana (assembly GCF_021461395.2). NCBI lineage: Eukaryota > Metazoa > Arthropoda > Insecta > Orthoptera > Acrididae > Schistocerca > Schistocerca americana. The sequence continues at coordinate 196,164,744 of NC_060126.1, read as the reverse complement.
GCTGTGCTATATTACTGCAGGCTGGCATTCCTTGCATTAAAATACTACAGTTCAGGCTGTTTTACTAACATTACTAGATTCACTTATCTAATCAGCATAGTAATGTGCTTTGAGGTTCTTTTAGAGACACACTGTTTCCTACAGTTTTGGTATTTCATTAGGAAGTACTGAATTTTGTTTTGTTTGAATGGAACATCATATCATCCTTTAATTTGATAATTTTGAGTGTGTTTAATTCTTCTAATTATCTCATTCTCATAGTATTTTTACTACTTGACATGCGTGATTAGAACTGGGGTTAAATATTTCATAGGAAAGACCCAACTTTTCCTAAGTTTTGTGAGTTTTTTCATTGAAGAGCAGCATATGTAATTTTGACTGAACATCTATTCACAAGGGAGATGTATGATGAGATTACACAGCCAGTTCAGAATTGTATCAGAGTGGTTTCTGTTTTCTTCAGACAAAACCTGGGGCTCCAGTGTTGTCACTTACCCCATCAACGGCAACTATTGATTTCAGAGATGTACATTTTTCGTATGGACCTGGCAAAAGTGTTCTCAATGGACTCTCATTCTCCATTCCTGCTGGTAGCAAAGTTGCTATTGTTGGTGGTTCTGGTACTGGGTATGTATCCTGTTAGCTCTAATTTACATATATAGTTGAATCACCTGTATATATAAAATTTTCTTGGTAGGTATTAAATATGTAATTATTCTTTCTTTTTTTGCAGAAAGTCCTCTATTGTAAGGTTGCTCTACAGATTCTTTGAGCCACAAACTGGGCAGATTTTGGTGGGAGGACAGGACATCCGTGATGTTGATCTGGACAGTCTGCGAAAGTCCATTGCTATTGTACCACAGGTATACTTCTTACTAATTAGTCCCATCAACAACCCCCGCCCCTCTCCCTCTCCCTCCTGGAATATGGTGTGTGAAACAATCACAAGAGAATGAGTGAAAATAATGGATGTATTTATAGTGGGAGGCATTAAGTGGCAGATCTGGTCACAAATAAGAATTAGAACATGGTTATTCTTCAATTCTTCTTGAGAGTACAGTCCAGCTACAGTGCCAGGACAATGTAGCAGTGTACATATGTTTGTCTAATTAGTCCATTACCTGAACTACAAGGTTTCATTTTTTCTTTGTGCTTGCCCTACACTTAGTGCCTCTACTATAAGGTCAGCAGCTACCATTGCTAACTCCGTTACTTAAATTTGTAGAGAATCAACACATTTTATGCTTAATAGGATTTTGGATCAATATTTGACATAATGTATATTAGAATTATAAATGCCACAGGAAAAGAAGTTAATGTGTAAACTATGTTTCATAGGACTCTGTGTTGTTTCATGATACAATCATGTACAATGTTCATTATGGAAACCTCAACAAATCAGACGAAGATGTTTACGCAGCAACAAGATTAGCAGACTTGCATGATTCCATCCAGCAGTGGCCACAGGGCTATTGCACACAGGTACATTTTTTCTATTTTGGCTAGTACAATAATGAGTACTTGGAAGAAATATTTTAATTTCAACTTGCTGTTATTGTTTTCAAAAGGTTGGTGAGAGAGGACTGAAACTGTCAGGTGGTGAAAAACAGCGGGTAGCCATAGCGAGAGCTGTGCTGAAAGGTGCCCCAATACTTGTTTTTGATGAAGCCACATCATCACTTGACTCAATCACTGAACATGTAAGTACACAATAATTTATCTCCACTTTCAATGTCTGGGGAGCAAATAAAATTAGAAGTGCTAAATAAGATGATGCGCTACCTCGTTCTAATAAAGTTTTGTTGTTATGGCTCATAAAATTTTTATGTAAACCTTGAACAATCTCAGTTTGAAATTTATATCATTCTTTGGAAAAGAACTGTTGAAAGAAAATTACTCTTGCGGTAAAATTTTTAGTAAGCCACAGTGGCTCACAATACTGAAGTTGAGCAACTGCACCTTAGTCAGTTTATGTTTATACACTGTGACTGAGAGCAAAGAAATGTAGTTGTGTTTATGTGGTCAGGATCTAGATGCTGTCATGTTGAAATATGTGAGATGTTTTCGTGACAATAAACTTCTTGAGGTTTTTACAAACCTACCTAGAGAGAGGTGGCTGTGAATTAGTTAAATCAGAGTTTTTTTTTCAGGTCAAGAGGGAAGGGTTCTTCGTATTTTTGTAGGCCATGAAGAGATGCCGATGCCTTTCACACATTGTAGTTATGTGCTCAGCCCAGTTTAGATTCTCATGTATTACCACTCCTAGACTCTTTCTGGTGGAGAGAAATTTGTTTGTTCCATTAAACACGGGAGAGATTCCCAAAGTTTCGGGCTAATGACGAATGAGGACCAATCGAGTTTTGGATGGATTGAGAAGAGTATAATTGAACCTAATACCGAATCCTGGGGGATGTGTGATACTACCTGTTTCCACTGCAACTGTGTGTACCCAGACATGAATGTGACTCTTTGTTGGTGATGTCAGGTACTACTGTACCATTGTACTGAACTTGGAGGAAATTTTAGGTTACTCAGTGTGGTGAGTAAGGTATTAGTAAAGTGTCAGAGGCTTTGCTAAAATCTAAAAAGGATATTATAGGCACCTCTTCCTTGTACAGGCCATAGGTTACTTTTATTAAAGATGATGATGTGGTGCAGTGCTCATGGAAGCCTGGTTGTTATTTATGTACTAGGTATTTATGTAGTTGGTAAGCTGGTTGTGGACTAAATATTCTAAGGTAATGGACAATGCCAGAAGAATAGAAATGGGTCGATAGTTGTAGGATATTGTGGTAGCATCTGTCTTGCGAAGTGTTTTGACAACTACCAGTTTCCAGACCACAGGAAAATCTTTGCAGCCAAAGAGTGGTTGAGTATATGTTATGGGCAGCAGCAGTGTATCTGTAATAAGCCCAATCATTTAGAATATAATGCCATTGAATCCAGTAAATGGTGATCAGATACCCATGATGAGTTCTTCCATATGGTATTGGCAGTAACATGCGTAATATTGTAATGTGCATAAGATTTCGGTTTATTTTTTTGACTGGGACAATGGGATCAGTTGCAGCTTTTAATTTGCCTTCAACTTGGTGTCACACAAATTTGTTTCAAGGATAGCTGATATGTGTCTATTGTCATTTAATGCCTGAGGTTAGTGTTTTTCACAGATAGATTGCCTCTTTTCCACTTCTAAATGTAAGCAATCTGATTTTCAGGGATGGTTTGTCATGTGTCTATGCCAGATATTTAGTGTCTGAGATTCATGAGCTGTCTAAGCTCATCTGATAGCCAAGATGTGTGTTTCCTTCTCATTTTTCTAGTCTTTGGGAGAGCATATTTGTCATATAGACGAGTATGTCAGTAAATACATAATGTTTGTCATTTATGCCTTGATATGGAATGTAAGTTGTCTCCGAATCTGTCTTTTGCACCCTGGGTACAAGTACATGTACACTGATGCATTTAAAATCTATGTATATGGTTACTTGCAGTTCATTTGTATGACATTCTAGTATGTCATGAAAACTGTCATGGGCAGACACACTAAGTGTGGATCTCTGATCAGCACTAACTACTCTGGGGATTTTGTTGCAAATGTATCTGAGGCTGTGACTGTTGGCTGTATGGGGGATAAGTGCAAGCTGAAGAAGAAAACATATTCTTAAATTTACCAGAGATATGAGCACAAGAAGCAATACGTGGCTTATGATTAATTCTTGAAATAAGACTAATGGCAGCTCAGGAAACAGAAATTGCCTTTGTTGACTTTAAAAAAAAACAACACATTTGACACGGTAGACAGGTTATAACTTTTTGAGATGGGCAGAGAGAGTGAGAGAGAGAGAGAGAGAGAGAGAGAGAGAGAGAGAGAGAGAGAGAGAGAGAGAGAGAGACGTAAAATGTAAGGACAAGAGAGTAGTGCTGAGTGTATACAGAGGAGGTGACATTTGATAAAATGTAGAGAAAATCAAAAAGTTACTATGAGCTAAAAAATGTTCCTGTTAGAGCACAAAAAAGGCAAATATGGTCCTATTTAAGAGACTCTGACAGAAAAATGGGGAACTAGCTGCCTCAATCCTCTTTCCATCTTCCTCACCAAAAACACATTCACACTACTTTAGCTCAGAACATTGCAAATTTTGCTACCCAGTCTTCCTTTGTAGCAAAGCTTTCATAGTCAGTATCTCCCTCTCACTGCCTTTGTCTATGTGTCTCTCTCTCTCTCTCTCTCCCCCACTGTCTCCTGTCTGTCTCTCTGTCTCTCCCAGTATCAGTGTCCTCATCCCTTTCTCTTGCTCTTGTGTACCACAGTCTCTTTCTCTGCCACTTTGTCTCTCTGCCCCACTGTCATTGTGTTTCATTCTTTTTCAGTTCCATTGTCGCTGTCTTTTGCTTCAGTCACCATTGTACCATCTCCATATGTGTCTTTGGGGATGGTTTGCTCAGGATTTTGACCTCTATACCAGGAAACTTTAACTTGTGGTTATAGGGGACAAGAATAAGTGGCATATTTTTTTGTGCTGAAGTTCACTGCTTCGAGGGGGTAGGGGCTCCAAAGCCCCTCTTCCCCCAAGCTCTTGTACAGTCCACACTCTACTCCTACTATCTCTCTCTCTCTCTCTCTCTCTCTCTCTCTCTTTTAAAGATGAACTTATTCGTCTTTCTTTTGCTCAGACAGGAATGTTTTTCAGCTGGTTCCAACACATTGTGAGGTTTGTGGTGCGCCACTTTCAGTTCAGCATATTTTGCATATGTGTTATATGCTTATATCAGGGCAGCTCTCAGTCTCGATGGAGATCTGGCCACAATCCTCTCCAATAGTGATTCCAGAGCTACACGAGAGGTGAATTTTGTGAACGGCCTCATCCCTAAATTGGTGTGGGTGGAAGCCAACTTTAATGCTTTATAAAGTGCTTTACTTGTGGTACAGCCTTTGTTCCCACCCACAAGATCGTCAGGCTGACTTTTCATCATGGCGCTGATGACCATGATCTTGATTGCCCCTCACATAAAATAATTATTGTCATCTTCCCTTCCATTCTCTAGTATGTAAAATCCGCTCTGTGCCTTCCATTCCCTGTTACAGCAGGGTATGCTGCTGCTTGTATAAAACAAATTCTATAGGCCAGTAAAGTTTTTCCAGTTCATTTATGTACTTAATATGTGTCAAATAACAAATAAGTATGCATGATAAAGGATTAAAAATCATCTCCCATCCTATGTAAGTTCACTTGGCAGCACCTGCCATAAAAAAATTCTAGGCCACATCTACAGTATACCAACAGATCGTTTCCCAGCCAGTGGAGAGAGATAGGAGCCACGTCTATTAAAGGCTTTCCAACACAGAAGGGACACAAGGGTCTCTGTTGAGGCATCATGATGCCCTTAAAAAGTATCATTGAAGGGACAATAGAAGGAAAGAACACAAGAGTTGAACTGAGACTAGAATACATAAACCATGGTGTACCTGCTCCACCATTTATACTGCTTTCAAGAGGAAGGCAGAAAAGCATGGTGAGCTGCTGCTAACCAACCTGATGGTTGAAGATAACAGTAATAATAATAATAATAATAATAATAATGGAACAGAACCATTATAACAGATAAAACACCACCACATAACAAACCTGACATAATACTAACCAATAAAAAGAAGAAATTAACACAACTAATTGAAATATTCAAACCCAATACACAAAATATACAGAAGAAAACAGGAGAAAAAATTGAAAAATACATCCAACTGGCTGAGGAAGTCAAGGACATGTGGCATCAGGATAAAGTTGACATTATACCAATTATACTATCAACTACAGGAGTCATACCACACAATATCCACCAGTACATCAACGCAATACAGCTACATCCAAACGTATATATACAACTACTGAAATCTGTAATTATTGATACATGTTCAATTGCCCGAAAGTTCCTAAATGCAATGTAACATATACCGTATAGTTAAAAGGAAGTCACGGTTGATCAAGGTCCACGTCACTTTCCATTTTTAACCAGACATAACGTCTGAGAAAGGAAAGAAATAATAATTGTGTTACTGGCAATAATTTACATGCTTGTATGCCTGCTTGCCTCCTCAGTGAACAAGGGAAATAGGTAACGCCACTAGATCCTATTCCAAGGAAGTGATACTCCGGATTTACACCTCATCACGGCAAGAATGAGACAAATAAGTAGAGACATACAAGAAGACATAGCCAAAGCAAACATAGACAAAATGTACTGAAAAATTAAATCACTGCTGTTTCGATGTAGAGCTCTTAACAACATATTTAAACATAAAAGTAATATTCTGTTTGAACCTGGAAAAAAATAAACAAAAAAGTTAGGTGGAAAGAATACATTGAACTACATGCTTGAAATGCCTGAGAGGATTCAGATTACATAAGTCCAATGGAAAAAGTGGAAAATATTCATAGGACCACCAGTTATGAGGTTAGAATTCAACAGTGCTTTAAACAGCTTGGACAACAATTAAAGTGATGGGAACATATAACATCCCTGCTGAGTTATTAAAGAATTCTGGAGATGTGATGAAAGAACAGCTGTAAAAATTTGTGTGTGTGTGTGTGTGTGTGTGTGTTATGAGCATGGAATGATAATTTCCATACCTAAAAAAGGAAGTGCCAGTGATACTTTAAATTGTAGAATCTTGGCGTTACTAAGCCATGCTTCAAAAATTCTACTCAGTATTAAAGAAAGTTGTAATGCTAAAGCTAACTAACATGTAGAAGAAACCAATTCAGGGCGCCGGCCGCGGTGATCTCGCGGTTCTAGGCGCGCAGTCCGGAACCGTGCGACTGCTACGGTCGCAGGTTCGAATCCTGCCTCGGGCATGGATGTGTGTGATGTCCTTAGGTTAGTTAGGTTTAAGTAGTTCTAAGTTCTAGGGGACTAATGACCACAGCAGTTGAGTCCCATAGTGCTCAGAGCCAAACCAATTCAGATTTTAAAAAGGGAAAAGGAAACAGAGAACCTATAATAGCACTAAAAATGATCTTAGCTTAGCAAGCTACCGAGATGAACAGGAAAATGCATTCCAGGTTCATTGACCTAGAGAGCTTTGATAAAGAAGACTTGAAAATACTGTTTAGAAAACAGTAAAACTGGAATTAAATGGAGAGAGAAAGAGATTGATTCTCAATATATTCAAAAACCAAACTACAGAAATAGATGTTTATGGCACTGCGAAAGAGCCAAGGATGAGAAGGGACATCTGACGAGGGGATCTCTCTCTCTCTCTCTCTCTCTCTCTCTCTCTCTCTCTCCCCCCCCCCCCCCCCCCCCCCCCCCCATTTCCACCCCACCCCCCCATCCTTTAATTTATTTATACAAACAATGAAAAGCAGCACCAAAGAGGTCAGAATTAATGGCGAACAAATAAATTTACTAATGATATAATGGTCGACATGGATTAAAAGTTAAAAATTTTATCTGATACCGTGCATACCACAAACTAAAAATAAAGACAAACAAAACTAAAATACTGGTGACAGATAAATCAAACAAGTGAGGGCAAACATTAAGATAGGAAATACATCGCTGCAGTGTTGGGGGTTAGGATAGACCAGCAGTTATTCCTCGCCTATCGTAAGAGGTGACTAAAACGAATCTTATACCTTGTGAAGCTTTTTAAGTTTATGACTCAGCTACTATTAGGACACCCACCAGTTTTAGCTCATTTCACAGACTTTCCCTCGTTTGCTTTACTTATGGTCCTCTTTTAGTGTTTGACCTCGCTTTTCTTAATTTCTCACAAGAGTGGGCCATTTGGGGAAGGATACCTTACATGGTATACAATCCATTCACCATGTGTCAAGACATTCTGCACCTGCTGTTGGAGTGGATATTTGTTCACACCAGAAATCCAGGGTGATAGCCATTTCATTGTGTGGGGAATCATAAAGTACCCTCATAGATGTAGCCGCCTGACAATGCGGGGAATGCACTGCTGATGTCTGAGCTATAACACCCCCATGTATATGTGGGAGTAGGTGCCTGTCCAATCTGAGGTACCGTGACTCATAATGGTTACTATGGCCAGGTAGACTTTGCCATGGCTGGGTGGTCTTTATGGGAAGAGCCTCTGATGTGGGTGAGTAGCACCAGGGCAGTTCACCTGTACTGGTCCTGGCATGGCCATCTCAGCAGACAAAGTAAGATTTTAATGCAGAGGCTTACAGCTCCATGGCATTTCCATATTTGGTCAAGAGAGTGATGAGAGTTGACGTAAGATAACTGGAGATGAACAGTTCGTCGTGTTCTTCAGAACTGACCGAGAATCTTCTGCAGCAACAGTGAAGCCACTGTTTTTCATTGAAAAGGCAGGATAGGTCTGTAAATGTGCTGCAATAGAGAAATGAGAAATGGATCTTTGTTGATCAAAACTTTGAATGCTTAACTAACCACAGGGACTTCAGGACTGACAAACTTGGGGATGTACCAGTTACCTTATCTCCTCATAACAAGTTCAACAGAATTCAAGGCGTCATCTTCCATTGGGACCTAAAACTGCGGAACTGCATGCTAACGTAGTGGTGTGGAGTACATTTTGTTCATCAAATTCAGAGAGAATCTAAGGATAGTAGGGTGGACACTCAAGCTTTCATCCTATCCTTCAATGTAAATGTTTTACCTGAGAAATTGTAGGTCACGCTGGATAGGTAAGATGACAGACTTTATTTTCCTACTCTTATAAAATATTTATACATCAGAGGTTTGGACATGTCATTCCGTTGTGCTGAAGATGCTACTTGTTTGGTGTCTGTAAGGACAACCCATGAGTGTAGTCCTTGTAAACAACCCCCCTGCCCAGAATTTCGCCCCTCTTATTCACTGATGTGTACTGTTTTTAAAAGGGAGAAGAAAATCCAGGAATATAAATCATGACTTCCTGTCTTATGTTAAAAAAAAGTTTAATCTACTTTCTTCAATTGATATGACACCAAACTTAGACTTTTCAAAATTTATGTTAAAATCCTCACTTAGTGTGATTAACATGATCTCAAACAGCAACTCCTGACCTTAACTGCTTGTCAGTGCTTGTTTTTCAGTTGGGGGAAGGGACATCAGTTCCCTTGACACCCAAACCCAACAGCACGTTTGTTAACCGACCCATCAATGCCTCCTCCTCCAGCATCGTCAGGGAAGAGGACATCTGGCAAGGTGTCCCGCCCCTCTCCTAGATGGACAATCTACCACCAACAATGGCTAATGGAGCCACAGGCTGCAGGCTGTAGAAAAGAAAGGTCCTTTTCTATGCCAAAAGTCCCAACAGGAGTATTCCCACAGAAACTAAAACCACACAGGCACAATGCGGAAAAATTCTGCTGTTCTGGCTGACTTGGCACCCATGGCCCTTCCTCCCCCAGGGACAGTCTATAAATATCGATGGCAAGTCACACAAACAGGTCAAACATGACTCATTTGCAAAATAATTTGCACTCCCATTTTCCCTTTGTTGCTGCTTTTCAGATCCAAATCTGATGCTCCTTCAATGGGACAGCAACTGCAGTCTTAGCCACGTAACGAATCTGTCCACTAATTGCTACTTACTCTGCAGTTTGCATGGCACTTCAGAAGACAAATTTCTCAGAAACCTAATTTGCTACTGATACAAAGTACAAATTCAACTATAAAAATTGTGTTAATGCGGAGAGGGCACCTGGAGGAGTTTGTAAGCTCATCCACTCTGACATTTTCAATGAGCAAGTGTCACTAACCTATTACCTAAATACCCCCGGACATATTGAAATACCCCCAGACAGATCTATACCATATCACAAGCTGGTGGAACTAGTGGAACAGTTGCCTCCACTCTTCCTCTTACTGGAGGATTTCAGTTCACTGTGGGGCAATGAAGCCACATTTGGCAGGAGTCAAATAATAGAACAGTTAATTTCCATAGTGGGCGTCTGCCTACTTAACACTGGAGTTGCAACACATTTTAGTACAGCCCATGGATCATACTCAGCAGTAGATCTCATGATCTGCAGCTCAAGCAACTCACCCTTGATCTGGCGATATGTCCATGGTGACCTCTGTGATAGCGACTACTTTCTTATTACTCTCTCAAACCACCAAGCAATGAAACGTGCACCATGTTGGTCACTTTGGAAAGGCAGTGTTGGTAACAGTTTGTATCATCTATGAGAGGCCATACCCCGTTGGCTCAAGCTTTGATTGAACTCTGCTACCCACTGTCTACAGTAGTGTAGTTACTGGCATTACTGGCATCCCCCTCAACGGTGAGATCTGTAAGGATCCCACAGTCACTACTGAATGTTTTGCAGCACATTTTGCCAAAGTGTTTGCATGCAGTAACTACCATCCTAATTTCCTGACCAGGAAATGCCTTGCAGAGTTGGAACTACTTGTCCTGTGCACAAGGCCTTGAATCATACAATATTGTTTAGAGAATGTGAGTTCGACAGCACCTTAGCGGAATGTGGCAACACAATCCCAGGACCCAAAAAAAAAAAAAATCCATACTCAGATTCTTAAATACCTTAGCAACGACAGCATAAAACATGTCCTCAAGTTTTTCAATTGTATTTGTGAGGAGGAGAGTTTCTCTTCCAATGGTGTATGGTATTATTATTCCTATTCTAAAATCAGGAAAAGACACTCAAAATTTGTCTAATTATTGACCACTCTCTCTAATGAATATGGTGTAAATTATTTGAAAGAATGGTCAACAGACTACTGTGTTGGAGCCTGGAAGCTAGTGGACATCATCAGTCTCAAAGTGGCTTTCAGGTATTCATGTCCACTACAGATCAACTGATTCATCTGAAATCTGTAGCATCCAATGCTTATGTGCATCGCCAACACTTGATCACTGTGTTTTTTGATCTGCAAAAGGTCTATGACATCACCTGGTGTCGTCATGTCGTATCTGCTCTGCATGCGTGGGGCTTCTGCTGTTGCTTACCTTTTTTATCCAAAATTTCCTTTCCTTCAGACTCTTTCGGTTCTGTATAGGTTGTACCCTAAGCAGCCAATACATACAGGAAACTGGGATCATTCAGGACAAGTTTTGAGTGTAATCCTCGTCACCATCACCATCAGTGGTATTGTGACTGCAGTGGGACCCATTGTCTTACTGTCACTGTATGTGGACAATCTTTGCCTGTATTACAGCTCTACATTGTTGCACACCACAGATCATCTGCAGGAGGCTGTAAAGAATGTACATAACTGGGCCTAGAATTATGGATATCATTTTCCTCTCATGAAACCTCATGCCTTGCACTTCTGTAGATTCGGAACTGTGCACCCACATCCAGAACTTAAAACTTGGCAACCAGTTACTAGAAGTTCTGAAACTATCAGAGTTTTTAGACCTTATTTGAAAATAAGTTAAAGTATTTACCACGTATATGCCAACTCAAGACAAATTGTACGAGGAAACTTTACATCGTCAGATGTCTTAGCAGCTCTCCTGGGGAGCAGACAGCACGGTTTTTATGCGACTCTACAGAGCTCTATCAGTACTGAGCTTGGAAGACCCTGTCCACAACAGTGTTGTGCAGTTGGCAACTGGAGCTTTCTGTACAAGCCCTCTAGTGGGTATCCCATCACTGAGGGTCAGATGCCAGCAACACTTGGCAAACTAGATGGTGACAATCTGTCAGATGCCTACCCATTGTGTTATTTGACCCTGTTTCATAACCAACCATTCACACTGTTTACAAATCAGCCAGAAATGGGTGGACCAGCTGGAGAACAATTGGAGGGTCTTTCAGGGACCTCCAGTTGCCTAACTTTATGTTGCAAGAGTTCTGTCTCAGCACCACCCTAGGATGTGTACACAGTCCAGTGATTCAGATGGATTACTTTTGTGGCACTAAGAAAAATGCTGGTACCACAAGTTCTCAAATGTCTGTTCCTTTCGGTTTTCTGTGACTGCCCAAATTAGACAGGTCTCTAAATGGACAGATAAGTCAGTAACAGGGTTGGTTATAGTTTCATCAATGTAAGGGGCATGAGAAGTATTCTCTGCCGAGTACGGTGTTGGGTCACCATGTCATGGGCTTTGCAGTAGATGAAAACTCTTTTCACAAAGATCTTCCTGGTTTGTAGTGTGTTTGTGAGCTGCTTACAGGGCAAATCTCGGTGGTACCCCACAAATGTTTTGGTTGCTGACATCAAAGACTTATTAGTTAACCTTCACAGCACAGGAATGTCATAGTAACAATCATGTGGACACTAACCACCTGGTATTCCAGGAAATGAACTCACCGCCAAATTAGCAGCTGCATGAGATAAACTTGGACTCGGAGTACTTGGAAAAGACCTGATTGCAACTGCTACATCAGAGACCAATCACGAGGGACTATCAGGTGTGGCATACTTTTCTCCGCACCTCTCAGAAAGATGCCACCATACTAAGTCGATCGCTTATCACCCACTTCAGATTTATCCACAAGTTTCATTTGGATCAAGAGGACTCCCCTCAATGTAACTGTGGTAGTCTGCTCATATTAGCTCATCTCCTTGCAGTGTGTGCCCTACTGAATGACCTGAGAAGAGTTATCGACCTGTCACCTCCCTATCACAGATACTTGCAGACAATGGGATAGCATCTCGCAAAGTCTTGCACTTCCTGAAGGAAAGAGGAGTAAAATTTAATTTATTTCAACAGTCAGTGGAGAGGACAAATGTGGGGGAGCAACTCTCACTGACCTCAAACTGATCCCCGCCCCCCCCCCCCCTTTCCCCTGCATTGTCATGCATTTAAAATTTTTTCTGTACATATTTTATTTATCTAACTGTTTGAAGATTAGAGAGCTAGTTAGCTTATTTTCCCCGCCCTGTTTTGATCTTTCTTGGGGTATCCTCTAATGACCAGTATCACTTTTAGCTGCTCAGATTTCATATTTCTTCTAACCATGTGACTTAAATCTACTGTTATGTAGGTTTTCAACCATGACGACATGTACGCAAACCAAGGAGCTGTTAGTTCTCCTTTTCTCGTAGCACTCCACTTTACGTGAAGTTCCAGTGCAGTGAGGGACTGATAACCAAGATGTTTAGTCCTTTTAAACTATTGTATTCATTGTCTAATCCCACTCCTTCCCAAACCAGCCAAAAAGGAAACAAGACTTTGAATATAAATTCAGTGGTTACATGTACCGTGGCAATAAAGTAAGGTGATACAAAGTTTGTGTAAAAAGAGAGAGAGATTGAGGCCTGTTGTAGATATTGTCTAAATGTATTATTTTTATGTTTCATATTACCCATCAGTTATAATATTATGATTTCTCCAATAACATTGATAACATGTCTGTAGCACAATAATATAATTGCCAATATGTTTCAGAACATCCTCGATGCCTTAAAACGTGCTACCAGTGGTCGCACCTCAATCTGCATTGCACACAGACTCTCTACAGTCATGGACGCAGATGAAATCCTCGTTTTAAGTGGAGGCCGTGTTGTGGAGCGTGGCACACACACCCAGCTTCTGTCGAGGGCAGATTCACATTATGCTCGCATGTGGGCTGTGCAACAAGACAATGGACTGGGGTATGCAATCCAAAACAATACTTAGCCTGTCAGGTTTCCACTACAGTGCTACCTGAAAGCTTTCGCAGATAGTAATCTTAGATTTCAGATACATTCTACAAATTTAAGTCAGCTTATTTACAACATAACACTAAAAGACAGAAAACCAGCCAGTTATGAATTACTTTTCTTTTCCTAGAATCTTGTGACTGGTCTGATGTGGACTGCTACAAAGTCCTCTTCTGTGTCAATCTCATCATCTCAAATTAGCACTTGCATGTAATGTTGTCAAGTATATGTTGGATATGTTCCAATATATGTCTTGCCTTACAATTTTCACCCTCTACATTGCCCTCAAGTACCATCGATGTTAATCCTTGATATCATAACACACGTCCTCATTCTGTCCCTTTTTCTTGTCAGTGTTTTTTCTTATTAGTCCATACAGTTTTCAACGGTCTTATGTAGAACCACATTTCAAACGCTTTGATCCTCTTCTCTTCCAAAAACCCACAGTCCGTAATTCACTTCCATACAATGCTGTGCCCCAAGTGTACATTCTTCGAAAGTTCTTCCTCAAATTGAGGCCAATGTTTGATATTAGTAAACTTTGTCCTCTGTGGCTGTGCTAGTTGGCTTTTGATGTCTTCTTTGCTTTGTCTATAATATGTTGTTTTGCTTCCAAGGTAGCACTTATCCTTCCCTTAGTTTACTTCGTTATCCTCAGTTTGAAAGAGAAATATAATGAACATTCTTTCCTTTTGCAGGACGGAGTTGCGGGCAAAAATAGCGTCCAAGAACTAGAAGTGAAGTTTTGAAACTAATGTGCCAACCTAATGCAATTTACAGGTGTGTGTGTGTGTGTGTGTGTGTGTGTGTGTGTGTGTGTGTGTGAATCAAGTCTGTATGAAATGAGTATAAATTTTTGATCAATTAAAATTTAGTGACACAGTGGTGGTCTGCGGAGATACCTCCTAGCTGTATGTGAGCAATGTTCTATTTTGTAACTATTTCTTATATAAATTATTGTGTTGTCAGATATGGTTAATTTTGTGATGTGAATGACAGAAATATACAGGTACATGAAATTTTTCAAGTATTAAGTTATTAACCAGTCTTCAGCAGAGGAAAATGTGAAGAGTGCAGTGAAAGTGGAGATACCTCCTTGCTGTAGCTGAGCAATGTTTATACATAAGAAACTGGGAATTAGAAATTTAAGTCCAAAAGCTTGAGACTTAAGTGTTTCAACTGGTCATGAATTGATTTCTGTCAGTAACTGCTTATGTATGATACTTTCATACCAAAGTTCATTATTGTTTGTAGTCATTATTAACACTCGCTACACAATCCTATGTATATGATAAGTCTTCTGCCTGGAGTAATATGAAAAGAACTCGCAACATTATTTACAGAATGTCTGTGGAAGAATTATACCGAACTGAAACCATAAGAAAGGCAAGATAAAATAATAGATAGGTCTATCAGCTTCTTTTCCGTAATGTACAGGATCATCAATAAAGTCAACTCCGACTGCATAGAAAAACACTGGATTTTAACCAACCAAAGAAGCACAGTAGATTTATCACAATGGATATATTGCAAGTTATGAAGAAAATTATATAATGGAGCAGTGAGTGTGAATTCATAGATTTTGAGAAGGCAATTCACTCCATTTCATCGGAAACAGTGCTAATAACATTCTATTACACAATATGTTTGTATACTTAATAATATATACATCAATGCAGCAAGTTCCATATTGCCAAGACTTTTCTCAGCAGTTTTCAGAATTTCAAACTGGCAAAGGAATACATCTTTATAAAACATTTCTGAACCACATACATATTGCCAATAGCATTTACCTTTAGTCCAGATAAACTTAAACAATGAATGGAATAATATAATGGAGCAAATTTGAGAGTAGGGATGAAAATAGATATCAGTACTGCTAAAACAAGAGGGGGCAGCTTTTAAGTTTTTAAAAGTTATGGTAACTCAGAAACTGGCGCACACACATTGGTTTACGGTAAGTGTTTAAAGAAACAGTGTTGTGAAAAAATTGAAATGTCTTGCCAAGGTTTATGTTGGATGAATTTTAGGATTTCTGAAAAGGCCTATCTTGGCAGCAATGTCTTGAATCACATTAACTTTTGGCAATCTGTCATCTTCAGAAAACACTGTACATTTGGTTTGCAAAATTTTGTCATGGCTGTGCTTCTGTCAGTATCAAATTTCACAAAGATTGACAAAAAAGGAGGGGGCTGGTGAGATGATGCTGTAGGTAATACAACTAAAGAGCTTCAGCACACGAAATACCACAATGACAGTAGTACATTCGACTTTTCATGAACTGTTTTTCATTGTGACATGGCCAGCGGTCACGCAGCACATAAATTTGTTATTTGTCAGCTAAACACTGAATTTATTCTGTCATTGCTCATGTTTATCTGATGTATTGTGTTTCCTTTTATTTCCCATAAAAACTGCATGGCCAACAATATTATTCACCACCAGAACCTGTTGAATACTTCCAATACAATATTGTCAAAACTGGTTTAGAAGCTTGCAAAATTAAAATTGTGTATTTTAAAGAGAAATATTTTGAGAAACAAAATGATGTGAGTAAACAAAATTCTATTTTTGTGGAATCTTAAAAGTCAGCCCTTGTGATGTATAATTAACACAGCAAAAATAAAACAGCATGCATTAATGATGAAATCAAAAACCGAGTTGAAGTTACGCATTTAGCTTAGCTGAAGATGTGGCCAGATGGACAGAAGAGTAAAAATGGTCTGTAGTGCTTTTGGTACATTGAATAGTTCTCAAAAAGTCTCTGAAATTATACAATCAGTGTGTGGTACCATTTTTGAGACTTTGGCGCAGAGAGAGAGAGAGAGAGAGAGAGAGAGAGAGAGAGAGAGAGAGAGAGAGAGCACGAAAACACTTTTCAATGTGAGAACTATTCATACACAGAGTGAGTGAGAGATGCATATTGGGAATTATTAGGGGAGAGAGATTAAAAAGACATAATTATGCCTATGGCAGAATGTAAATACTTCACAACTAAAGGAGGCTACATGCCAAATAGCAGACATGTTTTCAACAACACGTGGACCAAAAGAGAAAGCAAGCTCACTAGACTGCTCATGAATAGAGCGTGCAGCTGGGCTACGGTAGTGTGTGAAGAGGGGTTGAGGGTGGGTAGCAATTTGCTGGCTACAGGCGGGGTGGTATATGCGAGGGAGGGAGGTCGGAATGGATTTTTCACAATTTCCCAGTTAAAAATACACTTTTTGTTGGGTGAAAATACACTTTTTCTGGATGAAAACTCAGTTTTTCCCAGGTCAAAGTACATCTTTTTCTGTGTTAAGTGACAAGAACTTCCCAGCACTTTCTGAAATAAAACCCAGGCAAAAGGCAATAAGTCCCATAAAGATCTTTGGTGAGCAGCAACATGTACACTGCATATTTTCGAATTACATAAGTATAAACACAAATTCCATCAAGTACAGCATGGTAGCTTCAGAAGCACTGGAATCTAGATTGTGACGGCTTTTGTCAGTCAATTGTAGCCCATGTCACGTGATCTCACCAGCCAATGACAGCAGATACTCAGAGCATAGGACATGTAATGTAGTCAGCCTATAGCATCATTGTTAAGTAGCGTGAAAACACAAATAAGAAAAGTTAATGGTTTAAATTAATATGCGTGCATATAGCTACGAGGAAAGTTAAGCTTTCACATATAAAGCTGATCATCAAAATGTTTTTGTTGTTTTCTGCCAAAAAGTGCGGTTAGGCAGGATCCTAAGAGCATAACTTAAATTGCAGCAGCTGAATAGTTCTGATGACCATGATTATGAATTTCTGATGACCACGATTATGAATTTCATTGCTGTGCACCGAACGTTTTGTAAGTTACCTGGCTGAATACTTGTTCCGTCAAGCACTTAATTTTCCACAGGAAAGCCAGTTACTTGTGAAATTTCTCAAAAACTCACTTTGCACTTTCTTTTGGAAGATAATTATACTTTTTGCCATTGTTATTGTGTACATTGTAATCTATGAAACAACTAAAATAAATATGACAAACTAACCTTGGTCTTTATTAGTGTGTGTTATCCTTTAAGACATATTAAACACAAACGTGCCAGAAAAATTTTAAGTAATGGCATAAATGAGTGGTCTTTTGGGCCTGAAATTTTTCTAAGCGTCTGGTCGTCAGTGTTAAGTTTTGAATGAGAGATTCATCACACACAACATAATTCATCTTATGTAAAAGGAAATTTACTTTGAAAGTAATGCAAAACCACCACTCGCAATATTTTCCATGATCTGTTAGAAACGTCAACAGTTGTGATGTCATGCTCATTGAAACTACACCCTCAAGAAAGGCACATTGAAGGCAGTTTTTTGTTATGAAGTATTGCACATTGTTCATCCTAAAGCCTTTGACACATTTTGCTGTCTGCAGAAGCTTGTGTGTGCACTATGTTTTGTCACTGTAAATTGCAACTTAAGTTTTATTTTCGTGTTATTCTCTTGTATATGTTTTATTGCTGCAGTAACAGGCTAAAGTAAAATTCTTTGTTAGAATATTCGTTCTTACCAGTCAAATTTACAAAAATTTCACTGAAAACTAACACAGTGAAAAAATTACAGGGTGTTTACCGGATATCCCAGTTGTCTCAGGGCATATACACCCTGTGGCCAGGAATGTGAAACACAGGTACGAGAACTGCTGGGATGTGGCACATGATGAAGGTAACATAGAGATGGGTTGGGTGGAGGGTGTGGGGGAGTGGGCTGATGATTAAGGCCAGGAAGGTTATGGGAGTGAAGGATACATTACAAGGATAACTCTGTCTGCATGGTACAGAAAAGCTGATGGTGGAGGCAAGAATTCAGTTGGCCTGGTTGTGAAGCAGCCATTAAGCTGGGGGATATTGTGCTCAGCTGCATGTTCTGCCTCTGGGTGTTCAACTCTGTTCTTGAACACAGTTTAATGGTGGCAATTAATTCCGGAGACAGTTGGTTGGATGTCATACTGACATAAAAAGCTGTGCATGAATCAGCAGCATTAATGTGACACGGCTGCTTTGTACTGGGTGGGTAGATTGCACAGGTTTTGTACCTGGGTCTTCCATAGGGATATGATCCCTGTGCCAAAGAGTAGGGAGTGGGAGTGGGAGTGGGTAAGTATGCACCAAGATGCTGTGTAGGTGACAGAATAAAATTTTGGGAGAGGTGGGAAGCTTTGGTTCAGTTGTTCCAGTTGAAGGTGATAATGGGTGACGAGGCTCCTTTTTCCTTTTTAGATGATTCTTGGGGGTTGTAGGGGGGTTAGTGCTGTGAGAGGATATGGCATGGAAAATCAGTTTTTGGTCTAGGTTTTGGGGGGGAAGGGAGGACAGGTAGTGACTGTCTGTGAAGAACCTCATGAGACTTCATCCATACTGGGCAAGAGTTTTTGTGTGTGGAAGGAGCAACAGCTGTTGAAATGCAGCTAGTGTTGGTGACTAGATAATATAACATGGCCACGAGTGTTGTTGTTGGCATGAGAGAGGTGGAGGGAAACATCTCAGCAATGGCATGCAGGGCTGAGGAGGGCAAGATGAAGCAGATGGGAGAGTATGTGTTGAGGTTGTGGAGGAATGGGAATAGGGTGTCTTGGTCCTGAGTCCAGATGAAGATATTATCAATGAACCTTGGGCTGAACCGCTGATCCTGTCGCAGCAACTCAGCAACGATGTCTGCAGCAGGGGAAAGAAAGGCAATCTGCAAACCAACAGGCTTCACAACAGCCTAACCGTGTACCCAATATCGACGGTCCACCGCAGATCGAATTATAAGTTCTTTTCCCAGTTACTCGAAAAATCCATAAAGAAAAACATTAAGCTGTAGCAGATATGGGAAGATGCAGCAAAATTCACCAGTCCCTGTTGTAGACAAGTTTCATTGTAAAAAAAATTTTTTTTGACAGTTCAACAAAGTCACAGTTTCTATATATTTGTATATTCGTTGTGCGGTCTGACACTCCTTGATATCTTTGCCAGAATAAACTGAATTTCTCCTGACTTTTCCATAAATAATTAATTAATGTCACTAAAGACTCAATCCTATTCTCATTTAACGAAATATTCCACTTTAAAACTGATCCTCCCGACCACAATCGCCGATAAAGTTTCAAAATAGAATCCTAACACACTTCAGTATTGATTATTATCAAAATATCAATACGTGTCGAGCTCTCACCAATAAAACTTCAAACATTGAAGATCGTCCACACTCTCGACAAAACCCTGCCAGAACCTCTTCAAGAAGTCTGAATTTTAACAAAGCTTGCAAATCTCACACATAAGTAATATTTACGATGCATTTCGTAACAACAGTCAACTGACTGTTCCAACTCGAAGTTTATTTAACAATTGATAACCAATTGACATCCAATTACAAACTTTATCCTTCCACATTCAACATTGAACTCCTTTTCCTTTTATGTAAATAATGGTCAGCATGATGTTTCAACGGTTCTTCCGGCCGTTGACTACGATGCAATGGTGGTTAGCTCTTGTCGCCTGCCGCAACTGGAGTCCCCACTGGATCATCTTGCTGCCACGCTCGACATGGGAAGAAAAGAAACAAAATCTTTTTAAATAACAAGTCTTCACTTTTTATATATAATGTTAACATTTCTTACCTGGCAACACTCAAGCGGTAAAGAAATGCGATGTTTCCTGATTAGACTTTTGGAACACCACAACCTGAACCAGACACTGGTTTTAGGACTTTGGAGGCTAGGAAGCTATCACGTGGTCCATAAAAGTATAGCATAGGAGAGTGCCATGTGGGTACGCACAGATGTGCTGCCTATTTGTTAATATACAGGGTGTTTCAAAAATGACCGGTATATTTGAAACGGCAATAAAAACTAAACGAGCAGCGATAGAAATACACCGTTTGTTGCAATATGCTTGGGACAACAGTACATTTTCAGGCGGACAAACTTTCGGAATTACAGTAGTTACAATTTTCAACAACAGATGGCGCTGCAAGTGATGTGAACGATATAGAAGACAACGCAGTCTGTTGGTGTGCCATTCTGTACGTCGTCTTTCTGCTGTAAGCATGTGCTGTTCACAACGTGGAAGTGTGCTGTAGACAACATGGTTTATTCCTTAGAACAGAGGATTTTTCTGGTGTTGGAATTCCACCACCTAGAACACAGTGTTGTTGCAACAAGACGAAGTTTTCAACGGAGGTTTAATGTAACCAAAGGACCGAAAAGCGATACAATAAAGGATCTGTTTGAAAAATTTCAACGGACTGGGAACGTGACGGATGAACGTGCTGGAAAGGTAGGGCGACCGCGTACGGCAACCACAGCGGGCAACGCGCAGCTAGTGATCCAACAGCGGCCTCGGGTTTCCATTCGCCGTGTTGCAGCTGCGGTCCAAATGACGCCAACGTCCACGTATCGTCTCATGCACCAGAGTTTACACCTCTATCCATACAAAATTCAAACGCGGCAACCCCTCAGCGCCGCTACCATTGCTGCACGAGAGACATTCGCTAATGATATAGTGCACAGGATTGATGACGGCGATATGCATGTGGGCAGCATTTGGTTTACTGACGAAACTTATTTTTACCTGGACGGCTTCGTCAATAAACAGAACTGGCGCATATGGGGAACCGAAAAGCCCCATGTTGCAGTCCCATCGTCCCTGCATCCTCAAAAAGTACTGGTCTGGGCGGCCATTTCTTCCAAAGGAATCATTGGCCCATTTTTCAGATCCGAAACGATTACTGCATCACGCTATCTGGACATTCTTCGTGAATTTGTGGCGGTACAAACTGCCTTAGACGACACTGCGAACACCTCGTGGTTTATGCAAGATGGTGCCCGGCCACATCGCATGGCTGACGTCTTTAATTTCCTGAATGAATATTTCGATGATCGTGTGATTGCTTTGGGCTATCCGAAACATACAGGAAGCGGCGTGGATTGGCCTCCCTATCCACCAGACATGAACCCCTGTGACTTCTTTCTGTGGGGACACTTGGAAGACCAGGTGTACCGCCAGAATCCAGAAACAATTGAACAGCTGAAGCAGTACATCTCATCTGCATGTGAAGCCATTCTGCCAGACACGTTGTCAAAGGTTTCGGGTAATTTCATTCCAAGACTACGCCATATTATTGCTACGCATGGTGGATATGTGGAAAATATCGTACTATAGAGTTTCCCAGACCACAGCGCCATCTGTTGTTGAAAATTGTAACTACTGTAATTTCGAAAGTTTGTCTGCCTGAAAATGTACTGTTGTCCCAAGCATATTGCAACAAACGGTGTATTTCTATCGCTGCTCGTTTAGTTTTTATTGCCGTTTCAAATATACCGGTCATTTTTGAAACACCCTGTATCTCCCCTTCAAATGAGAAGTAATTGTGTGTTAGGACATAGTTGATAAGGTGCATTAGAAATGAGGAAGTGGTTTTGGAGTCTGAACAACATTGTGAGAGGTAATGTGAGATAGCACCTAGGCCATGGGCATGGGAGTGTCGGCGGCGTGCAGGCAGGTGGCATCAAGAGCAATAAGTAGTGATCCAAGAGGCTAGGGGATGGGGACAGTGTAGAGTCAGTGAAGGAAGTGGTTAGTATGTGTTATGTTAGAGGCTAGGTTTTGGGCAATTGGTTGAAGGTGTTGGTTAACCAGAGCAAAAATTCTTTTGGTAGGAGCACAAAAATTAGTGACAATTGGGTATCCAGGATTGTTAGGTTTGTTGATTTTGGGGAGCATGTAGAAGGTGTGTGTATGGGATGTTGTTGGTGTGGGGAAGAAGATGGACCCCCGGGGAGACGTTCAGGAATGGGTGTAAAGATTTTGGTAGAGTTTGGATGTCACATTGGACACGTGTGAGGACATTTGTATTGGGATCACAATGGCAGAGTGGGACAATTAGTAGAAGCCTGCTGTCAGGTAGCCACTGCGATTCACCAAGACATGGCACCTTTGTCTGCAGGAAGAATGATTAGTTCAAGATCTGCTTTTGAAGTTATGGATGGCAGCCCTTTCTTTTGCTCTGAGAAGTTAGTGTTTGTAGGAACGGATATGTGGAAGGATAGTGAGGCCATATTGGATGTAAGAAATCCTCAGAATGTGAGCAGTGGGTGATTAGTTGGGAGAGGGGGAGGATCACTGTTGGACGGTGGTATGAACTGGGTGACGTAGTGTTCAATGTTGGGATTAGATTTGCATTGGTTGCAGGAGTTGTTAATAAAGAAGTGTTCCCATTGCACAGATCAGGAGAAGGAAAGTACATCTTCATTAGGTCCAAAATGGTTCAACCTGGGTGTAGGGCTAAATGTGAGGCCTTTATGAGATTGAGAGCTTTTCTGGAAAGGGTAACAAAAGTGTTTTGGATTTATTTTGGTCTGGATTTCTTGAAATGTTTGGGGGGGGGGGGGGGGGGGGAGTTTTGAAGGCTGTGTGAAATTGAGAAGGTGAGCTAGGCTAGGTCTTGGTGTTATGAAGGATTAAAGAGGGGTTCACTGTGGGCAGGATGAGATCTGATGGGTAGTGGTGCTCCAAGGTGGGAATAGGCTGTCAACACATTGGGTAGTTTAGTTTATGGAGATGGTGTCTGAAGGAGGTGTTGGAGAGATAGTGTATGTAGCTAGGACTGCACAATAAATTAATCTTATGAAGAGAGCAGAGGTGGTACTGGGATATCTGGGCCATGGAGCGACAGGTTTGTGAGGAATAGGGATTGGTGGAATTTTGATGGTCATTCTGAAAGGAGGGTCAGGATTCAGAAAAGGGAATTTTTATGGTTAGGCCATTGGGGCTGATTCCTGGCTTAGGCACTAATTAAGGAACACAACATGGGACCGGGAATGGGATGCTTTTCCAAACTGATGCAAATAGATGGAGCAGGGATTGGGATGGTGCTAGGAAAACGTGAAATGGTGGCGCAATAAATGGCCAATGGAAAGCATTAGGTGGTTGTAAAGAGAACTGGATAATAAAGCTTGAGTTTGGGAGGATAATTATGTCATCGGAGAATATTTCATTGCACATCAGTTATTGTCAAGTGCAGGATAGAAAAACAAAAGAAGTAAAATTCAGACAGGAACAATATGAAAGGAGAGGTAGGTGGATTTGGGAATGAAATATGGTGGTTCATTACTAGAATTGTGTTCAGCAGATAGGACAACTATCCACGAACTCAAAACAGAACTCGACTTAATCATCCCCCTGCAAACAAAGGCACCACCACTAACTGCCAAGCTCCTCCACCTGAAAGCTCTATCATATTGATCCATCCCAGAAGTCCAACATAACCTCCAATCACTAGTGAAATCCTCTGGCCCACTCCACCACCTCTCCCCTGAGTCGATCTCCCTCCTCACCCTAACAACACACCACAAACCTACTTTCTACATACTCCCCAAATCCATAAACCCAACAATCCTGGACACCTCATTGTAGCTGGTTATTGTGCCCCTACTGAAATTTCTCTTCTGGCTGACTTAACACCTCCAACCAGTGGCTCAAAATCTAGCCTCTCACATCAAAAATGTTAACCACTTCCTTTACTGACACACTACCACCTCCATAACTTTGCCTCCTGGATCCATCCTAGTCACTGCTGATGCCATACCCCCACACACCAATATCCTTAGGTGCATGGCCTTGCCACTATGAAACACTATATCTCCCACAGCCCTTCAGACTCCAAACCTACCACCACATCCCTCATACACCTTACTAACTTCATCTCACATACAAATACTTCTCCTTCAAGAGGAAAGTATATTAACAAATATGCAGCTCAACTATGGACACCTGCATAGCACACTCTTATGGTAACCTTTTTATGGACCATCTGGAGGACATCTTCATAGCCTCCCAAAGCCCTAAATCCATTGGCCGGTTCAGTTTCGCTGATTATATCTTCAAGAACTGGACTTGGGGCCAAGGCACATTGTCCTCATTCCTCCACAACCTCAACAGCTGCTCTCCCATATGCTTCATCTCGTCCTCCTCAAGTGAACATGCTACCTTCCTGGACATTTCTCTCCATCTCAGATGGCTCCATCTACATCTCTGTCCACATCATGGAAAAATTAACCATCAACACTGCCTGCATTTAGACAGCTGCCACCCTTTTCACAAAAACTGCTCACATACAGCCTAGCCACCTGTGGACAGCATTTATACAATGACTAGAACTCCCTAGCACAGTATGGATAGTCTGACAAGAGGCTTTATGGACACACTAGCCCCATCCCAATACCCAGACCGCAAACTGATTTCCCACACCATATCCTTACACAGCCCTAATCCTCCTCCTGTCCCAAAGAATCGGTTACAAAGGAGCCATATTGCCCAATATCACAATGGGCTGGAACAACTGAACCGGGCTTTGACTATCTATTGTCACGCTCGGAAATGAGATGTGTCCTTCCAAAGATCCTTCCCACCTCTCCAAAGTGTTGTTTCGTATCGCCCACTCAACCTATACATCATCCTGGTCCATTCATATGCCACTCCCCCTCCGAACTCCTGTTAAGCCAGAAAGTCAACTCTGTTGCAATCACTGCAGAGCATTTTATGTTTGTATGACTACTGACCAGCTGTTACGAAACTGAGGGCAAGAACAAAGTTGATTGTTCCCACATCCTACTGGCCTCAGTTTACACAGTGTTGCAATACCCTCTACCCGACAGTTTCCTCCTCCTTTGACCAATCATCTCCTTCCATTCCACATCTGCACTTTACTTCTATCATGCGATGCACTTCTTTGGTTTTGTATCCATGTATCACATGCCCAGCCCGAGTGCCTGCATCCTGCATTCCTAGCTGGCAAACTGCTGTCTCCCTCCAAGCCACTAGCTACCTACCCCCAACCCCTCTTTCCCCCTCCATCTACCCCACCCAACAAAACCCACATCCCATCTTGGTCCCCCTGCCCCAAAATTCAACTCTCTCTCTCTCTCTCTCTCTCTCTCTCTCTCTCTGTGTGTGTGTGTGTGTGTGTGTGTGTGTGTGTGTGTGTGTGTGTGTGTGACAAAGGATTTATTCCAAAGGCCAGAAAGTCTTCTTTCTCTTTTGTGTGCCTGTTGATGACTCAATGCTGCTTTTGTTGAGTGGCCTCCTTTACTCCTAAAGAATTTATGCAGGTGGACACGACATGCACCTGAAAATCTCAGATTTTTTTTAACCAATTCTAATTGTATGTGACAGCAAGTTTTATATAAACTGTACTAAAGGCAAATTCACTCAAGAAAACTAATACAGTGGAATCTCACTTCTTGAGCACCTCCCATAACTCACAATTCACACAATGTGCAGAACAAATTGCAATAAAAAGACTCACTTAATGAGTGATATTTTGCATAACGTGTGACAATGATTCAGTGTGATGTCACCAGCCATTTGTGCATGGCAGGAGAAACATTCAACAATATGAACAATGTCTTTAGTACATACTGCAGTCTGGGTTTAGTACTCTTTCTGCTACCATCTTAGTGCAGCTTGTGATCACAGATTTTTGTGAACTTGTGTTCACAGTGCTTTTTTTCCTTTTTTTGTGCAAATTTTAATAACTTTCATAGAAATATCCCTGAAGATAAAGCCTCAAGAAGACAACTGTAAGAGAAAGAAAATGACCTTACAAAGGAAATGTAAAATAAATGAAAAACATGAACGTTGTGTGAACATTGCTGATTTAGCACGCACATACAATCAATCTACCTAAGCTATTCAGACTACCCTCAAGAGCAAGGACAAGATTAAGGAGATATATGCTTCAAAGGGAGTGACAAGAGTATCTAAAGAACAGTTTTGTATTCTGGATGATGTCGAAAGGCTGCTCCTTACATGGATAAATGAAAAGCAATTGCAAGGTGACACTGTTAACAAGAACATCATTTGTGAGAAGCTGAGAATGATTTTTAACGACCTTGTTAAGATGATGCCAGGATCATCAACAGCTGAACAAGTGTTTTAAGGGAAGCCATGGGTGGTTTGAGAAGTTTAAGAGAAGAATCGGCATGCGAGGCAAAGCAGCCAACTCCAAGACAAAGGCAGCAGAGAACTTCATCAGTGGCTTCAAAATTCTCGTAGATTCTGAGCGGTATCTGGCACAACAGGTTTATAATAGTGACGAGATGAGTCTACTCTGGAAAAAGATGCCTAAGTGTAACTATATAACAGCAGAGGGGAATGCACTGCCCGGTTACAAGCAAATGAAAAACCATCTCACACTGTTATTCTGTGCCACTGCAAGCAGCGATTTGAAAATTAAACCACTGCTTGTTTACCATTCAGAAACTCCACAAGCCTTCAAGAAGTGTAAAGTCCAGAACAGCAGGTTAAATGTGATATGGAGGTCCAACCACAAGGCTTGGGTGACATGTGATCTTTTTCATGATGGGATCAATAAAGTGTTTGGTCTCCTTTGGTGAAAAAATATTTGCTCGAAATGAGTCCATGTCTTGCTTTTTGTGGACAAAACTCCTGCCCATTCTCCAGGCCTACAAGACCACCACCTTGAGGAATTTCAATTAAACGAGATCCAATTTTTGCCTCTCAACACCACTCCGTTACTCCAGTCTATGGACCAGCAGATTATTTATGACTTTGACAAACTCAACTCAAAGCAATACTCGAAGAGCGCTTTAGTGTAGACTGAAAATACCAAGATCATTCTAAGAATTTTTGAAATATCACTTCAACACTATTACCTGCGTTAAGATGATTGAAAAGATGTGGGAAGAGACTACCAAGAGAACTCAGTTCTGCTTGGAAGAAGCTTTGGCGGGAGTGCATTGTCGAATGTGACTGAGGCATTTGAGTCAGTACCTGTGGAGCCTGTAGTCAACGAGATTGTATCTTTGGCCAAGAGCATGGGACTAGAAGTGGATATCAATGAGGCTGTGGAACATCACAGCCAATAAATGACCCACCAAAGAGCTTATGGAGTTGCAGTGTGTTTCACAGCAGGAAACTGTGGAGAGGAGTTCTTCAGAGGACGGGATGGTAACAGCAAAGCAGCAATCTTCTGGTGCAATAAGAGAAATGCTGAAAGCTTGGAAATCGGTTGCACTGTGCATTGAAAAGCATCACCAGTGGCTACACATGCTACAAATTTAGTTGACAATAATGCTGTGTTACATTTCCATGAAGTGTTGAAGTGTCGGCAGAAACAAATGACTATACACAGTTTCCTAGTAAAAACGAATTAGTTATGCATCTTGAATAATACTGTATGTATAATTTTCTTCGGATAAAAGGCATGAATAAGATAACACTTTTAGTACTTTTCCTACATGAAATAATTATCATATTGTACATTAACTTATATAGGATAAATTGTTTTGCTTAATGAGTGTTTCGCACTACGAGTAAGATTCTGGAACGAATTATGCTTGCTGTGTGAGGTTCTGTTGTATTAATATGGGATGGAATTGCTGGCCTCCTTACCTTCAGAAGGCAAAAAGTGTAAGTTGTTGATTTAAGAGTGGACTCACAGTAACTCCTTTGGGAACAGAGGGCACTGAAAATGGAGTTCAGCTCTGTATCCTTAAGTATGTTAAAAATCTGGCTTCTGTTAGAGGATATTGTTCACACACATTATGGAAAAATTAGAAAAACATCTAACATATCTGCATTTTTGTATTGTTGCTTTTTACACAGATAGTACACACAGTATTAAACAAATAGTATACTACAAATGCAATTGTGCACCATATATACAGAGATACTAGTGTTACACTATTCTGAGATCTTGCTGGCAGTAATGTACTTCTCATAATTCATTAGTAATAGGAATGCTACATTCACAGACAGTAACAGAACATAATAAAAGACACACACACACACACACACACACAGAGTTACACTTATTTCCCTGAAATATACAATAAACCTGAAAGTGGTTTTTATGACTACAAAATATTATTAAAGATATTTACTTAACCCACAAATTCACCCCAATTTCTAACAGTATGTTGGAATGAATTTCAAAAATCAGCTTATAGTCTGTAAAGTAGCACCTACAATTTAACAAGGACGTCTTTCACAATTGAATGTAATTTGCTGAGTGGAGAGGAGTGATTTAGAAGACTGTCATGAGGCATGGTATAGGAAAAGAGTTACCACTGCCAAGACACAGAGTTCTATGAAACTGTCATTTAGTCGCATATTCTTTTCCAATATACTGATTGAATCACTATATGCAAGTACCAATGAATTAATGTCCTATGTGTGTTTATATGATTGTCAGTCTGCACAATGAATATGATGCAGGGTTTTTATCTGGGTAGAACTATCTGGCCGTTGTGACTGAAATTAAATTTCGTATTGTTTCTGTAACCAGTCTTTAAAGTATATGGCTCCTTGAATAACAATCTATTCCCTCCTACCCCTCCCAAAAAATCCTGATTTCTAACCCTCACCGTTCCCAATGTCTCTTCTACAAAAAAGTCATGATACTATATACTGGACATGGACAAAAATATGGAAATTCTATGACAAGTGCATGCTTGAACATAAATGCAGATACTAGCCAAGCCTGGAGATTGCACTGCTGTATTTGTCCACAAAAAGCATCTGTGAAATGTCCTCAATATGTTGCAAGTGCCATTCAGGGTAAGAACAGTGCTGTGTGCAGTTATGATTAGTGTTGGAGCTCAGAGCATTCACATGTGAGCAAATTATTGTTGCTGGCATGGTGGCTCCTCCATAAGAAGTAGCTGAAGTGATTGGTGTTTCAAGAGCAACTGATTTAAGATTTATACCAGATACAGGGAAAGCAGAAAATCATTATCCACTATGTCATTACTTGGACAAAAGTGTATGTTGAGTGTGACAGAGGGTCTTGAAGAGGATAGTGATGAAAAATAAGAGAATGACATCTGCAAAAGACACTGTAGAACTGAATGTCGCACTCAAGAACCCAATCAGCACCAAAAAAACATGAAGGGAGCTCCATAAGCAGGGAATGCTGGAGTTTCAAAACGATTCATCAGTGCTGTGAAAGCCCACAACTGCAAAATGTGGTACCAAGCCCATAAAACCTGGACTATCAAGTAATGGACAAATTTTGTTTGGTTGGATGAGTCTTGTTTAGCACTGTTTCCCAGCTTTTGGCCAATTTTACGTCCCAAGAGTGAAACATGGAGGTTCAGTGATGATCTGGGCAGCCGTAGCATAGTATTCTATGGGGCCCATGGTTACTGTGCAAAGTTGCATTACTGCCACGGATTATGTGACCATTCTGACTTACCAAGTCCATCCCATGGTACAGTGTTTCACACTAAATGGTGACACTGTGTTTAAAGATGACAGGCCCCTGTTTGCACAGCTTGCAACGTCCAGGACCGATTTTTTGAGCATAAGGATGAGCATGAATTGTCGCATCTTCCCTCACCACCACAATCATCAAGCCTCAACTATTTAGGTGTTGTGGTATACATTGGAGAGAGAAGGGTATATAGTGTTGTCTTCTTCCAATTTTTGCTGAACTTTCCACTTATTTCGCAGGAAAAATGGTACAGGTACCCTTGAAAACTATACAGGGCAAGTATTTATCTATTCCAAGACAACTGGAAGTTGTTGTTTTGAATGCCAATGGTTTTCCTACATTGTATTAGTTACTGTACTGAGTTGTGTTCTGGTGTCTCCATATTTTTGATCACATGTGTAAGTAGTTTCATGTTACCATCTCCCCTTTGTTTTCCTTCCATCTCAATACATAAAGTGTGGCCTCAAAAATCTGTTCATATTCAAGAGGACGAGGCTCAAATTTGCATCTGGCGATTCTGATTTAAGTTTTCAGAGGTTCCCCTAAATCGCATAAGGCAAATGCCAGGGTGGTTTCTTTGAAAGGGCATGGTCAATTTCCTTCCTCATCCTTCCTTAATCTGTGCTTGCACACCATCTCTAATGAACTTGTTGATAGGACATTGAACACTTAATTTCCTCCTTTCTTTCAAAATCTGTGATTAGCTCTTTCCTACATCTTACCATCCTTCAAACAATGCCCTCTTCTTTCCCCCTCACTCCATTGTAACCCCCCCCCCCCCCCCCCCCTCCTCCCCACACACACAAAAGCACCATCACCACCTCCTTCACTGTATAGTTATTCATGTGCTAAAGATTATGAGCACACTTCAACACTTTAACTTTCAAATCAATCTATCGATTCACTTTTGAAATTTTTAGCATCCTTTCATATCTCTAAAATACTCTCTTCCAGAACAGTTCTTTTATTTTGGTTGACATAACTGAAGCGTGTGCATTAGATTTAAGGTGTTCCCGATGTTAACAAAATCCCATGCCTATACATGAAACTACAAATGACAATTATGTTAGTTGAGTTTAGTACTGGCATCAGTTCAATAGTATATTTTTCTTTCTAACTGTTGTCTACCCTATGTAAACATAGGTAACATCAGAGATAAAAAATAATGAAATACAGATTCCATTTTATGGTTATAAATCCAGTGCTTGATAACATAAGTATGAAGCTTAAAATGTTAATATTACATTTGAAACACAGTACTGAATAAAAAGTGCTATTTAAATTATTTAAATTAGTCTGCCTTTTCCAGATTTATAGTTGAATGTATTTTGCTTTAAAATATAAATAATAAACCTTTAATAAGGTAAATGAAGATGGTAGCAGATACAAAAGTGAAACATTAAAATGAATGTCTGTGTGAAAGATTTTTTATTATTTAATTGGTAGATTATTATACCAGCATCTCAAAACATTTAAAGCTTTCTGATTAGTGACATGGATCTCTCTTCATAAAGTCCTGTTGGTCATCAAATTAGATAAGCCATATTAGTATAGAAATTCAGCAAATTAATTCTTATCAATACTGTATGGTACTTCAGATGACAAAGAATTTACAGTGAAACATCTTAGACATATCGTGAATGAAATGGGAACAGGAACTAAAGGCATTAAAAGTAATACTGAAAGCAGTTTAAATACTGAAGAAACATAGTCAATTAGAGTTGTAATTGTGTATGCATCAATGTGTACAACAACAGTGTTAATCTGTTATTTGGGGGGGGGGGGGGGGGAGGGGAGGCAGGCAAAATAATGTAACAATACACAATATTTCTTACTGATCCCTCTTGTTTGTACTGTTAACAACAGGGAAGGACTGATATTTCTGTGGGACTAAGGCTTCTGGAAGAAAGGTTCATAACTGTGTTGCGGGTCTGTTTAGGTCCTCCAGAACCTCAACAACTTCTCCCCCATTTGCTTCACCTGGTCCTACTCAACCCAACGAGCCACCTTCCTAGATGTTGACCTCCACCTCAGAGATGGCTATATCAGTACCTCCGTCCATATCAAACCTACTAATCACCAGCAATACCTCCACTTCGACAGCCACCCATTCCATATCAAGAAGTCCCTTCCGTACAGCCTAGCCACCCATGGTCATCACATCTGCAGTGACGAGCAGTCCCTCTCAAAATATATTGAGGGCCTCACTGAAGCCTTCACTGACCGTAATTATCCTCCCATCCTTGTACAAAACCAAATCTCCCATGCCTTATCTTTACAGTCTCCCACCACCTCCCAAAGTCCCACAGTCCGGCCAAAGAGGAGCATTCCCCTCGTAACTCAGTACCATCTGGGACTGAAGCAACTGAATTACATTCTCCGCCAGGGTTTTGATTACCTCTTGTCATGCCCTGAAATGAGAAATCTCCAGCCCCCTATCCTTCCCACCCCTCCTACCGTGGTATTCTGCCGTCCACTGAACCTACACAATATACTCATCCATCCTTACACAACCCCTGCTCCCAATCCATTACCTCATGGCTCATACCACTTTAACAGACCGATGCAAGACCTGTTTCATACATCCTACTACCACCACCTACTCCAGTCTGGTCACTAACATCACCTATCCCATCAAAGGCAGGGCTATCTGTAAACCAGTCATGTGCATTACAAGCTAAGGTGCAACCACTGTGCTGCATTCTATGTAGGCATGACAACCAACAAGCTGTCTGTCTGCATGAATGGCCACCAACAAACTGTGGCCAAAAAACAAGTGGACCACCCTGTTGCTGAACACGCTGCCAAACATGATATCCCTCATCTCAATGACTGCTTCACAGCCTGTGCCATACGGATCCTTCCCACCAACACCAGCTCTTCAGAATTGCGCGGGTGGGAACTTTCCGAGCAATGCATCCTATGTTCCTGTAACCCTCCTGGCCTCAACCTTCGTTAGTCACTGTCCTCACCCATCCAGCCTCCTCCCTGTTCCCATTCCAGCACTACACAGCTGCCATTTCACCGCCACACCCATTCTTTTACTTTCTTTTTATTTATCTCCTTTCCGCTACTTACCCTCTCCCCCCTCTCCTGCTCTCTGTCTAAACTGCAACACTTCACTGTCCGTCACTCCCATATACTATCCCTCCCCCTCCCCGCCCCAGCCTCCTCCTTACCCCC
This sequence comes from Schistocerca americana, assembly GCF_021461395.2. Classification (NCBI taxonomy): domain Eukaryota; kingdom Metazoa; phylum Arthropoda; class Insecta; order Orthoptera; family Acrididae; genus Schistocerca; species Schistocerca americana. The sequence goes on along the minus strand of NC_060126.1, from coordinate 196,131,714 downwards.
ACCCAGTCGCCACTCCCATCATGCACTGGTGCTGCTGCTTGCAGTATGGTTTCATTTCTCTGAGACTGCAGACGTGTGTGCAAGTTGCGTTTGTGTGAGTGCGTGTGTGTGCGCGTGTGTCTACTGCTGACAAAGGCCTTAATGGCCGAAAGCTACAATTGTGTGAATCTTTTTGTTGTGCCTATCGCAACTCAACTCCGCTGTATGGTGAGTAGCAACTTTCCAAATAAAAAATAAGACTTTTAATTAAATGCATTGCTCACATTAAAAGCATGAACACGAAACTTATGAAACCTAATGCTACAAAGAAAGTTCTGTATTAAAATATCAAGCTATTCTCAGTTTTCCCACTTCTCTGTAAGTTTTATTGTTTCACACCTTTCTAGATGGGGATTTACAATATAGTTTGTTAGTTTTAGTTTCCTATTATTCGTAAATATAAATATAAATAATACCCTGTTCATAATGACTTTAGGATTGGTATCTACAAAGGAAGTAATGGGGTGAGATTCCTGCTGGAGGCATAGCGAGCATTCAACCAGCCTCATGGGCTTTGTGACTGAGGTCAGATGTCTGCGTTCCAGTTTGGAGCTGATACAGACACGATTTCTTCCAAAAATTTTGTTGGCGTAATATTTTCATCTAAATTTAATGTGAATAACTTCGCAATGTCAACAGAAAATGCATTTTTGTTGTTGCTAAAAGTAAAATGAAGACAGTGCAACTTTTCCAAAATATACTGATGCCAGTGCCATCTTAGTACATTCGATAATTTGCAAGTTTGAGCATGATTCTGAAACATAACACCTGTTCCATACGGTGTTTGACAACTATCTTCTGCACCTACATATGCTCCTGCTGAAGTGTCGATCTTATAGTAATTTTGGACATAATGTAAACATCTTTTGAGGAAATAGTCTTCTTTGAATTTCTCAAGCTAGAGCCAAATTCACTACGGAGTATACAGGACTGAGTAAATCTGGCAACAGTACTCTCAACCTACTGCACCCTTACATTGGTAAAAGTCTCATAATTGTGTTGTGTTGTGGTATGATGAGAAGGGTGTCTGGACGCTCTCACAGTTGATGGAAACAAAATTTGAGTGTGAAAAAGTATCATCAAAAAATAAATTCTTTAAGTTATAGCAAATTACAATGCTTAAACAGGCACTGTTGAAAGGGAGATATGCTCCAAAGTTCATTTAAATTGTGAGGAAATAATGTCATTGGTGGTAAGAAACACCCCCCCCCCCCCCCCCCCCCCCCAATCCCTCGATTACATATGGATGTATGTGTCGATTCCCTCAGGCCATACCATAAAATCAACACAAAGATACTTTTTGCAATATACATTTAGTTTCACATGGTGCTGAAAATATATCTTTGTGAACAGACCATGGCTTTAAAAATTACTGCACAGAGACATATTACTGATTTTCATTACACTAACAATATTCATTCAACATACTGTTTGTGTAGCATTTTAAATCATTAAAATAAGTAGATGGGAAAATAGTGAAACAGGTAAGAAGGCATCTGCGAGATGGAGAGACCAGGGATCAGAGTGGCCGCTGCAGAGAACTACACATAAAGGATGGACCCTGTTTCACACAGCCACAGGCATACAACACTGTTACCAACTGCATAATGAGGATTTAAGAATTAATACAATGCAATCAGTGTCCAGACGTGTCTTTTATAGTTCAGGTGTGGACTACTTGAATCATTGTACATTCATTCATTTTTTGAGATCCTACTTAAACTAATACTAATCTATGATAAATGCTTCAATTTTTTGGAGAAATAAATGGCAACACAGACGAGACTGTACGTGATTCTGGAGAAAACATGTTATTGTAATACCAGTAGTAAATAATTTTGTATGTCACAATATGCTTTACTTCCAAAATTACCCATCTACCTGTATTTTATTTACAATTTAAAACTAAATTAAAGGGTGCCAGAAGGCAACACAGCTCTCAGATCTGATGTAGTAAATGTATAAACTACATAACAGTAAAAAAATCACTATCTAGCAATAAAACATTTGAAAGCATACAGTGTATTTGTATGTTAGCTTTCAATCAATGAAACTGATTCAAACATTTTTTAAAGCACATGTAAAAATGAAGGGGACGGATACAGGGATCTCCCCCCCCCCCCCCCCTCCTCCCTCCCTCATCAAAAGAGCTCACTGCTTTATGCATTGTAGCTGAATAAATAACCACTATCATGTTAAGAGAAAAGAAGATAAATAAATACACACACACACACACACACACACACACACACACACACACACACACACACAACTAGGGGGAGATGCCCTGGCACAAATGGTATAATGGATAATAGGAAGCACACACTCTATGGCCCATTCACATTTTAGTGATTACTATTCGACTCTAGCACCAACTGTACTTTGGTACTGCACAATTTGTAGTTTATTCTACTTACTTAACAGAGGGAAAAGTACTGACTATGATTTTATTTCAAAACAACTACAGCTCCTCTTTTTGCACCAAATGCTCCTGATACTGCTATCCATATGTTACTGTTTAAGACTATTAGCACATGCCATAGCTGAGTCTGGCACTTTGGCTGAGTTCACAGTCTTTTCTTGATAAGTTTTTCAAGCTTCTTGATGCGACTCGACTCGTGGTCTGGGCTGCCAAGACCCAGAGGTGGCAGTGGAGAACCCGGTGGTCCAAGCATGGGACTACCTCCCAGTGGAGGAGGTGGTGGCAGTTTTTGGCGGAACAGTTCTACCAGCTGACTCTGCTCTGCCCGTCGCAGACCCTAAAAAGGAGAAATTCAAGTAGCCAATTTGAAGCTGGGTGAATGTCAAATGGCTGGCATAGTTCATTTCACTAAGAGCAATATGGAGAACATCTCAGCTGGAGAAAGGTGGAAGAAATACACAATGATATCCTTGGTAAGAGGCAGTAAATGCATACGGAAAGTCTGAATTGCAAGGATGAGTTAATCGACAATGCAGTTACTTAAACAAACTGCTACTCTTAAAATAGAAATTTTGATTTATTACAGAAATAAAATTAGCTTAATTAACTGATTATAATGGAAATAATTTTTTATGAGACTCTATGGCAAGTTCTGCATCTCATTTTTGTTAGGAAAGTTTTGGTCTCAATAATCTTGCAATGATGTACTGGCATATAGGATTTTTTTTACACATTTATGCATTTAAAATTTTGTAATAGCAACACTGCATTTAATTTTCTGTAGTGTCATTTTCCAGTCACTGTGCAAAACACTGATTTTTCTGCAACTTTACATCTACATCCAGACTCAACAAGTTATGTTAAGATGTGTGTGAGTTAGTTACATGTTCCATTGATCAAACTCACAGTAACCGTTACGACGTGGAATGAGTCAAATGCATAAGAAATACACAACTGAATGAAGCTTTTTTTTTTTTTAAGTTTAAAATTTTTGTTACCTACCCCAAGCCCTTAAATGGCACAAAATACATCTTTATACCTATAGATTTATTTATTCTGATTCAGGAATTCATCTATGGTACAGGAGGAGTTGTCAAGGAGATATGATTTCAATTTAATTTTAAAACTGTTACTGCTGTCTGTCAGACATTTTATTTCATCTGGTAATTTATCAAAAAGTTTTACAGCATCATGTTTTACCCCTTTCTGTACCAAAGACTGGTTCATGTTGTTGAGAACAAATTTCATTACTGAGTAAATGTACTGTGAGGCCGTTGTAAGAATTTCTAACCTTTTAAGGGGGTTGGACGTCGAATGGGCCGACTTGCAGCAGGAGAGGCACCACAGGACATTTTAATTTCCACCGTATATACTTTTACAAATAAATTCATAAAACTTTTTCAGCATGACCAGGAAGGATTCAGAATTCACACTCATAGCAGTGGAAGTTCGAAAACATAACAAAGTAATTTTTTTTACATGTGAAATTTCATCATTTTTTTTCACTTACTAATGGCTGCATTTGTTGCTGTAGGTACACTTTTCTTCATAAGTAAGAGAGACGCTTTGATGAATTTTGCACAGCCTACAAACCATACTTGAAGGTGTATGAAACTCTAGAATTTTCCAAATATATTAAAAACTGTGGTAAAAACTGAGGTAATTAACTACAAAATTTGTGTTTTTTCTAAACATGAAGTTAAAAATATAACAGCTCATTCATTTTTTCATAAATTAAATAAATTCTAGAGTTTCATACACCTGTAAGTATGGTATGTATGCTGTGCAATATTCATCGAAGAATCTCTCTAACTTATGAAGAAAAGTGTACCTATAGCAACAAATGCAGCCATTAGTAAGTGAAAAAATGATGAAATTTCACACGTAAAAAAAATTACTTCATTTTGTTTTCGAACTTCCACTGCAATGAGTGTGAAACCTGAATCCTTCCTAGTGATGCTGACAAAGTTTTATGAATTTATTTGTAAAAGTATAGACACTGGAAATTAAAATATCCTGTGATGCCTCTCCTCCTCCAAGTCGGCCCATTTGATGTCCTACCCCCCTTAAAGAGATGCCTACAAGATGCACGACTATGAGCCCCACACATTATTCTGACCACTTTCTTCTGAGGAGTGAATACTTTTTGTCTAAGTGTTGAGTTACCCTAAAATATCATTCCGTATGACACCAGAGAGTGAAAGTATGTTAGCATGCTAATTTCTATATCCTCAAAGTTAGCAATTATTCTGATTGCAAAAGTTTCTGAACCTAGTCGCTTTAGGAGATCCAAAATATGAATTTTCCAATTAAGATTCTCATCTATATGTACACCCAAAAACTTAGTATGTTCTATCCTGGCTACTGACTTCTGTTGATGTGTTAAATTTATTGAAGGAACTGTACTCCTTGCAGAAGAAAATTGGCTGTACTGTGTTTTTTCAAAGTTCAGAGCAAGCCCGTTCACAGAAAACCAATCAATAACTTTTCCAAAGATATTTGTATCATTTCCTATTGGAGTTTCCTTTACTGGATTAATAATGATGCTTGTATCATCAGCAAACAGTGTCAGTTTAGCTTCTTGTTTCAGATAAGAAGGGAGGTCATTCACATATATCAAGCACAGAAGGGGACCCATGATTGAACCTTGTGGAACATCTAATGTAATTCCCTCCCCCGTAGACGAAATGTCATTTAAAGACACTTTTTACTAGCTGTTCTGTAGACGTGACTTAAACCACTCATATGATGCTCCATTTATGCCATAGAATTGTAATTTCTGTAACATAATGTCATGGTTCACACAACCAAATGTTTGGACAAGTCACAGAAAATTCCTATTGGTGACATTTTACTATTTAAAGACTCTGTTATGTGGACAGTGAAACTGTATATTGTTGTCTCAGTGAAACAGCATTTTTGAAATCCAAACTGTGATTTAATAAGTATCCCATTACTGTTGAGATGGTTAACCACTCTAGTACATTATTTTCTCGAAGATTTTTGAAAATGTTGTAAGCAAGGATACTGGCCGATAATTATTGACATCTGTGGTGTCCCCCTTTTTGTAGAGAGGCCTGACAATGGCATATTTTAACCTGTCTGGGAATATACTTTGAGTTTGTGATGCATTACATATGTGACTCAGAACATCAGCTGTAATTGCTCCACATTGTTTTAATATCTTATTGGAGATGTCATCTACTCCAACAGAACATTTATTTTTCAAAGATTTAATAATTTTACTTATTTCACAAGAGGTTGTTACGTGAAACTTAATCTGACAAAATTTTTTCAAAACAGACTCTTCCATGTACTGCCTGGCTTTTTCTCTTGAACTGTTCTCACCAATTTTTTCTCCTACACTTAAGAAATTGTTGTTAAATACATTAGCTACTTGATACTGTTGGTTAGGATGGTCTCGTTCTACTTAATAATAATATTACCTACCCCAGTGGTTACTTTTCCTATCTCCCTTCTAACAACATTCCATACTGATTTTATTTTATCACCCGAGTTGTTAACTTCATCTCGTCTTTACTAATTCTTGCTGCCTCACGCAATTTTCTTTTCCTTTCTGAAGACACTTTAATAACTGTAGTGATCCAAGGTTTTTTTTTGAAAACTGTTTGGTGTTACATTCAGTCATTTTTTGGGGCAACAGTGTTCAAAAAGGGATATAAATTTATCAAGAAATATGTTGCATTTATTATTGGCATTTGGCTCATTATATACAGCTCCTCAATTAACATTCTTAAACTTTCTCTGAAATGCTCTACAGACACCGAGTTGACCAGCATTACACTTTCACTTAATGGTTTCTGTACTGTACACCCTGCTAAGCTTTGTAAGTTAATCAGTTGTGCATCATGGTCTGATAATCCATTTATCACAGGGAAATCATGTGTTAGTTTTACATCCTCTTGTTGCACAAATACATTATCTATTAGAGTGCTACTTTCTTGAGCTATACGTATAGCGAAATTAATCACTGATTCTAAGTTATATGTCATTAATAACACTTCACTTTTCCTATCAGAATTGCTTAGAAAGTTTACAATGAAATCATCACCGATTAATAACTTCTTTTTGTCTGACAGACAGCATAATAGGGAGTCAATAGCTCCCAATCTCCTAATGGGAACCTGTACACTGTTTCTAATATCAACACTACATTATCTAGTTGTAGTTCTCATGTACAAACTTCAAGAGTGCTGATCAACACAAAATTTGCTTATTTCCACTGTTTTGTTCTTATACCCTTGTTTTGTGTAAATGGCAACTCCTCCTTTATGCATGCTAGATCTGCAAGTGTAAGATGCTAAATTGTACCCATTTATACTGACACTTTCCATCCCCACAGTTAAATGGTGATCAGACAGACAAAGTATATCAATCTCATTTTTGAGATCATTTAAACACAGCTCATCTACTTTATTTTTCATTCCCCTGATACTTTGATAAAGTAAATTGATACTACCCTTAGCTTTATCCCTAGTTCTTGTACATGAAGCTTCTTTTATTATATTTTTCTTGATTATTGTCTTTCTGGACTTTGGCTTTAACCTAAAAAATCTGTCTGCCTGGTCCTGTTAACTACAGGTATCATCCCTTGTGAGACTGTGGCCCCCCTGCTAATAGAGAAGCTAACTTATCTTTCCCCTTATTATTTAGGTGCAGGTCATGTGTAGTGTATCCCCACCTGCCAATAGCATCAACTGGAACAACACTCATGTGAGATTTTGCTGGTGTCTGGGGCATCCTGTTCAGCTCAGTGTTAACATGCCTTACAGCAGTGTTTACCCAGGGCTGATCATGGCACTGAAATACCTCCACAAAACCAACATTTGTGTGATCAATTTCTGCTCCTATTTTGTCCAGGTCACTCCTAATACTGTATCTTGGATTCATGGCCAGGCTGTTTCCTGCTCCCCCAACTATAATTACCTGATCTTCCTTCTCAAAGCCCCGGTGCAGCTGTCACCTGGCTAAGGCTAGCAATTGGTTTCACAAAATTTGTCCTTCAACTAATTTCTCTTGAAGCTGCTGGCCTACACCCCTTCCATGACTGCTACCTAGAAGCAGAATTCTTTTTTTCCTATTATGGTTTGATCCCGACCTGTCTTTTTTTAAAAGCTACTATTCTGCTTCAACCTAGATTCAGCTACATCTGGATGAGGCCCTTACTCCACTACTTTGGATAGCAAGCCAAACTGATTTATTAACAGAATTTTTAAAGTTTTTTCAACAATTTCCCTTTTTTACCCTTTGCTTGCTACCTTTCACCAGCACCTCATCTCTTTTTCCTCCCTTGGCCTACATAAGTCCAAATTCACGTCTTCTTATTCAACTTTAAGGGCACAAATCTTTGCCTCCTGTTCAGCAATTTTTTTGTCCTTACTAGATAACCTACATTGCCATAGGAGAGCCTCATTATCTACCCCCGTTTCTTTGCCGCTACATTCTCCCCAATGAAACTATAACCTACAGTCTTCACAGAACATGCCCACCATCAAATTTCTATGGCAACCACCACATTTGTCACACATGGTTTGATAGAAAAATTTACACAAAAGCAGAGAATAACTTGGCACAGGATCACTGAAGTTTCGTAGTCTGTACTAATCTAAACAAACTTTTAAACTTACTTTCAAAATTTCTAATTAACTACCTAAAGTCTGTATGACAGATACGAATTAATTTAACTTTGTACCACTAGTCTGGTCAAAAAAATAAAGATGTACACTTGCCCAAAATTTATGCCTAAAAATGTAAACAAAACTAACGACTATCGACCTTTACGAAATACTTTCTTTTCGATCTAAATAGGCTCAGAAAAGTGAAACCTTCAATAGACTGTGTAGCGAAGAAGTAAATGCACTAGTCTAAAATGTAATATTAACTAAATTAGCACTCATTTTAATATTAATCGCTTAACTTAGTGAGAGCTTTGTGGACATGTGTCTGCCAGAGATATTAGCACTACTGCATATGCTGCATATGTAGAGGACTTCATAATCATTTAACAATAAGCTTCTGTACGTGCTCACAATTATCTGTTTCTACCATCAGGGACATTTTGTGAATTATCATCATCATCGTCATCATCATCCATTGGACATACACTGCTGGAAAATGCTATGTCCAGAACTCTACCAGCATTTCAATCTTCCCAAGTTAGATGTCTTCAAGTGCCTCTTGTTTGTTTTTCATTGTCATCTGTACAATTACCATCAAGTTGTTGCGTTGGTTCTCTCTTATAGTCTAAGATCTCAACTTAAATTGATCTTCCCTCATTGAGTCTGTTAATAAAATGTGTATTTTATACAGTACAGTGTGTAAATAAATGTGCTACGATTGCCATCCCATATTTCTGCGCAGCTACTATTAATTAAAAATTATTTAATTAAATTAATAGTGAATGTTATACAGTTTCTTAAAAAATTTAGCATCACTCAAGAGTAAACATTGCAAATAAAATATCAAAGTATAGTTGCATACATTTTCCCAGATAACATGAAAGGTTGCCAGGTGTAAACAGGTAAGTATGTATTAGGAAATTAACCTCATGAAGTTCCTTACAAATTACAAATATCTGTGTGTGTGAAAACTATGACAGTTCTACGTATATACATAAGTATCTAAAAACTAGGACGATTCTACATCGAGTATACATGAGAAGGAGGTTGAGCAAAGAAAAAGAACACAAACAAGAGTGGAACTGATTGTGATAGTCATTTAAGAAAAGTCAGTATAATAAATACTCTGATAAAGTGACGAGCTGTAGGATAGTGGGACTTGAACAGTCAATGTAAGCATATTATATACTGAATAGTGTATACAGACATGGTATCCACGGGAAGTGTAGAAGTTGATAAGTAGAGGAGGACTGTACAGTTTAGGTGAAGTATTAAGAAGTATATGCGAAGTGTTGCTGTTGTGGTACTGTGAACGGCTGAAAGCAAGGGGAAACTACAGCCATATTTTTTCCCGAGGGCATGCAGCTTTGCATGGAGAGCTGCATCAAACCAGTCTCAGGACTGAAGACCACAACAACAACAACAACAACAACATGCGAAGTGTAGAGAAGATTTGTAACTTTCCCAGAAAATACTTAATTACAATATGCATAGGAACGTATAAAGGAATAATGAACCATGAGGCCTACTCAGAAAGGATGAGGAGGGGGTGTACGTGGCATTTGTTACGTATATAGGGCAGTTGTACCTACATGGAGATAGGACGACCTGTGGCCCAAGAAACAGGAACGTTCTATAAAGGGGCACACCTACCAAAATGGAAAGAGGAAGTGCTCTCATACGGTCAACCCACAGGCAAGGTATAGGTACTGATCTTAGGGGAAAGGGAGAGTATCGCGACAGAAGTCACAAAATTTTGTATGGATTATTCTGGAAAGTTTGCATTCCATGTACCACAAGCATTTATATTTTTTATGTAAGTTTACGAGTGTCGAAAGGAACACTTTCATGTTTCCCAGAGTTCCTCCAAACTGCAACAGATAATGAAGCTAGTACATACTAAAGAAAAAGTAGTACAGAGGATAGAAACAGAAAATAGAATACGCAAGTGTCATGTACACCTGCAGTTTATGATTAGAAATAAGGAAAGAGTGTTGTTGTGAGTGATGCTATGTACATAATGATTATGTATAAAATATATCGTGTACGATCTGAGGGGGGGGGGGGCTATTTAATGTTTCGAGAATTTCTGCGCAAATTCTAGAATCACTCAGCCTTTCACCATCTCGAACACACGATATTTTAGATGTGACTGGGAGAAAGGAACCCTATCTACTGCGTGTCACGTGTCTGCGTGTGCAGGTTTGAAGTTTGTTGTAGAAGATGGTAGACACAGCGGTTGAAGCACCGACAAGTACTTGTCGGTCGCGCCATGGAAGTCGTAACGAAAGGGCACGGCAGAACCAAGGAACTTCTGTGGTAATCTGTGCTATTGTTTATCTATGACTATTGTTAGTGATGAAAGAATAATTGAGTGGAAAAAGATTTTTAGTAACTTTTAACCTGAACATGCCAGAGGCAAGACAGGTGTATGATTTTTGTATAATAGAGTTGTGGTTAGCAAGCCAACTTTGTTGTAAATGTAACGGTGTTTCTAAGATTTGGATATGCGAGGAGACTTACTTAACAGTATTTATTCATGTGGAGAGTGAGATTTGTAAAAGGTTGATGTTTAAATATATGTCATTAAGTGAAGCAAAAGAAAGTGTGTATGTTACTTATTTTTATAAGTAGACAGAGTCTTGAGAAATTCCTGTTCCCAGCAATATACTGCGAAGAAGAAGAGAAAGGGAGTTTGCAGCAGCAAGCTAACCAGCTAGGAAAGTCGGCTGACCATTTCAAGTAAGTCGTATCGTTAAAGAAGTGGGAGTTCACACACATACTTCACCGCTTTAAGTCATTCAAAATGACTGTGACATGCTTATCCAGATGACTTCTGTAGCTGTCAGGATAGACTTTGCTTAAAATTGTAATAAAACTATCTTAACTATTGGGGTTACTATTAGGATACCAAATTTACAAAAAGGGCAACATCACTTTCCAAACACCACTTTCATAAAGTTACTATCTTCTCAATGATTTACTCACTTTTCATAGTTACACTCGTTTTGGTCACATTTAATTTGTGTGTACAATCCAAATTTTGAGTAAAGACGAAGAGGTAGTGTACAAAGATCGTGACGATGTCCTCCAGAGATGGGAAGAATATATAAAAGAGCTATATGACACAAATAGCAAACCAGAAACTCTGGAACTTGAATCACACAACAGTGTAAGTGATGAAGAGAAAGGACCAACCATCATAATGGAAGTAGTAAAGTCTGCCATTGCTGCAATGAAAAATGGCAAAGCAGTAGGTACAGATACAATACCAGGAGAAATACTAAAATGCTTGAACCACAATGGAATAAGAGAAATATTGAGGTTATGTAATAAAATATATGACAGTGGTGAATGGCCTGAGGACTTCTTGACAACAGTAATGATTCCATTACTGAAAAAACAAGGAACCAAGAAATGCAGTGAGCACAGGACAATCAGCCTCATTTCACATGCTGCCAAAGTGATGTTAAGAATAATTAATAAAAGACTTGAAAAAGTAATAGAGGAGAATCTCGGCGAGGAGCAGTTTGGGGCTCCTACGAATCTTGGGAGAAAGGTTTATTGAAAAAGGAAGAGACCTATATATGTGCTTCATCGATTTAGAAAAGGCATTTGACAATGTGGTTTGGGACAAGCTGGCGACTATTATGAGGGAAAAGGGAGTGGACTGGAAAACCAGAAGACTTATAAACTCATTATACCTTAATCAAAAAGTTTCAGTTAAAGTGAGAGGAGAAAGTACAAACTGGATCAGACTAGGGAAAGGAGTAAGACAAGGATGCTGTTTATCACCTACTCTTTTCAACCTGTACTTGGAAAATATGATTGACCAATGCTCATTAGATGACAAGGGAGTAGAAATTGGAGGAAGAAGAGTAGGGTGCTTGAGATTTGCTGATGACATGGTCCTTCTAGCCACAGGGGAAAAAGAATTACAGGATTTGGTGGACACCATTGCAACTAGCGGAAAAAAATATGGAATGAAAATTAACACAAATAAAACAAAAGTATTGGCAATAGGAGGAAATAAGGAAATAAAAATTGTGCTGAATGGAGAAACACTAGAACAGGTGCAAAATTTTAAGTATCTTGGAAGCAGGATAGACACCAACTGGAAGTGCACCACAGAAATTAAAACAAGGATAGTAATGGCAAAAAGAGGCATTTTATAAGAAAAGGAGAATCTTCTGCAGCGGTCTGGACAGAGAACTCAGAAATAGACTCATAAAATGTCTTGTATGGAGTGTTCTTCTATATGGCGCTGAAACATGGACTATGAGGGAAAAAGACAGAGAAAGGCTGGAGGCTTTTGAGATCTGGACATGGCGGAAGATGGAAAGAATAAGTTGGATGGACAGAGTAAAAAATGAAGAGGTACTGAGAAGAGTCGGAGAGAAAAGACAGTTACTAGATGTAATAAAGAGAAGAAAAAGAAATTGGATTGGGCATATATTACGAAAGAATGACAGACTGATAAAAACAATTTCAGATACTGGATGACATGATGGACGGTACAACGTACAGCAGCCTTAAGAAGGAAGCAATGGATCGCAGAAAATGGAGAGGCAAAGGACCTGCTAATATAGCAGATAACTGATGATGATGATGATCCATACCCTGAGCACACCATCGTCCCACCTTTATATGGTATCTAAACATTTAAGTAGCACACTGTGGAGTTGGACCAAATAGTTATTTCAGAGTATCAGTTATCACGGTTACAGTTATATTTTTTATACCAGTTACTTTTAATAAATCTTTATAACTGTCAGTTATTTTTACTACCAAATTTCCCAGACAGGAGTACTGTTAACTTTTGAGTGTCCACGAAATGTGAGCTGCTAGATTTCCCTCAGCTCACGTACATACAAACTCAGACTTTTTTCTCCAATATATATCTTTTGGGATAGGAATTTCACTTTTGTCACTTAATCTCTAGGCTTTTTTGAAGAACAATATCTTAAAGTAGTCGACTGAAAGTGTCTCATGCAACAGTTCATTTTGAAACTTGTTTTGATTTTCTATTTTTTTATTTTTTGTGCTCCTACAGTTGAATCTGTAAAGCATACATTAAATTATTTAACTTTTTTATTTGGTTTGGTAGTACTCAAAAAAGTAGGAATAGACCATAAAGATAGAAAAATGATATGGAACCTGTACAAAAACGAGACAGCAGTTATCCGTGGACGGACAAAACAAGAAGAGGTGCAGATACGGAAAGGTGTCCGACAAGGTTGCGCACTATCCCCTGTTATCTTTAACGTATACATTGAAGAGGCGCTGAAAAAAGTAAGGGAAAATTCACAGACAGGTGTAGTAATTCATGGCCAACGAATAGATATGATAAGATATGCCGATGATATAGCTGTCCTGACTGAAAGTGAAGAAGATCTTGTAGTCCTACTGAATAGAATGGATAAAGTTATGGGTGAAGAATATAATATAAGAATTAATAAAGCAAAAACAAAAGTAATGGCATGCGACAAAGAAGATCAAGTGAAAGTCCATATTCATGTAGGCAATGAACTGCTTGAACAAGTTGATAAATTTACTTATCTGGGCAGTAATATTACAAGGGATGGAAGGAGCAAGGCAGAAGTGAGAAGTAGAATAGCTCAAGCAAAGGCTGCTTTTAACAAGAAGAAAAACATATTAACATCTAAGAGCATCAGCCTTGAAACCAGGAAGAGATTTTTGAAATCATATGTGTGGAGTGTGGCATGCTATGGGTGTGAAACATGGACTCTCGGGACAGAGGAACAGCAGAAGCTAAATTCTTTTGAAATGTGGTGCTATAGACGCATGCTCAAAATAAAATGGATCGACAAGGTCACAAACGAAGTGGTTCTGGAAAGAGCAGGTGAGAAGAGAAGCTTCTGGAGTTTCATTGTTAAAAGAAGAGTGCAATTTACAGGCCATCTATTAAGACATAAAGGACTCCTGAACACAATCATAGAGGGATATGTCGAGGGAAAAAGACCAAGAGGAAGACCACGACTGAGGTACATGGATCAAATCGTGAAAGATGTGGGATGTAACACCTATAAAGAAATGAAGAGAAAAGTTGAAAGACGCACAGAATGGAGACAAGCTGCCATTGTAGCTGTTGCAAACCAATCCTTGGATTGACCACTACAGAAGAGAAGTTGTGCAAGCTGACATCTGGAACACTTTAAGGGCAATAACAATCCAGTTATTTGTATACTCAGTGGAGCTCCCTGGTAACCAATGGTCGTTTCTGCAGAAGTAATCAAATGTTCATTCAACTCTAATATCTATCCACCCTGCATATCATTGTCTGCTACGACCTGCTGGGGTCCAGGACACAGTTACCAGCTTCCGGGTTACTTGCAGTGGTAGCCCGTGACTTCCTAATGGTCACTCTATGTAGTTAGATAGCATGGAAGTGTAGTACACACTCTGATAAAAAGATGGCACGCAGTCTCACAGTTATTAGCAGAGTATCTACTGGGTGGTTCGTCCTTCTGCTCTGTTCATTTATTGCTGGTCAGATCTCAGATAATATGAAAGCACAGAATGCACTTTAGTAAACAGTTATTAAAATAATTGCTAGTAACGTATGAGTGGTTATTACAGTGGTTGCTACTTCTGAATAACGGCCTATCTCTATCAGTAAAGTTATTTTTGGCCACCTCTAGCACACTGACACTTGTAATCTGATTTAATGTGTTGTTGCTGTTGTTGTTGTTGGAGCTCGTCATTGTTGCCAGCACTGACACGAGCAGTCAGTGTGTGTTGGAACCCATGTTAAGTGTTAGACAGTGCCAGACCACAATGTATATCGCTTTATGCAGAAGGTGGTAATGCTTCTATTAATGTTTTTTTGCAATGTGGTTTATGAAGAACTGGTCAAAAGTACTATATTTTCATAAAAGTGTACTGTTTTCATTAACAAACGATAAGTGTTATTGCCCACCATTTTTATGTACTTGCAAAAATGAATTATCATGAAGATACTCACAACTGTATCACTGAGTAACTAAGTAACATTACTAAAACAAAATGTGCTTCTTGCGTGTAAATGTGTTGATTGATAATATGATGCCAGTACTTTTAAACTTTCTTGCAGTACTAAGTTACAAAATATTCAAAACTTACTCATACAATAATCAATAATGAAGAATTAGTTCTGGCAACACATAAGTGATTAACCACTGTCAAATAGTTAGTTCACTGAAAGAATTTCAGAGCATACTATGAGTATTTTTGACTTTGTGGTAAGTTATTCGGAACTCACCTTGCTACCTATGTAGTTAACACTTTCATATATAGTCTGTTGAGGTGCGGACAGTGAGCTGTTGCAGTCCATGTACTGCAAAAAGGTGAATGTGTGATGTAAAATGTGCTGTGCTCTGACTGAACGTAAGTGAATGTACATATGTACCATACACGTTTCCTTTAATAATGTGTCACGTACAGATGTGAGCAATGTGGCCAAATAAACTACACAAATATGCCATTACTAACGAGAGGCACTTAGTAGTACCCTTTTTCTTTCCATTTTTCTGAGGAGCAGTGCATGAAACAGAGAAAAAGGACATTGGACACTGCACTGAAAGCTTCATGAAGGACAATGTGAAGCACAAGTCACCATGTTCATTTACTGATACCAACATGATAAATTAGACTAGTATTTTATGATTCATCAAACATACCTGTAAAGATGTTTTAATGTTTCACATAATAATAACTAAAATTGCTTCACAGTACCACTGTCATAATAATTTCAAATCATAAAACATCCCAGATAAAAGTAATACCATGGAGGGAAATCTTGTGTTACTGTTCTGTAGTCACACAAGTAGTTCCAAGCTTTATGCTTATTTACAGTCATGCTGATTCCAGTGACTTGCTAGCCATAGTGTAATACAACAGTAATGTGTGTTTCCTCCTATTTACTCACAATGTTGCTGTTGTGGTCTTCAGTCCAAAGACTGGTTTGATGTAACTCTACATGCAGATGTATCTTAATGCAAGCCTTTTCATCTCTGGATATTAAACCTTGATCTCTCTCTCTCTCTCTCTCTCTCTCTCTCTCTCTCTCTCTCTCTCTCTCCTCTCTCTCTCTCTCTACCTATCTATCTATCTTGGCCCCACACTACCTTCAATTACCAAATTAACAATTCCTTCTTTAGCAGTGATGCGGTTGTTTCATCATTCCACATGAACGCGAGAATATAATGTTGTTGAACATTATTTCAGTGCATCATAAGTAAACAGTTGCCCTTTTATGAATCATTTTCTATGTATGTGAAATTTATTGGACAATATGAGCAAATCTTCCCAGTTAAAGCGTATTAATTTTATGAACTTATAGTTAATGGTCACAGATTTACAGTTTTGGAACAGATCTACGGTGGGAGCATTTTTTTCACTGATTTCGGATAGATTTTGATGAACTACATGTAACTGCAGAGGACAGTCCTCACTTGCTCAAAGCAGTTGTCTTTATAGATCCTCCAAAACTGCAGAACTCTTGGGGGGAGACAGTAATAATGAAGAAGACCATCTCTGTCAGAAATAATCATAGTAAAAGGTAAAATAACTATAGTGGGATGCACAGCAAAAATAATCATTATATGAAATTTCCTCAATGAAATTTAAGATTAAGCAGCTGATAAAGAGCTATCAGTAAAAAATAATAATTTGAAAGAAACTGTCAGTGCTTCCGCTGAACCCTCTGATCTGGTACGTAAAACAAAATAAGACAAAAGAATTGTTTGCACTAGAAGTAATATATCATTGGCATGATGGTTAACTAAGGAAGGGACTGATCTTTAATCTCTGAAAAATCTAGGTTAGTGTTGAATTATTTTAATTTGTCTTTGATGAGGACCTTCTGTCCATGACTGTTTCTTGTGTAAACCAGTACACTTCAAAAATTAAGAATGCAATGGTAGATGTTATTGCTAATGAACTGAAAGTATTTTTCACAATTTTATTCATATCTGATTATTGTCCATTTCCCATAACAAAGAGTTACTACTGTCAGAATGAGTCTATTTATAATGTTATAGTATAGAATAGGTTTATGCTAATTTTGATAAACTTACATATTTCAAAAAATAACATAGATCTATGTAATAAATTCCCCAAATTCTAGCTTCTGTAGCAATTACTGAATGACATATGGAAGAATTTTGGCTATGCGGACATAAATTTGTCAGTGCCTGAGTCAATGGAATTATATTATGGAATACATGGAGCAAAACACTATGTACATGGTAACCCAATTAGATTCAGTTATAAGGTCTGCCGCATTTGCTTATGTCATCTGTTTAGTGCAATCTGTTGCATATTAGGGAGCAAGAACTAGTAATAAACATCAGGCCTTTGTGGTCTGTACATATAATTTAAATGGAATGTTCTTTTTTGTCCCCCCCCCCCCCCCCTCCCCCCAATTGATTTGCTTGTTCCCAGAATGAACACTCAAAATAAAATGTTTTTCTTTTCAAAAACACACAAATTTCACTGTCTACAACATTTTTTTGCTTGAAAAGGCAAAGGAAATCTATAAAAGATTACTTTCTTAAAAGAAAACAATGTCCCAAACTACGTTAAACAAATCTGGATGAGTTTCTGTTGGCAACAAACTGACATGGAGCAACATAATGAAAACAATAGTTCACTGATAACACTACCATGTAATGTTAGATACCAACTCCATCAACCCAATGGAAACACATGACTCCCATTTGTAAATGCCTAATGAAAATGTATCGTGCAGAATGTGGAACAAATTAGTACGATAATATAATATACAATTTTCAATGCAATTCACTGTAGTAAACATTTCTTGTGGAAGACAAAGTACCGTACAGAGAACAAAAGTAACTTCTTATAATTTACATCAATTATTAAGAGCATCATTTGTGTAGGTTTCCATCTGCCAAGGAGAACTGACAGTGTTCTGGTTGTGTCATTGACACCTGAAGGCAATGGCTTTAAACCGATGAAAATTCAGAAACAGTAAAGAGTATTTTTAAATCCCCCTTGATTATTCTATACATTATATACTTTCTATTTTTTTCATTAAAAGAGAGAAACAAATTGCAAATAAATCAAGGGTGCACTGAGGAATAAAAATTGCTAATAATTTTTCTCATCTGGTAAGAAGGATAAATGCCTGTTCATTAAAGGAATAATTCCAGCAATTGTCTTAAGTGAGTAACAGGGATCATGACAACATTCAGTCAGTTTGGGAGAATCTGATTTTGAATCTTGCTTTTCACCTGTGTGTTGTTTTAGTTCGATTTACTTAGGGAGAATAATAACTGTCAAACTGTTCAGGTTTATATTCTTGAAATCACATTAACATTGAATGAATACATACATTTTAAATAAACCTCAATGAAGATATATATTTTGAATACCTTCATATCGAGGATCTTTTGTAGCTCTGAAATATCTGCACCCTGAAGAAGCTTGATGCACTGATCTACAAAAGCTGCTGCTGGTTCACTAGGTGCCATCACAACCTTGAGTATCATTTCTGCTTTTGTCATTCCCTTAATAACTATCTTGGCATAACTGAAAAATATTGAAACTGATTTTAGTGACTTTCTGTAAACAAAATGCTCAAGAACCTGACTTCACATTTGGTCACAACAGATAGCTGCTGACTGATCTCTACTCACCTAGCTGGGGCCTTTCGATTTACTTGGGAACCTATGGAGGGCAAATCCAGCAACACTGTCTTCAGCATGTGAGTATCTAGTAGCAATTGCTCAGCACCAACAGTGCTTATTGGTTTGCATTTAAATATATGATGTATTAGTTTTGGAATGAAGGAACTGAAATTAAAAAAAGAGACCTGTAAGTGATGCTGGGAATATTTCAGTCACATAAAAAATATAGTTTTATGCATATCTACGAAATACAAAATACAGGACAAGCAATCACTTGTCTATAGATGACTGGTGGGTCATGCAAGGTGGATTTAAAAATTACACTAGCTTCTGAATTATGGAATCGTTCTTTCTAGTATAAGTACATTCTATTTTAACCAGACATTGCAGTCCATGGTGAAACTGAACCTTAAAGTTACTGGTAGACACAAAAATGAATTAAAGAACGCTAACAGAAATGTGGACTCGACACAGAATTCAAATTTACATACAATCAAATATACATAGGATAACTTTTCCCCTTTCTTAAATTAAGTATATATCAGTATTTGCAACTAAAAACATTATAATATGTGTTCATTAAATAGATGTTTTTCATTCACTGACTTTGTTTCAAAACTTCACAAGACCCTGTTTCCAATATTTCAGATTCCAGGGTCTGTTAGCATGATTTTATTCTCATTAACTATGATTATTAGAAATAACTTCATTATCGCACATTATATCGAAAGATAAGAGGACAACTTGACTAGTGTGATATAGAGGGTCACATGACTCCAGCCCTCGAGACACTGAAAAAAGGTTTTTAATTACATTCAAATACTGAGAATGATGAACTGTACGCTTTAAAAATTTGATTAATCAATCAGCTTCTAGTATTAGCATCTGCCCTCTACATATATCTGACAATAGATTTTCATGTATACACATTACACAGTCATTGGCTTGTGACATCTTTTACTATGCAACAATGAAACAGTGCCCTAAATTGGCAAATACCTATACAAATACAGAAGGGTCATCCCTCATTTTATCTGCATCATCCAGCAAATGAACCTCACTAATTTCTGGAAACAAAATGTGTTCTCCATATCTCAGATTTTCACCCGATATCCTTCATAATCAGTAACAACACCCCCTTCCCCAAGCCCTTTCAATTCCTCTATAGTTTGCACTGGACAACAAACTTTTTCTGAATATTTTATTTGAAGTATACAATGTATATTATCTCATCCTGCATCTCCTGTAATCCTATTATTACTGAGGTCCGTAACATCTGATGGGGCTCAGTTGGTAAGTGCCAGATTACAGATCTAAAGGTTTGGGGTACTATCCACACTTAGGGTGGAGTAGGGGTGTCGGTTACTGCTTCTTTCAAATCTGGCATTGACTTGTTCGTGTGGAAAGTGACAAGCTGCTCCATGGTCGGAGACTACATTAAACTGTACGCCACCTTACACAGGTTGAAAGGCCGTGGGTAGGCAAAAGCATATTACCACCAACAGGATCATGCCTAGAAATACAAAACAGTAATCAAACAAACATTTGAGAACAGTACAGCTCTATTTAATATTAAATGAACTGTCCATAAGCTACTTCTTATTTTTTCATTAGAATGATCCCACCAAACTGTCGTAGACAATGTAACTAGTCTACCTGAGGACCTACAATTGGAAATTGCAGTTTTCCATTATGAAGCCTAATGTGTAACATCATGTCTTAACCACAGGAGACAGTGGATCCTATTATCTAAGAATAGCACATAATAACTCTGCAAATGGGAAACAGCAACAAAATTTATATACTTTTGTCATATGTTTCATTTTGTCACTATTTTTGCAGCTGATGAGTTGATACAGTTTTTCACCATCCCTTATGACTGTGGCTTATCAACAATTCATACGCTCATGTTATTGAGGAACTTTAACAGAGACAATCACAACAGGATAAGATGAATGAAATGCTACCACTTTTGCAGTCTTTCTCTCTCTCTCTCTCTCTCTCTCTCTCTCTCTCTGTCTGTTCATGTGTGTGTGTGACTAGGCACAGAAGAACATATGTTATTGGTTTCACTTTGAATGACTAATCTTCACTATATTCTACTCTAACTATAAACACAAGAACATGTGCTATTTTACTTGTATATTTTGGACTACACTGCCTTTCATCAATTTTTATTTTGTTTATTCTATCCCGAATTTGTATCAGTAATAAATTATTTAATAATTTGGATGTACTGAACCAATATTTTTATTACAAAATCTGGAGTAAGAAGAATTTCTTTTGATGGAAAAAGCCTACAAATTTTCCAAACTTGTTAACATTAACAGACATAAGTGTGTACACATTATGTACCTTCATCTTTTGTTGCCACCTTTTCTTTGCATCCTGTACTAATCTTCAGTTTCCATTTTGATTCTTTGAGTTACATTAAGTGTCTTCCTAACTAAATAATCTAACAATAAAGATCAACTTCTCAACGCAAAATAATTTTATTTAAAAAAGCGGATAAAGTGTCACTAGAAGCCTTCCTAAGAGACAATCTCCATTCCTTCCGAACTGACTATGCAAATGTAGACGAGATGTGGCTCAAATTCAAAGATATAGTAGCAACAGCAATTGAGAGATTCATACCTCATAAATTGGTAAGAGATGGAACTGATCCCCCGTGGTACACAAAACAGGTCCGAACTCTGTTGCAGAGGCAACGGAAAAAGCATGCGAAGTTCAGAAGAACGCGAAATCCCGAAGATTGGCTAAAATTTACTGACGCGCGAAATTTGGCACGGACTTCAATGCGAGATGCTTTTAATAGGTTCCACAACAAAACATTGTCTCGAAATTTGGTAGAAAATCCGAAAAAATTCTTGTCGTATGTAAAGTACACAAGCGGCAAGACGCAGTCAATACCTTCGCTGCGCAGTGCCGATGGTACTGTTACCGACGACTGTGCCGCTAAAGCGGAGTTATTGAACGCAGTTTCCCGAAATTCCTTCACCAGGGAAGAGGAATGGAATATTCCAGAATTTGAAACACGAACAGCTGCTAGCATGAGTTTCTTAGAAGTAGATACCTTAGGGGTTGCGAAGCAATTCAAATCGCTTGATACGGGCAAGTCTTCAGGTCCAGATTGTATACCGATTAGGTTCCTTTCAGATTACGCTGATACAATAGCTCCCTACTTAGCACTCATATACAACCGCTCGCTCACCGATAGATCTGTACCTACAGATTGGAAAATTGCGCAGGTCGCACCAGTGTTTAAGAAGGGTAGTAGGAGTAATCCATCTAACTACAGACCTATATCATTGACGTCAGTTTGCAGTAGGGTTTTGGAGCATATACTTTATTCAAACATTATGAATCATCTCAAAGGGAACGATCTATTGATACGTAATCAGCATGGTTTCAGAAAACATCGTTCTTGTGCAACGCAGTTAGCTCTTTATTCACACGAAGTAATGGCCGCTATTGACAGGGGATCTCAAGTTGATTCCGTATTTCTAGATTTCCGGAAAGCTTTTGACACCGTTCCTCACAAGCGACTTCTTATCAAGCTGCAGGCCTATGTGGTATCGTCTCAGTTGTGTGACTGGATTCGTGATTTCCCGTAAGGAAGGTCGCAGTTCGTAGTAATAGACGGCAAATCATCGAGTAAAACTGAAGTGATATCAGGTGTTCCCCAGGGAAGCGTCCTGGGACCTCTGCTGTTCCTGATCTATATAAATGACCTGGGTGACAATCTGAGCAGTTCTCTTAGGTTGTTCACAGATGATGCTGTAATTTACCGTCTAGTAAGGTCATCCGAAGACCAGTATCAGTTGCAAAGCGATTTAGAAAAGATTGCTGTATGGTGTGGCAGGTGGCAGTTGACGCTAAATAATGAAAAGTGTGAGGTGATCCACATGAGTTCCAAAAGAAATCTGTTAGAATTCGATTACTCGATAAATAGTACAATTCTCAAGGCTTTCAATTCAACTAAGTACCTGGGTGTTAAAATTATGAACAACTTCAGTTGGAAAGACCACATAGATAATATTGTGGGGAAGGCGAGCCAAAGGTTGCGTTTCATTGGCAGGACACTTAGAAGATGCAACAAGTCCACTAAAGAGACAGCTTACACTACACTCGTTCGTCCTCTGTTAGAATATTGCTGCGCGGTGTGGGATCCTTACCAGGTGGGATTGACAGAGGACATCGAAAGGGTGCAAAAAAGGGCAGCTCGTTTTGTATTATCACGTAGTAGGGGAGAGAGTGTGGCAGATATGATACACGAATTGAGATGGAAGTCATTACAGCAAAGACGTTTTTCGTCGCGGCGAGATCTATTTACGAAATTTCAGTCACCAACTTTCTCTTCCGAATGCGAAAATATTTTGTTGAGCCCAACCTACATAGGTAGGAATGATCATCAAAATAAAATAAGAGAAATCAGAGCTCGAACAGAAAGGTTCAGGTGTTCGTTTTTCCCGCGCGCTGTTCGGGAGTGGAATGGTAGAGATATAGTACGATTGTGGTTCGACGAACCCTCTGCCAAGCACTTAAATGTGAATTGCAGAGTAGTCATGTAGATGTAGATGTAGATGTAATATAGAGGCAGCTTCCCTGCTACGAATGAGAGATAGATCTTTTTTTCCCTCCTGTGAGGAAAAGAGAAATATGGAGAGAATGAAAAGTGTAAATTTATGGAAGGACTAGTGAGTAACTTGGAAACTTAGGTAATCTTTCACCTACCTCTATTTGCTTCAAGTTGACTATTCTGTCCCTTTTAAATATACGTGTTCCAAATGATATACACACAGAAATACAGAATGACTGATTTGCCCAAATAATTAGTGTGATATGGAAATCATTTATGCAACTAGTTAGTTATATATTTTTCCCACGTGGAATGTTTCCCTCTATTACAACTAGTTAGTTAACTACACAAATAACTATGAGCATTAGTCCAGTCATATCAATAAAATTATGGTAATACTCACTTGGCAAATTTGATACAGAACTGAGTGAAGTATTTTCGAGATGAGACAAGATTGTCTCTGATTACTGGAACTGTCTGCCTCAAATGAGAAGTGATGGCAGAAACATAGCCACTCTGGTCACCCACTGTGTCTATATTCTGCCACGATATCT
This sequence comes from Schistocerca americana, assembly GCF_021461395.2. Lineage (NCBI taxonomy): Eukaryota > Metazoa > Arthropoda > Insecta > Orthoptera > Acrididae > Schistocerca > Schistocerca americana. Next base: position 196,107,829 of record NC_060126.1, on the reverse strand, counting down.
GCCAACAAGCAAGGAGAGTAAGTATCAAGTACCGATAGCATATCAATTAAAAAATCATAAATTTCCAGATAATAGCACTTCACAGATACAAAATGTGTTTTAAACTTATATGAACATTAACCATGCTAATGATCATCACTTATTTCATAGCTTAAACCAGTGGGATTGCTTTTCAATATTTGAGCTTAACCCTTTTGTGGTTGCTAGGCCAAGCATCCTGCCTGCCTGGCCCGCTAATAGGGGAAAATGTATTTTGTGCCTGGAAGGCATATGCCTGGCTCAGCTGATCACACATCCCAGCACACATAGAGCCACTTTTCAATAAAACTTTTTTCAAAATCAGAATCACACTGTACTGTCACAATGGTTGCAGCTGATCATATCCACAAAAGAGAGTTTCAAAACTAATCCAAGCTTTCCGTTATAAATTTATTCTGAGCTGATAAAAAAGTATTTTAAAAAAATGATAAGAACTTTTTATTTGTGACTGGTTAATTCTGTAACCTGAGATTTGCACTACCAATATATGTGCTTATAACCTACTAAAATTTCATTAACACTGGACAAATAATTCCCAAGATATACAGTTTCAAAGTGACCAGTTCCTAGCAAAGACACCCAAGACTTGTACGTCTTATGTCCCCTGTTGCAGCTAGTGTTGTTGAGAAACAGCACATATTTTGTTGTATTGTTCACCTTTTTTACATCTGATACATCAGTTCTGTAGAACAACTCATGCCCTTTCAGATTATACATGTTTGTGTCGTGTGCACTTTGCAGATTAGGAAATCAAATTTCATATGTTTGCCAGTGCATGCCATTTGCTTTTCACAATCTGAAACTAATAACATATGTAATTATGTGAATGTATTTTAATTCACTCGATAGCTCCTGGTCACAGAAATCCATTTTGTTTTCATTTGATGTGAGAGCAATAAACGAAGAGAAAACAGCAAAATTACTAAATGTAAACAGGGGTCACGTGGAGACTACCCACTTCCCCACTACAACTCAAACTGCTCTGTGTATCAGCCCCTGATCTATGATATTTCCGAACTGGGCAACACTAGATAGCCCCCTCCCCCCCAAGTGTTTGAGGTAGGACACCAAAAATTTAAAAAAGCGACTTTTCAAAAATACGTTCATTTTGTAGCACACTTCTTTCTGAAGAGTCTGATACATAAAACATGTGTTCGAGAAAATGTAAGACATGTTATTTGGTCATAAGTGTGCCGAAGTGCAGTGCCATGCCTCTTCACACTGCACTCTTGTATCGCACGTCTGTGTATTTCACTCTGTGGAATTCAAATGTGTAATGTTTTGTAACGGATGTCATCACACTATATTCAGGACAGTGGAGATTAAAATGTCCTGTGGTGCCTCTCCTGCTCCCAGTCGGCAGGTTTGACATCCTGCCCCTCTTAAAAAAATAAACTCGCAATTAATACTGGATGGGATTATTTGTAACCAGGAGAACAAGAACTCTTCAGAAAATTTGCACTCTTTATCGACTATTAGCTAATAACTTGCTGTTTTGTGCGACATAAAATTAAATATACAATACATAAAACCAGTAAAGACAAGAGACAAGGAAGACTGTACACATTTCTTCAATTCTTAAGACCTAGCATTTTTTTCTCTCTAATCTTACTACAGTTTTACATGGCGTGCTTTCCATTCTGGGAAAGAATCTATTATCTCATCAAAATTTGTCAAACGTTATGCTACATGAAAACTCAAAATGTCGTTATCTAATACTGAAAAAACTGTTAATACAAATAGTAACCAAGACTGATGTGGTTTCTCGATCAGATTACATGTGTTTTGTCACTGTCTGCTAGACAAAAGAAATAGGTCTGCCTAATATTGCAGCAATTGTAAAACACACCAAACGGACAAGACTATTTTGGCACAAATGTTCATTTTTATAACACGACAGGACATAATTCACGAAGTACCAATATCAAATGCCTTTCACATTTCATTCATAAGCTCTAGCTTCGGAAGCATGAAATTGAAAAGTAGCAGTACAAAATTTTTATACAAATTTGGAATCACCATACTCTTCCATAATTTGTGTTATGTCCCCATTTCTTCTCCTTCCTTGTTCTAACAAACAATCCTGTCATCACTAATTCTGTAAATATTCCTGCCAGTGTCAAAACTTATTCTCCATTTAACTTCACTAACCCTGTGATAATCACCAGTTTAGTTATTCAGTGTTTATTCTCTGGTTAGGTGTTATTACATGTTCGTACAACGCGTTTTCTGCACTGCTCCCAGAATAGAACTTGAGCGGCTGCAAGCCGGGGACTGTATCACTGGTCCTTACTAGTGTAGCAGCTGGCCAAAAATTTTCTTTCAACATTTCATTTTCTTGGATACATCGAGAAGATAATACGTAATCTTCCTTACCTCTTATACCTGCTAGTCATTTATTTCCACTCTGGTAGTCTGAAAATGGATTTTGCTAGCAATTATAACAACGCAGATCATTCACAAACCCAGTCAACCACATTAACTGTGACTGGCATTCACCCGTTCGGCTTTATTCCACTCAGCTCACATAGGCTCATCCCCTTTCGTCTGCAGGAAAAGTTTATTTCTAAATGTGACGGGGATTCCCCTGGCAGACACATCACGTACACTATGCACACATTCAGAATCAACTTATTCATTCAGAAGTCAATTCTGAATCTGTGCAAAAACCAACAGGTATGCATTTCAAAATCATATGAATAACTGATATACCAATGTGCTCTGGACGCTAGGCGCTTTGTGAAGCAAGGTCTTTTTCCTCAAGAATATGAATTTGGCCCCCCCTCTGCAAACTGATGACTGGGGCAGATAGCTCGGTTTGCCCCTTGCCCCCTAGATCCGGGCCTGTTGTGCATATGTGAATCTGGCAGCTTAGGCACACCAGAAAAATTTTTCCAGGTAGCATCTGGCTGCTTGCTACTATTGCTTATACAGCTAACTGCCACGCTTCCGCAGCATGCGCATGCGCATGAGCTTGCTCGCAAATGCTCAAACGAATCTAATGTAAACAGTTGTGACGTCATGCTCATTGGAGGCAATTTGTTGTTATGATGCATCACATAGTCTTCCTAAAGCCTTTAACACATTTTGCTGTTGGCAGGCGCTTGTGTAAGCACTGTGTTTTGTTGTATATGACGCATTTCATTTACAAATTAAGTCTTATTTTTATTTTTGTTCTCTCGTTCATGTTTTATTGCTGCAGTATTATTCTGCAGTAGCAAGATACAGTAATATCCTTTGTCACAGTATTTGTTCTTACAAAAATTTAACTGATACTACAACAATAAAAAATTCCTGGAATTCCAAAAAATTCACGGGTTTTTCACGGTTTTCTCCCGGATGAAGTAATTCCCGGGTTTTTCCTGGATCTCCTGGTTGTCCCGGGTCGTATACACCCTGTGATAGGAACAGATGAGAGTCATGTCTTGTTAATGACAACTGATTTCAAACCTGACAGGAATGCCGTTAGCGAATGCAGGCCCATCTCAACCAGATCCTGAGCAAACACTGCAAAGGAAACTGCACGCAATGGACATTTGGAGTGACCCTGAGAATGGCCACTCGTCAGAGCAGCACATGAAACTGCATATCCTCAGTGGGCTACACAATTCAGAAACTTGACAGTAACTCTTTAGAGCAGGAATGGCCAAAAATTCGGCTCGTGAGCCACGCCATAACTTGTGAGTTGTGACCCGGCTCATGAGCCATAGCACTCCACCTGCCTACACACTTCCCCCATCGCAATGCAACATTGTCCAAGTTGGAGGAGGGGGAGATGGGGCAACTGCAAATGTGCCGCATTTACATGGCAATGCTGTTGTACCGCATATGGCCTGGATTCATATTTCTTAACAACATAGACCAGAAACAAAACAAAATTTCAATATCATTTAATAATTTTTGGTGTGCTGAAGACATGATATAATTTTTATATGGTACAGGCTGTCGGCGTACAGACATATGCAGACAATTTTCACAATCAGGTTGCCATTGTTGGTTTAAAGGGCAGGGAAGGTGGAAGGGCCAAACTGCTTGGTCATCGGTCCGCCATGTAGTTATTACTTATTTAGTTCCATAATCGAGAAAAGGTCTTCCATGCACAGATAAGATAATCAAAATATTGTAGCACTTTTGCAACCTTATTATGGAGACAGAAACTCTACATGAGAAAAACAATTTAGATCCTGAACAGTTTTAATGTAAAAGGATTTGTCTTTAAAATGGGAATCACACTGCAGATCAAACAGTTACATCCGGATATGCACAAGGTCACTTTCAAGTGAAATGGCCACCAATCCTTAAAATAGTTCAGAATCGTATGTAAAATTGGCAGTGTCCTCAAAACACTTGGAAAACTATCCTTGTACATCTTTCAAGGCCACAACGAATTCTTTAAATCTTCAGTTTCCTTCGACGCCAGTGAGCTTAGGGAACTGGTCTGTATTTGTCAGAACTTGTCCTTTCTACAATGTGATTCTCTTTTTAAATGTATCCCCATCAAATCAGGAATAAGTTGTTTCTCACCTTGCAATGTCTCACTGAGGGCAGTGTGCAGTATGCAGTGAAGTCCACTTAAAATGCGAGGTCCCTAATCCATTCTGTATATTCTAATTTTTTGTTCCTGTACTTCTTTTTCATTCATGAATTCAACAACAGCAGGTTTTAAATCAAAACAATCATTCCAGGCAGGCCCCTTGACTTAACAAATGTCCTTGGCAGTAATATATAAAGTTTCCATACTCTGTTCAATGACAGTGGAATAATTCATGCAACTTCAGAAATTGTACTATTCATACCACCCATTTCTTCATGTGCTCTGCACCTGAAAATTTAGCACAAAGTGCTTCTTGATGTACACAACAATGAATCCAGTCTATAATTTAGCACAAAGTGCTTCTTGATGTACACAACAATGAATACAGTCTATCAGTCATTGTAATCTGCACTTTATTGTTAACTATATCTTTAATCTTTTCTGCTTGGTATTGTAATGTCATTCCATAACAATCTGCAATACCTGTCAATTATGTGACTACATAATAGATATTATGAATTCTCATCCCTCTTTCAACCATTTCTACCCATTTTTAAAGGCTTGTGACAACAGACCACTAGAAAGCCTCTTTCTGTGCAAATAGCCACTGGACCAGCAGGGTGTGGAGGTTGTATTTATAGTGACTACTTCAACTTTATCAGTGACCAAGTGTTACCCTTTCTTCTACAGCTTCAAAGTGCATATTCTGTGGAGACTACCATCTTCAAATATAGCAATAGCCACATTTACAGGGCTAGAAACATAGTTTCCTTATTAGATGAACATTCAGGCACCCTACTGCACCTCAAATGACCCGATAAATTACCACACCTTAACTCCATAGAAAATGGCTGGGATATGGGGAACAACAGGAAAAATGTGCCAGTCAACAACCTGAAATTTGGTAGCTCTGTGGCATCTATTCCTCAATGAGCGACTCCAGTTGAATATAGCATATCTGAGGAAACTTGTCAATTCTCTTTCTTGTCGAGTTGAGGACATTATCAAGTTTGGAGGCAGCATTATACGGTATTAGTGTGATGTCTGCTAGGAGTGGCTAAATTTTTGTTTTGTGTGCTTAAACCCTGAATGCTAGCACACACATCAGTGACTCAAAACTGAATGTCCCCATCTTTTGCAGCCTACTTGGTGTTCCCCCGGGGGCCGGTCGGTGTGGCCGTGCAGTTCTAGGCGCTTCAGTTTGGAACCGCGTGACCACTACGGTCGCAGGTTCGAATCCTGCCTCGGGTATGGATGTGTGTGATGTTCTTAGGCTAGTCAGGTTTAAGTAGTTCTAAGTTCTAGGGGACTGATGACCTCAGATATTGAGTCCCATAGTGCTCAGAGCCATTTGAACCATTTTTTTTGTACCCATGGTGTGATAATCAGACTCTGAGTATTGCAGACTAAACAGCAGTTATACACTTTTTTACAATGAGATAAGGGAGGTAGTTTGAATCTCACTTTATACTTTTAAAAATTATTTTACGAGTTGAAGTGAGCTGTACTTGTCTCACATTTGTGATTTATGAATCATGTTCTAAGTGCATTCAGCTGTTGCTGTTGTTGTTGTTGTTGTGGTCTTCAGTCCAGAGACTGGTTTGATGCAGCTCTCCATGCTACTCTACCCTGTGCAAGCTTCTTTATCTCCCAGTACCTACTGCAACCTACATCCTTCTGAATCTGTTTAGTGTATTCATCTCTTGGTCTCCCTCTGGGATTTTTACCCTCCATGCTGCCCTCCAATACTAAATTGGTGATCACTTGATGCCTCAGAATATGCCCTACCAACCGATCCCTTCTTCTAGTCAAGTTGTGCCACAAATTTCTCTTCTCCCCAATCCTGTTCAATACCTCCTCATTAGTTACGTGATCTACCCATCTAATCTTCAGCATTCTTCTGTAACACCACATTCCGAAGGCTTCTATTCTCTTCTTGTCTAAACTATTTATCGTCCATGTTTCGCTTCCATACATGGCTACACTCCATACAAATACTTAAATCTATACTCGATGTTAACAAATTTCTGTTCTTCAGAAATGCTTTCCTTGCCATTGCCAGTCCACATTTTATATCCTCTCTACTTCGACCATCAACAGTTATTTTGCTCCTGAAATAGCAATACTCATTTACTACTTTAAGTGTCTCATTTCCTAATCTAATTCCCGCAGCATCACCTGATTTAATTCGACTACATTCCATTATTCTCGTTTTGCTTTTGTTGATGTTCATCTTATATCCTCCTTTCAAGACACTGTCCATTCCATTCAGCTGCTCTTCCAGGTCCTTTACTGTCTCTGACAGAATTACAATGTCATCGGCGAACCTCAAAGTTTTCATTTCTTCTCTGTGGATTTTAATTTCTACTCCAAATTTTTCTTTTGTTTCCTTTACTGCTTGCTCAATATACAGATTGAATAACATCGCGGAAAGGCTACAACGCTGTCTCACTCCCTTCCCAGCCACTGCTTCCCTTTCATGCCCCTCGACTCTTATAACTGCCATCTGGTTTCTGTACAAATTGTAAATAGCCTTTCGCTCCCTGTATTTTACCCCTGCCACCTTCAGAATTTGAAAGAGAGTATTCCAGTTAACGTTGTCAAAAGCTTTCTCTAAGTCTACAAATGCTAGAAACGTAGGTTTCCCTTTCCTTAATCTATTTTCTAAGATAAGTTGTAGGGTCAGTATTGCCTCACGTGTTAGAACATTACTATGGAATCCAAACTGATCTTCCTCGAGGTTGGCTTCTACCAGTTTTTCCATTTGTCTGTAAAGAATTCGTGTTAGTATCTTCAGCCGTGGCTTATTAAACTGATAGTTCGGTAATTTTCACATCTGTCAACACCTGCTTTCTTTGGGACTGGAGTTATTATATTCCTCTTGAAGTCTGAGAGTATTTTGCTTGTCTCATTCATCTTGCTCACCAGATGGTAGAGTTTTGTCAGGACTGGCTCTCCCAAGGCTGTCAGTAGTTCTGATGGAATGTTGTCTACTCCCGGGGCCTTGTTTCGACTTATGTCTTTCAGTGCTCTGTCAAATTCTTCATGCAGTATCATATCTCCCATTTCATCTTCATCTACATTCTCTTCCATTTCTATAATATTGTCCTTAAGAACATCGCCCTTGTATAGACCCTGTAGATACTCCTTCCACTTTTCTGCTTTCCCTTCTTTGCTTAGAACTGGGTTTCCATCTGAGCTCTTGATATTCATGCAAGTGGTTCTCTTTTCTCCAAAGGTCTCTTTAATTTTCCTGTAGGCAGTATGTATGTTACCCCTAGTGAGATAAGCCTCTACATTCTTACATTTGTCCTCTAGCCATCCCTGCTTAGCCATTTTGCACTTCCTGTCGATCTCATTTTTGAGATGTTTGTATTCCTGTTTGCCTGCTTCATTTACTGCATTTTTATATTTTCTCCTTTCATATCAATATCTCTTCTGTTACCCAAGGATTTCTATTAGCCCTTGTCTTTTTACCTACTTGATCCTCTGCTACCTTCACTATTTTGTCTCTCAAAGCTACCGATTCTTGTCAATCGTTCCCTAATGCTCTCTTTGAAGCTCTCTACAATCTCTGGTCCTTTCAGTTTATCCAGGTCCCATCTCCTCTAATTCCCACCTTTTTGCAGTTTCTTCAGTTTTAATCTACAGTTCATAACCAGAGTCCACGTCTGCCCCTGAAAAAGTCTTACAATTTAAAACCTGGTTCCTGAATCTCTGTCATACTATTATATAATCTATCTGAAACCTGTCAGTACCTCCAGGTTTCTTCAATGTATACAACCTTCTTTCATGATTCTTGAACCAAATGTTAGCTATGATTAAGTTATGCTCTGTGCAAAATTCTACCACACGACCTTCTCTCCCTTTTCCTAGTATCGCATTCCAGTTACCCACGACTATTAAATTTTCGTCTACCTTCACTATCTGAATAATTTATTTTATCTCATCATACATTTCATCAATCTCTTCATCATCTGCAGAGCTAGTTGGCATATAAACTTGTACTACTGTGGTAGTTGTGGGCTTTGTATCTATCTTGGCCGCAATAATGCGTTAACTATGCTGTTAATAGTAGCTTACCCGCATTCCTATTTTCCTACTCATTATTAAACCTGCTGTTATTCAGCTGTTATTGCTACACGTCACTGTGCATTCCTCTTATTTCTGTAAAGCTTCATCCATATGAAAAACGTCAAGTGTCAGAAACCAAATATGTTTTTAAAATTTCTCTCACAGCCTGTCAACAAGCTCTGGAAATATGATAAGGAATTTGACATGAATAAGAGAGTAAATGTGTGTTAATGTAATACTAAGACAATTTTTGTTTCCTTTTTCATATGAAATACAGTTCTGTAAAACTCAAAAAGAGTAAACATGGAGTCTGATACAGCCTCATCACAAATTAACTCCGTTATGAAGTTCACTGCCAACAATCAATCACAGGATGAAATCAATAGTAACACTCATAAGGGTAATACTACAAGGACTAAGACTTATACTATCCTTCACTCGACCTTAGCGTGCAGAGAAAAACAAAGGTATTCAGCCATAAAAATCTTAGCGTGATTATCAACCAATTTGAAGAATTTGATAGATCATAAAATTAAATTCAGACACAAACTGAAATCATATTATGTAAATCTGACTCGTTCTACAACATCAAAATTATGATGCATACAACATACAAATCATTAACACAGACAGGTATGAAGCAAGCTACAAGGAAGGATCTTTCATTTTTACCAGTGAGTCATATATGGCAGCATGAGTGCTCCATCTATGTTGCAAGAAGTGTTTGCTATAATTTGACAAAGAAAATATTACACACTTTTTAATTGACCACTTCAAAAAATAAAATAGCACACACATTCCCTTCGGGTTAGAGACATAATTGGTTTGAGAAATATCAAGTATGTTATTAAGAGACAACTGTAACCTGTGTCAATTATATACAACTATTTTGAGTAAGAACATCTCTAAATGTCAACCCTCTTTTATCTGATATTGCCAAACACGGACACACAATGTAAAACAAAGTCTCTGAAATGTACCAATTGTTGTTGCACACTACACCTAATAAAGGCATATTATCATAATATGGACAGTGAAATTTTACGGACAAAAATTAGCTATTCCATTGAAATAAGTTAGAAAAGTGTGAGGCCTGTGTTAAAATCACAAATTGTCAACACTTTACCAATCAATATTTTAAGTGGTAAAGTGAAGACAGTTTGTGATATTAAAACAGACTGGACATTAATCATTGATGATGGTTTTTATCAATTGAGGAGGGCTGGAAATTTTGCCTAGCAATGCCAACTGTTACTCTGCAGCACGCTGTAACAACTCACTATAGCATATGACACAGCATTTATATATAGCAGAAGATGCAACTTAAAATTTGTGCAACCAATTGTGTGGGTCTCTATTCAATTTAAAATAAATACAGCAACAGTGGACTATTGGACTTTTTTATATTGTAATAGTTTTAAAACCTATATTTACTGTACAAACTGAAATCAATGTAATAGTTTTAACACCTGTATTTACTGTACAAATTGTAATCAATGTAATAGTTTTAACACTGTATTTACTGTACAAACTGTCAATCAATTATGTATAACTATTTTAGCTGTGGCTGTCTCAGTTTTAAAATTATGTATAGAATTAGATGGACTGAATGGAAAGTCATGTAACTTATAAAGCACTTGTATGTACCCCACATCCTGTCAGCTACCTGGGTAACAGCTTCTGATAAAGTCATGTAATTTATAAAGCACTTGCATGTACCCCACATCCTGTCAGCTACCTGGGTAACAGCCTCTGATGAGTAATGCACCATTAATCTGTTTAGGAGGACCCTACACTTCTCAACCCTATGGCGTAAGCCTAGGAAGTCATGGCTTAACTTATAAAATAACTCTCAAAGTTTCTGGTTCAAGCTCTCCACTTCGCTAAGAACCAGAGTGCCACGATCAGTTCTATGGACAATGCTGTAGAGTGTGATGTTCACTGAAATTCCACTGGCAGGGCTGGTCTTCTCAAACTTCGCTGATTCTAGTATGACCAAGGAGCCTAGATGACAGCAATCGTTTGTTCAAATGTGTGCCACATTCTGCAGCTGGTGGCACCCTGTTTTTCAACAGCTGCCAGGACAGCCTCTTCAACATTTTGTATGAGACCTTCAGCCATATACTCTTGAGTGCATTGCTGCTATCTCCCTAAGGTGTACCATTATTTGCCATATACCTGAACTCCCAATTATTAACAAACCCATGCCCTTTTTATGTTTGCCTCCCCTTGAAATGAGACAAGTGCATTTCCCAACAAGTAAAGTATCTCATGCCATTTCAGTTTCATTTTTAATGGAAGACAATGCCTCAAAATTTTTGGTTAGGGGACTGGGTGTATTACCCTGAGTTCCCCTTGGTCCTTGCCTCCCCTGTGCAGGGCCTATATACCTACTGTTTATACGCCAGTCACGTCAAGTGGACGAGTGGCAACAGATCCTGTAAATCCTGTAGAGGAGGCAGTATCAACTGAAGAGGCTAATATTGAGTTACCTTTGGTACATGTCTTTTTGTAGCGCTCCCAACACATCCACTTGCAGCCGCTTCCAATAGGTTGACAGCAGCCAGAGCAATTTCCAGCTGCTTAAAACAGCAGCAACTATCTTACCCGTGCCCAAGAACAGCATTCACAGTGGAACTATGTTGTGAATTGCAGGTGGTGAGTGCATTCTTTTTTCCCAGAAAAGCATACAAATGTTTAAAAGTAAACTTGCTGATTCTCTTCTGTATCCACTGCACTACAAATAACTTTTTTAGGGATTTTTCTGTTACTTCTTGGTAGCATAATTCCATATTTAAGGTCAATTAACAAGTACACTTTTTTGTTCTACTAGTGTTTGTTTATTTTGAACTAGTTTTCGGCTTATTAGGCCATCTTCACAAAGCAACTGACTAGCCTCTGAAAGGGATGTTGGTTCTTAGGTAACCAAACATATAGACAACGATACAATCACTCCATAGCGTGTTGTGCATCGAACTTGTTTCTTAATGTTGAAATTACGCTTTACATAATGGTCTAGGGGTAGAGTCTTTGATTCATAATCAAAATGTCTTCGGTCCCGGGTTCGATCCCCACCACTGCCTAAATTTTGATAAATAATCAGCATTGGCGGCCGAAGACTTCCGGCATAAGAAGTCAGCCTCATTCTGCCAACGGCCTTGTCAAAGAGGGTGGAGGAGCGGATAGAGGTTCAGGGCACTCTCTTGTCCTAGGAGTGGGAAATTGCCCCTAAAGGAGGAAGAATCAGCAATGATCAACGACATGAGGATGCAGAAGGCAATGGAAACCACTGCATTAAAGACACGTAACGTGTATCCACAGGACATGTGGCCTGTAATTGAAGAAGTGTCATGATGATCTCTCCATTGGCAAAAGATTCCGGAATAGTCCCACAATCGGATCTCCGGGAGGGGACTGCCAAGAGGGAGATTACCATGAGAAAAAGATTGAATAATCAACGAAAGGATAACGTTCTACGAGTCGGGGCGTGGAATGTCAGAAGCTTGAACGTGGTAGGGAAACTAGAAAATCTGAAAAGGGAAATGCAAAGGCTCAATCTAGATATAGTAGGGGTCAGTGAAGTGAAGTGGAAGGAAGACAAGGATTTCTGGTCAGATGAGTATGGGGTAATATCAACAGCAGCAGAAAATGGTATAACAGGTGTAGGATTCATTATGAATAGGAAGGTAGGGCAGAGGGTGTGTTACTGTGAACAGTTCAGTGACCGGGTTGTTCTAATCAGAATCAGCAGACCAACACCGGCAACGATAGTTCAGGTATACATGCCGACGTCCCAAGCTGAAGATGAACAGATAGAGAAAGTGTATGAGGATATTGAAAGGGTAATGCAGTATGTAAAGGGGGACGAAAATCTAATAGTCACGGGCGACTGGAATGCAGTTGTAGGGGAAGGAGTAGAAGAAAAGGTTACAGGAGAATATGGGCTTGGGACAAGGAATGAAAGAGGAGAAAGACTAATTGAGTTCTGTAACAAGTTTCAGCTAGTAATAGCGAATACCCTGTTCAAGAGTCACAAGAGGAGAAGGTATACTTGGAAGAGGCCGGGAGATACGGGAAGATTTCAATTAGATTACATCATGGTCAGACAGAGATTCCGAAGTCAGATACTGGATTGTAAGGCGTACCCAGGAGCAGATATAGACTCAGATCACAATATAGTAGTGATGAAGAGTAGGCTGAAGTTCAAGACATTAGTCAGGAAGAATCAATACGCAAAGAAGTGGGATACGGAAGTACTAAGGAATGGCGAGATACGTTTGAAGTTCTCTAATGCTATAGACACAGCAATAACGAATAGCGCAGTAGGCAGTACAGTTGAAGAGGAATGGACATCTCTAAAAAGGGCCATAACAGAAGTTGGGAAGGAAAACATAGGTACAAAGAAGGTAGCTGCGAAGAAACCATGGGTAACAGAAGAAATACTTCACTTGATTGATGAAAGGAGGAAGTACAAACATGTTCCGGGAAAATCAGGAATACAGAAATACAAGTCGCTGAGGAATGAAATAAATAGGAAGTGCAGGGAAGCTAAGACGAAATGGCTGCAGGAAAAAGATATGATTGTCGAAAGGCCAGACTCAGCATACAGGAAAGTCAAAACAACCTTTGGTGACATTTAAAGCAACGGTGGTAACATTAAGAGTGCAACGGGAATTCCACTGTTAAATGCAGAGGAGAGAGCAGATAGGTGGAAAGAATACATTGAAAGCCTCTATGAGAGTGAAGATTTGTCTGATGTGATAGAAGAAGAAACAGGAGTCGATTTAGAAGAGATAGGGGACCCAGTATTAGAATCAGATTTTAAAAGAGCTTTGGAGGACTTACAGTCAAATAAGGCAGAAGGGATAGATAACATTCCATCAGAATTTCTAAAATCATTGGGGGAAGTGGCAACAAAACAACTATTCACGTTGGTGTGTAGAATATATGAGTCTGGCGATATACCATCTGACTTTCGGAAAAGCATCATCCACACAAGCGAGAATTATCGCACAATCAGCTTAACAGCTCATGCATCGAAGCTGCTTACAAGAATAATATACAGAAGAATGGAAAAGAAAATTGAGAATGCGCCAGGTGACAATCAGTTTGGCTTTAGGAAAAGTAAAGGGAGGAGAGAGGCAATTCTGACGTTACGGCTAATAATGGAAGCAAGGCTAAAGAAAAATCAAGACACTTTAATAGGATTTGTCGACCTGGAAAAAGCGTTCGACAATATAAAATGGTGCAAGCTGTTCGAGATTCTGAAAAAAGTAGGGATAAGCTATAGGGAGAGACAGGTCATATACAATATGTATAACAACCAAGAGGGAATAATAAGAGTGGACGATCAAGAAAGAAGTGCTCGTATTAAGAAGGGTGTAAGACAAGGCTGTAGCCTTTCGCCCATACTCTTCAATCTGTACATCAAGGAAGCAATGATGGAAATAAAAGAAAGGTTCAGGAGTGGAATTAAAATACAAGGTGAAAGGATATCAATGATACGATTCGCTGATGACATTGCTATCCTGAGTGAAAGTGAAGAAGAATTAAATGATCTGCTGAACGGAATGAACAGTCTAATGAGTACACAGTATGGTTTGAGAGTAAATCGGAGAAAGACAAAGGTAATAGAAGTAGTAGAAATGAGAACAGGATTGATGGTCACGAAGTCAATGAAGTTAAGGAATTCTGCTACCTAGGCAGTAAAATAACCAATGACGGACGGAGCAAGGAAGACATCAAAAGCAGACTCGCTATGGCAAAAAAGGCATTTCTGGCCAAGAGAAGTCTACTAATATCAAATACCGGCCTTAATTTGAGGAAGAAATTTCTGAGGATATACGTCTGGAGTACAGCATTGTATGGTAGTGAAACATGGACTGTGGGAAAACTGGAACAGAAGAGAATTGAAGCATTTGAGATGTGGTGCTATAGACGAATGTTGAAAATTAGGTGGACTGATAAGGTAAGGAATGAGGCGGTTCTACGCAGAATCGGAGAGGAAAGGAATATGTGGAAAACACCGATAAGGAGAAGGGACAGGATGATAGGACATCTGCTAAGACATGAGGGAATGACTTCCATTGTACTAGAGGGAGCTGGAGAGGGCAAAAACTGTAGAGGAAGACAGAGATTGGAATACGTCAAGCAAATAATTGAGGACGTGGGTTGCAAGTGCTACTCTGAGATGAAGAGGTTAGCACAGGAAAGGAATTCGTGGCGGGCCGCATCAAACCAGTCAGTAGACTGATGAAAAAAAAAAAAATAAATAAATAAAATAAAATAAAAAAAAAATAAAAATTGGAAGATATGAAGTACAATAAAAAATTAAACTAAACACTATTACAACTTAAATTTAGTGTTTTTCTTTTCTTTTTTCATGAGATACTGTTGAACTGAGTACTTTTCATTTACGTTGTGCAACACTTTCATTTCTTTTCCTTTTCTTTTTTTCCCTTTTTTTTACATTGTAAACTAAACCATAGGCAATGGACGCTACTATACACAATAATTAGAATACATAATTTTACACTATTACAGGATATATTGTTATGATGCCATAACTGAGCAGTACCAACTTATATTGAGAAACAAACATGTTTTACATTGTAAATAACATATTTATCCAATTGACAGTATTGAACATAGTACCTGGTTATACAATATTATAATATTACAAGTTATATTGTTTAAGTTTGTGGGGTAATGTCTAGGAAAGTGTAGTGTTTTATAATTTCGTGTAGCAGTACGTATCATTGTGGCAGTTTGTGGGTACGTGGCTGGTTAGTAGCCTCAGGTGAAGTGGACCAGTTTGGAATTTTGAGTTAAATGTCTGTTTACCTCAAGTGCATCTAATATGCTTATTTTCTTTCCCTGTGACCTTTATTTTCTTTCCCTGTGACTACACGTAATACTTCTGTGTGGATTTTATATTTGTGTCCTTCCTTCAGCACCTGTTTGGCAAAGGTGGAGTCTGACTTATGTAATCTTCAGCTGCATTTGTGTTCAGTCAGCCTTATTGTTATGGCCCTGCCTGTCAGCGTGCAATTTGTTGCAGTCATTGCAAGTGATTTTGTAAACATCACTGTAACTTAATAAATCTGTTTTGTCCTTGCTGTTAAATAGGATATAGGCTGTAGTGCCTCTTACACAAAATGATGTTTTGTAATTGCAGGATGTGAGTGTTTTGGCTAATTTGTCAGATAGATTTCCTAAATATGAGGAAGTACACCAGTTGGTATTAGATATAAATGTTGCTGTAGGTGGGAAGGGAGGGCACACACATAAGGTAACATTTTTCTTCTTTTTTTGTGTAAAACATTGTCATTTAATTCAGGGGTATAGCCACTGATGATGCAATATATTTAATGGTGTCTAATTCTGTTTGAAAATCACAGGCGAAGCATTCAGAGGATTGGGATACGAGATTGTGCAAGTATGATGTCTTAGATTTAGATTTAGTTCAATTTAGTACAGGTTCTGTTGATATTCTGTAAAGCAAATAATTTAAGGATAGACCAAACAATGGGAACTCCTGGTAGGAATGTCAACAATGTAGGAAAAGACATTGCTACTTACCATAAAAGAAGACACATTAAGTTGCAGACAGGCACAATTAAAAGACACATGATGTTTTCTGCCACAGCTTCCATCAGTGAAAGAGAGACACGAACACCATTCACACACACAAGTCAGCACACCTCATGCACTCATGACCACCTACTCCAGCATCTCGGGCCCAAATGACCAAGACGCTGATGAAGGCTGTGGCCAAAAGCTTTATATAAGTGTCTTTTAATTGTGGCTGCCTGCAACTTAACATGTCGTCTTTACGGTAAGTAGCAATCTGTCTTTTCCTACATTGCTGATTTAAGGATAGGTAATAACAGACACTTAGCTCAAATTTCTTTGCTGTTCAGTTGGTGACTGTTGTACTTAGTATTTATTACTAGCTATTGTATTATTATATTTATTACTATCTATTGTATTTAAAAATACCTTGCTCATGGCAGTCAGTGCTGGTTCACAAGCAGATTCCAAGTCCTGTACCAGGAGTTGGATGCAGTTGGAGATCACACTGTAAAAAAGAGAGGAGGAAAATGCTCCTTTCAACAGTTTCTTGATTCAATTAAGTGTCTGGTGCACGAACTATTACAACAAGTTATGGATGTTAATGTAATGTGAAAGTTTGTAAAATACATGTTCTCAATAATTTTCTTTTCCCAAAATATGAATTTTGAAAAAGTGAGGAAGTGCAATGAAAACTGACAGAATATATGATACAGTTAAATGTTTACTGGCTATATTTCAATGATTACTGCTGAGTAAGGAGGGGGAATTGGCAGGTTTGGTAGTGATTGAGAGGTGGACTTTGATAACTTGCAACGAATGGCATAAATGACATACTGTTACAATATTGTGAAAAGGACAGATTGCTAGTCATCATATAGAGAAGATGTTGAGTCGCAAACAGGTACAAAACAAAAAGACTGCTAACATCCAAGCTTTCAGGCAAAAGGCCTTCTTCTAAATGCACACACATTGATGCAAGCATGACACACCCATATGACAACAAAATTTATATCAAGTGAAAATCTATCTATAAGTATTTCATTTTCAAGAATTTTAATGCCAATTCCACAATTCTACTCGCCTACTAAATAAATTTTATATGCTAGATAACTAACTTTGTAGCAGCCAGTGCCCTCATGCTTCTCTGAGTTCACATGTTGCATTGAGACATGACATATCTGCAGGCATCGTATGAGGATGTGCTGAAAAGCAATACCAACAAATTTTTTATTCTTTTTGTGCAGTTCTAAAGCACTGACTGCACATTGACTAGCACAGTGCCATGAAGCGGTATCAAGAAGGTGCTGATCTGCACGATAATGGAAAGAGCGGGCAGTGCCATACTTCCAGGAAGACGAAATTCAGCACTACCTGTCAACGCTGATTTAACCAGCTGCCCATCACTGGTCAGCCCCAGTTCGGTCACGGCCTTCAAGAGCATCAGTACTGAGTATTAGGAAGATGTTACATTCTGGGAAGATGTTACATTCTGCGAGCAGTAATAGAAGCTAAAGTACTTGCAAGTAGGAGGCACAAGAGCTACTTCATAAATGGAAGTTATGTTTATTTTCTTTTTCGAAATAAAGTATTGCAATCATTTGAAAGTTTAATGTACATATCATTTTGGATTCCTGCAACTGGCCATCACAACTTTTCTTCTTCCTTGTTTGTGTCAGTGCTGACTCCCACAGTAGCCGACACAGCACCTGGCGATGAGGATTTCAGAACCAACGCTGCCTTCCCTCTACACTGCTCCTTTACAGCTTGCCACTAATATTTCTCTCTTTTTTTGAGGAACATTGTTACTACTTTTCCTTCTTTTGCCTTGCTTCTACTTATAATTTTATGCGGCATTCCTCTCATTAAAATGGCCTCTAACCTGCCTCCTACACCACCTGCGCTTACGCTTCCGGCTGCTGCTGGCTTTAATCTGATGCAATTTATTCAGTTTCAGAACCACCAAACATTGCTGTAGATGACAGCTATCCAGCAGCTTATTAATGCACAAGCCACTTCCGTATTAACTCCGCCACAACAGCCAGCCACATCCAAGGCACTGCCTCTGTGCATTCCGCAGGTCCGAGCTTTCGATGAACAGCAAGAGGAATGGAGCAAGTACTACACTCAGATCGACGCTCATTGTACTACACATCAAGTGCAAGGTCCTGTGAAACTATCTTGTTAATGGCCTGCACAGGAGTTTACTGCTTACTTAGAAGTTATTCCTGACTAGTAGGCTGGTGCTGCTAGTTTTTGAAAAAATGGTTCAAATGGCTGTGAGCACTATGGGACTCAACTGCTGAGGTCATTAGTCCCCTAGAACTTAGAACTAGTTAAACCTAACTAACCTAAGGACATCACAAACATCCATGCCCGAGGCAGAATTCGAACCTGCGACCGTAGCGGTCTTGCTGTTCCAGACTGCAGCGCCTTTAACCGCACGGCCACTTCGGCCGGCTGCTAGTTTTTGAAGATTTAGTTTCTGCCCTTACTAAGTATTACGAGAATCAGGTACGAGTCGCTGCAGCTCATTACACGTTCTTTCAGTTGTGGTAAAAACCAAGACAGACATACCATCAGTGGGTCACAGAACTTCAGGGTTTGCATGACAGTGCTGTTTTCAGCGCAGTTGTGGATAGTACTACAGTGACGCAATGATTCGTGATGCAATAACGTACAATGTGCAAGACAGTAGGATTTGTGAACAAATTCTCAAACATTCTGAGCCTCTTTGAAACAATTGTTGCAAATTATTGAACATCAGGACTCGTGTGATAGTGCGATGGAAAACTTTTAGGTAGCTCCCATTTGTGGTGTAACAGAAAGTGACAAACAAGTACGGCCTCATGACTACCCGCCACACACAAATAGGCCACACAGGAGGAGTAAACTAGTATCACTGTGGAAGCGTCAGCTGTGAAATCATATCCCTGCTGCTTTTCCACACATAAATGACAAAATTACTCTTCGCTTAGTGGAAAGCCAGGTCATGTACAGTCTGTGTGCTTCCAAGAGAAAAAGAACTGTACCTGCCCCTCCTCTCAGAAGCCTGGTGCTCCACTCAGTGAATGTAATTTTTTCTAAACCGGCTGCCGGTATTAGTAAAGACCAAGTTCAGGATGTACCTTCACCCTGCTCAAGTGCTGTGCAATGACAGTCAAACAAACTGTTTGTGAACTTAGTCGCAGCCGGACGCTGTGTGCGACGACACCTGCACCTCAATTACATTGCCTACTCACACCAATTATGAAAAATTGGGCTCACCACTGGCGACAAAATCTAGCATGCAACTTACTGCATATAATGGTCACGACAGTCCAGTGCTTCGTGCATGTAATTTGCCTACCACTTTACAGTCTCACAGAAGAACAGTGACATTTACAATTGTGCGTCCAAAAGACTGCAAATATTTTTGGGTTACATTCACTTGATTTGTTTGGTCTTCATATTCAGGACAAGTACTTTCTGTTTCTGCTTTCAAACCAAAAGAGAGTGTTACTCAATTGATTGAGGAGTTTCCCAATTTATTTTCTGAAGGACTTGGCAGAGGAAATAATTCTGTGGTGCATGTTACAATGAAGGACAACGCGCAACCTACGAGTTTTCAGGTGCGTCCCATCCCTCTTGTACTTAGAGACAAAGTTGCAAGTGAATTTAAAGAATGGGAAGACAATGGTGTTGTTCTTTCTATCCATACTAGTCAAGGCTTCCCCTTGGTAATCTTACCAAAACTTCTGGAGGACTTCGTCTTTGTATTGGCTTTAAATCCACTGTGAATCCACAAACAATGACTGATACTTATCCGTTCCATCGCCCTTAGAAGTTAATGGATAGGCTTTGTGCACGCCACTATTTTTCAAAAATGGACTTAACTTACGTGACGTGTATTTGCAAATTCCGCTAGATGAGGAGTCTCAGAAAGTATTTGTGGTCAACACACATTTAGGATTGTTCAAATTTTGCACTTACCCTTTGGCAGCGCTTCTTTGCCTGCCATATTCCAAAGCTACCTAGAACAGCTTACTGCTAAAGTTCCATTCTGTTCAAGTTACTTGGACGATATTGTGGTGTCAGAATATACACTGGAGCAACATGTCAATAATCTTTGTACATTTTTCCAAGTGCTTTCAGCTGCAGGTTTGAAGTATCGCCTGGACAAATGTGCCCTTCTTCAGTCTGCAATTCAGTACTTAGGCCATTTTCTTAATAGCCAAGGTGTTCATCCTCTTTAATCGCATTTGCTGGCCATCCCAGACTTCCCTGTCCCACAGAACATGGCAGAATTACAGGAACTTCTCAAAAAGATGACATATTATATCCAGTTTATACCCAATACAGCCCAGATCGCAGTTCCATTGCATCATTTGTGCCGGAAGAATGTGCCTTTTGTTTGGACCAGAGAGTGTCAGGATGCACTCCAGAAATTTAAAAATGCCTTATTAAGTGAAGGAGTGACAGATGCCTTGTTCATTTTGATCCTGCTAAGCCTGAAGTTTTGGCAGTTGACACTTTTTTGCACTGAATCAAAGCTGAGCTCTTGCACAAATTTGGTTCAAAGGACAGGCCAACTGCTTTTGCTTCCAAGTCATTGGCCAAAACTCAATGTAACTACTCACAAATTAAGAAGGAAGCGCTCACTATTATCAATTGCACAACAAAGTTTCACCATTATCTGTTTGGTCAAAACCAACAGACCATAAGCCACTTCAGTCTTTGTTTCATCCAATCAAACTTGTTCCGCTACACACAGCTCAGAAGCAGCAATGGTGGGCTTTGTTATTGTCGCAGTATCAGTTTAAATATTGTACCAGCCCACATCGAAGCATGCAAATGCTGACACCCTTCCTCGCCTTCCTGTTGGTCCTGATTCTGAATTTGATGCTACTGCTGCATCTTACTGTCCGATCGATGAACAAGACACTGAACTTTTACGTACTTTTCCACTGAACTATAGGAAAACTGCACAGGTTACAGAAGCAGACCCTGACTTGAACCTTTTGTTGCACTACACCCATACTGCTTGACTTCATTCAGTGAAAAACATTCAGAATTCTTTTGTGCAACAATATTCTGTTCGTTGGCATAGCCCCTCCATCTAGCATGGTGTGATTTTAATGCAAACTGACTCTGGACAATCATGTGTGCTTATTTGCAAAGTGTTGCAGAAAGATCTGTTGTGATTGCATGTCAGCACTGTACTTGGCTGGGCATGGACGCCCACACTGAATAGATAACGCCACAAACGTTTACACTTGGGAAAAGTCTCAATTGCCATGGCAGTCAGTGCATACTGACTTTACTGGTCCTTTTTGGAACATTCGTTAGCTTACTGTTGTGGACTCTTTTAACAAACATCTGATTTGCGGTGCCCATGAACTCGACTCCGTCACACAGTACCATTCAGGTTTTGTCATATAGTTTTTGTTTGGAAGTCTTGCCCAATGTGTTGGTTACAGAAGATGGACCACAGTTTATGGCTAATGTCTTTGAAGAGTTTTGAACAGCTAATGGTAACACTCATCTTACCAGTGCTCCGTTTCATCCTCAGTCAAAAGGAGAAGCTGAATAGTATTTGCATACATTCAAGCAACAAGTGACCGAATTACATACCTACAAACCACAGGAGCAAGTGTTGCTCTACCCCATTGCTGGCAGAGCTTCTATATGGCTGGTGCCATCGCACGCTGCTCCAGTTACTGCACCCACTGCAGCGCATGGCGCCTGCCACGCTTCGCAAGAATCATTTTGTGCCCAATGATTGTCTTCTTTTCAGAGTTTGTGGTTGTACCAGGCACAGGAAGAGAGGAACGATTCTTCGAAATTTGGGTGCTTGCATACATTTAAGTCAAGGTTATGCTGGGTTGCTGTGCAGCCACCAGAACCAGATTTGTGCCTCTCAACTGCAAGATTCTACCACAGATTTTCTGTCTCCAGTTTTGCATCTTACAGGGATCTTGCAGACGGTGCGGCTGCCCCTGGGTGCCTGTTTGGCACCGTCTGTGGAACCAATGGAGCTGGACTCATTGCCTTCACTGCTACAGCAGTTCAACTTCCCAGCACTCGTCCCAGCACCCACCGTAGACCGTGCATTGTTGTGTCATCATCATCGCCGCTGTAGTTGTCTTCACTGCCCTCTCCATCACTGCTCAGGAAGAGGATGGGTACCTTTCTGAGAGTTCTCCGACTGATGTTCTTCTCAAAGTGCAAGACGGATGTCGGTGCATGGCCGGAGGTACAGTGTTGGTCCCAGTTGGCACTCCCGGCTCCTCATGCCAGCCAGCTTCCTGCCCCCCCCCCCCCCCCCCCAACCGCTCGCCCCACCCCTCCCCCCGTTGACATAAGATGGTTCCTTACACCAAAGCGATGGATGCAACATTTTGGAGGGGAGGAATGTGCAGTCCTAAAGCACTGACTGCACACTGAGCAACGCAGTGCCACGAAGTGGCAACAAGTAAGTGCTGCCACATGCACCAATGGAAAGAGCGGACAGCGCCACATTTCCAGGAAGACAGAGCTCTGTATCCCATGTCAATGCTGATTTAATGGGCTGTCCATTGCTGTTTCAGTGCGGTTGCAGTCTTCAAGAGCATCAGTACAGTAGTGAGTAACAGGAAGATGTTACCTAGCCTGTGTTCTGAGAGTAGTAATATTAGCTAAACTACTTGCAAGTAGGAGGCACAGGAGCCACTTCATAATGTTACGTTTATTTTCTTTTTTGAATTAAAGTACTGTATCATTTGACAGATTAATGTACAGATCATTTTGTATTTCTGTAACCGGGCATCGCAGTTTCTCTTCTTCCTTCTGTATGTCGGTGCTGACTCCCACAGTAACTGACACAACACTTTCTAAATATCAAATGAGGTATTACATGTCATGCGTATTACTCAGTTGACTTTGTAGCTCCACTGATGCATGTTGCAAACGTCTGCTGCTAGAGGGCTATGAATTTTAGTGTGTAGCATAATGGTATGTAACGTAACTCCATCAGTGTCTAAGAAACAGAGTGCTGTAATCGAGTTTGTAACTACAGAAAACTATGCCTCAAAATCAAATCCATAGAAGAATGAAAGCTGTGAGTGATGGTACTTTAATCAACATCAGTAATGTTTGGAATTGGGTTGTTCGTGCTTGTAATGAAGGGAAGGTTGGCACTAACCTCAACATGCGTGACAGAGCTTGGAGTGGATGACCACTAATGGCAATCGACGAAACTAATCGGAATCAGGTTGATGAATTCATCAGAGAAAATTGTCAGATAACACAGACACAGCTCTTAGGTAAGTGTGGCATTTTACGAGAGCGTGTGCAAGTCATCACTGCAGAATTCCAGTACAGAAATCTGTGTGCATGCTGGATGTCCATTCCTATATGAAACAACGGAGATGGGACATGTCAACAATTTATTCTGTTGTTTTGGTGTGAGGGTATAGTTTCCTTAACAAGATTGTGACAGATGATGAAAGTTGGGTTCATGATTTTCAACCCAAAAATGAAGGAGCGTCAATGGAGTTCCACCCCAATGAATCACTGATGCCAAATATGTTCAAGACCATGCCATCAGCAGGCAAAGTCATGCTCACAGTGTTCTGAAATGTTCAATGTATGGTGTATTTGGAATTCATGTCTACAGGCACCACCGTAAACTCTGCAAGACCTTCATAAAACTGAAAGCACGAATTCGAAGAGTTTGTTTACACATGGAGCACCCTTTCCTTCAGCAGGACAATGTCAGACCACACAAAAGCACCGTGAAATACACAACAATCTGACATCCTAAGTTCACTATCATCGATCATCCCCTATACAGTCCTGAATAAGCTCTATCTGATTTACATCTGTTTTCAAAGGTTAAATAACATCTTTGAGGTCTTCTCTTTGATAGTGATGAAACGGTGCAGGCAGAGGTGAGGTTGAGACTTTGTCAACAAAGTCAGAAATTCTACAGAGATGGCATCAACAAACTGGATTCACGTTGGGAGAAATGTGTTCATTGCCTGAGTGATTACACTGAGAAATAAATATGTAGAAATGGAGAATCAAGTTGTAGAATGTTAGTAAAGTTCGTTTTATTTAAAAATCTTTATGAATTTTTACATAAAACATTTGGAGGCATAGATATCTTTTTTAAATTTTGACCTGTAAGAGAATATTATGAAAAGTATAGTTGCTATTCACCATATAGCAGAGATGCTGAGTTGCAGATAGGCACAACAAAAAGACTGACACAAAATAAACTTTTGGCCAACAAGGCCTTTGTCAAAAACAGACAACAGACACATGTACGTGCTCACACACGCATAACTATCATACGTGTGAGAGTTGCGTTTGCATGAGTGTGTATGTGTGTGTGTCATCTATTTTAGACAAAGGCCTTGTTGGCTGAAAGTTTATTTTGACACAGTCTTTTTGTTGTGCCCATCTGCCACTCAGCATCTCCACTATATGGTGGGCAGCAACTATCCGTTTCATAATATTGTTACATTACATCCTGGATTTTCCATTGTTTGACCTGTAAGAGACATGCATGAATGAGAATAGAGTTACTTAACTTTATTTTCTGTAAATGCCATTTAATTTAATTTATTGTTTTAAGACTTGAACAGGCATGTAAGGGTTTCTGCCAGCAAGAACAATGCATGAAGTGTGAGGCTCTGCTATGTCTACAAGCAGGTTCATGGCATTCAATGTGTTAACTGAATTTCAATATTGTGCAACAGCTTCCATTGTAAATATGACAATTCTGGAATTAGTGCAGGTTCATTTGGATGTATCACAACTGAATCACAAACTAGAGAGAAACCACTTTTCTTATGATTCTGGTGAGCAGATGATTATACTTGCTACTAAATGAGATGTAATGCAGTGATCAGTTCTTCCTTACTTGTGGAATACGTCCTGTTCCTGGGACAGATTAATCTTCTCAGCCAATCCAGGGTCAACTTTTTCTTTGAGCTTCTCTTCTAATTGCTGAGTTGTCTCCAGGCAATATTCTGCTGTTGTAAGTATACTGCAAAGTAATTAAATTTTTGAAACGAAGTGTACATCATAGCTTTTACCAGAGTACTACAAACATAATATGTTCATATACGTGACATACAGACTCGCACCAATAAAAATATTAACCTACTTGTGAACACACAAACCTGCAGACCCTTGCCTGTTCCTCTGGGGTGTATCTCGTTACTTCTCCTTCTTTCAGAAGGCTTTGGAAGTTTTGGATAAGTCCTGCAGTAGACAGCCCAGCTGATGATAGGTCTCTCAGGTCCCTCGTCAAGTTTGACATTCCTGATGATGGGGCAGCTAGCCTAAATGACAGACAAATTTTCTGATGACACATCCATGGGTTAAAAGGTGATAAAGTTGAAACTTCTAGGCAAATTAAAACTGTGTGCCAGACTGGGACTCAACCCTGGAACCTTTGTCTTAAATCAGTAAATGCTCTACCGTCTGAATATTCGTGCATGACTCATGACCCACCATTACAGATTTACTTCCAGCAGTACCTCTACTGCAGAATGAAAATCCATCCTAGTGATAAAGTTAATGATGATACTACATGTTCCTTGTTTTCCTCTCAATGCAAAATCACAAAAGATTGTTCTCTTAAAAAGAGAAGAAATAAGCAAAACCAACTGTTGTTACAACCACTGCAGTAGCAAAGGGCTAAAAAAATCATTATTAAGGCAACAAGATCAATAAAATTACAATTACAGGGAAAAAAGAGCTGGCCCACAATAAATTCCTACCACATAATAAATAACTTCATCAAAAGAAGCAACTTCAATACACTTTGTAAACACATTTAAAAACAAAGAAATTTAGTAAAGTAATGAAGTAAAGGAATATACAATTACAAGTGATGCATGGGTATACATTGTATGACAAAAATACAGCTCGTAAACAGCACTACAATACCAAATATGATATAGCAGGCACACTACCTACTTGTGTACGATACATCATCTGCAGTTGCAAGTGGAAAATGTTTAAATCTTTGTCACAAACCCGTAACTTAAATCCTACACCACAGTAAGATCAAATGAAAACTGTGTATAATACTTCTGAATCATTGCTGTGGTAATGAGTGCTGTATAATTTAATGAAACAATTGTGATCATAAATATAAGACTCTGGTAATAATGTTTTGTTACATTTAAATTGCAATTTTGCTCCATGTCAGAATATGTCAAATTTTGTTAACTCTACAGATGCGTTTACAAGATGAGTAAATCAGTATCTCCTAAATATGAGAGTAGTCATTAAATCAAATTACAAAAGATACCTGGTGATCGTGAGTTAAGGACCAGTCGTATTAAGCATTTAGTCTTCATAATCAAGCTCAGTGGCTAAGTGTTTAAGTGCCTGACTGCCAGTCCAAAGCTTTGTGGTTTGATCATCAGCCAGCATCAAGATTTTTTCTGTCACTTATTGCTTAGTTTATATCTGGCAATGATTGAAAAATGTGAAAACTGCCAAGCTGCATCACAGTTTGAAGCCATGGAAAACAGTAAATCCCCATGGAACTGATTGAGTATGTCAATACCAATGTCAGAGGAAGGCAATGGCATAGCATCTCCATTATTACCATGCCTATAAGAGCACTGTGATGTTTCTGAGTTGAGGAAAGCTTTATTTTTTTAATCAAGACATGTCAAATGCAAAATAAAACATGAAAGCAGACTGACTGGCTTTCAGCAGCTAAGTCAGACTTTTCTTTCTCCATAAGGCTATTTTTTTTAAATCACACACAGACATGAATAACATGAAAATTTACCACACCCACCAATACACTGCAGATTTAGCAGTGTGTCAGTTCAGCATCAGAATTAATCACAACCATATGTCACATAGTTCTTCGTGGCGACATTCCTGAAGGACTGCTTTACAGAGTTCTTATCACATCAAACTTGTCAGTCTTGAGCTTTTGATAACTTCCTGTGTCATCATCATCATCAGGAGATCAGATTTCAGTAGGCCTACTAAAATGTAATATTCTGATAAAAATAGAGGAAATCTTCAAAAACTTGGAATTGACAAATCTGACGTGGCAAGTGTTTGAAATGTACTTTCCTGATGATGATAGTTGGATAAGCTGTCAAAACTTTGAGACCGACAAATATGACATGGAAAACTCTGCAAAGCATTTATACATTAATTAAAACTATACTGAACACAGAGATGTGTGATGTTTGCAACTTTAATGTTATAGCATTACATATGTTATACCAGACAATTCATGTAAATTGAAACGATAGTTTGATGTGGCATGGCTTCAATACCTTCAAGCAATTATTAAACATGATTGTTTCTAATTACATCTGTTAAATAATACTTACGATAAGGCAGAGACCAGACAAAAACCACAAAAGTAACATATTTCTTATGTTTGAAGGACCACACAAATGTAAGAAATATGTTACTGTCATAGGTTTTTAACTGGTTTTGTAATTATTTATATGAATGCGTGGTGTCTGCTCTTTTGAACATGACTGAAAGAACAGACAGCATGCATGATAGGCAGCTGGGATACATAAACATACATTGTGAGGGGAAGAGGGGAGAACAGAAAGGAAAGGAAAGAAACTAACAATATCACCTGCACTATGAATTTGTGCGGAAACAGCAGTGGTGAGTGAAAATGCATGCCGGACCGGGACCCAAACCTGGAATCTCCTGTTTACTAGACAATTGAGTTAACCACTGCACCACCTGGACACAGTATTTAGTGCAAATGCATGGACTATTTTGCCACACTCCTCGGGTGACTAACAATCCTAGCTAATGCTACCTATCTGCAGTCCCCGTCTATGTCCTCCATACTATCTAATTTTACACTGGAGGATGTACATTCATTGCGAATTACGATGAATCAGTTATACGAATGTGTGGTATCTGTACTTCCAGACATGTCCGAAAGAACAGACATCATGCGAGATCTGCAGCTGCGATGCATATTAGATAAATTTGAAGAGAGGGGAGGGGAGAGGATGGGATGGGTGGAGGGGAGGGGGATGAGGGAGGGGAAAGGGAGGGGAGGGGTGGGTGGAGGGGAGGGGGATGAAGGAGGGGGAATGGGAAGAAGACTGGGAAGGGGGGATGGAGAAAGAAGAGAAAGGGGAAAGGTGGGAGAGGGGAAGAAAGCACAAAAGGGGAAGGGCGAGGAGAAGGGGAAGGGGAAGGGGGAGGGGGAGGGGAAGGGGGAGGAGAAGAGGAAGGGGGAGGAGAAGGGGAAGGGGGAGGAGAAGGGGAAGGGGGAGGGAGAGGGGGAGTGAAAGGGAAAGTAACTAATGATATAATCTGCATCAAGTCTTTGGGCAGAATCAGCAGCAACAGAAGAAAATGTATGCTGGACCGGGACCTGATCCCACGATCAGCTGCGTTAACCAATGCACCATGCGGACACAATATTTATCACAAATATGCGGACTATTTTGCCACTTCCCACCTAGTGCCACCTATCTGCAGCCCCATCCATGTTCTCCATGATTGCTTATTTAAGATGTCCGCTGGAGGTTTAACGTAAATGTGCATCTGGACTGAAGGCTGTTCCAATAGAACAGAATGAAATAAAACAACCCCATGTTTAGATTCCTGTTTCAATACCCTAATGAAGTACTCTCCGAAGAGACAATTAATTGAAAGTTCCATAATTCCAATTGTATGTTTGTCAAATATATGTTCACAATATTTTGCTTTCACTAATGAAGCCACAATTATGAAAAAAATAGGTTAACATTGTTGTTTTTCAGTATTTTACAAAATATGATGTATATCCATGTAAAAATCTTTTTTTTGTATACACCAGTTTCAGCATAAAATAAGCAAGGTTTTGTGGATAGTTACTCATATTGATGTTAAACTTTTAATTGTTAATTTTATAATCTTGGACTGTAGTTTTGTTCTCTTCATTATTAAAAATGTATAAATAGGAGGAGCACAAGGCTCAGAGGAGGTCAGTTGGCGACAGTTTTGAGACGTCACCACTGTATCGCACATCTGTGCAATAATCTAATTGTTGTAATATGGTATTGTGACTATATAGAAAAAGTGGTGCAGTTTGTCATAAATAAACCACAATAAAATGACTTGGTACCTGGATTATTTCATGGAATTCACATAACTTGATCCAATTGGCAGATGAAATGGACCTGGACAACGACGGCTCCAGCAGCAGCAGCAGCAGAAAGCAGATTACTCCGAGTTACACCGAAGTAAGATACATATGAACAACGAACTGAACTATATATGTGCCACTGCATAACTATTTACTAACATTTAATGTTTGGAAACTGTTGTAGCAGTAAATATTGGCATTTCTCTCAAAGTTCTCTTTGAGTGGTGGAGGCCAAAGTGATCAAAAGATACTCCCATGATCAGGCATTCTTGATGTCTATGGAAGACAATTGAATGACACACTTTTAAGATTTCTTGTCTAAATCAAATAATCTCTTTTAATGTCAATTTTGGCAACAATCTCAGTCTCTCACCCCACCAGTAAAATGTACAGTTTCATTACAAGACACCATACATCTATATAATTGATTTACCTCAATGAACAATGAATCCACATCATTCAGTGTGGATGTACATTTACGATCAACCTCTAGTGGGAATCTAAAATTAGCGAGTCTGTAGGGCATGGACGGGGACAGCTGACAGGTAGCATTAGGTGAGAATGTGAATCGACCAGGGAGCATGCTGAGATAATCCATACATTTGCGATAAGCACTATGTCTGGTTGGTGCAGAGGTTAATGCAGCTGCCTACTAAGCAGACGATACTGAGTTTGGATCCCGGTCCAGCACGCATTTTCACTCGTCGCTGCTGATAATGCACAATGTCACGATGCAGCTGATACCATCAGTTCTTTCCCTTTCTCCCTGCCCCACCTCTAATTCACACAATTTGTTATTATTTTGCACTCTATGCTTTGGTTACTGTTCATACTTCCTTGATGTTTGTATTAGCAGCTGTTTGAATGTCCATGTGGATATTTGCAGTCGAGATTTCTACCTGAAGATGAGTAAAATTCGAAACTGCAACCACAATAAATAAAAAATAAAATAATATTTGGCAGCCATGAGCAGAAATGACCATGTTTAGAAAGAAACTCTTTGCCTTTACAAATGTCTGCTTGTGTCTGCGAATGTGCGGATGGATATGTGTGTGTGTGCGCGAGTGTATACCTGTCCTTTTTTCCCCCTAAGATAAGTCTTTCCGCTCCCGGGATTGGAATGACTCCTTACCCTCTCCCTC
Source organism: Schistocerca americana (assembly GCF_021461395.2). Lineage (NCBI taxonomy): Eukaryota > Metazoa > Arthropoda > Insecta > Orthoptera > Acrididae > Schistocerca > Schistocerca americana. The sequence continues at coordinate 196,077,348 of NC_060126.1, read as the reverse complement.
AAAACCCACATCCTTTCGTCTTTCCCTCTCCTTCCCTCTTTCCTGATGAAGCAACCGTCGGTTGCAAAAGCTTGAATTTTGTGTGTATGTTTGTGTTTGTTTGTGTGTCTATCGACCTGCCAGCGCTTTTTTTTTGGTAAGTCACATCATCTTTGTTTTTGGATTATGATTTTTTATACATAGACCAATAATCAAGCAAAATCAAGTTATTTTGACTAGCTACTGGCCAAAAGCAGTTCTCATACCATAGCTGTAGTTCTCTTATGTCCATTTTCCAACTCTTGGTTAATGTGAAATAAATATTCCCTACTGCCCTAACAAGATCACACACCCAAGAAAGAATTGTAGGTGGCAGCGCACCTCCACCTTCTTGCAGAACAATAAATAACTCTCCAGTCAATTTACCAACCATATTAAAAGTCAGCACAATTGTATATGAAGGTATTAAGGCACTGATATTAGTTGATTTTCATGTAACTCTCTTGGTGCCTTTAATTTCCAGGGTTCATTTCATATGCATTTACTTTTCAGCTGAAAACAAATCCCATACTGAATGATGGGATAACTTTGTTTATCTTATCTACAAATTTTCAGGTTGTTCTGCAGTTTTCTGTGCTTCATCAAGTTGACAATTTATTTGAAATTTCTTTATCTTATGTCTTTCAATTCTGTAACTGTTTGAAGTTGTGCACCCATCCACTGATTCCTTTGAAATCACTGTGATCTGTCACATGCAGTTTGATGAGCATAATGTAATAGGTCACTATCATGCACATCCTGTAAATTGTATCACGTATCCTTGAAACTCACAAACACCAGTTTTTATACCAAATACGCCTTGCTTTCCCTTGAGTAGCCATAGTTTTTCTTATGCATTACATGGTCATATTGCTACGGACTTATTCAAAATCTGTTCTTTCTTTTTTTTCTTTCTCCTGTGGATACATAATTGTGTTTAGCGCCTACTCCTTACAACAATTGTCCTTTAATACATTGCACTGGAGATGGGACTTGTGGCTCGCTGTCCGACAAGCATGCTGAACTACATGGCTAGACACCTGTTTCAATATAACTTTCACTTGTTAAGCATGTATCGTCATCAATGTACTTCTCATGTACATTATCTGCACAGTTTGAGCGTATATGACACCACACATTCCACTGACTCATCTTGCAGAAATGATAATATCTCATCTGCCATTTCTTTCTCACTCTGCAAAATTGCTTGGGTTCCTTTCTGACAAAATGTCAACTTTGATAACTTCTGTTGCAGATATAATGAAATGTTTTCTTTGTCTATTGTTGCAATTGCTCTGCTTTGTATCAACGCAACTAGCTCTATTGTGAGTTACTTGTCGATTAAGCAGTTCAACTATGTTCTGTGGGCACCACTGAATACTGCCCTGTTGCCATTAGCAGCCAATAATGTGGTCGCATGGTAGACAATAGGTGGAGTGTTGCATGCCATAAAAGTCACTGGCCTTTTGCGACCTCACACTCAAGAGCTTCCTTGAAAGACTCAGTTGCAAAACCAGCTTACAATCTTTATGTGAAGAAACTAATAATGAAATTAAATCTGCATTAGGTAATTCACAGCTAACTCAATCTATAACACTATACTTTAATCTCATCCCCACACGGTTCAGAAGGTGCATTGAGTTACACATTCAGGAAAATGAGCACCTGTTTAAGCACTACACTTAAATGGATACACGGCCTTCGGAGCTTTCAATTATGTGCAGCACATTGTATCCACTCCTAAAACTCTGAATATTTTTAGCTCTATAACTACAACTGACGGAAATTTGATTTAAATTGTTTGTACACAGTTGGTTTAAACACTGCGTGTTTCAAAATTAATATCAGGTTTTTTAAGACTTCCTGGCATTTATTACATTCAACTTACAATTATAAATAACACATCAAATTAAAGAACAACTCAATCAATGCTGTTTGTATACCTGTGCACACGTGCATGCACTGTTTCCTGTGTCTTCTGTTAGAAAGTGCTAGTTGCAATGATGGCGACCAGGGAACAGAACGCTTCTTGTATTTTGAAGTTTGCTGAATCTATTGTTACAGTGCAACATGCATTCTGTTTAAGTTCCACTGTAATCCTCCAAATGATAACTGCACCCACAGACGGTATCATCAGTTTGAAGAAACCAGCTGTCTTTGCAGAGGGAAGAGTATGGGCCAACAAAAAATGACTGAAGAATGTGTTGCATGATTGAGGGAGTCTTTTATGCAACCCCCCCCCCCCCCCCCCCCAAAAAAAAAATCAATTTGGATGGTTAGACATAAATTAGAAATTTCTGTGACATCTGCATGGACACTTTTAAGGAAATGCTTACAACTGCGTCCTTATCATTTGCAGTCATTACAAATTCTAAAGTCTACAGACTATGGCTTACATCCCATGTCTGCAAGCGAAATGTTGCTGTATAACAAAGATTTTCTGGATCGTGTCATCTTCAGTGATGAATTGACATTTCACTTAAGCGGAAATGTGAACACACAAATGTTTGCATGTTGGGATCTGCAAATCCCCATGAGATGGTATTGTTGCAACAAGACCCCCCTAAATTGAATGTTTTTTGTTCCGTATCCCAGCAGAAAGTTCATGGTCCTTTCTTTTTCAGTGAAGCTCTTTCCTCAATTGGAAGAAGCTGAACCACAGAACTTTATCTGACAGCAAGATTGCGTGCTGTCTCACTGGCATAACTCAGTATGCGATTGGGTAAAAGACGGTGCACCCAATCATTGGATTGGCTGGATGACAGAGCTTGCTTCACATGGCCTACACTTTCACCTGATCTGATGCCATGCGATTTTAACCTTTGGTAGTTCATAAATTATCATGTGTATGTGCCTCCTATACCAGCTGATCTAACTGATCTAAGATATAGGCCTGAAGCAGTTGTTGCAAGAACTACTCAAGACATATTGATCAATTTTTTGGAAGAACATGCGCATTGACTCAATGTGCTGCAGGAAACTCAGTGCACTAGCATAAAAATCTTGTAATCACAAAAGGCACTGATTTTATCCTCATAGGTTGTAAGCTTTTCCCTTTTGTGTGAATTCTGTATTTATTATCAAATGGAATTTTAAGTTAACAGATATTGAGTCAGTCATAACGTTTCAATGAAATGAAGATTTTTATATGTTTAATTACTAATCACATGAAAATATGTGATAAATTAAAATTAATACAAAAACCTGTATACACAACACCTGTAAGAAAAACTGTGAGAATTGCTCTTTCATTTGATATATTATTTATAACTGTATGATACAAAAAAATAATATTTAATTTTTTTTAAAATTATAGTTTATTGCTGTAACTCGCTGTAAAATAATTAAATCATAACTGTAGAAAGGATACTGTTTGTAATGTTTAACCATCCCAAAAGAATATGCCTTTCTCTTACTGTTCTGCATGTTACAGGGAAAAACATCTTACATGAAACACCCTGCATGTAGTATTTGCATTTGACTTCTGATTAACACTGACTCTTGTTTTAACTTTCAATTATTCTAGAGACTGAGGAAAAAGCCTTTGCGTATTTTCACATACCTCAATAGAAGACATGGGCTTTCATACTTCAGGTAGTTGCAGAACCTAGTCATCTAACAAGAGGAATTCACAAACTGGCCCTACAAGATTTTCTTCATACCTACAAATTTGAAGATCATCATCTGGACATCAACCTCGTGATTGTGAAGTTGCAAGTCACATTCTTGCAATAAGTAATTTTTTGTTAATGCCTTATTGTTCAATGAAAAAATATATCTATCAATAATACCATCCAATTTCTAGAAACAAAAAAAGTTTTACATTGATGTTTTCACATTTTTGTATTAATTTTAATTTATCACGTATTTTCATGTGATTAGTAATTAAACATATAAAAATCTTCATTTCATTAAAAAGTTATGACTGACTCAATATCTGTTAACTCAAAATTCCATTTGATAATAAATACAGAATTCACACAAAAGGAAAAAGTTTACAACCTATGAGGATAAAACCAGTGCCTTTTGTGATTACAAGATTTTTATGCTAGTGCACTGAGTTTCCTGCAGCTCTGTTACAACATTCAATATGTTTTGTTTTGCACTTAACAGTGCTCAGACAACTTCATGTCTTCAGGTCCTACATATAAAGAAAATCGAAGAAAGCCGACCACTGAGGACCCCTTGTTAGTAGGTTTACTTTTAACATGAGAGCTTGAAGATCTGACACAGTTGCAACTCTTTGGGTGAACTCTGAATATGTCCGTGTATAGTCCCTCATACTTACTACGTAACTGCTTCACCAATGTGTGCTCTCTACTCAAATGTTGCATAGCATGTAGTGGGCACATGAAATTTATATTACATAGATGTATCCCTGTAACTGCTCCCTTGTGAACTGAATAAAATATAGGGGAAAGGGGGCAGAATAAACATTATTTGTTTCACATGAAGATATTATTTATATCTGAGAAAAGCAAATTTTAAAATATGAATCACATAAAAGGATAATTAGATAACCGTTTTCAGGTTTTTAGTGCAATAGCATCTCTGTCATAAAAAATGATGTGATGTGACAACAAAAGAAAATGAAAAATAACTAAGTTATATTACAGCCCAGTAAAAATTTTATAATGAGCTAGTATATATGATATGAACAATTCAGCCAATGCAGACAAACTCATAACAAGTTACACACACAGAGTTATAAATACATACTTTGGAAGGTTGTTCTGTAACAGCTTTACTGCATATTCTCGTAGATACTTCTGAAAAGTGGCTGTGAGTCCTAGCATGGCCTCTCCAGTACTGAGTTGTGTGCACTGTACCATGCACTTTTTGTAGAAGACAAACAAATCAGCACACGATGACATCACAGCATTTCCAGTGCCATCATTTATCCCATCAGACTGTTGCTCCTTTGTTTCTTGAATGAACCTCTCAATAAGTTCAGCCAAATTCCTGTGATATCAAGTTGGACAAACCATTATATATCACCTTATTTAATGTATTCAATAAATTAAATTTTAGAAATAATTCAAAAGCCAAGATCGCTTAAATACTACTACAATGATTTTATATCAGCTGGTCTGCCTCGTGTATCATTATATCGAAATGGTTTATAAATGTTAACCTACATTCAGATCTGATGGTGGCACCTTTAGTATGTTGAAACCGGTTATCCAGTAAACAGTATTTAAGGGATCTTGGCTTTTGAATTATTTCTAAAACAGTGTGATTGCCCCACTATGCACTGTGTGTTCACTGCAAAATTAAATTTTTATGCTAAATGAAATGTCCTCTCAGTCATAAATTATCAAACCTATTGCTTTTTAGAAGCTGCACACATATATAAGATTGCTCTTGAATGTAGAATCAAACAATAGTGTGAATAGAATGAACAGTCTATTCTGTGACAAATATTACGTAATAATACTAATGCTAGAATAAGCAATAAGTGAGGCTAATGATTTGCTGAACAGAAAATCAGGTAAATGTACAGCATAAAAATGAGATAATAGGATTATTTGGAAAGCTAAACAACACATTGCTGAATTAGTAAAGGCAAAATACTGGATGAGTCAAAAATGATTTTACAACTTTTGAATGATATAGAAATTTATTGAGATAATTTACAGAATCGGTAGAGGTGTCACTTTGTACAACTTCAAGTTTCACATAAAAATGTCAAGTGTAATTTTGGTTCAATGTGACTACCAATCCTGATATGGCAAATATCTCACCAGAAATCAATTTCCTCCCACACTTGTTGCAGCAAATTATGTGGAACTTGTGCAACAACAGCATAGATATGATTTTTGAAGCCAGCTAAACTGTTTGTTAAGGGAGGAATATACACAAGGTCTTTAACGAAATCACAGAGAAATAAATCCAGTGCTGTCAAGTTTGAGGAGCGAGGTGGCCACGTGACTGGTCCTTCATGGCCAATCCACCAATCTGGTGTAAACAACTACGCAATACTCGCCAGTCTTTTACAGAATGCCTGTCTTGCAGGACGCAAGTCACATTGGTTTTTTTGGACTGTGGACAAAGCACTCCCTAACCTGTTTGACATAATTATCAACACATGGCTGACGTCGTGATTTATCATTTTGCAGTGAACAACAAACCATCTAAACAAAGGTCTTGTACCAAGAGTGAACTGTAGGCCTGCTTAGAGGTTGCTTAGCGTATTCAATGCATAATGTATGCTCACAAGTTGTTGCAGAATTCATTAAAGTAGCCATGTGCTCCTGGTGGGTATGTATGTTTTGGTTTTAGGGCGCAAAACTGCTATGGTCATTAGCGCCCGTACTCTCCTGGTGGGGGAATGGGGTATCGTCACATAAAGTAATGGGGGATCATTGTCAAATTGTTTTGAATAATGAGTAAATGATATTCAATGAAGAACATCTAGGCCATTTTGTGATTACAAAAATCTAAGAGATTGTCAGAGAGGTTAAAAAGGGGACTGTAAGAAGAAAGGAATGATTTTTCTGTGAAAAATTGTCAGGAAAAATTTGAAAAGCCGTATTTCATATACAAATTACAGCCATAACTGCACATTTTGTATGAGCCCATTAGATCAAAATGACAGGGATTAGGCTGAGTACGGAAACATATACACAATAACTTTTTTGAGCTCTATATGCAAACAGAAAGCAATAAGATAACTCAGTATGAAGTATCTTCCGCAACGTATTGTACAGTGGCTTAGGAGCAAGAGGTTGTTCCACATCTTCAAAGACAGGTCTAAGCACATGATAGAGAAACCTAAACTGAATATTTTGAGATAAGGAACTAACAGCTGGAAATGAATGTTTCAGCTGATAGAATATCTTGAATGAGTGAAGCATGTCAGGTACGTGTATTTAAACATATCATGTTTCACAGTTAACATCTGTCTGACACACCAATGTTCATGATACCTTGAAAAACAGTACATAGTCATCTGCGAAATGTGCACTGTTTGCTGTTATGACAAGTTGTCAAAGATGGTGCATTGTAATCTGTAGCTGCCTATAGAAATCGCATACGTATATCCACACCATATGCTTAAGCCAATATAACAAACAACTAGTGAACTTCTTATCACGGAGTTCTGTAAAAGAGAGGACGCAAAAATAAACAGAATTTCTTCAAAAAAGCATGTACCTTTCCTTTCAAATACAACTTTAACCTTCTGCAAAGTACTCTCCATAAGCTCTAACCCACTTGTCCAAACATTCATTCTTCTTTGATACTTGCTAACACCATTGCGACATGTGTTTCACATTGTCCACATCGGCAAAATGCATTCCTTTCAAGTTCACATCCCAGGGAACAGAAAGAAGTATAAGTGAGTTATAACAGGCAAATAGGGGAGGTGTGTCAAATCTTCATTGAGGCCAAAAACTGGCATACACTGAGAAGCGCATGTGTGGGAACACTGTGATGATGCAGGAACCACTTGCCGGAATTCCGCACAGCCAAATATTTTCACACCAAACTTCTGTGCAGCCTTCTCATAACCTCCAAATATAATTGTTGGTTTGCTTTCTGCTTTTGAGGCATGAATTCTAAATGTATGGTCCACATGGAGTCAGAACATGGATCAGCAACATCTTCATATTTGATTTTACTTAATAAAAATTTTTGGGTGAAGTGAGCTAGGTAACTTTCATAGACACGACTGTTATCTACTTTCTGGATCACATCTGTAGCACCTTTACAAATTATCTGTGATAGTTTTGTTGAAAAAATTAGATTTTCTTTGAATGGGTCATGACAGACTTTAAACTACTGGTGTTTTGCTGCATGAAATAATACTCATTGGCAAAGTGGTGGGTTCTTAGATTTACCTCTGGAGGAGGCCGAATGGGTACTATTACAGATACAATATATTAGATCACTTTATTATAACTTGAACAAGATGAAATAGTTAATTTCAAAATAATCCATGGCTACAGGAATGTTATGTATATTTTCAATTATTTATAAAATTATTTAGTTGGATAAATAAAAAATCTACTCACCAAGCAGCGGCAGAACACACACATATAAGCCTGTTGTGACTGGCAAGCTTTTGGAGCCAGTGGCGCATTCTGCAGGCAGAAGGGTTGAGGGGGAAGGAAGTAGGGTGAAAGAAAACGACTGGAGAGGTCTAGGAAAAGCAGTAGATTTTTCAGGAAAGTCATCCAGAACCACGGGTCAGGGGAGACATACCGTACGGGATGAGAGGATTACATCGGACGAGATATGAAAACCTGAGAGCTTAAAGGTGGAAGACAGGGTAATGTGCACGACAGAGATGAAAACTAAAACATCTTGCATGAGTTAATAAGAGTGAAAAGCTGTGTGCATTGTACATAACATAGGTGGGAGGGGTGGTGAAAAATATACAGAAAAGACAATGATAGATATAGAAAACTAAAACCGAGAGAAGCAAAGAGTAGTTACAGTGAAGAAAAGCTGAGACAGAATAAATTAACGTAAATTTAGGCCAGGTGGGTGGCAAGAACCAAGGACATGTTGTAGTGCTAGTTTGCGTCTGCAGAGATCTGAGACACTGATGTCACGAATGTCATGTTGTAGAGCATGCTCTGCAACAGGATATTGCAAGTTGCCAGTATATACCCTCTGCCTACGCCCATTTATCCTAATTGATAATTTGGTGGTAGTCATACCAATGTAGAAGGCTGAACAGTGTTTACATAATAGCTGGTATATGATGTGTCGTTTCGCAGGTGGCTCTCCCATTGATAGTATATATTTTACCAGTTACAGGGCTATTATAGGTGATGGTAGGAGGGTGCATAGGGCAAGTCTTGCAGTGGGGGCCAACCACAGGGGTAGGGAGATGTTTGCAGAAGGAGCACAATGTCTGAAAAAAATATTGTGGAGACTGGGTGGGCGGCAGAAAGCTATTCTAGATGTGGTGGGCAAAATTTCAGACGGAATGGGTCTCATTTCAGGCATGATTTTAGTAAGTCATGACCCTGTCAAAGCAGCTGATAACACATTCCAGACCAGGATAATACTGACTCATTAATGGTGTGCTCTGAAGCTGTTTCATGGAGGGATCAGCAGTACCAGGATTGGATGTGATGGCCAGGGAAATCTGCTTTTTAACAAGACTGGTGGCATAATTACATGCAGTGAAAGCTGAGGTGAGAATGGTGGTGTATTGCTGTAAAGAGTCTGCATCCAGACAAATAAGTTTGCCTAGGATGCCAAAGCTGTATGAAAGGTAAAGTTTGACATGGAAAGGATGGCAACTGTCAAAACGTAAGTACTGTTATTTGTTGGTAGGTTTAATGTGGACAGAAGTGTGTAGCTGCCCTTCAGTGAGGATGAGGTCAACATCAAGGAAAATGGCATGGGATTCAGAATAGGGCCATGAGAAATTTAATTGGGAGAAGGTATTCAAGATTCCAGAAATTTTAGCAGGTCAGCCTCAACATGAGTCTATATGGTAAAGATGTCATCAATGTATCTAAACCAAACCAGGGGCTGAAGACTTATGGATCCCAGGAAAGCTCCCTCCAAGTGACTCATGAAAAGGTTGGCATAGGAAGGAGCCATGATGGTTCCCATAGCCATACCCTTCATCTGTTTGTGTGTCTGCCCCTCAAAGGTGGAGTAGTTGTTGGTACGTATAAAGTTGATTAAGATGAGTAGGAAGGATGTCATAGGCTTGGAATCAGGTAGGTGCTGACTGAGGAAATGTTCACCACCGCACAGACCATGTACGTGCACGATGTTGGTATAGAGGGAGGTGGCATCAGTGGTGACATGGAAGGTGTGTAGAGGGAGTGGATCGGTCATGGATTTCAGATTATCTAGGAAGTGGTTGGTATCTTTAATGTAGGAGGGGAGTCTTTGTACTATAGGTTACAGGTGTCGATATACTAAGGCAGATATACATTCAGTGGGTGCTTTGAAGCCAGTAACTATAGGAAGGCCAGAATGATTTGGTTTGTGGATCTTGGGAAGAAGGTAAAAGGTGGGGGTGTGTGGTTTGGGTGGGGTGAGAAGTTCTATGGATTGAGGTGTTAGTCCTTGTCAGGGGCCTGAGGTTTTAAGGAGGGGCTGCAAGTCAGTTTGAATCACAAGGATGGGATCTTGATGGCAGACGCTGTACATAGAGGCGTCAGACAATTGGCATGGACCTTCATTAACATACTCCTTTCAGTCAAGTACAATAATAGTAGATCCTTTGTCTGCTGGGAGAATAATGATGGAGTCATCAGCTTTTAGGGAACATAGAGCCTGGAGTTCTGCTGGGGACTGGTTAGGGTCATGTTGTAGGGACCTGAGGAAGAGTTGTGAAGCAATGCTGGATGTGAGGAATTCTTGGAAGACTTGTAAAGAATGAGTTTGAGGTAGCAGTGGAGGACTAAGTTGGGCTTTCAGGTTTGCTGTTGGAAAGGTTTTGGGGTTGGGTTGCAAACTGATATTTCCAATGAATATTATGCATGAAGGAAAGGAGGTCCTTCACCAAAGCAGCACGATCAAATGCAGGTTTAGGGCTGAAAGTGAGGCCCTTAGATAATTCAGGAGGGGAGAGTGCTTTCAATGAGAGGTTAAGGACACTGTACTGTTGTGATTGGTTCTTGGGATCCAACCCAAAGAACTTTCCAACAGCAAACCTAACACTGAACCCTGCCTTGAATAGCTCAGCCCACGATCGCAACTTGGCCCACCACCGTTACCTCAATATCATTCCTTACAAGCCTTCCAAGAATTCCCCACAACATGATACTAGCTTGTCCTCTGCCGAACTTCAGGCTCTATGATCCCTAAAAGGTGATGACTCCATCATTATCTTCCCAGCAGACAAAGGATCTACCACTGTAGTACTTGCCTCAGAAGGACTAACACCTCAATCCATAGGACTTCTCACCTCACCCAAACACGCATCCTCATTTTTTACCTTCTTCCTAAGATCCACAAACCCAATCATCCTGGCCGTCCTTGAAGACTCAGTATTATCCTGGTCTGAAATGTGTTAATCAGCTGCTTTGACAGGGTCATGACTTCCTAAAATCATGCCTGAAATGAGACCCATTCTGTCTGAAATTTTACCCACCACATCTAGAATAGCTTTCTGCCACCCACCCAATCTCCACAATATTTTTTTCAGACTTTGTGCTCCTTCTGCAAACATCTCCCTACCCCTGTGATTGTCCCCACTGCAAGACTTGCCCTATGCACCCTCCTACCATCACCTATAACAGCCGTGTAACTGGTAAAACATATACTATCAATGGGAGAGCCACCTGCAAAACGACACATCATATACCAGCTATTATGTAAACACTGTTCAGCCTTCTACATTGGTATGACTACCACCAAATTATCAATTAGGATGAATGGGCGTAAGCAGAGGGTATATACTGGCAACTTGCAATATCCTGTTGCAGAGCATGCTCTACAACATGACATTCGTGACCTCAGCGCCTGTTTCACCACACGTGCCATCTGGATTCGACCCCCAGACATCAGTGTCTCAGATCTCTGCAGACGCAAACTAACACTACAACATGTTCTTGGTTCTTGCCACCCACCTGGCCTAAATTTACGTTAATTTATTCCGTCTCAGCTTTTCTTCACTGTAACTACTCTTTGCTTCTCTCGGTTTTAGTTTTCTATATCTATCATTGTCTTTCCTGTATATTTTTCACCACCCCTCCCACCTATGTTATGTACAATGCACACAGCTTTTCACTCTTATTAACTCATGCAAGATGTTTTAGTTTTCATCTCTGTCGTGCACATTACCCTGTCTTCCACCTTTAAGCTCTCAGGTTTTCATATCTCGTCCGATGTAGTCCTCTCATCCCGTACGGTACGTCTCCCCTGACCTGTGGTTCTGGATGACTTTCCTGAAAAATCTACCGCTTTTCCTAGACCTCTCCAGTCTTTTACTTTCACCCTACTTCCTTCCCCCTCAACCCTTCTGCCTGCAGAATGCGCCACTAGCTCCAAAAGCTTGCGAGTCACAACGGGCTTATATGTGTGTGTTCTGCCGCTGCTTGGTGAGGAGATTTTTTAACTATCCAACTAAATGACTATAAACTTTGCTGCATAGTTCCAATACTACTCTCACATTGCTGGCTGTAATAAGATGATGCTGTCGTCTGCAGTGATGACTGCAGAGTGGGTTGAGTGCCACTCCACTACATCTACATGATTACTCTGCAGTTCACACTTAAGTGCCTGGCAGAAGGTTCATTGAACCATTTTCATACTTCTTCTTTACCATTTCACTCTTGAATGGCGAGTGGGAAAAAGGAACACCTAAATCTTTCTGTTCAAGCTCTGATTTCTCTTATTTTATTTATGATGATCATTTCTCCCTACATAGGTGGGTGTCAACAAAATAATTTCGCATTTGGAAGAGAAAGTTGATAATTTAAATTTCGTAAATAGATCTCGCTGCAAAGAAAACCACCTTTGTTTCAGTGACTGCCACCCCAACTCGAGTATCATATCAGTGACACACTTACCCCTATTGCACGATAACACAAAATGAGCTGCCCTTCTTTGCAGTTTTTCGATGTCCTTTGCACACTCTGGTGTAAATAAGCATTCTGCAGCAGTGACATGTCTAATCTCAAAGCACTCAGCTTAAGATCCCCTACTATCTGTAAAATTTTGTCACTGAAGGTTTGGGGCACCCTGCAGGTGAGGAAGAAGATGGCACACAATGTGGCATCATGGAACAAAAGACTCTTAAATTGTGTGACTAAATGAAACTACAAAGTTTCTCATCTGCTCCAGAACTGATGCAATCACTTTACAATGTCCTCTGCAACAAATCTGCAGCAATTCAAGGAATGTAGTGACCCTACTTTACTTCTAGAGAATGAATGTAGTAATGTTTGTTATCAATTACTTTTCTGTGCAACATCAATGATGGTCAGTAGGAAGCATAGGATACAAGCTAACAAAAATTTAATATTTCCAATAACTATGCTGAAAATGATACTCTCAGGAAAGTTCTTGATTTTGCCAATGATAAATCATTGCTCTTTCTCACAGAAACAACACATGAGATGCAGTTGTACTGCAATCTCTCATGCATAGCAGTATTGTTTGGCTGGAAGGTAGGCAGTGGCACTTCTAATGGAATCATTATCGAAGGGACAGTAATGCCTAATCTTCCTTCCTGTTTTTGGTAGGTAGTGGCTGATGCCAATAAAGCATTAAAATATTGGCCAATTTGAAAAGGAAAGGAAAGGTAGAGTTAATGTCACACTGAGATCAAAATCATTAATAATAAAATATTACTTCAGGTGGATGAAGAAGGAAAATGAAAGTGGCCTTGTTAAAGGAACTGTATTATCATCCGTATCAAGTGGTTTTACAGGAATCAAAGAACACTTATTTAAAATGATCCTGCAGGTATCTAATTAGCATCTTGGATGGACAGTAACTGACTGATGTGGAAGTAATTTCAGGTTTACCGCAGAGAAGTGTGCTGAGACTTTTTGCAACTGATGCTGTTATCTACACAGGGACATCACGAAGTAAATTAGACATGTCGTCCCAAGCTAAGATCATTCTGCACCAAGAGTGCCACTGTCAGAAGGAAGTACATGCTTTGCGTTTCCTACAGAATACAGTTTTGCTGTCAAACGGATAACACGTGCATCACAAGTGCAATTGATATGGTGTGGCTCCTGGAAATGTACTCCAAAATGAAGTTCATGGGACAGTGTGATTCTTGGAGGCATAAAATCTAAGTTGTACATAGATTCATTATGAAATTCTGGTGGTATATGGACCAAACAATGTAATGTCTAACCATTGATCAAGACTGCAAAAGTGTGTGCAATGGTGTCAGGAAATCCAAATCTTGTAATCATGCAAATTCCAATTTTTCAGCAAGCTGAAAGAACATTTGTGGGGAAAGAGATTTTCCAACAATGAGGAAATGGCTTTGTGTCCAAGAAGCAGATTTTTCTTGCCAACATATTGAATGACTGGTAGAAAGCTCCAACCATTGTTTACAGAGAGGTGGTGATTATGCTTAAAACTACTGTCATGTACCTGTGTCACTTTGATGTGTAGTATAGAATTAAATAAAAGTTACTTGGCCTGTTATAAGAGTGGATAACTTACTTTTTGAAGTCCCCTCATATAATAGAGCACATAAATGTAAAATTGTGTGCTTCCCAAATTAAAAAGGCTGTGTATCCTATGACTACAATAACACTGAGCCACAAATGGAATCAGTCAGCTCATACTCTGGGGTTACGAAATGAGATGATCATATACACTTGACAATAGGATAAGCAGGCGACAGACTTCAGTTCATTGGTAGGGCACTGGGGAAAACTGAATCAGTCTATGAAGGAGACTCCTTACAAAATACTATTAAGGATGCATACTAGACTTCAAGAATGAAAATTATGTGAGGAATCTAGGAATATATTACTACCTAGTATGTATCACTGCCATAGGAACTGTGAATTAATTATTGGATCAAAATGGTTCAAATGGCTCTGAGCACTATGGGACTTAACTTCTCAGGTCATCAGTCGCCTAGAACTTAGAACTACTTAAATCTAACTAACCTAAGGACATCACACACATCCATGCCCGAGGCAGGATTCGAACCTGCGACCGTAGCGGTCGCGCGGTTCCAGACTGGAGTGCCTAGAACCGCTCGGCCACTCCAGCCGGCATACATTATTAAACTAATTACTGTGTTCACAGAGACAATTATGCAGTTATCCTTCCCATGTTCCACACATAAATGGAATGGCAATAAATCCTGATACATGGTACAACTGGGTGTACCTTTCATTTCACAGTGATTTGTAAAGTATGAATGCAGATGAACTCCCCTCTGAATTATGGTAATGATTGAAGTTATTTGCATATGTTAATGTTTTAACTTAATTATCTGGACTTTACAAATGTGAGGACATGAGAGACAAAGAATAATACAGAGTCAAAAAAATGTATATTGTCCACAATAAATAGAAGATAGGTACGTAATGGTATGAAGTAGCTTCCATTACTATGGAGTGACTTATGAAGTGTGTAAGGAGGTGTAAATATTGATCAGTCAAAGGTTCCTGGTGTGGAGTATTGCTCAAATCTTGCAGTTTCAGGAATTGTTCAACAAATGTATAAATACTTCAATGACTTAGCAACATAAGTTACCTGAGTTTATGGCATGGAGACCCATGGGAGGACAGAAGTTGATCAGTTCTAGTATGAGCTAGCAAATGGCACCTCAGTGCCCTAAAGTATAAGTTCATGATTGTGTGCTTGTTAGCTCAAGTTGTCTTCACAAATAATTAAAACTAGAGTAAACATGTAGTTTCATTCATAGCATATTGTAACAGGTAGTAAAATACAAGTCAAACAGGAAGCCATCCAAACACCAAATGTACACAGAATATTAACCCAAATTTTCTGCACCAACTTTGTGAAGATGGACTTAATTTGCATGTGACCATGGATGTCCCTTCTCCACAATATTAACAAAACACCACAGTGATGCTTCAACAATCAATCCTGTAACTGTGCGCAAAAACTGTATGGTGAAATGACTCTGCAGAAAGGAATAAGCACAGGAAATCATACAAACTTTCAATGGTGGTTCAATGGATCAAAGGAGTGAGATCCCCTAACCTATTGTTGAACAACGCTAGTGCTTTTATCAAGCTGTTCATATTGTGTGACAACGTTCATTCCCACAGAACTCAGATGGTGTAAAATATTTAATATGTTGAGAGTATCATTCAAATGGTAAGCAAAAAATTGGTGAATGCAACTAAGCTCACGTTTTTGTTTGGAAAATATTTTGTTGCTACACCAGCATCTCCCACAGACCTTGAAATTTCTTTTCTTAGCTGGGAAAAGTCTCCTAGAATGTCAAGAATAATCTCAATGAACCATACCATGCAAATCCAAATCAGTGTTCGCCAGTTGTGGCTGGCACATACCATATTGTTGAACAGAAATGATCATTTGAGTGCCCAGTTGTAAACTGTTTTACTGTTGGCAAAGTTTTTCTACCAGACCTTGAATCATACAGACAAGAATTATTGTGTTTCTATGCATGATAATACCCCACTATATTAAAAACTGTTTCAGATTGTTTGTGAGGGTCAACCAGGGGAGATTAAAAGATTTTACCATACCGCAATCAATCCTATAATTGTGCACAAAAACTGTGTGGTGAAATGATTCTGGAGAAAGGAATAAGTAAAGGAAATCATACAAACTTTCAATGCTGCTTCAATGGATCAAAGGAGTAAGAGTGAGATCCCCTCATCTTCCAAATCTCCTGAAGCAGTGAGAATTCTATCTCATTGTATAGAAGTATATTGGACAATAAATGATAAAGTACGAATGACATACCTGTCTATACTTTCAATATAAATGTACAGATATGGTTCAAAACAGCGTCCAATGATGCCCTGGAAAGGTGAAAGTTTTGGCTTAACTGGTGCACTGTCTCTAGATTTTGTGTCTTCTGTCTCTTCCTCAAATGGGTTACCTGGAGCAGAAGGTTCATCAAATGGGTTTGTTGAAGGAGTTGCCTGGAATGAAAAAAGAAATAGATGCAGTTTCATAAATCCAAAGAAAGGATTGGTGTTTTTTTGTTATATTTTTGTATGTAATGCACATTTTTGTATGTTCATTATCAATTTCCTAACAAATATGTACAGAATTACAAGAGTATAGCATGAATAAAAGATTATTTACAGCACTCTTTTATGTTATGCCTGTCTGTGATGCAATGATTTCTCTATGTGAAGACTGCAATCAATCTTTTCCATATTACTGTTATTCTATTCTGGTGTTACCATGGTTCATTTTAAACAAAAGAAATGAACAATAACAATGGCAACCAACAAAATGATAAACAGTTTAATAATGACTGAAAATGGAATAGCTCACTAGTATGTTGAAGCAAAATGTAGTAAAGAATGTAGTATTAATGATGAACAAGAACAGGTACAGAATATCAAAACGTACAACTTTTGCAGTTATGAATGAGGTTCAATTTGCTATAGCAAACATTCAGCTGAATATAATATGTTTGATTTCAGAGGCTGCTTCCCAAACCTGGCCATATGGATCTGCTCCCCCCCCCCCCCCCTCCAGCTTTTCTGAACTGTGCAGGTGGGAGTTATCCTTAGAACACATTCTCCAGTCCCAAAATTATCCCAGCCTTTACCTACAGTAACCTACTGTCCTCAAACAGGCCACCAAACAGTTTCCATCCCCTCTGTCCTTTCACCCCTTTTCACATCCCCCACCCATCATTGTGTGCCGCCCTCTGTCAATGCACTCACCCATCCTTTCCCCTTCCCTGCTCCTCTCCTTTTCCACTGGCCACATTTTTCCACCCGCACCCCACCTCCAAACGTTATGCCAGGCAGTCTCATCAGGTTGCTATATAGTCCCCGCAGGACCTGCCAGACAGTACTCCCGCCGCCCCCCCCCCCCCCCCCCCATACCCTGCTATCCCTCTCCCTTCCCCAATCCACTCCACATTGTTATTGATGTGACAGTTGCATTCCAGTTGGAGTTGCTGGTGGTAGCAGTCACGTGTGTATGACGTGTGCTTGCTTATGTGAATGCGTGTGTGTTTTCTTTGCTGAAGAAGGTCTTGGCCGAAAATTATTAATATGTGGAGCCTTTTTGTTGTGCCTGCCTGCAACTCAAGGGGTCATTTTTACAGTTTGTAGCAATCTATCCATTTCCTAATGTTGTTGATATTCCAACCTGGAGATTCCACTGCTTGGAACACGTATATAAGTTTCAAAGGTCACGTATAAGATAAATGGCACTTAAGCTTTTGGTGTAAGCAGTCCTCTGTTGAATGATGAGGGGGAATAGGATGGAAAGGGAATGTCATCCAAGGATTTTTTGTGTGGGTCGGGGGAGTGTGCACTTAGAACAAACTGTGGCAGTGAGAACAATCAGTGAACAAAGTATGAAGACAGGATAAGCTGGAAATAGCATCTAACATCATTTCATAATATATATGTGGTGTCTGTCATTTCGGAATTGTCTGAAAGAACAGACACCATTCTGATCCAGCACCCACTATGAATTAAGACACAAAGGAGCTATAGACATTGGCTGTGAATGAGGCATTGATTTAAATTAATGGAGAAGGTTGAACATTTGTGCCGGGCTGTCTGCTTACTAGGCAGTTGCACTGACCACTGGGCCATCCAGACACAGTGGTCATCAGAATTGCCCAGACTGCCCTAGCACGCATCCTGTCGGACAAAATTCTCAACCTAACCACACACTAAAAATGTAATGAATCATGCTCATTATTCTCATTACTCGTGGCATTTCGCCATTTCCTGTAAGAGTTCGAGCAAAATCACACAAACTAAGGTGTGAATTGTTGCCCCCCCCCCCTGCCCCCCCTTTCACCTGATACTGCTCCGTCAGACTTCCATCTCTTCCCAAAACTGAAAATTTCACTTCAAACAAAGAGTTGATAGCTGGAGTTGACAACTATTTTGCAGGCATGGAGGAAACTCATTTTCGAGATGGGATCAGGGCACTGGAACATCGTTGTACCATGTGCATTAATGTACAAGGGCATTACATTGAAAAATAAAAAAAGTTTCAGTGATGTAAGTACTTTTTTTCTATTCCGTTCTGGGAACTTTTCAACTCACCCTCATACTTAGAGGACATACGGATTCACTAGCAATGTGGAGACATTATTCCACAAATGACCCACTGGAGAATGCTTAAAGTTCCCTAGCGATTAAATGGGCAGTTCTAAAGCTTACCCTCACTGCACCTTCATTTGCAGCTTCAAATTCCTAGAAACAGAAGTGTCGGGTAAATCCAATTGTAATATAACTTGAATAACATTAAAAGTTGACGTAAGATTACTTCAGACAACCAAGCTTATCTCATTCCTCAAGGATTCTTTTAACTTTGCAATTAATTGCAGATGCTCATCTTCCTGAACACTGTTATACATGTCACAATGTTTGGAATGGCAGTGTCACTCAACATTATCTTTTTTTGGTATAACAGAATGTAGATGTACTAAACATGTAGCATGTTCTCCAATACCCACAAAAAGTCACTGCAGTTCTCATTGGGATTCTTGTTGAACACAGTTTCCACTAGAACTCGGTCTCTTCTCAGCTGAACCCATGTTCATGACCCCAGCTATCACCACAGCAAGCCAATAGGTTTGTTTATACAGCAAATACTGACAACAACACATGACTACCCTGCCTGCTGGCTGACCCATGCACTAAACAGGTGACTACTAGCCAGTGAATAGAGATGTGGAAATGGAAATGGATTAACAGTTGCTTGAATAACTGGAAAAATTGATTGGAAAGAATAGTTGAAAAAAAATTTGAAGGTAATTTATGAATCTGTGTACAATCTTGGGTGAACTTTAACTGATCCCATTATCAACAGACCTTTACTATCATTACATTCAAGGTCAATAAACACAATTTGCATTAGGTACTGCTGCTTCCAGTAGTGTGTGGTACCAAATAATCACCGCAACCACTGAAACTGTCGAACTGTCACACGAAGCATAATACTTTTAGTATAAGTAAACCAAGTTCAACAGGTGACTATCAAGTCTGAGTCATTACCTTCACATTAATTCCATTGTGTTTAGTCTTGAGTGTGACAATGTCGATGCAGAAACACTCCTCCAGATACGATGTGAATTATTCTTGTTTGCACTTAACCTCTTTATGCAGGATCTCAGCAGTGAGTGAAATGATGAACAGATAGGATTAGAACTTATAACTGTGCAAATAAATATTCCTTTTCTAATAACTTGTTATAATACTTTTAATGAATGGTTAAAGTACACATTTTTAATAATGCTGGTATGATGGATTCAAACACACGTCTGTGCGCTACCACTTCCGGAAACAAAAGGGTGAAGATACATGAATTATTAAACTGAAGAGCGTATTTCTTACTTTATTTCATACAGATATTTAATGATGTATCAAAACATTATCCTTGCCACAAAACAACTCATTAATTTACTTCTGGCTGTGTCTTTGGTTTATAGATCATTCAGTTTACATATAGCTTATATATAAGAAAAGAAAAGAAAGGAAAATAATATGATTCAATACACTGGACTGTCCAGTTGAGGTAGCCTGGAAAAGTTCTTGATTTTGCCAATGATAAATTATTGCTCTTTCTCACAGAAAAAACACCTGAGATGCAGTGCAACTGCATCACAGCATGGAAGTTGCCCTGCAACCTCTCATGCACAGCAGTATTGTTTGTGCTAGAAGGTAGGCAGTGGCATCTCTAATGGAATCACTATCGAAGCGACATTAATGCCTAATCTTCCTTCCTTTTCTTGGTAGGTAGTGGCTGATGCCAATAAAGTATCAAAGTATTGGCCAACTTGGAAAGGAAAGGAAAGGTAGAGTTTAATGTTACACAGAGATCAACGTCATTAATAATAATACATTAGTTCAGGTGGATGAAGAAGGAAAATGAAAGTGGCCTTGTTAAAGAAACTATATTACCATCCACATCAAGCGATTTTACAAGAATCAAAGTACACTTATTTAAAATGATCCCGCAGGTATCTAATTAGCATCTTGAATGGACAGTAATGTCCATGCTTTGCATATCGTTACTCTTTTATGTTCTCTACCTCAATCAATAAAAACAGAACTCTTACAGGATCACTATCTATAAATTTGTTTTTCCTACCCAAGACATAAAATATAAATGAAACTTATTGAAGGAAGCAAAGAAATTTTGTTAAATTTTTAATGCACAAAGCGAAATTAATAAATCCATAATCCTAACCAAGTAAATTCAATGTTAGTTTGTATATGTAAAGATAAGATTGTGGCACTTAATTCTGTCATTGACGTAAACTTCCGAAAATACTACTATCACTGAATTTAAAAAAATAACAGTGCCATTTATTGGTTCTTTGTTGTACTATCCCATCACTGAAGTTAAAATCTGCACTACTAAGCTGAACAGACTCCTAAAACTTTAAATTAAAATACCTCTTCTCCATCATCCCCGCGTAATTCGATTTTGATGAAATGAAGTCTATGTTTGCCTCCAGATACACTGAAGTTACCTACAAAAACCACATGAAAACTTGTTCAGTAGTTTTTGAGATTAGTGTGTTCAAACAGACAAACATTATGGTTTTACAGTTTTATTATTAGCACACATTTAAAAACAATGATAAAAAATTTAAGAGGTGAGCTGCATTCTGACATATTTTAACAGTCTAATTTAGTCAAGAATAGGGTAAATGGTCAGTCTGATGAATTAAATACAGATCTGAAACAAATTTCAGACACTACTGTAAGACTCAATATCTTAGAAAAAAATAAAGATTACAATGACGTGGAAATTTTATGTTCCATTCCCCAACAATGGAGACATGTATTAATAATTTAACTGAACAAAAGATTAATGAAAAGACAGTCATCCACCAAGTTCACCTCATTCAACAGTTAACAATGAGAAAACCAAAGTATAAATCTTAAGACTTACAACAGGTATCTATCTTAGTTCTATTGTCTGTGAAGAATTTGTGTGCAAGAGACTATTTAAATTTAGTACAAAATTACAGTTCAACTAGTGGGAAAATTACGTTAATAATTTCTGTAAATAATTCAAGAGGAATCGGAATGAACTTTGTTGTCATGCAGTGTTTGATGTCAATTTATTTGCAACATTTGATTTTCGTAAAAAATTGTAATCATGACTTAATATTAGCATTAGGAGACATAATTACTGAGGCACAGTTGTACATTTATGTTTTTATGTAGCAAACAAGAAGAGCATGAAATTTTTTTGAGATTAAATAAAAAGAAGATTAAAAATGGCAGATAAAGAGCCTTGGGCTTCCATTAAGTAAAAGGAGGATATAGATCAATATGTTTATCCTGAGGTGGGTCTTGAGATATACTGATGCCACTAGCATTGATGGGATTAGGATGGAGTGCCAAAAGGTCACTTCACCAATGGGACGGCAACCACCTCTGAAATATATCTACGATGTCCATTAAAACCTAAATTATGACATGATAGGTAAGGAAATTTAGAATCAACATTGAGAAACATGACTAATATAGTAAGATGATTAATTTCATTTAGAGGGAATTATTTCCATTAATTTATTAACTAGCTAAATTTATTTTGTTTTATACAAACACTTATACAAAACTTATTTTAAGAACATCTTACTGAAATGTGCATGCATTACACTTTCTTCATAATGAGTGGTCTTTTCAGGTACAAATGGCAGAAGGCCCAGTCCCCCCCCCCCCCCCCCCCCAAGTAGTGTGGGTAAATTGGTGATACCAAGTTGCTTCCTTTATTGTGCACTGCTTTAGGATTTTTTTATTTCATGTTGACAAGGGGAAAAATTAGTAAAGTAGCTAACTTACAAAAGTAAGTTATGACGTGTTGACGTAGACTTTAAAATAACAATTATTGTTGTTTACATGATTACTAAAATAATGTTTATGGCATGGTAATAGAATTTTATACTGATGCGGTCAGTTCGATGATGGCACACTTGACAGCTGCCTCTGACTGGAATGCCATTGCAGAACTGCCAGAGATAGCAGTCATATATGTATGAAGTGTGCTTGATTTTGTGTGTGTGTTTTCTCTCCAGGAGAAAGCTTTGCCCGAAAGTTAAAAGTGTAACAGTCTTTTTGCTGCGTGTCTGTAACTCAACGTATAATCTTTATGATGAGTAGCAATCTATTTTTTTCTAATATTGTTGATATTCCAAACTGGACTTCCCATTGTTTGAAATTGGCATTTTACATTAATTAAAGGAAGTTAGAATGGTAGTATTGAGTTTTTACAACACCGCTGGAGAAGGAGTTTGACACAGCCTTTCGGGAGGTCATAATCATTAACATACAGAAATAACAAAGAAACTGCATTATATAACACTTAGTAAATGGAACATCTGAGAAGTCTGATGCTAGACTTCCCTTAGGCTGATGTTCACAATTGATTTGGCTGCACTGTACGCAACACACTGACATTTGGAATCTGATTTGCAATACAATTATATCTTTTTGTCAGGAAGGTTAAGTTTTCATTACTGACAGCAGTGTCCATCTCCATGGATCATTATTATTGTTTATGTTATGTTGTGTTAGCATACAAGGTTCTTTGTGGCTGATTACACTCTAGCTGAGTTAGCTGACAAGCATCTCATTTATGGGGAGGCACGATACAACAGGTGAGCAGCAAAGTTCCTCTATACAGGGCAATTTCCTGGGAGGAGATGACCAACTCAGTTCACATTATAAATATTTCTTCATGAAACAAGATCCTTTTAACCAGACCAATGGGAAATTGGTTCACCTCACAGTGTGCGAATTGTTCAGCTTGAGGAACTGTGTTACAGTGTATTGAGTACATCCCCAGCACCAGCACACAATCAGCAGCAAAGGAACTAAATACAAACAAACTGTGTATACCCTTGACTTCCAAAATGAACTAAATACAAACAAGTTGGAAATTTCCCTGACTTCCAAATGTGTTTTGTTTACCAACAAGGGAAGGAAATACAACAGCTGATTGTTGAGAGGAGTTTGCCAACACTGTGGGCACCATGTTCTCCCAGCCTCACTCCTATGGATTTCTTTTTGTGGAGGAGGTGAATTGTAGACACTGATTGACGCTCCGGAAGAGCTGGTTGTCCATTTGGTTGAAGCTGCACCTATTAACCGTGAAACATCTGATTGTTTCAATCGTGTTAAGACAATGATTAGGATGCAGATGCCAGTTATTCACTAATGTAAATGGACATTTTCTGCAACATCCCTAAAACAACATTCATCACATGGAGGTTTAACACCTTCTCTGAACATCAATAGTGTCGAAATCTTCGTGGACCCGTTGGGGTCAAACGGTGTGCCTGTGACATTTTTGTCACGAAAAAAGTGTTGCTTTTTATCTCCTCTAAACCCTATAAAAGTGTGTGTGTGTGTGTGTGTGTGTGTGTGTGTGTGTGTGTGTGTTTGCGCATGCGCGCACATGCATGTTTTTTCCCTCATTGGTGAGTTTGGTGGTGGTGGTGGTTAGTGTTTAACATCCCGTCGACAACGAGGTCATTAGAGATGGAGCGCAAGCTCGGGTTAGGGAAGGATTGGGAAGGAAATCGGCCGTGCCCTTTCAAAGGAACCATCTCGGCATTCGCCTGAAACAATTTAGGGAAATCACGGAAAACCTAAATCAGGATGGCCGGAGACGGGATTGAATCGTTGTCCTCCCGAATGCGAGTCCAGTGTGCTAACCACTGCGCCACCTCGCTCGGTCATTGGTGAGTTTGGCAGCTGCAGGGTTGCCATCTCATCTCTAATGAATAAACAGCCATATACACTGATAGTGTTCCACTCATACTAACCATGCAAATTGGATGGATAAAAAATCTACTCACCAAGTAGCAGAAGGAGAAAACATGTATAAAGGTTAAAAAAATGTGCAAGCTTTCCGAGCCAGTGGCTCCTTCTTCTGGCAAATCTTCTGGAAAAATGGTTGAAGGAGAAAGAAGAACAATGAAGGAAAATGAATGGCAAAGTTTACAAACGAGGAGACTTCAGAAAAGTCGCCCAGAATCCCAAGTCGGGGGAGACTTACCAGACTTCTCAACCCCTTTGGTAAATCTCCCTTGGTCCGGGGTTCTGGGTAACTTTTCTGAACTCTTCCCATTTTATAACCCTCACCAGTCATTTTCCTTCATCCCTCTTCCCTCCCCTTAAACCTGTCAGCCAGAAGAAGGAGCCACTGGCTATGAAAGCTTGCACATGTCTTGAACTTTTGTATATATTTCTTCCTGCCACCACTTGGTGAGTGATTTTATCTATCCAATTACACTACAGTCTCAGAAATTTATCATGTTCATTGACACAACCATCCAAACACGTAGACACAAGATTTAGTTATTACTTTTCCTAATTTTGTAAAAACATTAGTTTCATTTTTTTATGTAATGAAAAATGTGAGAAATGGCATGTAAGTTTCAAGGAAGCTTAGAATGATCTCCACTGAACAGCAGCATTCTGCAGAGCACAGTTTAAGAAACATCGATGTAGAGCATCAGTGGTGCACACACACTCCCTGACAATGTCATGAAGCGTAATAATAGCTTGCAACATACTTTTCCAATTACTGATCTCTGATAAAGTCTTGAATATTGTAAGCAAGGTGTATACACAGAAGAGAAAAAAAATTCCCTATTTCCTGGTTAAAAATACACTTGTTCCGTGGTGAAAATACATTTTTCCATGTTTAGTGACAATATACTTTCCCTCAGAGCTTTAAAATGTATCAACCTTGGAATGGCGACGGTTTTATACACTGGCATAGAAGTTTCAGGCACTTTAGGAACTAAAACTCAGCGGGGGAAAAAAAAAGTGTTTTGGAAAGATTTTTGATGCGCGACAACATTTACAATGCATATTTTGAAAGTATAAACAGGAAATCCTGCAAATACAGCACAATAACTTCTGAAGTGCTGAAATTGATATTGCGATGCACTTTTGTCAGGCAATCATTTGAAGAACAATTATACTCTTTGCCATCATTATGATATAATTCATAATCTAGGAAAGAACTAAAGTCTTTTTTAGTGTGTTTTACCCTTTAAGACACTTCAAACACAAATGTGACAGTAAAATATTAAATAACGGGATAAATGGCTGATCTTCTCAGCCCAAAACTTTTCAAAGTGGCTAGTCCTCAGTGTTAAGTTTTGAACGACAGTCTAACGTTCCATGTTTTAACAAATTCATCACACATTCCAACACGTGGCATAATTCATCTTCCATACATGGTAATTAATGCTTCTCAAAACACCATTTGCAGTATTTTCTGGTGACCAGTTACAAATGTTAACAGTTGTCATGTCATGCTCCTTGAAACTAGGCCCACAAGAGAGATGCATTGAAGGAGTTCATTGTTGGGCAGTATTCCATTGTCTTTGAAACATTTTGCTACTAGCAAACACTTGGGTGAGGACTCTGTGTTTTGTAGTAGTAAATGGTGCATTTTCTATGCAACTAAAGTTTTATTTTGGTGTTATTCTCTCCTTCATGTTTTATTGCGGCAGTATTATTCTGCAGTAGCAAGCTACAGTAAAATCCTCCGTTAGATTTACCTGTTCTTACCAATCAAAATTACAAAAATTTAACTGCAAACTAAAATAATGAAAAATTCTCAGAAGCTTAAAAAATTCTGAGTTTTTCCCCGATTTCTCTTGGATGAAAAAGCTCCTGGTTTTTTTTTTCCCCTTCAGATTTCCCAATTGTCCCAGGGCATATACACCCTGTGTAAGGCTGACATTATGTCACTGAAAAAGATGAAATACTATTTCCTTTCCTTGTTGAAACAACTCTCACTCGCAGCTTACTCTTCTTGACCCACCAGATATCAGCAGGAGATTGTAGTGGTGATCAAGTCTCCTTATACTTAACTTGAGTCAAAAAACAGCACAAAGAGGAGAGTTACGAAGAAGCTGCTATTCTACTCTGATGACCAAAAATGTCATGACACCATTCACCAGGAGATTGTCTGCTGCCTGGTGGTACGCATTGCAGGCACGTGACATGGTAAGGAAAGTATATACAAGGTATGATGGAAAAGTAATGGGAAGTTCCTTCAATGGTTCTGTTTTATCTCATCAATGGTGGCAACAGAACATCCTTTCATCATTCTCTTCTGCCTCCAGAATAGAAAGAAGTTGCACAGGGCCTTGTCCAGCAAATATGGTGGCTGAGGAAACATAATGGTTCTGTTTCTTTGCCAAAAAAATCACAAGCAAATATTGAGCAGTGGCTACGAGCATTATTGTGATGCAATTTACATGAGTAGTTTTGCCAAAATTCTGGTCTTCTTCTTAGGACGGCTAGACGCAAACAGCATATAACTTCCAGGTAGAGTATTCCTCATTGACCGAATGACTTAAGGCAGGAACTCAAGATGCACTACCCATCATTATCGAAGAAACGAGTGAGAAAAATCTTCACTTGATCGAATTTGCTGAATTTTTATCGGTCTTGGCTCTTCGGGCAGTTTTCATTGGGATGATTGGGCTCTGGTTTCGACGTCACACCTGTATAACCATGTATTGTCACCCGTTATAACCTTGTTTAGAAGTTCTGGATCATTGTCGACTTCATTCAGCAATTCCCGTGTGATGGCTATACGACATCATGTTTGGTTGAAATACAACAATTTCAGAATAAACTTTGCTGCTACATGTTGACATGCCAAAAACATCCAAAAAAATTGCTTGTCACGAGCCACACGATGCTGGCATCATCAATGACATCTTCAATGGGGATTCAGTGATTTTCCAGAACAGTTTTCTTTACTTCTTCCACATTGTCATCAGGGCATCCAGGGCAGCTTCATCTTCAATGTCTTCTCGACCCTCTTTGAAACATTTATACTGCTTGTGAACTTTTGTCTTACTCATAGTAGATTCGCCACAGGCCACAGTCAACATTTCAAATGCAGTGCTGGACTTTATTCCATTTTTCAGGCAAAATTTAAAGCAAATTCTTTGATCCATCTTTTTTGAAAGTAAAAATTCACAGAGTACTTGAAAACAGGTATAACCTTTTCGACTGTCACAGTATGCTAAATATTCAAAACAACTGAAAATGTAAACATATCTATCAACAAGGTAAATAAAATTGAAAATCAGTTATAAAAAACCCCTCCAAATTAAAAAAAAGTAATTATTACGTTTTGATCACACCTCGTAAATGAAGCAGAGACATATGGAAATTCATTCTAGCGATGATACGGGCTGCAAATAGAGAGCTCCATTGACAAAGGGCACATTGTTATTGGCTGGCATTTGGGAAAATTCATCTTGGAAATGGTGAAGCTGATCAGTTGTTCGCATGCTATTGTCATGAGCTTCTATAGAGAGATAGCAAGAAGGTGTTGGACATCCACACCTTATCACAGAATATGTAGTTTGGTCACTTGCTGTCTCTGTAAAGCAGGACAGAGATTGGACCCTGGATAAATGGAAATATGTCACCTGTTTGGATTAGTCACATTTCTCTTTACATCAGTTCGACTTTCATGTCTAGATTTCAGTTATCCACGTTAATGTCTGCTCGAAACATGCACCACACCATGGACATCGGGTTTTCTGTGGGACCTATGGTAATAATTGTAGGCATCATGACAGCTATGGACTATTCCACACCATCTGAATGCCTTCGTGCTTGATGTCTTCCCTGACAGTGATGGAATTTTAGCAAGCTAACTGTCCATATAATGACAAAGTACTGCTTGATGAGCACGATAGTCAAATAAAAATGATATCATGGCCACCAGATTTGCCAGATCTGAACTTGATGGACCAAATCTGATACACCCCTGGGTGTCATCTCCACACCCACAACTCACCTGCCCATAGTTTATGTGAGTTGTGTGATCTGTGCATAGACCGCTAGTGCCACAAGTTTACAGACATTTAACAAGGACTTGTCAAATAAATACAAGCAGATTCACTACTGTATACACTCCAAAGGTCAGCCAACATGCAACTAAGCAGATGGTCATAATGTTTTGGCTCATCAGCGTATGTATACATTAATTTCTTTGAGTGTATTAAATAGATGTCCAAATGAAAACAAAATACAATTCATTATTTGATATTTAGAGTATGGTACCTGATCAGATATGATTAGAGCAATGTGAGCTGCGAGCCACTAGTACAAAGATTGCTGAAAAGTTTGTTTGTGCCACCATGGTTCTGTATAAGAGAGTTCTTACAACTTTGTCAGCATAGTCTTTCATTGAGTTGTTACTGTGCGGATTTACATGAAAATTCCACAATGAATAAGGTAAGAAAGGTTAGCCTTGGCCAAAGTGTGCACACTTACATATGCAACTCACGGACTTCTGTCACAGCCACTCAACTATCAAGCTATTATGGAAAGCACAATCTGTAAAGAACACGACAACAAAAACAGTTTCTCACCCATTAGTAGTGAAACAAGAAACTGCAACAGGCTCTAGCTGCATTCAACTCTTGCCCCATTGCAAGCTAGACAGGCTCGGGGGTAGGGGAAGGGGTTACAGAGGAGAAGAATGTTGTGTCATGGGTAATTCTATTTACTGACTCTCAGCTTGTTCATCCCTCCTGGTGATATTAGGGGTGAGGAAGTTCTACATTGAGTTTATATTTTATTTATTCACCATATTTTCCTTCATTTCATAACCTGTCTGAACTCTGGTATCAGTGTATACTTGTTTTACAGCCTACACAAAGCTTCATTTTCCAAGATAATCATGCAACAATAAAAATAAATAGTTCTACCGATTTTGGGGTGTTGCTTGGCCTTGGACCTTCTTGGGGAAGTCTTTGCAGAAAAACTACTCAGTATCTTTCTGTCCAGTTTGTACCCTCTGACTGGAGATATCAGAAAAGGCTTCCGAATACTATACTCACCTTCAAATTGTCTTTTTGTATGAAACTGGATAACCAACATTGGTCAGGTTATTCACACATGAACAGTCTCCTCATTGCCCACTACAATGATTCTTTTTGCACTGTTAAATATGAGTTAAAATTTACAATACAACTCAAATAATCTATTTCATGTCATCAGCTTACTCAAAGTTTTATTAAAAGTACTGATGTTAGTAATGATCCAAACACATGTAGGTGTGGCACAAGCTATTTCACTAACAGGAAATCTGCAAGATTTCGTATGGCTAACACAAGTGAACAGGGGAATATATAAAGGATACTAAACTTGCAAGAAATTTAAAAAGTGTAGATTACATATATATTTAAAACCAGAGAATGAAAGTATGTGCATAGCCCGAGCATCTCAACTGAACAGTTGTGGTACATTAGCATGAAAGGACTGCAGAGCAAAGCTGACAGCTGTGAATCAACAGCTGTTGGTTATTTAAAACTCTGATCCAAGATCACTACATCATGTCTCCTCTAAAGTGAAATTTAAATGAAATTACAAAGGCTTGAGAAGAGGTGAATGGCCTACCTTCACAAGTGTGTGACTTACAATAGTGTGAAAATGCAGTTGGTATGATGCACCATGTGACATCAGAACAGGATGACATGGGACAGCTTTCTCAGAGCAGTAAAGGACCACAGAACTTTGTCAAATGTTGGAAAATAACAACACGTGTTCCATTGTCTTTCCTCACAGTCCACAAGGGTTTGTTGTAAAACTGAACGAACATTGTCCTTTGCAAAAAATATTTTTGATACTTCACCAAAAAATGTCTCTTGTTTCAATGGACTTCTCAATGCAGATGAGTGTGTGTCAACTGGCAACAACTCTTTTTCCAGTGAGTCTGGATTATAGTAGCACTTGTGAAATACTGTAGTGGTTAGTACTACCTCCATGTGTTTATTACCTCTGTCAATAAAGTAGTGTGTGTTATACCTATGGCAACACAGGACAGATGCGTAGCATCATAGTCTAGGTTGCTGTTGGATGCTGCAGTAAATCTCGACTGATCCACAAACAACACTTGACACACAAGGAGCATATCCTTCTCTGCATATCAAGTACTGTTTCTTCCCAGAAATAACAATCCACCCAAATGTTCTTACTGGATAAACACAGCAACTTGGCACTTCAATAATCTCTCATGATGCAAAGATATTCCTGTGAATACAGTCCAATTCTGTTCAGTTTAATGCCATGGCCTTTTATCACTTCATACAGTGATCTTGCTAAATACTAGTTTCAGGATCTAATCATCATCATCTTGGACAGTTTCCAGCCACTGGCTGGGTCTGTTGGGAACACAAGCCTCTCCATCGTGTTCTGTCTTTCCACCATTCCCCCTCTTCCACCTTCGTCCAGTTCTCTCCTCTTCTCGTCACACATTCCTTCACTCCCTTCCCCCATCTATCTCTTGGTCTTCCCCTGGGCCTCTTCCCCTCCAGTTGCAGATCAAACATCCTCTTTGGAATTCTTCCCTCATCCATTCTCTTCATGTGTCCATACCACTGCAGTCTTGATTTTTCTATCCTGTCCTGTACTGGTTCCTCCTTTAGTCTTTCCCTCACATACACATTTCGCAATCTGTCTCGTCTTGTTACACTCAACCTGCTCCTCTGGAACTTCATTTCACTAGCTTGTATTCTACTTTTGTCGCTTTTGTGCATTACCCATGCCTCACTTCCGTATGCCAATATGGGGACAAAGTAGGTTCGGTATATAATTCCCTTGGATTTCTGTGGCACCTCCTTGCTCCAAATAAGCCCCCTAATGCATTTGAAGAACTGGCCTGCTTTTCTGCACCTTTCATTTATTTCCATTGCGTTTCCCCCCTTACTTTCAATCATGCTTCCCAGGTACTTGAAGTTCTCTACCACTTGTAGTTTTTCCCCTCCACAAGTTATATCCACATTTGGCCTATTCTTCTTCCTTGTTGTGACAATTATTTCACTTTTCTTTGCAGAGAAATGCATTCCATATTGTGCTGCCGTTGCCTCCCATACATCTAACTGCTCTTGCACCTCCTTCTCGCAATTTCCCCATAACATCAGGTCATCGGCAAAAAGCACTGCTTTCATTTTATGATCTCCAATTGCATCTGATACTTGCTGTAGGATTTCATCCATAACAATAATAAACAATAAAGGCGAAAGTGCACTTCCCTGTCGCAGCCCATTTTACAGCTTGAACCATGCAGTACGTTCCCTCCCCACTTTCACACAACTCTCACTTCCCTCATACATTTTTCTGACTTTTCGTGTTATCTCTTCATCTATCCCTTTTGCGTTCAGCACATCCCAGAGCTTGTCCCTATAGATACTGTCATACGCCTTCTCAATATCTAAAAAGGCCATGATTAAGTCCTTCCTGTACTCATAGTGCCTTTCCTGCAGTTGCCTTACCGCAAATATGAGGTCCGTTGTTGATCTTCCCGGTCTGAAACCATACTGCTCCTCTTGCAGTCTACTTTCAATACTGCTTCTTATTCTCTTCTCCAGGATCTTTTCATAGATTTTTCCACAGTGGCATAGCAGGGTGATTCCTCTGTAGTTCTCACATCTCCTTTTATCCCCTTTCTTGAAGATCGGGACTATAATTCCTTTCTTCCAATCCTCAGGAATTCTGTTCTCCTTCCACACCAGCCTCAGCACTCTGTATAGCCACTGGGTTCCTACTTCTCCTGCTGCTCGTATCATATCCACTGTTACTTCGTCCCAACCTGGTGCCTTGCCCCCTTTCATCCTCTTTATGGCTTCTTCCACTTCATTCCAAGTTAGATCATCAATTTCCCCACTATTATAATCGTCTGCTGCCTTAGGCTCTCCATCGCTGTTAGTTACCCGCTTGACGGCATTCAACAGATCTTCAAAGTACTCCTTCCAAATCTTTTTGAGCTCATGCATTTCCTCCACAACTCTTCCATTATTATCCATGATCCTCAGACACTCGCTTCTGTCGTTCCTCTTATTTCTTACCATGGTGTAAAGTACTTTTTTGTTCCCTTCACTGTCCTCTTCTAACATTCTTGTCCATTTTTCCATCCACTTCTTCTTCTCCGCCCTTACTATGGTCTGTGCCGCTTTCTTGCTTCCCTTATATTTTACCCTAGCTTCCTCTGTTCGGGTCTGGAACCATTCTCTGAAGGCTTTGTTCTTTCGAAGTACTGCCTCTTTACATATGTTGTTCCACCATGGGGTTTCCTTACTTCTCCTCTTTGTGCTAGTTCTTCCGTACAGTCTCAGCTGCCTCAACTAGAGCCCTCTTAAAATCTCCCCATTCTTCTTCCACTGTTCTCTGATCTTCCTTTGGCAGCTTCTTGCTGATCAGTGTCTGGTACTGGGTCCTCTGTTCATCCTCTTTCAGCATCCATGTCTTCAACCTTTTCTCCTGTATGTCTGTTGCCCTCCTATCTTTTTTCTCTCAAAGGGTGGCTACCAACAGCCGATGGTCACTGTCTAAGGCCTCAGATGGAATGACCTTAACATCTGTGAGGCTGCTCATCATCTGCCTATCCACTAGTACATAGTCTACTACTGAAGTTTGGGACCAGTCTCCACTGTACCAAGTTATTTTGTGGCTACTTCTCTTCTTGTACCAGGAATTTGCGATCGCCAGCCCATTCCTCTTGCAGAATTCCAGCAACAATTTTCCTTCTCTATTTCGGTTCCCCCAGCCCTCTGGTACCATTATCTCCTCGAATCCTTTCCTGTCTGTGCCAACATGTGCATTGAGGTCCCCTATTATAATCTGATTACCTCCATTTAGCTGCTTTTGCATGTCATCTTCAAATTCCTCCTTCTCCTTTTTTGTACACCCCACCTGTGGGGTATATGCTTGGATGATTTCAATGCTTTTTCCTTTCACTCATACTCTGGCTTTTATCATTCGATCATTGATACCTTCCACCTCCTCCTGCAGACCCTCTCTGACCACTATTGCCACTCCATTTCTTCCCCTCTCATTCCCTATCCAGTACAGTTTACATCCTTTACTTAGTGGTTTTTCACCAACTCCTCTCCACCTAGTCTCAGCAAGTCCCAAGATGTCCAATTTCCTCCTTTCCATCATTTCTACAATTTCTTCTAACTTCCCAGTTAGAGTCCTTACGTTTAAGGTGCCCAGTCGTAAACCATCTCGTAATCCTTTTCCATTGCTTGGTCGGTTTCCTTTAAATCTGTTCCGTGATCCGAGGCATGTTCCCTTTTTGAAAGCAGTTGATTTATCCACTACTTCAGCATCTAATATTGTTTTATTTCTCTATATTTTTAATTCTGTATTATTATCAATGTAACTTTTATGCGGAACAAATTTTATTAATATGTGATGATTCCTTGACGGAACTGCAAATTTTCACAATTGTGGTGTATGATAGCAAAGTGCTCTACGCTACAAATGTACCACTTGTAATACCTTTATTATGCTAAGCATCCAGTTCCACAAATCTTTTCCAGCTTGGGAGGGGGTGTGGGGAAGGTGGTTCCACCATGTTTATGGACTATTCATTGTACCTAATATATGATAAGGATGAAGTTTACTAAATGGCTCTGTTTCATTTTACGGCCATTTTCTTCTTCCACATTCAATCTTTCCTTAGACAAAGTTGTATCTGCAATATTTATCCATTAAATGGATGAAACTGAAGAACAATTTAATAATAATTTATAGATTAGGCATGTACACAGTTACTAAGAATAATAATCAGCTGTGAGACCCAAGATCTTGCATTACAGAATTTTCATTTGGAGTTTGCATAATTTGGATCTAAATATAAGCTGTACGCTTATGAAAAAGTTGACAATATTGAAAAAATTTAAAATCAAGAAGCATTTAGTATGGAATGCCAGAATACTTCTACATGGACTAGTGCAGACCCTGCATCATTCTCTAAAAATTACATCCACCAGTAGCTCTCATTGTATCCTATGGATCAAGTGATGAGGCACCAACCGATGGTCAGCCCAAGGGTTGGTGGACTGGTCAAGTATCAGCCTAGCAGTTTGGCATTGCAGACATGGATATAACTCTTGTCACTAACAAGTCATGGTAGACTGACGAGCTATTAGAAAACAGGCAACATCTAAATTTCTTGTTACAGATCACAGTTACTGTCAATGATTCAGACATCTCTTCTGGATAGTCATTTGAACAGCTTAGCCACTCCTGCCTGACAAACCTCTTCGGAGTTTTTAAGTTTGCCTTATGTGACAATATTTATCCTCTTAAAACATATGTGACTTTGGCCGAGCAATGAAAGTAAAGTGTAGGTTGCACATGCACAACAGAGGAAATTCAAACAAATTTAGTGTCTGTCGCTACTGATCTGCTAAACCTTCTTCATCATCAGACATCACAATAGGATGAAAAACACCATCAGCAGCAGTTGGTTCATCACGAATAAATGTTACATGTGAAGAAAGTGTAGCAACAGTGGTGATTGGAGAGGGATTTTTTTTTTTTTTTTTTTTTTTTTTTTAAAAAAAAGGAACCAGCTATTTCTATGGCTTGCTTAGAATTTAGCAGCATCACAACCTGATGTCTTTCCTACTTTTGATGAGAACACTGAAGTTTGGAAGGTGTATATGCAAAGATTTCTGCATTTCATGGTATTCCAGGTAACCTCATATGAACAGAAATGACCACTGTCCCTTTCTTAGCCTTCTCCTAACATTATTTGCTTATTTAGTAAGTTAAGTCTCTTATTAGATCCCAATGGCTTACCATTCTTCAAGATACGTGATCTGTTATTTCCTCATTTTGCTCCAGCATTGTATATTTCTTTTACTAACCAAGACAGTTGTCTGCCACTGCCATCTCCAACAACACTGATATATACACTTTCTACTACTCCCAAGCACTTGTTTGCAACCTCATCAGTCTTAGTAACAGATCAATGTCAACATCCTGTTGCCCTAGCCATTCTCCATGGAGGTCAATAACAGAGCTGTCACTGGATACGATGCCCTGTCATTAACCTCCCTGCTGAAGCAGGCACAAATTGGATTGTTTACATTCATATGCACCCAATTTGAAGGTGGAAGGGATAGATGCTGTATCCTCTGGATTCACTGATTAGGCACACAGCAGTTTACTGAAGACCACCACAGTGTGGCAGTGCTGTCTGTCTTGTATTATATCAGAAAAACAGCACGTCAGTCACCAGTGAATTGTTACAGATCAACAACTCATCGGTAATCCCTATCTGTTCCACCACCAACCACCACCAGCAGTTTGGTTATACTGTGCTATGCCCCACAACTACAGAAGCTTGTCTACTAGTTTGATTTTTCCTCTGGATCGGCCTATGTATTGTTCTGCAATTTTCTACTGTCAACTCGAATTCCAACTTCAAGTTGGCCGACAGAAGGTGCAGCCTACTGCAATAGTATTGGTTCTCTATAGACTCTATTTGAACAATAAAGTATAATTTACCATCTACAACATCATCTATAGATAGATAAGGGAACTACACAACTATATAGCTATAGGATCAGCATCACTTCCTAAAATGTAGTAACTTAACTTGATTAAAACCTTCTATCTGCAATTTTTAACTAATAGTTAATACCTACATCTGTCCTATGCCTGTTTTAACTGTCGTGATAACAGTCAGTTGGTAACAGATAATTGAATAGGAAGCTGAGAAACAACTCATACATAAAGTGTTACAGACATGAAAAGTGTTTTCCATTTGCAATTATCTCCACGTTCGGCCAAGTGCCAATGCGAAACTCAAGAAACAAGAAATAATTACTATTGGTTTGATCACTTCTGTTACTTCAACAGCTGGAAGAAGACTTACATTATAAAGTTTACAGTATATCCAACAACATTTATCTCCCTTTGGACGACTTCTTGCTTTTGCAACCGTGTTATCAGGTATATACTGTGTCCTAACTGCACACAACTGTCAGTTAAAGTAAACTGTACATAGTTATTTAGTATCTGCTTCATTCATTGCAATATTCTTAGTATGGTTAACAATGTTAATGATGGAGTTTTCTCTCTCTCTTTGCCTCTGGTAAGCACTTCTTGTAAAACTTTCCTACTAACGTTGTTTCCTACTATAGTCAGCATCATTTCACTTAATCATTTTGCTTTCTCTTTTCTAACAATCTTCTCATATGGTTCACACAGTCTCACTGTACATTTTCTAGATATATTTTTCCGATTATTCCAACATTTGCTCCATCATTAGTACTTCTTTCCCTCTCCTGACATCGCTTATCAGGCTAGAAATCTTTTTAATTGCTCATATATGGTTACCATTACTATCTATAAAAACTGCTCTTGGGTTTTGGTTACCCATACTCAGACGAATAACCTCTCATGATCTGATCAGGTAATTCATCAGCTCTTGGTGCCTATGCTTCAATATGTTGGGATGAAACAATACTTACAAAATACACGTACCACGTACATAAAAGTCAGAAAACTAGCAGCAGATCAAACCCACTGTTTTGAAAGAAAATCCAACATGTTTCAAGTCTTTCAGCCAGCACACAAACACACACCAGGGTTCACAAGTTTCTAATACAGGAAGTAAAAATAGGAATTGCAAGGCACTTCTAGACAGCTATCACAGTGTACTGGTGAAGCTTTACACCACCTCTGTATCATATCACGACAGGCAGATTAACAGACATCTTAGTCTACAATACAATGTAAACAAAAAAAGGAGAAAACGAGGGAGTGGGGGCGTTACAAACCTCCGACAATCTTCTCTCAGTTGGCCTATCAGTCTCCTCTAATGTGATACCAGTAAACCTTCTTGCAAGAAGACTTTCAAAATTTGCTGTTTTTTGTATTACAAATAAAAGCAGCTTCACATCAATTTCTGTTTTGCGTTTATGCATCAACTTTGAAAGCTCATCTCTGTAACAGAGGGGGAAAAATATTACTTGCATTTTCTTTTAATAATTTTCAAATCTAAATACACAAAAGGAAGAAGTAGTAAAATGGTCAGTTGACATACATTTATGTTAACAATCTGGACGAATTTTCACTCTGAAGTGAAGTGTGCACTGATCTGAAACTTCTTGGAAGATTAAAACTGTGTGCCTAGCCAGGACAGGAGCATCTGCTTTTTTTGGCCAAGTGCTCAACCCACGGAGCTATCCAAGCACAGCTCATAACCTGACCCCACAGCTTTCCTTTTACCTACACCTCATCTCCTACCTTCCAAAGTTCACAGAAGTTCTCCTGTATACCTCGCAGGACCTGTATTCCTGGAAGAAAGGATAATGCGGAGACATGGCTTAACCACAGAGTGGGAGGTTGTTTTCAGCATTAATTTTCACTCTGCAGAGGAGTAGGCACTGATTTGCAACTTCATGGGAGATTAAAACTGTGTGCCAGATTGGGACTTGAACTTGGGACCTTTACCATTTGTGGACAAGTGCTCAACTGACTGAGCTACCGAAGCATGACTCATGATCCACCCTCACATCTTTAGCTCTGCCAGTACCTCATATCCTAGCTTCGAAACTTCACAGAAGTTCTCTTGCATACCTTGCAGGACTAGTACTCCTGTAAGAGAGGATACTGTGAAGACATAGCTTAGCTACAGCAGAGGGGATGTTTCCAGAATGGATTTTCACTGTGCAGCAGAGTGTACACTGATTTATAAATATTCTTTCTACCACGAGTACTAGTACCATAATGTATGTAGGCATTGGTGGAAGTATAGTTGTGAGAGCAGGTCATGAGCCGTGCTTGGATAGCCCAGTTGATTGAGCAGTTGCCCACAAAATGCAAAGATCCCAGGTTCGAATATCCAGTATGGCACATAGTTTTAATCTCCCAGGAAGTTTCAATCAGCACACACTAGCTGCAGAGTGAAAATTCCTTCTGGAAACAATCCTCCAGGCTGTGGTTAATCCACACCTCCGCCATGTCGCTTCTTCCAGAAGTACTAGTCCTGCAAAATATGCAGGAAAACTACTGTAAAGTTTGGGAGGTAGAAACGAGATAATGGTGGACGTAAAACTGTGACAGTGGGTTGTGTGTCATGATAGGATAGCTCAAGCAACTAAGTACTTCCCAGGAAGGGCAAAATTCCCACATTTGAGTCCTTGTCCGGCACGCAGTTTTCATCTGCCAAGGATTTTCATATTAATAATCATTATTAAATAATTTATGTTACAGGCTGTGGAAGTATATCTGACAGTATATGAAAATAATGAAAAGGAAAAGGGAAATGTGGATGTGATACTCCCAGGAAAATATATCAACAGATGCCTCTAAGATAGCAGTTCATGTACCAACCTTTGCAAGTTCCTGTTGAGGCATTTTGGGCTATTAAGGACAAAAAAGCCAGAATAACTAACGGAAACAAAGAACAGCTGAATTTCACACTTGCTGAATTTCAAAACATGTCAGACACCAAGAAGAAAAGTGATTCTGCTACGTGACAACAATGACCATCATACTGCTTCCAAGCAGACCTTGAAACAGACATGACAGCATGTGATCTTGTGGCAACTGGTGCTCGTTTATTTGAACTAAGGAACATGCTCAAATCTACTGGTGTGAAGTCACTAAATGGTCGTGATGTTTTAGTTCTAATTAAAGAAATTTATCTCAAAGGTCTTGGCAAGAATTATTTGTGCAACACTATTTCAGCTCGCATGAAGGAAGAAATAAGCAAGTTGAGGCCAGTCAGGAAAGTCTGTGTACTCAGGCTTTCATACAGAGTGTATTGGCGCTTTTTTTTTTAAATAGACAATTAGAAAAGTTCAGGAAAATGCAGGTCATTAATGATAGAAACTGTTTTGTGATTGTACCCATTAAACTATTAAATAAACAATTACCACTCATATTGTGTATACACAAAGTGGAACTGGTACCAAAAATGATGGTTATGCTATTATCTACATAAATAAAAATGGAAACGTTCATTTGTTAAAAATCTTTTATATGTGAACGTTTGTCATCGACTGCTTTCAAATTTTGACAAAAAGTTGCATTGAATACGAGCACGCTTTTATATACCTACTGAAGTGTCATATCTATACAAACAAAAATCAATTGCCACATCTATGAAAGATCACCACCTGAGAACGTCTTGACCGATTTGGTGGATTTTTCTTTTGTTGTGTTCTTTATTGTCAGGACAAGGTTTGTATGAAAGAAAATTCTTGGAAAATCCGCCAGAAAAGTTGAAAATTAAATCAGTTATGAAAGATCATCACTTGAGAATGGCTCAACTGGTTTGGTTGACCTCTTATTATTATTATTATTATTATTATTTCTTTCCTTTCTCAGACGTTATGTCTGGTTAAAAATGGAAAGTGATGCGGACCTTGATCAAGTGTGACTTCCTTTTAACTGTACGGTATACGTTACAATGCATTTAGGAACTTTCGGGTAATTGAACATGTGTCAATAATTACAGATTTCTGTAGTTATATGTATACGTTTGGATGTAGCTGTATTGTGTTGATGTACTGGAGGATAATGTGTGGTATGACTCCTGTAGTTGATAGTGTAATTGGTATAATGTCAACTTTATCCTGATGCCACATGTCCTTGACTTCCTCAGCCAGCTGGATGTATTTTTCAATTTTTTCTCCTGTTTTCTTCTGTATATTTGTTGTATTGGGTACGGATATTTCAATTAGTTGTGTTAATTTCTTCTTTTTATTGGTGAGTATGATGTCAGGTTTGTTATGTGGTGTTGTTTTATCTGTTATAATGGTTCTGTTCCAGTATAATTTGTATTCATCATTCTCCAGTACATTTTGTGGTACACACTTGTATATGGGAACTTGTTGTTTTATTAGTTTATGTTGTATGGCAAGTAGTTGATGTATTATTTTTGCTACATTGTCATGTCTTCTGGGGTATTCTGTATTTGCTAGTATTGTACATCCACTTGTGATGTGATCTACTGTTTCTATTTGTTATTTGCAAAGTCTGCACTTATCTGTTGTGGTATTGGGATCTTTAATAATATGCTTGCTGTAATATCTGGTGATTATTGTTTGATCCTGTATTGCAATCATGAATCCTTCCGTCTCACTGTATATATTGCCTTTTCTTAGCCATGTGTTGGATGCGTCTTGATCAATGTGTGGCTGTGTTAGATGATACGGGTGCTTGCCATGTAGTGTTTTCTTTTTCCTATTTACTTTCTTCATATCTGTTGATGTTATGTGATCTAAAGGGTTGTAGAAGTGATTATGAAATTGCAATGGTGTAGCTGATGTATTTATACGAGTGATTGCTTTGTGTATTTTGCTAGTTTATGCTTGTTCTATAAAGAATTTTCTTAAATTGTCTACCTGTCCATAATGTAGGTTTTTTATGTCGATAAATCCCCTTCCTCCTTCCTTTCTGCTTAATGTGAATCTTTCTGTTGCTGAATGTATGCGATGTATTTTATATTTGTGGCATTGTGATCATGTAAGTGTATTGAGTGCTTCTAGGTCTGTGTTACTCCATGTCACTACTCCAAATGACTAGGTCAATATTGGTATAGCATAAGTATTTATAGCTTTTGTCTTGTTTCTTGCTGTCAATTCTGTTTTCAGTATTTTTGTTAGTCTTTGTCTATATTTTTCTTTTAGTTCTTCTTTAATATTTGTATGATCTATTCCTATTGTTTGTCTGTATCCTAGATATTTATAGGCATCTGTTTTTTCCATTGCTTCTATGCAGTCACTGTGGTTATCCAATACGTAATCTTCTTGTTTAGTGTGTTTTCCCTTGACTATGCTATTTTTCTTACATTTGTCTGTTCCAAAAGCCATATTTATATCATTGCTGAATACTTCTGTTATCTTTAGTAATTGGTTGAGTTGCTGATTTGTTGCTGCTTTTGTGTATATGACTACTTAAAAAAAAAGCATTTAGTCTGACAGATCAACTGCCACGTTTTCATAACGAAAACAATCAGTGTGACAGTTGTGTAGGGAAATGTTACAGAAAATCTCAAAAAGCTCTTGACTGAATTATTATAAATTTTAATATCACACTCTAATGGATGTTCGGATGGACGTATGGGCATAGGCTATATATTTTTGTAATATATATAAATTGGAAAAGTTCTTGACCAACTTACTTTCAATTTTTACACAATACTCTAACGAGCATTGAGACAGACATAGGCTACATATAAGAACTGCTGGATGCGCTAGTGGTATATAACAATAAAGGGAACATGTTGTTAGCAGAAGCCTCATGTTCATTTGTTCAACATCTTAAAACCCTACAAGTTCTTCAGCAATTAGATGAAATTTTGAAAGAATGTTGCATTCAAATATGTGTGTTTTTATATATCTAATGAAGTGCCTTATAATAAATAAAAAGTAATGCACATAACAGATGTATTTGTATACCTTATAAAGTAATTGAGTAGATAAAAGAAAATCACTCTCCAAGTGGCAGCAGGAGAACATACATATAAAAAATGGTTTTATGTATGCAAGTTTTCAGAACCAGTGGAGCCAGTGGCTCTTTCTTACACTAGAAGGGTTGAAGCGTAAGGAAAAGGGGTGAAGGAAAAGGACTGGAGATGTTTAGGAAAAGGGGTACAATTCGCAAAAGTCACTCAGAACCCCGGGTCAGGGGAGACTTACTGGATGGAATGAGAAGGAAAGTCTGACTGTTGGGGACTGCATCCGACAGGATTTGAAAACCTGAGAGCTTAAAGGTGGAAGACAGGGTAATATGCACCACAAAGATTACTGCTAAAACATTGTGACCAAGTTAATATGAGTGAAAAGCTGAGTGCATTGTATGTAAGAGAGATGGAAGGGGGACAGAAAAAAACATATGGGTCAGAAAATGAAAGATGTAGAAAACTAAAAGCAGAGTGATGAAAGGAGTAGTTACTGTGAAGAGAAGAAATTAGCATAAACTAAGGCCAGGTGGATGGCGAGAACCAAGGACATGTTGTAGCATTAGTTCCCATCTATGGAGTTCTGACAAAATGGTGTCTGGGGGGAAGAATCCACATGGCGTGTGTGGTGAAAAAGGTACCAAGGTCAGTGCTTCCATGTTACAGAGCATGCTTTGCAACAGGATATTGTGTGTTGCTGGTAAATATCCTCTGCCTATGCCCATTCATCCTAACTGATAACTTGGTGGTAGTCAAGCTGATCTAAAAGTCCATACAGTGTTTATATAACAGCTGGTACATGACGTGTCATTTCACAGATGGCTCTCCCTTTGATAGTATACGTTTTGACAGTTACATGGCAGGTACAGGTGATGGTAGGAGGATGCATAGGGTAAGTCTTGCAGCAGGTATGATCACAGGGATAGGAGCCATAGGGTAGGGAGAAGAGTGCAGAGGGAGCATAGGATCTGACAAGGATATTGTGGAGACCGGAGGGGGGTGGGGGGTGGGGGGGATGAAAAGCTATTCTAGGTGTGGTGGACAAAATCTCAGACAGAATGGATCTCATATCAGGGCATGATTTTAAGAAGTCATGTCCTTGTCAAGGTAGCTCATTAATACATTCAAGACCAGGATAACACTGAGTGACAAGTGGTGTGCTCCGAAATTGGTTTTTGGAGGGCTCAGCAGTACTACAATGTGATGGCCAGGGAAATCTGCTTTTGAATTAGGCTGGTGGGGTAATTACCTCCAGTGAAGGCTGAGGTGAGAATGGTGGTGTAATGCTGTAAAGAGTCTGCATTCAAACAAATACATTTGCGTCGAATGGCAAGGCTGTATAGAGAGAATGTTTCACATGGAAAGGATGGCAACTGTCAAAATGTAAGTACTGTTGTTTGTTAGTATGTTTTATGTGGACAGAAGCACGTAGCTGGCCTCATTGAGGATGAGATCAACATCAAGGACAGCAGCATGGAATTCGGAATAGGACCATGTGAAATTTAATTGGGAGAAGGTACTCAGAGATTCCAGGAATTTTAACAGGTTGGCCTCACCATGAGTCCATACAGAAAAAATGTCACCAATATACCTAAACCAAACCAGGGGCTGAAGGCTTGTGTTATGGATCTCAGCCCCTTCTATGTGACCCATGAAAAGGTTGGCATAGGAAGACATCATTCTGGTTCCTATGGCCATACACATGATCTGTTTGTATGTCTGCCTCTCAAAGGTGAAATAGTAGTTGGTAACCTTATGGCGCTCCTGTAGGTATATAACAACACTCTTGTATTTGATTCCAATGTTGTAACAATATTTCAAAGGAGCCTGTGAT
Organism: Schistocerca americana; assembly: GCF_021461395.2. NCBI lineage: Eukaryota > Metazoa > Arthropoda > Insecta > Orthoptera > Acrididae > Schistocerca > Schistocerca americana. The sequence continues at coordinate 196,033,655 of NC_060126.1, read as the reverse complement.
GAACTTTCGAAGATTTAAGATTTTGAACAAATAAACGAAGATGAGTTTTTTGCTAACAACGTATCCCCTTTATATATGGCACTCGGGGAAAGGAATGAAAGTGGAAGCAGCCTGGTAATATTTTGCAAAGAGCTTAATTTAATCATCACCAACACTTAGTTTAAGAATCATGAAAAAAGGCTGTATACATGGAAGAGACATAGAGGCACCAGAAGGTTTCAGACTGATTATATAACGGTAAGACAGAGAGTTCAGAATGAGTTTTTAAATTGCAAGGCATATCCAAGGGCAGATGTAGACTCAGACCACAATTTACTGGATACAAACTGTAGATTAAAACTGAAGAAACTGCAAAAAGGCAGGAAATTAAGGAGATGGGATCTAGATAAGATGAAATAAACAGAGGCTGTTGAGAGTTCCTGAGTCACTATTAGGCTACGGTTGGCTAGAAGAGGGGAAAGGAATACAGTAGAAGACAAATGGGTAACTTTAATAGATGAAATAGTGAAGGTAGCAGTGGATCAAACAGGTAAACAACAAGGGCTAGTAGAAATACTTGGATAACACAGAAGATACTGAATTTAATTGATGAAACGAGAAAATAAAAATGCAGCACATGAAGCTGGTGAAAGGGAATACTAAGGTCTAAAAAATGAGATTGACAGGAAATGCAAAATAGCTATCCAGGAATCACTAGAGGACAAATGTAAAGATTTAGAAGGTTATTTCACCAGAAGAAAAACAGATACCACATACAGGAAAACTAAAGAGACTTTTGGAGAAAAGAGAAGCAGATGCATAAATGTCAAGAGCTCAGATGAAGAACCAGTACTAAGCAAAGATGGGAAAATTGGAAGGCGGAAGCAGTATATAGATGATCTATATGAGGTAGATGAACTTGAAGGCAATATTGTAGAAATGGAAGAGGACACAGACGAAGATGAGATGGGAGACATGATGCTCCAAGAAAAATTTGACAGAGCACTGAAAGACCTAAGTCGAAATAAGGCCCCTGGAGTACACGGCGTTCCATCAGAACTACTGATAGTGTTGGGAGAGCCAACCATGACAAAACTCTTCCATCTGGTGTGCAAGATGTGTAAGACAGGCAAAATACCCTCAGCCTTCAGAAAGGATGTAATAATTCCAATTCCAAAGAAAGTAGTTGCTGACAGGTGTGAATAATGTCTAACTATTAATTTAATAAGTCATGGTTGCAAAGTACTAATATGAATTCTTTATAGAAGAATGGAAAAACTCGTAGAAGCCAACCTCAGGGAAGATCAGTTTGGATTTTGGGAAATGTAGTAACGTGTGAGGCAATACTGACCTTACAACTTATCTTAGAAGATAGGGCAAGGAAAGGCAAACCTATGTTTATAACCTTTGTAAACTTAGAAAAAGCTTTTGACAATATTGACTGGACAGCTCCAAAAGCCCATATCGATGATGTTTCGTTGAATGGTTCACACGCTGACACGTGTTGATGGCACAGCATTGAAATGTGAAGCAATTTGTGGAATGGTTGCACTTCTGTGACATTAAACGATTCTCTTCAGTCATTATTGGTGCCATTCTTGCAGATTTTTTTCCAGCTGCAGTGATGTCGGAGATTTGATATTTTACCGGATTCCTGATATTCATGGACACGCATGAAATGGTCATACGGGAAAATCCCCACCTCACTTAAATCTTGATAACTTGTCATTGTAGCAGCAGTAACTGATCTAACAACTGCGTCAAACACTTGTTGTCTTATATAGGCGTTGCCAAGCGCAGCACCATATTCTGTCTGTTTACATATCTCTGTACGCATGCCTATACCAGTTTACTTGGTGCTTCAGTGTATTCGTCAGTCTAAATAGCCAGACCTGTGAACTCAAAAAACAAACTGCCTAAATGATGAGAAGCACCTTGAGCATTATATTCTGCTGCTACAAGACACTACTATATAGCAATTATTCAGCACTTCATGATATATTTGAGTAAATTATGACCCTCTATTTGAACAAAGGCAAAAGAATTAAATTGTATAGTGCTTTTAATATATATTTTGCAGATGAGTGACATGAGCTGACTGGCCAAGTACATTCTGTATGACATACATGGTCAAGATGAATACAAGAGTGGCACCAGCTTCCTGCAGCTCAGTTTATGCCATATTTATTAAGTATATATCTACATCAGTACTCAGTTCACAAAATCTGCCAAATGAGTTTTCTGGCCATGAGGGCCTTACTCAAAATAAAACAGATCCCCATGGACATACACAAACCTCCTTACAAAAAAACACAGAAAATTTATTGAAGGTCACAACAGTTTAATAAAGTACCTGCTGAAGCAAGAGACCTGGGAAAATATAAATCATGAGGTGGACATTGACAGGAAAGCAAAAATATTAGTTGTTATTCTATACCATTGTTGTAACACTGCCTTTCCTCTCATAAGGCACATAGAAAAAGCCTTTGAGAAGCAATGATTTCAAAGGATGGCTCATCCAGGGTATAATCACCTCCAGTCCAATCAAAAAACAACTTTACATAGTAGTTAAACAGACATGTGACATGAATTTTCAAGTATACTTTAAAAAAGAATATAAAGAATCCACAAAAAAGACAAACCAGAAGCAATGCTTTTTGGGAAGTTGTCTATCATGACATTGCAATCAATGCAAAGGAGATTTACCTGAAGACATCCAGCTAAATGGCAGGAATCACTGTATCAGCAGAATAATACAAAAATTTATTATCAGACAGGTCGATTTTCCTGACTCTAGAGACTGAAAAAAGAAGTATTAAAAATTGCAAGTGCAACTAAATCATCTTACTCGTGTGGAGTTTGGTAGTACCCTACATTATTTATTACAGGATTTTTCTGTGGAAATTATCACACCCCTACGTAAACAGCCCCCCTCCAATATGCACTCACTATTTAGCTTTCAAGGGGGAGGGGGCAGCTTGGAGAGGGTTAGAAAGGAAAGTCCTGTGACTCAAGACCTCAGCATGAAAGGGACTTGCCTACTTTGAAGCTGAGGGTAGACAAAACCATATTTCTTGATAAAATGGAATAACTCACCAAACCCCTGTTTGGATTTTATAAAAACAGGATTTTTAATGGTGCACTTTTCAGTTTCAGTGACCACATTCTTAAATCCATCAGTGAAATTGATTTTTCCTCTGAACCTTTCAGTGACCCAAGTAAAGCTTTTGATCTCATTAATTACTCACTGTTGCTTCTGAAGCTAGAACGATGTGGTATCATAGATGTAACAGATGGTCTCAGCCATGTATTAACATTTGAAAGCAAAGAGTTAAAACCAAAATCTCATATCCAGACATCAAAAAATTGACTGAGCCCTGACAGTTGTGAAATCTCACAAGGCTCAGTACTGGGACCTCTCCTATTCCTAATTTCCATCAGTGACCTTCTATTAAACATGTCAAATACTTATACTCCATTGTTTACAGAGGACACACATTTTCTCTTCTACTCTGAATCATCTCTGCCATTGATGTACAACACTAATGACAGAACCAAAAGGCTGCTGTTCTGGCTGCACAAGAATCAGTTGTTGCTAAACACAAGCAATACAGCACATATACTCTCATATCCACACAGAAACCATTCTACACTCCAGAAACACCTTGAAATTGATGACAAAGAAACTGAACAAGTAACAAATACAAAACTTTCAGGTGCATTGAGTAACTGTACACTTCAGTGGGAGTACCATAAAGAATACTGCTAAAAAGATGGGTAGTCTCTGCTCTGCATTCAGTATTGTGGGGCTCTTGTGTGATATGAACACTCCTTTTTCCTTGTGTAAAAAAGACTGATAAAAATAATGAAGTGAGAGCCACATGATCAAATTCTAAAGGCAAAAATTCGTGTGGTGAGCCAAAGATTGAGCTGAAGGTCATGATGGGTTGAGAAATATGGGCAGGCTAATATTCAACAAATTACCCCAACAATTAGGAATAAAACTATTACTCTTACAAATACCGTAATGAAATGTATTTTTTCTTCTGTTGATGATTACTTGAAGGTAAATATGTGTGAACTGTATGAGCTCATCTTCTCCACATAATCTAACACTTAAGAAAGATGTGTTCTGAAAATACTATGTGCAAAGTGGTCAATTATGCACATAATTTCTTTTTTATTTTTGTATCTTGCTCTAAGCATAAATACCCAAGTTGTTCTATATCTTCTATATCTGTACATTATAACATTCACAGGGGATACTTAGCCAGTTAATTAAAGGGAGACCTACCATTTAACATGAACTTAACCTTAGTGGAACTCGTCATTTTTTCACGTACACAAGTAACTGCAAGAGTCGAAAGAACCAATAAATTTCAGAAAAATTTCTAAGACCAACCGAAGATTGAAACTGTTTGTATTTGTAGTCTGACACTTAGCCACCAAGCCACTCACCAAGGCAGAATGTGCTTGCTTCACTAAACACAACTCACTGCCATTCATTCTTAAGTTGCATCTTCATCACTGGAGGTAGGTTGCAAGGACACGAAGTAGAGGTGCTGAGATGTGAGAGGACACTGGGAAAGCCACACCTTTGCACATATCCAATTTCCAGAAAAAAAGACGCTGATTGGCCCAACAGACATCATTGTGAAACATTGGTCCTACTCTGTGTTGCTCCCATTGTGCAATCACCAATGGCTGCACATATGGTGCAGTAGTCTAGAAGTGAAATTGTAGGCCATTGTCATCCAGAACCAAGATGACAAGTACGTGTACTTTTGTTGAACATTCCCTACTGATATTTCTCAGCAAAAAATCTTGCTCTGTCACAATGTGTTCATTCAGCTAAATGTTATAACATTTCATAGCTTAATTCTGTTGTATAACATCAGATGCTCTATAACAAAACTGAATCTCAACCTTTCAAAAACAATGTTTTTTATAAGGAAGGGAAACGAAGGAAATAAAGAAGAAGAGCAGAGTTTAAAATTCAGTGAATGATGGTGTCTTAAGAAACATACCAGAAGCTTGGCTAAGCTAAGTATGGGAAGGGGAACTGGTCCATCTCAGTTTACATCTTAATCAATTTATGGAAGCCAAGGAAAATCCTACTATGGCTGGAAAGATGAGGATTTGAATAATGTGCCTCCAAGATGCCTTAACCACTGCACCATCTAGTCCAACTTGGTAACTAAGTGATCAGTGCATCTGACCATGATGTGTAGGATCAGAGTTCTCAGTTCCCAGTACTGCCAGTGATTTTTCTGTGGTGGGAGGATTGGAATGGAGTGCACTCAGCCTCATGATGCCAACTGAGAAAGTACTTGAGGGAGAAGTAGCAGCTCCAAGGTCTGACGGGCTGACCCCGTGCCCCTGTGTGGTGCAGCCAAATGACATCTTTGGTGAAGTTGATATGGTGGTTGGTTGACACTGAATACGTGCCCAGGGTCAGTACAAGGAGCTGGTTATGGCAACATCTTGCCTGATCTGTGTTACATGATACAAACTATTTGAATAAGTACAACTGCGGAAAATTCCATGTGGAACAGAAACACCACTATGGGAGAGTTGAAGGGTTGGGAGAGGCAAGTGAAATATTGGGACCAAAACTCTTATTCTCACTTCAGGGCAAAATTTTCTTAGCCCTTCCCCTCTACCCATTACCCCTAACCCTTTTACTACCTCTGTTTGCAGCTGTGAGATCTTTCTTCACTCACATATTTATCCTCCCGTGCTGTTGCCTCCCTCTCCAGCCTTTATGTCTTTGCTACCCCCACACCACAGTGCTCTCTCTCTCTCTCTCTCTCTCTCTCTCTCTCTCTCTCTCTCTCTCTGTGTGTGTGTGTGTGTGTGTGTGTGTGTGTAAGTTTACATGTGAACCAGGATACAGACATATAACACATGCAAGAAGCTCCTTTATACAGTAGTTTGCTGCACAGAAAACTTTACTTTTCTTAATGTTCATAGGTTTTTAGACACTGAGCCATGCAAGAGTTCAGTGAGTGAAAGTACGTGAAACCATCTGCCATTTTTCTTTTCAAAATATCTGCTACTTTTCTTTTCTAAAATATCTACTATTTTGGTTTTCCAAAATATCTGCTATTTTTCTTTCCCAATATTTCTACTGTTTTCTTATCCACAATATTGCATTTGTCAAGAAACACTAAAGAAAAGATATAACAAACAAATAATGTTTGTAAACTATGGAAATCTCTGGTATTAATGATCAAATAATGACATTTTGACTATATTTACCTGGTAATATTGCAGAATTCTACTGTGATGCGCTCTGATACTTCCCATTCTGGAGGAAACATTGATCCAAATTTGTCTTCAAAATCGAGTAAATGTCTCTTTAGCCACGCATACCGTCTGTCTATTTTGTCTAACCAAGCAGTATCTTGGTTTTCCTGAAAGAGATGACAATACTCGGCCAGTTGCAAACCAATGAACCATTTCAAGAGGTCTCGCCTGAAAATAAATAGATATTTATAAACCATCCAAGCAGAAAATTATGATAAAAGTTTATACTGACATAGTGAAACGGGATTTCATTGTGGTATATGCAAGCTTTTATATATTTCTAGTTCACAACTACAGTTTGTTACCACACACATTTATACACTTAGCAGTGCACGAACACTCCTCTAGAAGGTACCTGGTAACAAAGTTATCAGCAAAATCTCAGACAACACTGAAGCTAAAAGGGTTGCCTTTTATAACGATAAAATGGTGGCGTGACTATGCCAGAATTGCTAATGTGAGGGAAAAAAATTACACCAATTCCTATGATGGAAAGAGAGTTGAAAAATAATGAGACATATGAACAGAAATTAGGAATACGAATGTAGGTAAATGAAACTGGAAGTCTCTGTAGTACAGACACAGTAAAAATTGGTTTACAAGAGTAAGTAAATAAATAAGTCGCAAACATTAGCTTACTTTAAATCATTTTTAAATTATGTAGCCATATTTTACCAGCAGACTGCAGCAAATGTATGCTTCTCATAAAGGCTGGGAGGTATTGCATGGTAGGCAGTGCAAGTTGAGAGTGCATGGCTAGAGTAGTGTGTTTCTTGTGGGCCAAAGGACTGTCAGCAGAAAAAGTACATCGTGAAATGTGTTCTGTGTATGGTGACAATTATTTGTGTTCAGCTGGGTCCAGGAGTTTAACAAGGGAAGGTGAAACATCAGAGATCAAGAGCAACCTGATCATCTTGCGGTGGTGGCACCTGAAACCACATTGCACCATGTCAATCAGATCATTTGTAATGCCCGGTATGTGATCATTGAAGACATACCATGTACTGGAGCACACTCAACCACTTACAGCATCATGGCGAGCAATTGAAGTTTCATAACATCTGAGCACACTGGATGTCTCACATGTTGTCAGAGAAACGCCAAATGAACAAAATGGATCTGTCTTTGCAGCACCTCATTTGGTACTCTGAGGACAGAGAGGACCTTATGGCATCAGCCGTAACAGGGTTCACCAATTTCAATTGGTAACCAAATGATCATCTATGGGAAGGTAACATCCCAAGTCCCCAACAACAAAAAGGTCCAAGACCATTCCATCAGCCTACAAATTTATGCTTGCAATGTTTGGGACATGCAAGTGGTTATAGTGATAAAATTCCAGCCTCATGGTGAGACTACAAATGTCACATTTTACAGAGCTACTATAAATGATACATCATTTTCAAAGTTTTGTATTCTCTGAAGTATCAGATCTACAAATATGACTGATGCATGAATAGAACTGTAAGCTCACAGAGATCACATTGTGCACCCCACTACAACTGGTACCTTCAAATTCGTATCACAATGCAGCAAGCAGTTGAGAACAGACATTTTGCCTCCAAGGTGATATTCAGTGAAGAAGCAACCTCCCATTTAACATTTTCTTCAAACCTTCCGCTTATCTGGAAAGGTTAATCAGCACAATGTGAAAGTGTGGGACAATGAAAATCCTCATGAAGTTGTGGTACATGAATGAGATTTGTTGAAGATTCATGTTTCTCACCATATAGCAGAGATGATGAGTCGTGATGCACACAACAAAAAGACTGTCACAAATAAACTTTCGGCCAGCAAGGCCTTCGTTGAAAATAGATGACAGACACACAGACAGACACAGACACACACACACACACACACACACACACACACACACACACACACACACAACTCACAAACACGACTGCAGTCTCTGGCAACTGAAGCCACACTGCGAGCAGCAGTACACTGCAAGACGGGAGTGGCGACTTGGTGGGGCTGGAGGAGGCTGGGGTGGGGCAGGGGAGAGATAGTACGGTAGGGGTGGGGGACCGAGAAGTGCTGCCGCGGAACGCACAGGGACAAGGTGGAAGGAGGGTAGGGCAGCTATATGCAGTCGTGAGGTTGGATGGAGGGTAGGGGAGAAGAGTGGAGGGGCGAGGTAGCGAATAAAGAGAAGAAAAAAGACTGGGTGCGATGGTGGAATGAGGGCTTTGTAGTGCTGGAATGGGAACAGGGAAGGGGATGGATGGGTGAGGCTAATTACTAACGAAAGTTGAGGCCAGGAGGCTTATGGGAACGTAGGATGTATTTAATATTGTTACATTCCATCCTGGATTTTCCATTATTTGACGATTAATGTTTCCTAGGTAGAGTCCGCAACAAAGTTGTATGGGCTGCTTTTCTTCTGTGAGATGACTGTGATGGGTACCTCCTATCTTGATATGTTCCAGTTGTGGCTGCTTCCTAAACTGACTACTGGTTCCAAGAATTTCACTTTCCTACAAGACAGGGCAATCCCTCATCGGAACACTGATGGTGGTCGGTGCATAAAGGACAAGCTTCTGCATCACTGCACTGGATGTAGTGGCGAAGATGACTTGGGTTCCTAGGTCACCTGAGCTAAAGCCCTTTGACTTGCTTTGAGGGTACATTAAAGGCTGTGTTTATGTGCTCTCACTGCCAACAACACTGGAACAGCTCAGAGAGTGCATCAGTGCTGCTGTGGTGATCACTAACAGGATGTTGTTACATAAGGTGTGGAATGAACTTGACTACCACTTGAATATGTGTGTGTGTGTGTGTGTGTGTGTGTGTGTGTGTGTGTGTGTGTGACCATAGGGACTCTCTTAGAACATTTGTAGAGTGCAAAATGTAAAGTTTGGTGTTTACAGTTTTATTTGTGTATCAATGCAAGCTTTAAGACAAAAAAAGAAAAAGGTGCACCATGAAGGATTTACCCAAATTGTTCAGAAAGTTCTGGTGATTGGGTGCAATCCAAGTTGGGATTCACCACTGAAGACAATTCTACTCCAATCAATGAGACTCCAGGCTGAAGGCATGCCATGAGATGCCCCAGGCAGTGGTGGGATACCAACCTGACTACTGCCCACCATACAGCCCGACAACCAGGAGTGATGGTTTGGGGCATCATTTCTTTTCATAGCAGAACCCCTTTGGTTGTCATAAACAGTGCATTTCCTTACAGCACAGCCATATGTTGATTATGCCTTGTTTTGTTGTCCTTCATGGAAAGCCATCCTGGACTTACATTTCAAGAAGATAATGCCTGCCCACATAAGGTGAGAGCTTCTACTGCTTGTCTTTGTGCTTGCCAAATCTTACCTTGGCCAGCAAGGTTGCTGGATCTCTGCCCAATTGACAAATTTTGAAGTATTATGGGCAGAGTCCTCCTGCCAGCAACTGGACAGAATTTGGCACAATATCCCTCAGAAGGACATCCAACAACTCTTTTAATCAATGCCAAATTGAATAACTGCTTGCATAAGGACCAGAGGTAGGGCTAATATGTAACTTACTTGCTCCCATTGTGAGTCTGTTTTTTCTTTTTGTCTTGGGAGTGTATTTATACATGTAATACTTCATAAAATATAGAGCTCTGAAAATGAATGGCTTATTTACAGTAGCCACATACTGTACAACTCTGTGGGAACTCCAACAGGCTATTCGCTGCAAATGATAGATAGAGATTAGTGTTTAACGTCCCGTCGACACGAGGTCATTAGAGACGGAGCGCAAGCTCGGGTGAGGGAAGGATGGGGAAGGAAATCGGCCGTGCCCTTTCAAAGGAACCATCCCGGCATTTGCCTGAAGCGATTTAGGGAAATCACGGAAAACCTAAATCAGGATGGCCGGAGACGGGATTGAACCGTCGTCCTCCCGAATGCGAGTCCAGTGTGCCAACCACTGCGCCACCTCGCTCGGTGCTGCAAATGACCTGGCCTCCAGACAGAGGGACTGATTCTTCTGGATGACAATATCCATCCTCCCACTGCAAGACGAATGCATGAGCTGTTACATGCATTTTGTTGGGAACACTTGGAACATCCACACTACAGTCCTAACTTAACCGTCGATGACTTTCTCCTGTATGAGTGCCTAAAATTTCATTTGAGTGGTTGACATTTTGAAAACAATGATATCATAGCTGATGAGGTTGCACATTGGGTGTGACAGCAACCAAAGGACTTCTTTGCTACCAGCTATCAATGGCTTGTAAAGATATGGGATAAGTGAATGTAAAGGATGAATATATAGAAAAATAAAATAAACGTTATGTTGATTATTACTGGCTCTACCCCATTTTGGCACTTATTTACTGACATACCGTACTACATACTAAAAAAAAAATCAAAAGAGTAAACTCATTTAATAACTTGATTCTCTGTAACAAGCTGACTAAATAAATAAATAAATTTATCCAAAGAATAAGACACGCAGTGGAAAATCCAGGATGGAATGTAACAATATTATGAAAAGGATAGTTGCAACTCACCATACAGCAGACGTGCTGAGTTGCAGATAGGCACAGCAAAAAGACTGTCTGAAAGTGAGCTTTCGGCCATCAATGCCTTCATCAAAAATAGACAAAAGACACACACACTCACGCAAACACAACTCACACGCACATGACCACATCCTCTGGCTACTGAGGTCAGGCTGCGAGCAGCAGCACATGATGGGAGAGAGAACTGGGTGGTGGGGGTAAGGAGGAGGTTGGGACAGAGAGGGGTTCTCCTCTCAGCTCCAGCCTCCTCAAACCCACCACCCAGTTCCCTCTCCCATCACGCGCTGTAATGTCAAATATAAAATAGTTCTACCATGAAGTGATGGAAGAATCCATCAACATGAAACGACTTGCATTAAATCTTGATTTTTGTTCTTGCCATTCTCTGGCTGCCAGAATTCCAAACCATGATTGGCTTCATCTACATGTTTATCTTGTCCTTTGTAACAATATTATGAAAAGAGTAGTCATTACTCACCATGCACCAAAGATGCTGAGTAGTAGTTGTGCCTATCTGCTACTCAGCAGATCTGAGAAAAACAGTAATATTCCCAATTTAGTAACCGCTAAAGGTATGTTATTCATTCAGAATACTGATGACGTAAATGTACTGAATGTGTCCTTCATTTCTGGTGTCTAACAATCAGTGCGATGTATGCTCTTACTCACAACATAGTGAGACCGAAGAATCTACTTTACAGTATGGAGATTGTAATCAGCTGACCCCCATACACCATAGCAAACACATTCCTTTTTTTAACAGTGAAAGATGAAAGTGTGGTTTCAGTCCAGATTTTACACTTTTCTGTGAAACAGCATTTCATCAATATATGAAATCTATTTGAAAAGCTATTGTAAGGACTCAACAGAGACCCATAATGTGACTGAGTTTCCTGCTTTTAGACTGCAAAATGTTCTGTCCAGGAAAAAGTATAACTCAAAAATGGCTAATTGGGAATAATCTAAACTTCACATTACTACAAGCAATGTGTTAATAATCTGTTTTACAACAAACCATTGCCACCAAATAAAGAGTGCTGCCATCTGTGGGTAATGACAACAGATAAAGATGGCAAAAACAGATACTGCAACAAGGGGCCAAAAAGCCTGAAAGAAATTAAGGCATATTATCAATGACCCACAAAAGGTACCACCACACTGTACCAACCTCCTAATCAAATTACTTGCTGGTCCCTCATAAGAAGAAAATCTTAAAATCAGTGGAAGAAAAAACAAAACTTCATAATGGAGAATAACAGACAAAGAGGCCAAGAGGCCAAAAAGCCTGGAAGTAATTAAGGCATATTATCAATGACTCACACAAGGTACCACCACACTGTACCAACCTCCTAATCAAATTACTTGCTGGTCCCTCATAAGAGGAAAATCTTAAAATTAATGGAAGAAAAAACAAAACTTCATAATGGAGAATAACAGACAAACTTATGTGTTTTCAAGGCCATTTACTATGGAAGAAATGAATAAGGAAAATAGTAAATGCAAGAATGGAAAGGCAGTTGGTCAGGATGATACTTGCAACAATAAATAAAACATTTTGGGCCTCTGACCAGAGAATGGTGGCTTAAATTTATGTAACATCATCATTTACTCCTGGAAAGTGCCACAAACATGTGGGAAAAATAGAGTTATAGCAATCCTTAAATCAGGGATACATTCAAGTGATCCTAAAAATTGCATAATCTTCTCTTTTCCGTGTCAGCTGTTTGAATATTCAGAGGGAATAAACCAGAAAGAAAGACAAAGCTCACTGAACTACTCGTGATACCTGGACAAGCTCCTTTTCCGAAAGGGGAATGCTGTACATAAAAATTCTATATCTGACATGATATATTGAAGATAGATTTGCAAACCAAAACATAACAGGAGCTGTTGTCCCTGACCTAACTGATACATATAATACTCTTAGTCGTCATTTCCTTGTAATCACAGTGTACAAGATTATGAAGGATTCCACGCCAACCAAGAAATAATATACAAAAGTTCTCTGTTGACTGTCAGTAACAGTACAGCCAATGAGGAGGAACAAAGAGAGGAAAGAAAAGAAATGGGCTATCTAAACGCAGTGTTCAGTTTCCCAGCCATATAAAACCACACACAAAGAGCCAACTTTTACCAGATAACATCATTTAATGACAAAGCGATGAACTAGAAAAACACTTGAGGCTGTAGACAGAAAACAGTCAGAAACATTGATAAAACTTTGTTCATAATACAAAGCACCCCAGTTAAGGCTCGATCTTTTAAAAACATAAGAATGCCTCTCCTACCTACAGAACATGCAGGAAACAAGGAATCTGCAATTGACATGACACAGCATTCTCTTGAATCACTGTATAACATCAAAATACTTTGGAGTACCTCTAGATAGAGCACAAAAACGCTATGTGAAAACCAAGTGTAAATTGTCTGCTAGGAAATGCAGCAGCTACTCCAACATACTATAATTTACACATTCAATTATACTACTATGTCACCTATTTTGATTTTTTTTATAAGCTATGCTGTTATACAAATTACATGTGTGTGCTTAATTATGTCAGTTTTAACATTAGTAAATAAATAAAGAATTCTCATAATCATAATTTATATCTATCTTATGATACACTTCAAATGAGTGCTACCACTACCACCTCCAGTTCTACTAAATCATTTAATGTATAACTAAATATCTGTAAAAACGTCTACTTTCATTTATACATTGCCTGACAAAAAAATGAAGCACCTAGAAGATATTGTTGGACATCATTGTAACTTCATATATGTACACACCATTGGCAGGTATGTAAAGGAATAGAGTTGTGATTATCTGTCACTGGTAGAATGAGCAACAGAGTGCATTAATATTGTCTGTGTTTAGTGTTGTTACCAGAACTGGTAGAGTTAATAAGGGGGTGAACAGCATCAGATGTTGAGCGATCCCTGCGAAGGACATGGAGATGCAGCATACTTGTTAGAGGCAGCGTTATCAGCATCTGACACGGGTTTGAAAGGGACCTCACTGTGGGTCCCCATTCAGCTGGATGGTCAAACTGTGCAATATCCAGATGTGTGGAGCTTTTGGATGCAACAGCAGCCTGATGTTGAACAGCATGGGAACATGAGTGCAGGCATCTCGTCGTTGGTGTTCCAATCAACCTCATCTGACAACCACAAGAGGGGATTGTTGTATTGTGCACCACACACATTGTAACTCCTTGACATGTGTACCTACCATTCGAAAAAAAGTAATGCACTCCCTGCAACATTCTGTGTAATCCCGCACTGCTGGTTGGAGACTAGCAGTAATAAGACTAGGGAATTCTGTCCCATAAATAGGCTGCCATTAGCACCACGACACAAACGGCGACATTTGGAACAGTGCAGGACAGGAATGAGTAGACTGCTGAGGAATGACGTCACATTGTGTTCAGTGATGAATCGTGATTCTGCACAACCCCAGATGACCTCAGTCAGCAAGCATGGCAGCAACACTGGGCGAGGTCCCAGTCTTCAAATACACAGGATACATTGCAGGGTGAATTCCACGTGCACATTTAAGAAAAGCTGATGCTGGCACGAAGGATTCAGATGGTGCAGGCTAAGAAGCAGTCACTAAGGTGAAGTGCATCATGATGGGCAGCATTTTCAGTAACTGGGTGGTCCAGCTGTCTCTTGGCCATTCATAAGGACAGACAGTTTATTAGTTGTCATGCCTAGCACAGTGTTTACAGCTTAGTTTGTAGATCATGTGGCTGCTTTCAAATGTGATCTACAAACCAAGCTGCAACCACTGTGCTGTTTTCTACTTGGGCATTGCAACTAACAAGCTGTCTGTCCACATGAATGGCCACCGACAAACTATGGCCAAGAGACAGCTGGAACACCTGGTTGCTGAATATGCTTCCCAACATGATGTGCTTCACTTCTTAGACTGCTTCGTAGCCTGTGCCATCTGGATCCTTTCCACCAACACCACATTTTCTAAGCTGCACAGGTGGGAACTCTCTCAGCAGTATATTCTACATTCTCACAGACCCTTGGCCTCGGCCTTTGCTAGTCCCTGTCCACTTACCTATCTCCTTCCCTGCACCAATTCCAATACTACATAGGCGTCTATTCCATCAATGCACCCTCCAGCCTCTTTCTCCACTTCTCTACTTTTCCACTCCCCTCACCCACCTCAATCCTCCCAACAGCCCTACCCTGTCCCCACCATGTCCTCGAACGTCATTCGTCAAGAGACAGCAGTTGTATCAAAGCAAGATAACTCTTCACACAACATAACAGCAAACTTTATAAAGATGAACACATCAAAATGTCATGAAGTTTAAAAAAGAGAAAAAAAATGAGCATTTTTGACAATTAATATACCATACACAGCTGTTACTTACTTCACTTTTGGATCCAGAACAGACACAACTCGACAAGCTTCTGCTAGTTGTTTAGTAGGTGCAAAATGTTTGGCATTAGGACCAGAAAAAGCATCACGGAAATCTGCTGTTATTTGTGTTGCTAATTCCAAATGTATTTTGTTAACCTAGTAAGTAAAAGCAAAATAAAAAATACAATAAATTAAAATTTAGAAAATACTTCACAATTTTAAAGCATTGTTTTCCTTTGTTAAGAACAAGTACCAAAGTAAGAGGAAAGCAACATTATGTCAGCCCATTCATGAGGAGTGTTTGGTTCTTCTAGTCAGCCTTTTGGAATTTCAGTCTTCAATCGGTGTCCAAATTAGTAATTGAGATATCATACCAAATACACACAGTAATATTTTTGTAAATACACAAGAAATGGTTAGCAAAAAACTAGAAAATTTCTGCATTTTAAAAATATACCACATTTTGTCCACCTCATCAAATGATATGACATAAAATATGTAAACTCTAAAATGGAGTTAAAGAATATTAAAATAACTAAATACTACTTCCAAAAGGGAAAAATATCAGAAAGGCCGGGATAGAATGTGTGTGTGGTGTGTGTGTGTGTGTGTGTGTGTGTGTGTGTGTGTGTGTGTGTGGAGGGGGGGGGGGGGGGCACATGCACGCGCGAGCCCATGTGTGGATGCTCGTGTGTGTGTACGAAGTAAAGCATATGTTAATTAACACTGCAATGACTGACTTTTCCCTACTACTGACGGGTAATTTCTTCTCATCCTTGGTAATTTTAAGATTTCATATTTGTAGTGGCCCATGGAGATTACTTGAAATGCTATTTAACCATGGTATCATTGCTCTCAGGGAAGACATTGTTATAACTTCAAGTTGAAGAAATATATTTCAAGGACGACACGAAACATGTAAGTCACAGATCAAGTAAACAAAGTAAGATGTGTGTACACTTTAACAGTCAAATCAGAACTGAGTCCGAGTCTAGAGGCCGCTGGCTGGCTGGCTGGCCGCTTAGGTGGCGCTGCTGCTGCATGGCTGGCAGACAGCGCCGCATGTAGAGGACGCGTGTAACTGCACGGCGGTACTTTGAAAGATCGGCGAGTTACAACACTTTTCCCCCTTTGAAGTTTTTGCACATGTCTTGATGGAGGTGGCCTGTATATTGCTAAAGTCCATAGGTATTGTTTGACTGGCCGTAAAGTCTCGAGGAGGAGGCTTCCCTACGGATGGAAGTGTCCCCGATGATAATGGGTCGAAATGACAGGACATGTGGTGGTCGCATCTGCTGGGGCCCCATGCACCAATCTGCCCATTGCGGCAAGTCCGGCTGTTATAACAGGAGACATGGGCGATGTGTCCGTGTCCGTATGAGAAGGAGGCAAGTAGAGTTGTTCCGACAGATGGTGGTCATCTGGTTCCTGCATGGGCACGTCTCCTGTTGGTGTCAGTTCTTGTGCTGGCACCGAGATGATGGTGAGAGGACCGCGTTGTGAGTAATAAGGGATTCCAGGATCCCGAGCGTCAGGTAGAGCCAAAGGTGGTGTAGCGGCATCCGGAACAGGCGTTGCTGGCACACGAGGCCGAAACTGGTCCGAATGATGCACTGCAACACCCATGTCCATCTGGATTTCATACAGGCATTGGCCACAGTGTCATAAGATGCGGCCAGGACTCCATTTTGGCCGCCTGCCATATCCCCGTACCCATACAAGGTCGCCGGGGTTGAACCGGCCAAGCGAAGGCATCCGCGGCCGTGAGGTGGAAGGCCGCAGAAGATGAAATAGCGAGCGGGGCTGTCGGCCATATAAGAGCTCAGCCGGGCTGTGGTCGCCCATGGGGGTGAAACAGTAAGAAGGCAGAAATTGGAGAAGCGCAGCATGAGCAGCAGAAGAAGTCAGGAGTTTCCTCATATGAGCCTTAAATGTGCGGGCCAGACATTCAGCCTAACCGTTTGACTGTGGATGGAAAGGACGGGCCGTGACGTGCATGATGCCATGACGGGCACAAAAATCCGCATAATCGGAAGAGGCAAATTGTGGACCATTATCAGTAACAAGAGTAGAGGGAAGGCCTTCCAAAGAGAAAATGCGAGCTAGAGCATTTGTGGTTGCCGCGGTGGTAGGCAACGTGCAACGGACAATGAAAGGAAAGTTAGAGTAGGCGTCAATAACGAGAAGCCAATAAGTACCTAAAAAAGGTACCTCAAAGTCAGCATGAATACACTCCCAGGGCTTCTCAGGCGAAGGCCACGGTGACAAAGATGACCTCGGGGCAGCGGCCTGTGACACACAAGGGCCGCAAGCAGCGACCATGTGTGCGATTTCAGAGTCGATGCCGGGCCAGTACACATGACTGCGCACCAGAGATTTTGTGGGAGACACACCCAGTGCCCTTGGTGAAGGAGGCGCAAGACCAAAGCACGCAAAGACGCAGGTACCACAACTCGCAGCGAAGCATTTTCGGTGGAAAGGATGATAACACCATCCCTAGCCCTGAGGCAGTAACGGAAAGCGTAGTAGTTCTGTAATGGATCAGAAGTCTTAGCGGATGGACGATCTGGCCAACCCTTCTGAATACAGCGTAAAACCCAGGAGAGGGTTGGATCAGAACTCGTAGCAGCCGCCAGCCAGTCCTCGGTGATGGGGAACCCGTCCACAACCCGCTGCTCGGGAACATCCAGGTGGAAACACCAAAGTTCGTCCGTATCGAATGCAAGATCAGGACCCATGGGAAGGCGTGACAGTGCATCAGCATTCGCATGTTGAGCCGTTGGCCGGAAATGAATCTCATAATTGAAACGAGACAAGTAAAGAGCCCAACGCTGAAGGCGGTGTGCAGCCTTGTCGGGAAGTGATGTTGATGGATGAAACAAGGAAACAAGTGGTTTGCGATCCGTAACAAGATGAAATTTGCATCCATAGAGAAAAACACTAAACTTATGAAGAACATAAATAAAGGCCAAAGCTTCTTTTTCAATTTGAGAATAGTGGTGGTGGTGGTGGTGGTGGTTAGTGTTTAACGTTCCGTCGACAACGAGGTCATTAGAGACGGAGCGCAAGCTCGGGTTAGGGAAGGATTGGGAAGGAAATCGGCCGTGCCCTTTCAAAGGAACCATCCCGGCATTTGCCTGAAGCGATTTAGGGAAATCACGGAAAACCTAAATCAGGATGGCCGGAGACGGGATTGAACCGTCGTCCTCCCGAATGCGAGTCCAGAATTTGAGAATACTTATGTTGTGCATCCGTGAGTGTATTGGAGGCATAAGCAATGGGTTGTTCAGAACCATCAGAAAAACGGTGCCCATGGACTGCACCAACCCCGTACTGAGAGGCGTCCGTGGCAAGAACAAGATGTTGGCCAGGTCGATAAGTAGCCAGGCACGGGACCTGTTTCAGCATTGTCTTCAATTTCTGGAAAGCCGCATTGCATGACGCAGACCAGTGAAGAGGCATGTTTTTATGCAACAGGCGATGCAACGGCTGAGCCACCAAAGCAGCAGACGGTAAAAACCTGTGGTAGTATGCTATTTTACCCAAGAAGGCCTTCAGTTTCTTAACAGATGTAGGGCGAGGAAGGGCATCGATCGCAGCGACAGTTTGCTGAAGCGGACGAATACCATCCCGAGACAGTTGGAACCCCAAGTATGTGATAGATGCCTGAAAAAATTGTGATTTTTGAAGATTACATTTAAGACCGGCAATCTGTAAGACATGAAAAAGTGTGCGGAGATTCTGAAGATGTTCTTCAGTGGTGGAGCCAGTGACAACAACGTCGTCAATGTAATTGATACACCCAGGGACAGGGAGCAATAATTGTTCTAAGAATCACTGAAAGAGAGCAGGGGCGCTGGCAACCCCGAATGGCAATCGTTGGTATTGATAGAGGCCGAAAGGCGTGTTAAGGACCAGAAACTGCCGGGAAGCAGTGTCGAGAGGAAGTTGATGATAAGCTTCTGACAGGTCAAGTTTAGAAAAATACTGGTCTCCAGCAAGTTTAATGAACATTTCTTCAGGTTGAGGCATAGGGTAAGTGTCGATAAGGCATTGAGCATTTACAGTGGCCTTGAAATTGCCACAGAGACGAATATCACCATTTGGCTTAGCAATGACAACGACAGGAGAGGACCACTCACTGAAAGTGACAGGAAGCAAGACCCCTGAAGCCGTGAGACAATCCAGTTCCCGTTTGACCTGATCACGAAGGGCCACAGAAATGGGCCGAGCCCGAAAAAACTTAGGCCGAGCAGCGGGTTTGAGAGTGGTATGAGCTTCAAAGTCATTTGCACAGCCTAACCCAGCAGAAAAAAGGGACGAAAATGTCATCGACAAGGGCTTTACAAATGTCTGCTTGTGTCTGTGTATGTGTGGATGGATATGTGTGTGTGTGTGAGTGTATACCTGTCCTTTTTTCCCCCTAAGGTAAGTCTTTCCGCTCCCGGGATTGGAATGACTCCTTACCCTCTCCCTTAAAACCCACATCCTTTCGTCTTTCCCTCTCCTTCCCTCTTTCCTGATGGAGCAACCGTTGGTTGCGAAAGCTTGAATTTTGTGTGTATGTTTGTGTTTGTTTGTGTGTCTATCGACCTGCCAGCGCTTTCGTATGGTAAGTCACATCATCTTTGTTTTTAGATATATTTTTCCCGCGTGGAATGTTTCCCTCTATTATATTCATATCATTAATTCTATAATAACTGTCACTTAAGTTAATATTACACTGTAAGGAAGTTAATTAGAGTATATTTCATATTATCTATTGATGGTTTCATTTATTTTAGAGTATCTAAGAAAAAAAAAGGACCTATAAGCCGGTTTCCACATTTAGCCGTAGGTTTACGTACAAACTTAAGACATTTGTGTAAGTATTAAGTGAAGAATTTAGGTTGTTTTCATTCCACATACATTTAGTAGTGGCATATCTACTTGGGGAATTAAAGGTTTTAAATTCTATCTTTTATTTCCTTTCAAAACATGTAAAGTCCAGATTGAGCATACATGATCTTGGGCCTAATTTTTCGGGTATACAAGTTTTAAGTTTTAACGTTAGTTTAAGTGCATTATGTTACTATATTAACAGTACACATGTATATTATTGTTCCACATAATTAGTGACTCTTGTGAGCTTTTATTGCCTAGATAAATTTTGTAAAAATATTGTAAACAACAATGCGTGAAAAGTGTGAGCTGCTGTGGAAAAGTTAGTTCTGGGATTCTATGCAACTGCTGAGACAGATGGTCACATTGAGGGGAACATAGTGGCATGGGAATTGTGGAAGTAAACAGATCTCTTCCATGGTATTGCAGAGTATGTTCAAGGGATAGGAAAACAGCTGAACAGGAAGGGAAGATTAGAGCCCTTGAGGCTGAATTGGATAGTGCTAGGGAAGAACTGATTAGGTTAACAGGGGAGAAGGATGAACACCGGTGGGAAGTGGTAGCAAGGATTAGGGGCCACAGAAAGAGAACAGTTTCTAACAGTTTCATCATTGGCACAGAGAATAGATTTCCCTTGCTACCTCAATTAACAAAGAAAGAGGCTCAAGTAGATGCAAGTGTAGTCAACACTCAATAGACTTCAATCAGGAAACCAAGCATTTGAAAGAAATCAGAAAGTAGGAGGAAAGTTCTGCTGTTAGGTAGTAGCCATGGAAGAGGTGTGGGCCAGATCTTGCAGGAAAAAATTAGGTGACAGGTACAAGGTCACAAGTTTTTTCAAGTCTAGTGCATGTCTTAGCCAAGTGATAGAGGATGTAGGATCATTGTGCAAGAATTTTACAAAGCAGAATCATGTTATGGTAGTGGGTGGAGCAGGAAACAGTATTAGTAGAGATCAGGTTCACAATATTGAATGTGATATGGTAAAAATAGCAATTGCAACGAATTGTTGGCTTGGTTTCTGTTTTCATGCAGTACAATTTGCCCCAACTGAACAGCTCTGTGAGGAGGGTAAATATGGAGCTAGGCCAGCTGCTTCAGGCAACTACTTTGTTAGGCATAGGTTTGGTTCCTGTATTGATAGGTGGGACTTCACAAGACATAGCCTGCATCTCAGTAGGAAAAGGAAGGGTACATTGGTTGAGATGATAGCAAAATCTTTGGAGGAAAGGGGGGGGGGGGGGGGGGAGGGATGTGCGTACTGAAACTCACGGGAGTACCTCTTTTTTAGGCTAAGATCAGTGTACAGTGATTCAACATTGAATGAAATTAAGTGTAATGAGAAGCTCAAAAAGGTAGGTACTAGACATGTTAAAATATCACAAGATTGTCATAAAAGTACAATGAAAAATAATGTTAGTATGTCACAAGATTCTCATGGAAGCACAGTGAAAAATAATGTTAGTATTTTGCATAAGAATATCAGGAGATTAAAAAACAAATTAGACGAGCTTCTTGTTTGTTTAGAAGATTTAGAAACCCGAGGGTGGAATAGATGTATTATGCCTGTCTGACAATCATTTAGTCACAGATACAGAAAAGTTAAATGGTAGGCGGATATAAGCTTTCAGCACATGTAAGTAGAGAAACTATGGAGAGAGGAGGAGTTGCTGCTTATGTTAAAATCTGTAACTGTGGGAAAAATTTAGAAACTAAAAAATGCGTGTAGAGCAACATATAGAAGCATGTACATGTGAGCTTAAACCAAATAATGGTACTTTTATAATTGTTGCTGTGTACAGGTCCCCATCAGAAAATTTTCAGCTATTTTTTAAAAGCTTGGATTCTTTGTTGTACTATCTGTCAGGCACAGGGAAGCAAATTATTGTTTGTGAGGATTTCAATGTAGATTTTCTGAAAGAGCCAGATAGAAAGTTTGACCTGGAAGTATTACTTGGTTCCTTCAATATGACATCAGTTATTGATTTTCCTACATGGGTGGTACAGGAAAGCAGCACACTGGTAGATAATGTTTACATAGACCAAGATAAATTTAATAAAATAAAAAAAAATTCTGTTAAGAATGGTCTGTCTGATCATGACGCACAGCTAGTTACAGTATATGACATAGCTCCATGCAGTAATGCAAAACAATCCTCTGAAATAATGCATTCAATTAACGATTTAATAACTGAAAATTTTAGGGAAAGCTTGCAACAGTTAGACTGGGATGAGGTGCACAGAGAACCTGTGGCTAATTTAAAATTTAGATATTTCATGATATCTTTGAAAGTATATTCAAAAAGTTTCCCTAAGAAAACAGTGAAAAATATTTGTAATAAACCATCTAAAAAGCCATGGCTTACTGAAGGGATAAAAATATCTTGCAAACAGAAAAGGGAAATGTATCTTACAGCTAGGAGGAGTAAAGATCCACAAACAGTGAAACATTAAAAAAACTGTATTAAGAAAAGTTAAACAAAAAAGAAGGGACAAGGGAATGAGAACTTCGGAAATTTCATCCATTTTTGGTCTGGAGTTGTAAAACATGAACAAGCAAAAGCAGGTGTTTCCATTCTAATTAACAAAGCTCGGAGCGCTTACATCAGGGACTATGCATTTTTATGCGAAAGAATTGTCACTATTACCATCAAGTTATATGGCATTGAACAGTTATAATACGGGTTTATGCACCAAATGACGATGTGGCACAGCAAACCAAAGACCATTTCTACCAGAAATTAGACCATCTACTCAACCAAGTCAAAAAGCACCAAGAAGTAAGATTAGCAGGAGATTTTAATGTGAGGTTTGGCTCACAAGTAAATGATGCAGTAGTAGGAAGATATGGAGGAAATGCCATTAATAGTTCTGGAGAAAATCTTGTAAATTCTGTAACCAATATGACTCGAAAATTCTGAACATACACTATTCACATAAAGATATCCACAGATAATGGCTCTGAGCACTATGGGACTTATATCCACAGATATATATAGGAGAAACCATCATTACAGCAGAAATCAATAATTGATTACATCATTACCAAACAAGGGCCAGAAATGGTAGTTCAAGATTATTGAGTCATGCGGGGAGCCAACTGTGGGTCTGATCACTACTTAGTTTTAGCAAAGTTGACATACCTATTTAGGAAAAAAAAAACCATCAACTGGACAAGTGGCTGACCACAGAAATCATGAGAAATTAGAGCAGGCAAGGTATAAGCTCTTTCTCCTGAAGCAGTTCAGTATCAAGGATTTATTTCAATGTAGATCAGAAAATGAACTAAAAGCAATTCCAGAAGATGACAATGTTGAAGTGTAATATGAAAATATTAAAAAAGCAATTACAAAAATTTCTCTAGAGGTACTAGGGACTGAGAGTAAGAATCTAGGTAAACGGGATCCTCCATGGATGTCTGATGACCTGAAGATGTTGATCAGGGAAAAGAAAAATCTCTACAAAAATGGTTATCAACTAAATCACTACAGGACAGACAAAACTACCAGACAACAAATTACAAATTAAGAAACAGAATTAAATTAGAAAAGAACAAGATGTGGGAAGAGAAATGTATTGAAATTCAGAGTCTAATAGGTGGGTCAGAAACAACAGAAGTGTGGAGGAAAATTACCAGTATGAAGAAAACACAAGTAAACAAAGCAGTGGACAACCTAATTCCCTTAGAGGAATGGAAAAAGTAAGACGTGGACCTTTTAACTGAAGATGGGCCATATTACATGCAAGGGAATGAAGAGAAGATGGAAGTAACTGACCGAAATGTAAACACTACAATAGAGAAAGTGAATTGTGCAAAAATTAAAATGAAGAATGGCCGATCACCTGGTCAAGGAAACATTCCTGTTGAATAATTGAAGGCTGGAGGAAGACATCTGAAGAAATAAATAACCTGCCTGATGAACAATTGTTGTAAAGGGATTGAAATTCCCTCAGAATGGAAAAAGTCATATATGGTTTCTATTTTAAAGAAAGGGAATAGAAAAGACACAAACTGCTATGGAGGCATTAGTGTCAACTGTACAATGAACCACTTATTTGGCAAGATAATGTTTGAAAAAATTAGACAAAATGTTGGCCACCATATAGGGGAATACCAGAGTGGGTTTAGGCAGAACAGATTATGTACAGATAACTTATTTATTTTACAACAACTAATGGAGAAATTTATGGCAGTAGGGAAGGTGCTACACATTGTCTTTGTAGATTTAGCAAAAGCTTATGATACAGTCCCTGAATCTAAGCTGTGGAAAGCTATGAATGGAGAAATTTATGGCAGTACGGAAGGAGCTACACATTGTGTTTGTAGATTTAGCAAAAGCTTATGATACAGTCCCTGAATCTAAGCTGTGGAAAGCTATGAAAGATACAGGTATGGATGATCACCATTTACAAATTATTACCGAAATGTACAGAGATAATGTGGTACATGTTGTGGGTTGGCAAGAGAGCCAACCCGGTACTACTAGAGGAAGCTGAAAGGCACGCGTTTTAGCTATCGCAGGCTGGCGTGAGGTCTGGAACAGGACAAGGAAATTAGACTTAGAAAAAACTGACGTAGCTGGTGGAATACTTAACTTTAATCCATAAATGGTGAACGTCGCTCTTGACGGTACATGTTTTACAGTATCAATAGTAACTGGTAATGGCGCCTTGCTAGGTCGTAGCAAATGACGTAGCTGAAGGCTATGCTAACTATAGTCTCGGCAAATGAGAGCGTATTTTGTCAGTGAACCATCGCTAGCAAAGTCGGTTGTACCACTGGGGCGAGTGCTAGGAAGTCTCTCTAGACCTGCCGTGTGGCGGCGCTCGGTCTGCAATCACTGATAGTGGCGACACATGGGTCCGACGTATACTAACGGACCACGGCCGATTTAAAGGCTACCACCTAGCAAGTGTGGTGTCTGGCGGTGACACCACAGTACAGATTAAATGAGGTCCAAAGTTATCAGAACCTATTAATGTCACTAAAAGTTTACAACAAGGTTGCAGTATGTCACCCATCTTGTTCAATTTATACGTAGAAGTGGCTCTCTGAAATTGGGGAATAGG
The DNA here is from genome assembly GCF_021461395.2 of Schistocerca americana. Lineage (NCBI taxonomy): Eukaryota > Metazoa > Arthropoda > Insecta > Orthoptera > Acrididae > Schistocerca > Schistocerca americana. The sequence continues at coordinate 196,008,528 of NC_060126.1, read as the reverse complement.
AATGGGAATCACTGTCAATGATGTACAGATACTTTCATTAAGTTTTGCTGATGATCAAGCTATTATAGCACAAGATGATTATGACCTTGAGTTCATAATATGATGATTATATCAGTAATACAACAGATGGGGACTACAAATGAGTCTAACAAAAACACACTATCTGGTGGTGAATAGTGAGGCTAAATTTGAAGCACACACCAATGACAAAGCAGTTATGAGACAGGTAGAGAAATTTAAATATCTCGGGGCACATATTGATGAAAATGAATTGGGCCATACAAAAGAAAATGTAGAACACAGCAAAGAAAAAAAGTGTTAGAGTGTATGAATTATTTTTGGTGGGATAAGAATATTTACAACAGCAATAAGAAAAGAGTGGGTAAGATAATGGGGATCAGTACTATGGATCTTAAATGTGGATCTCAAAAGAAGACTAACAGCTGTGGAAATGGATTATTTGCATAGGAGTGACAGAATATCAAGACTCAAAAGAAAAACTAATGATGAAGTAAGAGCTATAATGAAGGCAAACGATACAGTGATAGAATTGAAAGAAAATCATTAAAATGGTATGGACATATGATGAGAATGCCAGATCATCGGTGGCCAAAGAAGGTTTATGAATGGAAACCACCCGGCAGACATAAAAGCGGAAGACCACAGCGTTCTTGGACAGACCACATAAATCGAATAATGGAACATCACAGCATCAACAAGGAAGATGCACTGGATAAAGAAGCTTGGCGGAGGATAACAGGAATACAACAATATGTTGTTATTAATTAATCTTTGTATTGATTAGTCCTGTAATAATAATAATTTTTAAGTACTGTAGAGAAAACAGGTTTCAGCTGTTCATTAGAAAATGCAAAGTACTATATGGAAGAGGCAACACTTACGCAAGTTGACAAAACTGAAATTAAACCCACCTCTCCTACTGAAATTAGGAAAATAATAAATTCACTCAAAAGTAGAAGCTCATTTGGAGTTAATGGCATTTCCAGCAGAATACTAAAAGCTTGTTCCCAACAGATATGTAGGATCCTCAGCCATATATGTAGTAGCTTACTGAAACAGGGCATTCTTCCAGATAGACAAATATGCTATTGCTAAATTATTGCATAAAAAGTGGGATAGGTCTGATGCCAACAACTATTGCCCAATCTCACTCCTGATAGCTTTATCCAAAATTCTTGAAAAAGTAATGTTTTCAAGAGTAACATCATATATTTGTAAAAATGAAGTACTAACAAAATGTCAGTTTGGTGTTCAGAAAGGCTTTTTGACAGAAATGCTATATATGCTTTTACTGATCAAATACTAAATGCTTTGAAGAACTGAACATTGCCCATTGGATACTTTGCGATTCCTCAAAGGCTTTTGTCTGTGTGCATTATGAAATTCTAGGTAAGCTTAAGTATTGTAGTATGAGAGGGACAATTCACAAATGGTTTAATTCATATTTAAGTGGAAGAATGCAAAAAGTTTAAATTAACAGTACAGATAGTCTGCAAAAATAAGCAGATATTTCTTTGAGGAACTCGGGATATTCGCAATACCTTTGCAATACATATATTCACTTATGAAATTCGTTATTAATAACACATCCCAATTCACAAATAATAGCAAAGTGCACAGCTGCAACAGTAGAAGAAAGGATATTCTTCACTATTCTGTGTTAAATCTGACTTTGACACAGAAAGAAGTGAATTATGCTGACACAAAAATCTTTGGTCATTTGCCAAACAGCATTAAAGGTCTGACAGATAGCCAACCAACATTTAAAAACAAATTAAAAGAATTTCTGAATGACAACTCCTTCTACTCAATAGAAGAATTTTTACATATAAAGTAGTAGCTTTAAAAAAATTAATTAACTATATTGTGTAAAGAAAACTTATATTAAATTGACACGTTCCACATCATTACGAAATCTCATATTCATGATCTATGGAACAAATATTAATATAACTTAAGGGGACATGCTCGTGAAAATGACCAAAAATTTGAAAAAAAAATTTTTTGTCTAGAAAAGAGCATTTAATGCTGATTTCAAACATGTATAGTTTATGGGCATTATCATCTTCCATTCGTTTTAAAATTGAGGTTGAACGTAATCTAGCACAGGGGCCACGCCCATCTGTCAGTTTGAAGAATGTCAGAATACGTGATGCATTATTTTGTTCTTCTGTTTTTTCCGTCATTAGTTACAGATTGTTAACACAGGTGTCTTCTAGAAGGCACTGACTCTCAGAACCAAAGTACAGGCATATCTAAAAGGCTATGGTTCGAATGTAAACAAAGATCTGAGAATATATGATTTCGGAATTTCATGTGTGTGTGGTTTTGTAGTTATTGTGTTGTTTTGTTTCTGTGTTTGTGTTCCCTGTGCTACAAATGCTGAGACTAAAGGAATTTAGTCCCAAACGAAAGTTTCACGGCAACCAGTTCCAAACACAAGAGAATAATACACATCAGTTGCTTCAAAAGTCGCCTGCAGAAACTGTGTCTACAGGCAGTGCTTTTAAATGTAAACTTTCACTTTCTAAATGTAATAAGAACAAGCCTAGTAGTATTGTGAGCAGCAATAATGACAGATATGTTATTGTGAACCTAAATATGCTGTCAAGACTTTTAAAGAGTACTGTGAAATGTAAGTGTGGTGTCACCGCCAGACACCACACTTGCTAGGTGGTAGCCTTTAAATCGGCGGTGGTCCGTTAGTATATGTCGGACCCGCGTGTCACCACTATCAGTGATTGCAGACCGAGCGCCGCCACACGGCAGGTCTAGAGAGACTGCCTAGCACTCGCCCCAGTTGTACGACCGACTTTGCTAGTGATGGTTCAATGACAAAATACGCTCTCATTGGCCGAGACGATAGTTAGCATAGCCTTCAGCTACGTCATTTGCTATGACCTAGCAAGGCGCCATTACCAGTTACTATTGATACTGAATTATGTACAGTCAAGAGCGACACTCATCATTAATGGATTAAAGTTAAGTATTCCACCAGCTACGTCCGTTTTTCTAAAGTCTAATTTCCTTGTCCTGTTCCAGACCTCACGCCAGTCTGCGTGAGCTAAAACACGTGCCTTTCGGCTTCCTCTAATAATACGGTGTTGGCACTCCTGCCAACCCACAACATTGGCGACGAGGCAACACCGCGTTCGTAACTATACTGCCCTGATTTACTTGTGTAGTGGCTTCACCACCATCTCCAGATGTACTGTCCGAATTTTATCGCTTACAGAATCAGCAGATGCAGGCCTTACTGGATGCCCTTGGACAGCTCGTCCAGGGTCAACGTGCAATGCAAAACGACGTGGCAGCCGCCGCTCCACCATTAATGCAGCCACAAAATGCAGTTGCACCAAATTTTCGTCCTTTTGATGCTGCACTGGAAAGCTGGACGGAGTGGTCATGCCAATTTGGATTCCATCTTGCCGCCTACAGAATTCAAGGTAACGAGCGGCAGCCTTTTTTATTGTCCTCCGTCGGGGTGCACACGTACCGTGTGATAGTCAAATTATTTCCCCGATGCGACGTAGCAACCCTGTCCTACGACGAAATTTTATCTGCATTAGATGCATATTTCAAAGAATCAGTCAATGTAGTTGCCAAACGATATACCATCTTTCGTACAAAACGTACGGCAGGTCAGACTAATCGGGAGTGGGTTGCAACCTTGCAGGGCCTTACTAGGGATTGTGCTTTTGAGTGTCAATGTGGACTCCCTTATTCAGATACTATGGTGCGTGAGGCTATTGCACAGAACATTTCTAACGTTCGTATACGGGAACAGATTTTGAAACTAGTCAATCCCTCCCTTCAACAAGTGATGGACGTATTGGATCGGCAGGACACACTTGACTTTGTCCAGGAATCATTTGAAACTTCACCACCAGTGCGTCAGGTTAACCGGCCCGCAGGGCGAGCTGCACGGAACAGTAAACAGTCCTCGCGCCCCGCCCGCGCCGCTGCCACCAGGCTCTCAGTCACGTGTACCGCGTCAGCAAGGAAATGCAGTGCTAAAATCATGCCCGCGGTGTGCTACTAGACATTCGCGTGAGAATTGCCCGTCACGCCAAGCTATTTGCTTTTACTGTAATAAAAAAGGGCATGTTCAAAGTGTTTTCCAGGAAAAGCTCAGATCGGAAGCTCAAAACCATACCAGGCCCTTTGCTTCGCGCTGGAATCGGAATCGAACCAAGGATATTCAGGCTCGCGAAATTCGCCCATGGAAATTCATGTAGTTCATGCCACTCCGCCCAGTGCCACTCTCTCTAACAGTGACTGTGTTCGTCCCACAAATAGTGTGCGTCGACATCGCAGGAACTCCCGTCAAGTCGCAAGTGATTTTGTACCAGTGTCAGTTCACGCTGCACGAGACAGTCGCTCTTGTCGTCAGCAGGGCAATAAACTTTTTGTGGACTTGGACATTAACGGCTAAGTGATACCATTCCAGCTCGATACCGGGGCTGCAGTTTGACTGATCAATCAAGACACTTACAAACTGCTGGGCACACCTCCGTTGCGTGCCGCAACTGTTAAGTTAACTAGCTATTCGGCTCACAAGATCCCTGTGTTAGGACAGTGCAGCCTTCTTGCAACATACCAGGGACAAACAAAACTTGTGTCATTTTACGTCCTTCATTCTTCTTCTGCAATGAACTTGTTGGATTTCGATTTATTTCAGTTGTTTAACTTGTCTATAGTAAATCAGGTCCTATCAGTGAACCAGACTGTGCCTTCAGACAGTGTTTCTCGTCTATGTGAAGAATTTGCAGACATATTTGCACCGGGCCTCGGCTGCGCTAAGAACTATAAAGCACATGTGGAACTGAAAGTAAATGCGCAACCGAAATTTTTCAGAGCACGCAATGTTCCCCACGCATTGCGTGATGAGGTCGCAAAAACATTACACGATTTGGAACCACAATGTGTAATTGAACGTGTACAGGCTTCTCTCTGGGCATCACCCTTAGTAATTTTACCAAAACCTTCCGGAAAATTGAGACTTTGTGTGGACTTCAAGGCAACAGTGAATCCACAACTAGTGACTGCAACTTTTCCTTTACCCCGCCCGGCAGATCTTTTTGACAAACTGTGCCCGGGTAAATATTTTTCAAAGTTGGACCTAGCAGATGCGTACTTGCAAATACCGGTGGACGAAGAATCCCAGTGCGTTTTGGTGGTTAACACGCATCTTGGTTTGTATCGATTCAAACGACTGCCATTCGGGTGTGCATCTGCCCCTGCATTGTTTCAGCAATATCTACAAACTGTTTGTGCGTCGGTCCCTACTGCAGCAAACTATCTGGATGATATTGTGATCTCTGGAAAGACGGAAGAAGAACATTTAGCCAATCTCAGAACATTATTTCAGGTCTTGCGACAAAATGGTCTTCGCTTGCGGAAGGACAAATGTGTGTTTTTTGCTCGTGACTTACCCTATCTGGGACATGTACTCAATGCCCAAGGCATACATCCCAGTCCAGAGCACCTCCGTGCCATACAAGACTTGCCTTTGCTGCAGAATTTGAAGCAGCTACGGAGTGTGCTGGGAAAAATAAATTACTATAACAAATATACGCCACATGCCTCTTCCATTTCAGCTCCGCTTAATCGCTTACGCCGTAAAGGTGTTCCGTTCGTCTGGACGACGGAATGCGAACGCGCCTTTCACCAGTTGAAATCGGCATTGCTTTCCAATACTTGCGTTACGCCATTCGATCCCCGGAAGCCCCTTTTGTTGATGGTGGATGCATCGGATTTCGGGATCGGTGCTGTGCTTGTGCACAAAGATGGTTCGCATGATCGCCCTATTGCCTTTGCGTCCAAATTGCTCTCGTCTGCGCAACGAAATTATTCACAGATCGAGAAAGAAACATTGGCTCTCGTATTTGGTGTTACAAAGTTTCATGATTTCTTGTATGGTCGTCACTTTACCATCATCACCGACCACAAACCTTTGACATCGCTTTTTCATCCGACCAAGCCTGTACCTCCACGTACAGCGCAGAAATTCATTCACTGGTCTATTTTCCTCTCGCAGTACCGCTACGATATCTTGCATCGGTCCACTGCTAAGCACAAAAACACCGATGCGTTGTCCCGTTTGCCTGTTGTTGAGGATAGAGTATTCGATTCCTCCGAACTTGCTTGCATGTTCATTGATTCGGAAACCGATGACGTGGTCGAATCATTTCCGATTGATTTTCGTCGTGTAGCTACAGCCACAGCTGCAGACCCTGTCCTTGCTACCATTCTGCGTTTCGTTGCTACTCAATGGCCCTTGTCAAAGTCACGGATCGGGGATCCGTTGGTTCGCCGATTTTTTGCTCACCAGGAGAGGATTTTTGTAGGACGTGGTGTTTTGCTGTTGCGTTCTGATAATGATCAGTCCAGGGTCGTGGTCCCACGTTCGTTACAGTCCTCTGTCTTACAGCTTCTCCACCAAGGACATTGGGGTATAGTGAGAACGAAACAACTTGCTCGTCAGCACTGTACTTGGTTTGGAATCGATGCCGCGATTACGAATATGTGCTCTTCTTGCATGGTGTGTGCCGAACAACAATCAGCACCACCGCGGAAATTCCTTGCATGGCCAAAAGACACTTCCCCTTGACAACGCTTACACATCGATTTTGCTGGTCCATTGTGGAATGCTTGATGTTGGTTGTGGTAGATTCATTCAGTAATTTTCCTTTTGTTGTCCGGATGTCTTCCACGACGTCATCTGCCACCATCCAAGCGTTATCCGCTATCTTTTGCTTTGAAGGTCTTCCACAGACTATTGTTTCCAACAATGGCCCACAATTCATGTCCGCAGAATTTCAGTCATTCTGCAAGGCCAATGGTATTCAACATCTGACGTCTGCGCCGTTTTCGCCACAGTCAAACGGTGACACTGAACGATTGGTCAGGACTTTCAAGTCACAGATGTTGAAGTTGAAAGAGTCGCATTCTCGGGAGGACGCGTTATTGCTCTTTTTGTCTTCGTATCGCTCTCAGCCCCGAGATGGTCGCTCGCCAGCCGAGTTGCTCTACGGTCGCCCTCATTGAACCTTGATGTCTTTGCTACATCCGCCGCATCAGGTTCCTGTGCAGCGACAGACACCTGCTTTTGCCCCAGGCGACATTGTCTACTACCGCCACTATCGAGGTTCACTGCGTTGGGTCGAAGGGCGCATTCTTCGCTGCCTCGGCCGCGCTATGTATCTGGTTTTGGGGGCCTCTGGTGAGGTGCGTCGGCATCTCAATCAGCTGCGCCTCTGTCGTCGCACGGGATCTGCTGCTCCCCGTCTGCTTTCAGCGACGGTGCCGTCCGGTCAGCGCCCTGGGGACCCATCTACTGGCTCGCCTCAGCCCCAGGTGTTACCGACGCTGCCTTCCATTTTGCCCCATGGCGGCGCGCCGCCGCCGCCGCTGCCTGTTCTCCCGCCGGCAACGCCCGCAGTGGATGCATCGCTGCAACCGCCGGGCGCCTCCCTGGGTCACGCGCCGCCGATCGCTTCCCGTGACCAGTTGTCCTCCGACATGGAACTCTTGCCCGCTCTGGACCATATGTCGTCTTCGCCTGTCGGGTGTCCCGGTCCGATGGAGGTCGACCCTTCGGCCCCTCCTGTCTGTCTGCGGGCACATACACCGCATGTTGGCGTGCAACCTGGAGCAGGTTTTCAGGTGTTTCCTAGCTCCCCGCGGTCCGAATGGCAGGGTGCGGGTGGCACAGCCTCGCCTGTTGTTAGGCTCCCCACCTCGTCGCATACGTCAACATGGTGTCCTCCACACGGCGGGCGGAAGCCTTATGCCACAAACGTGCGCCGATTTGTGGGGGAGGAATGTGGTGTCACCGCTAGACACCACAACTGCTAGGTGGTAGCCATTAAATCGGCCGCGGTCCGTTAGTATACGTCAGACCTGCGTGTCGCCACTATCAGTGATTGCAGACCGAGTGCTGCCACGCGGCAGGTCTAGAGAGACTGCCTAGCACTCGCCCCAGTTGTACGACCGACTTTGCTAGTGATGGTTCACTGACAAAATACGCTCTCATTTGCCGAGACGATAGTTAGCATAGCTTTCAGCTACGTCATTTGCTACGACCTAGCAAGGCGCCATTACCAGTTACTATTGATACTGAATTATGTACAGTCAAGAGCGACGCTCATCATTAATGGATTAAAGTTAAGTATTCCACCGGCTATGTCCGTTTTTCTAAAGTCTAATTTCCTTGTCCTGTTCCAGACCTCACGCCAGCCTGCGTGAGCTAAAATGCGTGCCTTTCGGCTTCCTCTAATAATACAGTGTTGGCACTCCTGCCAACCCACAACAGTAAGTACTGTATTTGTGAAGATACTATTGACGTTTCTGAGGACATTTCACCAAGGAAGTCTTTCAAGTCGGTTAGCGATTGCCTGTAACTCGTGTAAGATGCACAATGATTCTATGACATTGCCAGTAACTGATAGTCGACATTACGGTGTAAACATTCAGCTTGCTTATGCAATGCGATGTATTGAAAGGGGAAGGAGAGCTGCCCAGACTTTTTGTGCAGTGACGGATTTGCCTCCACCTCCACAGGCTTGACAGATACAATAAATTAATACATAATGCTTTATGTGGTGTGAGTGCACATTTAATGAAAATAACAGCAGAGAAGCAGTAGCCTTGTCTGAGAATACAGACACTGTAGCAGCATTTGATGGATCTTGGCAGAAGAGAGGTCATACTTTTCTGAATGGGGTTGCAACTGCAACATTTACTGAAACCGGGAAGATACTATGTTATGAATGTCTAACAAAGCACTGCCAGGGTTGTTCAAGTAAATTTCTTGACACCCATGTTTGTGTAAATAACTTTGATGGCCCAAGTGTAAACATGGAAATGAAAGGAGCTCTAAACATTTTTAGAAGATCAGAGGTCAGTTATGGTGTGAGGTATGCAGGCTACCTTGGGGACGGGGATTGTAAAGGACACACTACTGTTGTTAATAACAGACCATATGGGGACACTCTAATAGAAAAGCTTGAATGTGTTGGGCATGTACAAAAAAGAACAGGAGCTCAGCTGAGAAAATTATGTGAAAACTTCAGTGGAAAAAAACTGTCAGACGGAAAACACATAGGTGGTCCAGGTCATCTTACTAAAAGTGAAATTGATTCTTTGACTGAATATTATGGATTAGCAATAAGGAGAAATGTAGTACATTTGGAAAACATGAGACAAGCTGTTTGGGCAACATGGTTTCACGAGCTTCAACAGATGAAACCCCACAACATGGTTTGTGTTCAAAAGGGGAAGATTCATGGTGCAAGTCCTGGTTACCACTTGCTGTAATGGAGACAATTAGGCATATCTGGTAAATAAAAATCTACTTAAGAAATGTATGCATGGTCTCTCTCAGAATGCAAATGAAAGCTTCAACAGCTGTATATGGGAGAGGATACCTAAAACTGTATTTGTTGGGCTGATAGAGCTGAGGATTGGTGTAATGGATGCAACAACAACATTCAATGATGGTGCAATTTCAAGAATCAATCTTATGAAGAAATTGAACATCGAGACGGGAAGGAATATTGCTTCAGCTCTAACTGCTATTGATAAGCGGAAGGTAACCGAAGCAGAGACAGCTGCAGAAGTTGCTGCCAAGGAGTCAAGGATAAAGAAAAGAATGAAGAAAAAGAGTACGAAGGATAAGGAAACAGGAGGACAACTGGAGTATGCCGCTGGAATGTTCTAAGTAAGCATAGTGACAAGTTAATAAATCTGTAAACCTTCTTTTGCGATTTACTAAAAACTTGAATATTCATCACTCAGGTACACGTTTCTCCTAAATGACTGAAGTTAAACTCACAAAGATTGGTACAGATATTTAGAATGACCTCTTCTGCCTTCCTTGCCTACTATTTCCTGAAAAATTTTTAATATGATGATGATGTCAGTGATATTTGAGCTACATTTTTAAACATTTTTGTTGTAGCAAAATAAATTACTTATCTTTTTCACAGATCAGGGAAGGAAATGGGAGGCATAAAACACTTATGTGAATGTTGCCTGTACTCTGACTGTGTTTCCAAGCTGTGCAGTCAGTGGCTCCACAGTGAAATAGTGTTCCGTTTTTTATACTATTATAAATATTGTTGTCAGCACCAAAATATAAAAAATATCTTAATGATTTTTTGGGAAATGCTTTGACTAATGGCCCTAATTGAGTGTAAGAATTTTGAGCTATCTCTCATTTATAGATCAGTTACACTATGAGGGTGAAGATAATGCCAAAAATGCAGGCCGTTCAGGGGTGTGTCCCCTTAATGTAATGTAATTAGCAAAAAGACGTCCTGCATGCCAAACAGCACAGAATCAGAAAACATCGAGTACACTAAATTCTCTTTTCTCACACAACATCTTGAAAGCTATGGATCAAAGTAATCATGTGGGAGCAGTATTTCTCGATTTCTGAAAACTGGTTGACTTAGCACCACGCAAATATTTATTAATAAGCATACAATCATATGGGTGTATCGAATGAAATTTGTGACTGGACTGAGAACTGCTTAGTATGAAGGACATATTATATGTGATGGAGAGACACTGACATAAGTAGAAGTAACTTAAGGTATGGCCATGGAAGTGTATTGGGATCCTTGCTGTTCATGAGGTACATAAGTGACCTAGTGGGCAATATTAATAGTGCCCTCAGTCTTTTTGCAGGTGATGCAGTAGTCTATAATTAACTTCCATCTGAAAAATGCTATGTAAACATGCAGCCAGATCTTGATAAGATTTCAACATGCTGCAAATGTTGGCAGGTTGTTTTAAATGTACAGAAGTGCATAAAATACAAAAAAGTAGTATCTTATCACAGCATTATCAACAAGTCACAAATGGAATGAATGAATTCACAAAAATATGTGGGTATAACAATTTATGAGAATATTAAATGGGGTAACCACACAGGCTCAACCATAGTCCAGTGTTTCAACATCTGAAGCTGGCAGCAGACTATATTGTTAATGGACTACAAAAATCATCTGAAGCTGTTAAAATCAATACATGTTTGTGTGGTGAATTTTTCATGGAATACCTTCACCTAAAATACTCAATTCAGGCTATAATAGAAAAGTAACTTCTAAAAGATTTGATAAATCACAATAAAAATTGACCTCCAAATACAATGGAAATTTATGATGATATAGTTATCTCTGGCCTATAGAATTTATGATGAGTGGAAAAGTGACTGATCTGAAAGTTGTCAGGGATCACAACCGTTTAAAAGTGAAAAGATTAATTTAATTCAGAAAGAGATAATTTCAAGCAGTTATGCTTCAGTCACTGAGCATGCCTGGATATCATAGCAATGCAATCAACAACAGCAAAAATCTTACATGACTTTGACTGAAATTTTTATTGCAAAATATCAGGAATTATAGAGCATGTTAATCTTTAAAAAATTTCTCAATACAAACCTGCAGCCATTATATAATCTTCGGAAACATAATGCTATGCCAACCCACTGGGTGGAGGCACAGATAGTACAAAGATAATTTATGCAAAAGACACAGCATTTTATGTGACTACTAAGAAAACAACGGTGCAGCATTTCACTAAATAAAGCAAGTGACACATTTTGATTCATTGTCAGAAAAAAGAGAAAATTCAGTCAGTCTACAAAGAAGACTACTAACAAAACACTTCTGTGATAACTGAGCACGGGCATAGTGCAGCAGGGTTTAAATAGTATAGCTCTTTCGCGGTGCCATCTCATGGATGGATGACAATACACAGCTAATGCACGCGGCTTTCTGGTATGTACACATTACTTCATGCCTCTTCCATTAGGGAGCAGCTTGGATTTGTGACATGTCCATGGCGTCTTCCTCTGCAAGGCTCTGACTGTGATCACATGCTAATACTGGAGCATATGGTCAGAAGTGCATGGGACACAGGTAGTGTCACAGTTTGCCTTCTCTTGTCAACCCATACGGTAGGATGGGTGATGTCGGCACGAGCTACATGTCCACATCAAGTCCAGAGCTTGGTGGCGGTGATGCCACCACAGTTGGTGGCTGAGGCGGAGAAGACGGCTCCGGTGTGGGTGGTGGCTGCATTGGCACTGGTAGCAGTGTAGGAGAAGCTGCACCAGGTTCATCCATCAGTGATCAGAGGACCCTTTGTGTGCCGTGCCAGGGACACAGCTGCATCAGGTGATCTGTCGAATGATGCAGACTGGCGTGGCAACATTGGTGTCCCACCCAGAGTCATCTGGTCGTCCACGCTCAGGTGCAACTGGTTGTAATGACATGCGCAGAGGCCCTCTTCTGTATGACAACGCACAGACAGTGGCTGTGGTATTGGGAGATGACGGCGGAAATCCATTTTGGGCGACGACCACACCAATATGCCCAGACAGCCATCCGTACTGGAAACGGGACGACAACTTCACAAGTTGGTGTCTCTGGCCACACTGCAGGAGATGCAGGAGCATCCGGAATTGATGCCAGTGGAGTAGTTTGGCGGGGCTGTTGCTGCCAAATGGTGTGAAGCAGTAGGAAAACAGATATTGATCCAAGGCGACATCGGACAGGGACCGAGACATGTACATTTTCATTTGCATTTTGAATGTTCTAACAACCTTTCAGCCTCACGGTTGGCCTGCAGGTGGAAGGGTTAGGCAAAAATTTAGTGAATCCTGCAGACATTGAAGAAAGAGATAAAAATACTACAAAACAAACTGAATGCCGCTCGGAGCCATAAGAATGATTATGAGCTAACGCCACCTCCAGCCCATGCTGGGACGCATGTGTCGCTAACATTAAATTTTGACCCACTTGGAGGTTAAAAGATAAGATGCACATTGTAACACAGACATCTGTTTCACACACCTGCAACCAGTGGAAAGATGTCACATTATGCAGCAAGGCATGTACCAGTTGTGCAATTGATGACGCCCCTGGCACAAACTGATGATGATAAACTATCTTACCAAAAAACATGGAATTTCTTGAGTAATGTAGGATGCAGAAGAGCCACAACAGCAGAGACATTCTGATGAAGGGGTTTGATACCACCACTACAGACCTTGAACCCAAGTTAAACCACAGAAGGCTGAAAGAAGCAGCACTTTTCCAAACTTCATTTTAACGAAGTGCCCTGTAACACTGAAAAGAGTGTACTTAAGTTGTTGAGATGTTCAGCAGTGGAGGAGCCAGAGACCACAATATCACCAAGATAGTAGGTACAGCCAGGCACAGACCTTGTGAGTTATTCAAGAAACCATTGAAAAATTGCTGGGGCGCTGCCCACGAAAAGTGGTAGCAACGAGTATAGATAGAAGCCAAAAGGTGTATTAACGACCAGAAGCTGCTGAGAGTCAGCATCAACAGGAAGGTGCAAATATGCACCAGAGAGGTCGATCTTGGAAAAGTACTGACCACTACTAAGCTTAGCTAAAAGTTCATCAGGTCATTGCAAAGGACACATGTCAATGATAGACTGAGCATTAACAGAGACTCTGAAATCACTGGAAAGGTGTAACCGCCCTGATGGCTTCTTGACAATAACTAATGGGATTGCTCATTCGCTGGAAACGATCTGTTGATATGAGCTTTGAAATTATTGGCACAAGCCAAGCCTGCAGAAAACACGAAGAAAAATTCAGAGCATAAAGGATAGGGTTGTGTATAAGGCACTAGATCAGAGATGAGATTAACTTCACTGGACATAGCAAACCCTTAAAAGTTAAAAGCATCCAAACCAAACAAATTTTCGTTGTGTTCATTGTTCACCAACAGAAAAGTGAGCAGATGAACCACAGATTTATATGTGATTGGGACTGAGAAACTACCTAATATTGGAATGTTTTGTCTATTGTAGGAGACTAATGTACGTGACACTGCGCTAAAGGTGGAGAGCCTAAGTCCATGCATATTTGCAAGTTGAATAACGACACAGCAGCTTCTGTGTCAACTTGCATGTGCAAAACTGTTTATAAACCTTGCCTTTCATAAAAAGTTTATTGGGTGCAACAGAGATTGATGATACACAAATGACGTCCATATCAGCATCTGCAATAGGCTGTTGGAATTTTGCATTACAAACAGGAGCAATGTGGCCCATTTTGATGCAATGGCAGCAAATGGCCCAACGCTTAGAGCAATTTGACCGTGTTGTTGTCCATGCTGTGCTACTAAAGTGGCTGTGGCTACCGCATTGGGTTGGGCTGATCACCATTATATTTTACTTGTGTGTGGACCGCTGCCACTATATCGTTCCCTTGTGAACCATTAGACTAATGGTGGGGGGAAGCGGGCTGAATTTCTGCAACCTCACATCATGATTCAATCTGAGTACCCACAACCATTGACAATGATGATGATGATGATGATGATGATGATGATGACGACTGGTTTGTGGGGTGCTCAACAATGTGGTTATCAGCGTCTGTGCAAATTCACAATCTTTTCACAGTCCAGTTTCACCCTTTTCCCGAATGATGATGAAATGATAAGAACAACACCAACACCCAGTCCCCGTGCAGAGAAAATCCCCGAACTGGCTGGGAATCGAACCCGGGATCCCGTGATCCAGAGGCAGCAATATTAGGCACCAGACCACAAGCTGTGGGCACAGCTCTCAAAACCTCAAACGATTTTGTAATAGTCAGAAAATCCAAGAGAGAGGGGTTTTCACATCGAAGGTCCCGCTCACAAAATCAGGAGTCAGCCGAATGTTTGCATCATTAACCATTTGGTCGGCATACAGCTCCTTATGTACATCAAGGACAAAGTAGCGACAGCTTAAACAGTGAAGCTCAGCTGCCAAGTCTTATCAAAATGTTCCGGTTTCTTGCGACAGCACAGAAATCCACTCAAGTGCCAATGATGTGTGTGTGTTTACAGTAGTAGTTCAAAAGGAGGTCACACATGGTATCAAAAGAGAGTGAAGACAGATACTGCAGGGGGGCCAGTTGGCAAAGGAGTTGATACATGCAAGGCGATAACCAACAAAAAAAAGAAAGCATAGCATAAGGTAACATTAGTCAATCCCAAACCCATGAAAATGATTGTGAAGCATTTTTAAAAATTCCAAAGAACTTATAGTTAGTAAATTCATTCTCACTGTCTCAGATGTATTTCATTGACTTTTGTTCAAATGGATGCAGATTTTTGTGCCTGAACTGAAGAAAGTAATTTCAGGAAATGATGCAATTTTTGATGAAACAAAATTCAGTTTTGGCAGAACAACCAGTGACCAGTGGCATGACAGGACTGACAAATAAAAGACAAATAAAAACAAGAAAGAAGGTGGAAATTCTAAGTGAACTGGTCAAGACACTGGACAACACAAGAAGGAACGTTGGATGCCTACACAATTTGACACTCATGCAGTAATGGCCTTGCATACTGAATTGTTTGTCAGTGATGTTCATGAATGCTATAATGATATATGATGGAGACATAATGAATGGAGAGAAGTTATCAACAAAGAAATTAAGTATCTGGAATTTAATGAGACAGGGGAGCTGCATGAGTCTTGTCCAGAGAAGAAACAAATTGATAGAAAATGAGTCTTCAAAATTAAATGGAAACAAGATTTGAAAATTGAAAGATACAGCAAGGCTTGTAATTAAAGGATGTGCTCTGACGTAGGGTTATGATTATGATGAAATGTACTGTCCTGTTGCATATTTGGTTATGCTGAGAACATTGGTGTCAATCATCATTGAAGAGGCTCTATATACATGCCAAATGGATGTCAAAAATGCCTTTCTACATGGGGAAATAGATGATGTCTACATTAAGATCCCTCAAGCTGTCACATGAAGAAAGAATCAAATCTTCAAATTAAAAAAAGGCCTTGTATGGATTGAAGCAGACTCCTCATATGCGGAATACAACATTTGATAGTATTGTCAAAAGTATTGGTCTTAGACAGTCAAATGTTGACAGAGGTTTGTATATGGGCAGTTCGGAAAGTAGTAGACCCTATCTTCTATTATACATAGACAACAATATACCGGCAACTGCTGCAAGCAACTCTGATATCAACAGGATTAAAAGCCTTTGGAAAAGTGATTTTTTATGTGACATATGGGAGGACCCATTTCTTGTCTTTGATTTCAGAAGGTCAGATGACAGAATGATTATGAGTCAGCCTATATAGAGGTGGAAACTAATGAAATGCTTTGACATGAACAATTGTAACCAATGCAGCCCAAACTGACAATGGAAAGCAAACCAGAGATAAGTATAATGATCAAGATTACATACTAATTTAATTGGATGGATAAAAGATCTACTCACCAAGCAGTGGCAGAACACACACATAAAAGAAGGTTATAATTAGTCAAGTTTTGGAGCCAGTGGCTCCTTGTTCAGGCAGAAGGGTCAAAGGGGAAGGAAGAGGGGTGAAGCAAAAAGGACTGGAGAGGTCTGGGAAAATGGGTAGAGTTCGGGAAAGTCACCCAGAACTGCGCGTCAGGGGAGATTTAATGGACAGGATCGGCAATTCTAAACCATTTTATCAATTAATAGGTTGCTTGATATATACTATGCTTACAACACAAAAGGACTTGAGTGTAGCAATATATTATTTTGACACATCCCAAAACAAACATATGGAATCCTCGGCAATTCTAAACCATTTTATCAATTAATAGGTTGTTTGATATATACTATGCTTACAAAACAAAAGGACTTGAGTGTAGCAATATATTATTTCGGCACATCCCAAATGAAATGCCATTGGAAGGAACTTAAAAGATATATGAAAGGAAAATTGGATCTTGGTTTGCGCTATGGAAGATGAGGAGCACAGATGGCTTTCTGCTACACAGATGCAAACTTTGGCAGTATAGAAGACAGAAGTCTACATCATGATTCTTTTTGCAAGTGTGTCGAAATACTGGATATAGCTGAATTGAGGGGGCGTGTTGAAGGTTCAGTTCAGATCTTGCAAATTAATTATTTTACCTTTTTGATGGCAACTCTGAGCTATTATATTTTATTCTGTTACCAGTATGTGGTTGACAAGTGATAGTTTCTTGTGCTTATTCAGAAGCCAAATAAATCATTATTATTACAAGACTTATAATTTGTATGTCTGAGGAATGCCCACAGCTCCCTAAATTTATCACAGATAAAACATCTGCTTATAATGTTTAATGCAGTTTTACATCTTCCCTTATCAATGTTTGCTATTCACTACAATAACATGTTTTAACAAATAAATTGCTATACTATACTACAAGACAAGTACTCAACTCCAAAATTATATTAGCTGTTCATCAAAATGTACCAGCTACTCTTTCAGCTATAATTTAATTTTATATTGAGAGCAACCTGTCGTCGTATAAATCAGGCAAAACAATGGAGTAATTTGTTTCAAGTTCGTGAAAATCTCAGTCCAAATATATCACGGCCACCTTCAAATCTGTCTTGTGAAAGTCAAACTCACCTGCTCTGCTAGTTGTTTGATCTGGGGAATGTCCATATAATTGTGGAAATGTTTCATTACTTCCATTATTGCTTGTAATGGAAGCTCAATTTCTCCATACTGCCTCTTTTTAATGAGTGCCCTACAAAATAATAAAAAGTGTATGTATGAATATTAATTATTTAAAATCAGATAATCAAATAAGATGGAATCCATTTATTGGACATGTGATACAAACTATTATAAATGAGCAAAACTTAAACCACATAATTCCTTAAGGAATAATTTGAAAGGTAATTTCCTGGCAAATATGAACATGAAAAATTTTAAACAATACCATGGACACTTCTTGAGAGAGTAAAGACAAACAGAAAGTAATAAGTAAAAATGAAACAGATAAGTTTTACCACTGGAATTGTGAGTGAATCAATCAGCATCATCAGTTTCAGACTATGTACTTATATATATTGGAAGGAAAAATTGTAAAGTATTTATAAGAGATCTTTGCCTTTCAGACAATTACTGTAAGATAATAAAGCTAAAGTCGGGCTTGACAAAACGTGCAAAAGTGCAGGAATACAAAAGAGTCTTCTTGGGATGTGAGATACATAATTTTTCTAGAGCAATTGCAAATAAAACCTGAGATGCCGTGTATGTGGAAGATGCTAAGATAACTAAATTCTCTGCAGTGTTTAAATTTATCTTTGGGACACATTTCAAAAAGTAGCAATTTCTACAGCAGCAGGTAAGAAAAATAGGTGGATAACTATGGGTATCTGAAATTCCTCCCAGACACTTAAATTTCTCAGTTCTTTACCAACGCACTGCATTAATCCACAGTTCACAGATTACTATCCCAAGTATAAAAAAAACACACACTATGTTACTGCTTGCTCAAAAAATTCATTCAATGAAAAAATAATATGTAACACAGAAACTGAATGCAAAGTAGTGTGGGATGTTATAAAACAAGAAACCGGGAAAAGGCCGATGTAAGTATAATATCAAACAAATCAAGGAAAGGGATAGAATAATAGAAAAGGCTCTGTAATTAGCAAATGTTGTGCATGATTACTTCTGCTGAGAAGCTGCAGCACAAACTTTCTAAAATGCATGCAGCACCTGCTATGACTTATATAGTGAGCACAATGATGCTGTTTCCCACAACAAAGCTTGAAATCAGGAAGACAGTACAACAATTAAAAATCAGAAGTCAGAAGCATAAATGAGGTTCCTGTCTGTTCTGAAGGTACATATATATACCATATAAGCCCCATTAACTGATGTAAGAAATGTCCTTTAGTTCACGTATTTTTCTAGAGTAGCTAAAATATGCACAATTTGATAGAATATTTATATAGACCTATCGGTTTTGGGCTTCCTGCCAATGTAGCACAACAAACCATACTGTGAAAGATGCATCTTGACAAAACCTTCAAGGCACGATCATTGAAACTGCATATTTTTGGAATGCACTTGTATAAATACGTTATCCACAAAATATGGTCTGTTAGCTTCAGAGACACTGAATTTAAGATAGCAGCTACTCAATTTGCTGTTTTCAGTCAATCACAGCAGGCACAGGATGCACGATCTAGTTATCCAATAACAGTGAGCACAGCAGACTTGAACTAGTCAGCCAATTATAGCAAGACTATATCGTTGTGCACGAACACAACACACACACGTGCATGCACACACAAATTAATATACAACACAATATAAGCACATTTATGCCTTTACGTAAACTTTAGGCTGTCACAAATATAGGCTCTTTTTTCGGGGTGTAAGAGCACAGCTTAAATTGCTGTGAACAAAGCAATGACATTTCTATTTTTGTTTGTGAGAAATATTTGGCTGTTTTATTTTGAATATGTCATGCTTTCATATTGTAATTTCCAAGGGTATGGTTAGTCTTGGACGAAACAACAGAAATTAAACTGCTAGGAGTGAAGCAGTGACATTTATATTTTTCATTGTCACAAATACTTGTCTGTTTGTCTGTTCTTCTTCAAACAGGTCGTGATTTCTAGGTGTGAGGGTAGGCTGCTCACAGCTTGAATTGCCACAAAAAACCTGATTGTGGTGACAGATTGACCTCTAAGTAACCTGAGTTCTAGGTTACACTGAAAAATAACAGTTTGCTAGTGAGTTGGTGAAGCCAACAAAATGAAAGCAAAAAAAAAGTGGTTGTGGTGACAATCTGATCCCTAGCATAGACGGAAGTCTAGGCTAGGTTGGAAGGTAACAGTTTGGTTGTGAGTTAGTGAAGACAATGAATGTGGGGGGAAAAAAATAGTGGTTGTAGCAACAGACTGATCCGTAGCACAGCTTGAGGTCTAAGTTAGGTTGATAGGTAAGTGTTTGGCTCTGATTTCCCAAATCTAATAAATGTGAAAGAAAAAAAATCTGGTTGTGACGACAGACTAACCTGTATCTTAACCTGAGGTGTAGGTTAGGTTAGAAGCTGACAATTTGTTTGTAAGTTGGGTCATTCCATGTCAATTCAACCAATTTGAGAAAATGATCCAGCTGATAGTCTCAGATTCGGCTAAATTTAGCACACCAATGCTACCAAGTGTGGAACACTCATGTACAAAATTTTAAGTTCCCCTGCAAATTAGTTCCAGACTTATGGCTTGTGAAAGAAGGTGGCATGACCCGGAAATTGCAACCCACATCTGGCAATCTATCTTCAGACCCAAATTCAGGTCTTAACAACTTTGTAACTATTCCGCACAGTCCAGTGAAATTTTTACAACCCAGTAACATCCACTTAGAGAACACACTCCATGAATCAAAACACCAACAACATATTTCTGAGCAAAAATAAAAAATTCCAAAATGTGATTAAAAATGTAATACGTTAAAAGGTATGCCAAATATAATTCACTCAAAAAGGGTACTTTTTTTGTGGTAAGCTTAATGTGGCCTAAACACACACAGAACTCATCATGCTCATACCAGTCACAAAAACTGAGTTACATGCACACGAAAATACAAAAATTTGAAAAATTACCTGAAAAACATGGATTTTCTAAGTATGGTAGCACAAAAGGGACAAGTGATATCCAAGCCAAATTTCAAACACTGCATAAGTAGACCATAATATAATATGTGGCAAAATTTCAACTTGTTATTGCGAGGCATTTGTGTACAGTAAAAGTTGACAGAGATGTATTTGGTTAAGTTTCTTTTAACACGATTTAGCAAGTAATAGTGATGATGCAGACAGCTTGTTTCAGATAAAGCTGCAGCAATTGTTGGGAACCATTAGGCAACAGAAAGTTAAACAATGGTAGTTTTCAGGGACAGAATGAGTCATTGTTAGGCAGGAACAATAAAGGAAACAAGCAACAATTACAGGTTACTCATGTTTTTAAGATTCTAGTTCAGACTGGTCAGTTTTGTTGTGGAAAGTCAGTATGAAGGCAGAAGAGTGTACTAGTGGTGCTTTTGTTCAAACAAGTTGCAGTATTGGTAGAGCACAAGCATCTGAATGTCATAAAACAACATATGGAACAAAATGTGGCATTCACTTTGCACTGTATGATCTGGATGAATTGGACCAAGATTTGTTGCTATGGAGATCTGGGATACACCCTGTGGGCACAAGAAGTACAGTTCAAGGAAACTCTAGTGTTTGTTATCATCATATGAAAGTGTTTCTGGATAAGTATTCTTTCCTGCAAAGAAGTTGTTTTGATCCATTTCGGATTCATAAGAAGACAGTGAAGTGTAGCCTCAGAGAAATTGATATAAAATCAGTATTGAAAGTGAATCAGTGCATGGAACTTAACATGAAGCCAGGACAAAAGTTATGTTCCAGGTGTGTTGCACTGCTAAAAAATGAAGAATATTCTGATAATTTACATGACAGTGATGAAGAGTATCAGCCACCTGCAACCACAGTGGGTGAGCAATTAAATACCTCAGTGACTGCTCTTGGTTTGTCTCCCATGAAGACACACAAAGTTGGGAAAAGAAACAGGCCCAGCTATGGTAGAAGAAAACAATAAGAAGCTCAAATGGAATTAAAACACAAAATAGCTGACACACTAATGGTGGAAGAGGAAGAACTATCTGCTCCAAAGGAACAGAAATCATGCCAGAAGTGCTCCGATTTGGACAAAATTGTGCATGATTTGAAAGAAAAATGTGCTATATCCACACGCCAGAAAAAAGTATTCTTACCCTTGCACCTTCCAGCTGGTCTATTGACTACACTGCAAAGGAATTCAATGTTTGTACATATATGGTAAACCAAGTGAGGAAAATAAAAGCAACCCAAGGAGCGCTTCCACAACTTCAGCAGGCTCAGGGTAAGCAACTGAGTTCAGAAATACAGGTACTAGAGTCGGAGTTTTATGAAAATAATGACTACAGCCGAATAATGCCTGAAAAAAAAAAGACTATGTAACAGTGAAAATGGGAAATGTACATGTACAGATGTAAAAAAGACTGTTGCTATGCAACATATCAGAACTATATGTAGAATTCAAGGAAAAGTATCCCAATACCAAAGTAGGTTTATCATCTTTTTTCAATCATCAGCCAAAATGGGTTGTGCCTGTAAGTGCAATGGGCACACACAATGTTTGTGTCTGTGAGACCCATCAAAATGCTAAGCTGACGTTTGCTACTATAAAGGATTCTGGTATGGATTAGAGAAGGTGCAATGAAGCTGCTAGTGTGTGACATCAGTTCCTACCAATGCATGATACACACGTGTGAAAAGTGTCCTGGTAAGGCAAATCTTGCAGAACACATGAATAACAAATTGTATGGTGAACTCCTTATGGATGACGATGAACTTGTTTCTTATAAACAATGGACGCACGTGGATCGCACAAGTCTTGAAACAAAGCAAAGTACAGTGGAAGGTATTGTTGAAATGTGTTGTCAAAAAACAGACAAACTGACCACACACAGCTTCACAGCAACAGCACAATCGGCTTACCTCCAGTTTTGTAAGGATAATTTGAAACAAGATTAAATTATAGTAATACTAGACTTTTTTGAAAATCATGCATTTATATTCAAGATGCCATCCAACCATCCAAGGATATCATTGGGACAACAGTCAAGCAACTCTCCAGCCATTTGCGATTTACTATACAGGTGAATCAGGTGATGTGTCTGTCATGAACCTGTGCGTTTTTAGTGACTGTATAATTCATGATGCCATTGAAGTTCATGCCCACATTCGCACTGTCATGGCATATGTGAAAAACAAGCTGCCTCACATACATTTTGCGAAATACTTCAGTGATGGGGCAGCTAGTCAGCACAAAAACTGTAAAAATCTCAAAAATTTATGCATGCATTACCATGATTTTCAGATTCACACAGAATGGAATTTTTTCGCAACAAGTCACGGTAAAAATGTATGTGATGGTATTGGTACTACCATTAAGTGCATGGCATCATGAGCTAGTCTGCAGCATCCTACAGAAGGTCACATTCTAAAACCTCTTCAATTATTTACCTGGGTACAGAAAAATATCTCTGGCATACAATCATTCTATGTTTCGAAAGATGAGGTGAAATCTGTCGAAGAGTTCCTAAAAAGCAGACTAGAACACGTTAAAACTGTTGCAGGCACAAGGAGCCATCATCACTTCTCTCCAGCAGACTCTGACAATGTGCAGATGAGCAGTCTGTCCGGTTATAATTATAGGTTCATGCACAACATGTGTCTTCACAGTGTGTCTGACTCAGGATTCAGAAGCAAAAGCAGCAACATACAACCACGTTGCTGTGTTATTGCTGTTTATGATGACAAATGGTACTTAGGATGTGTTGCAGAGTGCAGTGAAGCAGAAGGTGATGTATTTGTGAACTTCATGGCACCAGCAAGATCATTTCATTTGGCAGACAGGTGGTGAACTCCTTTTGAACATATTCTTATGACAATTCCAGTTCCTACCACAGTGTCAGGAACACAGTACAATTTTCCACTCTACAGTAGCTAAAGTGTGGGAGAACTTCTGTTAGAAGCACAATCGACTGGTTTTTAGCAGTTAAGGTGCAGTAAACATTAATGGTAGATTGTGTTAATCTGTCTATATGTTGTTGCTTAGTGATTAAACAGTTGTGGGAGAGGATAAGATGAGGCAGAACAGTTTATGATATGTTTTTACAAAATTGTGTTGTGGAATAATGGCCACATCACCAAATACATCTGTCAACTTCCATTGTACACAAATGTCTTGCAATAAAATGCTGAAATTTTGAGATATATATCACTATGGTCTACTTATGCAGTGTGTGAAATTTGGCTTGGATACCACTTGTCCCTTGTGTGCTACCACACTTCGAAAATCCATGTTTTTCGGGTAATTTTTCAAATTTTTGTATTTTCGTGTGCATGTAACTCAGTTTTTGTGACTGGTATGGGCATGATGAGTTCTGTGTTTGCACATTAAGCTTACCACAAAAAAGTACCCTTTTTGAGTGAATTATATTTGGCATAGAGGGCACCTACAATATGTACCCTTTAACGTATTACATTTTTTGAATCAAATTTTGGAATTTTTTATTTTCCCTCAGAAATATGTTGTTGGTGTTTTGATTCATGGAGTGTGTTCTCTAAGTGGATGTTACTGGGTTGTAAAAATTTAACTGGACTGTGTGGAATAGTTCCAAAGTTATTAAGACCTGAAGTTGGGTCTGAAGATAGATTGCCAGATGTGGGTTGCAGTTTCCGGGTCACGCCACCTTCTTTCACAAGTCGCAATTCTGGAACTAATTGGCAGGGGAAAGTAATACTTTGCAAACGAGTGTTCCACACATCGTAGAATTAGTATACTGAATTTCAGTCAAATCTGAGACTATGAGCTGGAGCCCCTGGTTGAGCTGACATGGAATGACCCAGTTGGCAAAGCCTACAAATGTGAAAGCAAAAAATCTGACTGTAAAGACAGACCCATTTGTAGCTTGTGGCACTACAGTGAAATGTATAATCTTGCTTGTCACAAATAACTGGCTATTTTCCCGAATACATCGTAGTTTCCATGAGCATAGGTAGTCAGGAAACTAAGAGCACATCTTTAGTTGATGGAGCCAACTATTTGTCATAAACTAAGCGAAGTTATAAATTTACTGTTTCATGAAACTGTCCGTTTTTAAGCAGATTTATAGCTTGTTGTGGCTGGTACATAGCACAACCCTTGTGGTCCTCTGCAAGAGTCAAATGTGACATTAATGTTCAACTAGTGTCAATACTGTATAACATAGAGTGCCACAGGCACCTGCTGGGTGAAGTTGTATTTTATAGATTAACCAAACCTGACTTATGGTTGTGGCTGATGGAGCACAACATACTACCATGAGCAAATGACTGCTCCAGATGTCATGCACTGCATAAGTTTTTGCTGAATGAGGACTCTTTCCATTAATGGTGCTGACAGAAGGTGCAGAAAGATAATTGCATAGCCAATGTGTAATGCACATTCAAGTGGAGTGTTCAGATCGGTACTTGGTTCAGTCTTTTGCAAAAGCCCGTCTGGAAAATCTCAGATTTCTGCACCATATCGGTCTCCATGTATTATCCAAAGACACTGAGAT
Source organism: Schistocerca americana (assembly GCF_021461395.2). NCBI lineage: Eukaryota > Metazoa > Arthropoda > Insecta > Orthoptera > Acrididae > Schistocerca > Schistocerca americana. Next base: position 195,983,520 of record NC_060126.1, on the reverse strand, counting down.
TTGTCACAAATTTTACCATGTCTATGGTTTTGATACCTGACTGGTCTTCCTTCTGTCTTGAAATGTGTATTGAGTGGGCGATAAACAATTCACAACAGTTACGGGGACCAGGAGTTGTAGCAGAAATAGACTAGGCAAAATTTGAGTAAAAGAATACATGGCACAGGCTGTAAAAGCCATGGAAACGGGTGTTCAGTTGAACTGAGAAAGGGCCAAAAAAATGCTTGCTTGAGCCAGTTGCAGTTCGGATCTTGAAAGTGTTTGTAAGAATAATCAAAGAAAAGATCCTCCCTGTGTCAACAATCATTAGCAACTGCTTCAGTTCATTCAGCACAGCACTCTAGGTACTGAAGGTTTTCAACAGCGTAGAGTGAACCACAATCTGAACTACATAAGTCTGAAAGATCATTCTGTTCACACACAGAATGTAATGGGATGTCAGAGGTGGCATTCCACGATATAGCAGAAAGAATGCACATTTTGTGGGTTACCTAGCTGAGTATATGTTCTGTCGAGCACACTGCTCAAAAGAAATATTACAAGACTTTTTCACTGAATCACTTAAACTTTATCTGCCTAGCAGAACTGTGATGCAATAATTCTTTCAAAGAATGCTGCAAGCAGGACCAGCAAATACAATTCCGGGCCTTTCGGGGAAACCAGTGCTTTCACTTTCTTCAACATTAATCGCACATTACAGCATCGGTTTTCTTGGCACTGTACACTTTGATATTAGTTTGGGGCATCTACTTTATTCCTGTTTTATGGTTAATAGTTTTTGTTGTTTGAGTGTTTGTGCATTGTAAATATGATGATGTAAGTGGCTGATTTCATCATATGTAATGTGCTCTGAGTCTGTGTTATGACTGACTGGTGAGATGATGTGTCTAACACAAGCACATCACACAGCACAACCTCATTTCCCTATTTTCAAAGCTATTGTACCATTTTGGATTTGCAGTTTCATTGATACAGTGCATAAAAAATCTATCTCAGATAAAATTCCAGGATGAAATAATGACAACATTATGAAAAGAATAGATTTCTGAAGAAGAGATGTTGAGCTGCAGACAGGCCACCCTCTTCCCAACCCCCAGTGTCATGGGACACATTCCTGCTAGAGACCAAAACGCAAGAGCAGTCCCATACATTCTTCCACTATCACCAACTGGAGTTCGGTCACGGGCATTTACTATCCCATCAAAGGTGGGGCTACCTGTGAATGCAACCTGCAACAACTGTGCTGCTTTCTACTTGGGCATGACAACCAACAAGCTGTTTGTCTGCACGAATGGCCGCCAACAAACTGTGGCCATTAGATGCTGGATCAACTTGTTCATTGAACATGCTGCCCTACACAACATGCTCCATTTCAACAACTGCTTTGCAGTCTGTGCCATCTGGGTCCTTCCTATGAACACGAGCTTTTCTGAATAGCACACGTGGAACTCTCCCTGCAATATATCCTTTGTTCCCATGACCCCTTGGTCTCAATAATCACTAGTCCTTGCCCTTCATCTACCTATCCCCTTCCCTGCTCCCACTCCAGCACTACACAGCCTCACATTCCATCAATGCATCCATTGATCTTTTTCCTGTCCTCTACTTTCCTCTTTTTCCACTCCCCACCCCCTTTCAAATCTCTCAACTGCACCTAGCAGTGCTACCTTGTCCCCACCACATCCCTGCATACTCCCACAAGCAGCACTACGTCTTTCCCCACCCCTATCCTGCCCGATCTCTCTCCCTCCCTGATTCAGCCTTCTTACCCCCACCATACACGGACTACTTCTCCCAAACGACGCAGTTGTTGTCCAGAGTCTGGCCTAAATAACATGAGACAGTGGTCACGTGTGTGTGTGTGTAAGGGAGGGGGGTTGTGCTTCTGTGAATGTGTATGTGTTTTCTGCTTTAGAAGGCCTTTTGTCCAAAAACTTACATGTAGAGCAGTCTTTTTGCTGTGCTTGTCTGCGACTCACCGTCTCTTCTATATTGTGAGTAGCAATCTATGCTTTTGAATGAGAGAGATGAATGAGTTTCACAAAAAAATACATTCTTTTTAATGAAGCACAGTTTGGTTTCTGAAGCAGGAGAAGTAAAATATCGGCCATTACAGAACACGTGAAACACTGTGAAGTGCATGGCAGAGGGTGTAGGGTATGTCCCACCAGCTATTAGGCTTTTTTCCTGTTCCATTCACATATGGAGTGTGAGAAAAATGATTGTTTAAATGCCTATGTGCATGCTGTAATTAATCTAACCTTATCCTCATGATTCCTATAGGAGTGATATGTAGTATATTCCTAGTCATTATTTAAAGGCAGTTCTTGAAACTTTATGAGTAGACTTTCTTGGGACAGTTCCTGTCTATCTTCAAGAGTCTGCCAGTTCAGTTTTTTCAGCGTCTCGGTGACACTCCCCCGTAGGTCAAACACACCTGTGACCAACTGCCCTTCTCTGTACAAATTCAATATCCCCTCTTAGTCCTATCTGGAACTCGTCCTACACACATGAGCAGTATTCTAGGATGGGTTGCACAAGTGATTTGTAACAAACCTCCTTTGCAGGTTCATTATATTTTCCTAGTATGCTACCAATAATCCAAAGTCTGCTATCCTGCTTTATTCATGGCCGAGTCTATGTGATAATTACACTCAATGTTATTTTTAAGTATTATACCTATGTATTTGTATGAGTTTACAGATTCCAACTGTGACTCAGTTACTGACAACGATGACTGTGATACATGCATATACTTAGATTTGTTCAAGTTTTTGACACTGTTGATCATAAAATAATACTAACCAAGCCTGAAGCGGTAGGTATAAAAGGAACAGTGAACAAATGGATTCAACCTTATTTGGAAAACAGGGTGCAAAAAGTAGAGTTATTTCACACGCCTGCTGATGATTCATTTTTTAGTGAAACAATTGTTAGAAAAGAAATATATACCACGCAAGTGTTCTCAGGGTAGTATATTCAGAGTTAACAATTAACACAAATAAAAAACAATATACATTTCAGCATAAAGAGGAGAAGTTACTGTGTCACATTAAACATAGAAGATCAATCTACAGATTGTGCAACAAACACAAAGTTTTTTAGGGATGAACACTGACAGCCAGCTAACACGGAATGAGCACACAAACATACTGGCAAAAAAGAATGTCATCTGCATGTTGTGCTCTTAGTGTTTTAGCAGCAATTTGTACAGTCTTTGTCTTGTGGTGACTTAGTATGCCCATGGGCACTCAGTTCTTAGTTATGGGATTCTTTCCTGATGATCAAAGGCACACAATATGGGCACTATTTTTAAACTGCAATAAAAAAGGACTGTAAAAATAATAGCTAGAAGTAGTAGTCATTCTCACTGTAAAGAGCTATATAAAACATTGGATATCCTTACAGCATCTACCAATCTGTGGTGCATATAAGAGAAAACATAACTAAGTGTTTCACTAAGTGTCGTTTCAGGAGAGCTCAGAGTACCATGTCAGTAGGAGTTCAATTTGTACATTATACACTTGAAAAAATAAATGAAAAGAACCAAGAGTATTACTGGAGCTCTCAAAAGCCTCTGATAGAGTACATAACAACATGCTCTTATCGAAATTTCAATGACTGTTGTCACCAGAAAATTCATACAATTGCTGGAAACATATTTAAAATGTAGACAATAGTGTACAGATATTATATATGATAATAGAAAAATACCGGAGAGGAGATAACCAAGAATAAGAAATATAAATACGTGCATTCCTCAGGGCTCCACTCTAGGACCATTCTTTTTTATACGTCATGTAAATGATATCAGGTTCTCTAGATAATGAGTATTTGATACTATGCACACCTGTGACACATATGGTGTTGTTGTGCAGACAGTGAGTGTAGCTGAACTGAAGCGCTTCAAAACTTTATTGGCAAGGCTAAAGCTCCCTTTGGAAAAGAGAACTTAAAATCAAACATATATATATATATATATATATATATATATATATATATAATGGAAGGAAACATTCCACGTGGGAAAAATTATATATAAAAACAAAGATGAGGTGACTTACCAAACAAAAGCGCTGGCAGGTCGATAGACACACAAACAAACACAAACATACACACAAAATTCAAGCTTTCGCAACAAACTGTTGCCTCATCAGGAAAGAGGGAAGGAGAGGGGAAGACGAAAGGAAGTGGGTTTTAAAGGAGAGGGTAAGGAGTCATTCCAATCCCGGGAGCGGAAAGACTTACCTTAGGGGGAAAAAAGGACAGGTATACACTCGCACACACGCACATATCCATCCACACATACAGACACAAGCAGACATATTTAAAGACAAAGAGTTTGGGCAGAGATGTCAGTCGAGGCAGAAGTGTAGAGGCAAAGAAGTTGTTGAAAGACAGGTGAGGTATGAGTGGCGGCAACTTGAAATTAGCGGAGATTGAGGCCTGGCGGATGACGAGAAGAGAGGATATACTGAAGGGCAAGTTCCCATCTCCGGAGTTCGGATAGGTTGGTGTTGGTGGGAAGTATCCAG